>NC_040235.1:19773572-22559822 GCF_001444195.1 Xiphophorus couchianus | reverse complement strand
ATAAGGCAATAAATCCCACTTATTAACCTGACAGGGCAGGTTGACCTATGAAGTGAAAACCATTTCAGGTGACGACCTGTTGAAGCTCATCAAGAAAATGCAGAGTGTGTGCAAAGCAGTAATCACAGCAAAAGGTTGCTACTTTGAAGAAACTAGAATATAAGGGCTATTTTCAGTTGTTTTACACTTTTTTGTTTAGTGCAAATTTCCACATGTGTTATTCATAGTTTTGATGCCTTCAGTGTGAATCTACAATGTCAATAGTCATGAAAATAAAGGAAACTCATTGAACTAAAAGGTGTGTCCAAACTTTTGGTCTGTACTGTATAAGTTTGTGTAAATATGTAAACTTAAAGAAGATACTTTTTTTTTTTTTTTTTTGCATAGATGTTTTTATTATTGCATTGACATCTAAATGCAACACGTCACCTTAGATACTCCCCCCCTCGTCCACTTCAGGGTGATGCGTTACTTAGAGTCGATCTGCCATATAAAATCCAAATTCAACACATTGATATTTGCATTGGAAAGAATATGAAAACAAAAGTGTATGAATCCACAGGTCCTGGGTTCAAATCCCAGCCTGCCGCCTTTCTGAACAGAGCTTGCTTGCTCTCCTCATGCTTGCATTGTGTCTCCCCCGGATACGTCACAGTTTCAAACACTACTGTAGGTTAATTGGTCTCTTTAAGTAGGCCTCCAGTGTGACTGTGTGTGTGTAGATGGTCGTCGTATATGTGCTGATATATCAACACATTCTCACTCCCTACTCGTCATATATTTACGCATGGGACGGTCCGTCCTCGTCGCATATTGACGCGCAGGGTACCCCTTTTGCGTCAATATCTGACGCGAGGTGTTTTACCCTATACCTTACCGTAATTTTTGCCCTAAACCTAACCAAATCGTCGGGGTTTGAAGTGTCGGCAGCGGTTGCGAGAACCCTTCGCTTCAATAATCCACGTAAAACATGTGACCTACCCAAATCGTCAACATGTGACGCTGAAGGACCCTGCCCAAGTCGTCACATATTGACGCAAAGGGGGTACCCTTCACGTCAATATGTGACGCATGGTCAGAAATCGTCCCAACTCGTCAATATATGACGAGTTGGTCCCCTTTTACCCCCCCACAAGGACGGGGTCAGTACATGGACATTCTGTGCTCAGGTTTATTAGAACATCTTATTCCTCCACTCGACAGCGTGCGAACACACGAACCAACACTGGAAGCGCACGTCCTTCCCCTGCCGCTCATTTCCCCGTCTCGTCTTTACACTCTCAAACATTTGGTTTTACGGCAGGCCCTCTGTTTCTGCTCAGGGAACAGGTGTTCAGCTCATTCGGACTCGGCCCTGCGAGGTCGGCTTCTCTGCAGCGACGGAGGAAATTGCCGTACGAGGGCAACCGCAGCAGGTCATGAGACTGTAGTTTAAGTGCAATTACATGAGTCTTGCGCGAGGGTCAGCGCGGCGTTTCACCGCAGGATTACATGTGCTGTGGAAAGAGTTCTGTGATTACGCTCCTGAACCCTGCTCGGTTTTATATATGATAACTTTTGGGCTTTAATGCGCTTTATGAGAAAAAGTCTTTATGAGAATTTTAGATCCCTTTCACGAGTAGGCGGCTTTAGATGACATTATTACATGAGCGAGGCTAAGCCTTTGGGGAACCGAGTTGGCGGAGGCACCAATGAGAAACCGTGTCGTTAACTCCAGCCTCTGTTTTTTCTTTTTTTTTTTTTTTAAATCCAAAGAGCTCGCGTTTCACAGCGGAGGCTCCATCTGTGCAATTAATAACTGAAGTTTGGTTTTTGTGTTGTTGTTTTTTTTTTTTTTTGTAGAAACGGTTAAAAAGTAAAAATGTGATCTCTACAAATGGAGCGCAGAAGACTTGATTTGTTCTATTCGATCGTTTGCCTGTCCTGCAACAGCGGATAAAAGTGTATTTTGTTATAGAATTCATCTTTGCGACTAGTTGGGTGTCTGACGGCCTGTTTCATTGACCGAAACTAATCTGGACCTTTTGCTTCCTGGAATACGCGGCCATGTCGACGACGAGTTGCTGTGGAGGACGAGGGCTACTGAGAGCGTGCGCTAAAGCAGAGATCCATCTGAAACATGCCAAGCAGAGGGCTCTAAAGCACACTCACCAGCCACTTTATTAGGTCCATTTTTTCCAATTTGTTGTTAACAAGAATGATGACTCACATGGCAGCAACTCAAAGCACTGAAGCATTTGGATGTGGGGAAGATAACTTGCTGAAGTTCAAGCCGAGCATGAGAATGGGAAAACAAGGGGGTTTATGTTGCATGGTTGATGGTGCCAGACAGATGGGTCTGGGCATTTTTGGAAACTGTCGATTTTTAGACGTGGCGGCGGGTGCTCTGAGAATGTTCTTAACAAGGAGAAGTGGCAGTTGTGTGGATTATTATCTGACCGATGTCAGAGGTCAGCAGGGAGGGAATGAACCGACCGGTTTTGAGATGATGGCGTTTACGGTAGCTTGAATAAGCTACTTCTATCATCTGAGAGCAGGAAACAGAGGCTATAGTTTGCACTGAGTAACCAAAAGTAGACAAAAACGGGCTGAAAAACGTTGCCTGGTCTGTTGAGATTCAATTCAGCTGAAATACTGAGATGGTGGAGTCAGAATTTGGTGTAAGTGACATAACAGTATGGACACATTTTGAGCTGTATCAGTAGCTTAGACTGGTTGTGGTGGTGCAATGATGTGGGAAACAGTTTTTGATACATCTTTGGCCCATTAGTACCAACAGGGGCCAACTTTTAAATGTTGCAACATAGCTTAATGGTATTTCTAATTATGTCCACCGTTGATCATTCATGCTAGTCAATGATCAACATGTTTGAAAGTGAAGGTGTACGATTTCTTTAAATAATAAATGGAGACGGTAGGAAGCCTGCTATTGGACATTCAAAGTTTATGCATTTTGTGTTTCCCCCAACAGGTGGCAGTGCAGCTCTTCCAAATACCATTTTAAAAAAATAAACTTAGAAATTTGTGTGTTAATGTTTATATGACGAAAAGCCCTTAAACACAATGTAAGGAGTCCGCTCTTCAATCAATACTAAAATTTATCCTGTCACTCTGTTCATCCATCCATCCATCCATCCATCCATCCATCCATCCATCCATCCATCCATCCAGACCAGGAAAGAAAGACGTCAACGTCCAACATATTTATTACACGAAGCCTTGGCTCACAATGTGACATTTTCCTGTTGCCTAATCAGACGACTCGTAACTTGTGATTTCATGCTAAGGAGTTTCCTTAGGAACGGATTCCCATTTCGGTTTGACACAACTGTGAACGGCATCACAAAGCAAGTAGTTGGAAACTTTAAATAACCTTTCAGAATTTGAATGATCAGTGATGAAATCCCCTCTAAAAGGAGCTTTCTTGATCAAATGAAGCACAAACTAAAGGACTTAGAGCTGCCCCCCGTTTTTGTTTTTTTTCTTCCCGCCAGAGCAATATAGCTAAAGATCACAATCGCAGTCCCAAAGTTTCAGTTTCTTCCCTGTCTGCAATTGTAACTCCAAGTATACCATTTCACACTAACAGAAATTAGAAGCGAGGAGAAAAGTAAACATGGGAGAATTTAGGAGCTGGATGCTTTGGAAAAGGAATCCGCTGTTTGTATTAATATTTTACCTCTGGGAAAACTTCTGTCACTGACAATTTAAAGGGCAGGCGGCCAACGTTATGTCAATTTGCTGTTACACTGGTATTTATGACTTTATTGAATTAGGGCCGAAAGTCTGCGGTGGGTCGACGTGTTTAAGGGCAGGAGAGGAGAAGGGAAAATAAATGAAAAAAAAAAAAAAATTTCACTGAGGAAGGGAGAGTCGTGACTTATTTTTGTTTCAGACGTGTTTCAGTGCACATATGGTCCCAGTTTCGGCCCATATACTGGGAATCTCCGAGCTGACCCGTGACCCTCCTTCTCAGGCTGACATGATTTCGGCTGTTGCAGTCTGAGGTTCTTGTTCGACCCCTCCCACCCCGAGTCCCTGAAGTTCAAGGGTCGCCTCCAGAGAGCAGCAAATTAACCCAATGTGTCAAAGCTGGCATGACACCATGTTCAGCCGAGTCCTCTTGATTTAAATATTCTCATCTTTTGTGACGGTGATCTGTTTCTGTTCTCCTCCAGTTTTTAAATTCTGCCTCTCTTCAGAGTTTATGGAGTGTGACTAATTTACCTCCTTTTAACCTCCCTCGTCCGTCTCTGCTGAAATCCCATACATGGCACTCACCCTGCCCTCCCTCCCAATTTCTCCTCTGTCTTCTTTTCTTCTCTGACATCTTCCTCCTTTTCTTTTAGGTGGGTCCTCTCTCTGTCTGATCTGCCCTCTCTCTCTGCAGCCATTTCTCTCTCGCAGCCAAAAAGCGCTCCTCTCACTGTGTGTCTCTCCCTGCGGTTAAAGACGTTTCAGTTCAGCTGTCGCAAATTATGTTCGCCTGCCCAGCTGTCAAAACAGGGGGGTGTCCCTTTCATTCCACCTCACAAACTACGAAAGGAGAGAGAGAGGCCGTGGGGTGGAGGGAGTGGGGAAGGAAAAAGGGGGCTTTAAAGCTCATGTTTGGACACAAGCAATTATCTCTAATTATTGTTTTTCTTTTCAGTTTCCCTGTCCCGATGGAGGTCCGACGAGACGAACATGCAATAATCCGCCCCAGTCGTTCGGGATCAGCGGGCCCTCGGAGTCCGGGCTTGGTGCTGGGAGTCTGTGGCTTTCATCTCAATGTGAGTCAGGAGTTGATTCAAACACATAGTGATGGGAGAATTAACCCCGGGGACCCAGCTTTCAATAGGCTCCGCTAGGAGATTATATGTGTTGATGGCAGGCCTTTCTGTGTGCCGGGCTTTTTTTTTTTTTTAGAACTTTAACTGTTAAATCAAGGCACCGCGGCCAGGATCCTCACCTCTGTGTCGTCGGTTTATGAAGCCTTTTCTTCTCTCTCTTGCATCTGTTTTTCTTTTCTTTTTTTTGTCAGTACTTTCTTAATCCATAAGCTGAGCAATCGGACAGAGTAAAACATGCCATGAAGTTCTCTGATAGCACAGCCTAGAAATAAAAATATTATATTGAAAAAAAAACAAAGCATCACCGAGTATTTATTTATTTTTTATTTTTTTGTCTGGTTTCTTGTGCAAATATCTCGAAATAAAACAAAACTAACTCACAAGTGACTTTTCAGCAAGTAATAGGAGCTTGTACTAAATCAATAATTCCTTAATATTGATGAAAAATTATTTCACTTATAACATGGAAAGAATGTCTTGTTGTAAATTAAATAATACGTCAGTGGAGCTGGAACTTTTTCAATCCAACATAAATTAACTATTTACTTAGCTCCTATATCTTGCTGAAAAAGTCACCCATAAGTTAGTTTTGTCTTATTTCAAGTTTACTAAGGTATTTGTACTAGAAATTAGACACAAAATACTTGGTAATGTTTTTTGTTTTTTGCAGTATAACTCTCATGAGGCTGCCACTGTGACACCCAATGTGTAGCTGAAAATTCCCATGACCGTCACTGCATGCGAATGTGTGGTGCTCAGCAGGTAGACGCACGTAAATATGAACACCGAATTTAAAAGAAAAAAATTTTAAAAAAAATCTTTGTCACAATGCAATAAATCAAGGTTGGCGTCTTCGGTGGTCCTTCCCGACTGAAGGGAGACAAGCAAAGAAGCAAATAAATGCAGAAAATTGTGTCTTTGCAGCCTCATAAAATGTGTTGCATCCATGTTCATGCAAGCCAAACCCAAAGAAATGCTCTGGCAAGGAGGAAAAAAACCCACTGTCCTCCAGTGTGAGTGACGTGATGAATGCCAAACCAACGGAAGGAAAGTAAAAGACGGGGCAAGGTTCATCACTGGAGGAGGACAGAATATTAAGTTAAAATAGTAATTTTATACAGTATGTACGTTTTAGATTTAGAACACTGTATTTAAATAACCTTGAGCTTGGATCCTGTCGCTGTTCTCCCTCACAATTCTGCTTATGCCAACTCCTGAACTTTTAGAATAAGAAGAATCGAGCTGCTACTCAAGTCTGTTTAGCAAAGTCAAATGTGATCAAGTTACCAGTTATTTATCAAATTATAATATGCTTGTGCAACTAGAAAGTTGTCGTCTGCCAAAGTGTCAGCAGTGGTTCCTAAATAAACCGAACTGAGCCTTGCAAATGAGCAAAAACGCTCAATTAGGTTTTTAAAATCAAGCTAGCATGTTTATGGCCTTCAAAGTGTTAGCTCCCAGGCTAGAATAGCTTGGGAGCAACTTTACAACTACACATTCACAACTACAGGAAGGCGGTCATTTTTTATGTCTGCAGGGTGGCACACGGGTTGAAAACCATATAAACCATATAAACCATATAAACTTGCTATTTTGCCAGAGCAAGGTTTTAAACCCCCACCATGCTCTGAGAAGTATTTGCCGTGCTTCCAGATTTCTTTAGTTTTTCCTTTTTTATTCAAACTTGAAAGTTTTAGATCATCCAACAAATTTTTTTTTATATAAGTGGTTCTTAATTAAGCTGAACAGAGCCTCTCACATGAGGGAAACGCTCAATTAGGTTTTTAAAATCAAGCTGGGATGTTTGTGGCCATCTAAGTGTTAGCTTCCAAGCTAAAATAGCTTGGGAGCTACTTTACAACTACTCATTCACAACTAGAGGCAGGCGGTCATTTTGTCATGCCTACGCTGTTGAAAACTATATAAAAAAACAAAACAAACTAAAGCCTATTTTGCCGTAGCAATTATTTAAACGCGTACTCTGCTCTAGAAAGTATTTGCCACACTTCCAGATTTCTTGAGTTTTCCCTTTTTTTTTTAGATGATCCAGCAATTTTTTTTCATACCAGATAGTAGATAACCAGAGTAAATACAAAATCTGTTTTCAAATGATGATTTCATTATACTGTGTAAGGCTTCACCAGTCATAGGAGTTTATGTGCTGGATCTTGAAACAACGTAACTATTTCACGGTATGGAACAAGAAAAGGACCACTGGAGGAAAAAAACAAAAGAATTCTGACATTAGTCTTAGAATTTTGAGAAAAAAAGTCTTCCATAGAAGATTACCATAATTTTGTGACATATTTTCTTTTTAAATAAACAAATTTGGTTTTTTTGCAGTTGGTAGCCTTGTTGCCTTGCAGCAAGAAGGTGCTGGGTTCGATTCCAGGCCCCGGGTCTTTCTTCATGGAGTTTGCATGATTCTCCCTAGGTGTGAGTGTGTGTGTGTGTGTGTGTGTGTGTGGATGGTTGTGTGTCCTGTCTGTTTCTGTGTTGCCCTGCGACAGACTGGCGACCTGTCCAGGGTGAACCCCGTCTCTCGCCCGAAACGTTAGCTGGAGATAGGCACCAGCACCTCCTGACCCCTCTCTGGACAAGGGTGTTAGAAAATGGATGGATGGATGTTTTTCTTGCTTAGAATGGAAATGTTTTTAGAGTGCAGCAGTAGTCATGTTCAAGGCAAGTCAATATTGCTTGTCATCATTCTAAAGTGAAACTAGTTCAGCCAGTAAAAGCAGCTGGTATTTCAACAATCACACCAGTAAGGAGGGAAATCTACAGGCATGAAAGTCCTGATTATAACCATGTTTCCTACTGTCATTAAGCTAGCTACAAATGATAAATTCCTGGGTCTTGGTGTAGAAAGGCACAAACAAAACAAAACCAACCCATTGCTTTAACACATTCCTATATCAACACGTTTCTGTAGAAAAGTATCAGTAGGTACTGTCACTGTGTGCTGCAACTCAGTGCGCTGCAAACCAATATGCTTGGTTTCCTTATACTTTTTCCCCAATTGGACTAACAAACTGAACCTGACTGCATTGTTTGACAACCAGAATCAATGTGCAGTGAATATAACTGACTCTGTACTCCTGGATTAAATTGACACATACTTTGAAATGGCATGTGCTGTTAATAGGCGTCATATAAATAAACTAAATTGAATTGAATTGAGGACTCCACATTCCCAACTTAAAATTTCAAAGTACCTGACGCTACGGCGGCTGTGAATGTAAAGTATTCGTAAGGGTATTTGAGAAGGATTCTGAAAATCATGCACTTATTTAGACAAGACTCTTTTGGATTGATGACAGGGGAGCAAAAAATATTAAAATGGAACAGTCGTTTTCATATTCACTGGCAGAATATTTCACTTACAACAAAACATTTTTCCAATTTTGTAAGTGAAATGATCTGCCAGTATGAAGCAAGTCAATATTAAGGAATGACTTACTAAAAACAACATCTATATCTTGTTGAAAAGTTGGTTTTGTCTTAATTCAGGCGTACTAAGATATCTGCACTAGACCAAAAATACTTAGTAAAACTTTGTGTTTTTGCAGTGGCAATGTTACAGCATCTTATCCCCATGCAGCATTTTAAAAAGAAAGTGTCCCTCTGAAAACATAACAGCGTGTTGTTTTACATTGTAAAGCTTGTCACCAAATAGCTTTAAAGTTGAAAGATTTACACTGAGAAGGAGGCACAAGAGTGAAACGTTACAACCATCTGACTCGGTTCACCATGGCAACCCACAACCTCAAACTGTATTTGATCACATCCTAAAATGAACCTGAGCATGTCCTGTACATTATCGGACCATCAAGGCCCACCATAAATGTTACATTCACACGCATATAGGACCGTAATGTATCGGGTTTTTCCTTTCTAAATAATTTAGCCTGTAAAAGTCATCTGTGTCACCGCCAGCTGCTAAATGGAGGCGCAGCCTCGTACCCACGATCTTTCCATGTGCTCAACGGACTGAGACCGAAATCCCTCCCTCGAGGGTTTCCGTACCGAACCAAAGTGGCACTCGGAGAATGCAAGTGGGCGACATGCATTGACCGTTTGAAAGATTTTTCAGTAAAACGAAGAAAAAAAAAAAAGGAAAACTTCCTTACTGATTTTTGGGCGCTTGGGGGCAGTGAAAAAAACAAGGCGCCTCATTAGTTTCATGAAGCAGACTTGTCAGTAGTTTACACATCTAGCCGGGTAGGAAGACATCTAAGTTTTGTGTTTGGGGTTACACAATTTGGGCAAACAGAGTTTATCTGAGCTTATTATTTGGGAAACGAATGAGCTTAAAAATGACATTCACTCCGCTAGACTCCCCTCCTCTCCTAAAAGTCTGATCCACTCTCTTTTTTATTATATCCCCTCTCTATAGAGAAGACATTACATGACAAATCTCTATTGTCCTGGCTCAGATTCTGGGTGTAATCTCTCTTGTCAAAGGGAAAATTCAGCGATTAGTCCGCAGCAAATTACAAGGGGTGACCAGCGTGTCTGTTCAGCCCTCATTAACTGCTAACAGAGTTTCGTCAGAACCACCCACGCTACCGGGACCTTCAACCTCTCACCCCTGACACCTGGAACTTTCACAATTTAGCTCCCAAATGCTTACATTTGAATTGAGCATGCTCTTCTTTTTGTGTCGTCTTGAGGCTTTCTGAAGACGACAGGCTGATTGGAGAATTCCCATGGTCTAAGGGTAAATAAAGATGGTATTTTTTTTTTTTCGACTAGAGGTTCTACATGTGTAACTTTTTATCTGGTGATGATGATGATGGGGATGGGGGGAGCGCCAAGTGTCACTCAGCGACAAGACATGCGGACCTTGTGCCGCGCTATCTCTAGACCACCCATCCGAGACATTACTTTGGACAAACAGAAGATTTTTTTTTTGTTTTTTAGCTTTAATATCTAGCAGATGAGAGGGGTCGGCCTGCGAAGAGGGCTCATCAGGACGGGGTCGTCCACGATCCTGGTCAACTGGTCATTTCTCCCAGCCCATTAACCACCTGGGATCGGTATGTTTTGTCAGCTTTTCCCCAGTTTTGGGTTTCATTTGCCGTGCTTTGAAATCAAACACGCTCGCCCCACACACGCCCAGTAATGCGGCTCGCTCTCTGACAAACACACACAAACATTTATGCGCTCTGAAGTCGGACTCAACAACCCGGAGCGCATGCATGTGTGCAGACGCCGCAAACAAAACGCGCTCGCCTCGTGCTTACAGATGCAAACAAAGATGGATCAGAAATGCGTCAAAGAGCTTTCCTTTGTTTTTCATGCCAAGCTTGCACAGTTGAGTGCGTCATCTTTGTAATTCTAAATATTAATTAAACCTTTGACTTTTTTTTTGCACAAGAACATCAAAGAGACAGTATTCTTATGAAAGATTGCTGGTATTTACAATTTAATAAAGTTTTCACGCCCTATTTTGCCACATTATAACTAGGGATGCACCGATACACTTATTCTACTTCTGATACCGATATCTGAGGTTTAGTATCGACTGATGCCGATCTGATACGGAAAAACAGTGCAAATTAATTTGTACTCCAGTACATTTACGTCTGTGTTTTAAAAAGTTGACTTTTTAAGTCAGTTCAACTCTGCACCAGTACAGCACACTTACATGCACCAATAGCTTCACAAGCTTTGTCAGACGTGTGAAAACAACACAACTTTAATTTGTTCAATCGCTGAAGTTAGGACTATAACAGCCAATGTAAAATAAATAATGACGAAAGTGCAATTAGGAATTCTAGATAAAATGTGAAATCAATAGCAAAGCATGATTCGCTCAGAGCACAAAGCATAGAATCAGACTGAATTGATCTGATCTCTTATCCGGAACAATGTCTTGATACCCATTCTAGAATTTTTTTTCAATATTGAGACCGATACAGATATCAATATCTGATCAGTTCGTCTCTTAAATGAATTTTATTGGGATTTAATGTGATGAACAAAAATATCATAGAGCAGAATTATGAATTGGTAGGAAAATGATACATGGTCTGCATTTTTTTTTTTTGCGAATAAGAATCCCTCTTTATTGTCAAGTCTCATTTCCTCTCTTCCAGGATTGTTCTGGTTTTAGCTCCATCCGTCTTTCCAGCGACTCTCACCAGTCCCTCGTAATGAACAAAATTCCCACAGCATGATGCTGACACCGCCAAGCTTCTTGTGTGGTTGGTGGGTTCAGGTTGTACATCACATGGAGGGACTACACAAACATCTAGACCAAAATCTCACATTCTGGTTTCATCTAATCAGATTTTTTTTTTTCCCAAGTGGCACTAATCGCCTTCCATAGACCTCTTACGGCTTTCTTTCAACAATAGCTTTCTTTTCTCTGCTTCTCCATGCAGGACAGAAATGAGAACTACGTTGGTTGGTTTTCCGGTCAACAGTTTCTCTCTCCCAATCTGCCGTACCTTTTTCTGTTTTCAGCTATTTGGACGAGCCAAACCACACAGAGGTGGATTTGCACCACACAGTACAGTACAGTATTTTCCTACAGTGTAACATTACGTCATAATGCCTACTGTCACAATAAAGCAAGCCGAGGAAAAAAAAAGAAAAAGAAAAAGAGTTAAAAGCTGCAGGTATGAAATGTGCTACTCATGCGACAGTGGTGCACAGCCAAGTGAAAAACCTCAAAATCCAAGAGTTCAGAAGGGCACTGCATATTGTGATCGACTCTGATCGTTTTATAAACCCGCCAACTCTAAACCCACATGTGAAGATTTTCTTCACACTAAATGAAAGACTGCGAGCCGATTTAAGCGATACGCGTGGATATCACCCAGGATGAAAGAGAAAGCCGGCTGCCTCTTCCTTCCCTCTCTCCGTCCAAAAAGCTGCATCAGCTGCAACATCTTAAGAATCGCCTTTCAGCCTGTCGGGCAATCAATGCTGAGAGTTCCCTTATGTGAAGACATGAAACGCAGTGGGGTGGAAAACCGATACGCCTCCGAATTCTCTGGTGTCCAGGCTTCAGAAAGAAATTAAAAAGTCCGAGTCTCGCGTACTGAGAACAAGTTTTGGAACGAAAGATGCTGATCAGTCTCAGATGGGTCCGGAAGAGTCAAAGTAAACCGTGCAGTGCAGCTTTCTCTGTGCTCCATGAGTCGTTGGTTGTGTGATCCATCTTTTTATTTTATTTATTTCTTTTTCATTTCACATGCCTTTTCTGTATTCCTTGTGTGTGTGTGTGTGTCGAGGAATAAAAGGTTTACAGTTGTTTATCAAAACATGCTAAGACTGCAGTTAATTAGCTTGTGCTGTGCTGCAATTTGCTGTGGCTGGTGTGTTGAGATGCAGGCAGTTGCAACTGAATACAAATCCCGTGCTCCTCCTGTAAATCTGCCACGAACAATGTTAACATTTCAGCCTTCCCCGGCCCCACACATTTATTAGACTGTCAGCAAGCCCGAGGTCTGGCTTTTTCACTGCTGCTCCGTTGCTGAATCATTTAAGAAGCTCATTTCCAACAGCATGGCCCTTTAATTATGGTTGTCGTTTTCAGCGATGTGTTCGTGTAGGATCCAGTAGGGGGGGACGATGGAACCGTTTGAGGAAGAATAAATAAAGTTTACAGTTGTGATACTGGAGCTGCTGGGCCTGATGACAAACCTCGTTGAACTGAGACGTGTCTTTAACACGTTGATTGAAGAAACGTTTTTTGTAAATATGTGCTTGTGGTGAAAACATCTAAAAAAAAAAAGCGTCATGTTTTCGTCCATTCTAATTAATCCGATCCCATTAATGCTCATGATTGAGGAAAAACATGGAAAGTTGGGTCATTGTTGATGAAATGCTGAAACACTTGGCAGCATTGCTTTTCGACTTTGACAGGTGGCATGTCGAGCCCTCATCCTACTGGCGTCTGTTACAGCCCATCTAAGGAGAAACAATTATCGATATTTGCCAAACACTGCAATCACAGGCGGGTTTCCAGATAACCAGTTTTAGTCAGGTTTTAGAGAAGCTTGTTTTTAACTTACTGAATCGTCCATAAAAAAACCCCCAATAGCCTGGATTTAGAACCAAACGTTCCTACTTGGCCGTTTATTGGACCAAAGAGCAGCCTTTGACACCCTCGACTACACCACTACAATTGGCATCCTTGCAGCTCTCCTTTAATTTGCTTAAAACCTTGTTTAAGTGAAAGACAAACAAAATTGTTAGGGTGGAAAGTTAATAACCTGATTGCACACTCTAAAAAAATAATACTTTGTTGAACCACATTTGGATTAAATTTGAGCTTTTAGTCTTCTTTGTTTGCCCCAACATCTTCACTTGACTATTCTTGCCAATTTTCTCTGTTACTTACGTGCCCACCACAAACTTCTGGACTTTGGCTAGGTACTTGCAACATTTATTTACTTTTGACGAAGCCACTCGTTAATACTTGGAGCCACTCTGATGCCGAAAGATCAAATTTCTCTAGTCTAGACAGGTGATCGTGACTGCTTAATGAATGTCTTTGGCAGAAGAAACCCAGAATGCAAGATTATTCTGAAGAACAATCACCGAGAGACCTGTCTCAGGTGCCTAATCTCAGAATGTCTTATGAATGACTAGAGAGAGAAACCTTTAATTAGGACATCCCAGAAATTGGCTCACAGCACAAGAGCAATAAAGACCGGGATTAACCACATCTGGCTTAACCAAGAGGCTGAAAGTTTCAGCTAACTCTCGACATTTCAGGTGTTAGCTGGAGGTCCCACAGTCAAAGGTCAGACATCATCAGAAGGAGTTGAAAAGGATAAAGATCCAGACTGAAAGACAACAGGTCGTTGTAGTAGTGCAGAAAGCAGGCAAAGACTTAGGAACCCCAAGTCACTGCAACGTCAAGTAGGAGGAAGACGAGAACCTCAAGAAATACCAACATCACAAAGAGAAACTAGAGACCTTGTGGAGAAATGTGAGAGAGCAAGAGAGTGCCTGATTCTAGGGACAACCTATGAGACCTTTAACCGTGAAGTCCTAGGGACGGCTAACGTGCTTTTAAGAACTATCAAAGCCCGGTAGAGGACCAGAGCATAAAGACCGCCCAGGTGAATGGGGCAGTTGGCTACTGATGAATTGCTTTGTTTCATTCTCCTGACTGATACCTTTGTTCAATGACTTTGTGTCAAATCTAAGCTAATTGGTAAAAGCCAGCTGAGCTTTATCTCTGGTTAATCAGATTTAGTATTGAATAGATGACAGATGTGAGACCAAGACTGAATGCTGGACATGTATCAAAAATTTGTATCAGTTTAAGGGTGTATGCAGCCAAACTATTGCAGCTTTTGTCATTATTTTTCCTTCCAAAAAATGTACTTATTTTTCAGATGAATTGGTAGAAAAACATATTCATCTTGGTATTCTTCCCCCCGCCCCACTAACAAGTTTTTATAGTCCTCGTACACCATGTTTTATGTTCTGATTTATTTTCCATATCACACAATATTTAAGTCCATAGTTATGGGCTGTATTCTTACTATGAGGCACATCATGCATCATCCCACCAACCCTGACCAAATTCTCTGTCCCAAAGAAGGACAGAGCATCATGCTGCCACCGCCATGTTTCGCTGTGGCAATGCTGTGTTAAAGAGGGAACTTTTATTTCCCTCTTGGGTTTCCTCAATGCCTTTGTTTCGGCGTAATGTCTTCATTATCCCAACCCTGTTTAGTCATTGTATATTTGTCGCTGGCTTGTTTATTGGTTTTATCTGTTTTAATGGACATCTTCTCTCAGCAGCTCTGTGAATAATGTCTGACTCTTATTAATATGACTCTCCAGATGTGGAGCAGTGCTAACATGTCTGCATGCTGTGTGCATAGTGATGATGCCTTTGGACGTGTTTTCCTTTGCTTCCTGCAGTATGCCTCGTTCCATTTTTCATTTTTGCCTCCAGATCTTAGAGCGCTGCATCTGACAGTCACACCTCTGGACACACTGTTACACCCTTCTGCCCGTCCTGCACACGTTCATTAAACGTTTATGCCATTTATGACCACAGGACAGTACAGCCGCACATTGTTTGATGCGTTAAATTAATTTGCAGTGTCATTTATTATTATTTTTTGGCTGTGAAACATCCCCTTCTACATCACAGGCTGAGTACGAAATGAGTTATATCACTTTAAACCTCTGGAACTCATTTTTGAGCAAATGGAGCCCTTGGAAAACGGCTTCTGAAATAAAAGAATTTATGACCTCCCATCTCTATTCAAACACACACACACGCAAAAACCACATGGTCGATTTACAAAAGCATCTGGATTTTCTCAAAATTGTTTTGTATTCAAAGACTATCGCTCTCTTCGCTGCAGCAATTAGTCACTTTTTTCTTTTTTTTCGTGAAAGAATGTGTCTTGGGGTTTAACGTCCCTGTTTCGATAACACTTAAAAAACGTACGGCTTTTATAAAGTTCTTCTGATAGTTACCCATTTTTCCCATTTCTGTCATGCTACGGCCACAAACCTCAATATATTTTAATGGGATTCTATGTCGTTGATCTAAAGTAGAGTAAGACTGAGTGTAATAAGTAATTATGACTCGATTAATCAGACTTTATCTATAGAACACTTTAATGCAAGCAAATGAGCCACAAAACATTTAACAAAAGCATCACATGTTTAAACTTAATAAAATAAATATAGAAAAAAATCAAACAAATGACCCAAACAATAATAAACACGTCCTATGAAATGCAGTACTCAGGAAATCCAATCATAAATGAGAAAACATTACAGACAGACAGAAATAAAGAAAGCCATAACACCTAAAATGTAACCATCCAACAACATAGAGATAAAATATATCATTACATTCAATTTAATATTACATCTAAAAAGCAAATAGAAAAAAACAAAGATAAAAATGTGGAGGGAATGACGATTAATCGACTTACTCTACCTCCTGCGTCAGTGGATTGCGGCGGAACCACGGGCCTTATTGATGCCCAGCCCGTCGGTTTGTCTTGGTCGGTATGCAGTTAGTCCATATCTTTTTATGATGATGGCTTGAGCAGGGCTCCAGCAGATGTTCAGAGCCTGGATTTTTGTTTTCGAACCTAACCCTGGGTCCAAACCTCTCCTGCTGCGTTCCTCGGTCTCCACGTCGGTGTTTGTTCACGAACGACTAAAGAAACGTTGGACGTTTTCACAGAGCAGCTGCATTTAGACTGAGATGAGATTTACAGAGATGGGCTCTACAGTCAGCCGCTTGGTGACGACTGTAGGTGTTTTGATGCAGAAGGGGATGATTTCAGAATATGCGAGTCACGATTTTTGGATTTTAATGCGCACAAAAAACGATTGAAAACCATGTACTGTTGAAGTTTTACTTCAAATTTATGCACTTTTGGCTTGATGGCATGAAATCTATCCACTTGCGATGAACAATGCAAAGCATTTTATGCCAAAAATAAACCTTAAAGGAAGCCCTTATCAGTGACAAAAGTCTGCATCACCCAAACTCTTCATATCCCTAAATCATGTTTGCAACTTTTTGGCGTCTTCTTTCGTGAGAACTCTGCTGAACACGTCAGTCCTCGCGCAGAAGACCGCACTTGAAGCTCAAATATCGATCATTTCCATAAAATGCCATCATGAAACTAATTGGTATCCCATACTTCACATCACGTTTCCAGCGCATGAGAGTCAATAAAATGTGGTATTTGCGGGCTCGAGGACAAATCCACTTCAACATAAATGATCCAACATCCCCTCTCACTTACTAGCCCGTGCTGCATGGCGCTCGCAATTGATATTTCGGCCCGATTTTTGTGTGAGCACTGCAAAACCTTCTGGCTGAGAAAAGATTGATTTTACCCCCGCAGTCGGGGCATGTGAGAGTCTCTTTTGAGCCAAATGTGCGCAGAGTAATGGCCATGGTGCAGCACAAGTAGTTAATGCTCACTTAACTGAACCTAATAAAAGTAGATAAAAGTGCTGAATATAATGGTATGAAAGCGAATGTGGAGAGAAAGTCGAACGATTGAATCGCTAAGAACTGTTATACAAATATATATAGCTATATATATATATATATATATATAATATTCTCCAAAATGTCCTTAACAGACGCATGGCAGGAATGCTTGCAGACTGGAGGCCAGCTGTGCGGCGCGTTGCTCCGATGAAGACATTGCACGGTAAACAGTTCCAGCCCAGGTTTGTTGCAGTAAAAAGGCACAGAGAATGCGAGCCGTGCACGCCCCAGCTGAGAGCCACTGCTATCAGATGTAGGGCGCAAACCGCAGAGTGTGGGACCGTGTGGGGCAGACCACCCATGAGTGTACCCCTCCTTCCTCCTCCCTCCATTTCAGTTTCCCTGGCTGCAGCTGGATGGGACACAATGCTGGAGCATGGGAACGAACACCAGCCATCGGCACCGGAGCTGGTCTTTAAACATGTTTCTTTTTTCTCTTGCGTTAAGTGTATGAGGACGTTCTCAATTGACTTTAAGTGAACACGGGGTGTTTTTCTAAGGCTTTCTAGATGCCTAAGTGTGAGCCTTTATTTGTTGACGTGTCGTCGAAAACTGATGGAGCCTTGTTTGCTGTACCTCTGTATAAACTTCAGGCTCCAGTGGTTAATATGCAAACTCACCGACAGATCAAAAATGTTCTAAATTTATTTGCAGTTTAAGATAAAAACAAAGAAACAAACAAACAAAAAAAAACATAAAAAAATAAAAGTAGTCTGCTTTTTTTATATCTAAAAAAAAAGCCAAAGATGTGAAACACGCAAAACCTGATTCGGCTGCAAACATTCTCGAATAAACCTGATTATATCAGTCACCATTCATCATTTCACAATTGTGATCTGCTTCGAAGCCTTCATCATCCTCACCTTGGGTCCCTGGAATATGAAAAGAAAAAACAAAAATGCCTACGCTCAAAGCTGAAGCATTCAGCTGGTATGTTTAGGTTAACTAACCCCCTGGGTTAATAAACTAAACAAAGGTAAACCGTGCAAAATGGCCACAATGAAAGCCAGGCCAAGTAAACGAAGCAGAGTTTACGAGATGCGAGGGTTTGCGTGAAAGTTTAATGTGAAACAGGTGATGGAGGGTGTTTTAACTCGGGGTCTCAGAAGGAGAATCCTGTCAGAGAACAGATTATTGAAACGCGAACAACTTTAACTAAGGATGCCTGGTGCAGTTTGTCTATCAGAATGTCTCCTGATTTACAGCAACCTCCATTTTTGATGGCACGCCTTCTGATGATGTCTAAATAGCTCTAAGATAAATTCATCTTTTTGCTGCTGTGTTGTCATCTCACATAGTTTACTCCTCACAACAGTGAGCTTTGAAGATCTCTCGTACTCTTAAAAGTGTAACATTACATCCTGCTGACCAGGCGAAACTATAAAATGATATTGAATTTACAAGAGTGAGAAGAAATGTTTTAGCAAAATTCTCAGATTCCTTATTTTAAAGTGTCACAAATGTCTTATCTGTGTAAAATATTTGTTTCCAGGTTCGATTAATCTACATGTTACTGTTTTTACAGTTGTCTTAATGTTAAAAAAAAAAAAGTCCCTTCCTGCTTTTCATAAATCCAAAACTGAATCTGAGAATTCCATATTAGTTCCTCCAATTCTGGTCTAATCAGTGTATATATTATACATTTTACACAAAAAGTTGTTAAATGTAGTCAAGACTAATTGAAAAATTGTAAAAGTAAAAAAAAATTATCACAGATGTGAAGCTGCAAAGTAGAGCTGAACTTTAGCATTGCTAGCAGCTATAGCTAGCCAATTTTTGGTTTTGTTATCAGGTGTTTTGGGCTAGCCCAATTAGCATCTTTTATTAGCTCGTTCTGTTAACATCAGGAACACAAAAAACAACACTTCCTTTCCTACTTCAATTTAAGAGCCTCAATCATAGAGTAGTGTAGGATGTTAAGCCTAAAGCTCTCAACTTTAGGTTTAAAGCTTATTAGCAGTATTTAACTTCATTACATACTGCTAATAAAAGCCTCCATGTATGTCAACAGACGACGACGCATGCTAACAGCAGCTTAAAAATGTTTGCGACATGGCAGGGATGAAGTAAGAATGTTCTGTTACCATTTTATGAAGATTAACACAAATATGCTTTACTTGAATGTCATATTTTCTTATCGTTCCCGTTTTTAAGAGCATCTCAGAAACAATAGCCCTGCAGTTCACGTTATAGCACCGCAGGGTAACAGAACGTCATGGAATACCAATAACAATCTCGTCGACATGCTTACCAACTTCAAAATGTTAATTATATATATATTTTTTAAAATGCTTCAGATATTCATAATAAATGATGAATGTGTAAGAAAACATGAATTTCCTAATGAGATTTTTTGTTGTTTTAGATTTGATTTTCTGTATTTTTCAATCTGAGATTCTTCTGCTGCCATAAAGGATGGACTCATACATGAAAATATTGTTTTGAGACAATTCTCACATGATATGTTATGTTAAAGGCACAAGAACATATTCTTAAAGACCAATATACTTTCAATTCTAACGGACACGCAACACCGGAACTGGAAGACATTTTAAATATCCCAAATATAGAAACGAAACAACCAAAATAAGAAATAAAATGAAATGATCGATATTGTAGTGGCGATTGTTTGTCGAACATCCAATAAAAGTTCCATCAGCCACTATGAGGCACTGGGGTCAAGATTCAAAAGAAGTTTAATGTCCAAACTTGTTGACTGTCTTGGTTGCTTTTATTTTCCATTTCAGCAAACAACTACAGAGTTCAAACTTTCCTTCGTTCTCATACCTCTCTGGCTCTGGTAAAAACCAGAGGCCCCAAACCCAAATGCCTGCTGGTCCTTTACCAGGCCCCTAGATTTATAGAAAGTGGACTGACCCACCTTACTTCCTGTCTGACTCAAAGAGAATAAATAAGAAAAATAATACAACAAAAGATAAATAGAGTCAACAATTATTAACCTGTAAATTTACTCTGCAAATAATACCAAAAAAAAAATAGAAATTTAAGAATAAACTAACAAAATTTAAATGGATAAAGAAACAAAGAATAAATAGCTCCAACAAATATAAAATAGAAATCATTCAACTCTTTTTAATTTATTGTGCCATTAACTGATTTATTCCGACAGGCCTACAAGATGCAGTAACAGCATCTTCGATGTGTGATCTGCGGTATTGATTATTAACCGTGGTTTGATGATTTTTCACCGCACAGGTCAGCGAATTGTTCTATTTTAGGTGAGTAAATTGTTTCCCGGACTTTTAAAGCTGAGTAGTAAAAAAGAAACTAATCTGCCGTCTCTTTCCGATCAACGCCTGCAGCTCGCACTTTTTGCCTTCCCCGTTTTATATCTTATCTGAGCGATTATCCATGGAGTCTTCTGTGAGTTTGTCTTCGCTTTGTGTGAGTTATTGCATTCTGGGTTGTTTTTTTTTTTCCCCCAGTTTCAGTCGGGGGGGAACAAACACGGCGCGTGGAGCAGCTCCAGAGAAAATATGAACCCGAGGAGCAACAATAGGCCCTCTTTGGACTCTTTTTAACTTTTTCAGACCACATCTCCCAATAAAAGCTGAACAAACAAAACCCTGCCACTTGCGAGCGGCTGCTGTCCAGCTAGCTTCACAGAAAGAAAAAAAAAAAAAAAGAAAGACTTGCGTTTAAAAGAGGGGGTAGGAGGAGGCTTATGGGTCTAGTGAAAACTTCACCTTAACTGGAATAATAAAAAGCTCACCACCCAAACATTGGGTGATTTGTTCTTTTCCGCGCTGTTTTCTCTTGGCCTCGGCTCGTCACTCAGGAAGCTTAAACGTTTTCCCTCGAGCCCGCCTTTCTGCTGGGGAGATGATGTGGCGCGGATTTTAAGAAGGATGTCAAATGTGCCCTGAACCGCGGCAAAAAACCCCGCGCATGCTTTAGACGTCTGGCGACCGAGTGCTGACGGAACTGCGAGGGCGACTCGACCGCCGCAGAGCCTTTCTCCCCCCAGGAGAAGACGGAAAGCCGGTGTAGCCGGCTAGCGTGGAGCAGAAAGGGGTCTGTGAATGGTTACTGTTCAATTTGTATTCGGTTCCCCACTGGTGGCCGAGTTGAGATCAGAGCCCGAAAGTGAAAACACATGGGGAGGGTCAGCAGGATCAGAGGGGCCGCCACACACAAAGGCAGAGCTGGAGGAAAAAGGCAATGGGAACTTGTGTGAAGAAATAGATTGAATAAACAGTCTGCAATGGGCTGCACCCTGTTATCCCATAATTTACACTGCATGGGAGCCTGGCAATCCAGGGCATGGCGTTTTGGAGGCCGTCAGCTTTCGCTTGCAAAAGAAGTGGCATTCCGCGCCTCGTGCCAATCAAAAAATAAATAATAATAATTTTTTTTTAAATCCAGGCGTTATGGCTGCAGACATGTTTTGAATTCCTGTCGGCCTAATGTGTTTATTTTAAATATCCGAGGGAAATTGTTACATCACCAGCGAGTAATGTCTTCTGTTGGAGCCGAAGCCCCTGTGAAGTATCCGGGAGCAAAACAGATTTAATAACATAATAACTCTGGAAATTGTATTTGTACAATCAGTAGTGAGGATTAGATGTGGAAGCATGAGATTGGGCTTTTAAAAAAATAAAAATAAAATGGCAGCACCATGACCAAACAAACTTCGGAGAGCGAGTAGTGATGAGGTATTGGGGTTGTTGGTTTGGCAGTTTCCCTCCAGCCCCGCTTTTCTCCTCTGTCCTGATGAAGCTCGCTTCTCCCACCTTGCTTTAATTACGCTTCTGAGCACGGGAACCAGCTCCAGTGAGCTCAGCGGTAGTGAAAACACTTCTTAAAAGATGTCCTGTGCATTTCCAGAAGGATCGAGTTGCCGGTTATTCGAGCACATCAAAGCGGGATTGGCTGGAAGCGTGACTGAGCCGTTCATCTGCTTAATAAACAGTGAGCGGAGAGGAGCGCTTTATCACAAGATGGAATCCTCTGTGCGGCATTAACGATGTGACATCAGTGTTTATAAAGAAAACAGCTGACATGCTTTGAATAAGGTGATGCCAAACGTTGCATTTTTAATGCTTACATACACGATGTAGAAAAAAAGAAAAACTTTTTCTGTCTAGATTTTCGTTCAGACGTCTGCAGCACATCATCTCGCTGCAGGGGTCCCCCAAGGCTCTGTAATTGGACTTCTTCTCTTTGCCACCTCATGGGTCGTTTCATCCAACCACGGCTTTTCATACCATCGCTATAAGATATTCTCTGAAACTGGTACAATGATAAAAGTTATGCTAACCACCCGTGTAGCCTGAATTTATTGAAGAAGAAGCCAAATTTAGAAGAATTACACCAAATGCAACATAAAAACACAGATTACGGTGTGGAAATGCACACAAGATCAACGTGGTTAACTTCCTAGATGTACTGTAGGCTGATAAAACTAAAATTTGAAGCGTTTGATCATATTGACCAGCGTTACATTTGGAAAAACTCAGGTCTGGGAATACCGTCCCACCAATGAAGAACGGGATTGGTACCATTGTCTTTTATGAGTGTTTTGCTACTGGCCTTCTCAAACTGGATGGCATTATAGTGAAAGAACATTAAGGCAACATCTTAAGACGCTATCCAGGAACTTGACACTTGTGCACAAATGGTTATTCCAAGTGGGAAATGAGCCTCGGCAAACAGCCAGATTGGTTACAAAGAAGCTGACGAATAACACAGTCAATGTTTCTGGTGACAACACGAAGCTCTGATCTAAGTTTCATAGAAAATATGTGTCCAGAGCTGGAAATGTGTGTGTGTGTGTGTGTGTGTGTGTGTGTGTGTGTGTGTGTGTGTGTGTGAGCGAGGGATGCACAAACATGACTCAGTTACATGAGCTCTGTCAGAGAGGAATGGGTCAATATCCCAGAAAACTACCGTGGGAAACTTGTGGAAGGATAGCCGAAACAGACAGCATTCCAAAATGATATGTAAACTTTTGAATTATGAGCAATTTTAAAACTTTTTTTTTTTTTAAACTCTTATTGTCCTGGCACTTAGAAAATAGAAGAAAACCAATGTGTTCTTTACTAAGTTAAAGGTTTTTTATGGAGTACAAACTCTTTCTTTTGTAACGGATACAGTTAAAAAGTTTGATTTTTGTTGTTTTTTAGGGTTTTTTTTAGATAAAAAGAAGCCCGTAATACAGCCGTAAAACCAAACCTAGAACATATTTCAATATTAAGGTTTAATACAAAAAATATGGTAAAAATGTGTTTGTCAAGTGTCACACTTTAGGCGTTAATATTTTATGGATCAGTGCATCAGTTTATTGGATTTCTCTCCTTTGTCTTTTTTTACAGTGTACAATCTGTATCCTTTTGGTAGGAGAAAATATGATGAATACACAACCATCTATGCAAAAAAAAAAAAGAAAGAAAACGGTTCAGTTTATGCAAAACTGAACCTGATACAAAAAAAAAGAACTTTTTTTGTATCAGGCTTTTCAAGCATAAACAAATTTAGAGACAAAACTTCTATGCTTAGCAAACTAAACAATATACTCATATCTCCAACACCTTGCAGTGAATCAGTTTTCCGTCTTATTTCCAATCCCCTCTGGAATCTGGGACTGAGGCTAATTGAAATCAGCGTCGTCCCGATTGGAGAAACGAAGCAGATTATTCCGGCCTCTCATCTTGTCTGGTGTGATGGGCATTGGAGGAGGTTATCCACCCTTTGAATCTCTCAGCTTATTTATCCAAGGGCTGGGCAAATACCCACATCCCTTCTGCATTAAAGCTCTTTTTTTTCTTCTCCAAAACATTTATAGAAGACACAGCTCAGTGTTTACGCCACCATCTGCCTTCACATCTGCACTTAATATTTTTTCTATTTTTTTTTTTTGCTGACTTTTGTGCACAAGAAGAGCTCAGGCCTTTGTTATGACAAGAAGAGATTCAGGACTTTCTAAGGATTAATACTGTTTGCTTTCCTGCACACCCTCACAAAAACATCCCCGGGGTTCCAGTAGGCTAAAGCTGATACCTGGAACCGAAGTTGGCGAAGCTCAGGCGGGACGGGATGTTGCCTTCAATTCATCTGCCACTTGCATTACTCAGCTGGGACTCATTGTCTCTTTAATTGATACATTTTTCCTCCCTTCTGCTCCAGCACAGTTGTATTTTTTTTCCCCCAGCTATTTTGTGGTGGAAATATGCACTGAGAAAATTTTGACCTCATCCATAACTATTATCCTTTCTACACTTCCTTTATTCCCAGGTTCTTGTTATAATTACCCTTTACATCAACTTATATGTCAAGTTTTAGTCTTTGTTAGCGCAACTCTGGAGGATGGCGGCGCATTTTGATTTAAAAATCAACCCATTATGAGGACCAAATTGACACTTTTATGTGCTTTTAAAGAGTTTTGTGAGTGTATTTCTGAGTATTTCTAGCTCCAACATACTAAGCGTTTTTGTATTTTTATTTTTTTATAAAGGCTCTGTAAACCCATGTTGCTTATTGACTGTCAAATTTCTGAACAAGGATGGTTGGTCTCTTTCTGTTGAGAGTAAATAATTCCTAACATTCCTGTCACTCTCTTCTGTAGTCGTGTGTTAAGTTATGTGGCTTTAGGAAAATCAAGATCTCTACACATCTGATTATATATAATGTGTAATTTGCAATACCAAGCTGCCTCAGACATTTTGACCAAGTTAAAATGTTTCACAAGTTTGCAACTAAGGAATGCAAAACACACATCCAAAAATATGCGCTAATGCTACCAAATTTTGACAAGTGCTACTCAAATGCTGCAGTAATGATCCATTCATAACAGTACTGGATCTCATGCTAAGCTATGCAAATACTCTGTCTTCACTAATGAAGATTCCCTCAACTTAGCATGCTTGATGCTTGAAGAGCCTCCAATTGATATCAGCCCGACCTATTGTCTGATAAAATCAACTAATAATCATTTATGCACTTGAAGGCACTCGTTCAGAGAGCATTTAACCTTCTGCCCAAGAAGGTAAGGCAACTATTTAGTAAAAATTATAAAGCAACTCAGACGGTAGGTAGGTCTGTCACAATAATCAATAAGTCAATTAATTGCATGACAAATAAAAACAAACGCAATAATTTTCACTTGCATAATTTAGCGTTTTTCTCTTTTTCTTGATGATAAAAGTCTTCAGTCTTGTTATTTGGACTCAACCAGCCCTTATTTTGAAGGACAGTTTTGCTTACCGAGACGTCATGATTAATTTTATTTGTTGTTTCTGCGATTTTTTTTAATTTTGGATATTTAAAATGTTTTCCAGTTCCAGCGTTAAATGCTCATTAGAATTTAAAGTTTATTGATCTGCAAGCAGGTGTTCCTGCATTATTATTACTTGAAAATGATCTCAAAACAACAATGTTATTGTTTATCGCGATAACTTTTGGGACAATTTATCATCCAGCAAAATTTGTTATCGCGACAGGCATAACTGTAGTATGTCATACATTTTGCAGCCTTTTTTAAAAAGGTTAGATTTTTTTCCCCCCTTGGCACTTGTTGCTCTATATGTTTTGTTTGTCAATGTTGTTGGGATTGCTATAATCGTTGCCTTGACTCCATCCACTTTTTATTTTTACACATGATTGTTGTGATCTGTCCTACCAGTGGTATTACTCAGACACAGTATGTATTTTTATTTATTTATTTAACCTTTTTTTGTCTACCAGCATGTGTTTTAAAAACACCCATAGATATTAAAAACCTCTTTTTCAAGGGAATCCTGACCAAGAGGCAGTAACCAACACAACACGGAAAAGCAAAAAAACAGATACATGTGACAGAAACGGCCTCAAGAACGTTTAGTTTAGATTCAAAAGCAATTCGAGTTTATTGCTATAATGCCAGTGAACTCAAACACAGACTATTTTACTTTCTCCTTCTTAGTGCAAATCTGACCTGACACTGCAAAGCAACTAGAACCACCACACACCAAAAAAACCCCAACTTGTGTTGCTTGAAATGGGTTTCATTACATAACACTTATAGTACATAAAGCACGCTTAGATTTGCATCATAGGGTGCAAAGATCGAATTTATGAGGGATGGAATGGTCTTTCATGGTAGCTTGCTCCTCATAAAAGAAAGTAAAAAATAAATCATTACTGAAAAAGTGGGAGCAACTGGTGCTGTAGATCATAAAAAAAATATTCCTAGAACAAACTGTTTCAATGCAAGTGATATTTTTTTAGATATGAAAGATTAACTTCTTCTGTTTTTTTTTTTTTTAACCATTTCAACATATTTTTTAATGTTAGCAGGAATGCAAAAGAGCTTCAAACGTCAACAACAGAGAACCTCTGCGGAGAGTTTTTTTCATTTCCAACCCTGTCAAATGAGCTTTTAAATAAGATCATTCGTTGACTTACAGTACTTAAACACTCGGCTGACAGGGAGATGATAATGCACGGGCATGCTTTTATTTGTGTGTTTATGAATGTTTTTCTGCAAGAACAGACAGCAGGCATGGATTGCATGAAAGAGTCCTGTAAACTTGCCAAACGTGATTTAAATAACCATGTTTTTCCTCTCCTTTGACTAGCAACATGTGGTGTTCATGAGCAGCACATGAGGCGAGTCATAATGGATGCTCTTAGGATAGATTTGTCTAGAGTGGTTCTTTCTTCCCTTTTAAAAAGTTAAAAAACACACACTCACACACGCAGAAAACATTTCCTAAGCCATAATTCAGAGACGGACCACCAGCTAAGTCCAATGGGAATGTGGCTTATGCTCAGTTTTTAAGCTCACACCAATGTTCCAATCACATTATGAATTATAGCATCTGTCAAGGAGTGAAGACTTGGAATGGAGAAGGCTTTCCCCACCCATCGTAAAGAGCATCATCTCCGCTTTTTCTAACCATAATTGGTCAGGGCTTCGGTGATGTCAGAGGAGCATGTGCGGAGAGGAGGGAGATTGATCGCGTCTAGCTAGCACAGCGCGCAGGGAAGACGCACCAAATGTGATTTAACTTTCCCCCCCGCTTAGCAACAGAACGCTTTCAGCAATTAACAGTTTGTATACATGTTGCAGGGCTGAGCTTCTCCCCCTGCGATGTTTTGATTCATTGGCTCTTGGTCCCCCCCAGTAATTCAGCTGATCCTGTTTTTGTTTTCGACTGTTCCAGCGTGGCGAAGCTGCAGTCGATTACTTTTTCATTCGCTTTCGTACTGTCAACCAGTCTCGCTTGGTCAGGGCCGGCGAAGCGCTTTTCAGATCAGCGTGAGAGACAAATAGGAGGCAGCTGACAAACATTAGTGCTGGGTGTCTGCGAGCCTTTCATTTTGGATTTAAGTCTCCAAGTTTCGTGCGCAAAAGCCCGTCTCAAAATACGTCTTGAAACCTTAACCAAAATTTGCTGCTTACTAATATTGGCAAGTAAAACCCTGCATACCGACAAAAGTAGCTGTCCCCTCAGATATTTCTTTTGTTTTTGCTGTTTTTGTCACACAATGCGTTTCAAATCGCCAAACAGATTTCAATATTAGACAAATTGATTTGATTTATTGAAGCAAAAGAAAACTCTTAAACCAATAATGGGTCACGAAATGCAAACGTAATTGCCCTCTTACCCTAAAAAAACCAGTAATGCCACCATTGGCAGCAACAATTGGCATTCAATGTCTTTGATAACTGGGAATGATTCTGATATTTTACCTTAAAGGAGTCACTTTTCTCAGGAGAAATTATTAATTTGATCAATACTGCATTGGTTTTTAAGGCATTAACAGCCTGTTTAAAGATCCACTTCAGCATCTCGATCAGATATTCCCAGATCATTGTCCAAGTGCGCTTCATCTCGACTGATTGGGACAGAGAGAGCAGCATTCACAACTCCGTCAATTATAGGAAATGGTTCAGGTCCTGAAGTCCACTTCTAACTGTGTCTTTAATAATCTCTGGTCAGTGTAGTGCAGGGGTGTCCAAACCTTTTGCAAAGAGGGCCAGATTTGATAAAGTGAAGATGCCCGGGGGCCAATAGTTTGTTCGGACATTTTTTAACCACAAAAGTGTCATGCAAATACACACCGTTATAAAACAATTTTCATTGTCACAATTATCTTTATTTTTCAAATGACAAAATAACCAAATATAAGCCACTCAGGCAGATGAGAACAACTCTAAAAACCCAAATTCTGCCTTTCATTCATATCTGGAGAGTCAGATAACATTGAACAAACTGTATAAAATACCTTAAATTTACATGAGTTTAAAAATATCTTTGCCTCAAGAACATTTTAAACAGGAGTTATAAGTAATGCAAAGTTGTCTGTTATTATTAAATCTTAAAACAAGTGAATTTTGCTCTTGTCATTTACAATATCTTTCAGAAAGTAATAGTTTGTCACATCTACAGGTTCATAACATCAACAGTAATAACCAAATCTTACTCAAGAGTTTAATAAAAATAAGTGCCATAAATCCAAGTGCATAAATGTTCTTTTGGCTCTTCACTGCTGATAGTGACAGACGTTGCCGTTCAAAACACTCAGTTTCATGTCCTCAACTCTGTGCCACACTGTTACGTGCCAGGCAAACATTCGCAAATTCTTGCTTCTTCTCAGGGCAAAATGTTCTCCACCATTTTCATAACAGTCTTTGATAAATGTATCTTCAGTAAAAGGTTTGCCATGTTTAGCTATTAACATTAACTTCGTAGCTTGCTTTGGTGGTATTTTCTTTTGACTCAGGCCCAAAGAAATCGCTGTTGTGATGCCAGTCCAGCTTGGAGCTGCTTCACTTTTTCAGCACGGTCACTTCCTGTTAGCTTGTTGTATGTGTTAGCATGTTTAGTCTGGTAGTGTCTCTTTACGTTGAAATCCTTAAACAAGGCGACCGTCTCATTACAAATTAGACAAGCACAATTGGCTTGATTTTCAGTGAAGAAGTATTATAATTCCCATCTCTCTTGAAAGCGGCGGCCCTCACTGTCAACTTGTTTTCTTTGCAGTGGCCATGGCAGAAATGAGTGGAGAGCGGTTCGCTGCACGGAGGCAGAGACTGATGGTATTAAAGTGGTGCTGCCACCATTTGGTGAAAGGAGGAATTACAGTTTCAAGTTTTATGATTTATTTATTCTGTTTGACAGTGGAGGCGGGCCATAAATAATACATTATAAAACCGAAGCTGCGGGCCGTATGAAATCTGACCGCGGGCCGTGATTGGCCCTCGGGCCGGACTTTGGACATGCCTGGTGTAGTGTGATTAAGATTTTAGAATTTTTAACCAGAAATGCAGTCCAGGCTCATTAAAAGAAACTGCAAGCAAGCACTTTAGCCTCGATATTTTGGCATCGTTAGCGGCTATCGGTTAGCAAGCTAATTTGCGCGGCTAGTTAAAAGCAATCTGTTTATTGGTAAAGATAATTCAAGCCCTCTGCTGTTTGTCATTCAGTCCTTGTGTCTTACATGTACCTGAAATCCGTAACGCTGCCTCCAACACTTTAATCGCAGTGGAGGCTTCAGTGCTTTTGTAACCCAGGGCTGTCAGGTAACCCAACTCTGTACGCCAATGAGCGTAACTCAAAAGCTTGTACTTTCTTCCTCTCTCTGAAATGCATTCTCAAATATACAATGATTCACATCATTGATCTGACATATCTATATATTATACAGGAATGTAATTTATGTCTATATGACATATGCAGATACAAATGTGATGTATCTGTATCTGTCATTTTCTTAGCATCCCGGTTGTTTCTGTTTGTTTCTACTGTAGTTTTGATATATATATATTTTTTAAATATACCTATTTATTTACCCATTTGCACTGCCTTTGAGAGTTGCTCTCTTTTTAAATTCGTTGTGCTTTCTTGCACAGTGACAAGAAAGGAAGTCTGATTCTGACATATCGTTCTGAAAGCACTCATCATTTTGATAATTGTGTCACAAGGTAGATTTAAGTTGACGAGAAATGCTTTGTTGTTGTTGTTTTACTGTAGTGAGATCTCATGCAGCTCTGACTTAAGACAAACTTACAACTTTTAAACTTAGCAAGGCTTAGATTTTAATTTGGCCAACATTTTTTTAAAGCTCTTACACAGGATTCTGATATAAACGGTAAATCATGCAACCGAGGGATTGACAACAAGCAAAGCATGTTGACGTATTGAGACAGTGGAAGGAGCAGGAAAAAAGCCATTTGCTTCAGGGTACAGAAGCTTGAAAAAACAATCGTGACTACAAAAAACTAGGGTAGTGACATGACTGCAACTGACCCCCGGGCAATAGTTTTGAATGTCGATATGTAACCGGGTTGCATTTTACAGCAGAAAAGGCGCATCAGAAGCTTTTAATATTTACCCAACAATATTTACCCACCTGGATCCCCACCGGCCAGTGAGGACCCAAATGACTGAACAGACCCAACTGGTCTGGGGGGGAATCAAATAACAAAGGTTATTTCACTTTGGTGACTAGAGTTGTCCATCTTCTCTCAGAGCAAAGAATAATTAAATCAAGTAAAGTTAAAATGTTTAGGTTTTGGTTCCCTCAGCTAAAGTTCTCATCAATAAGTTGCTTTTATAGCCCACTTGGAGTCATGTGCTTCCCCATCAAAAGGCTGGAAAAAAAGGAAGGTCTTTTCCAAAAACCAAGAAAACTAATAACTGTCTGATTGACACAACTGATAAAAAAAAAAGAGTTAAGAAGTTAATCTAAAAGGGTTACATGTGATGAAAGAAAAAAAAAGTGTCCTTGAGGCTACGGATGACATAAGAGGCATGGGAAAAGCTGCTGCGCTGTTGGTGGCATTAAGGAAGTGGCTATACCTCCCTGCCAAATTTGCCGCTGGTAATATTGTGCAGATTTTACGCTCCTAGCCGCTCTCGCCTCGCATGCACTCCATGTAATGGGCTAAACCACAACTTAAGACCACTATCATTTGGGGTATAATTTTTCTGAAGTGCTCTAAAAGCCACATAATGTTACATGCTTGTGTAAAATCGCAGAAGAACCAGACCCGGGGAGGCATTTTAGCACAGCCGCCGGCCTAATTATTATCTTCCAACGACTCGCGCGACTGGGAGGCCGTTGTGCCACCGCCGCGCGCCTAGGAAGCAGCGAGAGTCGCTCTGCGCGGCCACAGGTCGCCTCGCCCTAATGAGAAGAGCTGGGTGTCAGCTGGGTGGGTAGAGGGCGAGACTCGCTTGTGTACGCGGGCCGCTGCACCCAAACTAAAGAGGGGATGGCGGTCTCTGGCATCAGACGACATTACCGTTCTGGCTGCGTCAGGTGTCAGTGGACACCCGACTTCTCCAGAGGTCAGAACACAGACGGCCAGTGTCGGTCGGGTCCCCCAGCTTATCAGAGAATAGGGGCCCTCCAAGGTCCAAAAGCCTTGCACTGATCCAATCTCTTAATTGGAGATTTAAAAGAGCAACTGATCCTTGCACTGATCCAATATTGGATCAGTGCAAGAGATTGCTTTTTGGGGGGTTTGAATCTCTGGGTGTACGCGTGTTTCTCCAGCTTTATAAACTGTAAAATCCCACGTTCGCACATGGAGCTCTTCTTTGATTTCATTGCAAAAATAATCAGAGGCAACAAAACGCCCTCGGTGTTTAAGCTCAAGCGGCCAGAGCCGACGGTCGTAGTAGTTTTCACGGTTAAACAGGAAAGCAAGAGCACTTTCCACAAACAGGATTGGCCTCGACGGACCTCACGACTCATTTATTTCTCGATTTCTTCGTCAACACGTCGCTCACACGGCGTCATGATAAGAGGGAAGACAGGAGAAGCAATCGAGTACAGTAAATAAAAGCTGTACTCTTTTTATTCACGGTCGAGCACGAGGTAACGACATGAACTACTTCTCATTCGACCTCGTTTCTGTCTCTCGTTTCCTAGTGCTCCCCCAGCGGTCAGGAAGTCTAACTACCGTTACTCTAGATGTACAACAGAAACTGATCTCACGACACACGGTAAGCAAAAAAAAAAAAAAAAACACCTTCCAGATTTCCCTGTGTGTTTCTCTCATCATACAACCACCTCAATACCTCAAATATTCATGAATGAAAACCCATGTGTGCGCCATACGCAGCTTTTGTCTTCGCCGAGGCAGAGGACCACGTTGACGTGAGTGAGCGCTGAGGGAAATTCACTTACATGGAAACACATCTCCTCTGGCAGGGTGATTCTTGAAATGGCTAATTAGGCAATAGCAGCTGGCAAAGGAGAAACCCAGCAGCCGGGTGGCCACACATAGTGAGGCTGTGTTGTAACGTCCAGGTTTCAGTTTTTTTGCGGCTTTGACAGAACTGTTGCAGGCTAAATGAGTAGCTTGTTTTTCATCTGCCTGTACGGAGGTCGAGAGACATTTTTCTGTTTTTTTCTTACTAAATTCAGAGGAGGTCTCTTCAGAGGGATTGACTTGCATTTGGCTCCAAGTTGCTTCCCCATTACAGATATATTCTGATCCCCCTAGCCCCTTTATTTATTTATTTTTTTTGCTTTACATGTACGGCGTACATGTAAAACAAAATTTAAGATTAGACAAAAAAATAATCAATGTAAATAGAAAATTCAGTTTTGAAATGGCGAGCTTTAGCCCACTCTTCTTTGCAGAATTGCTTTAATTCTAAACGTCACTGAAAAGTTATTTTTCAGAATAAATGTCCTGACAAAGGTCACGGCACAAATGGGCCACTACATGACTTCATTTCAAATCCTTTTTGTATTCAGAGGGGGATTTGGGGAAGTTGATAGCTGGACATTCTCGTTTTGACGGAGAGCAGAATTCATGGTTCTATGTATTGATTGTCATGTTGAATTTCTTTATTTTACACCGTTAGTTTCGTGTTAGCTGTAACAGGACACAACTTCCAAAAAATTACACTTCTACATTTTCCGTCCACTTATTTAAAAAAATTTTTTTAAAAGCCCACGTGAACTAGGCCTACATTGTGACTTTGGAACTCTCCCACGAATTACATTTTTTCCGAATATAATTATTATTTCATTACAAACACCTCAACTGAGGTAAGTAAACCCTGCAGTCCTATAGATGTTGATCTTGTTGTTTTTTTTTCTTTTCTTTTTTGTGTCCGCCCTGTTTGGAGTAATTTTGCTAACCTGGCTGCTCCTGTTCCGCTTTTAATGGTTCTCACTGAGCACACCAAAGCAATAAAAGCGGCTTTGTAAACCTTTCCAAACTCGTAGAGGTCAATAACTTTTTCATGGGTTCCAGGTCGGGGGAATGAATGGTTGCAGTTTGGGATCTTTTAGCCTACGTCGTGCTGTCAGACAGGTTCTACATGAATGATTACGGGATGGAGTATTCAAGAATGGGTTTTTCCAGAGGCTTTGAACTCAAAGCCATGTTCCCAAACAACATGGTTCGAACACAATTTAACAACGGGGTTGTTGGGGAGGGTTGCCTTATTTTCCTAAGTAAATACATAAAGTATTTGTATCAAAACCTCACTTTGTGTTTACTGAGATTATTTTTGTCTGGTATTGAACTTAGTCTAATAATCTCAATGTTTAAGTGTGGCAGAAAAGCAATGTTTAAGGACAATTAATGACACTAGTGATAGCAAAGCGTGCTCCGTTGCCAAACCTAGTCATCCAAGAAACGTTGTCCTGTTGAGAAAATGTAGTGAGATGCTAATAACCGCTGTTTCTGACCAAATCTAAGATTTACTGAACACACATCTGTCTTTTTATATCTTGCAGCAGCCATTGGGTGAAGCAGTTGTCTGGCAAGAGAGCTACAACTCTGTTATCTTGGTTCTGAGGTAAGTGAAGGAACAAGTATCTCAGAGTTGCTTTACTTGATTTGTAGAGGCTTCCGGTGTTGAGGAAAGCATCAGATGTGGTGGAAGTAGGTAGTGGATAGTGAGTTTGAGTGAAATACTTACTGAGGTTGGTTCTTTTTTTCTTTTTCTTTTTGCTTATTTCTGAGCAAGATGGGAGAAGTGGGACAGAAAGGTCATTCTGTCCCACTGATGAGTGAGAAATCCCAGTATAGGCCCTCTTGGACAGAGTTAGGTTACCCACATAGGGAGATCTGATCTTAGCCACCCTGGGGTGAAATCATGGCGCTTTGTACCAAAACACAAGGACACATGTGGTGAGTAGCAATAGGAACATTAGTCAAAGAGAAAGCTTAATCAGCACAACTAATGTGTACAATCAGGCACTGAGCGAGAGTCGTCCTGGGCCTTTAAAGTAGAGGCTTAATGAGATGATTGAACTGAGGTGAGTCTGCAGCAGACTGTGTGCTGCTCTGCTCTGATGTGGGAAATTAGTGCTGCAGTCACAATAGTGTTTCAGATTTGTGTGTTTGGGGCATTAAGGGGATTTTATTGAGCGTGAAAATATTAAGTACACCTACTACCAACATAAAAGTACAGCTACTGTTCCTGTTCATGGAGTGAATATATATTGATACTGGAACACTTTGTGTCTACTCACTAAAATAAAACTTTATTATCTTTCTTCTTCTACTGCTCGTGATTTGGCGTGTTGACTGTTTTATCTGCTGTGGGTATAGCGCCGCCCCTTGGCTGAATGCTTGAGATGTCAATTAATTGCATAATCTTAGCAAGCCGGGCTTTCTATTAGTTAACTTTGCATATTAATCAGCAGACCGCAAAAGGATTCATATGATTTGCAAGTGTGATTTTAAGCATAAACCACAAAACATAACTTTTATTTTTTCAAAAATCTTGCCCTAATATTTAGTTTTTGTACAGTTTTTTTTAATCACTTCAAGTTGTTGTTTTGTTTCGTGATTTACGTCAGCATCAGTATCTGCTTCTTTCACGTGATCACTGTGAAGTTTGGAGGAAATTAATCATACAAAACACAAAATGCATGCTTCTTTCTCTGTCTGCTGCTGCCCTGAACACTCCTGATTCAAGCTTCTCATTTTTGTGTTTCCTTTCTTTAAAAAAAGAAAAAAAGGTACCTCAGAAGCCTTGCATCTCCTTGTCCTGTTGTAGAAAACAAAGCCGAGCACATTATCTTTAGAGGTCCCATTGTAATTTGAAACATACTTGAACCCCCCCTCCCCCCTCTCACTCGCACACTCCAGCCCCAAAGCGTTCCCTCCTTCTACACCAATTGTCAAATGCGGCGAGACAATTAAGACCACATTAGATCTTTTCGAGCACTCGTAATTTTATAAGAGCAGGCTTTCTTCCACCTCCCCGCCTGTTTTTGAAAATGAAATGTGGGGAAACCCGCGGTTCTCCATGGGCCACTTGGAAAAGATGGGAAGCAGATATTAACCCTGGCACTGATGGTTCTTGCGAGAGGCCTCCTCTCTCAAAAAAGACCTCCAAATACGACCGGCACCTCCGCTGTGGGACCACACACACTCAGACACCTGCGCCTTCTTAAATGCACTCACAAATATACACACACACACACACACACACACACACACTCACTTGAACCCGAGATCCTGGATTCAAACAGAAAGACTTGCGTTTCGGTTGAAGAAAATAGATTTTTGACAGATTTTTCCCCCTCGTGCTACTTGAAATAGATGCTTAAAAAGAACACCAGCACTCTTAATAAAAATATTGCTTTTGAATAAATGTTCAGTTTGCAGATTTACAAAAATTTTCCCCTGCTCCCCTTTTACCCTCCCTTCCATCATTTATCAGCAATCTGGACCTCTGCATTTGGCCCCGTTTTTGCTAAAAATAAATGATGTATTGTCCTAATTAGAAGAAAAACTATGAGTAATCCTCCCATCATGCACCACTTCTAAGGACGTTTATTTTTCTAGCTGAAGGTGCTACTCTGTTTAATTTACTTTGATCCCGCGCGTTTCTGAGCCTTTGGTAATCAGAGGCAGAAAGTCATTACGTTGTTATCACAACTGCAGCCTTGCCGACCAAAAGCTTGACACAAGACGTTAACCCGTCTGTAATGGAGAGGCCTTCGCTGGCTCAGCGGCTCGGCCCACACGGCCCGCAGCCTCGGAGGAACATACATCACAAGCTGAGCGGCTTCATTACTGGACCGCCACCGAAAATCAGAGCAGAGGTGTGCAGAATGGCTCCAGGGGACCCCAAGGAAAATGTAGGTGGGGGGCAGGAGGGAGGGAAGGTGAGCCTGCTGGCCGGCCTTTTGGGACAGAGCCTTGAAAATCAAAAGAGAATGAGTGATGGGTGTTATTTAAGCCCAATCCTCCTCTCCCAGGCTTCCCTGTAATCACCACTTTGAATCATTTAGAAGAAATATGGTCAGGGATTTCTGAGCAACGGATTTCGTCAGGAGACGTTTCCAGTGAATGGGGAGCCGCTCGGCTTTGTTTGTTTTCTCACCGCGCTCGGTCAATCCACCGTTGGTTCGCTTTTCCAGAAAGTGAAAAAACAAAACAAACCAACAAAAAAAAAACCCCAACTGTTAAAATGTCACTAATAAAACTGGTAGAACAATTTGCACCATTGTGGAGAGATTTTTGAAATAGAAATTTAGAAATAGAAATAGAACATTTTCTTATTGTGTTCTTCTAGTTTGAATATGAGAAATTTAAGGGCATTTTGTGAAATATCATGTCCTATTAAGTTTTGAATACTGTGTGTAGATTGGGAGCAATGCTATCAATTTCATTGTTTTCCGCTACATCATGACTGGTAAAATTACTTTTTATTTACTTCGTTGTCGTCTTTAATTATTCTTTTCATATACTGCCTGGTAATTGAATTAGAATAAGTGCTACCAAATGGTGAGTTGATTATTGGCTAAAATGCTGAAAATGTTTTTTCATGATGCTACCTGGATTGTAAAGAACACTGTGTACTAAAATAGTCATTGATTTGTCAGTGAAGCATAAAAAATACCTAAAAACCAATACATTTTAAACCTGTGCTGAGAACAAGTTTTTTCTTCCCCTGACATCGCCTTAGAAATGAGCCACTTCCAATTTACTAGCAAGCATGACCTTAGCATTGACGCTACCACTCAACAAGCTAACTTGACACAAACCTGAACTCTTGATCCTATACAGACGCTGTCCTAATCAGAAGTCTTTTTAAGGTTCCTAGCTTTTACTGAGTTGATATATTCATTGTTCTATACTTGGTGAAACAAAGTGTTGGTCCCAATCTTTAACAGAAGGAGATGAAGAACGTGCCCCAGATACCAAGGGTTCACACTTCTCAGTCTATGTTAGGGTGTTGCAAATGACATTCAGACGCACAATCAAGCCTGGAAATAAGTAGGAGCTTTGTGACTTTCATCTTGACTGTGAACTCAATATTTACCCTATTGAAGATACAGGGTCATGGTGGTTTGGTTGTGCTGTCCATGTGTTCTTCTTGCATCTGGTGAAGTCGTATGACCATATCATAAGCTGATTTATGGAACGTGGTGTGAGAGTATGGGAAGGTTTCGAGGGCTACCTGATCCTTGTATAACCAAAGCAGGAGCTGACAGGGCCCCTGATCATATTTGTGGTGTTCAGCAGTAGTATCTCGATGTGTATTGGTGGAGAAAATATGTCCCGTTTCAGAACCTTAAGGACACATCTTTGCTTAATGCGCTTCTGCCATCTTCAACTTACTGCGCTATCGACGTTCTCAACCTACTTACGGTGAAGAACAAGATCCACGATTAGGCCTGTCACGATAGCAAATTTTGCTGAACGATTAATTGTCTCAAAAATTATTGCGATAAACGATCCTTCTAAGGATGCCTCTGTGATGTCATAGTCCATGACATCACCAACTGATCAGTTGAGTCTCCGGTCAGTCAACACAAAATTCATTTGGACACTTTAGCTGACTGAATAAAGATGAGTAACGAAAGTGAAGTTTATGTGAGACCCACGGTCTCCTTTTGGAACAAAGTAAGAAAGACTTGTTCTAACAGAGTTCATCCTGGGCAAACCACCCCAGATTATCGGAAGAGGAAATTTCTTGGCGAACTTCTTTGGAAAGTAATAGAGAAAGTGGCAGACGGCCCCACCATGCATCTCGTCAGAGAAATCTTTTCTGAACAACACAAAAAACTTTTGGCCTTACTGCTGAGAAAAACAGGGGAAATAAACGTGGACGTTCTTTCAGACGTATCAGAGGAACTCAGCGAAAGAATTTTCCAGAGCATTGCGAGGGATGCGTTCCACTTTGCTTCTGGACTTAATTTGATTGCACTTCTCGACTACCCGGAAGGACATATATTTATTGTGAGAAAATTCAAACGCCACTTGGAGAATCCTGTTCCAAAAAGGAAAATGTTTACAACTACGAAAATAAAGATCAGAAGGACATTTTTTCCGAATGAGGATTTGTATTGTGATGAAAATTGCCTGAGTGAGGCTTACACTCAGGCAGACATGGATCCAGAACAGTTTTTGAAAGACGCAAATGAGATGCGATTTAAACGGGGAACTGAAGCTCAAAGGAGAAATATGGTGGAAAGAATTTTTTGGAGACTGATTTACATATCTAGTTACAGATCTAGCTATGGTGCTTATAAAATGAAGGACACCGACCCTGTCCACAAAAAGCTTGCTCCAAAACTTTGGGAAGCAGTAAAGGACATAGATTTTGTATTTTTTGAGGAGATGGAGACAAAACTCAGCCAGGACATATTTCAACTTCTCAGCGGCAACGATGACGTAGTTCAAGAATTATTATTTAAGATAATAAAAAGTGAAAACCCGATAGTCATTTACAAACTCACCGAATGTTTCAGAAGAACCCTGGCACGTCCAAGGAAAATTCATCTTAAGAAAAATTATATTAGAAAGGTGTGGAAGTGGATTGAACAGGCTGTCTGCTGTGGAGAAGATTCAGAAGAGAGTCAAGACATTTTTAAAAATAGACCAAATGTTGAGCCTCGCCCTGCCTCTGACTCGGGACCGGCTTCTGACTCGGAACCGGCCTCTGAGTCGGGACCGGCCTCTGACTCGGAACCGGCCATCGACTTGGAACCGGCCTCTGAGTCGGGACCGGCCTCTGACTCGGGACCGGGCCCTGGCTCGGGACCGGCCTCTGAGTCGGGACCGCCTCCTGGCTCGGGACCGGCTCCTGGCTCGGGACCTGCCTCTTACTCCGGTCCGGCCTCTGAGTCGGGACCGGCCCCTGGCTCGGGACCGGCTTCTGACTCGGGACCTGCCTCTGACTCGGGACCGGCCTCTGAGTCCGGTCTCTGAGTCGGGACCGGCCTCTGACTCAGGTCCAGCCTCTGAGTCCTGTCCGGCCTCTGAGTCGGGACCGGCCCCTGGCTCGGGACCGGCTTCTGACTCGGGACCTGCCTCTGACTCGGGACCGGCCTCTGAGTCCTGTCCGGCCTCTGAGTCGGGGCTGGCCTCTGACTCGGGACCTGCCTCTTACTCTGGTCCGGCCTCTGAGTCGGGACCGGCCCCTGGCTCGGGACCGGCTTCTGACTCGGGACCGGCTTCTGACTCGGGACCTGCCTCTGACTCGGGACCGGCCTCTGAGTTGGGACCTGCTCCTGGCTCGGGACCTGCCCCTGAGTCCGGTCTGGCCCCTGGCTCGGGACCGGCCCCTGACTCGGGTCCGGCCTCTGACTCGGGTCCGGCCTCTGACTCGGGACCGGCCTCTGAGTTGGGGCCGAGTTGGGACCTCAACAGATATGACCAAGACTGAAGAAATTTTATTATCAATAGCAAAAGGTGAATCAACAAAAGGCATGATCTCAAAACTATACAAAAGCCTGCAATATGAATCCAGTGTTAATAATAATTAGGCCTGTCACGATAGCAAATTTTGCTGAACGATTAATTGTCTCAAAAATTATTGCGATAAACGATAATATTGTTTGAAGACCTTTTTACACTGAAAATGATGTAATAACGCATGCGATTTCTTGCCAAAGTTAGATACACTTTATTTTCAAAAGAACACTAAACACTGGATGGAACTGGTAAACAAAATAAACAAAACAACCAAAAACAAAAATAAAATGGATTCTCAGTCTCCATTAAAAAAAACTAAACATAAAGTAAAAGTGTAAATAAATACTGCATTCAACCAATAGAGTGCAGATTATGAAGTCTGTATATTATGTTGCCCTTCAGTAATAATTAGATTTAAATAGAAAAGATGGGCACATCGACTACATGATGCAATAATTCACACTACATAATTTTTTGCTCCTATTTTTCCCCTTACAACAATCTTAGCACGTTGGTCTTTCTAAGATTGTGTGGTGTGTTATGGTAGATCGTCCTCTGATCTAATTCAGGGGTTTTCCCCCACTGGGATCTTTAACTCAACCTGTTGAATGTGACAGGTAGCCAATCAGAAAGCTCGGATTCTCCTTCGCGCTTTCTGAGGGGAAATTACGTCGGGGAATCCCAAACAGCTGACACGGAGCAACCCGAAGTCCAGCGGACATTGGAGATGATATGTGGAAACAACATTAATGTTTATTCAACATGCAAAGAATATAGAAATGACAAGAGGAGGAGTTGGAGCGAAACCGGTAACTTTTCAGCCGTTCTTCGTTAACCTGATGTAAATAGGTTCTAATGATTTTCATTCAGTCAGGACTTTACCTGACACTAGCCTCATGCATTGCAGGTAGATTGTAGTAAAGCATTGATTAATGCCTGGTTTTAAAATTAGTTCACTGGACTTGTAGTCATTATTTTGTGCCCATTGTTGGACACCACACGGCAGGACCGAACCCGATCGAACCGTTATACCTAGGATGTCTGTCGGCTAATGTGTGGTCTGTCAGGTTTTGAAAATGGGCCGACAATCGGCCGACAGGTGTCGTGTGCTGGGCTTTACACTAAGGAAATTAGGAAGGGAGGAGTCGGTGGAGAGCACCGGAGTTGAGCCTTTTTTCATTTAGTGTCATCAACAGAAAGAGAAAAAGGTCGGAAGAGACGATAATGCCGATAATTAAAATGACATCGGTAGTTTTAATTTATCGTACGATTAATTGATTTATCGTTTATCGCGACAGGCTTCTCCACGATAAAAATTAACTTCCTGCATCGGCTAGCAGGGCTTAGCTTTACCGACATACGTCCAGAACTACACTGCTTACAGCTCTTGTAGGAGAGGGACAAGATAAGATTACTGTGCTTTCTGAGGTTGAAAATCAGAACCACAATCTCGTAATTATAGGAAAAGTGTCAAAAAGGACATGGCCTTGCGATTGATTTCTCACAAAATTGGGTAAGTGACAATGTAAATAAAGAATTCTAAGCTAATATTTTAAAGTTGTGCAAGTGATTTACATAGTGAACATTAGATGTGACATTTGGTGTTTTGGTACAGTGAAAAAATGTTTTATTTTATTTATTTTATTATTGCAGGACACGCCACCTGCTGGCGTAAATCTATAGCTGCATTTGGCTGAAATCCAAAGATCTGTTGCTGATGCTTCCTATGTGTGGCATAATTTAAAATATTTTAAAGGGTTGCTAGGGAGAAGGATGTCTGGATTCTCCTCCCACACCTGTTAAAATAAAAATATTTATTAATATCAAGACATCAATTTGTCTAATATCAGTGTGAGTGTCAGCCCTCTCACCGTGACCTGCTTTTTTGACTCTAGCGATGGAAACAAACCTCATCGGTGTGAAACGTTGCCATGGTTTGAAGTGAGTTCAGACCCTTGGATGACTTGCGACTTTTACAACCCCTCCACTGCACCGTTTCACTCCTCTATGGCTCCTGTCCGCAGTCGCTTTGGGCTGCGTCGCGTCCGCCGGTCTTTCACACACAATCCCTCTGCTATTGCGTGCGGAGGCTGCGCTGAAAGAGCAGCATTTTCACCCCACCGCGTTCCACATGAGTGGGCTTCAGAGAGGCTGAGTGATAAAAGGGAGGAGAGAAGGGCAGGGAGCGTGACGGGGTGATGCTGCGGATTGATGGTGGACAGGGAGACGTGGAACAAAGGTCGTGTGCCTAGGTGAGTATTAGGAAAACAAACAGACGATTTAAAGATGCGAGGCTCGGGTGAGTGATGGGGATGAGGATGAGAAATGAGATGCGAGGGAGGGAAGAGTGGAAATCCTGATGCATTATTCAGTTCATACAGACTGTCCTGTCTGTCTGCTTGCGCTGACTCACACAACAACTGAATGAAGAAAGACAAGGGCCCTGAAATCCCAGACGAAACCCCTTTGCCTCTAATAAATACCTAAACGTAGACACCCACCCAAACAGACATTAAAACACAGACTGTTTATTTTTCTTTTTAAAGCTTGATCTTAAGATGACACATTTATTTTGATTGTTTTCCGGTTTTCTGTGTTTTAAATTATTGATTTGGCAGCAACAAAAGATGGCAATCGGTGTTGATCTTGAATTATTGTTGACCCTTTTGACAATGATGTATCTATAGCATCAAACCAGTCTTTGTGGATGTCTTTACCTCTTCTTAATAGGCTGTCTACGTGGCTGTGAAGTGTGCTTATGGGAATTTTTAATTATTCTACCAAGAGAACATCTGAGGTCAGACACTGATGTTGGACAAGATGGCTTGGCTTACAGTTTCAAATTTATCCCCAACCTGGTGGTTCATCCCAAGTTTCGTCACACCAGACTTACCGATTCATAGTCCAATAGACCTTGCATCATGTGCTTGTGCCAAGTCACATGGAAAGTGAAGGGACTATCTCCAAACGGTCCCAACAGAGCCAAGGAGTTCAAGACAGGCTTTCATTTATTTATGCCTTTTATTTACAAAATAGTTACTTAGTTTTCCTCTGTAACTGCATGCTACTACTGGTTAGCTTTTAACTTGCACAGGAAAGTCAAAAACCTTGCTCTGGTCAGCCTATTTGATGCTGAGTAAATTTCAAAATACAATATATGAGCAAAGTTACCAAAAAGATTAAAAGGTCTGCTGTACTTTCATTGGAAATTCATGGTACAATATTATAAATGACTAGAACTGAATAAAAACATTAGCAAAAAAAAAAACAGACTGAATATAATGTGCTGTTCTGATGTTTACATTTTTGACACCAGGCTCCCAGATTGTCTTGTGAATAAAATCAAACAAACAGTAGGCCAAACGTTTCATGAAACATGCATGTACAATTGTTTTAAATGACTTTTTGAAGAGTGATGTCTTATTAGGTTTGCAGTCATTTCCTTTTCGGGAACGTTTCTGGGGCTGAAAACTGTCACTACTTTAAATGAGTCATTGCTAGAGTGAGTAATGCATGTGCCAAACATGACTTGTGCTGTACACTCCACCGAGACCGTTCTGTTTGGAGATAATGAAACGTAGGGCACAGAATTCAATTATGTCAGTGGCTAGGCGCCCTGGACTTGTGGATACCGGTGTTGGGTGGGTCTATCTCTCCGCTTCACTCAGAAGCAGTCAGTTCTGGCAAAAACGCTCGCTGAAATGCAGACGTCGTCTAAAAAAAGGGAGACTTGTATTTTTTTTTTTTAAAAAAGAGAAAAATAAGACTCCTTACAGAATGTTTTTCCACAAAGGAACAGAGGTAAACAAGTGAAGTGAAGCTTAGGATTCAAGGTGACAAAAAGACTTTTAGGGAGCTATATTGTGATCAAAAACGCAGCAAAGGAGGGCACTTCCGGTGAAATAAAATGTGAAGGACATATTGAAATTTTGCAGTAATAATGTGGAAATGTTTTTTCTCTCTCTCTCTTAAATCCCCTCTTGAGTTGTTTGTGACATCTGAACAATAATGAATCTGTCCTGATTCAGTATGTGTAAAGACTTGCTTCTCATCCAGAGGACAGGAGTTACAACTCTCTCCATTGTAGGTTCAGTCATCCGTGAAGCAAATCCAACAACCCTTACAAAAAAAAATGTGATCTGAAATGATCTGAATATTTTCTAGCATGATGGAGTATATAGTGTTAAAGTACATGGCAAAACGTACAGTTTCTCAAAGAGGAAAGCATTAGTTTGAACCTGGATGTAGTTAATTTAAGATAAATCACAGCCCCACATCATCACAAACCTTCCAAAACAAGTTGGCCTGACATAAAAGACGTGACCTTTTTTTGCAGTTATTTATGTCTTTATGAACATGAAATCTATAAATATACAAATAGTTGATTCAAATAGTTTAATGTGTTATCTTGTTATCTGCCAAGCTAGTCATGAGTAGTGTATAGTTTGTGTGAGGTTTGTTTTTGCCTGGCGTGTTTTTCTCTGCAGTGTGGGTGGGTAAATAATTGGTTTGTCTACTCCTAATCTCTCCCTCCTGTTCCAATCCAAACCAATCAAACGGTCAGTAGCATTTATTTCTGCATGGCCCACGCATAAGGGAGAAAAGTTGAAACTCTGCTGCTGTTCTTGGCCGAAATGAATTCATTCCCACAATGGAAGGGGGCGTTCAGCATCAACTTACCGTGTGGAGTTTTTCGCAAGTCTTTTTAGCCTCCTAAGTGCTACTTTTCTAGCATTTATGCCACTTTCACCTCTTTAGAATAACATTGTTATCACAAGCATGAAGAACAGCACAATTATTCACAGGCCGCTCCTTCTCAAGTTTGGAAATGGTCTTGAAAATTGTCTGGGCCTGCAAAGTGTTCGCCACTTAAGCCCCCCCCCCGATCCCGAGATGTTTGTTTGGACGTTGAAACTCCACACTAGGGAGTTTCAGATCTTAGACCATAACATAAACCGATTTTCAAGACAGTTCCTCCTTTAATCATGTTAACAGCAACTGAAATTGTTGGTGGAAATAAAAATGGGACTAATAATAAAATAATCAACTGCCGCTAAAAAGCAGCTGGCAGCCATTATTGAGACATTAGATCTGGAAAAGCAAATTCATAACACCGTGAAATGAATTAGATGAGGATAAGATGCAGAATTGCAAATGTATGTATGTTCTGACATAAATGATCAAGCACAAGTCAATCTGTTGACTTTGATACTGGAAGTCATTCATGAGCCGCACCTGATTTCAGATGGGAATCTGTTTGAACGGATTTCTGATTTTCTTTTTCCCAAAGAGATTTTCAGAAAGGGGCAAATGGACAAGTTAACCAGATGTTTGTCACTGATACCAGAGTCATTTAAGATACTACATTAAACTCCATCTCATGTATATACAAAAAAAAAACTGTTTTTAACAGCATCTGACTCGATCACAACCAGGCTCAGTTGAAAAAAGAGGCTTAAGCTCATACTTACAATGTTTTCATGTAGTAGTTTGCCGAAAGGCTAAGCTAATGCTAGCATGCTGGCTATCGGTTTTGATGTACGAAGTCGAACAGTCTGTCAGGTGTTGTTTCCCGACAGACAAAAACGTATTTGTTCATTCCAGGAAAAGAATGAACAAATATGAATTCACTGATTTGGAGGAGGAGTTAATGTTGACTGAGCATGAAAATACCTTTTGACAATCTTTATAAATATTTTGCATAAAATTATACAAATCAACGTAGTTCCTTACCTCGACTGATAAACACTCCTTAGAAGTGTTCATGTCATCTGCAGACACTAAGACCGGACAATGGAAGCAGACTAGCTCAACCGAAATACCTTCATGAGCGCATTCCTGCATAAAACTTTTGACCAATCACACAAGACTTTGTACGGCTCTACCAACAAGATGACGCAATTTTTGGCATGCGACCGCGTCAGTGACACAATTTTGATACTTCAGATGAAGTATGAGAGAGCCTTTACATGAAAGGTTGTTCTCCTGTATCATAAACTTTGAATGTTTTCAATTCGAATGTCTTCCTAACCCTAACCTACGATCTGTTAGAATTACAGACAGCGGAACAACAGCAGGTTTTACAGGTTTATTTTGGCCAGGGATTCCTATGCTAATCACTTAAAAGCACTTTTATCGGGATCTGATGTCTGATTTGTAAATCCCAAGTTCTGAATCCCTGGCACTGTAGCCCAAACAAGTACAATCAGTTTAAAACTGGATTATAAAGAAAAATCAAAGGGGTCAAAGTGTGCTTTGGTGATGAATTCATTTCAGTCTAAAATCAATAAGCCATGATCAATAACTCCTACACTGTCCTGTCAGGGTACATTTCACATCTTGATGCTCTCCCCCTGGCCCCCAACGCCACGACTCTCACACGTGCGAATAAACACATACGAGAGCCTGTCACTCACTGCAGCCTGTTTGACTTTCCAAAATACGCCCGCCTCGCGACTTCAAAGCTCTTGCTTATACTTTAGTGAGTTAGTCTCATATTGTTTGGAGCGGAGAGTTATGATGTGTCATAAAACAGGAGAAGGAAAGCAGAAACGTGTTGCCACACACAGTTAATGGGTTTCAGCACTTACCGAGCACACAGAGCACAGACGACTGTTTCTCTTGCAAATTGGTCTGCTTACAGTCTGTTTTCATTGATTCAGCAAAGGTTAATTAAAACTGTATAACTTAGAGAGACTTGGTCAATATTTATGTGCGTGGATATTGCTGTGTTTGTGAACCCAGATTTGATTTTTTTTTTTTTGTAAATTATGACAGTACGATTCAAGTCTTTAGTCATTCGAATGTATTTATTTTTTGTAAATTCCCTCCAACGATCCAAGCGGTTTTGCGATCTTTCTCATGTGTTCGTAAGCAGAAAGTCCATCGGATGTGTGGAGGGATTATTAGAATTTTTTTTGCCACACTTTGGATACTTTTGAGAAATCACTTTTAGTCTGAAAGTTTTAATGTTTGACAGAACTTTAAAGTAATTCACAAAGGTTCCCAGAGTCAGTCAGACTAAGATATCGTCGCATCAAACCAGTTTTCAGGGTTTTAGTCTATATTTATTGTCTCCCGCCTGTTGGATTTGTTTTTACCTGTTTCAATGGGTGAAATCTATTTTAAAAAATGCAAGAGATATTATACTTTCACGCTTAAATTTTTTTTACTGTCACAAAAGATAGAAACTTCACATTTAATAACAGGTTAAGTTTATAGTTTGGAGATGAAAAATTGCAGTGATTGATTCAGTCATTACCTTAGTCCTGGGTGATACTTGATAGATTTTATTTCCTCTGTTGGGCACATATGGCAAACTCCAGCTAAACAATAAAAACCAAATATATTGAACAGTAATTGCTGCTGTTGGACAATACTGTACACCAAGTTGAACACAATATGACCTTTAAGTGGCTGTGCTATGTTTGCTCACACGTTTTATATTTTACACATGGCGCTTTCTTCAACATAGAAATTTAGCATCCCTTATCAAGATGCGTAAAGTCTTCGGTCTCTCACACAGAAATCACACTTGCTTCCCTTACTCCCAGGGAGCTTACAGTGTCTTGTGCATTTTCTCAGATTATATTTAATCAGAGAAAACCTTTCACCTATTTGAAGGCCAACCTTTGTGTGTCCCATGGTGTGTGTGTGTTTACCTCACAGCGTGTTCCCTCTAAACCGTGTAAACGCATGTAGGTCCCCATCACTGTGCCTCACTCTTTGGCTCTCACACCCTTAAACGCACTTTGTTCCTTTTGGGATCTGAGCTTAATTCATTGAAGCTCATTATACCGACGTTTTTCAGGTTTCCCCCTTTTGATGTGTCATTGTGTTTCTCGAGCCTTTCAGGTGGTTTTCTTCTCTCTCTCTCTCTTATTTTTTTTTCCTGAATAACACTTTATGAACACCCGCCACACACAGAGACGCGTCTTATCCTCTTCCCTCCGACCCCAAACGCCCGCTTTTAGGCTCAGGGGTTTTTAATGACACTATGTTGGGAAGTTTGTCTAAATTTCGAGCCATTTTCCTCTGTCCTCTTCTCCCCCACCCCCAGGCTCGACAAATCACCCCGGCAGGTTGTTACTCAGAGATGACTGGTTCCAGATTTCGGGAGGTGAATCACGTTCTGTTCGTGCGTGAGAAGAACCAGCCTTTTCTGAATTTGTTTTGAGGTTTGTTTGTCTTACGTGTGAAGCAGCACTGGAGTCCGAGCAGGATGCGTATGATGTTTAAATGTCTCGGTTGGGAGCAGATGCTATAAACACAGCCCCAGCGTTGCGAGGTCTATTCATAATTCCTGGATTCTCATTTTGACTCCTCGTTGCCACAACATCGCAACGAAATGTGGCTGAAAATCAAGTTGAAAAAAAATGGATTCACGCTTTTCAACATTGGTCATCAATTTTTAAAAAATCTGAAATGTGTGGCATGCACTTTCCTCTGACGTCCCCCCAACTTCCTGCAGAAGACATCCAACTTATCCAATAGAGTCCACTTAATCAATTAATTCAGTTAATTGCACAATAAATTAAGTTACCTTGATAATTTTCATTCTGATGATAAATATTTTTTTGAAGCTCAATTTTATTTATAGTGACTTCATAATGCATTTTATTTACGGTTTCGGTTGTGTATAGATTTTATTTCCTTTATCTATATTTTTTTGGACATTTCCTTATTTCTTTTGGATATTTAAAATGTCTTCCAGTTCCAGTTTTAAGTGTTCTTCACAAAATTAACATTTATTGGTCTTTTAGGGGGCAAACTTGCATTACTATGCCACTATCCTTGAAAACGCTCTCAAAACAACAATGTTGATTATCGCAACAATTCGAGGGATAATTTGTCGTCCAGCAAATAGTTTTTGTAACATTCCTAGCTACGGGTAGAAAGAAACCACAACTGCACAACATACTTAAAATTGCCATTGACACATGGTTGTGGCAGCAGTATACTTTGGGGTTTATTCTTCTTTGTCTTGCACGGGGAAGCTGGTCAGAATGATGGAAAACTGGATGCAGCTAAGTACAGGAACCATGTAAGAAAACCTGTAAGGGGCAGCGAGGCAGGGAAGGCTGAACTTCCAGCGGGACAATGAACCTAAACACGCAGCCTAAACCTACAGTGGAGTACTTCAGTTAAAGTGTATTCATGTGTCAAAGTCCAAAACACAACTGCTGTATTGCCAGAAGCCATAAAATTGCGCAAATTGAAATGACAAAAAAATTTAATTTGCTTCAAGGAAACACGGCAATTTTTAAAAATAAATAAAGGTTTTTGCCCTGAGACGAAGTCTTTTTTTCCTACCTTAATAGACGTGTTTCACCAAACTGCAACGGACACTTTTTCCACGTCACACGAGTCACGTGACCAGCAGGACAACGTCACTATAGACAAAAATAAACCAAAAAAAAAGACGTCAAGTAGTACGAGGATGACGGTTTGTTTTTGTCTTTTTTTCCCCCGGAAATAGTTAATAAAAATGTGTGTGACCTTTGAAGGTGTTGAATTCATAGCTCGTCCGTTAAATTGCTGACTACAATTTCCCCAAAACGCCGCATACGTAGCGACTCCCGAATATAACGGGCGTCACGCGCCAACACCTGCCCACGTCTCCTCGTGACCGATAGATGATGAACGCTAGCGTCGTGGCTACACTATGAATATATCTCATGTAGCAGTTTGCGTCTGTCGTGATTTTAAATGACTTCTCGCGCGAACTAACGTATTCTCGTGTGATTTCCATTTTATTTAACATAAACACCGATATTGCGAATCTGCTTGTGGGGGTGGGCGGTGGGGTTTCCCGACATTTTTTGCAGAATACAGGCAAAGATTAGCGCACATTTGTATTCGATTGACTCTTCGTGTAAGCTGAGTGAACTTGAGTCGTTTTACATTTTTTGCAATTCCCAAACAAAAATACATTTAAATTTGTAGTTGCGATATGACACGACGTCTGAACGTTCACTAGGCACAACTGCATTAATTTCCCTCAACTCCCCCGCCAAAAAAATAAAAATAAAATTAAAAAATACCTTCAGAGTATTGATTCACAGACCCACGTCTCCACCCAAAAGCTTCAGGCCCTACTTTGGCTTCCTTCTGAATCCACATACAAGATGCATATGCAGATTGCACATGAGCCCTTGTGAAAATAAAGGCACTTGTGGTGAGGGGGGTCTGAAAAGTCTCCTGAAGTGGCAGAGTCTGCGGCCTAATTAACATGCCATAGGTGTTAATTGGCAGCTGGCAGCAGTCAGAGGTGAACACCAGTGCTTGTTGAACTTGGATGCACTGAATAGCAGGAGGAGTCGCTGGAGGTTTGCGTGTCATCCATTTGCAAGTCAATGCCCGCGGCTGGAGGTTAATTCGGATGTGGAGAAGTCTGACATCATGGCGCACCTCTTTTTAAAGGGGTTAAAGCGCCGTTTCCCCGCTGAAGGATTCAATTAAATATTTCGTCCGAGCGTTTTTTTTTGTTTTTTTTTTTGCGTCGCCCAGAAAACTAAGTGTGTGTGTGGCGTGAATCTTGAAAGAGACGGCGAAAAGGAAAAGAAAATTACTCGCGTTTCGAGTCCGATGCCTTCAACCTGGAAAGCCGCAAAGGTTTTCAAAAAAAAAAAAAAAAAAAACTCGTGCTGGGCGGGGGGGGGGCTGCAACTTCAAATGCAAAGGGAAGCCGGATTTTAAAGAAATTTAAATATTACTGATTTGTTTTTTCTTGAGCTTGAGGTTACCTTCCAGGAACAGAATAGCAGTTATTTGACTATAAAATGTAAATATAAGGTCAAAGGGGAACGGAGGGGGTGTCCTTACAACCCATAGTCACGGCACTGTAAGGGCCCCGAGTTCAGCAGAGTCCCAGATATGAACCAATGAGCAAAACCGAACCTCTGCCCGAGATGTACCTTTTAAATGTTCGGAGTTTCTTCTTCGTTACCCTTACCCCCCCCCCCCCCCCCCCCCCCACGGGTTTATTTTTGTGCCTTTTTTCTCAGGCGTTTATACGCGCACATGGCTTCGTGAAAGAAATGAAGTACACGTGTTTAGTTGCTGTTTGCCGTCTGTTTGCTTCTTTGCCAGTTGGAAACAGACTTAAACTCGGGGATCGAAAAAAACAAGTTCCTTTTCTGCATGCAGGATGCAGAAAAGGGATCCCGCAACACTTAAATAACTCGTTTTTTAAGATGGAAGCTTCACATTTTCTAGATTTTACACTTTTGGAGTATATGTACTGTATATATATATATATATATATATATATATATATATATATATATACAGTACAGACCAAAAGTTCGGACACACCTTTTAATTCAATGAGTTTCCTTTCTTTTTCCTTTATTTGTGAATAACACATGTGGAAATATGCACTAAACAAAAAAGTGTAAAACAACTGAAAATAGCCCTTATATTCTAGTTTCTTCAAAGTAGCAACCTTTTGCTGTGATTACTGCTTTGCTCACACTCTGCATTTTCTTGATGAGCTTCAAGAGGTCGTCACCTGAAATGGTTTTCACTTCATAGGTCAACCTGCCCTGTCAGGTTAATAAGTGGGATTTCTTGCCTTATAAATAGTCATGAAAATAAAGAAAACCCATTGAATTAGAAGGTGTGTCCAAACTTTTGGTATATATATATATTCATAATAATAGTAATAGTAGTAATAATACTTTATATTTTTCTGTATTTTTTAATAGATAAATTTTATTTGCGATTGTCTTTATTACTTATAAAGAAAGAAAGAAAAAAGAAAGACACCTGTCAAACGCCATGCAGAAAGTAGATATATATTTCCATTTCTGCGTTTCTGAACTTCTTATCATTATTATTCGGTTTGTTTTTGTACGTACTCAAGGCTTGGATCTGGCGTAAAAGTAACAAAAATATGTGGCACGAAGTGGACTTGGTCGCGGTGGAGAGGGGAACTGCTTCCCTCGCTGTGGGGCAAAAACACTCTCGTCTCTTTCATCAATTAGAAAAACCTCCCAGCTCGATCCGGCCCCAGGTTCGGTTTTCATTCAGGACGTGGTTTAAAAAAAAAAACAACCCCAAACTCAAAACATTAATTTTAAACAGACGTTTCATCAACTCCAGTGTTAGGCATCAGTATTTCACCAGTGACGGCAAAAGCCAGTCATGTTTGCTTTTCAAGAAACGGGGCTAATTGGGGACAAGACATAAAGGAATGGATCCGTTTCCTTCGCTTTAAGCTTTAAGCGCCAATTTTTACTTGATTACCTCCCGGCAGTGAGACTTTACGCTGCAAGCTCTGGTTCCACTTCTTCTCTTTTTGTTTTGCTTCCCGTTTTCGCAGAATTATGAACAATCGGAGCCTGATTAGGAGACAGCAGGAAACAGCAGCTCCAGGAGCTTACGCCTTTGCCAAACCATAAACAGCTGGGAGTTATTAATAAATAATACAAACCGGTTGCGCCGTGAGCGATGCTGACTGGATGGTGACTCCCAGCGAAAGCCTTCACGTTGAGGTTTTAAACACACCGAGGACTGCGTGGAGGGATCAATTAAAATGAAAACAAAAATGCAAAAAAAAACAACAAAAAAAAAATTGCATTTGTTTGTGATAAGTATAATATTTAAATCCTTTTAAAATCAGTTATTGCAATTTAACATTTTAGTTGCCAAACTAGCAGACAGAGTCAAAAATTCCTGAAACTCTTAAAGAAAAAGAAAAAATAGGTGGAATGTAAATACAGGGGCAGAAAAAAAAGTGAATTGAGATTATTTTTGGCCAGGAGGGCTTTCCGTCAAGACAATTAATTGGACAGATGAATCAGCGTTAGGGTCTTAAATCTAATCCGTCTGTTTACATAAAACCAACGAAGAAGAAAACAGCGGCATACAAATGATTAAGTAACTAAATTCATAGCAAAAACTGAATTAATAAATGAAAAAATCGGGATAGTTTGATGGACCAGAAAAAGGTTTTATTTCTATATCTCAATATACATTATAAAACATGAAGTTTCAATAATAAAAAAATAACAGCAATAATAACATTAATTATTATACAACACTTAAAATAGTGATGATAGTTATTCTTACTACTTGTTTGTTTTTATTATTATTATTATTGTTATTTATTTTCATTTATAAGACTTAAGTTAAAAAGTAAGCTCACTTAATGACAAAAATATTTAAAAGATCATAGCAGACTCTCGAGCATAAAAGATAAAAAATATATAAACTCTGGCAGCTTATCTGTGAATTTGTAGTGCAAATTAACACACTATATATATATATGTGTGTGTGTATTTAACCTATTTTCTTTACCTTTTGTGTTAATGAATTTTGTCCCTCAGATATTTAAAGCTCCAAGTAAAACCATTAGGGTGTAATTAGTTGTCAGGGCTAATTCCATGAACAGGCTTCCCTCCAATCTGCAGAGACTCTTTTCATCAGACCAGTTTGCAGAGGTGGAAAACAGGTGGATGAAATGTTTTTCTTTCTTTTTTTAAATAATGACAGAAAAATAAAACATGCTGAGAATTTGTTTAAACTGCAGCAAGTTCTCTTACAACGGATTTCAAATCTTAACACATTTCAAAACGAGCAAGTGTGATGTTTTTAAAGGCGCACTGTTTGTGTTCTGGTGGTATCAGTCTGTTCCACTCAGTCGTATGCGTTTGTTGAAATTCCATTCTGCTAAAAAAAACAAAAAAAAACAACTTTATTTACCCCAAGGGGAAATTAAATGTCATCACAACTCACATCATTCAAGTATCTTAACAGAGTTGTCATGGATCTGTGGGCAGGTAGAATCTCCAGTAGCAGTCGGTCTTGCATTGAACCTGAAGATACCTCTGACTGAAGACTGCTGCTGGATGACAGTCTCCTGGCTGCCATGACATGCCCACAGCTCAATTTATGCGCAGAAGATGGTAACATATCCTTGATGACACCATCAGTTTTTGTCAAGCACTGCTAATCCACCTCATTTGCTTTTGCCTCTCCTCTTTAAATCTCTCTTTGATTTAGAGAGATTTAAAGTGGTTAGCGTTAAATATGTCACGCTAGGAGTAAATATATTCACTTTGTAAAACCTAAACAATGTTAAAGAAATGTTATTTCCTCGAGCAACACTTTATATTTGTAAGTAGCTTGAAATAGTTCAGCAAAAGTGCTAATGCTAACTTAGAACTTGCTAGCAAAGCAAGTTATTGGATCTTATGGTTACCAGGGAAATGGGACACATACCACCTTGTTTGAAGAGATTTAAAACTTCACTATTTCACCTATGTTTCATTATACCGTACCTAGCTTACTAGTGGTGCTAATGCTAACGTCGTTGCTGCTAGCAAGGAAAATGCTAGCGTAAGTTGTTGCCATTGAATAGCACATTATTTTTCAAGTGAATTGTTTATTTGGGAAAATGAACCAGATTAGCAAAATTATCCTAATATTAATTAATCAATTTGACTGAATAAAAATGGCTTTTAGCAATTACACTTTTGTGACTTCTACACGGAAGTACGGATAAAATCTGCATAAGTGAAATTGTTACACCGACTTTATTGGCAAAAGTTTGTATCAGTTTAAGTCTTAACTAATTTCTTTCCTTTTTGTTCCAGCACCGACTATGCGTAGTTATTATTTGAAACTATAATATCCCGGAAAATAAAAGACTTTGAACACGTCGTGCTTTTTTAGAGTTTAGAGATCGGCCGTAAAAGAAAAAAAAAAAAAAAAAAAGAGTTTCTACCACGAGTGAACAAGTGTCACCAGGTGTTTGTTGACACGCGACAGTGCTCGCTTTTCGGTGATTTGTCGGGGCCACGTTTCCAGTTCCTGAACACATAAAAGTGCAGAAAACATCACTTGACTTTCCTTCTTTTTTTTTTTTTTTCCAATCGGAAAAACGACTACGTGGAGGTTAAAACAACTCGTAAAAGGGAGCGTTTTGGTTAGTGCGCACAGCCGCAGCAGCTCCTACAGGAGCTCCTCTTTGCGCGCAGGGGTGATGCTGCAGGATGGAGGCTTTTGACAAATACGGAGGGAAATTCCAGTTTTCCCCTGACGGGTGTCCGCTAACAGAAGCGATCTACTTCACAAAAAAAAGAAAAAAAAAAAGAAACATTCCCATGATTTGTATCGGTGAAATGATCCGGTTTGCGCAGATGACCCCCTCGGGCCATCTGATAGCGTTTGTGCCGCTGCCCGCGCGCAGCCCAGATAAGGTGCGTTTGGGAAATGTTTGTTTCTGTGTTTTAGTCAGAGTAAATGACAGCGTATACGCTTATCGTGGAAAACCACAATGAATGGCCATTAGGAGTACAAAGCGCTCCTAATGGTGCGCGTTCAGGGGAATATTTCAGTGTCATATCCAAATTGCAGCGGGAGTAAACCAATTTTCTCCGCGCGGGAATAAACACAGGCCCCGAGTTGAACCGCAGAGATCAAGCTCAAGGAGGATCACACAGAGTGTTTCCCAAACTGCAGCGCAGACGTCGGCGGCAATTAGGAGCATTTTGCTGTGAATGGTGAAGGAAATAGTTTCCCTCGCTGCTAAATGTCACCAGGAGCGCGCCCGGGGCGTCAAGTGACCGCTTTGTTTTTGTTTTGTTTGTTAAAATCCCATTTAGCTTCCAGAATTGGGGGAGGGAGGTTATCACAGGATGTGCCAGCATTTCTTCAAACCGTGCAGTGTTATTTTAATCCAATTAATCGATAACCTATCGTCGAAGAGAAAAGGAACAAAAAAAAGTTTTGTTTTTTTCATGTACCTCATATGTGACCATGCCATCACATTTGGGATTTATTATATACACTGAATAACTCATTACACATTCATTTAAACTAGATGAACTACAAGACTCACATGTATTTATTTATTTTTATTCACATGGAAAAGCAATATTTATGTATGGAGATAGGAGACAGTAGAATGCCCATTTATATTTTTATTTAATCCTATTTATTTAATTGTTGAATTTATATTGACGTATTTGGACGCTATTAGTTAACGCAACATTGCTTATCTGTTTACTTTTACTTTATTCATTTACAGTTATTATTATTTATCTACTTATTACAATTTTTGCGTTTCATTTTATTTTTTACATTTTTCAAAAGTTGCCAACCAGTAGAGACTTGGCACACTTTCTCCTTTCAATCTTTCTGTTTGGACAGCTCTGAACTGAAAACAAGTAAACACCAGTGAAGACCCGACCCTTGAAACCTAAGGATGACTTTTTCTTCATAAATAATTAGAATTTCCAACAGTTTCCTCCACTTTGCTGCACTAATGCAGCCTCGGCGCGGGGAGCGTATGGGCGTTTCGGTGCGTTTGCGCCCGGCGGCTCAGTGCAGGAATTCCCTCCGGTCAGAAAGAAAAGCTGTGTTTTGAGGACCTTCTTAGAAGCCTTCGCTTCGCTGCCCTTTGACCCCTGCCAGCCCTCCTTAGTGAAAGAGCATAATCCACCTAACATGGATTTAAACAAACAGTGTAATCCATAACACTCTGCCGTGGCACGCCGTCTCCTCCGGACATGCTGGCGCTGCGTTCACGGCTGCGGTCATGGTTCTTTGAAAGCACCGCGTTTACTCGGATGATTTGAACGCAGCTTTGTGTGCCCATGTTATGCAGCTTTTCTAAGTGGAGTGCAGTAACAAGAAGAAGAAGAAGAAGAAGAAAAGGACAACATTCCCAGCTCCCTGGTTCTGTTCTGCTTGTGTCTGTACAGCTGTGTTTGTGGCCCTCGTACCTCTGCCCTCGACCGCCTCCCCGCAGCTTTAAGCCTCCGCCTCCTTCCCCACCTCCTTTCCTTCAAAAAAAAAAGAAAAGAAAAGAAAGAAAGAAAGAAAAAAGTTCATCAATATTTTGTCTGACCTTTGACTTGACCCACACAATTAAACAATGGGATTTTGGGTACACTAAATGGCCTGGCTTCACTACAGAGGGCAGACTAATGAGAGCACGTCGCCTTTAGTTTCTGGCTCAGTCCAGAGAGCAGCGGAGCGGAAAAACAACCTGACGTTCCGTTAAGTTCGCCTCACGCAAACTTTTGAGGGCTGAAGGCAGGGCCTTTCCAGTGTCATTTACCTTCCCTCTGATAACCCGGACTCTCCACCTTCGTCCTTTCCGCTTCATTAATCACCACTCTGCATTTTCGCTTTTTTCCCCCAAAAAAGCGAGAGCTGTAATTCCTCCCCCTGTTCTGGTTAGTTTAAGAATGTGGTGTGTGTGTGTGTGTGTGTGTGTGTGTGTGTTTTAGAGAGAGAGAGAAAGAGGCACAGGACTGCTGTTTATAAGTTGTGTTTTAGTGGACGGCCCCTCAGTTTGAGTTTTTTCAGGCTCTCAGAGGAAAAACCTACTGACACATTTTTCATTAAAAAGGCTCAAGCTTAGCTTTCATATAAAAGACAAATGAACAGTAAAATAAAATTACTCTGTAACTCCTGCTGCTTGTCCAACCATCACATATCGTCACCTTCCTGCCCTAGAAATCGTTTTTTCTTTTTTTTTTTCTTCTACTATTTAGGGCCAAAATTCATGTTTTTTTTTTTTTAACTGAAATCAATTTTGGCAAAAACAAATAAATAAATGTATTAGTTTATTGATACAAGGTCTAGAGTTCAGCCATTTCTATCTTTTACTGTTCAAACTTAGGCTGTCACCCTCAACAGGCTTCCATGTTAGTCAATATGACAGACACTTATATTTGGGAAATTATCTTATTTGTATCATCTACGTTTGGAAATTTGTGAGCCATACATCTAATATTATGAGTATTACACCAATAAATTTATAAAATTAGATGATAACATCCAAACATTCATTTAAATAACTTTTTCTTTTTTTTTTTTGAGATCCCGGCATCTCATACGATGAGCGCTGGAGGTCTTTCTGCATGAAGTTTCCATGTTTTTCCCTACATGGGTTCTCTCTGGGTACTCTGGTTTCCTCCCACTGTCTCTCGCCCATTGACCACTAGAGAAAGGCACCACCCCCGTTTGTCCAATAGATGGGTAGAGAGAGAAAATATGGAGGAATTCTGTTGTGCCTTTAAGACATTGGGTGTTAATAATGTTTAAGCATAGAAAGAACGGAAAGTGGTCGGATAGAATGCTACTTTTATTGAAAGACCACTGATATGTTACTCATAAATTTGTAAGCTAAACCTCTTTGATGGTTCTTCCTCTCTTGGAGGCCCTCTGCTGGCGTTTGAGCTCTCAGCAGCTGCTTGGTTTGCTATTGCTTTAGGCCAGCTATAAATGTTTACTACCTTCCGTTTGCATTTGTTACAACCGAAACAGTAAATCTTTGTGTTGTGTAACTTCAATCCAACTTTTTTTTTTTTTTTTTATCCCTCACATTTCATTTCTTCAAGTTTAAAGACGCCCTTGAATGAAATTCCTTTCCCAATTAAACATCGAACGTTTAGAAAATCCTCCTCAAACTAAGTCCGCGTATCCAACAATAACATCGGCTTTGAAAAATCCCACATGGCTCTGAACTGGGATTAAAAGTGAAGCAAGAATTTACACTGCATTCTGAATTAACACGTGGATGGAATCGCCGGGCTGCCTTTTTGTTTTTTTCTATAAGGCATTTTTGTTCCATATGATTTGTTACTTGTTTAAAATCTCTGAGTTTTAAATCTACAAGCTTTTCGGTTAAATTCATGTATAAATCACCAGTATGCAACAAATGCCACCTCAAAGCACTTTAGAAGACAAATAGATCTGGAAATAACTTGTTTCCCGTTTAACTACTATGTTTCCTACCTCACTGAAAGTTTCGAGTTTCTGCAGCCAACTTTTCAAAGCTTGCTATTCAATAATGTTTACATTTAAAAAATGCTGAATTATTCATGGTCAAATGAACAATCTTTAAACTCAGACATTCACTTGGATAATAATAAGAAAACAGGTCTTAAACCGTATTTCAACATAGCGCATTGGATTGAAAAATGCACCAACACATTTCAAGCATAGTTTGTCTTTAATCATCATGATAATACGCATCCATATTTCATAAACCAGAGAGGGTTTGCAGAAAACTTGAAAATTATTATTCAAACAATAAATAGAAATGGGACCAATGACACACCTTCGAGGGACTCCGCAGAACAGATGAATATTGGATAAAAGAGGCATTGAAAAAAAAAATTATTCAAAAAGGAACTCTTCTTTCTCTTTTATGCACATTTATAATCATTCATCACTAATGTAAGAGAACTACAAATGAAGAATAGCATTGCGAAGACAAAGCCACAGTTTATTCTTTGCATCTGACAGCAAAACGTTTAAGTCTCCATTCTTCATGTCGTCACCTTCCTAAAATAGTGGCCTCAGTCATTTAGTTTTTGTGGCAAAAACAAATGACATTGGTCAATGTTTTAAGAAGGTGACATTATGGGAGTTCTTTTAATTATACCTCAGCCGTGTTTCCGAAGCTTAGGTCATGTCCTTAATGGACTACTTTATTGTACTTTTTAAGGGTAGACTGCTGAGGTAAAAACTTTCCAATGTTCTACAACTTTACCATCATAATAAATATCAAAACTTAAATAAATATATGCATATTTTGCCCCCTTCAAGCTCATTGTTAAGGTCCTTTAAAATCAACCAGAGGTTGCATGTGATTTCCACCTAAATGATTTACCAACGTATCATCTGCATATTTATTTATCCCACTATTTTAACCCATCACTGCCACAATTCTAATACCATGGCAAGCTGTGTGTCACCAAATTTTCCGAATGCAGCTAATATCTCTATTCCCAGAATCCCCTTCCCCCTCCCATTAAATAAACACGCACGCACACGCAGTCCGACCGGATGGTGCACATGCGCGTGGCGTTTCCTTCCCCATCAGTCGGATCAGTCTTTCGAGGAACCTCCTCTCTCTCTCTGAGAGTCAGACTCGATATCTTTCGCTCTAATAATCTTCCACAAACGCAGCGTGTGGCTTTGGCGTCCCTGGATGCTCCCCGCACGAGATGCCCCTCACACAGGCAAATAAACACTCTACACACACACACATAGATGTAGATGCATTCTTTACTCCCTCCTCTCAGCTTACCGATGAGAATTATAGTTTCTGCAATTATAACCCAGAAAGAAAAACAAAAGAGAGAGAGAGAACGATCCATATGCTTCCTAATTGGCTTGGAGATCCTTTGCTTTATTCACCCCATGATAAAAGGCCGGAAATATCAGTTGAAGTGTTAGCTGAGGGGGGACGGACCGCATGAGAAACGGCGGTGACAAAAGACGGAGAAGAATGGCCGCCGGAGAGGAGGACCGGCTATCTCGAAAAGGCAGAACGAGGAGTGCTGTGACACAGGCGTGGTGTGTGTTTGAAATGAAAATAGACAAAGCACATTATGGGTATTATGTGATTTTGCACCAATGGGATGTTAGAGGAGCTGGCTGTCTTGGCAGGGAAAAGAAAGAGAGGAGGGGCCAGAAGAGGAGTGGGGGTTAAGCCGAGTCTAGCATCCAGAAACCTTCAAGTGGTTTCACCCTCATCACTCCCAATGGTCAGAACCGTCCAAACGCTTGCTTAAATCAGCTGCGATAAACTTCTTGATTAGGAAGATGCGTTAAACTTACCGTTTTTGTGGCGCTATGTGAAATACGTGAAGGTGTTCAGGGTGTGCAATTTGGTACTGGTGTGGCGCTCACCGACAGTTAGCCTAAACGCCGAGCTCATTAGCGCTGAATCAGTTCCAGGAGAGTAACACACAGACCTCAGCTCACACACCACACAGCTCCGGCTGTGGCTGTCCGCCTTCGCCTCCATGCCAACGCGACTGGAATGTGATTGATATATGTATTTAGTGTTTGGAAAGCTGTCCAAAAGCAGACTGCTTGCAAAGAGTGAGACGAGAGAATTGGTCTGCCTTTAATGTTTGCTTCAAACTGACTAAACAAAAGTAGGGAGTTGTTCCATGCAGGGTCTGTGGTCCTTTCCGGTCGAGTCAAGAGGGCCAATGGTTGCTCAGTTCAAACAAACATGCCGTAAAATTTTCTATTATTTCAGAAAAAATAATAGAAAAGTCAGTTGGAAAAGCTCTACGGTTGAGATGCTGTAGTGGGTTTGCATGTTGTGCTGCTGTTGCACTGTGACAGGAACTTCCTCTGTTTCTCCTTATGCAAAGCTAATAATGCGCTGAGCCAAGCTGCAGCGGTGCGTTTCACAGTGAAGCAAGGAAACTTACATTTGTTACAAAATGCTACTTGCACATTGCATATCTGGGTCTGCAATGCATGGGCCGATACCAAACTATGACAATATGATAACCTTAGGTAGAAATATTGCGGTTTTGCTCTAAAATGAGTTATTTAGCATTTTCTTTAGTATGTTTTGATGTGAATGCATACATGATTTGCTTTGTAAATGTTTGCTGAATTATGGGTTGATCTTCACCCTTTGACATGACCTGCTGATATCAGAGTTCTAAAAAAACAATTGTTCACATATTCACAGATATGTGAATTTAGCTAGCATTTTAAATTAACTTATCACCATAATTTCTATAGTCATTGTCAAATTTAATGATCTTTGGAAGCTGTTTATTAGACCGTAAGTGAGATGCTAAAATTTGATTCCCCTCTAGCGTGCGCGTTCATACTTTTGGCACATAACATGATTTAGTTATGTCATGATTAAACTATATGAATGTAGATGTAAACTATAATGGTATAGTTTACATTTAATAGGATAACTATTAAATGTAACTAGCATAGTTTACATTTAATAAACTATGCCAGTTTATGCTACAAGATTTATTCTAGTAGCTAGCATAAATCAGCTTATACTACGCAACAAGTCATCTTTTTATTCACGTAATGTATCCGTTGGAAGTTTTTACTGTATTTTGGATTCCAAGACGGCATTTGACATAAACATATATATATATATATATATATATATATATATATATATATATATATATATATATATACATATATACATATATATATATATATATATATAACTCGTATGCACATAGAACCGATAGACATCACAAGAAGGAACACATTTTTACGAAATGCGAGTTAAGCTAAAGAGATTCCCAGGTAAAGACACAAAAGCACTCGGTACTTTTGCCTTTCAGTTAAAATTAATCAAATACACAGCGTAACTCCAAAACAGCTATGCATACAAGTTATGACCAGCACATTATGCCACAGTGATATTTGCATCACCAATGCTAGACGCCAACAGTTGCTTGTTCTTTTCTAGACAACATAAACTTTACCTTGAATTTGGCAAATAGTGACGCGTTTTCTCCTCTGCCTGCCACTGTCTGTAAGCACGTTTTACACATAGGACGTTTTTCCTCCTAATTGCCACCAGTCTCCTTACACTAGCCCAAGTATTCTCATATAATGGACTTAAATTGAACTGGCTTTGTAGCTAGTTCAATTTAGCTACAAAATTGCTAGCTACAATTTTGTAGCTCAAGTGGAGAGTCTTGAGCGTCTCTCCGCTCAAGTCACACACGGAGAGACGTGTGACTTGAGTTCCACTTTATCTCTGACCAGACATATAAAAACACATGACAGTAAATGTTGTTGGTTTTGAATCCGTGACTTTTTCAGATCGAGGCTTATCCTGAAAAAGGTAACCAGCCCACGCCTAGTCTGCAAACATATGGAACTTTCTGTTTTGCATTTTTCATATACCTGGATAAGTTTGCATAAATGAAAGAAGGACCAGAAAGAAGGACCATTTGGTACATATGTTCACCCATCCATCCACAAATATAAATTCACACTAAATGTTTTGGGGACTCCTGAAATCCGAGTCTACAGGAGTATTTAACTTTGACAATAAAAATGAGTAGAACCCTAATGGCAGGTTAACGATTCAATGTAGAAATGTAGCAGAATGAAGGTCAAAATAATCTCATGTAAATGAAAACACGTGCAGCTGGACCTAAGGAAGGAGAGATGATTGAGAACTGCAATTGAAAGAGGAAGTAAAAAAGGTCAAAAAGTGATCTTTATTTTCTTAAGAATCTTTAGCCCTGCTATTAGCCAGTGGTCGTTTCTTAACCTTTTTGGTCCTGAATCAAGGGCCTGCTGAATTGAGTCAGTCCCCCTCGCAAATAGAATTAGACTAAAATTACAGCATGAGGTCATGGCTCCCTGGCAATGAGCTCAACTACTCCAAGAAAAAAAAGAAGAGGAGGTTAATTAAAGAAAAAAAAATTTAAACCTTTGAAGATCCATGGTTTTGGTACAGAAATAATCATAAGAAATAAAGCATATTATATTTACTGAAGTATGTCAGAGCAACGTTGGAGCCAGAAACCTCAAAGTGGGAGGACTACAGCGAGTTTTATGGAAGCGGCCCGTTTCAGCATCTTTGTAATATTCCCAAGGGACTAAACTTAGCAGGGCTGTAAAACACACATTAGTGCTCACTCGCAACAAAAACATGCTCCTCAAGGGAGAAAGTTTGTGAGATAGGTGGTCTCAGTTTTGGGATCAGTTCCTTTGTTTCCACAGTGGCAGCCTGCAGCCTTTCTAATTACCTGATCATACACAAATGATTGCGGTCGTACAGAAATTGTACGTTTGATGGACAGCGGCGAAGGGGGCAGAGGAGGAAAAATCTTCGTTTTATTTTTTTTTTCTCACATTAGTGGAAGAGCGGTGTATTGTGGTGGGGAAGTTGTTCTTTCCTCTCTGCACCGCATCTGGTTTCCAACATTTTCACAGGAAAGGATTCCTTCGCTTTTGCTTGTGGCTTGTCTGTGTCCAACAGCCTCAGTTACGGGCCTTCTTTGAAATAAATCCTCCGGGACAGACGGGTCGGAGTACAAATTTACAGTCCCTTTGCAGAAAGGAGAAAAAGAAAAGGTCTTCGTACCCAGCTTTTCCACATGTTGTCATGCCAAAACCACAAACTTCAGTGTATTTAACTGGGATTTTATGTGATTACACAAACTGAAAGCAGTGGATTATGGTGAAGTGGGAGGAAAATATTGCATTATTTCAAGAAAAATGCTAACAAATATCTGAAAAGTGAGAGGGGAATTTGGCTTCAGACCAGCCCCCCCCCAGACATAAACCTGTACAACTCATCCCTAATTAAAGTATCGATAATAATAAATGTATATATGTGAATAAATTGCTGCCTACAGGGCAATTAAAAAAAGAATGAAACAAAAAACAGGGCAATATTTCATAACCTAATATATAAGTGAGCCAAAGAGCCACTTCTGTTAGCCTGTGTCTAGAACCGCCTGTGGGCTGCAGGTCTGAGGCTTTTTGTCATCATGTTTTCTAACATTCTTATAGCTTGACAGGAAGCCTGATCCAAACTGGCAACCCACATTAATAAAATGGTGAAATGATATTAACCACAAAACACTGTATTTAAGTCCTATTTAAGTCCCTAAACGAAAACCTAGCTGACCTTAATATTTCCCGTGTTTTATTTTTTTGGTCATTATTGTTGAGATGTGTGTGATAGGTGTGTCTATCAGACATTTATAGCAATACGGAATAAATCGCGTCCTTATTGGTTCAATACGGGACGGAGACAAAAACAACCGCCTGTCATTTTAGCCTAGCTTAAGCTAACCTGAATATTTACAACTCTCTTGTTGATACACTGACATTTCTTACCTTCTGTCTTTCAACCACTTTGAAAAGCTTTCCTTCGTCTCTCCAACATCTTTATCCTTCCCCCCGCTTCCGTTTTCTGTTTTGTGCCCCGGAGTTTTTTCTGCGCCCCATCTTTAGCTCCCAGTTGTCGAGGCATTACTACTCAACTTTAAAAGAAGAAGAAGAAAACAAAACGCGCCTGTCAAAGGGCCGCTGCCCAAGCTACCTGTATGGGAGGGGAGAGCGGCTGGCAGGGAGGGGGGCGTCTAATCAGTGCTGTTCCTCTGTTATTGATCATTTCATACACAAACAGCTGTTAAGTACATAAAATGCTGACTAGAAACGTTTGATTATGTTACAACTAGTCACAGATTGATTATGCATCAAGTCGTTATAATAAAGCAATATTAAAAACTTTAAAAGCATTTTAAATAATACTGTTTGTTGTTTTAGCTATTTTGACGGAGCATATTTCCACCGGGAATTAGAAAAATGTTGCACCCTTCAACAAACATACATACATGTTAGACGTCACATTTTTCAAACCTATAGGTCCAAACAAATGAGAGTCTATTAGACCGTAACAATGTTTTCTATATGTGTACCTAAAGTAGTTTCTGTTCATATTCAGGTTATAGCTTATCGCCAATCATTTCTCCATGCGTCCGCTGATTGGTGCATACTACGATTCGGAAAGAGCCTTTTCTGCCCACACACAGTAAACACAAACAAATAAATATATATCCGCTTCAGCTGCAACAACAGAACAACCGTAAAAAGCTTTACAAGTACCGTCTCTCCAGTTCGCCTGCTGCTGTTACCCAGCCGCAGTGGTTGGCGCGTCCATTACTCTCTAAGTGGTATTGATGAATGGACGTGATGTCCTGGGCTTTTTTCCTCTTTCTTCCTTTCTTCTTTTTTTGGGGGGGAGGATGTAGAGGGGGTCCAGTGTGCGTGCTAAAGACCGTTTAAGGGGGTGGGGGGACAGCAAACAAAAACAAAAAACCAGCTCTCATCGCACAGCCTTAATTAAACTGGCTCCTTCCCACTGTGCATAAAAAACTGCCTTTTAATTGCTTTGATTAAAGTTTCTCAGCTAAACCCCAGAGTACATTTTGTTTCTGGTCACCCAATGAGCGTCTCCAAACTGTCTCGCTGTGGAAGCAACAAAACTCTAAAGCAGTTGGTCAAATTAAAAGTTAGTGCAAGTGTGCAAGCCTCGTACTTCCACCGATGTGTCTCAAGAAAAACACACACACACACACACACAATTTTCTATTTCATTCAGCCTCGATCGTCGATCAATAAAAAACGCGAGCTTAATGAACCGCCGTGGCCCTCGACAGGACATCTTTCGCGCGCCGTTTCCTGCCGATTCGGTTTGCAAGCTCGGGCGGTTGTTGCAGATGCGCATGTAAAGAAGAAAATGCTAGGGTGGCTCTTTTAAAAAAAGATACAAATGAAAATCTTCTTAAAATGGAAAACGTAAGGTGCAAGCGACGCAAAGGACTTCAGCTTCTGCCGTTTAATTGGACAGTAAATTGCACCACAAGCATCCAGTGACTTTCACAAAGAAACCAGACTTGGGCGCAACCGTTTTAAAAACTGTGCTAAATAAAGCAAGACTGAGTCATTTGTCAAAAACCGTTTGACACTCCTAATGTCAATTGGTTGGGACGACTGGGACTTTTAGTGGGCAGAGTAGTCGTCTTGCAATTGGAAAGACTGTAGGTGCAATTTTCAGCATTGATGTGCCCCTGGGCAAGGCACTTAGGCCTAAGTTGCCTTCTAATCTTTGCATAAGAGTATAAAAGTGTGAACATTTATGAGTGGGATTAGGTGAATGTGGCTCTAGTAAAGTGCTTTGAGTGGTCGGTGTGACTAGAAAAGTGCTATAAATTCAGTTCATTTTCCATGTGTGCTTTATTGTGAGATCTGGTTTAAAACCACCATTCATAAAAATAAAAAATAAAAAAAAAACACACACACACACACACACACACACTACCAAACAGAGAAAACGAAACCTGTCTTGTAACACAGGGAATAAAGCCGGGTGGCTTACAAATTAAATCTTCCTACACTTTCCTTCCTTAAAAAAGAAAAAAAATACAAATGGCAGGAAATATTTAAAAAAGTGATTTTTATTTCAGTCATCATTTCTCTGATGGAGTTTTGTAATCTGACTACAATAATTTTTGTTTAATTATGTGATTAAAGTCATAATGTTAGCAGAAAAATGATGCAGTTTTACCAGAAAAATGTCTTAAAATTGCAAGAAAATACTTTTTTTTGTAATGAGAACAAAAAACTTCATAGTTATCAAGATATAATGCTCAGTTCTCTCACTGAGATTGCAAGATTGCTTCAAAGTTCTCATACTGATAGTAATTTGATGCTTATCAAATTCCTATTGAGTATAAAGTGTTGTACAACATATACCAAAGTTTAACTTCAGACGATGCTAAACATTCCTCATTTTAATCTTTTTATTTTTCGTAATGGCGTTCACATAGAATTACCACTTAATATTCTTAATATTGCAACTTTATTTTAGTAATAAATCTTAGCTTGGCCCTAATATTCTGTCGTTGAGTTGACCTGAATTAAAAAAAACAGCAAAACTATATATATATATATATATATACACAATATATATATATATATAAACATCTCTAATTTGCGTAAAATACCGGCAGCTGTGGTTGCCAGAATTTCACCGTATAAATAAAATATTACCGTATTTACAGTACTTATGGAAAAATTTAGAATTTTACCATCCTTATAAAATCTTGGCAACCACAGCTACTGGTATTTTACTGTAAATTAGAGAGTTTTTTATGGTGTATGGAAACCCAAAGAGAGCATTGGTGAGAAAAATTTAAGAAATCCAGATATCTTTTCCCCAAAAATTAAAAAAAACAAAACTTCAATTAATCGCTCAAATCGATGTATCGCCCAGCCCCGCGAGTAAGTAGAAGAAAAACTGTGACCTCTTAAAGGTTGACGGTTCAGCAGTTATCAACCGTCAATCAAACAGTTGCTCATGCAACGGATTACGCAAATCATCTTGTCGACAGACTGTTCCCTTTTGGCAGGAAGCTGTCTGGAGTTATCACCGCCAGTCCTTTTCCTCTTCGCCCCGATCCCTCACGTTCAACTTCGCCGGCGTCAGCTGTACAAACAGAACGAGTGAAGGTCTCCTCCTCCTCCTCTTCCTCTTCCTCACCCTGTCCTGCTGGGCGAGTGTGTGGGGGGGAGCGGGTTCTGTGGGGGTATCCAGATGCCGGGGCGCGAAGGGAGCTTAATAACTTCGAGGTTGACTCGGGTGAGCGCCGCGAGACACGCCTCAACACTTCCATCACTTTCTGCCTCTTACTCTCGGTGTGAGCGCTGTGTGTTTGTACAAGGCGGTGCGAGAGAGTGAAAAAGCTTGTTATTCTCCGGAGCGTATCTGTTCTTTCACGTTTACGCAGCCAAAAGGTGTCTCGCTGGATCTGGAGTCAGGTGCATTCCTGCGCTTTCCCCCCTTGCCCCCCCCTCGTTGGCTTGGAGAAAGACAAGCTAGTGACTGAAATGCGATTGAGTGAGAGTGTGAGGAGGACGGTCCCCTTTCTTTCCCTCTCTCCCTCGGCCCCTTCAGGTGCTGTAAATTGGCGAGTCGTCCCTGCGGAGCCTCGCGAGCGTAAACACAGGCTCATGAATGGTCTGCATTGAGCCGCCGCTGGAAGGGGGAATCCAGGGGTCACCGCCGGACCCTACCCTCCTACTACGTGGAGGTCGCCACAGTGATCGCCCCCATAACAGTAACATGTAGAAAGTTAAAGATGAGAGGGATGAATTCCCCCTTCTTACACTCCCATCAAACCTCCTGCACATCCCCACAGAGAGAATCCCGCTGCTCTGTAAGAGAGAAAAAAAACGATTATTTGTTCAGACTGGGGAAGTCTTCAGCCGTCAGCGACAGAGCATCAATCTGTCAGGCTGCTGGGAAGCTAAAGCCAGGAAACAGCAGATGAAAGTTTTTCCTACAAGTAAATATCCACGGTATAGGTGGAGCAGAAACTGATCAGCTCCTTTCAACAAGAGCGTAACGGGTTGAAAAACACATCTGAACTCTAAGTCAGCTGTACCCATGGCGGGAAAGTGGGGGAGGATGGATGCGTTTGATAGCTTGAGCTTCAGGCTCATTTCGTTTCCGTTTATGTTCCTGGTTTAGCTCGGACGGAGCGGGTAGTTTTCACGCATAATTTTTCTATTCTAGCAAAAAAGAGTCAGCAGCAGCTCAAGCAAAAGGTTTGATATTTTCCATCTTTGAGCGATTTACAGTGGCAAAGATGGCTGAAATCTGTACGTCCATGGATGTCTGGTGTCGAGGACGGATTTGATTTTCACCGTCTGGCAGAGACAGGAAGACAGTTTCCCTTATCTGCAAGTAAGGCTTTTGTTAATATTAGCAAGTGCTCCTTCATTTTCAATATGCACTCTTGTCAAAATCAGTCTAAAACCTCATTAAACACGGTGGTGGTAGCATCATAGTGTGGGCTATCTGAAAAGCTATGTAGAGAGAGCTAATCCTGGAAAAATCTTTCAAATATTGGTGTTCAGCTACGCATAATATGACATTTTCACAGTGTAGTAATCTTGAGTAAAAATATGATGGCATTACATTACTGCTGCTACTCAAATGCTGTTACAGATGGAATTACTTAGGTCTTTAAAAAAAAATAAAAGTCTCACTTACCTGTACTTAAAGCTAATAAAACTAAAACAGTACATTGAGAAATTAGCACAGGAAGTAGGTCCATATAACTGTTGGAACAACCTTGGTGGACTTTCAAAATAAAACCCAAACATACTCTACAAACCAAGCCTTCATATTTGACACAGCAGATCATTGCCACTTTGGGCTTAACGCTGCTGCTGGAACTCAACCGCTATTACAAATGGAATTACATTGGTTTACTGGGATTTTCAAAATAAAAGCCTCACTTTTCCATACTTTAAAGCTGATAAAACAGTTAGTCTTGAAAGACAACCAAGATAGACTTTCAAAACATACATAGTCTCTGCAGAATGGAAATATTCACTCATATACAGATGAACCACAAATATTTATACCCATAAGTACTCAGACATACGTCCTTATTCCCAAAAAAGGTGGTAAAGACAGAAAGACCTTCGTTAAGAGCCCGCATTTACACGGGAACTCCTTTTTTGGTTATTTTCTTGACGCTGGCAAATAGACAAAGAGACGTTCACAAATTATCTGTTGTTTTACGCTCACCGGACCTAACCCGAACATTCCTCAGTCCAATTTCCCAACCAAACATCCACAAGGAAAAAATGAAAAGAAAAGGAACAAAAAAGAAGTCGACCGACTGACAACGACTTGAACTCCATCCACCCAGGGCAAGTACAACTCGACATGTCCTCATCTTGCTCTCATAATATTTCCAGAGGGTTGTTCCAAACATATGCAGAGCATCACTAAGTGGCTCCTTTTGTATGCGTGGGCTACAAAAACAGCATCTAAATTTGCTTAAAGTCCGCCGTGTTTCTTTAGCTGCGGCTGCTCTCTCTCAAGCGATACCCCTGGAGGCTCTTTGGTGGCTGTTTGTTTTCCTGATTCGTGAACAGCATAGCTGTAGCCAACTCAAACAATATGATACAACACATTTGGAGCTGCTCATCAAAACTGGACTCTATGTCGAACTGGTGCTACGAAACTAAGATCCGCTGAAATATCATGATTTCACTCACAACAAGTACGAGCATCTTCAGGCTAAACGCTTTGAAAATGCAGCATTCTACAAGTCCTGTCGATTTAAACGAAACACTGAAAACAATGTGCGGACTTTATCTTTATCTTCTTTATTTTTTTATGTATGTATGTATATGTATATTGTATATTATGTATATACACATAACCTGCATTTTAACTCGAGTCGAGCAAATCTCAATCTCGTTGTAATCTGTTGATGACAATGACAAATAAATCTTATCTTATCTTATCTTAAATCAAATAACTCAAACTCTGAAGGCTTCACGCTTCAGCTGTCCGTCCTTTACGAAAGCGACCTTGTGTTCAGGTGAAACGGGGAATTTAGCAGGTCCGGGACCTGCTCTAAGTCGAGCACGAGCCCATGTGTTCCACAAATCAGCAGGCGGCCATTCCTCCGCCTGTCAGCGCAGGGGGTCGGGTTACCGATGGGGGACGAGGAGGGAAATGCGGCGCTGGTTGCACGGTGCTGCGATGTTGCAGAGCAAACACATAAATCTACTCATCTCAGCAACGGGGATTTGTTAGTGGTGGGATATTTCCTTCTCCTCTACCTCAGTTTTCTTTCTACCTTTTTTTTTATTGCAAATGTTAAGCTTGGCACATTGGAAGTTGCCAACTTAAAATACTGTACGCTGAAAATAAAACGGTATGGAAACAGCGTGCAAACCTAATTAGACAGCTTTTGGTAACTCTGGAGGAACCGCCATGATTCGCACCTCAGGAGGGAGAATCTTGTGAAAGGAAAAATGATTAGTCTTCATAAAATGTGGCATTAATTAAGTAAATAGAAAGCCATTGTTGAATGAAAGTCAACAAGAAGTCTGTGTGAAAGCACAGTAAATGTGTTGGAAGACGAGTTAGTTAGATGAGACCGAAATGGATCATTTTTGCATTCCAGGAAAGTGATTACTGCATTTTACTTATTTATTTGTTTTAAACTAACACCACACGTCACCATTAACCTGCCAAATCCACTGTGAGACATTATTTTGTGGGATCATTTTATTCAACAGGGACGGTTTTGGGCAGCTCTTAGTAACAGTTACATGTCTTAAATTTTAAAACATAAGGAGCAGCGCAAAGTATTCATCCAGGTTTCAGCGTTTTATTTCATCTAATTTAATTTATTATTAATGGAGATCAAAAACATCCAAACTTCAAAATATACCGAACTTCAGATTTGGGCTTTTAATAAACGTGTCAAAATAAAGCAAGAGTGAGCCAAAACCTGTTCCTGTTGCTAGAAAGATACAAAGAAATTCTTAAAAATGATGGTCAACCAGATAAATGTATATGTTTTGCTATTTTTTTCTGCTTTAAATCTACATTTTTACACACCACTTGTCTACAGACATCTGACTGCTTTACTTTTTTCATGAAAATATTGTATTTAGCGTGTTTATTTACCAAGTAAAAAAAATAATCAAGTAACAAAATTGTTTTTGCAATCATAATTAGAAAGAAAAACACTAACAGTACTTCACACCCAGAGTACTTTCAACTTGATATTTTTGGCTTCCATGCCAAAATGAAATGGTTTAGATCAAAGTGTATAAATCTGTGAAGATGGTGCAGTCAAAGTTCAGATGCACATAGATCAAAGTGAGAATCAAAGCAAATTCAGAAAACTGAAAAATCTGCTCAGTCTGAATGAGCTTGAGAATTTATTGATGTATTTATTTATTTGGAAAGAATGGGTGAAAATTTCAGCCTCTCTGGTTTGCAAAGCTGGTAAGAATTTGCAGCTACAATGGCACGGAAAGGCGGTTCAATGAGCTATTAACTCAAATCAATCAAGTCAATTAATTAAGTTTATTTGCAAGAAGGCAGTTCAAAGTGCTTTACATCATAAAAACACAAACATACGAAATCATAGACAACACAGTCAGATGAAACATTGCTTTTTGTCAGGTGCCATCAAAATGTTACACATCAAAATGTTGATTAACGTTTTATTTGTTCTTTCAAAAGCAACTCTAAACATCTGGGTTTCTAGTCTAGATTTAAGGGAACTCAGTGTTTCGCCTGTTTTCCAGGTTTCTGGAAGTTTGTTCCAGATTTGTGGTGCATAGAAGCTGAATGCTGCTTCTCTGTGTTTGGTTCTGGTTCCTGGGATGCAGAGCAGAACCAGAACCAGAAGACCTGAGTGGTCTGGAAAGCTGATACAGCAACAGGAGATCTTTAATGCATTGTGGTGCGAAGCCGTTCAGTGACTTATAAACTATTTTAAAGTCTATTCTCTGAGCTATAGGGCTGTGGGGACTTTAGAACTGGGCTGATGTGCTCCATCTTCCTGGTCTTAGTGAGAACGCAAAAATAAACGCACGTCACAATTTATTTTATTTGTATTTGTAAAAACCTTAAAAAGTATCACTGCCTTAGGTCGGCCTGGCATTATATCTTTTATCTAAATATAAAATGCTCCACATCCTCACCCAGTGCGGATTCTTTTAATCCGCACTGATTCCGGGCAACAGCAGATTAATTTTTTTATTTATTTATTTTTTGCTGTTTAGAGGTCGCTGCGTGCATATTGATGGCTCTGAATTACCATTATTGGACGGTTGGTAATTAGTGTTGGTGTTCACATTCAGGAGAGCGTGCGCGCCGACTGTACGTATGGGGGTGTAAAAGCCTCTTTCTAGCTTTAACGGGACACAAGAGGGCAAAATGGAAGCATGAGAGAGGCTCTCTAAACCTTGGAGATAGAACCGCTCTGAGCAGGTCGATACCATGGCAATTCAGTAAACACATAAGTTTAAAAAAAAAAAACCCTCTTTGCCGCTCCGTGAAACGCTTCGGTTTATTTGAACGGAGCGGTTCTGCTCACACGTGTCCATCTTACACCAGCGACGAGGCCGCATTGAAATCCATCCGGTAAGTTTAGCCTGTGCTAACACTGGAGGTGGGCTACGTTTCAGCAGTTCTTCCAGCCCCCTCTACCCCCGCCGTGCTATGCATTTGGGTTCGGTTACCTGCCGGTGGAGCAGCAACTGTAGTGTCAAACGGATATCTGTCCAGAGCCGTGGGGGCTCAGCCACCCTGAAGCAAAGGTATACTTTGATAGAGGCCCCTGAAAGTGTTGTGACAGAGAACAGGAAGTGCCAACTGCTCAGGGAGGAAGTATCAAATGAAGCGGCGTCTTGAGAGCTGGATGTACCAATTGGAGTTTTAACACTAGTGGAGCCTACAAAAGTTTATATATACTATATATATATAGAATAATGTGTGTTTTTACAGTTTAATTCCACCCGTCGGGGATGAGTCAACATTGCTATAGCACACGAGGTGTGTGTTTTCATTCATCTAAAACTGTACTGGGAAAAGAATAAATGGAAACAGTTTAGTAAGAAGAAAGAAAGGAAAAGAAAAACAGCTTCCAGATTCCTCTGAGGTGACAAATAAAAGCGACTGCTCACTGTTTCCCCACTCACAAACCTTCTGAACTCTTCTTTGTCTTGGCATTACCCAGCCATTACTTGCAGTGCCTGGGAAACATATTCTTCAGCTGTTTCACAGTTTGTCACATTACAACCACAAACTTAAATTCAATTTATTTATTTTTTTTAGATGAATCAGTATAATTGGGAAGTGAATGAAAAATGACACAATTTTCAATTTATTTTTTGTAAATATTAAAGGGTGCTGTGGTTGATTATTCAATCCCCTTCGCCCTCATGCCCTTAATTAAAGGGCAGTGCAACAATATCAGCGGTAACTATACACAGTTCAAGTGGAATGTGTTGACACCGTGACTATTTGTGAATGTTAGGGATATCATGATTTGGGGGATGCTTTTCCAACAGGCAGGGAAGGTGTATTGAGTTATAATACAATGCAAATCATACACACACAAAAAAAAAAAACATTGAATTGACCCTCATACATCCAGGCATTTGGTGTGTAGACAAGAGAAAATTTATTTAGTAGGAGGCTCCAGTTGAGATGTTTGCCAAAGATTGAAATTTTAATTCCACACCGCATTTCCATCCATTATGCTGGATTTTGAGCTTTTTTGCGAAGAAGAACGGGAACCATTTCGCTCCTCATATACGCCAGTGTTTCTCAATTATTTTCTGCCATGCCCACCCAGGGATAATTTCTTTCGCGGCCCCCCACTCAGTGCCCTTCCCTCCCCACAATTTAGATACTATTGCGAATCTGTTCATATTTAATAATTTATCGTACAAACCACTGTCTCTTTTATATGACCTCATTATCAAAACCGCTGTTTTATTGTTCTAAGCCTCAAAATAATTTCCAAAATCAGTTTATTGAGTGAGTCACAAACATTTAATCAAGACTACTCAGTTTGAAAAAGAAAAAGTGCAAATGATTCACTGGGATGTGCCTTTTTAGACTTAGTAAAACTTTTTACAACTATAAGCATTGGTTACTTAAGCTTCTTAAGTTTTCACCATACTGCACTAAATTGCAGGATACTGAGGGTCTTGTAAGGTTATAGTTGGTACTCGTTTAACAAATGACTAAGTACTAAATGTTTTAGCACATCAGAAGCAAATTTCAGACCCAGAACTTTGAACAACTTCTTTAAGTTGCTTAAACAACTTTTTATTTAATAGAAAGAACCAGACATGCTGAGCAGGTCACGTTACATATCACTCTACTCTATCTATGCATTTTAACTTAACGACTTTCTTCCGGCAATATTGGGCGTTTACTGTGCCAATATTTAAATTACTCTGCTAATACGACTGGGTTTTAGAAGTATTATTCTTGTATTTGAAAATAAAAATCGCATAGTCTGTCCATAAAACTCCGACATATTTGCTTTACTGACCTCTGCTGTCGCCCCCCTATTTGAGTACTGAGATATCCAAACCTGGGACATGCCTCAAAGTTTGTGTTTGCAGGTGAGTTCTAGTGCAGCACACGATTGAATATTTCTGAAAAATTGTTCACAAGAACCTAACTTGGCACAGATGCTCACAGGGGCCTGTTTAGAAAAAAACGAAACAAAACAACAACAACAAAAAAAAACATAAGTTGGCTACTGAAAAATTCAAAATGGCAGCCAGTTGTTTAAGTTGGCTGCGGTCGTCAAGGAAATTTTATTTTTGCACTAAATTTTCCATCTCACAGATTACTTTTTTTTGGGGGGGGGTTGCTCATAGAAATCATATTTTCTGATTTTTGTTTTTCAAGTTGGTTGCCATGGTTATCATGCACTAAAACTTTTAACTAAAATCACCAATTTAATGTATTTGGTGTCAAATCACAGCCCACATGTTTTATACTGTAGAAATTAGTTATATTTTCTTGGTCTTAACATTTTTCAAAATGGCCGCCATGAAAGTAATGGATTAATAGATGTTTGCACTAAAACGTAGTTATTGCCAGCGGTGGGAATAGCAAACCAAAAATGTATGCTCACTAACCACTAATTCCTAACCAAGAATATTTGCTCCGCTAATCCCAAACCACTAACACGTTAAAACATTAGCAGAAGCTAATGCTAACCAGTCAGTGTCACACATCCAGTCAAAGTTAGTTCTGGTTTTGTCACATATTATTACTTTAAAGTTGTACAAACAGAATGGCCAGAGTTCAAAACATATGAAGTGACATAAAATTAATCTGGGTCATGAAAAGGTGTAACATCTTGGCTTAAAAGGCTCAAAAACGGCGGCCATGTTGAAAAAGGGCTGTCAATTCACCTGGCTAATGGGAAAATACGAACGACATACAACATGAGTGGGAAGCATGCAAACTTTTATCCTTGTATCCACACTTGAAAGATTCTTTCAGTTCTATGTTACACTTTTCCACCTGTCAAATAAACTGGAAAATATTAGCCACATCTTTTAAAACTACAGTAAGACACTCTACGGTTTATAGTTGCAATTTTACAAGGTGGGAAAATTATCAAGGCCTGTAGATAATTTCACTAAGTTCTGCTGATACCTTTGTAGAAAGGATTCTATCACATTACCGTGAAAAAAAGACAGCATGGTTGCACTATTTCGAGGTTCTGTAAGACGAACCCGTCTGTCCCAAAGTTCTCCTCACCCCCCTGCCATGAAGTGTGCTAAAAGGAAATCAGATTCCACCAACATGTTGCAAGCAACGTCGGTTTCATCTTTTATGTGGTGCGCGTTTTGGCAAAAATAAAAAGAAAGTGATTCGGGATCTGGTGCAGGGAGACGTCTGGTTCCAATTGTGGGTTGATGCGTCGCTGTGCGAGAGGAGCAACGTCTGTCAAACAGCGAGACGGGATATTTTGGGAGACGTCCAGAAAGCCCGAAAGGGACGCAGCGACACAGATAGAGCAGGGGTGGCTCGAAAACAACCGCTCCAAAGTCCTGGCTCCGGCTTTTGCCTCCCCTCCCCACCATCCCATTCACAGATCCCAATCATCTGCCACAGACACTCTGTGGTTGAGTCAATGAGGTGGAGAGCTGGAGTGAGACAGAGAGAGAGAGAGAGAACGAGAGAGGATGGAAGGAAAGAAATACACCAACAGAAGGGGAAGGTTTGGGGGAGGATGTTTAGGGAGGGAAAATAAGAAATGAATGGGGCCACATGGGTGGCTTCTAGTCGGGGATGTTTTATTTCTTTTGGCTTCTTGAGTGACAGGGCCATCATCGCCGAGGAATCAGTGACATGATGCAGACGACGTGGACAGAAAGCTTTGAAGCACTTCAGTCTTCCCCCTCCCCACATGCGAACAGCGTTACATTACAAGCAATGCAAACATACATAGGCTTTTTGGTCCGCCTGCTTTTAATCCACGGTGGATCTGTGTTGAAGTGCCATATGTCTGACACTTGTCTAGCGTTAAGATTAGAAACACTAGTAGGCCGGAAACATTTGGTAGTTTTAGGGCGAATGCTGATTTCTGAAATCCCCAATAAAAGTTAATACACTCTTTAATTTATACCTAAACATAGCTACTTTCAGCTTGCAGTGAATACTTAGCAGATAGAAGTTATCTCAAGTCAACAATCTTAATCTCCTGGCAAGAGATGGCTCGTTTTTGCTCTATTTGTTGTTGTACCTTAAATTTCTTGCAGTGTTTCTTTACAGGATTTTTCTTTTATCATGTTAGATTTTTTGTTATTATTATTATTACTTTGTCTACTGGAAAAGCTTCAATAAAGTCTGACGGTTGGCAAAGAATGATCTATTTTCTCTCCTTTTTTTAAAACACAACAAACTAGATAAAAATGTTTTTCTTAACTTATTTGTTGGTTGAAACGACTCAACTTGATTCCAGAAGCAGCGCCACCAGCAGGAGAGATTCGGCAGGTCTCGGAAACCCCGGTGTATTTGCTGACTGCATTCAGACGACCTTATATTCTCGTTCTTTAGGAACCTAAATTTAGATCAAGTGTCTATGTAAAATTCTATTTGTGTTGCACCTTTCACAGACGTCGGAAAAGCACATGGAACGTAACATCAAATGAAATCAAAAGCTTGCCTGAACCAATGGGTCTATAGCTGCGTTTTAAGATCAAGTAAACAGAGTTTATTTATTTATTTACGAATATATCAGTTATTGTCCTTGAGGTTTTTATAGAATGGGTGGTTCCCAAATCAAGCCCTGCTCAAGACCCCCATTTTCCTGGGACCGGCTCTGTTTTAAGCACACATACAAGCCGTGCTGTACTCACCTCTCTCTCTCTCTCTCTCTCTCTTTCTCTCTCTCGGTGTGTGTGTGTTTGCTGTGTAGACTTCTGGCAGTCTGTGTTTAGAAGAGCTGTTTAGGCTCTGCCTTGCGTCAAGCTGCAGCTCTGGGTTTGGGTTACCTGCGGGTGTCACGATGATGAACGGGCTGCCGGAGCTTGATGAAGTGTTTATGACCGAAAGGCGTTGTTGCATGTAACTAATCAGGCCTGAAGCCGGTGGGCGAAGGCAGGACTCTCTCCGCCGAACGGCAGCGGCAAGAGATGCTTGATGATGTTTGGGATGCAAACAGTCAGCGGATGTTGCGGTGACATCACGCTTGACTCAGAGGGTTCCGCAGAGCGGCCGCCACTGGGGACTTCTCCTGGCAAGAGTCGGCTCGTTTTTTTTTGGTTTGTTTTGTTTTTTCTTTGGGGTTTTTTGCTCTATTTATTGTTGTAACCTAAGTAGGAGATGTCTAGGTAACCTCTGTACTTCGTTTCAAGTGGACAGAATAATAAATCCAGCCGTAACAAATGGTTTGTTTCAGGCCGGCCCTGTTATTTTATCATCACATTCTGCACAGGCGTGATGGATAAGCTACGAGGCTCCGGCTGTTTGTACGAGTGGCCAGTGTGCCAAAGCAAACAGGCGCGCGGGCTAAAAAAGAAAGTGAAAAATGCGGTGAGAGACGGGCCCGCATAATTCTGCAGCATGAATCCCCCGGATCTGAGGGTTCACGCCGGGGTGAGACAGGCAAAAAGATTGGAGGATAAATAAAAACACCCCCAGAAAGTCTTCGGCTAAATAAATTATGTGCAAGGACGCGTGAGTTTGCACTTTGCAAAGTGGTGAAAGCTTGAAAGTTTCTCCTCGGCGGCCCCCGTCGGCAAGAGAGGTGGCTCCGCGCCAGAGTCTTTAATTCCTTATTTTTTTTTTTTTTTTTGCACTTCATGCATCTGTTGCTGTTACTTTAACTCTCTTTATGGGGGAATCGTCAATGCCCTGGGTTTGTCTGTGCAAGATCAGAAGGGTTACATGGTGTATATATAATCTTTTTTACGGTTCCTTTTTCTTTGTAGCTTATTTCAGCTGCAGGGATTTCCATGATCAGAACTGGAAAACACTTACATGTAAAAAAAAAAAGGGAGGGAGGGGGAAAAAATTGAGCAGTTGAACATTGCCAGTAATGCATGAATTACATTTGGATTGCAGATGTTAGGCATAATTTTAAAAACACACACGCACACATCTATCCCACAACAAGTTGAATTTTAATGTCTGCTGGAGAAAAATTTGAGTTCATAAAGTCAAGATTTATAAGTCAAAGGAGGAAAAGTCAGGAAAAATGTTGTATGAAAGCAACAGTTTGGCACCCTAGGTAGACATTTAAAAACCCTTTGCTCCAAGTCCAGTCTGCCTGTAAATAACCACACTTTGCCCCTAAATGCTGCGTCTTGAAGCACTTAAAAAAATTCTGGCAGAATTCAGATAGATGCCGACATTTCTGTACGGGCATGTTTGAGCCCCGTTCCTTAAACATCGACTGCGTCACCAGAGCAGACTAAGTCATATTAGCGAGCCGTGCGGTGGTTGTGTAAGTCTCACCTTTTCCCACATAACCTAACCGTCATCGGCTCGTTGGTTTTTCACCACATTCATCAACGTCTCTGTCAAAAGATTACTCCAGAGTGATGCCACACGAGCTTATCTGTAATTACCCAAAAGAAATTATTGTTCAGAAGTAAAAGTAAAAGGTCGTTTTTGGTTAATGCTGCAGATTCAGCTCAAGATTACATTGTTGGTCCCCATAGGGAGAATGTTGTGTCCAAGTAACACAAAATACGGTAAAAATCTAAACGGAGTAAAATAAAAAAGTAAGTACGAGAGATGCAGTTTCCCACAGAGAGTAGAATGCAACCAGCCGGGTTGGATTAGCTACCAACAGGTGGAGTTGGATGTTCCGATGGCCGTGGATAAAAATGAAAATCTAGTGGATAATAATATGCAAGAGGATGTTTAAGGAATAAAAAAAACAAAACACTCCAATGGAAATCAATTTCTTACCTGAAAAACTTTATGCTCACAAACAACCTCGACAGGAGCTGGGGTGACCTTGGGTTTTTACACCCTGCTCAAGCTACATATCCAAGCTCACCCATTTCTTTCTGAATATACATATATATATATATATACAGTACAGACCAAAAGTTCGGACACACCTTTTAATTCAATGAGTTTGCTTTATTTTCATGACTATTGACATTGTAGATTCACACTGAAGGCATCAAAACTATGAATAACACATGTGGAAATATGCACTAAACAAAAAAGTGTAAAACAACTGAAAATACCCCTTATATTCTAGTTTCTTCAAAGTAGCAACCTTTTGCTGTGATTACTGCTTTGCACACACTCTGCATTTTCTTGATGAGCTTCAAGAGGTCGTCACCTGAAATGGTTTTCACTTCATAGGTCAACCTGCCCTGTCAGGTTAATAAGTGGGATTTCTTGCCTTATAAATAGTCATGAAAATAAAGAAAACCCATTGAATTAGAAGGTGTGTCCAAACTTTTGGTATATAGTAATCACAAGTACTTACTGAATCCTTTTTCTACATTCCCAGTGAGCGGCCACATGTTCATTCAACGTGTCCCACTAAAAATGTCCTTTGGTTTGATGAAGAACAAGGTGCTCTGCGTCCAACAGCAGCCCGTCGGACCCTATGGATCCAGATAGCACTTCATCATCCAGATATGGTGTTCACTTGCTGTTTTTAGCGAGGCAAAGGATTTTATTTGTTTTTTTAATCATTACAGGTGCCTATTATTTCTTTTTTTTGTATTTAATTAAGATTTTGGTGGCTATTGTTGGACAGAAAGGAGGACAGAGAGAGAGAAGGGAAGGAGGGAATCAAACTGAGTCGATGTCCTGCCACTGAGCCATGTGGCTCTCCTTATTTTTGATTTATTAATAGCTTTATGGCAAGACAGAGAGAAAGAGAGAGAGAAAGAAGGGAAGAAAGAAAAATGCAATGGCTTGACAAAAATGGAAAAAAGCCACCGTTGTGCAGCAGGTCCTTGCAGTTTGGAGCAGCCTCTAATTAGGGTAGCATTCAGGGGTGGCATTAGTTCCCAAACTTTTTTAAGGGGTAGAAAGCGGAGCTCCTATTAGAGGGAGACAGGCTGAGCGTAGAGACATACGCTGAATAGCAGATGGAAGGATCCAGCACCGCCAGGGGAGGCAGGGGCGTTGCTATGGATCCTGCAACTCTGGGCTTTAGTTCAATAAATGTTCAATTTTTATTTATTATTTATTTTTTTTACATCTTTTAAAATTGAAATTACGTTGTAAAAGATGGCCTGCATAATGTGAGGAAAGATACTTCACTTTTTATTGTTATAGTAGTTGGAGTGAAACACTAAGAAGTCAAAGCTCCATGTGTTTTGCAGGAAGATAAAGAGGGAACACAGTCAGCAAGCATTTATGTTTTATGTAAAAACACGACGTTTTGATGTGTTTTAAGGAAAATAGTCTATGGTTTTATTAGAAATGTGTTTTTAAAACGACTTCCACAATGAATCATAAAGGAGTTCGGAAAAAACATCCTGGTTCTTATGAAGGTTGGGGCGATGTTTACGTTTTCACTCCTTTTATTTCATCATCGAACTTAATTCCTTCGATTGAGTTTCAAATCAAATTCTGCAAATAGAACTAAATTATGGCAAGCTTTTTGTCAATATTACAAAGTGCTTATTAAACAAGTCAGGTTTTTGGGGCTAAACTTTCGGGTTTAGTCACTGAAAGTAAAAGTTTTCAAGCAATTTCAGTTATTTTGTTGAAAGGTTTATTTTAAAGCTGTTTTTTTAAATATTTATTTAATGATTAGTTATCTATACATTTTCTTTTAATAACAGGAAGTGTTGTTTATATTTTTAAGATATATTTGTAAAAATATCACCTCATTAATAAAACCGGCAATGGACTAATCAGTTTTGTTAAAAATTCAGCACTTTTTCTGGTACACAGAAATTGTTTTTTACTTTTTCTTATTCTTTTTTCAATATCCTTTAAAAAAAAACAAAAATCTTCCATGTGTACTTGGATTATACTCATTGATTGCTTTAAAAAATTATTTATAAAATAAAATAATTTATACTTCAATTTTTTCTGAACAGGGAAATTCTTATTTTTTTCTACATTTTTCTGCGTTTCAGTTTTCATTCAAAAACACATTAGAGTCAGAACCCAAACCAGAGTAAGAACCAGACACGTTTGCACCAACGCCCCTTGTTTGCTCAAACTCAGATATTATTTTATGCTTTTTTTTTTTTTTAATGGATACAATTTTCTTATAAACTTAACTTGACTTTTTTTCCTTTTTTTTAAACCACGAGTCTTTTCGGCTCTGAATGTTGCTTTAGCCCCTCTCCTCATGACCCGTGTGACCCCGTAGGATAAACTGCTAACTGGGCTTCAGTCATGCTCAAGGAGGATGATGATGGCCACATGATCCATGGCCGCAGGTCTCCTGTACCTCCACCTCACTGCACCCTCCGACATACAACACTTCCTAGTTCCCGACGCATCTATTTCTTCCTTCATTTGTTTATTTATCATTTTTTCAGCCATAGTGTCGCGTCTCTGTGTTAAGCCCTTTCATAATCCTTTCGAAACTTAAGGTTATTTAGTATTATTAAGCGGGGGGGGGGGAAGCTGAACGATCTTATGCAATAAGTCAATAAACATGTAGCCATCCACTTATTAAGAATAAACTAGTTCATAAATCATTGAAGGGTGTTTTTGCGTCTTTTTTTCTGTTTTTAACCTCATCTCCCCTGAACCGTTTTTACATTTTAACCACGTTTCTTTTCTCTTTTTTTCTGTTTTTTTGCGCGCGAGTCTTAAGTTGCTGTAAACAAAAAAAACAAAAAATAAACAAAGTCAGGTGAGTTGAGTATAATTTTACATATTCCCAAGAGAACAAGTGGAGAGAGGGAGGGGAAAAAACGCTTCAAGAAATTCAGTGGTGGATTTACGCCGAATCGGCTGCTTAAACCATTTACGGAACGTATTTCTAAGGTTTATTTCCCCTTTTGGGGGCCTGCGTATGGAGTCCCTCCCCAAAAATGTAAACATGCGAGGATGAAATAAACATGTTGCAAAAATGCTTTCAGTTATTATAAGAGCAATTCACATAGAGAAATTAACGCCCGACGAACAACTAATGCCAGATGTACCGTCCATCCATTTTCTGTAAGCCTTTTGTCAGTGGGACGTTTCTGGGCGAGAGGCGGGGGGCACCCTGGCCAGGTCGCAGAGCAACACAGAGACAGACAGGACAAACGACCATGCACACACACACACACACACACACACACACACACACACACACACACACACACACTCACAGCTCCACCAGCTGCGCCACTGTGCAGCCCTGCCCAGATATACCTGGTTATTAAATTCCGGAAATGATTCCATGATTTAGCATTTCCGCATTTACTTTTGCTTTTGTCTCTATTTCACTTCTGCTATTTGTAAACAAGCCTTCAGCTGACCTCGTTCTTTACTCTCTCTCTCTCTCTCTCTTCAGTGTGTGTGTGTGTGTGTGTTCTGTATCAGTGTGTACGTGTGCCCGTCTGTCTCTCGTTGCGTGTTACATCATCACGCAATAGCTGTCCTCTCGTGGCCCACTGAACTGGCTCTAAGCGCTGTACCAATTTGGCCGTCTACTACGCGCTTCACGTTTCTGTGGATCAGGGCAGGCAGACACACGCAGGCGGCGGGCGCACACATCCAGTCACGGAAGCGCTCAGACTGTATAGTTTTATTTATTTATTTATTTATTTATTTATTTATTTATGTATTTAAGGCAACCATGTGGACTGATTAAATTTTTTTTTTAAAGTCTACCACATGCATCATCTAAAAAGCATACTTGCATATATCTCAGATGCTTAAAAACGGTTTGATTTTATGCGCAAAAATAGGGCAATTGTGTGGCTTCTTTTTTTTTGTTGCAGTAAACAGCGCACAAGTGAACACTCCAAAGGGGCAGAAAACATCTGAAACAAATGGAAGTATAATGCAAAAATAAAAAAAATAATAAAGCGGATTGAAGGGATTCTAACTTCCAACACTCACATTTACGCTCCGACCAAGCTTCCGCCAAAATGTCAACAGTTTCACCTCCCCCCGTCCTCCCCCCGCAGATTTGCAATTTAAGAATGAACTTTGAAGTTATTGAAAAATACACGTCACATCAGTAATAATCCCAATTTCCAACCGTATTTCAGCACGTCATACTAGAATATTAAAAATCAGTGATTCTTGAGAAGAGGGACAAAACAGGTCCTATGGATAAAGCACAAAATTTGAATAAAAATATACACAAAATATATATTTTTTTTCAAATATTTGACTAAACTAACCTGGGTCATGTGAGCACAACAATGTATGTTTTCCTGGTGTTTGCTGAATATTTTTTATTTTAAAAATTGTAGGGTGTCTTTACAATCCCTTGTCCTGGAGCAGAACTCAATACATCATAATAGTTTAAAACAATTAAAGAAATACTGAGATCATATTTTATGACAATTCAGTATAAGTATTCAAATAAATAATTATAAAAGTATCAATAAATTGAATTAAAAATCATTTTTATATATTTTCCAACTCAATTGAAATTTGTCCCAAGTTTTAGTCAACACCGTCAGACATAAAAGGAATGTAAAAAAAAAAAAAAATCAGGCATTATAGGGGGGCACCAGAACTTCTGAGGACCCCATGACGTCTTCCTTTGCTAAGAGGGCTAAGCAGCTCTAGTTAGCTTATGTTATTCTTTTGTTTTTTTTTTTTCTGTTTTATTTCTACATTGTTCGTCACAACCATGATGTGTCAACACCATAAGTGACTATTTACAAACCTTTGATGAAATTTTGCGAAATAAATGCTTAATTTTAGTAAATTGTAAAGATTTCATCGACGTGACGAGCTACAACTCCATCAGAGTTTTTAGCTGACAGTGTGACTCTTTCAGTGATTGTGTCGACAAATCTCACTTAAATCTGCAGTTAATTCATCCATCCATCCATCCATCCATTTTCTGTTCACCCTTGTCCCTAATGGGGCCGGGAGGGTTGCTGGTGCCTATCTCCAGCTACGTTCCAGGCGGGAGGCGGGGTACACCCTGGACAGGTCGCCAGTCTGTCGCAGGGCAACACAGAGACATACAGGACAAACAACCATGCACACACACACTCACCCCTAGGGAGAATTTAGATAGACCAATTAACCTAACAGTCATGTTTTTGGACTGTGGGAGGAAGCCGGAGTACCCGGAGAGAACCCACGCATGCACAGGGAGAACATGCAAACTCCATGCAGAAAGACCCCGGCCGGGAATTGAACCCAGGACCTTCTTGCTGCAAGGCAACAGTGCTACCAACTGCGCCACTGTGCAGCCCAGTTAATTCATTTTAATGTATTTCACATAATTGGCTTTATCAAGTACCACATGTATCAAGTATTTGTTTTTACTCACTAGTTTGTCACCTTCAGTTCTGCGTCAACTCCGTCATGCAGTGTCAACTCTGTCAGATGGACTTTATGTTGTTTTTTTGTTTTAAATAATATTTCTTTTGTTTCTTGAGAAGCATTTGTCTGTAAAACTGAGTGAAAATATCACTAATAGGGTCATTAAAAATAATTTAATATTTATTTTTGTCAGACGGTGTTGACAGAGTTCTGGGTCAGGTCCATTAAAAATGTAATTTTCAAAAAAATGTTGGAAGTGGGAGCCTGCACCTTAGCATCTTTACAGTTCCAAAACATTATTTGTCATATCTGTATACATAAGCTTGAGAAATAATATTTTAAAAAATTGGAAAAATTTAAACCCATTTTGTCCCACTTCTCAAGAATCACTGAAATATTACATTCAAATAATTGACCTCCTGCAAAATCTCATGTGTGTACGTTGAATTTTCAATCAATATTAAGTTTTCAATCCTACCTATATATTTTTTTAAAAATGTTATTTTGTTTAAGTGAGCTGAAGTTGTTAAATTATTGAACCGTTAGCTATTCATAGTCTGGGTGCGGTGAGAAGAGAACACACAGAGAACAGTAAGGCTAAAATGTTTATACGAATAAACCAACTTAGTGGAAGTTGAGAGAGGTTCTGTTTTTCATCGAGAATTTAGGCTCGTCTTCAGTTTTGCCTAATTTATGGACAACACTAACGCAAAACTCAATGTACGGGCAAAAACAAATTTTGAAAATGTGAATATATTCAATACGATTTTCTCAAGCCTGTCAGTACGTGAATTTAGCTTCCAATGACATTTAAATTATGACTTCCCTCGCTTTTTAATTTTTAAAATTTTTTTATCACAAATTGGATCAACTCAAGACAGCTGTTTCAGTTGTTAGCTTAACTGCTAGCTAGCTAGGCTCAGGTGGTCAGCAGATAATAATGAGGCTGGAGTGTTTACATGGGTTTTACTTTGAATCAGTAGTAAAAGCAGCCAGCTCTCCTTAGACTTGTGGTTGAGACGTTTTTTTTGTTGGAGTAAGAATTTGAGTTTTTAACCAACTTTAACAACGATAGCTCTTTTTTTTATAAACTTGTTACCAGCAACAAAACTTTCCCAGTCACAATCTTTAACAGAATTCTGACTTTTTACTTTCTAGAAATTCTAGAAATTCCTTCACTTTGTAGTCTATATAAGCATATCAAGGCAACTTCTTTCTGCTGAATGCCACACAAGATAAACGAGGATTGGATTATTAGTTAAATTCCGATCAAAACATTCAGGTTTACTTAAAATGACATGAACAAATATATATATATATATATATATATATATATATATATATATATATATAACCATATATATATATATCATTTTTTATTTAGAATTTAGCTTATGTTACACATCATTCTCAGAAGTGACCATAGTTGATTCAAATTCAAATCACCTTAATTGCTAGCATTTAATTATTTTTTATAGTATAAAATGTTTCAAAAGAAAACAACTAAAGTATGTATGACTAATTATTCTGTGTAAAAATGATACAAAAAACTAGATTTTTTACTGTACTTGTGATGTCATTAATATTAAAAAACGGTCGGCTTACTTAAAACTCTTTTAGCTTTTGATCTTCTGAAACAATTCTTTTCAGGAACGATTATTCACCGTCAAAATTCGAATAAATCTTCTTATCGGTATGTGTCAAACGGGAGCATATCTTGGATCATTATTATTATTACTGTTATTTTTTTCTTTTCTCAAGCACTGTGGCCATGATGCGTAAATCTGTGACCCGGCGGCAGGGAGAACACAGCCGCACCCCCGCCCCTCCCTCACCCGGCTGACACCCTCCTGTCCGCTCACCGCAATTACGAGGATGAGTGTGAGAGAGGTCGGATGGACACGCAAGGCCCGTTTGCGCATGTTCCGAAACGTGCAGCGGTGGCACCGAGACGAGCGTGTTTCAGCCTACATTTGCGAACACACGCACACAGAGAGGCTGAAACGCGCTCGCCAGCCAGACGTGACCCTTCCTCGCTGCAGGGGCCGCGTAACCGCACTTGTAAGTGGCCATTCCTGCACTTTGACTTTGCACTTAAACGCACCAGAAAGCTCAAAAGCAATTCAATTGATTTCCCAAAACAGGCTATTGTCTCGACTTTTTTTTTTCCTCTGTTGCAAAACAAAAAGAGAAATTTATTCTTCTTAATAAACAAACTGTGTAAAAAAATTTCACACCTCAGATACACCATAATTGGCAAAAAAAAAAAAAGTACAATGCTTTCATTACCTCAAATCAAAACACATCGCAACAGAATTATAAATGACTTTGCTGCTTCCGTGTTGTTTTCTTCTTTTCTTCTTCTTCTTCTTCTTCCTTTAATACAAATTTCAAATCAAGACCTTTAAACCTTGTTCTGATTTGCTCATAAAATAATAATTATATATATATATATATTAAAAAAAACATGGATGTGTTTGACACAATTTAAACATGTGATCACTTAGAACCTGTCCTGAGACGCTCCTAAAGAAAACAACAGTGACTGAAACTGATCACGTCTTCATAAAATACAAGAAAAATTCGAGGTCAAATTTTTTTTTTCCATTCTCACTGAAATAATAATAATAATAATAATAATAAAAAAACCATACCATAAATATATAGTTTCATAATCAGCATGAATATAGGCACAAATAGTGTTTTTTTTTCTTCCTGCATGTCCGTCATTCTGCTGCAAATAAACGTACAAAAATAATCCTACCTTCAAAGAGGGGAGGGGAGCGTTTGTTTCTGCTTTTGATAAGTTTTTTTTTGTTGTTGTTCTTGCAGTTTTAAGACTTTTTTTTTTTTTTTAACAGGCGCTAGTGCCGCCGATAATTCTGTTCGGGAAGTTTTCGACTAAAACGGCCTCCGGGTGGACGGACTGCGGCTGGCTGGGGAGCCCCAGGGAGGTCGGTAAAACCGGGACAATGACAGGAGGAGTCCTGGCGGGGCTCGGCGACCCGCCAATGATGCTCTCTATGGAGAAGGGAGAACGCTGCTGCGGCTGCGGCTGCGCCGGGGGGCTCACTTTCGGCGCCGGGGACGCGGAGCCCAGAGCGGACCCGAGCTGCGGGTAAAATCTGCTCCGGGCAAGGTCCGTGCTGGTGGGCATCAGCGACGGCGACGGGATGTGCGTGTGGGAATGTCTGGGCTGTTGCTGCTGCTGCTGCTGCTGCTGCTGGAAGGCGAACAGCGCGGAGTGCGTGTGGTAGGACTGTAGCTGGATGCCGTAGCCGCCGCAGCCGTACGGTCCGTACCCGTACGCGGCCGCCGCTGCAGCCGCCGCCGCCGCGGGGATGAAGCCGTTGGGCTCCCGCAGCAAGTCCTGCGTCTGCTGCCGCTTGAAGCGCTTCCTCCGCCTCAGAAAGCTCCCGTTGTCGAACATGTCGGCCGACTCCGGGTCCAGCGTCCAGTAGTTGCCCTTCCCGGGGTTCCCGGGCTCGCGCGGGATCTTCACGAAGCAGTCGTTCAGGGACAAGTTGTGCCGGATGGAGTTCTGCCACGCCGGGAACTTCTCCCTGTAGTACGGGAAGCGGTTGCTGATGAAGTCGCAGATCTCGCTGAGCGTCAGCCTCTTCTTGGGGCTCTGCAGGATGGCCATGGTGATTAAGGCGATGTAGGAGTAAGGGGGCTTCACCAGGGCGTTCTTCCCCGCCGGCTTGAAGGCATCCCTGGAGGAGGAGGAGGTGGAGGTGGAGCCGTCCTGTAGGCACGGAGGAGGAGGAGGAGAGCCGGCCAGGAGGATGCCGTCCCGCATCTGCGCCACCTCGTCCACGTAGGAGCGCGTGTGGCCGTCGCCGTCCTCGCCCTCGCCGACCACGTCGATGTCGGTCTCTTCCGAAAGGAGGGAGGCATCCGACATCTCTGAGCTCAGAGTCATGGCTCAGCCTGTGCGCTCGGAGCTGCCCCTGAACCCCCCTAAAAACACGTCAAAAACTCATAAGAAGAGAGGGAGAGGAGAGGCGCAGGAGAGAAACGTCCGCTGTTTTTTGCGCTGTTTCCATAGGGGTTTTCTCTCTCTCTCTTTTCTTTCTTGGGCGGTTAGGCAGTTCGCAGACTGAAGCGCGAACCCTGGAATTGTAAGACTGAATGTGCGCGTCGGGGGGGAGAACCTGCGAAACGGGCAAGCCTGGATCTCACAAGGGGCGGATCTTTTCTTTAAATTTATACCACCGCCCTGATCACATGGGGGAGGAAACGTCACAGAGGCAAACGAGAAGCTTGTAAAAGCAACAACAACAACAACAAAACAATAATATGATAAAAATGGAATTTGAAAACTCAGATTTTCCTTTTCTTTTGAGAAAAGAAGTTTTCTTTGGATGCATTCCAAACCCATCTAACGCGTTTATTTGTTAGAAATTTAGCCAATTGCTACCAGGGCTCGAATGTCTCCATTTATCTCAGTGTACAAACAAAACAATAAGAATAAAAAAAAAAGAAAAAAGGGGTGACATAAAGGGGTTAAAAATACATTATACAGGAAGCTCAGTGATTGGCCATTTGTTTCTCTTCTGCCCGCTTCCTGGGAGTGGCGCTCCCAGTTTGCGTGATCCCGCACTTCCCCAGATTATCCTGCGAGCCATTTGTAGTAGGAAAGAGTCAGCTGTTAACTCGAATCAGTCACGGGTCACGCAGAGCAGGCAAGCATGCATGCAGCCGGGGCCTAGAGCCGGCTGCACGCATGGTGATGTGGGAGAGCGGGTATAGACTTTGAATTATTATTATTATTATTATTATTGTATTTTATGGCGCAATCAATATTTTATTGTATTTGTCTGGTTTAACAAAACAACACAAAAATGGGAATTTTATAATAAGCACGGAGGACATGGCGGAAGATGTCATCTTTAATGAATGTCAGGCAAAAATCGCAACATTCTTATTTATTTATTTTTCCTGTTTTATGATTATTTTTTATATTTTTTTTACTATTCTTTTGGGCTCTCTCTTTGATGTTTAACGTGTTCAGTAATAAGTAAATAGATGAGCAAATTGAATGTAATTAAATTCGGACTTGCTCGCTTACAGTTGACTCAACCTGAGGTTGATTTGAAACACGTTGCCACATTTATTGGTCGAAATGACAACAGAACCTGCTAGAGATTTTTTTTTCTTTTTTAAAGCAGAAAATAAACATGGCAAGTAAATAAATAGATCGAAATTCGAAAAGAATTCAGTTTTTATCTTTACATTATTAAAGAAGGAAAACAGAAGAATATTTGTTTATTGATTTATATATTAAAAATACATATAATATATTTTTGTTAAAAAGAAAAAAATAGGTGGTTTATTTAAAAAATAATAATAATAATCCATGTTCAAACTTGATACGGTACCTTCCCTTTTTAAGGGGATCTGCTTTGTTTGCGTGTCAGACGTTTCCTTGTTTACACCGCCATCTAGCGGGGAAACCGTCCCGGACAAACAAACACAAAAAAGAAGAGAAAACCTCCAAGGGACGCAACAGTTTCAGTACCAGCTCACGCACAGTGGCTGACTAACATTTTTATCCATTTTTGAATAACTCAGAATGCTGGAGTTATTATTTTGTCAATGTTGCATAGGCTACATTCTTGTGTTAATGTTATTTTTTATTTCTTTACGTAGAGCAAAAACATTACCATGCACCTCTTTGACCATAACACGCTTTTTAAGGACATCACTTACCAGCGCCGAGATGAATCAAAAGTGGGTTTTTATTTCCAGTATCGTTAATAATATCGTTGATAATATCATTGATAATATTGTTGATATTTTGAACAATAGCTGATGTTTAATTGGGTGAAAGTGAGAAGGTTGACGGTTTTAACCGGTTCAACTTCAAGGTGTTAAAACGTCTTAAAATATATAAATTGACCGACAGTTCAATGCATGTAGAGCAGACCTGCAACAGACATATCTGTTTATCGCCAAACGTTATCGTGATAATGCAGCAACTTTTTTGTTGTTGTTGTTGCTATTTTATTGAATTATTTATTTATTTTAATCATATATATATATAAATTTATAAATGAAAATACATCAATAGTAAAAAAAAAAATTTATGTACAAATAAACTCACTGGAAAATTTTTTTTGGAAACCTCTGCCACCTGCTACTGACCCCCTGCATCCCGTTTCTTCATCCAAACAAACTTTGGAGACTTTAACCTAAACATAAACTCTTGAATAACCACTTTATACTCTAAAAGCAAATGGAGGTTATGACATATAAGGCAATTTTCCCAGAGTACCCTGAGACGTCTTGATGCAAACATAAAAAGAAAGCTATAATGCACTCTGGAGCTTTTTGTTGTTTATCTGTATTGGCAGTCAGGGATGAGTCCTGACAACCACCAATCCCTACGTGTATGTTTTGTTTTGTTTTTTTTTATTGAGCAAAAGCCATTCAGTACTCCCTAAAAAATAAACAAAAAGAGTGTGAAGAGAAAAAACAAACAAACGCTACACACACTTGTGACCAGTGACATCACTTTTGACTAAAGATGCTGAAATTAGTGTCTGATTCAGCATATAATGAACGGTCGCTTGCAACTAACGTAAAACGACAGCCTGTAGTTCACTTACTTTTTTTTTTTTTTTTTAGAGTTAATCTAATTCATTCAAACAAAGATTTGTATTTGTGAAACTTTTTTTTTTTCAACCCGAACAGGTGATCAACTCAAAACCACTGGTACCTTTTTACTCTCTCTCTCTCTCTTTGTAGCTTAAGCACACCCGTTACCGTGGCAACCGCCTGCGCCCCGCAAGGCTTTTTTGTTAAAGGAAACGAAACGCACTGAATTGCGCAACACCTTGTTGAAACAATAATTACTGAGATTATTAATTTTAACACGTTTTGTTAATTTTTTTACAAAAAAATATTACTCTTTAATGAAGCTACAAACGTTTAGGGTCTTAGTGAATATTTTGATAAGCCTGTCAGAAGAGGAAGTTGTGGTCTCGGCGTCCTGGCGGCGTTCAGTTTGCCACCTATACTGCCGAGATCGACTTATTGAGCATCCCTGGTCTAGAGTATTTTAGCATTAAGGTTGATATTTTCATTTATCCGTCACCTTGTGCAACATTTCTCTTTGAAACTGTGGATGAAATGATGGAAATGAAAGCAGAATCTAGCTGTGAGAGTGATTGAAATTGGGCAAAATTTTGAGAAATTGAAGACCTTGTTAAACAAAACTATGGAATAGTCCAGCCGTGGCACTAATTACATTATATATATATATATATATATATATATATATATATTGAAGTGTTGCATCCTGCCTTTCTGGAGACAAATGTGAGAAATGAAGACTGATGTTTCTGAATCGGCAGCTGCTGCTGGACTAATCAATATGGGAATTCATCTCTGAGTTTATCTCTTCACCTCCAGTGCAGCCAATAGTCAAATGCAAGGAACTGTGGATGTAAAAAAAACTTGGTGCAATATTTTCTAAGCATCAACACAGTTGAATCTTCTGTGGCAGAAAAGATGCTGAGTTCATTATTATTTGACTTTTTTTTTTCTTCTGGAAACTCTTTTGAAGTTTCAGTTATTTTTGAGTTTTATTTGAGGTCCTATGATATGTATGCATGTCCACCGGCACCCGGAAACTTAGAAGATAGAACTCTATCAGTGTGTACAAAAACAGTATTTGTGTGCTGTCCATCCATTTATAAACACTCTGGAAAACCGATTCACAATATAAACTGTGAGAGGAAATCATTTCATAAGCACCCGTCTAGTTTTCTTGAGTATTATATTTAATCTTTTTTAACTATCTATTGAAAATCCTGTAGCTGTCTTAGTAAGCTGTGTCTTTGTGAAATCTGTTTCTGTTATTTGCTGGGTCATAACTAATAATTCATAGCACTAATCAAACACGCTGCCAATGTTTGTACACGTATATCATTTATGTCAATGTAAAAAAAAAGAGCAATCTCATTGACCAGCAGATGTCAAACTGTAACTGTTGCTATGTGTGCTTACAACTGTTTTTATACACCTCCTAATTGAATTAAATGTAACTTAAGGGACTTGAGGAAAGTTTTGCAGACGCTTTCATACGGAGCGAGTGTCGCCTGCAACCTGCGGAACTAAACCCAGGGCAGAAAAAACCCAATTACGCTTCTCTTCTTTGTCTGACGTCACTTCCTCCCTCCTCCCTCGCTTCCATCCTGCTCCCCGCATGTGTCTGCTGTTAGTTTACAGGTCAGTGAGGAGCTTTAAATACTTTCTTCTCCGCACTGTTATCCCCTGATCAGACGGCCAGAGGTAAACGAAAGCCTTTCCCGACCGGATGGCTGACATCCGCCGCGGTGTGAAGCTAATCTTACTCACGGATCTGTGTGGCGGTGTGACAGGCCGCGCTGCTAGCAGCTAAGCTAGGCAAAGTTAGCCTCCAGCGTCCTCGCATAAAAACTATTTAAAAAAAACTCATTTAGGCTAAATGCAGATTAACTAAACTTGCCCTTGACGTTGGATAACGTGTTGCCAGCTCATTTAGTTCGACTAACAATATTTTTTTGTTATTTGCTTGGCTTCGCTCGTTCACAGCACCTCCCAGAAATAAGGAGAATAGCTTGAGTTTTGTAGCACTCGCCCTGCGGATTGGGTCATTTAGTCTTTTTTTGTTTACAGTGCTCACCGACGGTTCGTCTACTATTCGTTTTATCCTGAGCATTTGCAGTATTGCCACACCCACACTGACAATGCTGCTCCGTGCTCATTTGTTTATATGCGTGATATTCTTCCTTTACTGTTACCTTCTTTTTTTTTTATCCAATCAGAAAGCACTCTGCAAAAAGCTCCGTTTTGCACTGATGACGCAATGTGTAGAAATAAGTGAATTAATTTAAATAAATTGTGCTTACGGTTAGAAATTTTTTTTTTCATTTGATTTGGCAGGTCAAACCTGAATAGCCTAATTTTAATATATATATATATGTGTTTGTTTAAGCCAGCATAAACTATGTAAGTAAATTTAGGTTGGGTTTGCTTATTTTACCCATGTTGTTTCTTAAATGATTTGTGGGGGAAGTGGTGTAAAAATAAATTGCATCTGATTTCAATGGTCAGAATCTACTTTCTCCAAGATAAATTATTTCTGGGATCAGTCATTAATAAAAGTTGTATTTTTTTTCTGCCTGAACATTGTTTGAACCTGTGATCTTTTGTAATTATAGTACTTTAGCATTTGGTGGATTGCTTATGGAAGATTTGAATAATGTTGGAGTTTTGCTTTCACCAGGTTTTAGTGTCCTATTAATATACCTATTTCTATATCTTTAAAAATGGATGTTTCTTGAGGTTTGTGTTTCCTAATTTCCAATCCTGTTTGTTGATTTGTTTTTTCCTTTTTTGAAGTTAAGAGTTGTCACTAGTTTTATCATCTTAAGGAAATGCTTCCAAGTTGCTACTAAACAGATGGTTATTATTTTCTGCTAAAAACAAAAAGAAACTCTGACATTTTCAGATTAATTCCACATATTTACAAGGAAAGAATTTGGATGTTTTATGTTGTAAAATTTGCAAGAAAAAAAGGCTAAATTTTCCAAGACTAAAGGCATGCATTTACATTTTTTAAACTAGGATGATTGCTGATATTAAGTCAGAAATTTGTAAGAAAAAAAAATCTCATTCAAAAGCAAGACTCATAAAGAGCTCATAAAGTCAGATTTTTCAATTTTAGACATCAGAAAATAACCAAATTACTTGTAAATATATGAAATCTCAACATTTCCTAGTTTTATTGATCTGCAACACAATGAACGAGTCCCTCATAAATGTAAATTTTGCTGTTATGATAAAGTATTAGTTTTTCTTTACTCTTTTTTTTCCCCCAGAAACCACATAATTAATACAAATTTATAGAAATAAGTTATGAACATAAAGTAGGATTTGTTTTCTAACTTTCGTGGCTTCTAGTGTGTCTGAGAGAATCATTTTCTCTCTGCTACACTTGCGTTCTTATTTCCTGTTGGGAAATGTCAAAAATGTTGTTCATGTCAAGATTAAAACCTTCGCTCACGGTTTCTAATCTAATTTAGTGTTTGAGTTGACAGTGTGATGTCTTTACCTGCATGGTGTGTCTTTGTGCGCTTGAGATTTCTGCATCATGTTGTCCCATGTTCTTATATCTTAGATTTGTCTGTAAATAACTGCAGCACTACCACTGTTATAATATATCAATCTGTTCATTTGCAGATGAAAGAAGCAATTATGAATCAAGAAAAACTCGCTAAACTACAAGCGCAAGTCCGCATCGGTGGAAAGGTAAAGTCTTGCCGATATACGCAGTGTTTCGGTACTCTGTGCTCCTTTTTAAAGGTTCCTTCTGTTTTTGTTTTTTTTGCTTCACCTGAATTTCTCAGAACCAACAAATGTTCATGAATAAATTGCAATTAATTCATGAGAATCATAAATGAACTGGCCTGGTCAGAAATGTAGAATCAGGAAATGACTCTTAACAGGACCTGTCCGACAACATGAAGTAGGCCAAAAGATGTCAAAACGCCAATCAAGACCCCGACCTAACGAAGCAAAGTTTGAAAACGGTCACTAGGCCGTTTCTAAATAGTTCTCACCAGCGAACTACGGTGAGAACTATTTACCACAAATGGGGAAGAAGTTGAATAGTGATGAACCTTCCAAAATGACGTGGAAAGCTGCTTGTTTCAGTAATTCTTGTAATTGAACAGTTTGTGACCTCAGAAGCGAATTTGGGTTGAATAATCTGAAACAATTAAAATGGCACAAAAGAACAAAGGTTTATGAGTTGTCTAGTTAAAGTCTGAGCCCAACTCTGATTTGTGATGTTACTTAAACAGGCCACTCATACCGGGAGGGGGGGCAATTCTGCAAGATAGATAGGGCCAATATTTCTCCAGTGTGAAGTTAACGACTCATTGGGTGTTGTCGTGGTTGCTTAAATGCGCAACGGTGCAAATACTACTTCCACGGCACGTCCAAGATCTTAAGAGAGACGCGTCCTCCCTGTCTCTCTCCCACAGGGAAGCGCCCGCAGAAAGAAGAAGGTTGTACACAGAACGGCGACCGCCGACGACAAGAAGCTCCAGTTCTCACTAAAGAAGCTCGGCGTCAACAACATCTCCGGCATCGAAGAGGTAGGCGCCGCGACGCGGAGCCCGCCACCCCCGTCCGCGCCCGCCTCCTTCGGTAACGCCTCGGCGTCTCGTTCCAGGTGAACATGTTCACGAACCAGGGCACAGTGATCCACTTCAACAACCCCAAAGTGCAGGCCTCCCTCGCCGCCAACACCTTCACCATCACCGGCCACGCCGAGACCAAGCAGCTGACCGAGATGCTGCCCGGCATCCTCAACCAGCTGGGAGCCGACAGCCTGACGAGCCTGCGGAGACTCGCCGAGGCTCTCCCCAAACAGGGTCCGCGACCCCACGCCGTCGTCGCAGATTCCGTAGCTTTGCCGCACTTTTCCGGTCTCAATGCCGAGGTGGTAACTATGATTGCTTCCTCTGCTTTCAGCTGGAGATGGAAAAGCACCGATTGCAGCAGTAGAGGAAGAGGACGACGACGTTCCAGGTGAGGGATTGGACATCTGGGGAAATCTTCCCACAGTGGGATCATTGCATCAAGATGTTCCTCCTCCGGCTTAAATAAATAAAATGCCACAGGGCTTTCCTTCCCAGGATGCATTGCTGTCTTTTCACGATGGCGTTCGGCTTTATTTGCTTTTCTTTGCTGAGAAAGTTGGACCCAAACACATGAGGTTGTCATTAGCGCGATCCCGGCTTTTCCCAGGACTTCTCAGGTCCTCGCTAATGCAACAAACAATTACGCAGCCGCCCCGCCGTCGAAGCGCGTGATGGCACAGGGGTTAACTACCTTCGCCACCACGTTGTTGATGGAGTTGGGTTTCCTTTTGTTCTCCTGCTGTTTGCCCAGACGTTTTTAAAAATTGTTTCCATTTTAACCTTTGACCCTCTGAGAATTGGACATGGTGGTTCTCACAGAGGAGGGAGAAGCCAACTTCTTGAAGTGCTTTGCCATAATTTGTACTTTTTTTTTTTGTCGACAAGAAACTTATTTTCATAGCATGGCCTTTATATTGTTGTAATTTAAATTGATTGTTACTTTTTTTAAAACCCTGGCATCATTTTCTTCTTGACAAATTTGTGCGCCACTTTGTGCCGGCCTCATCTAAAATACATTGGAGTTTGAGGTTTTTATTGTGACAAAAGAAAAGTAAAATGGTGTGAATGCTATAACAAGGCATTGAATGTTGAGCACATTGGAAGTCTGTGTACGTGTCAGGAATCAGGTTTCAGATAAACTCACTCTTCCTGGGAGCGTTTTGAAAGCTTGGATGCGACTTTCTCTCCCGCTCAGTCAGTTCAGCCCTCCGCGTTTGTGTCGTTTCAGACCTGGTGGAGAATTTCGACGAAGCGTCTAAGGACGAGGCCAACTAGGGGGAGACGGGAGACGGCAGAACTCAACAGGACCACGTGGGGGGCAGGAGGGGCAGGAGACGTTTCGCATTGAAGAAGCGGAGAGTTGACAGTCGAAACACCTGAGCAAGTTGAGACATCGTGTCGGCTTTGAGCCTTCTGTAAAAAGCGCAACACTTCAGTTAATTGCCGCCACAGTCTTCAATCATTTCTTTTGAGTCGTTTTGTAGAGTACTACTCCGTACGGAAACTGGGGTCACAGTATTTCAGAGTTCAGGTGTGTTTATTTCTCAGTACACCTCTTTGCCACCAGGCACTCCACATGCTTGTCGTGCTCATGTGGTCTTAATGTCCAGTTACAGTAAGAGATTGTGTGTCCGATGCCCCCTGGCCGTACATCCGTTTCCTCTGTTACCGAACTGTGGCCTCCCTAAAATCACCATATCTGGAATAAATCTTTGCTACTGTCACTAAACAGAACAATGTGTCTGGTTTTTTTTAAGCGGGAATGATAAAAAGCTTCAAAACATGTTTTCGTCAGACATGTTTGGCACTTTTCACCGAATGTCTGACTTTTCCCCACGCTTCTCTTGTACTCTTAATTGCAATATGTTGTATTGTTTAATGCTAACTTAAAGGGTTAGCATTAAAGTGTATGCAGAGCCGCAGTCTTAAATTCACGCATTTAAAATTAAGGCCTTACGATTTCTTTAATTCAATGAAAAACAAGTTGGCCTGTTGCAATAAGCAAATTGAAGAATCGAACTATAAAACAAGCTAAATAACTTCCATTTCATGATTTATAGTTTTTCTTTCTACCAAAAACTGGTTGACAAATGTCTTCAGTCTCAACTAGCCTCTTTTTATTTTTTTGACAATGTTGTTTACAGAGACTAAATAATTCATTGCATTTGTTTCTGTTGCTTTGTCTTCCAGTCCCAGTGTTAAATGTTCCTTAGAATTTAAAGTTTATTGATTTTTAAGAATTGATTCTTGCTTTATTGTGCCATTATCATTAGGTTACTTGAAAGTGGTCTCAATACATCAATACTATTTATCGCAATAGCTTCTGGGACTAATTATTGTTCAGCAAAATTTGTTACCGTGACGGGCCTAATGACAAGTTAATAGCGGGTCTTGAATTTTGTTGTGGCAGGACCGTTTAATCTGAGTATGTGTAGTTTTCTTGTGAGACTTTACTGTTGCACAGAACTTTGAGTCACATGCAAACATCTTCACTGCGATTCAAAGCGGTTGCAGCCATACACCAAATTGAATTTTTTATTACGTTTGTTTACTGATAACTAGCTGCTAATATATTCTTGCTAGTTGATGGCCATCAAACGTAAAAGCAGGTTTATTGCCAGCTGGTTGGATGATATTTGTCTTGCCCATTAGCTCACTTCTGCTGCTAACCAATATGACTTATTTTTATATATTTATTTGTACGTGTGAGTCACGATGTCTTGCGATGCATTCTCATTAGTCTTAAAAGGTCTTAAATTTGAATTGATGAAACCTGCAGGAATCCTGGTATCCAGCTATATGTTGCTCTTTATTCAAATGGAAGCCCTCAATCTTGACAAAATGAAGACTATTGGTCTGAAGCTGATGTGGTTACCCAAATGATCAGCTACGGTTTACACTTCTTTCCGTACTAACAAGTGTAATGAACTTTTGAATAATCACTTCAAAAGTCATTTAATGATTTAGCTTTAATTATAAACACATTTTTTTATTTTTTATTTTGTCTTTTGTTTAACTCAATTCAAACTCATTTCTTGGTGACTCAATGTTGTTTATTCAGTATGGAGCACTTTTAACTGCAGAGTCCTTCACATCTAAGAAGTGCTAATTATAGGGCACCTCTGTAATTTGATAAAGACGAAAAACATTTTAAAAAAAGTAAATTGCCACAACTAATGGGATTTTATGTAATTTAAGTTTCACATGGTGGCCTAAAAGAAAATTATATATACATGTATATTTTATTTTCTCACATGCCATTCAGTTTTGGAAACCTATCATTTTGTAGCTTAAAACAGCTATTTTGTTATGGTAAAAAAAAATTTAACTTTTTTTTTTTTAAAACAGAAAGATAACCAACAAATGCATTTGGACAGACGGCAAAATTACGACTGTTTTAATGCACAAGCCATTTGATACAAAGCTGCAAAAGAAGCACCACGATACCACTTAGGGCTGTCGATTTGCAGTGTACGGTCTTTTTAAATTCACAAAACATCTAAGCGTGGCTGTACGTAAACACACAACTGACCCTAGAATGGCCGCAATACATTCAAATAAATAAAATAAACACACAAGTAGATTAGGTAATTTCACCGACATGTTGCCAGCTTCATGTTCTCACGGTTCAATATGCCTCTGAAATGTGCTTATTGTAAAGACCAAACATGATGATGAAAAACCTTCTTTTTTTTTTTTTCCAACTTTAGAAACCATTTCAGTATGGTTAAAGTTATCTAATCCTCCCACAGTCCTAGGTCGACGTTTGGGAAAAGCGAGGCAGATGTTACGGTCGGACAACGGGTGTCTCGTCGATTCCCGAAACCACAGAAATAAATAAATAAATAAATCGGAAAATCACACACGGGGTCCACTCTACCTCTTTAAGGTCAGCAGGAGGTTAACGGGTGGAAAAGGTGTAAAAACATATTAGGATGTGACAAAACCAATAACCTGTTGTTGCTTAATTAAAACATCACTTGCATGTAGTCTGCGACTCGTTTCCATGTCCTTCAGTGTGCTCCGATTACGTTTACAACTCCAGAGGATCATGTTGGCGTTAAAGTGCAGAGCATGACTGCTTCGAAAAGGGTTAGAAGTGAAAACAAGCTGTCGTGTGCACAAGATTAAATAAATAAGATTTTACGACACCGTTTTTAAGAGATCAAAATATTCCCGCAGGCTGTAATCCAGGGCATGCTACATGATTGTCCAGCACCGAGCAACGTCCCACAAGGAGTCTGTCCTCCAGGAGTTCACTCTCTGATTCCCATCAGTAGCTTCAATAGGTGGGCCTCCATCACCTGTTGAACTAAACACAAAAACACGGATTTGTTTCAAGTGTAGAACCAGTAGATGGCGCCACGGCCAAAGAAACAAACCCCTCAGAAACAGCAACACTTTGCTAGCTGTAAAATCACTTTGGTGGTAGTAACATGGTGAAGGTTTGCATAACAGCCAGGTGATACATGTGCGTCTTCATTGGTTATATGCTCGGGAAGGAGTTCTGTCCCACTGATGAATGTGGCTTTGGTGCAAAAATGTACCAAAGTACACTGGCTTTATATCCGCAGGATGCAAAGCCAGTCTTTTCAAGAGCTGAGAGGCAACTCTGTGATGAAGACTTCACTCCAAAAACAGAATTAAAAGTCAGATTGCAAAAGCGACAGACTTTTAGATCATTTCTGTGGTGTGAAGAAACCAAAACTTAAGTCCTTGGCTCTAATGTCAATTGCTACATTTGGAAGAAAATGTAACAATTGTGAGTGTCATTGAGAACACTATGTCAACTGGGAAGTATGGGGTTGGCAGCATCATGTTGTGGGGAAATTTTTGTGGCTGATGCTCCTTATGAAACAGCATCATGAAGAAAGTATAATATATTGACGCAACATCTCAAGATATCAGTTCAGAAAATGTTTGATTCATATTCAGACAACAGGATGAAAACAGTTTTGTTTTTTTAAACGTAGGGGCGTAAATAACTGGTTTCAACTTTAGTCCCAAAACAACAAAATATCTATACTAAATTCCAAGTTGTGCACCCGGTTATTGTTTTTAAAAATCACTGAAGCCATTTCCTGGACAATTATTCACGTCTTTGATGAGCATGTAAACTTGTGACCAGCGCTGTAGTCAGAGCTAAACGTAGCGAGCAGACACGTTTGTTCCTCACGCACCGTTTCGATGACCCATAGCCACGGCCATATCCATGGCGTTGAATCCCGAATCCGACTCTACAGTAGGATCAGCGCCGCTATCTAGAAAACACGAGTCACATTTCACGTTAGTGTCGAATCAAACAAAGGAGACGGGTATTTATCCTCTTAAAGATATCACCTACAGATGAATTTTCCTTACCTAACAGAATCTCAACACACCGCACATGATTGCCATGGACAGCATACAGCAGAGGGGCTCCTCCATTCTGAGGAAGATGAGTTAATGTTTAAACAGTGACACCCAGAGGCCAACCAAGGGAGTTAAACATCGTTACTCTGTAACATTAACCTTCCACAACCAGATCTATGTTGATACATCAACCACAATGGGCTGCAGTAGACATGAATCAAGCTCATACCCAGTCGTACTCATTGACGTCCACTCCACAGTCGATGAGCATCTTCACTATGTCTGTGTATCCCTTACTGCAGGCCAGAGACAGCGCACTTTCCCTTCCTTTGGCCAGCAGGTTTGGGTCGGCCCCCTGCAGCCAAGCGAGAGAGAGAGTGAATGTTTTCAGAGTCGATTCAATAACCATTACGTGCTCCGTTTTGTTCCGCCGTACGTTTTGCAGCAGAAACTCGACGACGGCGATTTGTCCGTGCGCCGCAGCCCACATCAGAGGGGTGAAACCTTCGTCGTCTTGGAGATTGATTACGGTCTCTGTGCAAAGAAATACACCTGAGATTAAAATCTGTTGGAGGTGGCAGAGGTACAAGAACAGGGTACTGTGGGTACACTTTTTCTATAGTTCATGATTATTAGGTCAAAATTGGCAATCATGGGCGTGCCGTGGTGGCGTAGCGGTTAGCGCGACCCATATTTGGAGGCCTTGAGTCCTCGACGCGGCCGTCGCGGGTTCGACTCCCGGACCCAACGACATTTGCCGCATGTCTTCCCCCCTCTCCTTCCCCGTGTCCTGTCAGCCCACTGTCACATAAGGGGCACTAGAACCCACAAAAAAGACCCCCTGGAAGGGTAAAAAAAAAATAAAGAATGGCAATCATTGTAGTGTTTACGTCTTAAATTGTTTTGTTCACACTGTAAAAGGATTAGAAGTGATATTAGCCAAGTTACACCAAGGTCGGATGCACCACAAAAGGCAGGCACTTTTTGGCTAACGGCTAACTGACAATTTTTAAGGTTTTTCTCCTATGGAACATATAAGATGTAAAAAATACAGAGAACAGTGCCCTGAGGAACACACAATGACAAGAAATTGCTTTTACTGAAAGACAAAACTATATGCTCTAAAAACAAAGATGAACTGCCCACCTTGTTCAATTCTACTGGCCAAAAACACCATTTCTCCCTGGGCTGCCAGCTGATGAATGGATAAAGCTGGAAAATAAGAGGAAAACTTAACGTGTTACACTTCCAATTAAATGATACAAGTAAAACAAACAAACAAAACAACATCACTTACAGTGGACCAAAAGAGGTGTGGAGGAAACCTCGTTGCCACGGTGTTTGTTGGTCAGCGTGGTAGACTGTTTGATCGGGGAGAAATGTTTGGTGGTGGACGGCGTGTAAACGTGACGTACTTGTATACCTGGTGACGGTGAGGTTTGGATGTTGCACTCAGCTGAAAGGAAGAAAAGAGATCTTTTAGTGCACACACTGGATGACTTCTTGTACATTATAGAAACAAATTTCCCCTTAGAAGGCAGATCATACCTTTAAACAGAACGGAAGCAACCTCCAGGTCAGAGTTCACCTGGTCCTGAATGTTCTTACTGTCCTCCTCGTTGAGGGACTTCACAAATCTGGAGCAAACATTCATGTCAAAGCGGTTGGGGAGGATGAACTTGATGCCCATGGCCACATTTTGAGGGCTTGGCTCGTCGGGGGTCGGACCCACAGACTGCTCGGTCTTTATGGAGCTCAGGTCAGGCATCACGCAGATCCCCTCCATGTCCTCAGCGACCAGGGGGCAGACAGCGGTCCCCTCGACAGCTGCCACGGTGAGGTTATCCATCCACTTATCTTTCACACGGCTAAAGCGGACCGGTAAGAATAATGAAACACAGCGCTGTATCTCGGAGCTACCTTCACTGAACTCCACGAGTGTCAAAATACAAGAATTAAACTAGAGCAGCAGTTATTTTAGTCATCCACATGCCCACAAAACCAAACTGTCAGTTAGCTATTTGTTAGCATGTTATAGCATATTGTTGCTTCAGCTTTCTGTTAGTCATACTTACTTATCGGGAAATAAAACATGTTCAGTTCTTCAGACTTGAAGCTTAAATTTTTACCAGCGTCCGAGAAGCTAAATCGAAAAAAAATACAACAAGACGCCAAATTAGAAAATCCTCATAAAATCATCGCTGCGGCTTCGGTGTTTTGATAAATATGCGCATGCGCACTTTGATACTGAGTGCTCTCCCTTATTTGGTTCTCCTTGGACTTCCGGTGTCTTCAGCTATCCAACAGGTGCACTCAGCTGCGGTTTAGTATGATGATGCATTCAAGTCGGGTCGTACACTGTATTTTAAAACTCCCCCCCCCCCCCCCCCCCCCAGTACTTTATTAATGACATTCCAGGGTATTTGCAGGTAAGTTTTATGTTGTAAAGATTAAACATTACATAGTAAAATCAAATGCTCACCAAAAATAATCTCAAATCTGTACATGGCCTTAGTTTAGACCTCATTTTAAGCAGGGTTAAAAAATGGGGCACCTTTTTGCTCAGAACTAGTGTGTATCTAGAGTTTTGACAAAAATACATGAATGTAGATTATGCCACAATTTCAATTATTTGTAATTTGTGGTGCATCTTGCTGTGTTTTATTAAATTCATTTGACAAATGTGAGACAAGAAATATTCAAAATACTGAGCAAAGTAGCCTACTGAAGTTAGGCATTTTCTGGAGGAAAAAGGGTATTTTATCTGAAGATTTTTGCAAAAATGAAACTAATTTATGCCGTGGTTTTTACACTTCTACCAACAGATGGCGCCAATGTAAAGGTAAAAATCAAATGTTACCTTGAAATTGAAATTGAATTTATCTTAAATTTATTATTGAATTCAGGCTTCACGTTTTTGAAGAAAACGAATTAAAAAGTATACCTTAGTGGTTTTTAAACCATAGATATAAGATAAAAAGTATTTTTTTAAACTTATGATACATTAGTAAAAATGTTAACATGTTAACAAAAAAAACCTTAAATGATCTGGAAGAAAGAAACAGTAATTTCTGAGGTCTCTGGGGACTCTATTTTTAAGCTGTGACTATCTCTGTGTTGTAAGAAATCTTTATACAGATTAAGACAAACAAAACATTCAGACTTGGTTAGTGGGTGGATGAAAATGCAGTGGGGAGTGATTCATGACACGTTTCCTCCAGTAAAACTGTCATTTTCAAGGAACAGAGCCAAGACACATTGTACACTATATAAAGCAATGTTGACATCATAAAATAGCCAGAAAAACACAAAATGAACAACTCCTTAAATTAGCAGGAGGTCTCTTCCTTCTTAAAAGAATACGACAACAAAGGACATACTTGGGAATTTGATCAGAGTGAAGTGACAATACATCTCAAACAATGTCCTTGTGAACAAACAGGAGCAAGGAATAGATGTTTGGGTAAACAGTCCAGGGCAGCACTACGGTTGGTGAAAACCAAACACAGCAACACCTCATGTCAACAGTCAAACACGGCAGAGGAAACTCGACCATTTAGCCACAAGCACAAGTTAAGCACAATCTAAAAGCCTGGTGATTTATTTGGTGCACTGATCTGAAAGATGGTACTAATACTGTTTTTGACATATTAATAGGTTTAAAAAAAATACCAGAACAGTTCATTATAATATAAAATCTAAAAATGCTGACTAAATCAATAAAATACTGGGGTAAGAAGAGGCACTATTTCCTCTGTGTACATTAGTACAATTGTTAGCATGGTCTCCCTGTGCACTGGCAGATTCTCTCCAGGTACTCCCGCTTCCTTCATAATTGTGATTCTGTGGCAAGACTTAAAACTCGATTTAAGCAGCTCTTCTCCACCTAATCTAACTGAAATGTAGCTATTTTGCAAAGAAAATTTGGGGAAATGTTTCGTCCCGAGATACGAAAAGCTAGTCGAATCACACAGTAAAAAAAAACTGTAATTGCAGCAAAAAGTTTCATCAGAGTAATGATTCAGACAGGATAGGATACAAATGCAAAAAAACACATTTTTCAAATGTTTAAGTTTTGTTTTTATCCCAAACAAAATGTGTTGAATTTTGTAGTTAGAACGTGACAGAATGTGGAAAATGAGCTAGTTTGAAATCTTGTCAGAAATATTCTGCTTTAGTTTAGCTTCAGCCCTTGCTAGTTGTAGTAGTACCTGAACACCACACCAGCATGACTGAAATTCACTTCATTTGTGGTTGGTCACAAACGTTGCAGATATGATGAAGGGACACTGCATTGCAAAGAACTTTAGCCGACCTTTGCAAACCTCCACTCCCCAGTCCTGTTTGACAAACAAAAACAAGCAAACCCCCACACAATGATGCTGCCACCACCGTGTTTCAATTCAGCCTTTTAGTTGTAGGAAGTGTTGTTTACGGGTCAAACATGCCTTTTGGCCAAATGGCATCACTGAAGGCTGGTGTGGCGTAACACAAACTCTTCCAGGGGTTTGAAAAATCTCTAACCATTGGGACACCAAAATGAATCCGATTGAGAAAAGCTCTATGTACTGGACTGGTGCATACGTCTATCCAGTGATCTTGCTTTCCGGTTTTCACAGTAGGTGATGTCACTCGTCTCTCGTCTGAAACGCATCCCGATGACGTTTTTCAGTTTTTTAAGTGCAGCCTTTTGTTATGCAGAAAGGGCACAGTAATGTGACATGGCGAACCATTGTTCGTATTTGCTTGTTTACACTGACCAAACCGGTTCCGATGTGTTCTTTCAACACGTTTGCTGAATTAAAAGTTTCTTCAGATGTGAAGAATCTGCTGCTGCCTCAGCCTGACTCATAAGTCTGACTTTACGAGACAAACGCTTGAAGGATTTTTGAAGAAGGCGTCTTTTTTTTTTTTTTTTTTCCACAACAGAGTCAGTCAGAAGTAAAATGTCTGCGTGTGTACGCCCATAAACCCGTTTTTAAATTATTTTTTTTTGCTGCAGCATCCTGTAATTCAGTGATGGCTTGAACTCTTCTTGATATCAGCTTAAGTGGTTCCAGATAAGCCGAAACGACATTCAAGTGTACTTGAGAATTTTATTTGGATTTCATAGTGACAGCCATAGTTTGCAGTGGTTTCATAAAATGTACTGGATTACAATGGATCTCTTTGTTATGAGGTAGCAAACGCAATTGCAAAGTGAGAACAGTCTTACATATTTGCAAAAAAACAGGAACATTTACATACAGTTTTGACATACATCAAATTTTTTGTTGCTATAAAGGTGTATCTCATCCTTTTGGCCCACATTTGATGCCTAAAAATGGGTATACATTTTTTAATTTTATTTTTTAACCACGTGGTGAAATTAAGCTTTAAAATAATGTCACTCTCAGCATATCTTGGGGTGAAGCATATTTTTGCTGGCACAAAATGAGATGTAGATCATGTCAGAATATGAGAATTTTCTACACTGTTTGACGGTAATTTTAAGGTAGACATTATTTTAATTAAAACGTAAAATTAAACCACATTTTAATTTCAGCTTTTCTGTTCTGACTGTGTAAGTCAAATTGATCATTCATATTCTTATTTTAAAAAAGAATTTGACCTTGCTTATATTATTTTTATTTATGGGTTTATGACGAATGAATCCAATTACAGAATGAAACACAGATTTACTTGGACACCAAGTGTGGGTACAAACAGAGGCAATAATAATAGTAAGAGTGACGTCGTAACAGTCTCTGATTGGTTGAAATTTACAATATGGCACAGTTATGAAAACAAAATTAGAGTTTAAAGTAGCAAATTTTTTTATTTAATGTAGTAATGCGAATATTTCTGAAAGTAAGTGGAACTGAAACTGACAAAAATGACTAGAGTAAGAAAGTGGTAAAAAAAAAAAAAAAAGTCTATTTAAAACTGTTTAATAATTATCTGATTTAATTAGCAGAGAGTTGAGTAAGCGGACAGACAGAAATATGAAGTTATGTGCAAATTTAGGTGTTTTAAAGAACCGAATAAAAATAAGCATAAAGAAGTAAGATAATCTTATCCATCCATCAGAGAAACCATGACAATGCAGGAAGTCAGCGAGTTGATGCATTCTGCTTCTGTTGGGTTTCCTTAGACTTTTTTTTTTTTTAAACCAAATTGAACAATAAAGTAAACTCGGTAGCATTGTGTGACCACTAGGTTCAATTTAAATTGCATGCAATTGAAAGTATGGTGTAGCAAAACTACTCCCAGAAGTACAGTGGTCATGCCTACTATCCTAAACATAATATTTGACTATTTACTGCCTAAAAATGTTAATACAATCCCCAAGATTGCTTTATTTAACACCAGACGTAGCAAGCAAATGAATAATAGACGTCATGTGACGGGGCCGTGGGACTCGTCCTGTCTCTCTCCTCTGTCCTCCAGCTGCAGCCGGTGGCTGACGGAGAGAGAGGTAGGGGGCCGGACCACAGGAGAGCAGCCTGGAAGCAGTAAACCCTGCATGGCGACACCTGTGGGCATTAACTCCTCGTGCTGACTTTAGTTGTTGTTGTTTTTTTCCCCCCAGTACAAAAAGGAAGAAAAGAAAACGCGGATGAAACCGAAGCAACTGGTGCGGAACGAGGGCGTGAGAGTTGCGGGAATGTACGGAGAGCCGAAGCGAGACTGAATTAACAGAAAGTTCCGCGACAGACGACAGAGGAGACGACGGCAGGTAATGGCAGACTGAGTCATTCTCATCCAGGGCAAAAAACAAACAAACAAAACGGTGCTTTAAAAACAGCTTTTTGGATGGCTTCGCTTTTTTTTTTTCTTCTCGTGCTGTCTTAATATTAATGAACTAGCTCGCGTGCGTTTGTTTAATTGATCTGTTTAGACGAGGACCGGCCCAAGGCATAAGCAAACTAAGCAGCCGCTTTGGGCCCCACGGCCACTAAGGGGCCCCCTCAGTGGAGCTGATTTTTTTTCTTTTTCAGTAATAATTTCTATGTCATTATAATATCAAAAGCAATTTCACTATGAAGTGATTTGTTTTTACAATAATATATATTTGATATATAGAAATTAGAATTTTATTGATAAAAAACCCAAAAAAAACCCTCTTGGGGGCCCCTGGTGGCCACGGTAGGTACCGCACGCTTCGCTGGCAACATGAGCTGCCATGCAGAGCGCATCCAAACGTCCAAAGCTCCGGTCAGAAGTAAAGTAAGTAAAACAATGTGTCAAAGGAGGACTTATCCTTCGGGGAGGGAGAGAAGAAAGAGGAAACCTAGAAAAAAGCCAAGAAAAAGGTTTGCTTTAATGTGCTTTGGTAATGTAATGTAAAAGATTTGTAAAGCTGCTAATAAAAAATTAGCTTGAGAGCGACCTGGAACGGTTCAGTTCAACAGCCAAACATTTACGCTAGGGTCTTTGTGTTTGTGTGAAACTGAGTTTAAACTTTATATGAATTGATTCTACTGCTTGGCTCTGTATATTTCTGAGGTATTTTTGGCTTTAAAATTGTGTGTTTGATAAAGTTTGATAACAATAATTAAAACTTCTCAATGTTTGACATTGTCTAGCAAAATGTTTTTCCGTCAGGCTACTTAGTTGCTACATCGATGAGCTGCTCTATGCTGTAGTTGGGGATTTGTTGTTTGCTGCTGAGCAAAATCATTTTGTGGCTAAAACAAACAATATTTTTACATCAGCTTCTAAGTCATGTGAAACTTCTGTTAAAATCATTGAAGGCACAGAATCAGTCCAGTACCGGTACCGGTCCACATTCTCAGGGGAGAAAGACTCACCTGGTATAAATTACATTTTTAGCTATTGGAGTTACGCTTAAGAGAAATTAATTTAATCATAGAAAGTCATGAATATGTGTGCAGGGCTGCACCGATTGCAGTTTTCTGGCCGATCCCTGGTTACCGATCTTTAAAAAGCCTGACCTCCTGATTTTGATTTTGGCTGATATGAATTTTTTTTTGTCTGAAATGTTGCTAAATATAGCAAGAAAGTCGGTGAGTTGGCAACCGTGGGGTGAATATTGTTAACTGTAAATGTTCAGACCTGACCTGGTCTGTCAGTCACACCTCTCACTGTAGAGCAGAAGAGGACAGAGGCTGATATTTAAACCTTTGCTGACGAAGATAAGATGATGGGATAAGATGGGCTTCACATGTAAGTGTCGGCTAATCAAAATGAAGGAAATCGGCGCCCAGAAATCAACTGGTCAACAGTTGGCTAATAAATGTATCCTATATTCTACATAATGTAAACAGCACTGCTAGAGGTGCAATAAGTTTATAGCAGGTGTGTGAATGACCTAATGATCGGGCTGCTGATTGCAGCCAGTCCACATTGTTAGCAGAACTAGAGGGCCGAAAAACACAAATTTTGCTTGGGGCCCCATGCAGGCTTGGGCCGGCCCTGGTTTAGACCGGTGCGTTCACAGGTAAGAAGCGGAGCTTGAGTTGCTTCTTTCACAAGCCATTCTTTGTTGTGGTCCTTCACACATCATTTGTTTGTTCTTGTGCATGTGGGAGGTTGCATGAGAAGGCTTTCAGCATAAGTCGCGTTATTGTTCCAAAGGAATAAGCCTCGATGCTGATGATGTTCCACAGGCTTCTTTGTTTGAAGACGTTTTGACGCTTCGATCCGTATTTTTCTGTAAAATTCAATCAGATTTTAGGGATAGTTTCTTGAACTGACCTGTTTATGGTAAGTTTTTTTTTTATTTGTTTTGCTACATAGTTGTAAAGCAGTTTTAAAGCTATTATCCATTGGTATGTATTTTAGTTGTGCGCTGGCAATAAAAACCAGCTGGGTAATGAAGTACCAGTTTACATTTCTGGATTTCACCATAATCAATGTTTTAAACAATGATTTTGACAAAAACAATCTGTGCTCTTTCTGCTTTGAATGCAATTAGACCAGCAACATCACAAGAGGTCCTTTTTTAAAAAATGGACATTTAAGTTCCCATTCAATAATTACTTACTCAAAACAAACATATCTATCTTGAAAACTAAAAATAAAAAACCCTTCCATAAATTACTGACAAGTTATTTGTATGCTAGCTTATTTGAAGTGCAATGAGATATTTGCACTAGAAACTAGACAAAAATACCTAAGATGTTGTGTTTTTGCAGTTTGTACCTGTAGGACCCATTATGACATTTCCATCTTTCTTGTCAACATCACAGGAAAGAAATGAGACAAAAAAGTCTAATACTTCACAATCAATGAACTCAAGTAATATGAGATCCAAATGCATGCATTTCCTTTGTACTGACAGATCATGTAAGAGTGACGATGAGGCAACATGAAATTCAAAACGGCACTTATGAATTTCAAATACACAGGAATACCAATCATAGGGAATGCTTCAAATAGGAAACTGTAACTGCACTTGTCGCAGTTTGCTTCAGCAGCAGTATTCATCTCGGCTTGGGAGTCACCCGATTCAAACTGCGACGCAGACACCAAGTCCTCAATCGGCGACAACGCTAATGCAACCCAGATTTCTCTCAAAATCTGCAAAGAGTCACTTATCTGTCACAGTCTTCATCATTGCCAGCTGATCAAGCTCGGTTCGTGTGCAACGTGTGATGTCATCGACCAAACTATAAACTAAGCAGAGTTTGCAGTTTTCCTCTAAAGTGGGATCATTTAAAACGCCCTGTGTGAAATCCTACATTAGAAATCCAAACATCATCAGTGTTTGTGTGGTAACTAGATTTGCTAGTGGTAGAAAAACACATTAGAGGATAGTATCTTTAAAATAGCATCTGTCATTGGTTGTTTACATTCTGAAGTGAATGTTTCCAACATTGCATATGACAAATGCATCACAGTTAACCGGGAGGAAACTCCTGATACATTTGCATCATTTCTTCTTAATGATCATGTTGGCGCTCATTAGCGCCGTGTTAGTCTCCTCCTTGCGTGTAAAATGCGCAGCACATTAAGGCATAATTGCAACAGGGAGCTAGTTTAAAGCTGCTTCTTTTCATGCAGTGTGGCAGCTTGCCATGTGAAAGGAATTACATAATCCAATCGCGCTTCACCTGACAAGAAAGTGCAGGGCGTACTCACTTACATCTGAGAACATTTACATGGCATTCTTAGCTGTCAAAGACGCTCACCGAATGCCTTTTGACAGCGTGCAATCTTCTGGCGCTTGTAATCTCTTTTCCCACGCTGGGTTCTGGGGGAACGTGGCTCTTAGCCAGCTCAGGTTTTTGAGTCACTGTAAGCTCAGGGCCAGGACAATGACAAACGCAAAGATTTGTCTTTGCAACTCATCCTCCTCCCAAGGTGATTTTTAAAATATTTTTTTGTCTTGGTTTGGTTACCTGATCGTCTGACGGTTTGACATCACGGTAATTGTTGGCTCAGATCAAAGCCAGACGGCTCTTCGTTGTTTGAACCGGTGCATTGGGGTCATGCCATTTTTTTCAAAAAAGCTTTTGTAAAGGAGAGCGAACCGAAGCGTTCGCATTTGTTGACCTGATGGGGCAGAGCCTGTCAACCCGCGGCAATGTTTACACTACAATATGAAATGTAGACTCACCTGTTGACTGACATAGTATTAAAATCAGAGACGCCCTTGCCTGTGGCATCTTCTCCTGAAAATGCTGTATGTGCTTTGGATACTTTATAGTATGCAAACTAAGTGCTCTAGGGGGTTATTTCCCAGTCCTTCCAGCTTTAGACACAAAAAGAAAAACACTCAAAGGAAATCGCAACTCCCAAAATGTGCATGGAGAAGTATTTTTGTCTTAGTGCATTTAAAATAAGACAAAACTAACAAATAACTTTTCAACAAAAAAATAGTTGCTTGTTTTAGTTCAATAATTCCTTAATATTGATGAAAATGTACAAGTTCCACTGGCAGATTATTTTATTATTTCACTTATCTGAAATTATAAAATAACAAGGTTTAAAAAAAAAAAGCTGATGAAAAATTATCTCATAATAATAGAAATAATCTGTCAATGGAACTAGTACTTTGAAACCAATTTTACGAAATGTTTGACTCAAACTCCTATATCTTGTTGAAAAGTTACTTGCAATCTAGTTTTGTCTTATTGAAAGTATATACAGACATGTGATGAATATCAATAGATAATACGTCTGACAGAATTTCACTCAACTGCACAGCATTCTGGGGGATGCAGGCTGAGGAAAGACTTTAGCTGATCTCTCACGGCCGGCTAAAAGCGAGGTGGGTGGCCTTAACTAACTCACTCTTTGGTTACTTAGCAACGTACTCTGCAGCATTTGTAAGATTTCGCAATTGTTCCTCATAACGTCTTAAAAATAAACAACAGAGTTGCCAATAAACAATGCGTGTTGCAACAGCTAATGAAAAAGAGAGCTGGGAGACAATGCCAGCTGTGAGATTACTTTAAAAAACAAATCTTCATAACTATACAACACAAAGCAACTAGACACATATATAAGCATGACAGCAACAGGAGAATGTTACTTTGTCTTCATCATTATTAGCCTAGCATAGAGAGCGAAGAAGCAAAAACAAACAAGACGCAAAGCTAACCTGTCTATCCCCATGATCAAACTGTTAAGTGTTAGTTTGCAGCCTAAAGCTCAGTTGAGGATGATGTCATGGCTGATTACATCTGAGCAGAAGATGCAGTTCTAGTTTCCTGCTGTGCTTCACCATGTCAGAGCAGGTAAACGGTGTAGCCGCGGTAGCATCAACTACACAGGTTCAAGTTAACTTCATGCATTCACTAAAGTTTTAAAAATAATTAAAAGGTGCTTCACTTTTACGTCAGAATGACTTTTTTTAAACTAATATCTATATCTATAATTTGAACACGATAGTCTTTAGATCAAAAAAGAGCTGCATGATATTAGAAAAGCCTCAAATTAGGATATTAGTGTTAAAATATTCTTTTATTCCCCATAATGCTGAGTTAACGTTTGAGATATTGCAAAAGTTGTACGAGGTTCAGGCTGAGATTCTTTTGCAGTAATTCAAGGAGAATCTCCTCCAGTTATGTGATAATTAGGATAGCAGAAAACATTTCGTAGGATTCTGAGTTACCTTAGCGAGATGTTTTATTTGCAAACGCGTAGCTTCAGACCACAGACAGGAAACACTGGAAACACGTAAGAATAAGGCAGAGGTAAGAAAAAACATATTTTCAGAAACTGGCTGAAAGTAATCTTGGATCTTGGAAAAATCTCTGTCAGAGCAACATAGAATTTCTCATAAAAATAGCTGGATCTCATAAAAGTAACTCAGGATCATTCTAACTTAATTTTTGCAAGATCTTTCAAAGGGAGCTTTGTTTTCTATGAGCAGCAGCTCAAGCAGAATTATCCCTTTTGCCTCCATTTCTGATTTGCTTATAATCATTAAATCATTTGCTTATAATCAAAATATCAAACACCAAATTGTGGAGATTAAATATCTTCTTTATCTTTATCTCAGAGGGGTACAATTGTTTCTTCTTTTCATGCTTCTTGACAAAAAAAAAAAGCTCCAGACAACTAAGAACAAATGAGTGCGGTCTGAAGAAAACATGGGTTATAGATTAGACCTGGTCCAGACCACCCACAGCTTTAAGGTTTCTGGTGTTATTATTAACTTAACATTAGAGTAACTCGACTCTTTCATCTGCAGGTATCTGGTGGATGGGTGGAAAATGGAGGTGAACAGACAAGAGGTTCCTTTATATGTAAGTAACTGCACAATTGGCTTTTATTTTGACGCGTGTTGGTCTTGTGTAAGTCTGCTGGGTGATTTTTTTTCATTTTTTTATTTTCCTGTCTAGAAGTAGAGCAGTTTGAGCTATTACTTTGTCTCCAAAGAACTAGCCTTCCGAGCTCTGGTTGACTGGTGCGACTTGTGCCGCTGATGAAACCCAAGCCAGGGTTTTAGTCCCAAGGGAAGCCAGACCTTTAACAAGCTGTCCGCCGAATGAATTCAACCTCTAAAAGCATGACTTCTCCTAAACACGAAGGCCATGATGCAGGAATAAACGCGTCTGAGTGGGATTTTGGCTCTTTAAAGGCAACTCCACTTAAGTTTTAAGTGGTGAAAAAGATATATGGGATGTGCATTAACAGCTGGTTAATTGTGGGACAAAGTTTTTCCTTCGTGTAACACTTTTATTTCTTCAATCTACCTTCCATTTTCCCTTCAGTTTTCCAAATCTGCTGTCTCTTTTTCCTTTTGCCTCTCCCTGTTTTTTTCTCTCTCTCTCTCGCCCGGGTGTTCCCTTGCCCTTGTGTGCGTGTGGAAACGTGGGTGGGCCAGTTGTTGAAGCGACGCCAGATTTTTTTTTTTGCAGAGTGTCTGCTTGTTTTGCTGTATCACCGCTTTCAGGAGGCAAAAAAAAAAATGAAAAAAATGGTGGTGTTGGGTGGAGAGACGATGGCTCTCCCCCCCCCCAAAAAAAACCCTTCGCCTAGACTCAACGAGGTTTGAAAGCCAGGCATGTGAATCATTACGGGTTCCAGCGCCTCTCCGGTTGGAGGAAGTGGGGTCTCCAACCTGGAAGGTCATACGCCTCAACATTAGCAACTCCGGCTGCTGAATGAGATCCAGATTTCAATGGCGGGCTTTGTGCGGACAAGCCGCGGCGTGCCGCTGCCATATAAAGGCCTCCATTGTAACACGCCTGGTAAAGTTTTATGGGGCACCTTCACAGATGTAACATAGTGTCAGGCCAGTTGCAGATACTTGTGAGATCAATGGACAAGTGGACGCAGTTACACCCAGACAGGAGGAGTTTGAGTTGGAAGCGGGTTTTAATTGAGGCGACCTCTCGACCAGGTCTGCAGTCCCCTTCTGAGCATAACGGAGATGTTTGATTGCTTTTGTGATCCGCACTGGCTTTGACAAGAAAATTAAATGTAAGACAAAGATTAGCTTTAAGCTTTCATTTCCAGGTATTTAGATGTTCCAAGTTCATACCCAGGCGGGTTTTGTACTTACTTCAAAGTAGACTGAAAGAAATTCCTCCGAAACAAACAGCTTAACGATGTTTAGTTGTCTCAGTCAAACATAACTATGACAATGCATTAGGGCCATTGTAAACAGATAAAGAGGAGGAATAAATTTCAACTAAACTCTTTTTCTTTTTCTCTCTCTTCTTTTTCTAAAAAAGATGACGAAATTTCAGAGATCCAAAAGTCAAAACATTGCAAGAAATTTTGAGATTAAGCTCTGAAATTTTCTTAAAAAAAAAAAAAGAAAATTTCTTCCTTGGTCTTCATGATCCCAAGGAACTGATCTTCACCAATCTTAAAAAAAACGAACTCTGTGACCTTCACAGAACAGTTTACAATTAAATCACACAATTAAATTACAACCAGGTCACTGTCTACAAGGGCAAAGATCACTGAATGAATAAAATAGCAAAGTGACAAATATAAAGACGCAACAGAGTTTGAATCCTTAGGAATATCTAATAACCGAATTAAAAATGTAGTTTGTCTAAAATGCAAATTAATTATTTTAGAATTTAAACAGCTTTTCTCAGCCAGCTACACAAAACACCGGAGCTGGTCATCTAAAAAATAAAACTTCTTCTAGCGAGGCTAAAATAGCTTTAGTTTTAATCATGTCATCATAGCAGTTATTATTAAACAGGATTCCAGTTATATTTTCATAAATAGACAAGGATTAAGTAAGGTTGTCAGAATACAGTCAGTTATCTCACTAAAGCTGCATATTTCTCTTTGCAGGTTTCTTTTGAGTTAGTGCAAAGTAGTTGTGCAATTATGTAATTGTGTTGCACTTCACCAATTTAAATAAGTAGTACATATACTGGACATGTGCTTAGCAATAAACCATATAAAAAAAGCAAAATATTGTTTGCCTGAAGCTGGTGAACGCTTGTACCAGCAAGTGTCTCATACTTGAAATACCTGCTTAAGGCTTTTTGATTATCCCTTTGAATAAGTATTCATGTTTTACTGCAGAAGCTTGATTTCACTCTGACAATATGAAACAGGAGATGTTTAATGCGTTTGATTTGTTAATTCTCTATTTGAATGGTTTTGTAATCCAGGAGCCCGTCCCAGATTACTGTTATAATGTGTATCTCTAAACAAAAAGTGTTTACTATTTTAATGTCCTTTAGTTCGTTTGCCAAGTCCTGGACCCGACGTTCTTATGAACTCCTCTGCTTTGATCTTGTGGGCCCAGAAAATAAACCAGGTTGGGGCGGGCTTAGAATTTTACTGCCATACATTTTGGTACTATTGTGAAAAAAAAAAGATGTCTTCCCCCTCTCTCATTACCCTCTTTCCTGTCTAACTACTTTCAATTAAAGGCCACTAGAACCAACACAACCTTAATAAGAGAAAACTCTACTCAACTCTAAGGTTTAGCTGGTGACCTTCTGCTAAACATCCCACTTCTGACACCAACTGTGCAGGATAAAGAATTACCAAGATGCATTTCTGCTCAAACTGATGTACAGGTGTACACAAGAGAGTAGCATCACAGCGTGCCAAGTGGTTCCTCTGGGAGAGAATTACAGAGTTTAGCTTTTTGTTGTTGAGTGGAACACTTTCTAGTCTCGGTGGAATGCATTACTCATACAATATATAGTATATCATATGTTATTTATTCTTTTATATTGTTCCCAGAAGGTTTAGTATGAGGGCTTTTTACACATTCTGACAGGGCCTCTGGTAAGTGTGGAGAGGGCACTTTACTTCTGAGTTACTTTTTAGCCGTTGGCGTTCTTTATGCTGAAAAAAAATGTGTGGCTGACAGCCGTCATTGTTTTCACGTCAGATTAAATCTGCAGAGTTTGAGAATAGGATGTTGGTTGTCACTCTCGGCACTCCAAACAGATCCTGAAGGTCAGGATACTTCTCTGAATTTCCGCTGTAAACGATTCAAGACTCTCTTGCTTATCTGTGAGTTTATAAATTCAGAGAGAAATTTATCAGCGCAAGTTTGAAGTCCTGACGATGATGTTTTGTTTTGTTTTTGTTGCACGTTTTTTGGTTTGATCATTTATATTTTGTGTGGCCTAATTCTTCTTAGATGTCATATGAAAATAATAATAATAATAATAATAAAAGTCTGTTGTCCGTTTCTCTACAAGACAAAATGCAATTTGTGTCTGAGCTGTAATCCTATACGGAGAAAAACTGGCATCAGGCAGCTTCTCACTAAGGAGAACTGCTTGTTATCGGAGCTGTTTTTGTTGTTCCAGCGGCGCTGGTCTCGCTCCCCTGACGTCACGAATGTGTTGCACTCAGGGGATCACAGCAAAGCGCTCCACTTGATAACTGCTGGTTTCCTGGAGACCGGACGGCAGATCTGATGTTGTTTTGCTCCTGAATGGTGAACAACACACCAAGATTCTTGTCATCCCCTTTTTTGGATGCAGCGTTAGGATTAAAACAGTTAAGTCATATTATACAGCTATGTCATTTTAAGACAGAGTTATGTTTTGGTCTTGCTTTGATTGCTGTTATCATTAGCCTGGATATTTCCATTATAATATTGTGCCTCACCTGAAAATCTGACCATATGGGAAGCTAGAGTTGTTGAATTATTCAGTGGTCCTGGATCAGGTTGTGTCATGATAACACGGTGGAGAATAGGCCATAGATCACATCAGTCTGGAGTCTTATTAACAACTCCTGGGGCCAAATGTCTTATTCTTTCACAAGGCACAGGAGGTGCGATCCAGATATTGGATGTTGTGTCAACCATGATTATTATTTTTGCTGTTGTATAAAAGGGTTAAAAACATAGAAATGAGAGAATCATTTGTCTTTATGTATTTGTTGAAAAAGATTCATACGCAGAAAATAATGTAGTCAAAGTTTGGAGATTAATGTGAATGCATTTATTTAGGACAGGCATGATCTGTCCGAAGGAATGGAAATACACAGCAAAAAAATATTCAGTTATTCTGCAATTAACACTCAATATCAGTCTATTTCTGAAGAAAAACAGTTTGGTTTTTCTTCAGAAACAAAGAATGTTTGTTTCTGTTTTCTGGAATAATTATTTTAGCAGTCGATCAGTTTTTCCTCTTTTTCTTCTTGGATATAAAATTCAGCAGATTTTTCATTCAGCTAAACGATATTAGCTTTAAAAGATGGAAACAAGCAACTCAATTTGTTTTTGAGAAAATAAACAAGGTTGTGAATTTGAGTTGGGCAAATTAAAAAAATGCCAGTTTCAGGTAAAACATCTTGACAAAGTAGTTTTTATCTTAAATTTGAAACGCTTTTTCAAATTTAAGATAAACATTTGAACAAGCGTTCAGAAATGACTTAGCTCACACAACGGAGTGAAAAAAGGCAGCCAGAGTTTTGGCTCCCACAGTAAGACGGCTGTTTTTCCTACCCCTGCTCATCTGTTGGCTGGACTTAAGTAACAACTCTTCATTCATTGACCAGATAAAGATGATTCTATTGCAGTATGACGTTTTATTGAACAATTGTGTGATTTAGAAGAATGTAGTTGGATTAGGATGGCCATATGGTCTCCAGCATCTCACAGACTGTTCAAGCCTCTCTGGATTGCAGCAGATATAGAAATCCAAGTTTTTGATGTGAAAGTCTTCAGCGTTTTTGGTTTTTGAGACGCAGGTTTTTCCTATCACAGATATACTGCTACAAGTGTTGCTCTCCAGCTGCACTAATTCCCTGTAAATAGGGGAGGTTTTGGCATCTCACCCATCAATTTCAACATCACTGTGGAGGAGCAATCACTATGAATTAAGGATGATTCTAAGGAAATCTTGCTGAATATTGCGATACAGATATTTCTGAGGACATTGTTCATGAGCAGCAAACACCAAGGAAATTCACCTAATGTGGGCATTGAGGGAGTTATTGTTCATTCAACTGGTCAGCTATTAAATATGCTATTAAATATGTCACCTGAAATGTTATATCCTACCAAATATTACACCAAACCAGTCTTTTGCAATTTCAGCATTGAAAACACTGATGTTGACGATGCCACTGTCTCAAGACTCAAAGATCCTTCAAGAGCCTTTTTTGCCGTCTTGTGTAGTACCTCTCTTCCTCCATCATGACCTTCATTCTTACCTTTGCTGTGTCTTATCCACTTTCTCTCTTTTTATGAATTTCTTTCGTCTTGTATTCCGTCTACTAATAATGAATGTGAGCGGCAGAGAACTTTGGAAAGCTAAGTCTGGAACTTTTGCGGCACGACGTTATTCCCTGTACAGACGTGGAAAGCACCGACCATTCCAGCACTTACTCTGGCACCTTGTAAAAGTACTTGAAAACCTTTTTAAAACCTTTATAAACCTTGATAAAAGAAACCAACCTTTGCCTAGTTACCCCAGCTACATGTTCTGATTGCCTTGCAAAGCTATATTTAAATGAACGGATGTTTTTTCTCCTCATCTTAGGGACAAGTTGATGGTTGCATGTTGCTGCAAGAAGCAGTCCCTGAAGACGGCGAGTTTTATGTTGTTGCAGAAGGCTCCAGACTTACTCACGTGGCCACCGCAAAAAGAGGCAGTGACGAGCGGACTCTTTGTTTCACCGTTCCAGGTGATTCCCTAAATCATCATTGGGTGACACTCATTGTCTCTTTGGCTGCCATTTTTGTAACGTGTTTTGTTTTTCATCCACAGGTCATGATTGTGTGGAAGTTGTCTCCGTCACAGCCTACATCTCCACGAACAATGGAGTTTATCCTTATGGGTGTACAGCTTTCCTTGAATATTTTAGGGATACTGCTCAGGATGCAGCAGAGTACCTTAGGGGGGATTGGGACCAGCTTGACCCTCAGAGCCATCGGGAAGTCTTGAGGAGGTTTCCTCTGTTGGCGCAGGCAGCTGACCAGGAGATCTGTGGACTGTTAGAGTTCAGAGAAGTAGAGACCCAGCTCAGAGGAAGTTCAGGTGATAATGTTGACCTGAAGCATCTGGATGAGAAGATCACTCTGGCCCTGGCTAACATGGAATACCCTCAGCAGTGGAAAAACCCTGACAGGGAGCAAAGAGAAGGTAATGCAACAGTACGGCAGGCTGGGGTCATGCGGGCAAGTTTACAGACACTCCGGTAGCTTCTTCCTGGCTGTTGATGCTTTTTGCCAACTCCGAAAACCCAGACGAGTTTGCACACTATGTGGTGAAGACCATTTAAACTTCACAAAGTAAAATCCCATTCATTAAGGCTGGTGTCCGGTTGGAATAATTAGCTTCTAAAAGGGGAAGATTTCAATAAATGTGTGTATATTTTTGCCTACCATCATTATGTTTTATATCAGGAGTTGAGGTGACATCACATTGTGTGTGAAAGAATAGTTACTGTAGAATGATGTTTCACAATTTTTAAACTAAGGTAAAATTTGACTAGACTACAGACAGTTCAAATTGTAAACTGTCTCTTGTGTTTTATCTCAACAGCTGGCGTTGTTAGCCTGGCTAACATTATTAAAAGAACGGTCCTTATGCTTATTCCATAGAGAATGTATATCTTCAGCTTGACTGCAAGATTCTGAAAAGACTGGTAACATTTACAAAAAGTTTAAAAGAATAAAACAGAAAATCATTAGCTGTTTTGTGCTCCAAATTTTTAGTTAACATTTTAACTCTTTTAAACAAATCAGAAATCACCGCCGGGAAGAAAAAGCTCTACTCTACAGGCAGACATCAGCCAACAAACTGAAATGTAGGACACAAAGAGCCCTTGTGTAGCAGAGTGTAAATATGGTCATAATTTGTTTAGAGAAAGCAAATGTCCATGCAAAACACACACAAGGTACAGATGCAAAGTAGCTGTTGCCCCCTAGCCCATCCCCCATGCGGGTGGCCTCTCAGTTTGTTGTTTGCAGACACAAAACTTTGACAATAACTTTCTTGTTGTTTGACCTTTTCATGAAGTCGTTGGGCATTATTATCTCGCCACAGTTTGAACAAAACTGGGTCACAATTAACAGCTCTGTTATAGAGCCCATGGGGCAATTCTTGTTATTTTGCAACTGTAGTGATGACGGATTATCTTGTTTTTATTCTTTTTCACATTTCTGCACCATAATAAAAATTCCAAAGACCCATATGCTGTCAATCCTTTAGAAAATTCTCTCTGAGATCACAATGAAAAATAGAAAATAAATAAACTACACCAAGATGCTGTTGCTTTCTACCGATGCAGAGTATTAGCCAATAGAGAGCAGGTTGAAGTGTTTCTGCTGAGTCGAGGGGCCAATGTTTACAGTCCCTTATACTCCACTGATCAGCAGCCTTCAGGACACACACTCCAGGTGTGTGTGTTCAGTGAAACATCCTGTTTTTCTGGGTCGTAATATTGCTGATTTACTGTTTGGAACTGACATAATTATGAGTCATTCATTCCTCCTTTTTGCACTTGTTATTACTACAGATTCCACACATGCATAGTGAATCATGTGTACAACTCAGTGAGTTGCACATATTCACCAGCAAAGATCATTTTGTGCCTTTACAACACAAACGTCACTGTATTTTAAATGGATTTATGCAATACACTTAAATACAAATAGGTGCACAATTTTCAAGTGAAAGGAAAACGGTTCCTTTTTTTTTAATTTAGTGTATATAAAATCCTTTCTGTTTACAATTATGCACGACTCTGCGTTGCTCTATCACATAAATCTCAGTCGCAGGTTGTAAATGACAGCTAGTTCTCAATCATTGTGATCTGGTTAAATAAAAGTTCAATACAGAAAAAAATCAGTGAACGTTTGTAAAGTGTCAAATGAGAACATTTGTAAGGCTATTGCTGAGATGTTCGATGCAGCTGTTGATGTGTGAAAAATTCTAACTTTAGTTTAAATTTTTGACATTTGATTCATTTGAATTCCTGTTTTGTCTGTTCTCTCTAGGTCATGAGCATCATCGCAAAGAAGCCCTCTTTCACCTTGCTGTCCGCTTGCATTTGGTCCACCTCACTCGCTTCCTAATTCACCAAACTGCAGGTGAAACATTGCCGAGCTTACCCAACGAGGAAGGGGAAACGCCACTCCAGCTGGCCCAGGGGGACGGATTTGATTCCACCTTCAGGTACCTGGCAGTGTAATACTATGATTATCTTATGGGAATCCACTAATTTGTGGGACGATTACTCCAAGCACATTTTTCTATTTGGAGAAATACCCAATGCTGGAGTAAATATTCTTATTTTGCAAATATTAGTTATATCCAGTTGAAGAAAGCCTGATTTTCTTGCTACTTACGTCTGTGCTTAGATAATGAGCAACACCTGAAAGGCTTCTCAAGCTGCAAAACAAGTACTGCTGTATACAGACTGTGAAAACTTCCAATGTAATGAGGCAGCGCTTCTCCCCAGGGCTGTAAGATCTCCACTGGGGGCTTTTTAGGGCAGGCAGAGTGTAAACAGAACTTAGAAAAAACACATAAACTACATTTGTCAAGAACCAGCTGACCTGAGGAGATTTGAGCTGGAAAGTTAACTGCAGAAGAAGTAGAAAAAAAACTCCTTGCGGAGTTGTGGATGTTTTGAGAGGCTGAATGTATTCTGCAGTATTTATTCTGCTAACAAAGCTACTGTACAGCTAGAAAGATTTTAACTGGAGATAAATATGATGTGAAACTAATATTGTGCATTTCTGTTGCTAAGAAATAAAATTTAATAGCTATTAGCAAAGGTACTAAATGTCAAGAGCAAGTTAGATATTGCTTGTTTATAACTACTCGGCATGACCCTACTTCATGTTAACATCCGCACAGAGTGTTTTACTCAGTACTCTTGTTTGTTTGCTTGCTTTCTTTCCCCTCCTCAGTCTCTCTGAGGCTCCTGTAGGCCCTCCTCCGGGTGTTTTCTGTCTGTGGGCTGACAGCTCCTGCATGTTGAGGTTTTGTCCAGGAACAGAGTCTGTTTCCCTCACTCTGCGACAGGCTCCTGTTGGCTGCCCCCAGGACGCCATTATCGTTCTCAGAGAAAAACTGGAAGACCACAGAATCTGCAGACAGGTGGGGTGAAACCACAGGGAACGCTATTAGTTTGATTCATTATTCTGACCTTGTTGGGTTTTTTTCCTCCATAAATGCAGTATAGTATTCATGGTTTGGTTGCCATGGAGATAAAGCAACATGAACACATTGCCTTCTCACTAAGTATTTACATTCCTTGAGTATTTCCACATTTTGTAACACTCCGACTACAACCCTAAGCGTAATTTCTTGGGATGTTTTTAAGTGATCACAGTGGAAAGGAATGGGTTCTTCAAATATAATTTGGCAATTGTGGTGTTCTGTTTACTCTCATACACTCCAATGAAATCCACAACAACTGCTAACCTACCAGGAGCTACCCACTTAACCAGGAGAGCAATTACTTTGACATGTTTGTAGTTCACATACAAAACAAAGAAAAGCTAAAAAAGCAAAAGCATTTAGCGTAATATTTATGGTCGTTTTACGACACGAATATTTGTTTCTGTTCAAGATCAACAGTGTGAGAGGGAAACACAAGAAGTGTCACAAAAATGAAGCTCATCTGAATGATCAAAGTAAGTGTTTTGTTTTTCCTTTTTGGTATTTTAAATGCGGTGAATAAGTCGTACAGTAGTTGCGTAGCTGCGTATAATATGAAGCCGCTGTAGCTTTGCATTGATTGAATTGAAGACTTCAATAAAAAAAAACATTTTAAAGGACTTACAGGTACCACTTAATTGAATCTGCTTTATGAAAATATATATTTTTTTAAATCTGGATTTTTCTTTTCCTTGGGCTTCCGTGGTTTAATGATATGAATCACATGCGGCTTATTTCAAATAGAAATGTTTATCAAGACAAGAATTTGATGTGTGTGGTGCTATGAATGCTGTGTCATGCAGTTACCTAAAAAAAAAGTAAGAAATAGTTTTTTACAGTTATCACAATAGTGCTATAAAATATTGTGATAAGCTGTATTTCATTTAATCATATTTTCAAATTTACATATAGAAAAGAGTAAAAGTCAAATTTTAATGCATTTTTCTACCATTGACCAAAATTCTTTGTGACAGCGATAAATCAAAATTCCTACCATGACAAGAAATTTTTCTCAATATATGTTAAATGATACAATAAATGCCCTCACCCTCTAACTGTCTTGTTTTACATCTTGTATTTGACTGGAGTTTGAGTGGTCGTTTTACAACACGAATATTTGTTTCTGTACAAGATCAACAGTCTGAGAGGGAAACACAAGAAGTGTCACAAAAATGACACTTCTTGTGTTTTACACAACTCAGACTATTGAAATAAAAGCAAGGTTCCAAAAATATTTGTAAAAGAGAGAAAAATGGAAATTGGAAAAAAATCCAAGATTTACCTCAAGTGAATAACGTGTGTCTGGATGGATATAGTATCTAACAGTATAACTCTAGACTCACACTCACGTTGACGTTCATTCATTTTTAAAGCGGTTTATCAGCATCACTCTCCTGCGTTTTAAGGTTCTCTGATTTGTGTACGTTCGCTTTCCTCTCGTAACTCCGTGCAGACCCTGGGAGACGGCGCTGTCGCTCCGACTAAATGAGTATTTGACTTGCTCCAACCTAATAATCAGAGGACTCTGGATTAGTGCCAATAATTATTAGCTTAAGAGCTTGTGTTTCCCACCGTCCCGTTCAGACGGCTGGCGATGGGTAGCTTCTGCATGGGTATGCGAGTGTGAGGGCTTCACTCCAGATCTGTAGGAAACGAACAACCGCAGATTCACTTGTGCAAACACCGGGTTCGTCGAACATCCATCACTTGCAGCCTGCAGAAACTAGAATTTAAAAAAAACAACACTTTTAACAAACCCCATAAAAGGAGACGTCCCTGTGCAGCGTAAGACAGAAAACGAGTCGAATGTTTCTGTTTTTTCTAAACCCCACCTCCTTCCTTGCGTGACATGCTCAGGCTGGTTTGGAAACCCACGTAGAGAAAGATTTTGATCAGTTCTTCTTCTTTTTTTTCTCCTGTTTGATATCTGTCAGTGGCTAGATCTTTCCCCGTAACTTGGGCCACTCTTTGTGGTTACCATAGAGACGGCAGATGGTGGTATCGACTCATGAAGGCAGGCAGGAAGTGTACTTCAGTATTGACCTCAACCCTGTCCCGACTTCTGCAGTCATCCATTAATTCTCTTGAAATAACAACTTCTCAGCAGGGAGTGTGTGTTCTTTCTCAGGACCGGCCGCGGCGGACGGACAAAACATCTCATTTGTTTCTTTTGGATTTGCGGACTGAAGAGTTAAGAGAGAGAGCCTGATCTCGTTCTTTCTGCACGACTCGCTTTGTTTATTTTTTAGTGGAGGTGTTTTATTCAACACCTTTTGTTTAATGCTTTCTTTTTTGGCACAGGTGGGACCAAGGAGCTTCATGTAGATGCGAAAGAAATGGTGGACAACGTGAGTATTCTTACAAAAATAAATGTCTCAACATTTTTGCTTTTATGGTGCCTTGCAAGAGCTTTTTTTTTCTCACAACAATTACACTTAAATCATTCATGGTTTTGAAAGTTTTTACAAATAAAAGTCAGAAAAGTTGTCCGTTCTTCAATGGAAGATTGCTGAAAGCCAGTCATGTCTTCTGAAAACATCAGGCTTCATTCTTGCCAATAATTCTTGCTTGGATTTAGGTGTGGACTTTGACTAGGTCATTCTGAAACAGCAACGTGCTATTCTCTAAAAGATTTGCTTGCAACCTTCCTAAGTGACTCCTTGAACCTAATAACTTTGGCTGAAAATGATAAAGAACTAACTGATGGTTTTAAATACAGTTACAATAATAAATGCAGGTTTCAGAAGTTTTTTAATTTTTTCAATGGAGTAATTGAATTAAACTCCCCACAACAGAATGACACTAGAAGTACCAGCATTATTCTTTTATTTCTATCTTTCTTGTATTTTGTCTAGAAACTACAAATATTCTTTGCATCATTTTCCACAGAAGAAAATGTATGGATTTTTGGGCAAAAGTTTTAGTTTTTTTCCTTTAGTTTCAAATCCCAAAATTGAAGTAAAATGATGTTTCTTTTAGAAAAGGTAGATATTTATTAAAAAATGTTAGTTGTCTTTTCCCAAGGTCATGTAGCCTTAGCAGCTCTAAACTGGTTTTATTTTGCTGAACTGTGTCAACACTAGCCCTAAATTGATAACTATATACAGTATATATCTCCATTGAAACGTGATCAGTATCAATGGATAATACGTCTGGTAGTGAACTCCACCCTGAACCACACAGCATTCTGAAGGATGTAGGCAGAGGAAAGTTTTTAGCTGCTCAACCTCTAATGATGTTGGTGGTATCAACTCATTCACTCTTTGGTTACCTAGCAACAACCTGTTGCTAGATAACCAAATTCAGGTCAACTCACAGAAGAGAGAGAGAGTGCGTTGACCTCACAGAAACCTGAAGCTGCACAGCAGCAGTTTCAGGTTTCGCCAGCGCTCCTCATAACTGCTTATAATTAAACAGCAACAGTTTTTCAGCCCTGTCTGATGATGCGTTTAGGGGGTTGGGTGACGTTAGCTTCCCCGCATCACTTAAAGTTTTGGACGTTGGCCACAAAGTGTCAGAGTAGATCAGGGTGAATATGAACACGGTACCACAAAGTTTATTTGTGGTAGAAAGTTTTAGAAAATCCTGAACTATTATGCAATACTGTTTTGTTGTTTTGGTCTATACGCTGACGTTTGAGGTTGTAATGTAGCAAAATATAGAAAGAAAATGACACATACTTGCCCTGAACATTGTGTTTGTTTTTTTTTATGTCTTCTGTGTGCCTTTGTGTTCCTTCCCTTTTAAGGTTTTCTACGATCCGACAACGTTGTTTTTAATCGACACCGATGGCGAAGAGGAAAACTCGTCATCGCTGCCCGGTAATTCTTCCCCCTTCTGCTCCTGGTTTAGATGTATTCATCCCACTCTCTGAACTTCTTCCATTTTACTACAACAACCTAATATTCCTGTCTCTGTCTGAAATGACGAACAGCTAAGCCCTAGAAGAACACAACAAAATTTTTGTGGCTGCAGAGAACAGCGGGGGTGCAGGAACAGCACACCATCACCAGCTGGAATCCTGTTTTATTTTAGGACTGGCGCAATGTGCAACCGGACTTCTGTTTCGAATCACATCACTGGAAATCAATACAGTTACTGTTTTGCAGACGCAGAGAGGGATGCGCTCCTGCCTGACTTGCAGTGGTTGGTGGGAGGTTTCTTTCAGTGAATCTGTAAGCCTGTTCTGGTTGTGTCCCGCCTGCTCTGACTCGTTTTCGAGAGTCCAGGAATCTGCCCCATCACCGGGACAAAGACGGGAATGGGGTCAGGCTCGTCTCACTCAGAATCAGTCTGACCTGGGTGTCTCGTCCTCTCTTCCCCCTCTCCGCTACCCCCAGAGTTGTCACCCTGCCATCCCCTCCCCCAGCTTCCCCGATTAGACGGAAGAGCTGTCAGCACGAAGAAACAAGAGTTGGAATGTTAATAAGCTAAAATGCTTTAAAAGCCTCAGAGTTTAGACAACATGCTTACTTTAGGATGATGCTTTTTCTTTTTTTAAGTAAAAATCCATTTGTGTCCCATCAACCAAATGCTTTAGTAGTTATTGCATCTACGCAAGGTGGCCAGAGTTATTGTTTCTTTCCAAATCTGCTAGGATGATCATAATAGTTCCTCTGGTTTCGCCGACATAACTCAGCGCCTGTCGGTTATTGTTGGAGTGAAGCGCTGGGACGTTCCGTCTACCAGCAGAGACCAATCTGTCACCAGCCTTCGGGTTGGACAGAGGGAAGGATTTCATGTCTCTGCTTGTGGTTGAATTTAAACACAAAAGCAGGAGGATGAAGCTTTGCAAACCTTCCTCACGTTTTTTTCGTGCTGTAAGCGAAAGACTGTGCATGCATGTTGGGACATTGTGTGAAAGATACAGGATTCTGAAGTTTTTATTTTTGTATTCAGGGAAACGGCATGCTGTGTAAGAAACACGGAGCCTGTGATCTTGGCAGATTCACCTGTGTGATTTAAAGGGACACAGTGATCCATAATGTGGGGATGGGGGGGAGTCCCAGGTTAATTGTGGCACTTTGATGTTTTGCAACATCAAACGGCTGCATTTAAAGTTAAAGATACCCAGAAATAATCTGCTGCTGAAAATGATAGTTTGTTTTTGATGAGCAGTCTAAATGTTCCACTCGTGAAATCAAGTCAACACCTTCTTTAACCTTAAGAAGTCATAATATCCGTCATTTCAACAGTTTTCTCAAAATCCACACAAAATTACTTATGGCTAAGTATTTATTTTGTTTCATTAAAACAGCAGCACTAGTTATGAATTTGTTCTTTTTATTAACTTAAATGTCATCCTTTCAGTTTGAGATGATCCAGAATAGCTTAGTCATTGTGTTCCTACTTCTGCACCAACACTGATAATCAAGATGCATTTTTTTATTGCGGGAGTCATTTTGTTTTTGAACCAAAGTTCTTGAGCTTAAACATTCCTGACTTTATTGTTTATTTCTAAAGGACTATTGGAGTCGGCACATCCAGCTATAAAGAGCCATTAGACGACCATCTGGTTCAGTTACACAAACAAAACTTACAGACAGAAGCTGTTTTCTTTCTACTTTACACATTGAAGCTTTTAATGAAAAAGAGTCTGACTGAAGACTCTGTGTCAGGGAGAGCTGAGCTTTGACACTTTGTTGCATCAAATGCATAAATGACCAAATTCTGCTTCTGTATACTTCATGTTTTTACATGTATGATTCAGTGGTTTCGGTCATTTTTTCTTACCAGGAACAGGCTTTGAGAAATGCTGTGATAGACCAACATGAACTTGCATGTAATTTAAAGGCTGAAATAGAGGAAACACTGTTTTCCTATTTTTTTGCAAATAAGAAGAAGATTAAAGCAAATGTTACTTTTACTCCTAATGCGAAAACGGGAACACTTTATTTGAAGCGGTGTGTATGAGACTGATGTGACTAGGCCTGTCGCGATAAACGATAAATCGATTAATCGTACGATAAATTAAAACTATCGACGTCATTTTAATTATCAGCATTATCGTCTCTTCCGGCCTTTTTCTCTTTCTGTTGATGACACCGAATGAAAAAAGGCTCAACTCCAGTGCTCTCCACTGACCCTCCCTTCCTCATTTCCTTAGTGTAAAGCCCAGCGCACACTACGATCTTAGAGCTGTCGGCCCATTTTTAAAACCTGACAGACCACACATTAGCCGACAGAAATCCTAGGTATAACGGTTCTATCGGGTTCGGTCCTGCCGTGTGGTGTCCAACAATGGGCACAAAATAATGGCTACAAGTTCAGTGAACTAATTTTAAAACCAGGCATTAATCAACGCTTTACTACAATCTACCTGCAATGCATGTGGCTAGTGTCAGCGTAAAGTCCTGACCGAATGAAAATCATTAGAACCTGTTTACGTCACGTTAACGAAGAACAGCTGAAAAGTTACCAGGTTTATCAACTGCGGTAGCAATTTCGCTCCAACTCCTCCTCTTGTCATTTCTATATTCTTTGCATGTTAAATAAACATTAATGTTGTTTCCACATATCATCCCCAATGTCCGCTGGACTTCGGGTTGACGTGTCAGCTGTTTGGGATTCCCCGACGTAATTTCCCCTCAGAAAACACGGAGGAGAATCCGCGCTTTCTGATTGGCTGCCTGTCACATTCAACAGGTGTAGTTAAAGCTCCCAGTCGGAGAAAAACCCCTGATTTAGATCGGAGAGGCAACGACGATCTACCATAACACACCACACAATCTTAGAAAGACCAAAGGTCTAAGATTGTTGTAAGGGGAAAAATAGGAGCAAAAAATCATGTAGTGTGAACTATTGCATCAGGTAGTCGATGTGACCATCTTCTCTATTTAAATCTAATTATTACTGAAGGGCAACATAATATACAGACTTCATAATCTGCACTCTTTTGGTTGAATGCAGTATTTATTTCCACTTTGGCTTTATGTTGTTTAGTTTTTATCAAGTACATTTTTTGTTAATGGAGACTGAGAATCCATTTTGTTTATGGTTGTTTTGTTTATTTTGTTTATCAGCTCCAGTGTTAAATATTCTTTTGAAAATAAAGTGCATTTATCTTTGGCAGGAAATCACATGCATTATTACGTCATTTCTATTAAATCAGTGTAAAAAGGTCTTCAGACAATATTATCGTTTATCGCAATAATTTTTTGAGACAATTAATCGCTCAGTAAAATTTGCTATCGTGACAGGCCTAGATGTGATACTGTAAAAAACTTCACAAATGTTTATCATTGTTGTCATTTGGTTAAAAGTTGACACTTTTTTTTTGCACTTTTAATGCAACTTTGGATTAAAAATGTCATTATTTACTAAATGACACTTCATGACAACAATCATAAAGATTCATGAAGACTCCTTCACGTTCATGACAGGCGTTATGTCATGTTTGTGACTGTATCATGGCAGTCTTATACACACCCCTTCAAATAAAGTGTGACTGCAAAAACTCTTAAAAATTATCATTACGCTTACCACCTTTACAATGTGTTACAATGGTCCAGTCTAATTGCCAGTCTAACTTGTGGACAACACAACACTTTTCAGATTGTTACTTATAGAAATCTGAAAAAATAATAATAATTTGCCCTACACTTCAAAATGATGTGCTTCTTTCTGTTTATTACTTAAAATGTTGCTCCAACACTTTTCAGCTTGTAGCTGTAGAACGGAAAAAAGCGGATTTAAAGGAGTGTCGCGCTGCTTTGCAAATGGGAGAAGTTAAGTACAGGACTGGATCTAAAACATCTGCCCCAGCGTGTCTAAACTCCAGCGTCTTCACTGTGTGAGAGAAGCACAGAGGAAATGCCTCTGAGATGCCCAGGATTTCCTTTACATTAGTGCAGCCTTGGCTGGTTCAGACATCAAAGACTGGGTGGAAAGCGCACTCATCAAGCAGGGCAATTTTCCACGCTGTTATTCTGCCACTCCTGCTGAAATGCTGCAACAGCACACGTACTTACAGACTGTACAAGCTCTGCTCAGTCATAGAAATACGTGGAGTCTCTTTAACAGTGTTCTGATTTGGAAAATTGCGTCTACGCGTTATTTTGAAGGTTAGGATTTCATGTGCAAAACATGAAGTGGTCTTCGAGATGCCGTTATGTTCTGTGTTTAATCATTTACCCGTCATTTATTTTAATAAAACGATGTCGGCTCTCGGTTGTTTTCCTACATGAGTCACAGGAAAGAAGGAGTGTAGGAAGTCCATTTTTACCAGTTTCTGAAATGGATAGTTCTACTGGAAATCAGGCAGGAATTTTTTTTTCTTTCTTTTTTTCCTCCCACTTTATTGAAAGTTTTTCTTTTTCCACTGCTTGAGCCTTGTTCTGGAAAGGTTTCCACCAGCTTTTTGTGATTGGTTTTAAAGCCAAACATTTGATATAGTATTTAAAAAAATCAATCAATCAATTTGCAAATCGTTAGATGACATTAGAAGGAGTCCAGTAACCAAAAATATTTCCTTTAGGCATCCACAGATTTACAACATTTCCAGCGTACTCATGAAATTCTGATGTTTTTCATTACTTATGCTTCCTGATTGGACATAACTGTCATGTCCAAAAATATTATTATGGACATGACATATTAATATTTTTTTCTTAGAGTAGGAGGTTTTATTTATTTTCTTTTTATTGAGAAAAATGTATTTTTTTTCTCAGTGGGGAAACTCAGCAGCAAAGTAACAGACAAATGGATACACACAGATTCTCGCAAGCTAAAATATAATAAAAAAACAAGAGACTCTACACTGCTGACAAATTTACAACATAAAACAAAAAGTAGTGTAAGCCTACAGTTATCAAAAATAGCTTGGCTGACTCGGATTCAAAGAAACTGGGCCGGTTAATTAAAAACATTTCCAAAATGTGCTTGTAATATAATGTAATACGCTGAAGTTTATCACTTTTATCACTCTACGCACATCATTTGCAGCGAGAGAGGCCAGCCGTTGGCTTTTCAAGATTTAAGACCTGACCGTTTTATATTAGAAGAGTGAGCATAAACATTAAGCAGATGTATCACAGCGAAGGGCCCTGACTCAGAGAAAGTCAATGTAATCCACCTTATTTTTCACCAAACACATGGGGCCTGTCGGCGAGGATGATGTGTAGAGGTTTTTACAAAAACAATCCTTTAAAGGTCAAACAGGAGTAGGTATGCAGCAGCTCATCGCATTTTCCTTTCTTCTCTCTAAGCCTTGACATTTGTGCAAAGAGAGAGTGATGCGTTGTGGTTTGAAAAAAGACAGAAGAAAATCCTGAACCAGAATAAAGCATGGGATTAATACGGGCCAGGAGAAAGTAAATATATCTTAATAGTCCAGCATTGTGACATAATCGGTTCTCTAAGTTTGGCGTTTCTGTGTGTTATAAACTTTTTTTTTTCTGGATTATTTGTCGTATTACTTTAGATTACTCTGAAAGCTGCGGTCTCTAAGCAGACATCCACGTATCTGGCTAAGGTTTTGATCAATTGTTAGGATTTTAAAGTAATTTCTCACCAGGTAGTCTAGTAATAAATCCCTCAGCTCTATAAAAACAACAATCTGGCATTGTTAGATAAAAAAAAATGACTGAGCAAATATATGGGGAGGATTTAACAGACCACATTGGCAGGCGTAATGAGATTTTTGCTGTGTGTTTGTTTTAGTAAATGGGCACCCCAGACGGGACAGAGAAGTTCAGAACCAGTTCAGCCAGCGGACTTCGGACCCTTTACTCTCCATCGTCAACGACTCAGATCACACCCAGCAGACTCAGGTTGTACTTTTTTTTTTTTTTTAATTAATGATATCCTCAACTTTTTAAAACCCTTTTTAAAAAATTTCTACTCTAAACTTTAGGCTTGTGAAGAGCTAAAAATAGATGATGTGACGCGTGACAGCACGGGGACTGACGGCGGCCTGTGGGACCCTGATGATCTTCTTCTTGCGACCGACACCCCTCCGCCTCATCCCCGCTGTGAAGATCTCCTCCCTGGGTCCATCTCTCTTTCACCAGCTGATCGGGCCCTCACCGGTGTGAGCCGTCGGCCCTTCACCGAGCCAATCAGCCCGCCATTGGAAACCTGCGACATCAGGTGTTACCTTTTCCTTTGTTGAAGTCTCTATGTGCCAGTGTTCCTATTTTCATGACGTACTTATGATTTTTTTATTCCCCTCACCACCCAGCCTGGTGGCCCTGGAGGTGGACAGTGAGGAAGAAGGTCTGGGGCCAAAGTCTCTGCTTTCCCGGCTGTTTCCAGACGTTGGTAGAAGCGAAGACAAGAAGGAAACTCCGCCTCTAGCTCCCGATCTCACTTGCACTCGGAGCCAGTCGGCCTCGGCGTGCGAACCCATCTCCAAAGTAAAATTAGCAGTCTCTTTCACAAACATTTGTTTTCATGCCTGTTATTTATTTATTTTTGCCTCGATTTGTTTTTTGCCGTGTAGGACTTGAGTGAGGACGGCGTTCGACTTCGCTCCTATTCCTACTCGTACTCCAAGTTCTGTCCTAGTCGCAACCCCAGGGACAGCCACACGCCGGAAGGTAGCCCTGGTCGGTAAAACTCAGTCCGCTTAACACCCAGAGCATTTCAGTCTAACACACGGCTAATTTTCCTGATATTTTCTTCCACTAATGGAATAATCTTACATGTTGTGTTAATTTGTGAGCTACAGTCTTAACACTAATATAAAGTACAGTCATGTTCACGTAGTTGTTGGACAGTGCAGCTTGACGGGGTTTGGAAATATCCATATTTGACATTATTTTGCTTCAAAATGCAGCACATGTAAACACCACATTTTCTAAAAAGAAATATAAATTTTTCACCCTATTTGTCAAATAACACAAACCCTCCTGCGTAATGCCCTGCTGAGTCTCTCTCTGCTGGAACCTGACTGCACTGTTCACGCTGATAGTTTGCACCCTCCTCCTGCAGTGGTTGTGTTAGCCGTCTTCTGTCCACTGTGCCCTGTAGATGGCGTTCTCCACAGCGTCAGCCACAGCCGATCTCTCCTTCAGGCGCTCTCTCTGTCTAAATCCACCCTGTCTCTGTCTCTGCTCCACCCAGGCAGTAAGTACTGGACGGCTGCAGCCACTGCACCACACCCAGCACTTCACTGAGAGCACTTCTACTTGTGCGTGTGTGTGTGTAAATGTGTGTAAGTGAGGCTGAGTGTTTGGGAATGCAAGGATACAACATCTGAAGATGGAAAGTTATTAAAATAAGGATTTACATTTCTAGCTAGCAGAACTGTGTGATTATTAATTTTAGGCTTCCTGTCTCATTTTAGGTTATTCCTATCTCTAAAATTTTAAAATCTGCAAAATAAACTTATTTAGATGGTAAAAAGAAGGAGAATTAGGTGACAATCAAGCCAATATTTTCTTTAGCGGTTTAAAAAGACATGAATTTAGCTCCATTAATAAGAACTCTTATTTAAAAGTGAGTTTATGTCGAGTTTTGATTTCTGTGAATAGCTTATTTTCTACTTTTAGTTAATCCTAATCTTAAAAAACTTAAAGACATAATTTAAATAGTGCCTCTTTTTAACTTAAATGACGATCTAGCATGAAAATAAATGCATGTGAGTAAAAGCTCCCTTTACAAGTTTTAGATGAATTGAAATTGATAAAGTACTTTGTCATAGTTTTTTTTTTTTGCTATTTTCTTGTAATCTGGAAGGATTCATGATAAAATGGAGTTTCTGCTTTAATATTTACTGTTCCTGTTTTGATGAAGTTGTCATATATCAGCACAGCTACTGTACATCTCAGATCAGTTTTCAGAATGGATGAAGAAGATCAGACAGTTTGTTTGCCTTCGTCACAAACACTCATGATTTTCAAATCTCAAACCGTTAAAGACTGAAAGTTGTTGAGGCTTTATTATTATTATTGATGTTTTTGCAGCTTTTCTTTTTGTTGTCTATCAAGGACTTTAACAGCTTCTCTTGTTGCATCTCTCTGCAGAACAAAGAGCCTCCAGCATTTCAGAGCAGTCCAATGATAAAAGGTATTAATTTTTTATACCGGACTCTTATTTTTCTTTTCTTTGCAGTTTCAATGAATATCTTAATATATCTTGAATTTCTTTCTCTCTTTTTTTTTTTTTTTACATTCTGTCACTTTGCATGTGATAGACCAAAACAAAGTAGAGCAATAGCTGTCAAGTAGAAGGAATATTTATTTAGTTAAAAAAAAACTTAGCAAGACTTCGCTAACTCACTCATCCCTGTCTGTTTTCAAATGGATTCCATAGTAGTTCTGGTTGTATGTTTTGGGTCATTATCACCCAAAACATACAACAGGTGAACTTCTCTGCCTCAGGTATTTTGCAGCCTCTAATAGGTTTTTATCAAAGTTTGCCCTGTATTTACTGATATTTAACTCCTTCCACCTTCGCTTCAACTATTATCCTAAAGCATGATGCTGCCGATACTTTTCTTAAAGGAGGGGATGGTTTAACTTGTGGCTTCTGGCTAAAATAAAACGACTTCATTATTTACATTTTATATTCCCTTCATCATTTAGCTCCTGTTCCAACCCAATCAAAGTCAAATATTTCATTGCCATCCATTTTCTCCCTGATAACCACTTAGTCTTAGAGGAAGAAATCAGACCGGCTGTAAATCGCAGAGATAAACTTTAATATTTTACAAGCAGTGTATGATGTCTATTTATTTGTATGGCTTCACAAAGCTTCAGTGTGTGTGTCCGTGTGTTTTCCAGAGAGGTTAGGTTCCGTAAGCGGGCCCAGTCCGCTGACGATGAGGGCAGCGCTGAGCTGGCAGAGTCGCTGCAGCATCTCACCCTGTCTGAGTTTCTCAAAGAGTATGTGTACGGGACCGACCTCTGTTGACCTCTCCCTGACTGTCCCACAGCTGAAGATACTAACCAAAAACAAAACTGGTAGCTCCGTCCCCATCTGGCTCCAAACAGCGCTAGAGCAACTTGAGCTCCCACTGACTGTAGCATGCACAGGCATCTTAGTCCGTCTTGGATGTTTTTAGCCTTTACCTCTGCTTCTACCTCTTACTCGCTCTCACGTCCCAGCAGTGCAGAAGTGGAAAACTGTTTTCTTACATTTTACTTACTAACGAAAAGGATTCTTGAGATGCTTTGACTCTCCGGGAATGCTCCGCTCCGAAACACATCCGATTTGAGAATGAACCTTTGCACCTTAAACTAACCGGATACATTTCCTTTGCCTGGAGATTTATCTCAAAACCAGCCAGTTCTGCTTGCTTTTGTTGTTTTCTTTACTTCCCAGGAAGAAGAAGAAAAAAATGTGACAATTTTGAGTCTGCCTTATGAAGATCATCCACTCTGTATCTGGAGTTGCAAAACTTTGGGACCTTTTTTGTTGTGCAGGATTGAAGAAGAAGAGTTGGAGAAGTGCAACATTCCCACCAAGGCAGAGTCAGAGAAGTATAAAGTCATTCGCACATTCAGCTTTCTGAAGAACAGGATGTCCAGCACACGCAACAAGAACAAGGTAAAGCCAACAAGCCAAACTGCAGATTTCCAACTAGGGATGCATATTGGAGGAGCATCAATGTTGTCGTTAAGGCTCGGTTTTTGTGGCTGTTGAGAAAAACCGGTCAGACTGCAGTACCTGGAACTAAGCAGAAGCAATAACAGTATGGTTTAATACTTTTAGCTGTTATTATATGAATTGTGGTTTATTATGATATCAATAAACTGAGTGCAAACTCCCAAAACAGACATCATGGTTCGGATTGTTAATTCTGCTGCTTGAAATTTCTTCCCCACTCTTGGTTCCGTGTGATCATCAATAAATATTAATTGATTTGAAACATTACAAAATATTTCTGATTTTGAGTGCTAAAGTTACACTACAAAACTAGTTCATGATGAGGATGTTTATTTTTAGAGCCATTTACTGTACATCCTAATAATTTTAATTTTAAATCCTTTCTTTTCATTTTAAGTTGTTATAATAAATCCCACAAAATTGATCGCTCCACCTTGAACTCAACATTACCCATCATTTTCGTAACCTGATCCTAACACTATTATGGAGTGTTTTTTGAACAGTAGCACTGTACTGTATAAAATAAATCCCACTTCCAGTCTCAGTTTTAGTCTCAGTAAAGATGCTGAAGCTTTACAGTTCCCAGCTCTGGTCTCTGATATGAACTATGCGTCTTTTGTCTTTTGTCTTTCTGGGAGACACAACCAGGAAACAGTTCTGGGAATAACTCAAGGTCAGAGCGACAGACCAAACATGGTGTCCGGCCTCTTTCCTTTCAATGATTAATCCGCGGTTGTCGAGTCAGCACAGGGACTGGAAACCCTCCCCGATTTCAATCTGTTGTTTACACTTTGGTCTGCTTCCGAGTCCCAGGACTTTTCTTACAGCTTGGAGAGAGGCGGGATTTGCTTCCATGTTTTGTTTTTTTTCCCCCTCGGGCTCGAGGTATATTTAACGTGTGAAATCGAAACTTTAGAAGACATTGTCCGAAGCTTGTCTTTAATGCAACTGTTACACCGTAGATGTAGGTGTAATTATCTGTACGGTTTGGCTGTTGACACCTATGTCTCTGGCATGGTTTTCGAAGGGGAAAGGGAAGGACAGAGAAGCCAAGGATAGGCACCTGAATGGCCACTGGTTTGGAACGGGTCCCTGTTTAGGTCCCACACTGTGTGTGGTGTGTGACAAACCAGCTTCTGGAAAGGACCTTCTGCACTGTTCAGGTGAGTGAAAGGTAAACTCACACACACCGGAGTCATCCGACTGAAATCAGCAGTGATTTGTTCCTCCCTCAGGTTGCACTGCTATTGTCCATAAGAGCTGTAAGGAGTCTGTCCCACCGTGCTTGAAGGTTGGTCTGCTTTTTATTTGGTTCTCTACTTAAAAAATAAAATGATCTGAATAGAGTTTTAATCAGATTTTCTTATATGCTACTTAGAAACTACAGGATAGATGTGCGATGACCGTGGAGAAAAGCAAGACGGCGTCTCTTCCACAGAGTAAGATTTTACAGTCTAAGTCGATCATTACAGATTTAACAAAACAATGCAGAAAAAAGTTTGGCATTTGCTTATTTTTATTTTTATTTTTTTAAATATAACAATGGATCTTTGTCTGCTTTCCCCTCAGACTTCACAGTGAGAGACAGTCCTTCCCATTTTGTGATCCCCATTTCTGCTTCTCAACCTGTCCTCACCCCAAGGGAGAGGAAGGACACGGGGACACAGTCATGCTCTTTGCCTGGAAGCTTACCCAACAGTGACAGGTCATTGAGCAATCGTAGTTTATTATATAGATTAATGGAATGATAACAGTAATAACACACTCCCGTTTTCTACTTTGTGGTACAGTATGCTCAGCGAGAGTTCAGAGACAGAATCTGAAGCCCTGAGGCCGAAAAGCCACTCGGAGGAGCTCCTGCCAACTCCGGGCTCCTCTGCCTCTAATGAGTCATCCTTCGGAGACGGTATGAGATCCAGTAAGGCTTCATGTTGAAAAAATCCACAAAGCAAAACAAAAACTAGACATGCGTCGATTACGGTTTCTGTTCTCCTGCTTCGTAAAGCTAGATCCTGATTTTTCACCGATCAAAATATTTTGCTCTAGATTTTCTATCATTAGCAGACAATATTTGTATTTTTCATAAGCGGAGGCAATGCCACACTCTGTTAGTGAAATGGCTTCTGTTGAGCTGAAATTTAAATCTACCTTTAGCATCTTGAATTAGCAATTAGGTTATTGTAATTGCAGAAAAATAAATAAATACATTTTTCCAAATGTGTTTTTTAGAATGTAGACTAAGTCCCTAACTAAAATCTCCAAAAGTCGACCCACATTGAATCAAAGAACAGCTAGCATGTCTGTGTGCAAAATAAATGTAATTTTATTTTAATCTGTTTCTTACAGGTTTTGTGCTTTGACATTGATTTAATTTTGAAACACCTCCCTGACACTGAAAATGCTGCAGCTAACTTCTAGTCTTGTTGCTAAAACAACTGGTTGTTGTGTTGTTAGCATAATCTGTTAACGCTTGGGTTTGTTGCCTACTCTGAGCAAAATAATATCAGATTTTTGAGGGTCTGTTCAACCTTAAAGTCAGCTTTTTCTGGTCACAACCAATTCCTTTGTACATCTCTAAAATAAATGCGTTGCTTTTAACCCACATAGTCTGGCACTCATTCCCTCAATGTGGTAAATGACTGAAGAAAAGCAAGTTTCTTATCTCAAAAAAAGATCTTCAGTAATAGATGTAGGTGAAAAAAATAAGAAAAAGCATTTTGCACAGTCATTATTTTCACTTCAAATGGTTTGAAAGTAAAGGGGAAATTAAATTTCCATCGAATTTTCAATAATTATTTTTCTGTGGCTTCTCCAGTTATTCCTGGAGTCCCTCCCGGTGTACGTTTGAATGTACTATGTATGACCTCTTAGTGATATTTAAGCTTAAGTCAATTTAAATGAACATAAAAATGACATTAAAGTATTTGATCTTCAAAAATGTGTTGAGAATCAACATCCTTGATCATCTCACCCTTTATATCTGATGGCGAAAAATCTTTTCAGAACAAAGAATTGTTCTGAACTGAGTTGAGCACAATTCTTTTTTTTAAATTAGGCTTGGCATCTTCCAAATTTAGCCTCTAATTTTTTTCCCTCACAGCCAGCTAATGGTGGATGTGGCTGATAAGGATGAGAAAAGAAATGAGTCTTTTTAACTGAATTTCTTTGCATGCTGCTTGCTCAAAGTGCAAGCAAATGCTGAGAACAAAATATATCAAAGCGGACGTCCGTTTTAAAAGCGTAGTGAAGACTGTTTATTAAAAATAAAAACGATCAGATGTCATTTTGTTCCTTTCTCTCTCCTCAGACTGTGTGGACTCGTACATTCAGACTCACGGCAACGTATTAGCGGATTCTGCTGATTATGAGGCCGAGTCGTGGAGTTTGACGGTGGAGCACAAGTTTTGCAAGAGGCAAGACAAGCGGGCTGTCAAGAGGCAGGATGTTATCTACGGTAAGCAAATGTTAAAGGGATGATTTGTTTTCTCATGTGCTGTAATCACATGAATGTTTAAAAAATTGTCAGATTGAGTAACATTTTTGTGCAGCGTTTCTTTTCCTCTTGACACCACGAGTTATGAAAGACCAATATGAAGTTGTTGCATAGTTGTGAAGCAGAAGAGAAAAAGGAAAAAAGAGAAGTCTTTGCCTTCATCTGTTTTAGTTAAATCTCTTTTTTTTTTTCTTTCACATTACAACAATATTTGACTTTGGATTGACGTTTGTAGCTGGTACTGATCGAGCGTTTGACCCGACACAGAGCTGATGCAGACCGAGCTCCACCACCTTCAGACTCTGCACATCATGGCCGAGGTTTTCCGGCGAGGCATGAAGGAAGAGGTGCAGCTGGACACTGAGTCGGTGGAGCGGGTGTTCCCCTGCCTGGACCAGCTGCTCGCCTTCCACCACGCCTTCTTCACTGCCATGAAGGAGCGGCGTCAGAGCTCCGGGCAGCCCCCGGGTCACAGGAACTACCTGATACAGCAAATTGGTGACATCTTGCTCCGACAGGTTGGCACTAACCTTACAAATTACCAATGTAGTAGAGTGCAGTGCAATAATGAAACCTGTCTGTAGTTTTCAGGAGAGAATGGAGAAAAAATGAAGCAGGTGTACGGAGAATTCTGCAGTCATCACAACGAAGCAGTAGCCTTTTTTAAGGATCTCATGCAGCATAATAAGAGATTTCAAAGCTTCATTAAGGTATTTCTTGTCCTAAATCTTAGTTAGCATAGTTACAATTCAGTGGAGTTAAACATTGTGTAGTAAAATATATAATTTTTTAAAGCAACAAGGTCATAACTCTTTGGTGCGGCGGAGAGAGATCCCAGAATGCATTTTGCTGGTAACTCAAAGGATCACAAAATACCCAGTGCTACTGGAGAGGATCCTACACTACACTCAAGGTTAGGCAGCAACTGCCCTCTGCTGTTAAATCACAGTCACTGCAGAGACTGAAACAAGTACACCAAATTGTTCTATATTTTTGTCCTTTCTGATCTTCCAGAGCAAACGGAGGAGCATGGCAACCTTTCCAAAGCCCTGACTCACGTTCGTGACGCGATAGCGGGCGTTGACTTGAGAGTCAGCGAATACGAGCGCCACCAGAGACTACAGGAAGTGTGGAACCGCATGGAGAACCGCAGCGCGGCCAAGCTGAAGAGCGGCAACACCTTCCGCAAGCAGGACATGATGGGTCAAACTCTCAGACACCAGGGCATGCTGCTGTGGAAGACCGCCACTAGTCGCCTTAAAGGTGAGAATATCTGATTCCCTACTGATTGTTACTCCACAGTTAATGTGATTGAGTTATTATATTGAAACTGATCTTGTGACATTACTTTCTGCTTATGTTGACTGTCCTAGATGTCCTGGCGCTCCTCCTCACAGACGTACTCGTCTTCCTTCAAGAGAAAGACCAGAAATACACATTTGCTACTGTGGTGAGTGTAAGAAATAAATATCATCGGAGTTACTATCATCCTTGCCTTTAGCACTCTAAGGCATTTTCTACGCTTTTTCCACAGGACCAAAAGCCTCCTGTCATCGCGCTGCAGAAGTTAATAGTTCGAGAAGTGGCGAACGAGGAGAAAGGGATGTTTTTGATCAGCGCCTCTTCTGCAGGCCCAGAAATGTACGAGGTCCACACTTCATCCAAAGAGGAGCGAAATACCTGGATGAGGCTCATTAGAGAGGCCGTAGAAAGGTTGGTTTGTGTCTGGAACGTTCCGAGCCTTGTGATGTATTCATACGTTCATATTTTGTTACATTCCAACCTCGAAATTCAAAGCATCATGTGACTCCAAGACTGTATGTTTTTTATTTTGGCTCTCACAATTGTTGTACGAGTGTCAAAGTGAAGCCCAACACATGTACTTTCACAAGCGAAGCTTTAAGACTTTCGTCTTTGAGTTTATTTCAAATGTAATAGTCACAAAAGAAAGGGACGGGAAGCTGGGGAAAAGGTTTAAAGGGAAAACAGTGAAAAAGAGGCATAGAGAGAACACAAGTAAACACCCTAGAAATCTGTCTCTAAACTTTCAGAAAGAGAAAAACGATGAAACCAAGAAACTACAACAAACAGATGCATGTATAATAATAGTTATCACTGGAAAGAACATGGTACAAGTTAAACAATATTTGGTGACAAGCGTAGCCTAACTGAGAGTGTATCTAAAAAACACCTGAATCCTAAACACCTATGCGTGTGTACTGGGTTTTATTTAGAGACATTAGATTTGTTCCGAAGAAATGTGCAAAACATAAAAAATTGCTTCTACTTTACCTTGTGTTGGTCCGTCATATAAAATCCAGAAGGAACAAATATTTGAATTCGTAGTTGTAACGTGACAAAATGTAAAAATGTTTAACTTTACTCCTATATTGTTAGTGGTTTTTTATCGTTTGACTCAGCTGCCCTGAGGAACCTGAGGAATACGCAAGTGAATCAGAAGAAGAGAAGCGAACTGCTGAGGCTCGTTTCCAGAAGATCCTCAAGTTGCAAGGTAAATTCGTTCCAAGTAGGTGTTGTGTATATTCTGCCGACGGGAGTTGGGAGGTAGACATTTTTATTTTTTTCCTAATTTTTGAAATGCCTGAAACTGCGCATCAGAGAGCTTGACGAGTCAAGACCAGCAGATCTGCTCCAGCTTGGAGGAGAAGCTGCAGATCTACACAGAGCTGTCCGCGCTGAGCGAGAGGACGGACGCCGCGCTGCTGGAGCCGCGACTGCTGGTGCAGCCTCAGTCAGAGGAGCTGCCGCAGGCCGCTGCGCTACTGGCTGCTGCTCTGCAAGAAGGTGGGACATAACAGTATAGCATTTCTTGCCATGTTTTACTTAGATGATACATACAAATCTCTGCCTTCTTAGCTGAAATATCACACAGCAAATCCATAAAGACAGGGTTTCTTTGCAGTACTGATTAATCCAAAAATGTAGGAAATTTTATTTGATTGTCAAAACTGAAACAATATTGAATAATTTAAATAATTTCATTTAGTTTTCAGACAGTATTGCATTTTCTTAAAGATTAAAAAAAGTACATTCCTAAAAAGAAAAAAACTGTTTCATATGCTTCTGTGTATTTCTATATAATCCTACGAATTCAAAATAAGAGGAACAATTTTACTGTTTTGGAGACTTCTACCTCTAATACTTTTGATTTGCATTCACATTTTGACACATAAAAGAGAAAAAATAGATATGCTGCAGGATTTTTAAAGAGGTAGTAGTGTTAAATATAGCAGAAATTAAGGAATGGAAATATTATTTCTATTTTTGTATTAAAGCATGCTCCTTAATATTCATCAGATTTATATTTGACTTGAAAATAGTGCATCAGGGTACATGCTGTTTCTTGACGTGTTAATAGACTAAAAATGCTGGGAGTTCTGACTATTGATGTGTTCAATGAGCAAAAAAAATATATTTTTTACATGTTTGACTTGCCAATCAGGGTCAATTACAGATAAACTAATCTTTGGTCGTGTGATTAATGAATCTCATGTCCTGATTTGATAAAGTGTTGTAGATTTGATATAGAGATGATCTATATTTCTGATTAAAATGTAAAAAAAAAAAATAGTCTCTTAAAATATTAATATGCTTATATTATACATATTTTTCCATTGGGTGCTGCTCTTGCTCAGTATCGTTCTTTTATTTCAGCCACGTGTTTTTCTTTTCTTTCATTTGCTTTTCAGCTGAGAACCTCAAAGCCGCGCTGTCATCCAAGGCCCGCTCTCTGTGGAGTCACAACCAGGACTCGGACTCGGTGTTTCCCATCAGCCCCGCCGCTCTGTCCGATCCTTCATCCGAACCTTCGGAGGAAAACGGGGGAAACCGGAGCGACGGTTTTGACCTTCAGCCTACATCTGACTTGCAGAAAAACCACCAGAGTATAGTTGACTTTGAGGTAGAACATTTATTTCTTTTAATTGTTGTTTTTCTAGTTTTATGCAGTAAATTGTTAATAAAAGCACCCACCCATTACTGCTGCAGTTCAGGTAAAGTGGGGCTGCAGAGGTAACACAGCCTCTCCCAGGTTGGTTCTGGTTTTTTTCCACCCTATTTACAGATATCAGCCTAGTGTTCCTTTAATAATTGATCACCGTCTGTTAGAATTACATTTCAATCTTAATGTTGTGAATTATTGATAGACTCATAATAAAGGGAAGTCCATTTAGCTCTTAAAGATCCTGCAGCATTAAAAATAGATATGGAGGCTTGTTCCAAAGCCGTTAGTGCGTTTGTGCTGCTCTCTGCACCCTTTATGACCTGTGAGCTAAATTACACCGATAAGAATGAGTCGTTTTCTTATCGGCTCCTGTCAGGTGGTGGGGGCTCCTAAATGATGCTGTATTGATGCATTTTGCCTGGAGGGGGCGCAATTGCTACATGAATCTACTCTTGCCATGATTAAAATGCATTTTGAACTCCCCATGCAGCTTGTTATTTTGAATAATTTTGACACTGATGTTAAATATTGCATGAAAAGACATGATTGCTATATTGACCTGTATTGGTATTTGAATTTTTCTTCTCTAACAGGCTGCTGAGGGTGTCCAAACCTTGACTCAGTTACTCTACAGTTTGCAGGTAAGAGCAGACCAACAAGAAGTAGTGCATGATTGTGAAATGGAATCAGTTTTTTGTGATTTCTACTAATTTTGCACCTAGATACTCATGTTTTTATTTGTAGTCTTGCCACAGTTTTAAGTCTAAACTTTAACTGTGCCATAATAACTAATCAATATTATTATTTTTTTCATCTAAAAAATTTAATTCATGCTCTTTTCATTCTTTTAAGATATAAAGAGCATTTTTAATTGTTGTAAAAAAAACCCCCCGAAAACCTCGTTGAAGTTGAAACAATATATATATATTTGCAAGCTGCACCTTCTTTGGTAGATTCTGACTTTACTCATCTATGTTTAGCCGTCACACAGATATATTTGTTTGCAGAAGAGACCCGAAGCCACAGGTTTGACAAACAGAGTAACAGTGCTGTGTTTGACTGTTTGAAGCCAAAGGAAGCAAGCAACAGGAGCTCTTCCCCCAAATGGTTTATTTTTTTGTTCGGAAACACAGGAGGGTCTTTTGTTTGGCTTTGCACACACTCGTCTCTCACTATAAAATGTAAATTTATGTAGAGAGGGTGTGTGTGTGTTTGTATGTATTTGCATTTGGTTGTTTTGTGTGTGTGTGTGTGTGTATACGCTTTCCTGTTTGGATTTAGAGGTTTTGATCACAATGTGATTTTCATATTCAAAGTTTTGTTTTCCCCTCATGCGTCTGCAACCAAAACCAGTGATTCTATCAGTAAAGTGGATGCAAGGGGGAAAAAAACTAGGTCACCGGTGGAACCTGATTCTAATTTCCATTATAATTTGCCATTCAAATCACCTGAAACAAGGATGCACATGTGCAGTAACGTGCACAGGTAGACACTAGGAGGTGCTAGAATGCCTGTCCTTTTTACACTGAAGGAAAAAAAAGTGCCCTTCTAAAATATTTTTAAAAAATTGTACAGCATGTGGTGGAACAAAATGAACATTTTCTGTTTTGTTGTGGCTAGGCCTGTCGCAGTAAGCAATAAATCAATTAACCACATGATAAATTAAAATGAGCTCAGTAATTGCCATTTGCATTATGTGTCGTTTTTCTTTTCTCTCTCCCTCACTGACAAAAACTGCGTGACAAAAAGCTTTTGTCTCAACTAGCCGCTTTTTGTGAAGGACAGTTTTGTTTAGAGAGACTTCATAACTCGTTTTATTTTGTTGTTCCTTTTATTTTGTTTACTTTTTTGGATATTCAAAATGTTTTCCAGTTGAAGTGTTAAACGTTCATTGATTCTTGAGTCATTATGCCTTAGCTATTATATGAACTGAAAAGGGTCTTAAAACACGGTGCTGTGGTGGTGCAGGGGTTCAGCACAACCCACGTAAGGAGGCCTTAGTCGTCGACGCTGATGTCTCAGGTTCGAATCCCGACCTGGTGACCTTTGCTGCATGTCTTTCCCTCTTTCTTATTACCCACTTTCGTGGCAATTCACTATCATATAAAGGCCCCTAGAGCCAATAAAACCTTTAAAAAACAAAAAACTTTGTTTATTGCAATAACTCGGGGACAATTTATCGTCCGGCAAAATTTGTTATCGTGACTGGACTACTTACACTTCAAAATGTCTGAATAAATGTTCATGGTGAGGTTAACCATTATTTCTTGTTTACGCCAGGCTGCCGTAACCATTCAGGACACTTGGTACGAGGTCCAGAAGCTCCTCCTGCAAGCGAGCGAGCTGGCCTCGCCCCGCGGTCCCTGCCTGCACCTCCACGGGCTCCGCGGCAACTCGCTGCAGGAGCAGGAGAAGCAGCGCAACCTGGAGAAGCGCAAGGAGGAGGTGGCGGCGGCCCAGCGGCTCCGGGAGCAGCTGCGCCAGGAGAGGGAGCGCTGGGAGCGAGAGTGCCAGGCCAAGGAGAGCCAGCAGGTGGAGCAGGAGAGCCAGCTGGTGGAGAGGGAGAGGAAGTGCCTGCAGGCTGCGCAGAAGCTGAGGCAGGAGAGGGAGGAGCTGGAGGAGCAGCTGGAGGAGTACCAGCAGAGCCTGGAGCGCCTCCGTGAGGGGCAGAGGAGCGTGGAGAGGGAGCGCGAGCGTCTGGAGGACCAGCAGAAGCTGCTGCAGGCCTGGACGCACGGGCGGCAGAGCAGCCTTCCCGCCGTGATACCCCACATGGTCATCCCTCTGGATGTGCAGCAGGTAAGAAGTCCAACCTCCAATCGGCATTCCTCTGGAAGAAATGCTCGACCCTTTGAGGAGAAAAAATAAAAATGAACCAAAACCAAACTTTATTACGGCTGACATCATTTTGCAGGTATTTTCAGTGTTACAAAAAAAAAGTGAACGCAAAAGTAGTTTTTGTCTTTCTTGTTTTTGTATGTAGGTATGCTATACTCATATTCCTTTAAAGGGGCAGTATTATTTAAAATCAAAGCTATTGAGCTTTAAATCATATTATATTGTTATTCCCTCATCAAAATCAAGTCTAGACTTGCCTTGATTCTTTCGTGCATGTTTGAGAAATCATTTAATCTCCCGTGGCAACCATTCAGCTATGCAAAACACTTGGGGAGACCTAGTTTCTCCTCAGAACTGCAGTTTCCAAGCTTCTGAGCCTCCGCCTAACGGAGCAGCCCTCCCCCACTCAACTCCTTCAGACTATCCAGTAGCAATTAGCAAACACCTGGTGGAACTGCAGATCTGTTGAGCTCATTACACAAGTTACTTCCTGGTGCAATGCTGGTAAAAACGTTTTTAAAGATTAATAGAGAAGCCATGTTGTGATGACTTCCTGGAAGTGGACTTTCAGAAAGAGCAATAGTTCCTTAAAACACAATTTAAAGGCAATAAATTATGATTATAAGTCACATTTGACATATGCAGCATTTTTATAAAAGCTTAAAGTAACATAGTTACTTTATTTTGCTATAAAATGGCACTGTGTGCCTGGAAAATACATAGTACTGACCCTTTAAGACGCTGCGCTATGTGGAGAGCCTCTAGTCATGTGACTCCACCCGCTCCCGTCTGTAACAAGAAGTGAAAAAGACAGTGAGGTTGAGAAAATTGAGGAAATTTACAATTTTGAAGTGCCAGCAGTAGATGTGGTCGTGGAGGAAGAGGAGCAGAAATGAGCAATTATTTGGGAATATTCTGGATAGAGTAAGGATGTTGGAAAGTAAGACTTTCTTTTACTTCTAAACTTGTTCAGTTGTGTGTTTTTTATCAGTAACTTGCACATAATTGCGAAAAATTATGTGCAAGTTTAGATTTGGGGTTTAGTGCTATCCTCCATTTATTGTTCAAGGTGAACTACTCAATATATCACAATATTGACTTTAGGCCACGTCGCCCAGCCCTAGTGGTGTCATGAAGCACGGTTCGTCCAGTATTCCTTTCAGTGACCTCACTAATGAGATTCTTCTTCTTCAAAGAGCTATCGGCTTACACCGGTTCACCCGTTTCCTCCGCAGCAGCTCAACCCAGCCTTGATGTACAAGCTGTGATAACGAGAGCAATTCCAGCGCCATTCGTCTTCACGCTTCAGCGGCTCGGCTCACCAATGAACATCTCAATGATTAATGATAATTAAACCGCCGCAAATAAAAGCTTCAACAAAAATAATTAAAACCCGAGGCACGCGGCCCAAGGAACCGATCAATTGTGTCCTAAAGGGCTTGAATTATTGACACTCTGTTTGAAAAGCACCTCACTGAAATTTGCCCTGAAGCCGAAAGGCGTAGAAGATAAAGGATCTCTGCTCTCTCGGACCGCTACAGACCTCGGCTTGAATGATGAAACCAACGTGCCACATGTACCACATACAACGTCTTGCAAAGGATATTCACTCAAAGGTGGTCAGATTGGATGGAGACCACGGATGAACATCAGTTTTTAAGTTTTGTCGCCGCTTCCTTATTGAATTCAGCTCCGGACTTTATCTTGGCATCCTAACAAATGGGTTCGTTCTGACATAAACCTTTCCATTGTAGGTCCGACAGCAGTTTTTGTCCCACTAGAAGCTAAATCTCTGTCCAAACTTCAATTATTTGTGGCTTCTATCAGATTATTTCAGGATAGCCCCGTGCATGATGATCCCATGCACTACCTTTTAGCAACCGTCCATTTTTTGAGTGTATTCTCCAGTTAACAGTTATTCGATTACTAAATTAGTAGATTAGTTATTTCATAATTGCCATGATTAATCCAATCAATCCTTTCATCCCTGTAATAAGTACTCTTTCCGTGTATGTGGAGCTCTGCTGGCAGGTGGGTCTGCACCACAATGAGCGGACAAATGAGCACACTCAGGTTACAATATTCCCCCTCTCCCTCATTAATTTACACACGGCACTGTGGGTCTTTTTTTTTCCTTTGTAGGCTAGATTTGATAAGGCTCTCCTTGCTTTGAGCAGACTCACTGTATGTATTTCCATTCATCTATTTTAGTCGCCACGGAGGCCGCAGTAACAAAGCTGTGCTTTCTAAAAGGCGAGCGGAGGCAGTGGAGGTCCTAATGTTTCCCTGGTAATGTTTTAGCCTAAGGCAGTAGTTCATAGGGTCAGAGACGGATCGAATGACACACACACACACACACACATACATACACACACTCGCATATCAGCTCTCAGGTCGTATCTAATTAGCTGTGCTGCCTCCACTCAACAGTGGAAAAGCCCTGTTGACGTGATCACTAGACAGGATCGTCAGCGGTCATTGAACGAGTTGCCAGGGTTACACCCTGGACAGGTCCAGACGGACATCTTTCACCAAAAAAAATCTAATTATCAGTCAGTTCATAAAATTGAATACACTGTAACACGTTGTGTTTTAGAAGTCTGCACTGGAAACAACCAATCATGACTTTTTGAGACCGATTTCAAAACATCAGCAAATAAAGTCCAAACATCTTTTATATTATTTTAATACACCATGAAAACTAGAACACATGGCTGTGGGGTTCATTCTGCGCATGCACGAGCAGATGACAACAAAAACAAGAAAGCATTGTGCTGTATTGTGCTACTTAACCAGTTTAGCTTAGCATAATTCTTGATGAGGAATATTTTCCATGAGCACTTTGTTGGGAGACGGAGACGAGTTGTTATTTACAATTAGGTGGAAGCTAAAGGTGAGAAACACATGCACGTTGCATGACATTCTAAAATAACAGCACCATCTTGTGGCCTGGCATAATAACTACAGCTGACTTGAGGTATCTTGGTGGTTCCGTCCAAATGTGGGTCTTTTTCTGAGTCGACATCTGAAAATACTGACAGGTTCACCTCCGAAATGGTCTTTGATCTCCTGCATCTAAAGGAAAAGTCTTCGTCACTGATGCTCTCAGAACTATTTCATTGTGTTTTTTGCTGTGAAATATATTTACATAGGCAATGACTATAATTTACTTGTTACTTGTTCAATGTAACATCTCATGCTGCTAGAACATTTTACAGCTGGGGACACAGTTGGAACATCTTAAAATTTCCTTTGAATTCACGCTGCTTTCAACCCGAGAAACGTAACGGTGGGATTTTTCTCTGCCTGACAGGCCTCTCCGCCAAACAACTCCAGACAGCACTTCGGCAACGGCTCTGTGTTTGTGAACGAGGCGGCGTTTGCTGGCGGCAGCGTCAACAATCGCCACTTCCACCACAAACGGAACGACCCGAGAGCACACAATTGTTTCAACAGCTTGTTGGACAGATCCAACAACAGACAGTACCCCGGTGTTACGAGCCCGCACGGCACTGGATACATCTACACTAATCCCCTGGGAAGTCCGAAGCACTCAACCGGTGGTAAGAAATACCTAAAACCGTGTTCATAGAAGGCTGGTTTATTGTATGTTAATATCTTTAAATTGTCATTGACATTAAATTAGCAATAAATGCTAATTGGCATTGACCAGATAATTGGTGTTACCTCGTTGCCTCCTTTTGTAATGTAGGCTTGAATTAAAGACTCAGTTGAGTCCCATCATCCACCATGTAACATGTAAACCATTTAATTGAATGAAGGAATTACTGTTTTTAAGATTTTGATTAGTTTTCAATTGAATAAGCCATATTGAAATATTTCAAATATCTACTTTGACCAAGAAAACTCCCAAACATCTAAAGTCTTTTTATGCTCATAAAGCAGACTGCAGTGTTAGTTATATGAGTTAAATTCTTGCTATTGTATTAATATGAAATGCAACATATATTTATTTTGTAACTGTAAAGCACATTATGTTGCATCCAACAAAATCTTTACCAAACATAGTTCCTATGTGGTCTTAAAAAATCAGGAAAATTGTAGAATTTGATCAGTATTTTCCTTGTCTGGATAAGAAAAGGAAATTTGAAGAAATGCTTGTATTTCCAGATGTTAGGTCATGTCTCACTGTCTGTGTGTTATCTTTTTGCCCCTCTTCCTTTTATGCTTTGTCTTTCCTTCCTCCCTGTCTCGAGGAAGAAGGAAACAATGATACATTCCTTGTATCATTGTTTTTTTCTTTCTTTCTGTCCTTCATTGTGTCCTGTCCTCCCTTCCTTTCTTTCTGGTGCCGTTCTGTAGGTCATTCCTTGTGTTTTCTCTTTTGTCTTTTATGTTTTGGTCCTTTCTCATATCCTTTTTCTCCTTTCCGCCTTTCCTTTTACCTCTCCTACCTTTCTTCCTTCCTTCCTTGTTTCTCGTTAGTCCTTGAGCCATTTCTTACTTTCTTCTCTTCCCTTCCGTCTCCCATCTTTCCTCCCTTGTATGCCTTCTTCCTTTATTCCTTGTGTCATTTGTGTGTTCATTTTTTCCCACTGTTTGGTTTTTCCAGGTTTTGCATTTAAAAAACCCGCCAACATGTCCATTAAATAAATGTTAAATAACGTGCTAAGTGCATGGTAGCGCTTCCCGATACTTTGCTTTCGGCATTTTGTGGTCAGGGCTGTAAGTGAATGGCTTCGATTACATTTTCCAGTTTTCATTTCAATTTTTTACCTAACACGATTAGGTGTGTTGGTGCTAATGGCACAGTGAGGGGTTCTGCTATCAACCCATCAGCTGACAGAAGAAATGTTCTGCCTGTGAGAATGTAAACAAAGCGGCGCTTCACTGGTTTCACCCACGCTTGCGAGAGCACACTGAGCTTTCAAGGCTGTATCCCTGGTGAGGCCTCGTCTGCCCTTCCTCTCAACCCCCCACTCCACATTATTGTCTCACCATCTCCACCTGATCACCTCCCACCCGCCCCACAGGCCTGCCAAAGGAAGAGAAAAAAAAAATCAATGTATTCTCCATCTATCGCCTGCCAGGGGTCACAACAATACGTGAATCACAGTTCACAAGCGACGGGTGACTGATTAGGACATTGATCTTGAAAAAAAGATAAAAAATCTTTACAAAACTCATTACTGCATGACTTGTCATCACAGCAGGTGAACGGACAGGGGGAGTGGGGAGCGGGGTGAAGGTGTGAGGTACGGGGTAGAGGAATGAGAGATCCAGACACAAATGGATCTATGTTTCTTCTCTCAGGAGGTGTCAGCAGTCAGCAACACTCTCACGTTCCTCATCTCTCATCCTGGTATCGCACACCGTAGATGAGGAAAATAACCGTTTACATTCGGCGCAAGTGTCCGTCTTGGCAGGAACGTGGGTAAGAGCTACCCGCGCCACCCGCCCGAGTTCCTGGAATTGTTTACCGTCTCTCGTTCATTGATTAGCTTATTAACCCCTTCCCCGTCATCGAGCGCACACAGGGCCCCGACGAAACCTGAATTACTTGTTAACAAGCCGAGGGAAATAACGGCCGCGGTTTTCAGCGTCAGGGTTGTTTCAGATCATTTTTTTCTGTAATGGATTGCTCAGTGAGTCCCACAAGGGCCTGGAACAAACTAATCCACACAGGGGGAATATAATAATTGATCTTTTCTTAATTTCCTGCTTGATTAAACACCCCTATAAAGGCCCATCCTCTTACTTTATGCAGATTTAAAGAGCTTCTTTGTCACTATACTTAGATTGAACCTCACCCTCACACTCCCTCCGTGGCATGCAGAGGAACTTTCTGTTTTTAGTGAGAAAAAGAAAAAGAAGATCCTCTTTCAAATGCAAATTCTCCACTGTGCCGTCACATGATTCAAGACACGATCGCACATCCCCTCTTCTCCTTAGCATGTAACTGCTTCTCTCTGAGACGCACGTTTTCACGGAGTAGATTTCCATAATTTGATCCAGGACAATGTAATCTCTTTGAAGCAGTTGGGTGGAATTTACCGAGACGATGCTGACGAGTTGCGATCCTTTTCACGAGTTTCTGAAAAGGATCGGAGATGTGAGTAAAAAGAGCGGGAAAAGATAAAACCAGTTCACCTTTACAGTGGACTGTGGATGAGTTGGAACTTCAAAGGAAAAAAACCAAAGTAAAACCTTTAATTTCCACTTTACTATTATGCATTGCTTTTTTTTTTGTTGTTGTTTTAACACTACATTATGTCCAAAAGGTCAAAGGGTATTTGTAAGGCACTATACAATGAAGTCATCCTATCGCTTTTAGGGTGTTTTGACAGCACCAGCATTCTGCTTTTGGCTAGACTGGATGGGGTACTTCACCGCAAGCCATTTAGATTTAAGATTCAATTTCTCAACATTGCTCTGCACAAGATTGGGTAATAAAATTATACAATCTTGTGTTTTCCCTGAAGTCCCTCTGGCACAAAACAAAAAACAAATGAAAAGCACTGCAGCAGAAAAATGCGGTCTGATCGAACAAACCGAGGACATATCAGTTCGTGCCTTTTTCAGCCGGTGTGTATCCAGTGAAGTGTGTGTGTTTTGAGCGACCGTATCGTTTATGGGTCCAGCCGAGTTTCTGCAGATCATAAAAACGTACGCGCCTATCCCAGGCTTTGTCACAAAAGTTGTGGTGTAGGTTTTGTTTTTCCCTTTGTCCTGAACATACAAGATAAATGGGGCCATTGACTTATTTTATTTCAAATGTTATTAGTTTTATTTCTTAAACAAAGTAGTTAAATATCCATATGTCCAAATATGTTGGGACAACAGAGGCTTGTTATGAGGGAGTTTTTTTTTGTGACCACACAACAAACAAGGCATCTAGATCCTATGTTGAGTCTGAAGTCTGTCATTTTTACCTGTGCTTCCTAAAGTAATCAGCATGAATATTCATATCTTCATCTGTTTTTGGAAGGTTCTTAGCAGAAGAGCTGATAAGAGCATCTGTTTTATGTAAATCTAGTTTAATTTAATTGTTCCTTCTGTATGTGGGCTTGAAGCGACACAGAGTTCTGTCTCTCTGTGCTGCTGCTTCATAACTGAGTCATACGTCCTTCAGTGAGGGGAAAAAAAGTGAACAGAATGGAAAAATTAAAGTAAAAATGTGACAAATGTGAGACCGCTGCTTTATTTTCATTCTCTGGCGTTGACATGGAAATAAAGAAAGTCCTGTTGTTGCCATGGAAGTATAAAAAAATCAAATCTAATGTCGCCGCCATGAAAATCAAACACGTTCTTCAACAGTTAGGCGTCTAACAACCGTCCTTCCTTTAACTCGTGGAAGTGAGACAAAAAAAAATCTCAAACTGAAAAATTGCACATAAGCGCACCATAAATTTCAAATTTTAATTTGTGAACAAAGTAGGACTTTGGTTACAATTCATTTACACCCAGGTAGGGATTTATTGAGAAACGGCAAAAGCAAATGAGGCAGGTTAGCAGGGTTTGCTAAAAACTGATGGTGCCATACAGGACATGTTGCTGTGAAATGTCATCTCTGCTGCCTGGAAATGAAGCAACTGTCTTCAGTCAGAGGCCTGTTTGAGAGCCTGACTGCTACTGAATATCATCACCTTGCCTGGATAATACAAGCTACAACATTTAATTTCCCTGTGGGATAAAAATAAACCCTTTTTTTTGAATTGGTATTTTTTTGCCTTCCACACCAAGCCACAAACAGCGATATCATATGGTTGATGTGACTGACAACTTCAACATCAAGCAACCTACTTACACCTTAAAGTTTATATTTTATTTAGAAAGCGTTTTGCCAAGCAGGAAAGAAAGTTTCTAATTCTGAAGCGTGTTTTTTTTTTTTCTCTCAAGCAAGCTGCTAGCTGTATACGAATATTACTAATATGGGATATCTCCATGACAGAGATTGAGTGTTTTTATCATCTGGCTCCACGTTGATATCTCATCTATCAGCAACCATGTGGCGGCTGAGAGGGCGACTCTAACAGACGCTCGTATGATTAATCAGACAGAGAGACTTTCCTGCAGGGACACAATGAGGCAATTTACAGTTCATGCCATCTGTTACCATGACAGCACACCTACCCTAATACTAGACAGCCCGTCCATTAAGACAAACATAAAGATGCAGCTCTACCCTAAATGCACAACTACATGCAACCCACATATTACTGCCTTTTTATGATTTTGTTTGTTAGAATAACTACATATTATTTAATCTGTTTAGTATCTCAGACCCTGTATTATCACCAAGAGTGAGCCGGCAGGGCTCCTTAAAGTCAAGTCCTAAGTTTTAGATTATCATAAACAGAGGATACATTGGATAGTGCTGAGATGAAGGGAACTGACTTTAGAATCTGTTATTGCATGAACCTCGTACTTTGATCTTAAAAAACCCACTGCGATTAGAAAAACACTGGTTGGCTAATCAGGGCGAGATTGTTAAATAATTTAGCAGCACTTGCTGAACTATGAACCTAACTCTTTCAAGCATTAGCAGTAATAAGGGTTTTGATGATCTTAAGCATAAAAAAGTAAATTCAATTCAATAATTTTCAAAAAGTTTTTTACGTGTCAACTCAACACAGTGTTTAGACTCTGAAATATGAACGCAGATATTCAGAAACTCTGCATAATGGAATGACTGATTTGCTTTATTCCCAGTAAACCAAACATTTCTTTAAAGAAAGATGCCATTCCTCTCAAAAGAAGCCTAAAAAAAAATCCAGATTACACTTTGTGAAGTACAGATGTTGTAACATCATGCTGTGGAGATGTTTTGATTGGTGCACTTCACAAAATGTGTTTAAATAATTTAAATAATTGATTTATATCCTGTTTAGGGATAGAACTTTTAAGAAGGTAGCTTTACCTTTCAGTCAGGAAGGTAAAGCTTACAGTAGGTTTAACTGAGTCTTTGATTATGTCACCAAATTAATTTCAAAGTGGTTGATTGATGAGAAAATCTTCAGGCAAAACTGAAAAGATGTTTGAAAGCAACAAATCTAACTCAGTTAGAGCAGCTCCAGCAGGCAAAATCCAGTTCACTGTTGTGAAAATTTGTGTAAGGTTGACCCATCTTCTACCAATCACTGTAAACCTTTGAGCATTCTCAAAAAACTTTATTTTCTCTTTTGAATAGGCTTATTTAATGTCTCTCTACCTAGGTTGAGGAGTTACTGTGTGGAATTGAACTGTCTTGTCTTTTTTTTTTTTCTTTTGTGTTCACTCAGAGCACAGCTACAATGGTAACACCTGGATGTCGACAGCTGACCCCGATCCGGAGCTCCCACATCCCAGTGAGCATCATCTGGAGCTGAGCACGCTGGTTTCCTTGGAGACGGACAGCAATCAGGAGGAGGGAAGGGAAACGATCGTGTTCCTGTGAATGTTGAACCATGTCAGACACCCGGAAACATTTCCATCTTATATTTTGCCTCACACGCCTCTCACTGCCGTCTCCTCTCCCATGCATCTCATCTCTTGCGCACTATATTTAATGCTCTTGAAAAAGATCCTTTAACTGAGGCTCTACCCTGTATCAATGAAAATGTCAGCAAGCCCTACTTTTTCTTGCAACTCCAGTAAATTACAGAGCAGCTTAGCAGACCTGTTGTCCGTGAACACATGTTGCCTCTCGGTTTAAAGAAAAAATAACGTCTGACATGATTGCAGGAGAAATGTTGCACTTCTGTTGCTGTGCTTGTTAAATCAGGGATTAACACGAAACAGTAGAAGCAAACACTTCAAGTACAGCAAATCCTACTTTAGGAATAGTTTGGTGGTTTTTGAAGCGAGGTGATGTTAGCAGGATTGTAAGATGGTCATATTTCAGCTGCAGATAACTCTCTTGATGTCTCCATTTGATGTAAACTGAGATTAATATTTCTCAAAGGCTGAAGCTAACAGCTAGCTAGCTAGTTGTAAAACAAGTTCAGTCCCAGAAACGTCATAGTGGTTTACGAAAACACTAAAAATACCATTGTTAGGTTTGCTTTGAGTGGATATTTAAACAGTAGTCGATGGTTATTTACACAGGAAATGAAAGAAGAAGGTGGTGCGCCACCAATGATCTTCCTGTGTGAAACGTGTGCTGTACTGAGTACAGAATAGAAAAGTAAGGCAGTTTAACGAACAATAAAATAGGGTTCACTTAAACTGCCATATAACCTTTTTCTTTTTTTGCATATACACTGTTTTTGTTTATATCATCCATATCTCAACGGATGTGAACACTTTCAGTTTGACTTGTTTTGAATAGCTTAGCCCCGTTTCTGGCTAGCTGTTAGCCTTTAAACACTGAGGATTGCTTTTGTTTTCTAAGAAACTTACTGACATGACATATCTGCAACAGAAACCATCTCCGGTTATCTCTATGATATCAACTTCATAGAACTTTATTTTTAAAATCCGGACTAAGTCGTTAAGGTGGCAGTGTGATTGAAATGTTTTTTGTTTTTTTTTAATTGACATATATTCTTCAAACAATTTCTGCATTTATTTAACAAAGACCTTCGGTTTGTAAATGAGCGAGGCTACCTTCACTTTGCCTTAAATGCAAAAATAATTTTGGCATTTGCCTTTTTTAGCAAGAATTTAGCTAAAACCACAATTCTGCTAACTCACTCAACCCTGCATGCATAGAAGGCTTTCATCTCTTCCATTATATTTTATGAAAAAGAGAAAACATGTTAAACCTTACAGGTTGTAAACTGTCCTGAGAATATTTTTGAAGTGCCCATAATAATACAAAGTTGCCTTCCTGATGCTGTTCTGCTTACTTCTGAGCGATTGCACTTGAATATTCATGTTGTGCATTTGCATGCTGTTTCTCCAGAGCATTTTGCTTTCTTAAAACAGATCTGTGCCAATGCTTTAGCCGTGCCCCGTTGTTTTTACATGCACTACAAGACAGAAAATTATTCAATTTTTCTGTTTTCTTTTACGTTTGCTGCAAGGGCAGTAAAGCAGTGGCAGTATTTAATGTGGTATTTAGTAAAATGTACAGAAAATATGTTCGTTATTTATTTATTGCATAACAATTTAGGTTTTACCGGGTTTTTTTCTTCTTAAAAGGTCGATTTGTACATAATTGTGTAACTGTGTGAACGTCGTCATTCCATGAGCGTTAAATAGCCACACGTATCGATAAAATGTCATTTGTGGACTCCCGAGACCTGAGTTTTGTTTTCCTTTTGGCTTGTTAAGTAAAAATCCACTTTTGTTTTACTATTTCAATAAAACTGCACCAACGAGTGGCGCAGCCGCAAGCATCACCCCATGTATCATGTCCTTGATTTCGCTGTGCGGTGTCTCCATGGGTGCAAACAGATGTGAGCGCGACTGGCCGCTGTTCAGCTGCCAGCGGTGACAGGTGGCAGACCAGGTGCATGAATGTCAATGACTCGGTGTCGGACTGCACCTCAGAATTGCAGTCACCGTCAGTACAAAACAAAGCAAACAAAAAAAGACATTTAAGACTTTTAAACATTCTACTTATGATGTTGTTGGTTTAAATAGTAGAGAAAATCCAGGTCAGTTCTGTTATGGAGAAAGATCGCTCAGCTGCAGCTTCCCCTTATTTATTATGAACCATCTGTGTCTGTGCTGCTGTCAGAGGAGAGCAGAAATGTGAGACCGGTGTTCCAGCTACACCCTGAATATACCGCTCATTATATTAAATCAGCCTGTACATCCTTCCTCATCAGCCATTCTTTTATCTGGTCCGATATGTTTACTTTTTGAAGTGATGTTCCTTCACAAAATTCACGTAATTTTATTTATTTATTTATTTTACGTTTTTGGGGGATTTTATATGACAGCGAAAGAGCAGGAAGACTATTTATTTTTCTAAATAAAAAACCTGAAAAGTGTGGCATATATTTATTCAATTTACTCATCAACAGCATCACGGAGATCAATAAACACATCCGACATACCAGGGATTAAATGATCAATCAGAGAAGTCTGGTTAATCTTTGGGTTCGATTTCCAGAAGCCCAGAGGCGTCATGTTCATCAAACAAATATCGAAGAGCGTAAACGCCATGGTGGCTTCTATGTCCTTGAGAAATACTAAATTCTTTTGAGAAAAATATATCTATTCATCCCACCAGAAAGGTAAGAGAGTAAACTGAGTCCTGCTCCAACATGGGCTGAAAGGCCGTTCAGTGAGGAAGAAGCCATTACTCCAAAAGCCAGATTTCAGTTTTTCAAGTGCAAAAAATGTCAACTACTTAATTATTTGGAGGCATTCTCTGTGGTTTGATACAAAAACAAAATCCAAGTTGCAACACAACGACCATTGTTGAATATCAAAGAGAACGGGTGACGCGTTGAAGCCGGCGACATGTGGGCCATCGGCTCCTCGAGGGACTGGTGCACTTTTCATGAGAAGTAAAAGACACTGAACAGAAGCACACCAGTAAATTAGTGACTAATTGGCTTGAAGAGAACAAAGCCAAGATGTTGGAGTTTCCTGATGTTGGTACCACAGAGAAACCTGAAACGGTGTCTGTAATTACATAATGCAGTTCCACTGTTTCTACCAGGAACCTAAAACACTCCATTCAGGCTTTACTATTTAGAAATGGATTCAACTTAGTTATTGTTAGTCATTTGTAACAATTTATTCTGATTGTATATCACACAGGGAGCAAAAAAAAAAAAAAAAAGATTTAAATACAACACATCTAAGTAGCTGGTCTTAAATGTTAAGGATATTATTTCTATGTTAGTTTTTTTTTTCCAATATACAGCACCGTATATTAGTTCTTCCTTCTTATGTGTGCCGCTTCTACTGCATTAGTCTGCGGTTTCCCTTGAATTTGATTCTCTTTGCTTCGAACAGACCATCAGGGATCCATCCTGTTCTACTGTTCATGGTGGTGTCAGTTCCTTCAGCTCCGGTCGAACTTGGCATCAAACACGCAACTCTAATCAGTTTTGAAATGATTAGGTAATGTTACCCCCTCTCCCATGTTAAAGACTGCGGTTCTGCACAAAAGGAAACTTGAACAGCTGTTTGAATGGGAAATATTAGCGCTAAGAGACTGAAATGGAGGCACGTCTTACTGTAGCTACTGAGCGCTTTCGCATGCATTTAGTGGAGATATGGCAACGCAATTTAAACTGCTACCACTACCGCAAACCTCAATGCGTTTTATTGGGATTTTATGTGCTAGGCCAATGCAAGTTATTGAATAATTGTGAAGAGAATGGAAAAAACAGCATTGTTTTCAACTTCTCTTTTTTTGGATTATGAATTAAAAATCATTCGAACTCAGCTTTTTTTTTTTTTTTTTTTTTTTTACCCTGATTCCTCACACCAAATTACATTATAAAACAACATCCCAAGCTTTTGAACATCTCACCAATCCAACACGTGAAAACAAAAGGAGAGCAACTTGCAAACCTACCGAGACATGCCTTTGTCCGCCCAAAATGACACGTCCAATTGAGATTTTGCCACAAACCGGGGGGGCACAACAAACGAGTAAAAAAAACACTCTAGTCAAATCGAAATTGAAAAGTTGGTCTGCTTTCATACGTGTGGAGGAAAACAACCATTGCCATAAACACGCCATCCTCGCTGCACAGCTGGGAGAGGAATGTCTCAAAAAGATCTCTGCGGTAGAATCGACACACACCGTCATTTATTTTGAAAAAAAAAAAAGACAGGAGAATACATCTTAGTTTTCTTTGGCTTTTCTGTTACGCACAACTGTGTGTTGGTTTATCGCAAAATCCCTATGAGTCAATAATCCTGTTCATGCTTCCACTTCTGCTGACAGTTTATTATTGTCTGAAATAATAATAATAATAAATATGTATTTTTCTAATGTCCAGATTACCAATATAAAAGCACCAGAGTATTGGCTCCACATCTATTTCTCTGCATATTAACAGTAATAAAACAAAATCTCTCTGTTTTTCTGTAAAACCTGGATTTTTCATCCCCTCAGGGTTTCCATCACGTCCTTGGTGCGTGCGTGTGTGTGCGCGTGTGTGTGTGAGTCCAATAATTAAAAGCTTCTCCCTCCCCATTACCGTTCAGAAAGCCCCGTTCGTGTCCTCCGTGTCTCTCTTTAGTTGATTTTTAATGACCTCAGCGGAGGGTAACCAATAACCCAAAAGGCGAAGCCGACGAAGGAGAGCCGTATTCCCGCTGAGTCATCTGCAAGAGTAAAACGCAAATCGCTCCGTTTGTCCCCGAGGGGGGAAGCGTAATGATTTCTGTGGGTGCGCGGAATAAAGCCACCCAGGCCCGAGTATAAATAACAGCCATTAAAGTGCATCCCACCGAGGCACGCTTTGATGAGAAACCTGAACAATGCACAGAATATATACAGGTTATTAGATTTCTCTTCGGGTGAAAAATGGTGACAGGGCGAGGTTCAGAGTAAATACAAACTGTTCAGAATAACACGAGAAATCCACAACCGGATCTGCTGTTGTTTTGTGGGGGTTTCTATAGGTTTCTGCTTTAGCCTGTGGAAGAATCTACCAAAGATTATTCAACATACGGATCTAGTTTGGAAGTTGGTTCTCTGGAGCTCATTCACCAGCCTTTCCTCTTCACAATGGTTTCAATTTTGTGTTGCTCAATGTATCTGTTTAAACTCCTTTCAGCGGATTCAAAGTCTATAGCGTTTTTTGTTGCTTAACGCAAAAAAACAAAAACAAAAAAAACAAAAACAACAATCATACTCCAACTACAGCTCTGACGCAAAAGAAGCTGCGTGAGCCTAAAAAAAAACCAAACAAACACAAAGAGGTGAAAATCTAACGTCGCCTCTCCGGTTACAGAAGCAGAATTCACTTTATTTATTCTTCCTCTAAAATCGAGCATCTTTTGCTTTCCGTGAGCGTCACTTTGACCGGCGGAGAGAAGATTGAGGTGGATTTATTTAATGACTTCAGGTCACATTTGCATCAGACACGCCAAGAAAAAGGGGTAATCAAAAAACAAAACAAAACCAAAAAAAATAAAATAAAATGAAGAAATAAGCATTATTTACACAAACCTAACACCAAAATGACAAGTGGCACCAATAAATATTTACATACACACAAATCATTGCAGCTGAACTAATCTAAGGTCAATCAAAGAATAAATTTAACGTAACATAACTTCTCAAAAGTCGTACCCCTCCTAATTTAGATGGTATGCTCCAGCGCTTTTTAAGCATCACGTGGAACGTTTTTTTTGTTTTGTTTCGTTTTCCCCGTGTTGCTGCTCCACCTTTCTGAGGAAACACAGCTGGAAAGGTAAGTGCTCGTTTCAAACAACACAATTGTTGAATTAGGAAAATAAAACACACACACAAAACAAACAAAAAAAAACAAACAAATCAACATTTTTTTCAATTTGGTCCTGTAACGGAAGTATATGGCCAGTCCCTCCACTCACGACGACATTCAACAAAAAGTCAAAATACAACTGAAACACAGAACTGAACAAAGAAGAATTTGGTCTGTAAATTAATTAAACACGACGTGATATCAATACTCTTACTGCAGTAGATCTGGTTTCCGTCATGGTGAGTTATTTTAATGCATTTCAGTTACAACTGCAGTTCTAAACAAGTGTAGATTTTATATTCTTTTATCAAGAAAAAACTGCAAAACGTATTGACTTCTTGTGGTAAACGGTACAAGAAGAACACAACCAGTAGACGTCAAGAAAGCTCTGCGTTGTTTTCTTGACAAAATAAGAAAAACTGATGCTAGTATGCTGGATGGACTTCTGGAACCTCTTTGCAACACAGAAAAAGATTGAGTGAGCGCTCTTACTTTCCCCCAAGATCTGCAATATGCAGGAGATGTAATTGAGCTTCGGGATGAGAGATTTCTCACAAACTCTGCCACTGTCACTTCAAGTTCACAGTAAGGGACAGATACCTCCGCAGTGCAGGGAAGATGCCAACCAGCGCCGGAGTAGACCAACCTCCTCCCAAATAATAAAATAACCCCTCAACAGAGCAGACTCTGGCAGCCCAACCCTGTTCCACCAACCAACAACCTTGAAGTGAGATTTCAGGGCCAAACATCCGTTTGCAGCGATGAAACGAACTGCAGGCGGACTCAAAGGGTTTGCGTGGTGAGACAGACGGTGTCCTCCAAATGACGTTTTTACGCTTGACGTGCAATTGATCGAATGAGCAAAACACGGTAAAAAAAATAAAAGTGAGGCTGTGTGTGATTTCCGTTTGCTGCTGCTGTTTTATAATTCACTGCTAATATGCTAACAGAGGGAATAGCGATGAGAAATCCACCTCCGCTTACTATGAAAAGCAGTCTTTTATGGAGTTAGCACACACTCTTTATTGCTAAAATGCATTTATCCTTTTTTTAAAAAAATACGAAAAATGGTTTTCAAATCCGTTTCAAACGTACAAAATAAGCACGTTTATTTTAAATGTTTACTATTTCTAAACTAATACTTCATAAAATACAAAGACATTTAATGTGCTTCCACACCAGCTGTCAGAGCTTGCGTGATGAGAGATTTTAACCTTGCATATTCCACTCTCTGCCTTTGAAATAATTGAAAAGTAACTGTAAATGTAACGTTACATTAACGGTGACATGCTGTCCTCATGTCCTTCGTCGGCCATTTTAGACATGACACATCGCGAGTTGGGGTTAAATTTGCACAAAAATTGTCTGCCTGAATTTGCTTCTTTAAATCCGTTGGGATTGTTCTTCAATAGCAGTTCATGAACTACAAACAAACACAAATCGCCATGGAACGCTTTTAAATCCCTGCGTAATGTGCCAGTTTACCGGGTCTTCAGGATCCTGTTCTCAGACTGCACCCGTCCGCTCTTCACCCGCACTTGTTTGAGCTTGCAGGGTTGCAGCGATGGTGCCGACCTCCAGAGGTGAGAGGCGGGTTACATGGTTCATCACAGGACAAGCAGTGCACACATGCACACACACACACGCGTACCAAAAGGCAATTTATGTAGACCAATTAACCTAATGAATGCGACTATCATGAGCTGCCAGTCTAAAACGTCAACAAGAAAAAGCTGTAAACTCCTAATGCGTTTTATTTAAGTATTTATTTGTCAAAAGGCACTTGTGTTTGTTTTCCGAATCAAAGCATGAGAAGAAAACAAAAGCCTCCATTAGCGGCTCCGAGTTACTGCTTGGATGCTGGTTTTATAAGGTGGAAAAGTGGCAACTGTGTTGCTTCTGATTTGGGATTCGATTGCAGCATCGAGAGGCCTACGGTCGTCACGCCGCTGCTTTCAAAGTTTCTACATGCATCTCATTAAAATGTAACGAACCTGCTGCTTTCTGGTTGGACGCGTTTTGTTTCTGAAGTAACCGGCTTCAGACGTCTCCATCACTCGATCTGCGTGACGCAAGGTCAGGTTTTCATCTGATTCACTTGCGTAATACTGATGTATATCTTTGACCGCATCTAAATAGTGATTATCAAAACTTCATGAGACTGTGATGTGAGGTGTACTGACAGGAAAAAAAAAACAACAACATTAATTGGCTTTAGCTTTGGGATTTATTACACATAATAAACAGAACCTTTTGCTACAGTGGTGCGTTAGTCATTGTTTGAATGGGATACAATGTACTTTCCGTTTAACAATTTATTTTACTTGAAATTAACAGCCTATCGAGGGAACGCTTCGTGCGGCTAGAGTGAATCATCCTAACATCTTGGGTTTGAACTGCTTGTTCTGTAGCACAACGCTGAACGAGCCTCATTGTAATCCATATCCTAAATGGCTGAATGTGCTCAAGGTTTCTGTTGATACCTTAAGTACCAAGTTTCCAAGTTTCAGCATGTAGGTGCCAACTAACACGACAAGGTCAATAGAGTCAGTCCTTTATTTAAGCTATAGTTATCAAAGGGAAATTAGCTTTGGCGATTGCTATAGCAGAAATGCTAATTAGCCATCTGTTACACAGAACGGTGCTGTCAGAGCCGACAGTGGGACAAGACAGAGATCAGAGATGAACTGCCTTCAGTGACCCAAGCATAATCTCATGTCCAGAATGAACATCCGGACTGCTTTGCTGCACCGCAGCTTCATACACAAACCCACGTGTGTATTCTGACTCTTTTTTTTTTTTTTTTCCCCCCACCAGAATCAGGATTAACCTCTTCAGCAGTTGGTGCTACAGGAGCTGGTTTGCTCGATTAGATGACATGGACCAATCTTCATTAGGTTCGTAATCGTCCCACCTGTCAATTTGACTCTTGTCTAGTTACAAATGTCCATTTTCCTTCCAGCATGTCAACTTTGAGGACACAGCTTTCACTTGCCACCTTGTGTAGCCTACCGACTAACAGGTCGGTAGGCTACACTACCGACCTGTCAGTGGTAGTATATTCACATCACCAGACAGTGGTCATAATATTATGCATTGTTGTTGCACAATTTGTGGTTTAAGTGCTGTTTTTCAAAAATACTCTATCAAAAACTCCCAAAATGGTGGCAAGCACTCTTTATAGCACCAGCCTTTTGAAAGATGGGCTTTACTTTGCGTAATATTAAAATAAAATACGCTGAACATAAACAGAATAAGATGCAACATTTAAATTCTTGGCACTGCAAGATACTCTGAAAAAAGATAATAGAGCTCCAACTTAAAAAAAAAAAAAAAAGAGTTAATTTGTTACATGTCAGCAAATTAAGTTTGGCAATCTTACCTTATTTACGTTTGCTTAACATGACAACTTAATAAACTTTATACATTTGCCTGGGTAAATTTAATTTGATTACTTGTAACAGATGAACAATATTCAGCAGGTTCCTGAGCTTTCTAAATGTTTTTCTGTCATTCCAATTTTATTACCCACTTTGAGGAGACTGTAAACCCATATCTAAATACTGCCACCACCATGTTTTAGAGTGGAGATGGTGTCTATGCAAGTCAATATAGCAGTAGGTCAGTACACCTTCTTGTACGTTTCTTTTTTGCGAGTGTGTGTATGTATTTGTTCTCTAACATGTTCCTCTTCACACTTACGCCTTGCCTCGTGTTGGCCTGTTACGTAAAACGCAATTTAAAATCATCAGGGTTTGTGGTTTCAATGCGGTAACCTGGTGAGAAAAGTCTGCTTACTGGTTAAGACGGCCGGATTATTGCCATGAATAGTGTATCTCTCCTCTTTGTGTCGTTTCTACAAAAAGCTCATTGACCGCCTGCCGTCCTGTCAGCACCGCTCTAGTCCTTCTGTCATCAGTGTCATCAATTTATCCTCTGATGTTCTTTGCATGCACAAAAAACAAAACAAAAAGAAAAACAAAAAGGTGTCTGCTTTTGTGACTTAGGTTGTACCCAAAAAGGTAGAAACTATTTTTTGATCGCCGGCTCGCGGGTCGGTCAAAGAGCCTCGGCTGCTTGCGGTTTTGAGCTCAAACGATGACGAAAGAGGGGGATAACTTTGCGAGGGTGACTTCCCAGGGAGCGGTCATTTGTTCAGTGTCTTCCTTTAGTTGCGGTTTCGCTCGAGGAGGGGAAGGAGGAGGTGAGAGATCTCCAGGGCGAACCTGCACAAAGTCACAGGCGCTCGCCTGAGGGAGTGGAAGACGGTTGTTCGTGCGAGTCCTTGGATGAGCTGTACACTAGGATGCAGCTCCGTGACAGTGGGGTAATCCTCAACAGGAGGACCCACCTGCTTTTTTTTTTTTTTTTTTTTAAAGAAGGACCATCATTTTCTCTTTATGGTCCTTTCAAATTACAGAGGACAGTCGAGAGCATGTTTTGTTTGCGACAGCGAGCAAAATGCGCTTCATTTGCTGAGTCATGGATGAGTGGAGTTTTGTGTGGGGTTGAGTCTGTTCAGGAGAAGTACGACGTGACGTAACAAGTGGTCATGCGATGGTGTCGAAGCGTTCTCCATGTGGTTGTTTGCGCTTAAATATTAGCTGTTCAACTTTTAAGTAGCAATCGAAAGTATTTTAGCAAGAAGAAAAATGTGTGTTATAATCAAGAACATTGAGTGTGAGGCGATTGTAACGCGTAAATAAGAAAAAGAGAATAGTAGGAAGGTCTGAGTTAACGGGGTGTAATTTAATAGACGCATATGTAGCATCAAAGTTGGTGTTAAAAACATGGGATCATAAGTGGAAAAATGCTAACTACCTTATTTTAACACGTCTCGGAGTTCTTTCCCCACATTTTATTTATGCTTTAATGAAATAAGTGAGGCATATTTTACACCCAATATGCCTCACAACAAATCCTCACGCTAATTTTAGCGACTCCAGAGCAAATGGCACGCTTTCGATTATGAAAGTTTTGGAGCTTGAGCGCCTTAAAATGATTTACTTGTATTACTTTTAGTTTCCCCCCTGCCTCCCAACTCCAGAAGTGGCAGGCGCCCCAACATGCTGACCCGGCGAAATGAACACTTGGGCATCAGAATAGGTGAGAGTAAGGTCAGTGCTTATCTCCGTCCATGCATGCGCAAAGTGGAACCGACAATTACAGCCTTCAAGGCAATTTGCTCCTAGTTACGGGTTCGGTCTCCCTGTGATCAATGAAGAAAGCTGAGGACGCCGCTGAGCTCTGAGCCTGGCGGTTCTCCTTTATTCAGTCGGAGGAGTTCAGGGTTTGATGCACAAAATATCCTCTGCGGATTTGCGTCAGGAGAAAATAGAAGTGTAGTAGAAGAAGGTGTAAAAAAAAAAAAAAAAAAAAGTAAGGAGATACTTCAATCTTTTCAACAAATGTGTCTTAAATCAAAAACCACATGTTCAATTTTTTTTGTTTTTGTTTTTAGGATTAAAGACGGCAAGCAAGAAATGTTTTGGCTGTCGACAGCCTTCTGAAATCCGGCAGGCTTTGTAAGCCGATGCTAAACAGACAGCTTGCATATTGTTTGCATTACAAAGCAGGTGGAATGATGTGATTCTCTAGTATGGCAGCAGGTTCGTCATCCAGCCGCTGTGTCGTTGTCGTGACATAAGGATGGTTGAATTGTTTCAGGAGCCAATTTTTTTTTTTTTAATGACTAAGAGCTTGTCAGACTCACGCCAGTGTGTTTCTACTTAGCCAGCCTTTTGTACTGACTGCAAGAAAAAACTAAAAAACCAAAACCAATCTACCCTCCCCCCAAAATGACTCATCACTGGACTTCCTTATGTAACTGCTCTTTCAAATTTTTATTCAGGCTGTTTGATTTTCATTTTCTGGCAATCTGATTTAAAATCTTCAGGAACATCAACCTCACGGTTGCTTTAGTACCTTGAATACCCAACCAGTACTTGGTGAAATGTGTAAAACCGATCTGACTGACTGGACGCAAACAGTTTGATTCTTACTGACGGTTACACGCTTCCTTTGTTAATCCCAGTCTGTAATTGGTGTCTTACTCTTACGTTCTCTGAGACATGCACTTCCACTTTTTAGCTTCGTAATAATAACCACCTTTGCTCAGCTGCCGTTGCTCAGAAAAATTCCAGTCTACACCCAGCCTGTGGGAAAGGTAAAACATTCCTTATCGCACAGTTCACTTTACCGCAGCAGGTACCAAAGTCACCAGTTTTGGGCGTCTCATGACTTCAGGGCTCGCTGACGCCTGTCGGAAACATTTCTCTTCGAATGTTTCCTTTTTGTTCTCCACACTTGTTTCACTTTTGCTGCTAAACAATAACGGGTTTTAAAGTAAAAGATGGAGGCCTCATTTAAAATGTAATGGATGTATAAATCTTTTATTTATTTTTATTTATTTATTTTTTCTGATGCGCCCCCTTTAAACTTTCAAATGCCAACTTGGCCAAATGGCCGTCCGGCTGATATAAAACAACTGGCTCAGTATCTGACATGGTTTGATTGTTATTCATGTGTGCAAGTGAAGCCGCACATTATTTGTATAGCTGTTAAAGGGCACATATTACTCATCATATGTTAGATCCCAAAAGCCGTCTTGAAAGTATGAATCTTGAAAACAATTTTAGATCCCGTTATTCTGGAAAAAAATGGGTAAACGATGATTCTACCATGGGTGATGAAGTTGTGTCTGGAAACTCATGATTTCAAATTCCTGGTGATTTCAGGACAGACAGCCTAAACAAAAAAATTAAATTGTGACTAAAAATGCAGGAGGAGTTTTAATGGTAATGTATTGAATAGATATGTTTTTTGTTTTTTTTTACTGACATGCCAAACTCTTTTAAACGTTGGTGAATCTTGCTTTATAGAGTAAGAGAAACTCAAAAGTTGAGCGATGTGGACACAATACGGTTTTCACTACATGTAGCATTAGTGCGCACATGTGAGCTAAGCAAACAGCATATTTTGAGAAAACTGTGGTGTGGACATAATTATAAAGTTTGACTAGACAGTAGTTTGACCGAACTGGCGTCCTTGGTCATCAGAATGACAATGCTGGTCAGAACAGGAGCAGAAATAACAGTTACCTAAACAGTAACACCCGACTAAATCCTGACTTTTAATGTTTCAGATGACACTTTTTGTCACATGCCGCCTCTCCGGACTGTGGTTTGTGTCACAGGCAAACCAGGCTCATAATAGAGCACTTTTAAAGCCTTTCATAGGATTCAAATGATTGACTTTGAACATAATTGGAACATTCGGTTTATATTCCAGACTTCAATTAACAGGCCTGTGTCTGTGCAATTTAAGGTCCACAATAACAACATCGACTCTAAACCCCTCAAGTTTTAGTTCAAAAAATGAGAGTGGGATAAAGATGAGCAATAATGGCACAAACACATCCAGAGCGGCGTTGGAATTATAAAGAGATCAAATCACATTAGTGGGTTAGAATAGACCTAGTCAAAGTCCTTAAATCAATCTGAGAATTTAAGGGAATATTTGCTGTTCACAGACATGAAATAAATTTTAGCTTGTAATGGTACTATGACAAAATATTAAAAAGTCCGAGGGGTATGGAAATGTTTGCAATTCATTGTTAATGTCAGACTGCTTTGATGGTTTGTTGAGTCTCCAATCTGGGCAATTCTTTTCCTCCTGGGCAAATCGCCATACAAATCTTAACTGTACAAACTCATAATTGAGCTTTCTATCAGTATATTTGTCTTTTTGAGTGGATGTTGCAACGTATTCTTGATATTCACTAATAACAAAGTTTTATATTTCAAAGTGTCATCATGCTTCGGCAATCTCTGGTTGTGTTCTTAGCTGTCTTTTGCTGACATCTTGTCTTTCATGCTTTCTTTTTTTTTTTTTTACACATTTGTTTACTCCAACCATTGAAATGAAAATGACTGTCACGAGCTACAAGTCTAAACACAGCTGTAACGAAAAAGAATGTATAAAATTACGATACATGCCATTTACGGAGACATTTGTTTGGCACAGAACCGATGCTTGTCATATTCTGTCATTTGATGCCTTTGATCTGATTTTATTTAATTTAAGTTTTTTTGTTACAAAGATGACAGAAAAGCTGAGACTGTTTGGGATTACCTCCCGCTCATGTGCGCACGCGCGCACACACACACACACACACACACGCACCAACATGCGTAAAGGAAAACTGAAATACACATTTTTGTGGTGGCTACGGTATAATTTAAAAAGATTTGGTCTCATTAAAATATTTTTAAAATGATGAAGCATAAAAGCCATCAGATTGATTTGATAGCCCGAGGCTTGGGAGCAGACTGCTTCACTCGCGTTGCGATCGCTTTAAAAGTCACTTTTTGTTTTTCCTCCCCTCCGCTGAACTACTGAGGCGCTGTGCGTTTCTCCCTGCTAGCTTTGATTGATGTCGGCGCGCCGCGCCGCAAGTCCTTAATCAAATGTTGTTTCTCTCAAATTAAAAACACATTTCGAAGGTTTATAGCTCCGGGGGCCGGTATTTACTCATCAGGCAAGTAGCAGCAGTTGTTAAAATGTACTTGGTAATATTAACTGGCACCATCAGTCATCTGGTTTTCATCTTAATAGAGATTACAATGCTTTATCTCGCATGTGTGCATTGTTCGTAGTGCTGTCTGTTTGGATCATTAAAGCCAATTCATGAAGTACTTCCTGGCTCATTTTTATTCTGCTTCCACCCAATTAAACTCTTGCAAATGAAAATTAAATCAAGGCAACTGAAATGTACATCTCTCCTCTAAAACTATTGTTTTCAATCCGTTCAACTTGACTCAAAGAATTTCATCAACATTGACTAAAAGTCGTACCCGAGCCGTTTACGGTACTAAAGAACTCAAGCACCTTAAACTTTTCCAGATTTTGTTGTGTTACAGTCACACACTTGATCATGTTTTCAAAGATGAAAACAATACAAATTTGCGACAACTGTGAAGCTGACAGAAAACCATTCATAAACTAATCAGAGAAGCAGCCAAGAGGCCTGTGGCAACTCTGGAGGAGCTGCAGAGATCTGCAGCTCGGGTGGGAAAAAAAATCTGTTAGCACGACGACTATTAGCTATGGAGTCCTTTACACACACGCACACAAAAACAAAATGCCAAAAAGTGAATTTGGACGGTTTATCATCTTTAGTTAAGATGAGCCAAGATTTGAAACCGTGATGAATCTTATGCTGTTGATATCTAAACATGTGAAGCGATCAACATTAAAGCGTAGGCTTTAAATAAAGGGCTCAAATGATGTTATCCAAGCTAAAAAGAAAAATATAAAGACTCTCATGCGTCAGAAAATATTTTGCCATGCGGAGCAGACTAATATGAGAGGAACCTGAAGTTTTTATTGCTCTAAATAAAAGTAATCAAATCAACTGCCAGAGGAGACCCAGTCGAGAACGTCGGGATGAAATTGTCTCAAAACAATGAATACCAGTTTATGGAGTAATATGAGTTTGTATTGCAGTAGGTGATGTCATAAAAAAAAGGAGCAAACAATATAAAATAAAAAAAATTCCTTTTATTTTTTTGTATTTGTCTGCAAAACACTCCACAATCTGCCCGGCGACAGAGTGCAACCGGCGAGAGCGGAGGCAGGAGCTCGTAGAAGAGACAATGCTCTGCTTTGTTTTCCAACCAGCGGGATGCCAAAACAAACAGTGAACCTGAGCTCCGGCCTCAGAAATAGACGAGCAGCTAGCAGGATATGAGTGATACTCCAATGACCCGAGAACTGTGGGAATCTCTGCCAGGGTCCTTGTAGACAAACAGCGACTGTGGGAAATTAGCAAGTGACTGATAGCAGTGCCATTAAAACCCGTAGGGACGGACTGAGAGATGGCAGTTCGTAATCCTGTCAAAGGGATCAACGAAAATCTTAGTCACATTGGCAGCAGGTGGAGCAGAGACACTGAAACCTCCTAATCTCGAGAAAATGACTCCAGCTTCCCTTCGCCCGCTGTCTAGACCCGAAGGCGTAATCGCAGGATGGAAGACTTTAGCCGTAGGTCAGTGACTGACGGCTGTTTTCAAGTGTCACATTTGGCTTTTAACATGATTGTTTTTCTCTAAAATACCAATAATGCCAACTAAATGTTACTATATATTTTGTCACATTACAACCACAAACCTCAGTAAATTCAGCGACGAACACAGGATTGTGAAGTGGAAAAAAATATGACATGAGTTTTTTTTTTTTTTTGTATAAATAAAATTCTGAAAAATTAAGTATGCATTTGAATTCAGTGACCCCCTTGGTTAGGAACAAAGCTGTCCTAAAAATAAAACCAGAAGCGTGTATATTTTTGTTTTTCGTTTTCCTTGTACATGCATCTGTAGTACAGAGGACCAGAACTTGCATAATTAAAAATAAAAGCAGAAGTATATTTAAATGTTTCTTTTTCCTTATACATGCATTGTTGTCAAAGGCCACATATATTTTTTTATTTTCTTTTTCCTTAGAGATGCATTTTTGTCATAAAATATATATAAAAGAAAAAAATTGACAAAAATTTATAAGGAAAAGACAAAAATGTATATTTTAAGAAAATGCATGTGTAAGGAAATTGAAAAACAGGAAATATGTATTTCTGCTTTTATTTTTACTTATGTCCGTTTTGGTCCTCCAGATTTTGAGGATATGTAACTTCTAGACCCTTAAGCTTGTGTGCATTTTTTTATTTTTGCAAAATGGCTCAGACTGTGTGAAATCTGGTTTTTCAGGTTTTTCTACAGATTGACAATCGGATTTGGATCAACTTTGACCAGATTCTGTCTCTGCTCCACAAACGCTTCCCCACAGCTTCGACATGGGAAACTCTTCTTCCCAGGGTGAGTTTTTTAAAAATTTTATTTTATGTTTTGCTCACGATTTTTTGAATGCAGAGCAAAAAATTCTGTCTTGATCTCATTTCAACTGTTGGATTTGCAACCAATCAGGTGACTTTTGAAAGAATTTGTTGGCATGGGACTATTATGGATAATCAGAATTAAGAGGTGAATAAACATGCAAGTTGCTTAGATATAAAAATAAACACCTTTGTGGTGGCTTAATCCATTACATCCCATGAAAATACATTCATTTTACGGTTGAAACGTGGCTACATTTGAAAAAAGCTGAGGGGTATGAATACTTTTGCAAGGCACCACAATATCTTATGTAAGTGTGTCTACATCAGGTGACTAAATCTAAATCCTGCAATTATTATTAACACATTGCTGATATCCAGACAAAAACAAATAATGCTGCGGTTCTTGCGATTATAGACATTCGAGTTGTTTGCACATTCACGCTGTTGGCCACCTGATCCATGCTATTGTCTGGCTAATAGAATCAAGTAATCCTCTGGATCAGGACCGTAGACTTGGAAACCATTAGTTTGTGTACTACGCCAATGATGTTCACCGAAAGCTTGTTGACAATCCCATGGGTGGTTGTGTTAAATGGCTGAGTTACCACCCAGGTTGAATGAGTAACCACCTTGTCATTGTTGGCAACCGGTCGTGCTGCTATCAGGGTTAGTTAATCATTGACCACATCAGTAGCTGTCTTCAGCCTCCGGCTCTAAGCAGCCTCTGCCGCCTTGCTAATAGCCCCACTTTTCCTCTTTTTTTACTTTACCATACGGGGTTTGCTGCTCGGCTGCTCCTGACTGATCCCAAGTTGCTCTTGATGGCCAGACCTCACTCTTTTTTGGTGGCTACTTTGCTGGGGAAAAGACAAATTTGCCACCTTATAGATTTCTTTTTCTTTTCCTCCCCGCTCCTCCTTTGTAGTCGCAACTAAATGATCAAATAGCAAATCTTGGGAGAGAATCTGACATCAACTAACAAAAAAGAAAAAAAAAGAGGCGGCATTCAAATTAAGATTTCATTTGTAGAGGGAAAACTTCTAACTAAACCAGCATGGCTCTGTGTGAAAAACCTGTTGACTCCCTAAACCTGGTAACTTGTACCATGTTTAGAAGTGATTTAATGTACTGTGATATGTGTATTTTACATTATTCAGCTGCCCTGGTGGGGAATATTTAAGGGTAATTTAAGGTAATGCCACAGCATCTCATTGAGATTTAAGCTGCACCAAAAACCGTATTTATATTATTATTATTTTACTTTGTGAGCCATTCAGAGGTTCTCATATTTGAATCCTGACGATCACTGTCCTGCTGCATAGGCACCGAAGCAGCCCCCAGACCATCACACTGCCACCACCATGTCTGACTATAGACCTGATGTTCTATTTCTGTAATGCCGAATTCGCTTTACACCAGATGTAACTGAATTCACACTTTCCAGAAAGTTTCATTTTGGATCACCAAGATGTGAAACTGGCCTTTATGAGGAGTTTTTGTTGTGGGGGAGATGAACGCAGCTGCCTGAGCCATGTGAGGTTTGTAGTGCTTTGAATGTCGGTTCTTTGTGTTCTGGTGGAAGGGTCAGCAGTGCACTCACGGTACCATTTTCAGAGTTAACCGTGGGAGGCTTGACCACTGCTCCATCATGAGTGAGACCCATAATCCAGCTATGGATAATCACTTTGGTTTGCTGGAATCCCAAAAGTCTTAGAAGTGGCTTTTTAACCCTTTCCCACACTGAACAGCCTTTACATTATCATTATTGTAACACCAGAACTAAGTACAACATTTTAGATTTTGATAGTTACCAGGTTTGTATGGATTTCCTGGTTTTTAAAGTTTTAAATAAACTTGGTCCTCCTTCTTTAATATATTGTATAATCCTAAAAAATAAAAGAACCAAGTAATACAGTAAACACAAGAGGAGGTTGTAATGTGTGGCAGAACAGGACTACATTTAGTCCATCAGTTGTGCAGCACATTGCCAGATTGTCCTGAACTGTGGCGCCTATACTCCAACTTTAAAATCTCTTTGAAACGTTGGTTGAAAACTAAACAAAGTTGCACTTTTATGTAGATTACGTTGTCCATTATGTAATGGCGTCCTAGCTTCTTTGTAACTTCATGTTGTTTGTACTATAGATGCGTTGCATTGGCGACGTTTGTGTTATTCTCCACTCTTTGTTTTGTTGGATGCTCCTTCTTCCTTTCATCTTTTCACAATGGACGAAAACTAGCATTTGTACCAACTCCACCATGTTTACATTGATGTTTACTGCTGAAATGTTGATTAATGTGCATCGTCTTAATTTAGATAAACAAATAAATGAATTGAAATGAAGAATGGAGGCCAAATACTTTCTTTTTTTATCTTGAATTTCTTTAGATCAGGGAATGATGCGTTGCTTTTGGAGATATTTTAGTTTACGTCCACATTGTCACAAAGGACAATGTGTAATTAGGCCTGCATTTATGCAGTTTAAACTATTAAAAACGTTTAAATTACGTTTAAACGTTTTTAATAGTTTAAAACGTGGCTATAATGTTTTCACATATAGCCAGATTGGTTTTGTGTAGCTTTTATTTTTTCTGCTCAACATCTAAAATTATATTTTGCCAGCTGAACTTAGTATTTACTCAGGTTGTCTTTCTCTCGTAACAACCAACTTTAATGACTTAAAATATTTAAATGAGAAAAAACCCTACCAAAACAGAATGTAAACACAAGAAAGTAAATACTTTTTTTTTTATTGCGCTGTATGCATGACTGAATGAATTTCTAAAAAAAAAGAAGAAAAAAGAATTAATTGGAAAATAAAAATGTGATCAGTCCAAAAATAAGGGTCTGTATGACTGCACATCGTCAACATGCTCACAACAGACACCAATTATTTCTAAAACTGGAGAGACTGAAACTGGGCCAAAAGAAAAAAACCCCAAAAAGGCTATTTACGCAGTTTGCTGCTTTATCGATAGTCGGTGAGTTCTCCGGTAGCGTGGGAATCCAACGCCACTGCAATTTTAGATAATGAGATAGTGAGAGAAACACCACTTCTCAGTCCTCCACCGCTCTCCTGAGTCCACCTACAGACGTCCACGCTCGCACAGACACGCATCACACCGCTAACCCCTGTGGCCCTTGCATGAATTTTAATCCGAACGCTTCAAATCGCCAGAAGTGCAAATCCAGACACAACGCAACAATCACCAGGCTGCTGGGGCTTTCAACGGGTCCAATTAGCTGCAGAAATCCCACGAGCGCAGGATCCTTTTAGGCTTCATCTTTGTTAACAAGTGCTTGTGTGACGAGAGGTGAAAGAGCTCGCAGTAAAGTCTCCGTGTAATCAGTATGACATTTTATTTAGTGCTGCGCAAAGAGTGACTCTCCAGCGCTCATTTATTTATGTTTTTCATTCGTCATAAGAAGTTCAAGCGAGAACTTCTGATTGAGTTCAATGGCAATAACCACATGGTGTTAAAGTAGGTTCACCACAAGAAGGCCCAGAGCTCTTCGGTTCCCATGTGATGTGGCCCCGCCCAGTGTGACTCATGTACTTAAACGAGGGTGATATTTAATGAGTCAAAGGCACTTCGCACTCGCTGAGCTGGTTTAAAGGGCCACAGTGGACACATCGATGTGCAAAGTTGCAGCCTATTAAAGTTTTCTTGCATAAGGTTTCTCATTTCGATACCAGATGGACATCCACTCGGTCACGGACGAGTTCCCAGACTGAATGATCCGCTTGTTAAAAGGCAAGTTCACACCCTGTCACTGCAGTAGTAAAAAAAAAAAACAAACACAAACGCAGAAAGTATATCCCTTAGGTGTGGGCGTGCGCAGACGTGGTTGTTTGTCCCGTGCGTCTCCGTGATGGAGCGCTGTCCGGTCCAGGATGGACCCCAGCTGGGCTTTGGGCTGGGCTGTTCTCCAGCAGAGTCAGTGAGTCTGGTTAGGCTTAATTAGACACTTTCTGGATTCTTATTTCTCAAAAGAAAGAAAAAAACACACACGCACACGCCGTTTACCTCTTCCACTGCATTTATGCACATTTGTGTTTCAACACCAGATAAAATTCAGGTAATTCAAAATTGCATTTCTAATGTAAAAGCAAATTCTAATTCTAAAAAAAGATTAAAGATTTATAAATAACTTTATAATAAAAGGTCTTTACTCATTTGTCACTTACTGATTTCATGAATGTTTCACATTCCAAATTTGAGTGATTTATGATCAACAAGCCATTTATAATCTTGGTTAAGATATTTGTTTTTTCTTCCGCTGCGTTGGTGTTTTAGTTACAGAAAGAATTAGAAAAAGAAGTCGTACTCCACGGGGCATGTTGTACAATTCGGTGTGCAGCTTAAAAGTGTTTTCTATGACATGCTCTCAGGAAATTATACTGTGTGACACAATTAAATATTATTTAAGAACAAGATGTTAAATAACACATGGATGTGTTGGTGATCACGGTAATCACCAGAGCCAAATGAGCTGTAATAGTAGCTCAAGGAGGAGATGGAGGAGCTCGATTATAATTTTTTTTCCTCACAGATTATCTGTCTTATGTTAGAACTGTCACGACATGGCGACACTTTAACAAATAAAAAAAAGTCTCATATTGCCGCTTTAGTGCCAATCACCTCCTTCTTTACCCTCCACCACAGATATATAACACGCAAGTGCACTCAAACAAAACATGTATTCATGGAGAATCTAATAAGCAGGCAGTAGAGAAGGGGAAGATCAGAACAGTCTCCAGCAGGCAGTGGGCCGCTGCTCATCCTGGATGCCGCTAGATGCTCTTCAGAAGGGACGCAGATGCAAATGTTCAGCCTGAACAGGATGACTGACGGCTCCCGTCTCTGCATTTCATCTCCACCGTGGGCTGCCTTGCAACGATACCTCTCGCCGATGAAGCTGTCGAGATGGCAACAGATGAGGGGGGGGGGAATAAGTGTTTAATTGTGATTCATCCGCCGCTCACACATCAGTCGAGGCTCCAGCCTGCTGTTACAGGAGAACGGATCGGATGGAAGTGCCAATGAGATCTCGCATAATGAGACTGAGAGAGGGGGTTCGAGCCGTCACCGGGGCCCCCTTCTGTCTCCCCGGAGTCGATGAATCACCTCCCCTTCGCCTTACAGGAAGAAGAGAAGGAGCAGAGTTTCCTGTTTAAACTCCGGCTAAGAGCGTCGCCTGTGATCTGTCATTGGCTTGACGTCTCGGAGTCAGACTGTAAGGAGAGGAAACGCTGAAACAAGTCAGAGATGTGGGATTCCCATATCCAGGGCAGATTCTCAGTTGTTGGTGCTTTGCGGTCTAAATATGCGTTTACCGCCTTAGTTCTGATGTAGGGGAACCCCACTGCCTAGGTAGTGACTTTAAATTGTTTTTGTAGAATTTCAATATTTATTTTTCATTTTAAAAGTTCCAAATATTTGTTTGGGTTTTTTTTTATTTCTAGACTAGTACAACTACAAATACTTTTAATTTCATGTTTTCATAAATATAATAACTTAATTCTGTGAAAAGTGAAAAAAAATGTAAAAAAATCCAATCATCATGTGTTTTAGACTTTATACTACCACATCAATATGCACAAACTGTACTTTTGGGGTGATGTGCAAAACTATTCCTCCTCTAAACATGGTGCCCAGCGTGATGTAGAGCAGTGAGTGCGTCATCTGGCCAGTCAGTGTTGTCTTGGCGGGAAGTTAAATTTATTTAATCAAGTTTCAGCGTGCTTTTTCTTCAGCGGTGGAGTCTTCTGCAGTGAGTGTGTGAAGATTGCTGTTGAACACACAGACATGAAGTATTGAAGTCCTGAAGAAAAGGACATGTAACAAGGCGTAGGAACATGTCAAACCAGTCACCAATGTGTTTGATAACTGGTGATATTTCCTTAGTAAATATATCTACTAAGAAAAACATCAAAGTGATCTTGGCGTATTTTCTCCGCCCAGGTCACGGGCTGACAGTAGTTTTCAGGTGCGTTTTCAACAGCAAGTATAAATGTCATAGACAACATTGTTGTTTTTATAAAAATCTCATTTTAGCAGCAGCAATGTCATTTTTGGGGCTTTTTTGTTTTAAAAAGAAATTTGATCATCTGATTTTGTTGCGAGTCTCACAGGCGTAAACACACGTTGGCTCAATTTTTTTTGTTTTTTTTGCCTTTCATAACATACTTGTCAAGGTGTTGAGAGGAGAGCTCAGCTGAGTCTATGGCAAAATAAAGACTATCTACCATATGAAAATAAGATTTCACATTTTAGCTTAACATGAGGTCTTGTTTGGCTTTGTTGTGTCTGTTACTTTAAACGTATTGTCAAGTGGGGGAGATTTTTTTACTTTTCTTTTTTTTTTGGATAAGAGTCATATTTCTCTCCTGACTCGTTTTCTGGCTCATATTTCAGGAAAAATATGAGAGGGTGTCTTGTGCAAAAGGGTCATCCATGGCAAGTTTGACAGGCAATTTAGTCTGGCTGAAGCAGACCTGTCCCTCCATGACCGGGGGCTGGAGCTGTCATATGTGCGCTCACACAGAAAAATTTCTTTCTTCTTTTCTAACCCCATCACCCGTCCTTCTCCATCTGCTACACTCCGGGCTTGAGTTGAGCCAGACACAAATCACAGGAAACAAAGCATTATACAGAACTTGGGGGATTTAAAAAAAAAAAAAATCACTGGACAGGACTTGTTAGTGTGACTGCAACAGGCATTCACACTCTTGAGTTACACCACTTCTCTTTTTCTGCATACTTTGTGCTATTTCAACCATTTAAATTTTACAGTATTCTGCTTATTCAGGACATTACAGCTATATATTTTGGTATTGATATCTTCTACATTTGGTGAGATATTTGGCTTGTTTCCCCATTGAACTGAATGTAACGTCTTATAATTTCTGAAAAGAATTGTCTAAAAACTTTGTGCTCTTTCACAGCTGACTACTTCAAAACCTCTTGGAGTAATCATTGCAAATAAAGATGAACACATGGATGAATTTCTCTAGATCTTGTTGGGACATCAGTCCTCTAATCCTGCAGATGTTCTTCAGGTGATAGAAGGCCGACTTTGTAACCGTCTCCATGTGACTCTGAAGGTTAAGACCCGAGTCCATCACCATACCTGGATTTCCGACCTGATCGCTGGTTTTCAGTTGTAATAACTGAAGCTGTGCATTGACTCTAGATCGTTCCTCTTTAGGTCCAAAAATAATAACTTCAGTTTTGTTTCTGTTCAACTGGAGAAAGTTTTGGCACATCCACACATTTATCTGTTCTAAGCATCTGTTCAGTGATTGGATGGGTTCAGAGTCTCCTGGCCACATCATAATGTAGAGCTGTGTATCATCTGTGTAGTTATGGTAGCTAATCTTGTCTCCTGTTATAACCTGAGCTAGCGGGAGCATATAGATATTAAATAAGAGGAGTCCTGGGCGTGCCGTGGTGGCGGAGGGGTTAGCGTGACCCACATTCAGAGGCAACGTGGCCTCGACGTGGCTTTTACCGCATGTCTTCCCCCCTCTCCTTCCCCCTTTCCTGTCAGCCTACTTTGAAAAAGGGACACATGAGCCCACAAAAAGACCCCTTGCGGGGCGATAAAAAAAAATAAGAGGAGTCCTAGGATTGAACCTTGGGGTACACCACATTTAACTTCTGTCTACTTATATGGGAAGTTTCCTATTGAAACAAAAATAAGTCCCTGTTCTCTATGTAAGATTCAAACCGGTGAAGTACTGGAGCAGAGAGTCCGACCCAACTCTCCGGTCGTTTCAGTAATATGTCATGGTCAACAGTGTCAAAAGCTGCACTGAGGTCCAACAGAACCAGCACTGTGGTTCTTCCGGAGTCTGTGTTTATGTGGATGTCACTGAACACTGTGACGAGGGCGGACTCAGTGCCGTGGTGAGAGCGGAAACCAGACTTTGAAGAAATCAAAGCGGTTGGTTTGTAGTTAGGAAGCTAGTTAACTATTGAAGCAAAGCGTTGTCAATCATTTTGTTGATGAATTGATGGTTGAATATTGTCCTGCAGTTCTGCAGTAGTGATTTGTCCAGATAGCCTGGGAGAAAACACCTAATGAGTTTACTATTTGAGCATTTTGACTGTATTTAAATTTAAGAAAACTCATGGGAACAATTCTTATAAATACATCTTCACACAAAAAGCTTTTTTGAAAACAAAAAACTTTGATCCTGGAAAAAAAAACAAACAGCTCAAATAAACCATTAAAGGCTAATGTCAATAATTCCCATGATGAGTGTATTTAAAGTTTTGATTGGTACTACTGCATGTTTTAGGTTCTCCTAAATAATAAAATGAACTGGTACGCTGGAACAAAAGCCCCGGTCACTTGATGAGACAATGCACTCGTGCCAAAAAGGCAGACTGGCAGTTTAATTATTTTAGTTTTGTTATGGAGCTCCCACCTACATTTATAGGATGCCTTACTGCTTCTATAAAAATGAATTCTGTCTGGGCCTGGCCCAAAAATACATTTTAAAATGTTGAAGAGGATGACAAAGGCACCACCAGAAGGCTCTAAAGACTTAATTGCCTAGAGTTATTTAATATATTCACACTTTTAAAAAAAAGCACTAGAACTTTCTTCAGAAGTCTTTGCAGACTTTACAGTTTACTGTAGTTGACTCAAATCTTGACGGTTATGGAAAGCGGTATTTAATCAGTCACATGCAATATATTTAACTTTTTATTCATCTATTTCTATTTTTCCAACTTATTCCTGCTAATCTGTGTTGAACATAAATCATTGTCAAAACACAAAACAAGCTCTTTATCCATCGCTTACCAATTACAGCATCCAAAAACTACGCTACTCCAATATTTCCTTTTTTATGATCAGATTTAATTTACATTCTTTAAAGCCTTATTAAAGTAAAAAAACAAAAAACAAACAACTAACAACACATCTTGAACATGTTTGATTGTGTCGTGTAATTCGGTACTTTAGACTAAAACCGTAGGATGTTGCTAAATTAGAAATAAGTTCTGAGTCGTGACTGTGCTGCTTTAATTGTCACAATGTCTGCTAGCTATTTTCTCATGCCAGCTCTTTTCTCTCCACCAATTTCTGGTGAGAGAGGGGGAAAAAAAACACTTTATTTTTTAGTAAATAAGGAAATTGAAAAATTGTGTCCCACAAAATGATTTGCAGCACGAAAATGACTAAAACGCACACAACTCGGTTATTAAAAAGGGGTCATTTTTCATCAGTCTGATGTACTGCTGATTGTTTCAGAGTGCAAAGTTGAAAAAACATCTAATCATTGGTTTTGATGATGTCTATAGTCTTGCGTACACCACTAAATGTTTAGTTGATTGTCTCTAAAGTTTTATTCATTTATCATTTTTATAAAACCAATCACCTAATTGTTAAACAAATGTCACGGTTACTTAAAAAATACCCTTGCACAACGATAAAAATACTGTGCAAAGGGGTTAAGCTGTAGGATCTGGACTTTACGGTGTTAAATATATTTGGGGCCTTCATGTTTTGTGTTGAGAAGTTGAATTGTGAGAAATTATGCACTTAACTGACCATATTCTCTCCTGTTTGTCCCATTCTAGCGACAAAAGATTGGCACCGTGCAGCTCACCTGGGGACCAAGACGCATTACACCTGGAAGTCGCCCACTTTTTGTCGAGTCGTGGCGGAGTGATGAGGTACGGCTACAACTTTATCGTACCGCTCTGCGGCAGATTGTTCCTACTTGAGCTGCCATAAATCAACAGGGAGGTTAATAAAGTCGCATCGCAGCATCAGATAACTTGGGTGTTTTTTGGCTAACCTTGACTTTGAGTGCGTGTTTGGGCATTGAGTGCTGGAGCGAGGGACCCTTTTATTTTTGTTTTTTTCTTTCGAACCCCGCTCAAGTGAAAGTTCACCATGTAATTGATTTCATTCAACTATGTGAAGAGATTAGCACTTTCCAGACGTAACGACCTCCGAAAATCCCTTTGCAATTTATTGTAGAAATGTAATGGCATTTCAAACGGCTAAAATTGCACGAGTCACATTAGGAGGAAACTGGAACACTGTCACTCTGCGTCACGCAGAAGACTATTTGAACGTCACCCATGTGGTCTGGTGTGCTCCTGACGGCTGAAGTGAGATTGAACACCATGTTGACATGACAAAACCGGTCTGAGGTTCTTGGGAAGAAGATTTTAGTTGATTATGAGCCACATAAGGTCTTTGAAAAGCTCTTAAAAGATTCAAAAACACTGCAAACATGCTTGGATCTGACGATGTAAGTAATTTCCTCTAGAAAAGGATGGAAGATGCTAAAAGTCCTTGAAGACTCAAAAAAGACCTCATGGCACCTACAAAATGACCTTATTACCATTAATTTGAAATAAAAATCCATTATGAATTCTATTTCATAATCAGTTTCAAAGACTGAAAAATATGAGGATTTGTTCTTTTGTTTAATGAGAAAAAAACCCCATTAATTTCTGGCTTTTATTTGCACTTATTTCACTTGTTCCAGAGATTTAAAAAATGAATTAATGGGATGCTCTACTTTTTGCCACAACTTTCATATTGACACGTACTCGTGTGGTAATCTCACCTCCTAAAAGATGCGTCTGCTGTGTTTAATGACGCTTGTCTCCATGTCCCAAATGAACAACGCTGACACGAAATCTCTCACACACTTTGCAACAATGCCCCTGCCTGCGAGTAAACCTACCCTGCTACAAGTCTGAGGTCAGGTGTTTACATACTGGAAGCCGCATGCTTTATTTGTTGCACAAGCTGCGTCCCGTATCGAGTATCACAGCAGCTCTCTGTGGTTCTCGCAACATGTAACAGTACGCCAGCCAGTTGAATCGAGCACAAAGGGATTTTTCTCCTAACCAATCTTGCAGGTTTTGCTCTTTTTAAAAGGATAAAAACAAAGTTAAACCCGTAGATTTGAGATGTAACCGAAGGAAGCGTTCGGTGGATTTAAATGCGAGGAAAAGGGGGAAGTGTTGATGAGGTTTGACTTGCATTTATTTGGTAGGATTTGGGTTTTACAGTTTGTTTTTTTGTTTTTTTTTTCTTGCTGGGATAATGGAAATCATTTCCCCTGAGTTATTCTGACTTGAGTTTGCCACTAACTGAACAGATTGGCTGCAAATGTGAAGGACACCTTCTATTTCTCGCTTTCAAACGCACTTTCTCACGTGTATCTTGGGAACTCTCCTGGTATTCCTTTTTTAATGCCCTTGTCTAAATCAGCACCCATGAACTCTAAACCCTGTTCTTTACACTATTTATTTAGAAAACGTTTTTTCAGTCATCCAGTCAAAGCTCAGACCTTAGTCCACCTGGAAGGTGATGGTTTAATAAAAGCTCTGCGCAAAAATAAAATCTGAAGAAATGCTGTAAAGGATGAAGCAGAAACTCTGCACAACGATGCAGGTGATAACGTCGCACAGGAAATTTATTTGAAAGAGGATTGTTTAGAAGAGCTGAATGGATTTCAAGGATAGCCATAGAAGTGTCATGCTTTTGATGAAAACTGATTTATTGGTGGCATTTTAGTCACCAACCCATCGACTTATTTACACAAGTGTTCTTTTAAACCACTCAAAAACCAATTTGTTTTTCACCTGAAATCATTACTGATAAAGTGACTTAAAATACCTTACAAATCCTGTCCAAGAATAAGCGATGGGAGAAAAAAAAATAATAAAACGGGAAGATTGGTCATTGAGTGAAGTCCAGCTGATATAACTCTGTGTAGATGTCTATCCTTTTCAAGAGGAGAAGCACAATGAAATAACTTGGTACTTACTTTCATCCTTCTGGAAAAAAGGAACAGTAACCTGTATCATTTATTGTTCTTCCTAAATTTGGAATTTTTTTTGAATTTTCAGTCTCAGAGCTCTGCCAGCTGCGGTATGGGCTACATGTTGGGACGTGTGCAGACCTCCATATGATGCAAAAGCCTCAGGTGAACATGCCACAGACTCACATTATCATGCATTTCAGAATCTACTCTATAACTCCGATATGTGTTTTGTAACACTTTCAAACTTCAAATAAAGTTGTACCTATTTCAGATTTTTCCCTTTTTCTTTTTTTTATTTATTCCCCAGGTGTCTTGTCTTGGCATTTCAGGTGACGCATATAGCAGTAGATGGCGGTACTTGCCTAAATAAAAAGGCAAGTACTATCCTGAATAAGTACTACTGGCCTTATTTCAATGAAGATTTCTTATTACTTGAAGCAGCCCTGTATTTCCCTTGACTCCATCAAACACTAGGCACCCACTCGTTTCTGCATAAGGCAAGAAGAGTGTGAAAAAGAATACAGACATAGTCTGTCTTTGTATTGTGTATTTATTTTGGTTTAGACGGAGATTCTTTAGTATGTTTTGCCAACCAGACAGAGGTCAGATCGGCATTATGATGCGTTGACAAGCTTTACAATATAGTTTTCAGAAACGAAACAAAACAAAAAAACGGATCTGCGGGAAACCAGTCAGAGCCGAGCACAGGCCTCACGGTGGCAGTTCAAGCTATTATCGACCTCTGCAGCACATCTCCGCGCTTCTCTTACAATCCGTAATGGTGCCGATAGGAGATTTATCTCTTTAATTCAACTTTTGCATTAACTCCTCACAACTCCATTCTCCCATCTGGCCTCGGGATTCCGAGAGCTGAAAAGAAACAACAACAACAAAACAACAAAAAACAATCCTCTCACTTTTCCTCTGAAGGCACCGGGCTGCACTGTGGGTTCTTTTATTTATCATGGTTGCTGGTGAGGTTTGCTAATAAAACAGCTTGTGTGCATTTTCACACAGGGAATGGATTTTAAAACGAGTGCTATGAAACGGCCTGAATTAGGCTTCCCTTCAATAACGGTTATAAATTCTCACAGCTGCTGCGCTTACAGCTTTAAGGCGTGTTGGGGTAAAACAAAAAACCAAAACGAAGAAATTAAACAAAAAAACATGTTTTTATGATTCACGTGGAAGAGCCTGAGTGGTTTTCCGCTTGCAATTAATTCAAAAACATTTTTTTCTCTGTGAATTAATTTGTTATAGCTCTTGTGTTTACTTGCAAAAAGGCTAGTAAAACACATTTATGCGAAACATGTGTTTTAATATGAATCAGAGTCTTCCACCCGGTGATGTAATATTTCTCCTTTTACACTATGCACTCAAAATGCTGCAACCCAGGACTTCACTGGGGTGATGCACTTTTTTTCTGCTGTATGGCTTTTATTTGCTGCTGAATTATTAACAGCAGATTGTCGTCCATTCCCAGGGAGACGCTCACGATGCACACGATTAACATGGTGAGCCGGCTCATGATGTCAGTTGCCGTGTCAGCTCTCGAGCTCGACCCACACTGATATTCAAAGCACCAGCTAATGACTCATGCGCCGAGCTCATTTCATTTCCCAGAATCAGTAAGGCTATGCGGCATTACAGCTGGATGAGTCTTTTTTTGTAACTCGTTCTCATGTGTGTTCAGTGATTTCATCCAAAATTGTAAAAAGTTTTTATTCTAGATTCTGGTGCACATCTCATTGATCTGGCCCCTCTGTACTTTGCCTTTCCCAGCTCTGTTACCACAAACAATGTGCGTCTTACTATATTTATTTTTACACCCTTTTTCGTGAGACTCTTTTTTTTTTTCTCAAAGAAAGGACGTTGTGGTTTTAACGTTCTCACTCCTTCTCAGCTTTATTAAACTGCTGGCCTCTTTCTTCTAAGTTTATGCTGGTGGGAATGAAGTTGAGTAGCTTTGGCCAAACATTAGATCAAAAGTTGTTGCCCAGTTTGTTTTGCTAGCGAACAGACTGCAAGGAGCCTCGTCATTCTTCACAGACCGCCATTTTGAATTGATTGGACTTCACAGGAACCCCTCCACAAGATGAAATAAAAGAGAAATGGCATGATAGCAAAATGATGCTATGCAATGATGTTAATTTGTGACTTTATGTTTCTCTAGATGACATGTTTGTTCTATTGTAGCATCAGCTCTTTACTTGCTAACTTGGTAGTGACACTGGTAGCTACGTTTACTTTGTAATACTTTAAGCAAAGACTTGGTTATAAAGTTGGTACAGAAAAGTAATCACACGTTAGTAAAATGATGTTAATGTGGGATACGACGGTATTTCTCTAGAGGACATGTTTGTTCTACAATAGCATCAGCTTTTTACTTGCTAAGTATTTAGTTAGCTAAGTGCTATAGAATCCAATTTTATTCAGTATAGAGTTGAGCTGATAACAGAATTATATTTTTTATCCCAGAGTTCTGAGAAAACAGAATAGAACCATGCTCGCACAATAGGGAAATCGACTTTTTTTTCCTCCAACCAAGATGTGGTGGCTAATATGGTGGAGGAGACGGAGAAAGGAGCACTGTGGGAAAAAATACAGAGTCTGTCGCTTCTAATGTGATCATGTCGCATGCAAATAGAGCTGAAAGTACAGCAGTGAACCATGGACTGTCAAATGAGTACATTTCTTTCTCTTGAGCTGGGAAGCCCTGAATATGGATGGATGGATGGATGGATGGATGGATGGATGGATGGATGGATGGAAGGCTGCATTTTTCCACACCAGCTGCCACTCAGAAACGTGGAATTCAGGTTCAGATTTTGACCTGGTTTCATGAACATCCACAAAAGTGTGATAAAATTCATTCAAATAATCTGAGGACATGTGATCCTTGGAGTATAAAAGGATCACCTTTTATAGAGCTGGTGTCAAGGGGAGAGAGAGATGGAGTCAGCGTCATCCGACCTTCAAGCTGCTCTTTGCTCTATTCAAATGTCCGCATCTCTGTTGTTATGGATGAATCATGCCTGTTTGTTGTTTTTGTTTGACAGGTGAGATAAATAAATTCATGCACTCTAGAAAGCTTTGCAGGTCTGTGGAGGCGAGGCTTCAGGGGCTCTGAGATATATTTACCCCAACTTGACAACCAAAGCAAAGTAAAATAAAAAAAATTCAGGTTTATGAGTTGCAAAAGGTCATGTTGCAAAACTAAACACACAGATGCTTATGCTCCTGCGTTTCACTCTCCCTCGGAGACCCTGTTAAATTCACAGTCGGTACACAAGGTTGGGGATTTTCTCACATCACGACACAAACATTTTCAGATCTATTTTCACATCAACATATGGCGGGACCACAAAGCAAAGCATTAAAAAAAATTATCTATTTTTGTCCGGGTAGGATAGAGAACCAGGGTTTTCAACCATTTCCAAGCTAAAAACAAAAAGATTTTAATCACAAAAACTCTTAAAATCGGTTGTTTAAGCTTATTTAACTCTGCTTCAGGCTGATTGTATCCTAGGACACACAGCAGGTCTACCGCTGTAAACTGAAGTTGGCAACAGAGAGTCAAGGAAAAGTCCTGGTGGCTACTTTCAGTACCAATGAAGTCAAGGCTAGTAGCTAAGAATGAATGTGTGTATGAACTTATTGTAGATGGGTTGCACAAAACAGTTGATAAAAAAAAAAAAAGGATGAGGGTCTATGTGACAAAACCCTCCCCTTAGTGTTACCTGACTGTACGAACCTCTCATTTTAAAGGTCATTGATTCAAGACGAAAATCACCACGTTCCACAGTTTCCTGTTAAACTGTTCTTCACTTTTGTCAGAGCGCTTTGCTTATTACATTTCAATAAGCAGATGGCTTATTATCATGATGATGACGACGATTAGTTTGTGTTGATTAAAAGAAACCGAATGTAAGCCTGTTGGACAGAGAGGCGCAGGCACTCTGGCCGGGTTCTTAAAACATGGAAATGTCATATTTATTCATCCACTTTAAAAAGAGATTAGAAGTAGATGGAACTGCTGCTGACTGTAAATGAGCATCGATCTAAGTTACTTTTAAAAAAGAAATGTTTCAGATAAATACGCTCAGCACACAAATTTACACTCTCATAAAATCATTTGTCATGGGATATTGGATTTTTTTTTTTTTGAGCAAATATGGGAGCAGTAGATAATGATTCTGGTAGCAGTTAGGCTTGTGCAGCAAATTGATCAAAACAGGAACGTTTATGAGCTCAGGTCAGTCAACACAGACTGTCTGAAGACAGAAATAGAAACCCAAGCCTGATGTTTAATTCTGATGCCCTTCACCAACAACAAGTTGATCAGATTAGGAGTATGTTTGGTTTGTTTTGTTGTTTGTTTCCATGCTGTGACTGTTCAATGGGCAGTATTATGTATTTTCCTGCTGTACAGTGGCATTTATAGTGTAATTAAATAACTGTGTTACCTTCAGTTGTTATAAAAATGCTAAATTTATCAAATATGACTGAAGAGAAATTTGGCTTCATAATTTACTGCCTTGAAATTGAGCTTCTGTCTCTTTAAGAAGCTCCTGCTCTTTCTGAAAGTCCTCCTTCAGGAAGTCGTCACAACATGGCTCCTCTTTTAGACTTAGACTTAGACTGACTTTATTGTCATTTTGCATGCACAGGGTGTATACAGAACGAAATTTCATTGCATACGGCTCAGGACAGTGTTTTGAGCTTCCAATGTTGTGAGGTTACCCCAGAATAAAATAAAATACAGTATAAAATATGAATATAAATCTAAATATAAAATATAAAGTGCAGGACTGACAGTAAAATAGAAGTTATTTAGCTCTGTACATGTGCAAGGTATAAAGTGGAGACCAGATTTTAAGTGCAGTCCAGTTAAGAGTTCAGCAGTCTGATGGCAAGTGGGAAAAAGCTGTTTTGGAACCTGGTGGGCCTGCACCGGATGCTGCGGAACCTCTTTCCAGAGGGCAGCAGGGAGAACAGTCCATGGTGGGGGTGTGAGGGGTCACTGATGTTTCGGCCTCGGGACACGCAGCGCTGGGATGAAATGTCCTGAATGGAGGGAAGGGGGGCCCCGATGATCCTCTCTGCTGTCCGCACCACTCTCCTCACGTTCTTCCAGTCGGAGGCGCTGCAGCCTCCACACCACACAGAGAGGCAGCTGGTGAGAATGCTCTCTATGGTGCTTCTGTAGAACGTCTTGAGGATGGGCGGGGGCAGGTGTGCTCTTCTCATCCTCCGCAGGAAATACAAACCCTTTAACATCGTTTTTACCAGCGTTGCCCTGAGAAGTAGCTCGTATAATGATCTCAGCAGGTCCACCAGGTGTTTGCTAATTGCTGCTGGCTAGTCTGAAGGAGCTGAATAGGAGAGTGACAGGGGAGGGTTCCTCTGTAAGCTGGAAGATTAGAAACTCTGAGGAGGAGCTACGCCTCGTAGGCGGTGCTTCGTTCACCTAGGCATTTAGTGCATCTTAACGGTTGCCACGGGAGATGAAAGGATTTCTCAAACATGCATGAAAGAATCAGGGCAACACTCCAAGCCTGTTTTATGATGCAACATGATGTAAAGCTCAAAGTCGATTTCACATAACAAGTGCCCCTTTAAAGCTGGAAAGCACTGCTCTTGTAATCAGAGTTTAATTCGAAGATTTAATTTGCTCGGCTTTGTTTTTCTCCCAGTGATGACTTATGAGTCAAATATATTCTGCCAAGGATCTGCAGAGACTTAACAATTTCCAACTCAACCCATATGGCCCATTGTAAAGTCAACAGAATGATGGTGTCTTTCACACTGAGGTAATACATCATCCTATTCCTAAGCACTGGCATCAGAGTGTGTGTGTGGCTGTGTGTGTATTGACGGGCCTTGGCTCCAGCAGGCTCTTATGTCTGTGTTTTAGTTTCCTGCTTGTGTGTCCTTGCAATTGGCATGAGTTGAGCTAATGAAGTTACATTCACTTTGAAAGGTACTCAGAAGATGTTTTTGAAGTCTTTACCACTGAAAGTTACTCTACGTATATACAGTATGTGTATACCATGAAAGTGTATGACTACAGAATGCGCCATCTGTGCTATGCAGGATGCTGTGGAGAACAGGACGGCTTTGTTGATGCTTTTCGCTGATTCCCCTGGACAAAAATAAGCATGATGCCCATATAATCTGAGCAATCATCCTCTTTAATGGGCGGTATTTTTTTATTCATTTATTTTTTTCACAGAACCGAAAAGTACTGAGAGCAAAGGAAAGTGTCGGATCTTTAAAGGAACATGAGAGTTCGAAGTTCCCTAAAGTTGTGCAGTAGATTGGATTTTATGACAATGAAACGTGTTGCTTCAGTCTGTCCTGTTTTATTCACATAGTTAATATTTTTTTGTGCGTCTGGCAGAATTAGTCTTAAGGTAATCTGCTTTTAATTTCACCAGCATTTCTTTTGACTGGGTGTAACATTGATATGTTTGGGGTGGCCAAAGCGCATCTGAAATCTGATAGGGATTCTATGTAGCTACTGAAATGTAGAATATTTTTGTTATTGATATCCATTATGCTAACACATAATGGTGTGGTTTACATCTACAGTCTTTGCATGTCCATGCCACGATGTCTATATTTTGCCCTTGACGATGCCCATAAACGTCTTCAGACTCCAGCAGCTTATCATGACCTTGCAGTCTCTTGGCAGCAGGCTGAGTAAGTGCTTCATTATGGAAACCACCAGCAGCAGGAGCGCCGGTGTTACACACACTGTCCACCCAAGAGTCTAAATCATCCTGGCGCATAGGGAAAGCATTTAAGCTGCCTTTAATAATGATTAATACACCTCCACCACAACACCAAATAGGCCTTCGTACAGCATCATCCATCATCGATATGAAACTCCATCCTGTAATGCACTTAAATTACATTTATTAGAGAAGTCTGCTGCACAGCAGCTCCTTGGAAGGTAGTCCAGGCACGGGCAATTGTTCTTATATCAATCAGTTAAGTGATTGTGAAATAAAGCAAAATAAATTAGGAAAAATTAGCCCTGGATTTGGTTTCACGACAAATCCAATGAGCAATTTCGCTGCACGGCACTTAACAGCTGTTCTTTAGTAAAACCCAACAGTTCCCAACAGAGACCTCACCCATTAGCTGCTGTGTTTTTGTTTTTTTGCTGATAAGCAAGGTTTTGAGTTAAGTTACTTTGTGATCAGCAAGTTGGCCCATCATCAATCTTTTAAAACTGAACTGAGCTTGCATGTTCAAGTCTGACATGTAGTTAGGTTTATTAAGCAGTTCAGTCAGTCTCTTTAGACTTTTAAAAGATTAGTTTAACAGCCCATTGGTTGTACACCAATATACATATTTGATATCAGACATACACTAATTAGAACGATTGTCCATTGCTAACATTACGTTAGATTAGAAACTCTTCATTTTCTTTCTCTCTCTTTCTTGTCCACATCCTCTGGCACTTAGTAAATGTAAAAGGTAAAGTCTTCCACTAAGAAATGAAAGTCCTTTGTAAAGCCGATACATCACCAGTTCCTGCTGATAGAAACAGACTTGTACCTACGGCCTATTTAGAGAGGACACTTAAGCTAATGTGGAGGTTTTTGGGCGGTGGGGGAAAGGTGTAAAACGTAAAATCTACATGGAAAGGCCTCAGCTGGGGCAAATTCACAGTCTGTCTGGTATGTGTTTCCCTGCAATAGCTTGGTGACCTGTGGCATCAGTCCCTCTGGAAGGGACAAAAGCTATAATATTTCATCTGCACTGCGTCGAAATCGTCTCTCATTGACATGGGTGACAAAAATGTTGTCATCTTGTCTGCAGGGAGGCGTCCTCCTCCCCTTCTCGACAACAGACCGGGGCCGAACAATTTTAGCTACAGCTCTGTGCGATGTGTTGGGTGATTGGTTATAAATCTGTAGAAATGCGCTGGGATTGCTATGTTGATATTTAGCTTCAACTCGTCCAACATCAAGTTTTTGTATCTGGAGGTGACTACTGAAATACTAATAACTGAATACTAAAACGTACAGGTGACTAATTGCTGTTTTCTGGACGATCGCCGATCATGGTCTTTAAAAAGCTGTACCTGCTGATTCCAATTTTGTCCTATACCAGTTTTTTTTTTTTGGCTGAAATGTTGCTCAGTATACCAAGAAAGTCACTGAGTTGCCAACAGTGTGATGACTATTGTCAACTGCAAACATGCAGACATGTCTGTCCTCTTTTGCTCTCCCTTTTTCATGGGAGTGCAACATTTTTAGAACGGGGGATAAGATCGGCTACACATGCAAGTATTGGCCGATCGCAGATCTCCCAAAATGAAGGAAATCGGTACGGATAGATCAATTAGCCGATAAATTAGTTGGCCAATATATCTGTGCATCCCTACTAAAGATTGTTTTTCAGATGCAGTGAGGAATTACGTACAGTTGTACGATTCTTCACAAAACACCTGCAAAGATTGTCAAATGACTAAAACTCGCTGTATACGAGTTTTAGCCATAGAATTGCCAAGTTCACATTTGATTAGTCTAGGAGTTTAGACTAAGTAATTTAACAATGTACAGACAGGCACAGAGGAGCCTGTCTGTGCCGATTGTGAAAGGTGTGTGAGAACATGAGTGTCCCGCAACCACGTGACCGCACATCAACTGTTCGGGTGGAGTACGGTAGCGCCTTAAATGGGCATAGACAATGGGTGGATAGACACACTGGGGAGATTTTCGAGAAACGATGAAAGCAAAAGCAGTATAATTTGTGTTAATTGTGCTCCTGTGACATTTTCTTTATTTGTCATAAACACATAATCATGAACGGCGGTGTGTGCTTATAAAAATCTTGATTATAGTAGATTTAACAGTGTGGTATTCACCAGAGAAATTGACATTTACATCGAAAAGGCATCCATTTGTTTGACACATCTGGTCCTGTGACTTTTAAGAAGAGCCTGAAATAATTCACTGGTGCCTTACTGAGTTTTAATAACATGCATTGCCAATGTGTGCACCAAAATCTAGAGGAGACAGAGGAGAATTGGCACAATGATGGAGCAGGAGTTGATCCACTTGTGAAATAAAGTAATTCAGTTTGGCAGTGTGTGTGGCACAGAAATCGTTGTATTCCATAAAAACACACCACCGAAGACTTCATATTTATCTAATTTAAAATAGGATGCTTTTAGTGTTAAAATTGCATAATAGCATTGATTAAGTATCCAGCTGTGAGGGGAAAAAAATCCATGTAAAATAAATGTTTTCTCCTTTTTTTGGGTGGTCCAGGTGGTTTCACCCTGAAGTAGCACTTCTAGACTTTTTACATGTTTGTCAGGACTAAACTGTGAATTTGGAATGCAGAGGGAAGTTTGTACCGCAGGCTTGAAGGTTGTAGGGGGTCACGTAGTCATCACTCATTGCTTAATGGTGTTCAGGGAAGGCCGAGGCCATCAGCAGGCAGCGGGTGGGCGGCGATGCACACTGTGAACAGGTCACTAGCCTCTCGCAGACAAAAACAGATCCCCGTCACACCGAGCAACAACTGAAAGACGTGAGTTAATTCAACAAGGGCAATTTTGGACTGAAACATAATAGCTCTTCAATTGATATTTACAGTACATTAACAGCAAGTTTTCCGCATTTTATTATTTTCCACCTGCATATGTTAGCGTTTGTCATCAGGATTTTTACATGACAGACAAACACAAAGTGGAAGACTAGTTGTCGGTAAGCATGTTTCAATCGCTGCCGTTGTTGCTCGCTTGATTAGAGACCCCACCTGAAAAAAAACCTGATTATTTGCCTTTGCGGATTGTGGCTTTGACAATTTCTGTTGAGAACTTGAATCAAGAATACCCATAATGCTGTTCTTTGCCAGGATGAAACCCAGAGTTGAGGGGAATTTGCCAAGACGAAGACGATCTGGTCGTCATAAAAAAAATAGGAGTTTTTTGCAATTCAACACTGTTCAGGAATGTGTTGCCATAGTGATGCAACACATTCAGTCAGGCCACTGTGGAAGTCAAATGGCGCGTTCACATCAAGCTCGTCTGATTTACATTCAAAGTCTATATGCGGAGAAGCGTCGAGGGCCGTTGCGGCGCATTTTGTGCGTCTAGATTTGAACCGTTTGGAGCGTTTTAACGCGTCGAGCGTGTCCAACTCGTCCGACGGTCCACGTAGACTTTGAATGTAAACCTGATGCTCAAAACGTGTTCGGTATGAACGCACCAAAACATGGTTTCTTGGCTTCCACCATGGCAGAGTGAGTGTTTTTCTGATGTAAATGCACACTTTTGTCTTTAAAGTACGTATATCAAATATCAAATAACTTAATAAATGAACAATTGCCTAATCAACACCAGGTGGGTGTAGTTCACATCAAAATTAGAAATAATTTGATAGAATTTAACTATAATGTATACTTTGAGAATTAACTCTAGAAGAATATCTTTGGTCCAAAACTATTCTGTTAACAGGAATGTTACAAGTCCCTCAATAAAATATTATTAAATAAATGTTTGTGGCGAAAACATTGGGATATCATGTAATGGTCAATGGTTTTGTTGCAAATTTAATAATAGCTTAGAATTAAATCTTGCACTAAATAATTGACCTGCTCACCGTCATGTCATCTGAAACTCACTCTAGAGATGTGTGGCATGAAGGAAGTTCATTGTAACTCATTTTATGAATAACCAGTACCACCGCCATTTAGCTAAACAATATCAAAAGGAATACTTCCATGTTTTTGGATCTTTACTATCAACTGTCTCTTTGAACGTTTAGCACAGATCAAGAGCCATTGTGTTTTATTCTTTACATGATAATGATGTAGATGGCAAGAGCTCTTTATTCTCAGCAATCCACGACATATTTCATCTCACTCTGTAGCTACTTGGATGTAGGAGACTAATTTGAGCCTAAATCATATCGATGTCAGCTACATTTCTCTGCTGCCAGATTCGAAGCAGCCCAGTGGACATTATGTTAAGCTGCAGTGACATGCTGCCAAAGATTAGTCGAAACTAATCCTACATGCTGACAAACTGTACTGTAACCTCACATTTCTCACTTTTCTATCACTTCAGACGACTTGGATGCTGCCCTGACCTGCTCCTTAAATCACATGCTTTCTAACAATGAAATATTCATGTCGTTTCTGTTATTGACTAAAGCGAAATACTGGAACATTGCTTTGGCAAAGCTGCTTCCACACCTGCACGGCTTAAGAGAAACCAGACCACTGTTATTTATCAGCACCTAAGCGGTAATCACAAGTTGCTTAAGGGCTTTTAAGTGATTCATGCATTTTCTTGCAAAAGTGTCAATACCCCTTTGCACTTTTTCAAATGTAGCCCTAGAGACTCCTTCTGTAAAGAATAGGATCCCATCATGTCATGTTTTACCATAGTGACTGTGTGTTTATGATGACTTTCAGAATGACTTTGTCATGCTTGATGTTTTCCATATAGGACAAAATATCAATAACATTCATACCAAGTTGATGTCAGTATCCGATCGATACTAGAGTGATAAGATCAGTATTATAGTTTCAAATACTCTTGAAATTGTATTTTATTTTTTTAACGTCGTTTCTCAATGCTAACTCAAAAAAGATGTTTTGATTTGCTCTCAAATTAGATTTTTTTTTGCATTTTATTTTATCTTTTAAAAAAAATGTCAGATTTTTATATCAGTATGCAAAAGTAGTTTGTTGACACCTACAAACTTTGCCCAAATTCTGACCTTGGTTTCAGCCCCTCCCATCCCCCCTAAAAAAATAAAATCAAAGGAAAAACCTCAAAAACACCTGAAAGTCAGACGTTTGATATATCAAACCTAAATAAAGGATATCGATATTGGTATCGATATCAGTGATACTGTCCCTGTATTTACTTGGTATTGGATCGATGCACACCTCTACTTTTCTAAATTGTGTAATTGTATCAGTAAAGAGCACACATTAAACATTTAATTTTATTTTAAAGTATATTGATATTTACTGCTGCTTTCATGGAACTAAAAATAACAAACCTGTCAGTGTCTGATGATGCTTGCAGCCTTGTGCAGTTACCACTCATGATAAATTAAAATTCCTCTGTTTAAATTTAAAAAATCATGCAACTAAACAGTAAAATTATTGCTAATCCTTTGTCCCAACTTTTGTGCATTTTAATAGGCTACCAGTTCACTTGTGTTGTTAGTTAGGGGTGTTGGTGAGTTGCAGGAGATAAGTAATCACTTGCAACTCGCGTATAATTTCCTGTTATTGATTTTTAGATTGCTTGTGATTCTGCCCCAAAACCAAAGTAATTCCAGACAATCTGCTGCTGGGGGATGGTGCGTCTCAAAATAATAGGAACATTTTCTTCAAAATAAGAACAAGCATGCGTCAGAATCAGGCTATCCACATTATAAAACATCCTGTGGCAGTGTTGCAAAAACTGCAAATGTGCAATATTTTTTCTTGCTCTTTTGCATTTTTTGTAAAAATAAATAAATAAATCACCTTGTTGTTTCTCAAATCAGAATCAGCTGTGAGTTGCGGCCACTTGTTAAATGTGCGGTGGGAGTAACTCTGCATACAGTTTCACTAAGACGGAGAAAAAAAAAGATAGAAAAAGCCTAATTAAGAGGCTCAAAGAAGCGTTTGACATTTTCAGAAATACTTCCTTCTAAGGCAGCTTAGATGCCTCCCAGGCTAATTGCATCCCTGCTGCAGCTCGAGCTGTCACAGAATTAAAACAGTGGCTACAACCGTCACTTATAGAGAAAGTTGGTTCTAAATACCTTGTCAGAATTGAAGACAATTTTTGGTCTGAATAAATGTAGGTTCTTGACATTTTTCTCTCTAAAACCTGTCAACGTGCCACCGTCAGTTTTGAGTCAAAGGCTCCCTCCTTGTAGCTGCACCCAGAGTCACTTTGAGGTGCTTTAACACCAGCCTGCTACATATTACACCAGGGCTCTAAATTCCTTAACTTCAGCAGATACAAGGAGCGACTCTAAATAAAACGAATGCTAGACAGAAAAGCTCTGAAGAAGCCTTTTATGGTGGTGTTTTCTTGTTTTGATCCACCCCTCGGGTATCCTCAGAAGTGTTTGGATGCGTTTCGACAGCTGGTTTGCCATCAACCTCCATCAAACCTGCAAAAAGTCACCATAAAACCCTAATTAGAGCCACTACTTCAAGTCACAATGAGTGAAGATCAACCTCCACAGACAGACAGACACTTGTAAGAACATTTGTATAAACACGCCAAGGCAAACAATCCCTTTATGGTGCTCAGGAATGTCCCAGACCTGTGGGGTTTGACACCTCTCCAGAACTCTTTGTTTCAGTTCTTTCCCCTCCATTTGGTCAGTTCAGGTCATCTGTCCTCCTCCTCATGATGACTTTGTTTTATCAGCTGTTTGTTTGACACTTTTTTTCTTTTGCTTTAGCTTCTCAAATATTTCACAAATACAAAACTTCACAAAAGTATTTTGTCAAAATTTACTTTATAGTAGTTTTTTTTACAGGATAGACCAACACAAATGGTATAACTGTAAAGTAGACAATGGTGATAAGGAATCGGCACTAGTGACCAGGCCTGAAATCTGGGTGTAGTGATGGACTCAGACCTGGGCCTTCAGAGAAACATAAAAACAGCGATAAAGTCAGCCTTCTATCACCTGAGGAACATTTCTAGGCTTAAAGGACTGAGAAAAATTCACCGATACGTAGGCCTGTCACGATAGCAAATTTTGCTGAGCGATTAATTGTCTCAAAAAATTATTGCGATAAACGATAATATTGTCTGAAGACCTTTTTACACTGATTTAATGGAAATGACATAATAATCCATGTGATTTCCTGCCAAAGATAGATACACTTTATTTTCAAAAGAATATTTAACACTGGAGCTGATAAACTAAATAAACAAAATGGATTCTCAGTCTCCATTAACAAAAAATGTACTTGATAAAAACTAAACAACATAAAGCCAAAGTGGAAATAAATACTGCATTCAACCAAAAGAGTGCAGATTATAAAGTCTGTATATTATGTTGCCCTTCAGTAATAATTAGATTTAAATAGAGAAGATGGTCACATCGACTACCTGATGCAATAGTTCACACTACATGATTTTTTGCTCCTATTTTTCCCCTTACAACAATCTTAGACCTTTGGTCTTTCTAAGATTGTGTGGTGTGTTATGGTAGATCGTCGTTGCCGCCGATCTAAATCAGGGGTTTTCCCCGACTGGGATCTTTAACTCAACCTGTTGAATGTGACAGGCAGCCAATCAGAAAGCGCGGATTCTCCTCCGTGTTTTCTGAGGGGAAATTACGTCGGGGAATCCCAAACAGCTGACACGTCAACCCGAAGTCCAGCCGAACAACATTAATGTTTATTCAACATGCAAAGAATATAGAAATGACAAGAGGAGGAGTTGGAGCTAAATTGCTACCACAGTTGATAAACCCGGTAACTTTTCAGCTGTTCTTCGTTAACGTGAAGTAAATAGGTTCTAATGATTTTCATTCGGTCAGGACTTTACACTGACACTAGCCACATGCATTGCAGGTAGATTGTAGTAAAGCGTTGATTAATGCCTGGTTTTAAAATTAGTTCACTGAACTTGTAGCCATTATTTTGTGCCCATTGTTGGACACCACACAGCAGGACCGAACCCGATCGAACCGTTATACCTAGGATTTCTGTCGGCTAATGTGTGGTCTGTCAAGTTTTAAAAATCGGCTGACAGCTCTAAGATCGTAGTGTGCGCTGGGCTTTACACTAAGGAAATGAGGAAGGGAGGGTCAGTGGAGAGCACTGGAGTTGAGCCTTTTTTCATTCGGTGTCATCAACAGAAAGAGAAAAAGGTCGGAAGAGACGATAATGCCGATAATTGAAATGACGTCGATAGTTTTAATTTATCGTACGATTAATCGATTTATCGTTTATCACGACAGGCCTACCGATACGTTTATCTTTAGTCCACAGCGCTCAGGTCTTCTGGTTCTGGTTCTGCTCCACATCCCCAGAAGCAAACATGGAGAAGCAGCATTCGGCTTCTCTGCACCACAAATCTGGAACAGACTTCCAGACAACTGAAACAGCTACAACACCTACTTCCTGAAAATCAAAGTTTAAACCCACCTGTTAATTTGTTTACTAATAAGTCAAACATTGATCAACACATTTGATGTGTATTTGCTTGATGATGGGTTTTAACAAAATGTCTTGCTTGTTCCATAATTGGTGACTATGTTTTCATGGTGTAAAGCACTTTGAACTGTCTTATTGCTGAAATGTGCTATACAAACACACTTGACTTGACTATTATTTAAACTGGATTATTTATTGTATTTTCCAGCGATGATTTTCCTCTTGTCACTCTTCCATTGAAGCCAGATTTATGGACACATTTTTTTTCCCTTTTATCTAACTGAGCTATCGATCTCTGTATCTCCTCTACAGTTATCAGTCCTCTTGACTGTTTCTCTAATTAATGTCCTTATACCTTGGCCTGTCAGTTTAGACAGATGGTCATATTTTTAGCATCTTCACAGTTGTGCCATACTGTCAGTTTTTGGATAATCGTACAATGTTGAGAAATTTGAAGATTATTTCAAAAACTAAGTTTGTATTATGGGTTCAGTTATAAATCAAGACCTTTGTTGAATGTTTCCTGGCCCACCGAAGGTGGACTCTACTTATTAGTTGGTTCCACTGAGTTTTATTTGGGTGCATTAGTGTAAAAGGGTACATTCTTTTTTTTTTTTCTAAGGCTCTGTTAATTATTTTAACATCTGTTTTGTGGCTTGAATTTCTAATGTAGTCGGGTAAAAATCAATTTATTATCAAAATCTAATTCCCCTCCTTCTGAGTTCTTTATTATACCTTTAACTCTGTTTCATCAAACTAATCGGTCATCTTGTCATGGTGTGCTTTCCATCAGGAAACCATAAAAGACTTTTTTATTTATTTATTTTCTCAGATGTCAGGCAGGGCTTTGTATGCTGAGGCTCATACGGAGAGCAAACAGGCCTCCCTGTCATTACCTCAGACGTGTTATGTGATGTTTCCCCCGCTGATGTAAACGGGAGTGTCTGCGTTGGAGCGATTTAAAAACTCATCATCTGCCTGAGAAGGGCAGATGTTTGGCTTGCTGTTGCCCTGGCAACAGACGTTTGTTAAACTCAACAGACGCATAGTTTTGTCTTTTATTGGCCTGGAAAGGGATAATAAAGCTAATTTAACATGGGAAGGGAAACGGCTAATTGTTAATTGAATACATACAAACCGAGCAGGAGCACAAATCGTATCCGACGATCCGTCTCATGATTTAATCATCCTTTGATGCTCTTCTCCAGCACTTGATTCAGCTTGTCCCGCTGACTAATCAGCAGAAACGCTGATTTGTAGCCGTGCTGCAATCCAAGCATGCAGAAATTAATTGACAAATAAACACAAGGAAGCACTGTGCACATGTTTGAAGTCCACACGCAAAGCAATATTTAATGACTCAATGTGCAATATACGGATCTAAACCTGCATTGTCAGCATGCTTCATGTACCCTCCTGCTAGGCTAAGTACAGATGGATACATTCAGTGGATGGTTTAATGAGATTCAGCTCATGCAGTCAGTTTGTAAACCCGAAAACAGGCCGATTTGTTTGAATCACTCGAAGATGAAGTGACGCATGAATGACAGGTAAAGCCAAATATTTTAAATCAGTCTGGATTAAAACAATTGAGTTCAGAAGCTACACTAAGTAAAGAATCTCCACTTTTTCTTCAGTAACAGTCATTTTGTATTTAATGAAAAACTTGTGCAGAACAAAGCCTAAAATGACTCGTATTAGCTTTGTGGCTAGTTTTTGGCATTCGACCTGGTCAGAAAAGGGGGGAAAAATCCTTTCTTTCTTCACAGAAATTCCACAAAGGGGTGAACAAGGAAACGTTTCTTTTTGTCAAGCTATTTAGCATCATGACCAAATGTGTTTTGCTTCATTGCAGTGTTTTTCTCCTGTTCTTGACTCATGCCGTTGTAGGTTCTTCATACCTCTTCACTTTGAAAACAGCACTCAACAGAAAAATGTGCTATGAAGTCGTTCAGTGTTTTGAACTGAATGAGCCGCTGGGATTTCTCATTCATGTCACAAAATTGGGTAGAATGGTCTGTTGGATGCTGTTGCTGAAGAAATGAGTGCTGGTTCTCATGAAAATGGGAACAGAAAACAACAACCGACACCCCTCACCCCCATTTTATTACAGTTCCTGAATATGGGGCAGCATAGTTGCAGATGAGTTAAGGTTCTCATTTTGACCATTGTCCTCTAACAAAAGGGAATGTAAGCCTCAGAACTAGACCACGGAGCAGTGGAAGAATGTGGCCTGGTCTGATGAATCACCTTGTGTAGTTCCCATTAATGTCCTGTGAGAGAGGGAGAGTGTGTGTGCGTGTTTGTGTGTGTAGGTATAGGTGTCACTTACCTAAGGACCAATGGCACCAGAATGCAGTGTGGGAAAATAGTAAAACAGCAGAGGCAGTGTACTTGTGAAAAGCTCCCTTATTAAAGCTTGAGTCCTGCCATGCAAATAGATTTTTGCTTTATATGTAACCCTTACCTTGTCACAGACCATATACACCCTTTAATCAGGGTATCCAAGTGTCCAAGTGATCTAAAATTACAACTTTAAAATGTTTTAATAAATTTTTAAAAAGTTAAGTTGGGCTTGAATATGTTAATCATATATCTGAAATTTTGTCTTGGCATGACTATTTAATCTCGTGTATATAGATGTATTTCTAAATGGCTTTTGAGGCCAATTGTAACTCGCTGCTGGAAGTCGAAGTACATTAACGTACAGAGAAACCTGTCAAATATGTCAGATTAAACCCATCTACCACTCTATAAAGTTTTGTTGAGTGCTTATCTTTATCCTTTTTTTTATATTGTTATTTTTTAAGTGTAAGAAATCTAATCCAAAGCCTGGATAATGTGAGTGGCTGTTTGGGATTCATCCGTAAGGATCGGGTGTGTTTTTGCTCCTGTAGGACGAGATAAAGAACATCCACAGATCAAGATAAGCCCTCAAAACAAACACACCGACACAATTAGGTTTTCTATTTTGGTTTTCCTGTTTCAGCACACCTAAGCAGGCTCCACATCATTGTGCACGAATGTGTTTGGCTCTGTTTACTGTCAATCAGCAGGCCTCTATTTGCTTAAGATGAGAAATGGAAAATAATCCCCCTAAAACACTTGATAAACAATAATGTAAGCAGAGCAAAGCGTATCACCATAAACCATGTTTAAAATAAGAGACCAACTACAGCCACTCCTTTATTTTTATTCTCTGTTTCCCCTACTATAGGGTGTAAGAAGAAACTTTTTTCACACACATCTCTGTATATTGGACGGGAAACAATATTGGGAAACTCACCTAATTCTTTTCAAAATCTTAAGACTTTTCCAGACTAAGTCAGGAAAAATTATTCCTTAAACTCCTCTTTTCTTTTTAAATACCTATGCAGAGTTGGAAAATATTTAAACCATATTCCATCTTTCTTCATCTCTGGAGAAAAAAAGATAAAAATCAAAGAACTTCTTCTAAACTCCCAAGCTGTGTCGGTCACCGTCAGCTGCTGCTTGTTGATGTGAGATTACCAGGTGAGAAATCTGAACCCATTTTAGCCTCAATAAGATCCAGAAACCAACAGAAACAATAGCTCTGTTTGTATCATGCAGTGTCCGTACACTGTACACTAATGCTGTCCAGACATTCATATGCTGGTGCTTTTTCCTCTCATGAATTAAACATCAGGAGCCGCAATGCTGTACATGAGAACAGTGACGACCCTGCAGAGCAACCCTTCCTGTGTCTCGGTGAGCTGCTGCTTTTTGACTGGCACTTTTCATAATGCCGCTAAGCAGAGTGTCGTGCTGAGCCAGTGGTTTCAGAGGATCAGTCGGTTTTTCTGTCTCCGGCCATAACTGTGGCGAGAGCTCAGTGAGGAGGAGTTGAAGTCTTGCCAGGTCCTTTACCTTACGGGTTCCATAAGTGAGGCTATAAGGATAAATAAGTTATCCCACATACACACACGCACATCTAACTTTCTTTTTTTCTTCCCTGTTTTTTTTTTTGTCAGCTTCCCACGTCCCGATTTACCGCAGTGACATCTATTAAATCAGCTGAAGGATTTTGTTAGAGAGATATGAAGCGGCGATAAGGAACAAAACCCCAAAGTTTTCTGAAACTATATCTTATTCAAAATGAACTCAAATAATCCTTCTTATTCCAGAATAGCATCTTATTAAAACAACAAGTTTTAATCCCTTTTGCCAATTACTTTTGAGTCTGCCGAAAGGTTTCGTACAATTAAAATTTCTCTCTCAAGCAGAAAATGTAGTGGCGTAAATAAGATGCGTTACTTCACAAACCCCAGAATGGACTTCATTTGATTTTGTTCCCCTAATGAGTCAGATTTTGACTCTGTGAATGTCTAAACATCAACTCATTAATTATCTTTCACATATTCAAACTTTGATTGTGGGGTAGCTGGTCCAGGACAGTGACCCAGACCACCCTGTCTTCACCAGCAACCTGCTTGGTTGACGGGGGGATCTTGCCTTAACATCTTACTAGATCTCAAGACATAGTCAGATTTTATTGCCATTCAATTGTACATTTAAAAATGTACGTATTAAAAGAAATTTTGTTGCAAGGCCCCAATAATAATAAAATTAATTCCCAGTGGGCAGCAGGGAGAACAAGCCATGGTGAGAGTGGAAGGGGTCCTTTGGAATCACCCGAGCCCCGGACGGGCAGCGACTACAAGCGAAGTCGAAGATGGAAGGACGCTGAGTCCTGATTGTCTCAGCTGTCCTCACCAATCTCTCTCTATACATTGCCAGTCAAAATGTGTTACACGCTCCAAACCATACAGAGATGCTGCTGGTCAGTATGCTCTCAATTGCCCCTCTGTAGAAAGCAGTGAGGATGGGAGGGGGGAGGTTTGCTCTCCTCACCCGACATAAAAAAGCGCAGACGTTGCAGAGCTCTCTTCACCAGACCAGTAGCTTTGAGGGACCAGGTCAAAGTGTTGGTGATCTGTAGCCCCTGAAATGTGACGTTCCTGACCTGCTCCACTCGCAGCACATCACTGATGAGGAGGGGTGTGCGATTGGGCTGCTTCTCCTGAAATCAACAACAATTTCTTTTGTTTTACTGACATTCAGGATTAGATGGTTTGCGACCCACCAGTACACCGTGTTTCACCTCCTCTCTGCAGGCCAGTCTGTTGTTTGCTGTTGTATCGTCCGCATACGTATGTGATTCATATTGAACCTGGCATGGCAGTCATGGGTCGCCAGAGTGAAGAGCAGTGGGCTCAGTACACAGCCCTCGGGGGAACCTTGGAGAACCTTCAAGAATCCTTGAAGGCGTTCTAGACCAGAAGGCTTATACAATCTGTTTGGTAAATTCTAGGCCAGGGTCTAGATTCAAATTCTTGACTGTTGAGACAAGACCACCATGACATCTTGAATCCACTGTAGTTGTGATGCTGGGGCACTAAATGGCTGATTCTAGCATGTTCTCGAAACGTGCACGTGCTTTCCTTCACGAGTCTGTTCAGTATCTGTGTTGAGCGTCCCTGTCTCCACTAAACCAAATCCTCATGCAACACATATACCACAGGTGTCAAACTCCAGTCCTCAAGGGCCGGTGTCTTGCAGTTTTTAGATGTGCCTCAGGTACAAAACCCTGGAATGAAATGGTTTAATTACCTCCTCCTTGTGTAGATCAGTTCTCCAGAGCCTTGCTAATGACCTAATTATTCTATTCAGGTGTGGTGCAGCAGAGGCACATCTAAAAGTTGCAGGGCAGTGGCCCTGGAGGACTGGAGTTTGACACCCCTGACATATACGATTTGAATCAGAACATCTGTTAAACTGAAAAGGGCAAGTAACACACGCAGTACAATGCTATTCGTCATTGATTTTTTTTATTTATAAAATTCTTTTGCTGTTATCTGCCCGTGCATGCTTAGAACAAATCCTGCAGCCATGTGCTTTGTGCATGTGCACTTTCACACCTGCGGAGTACTTCCCACCTCCGAGGAGTGTTGCAGAAAAATTCCACTCCGAGTCCTGGTTTCAGAAAGTCTGCGATCACTGGAGACGTGTAAAGGAGCCGCTGGGTTACGACCAAAATGTTACGGCTCCACTCTATGCTCTGACTCTCGGCTGTACGGATTGTAGTTTAAAGACAGAGATCATGGAAACAAACAGCTGAAAAGAATAATTTCTATGGTCCTACTGTAAAAGAGAGAAGGTTGTTGCAATAGGTAGAAATATATAGAAACTCTCTTGTAGGATAAACACGAAAATTGCAACCATTTCCTCAACCTAGAAAAACTCCACTATTTCTTTTATGCTGCATTTACATAGTTGTGGCTTTTAGATTTCAAACGCTATCAAACGAGGCCTCTCTAATGTTTTCCAACATGGTTTTCATGCCACCTTGATACTATTTAGCAGATAACATCTGATTTCTTGGCTGTAAATCAGACACGACTTGTTTCATGTGCCAATTCATCGCGCTTTAAATCTGTTCACTACATAAGCTCACCAACATCTGGAATTCTTAAATAAACTGTATCGGGAAAAGAAGTGATATACTGCAGACTGGTCCTGTCAGATTGAACTGAATAGCATTTTGTGGTCTTGCTTATATGTTTTTGAGCTTGTATTTTTTTAATCTTTCTGTGCGTCAAATTCGATCTTAAAGCGGTGTAAAACCGAGGACGTGGGGAAAAAAAAGAAAAAAGGATTCTGCTCCCAAACATGATAAAAATATGTTTTGCCATGGTGCAGAAAATACAAGTGTAGTGTAATATGAGGAGCCCCTGGTGGCTGATTCATTATTGATGAGAAACAACAAGGTAACCATTTACAGAAACAGTAAGTACCGATGGAGGATTTTTCACCTTCATCTCGTGAAATAGCTTTGCTCATTTTAAAACAGTCCAGGCAGTCCCTTATTTTATTTTATCATCTATTCAAAACCTGCGTTGTGTGTGCTTATCTTTGAAAAGTGAAAACAATAAACCAAGCATTAAATCCAACTTCTAATTTACTCGCGATACTAACTTTGCTTCGCGTACGAAAGTTTAGAAAGCCGACAAATCTCTGTGTCAATGCTGAACGTTTAGGTCGAGTACTCCTCAAAAACTTGTTTGTGGACATGTTTGTATTGTCCATAGATTTTAATTTTTTCATTTGCTTCTGCTGGGGTGTTGCTCATTCTTACAGACGCAGGCTGGTCAACTGAGATCTTCCCTGTATGTATTGCATCAGAGAACTATTGATTAGGCAGAGCATTACGGCTGAATCCCTGAATTGATTTTGCACTCCACAAAGTAGGCAGTGAGGTATGAGCTCAAAGAATAATAAAAACAACAACAAAAAAATCATTAATCTTGAAAATGAAGTTTGCTATTGCTTTTTCAGACAGTGCTATTTCATTTTGCAGTATGGCAGTGTATTCCATATAAAGGAAAAATTCATTTACCTGTTTGTGCATACATATAATAAAAAAAAAAACAGGCTTGCAGCAAACAGGCATTATTTATGTTTACTCTGCAGAAATCTTCATCCTGCCTTAGAATACAACTTTATGCCCTCTTTAACTCTGCAGTGCAGATGTAAATGTATGTAGCTTTGACAAACCTATAAATCCAGTAATCACATATGCGATAAAAAAAAAGTAAATCTCCAATCAAACATACATTTTCCAGATCATTTGCATCCAGATGTGCCTTCCATTTAAAATACAATATACATGTTATCAGAATACTATGTGATAAACCCAAAGTAGAGCATATTTGGAAATGACACGTGGATTTCATTTTGTCCATACCCACAGATCTGTGTGCAGGTTGGTGTGTGTACGCGCGTGTTGTCCTAAACTAGTTCCCTTTATTTGCCCTCCTGTTACAAGCCTTTGGATTCCTTTGATACCATCATCATCTCACTTGCCTGTCTACCCTCCAACATTTCTCTGTTGATTATCCTATGGAAAGAAACAACAGAAACAATATTCCAGCCACTTTTCACTACCACCTGTCAGCCTAACGCCTGGCTCACACGGCAAGATTTCAAAACTGTTGGTTGATTTTTCATGAGACGTAACGGGTTTGCTTCTACAGTGTGCAAAAAAAACAAAAAACAAAAAAAATGCAACGCACACAAACAGATTTATCTCTTTAACATTCAGATGTCAGAAGGTAAAATCTCCTTAAAAAAGTTTCTCTAGATCAAACGTGAGTTCAGACTGAATAAACGTGGCTAATGAAGAAGTGACGGCGTTAGCTTGTGGATGAAACAGAAAAAAATTTCACTGGACTTTCTGGTCCGCCATGGTAGTCGTTTTGTTTTTCGTCGTTGGGTATCCCGCCATTTTGCTTTCCAGTTGGCTACAGGCCACATTCAACAGGCTGTGTGCTTGTTTGTCCTATAGGCGAACACTTCACATGCTGGTATATCGGGCCAAGACAACCCAACATGCTGAGGTCGGAGCGGTCCGAACAGATTGGATCCTTCTTAACACGCCGCGTGCAGCAGGAATATCTCGAGATTGTCTTTAGAGCCATCACGATGATTGGTGCATTCTTTAAGATTATTGGAAGGGGAAAATTGGATCAAAAACCGTGGGCACCAGTATAATCAGGAAGATTCGCTCTGATGATCCTGATGATGGCATTTAACAAAATGTAATTGGTAACGGATGTTTTTATGACGTGAAGCACTTTGAACCGCTTTGCTGCTGAAAAGTGCTATACAAATACACTTGAACTACTCAGGCCAGCTTTTTATTTGAGTCCTAATTCTGGAGGCAGAAGACGTTTAACAAATGACTTTTGAAAAACCAACAAAAATAATCACGAATTGAATGTGGCGTGCATTTACTCTGTGCATAGTTTAACAGTTACATGCTTAAAATGTAGATGCTCATTCAACATCCAAGGGTTAGGGTAACCATCAAAGTGTTTGTTTTTTTTAATTGATAAATGCCTGAATTGAAATAAAGAAATCACCAAACGAATATAGGATTTAGTTTGTTTCATAATTGATCTCTAAAGCAGCGTTTCCCAGCCCTGGTGTCCCTGTATGTTTTGGATGTTCCCCTGCTTCAGCAGCAGCACCTGATTTCAATTGATGGCTTAATTAATAACAGGGTTTTGCTGACATGAACATTTTTGTGTTAAAATCAGCTGTGAAGTGAATCCACAAACTTAGCTACTTTGGCTTTTGCTGCTTCTTTGTGCAACATTGCAAACAGTCCTTCTTATAATTGCTGACATCAAAACTACAGGAATTAAACTTGGAAATAATGAGACAAATGATAAATTTCCATTAGCTTAAGCCAGCCCAGAAATTTATATATATATAAAATCATTTAATTAAACGTTTGGCCATAAACATAGCGCCTGTAGTGATCGGTCAGGGGGTTCACTTATCTTGCTTCTGTGTTTGCATTTTTTTCTCTCTCAGCCTTTGAAGTGGGTAATGTGCTTTTGGTTGAAGCCCAAAGCCTTGATGGTAATTACTTTGTTCTTTCTCTGACTCATAATTTCATACCTCCAGGGGGCCATTACAGAATCCTCTACATCTAATTCTGCTGAATTAAAGGAAGGGGCGGGAAGGGAGGGGAACTGCGCTGGAAGCTCTACAGCTTGCACTTAATGTCAAGAGGAGGAAGAATTGAAATATTTCTTTTTTTGATGGCTTTATGAGACAAAAACGTTTTATGCTTCTTTTAAACCTTTGAGCAAGTGTTGCAATATTGCAGAGGCAGAGAGGAGGCTCAGAATTAGATATTGACATAAGATGAGGAGTTTTATTTGGCGTCGGTAATCAGTTTGTTCCAAATCAAAGTGTAAAAAAAACAACCCTATAAAGCATTTTTGCAAGTTTTTATAAACATAAAGTCGATCACATTTAAGAAGTTTACTTTAAATTAATAGACAGCCTTAAAATCTTTTTTTTTCTGGTTCTTATTAGTCGCAGTCTTGTCACAAGTGAAAGCTGAGTCCACCTTCCCTCTGCATGCTGACATATTTCAAAACAGTGTCTCTACTGAAGCCCAGAGGAGACAAATCAGACGCTGACTTGAGCTCAAGTCATTTGCAATTGTCAGGAGCAAAAACACGGTTCCTCCTGCTGCTGCACACTTGGAAGGTGAATTCGGGGGTGGAGGTTGCTGTCTGCGACTTAAAGCTACAGGCTGTCCCTAACGTGAAGCACTGAACCCTAAATGAACTGAGTATGAATCCTAATATGACCCTTGCACTGAAAAAAGAAGAATGTTTTTAAACATCAGGCAAAAACATGCTTGATTAGATGCCAAGGCATCTGCAATGTGCACTGATGTTCCTCCTACCTTTAGGAATATTCACTTTGTTTATATATTTGTTGAAAGGTTTATTGTAATAAATATACCAACGTAGAAGTAATGCTGCAGTTATCTGTATATTTTATGAAAAGCTGCCTAAGGATTGATGCTACAGTGAAGGACATCTATTTCCTGTTATCTATAGTGATTAGAATCAAATTGTTTTTATTAGAAAAGTTGGGCTGATATTTTCTTATTTCTTTAAAAACTAAGATGTCAGACTCTATCTTTGAACAACAATCCTTTCAAGAGACAGAAACAGTAATACGTTACGGTCGCTGATTAATGAGGAGGCAGACCATTCAGAATCAGCCTGAAAGTTGTTCTAAAATGTCTGGCTTTTTAAAAAAAAATTGTATTTGCATTAAGCGTTCCATTCACTTGGCCGTGATTCATTATTCATGCGCGGTTTGACGGAAGACGGCGATTAGATCCAAATATAAATTATTTAACTGTATAATCAGTTTTTTAGATGTACCAAAGTTCCCCTCTCTGACAATGTGCTGTATGACTCAGAATGAGTCATTAGCAGACTGCTTCACTGGCCTGATTCTCCGAGGAGATCTCCTGAATACTGTATCGACCACGTCTGACTGCTTTTCAGGTCGGCTCAAACAAAAGAGGAAATGCGATATAGCCTCAAACGTCTCAGATTGTTTTGGTTCAGCAGAGGGATTTCTTTTCTTCAACATGTTCAGACTTGATGTATCGGGGGCATTTTTGTTTGGTGACATCAAGGTCAATGGGGAGGATTTTTTGATTCTGTCATTGGGTTGAACGCATGACTCAGTCTTAGGAGAGGCGTTCAACATGCTCATGTTCTTCCTGCTAAATCAGACACCTGGAATTACTTAGCAGATGCTAAATGTGTGCGTTCACGGTCAGGTAATTATCACCCTTGACACTGGCTCTGTTTTAGCATTAGCTCCGTTTTTTAAAGTGTGTTGGTTTGACAAGTCGATCTGAACTGACTGCTGCCACATGCCTATTTCTGCTGGACGGGCAGATTCGAAATTCAATCTTTGATGTTTGCAAATGTTTCATTTCACACACCAGTGTGACGTCTCATGACGTCAGAATGCTACAAACCTTCATTGGTGGGAGATCAAGAACTTTCGAACTCCTATTGCATAACTTTCTCAAATGTTACATTTGTAAAAATCAGTGGAAGTCAATTTCTGACTGAGTCAGGTCCGTCTGAAATGACAGCAGTATACTCTTGGTAGATCAGAATTGAATCTAATTCACTGTTAAGAAAACCCACGTGCAAATTGCGTCATTTTGTTCGCAGAAAGGCATCCGACAGCTGGACCGGGTCAAAACATTTCGACAGAACTCTGTCCTAAGCGTTGTGTGATTGGTCAGAAGTTTGTTGCCATATTTTGTAAAAAATGCACTCAGACAGCAATGTCGATAGTTTGCTTTAACTAGTCCTCTTCTACTATCCAGTTTGTATCTCCTGGTGATGAGAATACTTCTGAGGAATGTTCATTTGACACGGTAAGAAATGATGTACCTTTCTGCAATTCTTCACTAAATAACTACTGTAACAATAAGACTGGTAAGTGGTTAATAACTCCTGGATGGAAATTGCAATGTCTGTTCTGTTCTGTAGGGTGTCTGCAGAAAACTCTGGCGCTAATTTTGTGACCGTTTCATAAAAACAAAACAGAGGATGCAGGTACGGTGCAAACAACCAAAATGAGGCAAAACATGAAGAGTTTCAAGTTACAAACAAGAAAGTTCATTGAAATAAAAAGGAATAGATGTGAACTGAGTAAAGAAATATAATATATAATATACTTATGCTGCGCCATTGTATGAAAGGTATGTCCGGTTACAAATGTACCTTTCATTACGCAAAACATGCGGATGAAGTTCGGGTTTAGGTTGCTGGCATTGACCAGACAGTTGGGCTAGTGTGTTGGTCAGTTCACCTTGGGTCCGAGGGCTGGGGCGGATGTCAGTATGGTGAGTTAGGAAGTGCCAAATATAATAGTAGTAAAGCTCTGTGTAGATAATCTGCAGTAAAGCATGTGGCTGGCAAGTTCAGGTTGGAAGAGCAGTCTGATTAGATTTGTTTTACATGAATCTCTTTATAGATACAGCTTCAAACATTAGGGGAATTTAGTAGACCCCTGAAAATCATAAAACAAATCTGCAGCATCCATGGGATTCTGTGAATATACTAGGGAATACCTGCAGAGGGCTCATTAGGCCTTCAATTGAATAAGAGTTACAGAAATTGAGTCGTGAACTAATTGTCTCTATGGGTTTCTTTCTATTGACGTGTCAGACGTTTGTGATGAACAGCATTCTCTGAACGCCTAATTAGAGTGACCATTGGGCCCAAAGGACGGCTAAATCAATGTAGAGCAACATATAATAGTGTTTTTATGTACTGTCAAGGAAGAGAAGGTACCCTCAAAAGTGATTAAATCAAAAACAGGCGTTTGTTTTTTCAATGCGGTTTAACAAATTAGCTCTTTGCATAAAGATTTGTCTCGTTGCCCTGTCATTATCTACGCCGTTACTGACACGTGTGTGCTTTCGAGTCGTCAAACGTGTGCAGGAGTGGAAGTGTGAAGTTGAAGGAGGGATTTGCCTCTGAATTCCTCTGGGGCGGGCGAGGAGGGGAGTTCAGAGGAGCAAAATAAAAGATGTAATCCCTGAAACATGCGAGCACCTGACATAAACAAACACGCTCGGCAAATTTCACAAGGACGGCTCCTCGACGGGAATCCTCTCATGCGGTGACGGGAGATAAGGAATCAAATGATGAGCAGAGAGGTGTGAAGATATGCACATGCGCGGCGCTAGTGCAGATGTCCTTTTTTTTTTTTTCTTTCAAGTCTTATCTGGCTCAAAATTAGTTTGTTTACCTGTAATTTCTCCTGCCACCAACCAACACGCTTTGTCCTCGTTGATTCCAAAGTAGGAACGCGAAGCATGTAGCAGGAATTTCCCCACGCCTCACTGATAAGCTCAATCAGACCTGTTTTGTCTTGCAGTTGGAAAACATCTATCGTGTTCTTTAGTTACGACAGGAAACAATTTTACTTCAGTCAAAGCGAGTCGAGACATCCAGTCGTGGATATGTGATGCAATCCCTTATGTAAACAAGTACGACAATCATAGTCATATAATTTAGCTCTTTACTTATTATTATTAACACATAGTATGTTATTGCTGCCTAATTTTATGTACTAAGTTGTTTACCTTGGTTCTTCCCCAATGTAGATCTTACACTGTTAAAACCAAGATGTTAAGCTCTTATACAGGTAAAAAAAAAAAAGTAGAATATTGTGAACAAGTTTAAAATTTTTCTCTCCCTCATCTTAAAAAGTGAAACATATACCTTATAGAATGAAGTATTTCTAGCCTTTAATAGATGTAAATTTATGATTATGCCTTACAGATAACCAAAATCCGAAATTCGGTGTCTCGGAAAGTAGGAATTTTACGTAAGAGCAACAAAAAAGGGATGTGTTAAACAGAAATGTCAGACTTCTGTAAAGAAAGTTTATCTCTCTGCATGCAACACTTTGTTTGAGCCTCCTTTACATTAATTACTGCATTAATGCAGCGTGGCACGGAGGTGATCACAATAGGCGAGTTCACTCTTCGTGAAATTCTGCACAATACTTGAGTAGATTTTTATTGACTTTCTTCTGAAGGCTATGATTAATGGTGCACCTTTTCCTGACAAACGTTTTCTTTCCGTTAAACTTTTTATGAAAATGCTTTGGTACAGACCTTTATGAACAACCATGTTCTTTAGCAATGACACTTTCTTGCTTACCCTTCTTGTGAAAGGTATCAATGACTGTCCTACGGACTTCTGTCAAGTCAGAAGCAGTCTGCTGACCTAGACTGAGATACTTATTTTGGGGGTTTTCATTACCTGAGACTCAGAATGATCAAAATTAAAAGACATAAGGGCTTGAATATTTCAAGCTGCAGTGTGTGTGGTGAACGGAGTCTGCTCACAGTTCCTCTGCTGTACATTAAATGGCTTCTTCCACATTAGCACTAAGAGAGGTGTACATGCCACTGGCTGTTGCTCCAGAGGTAAAAGCTTCCAATCAATACCAAAGGTCTATGATGTTTAACTTTATTAAGTCTGCACCGTCAGCATTCGGGAAAAGAAAATACATTGAGAAAATGTCTTTAGAGAATTGATTAGGTGGGAGAATCAAAGGCATTTAAAAAGAATCTGGAGAATCATTTTTGAGCTGTTGAGGTAATTGTTAGTACAGCTACAGTACTGATGGATTCGGAGTGTTTAGGATGTGTAATGAAATTAAATGGTTTCTTGTCCAGAGGAACTGGATTCTTCCTTGAGACGTAGCAATGTCTGTCCCCACTGGTCTGCATCCAGACTCTCCATGGTAACCAGCTGCTCTACCACGGACCGCTCCCCGCTTCGATTCTGGTTTTAGGTCAGAGAAGCTGCGTTTCTGTTAGCGGTAGAGTTGCGCAAATTGAGATTACGTAAATAAATTTGCTTAATGGAAACTCACCACATTGGAAAAAGCTCCTGTTTTTCGATTAAAAAAAGTTTTCCGCCAGGATGAGGTGATTTTTTTTTTTTCAGCTGTATCAGAATAGATGTATTTTGCAAAACTGAAACTGAAACATTTGTTTTCGCTTCACACGAGTGACGTGATCAACAGAAAATGTCACTACTGGTGAAAACAATGAAGATGATGACTGGAAGTAGTGGGAGGATGATGGTTTTGTTTTTAGTTTTTTTTTTTGTGGGTGCAGGGGTTTTTTGGACAGTGTTCATCTTTGCGAAATTGTGTGTTTTCAACATTTGCAAAATTGCAACAAACATTTGCGCATGTTTGCAGAGCAAACTCAACCAGAAAAGGACAGCAAGCTTTCGCAGCATGACCACCATGGAAGAAAACTAGTTGTTAGCTTGCTACGTTCAAATGGACTCCGAGAACTACCACAGTACTGGTTAAAAACCAAGACACAGCAGTCTCCACGCATTGCGTCTGGACATGCAGCTACAAACTCGACACCCTGCTGTCGGAAAGACAAACCACTAAGAGGAAAAAAAACAGGTGCACAGTTGTTTCCTGCTGGCTAGCTTAAAGTTTAAAGTTGCTCCAAACTTTAGGATAGGGTTCTTTGTTATTGAAGTTTCTTTTGGTCTCATTAAAGGAGATTAATTATATATCTGCCCTCTTCTGCTTCATTTTATAATCTAAACTATTAGCTTGGACTGCCGCAAGCTTGCTGGGAACTTCAAGGTTCAAATTTGTCGGCAAAGAATTTTGAATAATTGTACTTTTTTTTCCTGACTCTAGAACTGTTCAAATTACCAATTCCTAAAACCAACCCCGCATGTTTTACTGAGAATAACTTTGGCAAGATAGCCATGGGGAATTAAATCATCTTTAAATGAACAATAATAAACATTACTGCTCAAATATCCTAGGTAAAATAATACAGTGCGAATGCAGCTTCGGTAACTTCCAGTGTTTTAATATTTAGTGAGTGAATATACAGTTTACTGTCAGGAGGATACAGTACACTCCTACTCAAACCTCCTGCAAGGCAGAGACCCTCTGATGTTGGGATTCAGCCGCGAGCATTCACAGTTTACCCTTCTGCTTGTCTATTATTTACAGCGATCGTGTGCATTAGAAATGAGGATGTGGTGTCAAGTGCTCACTCCACAGAGCCGGAGCACCAAACGGCCAGCAGCTGGGCCACATTCATGCCTTTCAAACATCGACAGTGCATTCAGCTGCTTTGAAACCTTCTCATTAAAATAGTGCACACTTGTAATGGCTTCACTGGTTGAGCTTAGCAGCAGAATTGCTGTGATGACACTTCAAAAGACAAAGACATTGAAGGTTATCGTAAAGGAAAATGACTCGAAGATTCTCGCTTCTTGATTGTTCGGGTAACTTATGAATTTCATAGTTACTATGTGAATAAAGTGAAATTCGTCCAGATGGACTTCAAGTTGAGGATTTGTTCTGAAGTTACTGAGCTGGTTTTGTGTTGGTCTTTCTTACGATGATCCATTCGCTGAAATCAAGTGCAAACGCTTTAGGTTCGCTTCCAATCGTATCTTAAATGGTTTCCCACAACATGACATTCAAATCATAATGCACAGTAAACAGACCAGCATTTTTGTATTGAGCTTTGATTTTATTGCCGTTTTGTAAGAATCCAGTTTACAGAAAAATTGTGTTATTCGCTATAAGCCGTAATCATCAAAGTTAAAGAAAATAAATTCAGGTATATAATTATGGAATTTGACTTTTTAAGTTTTTCACAAAAATAAAGGATTTTAATGTGATGTATCTACTATTCTGCACACATATTTATTTTCTTTTTCTGCGTCTAGTAGTAAAATGGTTTAATACACAATCCCCAATTCAGTAACGGAATGGTACAACAACAACAAAAAAAAGGTTCCCTTATATCAAAAGATTGATTTTAAATCAATCTTTTATTGATTTACAAGAGGTCATTTAAATCAATAAATGACCTCTTTACTCAATTTTAGAACCATTTAAATCTAATATTAGATTCTTAAAGACATAAAAAGCAAAAATTAAGCCAAATAGTAAGACCTTTTGAAAAATGAGATGTGCCCTGAAAACGGCACTTTCACACAAAATATGTAAAGGCTATGCTTTTTCCCATTGACGTGACCCAACACTCACGCTTATCTACAGCTGACAGAACCACATGGGCCAAGAATAACTATGGAAACTCTTGTCAACTCCTGCAGGAAAGTTACTGTTAATGTTACTTCAACTTTACAAGAGAAAAAAAGAGAAAAAACTTGTGGGATCTGGCTGAGCTTGAGGGCATCCTGAACCGACCATCACACAGTGGAAATATGGACTGTACTCGTTACTGTATATTCCACATCTTTCTGGGATGACAAAAAAAAAACTATCTGTATTGACGGTAAGGTTGGCTGTGCGATTTGTGGTCATTTTGCTGCTTTCGGAAAATGTTTTTCAAAATTTTCAGCAGAGAACACAGTTCCTATTCTGAAGGCTAGAATAATTGTTTACACAAACTTTATTTCTTCTTTTCTTTCCCCTTCTGTTCTTATAGCCTTAGATTCTTCTTTGCTTCCCACTTTCATAATAAAATGTTATTGTATCCGTCCACTAAAACCGATAAGTATAATTAATTTCCAGAGTCTTAATTTATTCTTGAGCACATGTAAAGCTGCGCTGCGCTGCGCTCGGTCATGCAGTTTGAACACCACAGGAAGAGCGATACAATCAGAGTAGATTACATATTTATCATCTTAGCACTTAGGTGTGCGCCACATAGCCAGCCTATGGACACGTGAAGTCTTTAGAATGTGATACAAACGTGTGTGTGTGTGTGTGTGTGTGTGTGTGTGTGTGTGTGTGTGTGTGTTGATAAAAGCATGTAGCTCAGTGCAACAGATCTACTGATGGAAAACATTGCTCTGAGCTTCAAGAAGATTATGATAAACAGCGACCACCTGGAGTTTCCTAAAGCGCACAAACAAAAGAAATGGTGAGAAACTTGAAGCTTAGAAAATGGTACCACACAGATCAACTGGTGTGTGGTTAGCATCCGTTCACACAGTTGGTAACCAGTGAATGACTAATACAAGTTCAGTACAAACTTGCATAAGTAAGTGTAAGTCAATAAGTCAGTTGCAACACCCAGTGACATCAAATATTTGCCAGTAGCAGCATTTCATTCTCTTTGCCCTCAGCTCTCCACAGGACACACTTGAAAGTCTTGATCTCACTGGCCGAGTTCAAGACTGAGTTTTTCACAAAACCGTGGATCCAAAGCACGGTCTGCTGTTTGTGTATTTGGTGACCACACCCTGGTCAAAAATAATAGTGATATTTATCTATCTACATACAGTATATATATATATATATAGATGTTTGAAACGGTTTGATCTTTTGCAGAGAAGAATCTGAACCACAAATTTTCTAATTGTCTTCAGTTATGAACCGTCTATGTGTGTAGAACTTGTACAGTGTGTGAATTCACACCTTTATCTATTGTTCTACATGTACCTCACCAGGCAGGTATTCATGAAACAATACCTGACGGAGACAAAGAGCTGTTTGGCTAATAATTCCTGATAATCAGGCGCTGCCCTTGTTTGGTGTTTTCAATCGGCGTCATTCTCACTAAAACCAGGAACATAGAGCGCATCACTCCAGCTCTAAAGTCCTTCCACTGGCACTTAGTTCATAAGTCAGTAAACGGTGTGGCACCAAAATAAATGAAAGATCTGCTGTTGTTGTATCAACCTTCCAGATCACTTCCTGGTTCTGGTTCTGCTCTGCATCTCCAGAACCAGAACCAAGCATGGAGAAGCAGCATTCAGCTTTGATTCTCCACTAATCTGGAAAAACAGCAGGAACACTGAGTTCCTTTAACTCGCGGCTGAAAACCCACCTGCTTAGAGTTGCTTTTGAACCATGGTAAATGAAACACTGACCAACATTTGATTTGTATTGATGACTTTGATGATGGCACTCATCAAAATGTAATATTTATGACTGGATTTCTCAATTGTTGACTCTAGTGTTTCTATGACTTTGTTTTTGTAGTTTTATGACGCGAAGCTCTCTGAACAGCCTCGTTTCTAACATGTGATATGCAAATAAACTTGATTCATTAATTAAACTATTATGAGCAATATTCTTTGATACCGCATTCCTGCATTTTTTCCAATTTTATTTTAGAAAATGTACTTTACCGTATCACGTGAACCTTCAACTATCTCAGCATACTTTCAGATAGTTTTCTACATTTTTCCCACTGAGGAAGTTTTACTTTGGAAAGACTTGAGTGAAAGTCAAGGTTCATCTTTTCCGTGTCCAGGTGAATGAAGTCAGTATTTCCTCACGCTGTCAAAAACTCCTCAAGTAATTTTTTTTTTTATCCATGACAGTTGTGGGGGCTTCCTCCCACACTCTTGTTAGTCTTCACAGGAGTCATTGTGGTGATGTGAATAGTGATAGACAGTAGGTGTCTTGATTTTCTCCTCCCCTCAGTTGGAGATGTCATCTTGAAAACAAGACGAGCGAGTCAAGATATGATTACAAAGGGAAACTGATGGACTTTCATCAGCGTAGCAAATATCCTTAAATAAATGGAACGTGATGGTGGCGGTAACGCGCACACAGAGGACAAAACAACAGAAGGCATTTTGGATTGTTAACCATGGATGATATAAAAAGAATGAGGGTCAAAAATGTCAAACATCATTTTTAAAGCTAGACTGTAATGGTTCGACTTGTCCTTGGGCAAGTAAGAATTTAGTTTCTTTTAAAATTTGGAGGGGCAGCATTGGTTCCAAGTGACTAGGGATCGAATGAGGTGAAGAGAACATTGAAGTTCCCAAAAAAAGGCCATGATTAAAAATCTCAACCCTTTGTTTCGAAGCAAAATCCACCAAAACAAAGTTCTCTTACAGTAAATGGCCTGTACTTGTATAAGACCTTAACCAGTCCAGAGGACTTCGATGCTCTTTACACTACATTCACCCACAAATTCTTCCTGATCCACCATTGATTGTCCTATTAGAACAATATCTATGTTCACAGATATCAATGAAGAATGAAGTCTTGGTGATCACCACAAGACTTTGGTGCATCTATAAGACTTTTCTAGTTTTTGTAAAGCTTTGACGTGTCCCATGCAGATCTTAGCCATGTCCGATTTTTCTTCAAAAAACTACAACACTGGAATACCTATAAATCTAGCCTTCCTGCTGGAAGTGGTCATAAATTATTTAGGTTAGTCAGTTGACTGTATTTAGCCCCAATAGTATTTAGTAAAGATAGGATTGCTAAAGCAGCATCTGTTTATATTTCCTTACCTTAACGCAATGATTCCCAAAAGTTGTCAACATTTCCCACTCCAACATGTTGCCAGACAGCCAGAGGTCAAAAGGTCAAATGGATAAAACAGACACAGGCTGGAAAAGGCTGTTATCTGGTGAACTTCTCACTCTAGTGTAAAATGTACACTTTCCTTTAATGAAATAAATGCTTGTACTTTATTTCACTCATCCCAACATCCCAAGGCTTAAACCATAATACTTGCCATGAATTGCTAGGATAAAGTTTTTGAGCTGAAACAAACATTGTTTGCTATTTGAACACTGAAATGCCATATAATAGAGCATTTGGCATATACCGTATTATAACACAAATGTTCCACTAATGACATTTGTATTCCTCCAATCCAGCAATGCTTTTATAATAAACCCAACAAGAAGTGCTACAGAGGGAAAGCCTAAATAAAAAACTGTTCCTCAGCTACTGAGGTGACAACACAAAACAATATGTAAATTTAGCGCCAAAAAATTCAAAATTCAGTGTTAATAATGTCATGTTTTTTGCAGCCAAAAATCATGGTTGCATGTGCCTGTGTGTTACGTCATGTGTAGGTTTTAGGAAGACACAATCTTTCTTTTTTATTATTATTATTTATTTATGCATTGCAGGCTGTGATATCCATCTGTCCTTGAACACTGACCCAGTGTCCTGGGATGTGAATTGGTCATTTCTCCAGGGTCGGACAGCTGACGGTGTGGGCATGTGTGTGTGCGTGCACCTACATGAGCAGACAGCTGCTCTTTACCTCTGTCCTTCCCTCTAACAGTAGAGCTTTGTCTTGAGCCCGCCTCGCGTAAATGTCAGCGCTTGTGTAACTACCTCGTGCTCACCTCACACCTCTGGAGATTTCTTGTTCACCCCGACGGTCCCCTCGCTCCGTGTCCCTCAAGCAGAATGCAAGTTTATCTCCCGTACATTTGCACCTCTGCCGTGTTTGCTGTCTGCTTTCTGCAGGAATGCTGGGAGGCTCGACCTCACGATGGCAAACAATGTAGACAGCTTGTCAAGTGGTTTGTAAAAACGTTCATAACCCCTTGAACTTTTTCACATTTGCCACAGTACAACAATCTTCAATATTTTGTCTGGGGAGTGACAGGATTTTACAGGCCAACACATATTTGTGAATTCTTGCACCATCAAAAGAAAATCATCTTCAAACCTAAGAAAACGGCAAAAGTTTGACACCCCTTGGGGTGAACCCAACACACGATGGGGACAAAAGTTTTACAACTGTCTTGCGTCGCTAGCCCGCGTGTGCACGTTTCTCTGTACGAGCTCAAAATTTCACATGCACGAATTTTGCCGGTCGCTTGCTGGATGACGGTAAGAAGTTGTTACCTCAATGCACAAGTTCCATAGGAAATGAATGGAGAGGGAGCGACGTTGCCTCCCCTGCAATGAGCCCTTTATACGGCCTTGTACTGCAGTCAACAAAGCAAACGCGGGTCGGAGTGGTGCTCAGTGGAAAATTTAGCTTTAAGAAACTGTCTGATGGACGTTTGGATAAAACCAAGGTGGTGTGTAGCACAGATTGCAACGATAAAATATCCTTCCACCGAAGCACAAGCACAGCATTTTCTTCAACATTTTTTTGAAGTGCATATTTACAGTTCAGGCTTACAAACTTAAGCATATGTATTAATTACAATTGATCTCAGCACTAGAGGGTGATCAATCTGCTTAAATCTGACAGTTTTCAGCCATTTTTACCGTGACATCAGGGCTAGTAATTGGCTTTCTTAGTCAAATAAATTGTAAGTAGATAGATATTCCTTTCAAATTTCGAAGCTGTCTTTTCACAAAGGGTTCTGTAACATTTGTGGCTGCAAACAAGTTTTATTTACCTCGACTGAGGGCAAAAACGGTCTCTCTGGTTTGCAAAGGTTGCAGACACGTGGTTTAGATCAAAGAACTGTATATTCACAAGAACCACCCGGTCAGAATTCAGTTAAATTCAATTTATAACTACAGTAAGACTTTAAAATGTCTCCTCAGATGCAATGCACTCTGCACGTCTGGCTAGTCTTGAGCTATTTTACAAAAAATTTTTTTTTAAAAACTGCAAAAAAATCCAGTGTCTAGGTGAGTAAAGCGTATTCACTTTTGTAGATGCTTGAAGAGTGCTTGTGGTAATCAGTGGGTGTGACAGCCCAACCTCATTGTCAGGAATGCGCCATGTGCATATTTTTGTTATGAAGGAAAATGATCTGCTGGGGTGAAAATAAGCACCTTGGACATGGTTGAACTTGCACTCAGAAGCATGACTCCGTGTCAAGTCCAGTTGAGGAATGCAGAAGTATGCGGTGCGGGCACTTGAAGTAGGCTAGGCTCCCATATCAAGAAATGAAGGATGGGCCGACTGTGGCAGCTCGCCCCGGCAGAGGACAAGGCTGCAGGGGGTCAGCCCTGCTCTGCTGGCAACATGACCCATTCCAAAGGTCTAGAGGACAGAGCAGAGAGGGAGGACAACAATGAACCTCTATAGCGGTTGGAGAACATGGCGGGATGCATCCCACGGGAAAACGACTGATCTCAGAGGAAGAAAAGCACAGGAAGGAGAGAGAAAATGAGAGCATCAGTGTTGCAAAATGAAAAGTCTGGAAACTGTTCCAGTAACAAGATTAGTCAGTCTGTTTGTGGCAGTTATCTATGAACTAAGTTATTCTTTTATCAGAGGTGGTAAATGCAGTCATAATATACAGTATGTAAGATTAAGCATACATTTTGATGGTAGAAGAAATATACAAAGTCATTGTAGGATGGCATGAAAAGAAATACCGTACTCATTACAAATGTCAAAAAAACAACAAAAAAATACTAACCAAATGCATATTTTTTAAAAATTTTTAACAAAACCGTCAATGCTACAATAACACCCCCCCAAACCCCCCGCGCATGAATATTTACATTTGTAAAAAAAGGTGAGCTGTACTTCATACGGTAATCAGAAACTCTCAGAATCCTTGAAGTAGTGATCTCAGACTTTCTGGTTCAGCTAGTCTGTAAATACGGTGCGATTCAGCAGTCCTTTTCTTAGTCACTCTTCGGTACAGGAAACGGAGGCAATCATGCCAGTAATCAAAAACAGATGGCTGTTTATCATAATGAGTCAGCAAATGGATGTAAGAAAGCAAGTGGCCTCCTAAAAGTGGAACTACTCCGAGTTTAAAACTCCTAAACCTGTGACGAACGTGGCCGGACGAGAACCCACGTTCATCATTACGACCAAGCACCTTAAAGAGAATGGTAAGGGTGCTAAAAATAAAAATAATAATAATTTTAAAAAACCGTTCATGAGATTGAAGAGAATTTTCAGTTCAACTTGAAATAACAGTGATGCAGGCTGTATGTGAAGGCTTTTGAATAAATAGACAAACTGTAATTTAAATATGCAAACTGCTGATGTCTGTATGGTTGTTTGTTTTTTATCTCACTTTATTGGTGGCATTTAGCAAGCAGAAATAATTTTCATAATCCTATCTGACTGAAAGCAAGAATGTTTAGGCTGGCTTTGTGTCAAACATGGTGACATTCTTACATCTATTTTTATGCAAGTCTCTATAAAGATCTAAGGATCATAAGACAGTGACTAATGTTGTATTTGGTTAAACCGGTTTGAAATGAGAACCCCCCTCTGCCACGGCGCAGATGTGTCCTCTAAAGTTTCCCTTAAGGGAAAGACTTTATTGACATCAGCATTTAAGCCAAAACAAGCTGTAAAAATATTTTTTTTCTTTTCATGCTTTATGAAATGCATTCATTTTCTCCTGCCTAAGATTTTCCATAACCAGGCCAAGTCATGATAATCCCACCCCCGTGCTAAACAGACAAGATTGTGGTCAACTAAATCAGCAAAACCGCAAGAAACAAAACTAAAACAGTTACAAAAAAAAGCTAATCTTGTCGCGCCTTTCAACCTGGATGTCTGATATCTGTCTCTTTGTCACCTACACTGTAAAAAAAAAAAATGGCAGTGGAACTTCCATAAAAAAGACTGTAAAGTCTCAGTGGAAAACATAAATGTTTTAATTCACAGAAATATTTGTAAAGTGTCAAACAAAATGTGGTTTAAAAGAGTAGCTTTAACAGCAACAATATGAAATTATAATCAAATTTATTTGTTACGGTTGTCAAATCTGGTAAAAAAACCCCCCCAAAAAACCGAAAAAGGAAGTGGTAGTCAAAACAAAGCAATTATGTTAATATGACATTCCAATACTGGAAAAACTCTAGTTTTTGTCTGTTTTTAAAGATGAAAAACATAAGTCAGTTTACAGTTTTATGCTATACTTTTTACATTATCTTTCTATATTGAACACTGCCATGCAAAATTAGCATAAAATTTTTGTAGACTTAAAAGATCATCAATGTAATTCGGTGATTTCCATCACTGTAAATTAATTGACATATAAATGAAGAGAAAAAAATGAAGAGACCACTGCACTGAACCCCATTGAAAACCTCCTGGTTATTCCATCAAATATGGATTTCTGAACTCTTCCTGAGTCAAAACATTTGTGTTTTTATGTCTAAATGAATATGACCTTGTTTCTTTTGCATTATATGAGGTCTGAAAGCGCTGCGTCTTTTTTTGCTATTTTGACCATTTCTCATTTTCTGCAAATATGAAATTCGTGCTTCGAATTTCAGAGACATGTTGTCGGTAGTTCATAGAATAAAATAACAGTGTTCATTTTACTCAAACATGTACATATAAGTAATAAAATCAGAGAAACTGATCATTTTAAGTGGTCTCTTAATTTTCTCCAGAGCTGTATATATATTTTTAGTAGTCAATTACTTAACATCTGTCATTTTGACAGGAAAACTCTGGCAACCACAGTGCATGAGTATCTACTACCTTAGTTTGAGGTTTAAAAGTTCACACATCGTTCTTGTGATGGATGAACGCGTTTGTCTCTGAATGTGGTTGTTGTCTCAGGATTTGTGTGTGTGCGCTGAAGATCGGCGACCTGTCTGGTGCCATTTCCAACTGGTTAGTCCAGCTTTGTCGAGGAAGTCTGCTCAATGTGAATTCTGGTTTCATCTTTTATTTGTCTTTCCTTTTACCAACTGGACTGGCTATTCAGAGGGGCACAAAAACCTTTTAGTGTGCATAATTTAAAAAAAAAGAAAAATAATTACGTAAAAGAATAGTTGCGTAGATGATTTATCGCAGCAGGAGTCTTTCCACGCATCCCGCACTCCTTCAGCTTCTTTGTGAACTCTCCCCTCGCTCTCTTTACGCCGTCCACTCGCGCCTCAGCGCGGAATGTAAACGATCGCCCCGAGGGTCAAAAAGAAAAGGTCGCCAATTTTCATGCGATGTACAATATGCAAATATCAGAGTCCTGGAGCCGGCAGGCACAGAAGTACGCAGCCCAGATTCTTCAGTGGTGAACATGTGTTATAATCAGAACCACATCAGAGGACAGACAGTCTTGCATATCAAAGTTGGAAATTAATGAAACGCGCGTTGTGAACGATTCTTCTGTATCTGGAGACAAAAAACCTGCGTTTATGTCATGCTTGACTTCGCCCTTTTTTTCTGTACACAAACAGAAAGTGGATCAGCGGGTCCGCTTGTGCAGCGAGCAACACCTGGACTTGAATCTGCTTTAGAGATGACAGTGGACTTCTGGAGAACTCCCCCCAGATTTCCTCTGCTCACCGTGCTCGACAACTGTGTCTGCAGGGGATCACGTTTTTGAATCACAGTTGCTAGAAACCACCTTTCTTGGGATTGTAGAAAGTCCTCACACTGATGTATTTTTTTAAAGAAAGCCCAGCAGAGACTGTACACTGCAAAAACAACAAAATCCTACTAAGTATTTCTGGTCTATTTCCTAAGGACAACACCTTTGTACACTTGAAAGGAAACAAAACTAACTCATAAGTAACTTTTCAGCACAATATAATATAGGAGCTTGTTTTAATTCAATAAATACTTCATGTTCATATTGATTTATATTCATATTGATGAAAACCTCAGGAATTACTGACTTAAAACAAGCCCCTAGTACTTGCTGAAAAGTTACTTCTACGTTAATTTTGTCTAATTTCAATTGTACTAAGATATTTGTATTTAAAACTATATCAAAAATACTTTTTTACTGTGTACTTCTTTGAGGAAAAAGAGAGTTTTTAAAATAAAAGTCTGGAGTTGATAATGAAACTTTGCATCACATTCAAGCTGAATCCCAGTTCCTAGTACTACATCTAGCCTGCAGCTAAACAATCACTTCTTAGAAAGCTGCCTACATAAAATTTGCTAAGTTCAAACAAAGATCGTCTGTCAGATTTTGTGTTCTTGTTGAGTCTTTAAACAAACAAAAAAATGACTGTGATCTCACAGAATGCTCTGCATTTCTTTTCAAGGGAAAAAAACAAAAAACGGTGAGAGTTCAGTGGAAAGTAGCTGCTACGTTTTCTCTGTAACAAAACGAGAACTGATAACAAGCTGCTGCAGGTCATTCAGATTTCTGTCAGCTCACCATGTATGATGATGCTTTGCATCTTGTGTCCACCATCAGGCAAAAAAAACAACAAAAAAAAAACCCAAACTCAAATACAGTATCTCCGGGAAAGAAGAATAAGGAATAGTTTGAATACTGTCAGTGCACACGTAACTTTCTCCTGAGAGGAAAAGAAAGAAATAAAGGCATTCAAATATTAAAAATTATGAGTAAATGTAGTGTAGTACAGCATAAGCATGATGCTGCCATCGATTTGAGGTGATTTGCTGTGGTATTATTCCAACATGGAGAACATTTTACTGTTTTTTCTTTCTTTTAGTTTTTGTGACAACAGAGGCCTTTATTCATATAGACAGGAACAGGCTGGGGAGAAAACAGTGGAGGACATTCAGCAAAGGTCATAAGGTCAAAGTCAAGACACAGTTGGCTGTGTTGAGGATTGATAGCCTCTCTCTATGGGCCACCTGCTCTATGGGCCACCTGCTTTATCACTGTGCCACATGGAACCCAGCACACTGCATTTTGCATGTAATTCAAATCTGCTCTCATCTGACCACATCTGAACGTTTGGCATACAAGCAACAATGTTTTTTTGTTTGTTTGTTTTTTCTTGCGTTACTTCCTCCATAGTTCCCGGGTGTGTCGGCTTTTTGCCAGGACTTTTTTCAAAATAGGCAACTTATAGTTTTGAATAATGTCTACTCTAGGAAATTTGTCATTTTTAACCATTTCGTTTAGCTTCTGGAAAAAAATAAGACGGTTACAGCCTACGTAATTTTGGAAACTTGAAATCCTTATGACATGAAAAATGCTACTCTCACTTTCAGCCGTTCTGTTGTAGGAACTCAAAGCAATTGATTATTCCTTGACAATGTTTTGTCGTCACATTTGTATTCAAAAGCAGTATGTGATTAGTGAGCAATTTTTAACCAAAGATATTAAAAGTCTATGCAGAGGCTCCATATCGGACAAAAGTGATTTTAAACGTTTGTGCAGCAAAATGTTTTCTTTGTGTTGATATTATTTTAAAGATCTTAATAAATGTTTCCAAAGGTCATGAAAGGTCAACCAGCCCCCCCCCCCGCCCTCTCCATACACACACACCTTTACAAAATCAAAATGACCTTTAAAATTTTATTAATATTTTCAAAGCCAAAGCAGCACCAACAAAAAATGTTTGCTGCACAAACCAGCACAAACTTAGTCGTGGTGACTGACACCAATTTTGTCTGATTTGAAGAAGGTGTGGAGGTTGGGAAATGGTTGACCTTTTATGACCTCTGGAAACATTTACTAATATCTTTAAAATGACGGCGGCACAAGCGAAAATATTTGCTGCACAAACGTTTGACACCATTTTTGTCCAATTTGAAGAAGAGTGGAACTTTACTCTGGTAAAATATGATGATGTTTTCTTTTGGTTGTCACGTGATTAAAATGTGAAACTGCGTTTAGTGCCTCACACCAAAGGTGTGCGTTACTCATAAACATGCAGGTTTCTAGATTAAAGACAGTCTGGACTGGTAACTTAGTAGGACAGTAGGATGTACTGTAGATGTATTTTCATTTGCAAAGAGTTTATTTTTTCATAGTAAATTTATGTCTGTTGATTTTTCAACTCTATATAGTGTAGAAATCAGCCTTCCCTGAGGAAACTGTGAAGCTTACTCTAAATCTGAGACCGGATGTCTCTTCACCTCCCCAGCTAACTCCTGCCTCTCCCACAAACTTAACCAAGGGGTATTTTTCTTGCTCACGCATCTTTTCTCTTCTGCCCTAGAGGATGCCACAAACTAGATGTCAACATAATTTCCTTATTAAATTATATCCTAGTTTGCATTTACCCGGACATCAGCATATTTTTTGATTATCTCTGGGGGTGAAATGCAAATTATTTGTGCTTGTAAAAAGGATCTTCCCTGTCTTACAGTCGTGCAGACGTGAACGAGCACCGATTTCAAAATATCCGCATGAACCAAAAGATCTGGGTTTGATGGGTTTGAAGAAATGGGAACCGCTCGTTGGAAACATGGCTCCACTTTTAAGCTCACAGTATGACATGCTTTGCCTGAGGCTTGGGAAAAAGTCTCCCGCATTTGGTCTTGGGAAACCCTTGGAAATCCCACTGGATAAACTGAAAAATGTGACGCGTGGTTTTACTGAAACCAAGAGAGAAATGTTTTATTCCCGAAAAGTTGGATTATTTCTTATTTTTTTTACTTTTAATTTGAACATGTTCCGTTTTGATTCAGTTTGAAATTAAGAGAATTGATAAATGTTTATGTTGTGTAAGTATCTGTTAGTTTTAGAAGATATTTATCAATGGATGTAAAAAGGCAAAGAATGGAAGTGAAAAATGAGTCAAGGTATTGAAAAGCATCAATAGTATGCAAACTCTTTGGTCTAATCTTTTTACTTCACCACCACAGATCTTAATGTATTTTAAAGTGCTTTCAAATAAATTACAACTAACATATGATGCATAACCCCTCCCCCAAAATATCAGTGATTTTTAGAATCATATTTTGCTGTATTTTCTGTGTATAGTGGCTAATCTTCCGGGGGAATCTGTGCCAGCTTTCCCACATCTCTAAACTGATATTTTCGCCTTTCTTCTTCGCAAAGGACCTCAAACTTGATCAAGCCTTGCCATGTTTGTAATTGGATTCATAGTTTGAAAGTTTGGATCATTCTATCATATTAATATTCTTTAAAGTAAACTACGCTGTCACAGCTCCTGCTGGATGCCAAACAGTTGCCTGTGACAGGTCTTCTTCTAGATTTCCTCTGTATTTATCTTCACCTTTGCACCAAAATGTTTCACTACTAGAGTTGTGTATTTCTTCTTCCAACAATTCTCGCTCAAAGTCAGATTTGTGGAGTACAGAGCCAACAATTTTCATGCAAACTGTCCCCCCTGAGCTACCGTAGACCTGCTGTTATTTTTTGGCAAGCTAAGTCTCTCCATCTTAAGAAGACGATTTGAACAGACAAGATTTTTAAAGCTCTGGATTATTCTTTGACAACATAGCCTTGATTTAACCTTCGCATTTTCTTTCGTCCCCACAGTTATTGTTTTTTTTTCTTAAACAAACTGTAGATTTAATGCTCTGACTCAATGTCGCTATCAAATTACTGCAGTTCAATTCCTTTTTTTTCTGGCTCATCTTTTTTTAATGCGTTATAACTTTAATTCTATTTTTTGACATTTACCTCAGATGGACCTTTTTATCTTTCTTTTTATTTTATTGTTGTGTCGAAATGTGTGTAAATGTGCTGGATGTCACCACTGCTTGTTACAAATGAATCGACCTAATAAGGTGTTGATTTGTAACATATAGTCAAAAATGAAGTATGTGGAAGTTTGTGGGTTGTAAGGAGACAAAGTGTGAAAAGTTGAAGTGGTAGAAATACTTGCATTATGCCATATAATGCAATACTATGAACAGTGCAATCTTCTCCTTACAAACTGTTGCAGACTTACGGCATTCTAGCAAAAACGCAACAGCGCAAAAATCCAAGCGGACGGAAAGTGAAGAGTTAGATGGTAGGAAAAAAAAAAAGCTCAAATTAAAATTTGCCTGCAGTATGGCTGCTGATGTGGAAAACGGGGGTGATCTTTGTGTTCGCCATCCACCCCCACGCTCCAGGACAGGTGGCTCGTACAATAAGACCCGCTGAGTGAGATACTTGTGCGAGATTAATAGTGGCGATAAGGCTGTAATCAGAGAGCGAGCAAGGGAGGGAGCAGGCGAAAGCCAGACAAGAAGCAGGGAGCGGGTTTCAGATGGTAACCCACCTGGCCACCTGCCAGCGACGTGTCAGCGGCCTCTAGATTACCGGCTATACATTACTCGGGTCTATTAAAACATTACGCTCACTGACTGATGCTGACAGCCTGACCAGACAGCGGTGACTATGTGGGCGAATGTGTCTGTCTTATTTAAGGCCCCCGTTGGCTCCCGAGCCCACTTTCGTTGCCAAAAACCCTGCAAACTACACATCTGGGAATATCTTGTGGTAGAGAGAGACAAATCTTATGAAAATCTCACATAAACACCGCGTGCTTTCCTGCCTCCCTCAAAAGGATATAAATTTTCCATTTGCAGCTCATGTCTTTGGGGACACTTGCACAGCAGCACCCCCAATGTCCCCTCTCATTATAAACTCTACTGACCTTCATTTGCTCGCACCCTCCCTCCCTCCATCCCCCATCCTTCCACATTTCACATTTTGAACTTGAGAGCTCTGCTGGCCAGATCAGTAAATAATTACACGCTGCGAGGCAGGCAACACGATAATTGAATGTATGGCGAGCTGGGATCTAGTGATGGACAGATTCCCATTAGCCAAATCCACTTCATTGGAGTTTTACCCCGAAGGGTAAGTTATGTTCAAACACAACCTAATCCACCTTCAGTGTTTTGTTCCCTTTCTCGACGCTCCTGCTCACAAAACCGACCGACGAAATGACGGCAGCAGTCGTGGCAGGCGAGCGAAGCCCGCGGCATTGTCGCAATCATTTCCTCCTCGCTCCGCCTTTGATCATGTAGAAGTCAACCTGCGTAAGGTAAATTATAAACAGACGCTCCCCGGCGTGCCGCCGTTTGATGAAATGTTCGTGTTCCACGTCGTGACCCCCCCACACCCTCCCTTCCTTGGGCCGAGCGACCCTCCTCAGGGCTGGAAATGAGTGCAACATGTACAATAAATGGTGCTGTCTATTCAGCTGTGAAGGGTATCTCTCTCTCTCTCTCTTTTGTTTTTCTTTTTTGCTGCTCCTCCGTTAATTAAATCCCGGTGCCTGTCATGTACGATGGGTGTATCGGAACCCATGCGGAAATTTGATCATCAGAAGTTGTCCTTTCTGTAGAAGAAAAGCTGACCTTAAAAAAAATTACATCAACTCTGTCATTTAAAAGCCAGTTAGAATACAGCTGTATTTATTTTTTTGGAACAGAAGGAAATACAAGTGGTATCAGACATTTAGGATTAACATGAATTGACTCTTCAGACTGCAAAATCATCACTCAAAAATAGGGATGCACCAAGAAATTGGCAGGTATTGGGTAAGAGGTGTGCGATACTGCATATTTCGTTATCAATCCAATACCAAGTCAATACAGGGCCAATATCACCAATATTGATACCAATACCGTTATCTGTTATTTACGTGTGATATATCATGAAACATCTGATTTATAAGCATTTTTGTTGTTTTCCCTTTGAATTATTTTGTTAAAACCCAGGATAGAATCGAGATGAAGTTTATATGTGTCTACAAAATACTTTGAGGATATATTTACGGGATAAATATAAGCAATAGAAAGACAAAACACATGTTTGTGCTCTCTCATTACTGAACCAGAATCACTCCTTGGTATGGAAGTTGTAGGTAAACGTTAGTTATTTTTACTACCACCAAGTTAAAATAAAGTAAAAGGAAGCATAGAGATGTAAGGAGGTGTTTAAAAGGAAATGTTTTTCTACAACCATCTTATCTGAACTTGATACAAGGTTTGAGAAACAGTAATACTTTCCTCAGGTAACAAGAGGGCACAACCGAGGTCCCTTACTCTCCTTGAGCTTTTCAAGCTCTGCCTGTCATGTGGACAGAGCCGATGTTCTGAAATTGTTTTCTCCCTCAAGCTTTTTGAGCAGGAAGCTCTGAAAGTCTGATGTTAAGATGTGTGGAGTTTACCGATGCGTTAACAATGAATTCCCTAAACGCTATTAGCCATATCCCTTCATTTAATAATTCAAAATATATGAGAAGTTGTGGAATGAGGATATTATTCTGATTTCTCATGTAACCGGGCAGAAATGTCAAAGACTAAAAAGAGTGGAGGTAGAGGTGAAACTGCAGTAGCAGCAGCTTTAAATTATGAAAACGTTGTCAGCTATTAAGCAGAGCTGCACAGTGCACTGAATCAAAGTCATCACTGCTGCATCAATGTGACGTGTGAACGATCAGCTTGGATCTTAATATTTAGCAAAAACACTTTGCGTGCAAATAAAATATTCACCAGATGGATGGAGCCTCAAGGGAAACACATGTTGACAGTCCTGAAAAATACATTTTTGTGTAAAGTAGTTCACGTATGCGTCTTACGGTAGGATACGCCACACTTTAATGTCTGTTAAAGGTGTCATTGCTCCTGATTTGTTTAAAATTCGTGATCAGATTTTATGAAGTTATGAGACGTATGATGGATCAAGTCCACTGGTAGGCTGCTTTGCTAGCTTGCTCATGCTTGGGGTCGGCTGTGTTATGTTAAAACAAGCAGTTATGCTACTTTCTGTCCTCAGAGTTGATGCTGTTCATACTGGGCTGTGCAGTGCCAACAATCAGTCTCTGAACTAGCTGAAGTAGAGTGAAATTATACAGTAGCGTGTTCTAGATTTTTCATTTGGTTCAAAATATGTTTTCAATGATTCGACTGTATTTTGTAGCCGTACCTTTGACGCAAACCGTCTAGTACACAGCTGGTATTTATGCACCTCCTACTCATCTCTTCTATTTCTGCCCTTCGCATCAGCGCTGCTCGTCATTTATAGTGACTGACTCTGTGTTTACGACGGTGACCTTTCCCATGCAGTCATCTCGTTTCCTGCCCCCGGTGTCGGTTCTCTTCTAGTCGGACGCTGGTTGCGGGGCGGTCTCCATGTGTAGAATAAGCCGGTGGTTGTGTTTATGTTTACATGTGTAGGCGTGTGTAGGAAAATGTATGCATTTGACTCGGATGTCTGAAACCATATTCAGCTCACAGTAACCTCTAGAATATTCAATTGTTTTCTTTTGGATTCTTTGAGTTCGGGAGTTCAAATCCTGAAGTTTCAGTATTTTTTACTGAAACAGGATGGGTTATTTCACTGGATCTGGGTGAAGAGCAGGCGTTCACACGTGTTGGGGAATCTTTGGGTATTCACGTCAGAGAGATACCATCGCCTCAGACTGTCTTACGCGTCTTGTGGGAGTCCTTCATATTTATTTCACCAGTTCTAGTGTTGCAGCAGTATCTTTCCCGTGGACATTGTGCAGGGGTCACGCGTCTGCTTTGCCTAACCTCTGAGGGAACCCTTGTGAGTGTTGAACGGCGTGCACACTAGTGAATTTACGCAGCATGAACAGCTGTATCTGCTTGTGCGTGTCATTCGAATATAAGCCTTTAATGGATGGGTTGAAGTTTAAAGGGACATAAACTTTCCCTTTGAGGTCTTTTTTTTTTTTTGCTGATGTTTTGGTATGGTAAAGGATTCTGATGGAATAAAAACCACACAAAAGATACACAGTGTATCTATTTAAAAACAAAAATTGTATTAATAAACTGTTAATATCTACCATGATTTCATTACAATAGTCAAAAACATTAACAAAATAACTAATGAGACATTTTAATTTATGTCTGGGAATATGTCTTGTTTTGCTTGGAGATTATTTCACTTATAACAAGAACGTTTTCATCAATATTAAGGATTTATTGACTTAAAACAAGCTCCTATTTCTTGCTGAAGAGTTACCTGTAACTTAGTTTTGTTTTATTTCAAGTTTAATAAGATATTCACATGAGAAACTAGACCAAAAATACTTGGTAAGATTTTGTGTTATTGCAATGAAGTGCTCTGGAGTCCTCTGACTTGATAAATTGCTATACAAATGCAGGTCATTTCCCGTTTTTGGAGACCGCATTCAGTACGACCATCTTCCAGGACATCTTGGAGCATTTTGTTCCTCCCTCTGCTGAGAATCATTCTGAATTTCATTTTCCAACAGAACACACTCCCAAAAGTGCCAACACCTACCTCAATTACCACGGCACAACTGATTGACCCGGAAACTTTAACAGCCGTCACACCAGTTTTTCATCCTTTGCATCATCCTGTTGCACTTTACAGTGGGCAACAACTGGAAAATCTGCTGCTTACATGAGTAATTTCAGTAAACGTAAAAAGGCCTTGTGGTTCTGTGATGTTTGACCTTTGCAGACTAGTGATGTGCTTTCTTGCTTCTTACCAAGCTGAGTCAGGTGGAACTGGGAAGAAAGGGTTCTAAACAAAAATCTGAAATGAAAACTGAATTCCAGGCATAGCTTAGTCGTGAGTGTGACTCACCACAATGGGTGCGCAGGAGCCGAAAGCCACGGCTAAATCCCTGCACGCCATCTCAGCTTCCTGCACGACTGGTAGAGAAAAAGGAGAACACCGATTAAGCCTCGGCGTAGGAAGGTTGCTCATCCAGAATCCCGTCTGTCTCTTCAACGTCAATGACGGGAAAAGAGACATAAATACTAAGATGCTGTCAGGCACAGTCACGGATTTAAACCTCACTAGTGCCTCTAACCCAGGTATTACAGTAGAAGTAGAGAATGGGGACACAAACTGAATTGAACTCTCCTGCTTCGTCCTCTAGGGAGTGTTGCTCGTCAATTGGCAGCTTTTCTGCGTCCTCTTTTGCAAATGTGTCACGGCGACATCAAACAAAACGCAACAAGCAGAGTTTCTATGAAGAACGTTGAAGGGAACATGAAATGATTTATCTTCAGCAGCTTGGAAAGGTTTAACTTTTACACATTATTTTGCATCAGAACCACACACCTCAATGATTTTATGTCATTGACGGCACAACGTTGAAGTGGAAGGCAAATAATACATATTGGTGTATCTGTGATGTGGTGTGTGTGTTCACATTCAGACTTTTTTATTCTTATGCCGCTAATTAAGCAAGCGACATTAACGTCTCAGGATAATTTAGCTGGTCTGTGGAGGCTCAGGAGGATCAGACCATCTCTTGGACAACTTTATCCGAAAGAGGAGTGGAAAAGAGTAAAGTGAAACTGCAGTCCTGGTTATCCATCTAACCAGACAGACCAGATGGTTAGAAAAGCAGCCAGGAGATCCATAGTAGCTCTGCTCTGCTCTGGGTGTTCTGCATCCTTCTATCAGGGAAAATTATGAAGTAGTTAGAAAGTGCAAAGGAACAACAACCTTAAAGGGGCAGTATTATGTAAACTTGACCTTTTTTTTTTAGCTTTGCATAATGTTAAAATGTTATTCAGAAACACACTTGGAGTGTTGCTTTGATTCTTTCAAGCATGTTTGAGGAATCCTTTCATCTCCGTGCCAACCATTGGGGCATGTAAAAACACCTGGGGGGACCAAGCACCGCCTCCCACGCACAGCTCCTCCTCAGAACTGTAGCTTCCAAGCTTCCACATTTCAAAGCCTCCCTGTCTTGTGACTCCCCCGCTCAGCTCCTTCAAACTAGCCAGCAGCAATTAGCAAACACCTGGTGGAACAGCTCATCTTATTATATGAACTATTTCTCAGTCCAGTGCTCCTACGAATGTTTGTAAACGCTCAGTAAAGGAGTGTCGGAAAGAGCAGGGACTTAAAGAGACAGGCCCAATTTCAAGACGCTATATTGCAAAGTCAAATTTCTTTAAAGTCATGTTTGATGGATACAGCAACTGAAGGTGGCATAATTGCCTTATTGTGCTGTAAAAAGATACTACGTATTTGGTAGGAAAAACAAAACACTGGCCCTTTAAACATGCATCTAGTAGTGGAATGATTTAGATCAAAGCATATTTATATGCCACAGTGGCTCAGTCTAATTTTAGGGGTTGTCCTTGTAACACAGTTCAATTCGAAAAGTTTCAACAGTTATGAACCCTTTTGCAAGTTACTTTTTTCCCCCGTCTCCCTCTTAAGTCCGATACAAAATCAGAATCTTTCTCAAGAAATTATAGTCTTCACTGCATTTTGCTTTTGCACCACTTTTCCACGTGTGCTCCACTCTTAAGTGCAACACTGGGAAGCCTCGATGGGCTAAAATGATATCTCATGTTCTTTGAACTGCTTCGGAGGGACCGTCTGCTCCAGACTGCATTTTAATTGACGGAGGAGAGAGGAACAAACATCTGGAGCCATTTTCTCCATTATGCAGCCAACACATGCGGGTCAGGAAAAGTCGACGTACCGCTGCTCCGTACCTGCCGGAGAGACGAAAGGAACTCTGACAATGTCGAATTTACACCGTGGGCTTTTTTTTTATCTCTGTGCGGAATGTGCATGAAGTAACCAGAGGATGGGATGATTCGTATACTTTTGCTGACTGGAGAGGACTGAGACCTGGATAGGGAGGAGACTGGAAGGGAAGAAGAGGGAGAGACAGATGGGAAAGGAAGGACGAGCTAAACTTGGCAGAGAAGAATGTGCTAGGCCTCAATTTATCTCATATCCTTTGATTTAAACGTCCACATGAGTACAGAGTTTGGAGAGAGAAGAAAGGGGAATTTGATTTGTGAAATAAAAGAAGAGGAAGACACAACATGGAGCATTTCTTGTCATTACGATATCGGTTTATTTCGCTCCCATCCGCCCACATCGTCAGTTGCGCGCTGCAGCTGGATTTCTCCCATAATGACATATTTGTGTTGCCTTGAAATTGCTCTCGCCAGAAAAACAAAAATGGAGTATGGGACGGGGCTTAAATGACTTGTAGGTGTTCAAAGTGAGAGACTGTGACTCGGAACGATTGCTGTTTGCATTCTGTCACTCAGCACCTTTTGATCCGTGTCTTTTAATTGGGCTCTGAAGCTTTTCCCCCTGTGCTAAAAGGGCACATGTTATATAAAACAAGAACAGCAACTGAATCCACTATCAACCCAATGATAAGAAATACAAGATTAAGACATAATATTCCTTCCTTTACTTGATATTTTACTATTAAATCACTGGTACGCTGCATGATATTTGCATATGTAAATTGGGAGCCATCTGTCTCAGTGACAAAAACATTGAAAGTCCACAGCTTCCAATGTTCAAATTTAGGTTTTAATTAATATTTCGTTTTTATTTTCCTGCATTATATGTAAGTATTTTGGAGCAGCTTAGAGTCCCGACTTGAATCTCATAGAGAACCAGAGCAGTGGTTGAAAGATTAGGGTGATGACAAGGAGGCTTTCCAACATAAAACGCATGGAGGGCATCGTCATTTGTTTTTTAATAACAGTGAAATTATGCAAGAAAAGATAATACATTTTAAGAAAAGTTTGTTTGTCCTGCTGATTAAGATTAATTCACTGATTCCTGAGATGCAGATAAACAACATACTTTTGGTGTGTCATTTTTTAAATGCATTTTAAATAAAACCAATTTTTTTTGTTAACACTTTTTTTTTAACTTTAGTTTATTATCTTTTGGAGATGCCTGTTTTATTTAGTGTCAGCAAAAACCCTCTTGAGCCAATGAAAATGTGTTTTAGATTTAAATCACCAAGTTTAAAAATAAAAATTCTACCCTCAGCTAAAGTGTGTTTCAAAACATTAAATGTACGGGAATGGTTGCGAAGTGAAACCTGTTGAATGGCACAGTCCCATGTGGTCACATGTGGATTTCGCCGTGGCAACTGGGCCGAGGATCAAAACAATCTTCTTTTTATGGACCCACTTGGGTTTTGGGTTAACTAAATACCGCTCATATTAACAAAGCCAGTCCGTGTTTTCTGAGTCTACATTCAAAAATTTCTTTCAAATATATACAATACACAGAGGATACGTATGGGTCCCACTTTTTGAAAAATTGTTTTCCTGCCTCAAACCTGCCATTAAGTCGCTTATAGTCATTCTGAGCCCATAACGTTTTCAAATCCGACACAATTGAACTGACAGGGAAAAAAAAGAAAACGTACAATAAACAAAACCAATATATTCTGCTGTAAGTTAGGCAGTTTTGATAATATTGTTAAGGTGAATTAAAATGCTTTTTCTCCATTTCGGACCGATGTTTCATGCCTTCCTACTTCCATTTCATACCCACATATCAAACGATATCGTTCACATTTAGAGCAATTTCAAATGTTTCTCGCCGCCCATCAATTAAAGCATTGACATTTATTGAAATCAAACTGTTGGTGTTTTTTGTCAAGTCCATATGTGAGCTTAGTGGCATATTTTGTAAATCTGTTTGCCTCATTCTTCAGGGTTTTCTTTCCAACTTCATTAACCTTAACTCAGTACATTACAACAATTTGCAAAGTGGTCTAAAACATCTTTCTCTCTGCTGCATATGTTCTGTGAAGCAATACTGTGAAAGCTCATGCACCTGATACCTCTTGGTACTTTGCTGCTGCTGAACAAAGCAACAGACTTGTTGCTTTCAGTTGTGAAACTTGATCTGTACTTGGACTGCTACAGACATGAACAAGAAAATTCTGCGTAATTTTTTTTTGTGTGTGTGGGCTATTATTTCTTTTACCGACTGTAATATTCTAACACCTACACCCAAAGCACAGGTCAGTTGCACAGCTCGGCTTGTAAGCGTTAGTGTGACGTCTTCCTTTCGGCTACCTCTGCTTTATCAGCATTCCGCCTACGCTTGTGACCAAGCAGACCGAAGTGAGGGGATTATGTTGGAGCCTATTAGATCGGATCAGACAGGTTGTGTGTGCACATCTCCTCTTGAAGATGCAGATTCCCCTCCTCTCTCAAATAAAACAATTTATACCTTCAGAAAAAACTCCCAAGAACCTTTGATATCTTGTCTTTGGTATAAATTAATTTCCAAGAGCTAAGCCTCTATTCTCCGACTTCGCCCTTTACTTCTGAGCCTTGCACAAACGCAGCGCCCACCTCCCGCTTACAGCCAAACCAATTTCCCATTAATAACAAAGCCTTTGTCGTGTGTTTCTCCTCTCTCTGCATCTCTGTTGGCGTATGAATCTCTTGTGGCAAATGGTTTATTGAGCTGCCTTCTACAGGCGAGGCAGATAAGAGCTAAATGCATTACCCAGCAGCGCCGCATCCAGCGCCGGGCCCATAAATCACACCGTCGTTATACTTGAGTGTTGACTCGAGTGTTTGCATGTACTCGTGCCGCCGGTGTGTGAGTGAGCGAGTTGGGAGGAGGATTCATATGTTTGATATATTGCCCCGCATCAAGCTGTTTGTGGATTTTTTTTCTTTTTTTTTGTGGTTTTTATTAGACAAGCCTTGATTTGTTTTTCTCCTGGAAATACAGAAACCTGTGCCTTATACGGGAAAGAAAGCCATATGCTGCTGGAAAAGTCCTCTTTCATGAACTGTGTGGCCAGCGTGTCGGCCGGATCTAACAAAGAGGAGACGAAAGCGTCGCTTCGGATGGGAACAAGCACACAGGGAGAAGCGCAGTGTCACTTTAAATAAAATGCACACAACAGCTATTCAAACCAATGTCGAAAAAGAGCTTTTTAAAGCTTTGCTTAAAAACTAAAGAAACATTGACCTTCATTAATTTTATATTGGAAGTGAAGCAAAAAACACACTTTTATGTAATTTTATTTTAGAGTCCAGTTTGAATTGTGGAAAATGCCACCCAATTCAAATATATGTGTTTGCTTTTTGCTTTGTAAAAGACATATGTATATATTTTTAAGTTGCCATATTTATTCGTTGTCACAGGCTATTTAATCCAACACTGATCTGTCAAACTTATCTGACTAATACCAAATGTGCAAATTGGGGCCTGCCCATAGCAATGCATAGGGATAGAATCCCTATGCATTGCTATGGGCAGGCCCCAATTGTTCTACACCTCAAAATAACTGCCCCTTCCTACTACCGTTAATGCGGCTCGTACCGCTGCATGCCCCCTCACAATATATATATCAAAACGTGCGGCTCAATCCCGTGAGGGGAGCTATTACTTTTGTTGGCATTTCGAGTAACTGTGGCGACATAATTAACAAAAAACGAGCCAAATTTAACTCAAAACAAAAGTCTAACTGACACAAAACAGTGTCAGTTAGACTCAAAATAGACATAGAATTTAGTCTGCCTCTCTGAACTGCTCTTTAGAACCACAGTGATGGCAGAACATCAGAACTACAGACATGGTGGAACAACTGCTATAAACTCATTGCATCTCTGAATGGTGCTGTTTATGTTATATCTTATATGCATATCATCTAGTGGTGGCAAAAGCAACAAAATGCTACTATGCTCTGGACATGATGACATGCTTTGATTAAATTAATAAATGTGATTCCAGTACCAAAAAATTAACTTTTTACCAGATGAGTCTCTCTAACCTGAGAATGTGAACCTGAACTGGGCTGATTCTGTGCCTTCAAATCATTTTAACAATACTCCTGGAGAAGATTCATAACTTATAACTCTGAAACAGGAACAGGTCTGAAAAACAGACTGTGTGCTACACTCAAGAGAGTTTCATTTGATGCATCAAAGAGTGATGTCATCACTGCTGATGTCATTGTTACCAGTAGAACTGAACATTCTACTGATGCATTAACATCAAACACGTTTTGAGCGTCAAGCGAGTCTGGTTTATATTCAAAGTCTATGTGAAGCGTTGGATGCGCTAGATTTGTCAAACGGTTCAAATCGCGCCGCGCTAGAGGCTTGAAGCGCACTGCAACGGCCCTAGACACGCCTCCACATAGACTTTGAATCCAAACCGCATTTGGTGTGAACGCACCATTATATGTCCAGTGTCATATTAGGTTAGTGCTTCTCAATTCCAGTCCTTAAACCCCCTGCTCTGCATGTTTTAGATGTGTCTCTGTTTCAGAACAGCTGTTCCAGAACAGCATGACCTCTTCTGCAGTCATCAAGTACTGCAGTAGCATGTTAATCACCCACAGATTCAATGCAGGTGTGTGGCAGAAGGGGAACACCTAAAACATGAAGGGCAGGGGGCCTGAGGACTGGAATTGAGAAACACTGCATTAGTTCCATCATATTAGGACCAAAACCTGGTCCTAATATAATGGACTCATTGTTTTGGGTCAGGGGTAACATTTAGAGGTAAGATGCTAATTAAGTTTTAGATAGGGTTAGGGTTAGGAATAGACTAATATTGTTTGGGGTTAGGGAAAATGTGTGGATTAGGCAAAATCGCAGCTACTAAAATGAAGGAAATCAATGCAAAGTTCTAATATGGGTCGAAATAGTTTTGACAAACCTGTACAGCATTTTGTTTTCTAAATCAGTATAAACAATGATGATATAATATTAGGGTGTTTTTCTGCCAGTTGTGTAGCTGCAGTGTACTAGTAGTCTAATGCATTGAATGTGCTGAGACACATTCAACGCATTAGAAACCAATCAGAACCAAAGGTTTGCCTTTTGGTTCTGATTGGATGTTTCTGGATAGTAGCAGAGCTAGATGCATTTTTGCAGATTCTCTGTTTCATATTCTACTGTCAGACAGTTTTAACAAATATTCATCCATCCATCATCTAACACACTTATCCTTGCGCACACACATTCACACCTTAGGACAATTTAGAGAGATCAATTAATCAAGCAATTAATGCCGAGTGTTAGCAAAACCTAGGTTTGGATAGTGACCTAGGTTAGTGCCACTAGGTTAGTGCCACCTGGGGGTGGGTCGGCGTAAAGGCCGAGCCGGGCATAGATTGGCCTTCATGCCAACGCCAACATGAAGCCCCTTCATGCAACCAGTGGAGGTTGGTCGCATGGACGTCTCTCTTTCCTCTGACCTCCATGTTTGTGTGGAGGTTTGGCTTTGCGTGGACTCCTCTGATTGCAACCTGGGTGTGGGTCGGTGCAAAGGCCGAGCCACGCTATGCATGGAGACCCCTGGTTGATTGGAGGTCTGTATTTCGTTAGACCTCCCAGATAGATTGGACGTCTGTCTTTCCTCGTACCTCCCTGGTTGATGGGAGGTCTGTCTTTCCTCGTACCTCCCTGGTTGATGAGAGGTCTGTATTTCCTTAGACCTCCCTGATAGATTGGAGGTCTGTCTTTCCTCGTACCTCCCTGGTTGATGGGAGGTCTGTCTTTCATTAGACCTCCCTGATAGATTGGAGGTCTGTCTTTCCTCATACCTCCCTGGTTGATGGGAGGTCTGTCTTTCATTAGACCTCCCTGATAGATTGGAGGTCTGTCTTTCCTCATACCTCCCTGGTTGATGGGAGGTCTGTCTTTCATTAGACCTCCCTGATAGATTGGAGGTCTGTCTTTCCTCGTACCTCCCTGGTTGATGGGAGGTCTGTCTTTCCTTGAACTCCTCTGTTCGTAGGGAGCCTTCTATTTGCAGGGGAGCCTCTGGTTGGGTGGAGACTCTAGGATGGTTGTTTTCCAGAGCAAGTTTTAACTTCATCTTCAGGTCTGCAACCTGACCCTGCAGAGATTTCACTGTTTCCTCCTGTTCTTTGAACTTGGAAGCTTGCTCTGTGTGACTTTTGAGCTGCTCCTCATATTTAAGTCTCACTCTATATTCCTCAACCATGACTTCTATCAGACCTTTGTTGCGGGAGGCATATTTTTCAGCCTCCCTCTTGAAGTAGTCCAACTGTTGAAGAACGCTCTTGTCGGCTGGTAGGACTTTGGTAGAGCAAGTAACCTTTGATACGTGGATCTCTGGCACGTTTCTTTCATGTTCATGTTTGACTCGCAGGTGATGTTCTTTTACTACCATTTTTTGCAGTTTTTGAATCTCCTCCTGCTGTGATTTGACTTCAGCCTGGCATGCAATCCTTCGTTCTCTTTCCTCATGGAGATCAAAAATCTTACTCTGCAGTTCTTTTTTAAGATGGTCTACCTGCCTTGTGAGATCGATGACGTGTTGGCTTTTCTCTTCCACGACTTCCACCGAGGGGGTAATCTCGAAGCCAGCAGAGGGAGTTGTTTCCTGCTCGACTTCCAATGATGTTGGATTCTCTAAGTCGCCGGAAGGACTTGATTCCCCCTGGATCTCTGTTGATCCGTCTTCCGGCTCAATGGGGCTGTCTATGTCTTCCTCGAAAGGGAAAATGACAGCGTCGTAGTCGACTTGGATGTTCAGGTCCATAATGTCGACCCATGAAAGCTCAGGTGGAAAAGCTTCATGTTCACAAGCAATCTGTTGTTGCTTCATGTCGATGTTCTGGTAAATTCTTGCTTCTCTGAAAGGCGTGTAATATCTGGAATCGATATCCCGCTTGCTTCGATTAATTTCGAACTTGCTCTGAAGAGTGATCTGTCGTGATAGAACTGAGGAACAGGTCTGAGAAAACTCTGTCTGCGAGCTACATTCAAGAGAGAGACTCCTTTGTGGTATCATAGAGTGTCGTCATAACCGCTGATGTCATTGATACCATTGGAACTGAACATTCTATCAACCTTATTCCTGGGAGGCTTACTGGGGAAACGATTAAGGGTGTTACTTCCGTCGCCCACCAGAAGTAGAAGTATTTCATTGTAATTTGGAGGGTTTTTGGCTAATCTATATTCATGATAGAAGTTACATCTCTGTTTTCAGTTATTGTACAATATTTAGTAAACTTGTTTATGGACACCGTCTGCTATCAGAGAGCTATTCAGTACAGAGGATTGTAATTATGAGCTTAATCACGGGGAGCAACAGTGACACCGCGTTAAGTTTTGTAACGGAATTTCAAAATAAAAGCCTAAATATTCCTCTCAGGGTAGTGCTAACTAATATTAGCCTTTACTATCTTTTTTCTCTCAGCTTATTGCACTGCCCTGCTGCGCAAGACGGTAAATTAACCTTAGCACAAACCTTTGCATTTCACTGCCCCCATTAGCATTAGCCTTTTCCCTAAAAGAAGCTTTTAGCTATTTTTCTTATTTTTTAGCCATGCTTAGTACACTGAATGGAGTGATGCTCCACATGCTACTGACAGCATTTTGGCTAATGTTAGCAGTTTGGCTCATTTTAACTTGTACACTAATTTCAACATACTGAATGGCATAAGTCCATGTTACTCAACATGTTTGTCAATCTCCACATGCTATTGAGTACATTGTAGCTTACTTTAGCATTGATGCTAATTTGTAGCATCAGAACGCCCACGAAGTGTGCCAACCGACAGGCACACTTTGGCAGGCCTCGTTTAAATTTCTTCAGAAATTTTCTAGTTTTGTTTGCCACTCATCAGACACATCAATGCATCAGTACATTTACAGCAAGTTGTGGTTTGTTAATGTGCTCATTATTAGTGACGGATGAAGAAAAGGTTCCTGGGCAGAACATTCTGATGTTCAGGCCCAGCAGGAAACACACTGCGTGATTTTTCAAGAAAGTGTCAGAAACTGCTGGATATTTGACCACAGACTCAAACTGGCGGCCAGTTTTTATTTCTACGATGGACAATAAAGACTAAGTGAATAAATTACTCGTTTGGCTAAAACGTAATTGCAGTTTTAAGTCGACTAGGTTTTATGAAATTTTAGTTTTACCAAATTTCTTATGAACTTCGTTAACTAAAATATGAAGTCATAGTTCAAAGCCTTAAAAAAAGTCTTAAAGGAAGCTATACTTGTTGTGAATGTAAAATATTGATCCAACGATGAAACTGAATAAAGGTTACATTTCACTTTCTACAGACATGTTTTTCATTTGAAATTACTACTTGAAAATGCTGTAAGAACCAAAACGGAGGTGCATTGTAGGCATAAGTTGAGTAAACTAAAAACGCTTGGAAATCATCTTCCTTTACTATTGTTTTTATTAGCTAATAAAAATATCAATCTTTTTGGCATAGTTTTAGTCGCTCTGTAAGAGTTTTAAGTTATTTTTTGTTTCATTTTTGTTTGGAGAAAAATGATGATGGATGACATTGACACTGGCTTAACATAAACTCATAAATTACAGTTTTGTTATAGCCCATGTAATATTATGACATGGTAACTATAGTAACAATAAAGATTATTGATTGACTGATTAAATCTCTCTCTTTTGCCTTACCTGTGGTTAAGAGGGATTTTTAGGAATGGACACAAACTGGTAAAGCTCATAGTGTAAACCAACTTGCCATAACAGTGTTTCAGATTTGACAGTTTTGGTAGTAAATTTAGTGAAATAATTGTCCTTGTAAACACAGCATAAAATATACAACAGTGGTTAATCAAAGGAACAAAAGTTAAAATGTATAAATTTGTCCTTAAAGTGTCCCTTATAGTATCTGGCAGTCCAGAAAGTGGATACGCATAAACTCAGATCTCACAAAACACACAGAGTTAATTCATGAAGAGAAGTCAGATATTACAAAAACAGGAATAGACATGCAGGCAGCAAGACGTTAGACCACCCAAAGCTCTGGAAGGGGAAAGACGTCAAAAACTCAAATCCCTACCCTCACAACCCACAAACGCTGCCGGCAACATTCCCTTAAAACATTTCAGAAACTCCAACTTTGAAATGGAAGAGCGATAAGGTCACATTCTGTGTCTGAGTGAGGCAAAGATCATGAGGAGAGTCATCACTGGATATGATAGCTCGGTTCACAAATCATCCCGCGAAACCAAAAGCAGAGGCTTTCGGCGGAAGAGGCCACGATCTGCAGCCAAGACAAGAAAGTGCATCAGGTCATGACTCTGATCAAGGGCTCGCGTGTCAGCTGAACTGACATTCACGGAGTTGTGCACGGTGGTTTCGCCCCGAGGGTCAAGCCTGTTACTGCTGAAATGATACAGTTCATCCCAGAGATGAATTCGTCCAGTGACCGGAATCAGCTGGTTACAGGCTTGACCGGCTCTGATCGGTGATCAGCCAGTTGGAAACCGAAAACCTGAACTTTTTCTGATAAGCGAACACACCAAACATAAGCACCAGTAGGTCACACTAACACTCTTTAAAGTGGAAGTTGTCGCTGTGGGAGGAAGACTCACACTTAACTTCTTCGCTTTCTCACTCAACGAGAAATAAACACTGAGGCATTTAGTAATGCTAACAGTGCTAATGAAAACTATAAGATGCTAAACAGTAAAAAATATCAAAATCTGTCCCTGTTTTTAAATAATGGTAAAAATCCTGCTCACCAGCAGAGCTGTGTAACACTGACTACTCTCTATATTATGACATTAATATAAATGATCACTGATTGTTCGTACCAGTAAGGCTTTTAATGCTTTTGTAGAATTGCAATTATTTAATGAATTATTTAACAATCAGCAAATAAAAGCTACTTCCTCTGAAATATTAAGTTGAATACAGATGTTTTATAGTTTGAAATGATTTTGTAAGGGGAAAAAAAGCTGAACTTGTGATGTGATGCGCAATATATTTTCAGATGCACAAAAAAAACACAATGAGGTGCTTTGAAAACAAATACTGTACATGAGATATGCTGTATGTTTTTAACTGGGTTTTCTATAGGGATGCCTGTTACGTTATTTTACTTTATCTGATTTCAGAGAAAGAGCTCTGTAACAGAGGGCTGCTTTTTTGTTTTTATTTCAACTTAGGCTTTTTAAACTTAAGTAGAAAAAACAGCACCTTATAGCTGGTTTTAGTTTTTATTAGAAATGGGAATCAGCCCAAATCAATATCAGCGGATCAGAAATCTATGATAGGAATTATCAGATTAGTTCATGTATAACTGTGCATCCCATGAATCCATCTGGTGCTATAAACAGAGAAATGTGGTGCTATACTTAAAACTAATAATAAAGACAACACTGAACTGTAACACACAATGTGCAGGTCCAGTGATGTCTATAGAAAATAGATAAATGAACAACGCTTTTCCCCCCCAGTTTTATGTGGTTTCTGTTCACGTTATTTGCTGGTTAATTAGTTTGGAGTATTTCTGTCCGTTGTTCAATGTGGTGTTTTGTTTTGGTTTTTTTTGTCTTTTTTGCATAGATATGCTACTGTGGTCCACCTATTCTGTAATCATGTGATTTTCGCCGCATATGAATCTGAATCTCAACGCATATTCCTGCATAATTCTCCCGTTTTCTCCAGAGGTCACCTTAGAGAACAAGTTGTGAACATTTCTCACTCCCTCTGATCTCACCCTCTCCCCTGCCGCCGCCCCGTCCAACACGACCCCAGAGATCCGTTGAAGAAACATCGTCCGTTGTTTGGTTTTGTCGTCTCTGTGAAAACAGTTCAGTGTTGGAGCTTGGCATCGTTGGCTGGCCTCACGACTTCATCATGTTGAATTAAGTCGAATGTCTGCATCCTGGCTGCATGCCAGAAGAGGTCAGCCTGGGCGCCCTGCCTATGAAAACACAACACGCACACACACACACACCCGCCCTTTCAGTTCCTCTTGCATGGAAAGGTGCTCCTCGAAGAGAAAAGTGTGTTTACCTCGTGTGTTAGGAGTTTCCAGAGATAAGCATCTCTGAGAGAGGCCCCACTCACAATTCGAGTGGTATCGGTTAACCTCTCTCATGTGTGCTCACGTGGGTTCCGGCTGCATGCGTGTGAATCACGGCCCACCAGGGGGCTGTCCAAACTGCTGTCAGTCTGAGTTAAATCCATCTGCAACCCGCATCGCTCACTCCACCCTGTCTTTAAGGAATGATCTCACTTTCCATTGTTCTCACGCCCAACTTACAGGGATAGTCAAGGATTTTGGAAGGGAGGTTTTGTTAGAAGGTTATAATATCTTACCTGCAGTAGATAACTCTGTTGGTAGAGATACAGATGTGTGCAATATGACAAAAGAGATGCAAAGCTTCTCAAAGACGTTGAGAAACTTTACGCAACCTAAGTCTGGACATCGTTTCTCGTAACTGTAGTCAGGAAAACAATGTCTATGTAATGAGTTCTTCGTATTTGCTACCACAGAGAGAGTGAGGTGACCGCTGCTAGCACGTCGGGATATATGGGATTCCAGTCCTGTCAAAATTGGTGGGTTATGGACAAAATGCTCTAGGATGGAAAGAAGAACAAGAATATTCATGGTATTTATAGTAAGTATTTATTTACGCATTTATGAATATTTTCTGTATCATTTGGTAAGCAAAAATGAAAGCTGCTGATGAAACATTCTGGTGTTTTTTTCACACAGTATGGTGTTAGTTACAGCATTACCAAGCAGACATGGTGAGAAACTATATTTATGTATAAACTTTCTTTTTTTGTAGTTTGACAGATATCTTTGGAAATAGCACACATAGTTTACAGGGGTTGTATCAAAATAAAAGGCTAACATGAGAAAGTTCTTAGATCCTAATGGATTAGCCATTAGCTTCAAGTAAATTGGATTTATACTAAGGGAAGACCTCCGTTTAAGCTAAACAAAGAGTTATCTACTAGATATCTTTGAAAACAAAGATATCGCTTATAGCCTTTTACTATAATTTTTACTTAAGTATTTTTGAACTATTTCAGGCCCACCTCACAGCCAGCACCTATTAGGGTTTAGATGGGGCCTAAAAACTCAGATCTGGCCCAAGTCCGTAGCCATTGTGTCCAACCCCTACTCGACTGCTTAACGTTAATTAGAAACCTGAGCTCAAAGTAAACGCGACATATTATTTTAGTAATAATATGAAAATACCCCTTATATTCTAGTTTCTTCAAAGTAGCAACCTTTTGCTGTGATTACTGCTTTGCTCACACTCTGCATTTTCTCGATGAGCTTCAAGAGGTCGTCACCTGAAATGGTTTTCACTTCATAGGTCAACCTGCCCTGTCAGGTTAATAAGTGGGATTTCTTGCCTTATAAATAGTCATGAAAATAAAGAAAACCCATTGAATTAGAAGGTGTGTCCAAACTTTTGGTCTGTACTGTACATGAGGACAATTCTTTTTACGAGGACAATCTGCAAATCCGAGCTGAATGCCTTACACAGGAAGTAATTTTGGATTCTCCTGCATTATCACCCTATGTCTCGGATTTTTCCCCCCCAATCCTGCTGTTCATGTGGAACAAAGAGACTGGCTCACACTTTATCTCAAGCTTGACGGTTAAGTGAAAAGACATTCATCTTGAGTTTTCTTTCTTTCTTTTTTACAGGAGCATTTATATGCGCCGGCATCGGATCTCTGATTGTCATCTGCCTGCTAGACTTTTCACAATTGCTGAAGGGTTATAAAAGAGTCTTTGGAGAGGGCCCTTATTTACCTCCCAAATGCATTCGGTCGTAACCTTTCCGACATCGCCTTGTTTCCTGTTTAAAATGTTGTTCCCTTTAATGCGGAGCGGCGCGCGGAGAGGAGGGCAAAGTTTCCTCCGCACAACAATCGTTCCATTCAAACCGGCAGTTATAAAATAAACACGGCTTGCCGTCTGCAACTCAAGATCACTTTTTCCACAGTCAAAAGGCAGTGCAGAGGGAGGGCGCCGAGTGTTGGTGTGATGGGTAAACACACACACACCCAGTTGCCCTGGCAGTCTCATGATAAGCTCTGCAAGGGAGGAAAAAGTTCTTATCTCTCCAAATTTCCATTGCGGGCAGGTGAGCGCCTTCGGTGTGTGGAGAAAGTGAACTTTAAACAACTGAACTGACGTTTTAGAAGGAAAAAAAAAACGACCCTCAAATCAACAGTGTTTGCTCAGGCAGCCTACCGTCTTTCACACCTTCACACAAAGAGCGATGTCCATTATCTTCGGCATCTTTTAAGTGGTTTAAGCCCTGCACACTTGTCACGCAGTCAATTCCTAATGAATTCTCTGTGTGAGAAATGGAGGCTATAAAAGTGAAGTAGATGAGAGGAGGACGCTGCTGTGTGTGCGGTCTGCAGTCTAATGAAAGCAGGGGTATGTATAAAGTCTATTACACCGGCCATGACCACAGTCCCAACTCTGTATCATTTTTTATAGCCTAATCCTTCTCGGATGCCTCTTTTTGAAGAATTCAGCGAACGGTTGGAGGGGACTTCACCGGCTTGCTTTCTCTCAGATTTCCATTTCTGCTCTCTTTGTTGCACCGCAGTTCCCTCTTTCTTTTTTTCTTTACCTCCTCCATCCCTCGTCTATCACCTTGTCCCCTCCATTTCCTGACTCTCCACTTTGATTCAGGTCGTGTACTCCAGTCAGTAATTCCCATCACACTGTGATGTCGCTCTGAAAGGAGCCTGAGATGACATGGGAAGAATAATTTTTCCCCCTCCCATCTACCCTCTGAGGAAGCAAATCGACACCGAGAACTTTTGGACTATTTTTTAAAAACTTTCAATTTTTTTCTTTTTTGTGGGACAAGTTCTCCTGCCCCTTTTTCGCAACGGCCATTTCTGAGAAAAGCCGCTCGACGTCGAAATATACGGTTTTGTATATGTCCAGCATCATGATAAAACTAGCTGCTCCCTAGTTTTAAGAAAAATTCATCCCACCGAGCTTCATGGAAGTGTTGCGAGTTTGTCAGTTCTGCTGATTACTGTAATCAGTCTGCGCACCACGACAGGGATGTTTGTTGGGCAGCAATTACTTTTCATCACGACTGCCGAACGAAAAAATTGTAGAACATGCTGAGCCGTCTTTGCTTTCCTCCCACCGTCTAGTAAGTTTCAGGCAAATTGTAGTGGCTCCACACATCTCCCATGTTCTCTTGAAACGGAGGACACGGCGATCTCTTGTCACTGCTTAAGGTCACTGAAATGGGCTGGATCGTAGCAATCGATCGCAATTTAGTGAGGAAACTTTTAGCAAGTCTTCTGAATGTCAGGAAGGGAAACCTGACTGATTTATCTCTCTTAAAAGCTTTTGGATTAAAATGTTTCTGATCCAGGTCTGAGATAGCTTGGAAGTGTTGCATTTCCGAGGTTCAGTTTCCCCAGACCAGGGTTGTCAAAACTTATTTTCATTTTGGGCCATATAAAAAATGTGAATGCTCTTCCAGGGCCGGTTGTGCCAGACTATATTGATAAAACAAATTAGACTGCTAAAATATCAATAAATAGCAGTTCCTCCAGGATTTTGTGATTGTTTTAGTGTTTTTTTTCTTTTCAAGTCAGATTTTGTGGTGCCGATTTAGAAATGTTTGTAAGAAATTTTTACATGATGTTAAATCTGACTTTTTATTACTGGCCTTATCAGTTACAGACTAAAACTTAACATCAAGTGAGGCAGCAGTCACTCAAATTCCATGTTTTGGACCAATTTTGAGAATTTGTGGTAAAGTTAGAAAATATGTGGAAATTTGTTGATTTTGTGTGGATTTTGCAGATTTATGAAAAACTGGAAGGACTTATTGATGTAATTTGGAGTCTAAATGGGCCACCCAAAGAGCTACGGCGGGCCAGATTTGGCCCGCAGGCCTTGTGTTTGACACATGCGCTCTACACGTTTTACTCCCAATGTTTGCACTGGACTTTAATACATACTAAATACATCGCCCTTGGCACTTTATGTATTTATAGGGAGTTTCTTAAGCTGAAGTAAAAAACCAAAAAAAAACACAAGGCTGTAATTGCTTTTTTCTGACTCATAGATTGAACTTTCCCCTAGCTGTGGGAGTTTTTCTTTATAATTCAGCTTCCTCCCTATAACATGCATGTTCAGTTAACTGGTTATCCCAAATTCATCAAATGGATTCATTTTTGCCTCCGGGGACGCACGGCTCCCATTTCAAACAGGGAGGTCGAATCGCCTTTCGGGGTCTGGGGTTTGAAAACAATCGCAGTGGAACTCGAATGACAAATGCGTTAATGCCCCTTTAACCGTTTCCACATTTTGTGACATTACAACCACAAACTTTAGTGTATTTGCGGATTCTCTTTGAGCTTGGGAGTCATATCTTCTGAATGCCAGATCAGGAAAACAACAGGAACCCTGGAGGAGAAACTCCAACTGGTCTCAGAGCACCCCAGAGTTCAGTTCCCAGTTTGGCCTCTGGGCATATAAAACGCCATGAAAGCTGCACATATGAACCGTTTTTAGCTGCATGTCACTAAACTAGTGGAGTACACAGTGCTGTAACATAATGTGAACCTTTTTTCTTTTTAGGGCGTGATTGAAAACAATTGGGTGACATTATCACTGACTTGCATTGCTGTCGGTAGTTAGCATAAAAATGGAAGATCTGCTTGTTTTCTGACTTGTAATTTAGAACTCTCTGAACTCTGCCAGGTCTGGACGTCCAGCTATTCAATTAGATTTTGTTTTACAAATAAAAATCTGAAAAATGCCCTCTTTTCTCTGATAACTCTAAATATAAAAAAAGTGATTAAGCAGAGGTCACCTGCATGTCATTTAATGTCGTCATACATGCAAATCCTCTCTGAAGGATTCAATCTGATATACATTGCCAAAATTATACGTTGCATTAATTATTTTCCAGTGAACCAGTATTTTACCTCCAGGTGTCAATTGTTAAACTGATTGACAGTTTTTTTCTGTTTTGTTTGTGATCGTCTCCCTGTATTTTGTCCTCTGATATGTTTGTGCTGATGTTATAATCTCTGGGATGATATTTCAGCCCTGGTTGTCCCCATTTCTTTTTCATCTGTGTCAGCATGTCACCTTGCTTAAGATATAGAATTACACTGTCACATCCAGCTATGTGATAAAAAGTAAATTGTCTATTGTAGAAGAACAAGATTTTTTTTTTTCTTTAGGGGATTTTTTCTCCATTTTTTTCCCCCTTCTTCCTTTTCTTGCAGAGTGACAATGAAATCTTTCTTCCTTGATCGGAACTCGGAGTCGATGTCCTTCCTTTGTCATCGCGTCTCCTGACAATGCTCTCTCTAGAGGCGGTAATGTACTCCTTGGCGTTATTATTTATTTTTCTTTATCATGTGTTCTTCCTTTTTCTTCTCCCCCATTCACAATCTTGCGATGTGTTAACACAGGGACATAACACCTTCAGCGATGAGCTGAGAGCTTTTGTCTGCTTTTAATAAACATGTTCTGGCAGATAATGTCTTGTGAAAGTTGGAACACGGAGACTCTCACATTTAGAATATAGATAGCTCGCAGTCTGGGAAACGCATAGAGGCTTTTGAAATGTTTCGTGCCTCTTCACATTTTTTTGTGTCCATCCACACGGAAATGTTTTTCTTCAAAGTAAAAGTTTTTGCCAGAGCACTCTCATGCGGACGGCGTAAACGCCCTTTTAGTGAAAACTCTGACGCCTCCAACCTGACCTACAACCCCAAATACATCACACATAATGACAACGATGGCGGATTAGATGTTCATCTTTTAGTTTATTAGTTTCATAAAAAAACGGGCCACAGAGAAGAAGCAGCTCAGCAGCGTTTGTCACTAAGGGTGGGCAATATGGACTTAAAGTTTATTCTTGATATTTTGTGGTTTTATTGCAATAACTATAAAAGTCACGATAAGAACAATTTATTGCTTTTTTTCTAGGCAGCTGTATTCCTGTTACAGCAATCATTGTCCCACAAAACAAATACAGCTCTGGAAAAGAAAAAAAAACATTTTAGTTTACTTTGTAGTATGCTTCATTAGAACCCCAATTAGGTAAAAAAAACAAAAAAACATCTTCATTTGTTTCACTAAACTGCTTAATTTAATCATGTTTTGAACAGACAATGGAGAAAATAACAATCCTGGCAATACAGTTTTGAAAAACATCATCAATAGGAATTTATAATGACAATGATGCATCAAAAGTCTTATCATGATAAGAAATTTATCACAATAAATGACACAAATTTTTTTGATTATTATTTGTGTCACTACAATGCACACAGTAACTTCATTTAATCATATTTTGACCAAACAGTGGAGAAAATAACAAAAGATGACAATCCTGACAATACAGTTTTTGAAAAACGTCAACAGGAATCACGATAAACGATAAACAATAACTGATTCGGTAAATGTTCATCCCATAGTTGTGACTCCATGTAAAAGACTCCACTCACCGTTCTTGTTTTCTTGTTGTGTTCACTGCTAACCTCAGCTTTATGCTCCATGTTTATCTCTACTTATGGATCTGGGGGAACAAAAATAGCATTTTTTTTTTAAACAACAGTGCTGGTAATCCATTTGGAAAAGACATTTGACACCTGGACGCAGCCATATCTGAGTGACAAAGTAACGTCTTTTTGTCAGAATTACCCTTTTCAGGAGTTGGTTCATTCTCTGGGGAGCATTACACTGGATAACAAAATGTCAGACATCCTCCGAATCCCTGTGATTCTCCACCAGGATACGTTTGATATGTGTAGCGTGTCACCATTAGGCCTCAATCCCCGCAATCAATTCCCTAAAGGCTGGCGCTCCAGGGCAGCTCATTAAATCAGCTGTCTGGCTTGTCCTGCAACAAGAGAAATGAGACAAATACAGGAGAAGAGGCCAGAGAGGTTCACCAAAATACACAAGCCACCGTGCTTCCTCCGAATCTGATGAGCTTCTCGCTTCAGCGGAAACGTAATGAATGGCGGGGACGGAGGGGAAACCCTGGTTTGCCGAAGGGATTGGGATTTGGAGAGGGCTGCTCTCATTATGTGGAGCTTTGCGGTGCTGTTAAGCTGCATGTCATGGTCACCGTTGGCAACACAGAGCTCACACAGCCTCCGACTGTGAATCATGGAGGATGGTTGGACGTGGGAAAAACACCTGGACATGCTGTCCCTACGACTGGTTTACGTGTAGGTGAGGAGCTTGTTTGAGCGTTTTGGATTGTTTTACGTTAATTAAAATGATTCTCCCCGACTCTGTCACAGACTATGAATTTAAACGTTGCCGCTTGCCCTCAAATTGAAGTTTTATTTGCTCAATCTGATTGTACTCTAATGATCCAGGACTCAACGATGAGTCACACACATTCAGTTTAGATTTTCCACATTATTGAAGACGTCATGTTTGCTTTCCGTCTTCAGGTGTGTGTTGTGATGCAAAATCTCTTTTGTTTAGGATCATTTTCCTCTCAAGCCGTTTTATCTTCCGTGTACCTGTGTAAACCACCTATTTATTTTTTCAACTATTCTTTTAGTAGCATATGTTGTTTATTGTATTTTATTCTGCTGAAAATACTCCTGATAAATGGACAAATTTCTGTTCAGTTTGTGTTACTGGTAGTTTTTTTAATACATATATATATATATATATATATATATAATAGTGTCAAAATACAATTTTACTTTACAGCCAACACTATCTTGACTGTAAAAGACAAAAATGTAATTTTCAGCATTTTATTTACCATACTATTAAATGCCAACAAATCTATTTTGACACCTTGTCTAATATTTTATCTTATGTTTTGTGTGCTTTATCTGATCTAATATCTAACATTGACCAAAGTTAGCTAATATATACCAGAAACACTGCATGTTCTATTTTCCTTGTCAACTTTACTGTCAGTGCAAACTTGGGAGAGGTTTAATGTTAAGAGTTTGCATCAACAACTATCATATGTTTTTGAATTGTAAGACATTGGCCTCTGCCAGATTAGCCTTTAGCTCCTGCTTCCATATCTAGCTAACCTGGATTTATACTAAATGAAGAGACGAAGAGAGTTGACTGCTGCTGCTTATAACCAAGTCCTGATCTTTTCTATGGATCTGCTTATGCTTTATGGATGCTATCACTAGTGCTGTGCTTATTGAAAAAGATAAGATTGAAGACTGATCTAAAATTAGGCTATCTTATGTTTAGGCAGCAAGGCATTGATTAGGGGTTACCTTAATCATAAACTATTACAAATTGCAGCATTTAGCTTGATTTTTTGACATGATTCTTTTTGTAAATTCTAGGAAATGCCTTCAAAGAATACATTCAGTTTTTGTAGAAGCACAAATGTTTTTTTTTTGTTTTTTTTTTACTGTACTATGACTGTGCAAACATTGGGCATCATCTTGTTGGATTGCTCTTGTTGTGGGTTAACACCACTGCTGCATGGCTCCATTTGTGGTTGCAGATTCTATGTATTTAACGTTGAAATAAACTGACACAAAGGATTGATCAGTGCAGATAGGGGGTTTCACTAAAACACTTCCAATGTTTCACTTTGACTTCAGCTCTCCTTCCACCATATATAAAAAAAAGCCACCTCTGAGCGAGACCCCGAAAAATTGCACATAATATTCCAGAATGAATCTTTACTGTGTGTGAAGGGTTTTGGTCTAAATGATGAATTACAAAAGCTTAATTACAGCGAGTGATCTCAGACTGGCTGCATAAAACGAGAGTAAACACTAGTAAATAAACCCTCCTGCGGCGCCCAGAAGCAGGGGGCGGGGAGGAAGAGCAATAAAGCAAGAGCTGTGCAAAAGCAGATTTTGAAAGTTTAGGCTTTTCATGTTGCGTTGGACTCGCAATGTTTTCTGTTGCACGTTTACTTTGGCCGCCTTTGCTCTCATTAGCGCAGGCCTGTTGGATGAGTGTCAGGACATTAACAGCCCAGGAGAAAGTTCAAACTTTTAAACTCCAATAAGTGCTGCATTTTTGCTTTTTTCCCAATAAAAAATTTGCTCTTGCACGAGTCGCCCTTCATCTCGGTTTATTAGGCACAGAAGAATGCTTTTCTTCTCTTCTCTATGGCCTCAATTCCACAGGTGCAAATAATCACAAACATTCCCAACGTGCACACTTTGAACAAGCGGGGAACACGCAGGAAGTACAGGGAGCCGGAACGTCGTGACGAACTTATTCAGAAAATATAATCAGGTGTTTCATAGGGCCTTCACGAGGACATGCTCGCGAGTTCCAGCGCCGTCTGTTGATTGTCGTTGCAACGAGAACGGCGAAGTTAACTTTGCGATGCCCGAGCTCGAGATGTTAAACACAGGGTGGCGGGAGAGATGATGGACTGCAGCTGCACCGACTGTAGAATTATGTTGTTGAGTTTGAAAGAAAAAAAAAAGAATTGGGGGGGATTGAGAGAAAAAAATGTAATGATCTCATTTGCAATGATGAATAGCATTTACTTAGGCAGCGGCAAGCTGCTTATGCGTTGTTTTTCAGACAAATGATCCCTCGACCTCCAGCAGGTACGGCAAACCTGAAGCAAATGGAAATGAAACGAAAACATTTTTAAACCTCTTTCTGGGTTTAATAGCTTTGGCAACGAGTTTGTTAGCTCTGATGATAATTTACTTGTTACTTATGTTGGAAATGTGAACAAATGGTTGTCTAAAGCGTGTTTTTTCTAAGATCGGTTCAAAAATCGGTCGTAATTCTGCAAGGCAAGAAGTTTTCCAATGCCGACTGAACTGATGTGATTGGGAGAAGTGTGTGTGGGCGTGTGTGTGTCCGGGTAGAGCATGGGGTCTGTGATCTTGACCTCATCATGCCATTATACAGGCTCAGTCTATTATACCTGTCCAGGCTGCCATCAATCTGATCACCCTTCACCTTGAAGCTCACGCTCTTTTTCATTCCCAGCCTCATTTCCTTCTTCCCTTCAGCACACCGGCTCTGTGATTGCACCGTCTTCCAGAGTGCTTGTGATGAAGATCGTTTCGACCCACATTTACCACAACTTTTATTTTGTCCCTTCCGATTAGATTTTATTTATTTTTTTTGTTGCCCCACATTTCATCAAGCAAATTCAAATGATTTTCATTTGTGAAGAGAAAAAGCTATCCAAACCAACATGGTTCAGTGGAAAAATGTGGTTTGATGGATTCACTTTGTGTATCTACTGAATTTAAAAGCTGTTTGACACTATAGAGGAAAAAGTCCTGCGAGAAAATGTGTAAGAATTACACACAGTTTATATTTTGTGGGGGAAAAATAATTAAAAAATTAAAAGATAAATCTATATCTCTTTCAGCAACTTTTTTTTAAAAACGTTGCCCCTTTTTTCTTGCAATCAGTTCAATCAGTCTGACTAGAAAAGAGACCATTATGTAAACAGCAAGGTATCAGTTTTGCCAGGTATTCTCAATTGATAAGATCTAGATCTGGATGGGCCATTCTAAGACTTCTAGATCTTTCTTCCATATCTCAAACCTTTTCACATGTCTGCTGCATTTGTACCGAGTTTGAATTAGACATATGAGGTGTCTACTGTTTGGGAGATTTATGAGGAGAGGTGGTTGCACTGGATTTTATTTAGAGACATCAAAGGAAAGTAGGCTAAATATAAATACATGGTACACTTTTCAGATTTTAATCTGTGAAACAAACTAAGAAAAAAATTCCTTCACATTGCAATTATGTGCTGCATTTTGGCATATTGGCAAATCCCAAGAAAAGTGGGATATATATATATATATATATATATATATAAAAGCACTATGAAAACTTTTTCTAGCTACTCCTTCTTCTTTTGCTTCCTCTTTTACAGACCAAATAATCTACTCGGCCCGATATGGTTGGAGAAAGTAGGACGCAGACACACCTAACCCTTCGCTTCGAGATGAATCGTGCAGTCAGACGCGGCGCGTTGTTATCGTTCCCATCTCTTGAAACTGCCGTCTGATTTAGCTGAAAGTCCAAATCATCTCGAGTTCAAATTGCGAACATAACGCTTCTCTAGTCGGCGCAGCATCTGAAGGATGCGGACCAACTTCAAAGTTACGAGAAAAGTGTTGTTTTTTTTTCCACCCACAATCTCAGGTTCTCATCATGACTTTTTGCCTGCGGTTCTCTCGCTTTGACAAGCATCTGACCCCATTCTTCAGTTGCCCTGATTAGTTTGATAAAGCTCTGCTTCACTTGGTGCCAGGCTTGCAGAGGAATGAAGATGGGACGCTAAGAAACGATAAAGGAAAATTTAACTACTTTTCTGTCCATTTAATGTTGCTTAAAGTTTATTAGTGCAATAATCTGATTTCGTCAAAGGAGTCATCTGTCTTCAGTTTACCTTAGTGAACTGATTCATGAACTTACATTTGAGGCTAATCACCATCTAATATTTAAATGCATATTGAACTGAAATAAACTTGGGTTTGTTTTTTTGGGGTTTTTTGCTGCAACATATTTAATTACATGTGGGGTTCCTCAAGGCTGTATTCTCGCACCATCTTTGTTTAACATCTACATGATCCCCTTGGCTTCAATTTTACAGCGTTGCAATATTTCTTACTGATAAAACTCTGCTCTGAGTAACTATATGACCACAGTACCTTACACTGACTCTGCTAATGTTTCCGTCACATCAGTGACCAGCGGATGGGCAAGCATTTCTCGCAGTTCAGTGCAGAAAATCTCTGTTTTTGGTCCTAATTATTCGATAAAAGAGATAAAAATTACAAGGAATCCCAGAAAACTTGGCTGTAGTTAGAGATTTAGACTTAAACTGTAACGGCCACATAAAGCCTGATATCAGATTAACTGACTACCTTCTGAAAGAAACATCACTTGGAAACGATTAAGGGAAGGGTTGCAGGTCTAAATACATGATATAAGGCTTGGAGTGGCAAATTAGGAGTACATGGGGAATTCCCAGAGTTCAGGTAAGAATTTAAAAAAAGGAAATCACCAGAAAATGTCGCTATAAGTTATGCCAAAGTAAACAACTGTTAATTTAGAAGTACAAGTGCTTTTTTGTAGTTTGTTGAAGTGCCACCTGAATGACCTTTGTGGTCTCCGAGCCCCTGGGTGAACGGCTCGGGTTACACGAACCTTTCCTTAAGCCCACATTTCTTTATTAGAACTGGGGTTTTTTTATTAGTCTGATGTAATATTTTTTCTTTAAGTGTGATCTTTTCATCAGCCGTAAATGGAAAAAAGTAGAAAAAAATCATCATAAGTAGCAGAAATAATGGCTTGAAAAGATCTGCGTAATTATTCTATAACGTGTTTCACTCGGTGGATTGCAGATACGGGAATAAATTAACTTTTCCAATGATATTCTTACTTACTGCGAATGACTTTATAGAAACTTCATTACATTTAATATGAATGAATTTTTTTAAATTAAAAAACATTAGACATATACAAGCTTAAGCGCTTTTCTTACTGCTGCCTGCTAATTTTTCAATCATAATATTTAGCTTCTAAATATGCTCCTGAGATTTTACGCATGTTTTTACATTTCATATTTACATCTTAATATCTTGTGAATATATGTTGCCTCAAAGACAATACAGATTTTTCACAAAGCAACATGGACGTTTCTCCTTCTGGTCAGATTTCGTCCCGTCTCCGTCATAGTCAGGAAGCAGTAATTGCTTTCCGGCACGGGCCCCAGGAAGAGAGGCTGCTCTCCTGTTTGAATCGACTGCGAGGGGAAACCTTAACTGGGTTAGCAGCTGGGTCACCCCAGAGCTCATCAGGAGTTCAGTCCAATCAGGACGAAACACGACTCTCATCATCTGATAGCAGCGCTTCACTTCAGAGGCGGATCACAGGACGGGGGAGCTGAGTGAGTGCGTACAAGTTTAGATCAGATTCAGCAGCAGAGAAAGCATCGTTTAAGCAGTTTGGTGCGAATAGTGACCCGTATCCAGAGGGTGTGCTGTTATGTTCCTCACAATATTTACGCGTTGAGTTTTGCTGTTGGAGTAACCGCAATAACTTCATTTGCATGACCTGAAAGAAACCCCCGTATCTGCGCGCGGGGATGCATTTCCAATAAATATTTCATGATTTATCCGTGGGAGGAGTCTGTTAAGAATTGATCACTTTGGCAGGAAAGTAAAAGAAAAAAGCAGAAGAAAACATCTCTGACCTGGAGACGCCGTGTGTGAATGAGTCTCCCGTCTCTTTTCTCGCCCTCTCCCACAGTAGTTTGATGAATAACGCTGACACGCACCGACACCGAGGGTCATCCATCAGCGCCGCACCAGAAAAGAGGACGTCAGATATCGACGCCCACGACTTCTCCCTGTGTGCAACACAACTTTGAAAACAGTGAATTATTGAAACTCCTCAGCAGCCGTACATCTCAAATCCATGATGTACTCCCTCAGCGGAGGATGGACGGGTTGTGTAATCGGAGATGTAGTCATACTTTCATCCGCTTGAGAATCCATCTCGTATAATGGTCTTAAATAGTGAAGTGAGACACGACCATGTCTTCCTGCCAGTAGAATATTAACATTTCAATAGTCGTTCAGCTTGTGTATGGAATATTTTTTTGACCCATCCTTTATTTGTTTTTGGAGTACGTTGACAGTTTAAAGGGGCAGTATTGTGTATTTTCCAGCCACATAGTGTTTTTTATATATATATACAGTACAGACCAAAAGTTTGAACACACCTTTTAATTCAATGAGTTTCCTTTATTTTCATGACTATTGACATTGTAGATTCACACTGAAGGCATCAAAACTATGAATAACATGTGGAAATATGCACTAAACAAAAAAGTGTAAAACAACTGAAAATAGCCCTTATATTCTAGTTTCTTCAAAGTAGCAACCTTTTGCTGTGATTACTGCTTTGCACACACTCTGCATTTTCTTGATGAGCTTCAAGAGGTCGTCACCTGAAATGGTTTTCACTTCATAGGTCAACCTGCCCTGTCAGGTTAATAAGTGGGATTTCTTGCCTTATAAATAGTCATGAAAATAAAGAAAACCCATTGAATTAGAAGGTGTGTCCAAACTTTTGGTCTGTACTGTATATATATGTATACATGTATATTAGCTTAAGTTGTAAAAAATGCTGTCAAATATGACAAAAGAAATTTGGCTTTCAGGAACTTGAAATTGGGCTTCTGTCTCTTTAAGAAACTCCCTGACAATACGCCTTCAGGAAGTCATCACAACTTTGTTCCTCTATTAACCCTTTGACAAAGTTTTTTTTTTTTTTTTTTACAAGCATTGCACTGAGAAGTAGCTCATATGATGAGTCCAGCCACACACAGTTCCATCAGGTGTTTGCTAATTGCTGCTGGCTAGTCTGAAGGAGCTGAGTGGGGTTAATCCTGGAGAAGGACTTCTTTGTACTGCGAAAACTGCAGCTCTGAGGAGGAGGAGCTGTGCCTCTAAGGCGGGGCTAGGTCCATGCAGGTGTTTTGCACAGCTGAGTGGTTGCTATTGGAGACTGAAAGATTTCTCAAACAAGCATGACAGAATCAAAGCAGCACTCCAGGTTTGTTGTTGATGATTGAATAACAACACAACATGATGTAAAGCTAAGAAAGTCATTTTTACGTAATACTGCCCCTTTAAACTTGCGGTTGCTCAAATATGCAACACCACAACTCCCAACTAGCATAAGCAGCGTTAAAGAAAATTAGATTTTTTTCATATTCAGCAATGCCACCAAACACATTCAATAGCCGCAAGTCCTGCTTTAAATAACTAGTATTACGTCATGTGAAACGTCTTAACGTCTTATTCTAAAGAAGAGATGACATAACTTAGTCGGCATGTCAAGAAAAGCTGTGAAAAAGCCCTTCACCACATTGTGCAAGTGGAAGTTAATTTTAGCTTTGCATCGTTTGTTGATTTCTGGAACATTCAGAATAATATCTGAAGGGAAATGTTTTCTGCTCAAATTTTTTATCATGTTGGAGGACCTCACAGAATGATCTACAAAAGTAAAAAAATTTGAAATGACACATGTGAACAAACCATAAATATTAATCTATAACATGTAAAAAAGAAAAGAAACGCTGCTGCTACACAACCCTTCATGACAGTGAGAAGATGGTGCAACAAGGGAAGAAGTAGTTACAGTAAAACCAGGTAAGTATAGTTTATTTACATAGCACTTTTTGCAGATTAAAGCCTTACAGGGACGGTGTAAGCATTAATGAATCCTTGAATTAAAACATGGATAAAAAACAAGTGGCACATTAAAAAAAAGACACAAATAATACATTCAAATTCAGTATTAATCCAAAAGACCTCAACCTGAAGTGACTCCAGTTTGCCTGTTTTTAGGAGTCAGTATATATAGAAAATATGCTTGTCCTTATCAAACCCCTGACCCTCCTGTCTGTTGCTCCCTTCGGTCCTCCAAATGGACGGCCAGCAGGGAGCTAACAAGTGGATGACAGTCTGTCCCAGCGACGGCAGAGCCAAGGTGAGGGGAGAGGGGGCGCATTGGTGAGAAAAAAGAGGTGAGAGAACTGTGGAGTCTGAGTGCAGGAAACCAAAAGCTGAACAAAACTCATCGGAATAACTTACCTCTGGTATCGGGAAGTGATAGATGAAGGTTCACCCATAAATGAAGTCAGCAGTTGTATTGGATGCTCATTAAAAAAGGTTTCTCTAACCTAGCGAAACTACACATAAAAAAAATAGACACTTCGACTTGTTTACATGTGACATTGCATTTTCTATGCTGTTAACCTTAGCGAATGAGCCGTCAGAAATGTCACGGCAGACTGTATGTTTAGCATCATGCAGCCTGTCTGTTTGGGGGATTAATCGGCAGAGGGTAAGTAGGCTCCCCTACCTCCGCAGGACGACCACAGGCTGTTTCCCTAAACATATGTGACAGACGCTGCCAGATGGCGCCGTGGAAATGGGGTGGTGGGTGATGCAGCGCTGTGAAATCAGGTGTTGGAGGTATGAGTCATGTGAAGCATGACATTAATGACTTCAAAGAAATCTGTTAAAGCAAAGTAATTTAGACATCGGTTATTGGCATTGCTGCCTTATTTAGATCTAGACTGAATAGAAATGGAGGTGGCCACTCTATGTGTTCTCACGTGTTCTCACTAAAACCAGGAAGATAGAGGACATAACACCAGTTTTAAAGTCCCTCCACTGGCTCCCTGTGGCTCAAAGAATAGACTTTAAAATACTGTTGTTAGTTTACAAATCACTGAACGGCTCAGCACCACAATACATTAAAGATCTGCTGCTGTTGTATCAACCTTCCAGACCTCTCAGGTCTTCCGGTTCTGGTTCTGCTCTGCATCCCCAGAACCAGAACCAAACGAGGAGAAGCAGCTTTCAGCATCTATGCACCACAAATTTGGAACAAACTTCCATAAAACTGTAAAACAGCTGAAACACTGACTTCTTTTAAATCTCAACTAAAAACCCACCTGTTTAGGATTGTATTTGAAATGTAATCAATTACAAATTTATTGATGGAACTTGACTTAATAATTGATTCTATATTGCATTGTGATTCTGTGTTTGTAATGATGTAAAGCACTTTGAAATGCCTTGTTGCTGAAATGTGCTATACAAATAACATTTGATTGATTGATTGATTGATGTGTGCGACATTGGGTTCATGGAAGACCAAATTGTACAGTGTACAGTATCACCCCTTAAGTTTTTACCACATTTTGCAAAAGTACAACCAAAATCGCTAATAGATCATGATGATATTTTCTATGAAAAACCAACATGATGTAATATACAGCTGTAAAATGAAAGGAATGTGTAAAAGTTCAGTATTTGTATGCACCCCTTTTTGCTCTGATGTCCCTAAATTGATCCCTGTTATCAATCAGAGGATCAACAGTTATGGCCGTTGTGTAAGAGAGACAAGAGAAAAGCACAAATCAAATCCAAAAGTCAGATTACACTCCAAGAGAGATTAAATGAGTTTATTTACACTAACAGATCCGGGGCAGTTTCTTATTGGGCTCCACCTTCAGGTCAAACTCCATGAAACAGATGGAGTAACTGGGAGTGAGTAACTGGGAGGACAAACAGGAAGTGTAAGATTACCCAACAGCTCACCACAGTAACGAGAGTGACTTGTTTTCTAAGACATCCACATAAATATAGACTGTCGAAGAACCACCATGCTGATTCTGTTGGACCTCAGTGCATCATTTGACACTGTTGACAAGGATATATTACTGAAGTGACCGGGGAGCTGGGTTGGACTCTCTGGTACAGCACTTGTCTGGTCCAAGTCTTAGCTAAAGAACAGAGATGTCTTTATGTCAATTGGTAGCATTTCATCAGAGTTGGAAAAAAAAAATCACGGGGTACCTCAAGGTTCCATCTTGGTGCCCCTCTAATTTAATATCTATGCTCCTACTAGCTCAGATTATTACAAATAATTTAAGTTGACATTACTATGCAGATGATACACAGCTGTACATTACAATGTCACCAGGTGGCAATGAACCCATTCAAGAACAGAGTTGACTGCTGAATAGTATGCGGTTCTGCCATTTCTTTCTTTAGGAGGACAGAAACAAAACTTAAGTAATTATTTTGGACCAACAGATGATCAATCAAGAGTAAGCCCACATATTCTGAGGTTACAGCTAGATACGACAGACCAGGCCCCAAACCCGTGCATCGTGATAGACTAAATATGAGACACATAAAGACAACAACAAGATCTTTAGAAACTCATCCATGCGTTTGTCTTTAGTTGCAGTGATTGGAGCAACAGTGTCTTCATAGGTCTGCCTAAAAAGTCAATCAGACAGCGGCAGCTGCTCACTTTCCCACTGAAACTAGGAAAACGGAGCACATCACCCCAGTTCTAAAGTCCTTACACTGGCTCCCGGTAGCTTTAAAATACTTTTGTTAGTTTATAAATCATTGAGTGTCTAAGCACCAAAATACATTACAAATCACTTGTCGTTTCAACCTCCTTGGTCATCCAGGTCCTCTGGTTCACATCAGCTCTACATCCCCAGAATCAGAACCAAGCTTTCAGGTTTTTAGGTTCCTCTAATCGGGAACTTCCAGAAAACTGAAACGTTGCTGAAACACAGAGTTCAAGTAGATGTAAATACACAGATTCAAGAATCATTGTCTCTTTTGACAATGTCTTGACTCAAGAAGACTGAACACAAGTTCAAGAGAGATAACTCAGAACTTTGACCATAAAGAAAATGAAAACCTTGTATCATTTTTCTTTACAGTCATGTACAACATTGAATTGCCCATGCATTGTACTTATAATACCTAAAGATTTTTCATTGGAACACGTTGCACATCCACTAAGATGCACACATCCTCATCCTAACTAAAACAGTTTCAGTGCCATGGTGAAGGAAAAGTGAAGAGTTTCAACAGTGCGCATTTTATTTCTGCACATTTACATATTATTCCTTTGAAAGACAGTCATTTGTGTGTAATTTGTGCTTGATAATTTGACTGCAGCAGTTCAGTCAATGCCGTGCTGGCCCAGTAAGACTGCGTTGTCTGACCTAGTAAGATAGTCACTTAAAAGTACGAGGGTTCTCATTCAGTCACAAGGCTGACATATTTAGTTTCTCTCAGATCAATGGGAAGCAGAAAGTGACTGATGTGTGACCGATTCAGCTGAGACTGTCTGTCATATTCATAATACATCATTGTTTATGACGATTCTTCTGATTTTGTGGATTTTTTTTTTTGTGACATATTACACATTTATGCAAACAATTTTTTCTCTTGTGGATTAGCCTTACGTTATTTCTTCCCATTCATATATCAGCAAGAAAATGTAATCTTTAAAAGAGATTGCCAACACTTTGTACACATGATTGCTACTTGTTCCTTTTTTCCATCCTCGCTGATTAGCTTGGCAAAACGTAGCGACCACAACGGATGAGCTCATCATGAACAACCCGTTTGACCTCGGTCTTGACTTTAGATGGATGATGGGAAAAGGAGTACAGTTCAGTGCCAATAAACTATTAGCATAAAATAGATAATGACTTGGAGACTGAAGCTACTTCCTTGACTCCGTCAACAAAAAATAAAAAAATATGGTGGTGCTAGTTGATTGATTTTATAACTTTGAATTGTTTCTTTTCTTTATGCTGCAGTATGGTGTCCTCTTTTGGCAATGCTACAAATGTCATAGCAGTCATCTTAGCTTAAAGTGGTTCTTCAAACTACAAACTCGTTTTAGCTCAACCCATTTCAACTAAATTCAATTCAGTATAATCATACAGTACCAAATTACAACATGTATTTTTTTTTCTCAAGGAAGTTAGAATCTAAATTCAAGTGAGTTTGGTTTATTTCAATCCAGTCATGTAGCCACATTCAGTTCAATCCTAATTATTGAGTATAATCAGTCAGCCGGTGATATAATGGCAATTAAAAAAAACAGAATCTGCCATTTTTTTCCCTCATTCTGAGTGGGTGTAGTTCACCATAACCACTCTCGTTTGACAAAAACAAACTTCCATCAGAATCTGACGTAGATACCCTCAGACTAGACGACCAATGCCTTAAATTTAAACCGCTTTCATTTAATTGATTTAACTTCTATTTCACATCAATTAAACGCGGAGAAATGCTACCTGCTAACTGAGCTAGCCAAGTTGAGATTGCACAAAACAAACATGGAAACCCACAGAGCCGCACTCGGTTTCCTGTCCGGGCCTCTTTAAGGCATTACATCTGCTCTCCTCTGTGACAAAAGCCGATCTAACGTGTGTGTATTGCCACATCAATTGCAGATTATCAGCATAAAACACGATCAACCGGATCTTTAATTTGTCTCATTAACCAGTAAAAAACAGAATAGCAAGCATTTGCTACTAATGGCTATGCCCGGTTGAAGTGAGGGTTCAAGCTTCAACATAGACTTTAAAACAGACTGTGGTATGGGCACACATGCTGTTTAGATGACATTATATTTGAATGGCTTCAAAATGTCTTCAATATGGCTTATCCTACTGTAAAGAATTTCCTTTTCCTAGGCTTAGCTTTGCACAGTTGCACATTTCCCAGAGTGCATCCCAAAAATATTCAAAATAATGAACGGAAGTAAAAATAATAAGATGTTATTGTGTTTGATGACACTTATTTAAGGTATCGGGAACAATACTACACATAGTTCATTTTTTCTTGTACTTTTAGTTTCTGATATGTTAAGTATTTAAGTATAGATAAAGTACCTTAAAAAAAGATATTTCAACCCCTTAAACCATTTTTACAGTTTTGCATTCTTGCTAAATAGCTCAGGCTTTTCCAGATTCTGGGGTTGATTTGCATCTGGACTTTGACTGGGCCAAAAACATGCTCTGATTTAAATTGTTGCAATGCACGTTGTTGACCTGCTGGAATGTGAGCTTTTGTCTCTTAGTCTCAAGTCGTTGAGACTAAGAGACAAAACTCCCGCAGATTTGGGCATGATTTGGGCATGATACTGCCATCACCATGTTTAACTATGTGGATGTATTGTGAGTGATGTGCATGTTGGTTTTTCTTAGAATCTGACCAGAAAGAAGAACACATCTTTTCACACTTGTTTGCTTATTACTTGATGTGGATTTAGAATTTTTTCCAATTAGGTTCAGTTTATTTATGTACCACTAATTAGCAACAAATGTCATCTTAAGGCACTTTACAAAAAAAAACAAAATTCTAGTTATCTTCCAGGATAACTAGGATTAGCTTAAAAAGTTTCTACCTAAGGAAAGTTGTGAAAGTTTTTCATATTTTTTTTAACCTGCGTACTTTTCCATCCTCTGTTTTCATTTTGTTTATATCTGTTACAATTGTTCATCTTCTTTTTCTTATATTACAAAAAAATCCCCCCAAAAAAGGAGGGAAAAACACTCGTAAGGGGTCTTAAGTATTTTTGTGAGGCAGTAGACCGCTGTCATCGCTTTTCTGGGAGATGATTTATTGACTTTCTTCTCCATGTAAAGTAGATATCATGAGTCAACGTTTTTGTTGGTTTATCAATAAGTTTGTCGTATTTCACGTGGCACTCAGGCTAGCAGTAGAACAAGAAGAAAAAATTGCACGTCACAGTATCCCGGTCGGTTTAGTGTCATAACAGTGTTTTTTCAAACTGATTGTTTTGGTTCGGCTCGTTGTAACAGCAGGTAGGTTCACACTCTTATGAAACACCCGCTTGTGACTCCATGTTTGAGGGGAAACGCTTATTATTTGTTTACACTGTCATGCAGACCTTCGACCCCATCGCTGCATCTTTGCCTCCGCTGTCAGTTTGATGAATGATCGGATGCTGCGGCCAGACGCTGATGTGCAAAAACCTTCGCAGTTTTAACGTTTACTGCCACCAGTGCCCCTCCAAATGAACTTCTTGTTATGCATCGCAAAAGTTTATGGCCGTTTTGTTGCAATTTTTATGTAGCATCACTGTTTTTCAGCCTCAGTGGGGATTGGTAATAATTTCAACCCCAAAACAAGCCGTATAAACAACAAACAGCAATAAGCCGGTCCGACCACAGAGCTGCGGCGTGACTCATTTCGTCCCATTATTTCTTCCCAGAAGAGGACTGGCAGGAATGAGAAAACAAGACTCTGTGTTACACCGAGTCTCTTTCCTCAAAGCCTCGGGTCCCGGGCGCAGTAGAATGATGCAAAATCAACAGCGCTTATTGTTATTCACCGAAAAGTTGCATTTCTGGGGGAATTGCAGCAATTTCTCTCTATTCAAATGCGGTGAGAATGGTTTCAAAGCTTGGGGAAATGCAGTGGAAATCTCATTATGGAGTACACAAGCTGGAAAGAAAAAAAAAAGGGGGGGGGGGATCTTGGCTCCCGGGCAAATTAAACACCTTCTCCTGAATCGCAATAGACTTGTTTGGGGTTGTGTGTGTGTGTGTGGGAAAAGCGGCGAGGGAAAGGGAGGAAAACGAGGGATTGGGAACAGTTGTGAGGCTACCTGACTGTGCTAACAAGTGGGGTTAACGTTTAACCTGCGACCCTCTCAGCAGCAGAAACACGAGACGCATGAAAACACCTGGACGTCTTAGTGGACTGGATTGTATTTGCATGTTTGTGCGTTAGCATGCTGCAAGTTCTCCTCCGCTAACAGCGTCTTACATTCGGCTCAGCTCATGTTACAGTTTTACAGAGAGCAAAAAAAAAAAGCAACTACCACAGAATCAAGTCAAAACCAAAGTGGATCATAAAAAATAAAACTACTCAAGTTGCATAAGAGGTTAAGAACATCCTGGGTAGATTAGAAAAGGTCAACAGAGATGCACAGCTGTAGGTATAACAATCCAGATTTAGAGTCAGCGAAGAGAAAACCCAGACGATTCTGAGAGAAGCTGCAGCTTGAAGCATGAAACTACATCCAAGAGGGTTTCAGTGTCTAATTGAGATTCGTTGGACAGAGCCAGCGACGGAGGTTTTCAGGACCCTTTTCCAGGATGCAGGACGGCCAACCAGAACCGTGATCCGCCCCACCCCAGCCCGAGAGATTTACTCCAGAAGCAGGTTCTGCTAGGGAGGCAGAAACTTTCTCATTTAGAAGGAATTTTGTGGAGGGGGATTGTTAAACCTGCTCTTTATTGTTTGTTTGTTTGGTTCTTTCTATATTTCAGTCCTGAAAAATACTATTTACTGTGATGGACTTTAAATAAATGACATTTGATTTCAGCCATCGCTGGTAAAAGAAGGACTGGATATTTTCAGTAAAAGTAATATTTCAATGTTTTAGACGGTTCATGTTCTGAGTTGAAAGTAAAAACAACCACAAGCCTCCTGGTTCGTTGATAGATTTAGCATTAGGAGACAAGGTGTTGCTGATACTGATCACCTTTGTGGTTTAGGCTCCTTCAGGAAGGCTTATTTTATGTCTGTAAGTGTGACAAACTTTCTCCGACTTTGGATTGTTTCTAATTCAAAGTATGAATTGTGTAAAGTGGCCCTAAGTTAACGACTGGAACGCCGAGCATAGCCGGTTTTCCTCTCCTGTTGCTATAAACGCAAGAGAACTTGGAGATCTACTTTGACAGAATCCCTTCAAAATGTGCTCCTGCCGTATATTTCCATGAAATTTGCAGCATCTCTATAAAAAATATTAAATTTGAAGATTTATTGTCTCCAATCATGACTGCAGCAGAAGCTTCTCTTCTATACAGAATATTGATGAAGACTGCGGCAGGATCACTGACTCTGTTTTGGCCGTCACACTGGCAATTCTCACCAAGAAGAGCCAGAAAAAAATAAAAATAAAAGAAAGTTATGGTAAAATACTCCAGTTATGCTTGAAATACGGCAAAAAATTTTTCATGTTTTCAGTTTTTCTGTTTAATAAAAAATATTGCTAGCTTAGTGCTTTTGTGTTTAACCGTGTTTTTGTACTTTAACTGCAAATAAGACACTGTTACTGTCTATCACAAGACAGTTCCAGCTCTTCCAATTTATGTCCAAACTCTACTGTGACTAACAAAAAACGTTTTATGAGTTAAGCAATTTGGAAAATTTATAATTCCCAAAACAATTAAGACAAATATTTTATGAAAAAGAAATACTTTGAGTGGATTTTTTTGTGCATGTGTGGAATTTCACTGTGGCTGACCATAAAACTGAATTTATGGTGCAAAAAGTTAAGATTTATCTAAGGTGTCAGTTCCCCGGAAAAACACAGGTCTAGTAGTTCGCCTATAATTTTATAGTCATTTCCCAGAAAGCGACTGAAAAAACCTGGTGACTCTTTAAGCGATGTCGGATCCCCACGGTGCAAAGCCACGGGGATCTGCACTGGCCTTACAACCTGACGATAAAACCAACAATAATTTCAGCCGTCAGGATTTTTATTTTTCGCTCCAGGATGTTTAATGACACAGATAAGAGAAGATGTTATAAACCTTATGCTCGGGCGCAGCAAAGCTGCCCACCACCTGCCTGAGGGACATAAAAAATCTAACTACTGAATTGTTCTCTGAGGGGACGTATGGGACGGGATGGACTGATGCCCGACCAGAGTCACGCTGACGGGAACAGGCGCCCTCGACCTCAGCCAGACTGATGATCCAGCCAGTAAATGAGCTCTTTGCTTTAAGGTGGCCAATTGAGAAAGAATGCAAGGTTTGGGGGGGATGCTGAAATGCTGAAATAATAAGTGTAGTAGTGGAGCACATGTTTATAAAACAAGAAATATTTAAGATGCGAGGAAAAAAATTACCATTATCATTCCCGATATCGCAGCAAGCGTTTTGGAAGGAAAACAAACATTTCAACTAATGATCAGGAAAACTGTATCTAAAACGATGATGATGTTTTCAGTGTCTCAATTAAGAGAAAAAAATCAATGAATACCTGGTAAGTGGGCACTCATTTAGATGAAAATGCTCCAACCGTTATTTCAAACCGTTTAACAGTGAGGCGTGTCCCATATGAAAGTGTATATTTTGTATGCTGTTGCGCATTTAACATCCCAATTAATCAGAAAAGAATCAATGTCACTCAATTAAAATTAAGGGAAAGGAGCAAATCTGACAGATAAGTTGGATTTTGTTATCAGGAGTTCGTGCAATCCCCTTGTTCATGCCTCCCTGGGAAATTGCCAATACGATCAATGTCGGTCAGTTTCGATAACTCTCCTGCACACCAGGATGTTGTTTATCGGCATTTTCTGAAATAACTCCGAACACACGCTTTTGTGTTTCAAAGGCTAACTCTCTATGTTACCAGACCAGTAGCAGCTCGCTGGTGGCAAAGTCTCACAAGCGGCCTACTTGTCATTTTTATGTTTTTGACGTTTGACATGTAGAATTATCATTTTCCTAAATTACTTTTATGTACACTACATTGGTATAGGTAACACTCGACCAACGTTTGTGCATTTAAAAAAAAACAAAAAAAACATTTTGTTGGCATTTTATTATATTAGCATTTTTCTGAAAGACTGTACTATGGGTTTTTGGTATTTGCAAGTCACGATTATCACTTTTGAGCTCAGTCTGTAGAGCGGAGCATATAAGTTTCCACTTTAGCGCTCACAGGGCAACGCTGCGACACACAAAGCAAACCTTCGGACAGTTTAGATTAACCACCTAACATAAAAGTCATGTTTTTGGACTGCGGGAGGAAGCCGAACATGCAAACTCCAAACAGAAAAACGCGTCAGGCCTTGGATTCAAAATGTTCTAATTAGAAGTGTTATTATCATCTGACAGGGAAGCTGGGTTTCGTGATTATTAATTGAGGGGCTTTCATGTGGGAGACGGCGCTGGGCTGCGTGCGGCCTGGGAGGCATGACTGCTCCAGCCGATGATTAGTCATGTAGGAGGGGTGGCCTTGTGTCTGCTGCCTGCATGTCATCTGATAGATGGGGAATTTCTCCTCACGCTGAAGTCGGCGAGAGCTGAAAGTTGAAAAGCAGGTCAGGGCTTCCTCAGGCACAAAAGCGGAAAGCAGGAGAAACTGCGTAGAACGGTCGAGGTATTCGGTCGTCAGGGAGGAAGCAGATTTGATTCGCCGGCACGTAGCCGAGAAGCTGAACCGCTGAAAGCAGTTTGTGGTAGAACAGACCATAAACCGAGGGTGGGAAAATTTACTGATGAACTAACACTTTCAGTAAGTAGATCTTCACATAAGCCTTACAAACTCCTCTTTGCCTCCTGGCCCCCTTTTATGGGATGCTCTCGTTTGCGAGGATTACTGGGTGTGAAGCTTTTGGGTTGGATGAGAACTGCAGCGTTTCTTCATCCAGCAACCACCTGCAAAAATACTTTAATGCCCTTAATTCTCCCTGTGCCTTTAAAAAAACAAACACACGAGGATGAGGAGACAGTCCTTTTTAGGTGAAGATCAGGGGCCTTGTGATGAAAGACGCGTCAAGGAAAGTCAAATCATTTATGAATTTCAGATTGTGGAGGCATTTATTTTCTACTTCGATCCATATCAGCACGTCTAGTGTTTTGTTTGCTTGTTATTGCACCTTTTAAATAAGTCAAAAATGATAATTAGTGGGGATTTGAGCATTGTTGTTGGATTTAAAGTTGTGCTGACAGGTCCAAGCTAGGTGTTGTTTCCCAATTTTAAACCCTTAATGCTAAAATTGGCAAATTATCTGCTGACTACACAGACCCTGTTTGAGATTAGAGCTATAGAAATGGTAAAACACACACACACACCCCACACACACACAAAACAAAACAAAACACAAATTATTAAACCAGACATGAAATTTGATGGGTTTTATGACTATGTCAATAAAACTAAATAAAATTTTAATAAATAAAAATTTAATTGACTACATTTTGTATGTGGGTATGAAAAGGGGAAAACACACAAAATGGGGAAAAATAATCATGATGTTATATCATATTAATATTATAATTAATATTTCTTTTTTGGCTTTTCCATGCTGTACTGCAAAAAATAATAATAATAATAAAACGCTGCAAAATGTCTGCTCCTTGTTAATGTGCCTGATGGAAAATCTGAATTGGTGTCTCCCAAAATGATGAACTCAGAACTTCAAAACAACAGTGTCTAAATTTATGAGTGGCTACAGGATTTTTATTTATTTACTTTTATAGTTCGTAGCTCACAGAAGCGCCATAAATGCCCAACAAATCTGAGAGCGCCATCAATAATCCATCTTCGGAGTACATTCTTCCTTCAGGAGAGATTCGCTGCACAGAGGCAGCATTCATTACATGTACCAGCAGCTTTAGATATATCGTAGATTTGGAAAAAAGAAAAATCCTCAGAGTTGAGTCATATGCGGTTGGGAGGACAGAGAGAAATGAGAGCGAGGAAGGTGGAAAGAGCTCTGGAGAAGAGGAATCTGTTGGAAAACTCCTAAATAATAATAATAAAAAAAAGAAGAGATAAAAGCTTTGAGGCACATTAACCTTGTAAAGCTGTGATGCATCACACTAAATCCTCCACAGCTTCCCTCCTCCCCGGCCTATTAGCATGGAACGCTGGGCGTTATCACACGCCAACACACCCCGGCCACGGTTCCACTCCTGCAACGGAGCCGAGTCCACTTCCCTCACTCGGGGCCGTGGGACGGGATTCATACAGAAACACCTGAGGGGGCTGTGTTCATGAGATAGCAATAATAAAACACCTTTATCAGCTGGTGCCTGCACAATATCAGCTAACGGAGCAGTGACTGTTCAGAGTTTCATCTGCAGTTTGCTGGAATTTAAGATGCAGTGAAAAAAAAAAAATAGCGCCGGCAGTTTCTCAATTTGCAAACCTGTGGCCTAATCTGTATGATTTATATGATAAGCTGTTCACAGTTCCTGTGCAGGGATTGGATAATGTGAGGTCTACGCAGTTCCAAGGCCAGCAGTAAGCCTGGTTCTGCTGGAACCAAAGATAACGCCTTAATTAAGTGTCAAGTTTAATGAAGGTCAACAAATTTTCCCCCTTATCGCACGTTTTTTCAGAGTTTTTGCCGAACTGTCTGCTAATAAGGATTAAAATATCAATGCCCCATACAGCATGCAGTTTGTATGGAGCTAAATTGGGCTTATGAAGTTTGCGCAAAAGGAAAGAATTGAAACAGATTTTAAAAAACGTGAAAATGAAAAGAAAAAAAAAGATTTGGAACTAAAAAAAAATTACTGAAAAAATTGGGGAGAAAAAAACACATATCAGAAACTGAAATTGAAAAATTAAAATCTAAAAAGTAGTTCTAAAAACTTTTTTCAGCTTCAAGTAGTTTTTTTATCCAGTTTAATTTTTTTTCAGTTCCAAATCTTTCTCTGTATCAGTTTTTTAAAAGTTTCACAATTATTACTCTGTTTTTTTTTTTTTTTTAAGTTTCTCTGTTTGGAAAAAAACGAGAGCAAACTTTGACTCCAATTTAGCTCCATAGGTTGGTTTTAAGCAATGTAACCTCATGATAGACCAAGCACAGATGAGCACAAGCTGGATACATTCATCCAGTTATTGTTGTCTCTTTTGTTGCCTGTCTTTGTTGTTGTTGGCAACAGATGTGATGCGCTGATAACACATTAAAATGACGGACAGAAGACTTCACTTTAAACATTTTTTTCCTAAAAAGAACAATAACCAGGATTATGAGCTTTATTTTATGACTGTGGAACAAAACCAGTCAACATCCCTCCATTATAGAAAGATGAGCATCTGGAGTTTAAAGTAAAGCTTTACACTTCAGTAGACACAGTTCCTCTGACCTTTGTTCATCAAAATCGAAACACAGTTGAAACTCGTTTCATTTCAGTTTAGTTCAGTAAGCTTATTTTTGATTCTACCCAGTTTTGTTGAATTCAACCCAGTTTAGTTTAATTCTGTTCAGTGTAATTTAACCCACGCCTCAGGGTCACATTGGGTTAATAATGCATGAAGTTTGTTGAGGTCCATTTCACAGTTTAAAGTTTGGGTGTGCAGTTGTTGCCATGTGACCCGGCACTTTGTCCCGGTGAAAGATGGTGCTGATTGGAGTCTAGCTGTTGGTGGTTTTGAAATATCTTTGTTTTCTATAAAGTATAACACAAGCACAGCTTTGGTCTTACAGTCCAAAGACATGCATGGTAGGCCAACGGGCCTCTCTACGTTGCATAAGGGTGTGAATGTGAACATGTATCGTTGCTTATCCTGTTTATCTCTGTGTTACTATCTGGCCTGGGCACTCTCCACCTCTAGTTTATTGGCCACAGCAAACAGGCACCAGTCCTACAAAACCCTGAAATGATTAGTATAAATGCTACACATAATCCAAACTAGTCGTACTTAATCAAATGTTAGGAGACCTAAGTTGTTTTGATAGGGATAGAGTTATCTTTACCAGTGGAAGAAGCTGCGTTTTCAGCACAAACTTCAGATTTTTGGTGGAATACGAACACTGCACGTCCCCATGATCACACTAGTGAAACTGTCCATAAACGTGATTTCACCAGTTTATCGTGACGTTTATCTTCTATAGACGCAGGTCTGGTTTCTTATATAAGCTACATCATCTGAGGTTGTGTTTAAAGTCCACCTAAACTCAGAGAATGAATTTGCCAACAGAATGACTTGCTTTTGCAATACCTACTATAGAAGATTTGTTTAGATTTTTTAAAATAAACATCAAACATTTTATTTTTGAGGTTTGCTAAATTTTCTCCAAAGGAGCCTTTGACCAGAGGTCGCGCTAGACTTTTTTGTTCTCTGTCATTTTGACCGACAACATTTTAAAAAATCTGTCATGTACTATTTTTACCCATCAAATTATAACCATATTAACATAGGCTGTTTAGCATTTTTATGCGGTTTAGTTAATATTCACCTATTTGAATCCAGGTCCCATCACACATAAAGCAGATAAATGCACCTACATTTTTCTCCATAGTAACACAAACCACTGACTGTGGCCCCAATAACTTATAATAAATTAAATTAAACGATTGCACTTAAATTACAAGCCTGCTGGGGTCTGAACGCGCAGCCTCACAAATTCCTCCTGGTCGCATCTACAGAGAAATCTGCGCTGGTTCATCAGTTAGTTGGATCTGACTGATCCAAATCGATCAATTGAACTCTGCGAGCTTTTTGCCCTGTGTGGTCCGTGCGTGCGCTTTTACCAGGATTTTATTTTATTTTTTATTTTTTGCATGCACAACCAATGCGGAGCCACGTCCGCATTGGTTGTGCAGCGCACTGCGGTCTAATTAATTTCTGCACCGTCATTTATTTCCTCAAGGTAAACTGCCGGCTCCTCTGTTTAGAATATAAATGGACTAACACATCTCTTTAGTTTTCTCTGGTCTGTAATGGAGACTGGAATTAAATGCTCCATATCTACTAAAGGTTTGGAATGCTCTTCTGAACCAGACGCTCCTAAAGCTTCAACACACTGTCAGAAAGACGCATTTATTTAAGTGTCCATGAAATTATATTCAGGAAGGATTTTTTATTAATTGATTTTAGATGCCTTTGCAATGAACTCATGGCGTAAAATCTATAATTCACGCCCTTGACTAGTGTGAATTATAATCTGTCGAATGACCGACGGGCTTCACATTTTCCCGTCGTTTAAAAAAATAGCCGGTCAAATACGGGAAATATTCCGTTAACGCGACCTCTAAAGTTGATTGTATTTTACTGAAATTTAGTGAAATACAAAGAGGTTTCGAGCAAGACAAAATGTGACAAAGTTATAAGATGTATGATTAATTCTTATGGTCAGTGAATGCATTTTCATACAGTAATTTACAGTCTACAGAGCAGTGAATTGATCTCAGCTTTCATATTTTCTACCAAAAAATACCAAAAAAGATGTCACCCTTTTTATATCAGCAAAAGGCATGCAATAATGTATCAACACATAATAATACATCAACATGTATTTGGTTTATGTTATTTGATCTCATCTGGTTTTAAATAGATAAGATTTGTTTATGCTTTCTTCAGAAATCTGCTGTCAACCTCTTATTACTGCATACTGCTACACAGATAACACATATTCAACTTTTATTAAAATGTCCATAATGTAAAAACAAATACTATTTGTGAGTCCCTGTTGATACTTTTAAGATAATGTCATGTGAAATGATCATCTTGTTGCTGTATTCACCATGTAGGTTCATTGGAAGCTCATGTCTGAGTGTTGAATGTGTTTCACCCCCGTTTTATCCAGAATATTGCCCCAGAGGTCCCCATACTGCCTGCTACCGTTACTGTTATTTTCTCTCTTTACTCTGTGACCCATTTCCATCTCTGTTGAGGGAATCTTCTATAAGAATATTACTTGTCACTTTGTCGGAGGGCAAACTCACCTTGAACCGTAACTGAAATTGTCTGTCAAATCACTCACTTTGTCATTTCAAAAGGTTTTGTTTTCACAGAGAGTCAGGGAGAGGATGAGAAAATCTTCCCAGGATCCCCCTGACAGTGCTTTATTTTGACGTTTCATTTCTTCTGCACCGGCTAAGAAAGCAAGATTCGAAAGCTTCTGCAGAGGGACACTAAGTCATGTCCATAAAGACCTCAGCCAGCACCCGCAGCTAGCTGCCTCCCTGTGGTCTCTCTGATTAAATCCTCCCGCTAATCTTCAATTAAAATGCCGATAATAGGTGTTGACCCGGCTCGGTGCCCATCGCTGCTCCCCATGCTCCGTCCGTCCCTCGCGTGTGTCGTCCCCATCGGATCTGCCGCCGGGGTCGTACGCGAGATCCTGTCAAGACTCTTTGCAAAGCACCCGAAGGATTGACCTAGATCGAGGTCGGTTCGCAAACTAATTTCTGAAAACTCAAAGACGGATTAGCAAAGATTAAGATGACAAGTTTTAAGGATGGAGAAGTAGCTGGCACGGGCCAATTACGATTAAGGCTCTAAGTAAAAAGAATGGGCTACGGTTAATCCAGCCAAGGGTTGTGTCTGGATCCACTCTGACCCCAGAGCGTCATTTTAATGCCACAGCTCCTCTTTTATTAAGGAGGTTTATGTAAAACACTTGTGGAATTCAGCAACTTGCATGCAGCGGATGACGCTTCATGAAAGAAGAATACTTTCATAAAGTGTGAAAGTATTTTCATATTTTTTAGGTTGGATGAAGCCTCATACAACCTCAGCAAAACGCTGCGGCACCGTTTTGCAGCAGCAAACCAGTCACTGGTGCAGCAAAACTGTGAACTTCCATCAACTTAGGTCAGAATGTCATGAATCTTCTGGACATGTCAAAGAGATTTGCAGGTGTGAGTGTTACAATTCAGCAATAATGTTACTTAGGCTCGTGCTGTGGTATGCAGACACTCCGTCTACACTGTTGAAGGTTAACTTACCTCTACTGATGCCAAATGGTCAGTGCAACTTCAATTCTACAGTTCACACTTGCACCGCTTTGTGTATTAAGACAGCTGATAGTCTCCTTCTGTTCTGTGTAGTCATTTCATCCGACTCCGCACCACTGGGCCACTTTAGAGTATTCGTACTGTACTCAAAGGAACACCCCAGCAACAAAGGGTGTTCCTCTGGTAAAGAAAACTAAATGCTGGGATTGAATCAAGATTGAATCAAGAATCTTTTATATGACACACAGGTGTCATATAAAAGAGGGCAAAAATGGTTTGAGAATTATTCATCATCTGCTAAAAACAGACGCGTTACCAGGAGTTTGCACAGACATCAAAATGTACCTAAAGGTAAATTATTCATCTGAAAGAAAGCAAAGCGTCGTGTTGCTCTAAATGCATCCCAAAAATTCACAAACTCGGTGCGTTTTTAAAAATTATTATTATTCTTTTAAAGTCATTGCGAATGCAAACCTCAAGCGTCCTCTGCAGACTTCCCCTCACATTTGGTAGTTCAGCTTTTCGGCAAAGCTCATTTAAACTGATGAAAACTTGATGTTGTTTTGGCCCTTGTGGTCCAGTTCCTGCATTCTTGCGTTGTGGTCCCACCAGATTGTACACAGGTTGCGAGCAAAACGTTCCTGAGCCAGTCATTTCCCCTAATGCGTTCCATGTGTGGATCCGCTCTGCTCCAACACACATCTGCTCTGTCACTGTGATTCATTCAGACGATCCACAAACATGTTTTATTGCTCTCTTTCCTGCATTAGGAAATTCTAATGAATAAAGGAAATGTAAGTCTTACCGCCACTTATAGGGATTTAAATTCCTGCTTTGATTCCTTCCCTCCCCCCTCCATCCCCAACCTCCTCTAAGGCCATTTTTCACCAGTACTCCACCTTCATTACTCATCCGAATGAAACCATATGTCACAGAGACAGAAACATCCCCCCACAAAAAAACTCAGCCAAGTCTTAAAAGCTGTCGGTAACTCGGTGTCACGAAGCCCACCCTCCATCCGGTTGTCGTCTTTGACACTTGAGCTCTGGATGTTTTGTAAAACTCTTCACAGGACGTTAGGGACCTGGTGTGTGAGTGACTGTGGCTGGCTGAGCGCGTCTGTGGGTGTTCAGAAGTGTGCGCGAGCGCATGTGCGGTTTCCAGTGTTTATGGACGCGTGTGTGGTCCGGCGCAGAACAAAAGCGGACACTCATCGGCGGGGCTGGCGTGCGCGGAGCACATTCGGATCTGGAAGGAGAGGCAGGCTTTCATCTTCTCTCCGCCTTGCCGAGGGCCCCGGCCAGGGGACTTCAGGCGAGGAATCCTTTTGTGTGATTAACGCTGAAGGTTTTGGGGGTTCCCCCACCCGCCGTCAGACCCTCTGATGAAACTGAAGAGCCCCCCCAACGGCGGGGGAGTTAGAGGGGTAAGGCAAGCAACAAATAAAACAGTCAAAACACTAACCAGCTGTGAAGGGGTTTCGGCATTACTCTCCTAATTACAAACTTGGTGGACTTCATAAGGCCCTTCTTCCCCTCTCCCAGCTTCACCTCTGCTCCATCTGTTAGTCTGCCGTTTAATTAAGGAGACTCTCCTAATTGATGAGAGTGAGAAATGCAACTCCAGACCACAGTCTGACTGCAAGTGCTTATGAAAATGCCTGAGAAATTGGCGTTCTGCTCAGCCCTCACACTCATTCATTAGCTGCTGTGGCAGGGCCACCTCACACCCACAAACAGTCATTTATCAGCATTATCCTGAAACGTGCCTCTGTAAACATAAACATTCCTTTTCCTAAGTGATGAAGAGGGGGTTTATTGTTGCCTGGACTTTTCTCTCAGTTGTGGGTGGTTTGGGTTTGGTAGTGATGAAGGTCTGAGCCTAGACAGACTTTTACCTGAGAGACAGTTTTGGGAGATGAAGGGAGTTTGGGAATGTCAGGGTTGGAAGGAAATTAGGCATTTTTGCCTTTTACTACCTGAAAAGAAATATTTAAGTGCTATTATATACAATTGTAACTAGTATGCCAGCAAGGTAAAAACCATCCCCTCATTTCAGATCAAGTTTATTGTCATATACTCAGAATGGTTAAAAACCAACCCTTTGTTCTAGGCTTTGTTTTGTACAGAGGGTCTGAACCCTTTAGCTATTGAGAAACTATTGCTTTCTGAAGGCATGGACTCTGTTGAAATTTTGCCCAATTGCCAACATTTGCTCATGACGTTTATAATGCACCAGTTTGAGGCTATGAAGCTTACCGGAAATTGGGTTCGGTGTAAACTACCATCCTCCACTGAGAAGAGGGAAGTGCAGAGCCGAACGAGGCGGCTGTTGACGTTAATTCAGTATTTGGAAGCATGGCCCAAACGGACCAAACTGCTTCGTTCACTTCCTCCGCTGCCATTGCTAAAACTGCAGCCAGACTACAATTTGACGTCATCGTTCACAGCTTCTCCTTCTGTTTGCTGATTGGTCTGGTTGGGACTCTTTCAAAGAAATCCTGCTCAATGGGAGAAATCCCAGACGGTGCAGTGAAGAGAATTTAAAATCGAGTGGCATTGCCTGGGAAGGTGATGGCCCAGTACTGGTAGGGCAGAATGGGCCTGTTATCAGGATCAGGTTATTCCAAGGCTTAATGATTTGCAGACCTCTAAAGTTGATCCCAGAGAGATCAACAGGGTGAGTAGAGAACCTTTAGGAAGTATAAAGTACTGCCCATCCTCTGCCTGTTTCTCTCAGTCACTAGCCGTTTGACTGAAAGAAGGCTATGGATGGTGTTGATGTAGAAACTAAAGGAGTTCCCCCTATCACTAAGGTAAAGGGCTTGACATAACATTAAGTGTCCGTCTAAATGACCTTGTATAAAAGCACGCTTCACTCGGGGGCATGACATTTTCACTCTAACCCCTTCTCAGATGAAGAAAGGAAGAAAATGAACAAAAAGAAAGAATAAAGAGCCATCCTTTAACTGAGGTCGTCACAAACCTGGGCTGAGTGACTGCAGCAACTTCGAGGGCAGTCTAGTGGACGGATGCAGACGTTAAAGGTTTGTGGTTTTCTGTCAGTATGCTCTAAGCATTAGAAGCCCAAAAACTGTAAACTGCTCCCTATGTCTCACATAAAGTCACATGGTAGGATTGTTTTCATTTTTAAACTTTTTAGATGGGTAGTTTATTTACAACAACATTTTTAGTGTACAGTGGGGTTTGGTGGACTAAACCTCCATACAGAGTTGATACATATTGAGTAGAATAATGGTTATTTTTAAAAAGTGGAAAGCTAGAGTACAATGTGCTGACAACACCATCGGTTTGGATAGTAAAACAGAGGTCAAAGACATGATTTAGACTGAACCCTGTTATCCAGAGGGGCGATGCATAAAAAGTGTGAATCAGCTTTAATTATGCAATAACCAACTCTGTTTGGCTTAAGGTTGCAGTTTCTTCTTATTTTTTCTATTATTATTATTTGTTTTTTATTATTACGTTGGGTTTATTGGCAGCACAATTACACATCACAGCTCAGAACAAGCCCTATCAAGCAAAGTGCAAGTCTGACATCATTTATTGAAAATGAATGAATGGGTTGCAGAGCTGTTTTCACTCTGAAAGCATCTTTTGTGTGTGTTGACTTTGATAGATTTCATTACAAGTCCAAATATGGAAATAGTCCTGCTGTTGCTTATTAACCCTTAGTTGCACAGGTGACTAAACCCTTCAACATTTTTTTTTAAGTTGAAACTAATTCATCTTGAGGCCACTTTTGTGGAAAAAGTTATTTAATGTAGGAAATGTATATATTTTTCCACTTAAATAAAAGAACGATGCTAAATATTGTGAACGTAATATTCACAGGTTTGCCCCGGATAGGTCAGCGGTCCATCACAGGGCAAAACAAGGACATGCAACGAGCAAATATTGTGAGCAGCAGGTAAACATTTCACTTCCATCTGGATTCAGGAACAAACTGAGACGATGGGGACTTCCTGTGGGAAACAGCAAGGCAGCATGAACGGAGGAGTCAAAGAGAGCTTCCTAAACCAGAGCTTACTTTCACATGAAAGAGTGGGATGATTTCTTATTTGCTCTCGTCTGTGACGGAGCTAAAACGAGAAGCTTTCAAAGATTTCCTTTGGGCTGCCGGGGACATTAAGCTGCAGGTAGTTGTCTTTCAGGAAGATTTTTTTTAAAATAAAAAGACTCCTGTCCCTGCTCTGCAGTTTGTAGCTTGATGTTTGCTTTCAGTCAGAAACAGAAACAGAAGAAGAAACCAGGCAGCAGAGCGCCATTTTTAGTAAGTTGCGTCCTGTTCCAAAGACCAGCTTGAGGTGTCACAAACTGATTTAGGTTTATTTAGTTTTACAAAGAGCGCAGGGCACGCACATAAAAACCTAAACGATAATAAAAACCTGGACGACGTTGCAAGCCTCCCAAGCTAGCAGTGTCGAATCACCTTTTGCTACCATTGAAGCTTCAGGGGAGAAACTATTTCACTCTGCTTGCTGAACAGTTCTAATTCACTCAGGTTGGATAGAAAATATCTGCAAACTGCAGTGCTAGTTTTCTTCAACACATTGCACTTTATATGCAGGTCAAAAACTGATACATTTGAATCTTTATAGTTTTCTTTGAACAACGTATTTTTGCTCTCGTTAGTCGGTTTTGCGGAGTGCTCCACTAATAGTTGTCTTATCCACAGATTTTCTCAGGAGCTGGGGATGTTTGCAAGTCTTTCTGAGTTCCCTCTTCTGTTTTCTCTCTTTGAAACCTGTCAGTTTAGACGGACAGCTTTGTCCTGGTAGGTTTGCAGCTGTGCCATTGTGTTTCTATTTCTGGAAGATGGCTTGAACAGTTCATCATGACCTAACCTAACGCTACTTCTAGCTTCTCCTCAACCCTCTCCCTGACCCGTCTGCTGTGTTTCTCAGTGTTAGAACAATATTACTCTCTAGCAAACAATTTTCAGATTTTTCTTTTAAAAGTGTGATGTCATTCAGACTAGGGGTGTTTAAAGTGTGGCCCAGGGGCCATTTGTGGTTTTTGGAATGATTTTGTTCGGCCCCCCGACCACAACACAAAAGTGCTAAAAACTTTGGCCGACAAAGCAGAAAACAACAAGTCACCTCAAAAATTGTGGAAATATTTTTTCTTTTAATAAGGCAACAGTCTGAAGCCCTTTTCATGTTTTGAATCTTTAACGATAAACATATTTCGTAAAAATAAAATGTCACAAACAAATTTTGTGTTTCTATTAAATGAATCTTGTTCATCTCCCAACCAGCAGTTTCAATTTGCCACTTTTGCGCAAAAAAGTTTGGATGCCACCGATTCAAACTTTGACATTAATGTATTAAATTAATACATTCTGAAGACTCTGGTTGCAATTTGAAAGAGTAGAGGAGGAGAGGAATTTGTATTTGCTTGGTAGTTTTATTTTCGATGGCATGTGGAACAATAACATACTAAAGGTCGCCGCTGTGAGCAAGTTTCTCATGATGTCAAGCTGACAGGTTACGGTAGAGGGTACCACTTAAACCCGCCACCTGTGAATTCCTCTCCTTAATTAGAAGGCAGAAGTTAACCTGATTGTTTTGGCTTCCCGTTTGCGTCTGAATGATGTTTATTGTGTCCAGACTCCATCTAAGCCAGCGCCGCATTAAAGCAAAGCGAGTTTACCCCGTCCGCCCACCTGAAAACCACGGAGCCCCTCCTCCGACTGCCCCGCCGCTCACCCACACCTCAAACCGCACCCCGCCGAAAATCCGTACGACGACAGAAATTGCAGGGCAAATGCCTTTGAGCCATGCTGATTAAAAGACCCCGCCAACTGCATTTCAAAGAGAGCCTAAACAATATCACGAGCACGCTCGCCTGCCGTGACTCACCCGAAAACTGTTATTACAGCTTATGAAGCGGTGCATTCCATCTCTCTGTGGTTTTCCAGCCTGTAAGATAAGCCTTAGATAGCTGAGGTAGGCTAAGTGGCCTTAAAAGCATCCCTGAGCGGTTAATAAGTATGTACTAATGACTCCCAAACATGTCTTATCAACATGGAAGTCCTTGATGGAGCTCCAGCACATCCAAAGGCTGAAGTGCTGTTTGACGTCGCTGGCTCGTAAATCTAGAGGCAGAAGAAACGAGAGCGAGAGAGAGAGAGAAAGAGTGACGGGGCTTGCAGGACAGTTGCAACATGCAGGCCACTGAGACAGCTGTTCAGTGAGCCGTATCTTGGGTCTTACTGCAGTCCAACTTTATCTTTCAAACCCACCCTCACTACTTAAATCTACTTGAAAAGCCTTTTGTTTTCTGCCTAACAAATTGGGTTTGTCCCACGCTCAGCGCGAGGCTTTGAAGTGGAGTAACGTGAGTAGGATCGTACAGAGGAGGGTCAGGAGGGAGTCCCTGTCAGAAGATGAGGTGTTTTACCTTCCGCTCGGCAAAGACTCAAATTATTTAGGGACATTGATTATGTGTTCCCGGTTTCATCCTTTGTCTTGAACTTAAACTGCAAGTGTCAAACTCAGTGGCCATCTATACACTCAAGACACATAGACATTTTGAGATGATAGTTGTGGATTTACACATTGTTTTATTGTTCAAATCAAAGCAGCTTTTATCTGTATACTGTCAAATTCCAATCAAGGTGTAATGATGTTCAACATTATTTAATTTCAAACGCAGAGGGAGATATTTATTCATATTTTAACACTTTGTTAATGGGTTTAGTTTGGGGCCGTGGTGCCCAAACTCGGTCTTCGAGGGCCGGCATCCCGTATGTTTTAGTTCCCTGGTTTAACACACCTTCATCAAATGATGGCTCTTTAGAAGGCCTAAGAAGAACATTGACATGCTGAGGAGGTTGTTACTACCACCAGGGGAGAACTAAAACATGCAGGATGGTCGGCCCTCGAGGAGCGACTTTGGGCAGCCCTGGTTTATGGTAATCAGTACATTCTGCCACAACCGGCCCTTTGACGACATTCGTGACACCCCTGATACAGAACATGATACAATTCATCCTCTTGCAACCTGGATGTGTCATTACTATTTTAGCCGCCTTTCATTACAGCATTGGCTTTAAAATCACAATGTAATCTGATTATAGGTTTTATTGCAGATGCACTGCTTTAGTCATCTGGACGATGGCGTGTGAGATGTCAGGCTGCTGTAGTACGTCCAGGTTGACTCAGAGAGGTTGCCACAGAAACGGTCGAGAACAAAACAACACTTATGCTAAATATTGATGCTTACTGTAGACTGGCAACTGTAAATCGCCCATCCTGTTATCCAGGCAACGGGTGCCAGGCAGGAATGAAGTTGTTTCCAGCAGGTCAACCGTACCCGGCTTCCAGTAACGTCTTCTGTGCATTCTTACTGGGTTAGCTCAATCAGTTGGCGACCTTCCTCCTGGCTATGCAGCTCTTTCTCGTTCTAACAGCAACAAGCTGTTATCTTCCATACATCAAAAGGTTATGCTTATCTCCATGGAACCACAAACAAACACACAACACACTCTTCGCCTGATGTGCACAAAGGCGTCCGAACAACGTGGGGAAAAGCAATAAATGTAACATAAGACTTACTCGTTTTTAAATGTATTTGAACTAGAAATCAAGTTGCTTCAACTGGGATTTTGAAGTAACAAAAGAATTTTAAAACAATATCTGGTTTATTGTCTGACCCAATGAAGTCTATCGGAGCCTCACTTGTAAAATATCCTGAAAACTATCCTTTATTTCCCTACCACTTCAACAGTTTACTACTTTTGTGTTGATTTATCACATAAAATCCCAACCAAACGCACTGAAGTCTGTGCTTTTGACGAGAAAAAAAAAACACACACACACCAAAAGGTTCAAAAGATACGGATATTTTTCAAAAGCAGAGACAGGAGTGGGCAAACAAAACTCAGGAGGGCCTTTCATGTTTCTTTGCTTCAAATTGGAGGGTGAGCTCAGTATATCCAACTGGATGCCTTTTACATTCCACTGCTGCTTTGTGCAAATTTTGTTTAGTCTGTGTTGAGGTTGTACCGATTTAAAAAAAAAAGAAAAGAAAGAAAGAAAGAAAGAAAGAAGAGGTAAATATGTGAATACAGTTGCATGGTAACAGATTTCTCATTATGCTTATCTCCTGTTTTCAAGACTTATGTTTTTTGTTTTTTTTTTTGTTAAAGCCAAGGTTACAAATTATAAAAAAGAAGAAAAAAGTAAACATAATAATTAGTTTGCTTTTGTAATTCGAGGACCATCAGTTTTTCATAATTAAATGTCGTCAGCAAAAGAAAATGTTTTTTTGAATAACTCAAACTTTTTCCTTTGAATGTTTACCGCTTAGTTTTGGCAGAAGCCGAGAAGAAGTCGACGGCGTCAAGGTCAGTCACGTATTTGTTGCTCCCTTGTGTTCCATTAATTACGGCTCTTTTCAAAATGTCTTCACCTGATTAGAAATCACTTAGGCTGATGTTAAAGCTGTAAATTAGCTTTTGCAAGTAGAGCACCTCAATCAGCGGGGTCTCTCTCCATAAATCCCAAGGTGGGCGGTTGAGGGGACGAGGGAGGGGTAGGAGGTCAGTGGACTTTCCAGGGAGAAGGCTACAGTAATGACTCAAGTGGGAGACAAAAGGCGCAGGCAGGGAAGGGGAGGGGATTGGAAAGGAGAAAAAAGTGCAGAACCATTGTGCATGTGAGCAGACCTCCTCTGAGTTAATTACCTCCCCTCCATTTTCTTTCAGCCGTCTCACGATAACGTGGGGCAAAAAGGGGCATCCCGCAGAGGGTAAACAGAGGACTAACAAAGATGCGCTAGTCATGGACCAAATGAGCTGAAAGAAACGTATTTGAAAAACATTAGAAGATAACAACGGAAATGCGAGCTGCTGGAGACAAAACTGAAGAAAATCCACATTGAAAAATCCAGGAAGCCTTTCCGCAGGCATCTCTTTCTGTGTGCGTGCGTGTGTGTGTGTGTGTGTGTGTTGTCCTGCGAGACAGAGGGGAGCAGAGATAAGGGACGCTTTTGAAAACCCCATGTCCTTTTCTTTAGCGGCCCAGCGGTGGCTGTTTATCCCCCGGTATGTTATCTCCAAAGTCTGCCTTTTTGGTGCCGATAAGCGGAGAAATCTTTACCCAACAACAACATGAAAGTCACATCAGATTCCCGACGGAAACACAAATATAGAGTTGCTTTAAATAAATGAGGAAAATATGGGGCTGCTCAAAGGTGTGGCCGGTATAAAACGCAATCGCGAAGGTAAATTTATGCGTTTTTAAATGGAATATCTTTGGTTCTGCTATCTTTAGAGTAAAATAACTTTACAATAAAGAAGTGGTGCGAAAGAATCCGTCTCGGGGCTTGAGATTGGAAACGTTCTGGCCCCTGACACACTGCCTTGCCTGAGGCGGGCTGGTCTTCGGCTGCCTGCCCGACTGCTGATGTAACCCGAGGTCAGGAGTGAGCACAACCCAGTGGACAGCAGAACTCTCATTCTGAAAGCATCCCTGACGCTATCGTATTGCCTCCGTGTGTCTGGAAGCGTTACAAACCCAACTCCACTCCGGACGGCATGGAAACCTTCTGTCGGTGCCTCAAAGTACGAGAGCTCACCACGGCTTTGTGTCCGGCTCACTCACACTTTCACTTAGCTGATGAAATTCCAACGGCATGGTCAGGTCGGGATTTTGAGCGAAGGTGTCGCTTGGAAGGACTTTAGATCGGCAGCACTCGACCTGTAGCGTTCCCTCCATCACAATCTGAATCAGTTTTGTTGGCAAAGCATGTTCGAACAAAATGAGTTTGATTTCAGCTTCACCACGTCATACCGTACCAACTTTGAAACATTGGAAAAAAAAGTTCAGCTCACAGCAGCATGCCAAAAACATACAGTTAAAGAAAAACAAAGTAGAAATATGTCATATGAGTAAGTAAAATTCAAGTGAAACATGTGGTGTTTTCACATTTGATAGACTGGTAGACTCGGTTTGATTAGGGACCAAAGTGAAACGATCCGAACTAATTAAAAAGCCTGTTCTCGTCTTCGCCTGTGATGTCGCTGCACCAAGAACTCCTGAAGGAAATGACACGAAAACTTCCGAAAATGATGTGAGTTCAACTTCCTTCTTCACAAAATGTAAACAAAAATGGAGTGGTATCAGATTTTATCAATTGTAGGATTTCTCTTTTGCCTTTGGTAAAAGACCAGGAGCCATTTCTTCCTATTTTGCGCGAGTTGGAGTTCCATTCACAGAAAAAGCCCTGCTACAGTCTGCTTGCATTCACATACGCATTCAAACCGTGCCGGAGTTCACTTTAATCGAACCGAAACAGGTTTGTAGGCAGACAATAGTTTGCTTTGTGGTCAACATCAGAGTTCGATTGCAAATCCATGCTTTACCAAAGCAAAACAGAGTTTGTAGACAAATGAACTAGAGTTTTATTAAAGCGGCCCAAGTGGGGCTGGTGTGAATGCAAACCTGAATCTGGGTGTAGTTTGGAAGGACTTTAGATCGCTTGTATTTGACTTGAAGTGTTGCCTCCATCACGATCAAAATCAGCTTTATTGGCCAAAATCGACTTTATTAACTTTATTAGTAAAGTGAAACGGCTGAAACAAAATGCACCTCATAACGGCATACTGAAAGCATATGCTAAAAGAAAACAATGTAAAAATACGGCACAAGATCAATTAAAAATCAAGTGAAGCTAAGACTCATGAAGTCAAAAGCAAAAGGTTAAAAACAAGCTTAAATACAGGCAGTGAAGAAGCCTCTCAAATATGCAAGGGTAGGTTATTCTACAATGAGGGAGAAGCTTCCTGAGCTTCCTCCTAGACCCAGCTAGCAGTAGCTGCTGTTCGGCCAACCAGAGGGGCCGAGAACCCAAGTAGGAGTGAAAAACACAGGCAGCAGTGTTTCGAAACAGGACCGACTCACCCCAACGTAAAGTGTCCATTACAGTAATCCGAGTGGTGTGAAATAAAAGCTTGGATTACAGTTTATAGAGCTGACTGCATGGGGGGTGGGGAGTCGGCTTAAATGATAGAAGCAGGACTTTACAACACCTCTAATTTAGTAAGAAATTGATGTAAAATATGCTGGCAGTGGCCCCAAATCAACAGCGATGTCGTTGCAAGGGCCACTTGTTGCAAAAAACATGCAAACTATGTTGTCTTTTCACTAGAATGTAATACGTTTAGGACCAACCAAGCAAAAATGAAGTATATATATATATACTTCATTTATATCTGTATATTTATATAACATAAAATAAAAATGACAACATTTACAAATGTGTTCCCTATTTTTTTATGTAAACATTATATGGTCTTTAGACCCTGGCTGACATACAAAAATGTTTTTAATGACACTTTCAGTGCCTTGCAAAAGTATTCATACCCCCCTTTTTAATACTTTCTCACATTATGACCACTTACCTCATTAAATTTTATTTCAACTTCCTTCCCCACGAGAACCTCCAAGGTCCTTGACGGGCTTTTTAAATTATGTTAGCCGGTCTTCCAGAGCCGATGTCTGCATACTTTAGGTGTTTCCCTGCTCCGACACACCTGAATCAAATAAATGGCTCATTAGCGAACCACTTCAGAACCTGGTGACACGCTGAGAAAGTAATTAGGTTTTTTGGGGGGTTTTTTTCTTTTTGAATCACCCGTCTTGAAGCCAGGGACACGTCTAAAACATGCGGGGCGGGGGCTCTTGAGGACCGGAGCTGGGAGCCCATAATATTACCCATAAAACCTCTCATCCTGCACAGATGGCGCTCTTTAATCTTCAAACTGCATGGATGCTATTATGATCCTGAAGTGTTGTCTGAATATCTTAGTGTGTAAAATATCTCCTTTGTGACTGACTTTATTTTGCAAATGTAATCACTCATAAAGCTTTTCTCTTTTTTTACTAAATGATTACATGTTTAGAGTAGGAAATAAGCATGAATAGAGTAAGCCCATTTGTGGATCCCCTTGACATTTTCATTGGCAGTGGTGAGATGTGACGGCAAAAAAAACTACTAAATAATAATAAACTAAAGGAGAACACACACCCAGAGAGCCTACGGTGCATGTTGGCTATTGCAGCGTGCCAACTGGCACTCCGGATGTGAACTTAAAACAATAGGGTTATATTTTGTGTCGGGCGTCTTACACGGCCGTTGCGGGTTAGCCTTCAATCTTTTTTGTTATTTTCGTTCCACAGCTTGTCTAATCTGAAATAAAATTGTCTTAATTAGAAAGTTTGACACGCATCTTTGTTCTCTAAGCAGTGACTAAGTAGTTACTTTTTAAATCCAAGCACAGATTAGCTACATTTTCACAGCTAGATTATTTATTGCCATTGCTTACACATTCATACAGTTTCTTTGACCAAGGACACTTCAGGATCTGGGCGAAGGGAAGCTGCCGTCCAGGTGACTACTCTTCCCCCTCGGTCATGGCTGTTTATTTACTGCCACATCTGGAAGTGCAATGTGAGGCTGTAGGAACTAAAAACCTGTAATTGGTCAAGAAATAACGACAAACTCTCTCAATTCCTGGTAAGGTGAGGGAAAAATTGGAATATCGCAATATCGGGAAAAACACATTCTACTCGGATTTTAAGAGAAGAATGCATTGTAACCAATCAGGGTCATAATAGTTTTTTTGTTGTTGTTGTCATAGTTAAGTTTTATTTCATTGTGACTTTTTGTTTGTCTAATTCAGTTAGTTTGTAGAGTGTGTTTGCTAGTTTTTATTAGTTGTTCTTAGTTAAATGGTTTTTAGTCTTAGTTTAGTTTTTATAAGTTATAGTAGTAGTTTTTATATTTTTCCTGCTTTGGTTGAATTTTAGTTGTAGAATTCAGAAAGGTCAAAGTATTGTATTGTAATTGTGTGTACGACTAGGTAACGAATACTCAACAGAAGATGCCATTTTCAAAAAAATGTTTTCAATAATTGTTGAATAACAACTGACAGGCGTTTTCTTTCAACTTTTGCTCTCGCCATTTTGCAGACTTGCATAATTTGCCGACAGTTGACGGAAATTATTTTTGTGGTAGGAAAAAAAAAATCAATTTTACAACAGTTGGAAAGGCTGGTAAATAGATTCATAAACACAAAAACAAAGCAGATTATGTCTGTAATTTCAGTATGTCTTAGTTTTATAAAGGCACACTATAGTTCCAGTTAGAGTTTGTTTCCATTAGTTACCATTTTTATTTACTTCAGTTAGGAAAATTGATTTCAGTTTCGGTTATTTTCTTAGTTTTTGTTTACTATAATAACCTTGTCACCAATATGTAGTGGACTCTTACATCTGTATGTTCACCTGGATACCAATCCTGAATAGCTTCTTTGACTCTCTGGCTGCATCAGCCGTTTCCTGTAAGTTTTCCGGTGAAGCAGCAGGTTGTCAACAGCTCAGAGCTTAGACGAGCTCATGAGGAAAGCCAGCTCTGTCCCACCGCAGTTGTTGGGGGACAGAAGAACCCAGGCAGAAAACAACATGACGGTGGTTATTTATCAGTCTGTCACTGAGCTCCTTCAGTGACAGACCGCTGCATCCTACCTGCACAAAGTAGCGTTATTGCAGATCCTTAATCTCAGCAGCTTTTAGATAATTTGCTGTTTTTTTCATTTATGTATTTTTTAATGCTCAAATACATCATACTTTTTTTTTTTTTTTTTTTTTAGAAAACTATTAAACTCTGTTTCACTTTTTTTTTTAAATCTGAATGTTTAATAATTAAACAGTATTCTTAACGCTTTACATTTCATTACTGTATTTTTTTTTCTTAGGTTTTTGCCTTTATGTGAATCTGCATGCTTCCATTTTGCCTGCTGGTGCGCCCACATTTCACAGACAATATAGGATATTTCTATTCTATTCTTTTCTTTTCTGTTCTGTACTATGACATTACATTCCTTTTTCTTTTTTCTTTTGCCTTTGCCATTACAAAAAAACAAACATTTTTCACACAGAACACGATGAACAAGTCAGAGTGAATTGCGTCTGCTGCATCTGTTAGCAAACTGCTTTGCCACAAAGAAATACAATTTCCACCAAAACAGTGATGCTGGACGGTTGTCCTTCTGAGCACTTTGGTGAAAATTAAAATATATCTACGTCCATTTGCGAGAAATTAGAGCATCCGGGTTTAAATGTTCGTCAAAGGTGGGTTTTAAGCTGCCAATGTTTTCATGTGTGACTGAGTCAGGGCCACTTCTTGTGTTGCCTAGCAACATTCACATTATAAGGTACTTTGTTTTCATCACTCCGGGCCACACATGCATGCTGCCCACACAAAACACTGAGAGTTTAGTCTGTTCGGCCAAACTCCGCATAAGCTAAGAGCGCCCGGAGGATCCACAGTGCTGAAGGGTCAGTATGTTCTGAATGTTGGGGGTGGAAAGGGGTTGTCGGGGTTTTAAGACCTACTTCCTGGCTGACAGGAAGTCCAACTTCCTGTCTTGATTAATGGTGGGGGACTGTGGGATCAGGGGCTGCACAGTGGCGCAGTTGGTAGCACTGTTGCCTTGCAGCAAGAAGGTCCTGGGTTCGATTCCCGGCCGGGGTCTTTCTGCATGGAGTTTGCATGTTCTCCCTGTGCATGCGTGGGTTCTCTCCGGGTACTCCGGCTTCCTCCCACAGTCCAAAAACATGACTGTTAGGTTAATTGGTCTATCTAAATTCTCCCTAGGGGTGTGTGTTGTGTGTGAATGGTTGTTTGTCCTGTATGTCTCTGTGTTGCCCTGCGACAGACTGGCGACCTGTCCAGGGTGTACCCCGCCTCCCGCCTGGAACGTAGCTGGAGATAGGCACCAGCAACCCTCCCGACCCCATTAGGGACAAGGGTGAACAGAAAATGGATGGATGGATGGATGGACTGTGGGATCAGACAGAGTTACAGAGAGAGGGGCCTCCCACACACAGAGCCTTCCACATTTCACCTTGAGTGTCAACCCCCTCTTTCTTTGTTTTTTTTTATTCTCTCCGGCTCTCACGGTGCTTGAGAAAAGCAGGACTAAAATAGCCCAAGCTTGGATTTCAGCAGCTTATTGCGCCATCTCGAAAGGCACTGAGATTGTCAGAAACGAAAACAGATTTCCCAAACCGCCGACACTCCTGACGGCAAAAAAAAAAAAAAAAAGAAGTGGATCTTGTTTTCTAGGGGGTCAGGAACGAGTAAAACTGGTGCTTCTCGAACACGTCTCGCCGGTCAGGAGTCCGAGTCCTGGCGAGGAATGTCAACAGGCGAACTGGCTCCTCTACATGTGGCAAGTTGCGCTGTGCTCTGAAGTCGCTCACTAACTAGCAGGATGATGGTGGACCTGCTAGAGACGCAGACTCCATGCCTTGCAATGCGTTACACTGATAGGGAAGGCTTTCCATTGGAGGGGGTGAGGGAGCGGAAGGAGAGGTGCTTTTTAAGATTTCATGTCGTCCTCAACCCCCCCACCTCCTTGCAGATAAAGGTTGCCGTTGCCAAGGTGACTTGACAGAGAAAGGGAAAGTATCTGGCTGTTTTTCACCCGTCCTTGTGCAGGGGAAGCAAGCCAGAGGCATAGATAAGACTATTTCCATCCCTCCCTTTTTGGTGGAACAGAACCTGTACGCATGATATAGTGCCCTAAATACCTCAAGACACTTCGGCTCATTTGAAAGCTGCCTAAATATGCGAGACATGCGGCAATGAGCGAGTTGGAAGCTGCTTTCGCCCGCTAAATCGGCGCGGTGACATTAACACGCGCAGACAGACAAATCGCCTCCGTAATGAAGAAACCCAGGCGGAATGTTACAGTCAAGAGGAAAAAACTCTTTATGTTTATTAGCCATGAATTTCACATTGTGAAAAAAAAAAAAAGAATCAAATATAACAAAAATAACACCGTAAAAAAAAGAAATGAAGCTTTTACTCAATCAAATAAGAGAAATCCGATGCACGCCGACAGAATCGTCCCGTCTCGTTTGCGTCTTTTTGTGAAAGTTCAAGAAGATGAGAGGAAAAATAAATAAATACATCGATGGAAATGCCGCTCAGCAATTAGGTGCATATTGAATTCATTGCTCGCTGTTGCCAGGGAGACTTGTGTGTGGTGGGGGGGAAAGATATGTCATTATCTGATTGGTTGGGTCGGAGTCTCTTAATTCAGCAGTTGGATGTGGACGACGTTGCAGAGCCACATAGGCCCCCATCCAAGTCTTCAAATTCACAATAGGAGGATTTTTCTGAATGGCCGAAGGAGGGCTGAGCGGCACTTTACAGGGGGCTGATTTCCACAAAATGTGAATGGACAGTGGGATGTGTGGGGGTCTTAAAGGAAGAAGATCTGAAACAAAATATACCAATTCCACCAAGACGGAACCTTTTACAATGTGAATGAATTTGACAATGCAAGTGCAACATGTTTAGGTCACCTAGACAGACAAAAACATTGAGAAGGTGTTAGCGGATATGTTAAGACTTTTGTTGCTGCTGTTTATTTTTTATTTTTTGGTTTGCAGAAACTTGCTTCACTGAATGTTTGTTGTTTTTTAATAGTGAAAAGCACTGTGGTGTCTGCCCTTAACGTTACACAGCATTCGGAGGCAAACTCAAACAGCCAACGGGGCCGCGGGTTCACGCTCAGGGAGCCAAGTTGGCACGTGTCACACAGCCTCTGCTGTCCTCGAGACAGCTGCAAACACTGCCAAATTCTTAACCATGTCGAGGTCAATCCGTCATCGTGCCATCCCATCTTTTCTTCTGGGCTTTTATTATTAGCAAGAATATGAAGGTTGGGTTTTTTTTTTTTTTTCAACTTCGCCTTGTATTGGTCTAGATTTGTGCTGGTGTACGTTAAACACATAAAAATCACTGTTTTCCCTGCAACTGAAGGGCAGGAGGCTAGCCTGCAGACCGCTGCTTAGCAGAGACGCCAATTGCGTCTTTCAAGTGATAATTTCAACATTTCGACAGACGAGGGAAAAAAATTCAAAACTGCCAAATTTGTCTTTGTTTTAGTAGGTATAGGTAGAGGTGGGTATTAGCCTTTTCGAGCCAAGCTGACCTTCACCGTGCTCTGCAGGTGGTGCGTATGATACGGTGGCATTGCCTTTAAGACAAAGAGAGGGAAAAAAAATTTTATTTTATTTTTTGTTTTTGCGGTTTTCTGAGCAAAACCTTCTCATGTTGGAAGTTGATCCCAGTTTCCAGCATATTCCCTAGTGCAGCGTTTCCCAATTCCGGTCCTCAGGCCTCTCTGCTCTGCATGTTTTAGATGTGCCTCTATTCCAGAGCAGCTGATTCAAATGATTGCATGACCATCAAGTGCTGCAGAAACCTGTTGATCACCCAGGTGTGTAGCAGAAGGGAAACACCTAAACCATGCAGGGCAGGGAGGCCTGAGGACCGGAATTGGGAAACGCTGCACTAGTGAATGCCCCATATTACGGTAAGAAACTCTTTCTATGATTTAAGTCTCTTTCTTTTTAAGCCACTTGAAAAGAAGTGAACAGCGACGCTAAGTCTTGAAAAAAGCAAGTTTCTCCTGGCAAAGACTGAAGTGTGCAAAAGGCAGCTCACTGAGACCAAATCAAACACAACACTTGGCCATGCACTACATAACCCAAACGTACATTCACATCTGAATGCAGGCAGAACAGAAATAAGTAGGATTAAACATATTAACATGACACAGTTACCAGTACCATATAAATTAAGACTACACTGCAGCAAGTTCAAGAAGAAACAGATTTTTTTTTCGAAAAAGGATAATAAATTCAGCTTTTTGTGTTAAGGTGACAAGACTTTGTGAAGAGTACATGCCAGTTTTCACTGAATCACTGTGAGAGAACATGCTCGAAAAAGGGCTTCGGCGGTGAATCAGCAAGCAAAGCGAACGATGTTTTACGGCGTCGCCGCTGAGCTGTAGAATCCAAACACGGGCAACCTCCAGGCACACGCAAATCCCATCGATCCGCCTCATGAGTGGCAGCGACAGGAAAGTTTTTGTAAGAGAAATGTTCAAATGTTCTTTTTTATTCTGGGTCTGAAGCATAAATTAGAAGCTGTTAACAGTTCGAAAACAACAAAAAAAAAAAAAAAAATCAAAAACGGGGAAGATTTGCTCCTTCATTTTTCCTTGTATGAGTCAGATATTCAGTCAAAATCTATTGATTTTGTTCTTTTTCAGTCAGACCGAAGCATTTGTCATGCTATATATATATATGTGTGTGTATATCTATAATTTTTTTGTCATAGAGAAAACTTCACAGATCGTCACAAGCCTGTTATGACTACATATGAAGAATGCAGCTTTTCATGATATGTTTGCAGCACTCCTATGGCAGCATGAAAGCACAATGTGCACACAGGGTCAGAGTCTGTGCCTTGCAGAGCAAGCGTCGGTCAGTTCGGTGTCTCGGAGCAAGATGTCCGCCTTCCTCGACAACGGCCCACCTTTGGGTTCTCTGCTCCTGCGTGTTTGTCTTTTTTGTTTATCTTCTTCTCTCTTTTTTTTTCCTTCTTTTTTACAGTTTTTGCAACACCAAGATGAATGCGGGGCATCTGTACATCGCTGCTTGGCGTCTCTTTTTGGAGAAAGAGAATGTGTGCTTCTTCGTGGTCAGGAGACCGGCGGATGACGCGAAACCGGGGAGATCTGAGGAGAGAGAAGAAAGACTCGTTAAACACGCCAACAAAACGAATGAGGTGGAGGGAAAGTATAATAAAAGCCACAAAAAGTAAAAGGATCAGATTTACAGATGACCTGAAAAATATGTCTTTTCAAAGAATTGCAGTGGAGGAACAGCGTGGGGCTATAACAGGGGGCAAAGAGTATCTTAATTTACGCTGCGAGACACAGAACGTGTCTTTCATTCGCATCCTGTGATCTACAACAGTTGACAGAAACAGCAGCCTTGATGTTCACTATGGTTTTACAGGAGATAAAACCCAAGGGAAGTGATTAATTTCAGTGCATGTTACATTACAATTCATTGTGGTGTGTCTAGCATTATTTTCTGCCAAACTTCCACCAACTCTGTTTCCTGTGAATAGTCTGGCCGGCATCCAGCTCCTCATCTCCTCCCAAGCCAACATCACTTCATGCTAACTGTGTTTTACCGTTAGTTTCATTTTGCTCTTTTCATTTTTAAAGAATTTATTAATTATGTGCCTTATCTTGACAGCTCATATGGCTAAAATCTTGATGGCTAACGTGGCTAAAATGTATTTGTATAAATCTCTCTTATACTGGTACTTAAAAAATATAAATTAATATTGACTGAGTATGTTATATGTAACATTTCCTTAGCTTAAAACGTGAATAAACAATAGCTACGGAAGGACGTAAAGAACTAATTTCACCTGCACGTCTTGGATAAACGGAAAGAAAATGTTGGGATGCCACATAGTCAAAAAACAAGGATTTCTAACATTTTAAAACAACTCAAGTCTTGGCAAAGAAGATATGATGTTTATCTGAACACTGTTTTCTTAACCTTTAAACCACCAAACTTTTCCATCATTTCAAATTGTGGTACAACTCTTACTGGTGATACTTAGGTTCCGTTTAATGGTCTTCAAAACATTTTCTGATGTCACTCATCTATAAGATAAATAAAATACTAATTAACAGCCAAAAAGTTGTTCAAGCAAATTGATTTTTATTCCAAGAGGAATTACTAAGAAGTGCAGTTAATAACTATAAACTCAAGCTGACAACAGTGAACCAAGAACAAGTGCTGGTGGCTATTTCCAATTCTTCTGTAGTCAAATGTCCGGTACTATGTGTGTGAGAGATGCAAACTGAGCTAAAAACAATTTATAACAGCAGCTATTACTACATGCAGTAGCCATGTTGGATTTATAGGCTGGGGTTGAGGAGAAACTTCTGACTTTTTCAGCTTCAGAGTACTTTCCGTAGAAATCGTAACCATAGATTGATATTGGCAGCCAGTTTATACTCTACCTTCACCTAACAACATGTGTCAGTTTTTTTTTTTATATAATGAGCATTCATTTTATTTATTTGCCCTGTCCCCAGTTATATAAGGTAGTAGAACATTATTATTTTCCTGGATTTCATGATGCCATCTGTCCCCACTACACGATTTCTAAGAGACAAATCTAGAAAGGAGAAACTCTCACACAGTTCGTTATTGTTCTCCTGGGAAAAATCTATGTCCTACAATCTCCTTCTGTGAGGTCCAAACATACTTCCTTTTTCCTTTCATTCCTAAGCACGCGGCCTTCTTTTCCATTCCTCCTCATTTCTTCTATTCACCACGTTCAGTGAGCGGACTTTGTCAGTTGCCATGACAGGCAAGCGCACTGAGAAACTAGTTCTCAATGAAATTAGCAGCAGGATCTTTCACTTCGCTGGATGCTGTGTTGCTCTGGCGTGCAGTTAGCTTAAACCTCCCGTCTCATCTGTACCTTTTCGAGACGAATCGCTCAAAATAAGGGGGGATAATGAGTTCTAGAAAATGTTTCATCTCAAGAAGGGAGGGAACATTACAACGCAGGAGCAGCAGAGCTGTTCTGAGCTGTCTCCTAACATTATCAGAGGGAAGACGCGCAGAGCTACAAGAATGAGGAGTCTCTCCACTTTCTTCTTGTTTAACTCTCAGGGGCCGAGGCCTGTCAGGACATTAGAAAAAATTAAAAAAATATGAAGAAGAATTGCTTGCACAGCTTCTTACTGTGTGGAGGTATTGGTCTGGGAATTGTGCAAACATAAAGAGGAGGAATCTGAGCTCACTACCCATGCTCCACATACGTCTGGCCTGCTTATCGTCAGAGCAGGAGTGTTGGGTTAGAATGAGGTCATCAAAAGAGCAGACAAAATGGTAAATCTTCAGAGTAAAATGACTACTATCAAGGATGATGTGCGTGTGATTGAGTTGTGAAAGATGGGGTTTATGCCTGCAAGCTTCCCAGCTCCCCTTCCTCACTTCCCCTGCTGTCGCTTCTTCCTTGTCACCTTGTAGCTGATGATAAACGGCTTCCGACGCGAGTTGCAAGCTACCTCCCTTTTTTGCAATGTAAAGACCACAGCCCTGCCGCCCACATCAAAGGTGCGGGGCCTGGAGTGGTGTGAGGGAACTGAGATTGGATTAGTGACAGCAGGGTTTTGAAGCTCGGTGATGTGTGGTACAGCTAATTTGTGAATCCTTTTTTCTTCTGAGAGTTTCCCCCCCACGGGAGCTATAAAGGTTTCCAATTCTCTTTCAGTTACCCTTTCTGTCCTTCGGCCTTTCCAAACAGTCACATACCTCACTTAACTGAAGCACCGAAGCACTTAACAGGTCTACCAACTTTACTCTTGATCTTGTTTTACTAACGCAACCCCAGCCTCCTGCACATTCTGAAACAGGCACAAGAAAAAAGATCCAACCTAAAGCATTGGCATCAACTCAATATTTTGGAACATGAGGACTGAAAGGCCCTTTCTTATTGTAACTCTTGTTAGTATTTATTAAACTTACTGGTTGTCTAGGGCAGTGGTCCCCAAGAATCAGGCCGAGGACTGGTACCGGTCCGTGGATCAATTGGTACCGGGCCGCACAAGAAATAATTAAATATTTCCGTTTTATGTATTATGCGAGTCTGGAGGAGCTTTTATTTTGAAAATTCTTTAACTGGATTCTCTCGGTTAGGTCTTGCGCGCCAACATTGAGCCAACAAGTAGCAAAATGAGTAATGAGTAAACAAATGTCTTTGGAAAGTTTCTTTACGAAGGGAAAAAGGCCCAGAGAAGAGACAGGATAATGGATTTATCCCGGTAGGTGATTCCCACATTCCAAGCTCTGCATGATACGGTGACCGGATGTTAATGAGGGAATGAAGCTTCAAACTGCTTTGCTACTTAGAGACCATGAATACCCTGTGCATCACTTCAGGAGTTATTGTTTCCCTTCACTCCCAGATGGGATCGTCTTGTTGCAGAGAAACAAGCTCAGGGCTCCCATTAATTTGTCGTTATCATGAGTTAAAATTTTCACGAAAGTAAAATGTTCGTTTTTGTGGGGCATCTGTATCTTATTTTGAAGGGATATGTAAACGTTACCATAGCGACCAGAGTCAGAGCGTTAGGGCAGTGGTCGAGACGAGAGGAGTGGAGCTTGTGAGTTTTAGGTCTGGTTCACACGATTTAAGGAATGTCGGCCGATTTTCCAAACCTCAGTGACCACAGAGCCGATAAAAGTCCAACAGGTTCGATCGGTTCGTGAGTCCAGCCACACGGCAGGAGCAACACACCACAACACGAACCGATTCCACTCATGAACATCCCGATTTCAGAAGAAAATCCCGTAAAACGCCCAACATACCAAAAGTGAATTTAGAGTAACAAACATGTCCGACGATGTAGAAGCAGTAGTGATAGTTTGTGGACTCATTTTAAATGATAAAAGACGTAACAAAAAGCAAAAACTTTGGATAAAAGACTGCGGGAGCAGCCGCTCTATTTGCTGCAATATGCACTAAACCGACGCACTAGACTCTCAGTTTCGCCATGTCAGCAGTGCGGGATTCCCTCCACTCTTATGTCACTGCCCTTTCTGATTGGCTACCTGTCACATTCAACAGGTTGCGTTCTCGCTCCCAGTCAGGGAAAACCCTACAAGATGCGATAAAAGGGCCAAGACAATCAAACATGTTGAATATGCCCAATTTTAGATGGGAGCGGACCGACGTTCCACGTAACACACCACACAGACAGGATAATTGTACGATTATCACAAGCGACAATCTTAGAACTCGGAACGTTCGAAGATTGTTATTAGGGGAAAATTGGGGCAAAAAACTTTAAATTGTGTTATGTGACCTCCTCCTCACCCGTCCCACCCGGGCCACATTAAAATTCCCAAGCTTTGACCAGTCCACGGTGATAAAAAGGTTGGGGACCACTGGTGTAGGGATCCTAAATTAGATCTCAGTGGGTTAAAATACTTAGTAGAGAGTTTAAGACACTGCTCTTACCTAATGGAGAAGGTACAGGTCAACGGTTCAGGATTCACGCTGGTAGATGTTTCCAGGTGCTGACAAAGGCAGTAGGAATGAGCGAGTACGGAACAGTTGTGATGCTGTTCCATGCATCGAGTGTGGGGTCATAGCAGTCCAGAGTTTTACACCGCTGTGTACCAAAGTACCCACCCACCACGTACAGTTTGTTTCCCGAAGCCACAGCCTGGCAGCTCATTCGCTTGGCCGTTACGTCCCCCACTTTAGTCCACTGGTAGTTCTCACTGCTGAACTTGTAAGCCGAGCAGGCTGAGAATTCGGTATCCCCGCCCATGACAAATATTTGGTTCCCCAGCACGGCAGCGGCGGTGTAACGCCACGGCTGTGGGCAGGATGCTGGCACAGTCCATCGGTTTTCCTGCGGATCGTAGCACTGCACCTTGGGCAGTTTGTCATGGGTGACGCTGGTTCCGCCGAAGGCAAACAACTTGAGTTTCACACTGACCACTGCCGCATTGCTCACACCCTCTCTGAGAGGTGCCACCATGGTCCACTTGTTTGCCACTGGGTCAAACTGTTCCACTTGTTTGAGGGACACGGACGGAGAGGCCGGGAGACAGCCCGTTGCCGCGGTGTGTCCTCCAACAACATATAGGCAGTGTTTCAGCTCCGCGGAGCCATGGCCAAACCTGGCGATGAGCATAGGTGCTGCTTTGGACCATTCCTCATGCACAGTGTCGTAGACCCATACGTCTTTGGAAACGCCATTCTCTGATCCTCTTCCGCCTGTGATGTAAACCTTACAGCCAATGGCACAGGCACTGAACTCCTTCCTGGGACTGGGGATGTCAGCCTTCGGGATTATCTCTTTGGCTTTCTGGTCTACCAGGTACAATTTGTCACACATGAATGTCTGTCCGCCAAGCAGGAAAAGGGCATGGCTGGTTTTTCTAGGTCGAGCACATGGGCTGTTGACCACGCCATCATTCTGGAGGATCTTAAGCTTGCAGCGAATAGCTTCATCAACCAGTTCTTTGCTTTTGGCCTGATCATTAATCAGCTCTTCTGTTGAAACATTTTCCATTAGAAAGATGGCAGGCAGTAAGGCGAGACGAACCGTTCTCAGAAGCTCTGGGAGATAGCAGTGCCTCTTTTCTAGGTCATAGTTAATCCAATTAAGGGCAGCTTCATAAACCAGTCTCTCATCTTCTGTCTCCAGCTCCTCGTGTGACAAAAGCTGCACTACCATATCTTTGGGCAATTGGAGAAAGTCCTCTGTCTTGCAAATGGCAGGGAAGTTGCTTAAACACATGCCCCAGGAGAGCTCTGACAGCTTCGTACACTGGTGGGCGTCAGACAGCAACAGCATGCCAAGACAGTTGGACGGATGAAGGTTTCTCTCCAGGAATTCGGCGCAGGCATCACGGATGTCCTGAAACTCCAACATGTCCCCAGCCTCCAGCAGCGACTCTGCATTCTCCTCGTTGATCACCACCCGTGATGAGTATGCGTAGTCAAGCAGCAGCTCTAAAACCTCCGGGTGGATCGAGTCTCGGAAGTCGACCTCGCTGGCCTGACTCTCCCTCAGACCACCACTGAACATGGCCTCAAAGTAGCGGCTGCAGGCGGCCAGCACGGCGCGGTGGCAGGGGAAGGAACGGCTGCCCGCGTGTAGGAGGACGTCTGTAAAGAGCCTCTGCTGCCGTAGAGTGTTGAGGTGCATAAGGACACTGTCAGCATAGGAGGATTTGTGGAAAAGGTAGATGTTCATGGAGCCGGTGCTGGCTCGGGATTTCCGGTTCTCATGGACGCACACTGACATTTTCATTGAATCCTGAAAAAAAAAGAAACAAATGAATGCAACATATTTAAAATCTATACGAACAGATATAAAACACATTATCTTTTACTGTAATACATTTTAGGCAAGTCTTAATCTTTTAAATAATGTATTTACATTTCTTGTAGCTATAAACGTAGGAAAAATGTTACTAGATCTTCATATGTAGTCATAAAAACAGATTAATCAGCTAGTAAAATAGGCCCAATTTGCCTCACAAATTTAATTCTCAGCAATGAATGCTGCACATGCAAACACTGGGAGATTGATGTGGCAATATTGAATCGTTCGTGCTAGTGTCCACAAAAGGATGAGAAAACATGCACTTTGTGGAAAAGGGAAAACAAAGCTCTATCAGGAAAACAGTAGTGATAGAGACTGCACCATGTACACAGTGTGTCCTTGGCCAAGGACATAGCAACTGTATCCTTCAGAAAATATTAGACCTTTATCTCTGAACATTTCTTAAGAGAAAACTTTAAAACATGCAACAGTTTGTTTTTCAAAGAAAAATGTGAGTTTGCATCTTCATTGTGATCACCTTCACTCACAGCACGCTTTCATTCCCTCCAATTATTTAGCAATGGCAACTGCCTCCTGCCTTGTGGTCGCTCTGTATTGCAACCAAGTCCCTGTGTGAGCTTGTAAATCCACATTTAAAAAAAAACATCCATATTCTGTGTCTGCGCTAAAATCCACACTCCTCAATAAATTCCACACAATCTCGCACTATTGCATGTAATACATAAGCTCTAAAATCGCCCTTTCCAAGCTTCAAGCAGATCCAGCTTGCTTGTTGTTTCCTTATTGGCAGCAAGCGGTTGCAGTGTGCGGTCAGCTCCCAACCTTCCAGTCACCGGGAATTCCAAGGATTCCAAACATTGAAGGCAAAAGGCCCTCACAAACATCCATGAAAACCTTTTCTAAACACCTGTGAGGCATGATGCATTTCTCCCTCTGTGCTCCAGTTTGCTGTTTACTTGGCTGAAAATGGGAATGTCCTCTGAACCCTTTTTGAAAAATTCAATTTTACTGAGCCAAATATTGGTTGTTATTTTTTAACGCATTAAGATGACATAAGAATTCTTCACTTTGCATCAGTCATACGCTAAGAATAAGGATGTTTTATATTTAATACAAACATAGAGCCTTTTTTTTAATATGACAGTATTTACATATTAACCAGCGGTATGACTATTTTGATATGTTTCCTTGTTCAGTTGCAGGTGTAGTCCATCACATGTAAATAAAGAGTTAAAGGAATGATTCGGGATTTTTGAAATGAGATTCTGTTGAAGGTTTATAAGCAGTTACTATCTCTCCTGGCATAGATATGGAATAAATCCATATTTGTTGGTCCTGCAAGCTACAAAGCTAAGGGCTAGCATGTGAAAGCCCTTCTACCATCTCAAAACATGCCAATTATTAATAAGGTTATGGAAGGTGATACATTTCTATGAGCCTTTAAACCATATTTTGCTACTTGCAATGACAGTTGTTTACACCAAAGTAAATTATTATTTACACAAGAAATGGATGTCGGAGGTAGTGTGCCACCAAAAATCTTCCTAAGTGAAACGTTGACTGAGAATGAAACATCAAGGTAATGACACGGATGTTCGACTGAAGTTCTCCAGGTTCAACCCTGTGCCAACATGTTCCCCCATTTTATACCTACAAGTTGGTTTTTTTCCCTTTCGTGTTAATTAAAAATTTTAATGAATTATTGAGATAAAAAGGTGATAAAATACTAAAAACTAATGAAAACTCTTTAATTAGAGGGGCACAGAATGTAATGCTGGTGGGTATGAATGGACATATGTGCAACAGTTGGCTTTACTCCGACCAAAATACTTGCACGTTTCACGCCGGAAGACAATTGGAGGTGAACCAAAACCTACCTTCATTTGTCGTGAAAATAATAAACTATTTTGTGAAAGTTAGTGCAATCATGAAGATAAAACTGTGTTTGTATAGCTTACTATGGCTTTTTTGAGATTGGAGCTTAATAAATGTGGCAAATATCTGCTTTAATTTTGGCTCCTTTCCACCTTGCAGTTAGCTTTAGCCTCCAGGACCAGCAAAACTGGATTTACACTAAATGAAGATGCTAACAGGCAAATCTTTGTAATGTCTAATATTTTACTGTTTATAGCATTTTCTTACAGATCCTTGATAGGAAAAATCCTGAACTATCCCTTTAAGTTCTGTCAGAGGGCAGATGTTTTACAAACCTGTAGGTGGCGAGGGATTTTACATTCGCATTAGATTTGAGTTCAAAAGACCTCGTTTGTCAAAAGAGATTCCTCCTGAACTGAAGTACAGAGAGGCGAGGGGACAGTTTCCAATTTCCATAAGTTTCATCATGCGCTTAAGAATCCTCAGAAAGCAGTCTTGTGAGGAGGGAAATCAAGTGTGAAGCCTTTAGGTGCAAATGCAAGAGCGGAGAGGATTTGTGAAGAGCACTGTCACTTCTACCTTTGGCTTTTAGGTCTCTCTGAATTCTGAAGGAATCGCTTTGAACTCCAGCTTTGATGTTCATGACGCACAAAGAAGTAATTCTTAGCGTTTGGCTGCAAGCGTTCTTCCTTGGCCGCAGTTGGTCAGTTTCTTTATATTCCCCCTGTCGCTCTTTTCATTAATGCGTGAAGCACTTTCTGAACTTTTCAGATCACGGTCGTGTGCTGGCCTCACACGCTTGCGTCGTGATTTTCATCGGGTCGATTTACCTAACAAACCTTTGGTTTCATGCTGAACTCAAATGACTTGCGAAACCAAATTAGGGTAGCCTTCCCAACGGCTTGGTAAACCGACTCGCTTTGGTGTGTGTTTGTGTGTGTGTGCACAGGGAGCACCAGCATTATTTGTCAGCAGTTTATGAAACATAAAACCAACTGCTAACTTCGCTCAACAGGCTTTATTGCATTCCAGCAGAGACATGACCGGGGCACACGTCATCTCCTGGAATCAGTGATGATTGGAATATCCTCGCCTGATGTCTCAACTGCAGGTGCCACCTCCTACATACAGACACACATACATACACACACACACGCCTGCACGCCTACATGTACACACTCCGCCTCTGCTTCTCTAATTGGAGGTTGTAAGTAGCTTGATTTGAGTAAGTGAACCTAATAAGTCCGGGACTTAATTAGAGAGGTTCTGCTTATGCTGTTAATTAGCATTTTAATAAATACGGCCATCCGTAGTTCATGTCAGAAGCATAGAAGCAGACAGGCAGAGAAACGACACAGCTGCAGCTCATATGATTAACTGAACAATGATGATCATGCGCAATGACGATAAAGGTAAAATATTCCAGTATGAACATCTTAAACTATACCAGTCATTCTGCGGTAGATTCTATATTTTTCTCCTATCTAGTCATAGAAGCTGTCACTTTGGTCCTCGCGTTTTTCTTATTTTGTTCATCTTTTCAGTCCCAATGCAAGCATTAATTTGTGCTTTTTTATGTTTTTCTGTCCTATTACGATCACTCTTCATGTAACTGTGATCATGTTTTCATGATTTTTTTTAATCTGCTTTAAATTGGTGCCTTTGTTATGAAAAATAGGTTTGTCTTTGATACACTTTATGCATCTTTTTATGGCTATGTTTTCCATTTCTGAGCATGTTCTGCTATATTTTATAATTTTCCTTATTTATACCACAAAGGGCTTCTTTGGGATGATCTTGGGGTAATTTATTGTGATATATTTTTATCATCTAAAGCACTCTGAATTGTCTTGTGGCTGAAATGTACTATGCAAATAAAAATTTGCATAGTATTTGCAAAAGTTGACATAAACTGTAATATACTTAATTTTACATATATGCATGTCTCATCTGAGCATATTTAAATTTTCTTTTCCTTGATGTGTCTTTTTTCTAGTATAGCAGATACATTTAGCTTTATATGCCCCCAATATAGCACATGTGAAATGAAAGTAGAGCTAGTGATCACACTGAAAGTGGGGAAAAAAAACAAAGCAACTGAGAATCTGCATCACTAATAAACCCAAACAGACGCAGTGATGAAATCTAAATGTCAGCATCATGGCATTTTGACTATATAACCTTTAGATTCAGTATCTCGCTTTTAATTTCCACTGCGCAGTAAATTTCTCTAGGAGCTGACCTTGTCGCGGCTTAAAACTTTATAACATCTTCACAACAACAAAATGCGACATGGCCTTTTTCCTCAGAAATGCTAGCAATCTAATCTGCTGTCCAAATGTTTGCTTGTTTGAGTTGAAGAATTTCAAAATGTTCTTGTTTTAACATTCCTACTGTAATCTCTATACATGACATCCAGTGCTGTGTGATATCCGGAGGACGTGTTTTAGATCAAACGATCTGCGGACCATGAAAAGTGATTCGTAGGCGCAACACTGCTGACCGTAGAACTGACCACGCAAACTGTCCGCACCGTGAACCATAGCAGTGGTGGCAGTATCATGCTGTGGGGATGCTTTTCTTCAGTAGATACAGGGAAAACTGTGAATGTTGACAGTATTTTCATTTTTCAAAAGGCAAACTTTATGGATAATTGGAAAAGAATATTGTAAAAACCAGGCGCTACACTGTCCTGATGCATCACCATAATATCTTGCTGAAATACATAAAAGTTTGAGGTCATTACCAGATGAAGATTTATGTCGACCTTTACAGGATTTGCTCTGTATTTGCTGTGGCATGTTATTAGGATCCCATCTTACCGTTTAGATCGCCTTCACCAACCAACGCTCGCCTTGTTAGGAACATGCTGTAGGCGCTACGTAGAAGTTAGGCTCAGCCTGACAGACTTGTCTAATAGGAACTAACTACTGTAATCTGAGCAGCAGCATCTCCACTGACTCGTCTCTGTGTTGTTGTTGTTGTTTAGGGAGGTATAACGAGACCGCTTTGGAAGGAGGAAAATTCCTCCAAAACGTTAGGTGTGCGTTTGCAAGTATGAGGAAGTGACGCTTTTCCATTGTTATTTCATTCTGCAATGAGATGAGTCCTTTCAATTTGACTGCATGACTGAGTTTGTGCATCATCTCTTGTGTGTGGCTCTACCGGAGAAAAAGCACCACAATTTCTTATTGTTCACGCTTTAAAATGTGAGATTCCGCATCCAGAATGCATTTTTTCAATACCCAGGAGTTTTGATGAGCTTTTTTTTTTTTTACCCTGTTTTCTATTGTTTTTTTCCCCCCTTTTAAATTGAACATAACACACATTTCCGGGATTCGTAGCTCGCTGGGCTATGAGAGGGATGGGAGGCAAAATGCCATCCTCATCCTTTTCAAAAGAAACCAGATCCAACAGACGCACAGCCAGACTATGTGCCACATGCAGAAAGAAATACAAGAATGGGAAATAGGAAGAGAGAGAGAGAGAGAGAAAAGGGTCTGGCTGCAGTCTGGTGGAAATCATTGCCAGGTGCTCACAGTCAACCATGGACACGGGAAGAGAGAGGGATGGGGAGGGAGACAACTTCAAAAGTAAACACCAGGCTTATGTGGACTTAGCTCCGAGCATCTGCCGAGACGCACAACAAAGACCGCAGACGTGCAGTGGCAGCAGGGAACAATCTAAAGACCCTCAAACAGACTCAGATTCATTGGCTGCATATATATATATATATATAAAGAAAAATGACATGGGAGCGTGAAACACCTTACGCCGCCAGCAAAGAGGAAGAAATCCAGAGGGGGGGAAAAAGGGAAACGCAAAATGCAAACAATAAAAGCAATATTGACATAATGACAATGTCCACAATTCGCTTCCACTAACCCTGATGCGCTCGACCCGGACCGCTCCCCTTTCACTGTGCAACTTTAAATTCGTAAGTCAGTGGGGGGGGGGGAATAAAGCGCGTATGTGGAGAAATTGTTCGTTGTTTTTACCTCTTTGGGTGAAAGAAGGACTTCAGTCGCGCCCGACGGGTCGCTCGAGCATGCCGCTCGTGAGAGAGCCACGATGCAAAGCCTTGTGCGCTCGCGCGGAGTGCAACTCCTCTGGTTATCTCCGAGCAAATAGGTCGCGAGAAGAGCCGCGCTCTCGCTAAATACGCGGACTGCTCGTTGGGTCTGGTTGTGTGCGGCGGAGAAGAGGTGAATAATAAGGGGAGACGCTGTTTGGAGGCGTTCCTCCAGCTCCAGCTCTGCTCCGCTGCTCGTCGTCGCCCCTCCGCCTGCTCTTCCACTGAAATCAGTGGGTGTGTTTTTACTGCGAGGGTGTGTGTGGCAGGTCGCTTTCGTATTTAACCGAAGAGCCGCCTCTGTTTCTTGCCAGGTTATAGAGAGCGATAATACAGTTACCATTTTTCAAAAAATAACACTCTTACTAAAGATGACCCCTTGTTACGTTATAGCGTTACGTTACTACAAATAAAAAAAAATTTTAAAAAAGAAGTTTGAATGTATCTACAACTCCAGTCCTATTAGTGTGTTGGGCTGCAACATATCAAATGTGACCTTTGACCTACAAGAACTGCTTTCTATTGATCCTCGATGGGCCTTTTAAATCGAATCGTAATATGTTGTTATCCTAGATGATGTTCACGAATCTCCAAAAATATATATGCTGTATAATGTTAAAACAAGAATGTATTTCAAGTTGTTTCTTGTATGTTATCTCATATTATTAATTTATAAATTCAGAAAGCTTTTAATGTCGTCCTCGATAAATTAACTTAAACCTCGAACGAGATCTTGTTTGGGATCGTTATGTGTTTGTAACTGTGTGTGAGAAAACAACCCGTTACATAATCATTAATATTATATCTTTACTCACTTTATTGTCTGTTTGTCTAAAGAATGGAGTTTGGTAGTTAAAAAGCACGTTTAGAAATCAATAATTAGAATAATGGTTGCATTTATGGATATTAACAAAGAAATTAGTTGACATCTTGCTTAATACTTTTCTAATTTCAAGTAATTTCAATTTATTATACATTTTCATATTTGAGAGATCAATTTAAAAAAAATTTCACCTACTCAAAATTATAACCAGAATGGATCAAAGTAATCCACGACGACAATGTTATTATCAAAAAGGTTAGTTGTGAATACGAAGAGTGCTATGAATACCCGAAACGTTCACTTTTACCGAAATAATTGGTTTGTTGACGCCTGCTCCATTGCCAGCGCCACCTGGTAAATCTAAAACTGGCTTGCCATACACGAGTGGTGGGGAGGATCGGCTCTTCCGTCTCAGCGCACGAAACGGAGAGAAGAGAGAGACAAAGAGAGAAAGAGGGGCTCGCATGCACAGAGATGGGACGGGGAGGTTGTCTCACAAGGTGACAGCAACAAGAAACAGAAAGTAATTAAATTAAATATCTCACTTTTTTTTAGATCCAATTCATCCCATTTTAGTGGAGAAAATGATTAGAGTTTGAAACTAAAAGCAGCTCACCATGGTAACCTAATCTCGAGTAAAAAAAAATATCAGTTTCAAACGGTGTTTGCTCCAGAACATATATGAAAAATGCATAACATCATCTAATTGCTTTCATTTAAAGAAGAAAGACAATAAATATACTCAATTCTTCGAAGATAATGCAATGATTATTACTACCTGATTAATGCTACTTATGACTGTTATTTCGATAATAATGCATAGACTTAATCATAAGTTAGGAAAAAATAGAAATTGAGTTCAATAAACGTGCAATAGCCTTCCTTCAGCCCACAGACTGGTGGTGTGCAGCAACAGGTGGAGGAGGGGCAGTGCGCATTCTCTACCATCTCACATTAGAAGGAAAAATGCTTTAGCAATTTTCAAACCATAAGCTCTGGAAAACTCTGAATATCTTGCTTACCTGCATCTCAGCCGTGTCTAGTTAAAACATTTGCATGCCACCTTTAAATCTCTGTCCCGAATGTTGTTGCAGAGGTACTTGTAAACATTAGAAGACTATTGGGATCTTTAATATTTTTTCTTCTTTTTCTTTCTTTTTTCTTTTAATTAGACCCAAATTTCAAATGTCCCACTTTACGTAACTAATTCCTAACATTCTGTGATGGCTTTTAAATTTGGAGCAACACCCCAAAATTATTCACGGCCCCCTTCTGGGCAGACCTTTCAAGGCTCGCTGGTGGCACCCCTGGGCTTTTGGGGGCGGAGTGACCCCCTGCCAGCGGGTCAACAGATTAACCCCTTTTTTTGTCCGCTTTACCTCTTTAGGGCCTTTTTTTTTTTCCAATTTATAAGCACAGAGGAACTCTTGGGAAACAATCATTCATCGGTGACGTTAGGCCTCGGGGAAAATAAAAAAAATTAAAGCTGCAAGCAGCCTCGGGCGGCCCTCGCAGCAAGCGCCGCTCCGGCCTATTGGCCACCGCGGGGGTTCCGGCCACCGCAGAAGCTCTCGCTCGGTTTCCAGAGCCGCAGCCCGCTCCCCACCGCAGGAGCTCTGCCGCAGTTTCCAGCACCGCCGCCCGCCAGCCGCCGCAGAAGCTGTCGCGCATTTTCCCCGCCCGTCCACCGGGCGATACGCGTGAATGCGTTCGGCGGCGCTGCCCGACAACTGTCAAAAAATCTGGCGCAGATCGGTCGATGCGTCGAGGAGATACAACCCATGTATTAACTTAGGGGGCGCAGTGGAGCCAAATTACATTTCAAACCTGTTGGGCTCTTTAGAGGTGAACAAAGGTCATACATATCCAGTTTGGCGCCAATCGGATGATCTATGCCTGAATAAGAGCCAAACGTATGCATATGGCGAGGGACTGATATTTGCCATTTGGCCACGCCCACACGGTTCAGCCAGCAGCGAGCATTGACAGAGTTTATCATCCGAATCATCTTGATTAGGTCAAAAGAGCCATAAACAGAGCTTTCCAAGGAAAAAAAGGCACTTCCTGTTCTGAGGGGCGGGGCTTAGATGACGTCATAATATGATGACATAGGGTCGTCAAGGATCCCACCAGGGTCACTCGTGCAAAGTTTGGTGCAGAAGCTATCAACCGTTCACAGTAAAATACAAGACTTCCTGTTGTCAGAGGGCGTGGCCTACGTGATGTCATCATTTGACCATTGGATATTATTCTACACAAGAGGATGATCAATAACTCAAACTTTGGTGTCTCTGTGAGTTTTTTTGTTAGAATTACAAATTATTTAATTTTTTCCTCTTTAATTCAACATTGAACTGTCATTCCGTAGGGCAATGCTGCCCTCTGGTGTCGAATTACTGAAATAATGAAACTATTTCAGTGGGCAGCAGAGGGCAGCATTGCCCTACAAACAACGAACTTGGACTGTTTATTATGTAATTACACAGAAGATCTCTCTAATTCATTCTGAGGGGGCGGGGCTTAGGTGACGTCATAATATGATGACATAGCATTGTCAGGCATCACACCAGGATGAGTCAGGCCAAGTTTGGTGCAGCTCGGTCGAAACATGTGGAATCTAGAAGCAAACGTATGGCATCGGCGTTACAGGTCACTTCGCCACGCCGCCACAGCCAGCTGCTTCATCGCAGCCGGTCAGGGCTTGGATCCACAACACACCAACATGTCTTCTGTCTCTGGACACAGTTTCATGTTGATTAGGTCAAAGGGCTAAGATAGCGACCGTTCACAGTAAAACATGACACTTCCTGTTCTCAGGGGGCGTGGCCTAAGCGATGTCATAATTTCACCACACGGTATTTTAGGACACCTATTGATGATCAATCACTGATCGTTTGGTGTCTCTGTGAGTTTCTGTGCAGGATATATAAGAGTTTCGTGTTTCATGGCGAGTAGGTGAACTTTGACCCCTGGTAACCCCCCTTCAGCAAGCTCTTACAGCCACCGTTTTGATAACTTTAAATCAGACATGCCTTATGACCAGACTGACCGAGTTTGAAGCCGATCAATCGAAATCCCTAGGAGGAGTTCGATCAAATGCAAAGGCTGTAAACGGCCACAACAGGGCCCAAAATGGACCTTCAATCCAAAATGGCCGACTTCCTGTTGGGTTTAGAGCATGGCTCCAAGAGACTTTTTTGCACGTCCTGACAAGATACACATGTGTACCAAGTTTCGTAATTCTAAGTTAAAGCATGGCTTGGGGCTGATTTTTTAAAATATTCTAGGGGGCAGTATAGAGAAATTAGGCCACGCCCACCAAATATCGCTATGGAGTCCTGTTGGCGGGTGGATAAGGATCCATCCTAGTGAGTTTGGAGCAGCTCACCCCGAAACTGTGGAATTCAGAGCCAAACGAAATTCGACGGCGTTCGCAACGCCGCCACACCCACCTGCTTCATCGCAGCCGGTCGGGGTTGGAATCCACAACACACCAACATGTCTTCTGTCTCTGGACACAGTTTCATGTTGATTAGGTCAAAGGGCTAAGATAGCGACCGTTCACAGTAAAACATGACACTTCCTGCTCTCAGGGGGCGTGGCCTACGTAAAAAAAAAATTTCACTGCAGGGTATTATAGGACACCCATGTCGATCAATCACTGAAAGTTTGGTCCCTCTATGTGTTTTTGTATAGGAAATATAAGAGGTTTTTGTTTCATGGCGTGTAGGTGAACTTTGACCCCTGGTAACCCCCCTTCAACATGCTCCAAAACTCACCAATTTGATAACTTTAAATCAGACATGCCTTATGATCAGACTGACCGAGTTTGAAGCCGATCAATCGAAATCCCTAGGAGGAGTTCGATCAAATACGAAGGCTGTAAACGTCAAAATCGAGGTAAAAAATGGACCTTCAATACAAAATGGCCGACTTCCTGCGATACTTGCACTATGACATTACTTGTAAATTCTGAGCGTCTTAGTGAGCTCTACAACTGTACCGAATTTCAAGTCTCTACGATGAAGTAAGTGAATAGCAATGGGTCTGTTGAAAATTGCTAGTTGCCGGCGTTGAGCAATTTTTTTTGCGATTTTTGCAACGACCTTAAAATTCAAAATTTTTAAACCGCCTAGACGCCTCCGCCAAGTTTGGTGAGTTTTTGAATATGATAAAGCCCCCAAAAAGGCACACGAAGAGGTGGGAAGAATAATAATAATAAACAGTACAGATACAATAGGCCTTCGCAGCGCTTTGCTGCTCGGGCCTAATAAAAAAATTCTTGTCGAAGTTGTTACAGGTGTTTTATTTTTTAAACTACTTTGCGATTTAGGCATCCATCCGTAATAGCGCAATAGTTCCCCGCACGGTCCAGCGCTTAGAATAGATCCCAGACATGAGAATCCAGTGTTGACGTTAACTACGGGGACATATTTCCAGAACTTACAATCTATAGGCGACTCCGAGTGCAAAGTTCAATCCCATAGGATTATAAAAGCATTATGGTTTCTTCGCCGGGGCTCCCGGAAACACCAGGTCCAATTTTATCCCTTGCGTCGTCTTAACGTGCGTCATGTCTGTGGTCTTCGCTGGCTGTGACCAAACTGTTCGCTGGACCCTTAAGGCAGTGATGTCACTATTTTGTTTGCTTGCTGTGAGCTTGTGGTGTTGGTGACCGCAGGGCCTTCCCTTCCCGTCAGCTGTGTGTGACGTCACCAGTACACCATTACTGCAAAAACAACACATTAAATGACGACTCAAGCTTCATTAGGCGCACCGTGGAAAGTGCTGTAAACAGGGGCCATAATATCCCATTAAAACCTAAGCATTTACATGTAGCAAGAGGGACACCTAGTGGACGAAATATATATTAAAAAATGAAGCAGGTAAATGAAAAACATTTGGTTTTCCTCCCAAATTCTCCTCTTTTATTTTGTCCAACCCGCTCACAATGTTTTAGAAAACAGCCACTGGTGTTTTATTTGTTTGTCATCTTTAAATGTGGTTTGTCAACAAAAAAAAAGAGTCAATGATAAAGTGTAAATGTTACAGAATGAATGTGTAAAATTCAGCGGGCTATTATTGGTGATCCTAAAACGGGCCTAATCACAGAAATTGCCCAAGTAGGGAGGGTCTATATGTTGGTCGAATCAACATATTAAATAAAGAAGTTTTTAAAATGTTTGCCAAGCAGAGGGGAAAGAGATCATCCTGAATGTTCCAGCCCTAAAATGATGCATTTTAGGAGACTTTTCTTCAAAAGAGCCGGGGGGAAGCAGGGCAGCGTTGTTGATAGAAGGATGAATTAGAAGCTGTGTATTCATGCTTTAGAACGGCCTATTCAAAGTCCAGACTCAAATGTCAAAAGGGTATTTTGTGCCAAAGTCTGAATTACTTGCCATGGAGTTAGAATGGAGGCACCTTGCAGTCTTGTGCCCTTAAAAGTCGTGAAGTGGTGACAGTAAAAGATAGAACATGCAGAACAATCCGTATTACAACACATATGAAGAGATGTTTAGTGCTGCGTAGTGGATGCAAAAAATGCAGCTAAAATGGAACAGAAAATTGTAAAAAATAAAAATAAAATAAAAAAGTAACCACAACAGAAAAAAAATATATTATGATGATACAAAATGACATTTTTAGAGTTTTTGCGGCGGAAAATGACAACAGCTACACAATAAACACAGCCACCTTATCAGGGATTTATACTCTTTACGGTACTGGATGTCAAACTGCAGCTTGTATCTGGATGGACTAATAAAAAAAATTAAATGGCAAACATCAATGCCCTCGTAACTTGACTAAGCTGATTTGACTAAGCCCTTTTGTGTGACCATGACAAACAAACACACTGTTACCTGTCTTATGAGATGTGCCATTGTTGAATAATGAGTGAAGAATGGGTAAGTAATCATGGCCGAGGTGCTTGACTCAAAAGAGAGAGAGCTGGTGTTGCCTCACCTTGCAGTTACTCCTAGATGCTGAAAAATAAAAATGTAAAAACCAGTTGGACGTGTTGAAAGCGTTTCACAGTAAAGCGAGACTGGCTTCTTTCCTGGTACGGAGGTGTGGGAACGCCGCGGTTCTTTAGTTGGCATCTTTCTTTCTTAGAATAGCCTTTATTTCTGCTGGTATAGACCATGCACCACATCTGATCCACTGGAGGGGGCAGTCGGTCTGAGCCCACCCGACAGCTGGTACAACTTATGCTGTCAGCATTGTTTCCACAAGTCACTCAGGAGTAAGAGATTATTCCTCATCTGGCGTAGTCAGAGGTCGGTGTTCCTTTGTCATGTCTGGAGGAAAGATCTGCCTGAAGGGCGTGCTGGCCTCCAGAACTTACATCTGACCTGCGGGAAAGGATTTCCGGCAGCTTTTTCACACACTGAGTTGAAGTGCATTAAAGCAGTATAAACTCATCGCGATATCCAAAAGTATTCTTCAGCTGTTGCTTTTATTTTATTTTGTTCTTTTTCAAAGATAAAATGCGGGAGAATCAATGTGGCAACTGCTTTTTATAGATACAACCATTAAAGACTTTGATGTAAACAGAAGCACTGAGGAGGAGTACACTGCCTGGACTTTGTTCTAAGACAGGGGTCTCAAACTCCAGGCCTCGAGGGCCGCAGTCCTGCAGTTTTTAGATGTGCCACAGGTACAAAACACTGGAATGAAATGACTTAATGACCTCCTCCTTGTGTAGATCAGTTTTCCAGAGTCTTAATGACCTAATTATTCTGTTCAGGTGTGGTGCAGCAGAGGCACATCTAAAAGTTGCAGGACTGCGGCCCTCCAGGACTGGAGTTTAAGTCCCCTGTTCTAAGAGTAAGTCAGGCGCCCTGTGTGTTATTTTACAGAAAGCCATGAGTCCTGTTTTGAACTTTAGCTGAAAACCACACAGTGTTTTATTCTCGGAAAGACTGAACCAAAATGTTCTCAGTCAGAACTGCATGTTTTAAACTGCTGGTTTACAACATGCGGATTATTCTCAGCTGTGATGTTACGATCAGCCACCTAGTGGCCATTGGTTGACTTACAGCCATCACTTCTCTTAGCTCCGCGTGCCAAAGAAGTAAACAGCATTGGATTTGTACACATTTGAACTCTTAAATGAGCAAACATCAGAATTGGTTTACGATTATTCTTATTATTATCCATCAGATAATAATAAGAAAGTGGGCCTACAAAAAGATAAGGTTACTGAAAAAATGTGTCCACTATACTTTATTAACATATACAGTATATGATTAAAAACCTATTATAACTATAATAATAATAATACTAATAAATAAAGTCATAAAGAATTAAGAAATTGCTTAAAACACAAAGGTAATAAATAAATACTAGCCTCAGCAGTTTTTGTAATCTAGCATAGCAGTTTTACAAATGTTTTTGTGAAGTCATTGCTTTTCCTTTGATTGCAAACTACAAGTTTAATTTCCTTTTAAGGACAACTGGTTATTTTCCACAAAAAAAAAAAAATTATTAGAAATGTAAAAAAAATACAATCTTATAATAGATATTATAAAAAATGTCATGTTTCTTTTCGAAGAGTCATACAGGGTTTGTGGCTCCAAACGACTTTGCCAAGCTAGAGCGGAGGCAAAAATGACTCTTTGGGTTGTAAAACAGAGGTGTGACCAAGTCACTGTGTTGCAAGTCTCAAGTAAGTCTCAAGTCTTTGTCCTCAAGTCCGAGTCAAGTCTCAAGTAAAGACAGGCAAAAGTCGAGTCAAGTCTCAAGTCAGGAACCTTTAATTTCAAGTCATTTTGAGTCGTTTTTATTTTATTTTATTTTTATAATTTGCAATTATACATAAAATTCAAATAATAGACCATTTGTTCGTTTTAAAATATGTATTTATCTCAAATGATAGAACATGTGTAGCTGAACACAAAGTATAAAAACATTTTTAAATTGGACCACTTTATTGCCCAGTTCTGTTAAACTTGATATTCAATAAAAAAAGACGAAAATGCTGACATTTCCACAGCACAATACAAAGAACCATAACAGCAGTTTTTTCCTCTTTTCTCTCACCTGTCAAAACAATATATTGTCAATATAATTTCCCAACGTAGATGTCTTCAAACACACCAACCATCCTTAGATGATACTAGACCCGGCTCATCATCATGATGGGACAGAGAGACTCTGTTCCCTGTGTTCAGGTCCAGAATCTGCTTTCTGTTCCGGAGCCCCGCTCACTATCCACCGGCTTCCTGAGCTAACACGGTGCACATTATTTGTGGAGGCATTTGAAGGACCGGATTTATGGTAAATAATCACCAATTTAACCGGAGTACACATGCTAACACGAAGTTAGCTAAAGTCAGCTATCTTACAGCAAAAGAAAAGCACCACCTACCGATCTTTGTGAAGCTTCAAATGCCGGACAAAGTTGGACGTCGTGGCATCTCCATCCGATATTCTCTTCTTGCATGTTTTACAAGTTGCAGTTCGGTTTTTAGTCGAAAGTTCATAACCTACGTAGCCAAAAGAAATTAGCATATTCGAGCGGTTATTTCGTATTTCGTTCCCTGAGCTCTGTAGCTTTGCCGCGTTTTTTTAAACGTCCAAATCCTGTTAATTTGATTGGTTGTGCTGCAGCTACGTACACATACATACATAAGGAGAGAGGAAAACCATAGTGACGGTCTGCGCATATTGATACGGAATGAGTGAAATTAATTAATGACGCCACTTTATAAATAATGTGTTTTAAATTTTAAGACTTTGAGTAAAAAATATCAAGTCTTTTCAAGTAAACAGCTTCAAGTCGAGTCAAGTCCCAAGTCAATGGCATGAAAGTCAAAGTCAAGTCCGAGTCTTTGAGCATTTTTTCAAGTCAAGTCTCAAGTCGTGATTTTAACGACTCGAGTCTGACTCGAGTCCAAGTCATGTCACTCGAGTCCCCACCTCTGTTGTAAAAGTTGCTGACTTCTGGTCCATCCCATAAAATCCAACCTTAAAATTTCAAGGGTTTGGAATCCTTTGCAACAACACTATAAAAACAGTCAAACAATAGTTTGTTTTTTTCTCATGCTGTTCTCAGGAAAAGCAGTGTAATGACTGTGCATATTATTAAAGATTTTTTTAAAGTGAACTGTACTGTGACAACAAAGCAAACAGACCTGCGCTGACGGCCTCATTGCAGTCCAGTCTGCTCTACAGGAAACTGGTGCTGCAGCAGATTCTGTAAGCCTGCATTCAGGCTCTGTACCTGCATGGAGCCTAAATGCATCCATGTCTGCATTAGAGACGCGCGATAACAAAGGTTAATGTGTCATTTTTAATCTACACCTACATCTGCGCTGACCTACTTACTCATTCGCGTGTCAAAGTTTACAGAAGAAAAACATCTGATCATCGCCAGAGTGACAACCAGATGGTTGTGTTTAAGAAACACGTCATCACACTTTACTTCTCAGTTCTGACTTTCTTTTAATACTCTATAAGCACCGTGTTAAATAAACAAACACCGGATTAAAACAAAGAAGAAGTAAAAAAACTATACACAAAAAAGTTCACATTTTAAACAAGGACAAAAAAGAAAAAAAATGTTTTGCTATTTTAGAGAAATTCAGCTACAAATTGCTGTTTGAATCATCAATTTCTTATGATTGACTGTGTCAATTCTGGGTGCTGCCTTGAAAACCACTAAGCGTTTAATTCTTTTGTTTAAAACTCTTCAGGTTTCGCAGGCTCGGCATTTTAAAAGCGAGAATAATTTTGTCCTTGAGCTGTTGTTCGGACCCCATAGTGATGAGATCACATGACCTCCGGACAATAGACTGAGGGGAGCTTTGAACCCTGAACAAGTCACCAGCAATGATGCATAGAGACAGAGAACCATGCATGCTCACACTCACACCTGGTCATTTTACAATCACTAATGAATTCAACATGCATATTTTCACATTGTCAGAGGAAACTAAAGCAGAAATTGTGCTAAGCCAGTTATAGTTATATATGCTTTGCTAATCTTTTATAGTGTAACAAACATTAAGTTCCTTGTACAAGTGGAGGAGTTAAATACATCTCCATAGGAACCACTGAACATGTGACATTTCCCGACTCTGGCACAAACAGAAGGAATTATTTAATCTGTTTTCTGTAACATTGGAAATATACCTTTGTAAAACTACACAGATCTTTACTTAGCATTTTCACAACTGGTCTGTAAGAACTCACATTGTTTGTTAATACCTTAAGGACAGTTCATGCTTCAGAATCAGATATCAGGAACTGCAGCAAAGAGTGACATCTTAGCCCCACGTTGGGCGCCACTTGTTGTTGCGCAACACCCCCCCCCCCCTCCTTTCTGTCTCTACTCTCTCACTCTCGTACTTCCTCTTCTGAGAGGGGAGATGTGCTACCAGCTCTCCGTCTAACGGGTACGTTGAGTTTCCTAAATCTGCTGGGATTTACCCTGTCCAGAACTGAAGTAAACTCTGTTTAAGCTGGTTTCGAGAAACGATTCGCCTGGTTATCTGACGGCCTACATCCAGGTGTCCCACCCTTCTTCCCCCTGTGAATTAGCCAGACTGAGCAGCCTACAGCCAACTAGTTTCACAGAGCACACCTGTTAACGGTCGCTCGTTCTCTATTTTACAACTTGCATTTGTTATTGAACCAGGTAGGTTTTAGTGACTCGGGCGAGTCCCAAGGATGAGGTTTTAAATATGGGCTACCAGCAACCTAAAAACATTTTCCACCTCTTCCTCTCCAGAATCAAACATCACAGCTATTTTACAACCATCAAAGAACTTTAAGGTGACTCATTAACTGAATGTCCACAACATCTTTTAGATTTTCTTTATGCTAAATATTTTATTAGTAAGGCATTTTTGCAAGGGTCAGTACAGCTTAATTCAGTAGCAGAAATAATCAAATAAGTAAAATCAATCATCTAGTCTATCTTTCCCTACTGCTGACACTGAGAACTAAAAAAGGAACCTTAGAGCGAGACGGACGGAGTTTGGCGCCTCGAACCCCAGACCTGGCACGATGATGAAGAAGGTGTGGCAGCAGGAGGAGGAAGTTGATCGGCGAAGGCCAGGATCTCCGCAGGTCCGATGAGCTTCTTCTCCGCATGGATGCTGAGGTCACACAGGACTTGGTGCTGGCAGGAAAAAAGGCACCAGTTCTTCTTCCTTGTCTTTGTCTTCATCTTTGTCTTTGGGGTCAGAACCCAGCCGATGAGAGAAGTGCGATTCGAAGCCACAGATTGTGGGCCAGACGGGTTGGTCTCCATGTGCAGGACAGTCTCCGGCTCCGTGGCCCCGGCTCTTCTTCAGCTGCAGAGTTCTTTGTCCATCTCGATCTTGGCTCGAAGCTGCCCGGAGGATCCAACAAAAGGTTCCTCTTTTGCACCCACCTTTTATAGGGTTTATCCACCCCCCTGGTGCGCCTGCTGTCTGCTTAGACAGATGATCTCATATCCATCACTGTCTTACAGACATTTCCTGATGTCTGTGCCAATGTCTCAGGGTTGCTCAACCTCCTATGTCCCTTGCCTGCACAACCTTTCACCTACTCTCTACCTCCAACATATCAGTGATGTTTAATTGCAGTTACACCTTTTTACACCATTTCAAGTTTAATGTCAAAATCACATTTATATCACATTTATTTTCTTTAGCTTCTCTGATTTAGCATTCATTTATAATTTTATAACCATAACTTATATCACATTTATTTTCTTCAGCTTCTCTGATCTATCATTCATTTATGATTTTATAACCATAACTTATTAATTATTCTTATTATAATCTTAATGTGAGTTATTACAGATGTTTTTCTGAAAAGAAACCAAGAATAATACATGATTCTAATTATTTACTACTAAAGTTACAGTTACTTGTTTTTCTTGTAGTTCCCACAAATATAAGTGTATTATTACAAGTAAACCAATATTCATATAAGTATTTTACTTTGAATCTTATCCAATTACTAATAATGTTTAGATTTCATTCTTTAAAACTTTCATGCTTTAAAATAGTCTCAGCTATTTTTATAAATCTGCAGGCTGGAAACTTCCTCTTTTTCCAGGAAACCTGCTTTTCCTGTTTAATGACTCTCTCTGACTGACTATGATTTCTTATGATTAGATAGAAAAAAGTAGAATTAAAGCAAAGTTTGCATGAGACAAAAACAACACACACAACCAGATTTATTTTATTGACACTTAAGTCTAATGTTGGGCCTTGATGTCACTTGAGTGATTCATTTTAAAGATAACTTTATTTATTATTACTGTTAAACTAACTTTATTGACACTTAAGTCTACTGCTGGGCCTTGATGTCACTTGAGTGATTCATTTTAAAGATAACTTTATTTATTATTACTGTTAAACTAACTTTATTGACACTTAAGTCTACTGTTGGGCCCTGATGTCACTTGAGTGATTAATTTTAAAGATAACTTTATTTATTATTACTGTTAAACTAAAATCTCCAGCATGGGGAAGTGGGATGAGCTCGGATTTTCTTGACACCCCCTCCACGAGGTCAGACCTTTCACATGCTGGGAGTCCATCACCCTCCTGCAGTTCGCCGTCCTCATCCCCTAGAAAGAGAAGAAGTTCGTCTGGGATGTGAAGATGCAGATTCTTCATCCTCAGTTTTCACAGAGGGCTCAGTGTAGTCATCAAAACTCCACTTCTCTTGACACCCCCTCTTTGGAGTTTTGATTTCCCCCATGAGGTGATGAATGTCGAAGAAAACTTGGATCGCTCTGATTCTTCTACAGGAACCTTCGCTGGATGAACTGTCGGTTCTTCAGGATGTGGAATGGTTCTTTAGGGAAGATGGGCTGAGACAGAAGGCCTCAAAAAAAAAACTTTTCTGGCTGTTCAGCAGAGCAAAGCAAAAAGCATAAGCATCATGACGCTTTATCCGTAATCATGATCCTATTCCATAGCTGGGGTCGTTAAGGGGTACTGGAGTTGTCAGAGGCATCAGGAATTGTCCAATTAAAAAACTGCAGTCTTTGGACCCGTTCATCAAAACTTACAGCCAGGTTGAAGTGTGATGAAGGTGGAAAAAACACAAAAACAAAACAGTTCCTTCTGTGGATGCAATCCATCGTGTGGGACACAATTAAGTCCTCCGGTTGCTTGTAGGCTTGTAAAATAAGCTTCTGATGCCATGCATTGAGGGGTGAATTCAGCTTGCGTTTGGTTTGATAACACACATAGACTGTAAAACATTTGAGCCGTCTTCAATTGTTTCTACTATCTTCTATTTGTTAAGTCAAATAGATTCAGCAAGTTTTAGATTTTAAATCTAAATGTGTGAGTCCATTAAAGATAAATTTAATCGTAAGTTGTTTTAAGCATTTATTCATTCTGCAATCCTCTAAGAGTCGAATAAACTAGAGTTCCTAGGTCATCAAAAAAAAAAAAAAAAACCCTGTTCATACTAGATGTTTCTGAGCAGAATTCATTGTGATGTACAAAAAATTTTATCAGATCAGAAATTTTATTAATGCAATTTGAAACAAAAATCTAAATAATTCTAAAGTAAAATAGGCATTTACTTTAACTCAATATTGTGAATGAAACTAACAGAGAAATGTCTGCTCCTTTACTAGGTGACAATAGTTTTCTCCCTCCTATTGTGAAATAACTATTTTGTTTAAATTTAAGGCATTAAGTAAAACGCAGAATTCAAGACAAAAAAATTCTAGATAACTTGTCTCTTGTTGTTAAATCAACTTCATAAACTAACTTCTGAGATAAAACCAAAACAATTTTGTGGACTTGAACTACATTTTCAAGGCAGCAGGTGGACTCTCATTTTCAAATTAAACCACCTTCAAATGTTTCACAGTGTACAAGTGGCATCTTCTTTTCTTTAAAAAACAGATTTCCATCCATACCTTCCAGGTGTTGGGTCTGACTTCAATGCCTTGTTACAGAATTGATCTTGGTGATTTTCTATGACGCCGCTTCTTCCTCACGACTTCAGCCCCTTTTCCAGTTTAATCCATCAGGTTGTGACAGGAGTTCTTCTTTAGCATAGTCCAATTTCTTCACGGCCCTCCCAGTCCAAAGCCTTGAAGTTGTTCTTTGAACGGCAACCTTCCTGTAATAGTGGCCAGTCTAATATAGGATGGCATGGTGCTTGATTCTCTGGCCATCTTCTTGTAATGTTCTGGTTCGCTGTAGCTAAGAACTGGCTTGAGCACTGCTTCCTCATGGACCCCTTTCTTCATCAGTAGTACTGTGTTGAAGTTCAGTACTTACTTTACAAAATCTTGGGCGTTGAATCTCAGCTTGATCCCCGTAGCTGCAGGCCGATCTTGAGCTTTAATCCAAACTCTCTGCCCTGTTTTCAGTGACACTTCAAGCTGCAACTTCCCTTTTCCTTCTCTAAGCAAAAAGGAGAAGTGTCTTCGCCTCCCTGCTTTCTGTGACGTGAACGGAGTTCCTCTGCAGGGGAAGACCTGCTCTTCTAGCAGTTGTCACTGTGTCCATCAGCACCAAGAGGTACTTCTCACCTCTCTTTCCTGTTGTCCCCATTGGCTCTGCTACATCCATGCAGACTGAACCCCATGGGACTGTGCTCTTGATGAACAAACCTTCCATCCGCTGCCCTCGGCGACCTGCGTTGTATTGACCACACACTTCACAGTCCCTCAGCACGCGTTGGACTTGTTTCACTGGGATCCAAAGATCTTGCTCCTCCAGCTCCTTACGGGTAGGTCGCACGCCTGCATGTCCAAGGGCCTCATGCACGCTCCGCACGACCTCGACCACGTACTCTTCTGGGACCTCCCGTCCTCTGGGAGTACTGTCCCACTTCTCGGTACCGACAAAGACGATCTTCCTTTGTTGGACATAACAGTCCACTTCATCATTCCCACGCCAATGAGCTCCCTCATGCGTGTGTGCTCTTTGATGCTCAACTTCTATCTCCAACTGCATTTTTAGCTCAGCAATCTTTTTCCACAAATCTTTGTGTGCCACGGGCTTGCCCTTTGCAGTCTCGAAACCATTTTCTTCCCAAATGGCCAAGTCCTCTCTAAGGGCCTGAGCACAGTAGTAACTGTCAGTTACTAACCTGGCACTCTTGATTTTCCTTTTCACCAGCTCCAGCAATCCTTCCAGTACTGCCGTTACTTCTCCGGCTTGAGCACTACCGGGAGCTTTTCCTTTCTGACGGCATCTCTCTTTGCCGTCTTGCTTCAGAATAAATCCCCAGTATGCCGACTGGTCGGACCCCTTTCTGGATCCATCGGTGTAGATTGTCCATTCCGGTTGTTCTGGCTTCTCAGATGTCTCTTACGGTCGTTTCTTACTGGTGGGTTGTGCTGGCCCAATTTCAAGCTCCAGGTCCAGCAGGATGTCTTTAACCATGTCTGCGTCTGTGTGATGATGTCAGCTGCTGGTGTTTGTTCCTCTGTTGCCGGATGTCTTCTCGATGGCTGCAGTGGAGGACGCGGTGTGCTTCCTCATCCATCGTCGGCTGATGATACTTTTCTCTCCAGCAAGACTGAGCCAACTTTCCTTTGTCTCGGGTTGATGTTTCAGTTCCTCATTCTTGGAACCAACTTCCCCACTTGCTTCAGGTCTGAGTCACAGTAGCTGTGCAGAAAGCTGATGCAGTTCTGTTGAGGTCTCCTCATTTTCCAAACGATCTGGACGGCCGGCTTCCTCCGGTTTCTTCCCCAGATTTTCCTCCTCGAAGTGATCATCCATCACTCCGTCTCTCTGTCGGTTCGAGTTGTCTATCCCCCAAAGCCTCTCTTTAGCCTTCGAGCAGGGATGGGTCTAGACTATGTTGGCTACTAGCTTCACTGTCTGGATCCGGTCATTTATCCTCAGTAGAAGCTTTCCCTCACCTGTATGCTATACAGTTACTGCAAGGGTTGTGACTGACGGCCTTATCAGTCACCATTAACTCTATTCCTTAAGAGTTAACAAGCCAAGTGAGCTATTCAGATCCTCACATCTGTTTTTACTAACTTGGCCATAGGGCCCTCCTACTCCGTTGGACTGGGCCCCACGTTGGGCGCCACTTGTTGTTGCGCAACACCCCCCCCCTCCTTTCTGTCTCTACTCTCTCACTCTCGTACTTCCTCTTCTGAGAGGGGAGATGTGCTACCAGCTCTCCGTCTAACGGGTACGTTGAGTTTCCTAAATCTGCTGGGATTTACCCTGTCCAGAACTGAAGTAAACTCTGTTTAAGCTGGTTTCGAGAAACGATTCGCCTGGTTATCTGACGGCCTACATCCAGGTGTCCCACCCTTCTTCCCCCTGTGAATTAGCCAGACTGAGCAGCCTACAGCCAACTAGTTTCACAGAGCACACCTGTTAACGGTCGCTCGTTCTCTATTTTGCAACTTGCATTTGTTATTGAACCAGGTAGGTTTTAGTGACTCGGTCGAGTCCCAAGGATGAGGTTTTAAATATGGGCTACCAGCAACCTAAAAACATTTTCCACCTCTTCCTCTCCAGAATCAAACATCACAGCTATTTTACAACCATCAAAGAACTTTAAGGTGACTCATTAACTGAATGTCCACAACATCTTTAGATTTTCTTTATGCTAAATATTTTATTAGTAAGGCATTTTTGCAAGGGTCAGTACAGCTTAATTCAGTAGCAGAAATAATCAAATAAGTAAAATCAATCATCTAGTCTATCTTTCCCTACTGCTGATACTGAGTACTAAAGAAGGAACCTTAGAGCGAGACGGACGGAGTTTGGTGTTTCGAACCCCAGACCTGGCTTGATGATGAAGAAGGTGTGGCAGCAGGAGGAAGATGTTGATCGGCGAAGGCCAGGATCTCCGCAGGTCCGATGAGCTTCTTCTCCGCATGGATGCTGAGGTCACACAGGACTTGGTGCTGGCAGGAAAAAAGGCACCAGTTCTTCTTCCTTGTCTTTGTCTTCATCTTTGTCTTTGGGGTCTGAACCCAGCCGATGAGAGAAGTGCGATTCGAAGCCACAGATTGTGGGCCAGACGGGTTGGTCTCCATGTGCAGGACAGTCTCCGGCTCCGTGGCCCCGGCTCTTCTTCAGCTGCAGAGTTCTTTGTCCATCTCGATCTTGGCTCGAAGCTGCCCGGAGGATCCAACAAAAGGTTCCTCTTTTGCACCCACCTTTTATAGGGTTTATCCACCCCCCTGGTGCGCCTGCTGTCTGCTTAGACAGATGATCTCATATCCATCACTGTCTTACAGACATTTCCTGATGTCTGTGCCAATGTCTCAGGGTTGCTCAACCTCCTATGTCCCTTGCCTGCACAACCTTTCACCTACTCTCTACCTCCAACATATCAGTGATGTTTAATTGCAGTTACACCTTTTTACACCATTTCAAGTTTAATGTCAAAATCACATTTATATCACATTTATTTTCTTTAGCTTCTCTGATTTAGCATTCATTTATAATTTTATAACCATAACTTATATCACATTTATTTTCTTCAGCTTCTCTGATCTATCATTCATTTATGATTTTATAACCATAACTTATTAATTATTCTTATTATAATCTTAATGTGAGTTATTACAGATGTTTTTCTGAAAAGAAACCAAGAATAATACATGATTCTAATTATTTACTACTAAAGTTACAGTTACTTGTTTTTCTTGTAGTTCCCACAAATATAAGTGTATTATTACAAGTAAACCAATATTCATATAAGTATTTTACTTTGAATCTTATCCAATTACTAATAATGTTTAGATTTCATTCTTTAAAACTTTCATGCTTTAAAATAGTCTCAGCTATTTTTATAAATCTGCAGGCTGGAAACTTCCTCTTTTTCCAGAAAACCTGCTTTTCCTGTTTAATGACTCTCTCTGACTGACTATGATTTCTTATGATTAGATAGAAAAAAGTAGAATTAAAGCAAAGTTTGCATGAGACAAAAACAACACACACAACTAGATTTATTTTATTGACACTTAAGTCTACTGTTGGGCCTTGATGTCACTTGAGTGATTCATTTTAAAGATAACTTTATTTATTATTACTGTTAAACTAACTTTATTGACACTTAAGTCTACTGTTGGGCCTTGATGTCACTTGAGTGATTCATTTTAAAGATAACTTTATTTATTATTACTGTTAAACTAACTTTATTGACACTTAAGTCTACTGTTGGGCCCTGATGTCACTTGAGTGATTAATTTTAAAGATAACTTTATTTATTATTACTGTTAAACTAAAATCTCCAGCATGGGGAAGTGGGATGAGCTCGGATTTTCTTGACAGGGTCACCATAGAAAATTTAAATACTCTCTTGTTAATTGTGTGGGAGTGATTCCAGAAAGAAGCTTTTTTTTTTTTTTTGTATGTTGTCATGAAAATATGGATAGTTTGCTTAACTAGAATTGTGGGTTTTAGTCAGACGAAACTAAAAGGGTGTGAAACAAAGAACGTGTTTATGGAAAAGCAGCTCATATTCACTGTTAAGCATGGTGGAGTACCTGTGATGCTTTGGGCCTGCTTCTCTTCCAAAATGTCTGGGAACTTCAGTTCTGGGTTTAAATTTCGTCACCCTAATACTGCGCAAGTACAGTAAAATATTATTTTAAGTGGTACTGTATTTTACGACGGAATAAAGTACAAGAATAAAGTCGCAATTTCCAGACTAAAGTCGTTATGGGAACTCCAACGAGAAAAAGCACCCTTAAAACTCCGATAAAATGAAGAATGTTGTTGAGCATCTTATTCGGTTACACTGTGTTGATAAAAAAAAAAAAAACTTTAACTAGGACAAAGTACTGGTGCGACGGAGTATTAGGGCAAGACTAGGAGTAATTAAATTACGAGAATAAAGTAGAAGCATTTAAGTTTTAAATCATTTTTTATTAGAGAAGCCAAATTTAAAAAAGAAAAAAAAAAAGTGAAGGGCGATGTATCTACACACGGTCCCTTTAAATTGTTACTTCCGTGTGTGAAATCCCGCCCTCCCGCTTCCCATACAAATCTCTTGTCATTCTCGTCGTTGTCCAGGTCTTGTGACTTTACAGCGCCGCAGACAAACATGTTCAGCCTACTGGGGTTTACGTTCGTCTTGCTGGCTCTCGGTTCCTGCCGGGGGCATCAGGACAACGACGTCGACCAGGAGGAGCCCGAGCTCGTCTTCCAGTCCTCCAAATACGGCTCTCTGTGGCCTCTGCCGCAGAAGGTGCAAATTTCGGATGTTTCCTTCAAGCTGAGCTCCTCCAGCTTCAGTATCACTGATGCCAAAGAGTCTGGAGCCGGTCCGAGCTGCGGCCTCCTTCAGCTGGCCTACAGGAGGTCTGGAGAGGTTTTCTTTTTGGGGGGGGGGAACAGGGGACTTCTTTCTCTTTCAGTTTCCCGAGTTGTGTTCGTGATGCATTCACGGACCTGTTTTGACTTCTATCTTCTGTATCTCTCTCTGTACAGGTATTATGAATACATATTTGGGGGCGCTAAAAAGCAGAAGGGGAATAGAAGCGCGAGAGCAGGTCCCACGGACCTGTTGGAGCTGCAGGTGTGGATCACATCACCTGACTCGGAGTGTGACGGCTACCCCAGCGTGTCTTCTGATGAGGCATGTGAGTCTCTTCCTCATTGATAACATTTTTTTTTGGTCAGCAGCACTTCATGTAAAAATGCCATTTTATAGATGTTATCTACTTTGCATATCTATTTTGGAGAACTTAAGTTTTTATGAGCGGAAGAAAAGCCCAATATTGCCTCTCTACAATAAATCCATGTGCGCAATTAAAGTTTGAACATGTATTTTATTAATGACTTATTTTCTGCAGGGTACAGCTGATAAAGCAAAGCGTTCCGCCTTTTACTGTTTCATTTATCATTGGTTTTGTTTACATATTTTCTATATAATGTGTGAATAGCAAAAGCTCACTTGGTTGAATTACGGTAATCAAAATAACATTCATATTTTTGCATGTCAACAACATAATGGCATTATTATTATTACAATTTTAAAAGGGTTACAGAAGATTTAAAACTTACTGATACTGGTGTTGAAGATCATTTTTATCGTTTTCTTTTTTTTAAATAACTACATGAATTTAAAAAAAAACAACCTTGGAAGACAAATTTCACCTTTGTGATCATATCGTAATTTTAGACAAAAAAATGTACATTTTCCATTTTCCCCCTTCCACTGTACCTGTATTCAGTGGAAGGGGGAATATGCCATGAATAGTAATAATAATTTACAAAATGATCTGTCATTGATAAACTGTCAATATATCTTCAGCTCACATTTCAGCTTTTCTAAAAGATTTAGCTCCTGTAGGACCGAAACGACTTTGGACGAAGGTGAAATATCTCCTGGCATTGGTTTGGCTGCATGTGATGGATCATTATCCTGCTGAAAGCCCCATTTTCAAGAATATCACTGAGTTTTGGTTTTTACCCCCAGCCTTCCTGGTGCGTTGTACATTCAAAAACAACAAAAAAAGTGTCTATCGTTTCACAACATGAAAAGTTCAGAATAAAAATTACTGGCATGCCTCCCAAGCTTCTGGTTGGTATGTGGATGGTAATCATCATTGGAGACTAACCAGAAGTAACCCCAAGATGCCATTCTCTGCTGCAGACTTCAAACAGCAATCGTTGTAGATTTTTGTTTTGTTTTTATCTCCCTAAATTTATGTTGTTTTTTTTTAAGACAGATCATCCTAGTCTTGAGTGACACAAATCAAATTGTGTTTAAGCTGTGGAAAAATGGGTTATATCAAGGCGTGGTAGTTCTGAAAATGTTCATAGCTGTACCTTGAAATTGGCCTCTGTCTTAAACAAGCTCACCGTTACCAGAATGACATGTTCTCTTGTCTTTCCCATTTTGAAGAGTGGCTAAATGAAGTTTGCACATTGTATCTACACACTGGAAATGGGAAGTATGGGATTGCTAAATAAATAAAAAAAACTTCCTAAAAACTCATCAGCTTAAAAAATCTTTCAGTTGCATTTATCGGTTTAGAAAAAAGTTATTAGGAAAGGACACATAAAACATCGCATTGAATACTTTAATTAAATGGTTTCTTGAAATTTTTGTTTTTCGCCCTGATATTGTGCTTCTGGATTAAAAAGTAAAAAATGTTAAAAAATCATTATTATTGACTTGATCTCTGCTGCTTTCTAGTAATGTGGGATCATGAAAATATTTTCGTGGAGCTGACCCCATTGTAGCGACAAAACTTGACTAATGAAGCGTGGGGAAGACTACCATCAGGGAAACGGGTCACAAGTTAATAGTCAGCATGACACACTTGGATAATCTTATCTGAAGAAACGTTAAACAGTCGCCATGGTGACATTTTTCAGTGAGCGATTTGGCTCCATTTGATCTAATATTTGATTAACGATGAATTTGTAAAGAGCTGGACAAAAAAAAGTGCTTTACTTGGTGAATAGGTTGCATGCATCCTTTTCCAAGAACAGCAATCCTACTCATGATGGGAAGGAGGAAGTAAAGATTACCTGGAAAGCAAATTAAAGAATTAACCCAGACCAAACGCTTCATGGCTTACAGTCCTGATTTAACCTCCTGGAAAGCTTTATCAGGTCATACTACGACTGTTTGTTTCTGCAGATGAGCTGACCGTGGATCAGCCGTTCGCTGTCCTGAAAGCACCAAAGGTCTGGGGAGCCCTGCATGGTAGGAGTTTATTTACCCATGTGCCTGGTTTTAAATCATCATCAAATGACAAGTACATTACTTTTTTTCTCTCTCTCTCTATTGTGAGGTCGCAGGACATAACAAAATTAAATTTAGATCTTATCTCTCGTGACATAAGACGTATGTGACATTTTTAAATGAACTTTGACCGGACTCTGATTCTTTTCTCTCTGTTTCGTTTAAAGCAATTCTCAGTGCTTTGCAAAAGTATTCACAGCCAAACAAAAGGGGTTTTCCAGATGGGGTTGAACTTGCTTGGAAATATGTATTTGATGTCTTCTTCTCCTTTTTGAGGTCTGGAGACTTTCAGCCAGTTGATCTTTGAGGACGAGTATGGAACTGTAAGTGAGACGGATGAATTGTGTCTCGCTCCTTGTTAGTGAATCGTTTCCCAACACAAGTGTTTAAGCTGCGGTTCATGTTGTTTCTGCAACTTTTTTCCAGAAAACCATCAATTCGACGGTTATCAGTGACTTCCCAAGGTTTGCTCACCGTGGCGTCTTACTGGACACGTCGCGGCATTTCCTTCCAATTAAAGTCATCCTGACAAATCTGGTACATAAACCACCTGCTTATGTACCAAGTAGTTAATTTATCTTAACTTTTTAAAGATGTATTCCACTTTACTTCACCCTGCAGGAAATCATGGCGATGAATAAATTCAACGTCTTCCACTGGCACATCGTCGATGATCCGTCTTTTCCCTACTTGAGCCGGACGTTCCCAAACTTGAGCCAAAAGGTTCTAGAACAAACTTATTATCTGCGCTGACCCAAATGTTTCATGTCCCTGTGTTGACATAAATGTATCCCATCACAATGTTGACAGGGCGCTTACCACCCGTACACCCACGTGTACACGCCTGCAGATGTGAAAATGGTGATTGAGTTCGCCCGCCTCAGAGGCATAAGGGTCGTCTCCGAGTTCGACACCCCAGGACACACGCAGTCTTGGGGTAAAGGTGAGTTCTCTAGTTGTTGCCGTCCACATTTAGTTTCAGCTTCTGCATTCTCCTGATGTCCGCCTCCATGCGTTTGCTTCTCAGGTCAAACTGACCTGCTCACGCCTTGCTACTCCGGCTCGAAGCCCTCTGGCACCTTTGGACCGGTGAACCCCATCCTCAACTCCACCTACGACTTCATGACGCAGTTCTTCAAAGAGATCAGTGAAGTTTTCCCTGATGCTTACGTTCACCTGGGAGGTGATGAGGTGTCCTTCGCGTGCTGGTGAGGAGCCCTGATCCGTCTAATAGACCACAGAGATGTTAGCGGCTGTTATTTACTTATTTATTATCTTTACAGGCAGTCCAATCCAGACATTCAGAAGTTCATGGAGCAGCAAGGCTTTGGAAAGGACTATAGGAAACTGGAGTCCTTCTACATCCAAAAGTGTGCATCTTATTTTAGTTTCTTTTTAAAAAAATATTCATTTATTTCTTGTTATTGATTGATTGATTCTTTTTTTTCATGTAATAGACTTCTGGACATTGTCGCTGCTACCAATAAAGGCTACATCATCTGGCAGGAGGTCTTTGACAATGGAGTTAAGGTATCCTCTATTTTCCTTATTTTTGTAAAGTGAATGCAAAATGTGTTACTTAAAATAGTGTAAAATGATTGTTAAACCGCAAGCTGTTGTTTTTAACTCTGGTTTTATTGAATAATTTAGAAAAGGTTTATTGATATGGACTCTGCAGATGCTTCTAAGTTGTTGCCGTTTAATGTTGTCCCACCCAATCCCAGGTGTTGGTTTGGTCCGCCAATAGCAACATTCTTACAATCACCTGGAGCCGTGTCGAAATTTTGTGCTGCAGTATCAACAAGTCCTATCAAAACAGAGTGCTAGTACTAGCATTTTTCTGCTGCAGATGTAAATGGGAGCATTTTTATAATTTATTTTTTACAGCTTAAGCAGTTTGTGTCAATTTAAGACAGATTTGATGATTTGGTATCTTGTACAAAAAACAAAAAATAACTTATTGCTGTTTTTCTGTCATTTTGGGAAGCTGGACAAAACGTGGCTTCTTAGTAACTTCTGTACTAAGCTCAGCTACAGTTAATTCTGGAAATATTTGGGTATTGATTCAAATTTCTATGTAGCTGCTCAAAAGCAGTTGGACTCAGATAAAACAAGAGTCTCTACTGGCAATATTTTTTTTTACAGTAAGTAAAAAAAACCAACAATCACCTGGAAATCTTCAATTTCTTTATTTTTTTCCGCTCCAACTGGTTACCTTCTTTCTTTATAAGCTATGTTTTCTGTATGCGAGTTAAAGACATGAGTTTGACTTGTAACAATTGCAGCTGAAGCCCAACACGGTAGTGCACGTGTGGATCGGCAGTGGGACTAACTCAGAGATGAGCAAAGTGACAGCAGCGGGATACACCACCATCCTCTCTGCCCCATGGTACTTAGATTATATTAGCGTGGGACAGGACTGGCTGAAGTACTACAATGTTGAGCCGCTCAATTTCAACGGTCAGTTTTAGTAGTTAATAAAAATAATGATGATGAAGATAAAGATTGTGATTATTTCTTTTCTGTTTTTTTCCCAATCATCTCATGATTGAGGGTGGGGGATCACTACTCAGCTCGTTTTTGTTCAACAGGCTTAAATTTACAGAAACTGCACAGTTGTGACAACAAAAGTCAGTGTGTCAACATAGGGCAGTGTGGTTGGTGGGTTTGCTTCTTTATTTGCGTATTTCACTCGACTGGTCAACTTCAATCTTTGGTTTCACAATGATCAGATCAAACCAGATAACATCTATCAGACGACAAAAGGTGCTCAGAACCTTTCTAGATTCTGGGATGTTTCGGAGGGACCACTATGAGGAGATGTAAAAACTTATTGTGTCTGTTATTAGTGTGAATGCTGTAGGCAGGAGTTCCTGTTTCCCTTTATTATTATTTTTAATATTCTGGTTGCTCTTTTTTTTTTGCCGTGCTTCTTCTCCTGCATACTTTGTGCTATTTTCACCATTCAACTTTTATACTATTCGTCTTGCTCTCCTAATGCCGGCTGTATCTTTTGGTATTCATAACCTTCATACTTTTTATAATATTCAGCCTTTTATGAATTTTTCACCCCATAGAAATGGGGGAAACGGCTACGACTTGTGGCAGAATTGAGGACTACAATATAAAATGTGGTTGTGTTTCACAGTTCATGTCTCAGGTCGGCTTCAAACGCTTTTGCCATTTTCACCAAAAGCATTGAGCATTCACACTTGCATTTAGGAAATGCACACTTTCTACTTGTGGTTTATTATTTCAATCTGTCTCCCTCTCTGTGTGTGTGGGTGTGTGGGTGTGTGTGTGCTCTGTAGCTGAAACCAGACACACTAATCCACATTTGGAAAGGAACCCAGGAGGCATACCAGTCTGAGATGGCAAGAATTACGTTGGCAGGGTACAAGACCCTGCTGTCCGCTCCCTGGTACCTGAACCGTATCGCCTACGGCCAGGACTGGCCGGGCTTTTACAAAGCCGATCCGCAAGATTTTCAGGGTTGGTGTCCACGTGATATAAATATATATATTTATTTTTTTATTTATCTACTCGTTGCTTGAAAACCTTCCCATTTTGTCTAGTTACGCCTCACCTGGTTGCAACTGTCTTGTTCCTGCACTTAGAAGCTAGCTCTAGCATTGCCACACAGCTAGCATCTGCAGGAAGTTAGAAAAGCAGCGATTGGCTAACGCCCCAGGGACTTTATTTACTAAACACCACAGGCTAGTCTGTAACCAAGTCATGTGCTTCAACAGTCACGTAACATAAGAAGTTTTATTGCTGCAAACGTCTAAAAGTCAAAAGGTTTTTCCAGTTTCGAGACTCTTCGCTGACTTGAACGTGACTCAGCATGCAAAGGTTAATGGATCAGGCTTGTTTACAGAAACATTTATGAATCAACCGCTCCTAAGAGAGCTGGGCAAAGGTAAATGGAGCACAGCTCATTGCTTAACAAACTGTCAGTTTGATTAGTAAAAATGAAAATTCCTCGGAGAGAGAAATGTTTTCTCGCACTGAGATGTTACCTTTTCAAGGGTTAAAATAGTACTTAAAAAATCTAAGTGTTAACAATTTAAACTGTGTCATGTACAAACATTTTGAGAAAAACTAGATTGAAGACTTTGAGTTTCAACAGTTGGCGAGAAAATTCTGGCTCAGATTTCTTTCAATAGGAGCCAAAACACAAGAACCAGGAATGTTTGACAATATTTAGATAGAATACATTTGCATGGATTTGTGTCACTAGTCTGTATGAAACACGGGGAATGCGTTGATTATGATCAGCACTACTACACTTGCCCTGCTTTACTATTAAGCTGGCGTTTGGCTAAAATGAAGCAAAATCCTTAAACTAAAACTGACATGTCCCAGTGTTGTCACTCCTGTGCAAACTTTTGTAAGCCTGTTGAATAAAGAGCAGGAAATTGTGCTTGTGCTTTATGAAAAGGAAGCTGAATTTACTGAAAATATGCTTTTAAAAAAAAAAACAGGAACTGAAGAACAAAAGAAGCTTGTGATTGGTGGAGAGGCCTGTCTGTGGGGAGAGTACGTGGACGCTACGAATCTGACGCCGAGACTCTGGTAAAATACGTCTGTCTTGGCTTATTTTAAAGATGTTTTTGTTTTTCACTTTTTGTCATGTTTATAGGCACAAACTTCTTTAGTGTATTTTTGTTGTGTTAAGGGATCAACACAAAGTAGTGCATAATTGAAAAACATACATGGTTTTTAAATTGTACTGGATATGTAGGCACTTGGTTGAACTGAGACTTAATATGTAATGTATATCACATTTTTCAGATTTTTCCTTCTTAACAATTGTGAACCATGTTATTGTTGGTCTGTATCAAAATCCTGTCTGCCAAACAGGAAGGATTCTGGTTGTACTATGACATGGTGTGAAAACGTTCAAGAGGTGTTAATTAGGGATGGGCACTTTTTATTTTTCCCAAGCACTGTAAGCACAAGTAATATCAGAATGCTATTTTATATTTTCTTAGGCCTCGAGCCAGTGCTGTAGCAGAGCGGCTGTGGAGCGCTAAAGAGGTCACAGACACCGGCGACGCCTACAGCAGACTTTCTCTTCACCGCTGTCGCCTGGTAGAGTAAGTATCGAGAAACCGTTAAAGTACGTAAAGGATATTATTACTGTCCGTTAAGGATAGTAAGGTTACAAGAGATATGAGGAATTTTTTTTTTTTTCCTCTTTTCTGTAAGGCGTGGGATACCAGCTGAGCCGCTGTCTCCCAGCTTCTGCCTGCATGAATATAAAGGCATCTGAGCGCTGACGGGCTGGTCTGGGAACCAAAAAGGGAAGCACATGCACTGACAATGAACCTTTATGCTTGGTTTGTAGTACTGGGGAATCAACTGAGGAGCTTCTTCTTCAGAGCTGTCACTGTACGAATTGAATGCGACTCTCAAATCCTATGTTCTATGTCGATATGAATGATTTTTTTTCTATATGCTTTTGTTTTTGTTGGTGCGAATGTTTCTAAAGATTTCAATAAATCTTGAAATTGTAATTGCTTCTGTGTTTTTGTTTTGGTTTTTATTAGCAAGAACTATACAGAAATACAGCGGCCACGGATTCATTTAGCAGCGTAATAGGAGTATGACATTGTCCTCTTTCAATGTAATCTCAATATTTACCATAATAAATGGCTTTTTTTTGTTGTTGTTTTTTCCATGTGGAGAAAACTGTAAAAATGTGTGATCACATCAGACCGGACATTCTTTTAAGAAGTGTGCTCTGGTCATGGGGGTTCATGGCTTCGTAGGCGTCCAGCTCCATTGAGAAAGTGGCGTTCCCAGAGGTCACAGTTCGCAGGACCGTGGAATAGCCCTTTAACGTGTTAGAAGATTAAATCATTAAATGACTTTCAGAGAGTAGAGGGATACTCATTTAAGTCATGCCGAATCTCACCATCATTTCAGCCAGGGGCACAGTTGCCAGCAGCACCTTGTTGTCATGGCGACTCTGGATCTCTCTGACGGTCCCCCGTCTTTGGGCCAGGTCCCCCAGCACCGAGCTGAGGTGCTCCTCCCCGACGGTGACCTCCAGGGACATGACGGGCTCCAGGACCTGTCCCCCTGCCAGCCTCAGGGCCTGGGTTCCCGAAGCCACACCGTTAAGGCGATGCCGTCTAACGTTCTGCGCTTTTTAACGTGAACAAACATTCTAGGTCTACCTTCAGCATGCAACGGGACACGCAGGCCGACACCATGGCTGGAGACGTCCCTGGTTCCACGGAAATGCTGTGGATCAGAGAGGAGACGCCCCAGACGGGGTAACCCAGCAGCGGGCCTGGGGGGGAAAAAAAAAAATCCCATTTGAACACCCTGATGGTGAATCGCTTTGAATATGCTGGTTTTGTTTTTGTGTATTTGAAATACGTCTATAATAGTCTTTAAACGTTTCTTTTCATGTGATATAAATTTATCATTTTTTTCTGCTCCTTTTTCATTCATATTTTTTTAGTTGTTACGTGAACCATTCATATTTATTATTGAGTGAATAAAAGAAAATGAATGGGGGTAAAAAAAAAAGAAGATAGGTTTCAGTTTCCAGACCTTTAACAAAAAGCTACCTCATCCAGCGAGTGCAAACTGACATCCTGAATTTTATGATTTTTCTCATTTTGTTGAAAATTTTTAATACTAACCTTTGCCTTGGTGTTGTGATGTTTCATGTTTAGGAATAACAAATAATTTTTAAAGCTTCTTTTACCTTGTAGGTATGAGCTGTGCACTCCGTTTTCCACAGCCTCTTTTATTTCTGGCTGGATCTGCACTTGTAGTTCTTCTGTAAATGCTACTTCACACGAGGCGAAGTCCACCGGTCTGACCGTCAGCTTGACCGACGCAAAATGCCTTCTGTCCCCTATGGTTCGGTCCAGTGTGTCTAACAAAGGCGGATTCATTAGATGATATTTTCAGCCTTCCAGAAATGAACGTTACAGTGGCGTACCTGCAGTGGAGGCTTCCTGAAGGATAGTTTCTCTGTATGCCACCTGCAGCGGCCCGAGGTGAGTCTCGATGCCGTATTCTCGTCTGATTCGGTCGTGGACGATGTCGATGTGCAGCTCTCCCATCCCGCACAGGATGGTCTTAGCACCGAAGGAAAACGGGACATTTAAAGTTAACGCGCTGTGCTCCGGACGAAGCTCTAGCTGATCCCAAAAATGCTATTACCTGACCAGAATCGGGGTCAACTCTGACTTTCAGGCTGGGGTCTTCTCTCTGCAGGCAGTTGAGTGCATTCTCCAGATCTTTTAGTGAAGAAAGAAAGTTCGAATGACTGGAACATTTTCAGGAGTGAAGATAAACACTGTACTAAAATTTTGTCACTTTACAGGAATACATATTTAAGTTTTTTGGTGGGATTTCAAACGCAAAGTGGTGCAAGAATTGTGACGTGGAAAAAAAGAAACTTTGGGATGAGAGTTTTTGTTGCAACACAAATCAGTTTTCTTTTATTAGCCTTTTTGGTTTGTTTTAGTTTTATGTCAAAGTAGGTCGGGGCCACAAACATCCAGCGACTTTTCACTGACTGACTGGCTGAAAACAGCAGAGGCTTTAAAAGAAAATTGTTGCTGGGAACAAACTAAAAACATTTTATAGACCAAGAAAATAGAAAGTAATTTTGTCCCAAAAAGCTAAATAATAGCAAATATTAATATCAGACTAATGCTTTGTAAACATGTCATGTTTAATTTTCATTAAAATAATACGCTATTTTAAAAATGTATTGTTGCGTGGGCAAGATAGAGGTAATTTGTGATAATATTTCAATAATTCAGGAAAAAAAGAAAAGTAATCGCGTGATTGTTGCCTCTAGCACCGACCTGCCTGCTTGGCCATGGTGGGGGGTTCTATGGTGCAGAAGAAGACGGGATCAGGGACTTCCACTCCAGACAGGACGATGCCGATGTCGGCATGGTCTCCACGCTTTGTCGCCGTCCCGCCGTCGCTCTGCGCTCGACGAGCAGCGGCGGCCGCGGACGCCTTGGAGGAAACGATGGTGTCTCCCGTGACCGTCTGACGTGAAAGCGCAGAAAAACATGAGCAAACTCTTAATATTCGTAAAAAGGCGTGGGGGATAAACGGGTCACCTGCTTCAGTCCTACGGTCAGGGCGATGTTCCCCGCACTCATGGAGGGGATTTCGACGTGCTGGTCAGCGAACGGCACCAGCAGTCGGCTCATCCTCTCCCTGCAAGCGGAACACTTCTATCACTCCGCATCGTAAGAATAAGCGACGCCGCGGCTGCTGGGTTGGAAACGACATACGTGCTGTTCCGGTTTATGCTGTGGACGGCCGTCTGTGCTTTCAGCGTTCCAGAGTAGATCCTGAGGAACACCAGCGGACCGCGCTGCTTGTCGTGGAGAACCTTAAAGGCCAAGGCGCACAGGTCGTCTTTGTACCACCGTCTGCTGGTCGAACACAGACAAATAATTTTCATTAAAAACAATATTGTGTTATTTGAAAGTCTGCAATTTCCATAACAAATTAATAATTCAGAACCCACTTTTAGATTAAGTAAATAAAGTAAATCAATTCTTTAAGATAAAACCATCAGAGCCACTCCAAAAAAATATGTGCACAATATCACTTAAGAATTTTTTATATAATTAAATTATTAACGATGATGCATAGTAGAAAGTTTATTCAGATCTGATAAATATTTACATTGATACAACAAAAAATTATTCAAAAATATGAAAAATTACCCTTAAAATATGCTTAACATTTTACTTAGAAATAAATTTAAAATGTATGTTCCTAAAGGAATCGTACTGATATATGAAAAATACAATAGAATGAAATATTTATACATGAAAGTTGTAATTTGTGTGTTTTATCGACAGCAGTGCATGTTAGCTTCAGGCTAATAGCCAAATAGCGAGCTAAAACCAAACCTCTACTTGGTTTTAGCTGGAGGTAATAACACTTTGATCATTCATTTTTCACAACACAAACAAATTAAAGTTAAGTTCAGGCATCAAAATATTACCTTTTTGTACATTTCATGCATTGATTTATATTTTAACAGCTACCAAATTTGATATTTATGAAAAATAAGCAAATATATACGCTAGCTGTGTTATTGTGAAAACATTTTTCTCTTTAATGACTCTCTATTGGCACCCAAATCATTTTTTAATGTCCTCCACAATATCTATATTCTATAACAACAGCTATTTTTTGTAATTGGCAATAAAGGAAATGGATGCAAAAAAAAGAGAAAGATTTCTTCTTACACCATCAGATGCCTGCTAGCTGTGGCTGTTTTAGCTTTTTGCAAAGAAGCTAATTATTTTCTTGTAGTCCACCACAGAGACATTCAGAATACTATCTGCCACACTTAATTGGATGTTTTCTTGTTCTTTTTTGTATTTTGGAGAGGAACTACTCTTACCGTGATATTTCTTCATGACTTTCAATAAATAAACTAAAACAAAATGTTAGATTTTCAGTATAACACTTTTCCAATCAAATATTTCCTCCCCTTAGCATTTTCCATATCTTTTCCAAAGGGGACATGACAAAAATAAGATTCTACATATAATTTGACATCTGTTTAATAGATAAAATTACTGAAAAAAAGGTTTCAGCGGTCACTCACACCAGGTCATGGTGCCGTTCATTAGGAGCAGGCAGGTAAGCAGTGATGGCGTCTAAAAGAGGCTGAACGCCTTTGTTTTTCAGAGAGCTCCCACACAGCACCGGGACGCCTTTCCGGGCCAGGGTCACGCGCCGCACAGCTTCCTGTAGCTGGAATATCAGATTTAACACAGGTAAGTTTGTAAAGTATTATTACATCTGAACACAAAGTCCTATTTTAGGTCAGCGCAATGGAAGACTTGCTTTTTTTGCGGGAACGGCCTCAAAATTGTCGCTAAAATCCGTTAGCAGCAGCTCAGCAAATTCATCGTCCAGATCAGCCACCTGGGATTCAGACAAGATAAAATTAAGCTCATCAAACCCCGTTCTTTTCTAAAAGTTAGTTGTTGCTGCAAATTTCAGGATGTGTACCTGCTCAATGAGTGCCGCCCTGGCCTCACCGGCTGCTTCCAGGAGTTCTGGATCTTCGGATTGGCCGAGAGGTTTGGCTTCAAATGTTCGTCCATCGTCTTGTGTCGACGTCAGGTTCCATATGAGCTTCTGATTGGTCAACAAGTCCACCACCCCTGTGAAGTTCTTACCGCTGCCAAGTGGTATCTAGACAGGGATGGATTTGGGAGAAGCTCACAAAAAAAACCTCATATTTATTTACAGAGATGTTTATGTTGCAGCTGAAGACAAGAATTGGAAATAAAAGGGATTTATTCAGTAAAAATGAACAATTTAGAGAGAATGTTGATGTACAGATGTACCTGCAGAAGGACTGGACTGGCTTTCAGTTTCAGTCTTATGCTCTCCATTGAGAAATTTAGGCTGTAAAAAAAATAAAATAAAATATAGCTCCATTTTTAATATCATCTAAAATAAACTCACAGTTTGCAGAAGACAAGATGTCTACGTCACTTACTCTGCTGTAGGTTTGTCCATCTTATTCAGGAAACAAACACAGGGTATATGGTGCTTCTCTGCTTGCCTCCACACGGTCAGAGTCTGGGCCTGTTAGGGTTTTCAAAGGCGGCAGAAGTTGCTAACTACATGGGGAAAATTGATTTTAAAAATAATTGTAAAAGTATCTGCTTTGCCAACCTCGACGCCAGCAGACGAGTCAAACACGGCAACAGCCCCATCAAGAACACGAAGCGCCCGTTCCACCTCCAGAGTGAAGTCAACATGTCCTGCAAACACACAAACTCTACGCTCCTTTACACTTTCATTTTAATATTTTAGCTTTAAAAAGTTTTTATTTATTTACCTGGGGTATCTATGAGGTTTATGCGATGGCTTTTCCAATCAAACGTGACTGCTGCCGACTGGATGGTGATGCCACGTTCCCTCTCTTGAGCCATGAAATCCGTGACCGTGTCCCCGTCATCCACGTCTGACAGACACAAAAGCGGCAACAGTTCAAACCATGGAAAACAGACGTCCACACGCCGCTGTCTGTGTCTGACACGCACCTCCTAATGCCCTCGTATAGCCAGAGTAGTACAGCATCCTCTCTGTTGTGGTCGTCTTTCCAGCGTCGATGTGAGCCATGATGCCGATGTTTCGGATCCTTCAGAAACACAGCACACCTTAACACCGATCTTCTAGTAGAACGTGTAGCAAATGGCCAATAAAAATAGCCTGCTGAATAAAAACGCCTTACTTGGAAATGTCGGGGTTGAGCACAGCCCGCAGAGATTTGATATCATCTGTGACAGTTAGCAAGAAGGTAAATGCTGAGTATTTGAAACAAAATGAATTATTTTGTCATAAATGCACCAAAATAACTGGAGGTTAATTGCTTATTGTGTACATCATCACTTACTGGAAGAAAAAAAAATTGTAAAATGTCTTAAAAAAAATGAGGTATTTGCATAAATTCCTTGAATGCCTTGCAAATGTATTTTCAACTCCTGAACTTCTCATTTTATAACATTACAGACACACGATGTCAACGTATTTAGTTGGGCTTTGTTTTGTGAAAAAAAATATTCGACCAGAAAAGGCATCTCAAAAGTCTAGTGTGCAAATGTGTTCACCTACTTTACTTTAATACCCTCGAATAAAATCTAGTTAAATAAATGATTGTTTAATGAATCTCAAAAAGCATTTTCAGAGAAGCAGAGATCCACAGCTTAGGAGATAAAATCTGTTAACAGGACAATTATTCATTGTGTACTCAACAAATATGGCCTTGACGAAAGAGTAGCAGTAGTAGATATGGATCCTGATTTGAAGTGGCAAAGTGACAAAATGAATATAATTCCATGCTGCACGGAGAAGGATATTCCTGTAAATCCTTAAAAGTCCAACACAAATTTTAAAACATTTTAAACAATGAAGCTACAAAATAACTCCCAAATAGTCTTTTTTTTTTTTTTTTACTTAAGGAATGTAGCAATATATTCTGCTATAGTAATCCTGTTTAAGCTTAAAAGAATGCATCCACAGTGCCCTTTAGTAGTGATGAAAATATTAGTATTTAGTTATCACACCTGGTAGAGCGACATAATGTCTTCTTAAATCCCAGCTCAGTCTGCATTTGCAGCTCTGTGATCCAGCTCTCAATAAGCATCGTCCCTGTGAACGACACCGTTATCAATCGGATCAGTTAATAGCAGCATATATGTAAAATAAATATGATATTTCTTACCCATATGATCCCCTTGAGCGTCTGTAAGGCTCCGACAGACATCTCTGGTCGTTATAAAAGCTCCTTACTGCCTTTCTGTCGGAGCTTTAAAGACAATGAGACTGGACGAAGAGCTGTCACCTCATTCGTTACAGAAGAAATAGAAATAATTTATTTGAATAATACAGAAAAGGAAGTGTATTAAAGTACCCTTGAGACCAGAGTCATTTTTGTTACTCATAGAGCTCGTTTAAGGCACGACACCAAAATACATCCTCTGGATCCCTCAGGCTACGTCATTTGGTTCCGCGTTTAGAAGAAAATTCACTCTTTTTATTTATTTTATTTATTTATTTTTTTTTTACAGTTAAGTAAATTTAAATCTTTTGAGCACATTTTACAAGAATAATAAATTAAAGCTTTTTTTTTTCAACGGGTACGTATTACAGTATTTGACAACAAAGCCGATTCAAAAAAATTAAAAAAAATTAAAAACGGATATGTTGTTTCAGCGTGGTGACGAGCAATAATTTGCTCCGATTCAAGCTCAGCTTTGCTAAGCATAAAATATAATAATACGGACAGTAGGATGGACATCTTATTAGAAATATATCATAATCTATTTAGAATACAACATTTGGGATTAGTAGTTACATTTGTGTGGGTTCCAGCACATAAAGGGATAGTAGGAAACGAGAAGGCTGATATAACGGCAAAGAAGGCAATACATAATCCTATTAGTTTTACAGTTAGGATGAGTTAATCGGAAGGGAAAAGTAAAGTCAAAGAAGAGATGATGAAAATATGGCAGAGAAGGTGGGATAAAGGGTTAACAGGAAGGTGGTTCTATAAAATTCAGGTGGCTGTAGGAAAGGAAAGAATAGGAAGAAGGAATAGGAAGGAGGAAAGAATAATAACAAGGTTAAGGTTCGGTCATACAGGGCTTAATTATTCACTTTTTAAAATACAAAAGCATAAAACTGGAAAGTGTGATTATTGTGAGAAGTCTGAAACAATAGAGCATGTTATTTTAGAGTGTTGTATGTATGAAGAAGAGAGAAGATGCATGCTGAGAGAGTGTGTAGGTATTAAAGAAAGGTTTAATTTAATAGAATTTTTGAGGAGAGATCTCGGGAGTAGACATATTCAAATAATTATTCGGTATCTTAAAAAAAACAAAGCTATTTCATAGGATATGAGTAGAGCAAGTTGGGTGTGAATGTGTAAAGAATATGAAAGAGGGGTATATAAAGCTATAAGCAAGTTGGATAATATAAGCAGGTGTGTATGTGTAGGGGTATGTTTAATCAGGAGTTAATGGAGGGAAAAGGTAGAAAGTGAAAGTTTATAAACCATCTCGAACCACACTCCATACTGGTAAGTGGCGGTAATGCTACTGTAAGTTTGTTGCCAACCGCCAATAAAAACCAAGAAGAAGAAGAAGAAGAAGCGTGGTGACGCACTTCCTCTACGTATCGGCTCCGGGAAAAACAACATCAGAAGAGCCCCAGCCTGAAGCAAAAACACCAAAAAACACCGTGCCTTCACCAGGCGTAACTACCAGCAACGTCTTTATTGAAACAAGCAACTTCCGAAGAACAACATGGTAAGAAACCCAGTCGTCTAAATGCTGTTTATTCGCCAGTATGAGACAATTTAACGCTCTAGCTTTTCTGGAGCTAGCTTTAGCTTCCGTCAGCATGTGGCAGCGAGGCGCTACTGTGAGCGAAGCTGGATTTCAACTGTTTGTCTCAAAATTCACCTCATTGTGTTATTATCAGGTCTGTGATGTCATCACAATATCTAGGGTATATTTTACACAGGAAAGGAGGGCGACGCAATTTTTGCTTAGGCAACCAGTCATGAAAGGTTAATGAAAAATCCTGAACAAATGTTGAGTGTGATTAAATATTTTTTGCACAAGTAAAGAAAATTGAACTTGGAAAATGATTTTAGCTTTTGATTTTGTTCTCGGTCTCAATGCCTTAAATCAATATTAATGTGTTTTTGTTTTTTCTTGAAACCTTCCAACCTTATTTTCTTAATTATTTCTCAAAGTGTCTGTTTTTAAAGGTGACATATTGAAAGGGCAACAACTGTAGAAATGTCTGATATAAACTCTAAACAGAGCTTTTTACATTGAACTCAAAAGGATTAAGCACCTGTGATCTTTCAGCCACAATTTAATTTACAAAGGTTTCTAACTAAATCTGTAAAAGTTGATTTCCGTACGGTCTCAACAGCAGTGTTTGAACGCGTGTGTCCGTCTCGTTTCTCAGCCTCAGAACGAGCACATCGAGTTGCACCGCAAGCGGCATGGCTACCGCCTGGACCACCATGAGAGGAAGCGGAAGAAGGAGAGCCGAGAAGCCCACGAGCGGTCCCACAAGGCCAGGAAGATGATTGGTTTGAAGGCCAAGCTATACCACAAACAGAGACATGCAGAGAAGATCCAGATGAAGAAGACGTGAGTAGAAAGGAAGATATCCTGTCTTGTTTTGTTTTCACCCATGTAACATTTTCTTTCATTGTTTTCAGCATCAAAATGCACGAACAGAGGAAGACCAAGCAGAAGGACGATGACAAGACCCCTGAAGGAGCCGTCCCGGCCTACCTGTTGGACAGAGAGGGACAGTCTCGTGCAAAGGTCCTCTCCAACATGATCAAACAGAAGAGGAAAGAGAAAGCCGTAAGTAATGTTTTATGATGTGCACATACATCTTTCTTTGATTTACTTCTTTGTAATTGTAAACATTTGTATAATATTAACATAATTATGCTTGTAGGGCAAGTGGGAGGTGCCCCTGCCAAAGGTTCGCGCTCAAGGAGAGACAGAAGTTCTTAAAGTCATCCGAACAGGAAAGAGACAAAAGAAAGCCTGGAAGAGGATGGTCACTAAAGTCTGCTTTGTTGGAGACGGCTTCACAAGGAAACCTCCAAAGTACGAACGCTTCATCAGACCTATGGTAAGACAACAGTACAGGTCGAGGTAAAATGTTTTCTACTCCTTGGTACCGATGCACCGATCCACTTTTTGCACTTCCGATACAGATATAGATCTATGAGGTTTAGTATCGGCCGGTACCGATTTGACATAGATAAAAAGCTTAAAAGATTTATTTTTCTAAACTCAGACATAAATATACTGATGTACAAATTTATCTCTGCACCAGTACAGTGCACGTAAATGCACCAATAGCTTGACAAGCTTGGTCAAACATGTAAAAACAGCACAACTTTCATTTGTTTGGTCATTGCAACAGTCAGTGTGAAATAAATAATAAAGAAACTGAAGCTGACAAAAACAAACGGCAACAAACATCCTTTCAAATGGTTCAGAAAGTGCAATTAGGAATTCTAAATATAATGTAAAATAAGTAATGAAGCAAACAGAGCAAAAAGCATAGAATTAGACTGAATTATGGATCGGTCACATGGTGACCAATAACCGATCTAAAATTCTTTTCCAGTATCGGTAATGGTAAAGATTAATATCTGTATCACTACCAAGGAGCTCGGTCACCCACATATCATTCTCTCTAGGGTCTGCGTTTTAAGAAGGCTCACGTCACACACCCAGAACTGAAAGCAACGTTCTGCCTTCCCATCCTGGGAGTGAAGAAGAACCCTTCGTCACCACTCTACACCACTCTGGGGGTCATCACCAAGGGAACGGTGATAGAGGTTAATGTCAGTGAGCTGGGCCTGGTTACACAAGGAGGAAAGGTTATCTGGGGTGAGTTCTTCTTCAATAAGGATTTTTCTAAGAACTAATTTAACTAAAGTATAATTTTGTTTCTGTTGTCTCTTTTCTATTTGCATATATCTAACAAAAGTAGAAATTCCTCATCTTTTGAATACGTCTTACCAAGTGAAGATCTTCACGTTGAAATGTTTGATTTTTTTCTTTCTCAGGTAAATACGCCCAGGTGACAAATAACCCAGAGAACGATGGATGTATTAATGCAGTTCTTCTGGTATAAGACTCTCTACCTGCCCGATAACTCCTGTTTACACCAAGAGCATTGATTAACAGTGGACCTACATTCACCAAACTATTGGGAAGGTGGCTGGAGCTGTGATTGGCTATGTCTACTGCAGCAAAAAGGACACTCTGAAAGGAAATCGTTTGATATAAATAAACTTGAAATGCCATCAGATATTTCCCTGACTTTTGTATCTTCCTTGTAGACTTTATAACAATAGAATAATAACCTCACAATATATCAAAATCTGATTTAGAACTCGAAGCTGTTCATGTCTTTCATGTCAGCTCATATGATGTCTGAGAAAAGGCTGGTTCCACACTTAAAGCCATATTAAACAAAAATAAACAAAAATATTGTGATGATGGTGTGTTTGAAAAATATCTCGAAAAATTAAACAGAAGTTGCCTTTCTAAATTCTGGGCTTTTGTATGTTAACTTCTGTGGTGCTACAAACTGTTGGGTGCAAAACATCAATCTAGTTTAGCACTTTTTTTTCTCCACAGATGACAATTCTGAAGCTGATTATGAACCTAAAGCGACAATTATAATATTTGGAAAGAGCTGGTCCTGATTGTTTTAGTTTAAATCCCAGTCATTTACGTCTGTATTGTCTTCACTTCCACAGACTCCAACATGGGAATTTCAGTGATTTATTTACTTCTCTACTAGGGCTGCATGACCTTAGGAAAAAGTGTGATATGTGCTGAAAAATTCAATGAATTTCCATATTAACAATGTTTTATTACAGAAGTTTCAGGTCAAAGTCTAACTTAATGCATTCCCATATTTACCCTCTAAAATATGATTACAATGTGTTCTGCTTTGTACATGTTCATAAGAAGAAGTGAAAAAGTCTTTAAAGTGCTTTAAAATCATGGTCTTGATTTTGTTTCATAACAAAAACCTGCTTTTGAGAATCACCTTATATATTTCACATAATGTAGTGCTTTGATTGGGAAGCATCAACACAAAGACTGTTTCCATTTAGACAATCAGAGTTGATGATGAGATGACAATCCTGAGTTTCTTAAAAACAAATCTTATGACATTTAATTTCACTTGTGCAATTTTTAGCAGTGTGCCATGAGATTTAACAGCTCTGGTCATTTATTGAGGTAAATAAAGAGCTGCTTAAGTGCAAAGTTCCTTCCAATGAAAACAAAGATGCAAGGCAGCTACTTCCTGTTGTTCGTTCACATCTGTCACATCACATAGTGTCTCATTCTCATGTTTTAGATGCGCACATCTATCTGTAGAAGTTTAGTTTGTGCTGTACCGTCTTACAACCTGTGGAAGAGAACACTCTTTCATCTTTAGGGAAATAGATCATATCTCTGGCCACCTTGTTCGCCACGTCGCGGTTTGGTCTGAGGTTTCTGGCTTTCATCTCGGCCATGGCGCACTGGACTATGTGTATTTCCTCCACAGGCAGGAAAGGAACAAAAAAATCCACAAGGTTCTTGTCGATCAAACTTGTGTGAAAGAAGCCCCCTGTGGGACGGGAAACGGAAAAGGACTCTGAGCACTTTTACTTGATTTTAAGGAAAAGTTGTCGAGATCTCAGCTTACCATTTTGGTCATTGAACACAGACAGTGAGAGTGTTTTTTCCAGGTCTTTGAGCGTGATCTCTTCTCTACCTTTTCCCGCCTTCCAGAATTCTAGAGCCGTCTTAGTGATGTTGTCTCCTCCTGCGTTGCTGTCGGATACAAACCAGAAACGATACGTTGAAATTTAAATTGAAAATCCAGAGCAACCAATCGCCTTTTGAAGTCTCGTAATTATGAAACTGAGTTCACTTGTATAATTTAGCATTTTATGAAGGTCTCAAAGAATATCAGAGAAAATCCAATCTCATGAAGTTAGAGAACACAACAGACAGGTTAGAGATGAAACCGTTAGGTTCTGAAGCAATATCCCAAGCTGTGGACATCTCACAACGTTCAACGTATCATCTTAAAAAAGACGAGCTTCACACAGTAGCAAAGCTACCAACCTAAACTGAACCTGAGCATGGAGGTCATAAACCACAGAAGAAGCCAACGGCACCGTGGTAGCTTTTGGGGAGCCTGGAAGAAAACCTGTTTGAGGTTGCAAAGGAGTTCATACTGTAGTGGAAGTTCATCTTCCAGTCAGAGCGCCAATGGAAGTATTGGTCAAAGCATATTGATATGTCGGAATAGCCCAATCACATACCAGACCCACTTTCAGTACCGTTTCAGAGTTGTTTATATGACAACTACAAGAGAAAAAATGCTGCATTTTTCTGCATTTACTTCATGATCACAAACATCCATCATAACTCAAAACAAAGGTAGCCTATAGCAGTCCTCCTTAAAATGTAACCAGAATCTTGTGTGGTCTTACCTGAGGAAGATGAAGATGGACTTCCCATAAGAAACCCCATCCAGATTGTCATAGTATTCCAGGTACTGCTTAATGCTGTCAATCAAGCCTGGATGCATCTTGTCCATCTCGTCAAAGATGAACATGGAGCGCTCACAGTTGGTCACACTGTCTCTGACCCACTGCTGCAACTGAGACTGAGAAGAAAAGCATGTCAGCTGGCTGAACTGGACAGGGAAAGACTCTCATCAAGTATTTCCCTCCAGGATTTAAAAATTGCAATTATCAAACCACCAAAAATTAAAACATTTAGTTATTACAAAGCCGAAATCTAGGTGTAGTGATGAACTCAGACTTTAACCTTCAGAGCCACATAAATACAGTTACAAAGTCGGCCTTCTATCACCTGAAGAACAGCCATAATGAACAAAAGTCCCAGGAAGATCTAGAGAAACTCATCTCATAATCAACTCTGTTGATTATTGCAACAGTGTCTGACAAATGTAATAATTGTTCATTGTTCACAATATAACTGGTTTCAGCATTATGTTTTTTTAAAGTAAAGAATTTTGAACTACCTTATTGTGCCACACAAATAAAGCTGACTTGATTAGAGATGTGGGGTATTCCTTACCTTGTAGGTATCAATCATATGTTTATGTGGGAAGTGAAAAGTGGATGTGAACAAGTGGACAAAGTCACTTTTCATTCCTTTGCTGTAAATGCTTTCGGCGATGAACTGGCTCACTAAGTTCTTCCCGGTGCCGGTCCACCCGTGGAAAGAGAGCACCAGGGGCTTCTTTGGGTTCGTGTTGCTCATGAAGCCGTTCACAGCTTTTAAGATGATGCTGGACGCAATGTGCTGTCCGAACAGCTTGTTGTCCAGGTCCGTCTCGAGCCCTGGAGAATTTAGACGAAAAGCTGATCAGGAGATTTGTGGCTGGAACCATGAGTCATATAGGAAAGGTTTGCAGGAAGGCCATCATTTTTTCTGAATTTGTGGAGTAATCCCTGTTGTCTTGTCAATTAATAAGAATGAAAGCATGAGAATACCTCATACAAGTTGGAACAACAGATTTGAGCCCTTGAGATTGAAGAAATGCTTTCTAGCTTTTGTGGCAGATTGAATATTGAATATAAATAAGTTTATTTCAAAAAAAAAAAAAAAATTAAAATATCCTAAATGGTGAATGATCATAGTCTGCTGAGATGATATATGTAGAAGTATTTGCCACAGGTGCTAAACTCTGTGAAGACAACAGTTTTCAGTTTCGCTTTCAAAGAACAAACTCGTTCGTCAAAAAGATATGTGAAACTTTAATTGTCGAACCACTCAGATTTTTTTTTACATAAAACGTTTTTATAGAATTAAATTTGACACAAAAAAACACACTATTGCTTGTATTGCTTACTCATATGCTTACTTGTACTATTGAAGGATATCCAAACGGGTGAGCAGCTCTCTTTGAAGTAGTAGAAAATGCTAGTCGATAAAATTCCTGTGACACCAGCAGCGCCAACAGCCATTCCCACTGCTATAGTGATGCTAACCGGATCCAGCTCCTCCGCCTTGCTGGACAACAGAAGCAGCAAGATGAGCAGGACATGTTTCTTCCTCGGATGCATTTCGATTAGCAAGACAAACTGGGTTAAAACCAAAAAGAACACATTATTGTGGCGAAGCGTCTCGAAGTGGAAGTGTTGTTATAAAAGTGGTCATTCAAAGGTCCAAAGGTGCCTTATACTGTTTTATTTACCTTAAAAGCTTGTGGTATGTGTCCGTTTACTTAAGATAGATGAATCATATCCAAAATCGCAGATCTGTAATCAAAGAAACACTTCCTTAAACTTTCCATCAACTAATCAAACAAATTATAAACTACGTCATAAAACCTACCAACATTTATTAGTCGGGTTAATTTACACACTGTAAGCTGCTAGGACTTAATTTTACAGTGTGAGCAAATGTTTAGAATATACATTTATGTAGAGAGTTTATTTATGGTTAAACTCTAGTTCTGCTCATGAATAACAAATGAACAAGGACATATTTCTGAATCACCACCATTCAGAACTGAACAGTGACAAGGAAGCTTACAAATGCTTCCTTGTCCTTGACCATTCTTTTGGCGAAAGAGTGGTCACTGAATGAGCTGGAATCTGGTGTTCCCTTTATATTAATGAGTAAAACATTGATATTCAAAAAGTTCCCTCCAAGAACTATTATATTTTCACAAAAGAAAAAAAACAAAGAAATAGCAGCACAAGATACCTTGGAAACTACTGACGCTGGTCAAGAACGCACACAGCTTTTCAGATCTGTGGATACTGTTATTTAATCTTAAGACTGTTTTTAGCTAAACCTGAAATGATAATATATTTTGCTGGACAATAAATTCTCCCAGTAATTATTGGGAGAAATGATAATGTTGACCATTTTCAAGTAATATATTGATAACGGCACAATAATACACATTGAATGTGCAAAGCTAATTCTAAACAGAAGTGAGGTTTGTCTTAACATACTTAATTTTTATGAAAAAAGCCTTTTTCCTATAAAAAAAAAACAACTACCTATTTTGGTTTACAGTGTTTGTGGTTCTCCTGCTGCATCGGTTTTATGCTTTTTATTTCACCGTTTCACCTGAAGTTGCACTTTGCACAGTCATGCTATGCAAGCTTATGATTACACAACTTTCAATGCCAGCAGATCCCATGACGGGTTTATTGAAGTGATGGAAGAGTGGTCACTGAATGAGCTGGAATCTGGTGTTCCCTTTATATTAATGAGTAAAACCCTGATATTCAAAAAGTTCCCTCCAAGAACTATTATATTTTCACAAAAGAAAAAAAAAACAAAGAAATAGCAACACAAGATAACTTTTAAACTCTGACACTGGTCAAGAGCGCACACAGCTTTTCAGATCTGGGAATAATGTTATTTAATCTTAAGCTGTCTTTAGACATCAATATTGTGATGATGGTGTGTTTGAAAAATATCTAGAAAAATAAAACAGAAGTTGCCTTTCTAAATTCTGGGCTTTTGGAATGTATGTTAACTTCTATGGTGCTATAAACTGTTGGGTGCAAAACATCAATCTAGTTTACCACCTCTCCTTGGGCTGCCACCTTATCATGGTGGAGGGGTTTGAGTACCCCAATGATCCTAGGAGCTATGCTGTCTGGGGCTTCATGGCCCTGGTGGGTCACCCAAGGCAGACAGATCCTAGGTGAGGGACCAGACAAAGCGCAGCCAGAAGACCCCAATGATGATCAAAAACATTGGACTTGGCATTTTCTCGCCCGGACGCGGGTCACCGGGACCCCACTCTGGAGCCAGGCCTGGAGGGGGGGGGGCACGACGGCGATCGTCTGTTGGCCGGGCTTTTTCCCATGGAGCCCGGCCAGGCTCAGCCCGAAGAGGAAATATGGGTCCCCCCTCCCATGGGCCCACCACCCATGAGAGGGGCCAAAGGGGTTGGGTGCAGTGCGTGATGGGCGGCAGTCGAAGGAGGGGAGCCCGGCGGTCCGATCCTTGGTTGCAGAAGCTGGCTCTTGGGACGTGGAATGTAACCTCTCTGGAGAGGAAGGAGCCGGAGCTAGTGTGTGAGGTTGAGAGGTTCCGGCTAGAAATAGTCGGTCTCACCTCGACGCATGGCTCTGGTTCTGGAACCAGTCTCCTTGAGAGGGGCTGGAATTACTTCCACTCTGAAGTTGCTCATGGTGAGAGGCATCAGGCAGAAGTTTGCATACTTGTTGCTCCCCATCTCAGCACCTGTACGTTGGGGTTCACCCGGTGAACGAGAGGGTAGCCACCCTCCGCCTACGGGTGGGGGGACGGGTCCTGACTGTCGTTTGTGCTTACGGGCCGAACGACAGTTCAGATTACCCACCCTTCTTGGAGTCCTTAGAGGGGGTACAGGAGAGTGCTCCTCCTGGGGACTCCCTTGTTCTGCTGGTGGACTTCAACGCTCACGGCAACCCTCAAACCCGTTGGTAGACACCTTCGGTGAGGGATGCTGTCAGGCTCAAGGAGTCCTGTTATGGCAACAGATCCAATATCTGTGTCATTCCTTAGACACTGGAAGTAAAGGACGCGTGCAAACCGTGAATTTAACAAAAATTCTTTATCAGTAAAAAGTAACGAAAAAATGCAAATACAAAAATGACGATACATCAGTTTTACAATTCCTCTTTTTCCTTTTCCAAAACATACATAGCTTACACGGTCAAAAACTGTATTGCTCCGTGTCTTGGTAATCCGTCAAGCTTTTTTAATACAATATATGGCCCGAGAGGAAGCAAGCCTTTCAAAATAAATCTAAATTTCACAATAAAAATGGCCTGAACCATTTTTATGTAAGTCTTCCAGTAAGTCTTCTTACTAAATATAATAAAATAAAAAACAAACCATCATACAAATAACTTAAATATTTCCTATTTATCTCTCTAACAAGTCCCATTGGGCCTTTTTGGTCTGTGGGACTCCGGAAGCAGAGTCCCGGGTACCGGCGGGCGAAGCGGCATGCAGCTTGGGTGGTTGCTGAGGCAAAAACTCGGACGTGGGAGGAGTTTGGAGAGGCCATGGAGAATGACTTCCATACGGCTTCGAGATGATTCTGGTCCACCACCCGGCATCTCGGGGGGGAAGCAGTACGGCACCAACACTGTTTATAGTGGGGATGGTGTGCTGCTGACCTCAAATTGGGACGTTGTGGGCCGGTGGGCAGAATACTTCAAAGACCTACTCGATCCCACCAACATGCCTTCCATTGAAGAAGATGAGCCTGGGGACTTTGGGTTGGGCTCTCCAATCTCTGGGGACGAGATCGCCGAGGTGGTTTAAAAGCTCCTCGGTGGCAAGGCCCCGGGGGTGGATGAGATCCGCCCAGAGTTCCTTAAGGCTCTGGATGTTGTAGGACTGTGTTGGCTGACACGACTCTGCAATATCGCATGGACATTGGGGGCAGTTCCCCTGGATTGGCAGACTGGGGTAGTGGTCCCCCAGTTCAAAAAGGGGGACCGGAGGGTGTGTTGAAATTATAGAGGGGTCACACTCTTAAACCTCCCTGGCAAGGTTTATTCAGGGGTCCTGGAGAGGAGGGTCCGTCGGATAGTTGAACCTCGGATTCAGGAAGAGCAGTGTGGTTTTCGTCCTGGTCGCGGAACACTGGACCAGCTCTACATCCTCAGCAGGGTCCTGGAGGGTGCATGGGAGTTCGCCCAACCAGTCTACATGTGTTTTGTGGACTTGGAGAAGGCGTTCGACCGTATCCCTCGGGGAGCCCTGTGGGGAGTTCTCCGGAACTATGGGATACCAGGCCCTTTGATACGGGCTGTCAGGTCCCTGTATGACCAGTGTCAGAGTCATTGCCAGCAGTAAGTCGGGCTCGTTTCCGGTGAGAGTTGGACTCCACCAGGGCTGCCCTTTGTCACCGATTCTGTTCATTACTTTCATGGACAGAATTTCGAGGCGCAGCCAAGGTGTTGAGGGGATCCGTTTTGGTGGCTTTAGGATCTCATCTCTGCTCTTTGTGGATGATGTGGTCCTGTTGGCTTCATCATGCCATGATCTGCAGCTCTCGCTGGAGCGGTTCGCAGCCAAGTGTGAAGCGGCTGGGATGAGGATCAGTGCCTCCCAATCCGAGGTCATGGTCTTGAACTGGAAAAGGGTAGAGTGCCTTCTCCAGATCGGGGGGTGTGTCCTGCCCCAAGTGGAGGAGTTTAAGTATCTCGGGATCTTGTTCATGAATGAGGGAAAAAGGGAGTGGGAGATCGACAGGCGGATTGGCCTGGCAGCGTCTGCCGTCAAGCGGGCGCTGTACCGGTCCATCGTGGTGAAGAGAGAGCTGAGCCAAAAAGCGAAGCTCTCGATTTACCGGTCGATCTTCGTTCCCGCCCTCATCTATGGTCATGAGCTTTGGGTCGTGACCGAAAGAACGAGATCGCGGATACAAGCGGCCGAAATGAGTTTTCTCCATAGGGTTTCTGGGCTCTCCCTTAGAGATAGGGTGAGAAGCTCAGTCATCTGGGAGGGACTCAGAGGAGAGTCGCTGCTCCTTCACATTGAGAGGAGCCAGTTGAGGTGACTTGGGCATCTGGTCAGGATGCCTCCTGGACGCCTCCCTGGTGAGGTGTTCCAGGCACGTCCCACGAGGAGGAGGCCCCGGGGCAGACCCAGGACACGCTGGAGGGACTATGTCTCTCGGCTGGCCTGGGAACGCCTTGGGATTCCCCTGGAGGAGCTGGAACAAGTGGCCAGGGAGAGGGAAGTCTGGGCCTCCCTGCTGAAGCTGCTACCCCCACGGCCCAACCCCAGAGAAGCGGAAAAAAATGGATGGATGGATGGATGGATGGATGGATGGATAGTTTACCACTTTGTTTTTCTCCACAGATGACAATTCTGAAGCTGATTATGAACCTTAAGTGACAATTATAATATTTGGAACGATCTGGTCCTGGTTATTTTAGTTTCACCCCGGTCCTTTACGTCTGTATTGTCTTCACTTCCACAGACTCCAACATGGGAATTTCAGTGATTTATTTACTTCTCTACTAGGGCTGCATGACCTTAGGAAAAAGTGTGATATGTGCTGAAAAATTCAATGAATTTCCATATTAACAATGTTTTATTACAGAAGTTTCTTCAGGTCAAAGTCCAACTTAATGCATTCCCATATTTACCCTCTAAAATATGATTACAATGTGTTCTGCTTTGTACATGTTCATAAGAAGAAGTGAAAAATGCTTTATAGTGATTATCATGGTCTTGATTTTGTTTCATAACAAAAACCTGTTTTTGAGAATCACCTTATATATTTCACATAATGTAGTGCTTTGATTGGGAAGCATCAACACAAAGACTGTTTCCATTTAGACAATCAGAGTTGATGATGAGATGACAATCCTGAGTTTCTTAAAAACAAATCTTATTATGACATTTAATTTCACTTGTGCAATTTTTAGCAGTGTGCCATGAGATTTAACAGCTCTGGTCATTTATTGAGGTAAATAAAGAGCTGCTTAAGTGCAAAGTTCCTTCCAATAAAAACAGACAAAGATGCAAGGCAGCTACTTCCTGTTGTTCGTTCACATCTGTCACATCACATAGTGTCTCATTCTCATGTTTTAGATGCGCACATCTATCTGTAGAAGTTTAGTTTGTGCTGTACCGTCTTACAACCTGTGGAAGAGAACACTCTTTCATCTTTAGGGAAATAGATCATATCTCTGGCCACCTTGTTCGCCACGTCGCGGTTTGGTCTGAGGTTTCTGGCTTTCATCTCGGCCATGGCGCACTGGACTATGTGTATTTCCTCCACAGGCAGGAAAGGAACAAAAAAATCCACCAGGTTCTTGTCGATCAAACTTGTGTGAAAGAAGCCCCCTGTGGGACGGGAAACGGAAAAGGACTCTGAGCACTTTTACTTGATTTTAAGGAAAAGTTGTCGAGATCTCAGCTTACCATTTTGGTCATTGAACACAGACAGTGAGAGTGTTTTTTCCAGGTCTTTGAGCGTGATCTCTTCTCTACCTTTTCCCGCCTTCCAGAATTCTAGAGCCGTCTTAGTGATGTCGTCTCCTCCTGCGTTGCTGTCGGATACAAACCAGAAACGATACGTTGAAATTTAAATTGAAAATCCAGAGCAACCAATCGCCTTTTGAAGTCTCGTAATTATGAAACTGAGTTCACTTGTATAATTTAGCATTTTATGAAGGTCTCAAAGAATATCAGAGAAAATCCAATCTCATGAAGTTAGAGAACACAACAGACAGGTTAGAGATGAAACCGTTAGGTTCTGAAGCAATATCCCAAGCTGTGGACATCTCACAACGTTCAACGTATCATCTTAAAAAAGACGAGCTTCACACAGTAGCAAAGCTACCAACCTAAACTGAACCTGAGCATGGAGGTCATAAACCACAGAAGAAGCCAACGGCACCGTGGTAGCTTTTGGGGAGCCTGGAAGAAAACCTGTTTGAGGTTGCAAAGGAGTTCATACTGTAGTGGAAGTTCATCTTCCAGTCAGAGCGCCAATGGAAGTATTGGTCAAAGCATATTGATATGTCGGAATAGCCCAATCACATACCAGACCCACTTTCAGTACCGTTTCAGAGTTGTTTATATGACAACTACAAGGAAAAAAATGCTGTATTTTTCTGCATTTACTTCATGATCACAAACATCCATCATAACTCAAAATAAAAGTAGCCTATAGCGGTCCTCCTTAAAATGTAACCAGAATCTTGTGTGGTCTTACCTGAGGAAGATGAAGATGGACTTCCCATAAGAAACCCCATCCAGATTGTCATAGTATTCCAGGTACTGCTTAATGCTGTCAATCAAGCCTGGATGCATCTTGTCCATCTCGTCAAAGATGAACATGGAGCGCTCACAGTTGGTCACACTGTCTCTGACCCACTGCTGCAACTGAGACTGAGGACAAAAGCATGTCAGCTGGCTGAACTGGACAGAAAAAGACTCTCATCAAGTATTTCCCTCCAGGATTTAAAAACAGCAATTATCAAACCACCAAAAATTAAAACATTTAGTTATTACAAGGCCGAAATCTGTGTGTAGTGATGAACTCAGACTTTAACCTTCAGAGCCACATAAATACAGTTACAAAGTCGGCCTTCTATCACCTGAAGAACAGCCATAATGAACAAAAGTCCCAGGAAGATCTAGAGAAACTCATCTCATAATCAACTCTGTTGATTATTGCAACAGTGTCTGACAAATGTAATAATTGTTCATTGTTCACAATATAACTGGTTTCAGCATTATGTTTTTTTAAAGTAAAGAATTTTGAACTACCTTATTGTGCCACACAAATAAAGCTGACTTGATTAGAGATGTGGGGTATTCCTTACCTTGTAGGTATCAATCATATGTTTATGTGGGAAGTGAAAAGTGGATGTGAACAAGTGGACAAAGTCACTTTTCATTCCTTTGCTGTAAATGCTTTCGGCGATGAACTGGCTCACTAAGTTCTTCCCGGTGCCGGTCCACCCGTGGAAAGAGAGCACCAGGGGCTTCTTTGGGTTCGTGTTGCTCATGAAGCCGTTCACAGCTTTTAAGATGATGCTGGACGCAATGTGCTGTCCGAACAGCTTGTTGTCCAGGTCCGTCTCGAGCCCTGGAGAATTTAGATGAAAAGCTGATCAGGAGATTTGTGGCTGGAGCCATGAGTCATATAGGAAAGGTTTGCAGGGGGGCCATCATTTTTTTTCTGAATTTGTGGAGTAATCCCTGTTGTCTTGTCAATTAATAAGAATGAAAGCATGAGAATACCTCATACAAGTTGGAACAACAGATTTGAGCCCTTGAGATTGAAGAAATGCTTTCTAGCTTTTGTGGCAGATTGCATATTGAATATGAATAAGTTTATTTCAAACAAACAAAAAAAAAAATTAAAATATCCTAAATGGTGAATGATCATAGTCTGCTGAGATGATATATGTAGAAGTATTTGCCACAGGTGCTAAACTCTGTGAAGACAACAGTTTTCAGTTTCGCTTTCAAAGAACAAACGCGTTCGTCAAAAAGATATGTGAAACTTTAATTGTCGAACCACTCAGATTTTTTTTTACATAAAACGTTTTTATAGAATTAAATTTGACACAAAAAAACACACTATTGCTTGTATTGCTTACTCATATGCTTACTTGTACTATTGAAGGATATCCAAACGGGTGAGCAGGATTCGTAGGACAATAAAATGGAACACCATAAAATTCCTGTGCCAACAACGAGAACAGCCATTCCCACTGCGGTGTTGTCCAGCTCCTCCGCCTTGCTGGACAACAGAAGCAGCAAGATGAGCAGGACATGTTTCTTCCTCGGATGCATTTCGATTAGCAAGACAAACTGGGTTAAAACCAAAAAGAACACATTATTGTGGCGAAGCGTCTCGAAGTGGAAGTGTTGTTATAAAAGTGGTCATTCAAAGGTCCAAAGCTGCCTTATACTGTTTTATTTACCTTAAAAGCTTGTGTTATGTGTCCGTTTACTTAGGATAGATTAATCATATGCAAAATGGCGGATCTGTAATCAAAGGAACACTTCCTTAAACTTTCCATCAACTAACAAACTATGAACTACGTCATAACTGCCACGTAACTACGTACACTGAAACCTACCAACATTTATTAGTCGGGTTAATTTACACACTGTAAGCTGCTAGGACTTAATTTTACAGTGTGAGCAAATGTTTAGAATATACATTTATGTAGAGAGTTTATTTATGGTTAAACTCTAGTTCTGCTCATGAATAACAAATGAATGAGGACATAATTCTGAATCACCACCATTCAGAACTGAACAGTGACAAGGAAGCTTACAAATGGCATGCAATTATAACTGTGAACAATTCCCTCCAAGAACTATTATATTTTCACAAAAGAAAAAAAAACAAAGAAATAGCAGCACAAGATACCTTGGAAACTACTGACGCTGGTCAAGAACGCACACAGCTTTTCAGATCTGTGGATACTGTTATTTAATCTTAAGACTGTTTTTAGCTAAACCTGAAATGATCATATATTTTGCTGGACAATAAATTTTCCCAGTAATTATTGGGAGAAATGATAATGTTGACCATTTTCAAGTAATATATTGATAACGGCACAATAATACACATTGAATGTGCAAAGCTAATTCTAAACAGAAGTGAGGTTTGTCTTAACATACTTAATGTTTATGAAAAAAGCCTTTTTCCTACGAAAAAAACCCCAACTTATTTTGGTTTACAGTGTTTGTGGTTCTCCTGCTCCATCGGTTTTATGCTTTTTATTTCACCGTTTCACCTGAAGTTGCACTTTGCACAGTCATGCTATGCAACATGTTTGATTATTTCACAACTTTCAATGCCGGCCGATCCCATGAGGGGTTTACTGAAGTGATGAGCTGAATGAGCTGGAAGCTGGTGTTCCCTTTACATTAATGAGTAAAATGCTGATAATCAAAAATATTTTTTTTATTATTAGCTGTGATCCGAATGACTTCTTGGTGGTGTGTTTACAGCCAAGGAGCTTTCACTGCACAGCAGAAATTTACATTGACATTCAGAGGTAAGCAGTCACACTGAAAAGGTTTGCTTTCTTCTTAACACTTGTACAACCAACAGAGCATATACTTCCTCCCACTGCTTAAAAAGTAGAATACAGTAGCTCCATAAAGAAAGAATTAGTATAGCACTGAAACAATGAGAAATCATCTAAACTTTTTCCAACATTAATGTAACATTTATTCTGTACAAGTCAACTAAAGGAACAAAAAAAATCAGTTGGAATGGATTTTTTTTGTTGCAAAATACAGTTTAATAATTATGAAAACCTTAAACTAAAATGTGGTATGTTAAATTTCATCATCCACTCTACTTGAGTAAACACTAGGTCTGCACAATAGGAGGAAAATGTATAATTGTGATACTCTTGCTGAAAATTCCAGCAATATAAATTATTACCCGAAATTTTATTTTCCCGTCCTCCATGGGCAGCTCAGCCACTGAAACTATATATCAGGTGTAAACATTAAGAGCAGAGTCCATCCTGCTGGTCAAATACATCAAGAACACCCAGAGCAAATATTGTCCAAGGCTGATCTTTGTTATTTGAATTAGGAGTGCACCGACTGCAGTTTTTTGGCCGATCACTGGCCAACAATTTTTTTAAATGAATGACTTTTGTTTATTTTTGTTTCTAAAGTCACTAAATACAGCAACAAAGACACCAAGTTGGCAGCAATAGGATGACCTATTGCACCTACAAACATAATTTTCAGACTTTTGCGGGGATAGATAAGATCGGTGGATTTATGTACGCATCGGCCGATTGCTGATCAAACCAAAACGCAAGAAATCAGGGTTGATTTCTTCCGTTTATCGGTGCACCAAAATTATCGGTGCACCACTAATTTTGATTTTGCACGTACTGATATTGCGATGATATTTTGTCATGGCCAAGCTAAAGTTCAGAACAAACATCAATTGTAAATCGCCTCATGAAATAGACTTGGATTATTGTTGCAAGTCTAAATGCTGGATGAAAGACGCCCAGATGCTTAAATTAATAAAGTTTAAAGTTTATAAAACTAGGCTACTGCAGCTAAGCTAAAGCTTTCCAACTGATTTATTTACTTTTCAGCTGATCTGTATTAGAGTTGTACTAAATGATGCAATATTTGATAATGTGTGTAAGGTCTGTATTCTTAAGGTCTTTCTGCTTTTGGTTTCCTGAAAACAAAAATCATAGATTATCATCCGTCCGAATGTTGGAAAAATGAAATAAATGTCCATCTTAACAAGGATTTATTACAAAATGGCTTCAGGTCAATGTCTAAGTTAATTCTCTAAAACCTTCACCTTTTAAAATATAATTACACTGCATTATGTTGTCATAACGATAAATTTATCCGCAACATTACATGTGAAAATGTTTTAAAGCGATTTATCATGGACTCGTTTTCTTTTCGTAACAAAAACCTGACATTTTAAGAAGCAAGTGTTCGTTTTTGAGACTCACCGTATATTACACGTAATGTAGCGCTTTGATTGGGAAACGCCAACCGAAGCTGTTTCCATTCAGACGATCAAAATTGACGACAAGACAACAGTTTTGAGTTTCTTAAAAACAAATCACGTTACAACACTTCATTTCACTGATGTAATCTTTGCAGTGCAGTGAGGTTTAACAGTGCAGAATAAAAGACTTCCTGTTTTCACCCAACCTACACCACCAGCTGCTCGTTTATTGAGGTAAATGAACAGCTGTTGATCTGTAAAAATTCTACTAGAAACTGAGATAAAGATTTAAGGCAGTTCGTTCGCGTCAAGAACACGTCAGAGAACGGCTCCAAAAGGAAATCAATATTTAAGAGTTTTTGCAAGCAAACACAACCGTCCGAGACTGGCGACATAAAAGCAGAGGTTAAGCTCCTTAGCAAGCGACAAATCACTCTGACCGCTTGAATATTTCATCCGGCTGGCGCTGAGTGTAAGTGAGAAGGCCTCCTGATGGCTTGATGGCCACAAGGTCAGACAGAGAAATCTTCACTTAACTCTCTTCAGCCAGACTGGCTTCCTGTCTCTAGTCATTTTGGCTGCAAAGTTCTTTTTCTAAAAAAAAAAGTGCACTTAGTGACTCGTTTTCACGTCCTTCAGATGCGCACATCTATGTGTAGAAGTCCAGTTTGCTCTCTATCGTCTTGCAGCCTTTGACGGAGAACACTCGCTCAGATTTGGGGAAGTAGACCAAATCCCTGGCCACCATGTCCGCCACGTCGGGGTTCGGTTTGAGGTTTCTGGCTTCCATCTCAGCCATGGCGCACTGTACCACGTGCTCGTACTCCAGAGGCAGGAAGGGAACGAAGAAGTCCACCAGGTTCTTGTCGATCAAACTTGTACGAAAGAAGCCGCCTGAGGGAAGAGAAACGGAAAAGTACTTGAAGAACTTTACTTATTTTTGTTGGGTTTTTTTTTTTTTAAAAGAAACTACGACGTGACCTCGGCTTACTTTTGTTGTTGTTGAACACGGACAGCGAGAGTGTCGTTTCCAGGTCTTTGAGCTCGATCTCTTCTCGATTTTTTCCCGCTTTCCAGAATTCCAGAGCCGTCTGGATGATGCCATCTCCTCCTGCGTTGCTGTCGGGTGAAAACCAGAAGTGATACATAAAATCCAGTGCAACCAATTGCCTTTAGAAGTCTTGTAATTAGGAAACGGAGTTCACGTGTAGTTCACTATATATATATATATATATATATATATATATATACTGTATATACACTGCTCAAAAAAATAAAGGGAACACTTAAACAACACAATATAACTCCAAGTAAATCAAACTTCTGTGAAATCAAACTGTCCACTTAGGAAGCAACACTGATTGACAACCAATTTCACCTGCTGTTGTGCAAATGGAATAGACAACAGGTGGAAATTATTGGCTATTAGCAAGACACACTCAATAAAGGAGTGGTTCTGCAGTTGGGACCATAGACCACTTCTCAGTACCTATGCTGTCTGGCTGATGTTTTGGTCAGTTTTGAATGTTGGTGGTGCTTTCACACTCGTGGTAGCATGAGACGGACTCCACAACCCACACAAGTGGCTCAGGTAGTGCAGCTCATCCAGGATGGCACATCAATGCGAGCTGTGGCAGAAGGTTTGCTGTGTCTGTCAGCGTAGTGTCCAGAGGCTGGAGGCGCTACCAGGAGACAGGCCAGTACACCAGGAGACGTGGAGGAGGCCGTAGGAGGGCAACAACCCAGCAGCAGGACCGCTACCTCCGCCTTTGTGCAAGAAGGAACAGGAGGAGCACTGCCAGAGCCCTGCAAAATGACCTCCAGCAGGCCACAAATGTGCATGTGTCTGCACAAACGGTTAGAAACCGACTCCATGAGGATGGTATGAGGGCCCGACGTCCACAGATGGGGGTTGTGTTGGGCTCACAGCCCAACACCGTGCAGGACGCTTGGCATTTGCCAGAGAACACTAGGATTGGCAAATTCGCCACTGGCGCCTTGTGCTCTTCACAGATGAAAGCAGGTTCACACTGAGCACATGTGACAGACGTGACAGAGTCTGGAGACGCCGTGGAGAGCTATCTGCTGCCTGCAACATCCTTCAGCATGACCGGTTTGGCAGTGGGTCAGTAATGGTGTGGGGTGGCATTTCTTTGGAGGGCCGCACAGCCCTCCATGTGCTCACCAGAGGTAGCCTGACTGCCATTAGGTACCGAGATGAGATCCTCAGACCCCTTGTGAGACCATATGCTGGTGCGGTTGGCCCTGGGTTCCTCCTAATGCAGGACAATGCTAGACCTCATGTGGCTGGAGTGTGTCAGCAGTTCCTGCAAGATGAAGGCATTGAAGCTATGGACTGGCCAGCCCGTTCCCCAGACCTGAATCCGATTGAGCTCATCTGGGACATCATGTCTCGCTCCATCCACCAACGTCACGTTGCACCACAGACTGTCCAGGAGTTGGCGGATGCTTTAGTCCAGGTCTGGGAGGAGATCCCTCAGGAGACCATCCGCCACCTCATCAGGAGCATGCCCAGGCGTTGTAGGGAGGTCATACAGGCACGTGGAGGCCACACACAATACTGAGCCTCATTTTGACTTGTTTTAAGGACATTACATTAAAGTTGGATCAGTGTGTAGTGTTAGTTCACTTTAATTTTGTGTGTGGCTCCAAATCCAGGCCTCCATTGGTTAATAAATTTGATTTCCATTGATGATTTTTGTGTGATTTTGTTGTCAGCACATTCAACTTTGTACAGAACAAAGTATTCAATGAGAATATTTCTTTCATTCAGATCTAGGATGTGTTATTTGAGTGTTCCCTTTATTTTTTTGAGCAGTGTATATATATATATATATATATATGTATATATATATATATATATACAGTACAGACCAAAAGTGTGGACACACCTTCTAATTCAATGGGTTTTCTTTATTTTCATGACTATTTATAAGGCAAGAAATCCCACTTATTAACCTGACAGGGCAGGTTGACCTATGAAGTGAAAACCATTTCAGGTGACGACCTCTTGAAGCTCATCAAGAAAATGCAGAGTGTGTGCAAAGCAGTAATCACAGCAAAAGGTTGCTACTTTGAAGAAACTAGAATATAAGGGGTATTTTCAGTTGTTTTACACTTTTTTGTTTAGTGCATATTTCCACATGTGTTATTCATAGTTTTGATGCCTTCAGTGTGAATCTACAATGTCAATAGTCATGAAAATAAAGGAAACTCATTGAATTAAAAGGTGTGTCCAAACTTTTGGTCTGTACTGTATATATATATATATATATATATATAGCCCTAAGAAAAATGCTTTGTTTCTCTTCATTTACTACATTGACAAAAATCAATATAAAACCAAGAGTATTAATTTCCTAGGACACAAGCCAAATCTTCTGAAGACTTAGTCGTTTACCTGAGGAAGATGAAGATGGATTTCCGATAAGAAACCCCGTCTAGCTTGTCATAATAGTCCAGGTATGGCTTAATGCTGTCAATCAGGCCCGGGTGCATCTTGTCCATCTCGTCAAAGATGAACATGGAGCGCTCACAGTTGGTCACATTGCCTCTGACCCATTGCTGCAACTGAGACTGAGGACAAAAGCAAGCAATGAAAACAGGTCAGACAGCTGAAATGTGCTGTAAAACTCTGCATGGACTATAATTCACCTTGTAGGTGGCTATGTGCTCCGCGTGTGGGAAGTGAAGTGTGGACGTGAACACGTGGACGAAGCGGCTGTGCATTCCTTCGGCGAAAACGCTTTCGGCGATGAGCTGGCTCACAAAGTTCTTCCCGGTGCCGGTCCACCCGTGGAGAGAGAGCACCAGGGGCTTCTTCGGGTTCGTGTTGCTCATGAAGCCGTTCACAGCTTTTAAGATGATGCGGGATGCAATGTGCTGTCCGAACAGCTTGCAGTCCAGGTCCGTCTTGAGCCCTGGAGAATTTAGACAAGAGAGGCATCAGGATTGGTTGAAGTTAGGTCCATTCTGATTTTTCCCTCTTGTTTTCCGTTTGGTTTTTCACTCTCCTAGGGTTTCATGATTCGTAACCGTGGCAACAAGATGGTTTCCACTGATCAAAATGGTGAAGGATCACAACCTTGACTCCAATGTCTCTCTACCTGGATTTCCAACTATATGGTAAGACAGAGATTTAAAGAGGAGCTGCAAAAGCAAATGAGGCAGATTAGCAATGCTTGCCAACAACTGGAGATGTCATCCAGGATATACTACTGTAAATATCTTATTTTTCCCTGGATATTGTGCTATAAGGTTGACAAGGTAAAAGTGTCTTCAGTCAGAGGTTTCTGCAGAAATCTTTTCGAAACTGACTGCTACTGAAGTTGGCTGCAGAAGAAGGAGAAACGGGGTAACGACACCTCTATGCCACGACAATGAATAACAAACTGTATTAACTATTTATGTCCGTTTTGTTGTTTATGAGGGTTTTGTTTTTGTTGTTTTTTTTAAGTTTCTTGAGCCCTCTAATGTGCACTACACTGCTGTGGAGATCTACAGATGCAGACATTCTGCAACATTAGCTAAAAGGGCAATATTTTCCGCTTTCAGTTTACATTACCCCACCCCCACAAGCGCCATTTTACCGCCTTTTACCGTTAGTGCAAAACAATAACAAAGTAGATTTCTTACACCAAGCTCAAGCATTAACGCTGCATCCGAGCTCACCTGTTGCGTTATAGGCTATCCATTTTGGATCGCACGTTTCCTTGAAGTATTTGAAGATAGCCCGCCCCAGCGCGGCCCCGAAACCGACCACCACCGTTGTTGTGATCGGATCAAACGCGCTCACCAACCCGCTGAACGCCAGTGTCACCCACAAACAGATATGCGAAGCCTTCATTGTCGAGCCACAAGGGTTATTTCCGACATAAGACGTTTTTGTGTCATAAAATGGTAGAGCACGAGAAAAAGAAACGACGGAAAGCCTGCAACGGGCGCTTCCGCCTACGTCATTTTTTGAGCTTCGTTCAAGTCAGGGTTGAAAAAATGGTTTAAATTGGATACTCACGAGGATTAAAGTGAAAAAAATCCCCAACAACACTAAAAAGCAGCAGTCTTTGCAGGATTGTTTGCTTACTTGTTATATTGAATGATATCCACTCGGGTCGGCAGCACTCGTGGAAGTAGTAGAAAATGTTCTGGTATCTCGCTAAAATCCCCGTGAGAGCCGCAGCCATTCCTACTGCGATAGTGGTGCTAATGGGTTCCAGCGCCTCCGCCATGCTGGAGTAGAAAAGCAACCAGAGGAGCAGGACGTGTTGCTTTCTCGGCTGCATTTCTTTCGCGAAGGCAAACCGGGATAAAAGCCGAGAGGGACGCGTTGTTATGGCGAAGCGTCCCGAACGGGAAGTGCTGCTGTGGTTCAACTGGTGACGTCAGGGTCCAAAGGTTCTTCTTCTTCTTCTCCTTCTTAAAGGGGATCAGTTTACACATTAATGGCTGAGTTTCCCTAACTCTTACAACCTCTGAATCCATGAAGTAAAGACATATCTTTATCACAAGTCACTAATGACTGTTCTCTTTTTATCGCTTTACAAAATTGTTGCTTAAATATAATCATTGGAGATTATATGAACACCACTGTTACACAGTTGGGGTCATGACCCTAGGGTCAAGATTAGCAAAAACGTGGCTGTAAGACACGTCATAATGTTTCACATTACAAAATAATAATTGTTTATATATATTCTTAACCTTTCTGCTAAAATATTTTTGTTTTGCTCTTGATAAAGCAAAAAAAAAAAAAAGCTTAAAAGAGATGTCATCTGCTTAATGAGTGGAGCCTGGTTTCTGATAGTAAAAATATCTCCACAAACCCAAATGCAACTTTTTCTGCGTCATGTACAAAATGTTGAAAAAAAGAAGCACCAGACCAAATACATTTAAGTGAGACTTATCAGCCTCATGGTGGCGCTACAGCACAGCTGAGATAGGTCCCAGGGATTAAGAACCAGACATAAAACGCACAAAACACACAATTCCCGACCAAACTTTAATAAAAGCATAGAAAAAAATGAAAGAGAAAAAAAAAACCTCATCTCCATTAGGATGCAGAAAATAAGACAGAAACTGGATGAATACTGTGACAAAATAAAACATCACTGCTGGTGCCATGGAGATACTGTTGTATCTGAAATCACAGTCATTCCTCCAGGTTGGCATTGATCAACATGTAAACAATGGAGATTCTTTTCAGAAAAGATAAATAAACAAGTAGCAGCCAATTGTGGAAGCAGCCTATTTTTATGTGGAGGAATAAAACTTCCCCCAGAAAGATGTGGTCGCCGTTTCAGCCGTCATCAGGTGGGAAAAGGCAGTGTGTGGATGCGATCTGATGACTGGATGATTGGAGCTCTTTGCTCTTTCCTTTCATTTCTCCAGCGCATATTCCCACAGTAGTTAGGAGAAGGCTACCAGAGGGCACAGGTCAACCTTTAATCCTTCCATAAACAGAAAGCAGTGCCACCAATCACACTTAAACGCTCCCTCCAGCCCCCCACTCCCACTCCCACGCTGTTCACCTCGTCTCATGCTCGCCTGGAGGACGGTCTCTCGGAGAATCAAAGCACATTCCTGTGACATGAACAATGAGATGATCCACAGAAAGGAGGCTCAGAGAGCCACATCTGAAGATCTGCATGTACATAATGCTGGAAGATAAGAAAGCCAGGTGTGTTTTCCAGTGGTGGTGCTGCTCACCCACCAGGAGGGGTGCGAACAGCGAGCATGAGGTGTAGCTGGGTATAATTCCTGTTATTTGTCCCAATCTAATTTTAATTATTGTTATTTTATTTTGTCTAGAAAATATAAAAAGGTCACAGAGATGATAGAAAAAGAACCTGTAAGGTTAAGGTCACTGGTTGATGGATAAACTTGATCTGCAATGAAAAGAAATAAAAACATTCTTAACTGTAAAAGTCCTTTTATAGATATCTCACATTTGGATAAACCCAGGAAAAGTAACAATGATTATTTAATTGTGATTTTTAAAAAAATGTTTATGTAGAATTATGAAGATTTTTATATTATCTCAAACAGGGTTAGCTGTAAAACAATGTTGTTTACCTTTTACTGCCAAAGCTGACAATAGTATTTTTGATTCATAAAGCAGGGGAGCAAACATGTAGGTACAGTAGGCATGTAAAATGTCGCACCTTTTTTGAGCAATTATCGCGTTGAAGAATTTTATTTTATTTACTTTGATGTAGCTTTTTGAAAGAATAGGACCAGATTGTGGAATTTGTGGACTGGAATTCCAAATTGTATGTCAAACAGCCTTTATGTAATGTAGTATTTAAAAGATCGTCTAAATCTGTTCTCTAAATCTGAAGAGTTCGGGGAGAATAAGAATCAAAATCGCACAAATCAACACCAAAATCTGAACCTGTTGCCACAGTACAGATATGAATGTGTCTTTTTCCACATTCATGTCTTATATTATTTAGAATAAAATAGGCAGTTTGTTGATTTGTTCCTTTTCAAAGTTCTTCTTTTTTGGCTTTCTTAGCACACTCGAATGTTTCAGAGCTTTAAACAAATTGTATTATCTGTCAAATATAACCTGAGTAAATACAACAACAACAACAAAAAACAAAATCATACAATGGCTTTAATTTATTTGGGTTAAAAAAATTGTCTCTTTGGGAAAAAGAAATTACCCCAAAATCTAATAACTTGTCATGTCTTAATGTCGTCCCCCACCCCCTTAGTAAATTAAATCATTTTGAAATTATTTTTCTCCAAATATTGACATAAAATGAAGTACATATTTTTGCGAAGCGGGCAGCACAACTATATTTTGTTGCCTCTGATCTGTTGTAAAACTAGCAATCTGTGCAGGACTTAAGCTCTTCTGCTGGTGGCGCTGCAGACACATTTTAGTAATACCAAGCTTCAGTGGAAACCATAGGGAGTTCCATCATGTTCTGCTTTCAGGAGTGAAATGGGAGGCTCACATTCGACAATCTCTGGTTGTAATATTTATTGCATGGAAAATGGCAAATAAAAACAGAAATGTTTAATGAACGTATGAACAATACAAATGTTACTCTGGTCTAAAGAAAGAGTGACCTGCTGGAGTACAAGACTTATGTGGCGTGGGAAAAAAAACTGTAAAAAATTCAAAATCATTGATATGATGAGAAACAAAACTTATATTGAACTCAATAATGGGCAACGATATACAACATTTGGTTATCTAAAACCAAATCTAATCTCTTCTTGTGAATTAACGGAGTGTTGTTGCAGCAAGAAATGAAGCTATAAACTTGGTAAAGGTAATTTTATTAAGATTGCACATTTTCAGCAACAAGGCAATACAAAGGGCTTTAACTAGAAAAAGAATCTAATGTTGATCTAAAGTATGTAAACTCGATACTCCTATTCGGGGTTGGTAGATGAGTATCCTCTGGTCTAATTCCTTTTCTAGTTTGGAAGAATAGGAGTCGAAAACGTAGTTGCTAAGGTAGCTTTTCTGGATTCTAAGTTTGTTCTGATCCCTGTTCTGGGTTGCTAATAGATCTTTTCCCAGGATTTTTTTGTACTGATGCACAGATTAGATATTTGTAAATTCTCATCTTCAGTTTTGTCATGCATAATTCTTTTTTCTTTTTGTTTACTAAAGAGCTTTCAAACTGTCTCAATCCGGCTTTTTCGCCATAACAAGTCAATATCATGTATTTTGAGCAGAGACGTCGTCCCACCATACGTGGTAGAGCAGTCACAGTAAAACACGGTTTTATCCTTTTAAGGCAAAACTACTGCGGCCTTAAGATTGATCAACATCTTCATATTAGGACGGTTTTGTATTTTTCTCAAATATGTCTAAAGCCAACATATGCTGTGAACAACAGAGGTGAGGTTGGGTACATTTAAGCTTCCTGTTTTCCACTAAGATCTCGAGACCGACGCCCTCTTGAGTTTAGTGCTACTGGTTAGCGTCCTGAACGAAGAGCTGAAATTTTTTCCCTTAAATGTCTTCTTACATCTGTTCATTTCTTCTGCCTCAGACATTAAACAGTTCACTTCTACTTGGAGAAGAACGTTGTCGCCGCCACAACTCGGTAGTGCTTCTGTGTGTTGTGCTAATTGCTCTAAAAAAAGATTTCATTTGTGATTTTCCAACTGGTCGCTCACCAGGTAGGACCAATCAGTTTGAAAATTGGCCAATTGTCACCATCAAGCAATTACTTGGTCCATCTTTAGGCAATTTAATTTTATTGATATATTTTGGTGCCAATATTTTCATGCGGTGTTTTAGAGTTTTGCGTGGAATACCGACATTAAGATTCGGTGCTTCTTTGAGACAAATAATTTCTTGGATATTTTATAAAGTAAAATTCTACAGCAAAAGACGTTTCGTCTTTCCCTGTTGGGACAAACATCTTGCTCTATAACTGACAGACTGAAGTACCACCACTCATCTCGATATGTGGGTGGATGGACAATAAAACATAATCTTAAACTACTGTCTTACTTGTTTTGCAGAAAATGTAAAAATCAAACGTGAATCGGGATTTCTAAAAATTCTTGACAACTGGCCGCCACATGGAATAAAAACAGAGCAAAGAGAGGAAGACGACGTTTCGAAAGCATCTCCTCCGTGATGGATTATGATCATCGAAGGGCAAAAAGTTTAGCTCTTATAAAATATGACAATGATAACTCAAAACACCAGAACCAACTGTGTTTGTGTTCTGGTTTGCTCATCCGCCAGGAGAAGAAACCTGGATGATCCCGGGCTCGGCTTCCCACGGATAATCTGCAACACCTGCTGTCAGATCCAAACGGATGCACCACATGTGTGTAAGCCTCAGCAGGGAGTGAATTATGATGGGGGTTTTCTGCTGGTTTCCATGTAAACAAAATCGATTTTTACATCTCCGCGGAGACAGTTTTTTTTTTTTTTTTGTCATGCCAGTCGCTGCGGTGGCAGCAGTTAAAATCCTCAACCTTGGGACGGGTTTCCCATGTCGGACGTAAATGTCCCCCATGCAGCGGCGAGATGGAGCTCTCACTTCCCATCATGCACCAGGACAATGCAGAGCAACAAAAAACGACAGGCCCCAAATTCTACGCCGAGGCTTGTCAATAGGAAAAAAAACGCGCCTTAGCGACAATGCCTGCAGTCATTTCACAAACATTCCCTATTGTGTCAGAGCAGCGGTACATAATGTAAACATCCTCTCTCTGTGCCGAGACGCAACTATATTCGGACTCCCCACAGGAAGTGACTTCATGTCCAGCGTCCGCCGCACTCTTCCTCTCTCAGGTGGGGAACATACTTAGCAGCGGACCTCCAGGGTCAAGGAAGCAGAGGTTAGACTGTGATGCCACTGAATGCTACAAGCAGCAAACACTTCCTGGTTTGTTTTTTTTAATTCATATTTATGAACACATTTCTGTTTGGGTCACTACATTCGTTTGCCTAATCTTGTTGTGATCTAAATGTTTGTGTTGTTGTCCATTGTGTGAATTTCCAGTGATCTCGGGAGGTTGTTTTTTTTTTACTTTTGGAAAATGGCAAATTTATATCCCAGTGAAACAGGAAAACATGCATCAGTAATAATAAACTCCTTGATGGTGGGTAAAAACTGAATATTTGGATTAAATATCACATGGTATTACAGACTTTAAAGACCAGATGATTTTAATTAAATCTCTGGTGGATTCCATCAGAAAACGTACAATGGATCGTAATTGTGTTTTCCACAATTTTCCACAAAGAGTATATAATAGTCATGATATCATACAAAAAAAATGTTTCTCCGTTTCATTTTAATTCTGGGATGATTAGTTGAAATGGAAAATCACATCATGACATTGGAACTGTGAAATCTAGAGGGCTGATTGTGTGGCAAAAGAAAGAAAATAAATAAATTGTTTTGGTTCTTTTTCTTAGTTTATGAGAAAATTCTGGTGTGTCTTATAGCCAACAAATATACAGAGACCTGTCTGTCTTTAGCTCAGCTTACAGTGAGCCAGGTGGGGAACAAGGCTGAAGAGCACAAGCAGCGAGCTAACGGTCTGACGAAAAGGCAGACATACTTGGCTGACATTCATAAAACCTGAGAGGAAGCTTTAAGGGTCGAGTTTTGGTATAGTTTAAAGCAAATCCACATGTAACACGCAGCAATGCATGCAGAGAAACGTGCTGACTGGAGAGAGTGGAGAAGGAGTGGAGAAATACCTGTCCGCGAACTGTTTTGGTTTGTAAAGCAAACATATTTCTGTACATTTTGAACTTAGCACCACTTCAGGGAAAAAGGTTGGCTAGGTTCAAGAAGGCCAGATTGGTTATTGGTCTCACTCGTGATCGATCCCAGAACACGCATGGATGAACGGATGGATGCTTCATCTGGGACGCTATTTTAACTGTCTGGGAAATTTAAGGGACATGTCGGGCATGGGTGTTACCAAAACAACACTAAAACAAAAAGCTCTACGCACCGATTAGCAACAGATCCTTTCGTATATGAAAGTTGAGCTGATTTCAAAAGGCGTGAAGTCAAGTGACCGCGTTTACAGAGCAAACAGGAAGGCAGGGAGACAGTTGAGATGCTAAACCAGCTTTTAGGAGCAGTAACAGTTAAAGGACGGGGCAATCAAACCAATCTGTGCCGACCTTCACTTGTTTGTTTTTTTACTTTTTATTGTTGTTGTTGGAGTATTTGAGTGTCCTTCTGGTCTGGCAGCCAAACAAACACAAATCGAACTGGGGTCACAAGTTCTTCACACAGGTGCCTCGGAGGAATCCCAGCAAGGTCCTGACAGCTTGTCTTCACGACAAAAAACCACAATAAAACAATTTTTCACAGCCATCAGAAACCCCCAAATCTGTGGCTACAGTGTCACAAGTAACAGCTCCGAATCGGATTTTGCAAGGCTGCGGCCAGGTCAGAAACAGTAGTAGATCATCTAGCCATCAACTATTGTACCATGTGTGAATCCCTGCTGTGAGAGGGGGCTTGGGAACGGCCTGCCACAGACGGAGCAGAGAGACGGAAAGGAGGAAACCCCGAATAAATGAAAGGGGCTGGGGAGGGGGGTGAGTGGGGAAGGACGGGTAGGTTGGGGCGAGAAACAAACAAACATGGGGCTGGTTTTACATCCACCTGCTCTGGCAGCTGTTTTATATTATCTGCTGAGGGTTAACTGTCTGAGCGATTTGAATAAATCTTCAAGTCCTGCGAGTGAAAGTGTGTAAATCAAGACTTTAGGCCAGCACAGCTTCGTAGGCGGTGGAGTCGATGGTGAGATCTTGGACAGTAAAAAGCAAGACTGTAAATACTGAGAGTAAAATGGGTGAATCAAAGAATGGATATCAGTCAGAGTTTCTCTTCCTGTCGTGGATCTCTTTCATCTCTCTAATCAGAATCCTTTTGAAACGTAATGGGTAGTGTTCTTTAAGATTTATGGTATGTGATTGATTTACAGCAAATTAAATCAATACTCAGTAATTTGCTAAGAACATTAAAACAAGAGTATTCTAAGTTTAGAATGCAGATGATTTTCGACTTACCTTTTTCTTTAAGCATGTTGTTGAACCTCTCCAACAGTCAGAAAATGCTCTGACTGGAGAAATGTAAGCTTGTACAGACAGATTCGTTGGAAGAGAGCTAAACTGAAAAACTCTCAGCCGGTTGTCGTTTAAATTAAACGCTAAAATAACAGCAGAAAAAATTGCGAAATTGGAGAGTAGAAGCAGAATGTAGCAGAGTTAGGAAAAGGTGCCTTGATGTGCAACTCTTAGGTATGAGTTTTATTAAAGGGGAAGGGCTTAACTCTCATTTTGGGTGTTTGTCTCATGGACTAACATTTAAATGTTTTTTTTAATTATTATTATTGAGGATGGAGAATAAATGTATAATTTTACATTTTCAGACAAAATGTAAAAGGTAATATGAAATATGAAAAGATGAATTAAGATTACAGCGGAAAGAAATGCATACACAAAGATAACGCTGACACAAAAACCGCCTCAGCTGTGTGATTTCGGGGGAACGATGTCAGTCTCCTGACGAAGATGGAGAGCCAGAGGTTGCTGAAGCCATCTGTAGCCTTTTCTACTTTGCTACTCATTTACTCCGCCGCTCCTGCCCTTTGACCTCCCCCTCTCCTGCGCTCGCCCACTCACACTCCGAGTTAGCAAACACGAGTTTGAGATAAACACTGTGGGCTGATTAGACTGTGAAAGTGAATCAGTGCGGGTTCACTTGGAACGGGATGCTGATAAGAGCCGCCGGTGACTCTGGTGATCAATGGTCACGCACCATCTGCACAAGGAGGTGTGTATCCGTGTGTGGATGTTTGTCCTCCATACTAACCTTCTCCTTCCCCCTCCAACAACCCCCATCTCTTCCAGCCAGTTGTCAAATTCAAACAAGAACTTCTGGAAAGACGGGGATCGCGATTGGCTCATAGCGAAGCACAAATTTTGGTTTGTGGAAAAAAAAAAAGAAAAGCCATTCAAAGCAAGAAAAATAAATTGTCCCCATTGATAAAATAGGAATTTACTATGATTGATCACATATCTTGAAAAGTTTGGTTTCAATTTCAAGAGATACACTATTAAGAAATCTATTAAATGGAAACTGTCTGACATGATGAGGTAAGGGATCTCAAAAATCAAAGGAAACTCAGAAACCGACCAGAAATAAAGTCACTGGTGAAATCTAAGGCAATGGGACTCTACTGAACTACAATAAGGGGCCATTTTCCACAACTGAAGACAATTTGCTACTCTAACCTTTCCAGAAATAGCTTCCCTACCAAAATTACTCCAAGGGAGCATTGATGACTCATCCAGGACGCATCTTGGATGCAAGATTTGCATCCAGGGGCCAATGGGAGTGCTCTAAGGTAAAACATAGTGTTGGCTAAAAAGAACACTAAGGCCGATCCCACATTTGCTGAAAAATATCAAGATGACCCCCATAGCAAGGAAATACTTTATGGAGTGAAGAAACTAAATTAGTATATTCTTAATGTTCCTGTTATATCTCGTACAGCATTGCAGAAAAAAGCTCACTATATCTACAGTCAGTCATTGTGGTGAGCATGATAGAGTGGGACTGCTTTGCTGCTTCAAGCATTGAACAATGTGCTTGAATCGATCGTGGCTAGCTGTGTTTTCATTACACTTGAAAATCTCCACTGGCGTTCAGGCATGAATCGTCAGGCTTGTTTTGTGTCTTTAAATGCAACCAAATCCAGACGTAGAACACAACGGACACCCTACTGGGTTTATTTTCCTCGATTTGTTGGAAAGACAGTCAATCAGTTGCCAGTCCACGTATATTCTGGTGAAATACAAAGTGTCCTGCTCATCACTTCTCTTCCCCTCTTCTTGAGGCCTCAGCGCCACAGGTTGCGCACACGATACGACGCGAAGCAACTTTACCCTGCAGAGATCCAAACAGAAAGTTATCTATTGGAGACTTTTTCACTGTCAGCTGACCAGCGACATCGTCAGGCGGCGTTTCTTCCCAAACAGACCACCCTGCTCTTCCATATGATAGAGTTCTAACTCTACTTTTCCTTCACAGCTTTGCTTTTGTTAGACACCCTCCCCCCTCACACTCACACACACTCTGTCCACCCTTTCCTCCTGTTCATCTCCTCATCTATCAGCCTGCAATGTGGCTCATGTATTATTGTTGTGTTAACTCAAGGAAGCAACGGTGGACCGGAAGATCTGCTCCTGCAGATTGAACTACTGACTAAATGACGCTTCCTGTCTCCCGCTCCCCTTTTATTTCCCCCCCCCCTTTCTAATGCTGTCTGCAGGACTATTACATCAACACTAAAAGTCTCGTGCTACTGTACAGACCTGGTTAGTGGTCCATTTTGTGAGTATGTGACAGTAAAACGATTTTTGCTGTTAGTCTGCAGTAAATACAAAGTATTTTGCAAAACAACCACAAACATAAATGTATTTTATACAAACATTGGATTTTCTTCCAGGCGACGCCCCATGTTTAGTTCCATGTATTTTTCCATCAGCTCTGACCAGCTTCACTGCCCCTACTGAAGGAAAGCATCCCCACAGTATGAAGGTACCGTGTTTCAACATGAGGAGTCTAAATAGGAGGTAATGTGCTGCATAAATCTTCTGCAACACCTAGCATGACTCCGGACGATGGCTTTGTCTGCAGTAACCCACGCATTTCTGTTGTGGTCAAGAGTTGAGCCAAAAAAAAGAAGGTAAGTTCTTGATTTGAAAGTTCATCCACGCTGTAACTGTCACCCTATGTTTTCAGACGTCGACTGGGGAGAAGTTCCACGTTTAGATGACGCCGCCATGGCACCTGTAGTTGTCATGCCGGGCCACTATATGGCGCTGTGATTTTTGCATGTCATCGAACGCATTTGCACTTTTGACCCTTAGTTTCCACCTTATTGTAAACAGTAGCCTATCGCCATCTCTTAGGAACAAAGTGCTATTGTAATGCATATGTTCCATATTACAAATTGTGTTAAGTTAAACCTGTAGTATGTAACTTTTGTAAAAAGAAATAAAAAAATGTACAAAAATTTTTACATATTTGTTAAAACTGTCACTATGTCGTGACGGTAATAATATGAGACAGATAATCTGTAAAACAAAGTGAGCTGCTCCACCTCCTTTCTGAGCTACTATTGCCATCTGAAAAGCAACCAATCAGAACTAGGAGGAGGGTCTTATCACTGCCAATCATGCTCTTGTACGCACTGCTTAATGTGCTAAAGGTGGAGAAACAACTTACCGTTACAGGAAAATCACTTATTATCCTTTGTCATCAGGAAGAAGCCGTATTATAGCAGAGAGTGACGGGGTTAGGGCGAATGGCAACGCTAAGGCCCTCCTCCTCGCTCTGATTGGTTGTTTCTAGTTAGCACTGGGGGAAGGCAGATAAGCTTGATTTCTTTCTCAAATTTTCCATCTCATTCATTCATACCATACTCTGGTATGAACATACCAGACCATAGACCATAGAAGCTCTTTAACTTTACAAGCTGCAGTATGTCAAGTTACACACTGTAGCTTTAAGTTGCACAACACAGCACAATGCCATCTTGTGTTTGTTGTTATCTGCCCGTGTTTACCTAAAAAAAGTGGCTCACTCCGCATACATTTGTCACCACTGAATGAATTATGATGTACACACAAGTAAAACACACTCTACCAGCCCTCGTGGATGTTTGCTTTCCCTGCAGCAGAATGCCATATTAATCAGGAGTCAAAGGTCACAGAAGGTTTGCATCGGAAAATAAAAAAAAATCCACCCTGAAACACGGTACAAATGTAACCTGCACTCTTCACCGCCAATACATCTACATTTACATCCAGGGGGGGAGGGTCACATACAGAAATGTAAAGTCCGGGTCGAGAATCAGCAACCCAAACTGGTTCTGACCGATGGAATGAGCGAAGGCTCAGATCAAGAACATCAAAGACAAGTCAACAATCGCAAGGTTTTCGCTTTGCTTTGTTTCAAAACGGTGAGGTCAACCAAGCGGATGCATTTGTATAAAAGGTCAAAGGTGCAGATGTGCGCTTCTTCTTTTTTTTTTTTTTTTTCCTTTTCTCTCGGGTGGGGCCAAGCGGGAGGCTTGGGGCGAACGGGCCTGCAGCGCCGAGATAAATTCAGAAGGGAGTCGGTGGGAAGTGCTCTCACATCACTTCCCGTCTTTGTTTGAGCCGCTTTTTTCCGAGGCTCGGAATGCAGTTCCTGTTAAAGAGGTGAAGGAATTCAAAACAACACCATTAACCTCTGCGTAGAGGAGCGACGGGGAGGGAAACAAGTTGGGATGCTTCTGCGTGAATTATTAAAACGGACAAGATTCACATCTAGCTGCAAATGTGCTGCAAATACTAAATGTGTTGTTTTTTTTAAGCTAGTAGAAGTACCCGGTTCCATAGCACCGTTGAGTGTCTTGTGTGTGTATATCAAAGGGTTTGTGGGAGACGGAGAAAACAGGGGTACCACGCCCGCTTCACATCCTGTGGCAGGTTTGTCCTTGTGGATGTGTCTCATGGCCGCCATCCAGAGACACGCCAAAAACCCTCTCGTTCCAACATAAATCCTCGTCTTTCAAAAGGAAGTGTGTGTACTTGTGGGCATAAATTTGCCTGCTTGCACACAGTCTTTCGCCCCAACGATAAACCGCCTTCGGTTCAGCCGATCAGCTCATTCCCACAGCTTCCAGCACCTACATCTGACTGTGTCATGGTGACGCTGGGCCATCAGTCATGCTGTCCTCACCTACAGCGGGTCCACAGGCTATTATTAGCTGATGGGCATCTGTCTCCCGGGAACTGTCAGCGATGCCCAGCTCTGCACACACAGACAAGCGGAAATCCACCTCTTTTCTCCAGAACTTCCCCCTCATCTCCACTCCGAAGTCCCTCTAATGACTCTCCAGGAAACTGCAGTCAGAAGCAGAGGGATTTCAACTGAAATGCAGCAAATCCTTCTTTTTTTTCCCCCTCCCAAATCCAGTTTGGCAGTAATGGGTGCACGAGTTCCCGCTATTTTTGGACATTAAAACCCCTCGATAGGCACCAATGTGTGCTTACCATCGTCAACCCCACTGTGTGTGCCAGCTTGAAACGAAAGAGTGGGAGTCGAGGAACGTGCGAGTTTTTGTTCTCTTTCTCTGGGTCTTTGAGAGGCAATCACAGTAGTCTAAAAGAGGGAAATAGTGCAGAGATTCCCCAGTGTAAAGTATCGTAATGTTTTTATTTCCCGGGTAAGGGGCTCTGCTTACGCACATCCATCATCACCGGAATAATTTGACGTGTCGGACATTTGTTCTCCCCGTAAGAGTCAGGTGAGAAGACAGCTAGCTCTGCGCTAAATGCGAGTCCACATTTGGCAGCTGAGTTGCTAAAATTTGTTTCCACACATTCCAGGTAACATGCAGTGCCACTGTAACCTGGTCCAATGGGAACACGTAGCATGGCTAAAAGCTTCAGCAGCCTTTCATTTGGTAAATTAAGATGACGCCCCTAAAAAAAAAAAAAATGTTGCTAAGGGAAGTAGCAGCTTTGCTAGGCGCAGACACTAATTTATCTGGTTGGAAATCAGGAAGACCGTAGATTTTAGCTTCAGCAGTGGTGCCAAGATGGTTTCCAATGTGCATATTATGGTGTGTTTGGTTTTTGAACTATTAAAATATGCAGTTGTAGGCATTTTTAGAGGGGGTTTCAAATATTTATGGACTTTAGCTAGAATTGTCCCTCTTTGTGCCCCTTTTTTCTCCAGAAGTGAACTTTATTGTTGCTCTTGGGTATAGGTTAACACCCAGGAAGATAGATAGTTTTGCAAAAGGCAGGAAACAGCATGTTAAATAGCACTGTGCCTAGGCATTTCAACTTCTGAACCTCTATTTTTAAAAAAAAATAATATTTTAGTTAAGCTCCAAGGAAAAATCTTCGAATATTTATGCCTTCCACAAATCAGTTTTGTGGAAGGCACACTGAAACTGAAAAAGAAAACTTCAAAATGAAGAAACAATTTAAAACTGAAAATAAAGATTTGCAACTGAAAAAAAATGTTTAGAACTACTTTTCAGATTCAAGATTTTTTTTCAGCTCGAGATTTTTGTTTTTGTTTCAATTTTACTTATTTATTTTTGGACAAATTTTATGGCCCCAATTTAGCTCCGTACAAACAACAACAAACAAAAATATTCTTAAAAATAGTCATTTTTTTACAAAGCTTTTTTATGAGATGATGGATGATTTGCCTTGCAGCGTGTCTCTTCTCTTTGTTAGCACTCTGGATTGTCTTCATGTAGCTAAACTTTTCAACACGGTGCTTTGTCAGCATCGGAAAGCACCGTGATGGGTGAAGGTGTCTGACCCACCATCACCTACGGACTGGCTTGTTTGTCCCAAAATCAATCAGGAAAATCATCGGGCGGAAGCAAACAGGGCTTATTTGACGACTGTTTGTGTGTCTGTACAGCTACATGACTAATAGGTTTTATTAAGTCAGACATATGTTTCAGCTAAAGCTCATAAGAGTATTTGTGATGCTTAGAAGTGGTACATGCTCTTGACAGAGAGGGTTTTCATCAGTAGAGAAGAGATAACAGGACTGTGCTCAAAATAGGCGGCCAATCGACTAGGCCACACTCAACATGTGGCGGGGAAGACATTTTATCTCCAGAAGCCGTCGTTGCCATCAGTACCGCTCAACTGGAGATTTTCACTCACACTTTGTGGGGGCTCCCTCTGCTCCCTTTGCCTCTGTCTAAGGAGGTTATGAGTGCAACGTCTCATAACCGCCTCATCAAGAAGCCGTAAGGGAAGCCCATTTGTCTCGATTGTGAAGGGATTTCTCTGCTGTGCATGCCGGGCTCCAGAGTTCAAGAGGTGATCCTGCTTCTATACGTTTTAATACGAGAAGGTTTAATACGAGAAGGTTTAATGGATGTCCCACACGGTGCTCTAAAGCTCAACAGGCACAATGTAAAGAAGCACCGAACAAACTGCCGGTTCGGATTCGTCTCCACTGGCTCTCCACCGCTGGAGTGAATGATTGTGCTCACACTGAACCGGCGGCATGGACAGCGCCGCTCTGGACGGTATGTAAAAACCATAGACGCGCAGGCATGAGATCAAATGGCTGTAATGTTGAGACTGCTGCAGAAGGTTCCCGGGGTTCAGCCGTGGTTCGACATAAATATATCCTCCAGAGTCTCTATCTGATATAATGCACTGCCTCTGCGCCATCTGTGCTTAGTTACAGAGCAAGATACCTTCTTAATGAACCCATCATCGGGAGGTAACGACACCAGGCCGGTTTTCTCCCTGTGGTTTTCTGCCGTCTCCTGTAAATTCAAACAGGTCTGCGCTCATTATAAAGCTGTTCCCGGTGCAAGCCGTGCGACCAACATCAACATCAATGACGCCACAAGCAGACAGAAAGAGCGGCGCAGTGTTGCGGGCGAGCCAAACAAAAGAAGTCATAATGTTAGAGGAGGCAAAATGTCGTACTGTGCTTTCTAAATTAAAATGTTTTATGAATGACAGGTCTCCTTAAGTCAAAAGTAACGCCTGATAACACAAAATGCCTTTACTTGACTGGAAAGTTCTGGTTTTGCTATAGATCATGAATCAAAGGTTTCTTAAATTGTGTGGGATGCTTTGGGACCTCCTTGGACGACTTGTCGATGTGCTCAAGGCCACTCCTTGGAATGTCCCCCAACCGTCTCCAGTTTCGATGATGTCTCTCACTGTGGTTCCCCTGCAGCAGGAAGCATGAGAAGCGACTTTGCAAACCTTTCCAGAGAGATGGACGTGTTTGCTCACGTTGTATAGAAAAAATGAAGAGACCACTGAACCTGAACGCCATTAAAAACCTCGTGGTTATTCCACCAAGTATTGATTTCTGAACTCTACCTGGATCAAAACATTAGTATTGTTGTTTCTAAATGAATATGAACTTGTTTACTTTGCATTATTTGAGGTTTGAAAACACTGGATCTTTTTCGTTATTTTGATTAGCTTTGAATAGGGTTAGGCTTTGTTACCCTAACACTAACCCTCCACCCTAGTCCTGAGTTGATTATTCTCATTTTTTGCAAACAAATACAAAATTTTGGCTTGGAAGTTTGGAGAAATGTTGTCAATAGTTCATTGAACAAAAGAACAATGTTCATTTGACTCAAACGAACACTATAAAAAGTAAGATCAGAGAAACTGATCATTGTAAGTGGTCTCTTAACTTTTTTACAGAAAGGATGTCTGTTGTTAAAATAAATGTAATGGTCTGAAATATTTCATTGTGACAAAATAACACTAGAAGCAGAAAAATTCTCTTAAGGGATAAATAATTTAACAGCAATATTGCACAATAAAAAACAAAAATAAATTCACAACCAACCAGCATAATTAATTTCCGTCTGATAAGTAAATATGTCAGATTTTGTCAAGAAGTCATAAATCCAACTCAGTTAAACTCTACAATCGTCGCTATTGTTGCCGCGGAGTCGGGCCACCCTCTGTTTTCATCAGGGAGCGCCAAACGTCAAAAACTTTCCTTTCTTCTTTAAACAAACCATTCCTGTGTATGGCCCTTCAGTTGAGACATGGACTGTCATCACCATTCACCATGCAGACCTTTCGCGCAGCTGACCGGATCTGCAGGCAACGTCTCGTCTATCCGTGCGTTTCTGTGAGGAGCATGTTTGGATGTGTGAGGTTGCGCGGCACGCGTGCACCTTCAACAGGTTTACCACATGGCAAAATTATGATTTGATGTGACTCCCAGTTGCCCATCTCCGAAGGGGGGAAAAAAAAAAAAGCAACACATTTCGCTCTGAGTGGATGTCTCTGTCACTCAGACTCAACATAATGCAAACCGAGTCTGTGAAAATGTGTTTCTCCATGTGTTTTAGGTAAAACAAACAAAAAAGAAGAAATAATGTGGTTGTAGCAATCTGTCCTTTCATTAAATAGCTTATACTTGTCTGACCAAATTATACTTTCCTCTACATCTATAGAATTGATTAAGGATATGACAACAAATTTAGCATTCTTTGGCTGAGTATCTTAGACAAGAAAGGTTACATTCGCCTTAATCAAAGAGCAGTTTGCATTTTAACACCATACACTGAAAAACATGTTTTATTCAACTAACTTTAAAAAACTTGATTTGTTCAAGCTATTATTCTTATTTGAATAATTCCAAAGTAAAATTGGTTCAAAGGGAAAAAAAATCATTGTAGTCGAATGGATGTGGATGAAGAAGTAGAGCTTTAGTTCATCCATTAGCAGAGCTTAGCACCTCATGCATAACTGCGCATCCTTGGGTACAGTTGCTAGGCGTCTGAAGGTATTATGGTCATCTGCTCAAGCAGTTTTAAGCCAGCATGAACTCTGTGGGAAAGTTCATCCATCACTCTGACCAGGAAGTGGATTGCTTCGCTGTTCCAGGCATACATGTGGTCTGGTGGAGAGCGTGGAGACTGAATTCAACTGTTTGCGGCTGAAAACGAGTCTGCTTTTACCTCCGTTGCTTTTGATGTTATGCAACAGCAAAATTTCTTAAATCTAGGCGCTCGGGGGCAACCCATATATATGGAGGCTTTTAGTTCTCGATGCGGCCGTCGCAGGTTCGATTCCCGGCCTGGCGACCTTTGCCACATGTCTTTCCCTTCCCTCATTGCCCAATTGACTGCCAAATAAAGGCCACTAGAGCCAACAAAACCCTTTATAAAAAATCTAGGCGCTCAATGTCTTGAAAGCAGGGGTGTTCAGAGAGTGGCCAGTGGAGCGTTTGTGACACTTGGAATGATTTTGTGCGCCGACTGCTGGCAGTTCATGAATGCCACAAATTTGCTCCTCCATCAAATACCTTTTGTACAATTTCAGGGTGAGATTTCTTTTTTTTTCTCTTTAAAATATGCTTCTTTTTTTAAAGGTTTTGTTGGCTCTAGTGGCCTTTATTTGAAAGACATGTCGCAAATATCACCAGGCCAGGAATCAAACCCGCAACACCGCCACGAGGATTATGGCCTCAATATATGGGTCGTGCTCTGCCCCTGCGCCACCACTGCACCCCCCAAGGATGAGATTTCTAATAAGAAATCTGTGAACTTTTAAATGGAAGATAAAAGCCACAGCACTAAGTACACTGCTCAAAAAAATAAAGGGAACACTTAAACAGGTGTTTAACACTTAAAGTGTTCCCTTTATTTTTTTGAGCAGTATATTTTAATTTACTGACGATAATTTTATAATTTTACTTCAGTGTCATAGTGAGTAAGTCTACAACGATTCACCAGCTTTTTATGTAAAATATGCATTTGGCACGCTCATTAATTAAACGCGGCTAAAAAACGTTCCCGTTTTTGTTGGTGGAGATGGACTAAAAACTATTTGTAGACCAACAAAATATAAGACTCGAAAGGTTAGGAGACTGTAGAGATTTCTTTTATTAAGGCAAACATCTAAAACCTCTTTTCAGATATGCAATAATTTATTCTTATCTACTTGTTTTATTAAGATAAAACAAGTAGATAAAACATTTACTATAAAATTATATCGCATTTATCAATGAAAATATGAAAAAAACCTTGTCAGGGTTACTTTCAGCTTAGCATTTTTGTCCCAGAGTGCTTTCAAGTTGGAGCACTGCTGCTTTTTGACCATATTGGACAAAATATCAGCATTTAGAGTTATTTTTTTCCTTATTGCGTTGATCTGCCTCATGAATTTCTTCTGTTTTAAACGTGTCTCATTGGTATCTCCAGTTAATCACTGAGGCAAATCCCCCTTTGTCCGTCATCCTCATTTTACTCACACTTATTCAGTCCAGTTGGGTGCTGCTGTTCCAAGAGCTCCATTTATTAACCTCTACACAATATGGTCAATTGTGCAAAGTAGGAGATGGATTTTTTTAAGGGATCTGCTTAACAGAGTGGCCTTTTGTTGCTAACAAATGATGCTTGACCTTTTCGGTGAGCTCATTGCATTTGTCCATACCACATTTAATATTTTTAACTTATCAGTTAAATATTTCACTGCCAGTGTTTATATATATATATATATATATATATATGTTTGCAGTTTATTAGTGTAAATGCAGTTGATTTTGACAACTGAGGGTTTAATTCAATTCAATATTTATTGTCATAACAAGTAAGTTATATTTGGGCCTCATCACATAGTACACATAGTGCAAGTGCAATCCTATAAAGTGCAATAATAATGATAGAAATAGAAAATAAAATGTCTAATATACTTTTATGGACCAAAAGGGGAAAGCGGGGCAACATATTAAAGCACGGTTTAGTTTTAAACTCCGATTAATCCAACATTTGTTCTTATAAATTAAAAAATTTTAATTCAGTCTGCCCATTATTTAACTGTCTGAAGTCAAATTAAGAAAATAAACACAAAAAAGAATTTTGCTGATTCATATTTTCCCAGGTTTTAGCACAGAATTTATTATTTCAAGTCACATGAAGCTGAAATACTATAAAAAAACATTATTTTAGAATTTATATTTTGCTATTTTCACACCAACAAAGTTTATTGTACATAGAATGTTTCACTGAGATTGAAACATTCAATCTTAATGCCTTTGAACTTCTTGTCCTTGAGCTTGAACACTAAAATTTTATATCAGAATCTTTTTAAAACCCTAAATCCTTTTTTTCCCAGATGATAGAGCTTTAAAATGAAATGGGTTTTTTTTGTAATGTGTGTTTTAGCTTTTTTTTTCTAACTTACTTAAAATATTAGGTGTTTATTAAACACTTACTATTTTAATAAACGTTATTTAAATTTTTCAGTTTATGTTGTGATCTATTTCAATGAGTTTTAATTGCTTGTGAAAGAAAAACAAGTCCACAGTTTCAAAGTCGTATAAGTGTTTTTCAAACTGAATCTTTTTTTTACTTTTTATGTCAAAACCTTACCAGGATTTTTGTGAAAAAAGTCAATAAAAGTTCAATCTGAACCAAATCCTAAACCCTCCCAACAGTGACACCATTGTCAAGACTGAATAAGGTCAAACTGTCTCTGATGCTTTAGCAAGTTTGTGAGAAAATCTCTTAAATATTCTGAAATAACTTTCTTGAGGAAAGACATGAAGAAACTAGCATTTTCTTCTTTTTTTTTTTTCGTCATCACGAAACAGAATGTCATTCAGAAAGCCAAGTGAACTGGTGAATTTTTGTTTGAGCGCCGAAGTGAACGGTCAAAGCCTAAACTGAAGAGCAGTGACCTCTTTTTTGAGGCTTCAGACAAAAGGAGATCATCAAGACGTTTTTTTTTTTCCTGGCAGCGGTTCCAAAAGACAGGCTCATCGGGTTTGTATTAGAAATCCTCCCCCACGCCTCCCGCCAGTGGTGGTTCTTGTTTGAGTGGCACTCTGGACAACTCAACAACAGATTGAGGCGTTCCCGATGTTCTGCTAAATTGTTAAAAATCCATCTTTGTGTGTTTTCACAACTAAAAAACACACAAAGATTTGTGTGATTTTTTTTAAAACCACAAACTGTGATATTGATGAAGAATCTCTATGAATTGTTAGAATAATTCAGTACAAGTTTGACCAGTCAGTCAGGTTTTGAGGTAAAAGTGACTCCCTACGAAAAACTGTGAGAGTCATTTTATTGAGACTCCAAATCAGATGACGGACATCAGATAGCAGATTTAACTAGCCATGGAATATGTTTATGCTTCTGCAGTGCCCAACACTTGGAGACGGTATAGGAAATCTACAAAAGTACAGAAAACTTTATTGGAGCACCCGCAAGGCTATGCCGCCCTGGGCAAAGAGCCCATATCAAAAGCTGCCACTGTCAATTTCATATACAAACACAAAACTGCGCAAATAAAAAGGAAATGTGAGCTTGACTGCAAAGAATGTGTGAAACGTGGAGAGCTTTTATATATATATATATATTTTTTTTTTCATTAATAAAATGCGACAAAATGACACTTGGAGTTCTCCACGAGTTTGTATCTTTAATGCCGGACGGATTTTTGAGTGCTGTGAAAAGCACAGGTGAACGTTGCAATCAGTTCCAAGTTGACAAGATTAAGCGTCGTCTTTTCAGCCACATCCTGACTGCCGGAGCACAGGAAGCGCCGGGACCGCTCTGGTTATTTCCAGGATGGATCTACAGGAGTGGACGGCTCCAGCTCGAGGAAGACATGGTGGTGGTGGCAGGGCTCGGAGGGCAGGATGTCCTGTTTGGCTGCTCAGCTTCACAATCGGAGCAGAGACACAGGCTGGATCTCTGATTCTCTCAGGGAGAGGGGGAAAAAAAACCTGTAGCTTCTACCTGAACACATTTCGCTTCTAATTCAACAAACTCAAGATGTTCATATAGAAATTCATATGTTCGACTGGCCTTATGATCATGAGTTTGTCAACAAAAAAATTCACTTTTTAGTGATAACAGGAAAAGTGTAGAGCAGAATATTGGAACATTGCTGACAGTGAGTTGTGCTGCCCAAATGAATTGCAGCCAGTTGTTAGCAGCTTTGAAGTTTACCCCCATTAAGTAATTGTTGGGAAGATATTGCGGATTCCTGCATCAGCTGCCAGGCTGATTTTCAGAACAGGTAAAGGCAAGAATGAAAATATTGGAGGGGGAAAAAAAGCTCAAAGCAAGTCCTGTTTGTAGTCTGCCATTAGCCTGGGTTTTGCCTTCCTACGCAATTCCATGAGATTCTAATCTCTGTTCACAACTCCGTCTGGGATTTCTCCCGCAGACTTCGATTTGTGCAACAGAACTTCAACCCGGCCAATCAGCGACCAGAAAGAGAAGTTGCGAAAGATGGGTGTTCACAATTTCCGGTGAGCTTTGTAGCATCGAAATGACGCATTGCATACCCAACGACAAAATGTTAGATTGGGTAAAACGGCAAACTTTTAAAAGCTTTTACATGTAAAACTTCAACTGAATCCACACCTCCATCACGCAGTGGTTTCTCAAAGCTGAGGCTCCAGACTCTCTGTACAAAGTGAAGCGTAGAACAAGCACAAGAATAAAAGCAATTCTTGAAAGAAAACTAACATATGGCAGAGGCAGCACTATGCTCTGGGATGTTTTTCTAAAGAAAGCAAGACTTTGAGACATGGACGTAAACCTTCCAGCAGGACAACGATGCTAAACATGCAATCCAGTCAAAATCTAAATTAGCAAATGATGCCCAGAATCGCATTTACTCCCTTAAGTGAGGTGAACTGGATTATTGTGTTGCTTTTGTGCAGCACAACCAGACTAAAAAATAAAGATATCGCCAGTCAGCAAACGCATATTTTCGCCCCGAAGTGCAGCAGAGCCACACTGCAATCTGTCCGTTCCGCACATTTTGCATATTTTACCTTTTCCAGATTTATTGCGGGGCACCCTCCTGTTCATGCCCCCATCCAGGGTCACAGCTACTGCCCTTTAGTAAAATCTGTCAGGTCCTCTTTGACGCAGATCCTTTTCCTGTCGGGGTGAGATTTTTATTGTTCCAAGGGTGCAGCCTGCCAAATCTCGCTCGTCCAGTCTTTTCCTGTTTCCTCCATAAGAGGAAGCGCCGCTCGGCTTCGGCTCATTTCCATCCTGCGTCTTCTCTGGGACAAATCTGGAATGCTTGGAGCTGCAGAACGTAGCTTGTTGCGTGGCCAAGCCTTGATTTCAAAGAATGAAAAGAGTTCTTTAAAGAAACACACCCTTCCCAATTTTGGTCTTTGTTACACGAGCTGTTGCATTAAAAAAAAAAAATGGACGTAAAGAGGAGCGTACTCTGAAAAAACCCCCATGATGTTTCACATCCTCCAGTCTAACAGGTCCCATCTGAGCCGTAACCCTGGAAGGTGTGTGCTCACCTGCATCCCTGAAGTAGAAAGTTCCCATGGTGCCTCAGCACGTAGGCTCTTTGTTATCGCTCAGAAAATAGCTCTTTGTGTGCAGTGAGTGCCAGATCGAGCATTCAGTCATGGTAGGCCCACTAATAAAAGACCAAACACTGGACAACCGTCAGCAGTAAAACTAAGTTTAGAACAAAAAAATATATACATGAGTCAGTATTTTAGTCGTTTCTAAACAATAATCCTGGTAAAAATGAAGTTCAAGTTATCAAATGGAATCAAATAAACGACTTTATTTATCCCGACAAGGGGAACTGAGTGTGCAGATCAACGTAACAAAATAAGACAGAAAAGAAGAAGAAAATATAGAAAAAAATAACTGAAGAAAAAATAAATACAAGTAAAAAATGAAAATGTAAAGGAAAAAAAGAAAACATTAGAGAAATATAACAGAAAAAAAGAAAAAAAATACAAGAAAAAAGGAAAATATGAGGAAAAATAAAAAGATAGGAAAAGAGAAGAAAACGAAAATACAAGTAAAAACTGAAAATGTAAAGGAAAGAAAATATAGGAATAGAGAAATATAACAAAAAATACAGGAAAAAAAAGAAAATACAGGCAAAAATAGGTCAAATATTTCTGAATACTGAGCAAACTGCAAAGAATTACAGCTTTTTTTTTGTTTCTGTTAAACTTTTGGTTACATAATTCATATATCCTATATCACTGGTATTTTTTAACTCTGTTTTATGAACTCTTTAATTATTAAAACATTCCCTTTTTCAAACGTATTATGGTTTGAAACGTCTGCTCCATGCTGTATGTAGTTGATCACAGACCATCATTTATGCGATTTCTATTATTCTTGCTCTTTGTGAACTTTTAAGATTGCTAGAAGTTCACAAAGTTATAAAACTTGTTTAGTTTTATAAGGAAAACTAAAAAGGAAAATACAAAAAAAGAAAAAATAAAGTAAAATAAAATCAAAGGTTGCCAGATTGCACACGCTGTGAAGCGTCCCGGATGATGTCATACATATAAAAGTTGTTTCGGCACGCATACCAAGATCAGTTCGCCACATAGTCAGAATGACAAACGCGTCCTTGTTGTCTGACATCTCTCAGTCTGGGTAAAGGCAGAGGAGGAGCTGCATTTGTCTCTATTCACACACTCTGACAGCTGCACCCCAAAACAGGGCTGTAGGGCCTGTCCGAATGCAGCTCTGGGACCGCAAGAAAGGCCTGCATAAGATGTCGTTTGGACAAGCAGAAACTAACCAGAAATCCTGTAGCAATTGTCTTTCAGATTCCATTAAATCCTTTAAAGGCCATTCGTTTTTACAAAACTTATTTAAACTTTTCTCAAGAAAGACTTCCCAATGGCATGATACTGCCGTCACCATGTTTCCATGTTTGGATGATCAGTTTAAGATGATATATATATATATATATACACTGCTCAAAAAAATAAAGGGAACACTCAAATAACACATCCTAGATCTGAATGAAAGAAATATTCTCATTGAATACTTTGTTCTGTACAAAGTTCCATTTGCACAACAGCAGGTGAAATTGATTGTCAATCAGTGTTGCTTCCTAAGTGGACAGTTTGATTTCACAGAAGTTTGATTTACTTGGAGTTATATTGTGTTGTTTAAGTGTTCCCTTTATTTTTTTGAGCAGTATATATATATATATTTTTTTTTACCTCACTCTGACCAAAAAAAAACAAAAAACTATCCATGATCTCTCTGCTGTGAAGAACTCCACAAAGCATCTGAAAATAAATGACACACATCTGGATTCCACTTAGGTAGCATCTAAATGTGTTGGGTTGCATTGTTTTTTTGGGTGTTATTTTTTTAGTTATTAGTTATTAGAGTACAGGGGAGGCCATCTGCACACAATATTTTTCAGATCAAAACATTTTAGGTAGGAGCCCTCTATTGTTTTCTTTCAAGTTGACAACATATGTGCTGCTTTGTGATGATCTTCTTTCGTATTCAAACCAGACTAATTAAACTGCATAGATGTTTGGTGTCATAAAGTGACAAAATGTGAAAACACCGACCCTGACAGACCCTGACAGACTCTTCCAGTGGCATGCGAAGTTTAATTAATGCGTTTGATCGCCTCCAGTACAAGAAAACAATTCACCTGGCGTCAAAGAATGGCTGCTTGTTCACACTTTTTGCACTTTTTTTCTTTTTGGCTTTCTATTGTCATTTGGTGGACGGTACCTAAAGTGTTTCCATATTAACCATTTCTCTTGGTTTCATTTTAAGCCATTTTGAAGAAACTGTTTTAGTTCTGATTTCTGAATTTGTGGATATTTTTTCATGCTCCAACCATGACCATCCACCCCCACCATGCTGGAAGAAAAAAAAAATGCTAATCTCTAATAGCGCCATACTTTGTTACTTTGTACTACTTTTTTTCCTAGTGATTTCAATTAAATTCATCCATCTACAGTGGCTTGTTCCCATAATTCTTTGAACACCAGATAATCAAAATCTCAACTATTTTCTTTTTCTTTTATGAAATCCTGAAACAGCTCTTGGTTTTCCTGAATTTACCCCAACCTTTACCATTACTCAAGCTTCCATTCCTTAATTGCAACACAAACAGAGGAAACGGGCTCCTGAAAATCTTTCGCAGCCTTCATATGGCTTCATCCTGCTGTGTTGGGGGCACCGGTTATTTTAATCTTCATACAGGGAGAGGCCACTTCTTAGAAGAACAGAGGGCCATTTCTTTTTTTCTTGTCCTGACGAGTCAGAGAACCGATTTTGGATCTTTTTTTTTTTTCCTTTAATCTTATTTTATGGGCCTTTACTTATGAAACACCAACAAAAACCAAGTCACGTCAAGGCTTCTGGAAAAGAGTTCCAGGAGTCTTTTTGCTAAATTGTTACTTAAAATATTCAGGGTTTTTTTTTACATGTGGGAAATCTTATACATCTACCATAACGTTTCGGCTTGCGTTGCACCGACCTTTTAATGTTTTTGCTGTTCTTCAAACTATAGGATTAAAAAAACTTCAAGGATTAAAGAGGTTTGCACTGGAGCACAGAATGGAAGGGAAGGGAAAAGAAACTCCTTATCGTGCCGCTCTTTGGCTTCAAGCTGCAATTTCCCAGATTTGATCTCAAATGGTTGTAAACATGAGCTTGTGTGAGCCACCCAGCCTTCGGCGGAGTGGCATAGAGTGACCTGGTTCAATAAATCGCTACGAGTAACGGCTGCTTTCTGCTGAGCTGCCAAGGCAGCACAAGGGCAAGAGGTGAGGAGGCTGAGGGCACTTTGCCCCCTTCAAGATTGCGGTGCTCCACAATGGGAGTCCGAAAAGTGCTTCAAAATCAGATTCCAGCAGGATGGAGAGTGTTTGTGCAGGAGAAGGCTTTTATCAGCGGCAAACACTCACAGGAAGTCCGGTTTGGGGATTGTCCGTCCAATTCCTGCGTTCCACAGGAAGCTGAGCATAAAAGCAACTGAAACACGCCCAAAGACATTTCATTTGTCGCCAGCCGGCTCGCAAGGAGCACCTCAAATTGGTCGCAAGGGTGGGTTTAAGCAAAAAAAACACTGCATTTTCAGAGCCCAACGAAAGTCAAGCCATAAAAAGAAACTGGGAGCATGAGGAGGTCCTCTGAGCCATGGGTCCGGCGGCTCGCGCCCGGGGCCGCCTGTCAGCCTGCGCGCGCACACACACCCGGTGAACGCATACTGCCTGGGTAAGATCAGCACACAGCTCACACACCTGCATTTTAACAATGTTCTTTTTGCATCAGTCCGTCGTGAACGTTCATTTTCAAAAGTATTACAGGTTTTTCGTTTTCACAGTGTTAGAAGTAACTCTGATTTAGTCAAATACTGAAGAATCAGACATTATTCCTGTTCATTGGATGCATCAAAGCTAAAACACAAAAAAGCATCTTAAAACCTATAAACGCATCTGCAAACGACATGGGATTTCACGCACTTCTTTGAGTTCAATAAAAAGCAGATAAAGGTTAGGGGTGTGTGCCTCAAGGCATCATTGGAAATAATCTTGCAGTTCCTTCAATAGAAACTATAACTCCTATTGGAGAACCAACAGAATAATTGTTTTCTTGTCTTTTCGGATAATTGTCAGTAGGAATTGAATTGCTTCCCATGCAAAGTTTTGCATTTGCACAGCATAACGAGGTCATAAAGTCAATATTGCATAAGCACATATAATCTTCGATGTAAATATATCATCCAAGACCAAAAGTGTCTTAGTCCGGTAAGTTAATGATAAAAACATTTATTTATTTGTAAATGTGTAGTTAATAATAACTATTCACGCGTGTAATATTTTTAACAAATTTTCATAAATATACTTAATAAATAAACAAGCCGTCAAGGCTTTATAAAAATACCTAAATGAAATTAAACTTGAATGCATCAGACATTTTAAAAAAGAACTCAAAGTTTATTATTTCTGCTGTCAATTAGATCCTAAACATGTTGGCCATGTCCACTGACTGCTGGGTGAGACTTGAGAGTTCAAATAACACAGGACACTGAGATATTTTAATAAAATAAATAATGAAATAACATAAACTTCTTTAAGATGTAAGGGAAACATTTGGAAGATTAAAACAAAACAAATTATGAATTGCACAACTTTATTAGGTATGGCATTCCAATTATTAAACTAACTAAGGGCTAGTTTAGCTAGTTTAATAATCAGCTAAGCTAGCTAATTATCTTTAAGACGCACATATCAAAAAAAATTATACCATTGTTTGTTTTTATGAATTTATTTAGTTTAACTCTTTTATTATTTATTTTTAGGAGATTAAAAATGATTATTCCTAATAAAATGAATAAAAAATAGCTTTATTTCGCAAGTGTTTCGCAATTGAGACAAACACATGAAGATATCTTTGATCTTTTGGTCAATATTACGTCACTCAGTCAATTAAGTCTCAGCCTAAAAGCGACTGGCTGGGTCTTCTCTACTAACTGTGTCCGACTAGCTGCATCGTCAGCTTGTGAAGTTTTAACAGTGGGTTCTGAACGAAAAGAGGGAAAGGGGGAAAAAATAAAATAAAAAAAAAGTTAGCACAGCGTGTAGCGTGACGTCACCGCGGATCCCCTCCAAATCGCAGCGGGACACCCAGCTGGAGGAGTGGGAGGAGGTCCTCCCATCACCCCCCATGCGCTCCTCTCTGACAGTCTGAGCTCCAGGAGAAACCTGACTGCTGGCGGAGCGTTATCCCCGGACTTTCACCTGAACAAGTAGAGCGGTTTTACAGAAGCCAGTTGGTTTTCAGTCGTCGTCACTGAAGGACTGTGTTTTTACTGGACAGACTGTGGGAAGGCTGATTGTTTTTTGCTGAACGGTTTGTAGTTGATTTGCTTCCCTATCCGTGCACGTCCTTAGTCTGTGTGTGTTCGTCCGCAGCATCTGTGTTTTTCGCCTAAAGGGACATACCCCCTTTCTCTGCTGAGTTTTATTTCTAAGAATCTTTAGCGTCACTTCAAGGTGTGGGTTAATGTTACGGGGAAGCGTAGAAATGATGGACGTGGGTCTTGGCGCTCGTATCTTAACATTGATGTTGTGAAACAGCACCACCCGGTGGCAGATGTGAACAATACAACCGAATTGCTTGGAGTTTGTTTGAGTTTTAATATTATATATTAGTTTTGTTCTTTTGGGGAAAAACCCATCAGTTTAGAATTACTAAGTCTGTTTTTGACCTTGGTTTACACTCTTGTCTGCTTCTAAGGTTATTTTGAGACTAAATGTAGGGGGGGGGGAGCAGTTTTCTCGAACAGAATATAGTTTTATGACTTTCAAATTGCGTTTTGAAAAATATTTGATCAGTTTGTTATTTTCCGATTTAAATTTGACCAAAAGAGATGAAAGATTGCAGCAGCAACAACAAAAAATCCCTTTCGTTTACTGCCAAACATCTTTGTTACAGTGCTTACACTGTGCACCACACAAGGGTTGTACTGACCCGTCATTCAAATAAGCAAATAAAAATGTGGTCACAATGACTTTTACTTCCCTTTTCTTTCCTCTTGGGTTCTTTTGCCACCCACTGGTGGAAGGGCGTCCCGGGCAGAGAGCCATATTTCCCAGTAATCAAAACCCGCCAGTGATAAACAACTCCGTTTATTCACAGTTTGACAAATTTGCTAAAAATAAATTAGCACTGTGCGTCTGTGTCTAATGTTTCTCAAATTTAATCTTCAGATCAGAGGCATTCACTATTGGATGTGACATTTTTGGAAAAACAAACAGATACAGATTCCATAAATTTACATGGAATCCAAGGTCTGCTTTATACATAAGTAATATGGAATGACTATGCGGTTGTCAAACAAAACCAAGCTGATGTATAGCTCATTTAAGACGTTTATATGCTCACTAGTTAGCCCCACAACAGGTTGCCCAGCATGAATGATGTAAATGAGCTGTGTTGCTTGTGGACTCTTAACTGGAAGTGAATCCCCTCATCAAATTCTCCTTAGAGCCCCGTAGAACTTTGGACCAGGCTCTGATGTTTATCATGAATCGTTTTAAATGAAATGCACTTGTGAAATGGTTTACTGTTCCACTCTTTTTTGCATTCCGCCTCCCGCTGTAAATTTCTCCCTTCTTGTGTGCAGACACGCGCAAAACTCACATGCACCGGTCGTTTCAAAGTAGGCCCCTCTGCTGGCCCGCTGTGGTTTATGAATGAACACAGGCTTTACGACGGATCTCTGGGCCCGCGGCCAGCGGGGAGGGATCACACAGACACGCACGCTGTCATCCGAGGATTACCGTCGCCTTCAAGATAACTCCGCTTCTCCGACAGGCTGCACTGTGTTATAACCTGCAATTGCACTCGGAAGGTTTTAATGTGCTGGGAGAGATTTCCCAGGGGTTTAGTATCTGTGTTAAAACTCGACCCATAGGCTGGCGGAAGCTGTTCTCAGGTCAGCTGGGTTTCACAGGTGGTCTGTTTTTTTTGTTGTTGTAATCTGCAGTATGTAGTAATCTGTGTGAGAGGTGTTTGTCTCTCCTGCCTGGTCAGAGAAGGTGTGGGCAGGGCCGGTCCAAGCTTTTATGAGGTCCTAAACAGGGGTACAGTAGAGGGGGCCCTTTAGTTGAGAGCACTTCCTGTGTATCCATATTGGGTGTTGTGTTTTTTTGTGCGCATTCTTTATTCTACATCATTTGCCAAATTTGATATTGTGTTAAAAGTAAGTTCATTTATAAATGAAAAACAATGGTTATAAATTAAGACTTTGCTTGTATGACTCTCAAAACTATACAAGTTTTCCTTGCTATTTGTAAAATTATTATGAGCTATCACTAAAATAAAAAAAAGTTATAAAACAAAAAATGATAAAGAACACAAATAACTATAAAAACAGAACAAAGTAAGATTTTTGAACATTTGATTAAAGAAAATGACCTGAAAATGAAATCCAAAACTAGATTTTGTCACTTTTTCCCCCCAAAACAAGCTGAATTAAAAACATGAAGTTGCTGACAATTTTCAATTGAAGAGCATAAAAAACACAGAAAAGCAGCACAAATGGAAATTCACACGCAAAAAAATGCAAAACACACATCACAAAACGCGTAAGAAGAAAAAACTAGGTGTGTCTCCATTCATTTTGTAAAATGTTCTAATTAATGTATTTTGTTTCCTAGTAGTAATTTATTACTATTATTTGTATCACTTTTTGCTACAGTTTTTTAAAAACAATTGCATCATTGTTTTGGCACACCAAGCCTTCCATACCTCCTATTTAACCTACCCCCACCACGACAGAGAAGCATCCTCAACTAAAACATGCTTTTCTTCTCCCACTGGTTCTCAGCACACATCAATAACTCTTCTACAATCCGCTCTTCACTTGATCTCACTTGACGACTTCCTGCTCTTGAGTTTTAGCGTCTAAAAGCTGCTCTTCCTCACCTTTTTCCCCCCCTCCCCTCCTCCTTATCCAATGCTAAATGACAAGCTTACACAGATTCCCACTGCTGTCTGCACTGATTTAAAGGCTAGTGTTCTGCTCTGAAGCCGGTCCGGCTCTCTGAGACACGACGCAGCTGACGCTCTTCGAGTCTGCGGATAAAGATGACCCGTGGCTTCGCAGGAATGAAGCCATTTTTCTCTCCGCTGAACTTTTTCCCCAATTTCCCATCCAGATTGTGCAGAAGGAAATGTCATGTTTAACATGCCGTGATCTAAAATGTCTTTTTTTCTCTTTTTACACAGGTAGCTGGGGCCGTCGCAGACATCCTCCATCATCCTCCTCTTCCCTCCGAGACAGAGTGTGAGAGCCCCGGCGAGGGAAACGTGGGAAAGAGGAAGAAGATGTACCAAGAGCTGCTCCTCTCCTCCGCCCTCCTCTTCCTCCATGTGATGGGCACTCCCCAGTTCTTCGGGCATCATGGGTAACGGCACTCGTAACTCTCTGTCTGCGTTTATCACCGCCTGTCATTTGGGATGTTCCCAAATGGCAAACATTCAGGTGGTCAGTCTCCCCGGGGCCAAAGATCAGGCGATTAAGAAGAGAGTAGATTTGCTGTCCTTTTTAGAGCTGATTTGGGTGGGGTGGGGGTGGACAAAAATAAACTAAACGAAGGTTTGAGCACAGACAGGCTGGTCAAAGGTCAGCTTTTAACCAGGGCACAATCAGGAGCGATTGTACAAGTCGGGGGGTTTTAAATAGACACCGATACTGATATCGAGGTAAGAAAACATGTCAAAAGTATCCATTTTAAGCCCGTATGAGATTTTTTTTCCTGCTGTCGTACAGCACTCGCCTGTTGCTGCACACTGCCACTAAGCTGGCTGAAGAGAAAGGTAAAGTAGGCAAGAAAGTTGGCTTTAACGCGTCATTTCTTTTGTCTGCTTTCCAGAAGGAGGGCGTGCAGCGGCGACCTCCGACACAATGTCATCCTGGCAACAGAGTCCTACGCCCAGCCGGTGCACAAGCCCTACATCACCCTGTGTCAAGGCCATCGCCTCTGCAGCACATACAAGTAAGATGCTCACACTTTTCTTTTCTTAGTACTCACACAAAGCTTGAAAATGGCAGAAAACGCAGAGGGTCAGAGATGGAGGGGGGTAGACCAGGTCAGTTAAAATTTTAGTGGGGCAGATCATTTTTCAAAAAAATGTATGTATTCATTTTGTGCTTGTTTGTTTGGGTTTTACATTCATGTCTTTTCAGACATAGTCACCAAAATAAGCGACGTATTTGCATGCGATTCTGTATGTATGGCTGGTAATAGAGTGTTTGGGAATATGGAAGGGCTACTTTTATTTTTCATTATTTTTTTTGCCTTGGTGGAATGTCTGAAATAAATTCTTCAATTCAATTCAACTGAAGAAGAAGACTCTGTATGCCTTTCTACTAAACAAACAGGATTCTCTGAGGGGGGCGGTGGAGTCCTGAGGGTGGGCCAACATTTTTCAAGAGGGGGCCATGGCCCCTCCTGGTCCAAATTTAGGTGCACCTCTGTAACAATGAGGGGGGGGGAGAGAGGGGGATAAAAAATCTTCACCCGGTCACAGCGCTGTCAAAACAGAGTTTTAATCAAGGCATCTGTGCACGTAAATAACATCTGACGTGGCTAAGTATGGAGACGGAGCAACACATCTTCACTTTCTTTCACAAAAGGACGACCATGCTCACAAACCGTAACTGCACACAGCAGTGGGTCACGATGGCACATAGTTTGAGTGAAATCTAAATATCGAGCACTTTGTGTAACGACAGGAAATGAGCTGCCTGCCCGCAGAGACCAGTGCTTTGTTTATCTTGGACTCCACGCCAGCACCCTCCCAGTTTACCTTCTCCACGTTTTTTTAATCCCTGTTAGCTTTTCTCTCACCAAAGCTCACTTTCGCGTTTGGTCTGTTTTCTTGGGTCCTCATGCAAACATGTCTCCAGTCTCTAGTTTTAGCCTCAATTTATTGCTCTTAATTCCCCCCACCCCCTTCTCTGGCGGGCTAAACACACCGCGTTCTCAGCAGGCTGCAGCCAAAATAGCTGATTATAGATCTGACTGCTGCCACCCTCTTCTCTTCTGAACCCGTGGCTTGACTTTTCCACCAAGTTACTAAAACTCACCTATGGTCACACAGTCTCATCACAGAGAAGGCTCTGCTGCACCTCAAATGATCCGTAACCTCTGGGATTTCGCTTGTCTTCACAGAACAACGTACTCGTTAGCTTACCGGCAGGTGAGCAGGATAGCGTCGGCCTCGCATTTCTACCCAGACTGCTGCCCCGGTTGGCGGAGATTTCACTCACACAACTGCAACCAAGGTGAAAGACGGTTTTAAACGAGGCTGTGTTTAATGGTTGAACTCTGCTGCCCTCTTTATTTAGCCTACCTCCAGATTAACTGGTCCTGAATGCTTAAGCTGACAAGTAGCCTGAAACGGGCCAAGACAGCAGAGACTTTTAGCAACTTTTAGCAACTTCTATTTCAAAAAGAAAATATTACCAAAACTATATAAATAGTTAGATCTGCAGTGGGTAGGTATTTACCAACAACCTGATGAGTGTTTACACAGGAAATGGAGAACGGAGGCGGTGCACCACCAAAGATCTTCCTGTGCGAAACCGCTTCTGAAAATTGGATATTTAAAAGGTTCTGGTCAGAACAACAGTCTGTATCTGTATATCAGCTTGTGCGGTAGTGCTAAGAAAATGTCCACGTCTTAGCACTACAATAATATTTAATATATATATTAAAGTATATAGACATATATACTTTAATATAATTTAAAGTATATTTGTTGTGTGAACTATTAAAACAGGCAATTACAGGCGTCTTTTAAAAGGGGATCTCTTGCGTTTGCAGATGTTAGCTCTTCTCAGGCAGCTGTGGTCCCCAACATCAGAACACACTGCTGCTTCACTGCAGTAAAATGTTATTTTAGATTTATATTTTTATATACGATTATTATTATTGTTATTATTTTCTATTACGCAGTTACTCTAACCAGAAACATGTTCCGTGTTCTAGATGTGTTTCACACAGGAAGACAATTGGTGGCGCACCATCTCTCTTCTACAAAATGAAAGCAACCTTTTTTGTGTAAATACAGTGTACAATGCAAACATGAGGATGGTTTAACGGTTCACATAGTATTCACAAGAAAATATAGATTGCAATGTTGTAATAAATATGATTATAAGGTTTAATTTCCTATACAGAACTCTGAAATTTTTTGTTGTTGTCTTGATTCACAGTTTGCTGAACGAAAACAAAAACGTAAACAGGTCCGCATTAGATTTCTTCACTTTAACGGGCCATTTTCATGCGATGCCACGTTTCGTGTCCCTCTGGCTGATCCAGTTTTATGCCAACCAATTTGGCTCATAACGGAAAGAAAACACATTCATTTCACCACAATACTGTTTGCTGAGTCGATTTAAAGTAATAATCACGAATCAGTTGTGTTTTTGTTTTTTTTAATGAATATTTTTGGATGTGTTCCCCAGCTCTGTGTGCAGAACCCTGTGCTAATGGCGGCACCTGTTTGAAACCCAATAAGTGCGCGTGCCCCCCCGGCTGGACGGGACACCGGTGCCAAACGGGTACGCAGAGACCACATTCAGATTCACCCGAGGAGCTGTACTTAAATCCATATGCATACTCAGGACTTGCTTTCTTTCTTTCCTTCTTCTTCTTCTTTTTTTTTTACCCCTTTTTTTTCCCGGCTGTCAGATGCAGACGAGTGCGGCGGGCGGCAGCCGTGCGCCCAGCTGTGCGTGAACACAGCTGGGAGCTACAGATGCGCCTGCAGAGACGGCTTCACGCTTGCCGGAGACGGACGGTCCTGCCACCAGCTTCCACCTCCGCCGCCGTCTCCGACACCCACCCAGGGCAGCCGGGCAGCAGTGGGTGGCCACGCCGACGCGGGTAAACGAGCGCCGCGAACTGCATATTTTCATGTTCTGCAGCAGGACGGAGGAAGAAAACATGACCAGCTTCGCGGTCCATTATTACTTTTGGTACGCGCTATGCCACTCTCAACTCGTACCGTGAGTAATAATGCACTGCGACTGGTGCCGACTCCAGACTGATGTTATGCGCGGCTGGCTCCATGCGGTGAGACTGGGATCATTTGGACTTTGATAATGACTGCATGTCCCGTCGCTGAAGTAAACATCTGCATTTAATCCGGCTCCCGAGCTAATGCACACATGTTTTCACCTCACACACTCCATTAGTTCTCCATTAGAAATGTTAGATTTTTGTCTCTTTGTAGGCAAAAGCCTTTAAAGTATTTGTGCATTCTTCTCGTTTTTCAGTTCCTCGCGTTAATTTTGCAAACTGAAGTGTGCTTTATTGGAGGTTTTATGTGACAGACCAACACAGAGTGGAGCAAAATTATATAGTGGAAGGAAAATTATGTGTGGTTTTCAAAAATCTTGACCAAAAAAAATTAATTCAAAAATCTAAAATATGCCGTCATTTTGTTGTTGTTGTCAGTCAGAACCACCTTTACCTGCAGTTACAGCTGCAAGCTTCTTCTGTTAAGATCAATATTCAAGTTTTCCAACAGATTCTCAAGCAGGTTAAAGTCTGGACTTTGACTGGACCAGTCTTACACATGAACGTACTTCAGCCTTAACCAAGGTGACTTCTAAAGACAATGGAAAGGTGCAGCAGTTTTATTAGGAGTATTTAGAAAGACTTTAGAAAGAACTTACAAGGGCCCAAAATATATATATATACATATATATATATATATATATATATATATATATATATATATATATATATATATATATATATATATATATATATATATATATAACCTAATGCATGTTTTGAAAATGTTGTGCTTTGCTTAAAACTCACTGGCCCAAATCAGGTAAGCTGTACTAATATTTTTGGATTTTTCTAAATATAAACACTGGTCCAGTACTTGAAAATTCTGAAATTATTGTACATCGTTTCAGAAACAAAGTGGAGCGTAAAGATTTACCTATAAGTGTGCCATGATTTGCGTCAGTAAAAAAAAATCTTGCTTTTGAGTGGGGCATCAAAACTGGCTCGACCCAGGGGCCCCCGTCCTTCTCAATCTGGCCCTGGGTATTTGAGTCGAGGGGATTTAATGTCACACTTCTAAAGATAAACTATGTCTGGAAAACCAACTGGAAAGCATTTCCACGTCGCAGCTGTGCTCCGGTTTGTGTTGGTGGCTCGCATAAAATCTCAGTAAAATACATGTCAGTTTTTGTGTGTTTTTTTTATCGTGACAAAAATGTGAAAAAGTTCCAAGCCTTTTGCTAGGCAATGTAGCCTCAAAACAATACACAACCGCCCCCACCTCTGACTCTGCTTTATGTCTCCAAATGTTCTTGACCCTAAGATTTTCCTTTCAAGTCCCATTCCGAGTCCGCGTTATTGCTCTTTTGGGAAATTGTGCAACAACAACAAAAATAAAAAATTGAAGTGGACGTAGCTCTTCCTGATTTCTTCAACTCTTTCCAGCCTGGGGGATTTTTTCTTTCTCTCTTTTCATTTTTTGGTGAGTCACCTAACTGTGAAATCAAAAGGGGGAGATTTGGACGATTGGGGGCGGGATGGGGGGGGGGGGGGGGGGGGTGCTGTCTCCTGCACTCAGAGTAAAAGAAATATCTGTGCATAAACGAGAGATTGCCAAATCTCCCAGGCCTTCCTCCGAACTCCTCTTCCTCCGAACTCCCCTCCATCTATCAGAGTTTCTTCTGGAAACTGACCACAAGCTCCGAAGGCGACCGTGATGGATCGGCTGAGTCGGCGCGAAACGCACAGAAGAGCGGAAAACATGACAGAGAATTTAGGGATTTTATTTTTATTTTGGGGGGGGGGGGGGGGTGCGAGTGCGTGCCTGCAGACGGGCTTCTGCGAGCTTCTGCGGGCTTCTTTCTATTATCTGCTCATATACACATGTCGGAGGGATGTTGATGGAGATCACGAGTGTAAACAGAGACTCGGGGAGCCGACTCTCGCTCTGCCAAGATGCATTGGATCGCGTTTAAGCTTTTCAGCCTCCCGCCTTTTTAAATTTTTTTTCATCCACTCTGTTCTTGGCCGGGGCTTGTGTTCTCATTCCAGCTCCATCAACTCTGTCTGCTGGGGGTCATGCACCTCAGTTTGTTCCCCTCCCCCCACCCCGTCGGCTCCCAATCTTTTCCCTTTTGCACCTCCTCCTTAGCTTATTCCACTCCAGTGTGGACCACATCTGGGAGAGATTGAACATCTACCCGTCTGTCTGCGGAGGTGCAACCAGAGAAGTGGAAGGAGAGGCCGGGTGGTGGTGGTGGTGGTGGTGGGAGGGTTGTTCTTAAATCCGCATCCTGGTCAGAGTCCCCGTCTCTGGAAGGAACATTCCCCCCTTCGAGGGGCTCTGAGCAAGACGCTACCGATTCACAGGAGGGTTTGAGCGTTTTGCTCGTCTATTTCTGGTCATTTCGTGTCTCCCCCCCCCCTCCCACTGGCTGTTCCCATGGCTTCACTGCCTTGCACAAAAAAAAAAAAAAAAAAAAAGCAAAAGCATTTTTCACTTCTTGTTCACAGAAAGTTGTGAATAATGGTGAAGTTGAAGGGGAGAGGAAAAAAAAGTGGTTTTAAATAATCATTTTGAATAAAAGTGTCACCTTTGAATTGAACCCTGCTCACTCTGAAATCACTAAGTGCAGTCCAGCGCAACAAAATGGCCTCCAGAAGTTGCTTTATTGGTGGAAAAAGTGTGTAACTTAAGTTCAACATAAATACAGTTGTTCTACGAAGGAGTCGGTAGTTTGTTAGAGATTAGTACAAAAAAAAGGTGTTGGTGTTAGTCATTTCATTTTCTATTTGTGGCCCTTCGAAAGATTTTGTATAGTCCAAGAACGGTACAGAGCTAATGATTTATTTTACTTTTGTTTTTTTAGGGGTTGATTCTCCCAAACAAGAGATGTTCTTCTCAAACTGGAAAATATAACTCTTAAATGCTTGTCTTTTATTAACCACATGTTTGGCTTGCATAAGCAAGCAGCAAATTTATTGTTATCAATACAAGACAAAAAAAAAAAACACTTTTGTGACCCAAAAGTGTTTTAAACCTGAAACTCTGGATGGAAGCCGGTAGCGACAGTCAGATTGGCCTAAATGACCCTTAAAACCAACGGAGAGTCTCTGGCAGCACCAAAAATGACTGGCAGAAAATTCAGTCGATAAAATATCCAGGTGAAATAAAATGTACAGATTTTAGATTTTAATTTGTAAAAAAAAAACAACAATAGGTTGGATATCATGTATCTTTTCCTTGCACGTCATAAACTCCCACTAAGTTGTGTTGGTCCGACACATAAAATCCCAACAAAACACGCTGATGTTCGTTATTGATTTCTTTACCCTAATTTCACACAGTTTGCTTTTGCAGCTTCACAATCCAGACGCAGTTTTTTTTGTTGTTGTTTTTTGTTTTTACCATTATTATTCTTATTTTTGGTGTGTGAAGCGTTTCAGTCACTCGTTCCTTCCGTGGCCGCTCATGCGCGGTCGCCTACAAATCGTGACGCGTGTGCGTTTGTCTGCGTGTCTCCTTCCAGGAGGAAGCTTCGGCCTGGCGGAGAACGTCACGGAGGAGGTCCAGAGCCTGAGGAACAGAGTGGAGCTGCTGGAAAAGGTAGACGAGTGAGCGAACTCCTGAACACGTGTTGGCGTTAAATAGAGACCCCCTCCCACACACCCGTCCGGCCTGGCTCCACGGGAACCTTTCTTGGCCTTGTGTTGTAGGGGGGGAAAAAAAAGAACAAAAAACACCTGAATTATTGTTGTTCCTAATAGCCTACCCTGAAACAAAACAACATTATTTCGCTTTACAAGGTGGCTAAACCTTGTAAGGCGAAACCAAACGAGGAGAAGCAGCTTTCAGCATCTATGCACCACAAATTTGGAACAAACTTCCAGAAAACTGTAAAACAGCTGAAACACTGACTTCTTTTAAATCTCGACTAAAAACCCCACCTGTTTAGAATTGTATTTGAAATGTAATCAATTACACATTTATTGATGGAACTTGACTTAATGCTGTGTTTTGATTGTTGATTCTATGTTGCATTGTGTTTCTGTGTCTGTAATGATGTAAAGCACTTTGAAATGCCTTGCTGCTGAAATGTGCTATGCAAATAAAATTTGATTGATTGATTGATTGATTAAACCTTTTCACCTTTCGCTTCCCGCAGAAGCTGCAGCTGGTGTTGGCGCCATTCAGCAGCTTCTTCCCGCCGCCGCTGGACGACAGCTTCCCGGAGAAGACCACCCTACTGTCCCACTCCTTCCGGCAGCTGGACCGCATCGACTCCCTCAGCGAGCAGATCGGCTTCCTGGAGGAGCGCCTCGGCACATGTGAGCAGCCGAGCACTTGGCGTTGGATTCCTTGTTGCTCCCAGAAGAAGGAGGGAAAAAAAATAAATAAATAAAAAGAAGTAAAAAAAACAAATATACAAAATCGCTGGTTTTAGTCCAAAGTTACAGGGAAAGTTATTTTCCAGGAAAGAAGGGCTCCAGATAGCAGCTAAAAGTGCAGATAAGACGACTGTCTATAATGTAATACGGTTAATAAATGTATTATTATCAATAAAATGAAATAACATGATTAAATCTTTAGCGTGTAACATCATAATGTCCCTGGCTGTGTAATGATAGCTTAAATATAAAACAAAAGACACAAACAAAGTGATATATTTGCTCTTAAATTATAATCTAATTAAGAAAGAGTGGAGTAAAGCGTCTCCAGACGAGTTTCCTGGCCAAGAAAATCTCATCTGGAGAGATAAAAAAATTAGCATCGAATTATAAATGCGGCAGATATTTCCAACAATCAGCCTGAGGCTATCCAAATAACAGTTTTTAATGCTTTTAAAAATATATATATTATTACAAAACTCCAACCTTGAAGGCTCCTCATTCGTTCTAACGCCTCTAGAGGCGGGAAGGATCCTCACTCTGGAACGGGACCAGATTCTGTTTCATCATGAACAGCACGTTAAAAATCTGACATCTTTTTCTTTTTTTTCTCTCTGCTCCTTTTCCATTTGTGTTCATGCTGTCGTAACTCTCTGCACATTCTCTCCTCCAGGCTCTTGTCAGGAGAATTAGCGGACAAGAAGGAAAAAATCGTCAGAAGCCATCTCAGAGCTTTTGTGACGCTGTGACGCATGCACCCGCACAAATGTTTGATTTTTTTCCCCACCATTCCAAAAAGAAAAATTCAGTGAAATCAGTTTTTTGTTGTTATTTTTGGTTTTCTAAGTTGAGTCTCTCCGTATGGGGTCTTGATTTTTTTTTTGCAACGGTACCTGCAGCAGCGGGTCGGCCTCGCCGGCCTGCGTCGGTCGAAGCTTGACGTATAGCCACTCGCATCAGTGCAGCTGTGTTCTCCTGTGTCAGAGCTCCACCCTGGTCCCGGGGCCTTTTGCACACATCTGTATTTATGTATTTAAGTTATGGTCACCTGTAGGCATTCCTAAGTGCTCTTAGTTTTGATCTAGTTTTGTAACGTTTTTTTGTAATAAAAGTGTGAATAAAAAAATTTAAAAAAAAAACAAACTTGTGTATGCGTGTTCAATCAGTATCAAACACATAAATGAATTGCTTTGCAAAAACATCATTTTTGTATGTTTTCAATGAAATGCTGTAGGATGGAAGTAAATACGGGACAGGCCAGGGATAAAAAAAACAAAACCTTCTGGAGCGACGCTGCTAAAAGAGTTTCTATAAAGAGCAGTAGCAGATATCCTTGTGAGATGTTTTAGGGTGTAAAAATTATTTTAAAACTGTGAGAAGGGGGAGAAGTCATGGTTGGATTTTTTTTTCTAATGAATCTCCTCAAGTCATATTACAAGGTTTTGTCAGATGGGGTTATGGCAGTGGGTGTGGTTGCTCCAATAATAACAGTGTGGCTGGTTAAGGTGACCGTGACCCTGGCTCAAAAAAAGGTTGCATTTGAGTCAGAAGTCAGATAAGAAGAGGATTAAAGCCTGAAGCAACAGGTGCCTGCACTGATGTCAGAAATATGATGCGATAACAAAACACACACAAAAAAATACCTGATCTTTTTGGGTTTTTTCCATGAGAAGCAAGCTGCCAAACCATCTGCTTTGAAATGAGTGCTGATGGACGTTAAAGTCCTGAGTTTAAGACGTTTTAACGTGGCTGCTACTTTTACAATTTTTCTTAGACGAGTGGAAACAGCTTCTGCACTAAATAGGAGCCGTTTCTACACTCAGCCCGTAAACACTTGTAGTAAAGTAGTGGAATGAAGCAGGGAACTAGTATTGAAACATGCTCAAAAAGGCGTAGAAACCCAAGAAGTCATCTTCTTTTTTTTTTTTCTCTAGTATTTAGAAAGTATCAACGCTACTACAGACAAACCAATATCAGCTGGTGGAATATTAACCAATGACCTATTACAAAAAAAAGGTTCTGATTAACAAACTATTACACAGAGTGGTGCGTTCGGTAAAATGATTGAGAGGATCATCTTTTTTTTTTAAAAAAAGAGTTGCGGGATACTTGTACCTGCCACAATGGCATCTAATGCACAATCACTACGCAAGACTTCACTTTCGAGCAAAAGAGTGTCGGTGCTTGTTTGATTTGAACAATCCAGGGAAGCACCAGGACAGATGTGGTCTGGTCAGATGAGGCAAAATGTCATTGTGCAAACCACGTTTGGAGAAACACGGGAAAACTGAAACGTTATGTTGTGGGCTTTCTTACAGCATGTGGTGCCGACAGTTTTTAACAGGTGCATGTAAATGTAATATTACTGTCTCGTTTAGAAACTTTTATACAAAACAAGAACTTCCATAGAGCCACTTAAGAAAAAAAAAAAAAACAGTTTATTTTCCTCCAATGCAAAGCATTCACCTTTACCAAGAATAGGACAGCAGAATATACATTCATACATACGTCACTCACACAAGGCTCGGCTCTATTGCTCCTATGCATCCAAATTTCACTTTGGCTTAAGAAAAAAAAAAAAAAAAAAGGGTGGGGAGAAACAAATATTTTTAATATCTTAAAATTATTTCCTACATGTTAAAGAAGCGCCCAAAACTTAACAGTAATGATTGCTTTAGAGCCGGTTGCATCAATAGAAATAATAATACAAAAAAAAAAAAAAGTAGTAGTAGAATAAAACCAGAAAAATAACAGAATGTATAATGTACACTTTGTATTTTTGGAACAATCCAGTTTGGTAGAGTGCTTTTAAACATTTGGACAAGTTGCTGTAGAGTTCAAATATTTCTTTTAAAAAAACAACAAAAAAAGAGGCAACAATCTGATCTAACCTAGAAAAACAACAAAAAAACCCGTTTAGTTATTAGTAGTACTGAAGTATATTCAGATGCCATCTAGGCTCTCTTGTGTATTAGAAGTGGGAATCCCTACAACTACCGAGTACAAACAGTAGGGTACAGATTGAATATGTATGTCTAGATCAGTGGTTCTTAACCTTTTTTGAGGTACCGAACCCATCAGTTTCATATGCGCATTCACCAAACCCTTCTTTAGTGATAAATAAATTTTTTTTTTTTTTCCAAATTCAATACAGTACAGTACATACAGTACAGACCAAAAGTTTGGACACACCTTTTAATTCAATGAGTTTCCTTTATTTTCATGACTATTGATATTGTAGATTTACACTGAAGGCATCAAAACTATGAATAACACATGTGGAAATATGCACTAAACAAAAAAGTGTAAAACAACTGAAAATACCCCTTATATTCTAGTCTCTTCAAAGTAGCAACCTTTTGCTGTGATTACTGCTTTGCTCACACTCTGCATTTTCTTGATGAGCTTCAAGAGGTCGTCACCTGAAATGGTTTTCACTTCATAGGTCAACCTGCCCTGTCAGGTTAATAAGTGGGATTTCTTGCCTTATAAATAGTCATGAAAATAAAGAAAACCCATTGAATTAGAAGGTGTGTCCAAACCTTTGGTCTGTACTGTATGTATATGTTTTTTTTTGCTGGTGCACAAAATGAGCCGTGCATGAACGTCATCTTTGCTCAAAGAACAAAACCATGAACTCACAGCAAGTTACAGTGTTACTTCATTCTGGCCCCCAAAAAATATATTTCGGCCCCCTAAAAGAATTTCAGCCCCCAAAAATATTTTTTTTACTATTTTACCAATTAAAAATAAATTTGGATTTTTTTTCAAAGAATTACATTTTTTTTGATAACTTAATTTTTTTTTATTTTAAATTTAATTTGTTTTTTGTCACTTTGAATCCACAAAATACTTTTTTGGGGCCAGAATAAAGTTTTGTGCAAATTACATGCCTGCAAATCAGTGTGACTCCTGCTGTTGTTTTTGGGAGACCAGTTCAGAGAGGCGTGGCTTCACCTTGGCAAATGCGTCTTCAGAGCAAAGTCTGTTCATTTACTTCTTTTTTGCTCGACATATTTAGTGTGGATTAAAATATTAAGAAAGAAACCACGCGACGTACAACTACGACAGCCGCTGACACTGCGCGCACTAAATTCCCCGCAGCCCTGATTGGCCGAGCAATGCAACATGATCCTCTGCAGCAAGTGATGGCCAAGCGGGGCGGGTCATCACGACTTTACACAAGTGTGTCTTTACCTCCGTGGCAGAGGCTGCGCTGAACCCCTGAGACCGACTCATCGAACCCCTGGGGTTCGATCGAACCCAGGTTAAGAACCACTGGTCTAGATGAACGAATCCATTACTCTGAAGGACTGTGTTTATAACAAGCTGGGAGAAAATTTGCAGCTCAAAGAAAAAACTTCTAGGTGCTTAAACCTGCTGTACACTACAGAACAGAACAGATACAGCACCCTGATGAGAGACGTGCAAAAATACTTTAGAAAAACCTAACTTTTAATTTGAGTACATTTTGTTATTTTAACCCCTAGTGGTACCTATAACATAAATGTATTAGTTTTATGTATTTTTATGCTTTCTTTGAAAGAAAAAAAGGTTGATCAGCACCTAATGAAACTTTGACATTTAGGTGACAGTACCTACATGGTCAAAAGAAAAGAGAGAAAAAAAAAACTTTTTCTGACTTAAAGACTATTAGTTAAACTCTACTTGGGAGTTTAAATGGAACAAAGTGCTTTGGTCAAATTAAACCTGATTTTTTTCTTTTTTGGCACCAGTCACTCTTATTGTGAAGTACGTTGGAGGACCTGTGATGCTGCGGGCACGTTTTCCAGCCAGTGCGCCTTTAAAGTGTCCAAGCGATCATTCACTTTTTGAAATACTAGGGCATTTAAAAAAAGTAAAATAAAATAAAAGAAATTTGGGAATTGGGGTATTTTGGTAGGATAATGCACCAAAATATTTGGTCAAAGTCTTCAGACACAATACCAACCATCTTGCATTTCACCCTCTAGACCTAAAACCAACAGAAAATCTGCGAAAGGACAGAATTCTGGTCAATCTAGAGATGATTCCCCAAGAAGTATGCTTCCTTGCTATGAATGCTTCAACCTTTTAAAACATTAGAGAAGTTCCTACAAAGTATGTGCAACTAAATTATTTCTATTCACTTGTTTAAGATGATCAGATTGCTGAGGAACTTTTCATTAGCAATCAACAATGTTCTGTTTCCCTGGTACATAAGTAATATGTACATATGAACATTTCTATTTTGCCACGTTTCAAAACAGGGAAGACGAGAGAACATATCTTTAAATTAAGTCAGAGGTCTGTCTACGTAATATGCAAGTTCTCCAAATTTGCGTAGTTTGAATGTATCACAGACATTTCAGTGTAAAATCTGCTACTGAGGAGAAAAAACAAACATTTTTAAGGATTTTCAACCAATTTTTTAGGGGTTACCAATAAATGGGGGCTGCTGTAGCTAAAAATAATAATAATAACTAAAGAGTAAAGAACAAAAACAAGATCTTGAACACTGCAGTACATTCTTAAACGGTGTTTGATGGGCAAAACAGGTGACCGTGTAAAGGCAGTGAGTAAAACCTGCAGGCAAAAATAACAGGAAGTCAGTCAGTCTGATGTGGTTAATATAAGTTAATGCTAGAACATAATACACAACATAAAGAAAAACAAAATACCGAAATGTCAAAGTGCAACAGCAACCAATCAAAAATAAGGCCAAAAATCTTCACTATTTATTTCAAATAATGCAGTAATTCCTCTGGAGAAGAAGTCTTAACTTAATCAAAACTAAAAAACTTTTTTTTTAACAATGAACAACAACAAAAACTTCAGTTCAGTCACCCAAAAATAGATTTTTTAACTTAAACTCCTATTGGGTACAGGTTTGCTAATCGAGTGAGATAAGAATTAGTGACACGCCCATTAGATCGGCTTCATATTATTGGTAAAAGGTAAATCAGTCAGCATTCCTTAGACGTTTTTATAGGAAATGTCATGGCACAGCAGGTAGCTTGCACTTTGGAACTGTAATGCTAAAACGGCATCACTTCAAGACACAAAGTCAGTCGCCTTCTGACACATTTCAAATATACAGTTGTTCCTAAGGAGCTAAAACATGTGATTCGCTTTTAAAAAGCAGGAAAACAAATCTAATCCTATGTGGAAATAATAAATAGAGCAAAAAAAACAACAAAACAAAAAAACACACAGAAGACCGCGAGAGGAAACTTGCTGCTGATTGCTGCACGACGGTTATTTCTGCTGCTCTGGAAAAAGACCACAAACACAAGACACCGATCGGTTCGCTGATGGGGCGTCACGCCACTGAGCCAATGTGAACATAAAAGAGTTGAATTCATAGCGTTTCCTCCAACTTCTGGTGGAGATCCCGCTCCGCTGGCCATTTGAGCAAAGAGTCTGGAATGCAGAAAAGTCAGAAAACACTAAAAAGCAAAGGAAGGACAAAGATGGGGTGCTGTGAGTATATCTATAAAGCCGAAAAATAAACTCAAGGCAAAATGAGAGGAGCACATAAATATCTAGAGACGTTATGAAAAAAAACCCTGTCAAAGTTTGTCCAATAAACAAAAGGCAACAAAGAAAAAAAAATGGGGGAAGGGAGAAAGGCGAAAGGAAAGCAAAAATTGTTCAAGATCGGGGAAATAAAGCCAAAGTACAAAGCAACAATGAAGGCGGACAAAGTCATCCAGAAGGCATGCATGAATGACACACATCCGTACTGTTCGGCTTGCCGTCCGTCACTCCGCTCGCGCCGCGGCGAGCGCCGCCGAGGGTCAGGACTGACTGAGCTCTTCCGATCGGGCCAGAGGACAGAGGCGTCCTCGTCTCGTCTCCCGGTCAGGCCACGGGGCCTTCCGGGAGAAAGCAGAAAGGTCTGAGGGGCTGGGAGGTCTCCGACACGGGTTGGAAAAAGAATAAACAAGAGGCTGTATTGGCCGATATTTCAGTGCTTTAGGGGCCCGTTGCTCTTGGCTACCAAGTCGGAGATTTCCAGGAAAGCGGTACGCATCAGGCTGTGCGATTGGTCAGACAGACAAGACACGTCGTCTGTGGTCAGTCCCTTTGTCTCAATCTTTGGAAGGATCCTCAACCTGATGACTCCTGTGTAAAAAAAACAAACAATAAAAACCATCAAACATCATCTTACTCCTCAAAAACATGTGCCTACATACAAGGGACGTCCCAATCCGATACTGATATCGGAAATCTGTCTGATAAATGGCTCAGTTGTTCTCATACCTATTCGTGTTGACTACTGTTCTCTAACATCACTTGATCAAGACTTTTCTAACACTCCACACTACAAAATAAGTAAGAAAAGTATGTACAATTTGTGCGGATGTCGCATCGGGTCAATATTGGTGTCGGCCAGCGCTCAAAGCTGTGATATCGGTATCGTATCGGAAGTGAAAAAGTTGCATCGGGACACTCCGAATAAGTACTGTGCAACATTTAGAGCAGAGCTACCTGATTTGAACTGCTTTTCTTTCCGAAGGTAGAAACTGCTGTAGGAGGAGAAGACTACAGGTACGATGGGAACCTAAAAAAATCAAAATAAAAAAAGGGAGACAAAGAAGTCAAAATATCAGAATATAAATATCCTGTATTGAAAAGACCATCCATGCCTTTATTACAACCATTTATTGTTTTTAAATGTATGGGACTGTAATTAGTGAAATGATTCAAAGTGAAGCAAAATTGTGTTAGAATGACCTAATCAAAGTCCAGATCCAACAGAAAATATCTACAGAACTCAAAAATGCCGATTAAAAGAGAGAATAAATGAGGTTCATCTACTATGCAAGGTAAAATTCTCATCCTCCAGGTGTTTAACTTACCATCAGACGTCTTCCAGCCATAACTGCAGTTTTCGCTCAAGGCAGGTTATGAATGTGTGCCGCATTTCAGATTTTTATTAGTAAAATAAATGAATTAAATAAAACCATGCATCTTTCTCCATCCACAGTCACGTGTTACTTTGTGCTTACACATAATCAAATAAAATCTCAATAAAAGTTTGTGGTGGTGAGAAAATATAAAAATTTAAGGTACTGTACTTGTATAGACATATACACGCCTCAGTCCTGATGTACATGTGAAGTCAACTGATACGAATCTTTAGCAGAAAGTTACGAACCTATTAGCTTAACATTTGTTTTCAAGGGTGAAGAAAGCTGTGCTTTCAGACCACAACATGTTTTTTAATTCGTTCCACCTGCATGTGCGCCACAAAACGCCACCGACAGAACGGAGACCTCCCATCTGCAGGCATGCGGAGATTAAAGATCGTAAGCACGCGCAGCTGAGCCGTGAATTACACAGCAGTCAATCTGTGCGGAGAGCTCCGTTCACCTTTGCTCTAAACATCTGAGGCAATAAAACAATAGAAAACAATGTGCACGAGGATCAAAGCTAGGATTTCTCGACAAACATGCTACAAATTTATTTATTTTTTGATCATTCAGGATGCAGATACTGTAATCTATGTAGTCAGTAAGGCTGCATTATAACTTGGCTGCGATCCATGCAAGACTTCTGGCTCCCCCGTGTGTCGGTGAGTCAAAGTTTGAGAGAAGTTTTCTGGAATACGGCCAAGTCCGTCTCAGTCCCTTCAGTCAAAGTCGGCGGAACAAGCAGGATGAGGGTGTGAATAGCAGCACAAACAGACTGACTCCAGTCAGCGTGAGAGAACACACACACACGGCGCAGCGCAGCCAAACGACGATAAGTCAAACACACTTACTTGTGCCTGCACAGCCAGGTGGAAAGCCCCTTTTTTAAAGGGCAGCAAGTCGCCGTTCTGGTTGCGCGTTCCCTCTGGGAAGACCCACAATCGAATCTATCGAGGGGGAGAGGGAAACAGAGGGTCGAAGGAAGGAGGGTGATTTAGAACCAAAATCTCTGCCAAAAACAACCTCAAGATATAGACGTGCCCCCGTGTTTCCTAAACACTTTGATTACCTGCTCGTCGAGCATGGTTTTGGCAGCGTCGGCCATGACGCTCTTGGCGTCACTCGTCTTTTTGCGGTTGATGAAAACGATGCCGGCGAGCCAGCAGATGAGGCCGACCGTGCCGGCGTAAACCAGCTCCTTCTTGGCTATCGTGGTGCAGCGGTCGGGTAGGATCTCCATCATCCCTGAGAGACACGCAGGTTATTACGGCGTTAAAAGGACAGAAACGCTAAATGTCACGGTTTATTTACATTCGGCGCTGTGCAAAATGTAACTTAGTTAGGATATGAAATGATCTGATTATGAACAAACATTTAACTTTATATGTGTGCATGATCTCAAGCCGTAGTGTTAGGCCAACTGGGAAACGTTTCAAATCTGAACTCTTTAGTAGCCAGCAGGGGGCGACTGGTGTGACTTCCAATCAAAACCCAAACTTAATTTAACTCATTTCTGCACGTCTCCCCAACTCCAATTTAAAATCAATATGAAAGAAATTTAAAATCTGTATTACAACAAAAATATACAAAAGAAAGTTTCATGTTTTATGTAGCAGTCCCATTCTTTTTTTGTACAAAATAAGATTGTATGAGTTGCAACAGAGGTGAACCGGTGGTGAATATGAACGTCGTCCGGCCAACAGGCAATAATTTACACTCATCAACGACAAACCCCAAAAAAGCTAGCTAGCTAGGTAGCAAGGGTTTATTAGCAGCTAATTAGCGGTCGCCTCAACCGCCTCGAGTCACAGAACGTAGCGAAGATGTGTGTGTGCAACTTGAACTTTCACCTGACAAAAATGTCTCAAGAAAAATAAACTACATAGAATATACAAGATTAAATATTCCTGCCACAACTAAATTTACAACCTGTGATTATGATTTAAGGCCAACCAAACTTCAATTTTTTCTAATAAATTTAAGACATTTTAAAGGACTTAACTTTAGATACATGAATGTAAGGCTTTTTAAGGATGAGTGGGCACTTTGTTTATTACCTCGGCAAACATTTTCCTTCAAATCATGTGGTTCACTAATTGTACATGTACTGCTGCAGAATTAGACTTTTAGCGTCACATACGTCGTCATCAAAAGTATTCACTCCCTTTGAACTCAGTTGCCCCTTGTCTATCAGATGCCCCTGGTTTTTATCTATTCCGGATAAAACACCGGTTAAATACTCCAAACGTTTTGATTGTAAAGTGATGAAATTATGGGTGCACCATTCTCAGTTTTCAGGCTGATTTCTGATCTTTAAAAAGTCCAATCTGCCGATTCCGATAGCGGCCGATACCAATTTTTTGTCTGAAAAGTCGCCAAGTTGGCAACAGTGGGGTGACTATTGTTAATCGTGCACATGCATCTGTGACCTGGTAGGCGGGTCTGTCTGAGCAAAAGATGGTAGCAACTGATTTTTAGAGCTTTGCATTGGTTTATAAGACGGACGCACAAAATTGGTTTCTCATGCAAGAATTGGACGGTCATCCAAACGTAAGGATTTTGATTGGAATCCTAGACAAAATATTCAAACGTTCAATAAAAAACAAACAAAAAGAAAAAGATACTGTTCAAGTCCATATACGTTTTACACAGTGCTTGCCCAATGAAAGATTACGTTGCATTCAAGTACAGCAAGTACAAAGATCCTATTAAGAAATAACATCTAGGAGTCTGGGACGAACTTTGACTTCTTCTACTTGGAGTCGGATTTGCTGAAGTTTAAATCCCTGATATCAGGTATGCTGAATGTGAAAACACACCACATATCTTTATTGGTGGGAGTTATCCTGCCTGCTTTAACAACCTCTATGTAGTGAGTGATATGCCAGAGCCATAAAACTCAAGAGAAAGGAAGACAACGTCGGGTGAAGAAAGGACAGAAAACTGAAGGGTGAGAGAACTTCTACCAGCGTAGAGAAAAACGGAAAACTGAACACCGAGAGAGAAAATTACATCTGCTCTAGAAAGAGCTCTGGTATTAATGGCCGAGTGCAGCTGTTGGCATGGCGACTTGGACGCCGAGTCAACCTCCCGCTGAGCTTTTTCCTACACTAATGAGATGCCTGGCTCTCCTCATGCTGTCATCACGCTGGCCAGGTGCCTGCGCTCATCACTCACCGACACAGAGAAACACTCCTCCTGGGCCAATAATGGGAAGTAAACACACCTAACCTAAATGTGTCACTTCACACTCTAGATTTAGGACTAAGTTGAAAGTAAAAAAATTTTAAAAAGGCACTAAAACTGACAACAAACACAGCAGAGTGGCCAAGAATTCAACCAAAGATGGTGATGAAATGCATCGCCAGGCGTTCTAGTGAAATGCTGGGTTGTTATTCGTTCTAATTTTAGCAAAACCGACTCTACAAATCCATCCTCAGGAAGAATGAGGAAGGGGGGAATTGTTACTAAAAAAAAAAAAAAGCAGAGTTTGAAAGTAATATACTTGGCGCCGGGCCTCAACGGTGGACTCATGAAATCATGGTCTGCTCTGCGTTTCTCTGAATGAACCGACAGACATATTAAATCTTGGATGGCCATAGGAACTGATGCATCCAGCAGTCCTCCACCTTATAAAGTGCACTTTTATACTGTTTGATCAGAGATTTAAAGCAGACTGTGACGGCTGGCCGGCGTCCACAGGATCAGGATGGGTTGAACTCCAGATCTACAGCAGACAGCCTCGGTGTCTCGGATCACAAAGGTTTTCTACAGCAAGAAAAACTACAGGGTGTCAAGCTGTCATTGATTGACCCGTTTTAGAGACAGACAAACGCTGAGGCAAATAAACCATAAATTGACACAAATGGTCATCGGTCAGCATGTGAATGACTGAATGTAGTGTGAAGGGCTCTAACCAACTTTATATATTAAGCAGCTTCAATAGTTAAATTAGATTTATAAACCCCTCTGGAAGATTCCTGCAGAGAAATTGACATCTCTATCACACACAGCAGTGAGAGGCATACATTTGATATATATATATCTAAAAAAAATTATATATACATATATTAAAAAAATCTTTTATTCACTTATGTTTATGTTTTTTTTAGCTGGGAGCTGGCTCGAGTGTTTTGACCACTAATCATTACCTAACTTTGATGCCTTCCTATGCAGTCTTTCTAAAGTTTCACAGCTTACTCTTGACAGCCAACTTCTGAAACACTAGTTTTTAAGCCAAATCTTATTAGATGTAAATCCTTTCATAGCAAAGGAGCTCATATTTAGATAATTAAATAGAAATTCTTCATTTCAATTACTTAATGAATGCAAAATGAGTAGGATTTTTTGAGGAAATAACTAAATGAAAAAGAGCTTTACAGTTTTGTCAAGCAATAACAATTTCCACATTCTCTGGAAAGAACTGCAAAACAAATAATGAATGCAACCACAACTATTTACCAAAATTAAATTACATTAAGTTATATATTAAGCAATGAATGAACCAAGGTACCAATTTAAGAACTGTGTGGAAAACTTGGACATGCAAAATTTCAGAGCAAATCTAGCTGAAAAAGGCCAAATTTAGCAAGTAGTTCCATTTGATGATTCAAAAATAAAGCAAATGTAATATTGATTTTTGATAGCATAATATCCATCTGACTTTTTCCTTTTCTGACTTAAATAATAGAAATTACATTGTGATCCATATTTAAATACCATAAAACTGGGGCATCTTTACATCAAGTTATCATAATCTGATAGATAAGAACCCAAATCACTGTGTAGTGTTGGCTTGAAAGAATAAAATTCATCTACCAATCCAGACATTGTAGCAATTCAGAAAGTTATCCATTTGAAAGCGTAATCATGGCTTCTACCTTCTTTGAAATGCTGGTTTGCTCATTTTTACTGATAGATTTGCAGAGCAGAGGGTGAAAAAAACAAATCCATATTGCTCCCATTAAGCAGGAGCGGTTTTTTCTGTACATTTGCCAGAGAGATTGGATTCAGCAGATTTATATTTAGAACCCCCTTTACAAGCTCAGTGGCACAATTCTTCCATCTGGGACTAATTGTGTGTGTGAGTGCGAGTATGAGTGCATGTGTGTGTGATCAAATTGGGGTTATGTTGCTAATGAAACCCTACACCCCCAAAAAAACAAGCATTGGTTTCTACCATAAAACGGATCTTATTTTTAAAAAAAGCTAAGGAGAAACTACCATCTGCTCAACCATATTGGACGACTCTTCAAATCTTTCAGTCGGTGGTAAAAAATAAATGATCGGGCGTGCCGTGGTGGCGTAGCGGTTAGCGCGACCCGTATTTGGAGGCCTTGAGTCCTCAACGCAGCCGTCGCGGGTTCGACTCCCGGACCAGACGACATTTGCCGCATGTCTTCCCCCCTCTCCTTTCCCATTTCCTGTCAGTCTACTGTCATATAAGGGACACTAGAGCCCACAAAAAGACCCTGTGGAGGGGTAAAAAATAAATAAATAAATAAATGATCGTGTTGGTTGAAAATAAACTCAAAACCTGGTTCAGAGGTGACATGACAGGAACCACGACGCCTACCCAGAACATCCAGGGAGCTCTGGTGGTTGGAGATGATGACATAAGGCCCTCCTGTCTGCAGGTGCTCCCAGCCGCTCACTTCAATTCGAAGCCCAAACAAGTACTTGACATGACGGACCATAGAACGGATAATCCTGGACAGGAAAAAGCAGTGGGAGGAAAGAAAGTTATGACAGTGCTGAAAATAGTTGGTTTTAGAGTTAAACTACCATCATGTTCTGCTCAGACAGACATGTTATCAAGTTTATTCAGCAGATATTCTCAGCACATTCCTGTTAAGTTACAAAACAACTTGCACTGTAGATAAAATAACACAAATGATAACTCAGGTGGCTGCTCAGCCAGCTCACTCTTCTGCTTTTTGTGGCTCACACCATCACTTCTTTGTATCAACTCCCACTAGAGACAAGTGCACTCTTCAAAATGACTAAAATGTAGTTATATATTTAAATTTTGTACAACCCTCGTCTTGGATGTTTTTTTTAGGAACAGCTGACAAGCTTCTGTGAGAAATACAGATTACTTTCTAGAAGTTTCTTGCACATCTTGTGTTTAATCTAACTTGACAGTTAAATTCCCTTCCCTTATTAACAACTTCCACAGTAGGCAGTAAGAGTGTTCTAATACGGTTTTCACTTTCAATACGATACCAATATCACAGCTTTGAGTATTTGCCAATATCGATATTGACCCGATACGATATCACCATGAATCATACACACTTATTAATTATTTTGTAGTGTTTAGTGTTAGAAAAGGCTTCATCAAGTGATATTATATGGAGGAGAACAACTGAACCATTTATTATTAACAAATGGGTCTTCATTCAGGATTCAGGCGCTGGTGGGAAATTCTTTAATCAGATTTTAGATAGCCCCAATATAATCATAAACTCATGTTTTGCCTAAAATCAGACCAATTTAGCCAGCAGTGTTAGTGTGAACTGGTAGGACATCTGCTGATATAGGTCAAATTTTGTTGTTTTCTGATTGGTTGGTCACCAATCAGAGCTGGTCAAGTGTATAAAAATCATCTGGTTCTAGTCAAGAGTCGATCTCTTGATGAGTCGCCGGTTTTCAGCAATTGTTTTTCAATATACTCTTAAAAAAAACAAAACAAAACAAAAAAGCAGAATTATAGCTCACACTGTCAAATTTCTGAAAATCATCATCTTCATTCTCTCATTGCTTGACTACACAACTTCCTTCCTGAAAAACACTATTTATATCAAAGGTTTTAAATTTCCTACAAACTAAAATAAGTTCCTGTGAAGTCTTTATGTAATAAGATTGAAAGGCTGATATAGGAATTAAAACAATGTATCAGAAGCCATCTGTGCACACAAGAATTACAAGACTCCAGGTCTGATTTTGATTGTTTGTGGAGTTTCTTTTCACCGTCTTCAACTTTCACTGCTGAATTTGGTGGTTCTGCTTTCTCTGGAATCACTTTCTGTAGCCTCACGCTACATGAATGCCCACAAGCAGCCGGGTTTGAAAAGCACCAACTACTCCATTAATTTTTATTTTTATTTTTTTTTATTCCTTGGTGCTCGACCTTTGCTCTTTTTCCTTGTGACTGAACAGCAACTCATCCTGGTTTCAGTGTAAACAAATTGCAAAAAGGCCCATTTTTAACTCCTATGCTGTGACTGCATTTTGTGGTTTTGTTATTACACAGTTGCACTGACATAAGCCCGAGGGCTGCAAATAAAGCAGAGGAAGTGTTTTCTAAAAGAAGACGCAGCATCATGTGCAGTTTGTATTTTTGCTCAATCTGGTCTCAGATGTCACTCATGTCTCCGCCCTCAGGTCAAAATGAGTTTATTTTAGGATGTAAAAAGACCAGGAAGGGAAGCCCCATAAAAGGCTGTTTACAAACAAGCAATGGAGAATCTCATAGTAGCGGTTTTCACTTATCGTTATCCTTGACTGGTCTAGCTTGGAAATTAAACTTTGTCTTCAGAGAAAGAAGAGAATTACCTTAAAAAAACAAGCACACACATGCAAACCTAATGTAAACTTACCTTGTTCCCAAACTTAATCACACGTCTGCTAAATTGTAGCTGGCATGTAAATCTGTCCTTTTACTTTTTATTATGTTTATAACTAGTGGTGCACCGATTGCAGCTTTCAGGCCGATCACAGATCTTCAAAAAGCTTGACTTGTCGATTTTGACCAATACCGATTTCTTTTTATATATAACCAACACTGTAAGATGTTACAAAGTCACAACAAACCTTTCATTTTCCTAGTTTTTATTATATATATATTGTACAATACCCATGAAACAATACAAATACATTCTGACTTCATGAGGGAGTTCCTTCAGTGATTTTCAGACCTTTGTGGCGTTAGATAAAATCGGTTTCACGTACAAGTATCGGCCAATCACAGATCACTCAAAATTAAGAAAATCTGGAAATCCACAGCTCTAGTTGAAGCTGCAGAATTCTATTAGTGTACTTAACAAATCTGATTTTTGTTTAAACATAACTTGCAAAACAGAATGTGTGGAGAAAGACCATCACTGCACGTCACCCCTATAGTGAACTGCAACTAGGCACTCGACGTTAAGTCTTTTCATCCCAAATGTTTTCTTGTTTGAATGTAATCTCTACCATCCATCCACTTCAGCAGTCCTTCGGGTATGTATAAAAAATTTATTTCAGAAGTCGGATGTCGCCAACAACAACAACAACAAAAAAAAGCCAATGAGCACAACAAACAAACCTGTCCATGGCTCTAACGCCATCATCAAGTTCGCAGACGACACCACGGTGATCGGCCTCATCAGAGATAATGACGAGGCCGCTTACGGGGAGGAGGTAGACCATCTGGCTGAGTGGTGCGACAAAAACAACCTGCAGCTGAACACCGAGAAGACCAAGGAGTGTATCGTGGACTTCAGGAGGAACGCTGACCCACATCCACCCATCCACATTAAGGGAACAGTGGTGGAGCGTGTGGACACCTTTAAGTTCCTGGGAGTCCACATCTCCGAGGACCTGACTTGGACGACCAGCTGCTCCAAACTCATTAAGAAGGCGCATCAGCGCCTCTTCTTCATGAGGACCCTGAGGAAGAACCACCTGTCCTCAGAGATCCTCACGAACTTCTACCGCTGCACCATTGAGAGCATCCTCACCAACTGTATTACAGCTTGGTACGGGAACTGCTCTGTCTCCGACCGGCAGGCGCTGCAGAGGGTGGTGAAAACTGCCCAGTATATCGCCGGGGCACCGCTCCCTGCCATCAAGACCTCTACAGGAAGCGGTGTTTGAAAAGGACCGGGAAAATCACAAAGGACTCCACTCACCCAGCACACACACTCTTTTCCCTCCTGCCCTCTGGGAGGCGTTACAGAAGCCTACGGACCAGAACCACCAGGCACCGGAACAGCTTCTTTCCCACAGCTGTCACGCTTTTGAACGCCTCCTGACATAAAACATAAACTATAAGGACTGTACTCCCCTATCCTCTCATACAACAATAACACATGGACTATCCTCACACACACACACATCACGGACTGTTTTCTTCACACACACACATACAACCTGTAAATTTTATCTGCCATTATTTATCTATAATCCATTCCCTAACATTCTTATATATTCTGTATAATCTGTATAATCTGTGCATATAGCTCCCATATTTATATTTATACACAATATCTATATCTCTTGCTATAACCCCTTATAGTCCATACATACATAGTCTTGTACATCTGTAAATAAATATTATATCTCGTAGAGCACTTCTGGATAGATGCAAACTACATCTCGTTGCTTGTACTTGTGACAGTGCAATGACAATAAAGTTGAATTCTATTCTATTCTATCAAGCCCATATGGAATTAAACTGTCTTTTGTTCTGGAATGTGGAATAGAAAGACTAATAGGTCTCATCTTGAGAATATAAACATTTATAGACTTTTTGACGGGGCATGAAAAATAATACTACACACATTCATCTGATAAACTTCAAACAGCCTTTACTGGGAGGATCAAACCTCGCTTTTCCCCTTTGGTAAATCACACTCTGGCTTTAAAGGTAACTTTTCAACAAGACCTTGTGGTGATAAAGTGCTCAGTCCGGTGCAAAAGGCACCGACACGCAATCACTCGCTGTTGCAATGACTGCAACACCAGTCCAGAGTTTTACAATCAATCCAACCAGATTTCATTAGGGCAAATTTTATTATCAGTCCAAAAGTCAAATCCTTTGAACTTATCTGGCGTGATCATGTTTAAGCAAGAACCAAAGTCCACAACTATGAGTAAATCTGGCCTGCAATCCACAAAACTACTGAATCGACACACCACAGCTCAAGTTAGTCAGCCTTTTTTTTTTTTTTTTTTTTTACAAGTTAAAGGTCAAGCTTGTCTAGGGCAGGGCCGTGATCATAAGGGAGGAGGGACTGAACAAACAATTACTTCATCAGAAATGAATGAATTCACATAGATAAAGCAGTTTCACTGGGATTTAGGTAATAAGTGAATTTTTTTTTCCCTAAATCATGTGGTTACAGGTCAGATCTCACCCACTTTAGGAAAAAAAAGTAGGCATGGCAGCCAATTATCCTATAATTGTTTTTTCTAATAACAATGATAAACTTTACACTTTAATGTTTGCAAACTAATAACTAAAAGTATCATTAAGACTGTTAGTCTTCATCTGTTCCTCACTGGAGCAGCAATAAATATTTGTAATAGTTTAGTTACACTGTACTAACAGATGTATCTGGTGTCTCGACGTAGCATATTTGGAAATCTACAAGTTGTTTCTTGAGGAGTATTTGTGTTAGTGAGGATTTGACACGCTCTCCCTGCCAAAACAATCGACTACCAAAAATTGAAGACAAAGAAACAGTAATGGGTTTTTAAATAGATTTCGTCATCCCCTTTAAAGTTATCATAATAAATGCATTGAAATATTGTCATCAACCCTTAAGTATACCCACATCTAAAAGCTAGTAGTCCGTTAGACGATTGTTGGGACTTGAGACTGAGGTGAAGGTTCTCCTTTAGCTGGCAAAATATCTAAAACGTAGTGATTCACACCGAAGCATATTCATGTGTTCTGATTGCTTAAACAAAGTCCAGACCTGAATTTAATTGAGAATCGGTAGCAAGACTTGAAAGTTGGTGTTCAAAGATGGTCTCCAGCTTAAAGTGGTTTTTTGAAGAAGAGAAGGCAAAGATGTCAAACTGTACATGATCAAACCTGGTGAAAACTGGGGATGCACCTATATGAAATTTAGGCCAATATCTAATATTATTTTTGCTTTTAAGGCCGCTAACCGATTTTATACATCTCCCTACCCTTTCGACTGCGACAAAATAGACCACATCGCTTCGATTCAACATCCTACAGTCTTTGCGCTGCATCACTATCACAGTCAAGTGACCAAACAAATACCGCATGGCCAATCCCCTACTATTTCAGAAACGCAAAGGGAAATAAGTTTAAAATAAACGCTTGTCGGTTGTCAAAATCAGTCCAGTTTTACTTAGCGGACCGATGCCAATATGTAAAAAAGATTACTAATATTGGTTAATACCGATGTTAATGTGGGCACATCATGCATCCCAACTGAAAACCTATCCCAAAATATTTGCAGCAGTAACTGGTGTGGTAGCTGATTCTAAAAAGTATTCGCATGAGGAGGCTGAATACAAATTTATTTTATTCATAAACCTAAATGACATCAATGCATCATTTTCCTGTAGGTTTCTAATTATACACACGCTACTTTGTGTCGGTCTAAAACAAAATATCCCCCAAAACACACAGCATGGCAAAATATGGAAGTCTTCAAGAAACTGAATACTTCTGCAAGGCAATGCATGTCTGATCGTGTACACCAACTTCCTCTGTAATCCTCCTGTTTGAGCAAAAATACAACCGCCATGAAGACAAAGACTTGTCTCCCACTGACTGTAGTACAGTTGCACAATGTGTAACCGGAGCTCAAGCAGTGATGAGTGAGAAAAAGAAAAAAGAACCAAAAGTCTATCTTTAATTGTTATCATGAGAACCAACCGTGATAATGAAGACTGGACTGGTACCCAGAATGTAGCAGCAATTCAAGGCGATTCCCTGGAGAACAGCACACAAACAAAAACACAAGCACTAAATTCAATGTAGCTTTTGTGGGTGCATTGAACAGACTGAACAGATGTGAGTCTGTTTTGCCCAGTGAGTTGACTGAATGCATTCCAGGGCTCCACGTCAGCTGCAGAGTCCCTGGTCAGGCCCAGAATTCGGGCGTTTGTGTGGCAGCAAAATGTCTGACAGTCCCCATTTATCCTGTCGAATGGCTCTGACCATTTTGCGTGTGCCAAACTTGTACCCACCAAAATCTGTTCACCCCTCCATTCAAGGGATGACCCCAACTGAGTTGCTTTGTCACAGTCAAGAAGTCCAGATAACCTTTGAGTGGGCAAGCACGATACACTGGTGCAACATGACACCACCAGACTGCAAAACAGTTATTCCTAGTGCACTGAGGCAACTCTTGGGGTCTGCAGTCGGCACCCGATGAGGTTACCAGGAAGATCTGCCTCATGACTATTCAGTAACCCACGCCTAATCAGGAAAAATTCATCTTCTGGCATCTGTCTCTTCAAGGTAATTACTGGAATGTGTGCAGCAGTCTATCAGAAAAAACCCTGGTCAGTAGATCCAAACACTTTGTTGGCTAAAAATAAAATAACTGATTCCTTCCGTCGTCGGGAATGAGGTATACTTCTGAATGTATGAGATCTAGATGAAAACATGCAAAGTCAAGATTTGAGAAATTCAAATACAAAGCAGCATTAGGATATTAGCAGAAACAAGCAAATGAAGGATTATTGTTGGGTACTGCAATGACTCTTTTCAATCTTTGGTTCAGTCACCAGTAGGTTCCCAGAAGAGATACACCAAGAAGGTGAACGAAATTTGTCAATTTTCAACTGACCAGTGATCAACAATCCATAAACTAAAAAAAATAAATAAATAAAAAAAATCTAGTGAACACATCCCTTTTGCTCCTGACAAAATGTGTTGCTTTGGTAGCCGTTACTGCAGGATGAAGACTCAAAGTTAGTGATTTTCTGTTTGAGCAAAGTGTTTTAAATTAAAGTCTGGAGAAGCAAAACTATGCAAGACAACACTTTTTTTACACAGGGATATCGACAGCAGAGAGCCAGAATTCAATGGGTGCTTATCGTTTTTGCACCTTTGCCATTTTGTAAGTTTGGTCAATGCTTGCCGATATTTTCCCCACGACTTATAAATATGAGCTATCATGGAAGCACTGTCAGTGGTGCGGTCGTTGTTTTACTGTGTCAAAAGCATAGGAAAATACATCTAGTATATATAACGGAATAACAAATGTGATATCAGTAAGTACCAGTTGTCAACTATATAAATAACGTTAATGTCGGCCCAAATTGTGATATCAGTGCACCCCTAGAAATAGTGTCTAAATTCTCTAGGAAATACACACAGACACTGCTGTTCACAGTTGATGCTAACCATTTTAGCTTGTTTTTGTGCGCGTTCTGTGCGACGTCACACACATCCCAATATTAAACATCAATGACAGGAATGCTAGAAAAAAAATATATATCTGAAACACTTATTCACAATTCTTAAAAATAAACCAGAATCGGATGGCCAGAGTTTAAAAACAACAAAACTGAGATCAAAAATTGGCCACAAATTTATGATCGGTGCCAAGTGTTCATCACTTTCACTGATTTTTAGCTTCTCATTCACTGAAATCTACATCAGTTCTGGAAATTAAATACAAGCAAGGTACATGCAACTGTCAACATACATTATTAACATTAAGATTATAAATGCATGACACTGCAAACTAAAATAGCCCGCAAGTATTGAATCCAATCAGTCACTTCCCCATGCAATGACACGACTGGATAGATTGTACAGCTTTAAAGAACTCATCAGAACCATGCAGAGATTCTTTAGGAGTTAAAATCCAATACTCTTATTTTGAAACTCAAAATTCAATGGAAAAAGTATGCATATTAAGTGAAAAGATTTTAATTAATTATGCTGGAGGATATTGAGTACATATAAAAGTTGTATAATTTTCCTAATTGGTTTGGCTTGGCTAGGGGTTATTGTTTTGGGAAAACAAACTTTGCTTTCTTAACTAATGCTATAAATATTACACAACTGACTGAGTTGACAGATTGCTGTTGACAGCATAAACAGAATAATCATTCTTGCCCGACACTAAAACAAACATCAACCGGAGTTAGCAACGTTGGCTAACAGTAACACATTCCTGCTGCCAGCGTGTGAGCGGGGCTAATACAGCACACGATTAAAAATTAGTTGTTTTTTTTTTAGGGTTTTTTTTTTTTCGGTTTTCTTCTCCGACAGAAAAGTTGAATATTTTTCATATATTAGACTCTCTCCTCGTCCTACACGCTGGCTAATTTTTACATTTTCACAAAAGTTTTGAGCGCAGCCAGCCTCGTCTGAATGTTGCATATCAACAACTGCTGCTGCTGCTAAACAGCTAGCAGGCTAACGGCTGCTAACTGTCAGACATTTCCAACTCACCTCATGTTTTCCACGTCTCTCCCTCCGCTTTTCAGTAAACATACGGGAATCCCCAGTATGGCCAGGAACATCATCCAGGCCACGTAGAAGAACTTTTTGAAATAGAACACAAACGTGCTGCTGGTCCACATCAGGAGTGGAAACAGCAGCAGCAGCATCCACACCACATCCATAGCGATGCACTGGAGAGACTCGCGGCCAGCCGAAAGCGCTCGCAGGTCGGATGAGGAAGCCGCCCAGCTACGGTCCAAGAAGGGAGAAGGGGCGCACCGCGACCCCGACGGACATTACACAACCGGGTAGGGCTCCCTTTAATGCGCAAGAGTGAAAGAGATGCTGAGACCGTGGGCAGCACGGAATGAACAAGCACCGCGGCTCATCTGTTGCTAAATGGCATCATGAGGTGGAGTCAAATCGTCATCAGTTTTGCTTGCTTTTCTATTTCCGGTTGGTTCATGGCGGACGGGTCAGATGTCACGAGCTACATAATTAGTGATTTACAGCGCAGAGACAGCTGGGCGTCCGTCAGCACATTCTTAACTTTCAGCGGGTTTATTCGAAATCACAAAACTGCAGGCAGCAGAGGACCTGCTTAATGTTTATTATTATTATTATTATTATTATTAAGATCCTGGGCAAAATGTCACTTAAGGGTCCCACTTCTACTAAAGTTCACCATAAATGTTCCCCTTTTTATACTCATATGTTACATTTACCTTTCACAAATGTAACATTAGTGCTAACAAGGAGGGCCCCGGCTCTGTCCATCCGTCTGAAATGTATCCTTACGCAGCATCAAGTTAATCTGCTTCTTAAAACCAAATGCCACAACGTGTAACTGTTATTGCTTTCTCTTGTGTGCATCTCACAATACAATACCAACAGTAAGCTTACATTATAACTCTGCAAGCATAACGCCTCAGTAATGGAGGTTTCCCTACAACTGGTGCACTGCATTCATCAAACTGTAAATTCAAGTTGTCTTGGTGCCACCACGGGCCTCTAAAAAGCCGCAAAGTAAATCCATAGCTTTGACTGGCCCTGTTGGAGGATTCTTTATTACCCTTCTATGTGGTTCACCATCCAAAATTACCATTGTGATGATCTCTAGGTGTTTGCTGTTACCCCTCGGCATCAGACTAGTTTGGCTGCGGATTAAAGCAGATGTTCAATTGGATTAGTGGTAATAATCCAGTCCCGGGCCATAATCTGACACCGTCCAGTCGCCCTGACAAAGACGTTTCGGCTACGTCGAGGAGCTCTACTTGACATGATTTGGAGGATTATGATGAAGTGGCAGATAATCCTGATCTAATGTGTGTAGAGATACTGTTACTGTTACTGACCTCCATTTAAATACATCTTAAATGCACATAAGAAAAATAAAAAAAACATCTGTAAGATTTAATTTTTGTTATTATTTTGAATCATACTTAGTAAACTTCTCCACACTTTATTGCATTAAAATCAAACACTTTAAAGTATTTCTTTGCAATTCGGGACGATCAATCAACACAAAATAGTCCATAATTATGAAGTGAAAAGAAAAGCATGCATTATTGATGATTTTCAAAAATGTTTTTATCAACAAGATTGCATAATTTCAGACTTTCAGATTTTTTTTTGTGCACCTTCTTTTCTCTGATTTGGCCAAATTAATTCCAGTGCAACGCCCCGAATTAGTAAAGACATCCCCACATGTGTGTAACTTGCAGGGAAACTCAGGATTATACACTGAAGTTGGCGGTCAGAGAATGAGAAAATGGGTTGTGAATACGTTTACCTGGCTCAGTGTAAGAGTAAACTCCGTTGTTAATGTTAGACTGTTCAAATTTGACTAAATACGCACAGTCAACAAGAAGTGTGGAGTTGGCCTGGTGGGGCGAGTTAATGTTTGCGAAGGAAGTGTGAGTCAACAAACTGCGGCCATGAGTTAAATATTCTAGCACTTATTTCTATCAATGTACTTCCACAAAAACTGCAGTATTAAAACAAAACAAAAAAATAGAATGCTGAAAAACACCAAAATGAATACAAATATTACTGCTTTCCTACGGTACGTTGTGTTCTGTGCTGTAAATATATTTTGGTTTTATTGACTGACAAATAAACAAATCAAGAACCACAAAGCAACCAATTATTTTCCAGAATAAGTTTTTTTTTTTTTTTAAATGACCCTATAAATAAATAAATAACCTTTGGTTATGGCATCTTTGAGTTGTTAGGCACAAATAACCAGAGTACATACCACTTGTTTGACATAAAAAAAAAAAAAAGCCTTTGAGCTCCACCTGATGGTGTACAATATTACTGCAGTTATGATATGATAGTTCCTAAATGCATAGCTTTTTAAACTTAAACCAATACTCTTATTGTATCACAGTATATCCCATAAAGGTCTGCACATGCTTACTAATAATGAATCTGGACAAAACAATTAAATGAAAGGACACTTGCTCAACATGTATTTGATTTCACAAGGCATAATATATGTGCATGCGTATTGTGTTGTTCGAATTATTTTTACACATGAAACAAGCAGTCTCTTAGGCTTAAAGACATCCAGTTGTAAATATCTTTTCCACATTACACAGTCAAATTCATATAATAAAACATGTTTGTATCATAGAAATATTGAACTGCAGACGTTTCTTCATTACACCCTGGTGAAACAAATTAATCTAGACTCTGTTTCCTGTATAATTTAATAAGCCACGCGCAGTTCCAGTCACAGGCGGGATAAGTTTATTAGTTACGTTGATAGCAACGTGGGCAACGTGATAGAAACGGGTGTTTTTGCTATTTTTCACCACCAGATGGCAGCGCTGTTGCAGATACAAGGACTACACCGCTGACACCTGACTATTAGCTGCTTAAAGAACAATCTACAGAAGATTCTTTATGATAAACAAGAGGATGTTTTAATGCATTGTCTCTTCAAGGGCTACTAAGCTTCTTTGCTTGCATGTGACGGGTTTTAGGAAGGCATCAGTGAACCAGAACTCTCTGTGCCTGTGTCGGGTGTCTAAAACGTACCAGAATGCCATTCCTCTAGCCACTTTTTCATTATGGCCGAGTTAGTGGACAGTCATGTCTTGACAGATTTATTTTGTACTATACTCTGTACTAGTTTTGGCATAACTAAATGAATACTCCTCCTTGAGACGTTTTTAGTGAGTTTTATCCCTGTTTGGCCTAAACTAGATTCACACCCTATTCCTAAACCTAGGCCCTAACACAAAAACAGCACCTCTTTTTAAATGGCCTGGGCTTTTGAGTCCCATTAGAAGTAGTTGGTCCTCACAATGTAGTATTCGTTGGACCGATTGGTCTTACAAGGAGAGAAATCCTGCATGCTCACTTTTTAAGGGTTTTATTTTTGAAACCACGTAGAATTTATTTTCACTTCCCAATTCAATTATGCACCCAACTATTTGTGTTGCTCTATCTCATGATATCCCAATAAAACACACTGAGGTTTGTGGTTACAACGTGACAAAATGTGTGCAGAGAGAGAGCTGACTGTATGCAAACAACCACAGGCCAGGAGGTCTGAAGTTTTGAATAAAGTCATGGCAATGGAGAAGGCAGATTACGATCACTGTCGACTCTGCGCCAGTCTGTCGTCGAAAATTGTGCAACTTGAATGCAACATCCTGTGTGCGCGCAGTTCGGGACGGCAAAGCTGCTTGCTGCAGGGCGAGTGCCGCGCAAATTTACATAAGGTTTGTAAAGGAAAATGATTAGTTAAGTGCTAAAATACTTACAACATGTGTAAAGGAATATTAAGCATTTTTATTGGAAAAACAGGCTTTGTGTGACCCTTTGAGATGGCCCAAGGAGACAAGCAGACGCCTTCCACTGTCTGCTTAAAGAGCACACAAGGGCCATAAAGTAGCATCTCCATGGAAACGGCAGCTGGAATGTGGGACGTCAAAACTCCAGGGGAGTCTGCGAGATTTATCTCAGGACTTCGGTGCTGGGGACAGTCGTACCCAGTACCTCTGAGATTAAGTGTTCTTCCCCTTCTGGCTTGACGGAGACCAGACGCCCGTTCGAGTTGGGTGTAAAGGGGGAGACTTCTCAGGTTTCTCTGGGGGCCGAAACAGGTCTCTGATTGGTTGAATTACGGAACGCCTTCTTTGCATATATTAAAGTGAGGAAACGCCTAGTCAGTATAAAGTACAATGTAACGCTAATACAGGGAGAGAGTTTTTCCATTTTTCCTCTCCACGTTGGGCGCCGTTGTCTGTCTATATGTTCTGTGTTCGTTTGTCTATCCCTTGTGTGTCTGTTATTTTATGAGTTAATGCATATCTCTGTATCTCTGCAGCTTTGTTGTTCATCGCTTTCTATGAATTAAACTCTGTGATCTGTGACGTCAACACGCTGTGTTAGTTTCGTTTTAGCAGGACGCCGCCACTCGCCAAGGACTCGGGAGAGAAAAGAGGAAAGAGCCAAAACTTTTTGTCCAAAGCTAGCATTAAATGATCTTCTTCTTCAATAGGTTATTGAGCAGCTATAGAGCGAAAGTCTAGAGAAAGTGGGGTTGCTCACCAGAGGTTAGCATGCAACCCACTGGGAGTATTCAATTAACACTAGGACTACCAAAGATTCCCAAAATGGGAATCTTCGTCCAGGTACCAGAGAGGGGCCAGTTTGGCCCTCCGAGAGAGGGTGTGAAGAGGCGCCTTTGTTATGTAAATAAGGCCATTACTGACGCACCACAAGAGGGGGGCAAAGCTGAACTCTGCATTCCATAAGAAGGGTCATTGAACACTTCAGGCTCAGGACAATGTTTGAGGTTCCAATGTTGTGAGTAAAATAAAATACAGTATAAAATATGAATATAAATCTAAATATAAAATATAAAGTGCAGGACTGACAGCAAAATAGAAGTCCACCCGTCTCTCCTGCACCCCAATGCATGCCTGATAAAGCACATGTGCATTCAGTGCTGCCATGTCAATCATGTTTGCCAGGTTTGCTGACCAGCTGTCACATAGTGATGGAACCTTGGTCACCCCCCGCAAGATTATGACTGAAATAAATGCCATTAGTTCTTGTGAACTAAATAGGTGAAGCAGTCACCTATTTATCCTCCACAGCACAAAAGGCTGCATGCAAATTTGCATGTGCAAAGTCTCCCAGATTTCTTTTGCTTACACTTTTTGCATGATTTTTTTGAGGTGGATCAACACAATTAATTTGGTTAGTTTATTTCTAAACTGTCATTTTATACCCTCTTAGCTTTATTTCAAAGAGAAACATTACTCATTTCTTTTAGAAAAACCTTTGCATACTTTTTGAAACAGATTGTATGTTTTGCAAACTCTATGTACATTTGGCAAAATGACCTGGATAATGCAGCACAACATCATGGATCAGCTGCAAAAAGTCACATCTCTCCAAAAACACTTCATGTATGCTTCAAAACTAAACTGACTAGTCGTAGGTATCATAGATACCCACCCCCAACATGGACTATTCACATCCCTACCTTCTGGCCTGACGGTCAACGACCACATGTACAATAGAACAATAGAAGAATAGAAGAATGGATGAATGGAGGCTAATTTGAGCCATCAGAGTCGTCAGTTTGGACAGGGTCTTGTGGCCCTGTTTCAGCCAGTCTGGGGAGAAATCGAAAACCTGGCCCTCTCCTAGTGCTAATCAATTTAAATTTCATGTTATTTCTTTATTTTATTTTATCTACAACTTCAAGTTGTAGATAGTCTCTATGCTGCAAAAGCGAAGTAATTTCCCTGCTTATATAATATAAAGATTATATATATGTTATATTTAGCTTAGTTTTATTTTAGCAAAAAAGCACAATGAATTATTTTTAATATTTTAAATGGAGATTTAGAAATTTTACAGACAGGTACCAGATGTATTTGTGTCTAAGTCAAGAGGTCAAGAGGCTTCTTAGTTTGCAAGAAGCAGGATGGAGAAGAGTATACAGAAGATATACAAAAAAATATACAAAAGAACAACTGTTATTTGTTTGAATGCTTTTTATTTTTGTCATTAATAACAATAAAAAAAATACAAGAAATAAAACAATTCCGCAATTATTTGCAATAGGCACAGTGGCATTTCAGCCCTCATTCTGTGCACTGTCTGCACTGTCGGCACACATCTGGCACTGCCAGTTCATGGGCTTGCTGCATTTGCCACATGCGTATTTGAAGCAGTCAACGCATCTCCTATTTGTACTATTTTTAATGCATCGACGGTTGATTTGGCACTTCGCCCTTTTGCCTGGGCTGGGTGTGGCAGGTTGTTGGCAAAGCAGTTGCTCCTTGCACGCCTTCTTCTCACTCACATGAGAGTTAGCCAACTCTTTTGCGAGCTCCACCAGGAAGTCCACCCGTCTCTCCTGCACCCCAGTGCATGCCTGATACAGCACATGCGCATTCAGTGCTGCCATGTCAATCATGTTGTAGAACACGGCAACTGGCCACCTCTGTGTTCCTGCACGCACGCTGTACTCCCGCACCATTTTGTCCATCACATCCACACCGCACTTTGCTTTGTTATATTGTTTGATGGTGTTTGGCTTTCTTCTGGTGGTATCCTCAGTCTCAACCACGCTGTGCATGCTGCTGAGAATGTAAACGACCTTCTTCCTTTTGGGCACATACACAGTCAGCGTGGCATCAGAGGTTGAAAACACCTGAGTGGTGAATTCAGTGCGATCCTTACGTTTAGTGGATTGTGGAATTTCCCTGCGACACTTGTTGACTGTGCCGAGGATGGTGGTTTTCCGGCTACGCAGTCGTTGCGCAAGTGACAGTGATGTGAAGAAATTGTCCGTGGTTACAGTTCTGCCCTTGTCCATGAACGGTTCCATCAGCCTCATCACTACAGTCTCGGACAGTCTCTCCCCGCTGGGACGACTGGGGTCCTTGCCAAGATATGGGAAGACATTGCAGATGTACTTTGATTTCAAGTCGCAAGCCACCCAAAACTTGATGCCAAACTTGTCCGGTTTTGTTGCTATGTATTGAAGGAAACAGCAGCGGGTTTTAGTGGGGAAAAGCTGTTCATCAACAATGATGTGTCGACCAGGGTTGTAGGATGAATTCTGCATAAGTAATTCCAAAGCCTCTTCAGCATTCATCAGCTTCTGTGTCCTCTTCGCCATCTTGATTCTTGCAAACTAAAAAGCTGAGTGAATGTCCAGATATTTATACTCCACAGCACAAAAGGCAGCATGCAAATTTGCATGTACAAAGTCTCCCAGATCTGGGAACCACCAGAAGTAGTTATTTTCAAAATTTCTATCCTGTTCCAAGGACAATCAGCGTGAAAGTTGATGTAGTGAGTTTGGCTCTCCTCCCCCCTGCTCATCTACAGGGATGCTAATTAGACCATTCAGAGTCGTCAGTTTGGCCACATTTGGATGCTAATAACCCAGTTTGGCCCTCTCTCGGTAGCTCTAAGAAGATACCCAATCTGGCCCCTCTTGGTAGAGATAGGAATTTCTCAAAATCCTGGTAATCCTAGTGTTAAACATCTGCCACGGGTGGCGACCCCTCCCTGAGCCTCCCAGCACCCCTCACCGTCTCTCCCGCATTTCTAAACAGGGCCTCTCTCCTGTTCGGTTGCGCAGGAGATAGTGAGTGAGCAAAGTATTGGTGGTTGAGGCTTTATTGGACAGCCCCCGCAGTGACACCCCCCGCCATGCTTCTCTCTCTCTCTGTCTCTCTCTCTTTCTCTCTGCTGCTAGTGCACGCGCAGGAACAGCTGTCATTGAGTAGCGCGCGGCGTATAGCGAGCCTATCCACTTTGAAGATTATTACGCAGGAGCGTCTAACCATCCGGCGTGATTCAGACACGATGAGGCACTGAAAGAAAAAAAAAAATCTGAGAGCGGTGATACGTTTCCCACTGCTAAGAGCTGGTGACAGGCGAATATATCAGAGACAGGAAGAAAAAAAAACACCCCGTCTGTCTGCCGCTGTTTTCTCTGTATGCGCGTGTTGAGGAAAAAAACCACCTCCGTAGCAGTTGTGGATTATTCAGAGGACACCGCGCTGAAACCATGAGCTGGGGGACGGAGCTATGGGTGAGTCTCAGCCACACATGTACTCTTTAGTTATTCAGCTGGGGAGGCTGTAACGGTTCGGAGATAAAAATAAGCATGCCCCCATTTTTTTCCCTCTTATCTTTTACCGCTATTGCAACGCGTTTATTAGCATGCGCCGCTCTGCGCACGTCCACAGCCTCGGGGACATTAAGGCTAATTTGTCGCGATGTTCACCAGGGCTAATGTGTTTTCTCCCTCCATGTGTCACAGTGACGGCAGGAAGGTACGGGCAGGAATCAAACCCTCAAAAAGCCCGCAGCTAAAGCTAGCTCACCATCCATTTTAGTTCACATTTGTGCGTTTCAAATCACGCTTTGCACACACCCCCTCACAGTTTCAATGTAACAGATCAGGGTAAGGACGCGAGGCGGTTGTTGCAGGCTGTCTCCTCGCACTGCTTGTGTGTTGTTACAGTGTGATGGACATGTACCAAAGCAGGTAAATATTGTGCACATGTACCGTGCTTTTCACAGGAACTATGTTCGCTGTAACTAGAGGAAGTACACATGGTTCTTCCTTTCATCAGTACTCAATGTCGCAGGCTGCTTCGGAGTTACCGCACGCAATACTGCTAAATTTTAGCCTTTTTTAACAAAACAGTGTTTACATTTTTTTGTCACCTCACAACCACCCACTTCCATGTATTTTAGGGGTTTTACATGTGATACACAAATCACATTACTGCAAAGCAAAAGAAAATATTTCATTTCTTTTACAAATACAGATCTGAATGTGCCGTGTATTTGTATTCAGCCCTCTTGAGTTGATGGAAGCAACTTTCTCTGCTTTCCAAATGTAAATATGTAAATGTTTGCCTTAACTTTATAGGTCAAGCTCAGTCAGGTTGACTGGAGAACCTACGTGAACAGCAGTTTTCTATTTTTGCCACAGATTCTTAGGTAGGTGTAGGTCTAGACTTTGATTAGGCCCATTGCAACAAATACACATGCTTTGCATTCTAAACCTGCTGTGATGCTGCCCTGGGTGCCACCAGGCCAGTACTTACCCTCCATCCATATTCCTGTCCCTCAAAGTCAAGAAAAAATAAAATAAAAATTTCCGCAGCACGATGTTGCACCTATTTGGCTCTTTTGCAGAATAAGTGTATTGATACAGCTGTATAACTTACATAGATTTGAACTTTGCTTACTGATTCCGGTTAAGCATGATTTTATTTAGGTGTGTTAGAGTAAAAGGCGTTGCGGGGGTCATGTACAAATTCAACTAAGTTGTGATTGGTCATGTAAAATCCTGATGAAATATATTGAAGTTTGGGGTGTGAATGTGGAAACGTTGAAGAGACGCAAATACTTTGGCAAATTCGTTTGTTTAACATCAATCAAGAAAGATATCTAAAACCTTTTATTTTAGTCTCAGCTTTTTAGCACCTTATCTGAAGCTCAGATTTAGGCCATATTTTGGCCTAAATTACCAAAATCCACCTCTGGTGTCTACAAACTCAAGGCTGACCTTGCGTGGCATCTAATATTCCTCGTGTTCATGTTGGCTCAACATTTTTCCAAACCTTTGTGCGGTGCACAGCAGCAGGAGGAGACAAAGCAGCAGCCTCAGTGACCTCACTGCAATGCATTCCTCTGCTGTGATGTCACGTTTCGTCCCTCTCAAATCGACTTTCAAGGAGGCAGGTAGGCCTTTATCAGGCCTGCCTCTCTGTCGCTGTTACAGTATTTTGCCGTATTTAGATGTAAGGGGTGGGAAGAGACAAACAGAAAATGATGAAAACAGCCCTGTGTCCAACCGTTTTTATGAGGTGATAACAAGCAGCTCTGGGGAGTGGAATTCCTTTTGTCTGGGATTTCTTTAAATATATTACGGCTCATGTAATTTTATTGGCCGAGTCTGCAGTTTGGCACGATTCTTTACTCATTTTTGAATAAATGACGGTGAGATTTTATGTGAAATGTTTTCTTTTAAGAGATAGACCTTCATAAGACTTGGTTTGATATGTGTCTTCTTGAAACACCTGACCTAAAAGCCTGAAGCACCTCTGAACTTTATGTTGTGACTTAAGCTCAATATTTGGCAGTAATGTTCATTTTATCAACAATGGTAGAGTGGAAAGGGTAAAATCTCCTAAAAAAATAAATAGAAAGGTTGCTTTTGCCTTTTTCCAAATGTGTACTTGGGTTAAATTGAATCCTCTGTCAATATCTGATGATGCCCAAATGTGGTTGAGTAGCTGTTAGAGTTGCTATCTGGGCTAATTAAGAAAACTGTCCTTCGTTGGCTTGTTTTTGGCAGTGTTGTAAAAAAATTGTTTAAAAAAGGACAACTTTATAAACGTTTTTCTAAATGGTAAATCTCTATTGTGGTGATAATTAGCTTGTCTGTAAATCCATTTGTTCAGTTAGAATAAAATGAGTAAAAACAAAGAATAAAATGGCCTCTCATCTAGATATAAATGGAGTTTCTGTGTCCTTGTTGTATCTGGCAGATGAATTCCTCAAAAGGGGAAATGACTTTGGGTCCCTTTAACCAATTACTACTTCCATTTCAAACCTATAAACAAGCCATGTCTTACCCATGTCTTAGTTAAGGTTTTTAATGTAATCTGAAGACAAATATTATTAAAAATGCTCAAATCTAGATTATAATTTAACCATGTATATTCTAAAGATTTTATATTTCACCCTAGTTAGATTTTGTTCAGTTTCTGAGCACCGTTTCAGCCAGATGGCCAGTATGACAGATTATAAGGCTTCAAACCAAAATAACTTTGAGCAACTTGCTGATGGATTAAATTTATTGGAGTCATATAATAAAAATTCCTCATTATTGATGATTAGCATTACTACTACATTAAGGGATTTCTGATACAGGTTCAGTGAAGAAGGGGCCAGACTCTAGAAATGACTTACAAGGGCAATAGCCCAGGGCTGCACTTTTTGGGGTGGCCCAAGTACTTTTATTTTATTTTATTTATTATTATTTGTTGTTGTTGTTGTTTTGCGAACATTGTACTTTATATAAAACTGGTAGGTCCATATCAGGCGAGTTGTATTATTATTCTTTTGGAGTTTTTATGAGGAAGAATAATACTCAAGATATTGAAATTTATGAAGTTATAGTACATTTTTGGGGGGGAAAAACATGGAATTCTTGGATTAACTCACATTTACAATGTGAGAGTCACTAGTATTGCTTAGTCACACACAGAAAAGCCAGTATAGCCCAAAGGTGTTTCACAGGCTTACACACGTACAAGTTGACTCTGAGAAAATGTGGGTGAGTTTTTTTCTTGTTCTTCTTTTTTTTTTTTTTCTCAAAGCTTTGTTTCCACGGCACACTCAGTGGAGTCCAGACAGTTTTTCCTTTAATCTCAGTATGTTCAGTAAGGAAGCAGAGCGCTCGGCACATCTCTGCAGGTGGCTCGTGGCATTGGAAAGTGTGCACAGCTTGACATGTTGTGTCAGAGTAGCAAAACATGCAACCTTCCTGTCTCTGGCAGCAGCCATGCTGATATGCAAATCAGAACTAGTCTGTAGTACCGAAGGCTAAAATTAAGCCTAGTCATTATGCACAGGGGTGTAGCTAAGCACCTTGTCATGTAAACAGGTCACCTAGTAAGTGTCTGTATTTTATATGTAATACAAGACAAGAATATCACAATAAGATGACAAATTGCTTTGTTTTGGTCATTTAGCAACTCTAAATGTACAGTACACTTGCAGAAGGAATCACACCAGGTGAAGTTTCCCATATTTTGACATGCTCAAATCACAAACTTAGGATTATACAGACTAACAAAGCTCTGTAATTGGAAGGAGAAAGAAAAATGAGAACAGGTTTTCAAAATCTTTTCCAAAATAAAGCATCTGAAAGTGTGGCTTGTATTTATGTTCAGCCCAGTTGGTTAGCACCATTGGTTCTTTGGGTGCATATTTCTACTAGCTTTGCACAATTAAAGACTAAATTTTGCAAAGTTTTGTCAAAATAACTGAGTTAGAGTGGATAGAAAATCCTTATAAACAAATTGGGGTAAGGTATGGACTTTGACTATTCCATTCTAACAAGTAGAACTGTGTCCCCTGCTTGGCTTTTGGGAATCCTTAAACTGGATTTTTTTAAGGGAACTAAATTCGAATCCATGGCGGACTCTCCAGCTTTTTATCTGTTTTGTCGTTCCTTTTAGTCTCTTAGATAAAATAGATATTTTTAGTACGAGCTTGGTAATGTGATAACAAGCTTATCACATTAGAACAGCTTGGCTAAAAGTAAAAAGTTGCTCATTTAGCTAGCTGCAGCTCTTCGCATGAACTAATTCTTGGATTTATTAAAACACCGATCAAGCGCTCTGTCTTCATCACATGCATGACACATTTCGATGCACTCATCCTGTTGTTCCTGTGCTGCGAACAGGAAAGCAAGCGATAGGAAGTGAAGTTAAACTAGAGCAGGGTTGCTTAACCTCTCACCATCAAGACTGCGGTGAGGCTGCGCGCGCGTCGGACTGTGATATGCCGTCCGCTTGCCGTTTTATTAAAAACTTTCACATCTAAGTGAAATGTTACTCACATTAAGGCTGAAGAAGACGAAATCTTAGCGGAAATGGTTTAAAAACTTTGTGACAATTGCATCAGCACTTATGATGCTGATGTAATTGAGGGAATGGAAGCAGAGCTGATTGTGACAGTTGCCGTTTGTTTTCAGCTTTTGCGACTCGCCTCAGGTAAAACAGCTGTCACTCAGCTCCAAAACGTTGAATGCCTTCAGTGCAACATCACAGCAGTGATTATAGTATTCACCAGCTTTATAAACACAGCCTGGGAGTGTTTGTTGTCGTCACCATCCTGTCCTTGAAAAATTACCAACTAGATAGCTCAGGAATTGTTGTAACCTTACTGCAGCTTTTGGCTAGAAGGATGAAATTTAGACAGAATTCAGCTCACTAACTGAGCTGTGCTGACACTCCTAGTTGAAATGCACAGGCAGTTGGCAGTGTTTTAAAATGTTTTGTGCAAGCAGAGAGAATTGAGAAATTGACATGAATCACATGCATGCAACTTTTCCTCAATAGGGATAATGTACAAATCCAACCAAAGAAGGAAGTAAAATCTGGTAGCGCATGTGACCTGTTTGGAGTGAAACCATAGTGAAAACAAGAAAACATGAAATAATGCAAGAACATTCTGCAGCTACATTAATTCAGTGACCCTTCAACGCCGTGCTAGATCTGCTTTATAAAAAGACAAGAGACTTCTCAGATCTAAAACTGGAACTGTGTCAAAGGGGCTTCGCAACCAAAGTGTAAAGCGGAAAACCGTCCAGCTGTCACACCTCTGCACCTTTAACTTCTCACTTCCCACATGTGATTCATTTGGGAAGTAGATGTACGTTACCTTTCATACCGATGCATGCAGTTGTCTTCCAACTGCGTGGAATGAAGGCGGATTTCTCGGCAGATCACAACGTATTGATGCGGCAGCATGGACAAGGTTGAAACTCTGATCAAAGAGCAGCAGCTTAAGGTGAGTCGAACGCTGCAGGGTTGCTCGGTTACGCTGTTTAGGAATTTGCAGCTTGCTTGTCGTTCTCGATTAAATTTTGTGCCAAGGATTGTCTGGAAAGACAAGGGACATTCAATACACTTCGCCAAAGGGGTCTAGACTTGTTTTGGTTGTGCATTCCCAGCTCTGAGATGTCTCAGCTGATTTCCTTGAAGTGTTATTTAGACTTTGAAGCAGCCTGTTGTTAGGCTGAGATTTCCTCAGTCTCTTCTTCTCCCTATATATCATCATGAGTCACCCTGAACTCCCCGCTTTGGGTTCAGTTGCATCCCCCCTGCTGCTCGCTCGACATCGCAGGACTTGAAATATGAGCTACCTTGTTTCCATCAAAGCCTGAGAGCTGGGCCAGCCTACAGCGGGGCTCCTCGTTAAATCTTACACTCATCACCACACACCTGCAGGCTCAGTGATACTACCTCAGGCCCCTTCGAAACAACGTGACGGTGAAATGATGATGAACGCGTCCGCATTTGATCTGAGTTCAGTCTTGAGAGTGGAGGGTAGAATGAAGAAGGATTTAATTAGAAAAATGAGATATGCAGATAAACAGGTGGCAATAATAGATTTAAACCAAGCTTTTATTAAAGCTTGGTTTAATATTGATTTTGTACATTGATTTTGGACTTTGTCTTTTAAGTTGTTCATTTAAAGTCTTTTAGCTACTGTTTTATCAACTTGTAAGCTATGTGTGTGGAATCAGAATAGACTGATGAGATTCTTACTTTATAATAACCTTGAGTAAATACACCACCGATTCACTGTATTTCATAAAAATGTGTCATAATTAATCACTCAACTCCTATTGTCGTTTTTTGTTGTGCTCAAATATATTTTTGCTAGATTTGAGCAAAAATAAAGACATAGCACTTATTAAATTTAGCTGTAGCTTTCAGTTGAGTGTTGCACAGATTATTGTACCTTTTTGCTGTTCTGCTTTTTGTAAAGCAGCGCCAGCAAAACTAGAAAAAACTACATTTCCTGCCAAACAACAGTGTGAATGCTGGAAGATAAAACATTGATTTAAATTTTGATGAAACACCTGACATGAAGCAGATATCCTAACAATGGCCTAATGTAAAAATGGGCACAAAAATTAAAAATAATTAGACTTTTACTAAAAGACTTTAAATCTAAACAGAAGTAGTGCTTCAAAGTGTCATGTGTAGGTTCAAAGGGCAAAGTTAATGCCATTGCTTTTGATACATTCAAGCTTATTAGGCATTCATATGACAATATTTACTATTATCTAAAAGCTGAACTCTTAGAGGACATATTTTCCTGTGTTTTCAGTATAAATTGTTAATTGTTAATTTATTGTTTTAGGTGTTGCACCCAACCACACTGATTCTACTAAAGGAGACGACAGACTAACTTGGGCCTCACACCACACAGATTCTCAATGATTGACAGCAACCATACCTTGACCTCTCTATTTTCACCAGCAAGCAGGTGGCATCAACTCCCTATTGTGTGCACATGTATAAAAGCAATAGAAAATTTTCAGGGACAAATAAATGAGTTGTGTTTTTATATTATACTTGTTTGTCTACACTTTCAAGTGCTGCCCTGAACTAATGCCCATGACACCCATAATTACAAGTACATCTGGATTGTCTCTTTCATTTTTTATCGAACAATGAATTATAAAACAAGTAAAATGATTTAAAACGTATATAAAAGTTGTAAAAAGCAGATGGTATAGCAAACACCTGGTGAATGAGCTAAATGGTATAATAGGGGAGGCTTATTCATACAAAAACGATTAATCAGGTGCTCCTCTTGGATTACATAAGGATATCTTATGTAAGTGGAGCTGTTGTCTCCCCTCAAAACTGAACGATAGCCGTTGCTGGAACCGATTGGTCATCTTGTCTTTAGAACAGTGACTCAATCCCTTCCCAGCACCGTTTGTTGCAGCCTCTAATGTTTCATCACTGCCTTTTTTTCCTTCGTGTTGTTTGCACAGTCAGTCTCTAAGCACTGCTGTCATACTGTAAATCAGCCATTGTCCTGAAGCCACTGATTGAGCCTTGCAGTCGTCCGTGTTCTGCTAAGTACTGCTATATTGTTCTACATACTGTCGATGTGATTTGGTCTTTAGGTGGCGACTGTGTCAAGTTTCCTCAACAGTGGCAGCAGAGAGCATTGTTAGCTATTTATAGCAAGTCAAGGTGGATGATTGTGAACAAACAACTTTCTCAGGTTGTTGACCTTTAGTCTAAAATTACCCACTGTTTTATGCTATCCTTCAGTGTAGTTTGAAACCATAGCTTATAAGTATAACAGACTCAAGATCACTTATTTCTTTTTTCTACTGCTTCGTTACCGTCCCGGAAAGATGGAGGAAAATACAGCAGCAATGATGTCTGTTGAATCCATCTTAATACATTTTAAACTCCTACTTTTGTGTGGGCAAACACGACAGCAAAGAGTTGTGGTCTCAGTTCTCCATCTGTGCACATTCGCGGTCTGAGGCCACACATTGGTGAGTTTGATGCTTCTGTAGCCAAATCGGAGTCACTGTGCTTCCTTAAAATCCCTCTGTTTCCAGGAGGTGCCACATGTGGTCAGTTCATGTGCAAACACTTTTACCACAATTTTTTTTTTTGGCTTAATTCGAAATGACCCTAAGCCGTGTTGAAAACTGAAGGATGTCACTGTGGTCTCTCGCTTCCTCAAAACAGTGGAACTGCTGAAAATGATTCCAGCACTCACTCTTGACCCCTCTTGAATCTCTTCATATTGTCTTCTCTGCTTTTCTTTCCTCTCATCTGGCTGAGTCATTCTCTTAATGGACACCACTTTGGGAATTTTCCTCATTTCTTTTAAAACTCTACTTACATTGTTAAGTAGAGTTCAGATTTTGTCCAGTTTCTTTTTGTGCATGTGAATCATGAGAGATGACTACCTCTTATTCTTCTTTTAACCGAATTGTACAAAACTGGTACATTGGGTGCATGAAATGTAAGTTATGCTAAGCAACAGACATAATTAGATTAGGATCTGATTCCACTGTTGTAATCACTTATTGTTTCATTCATAATCAAATTCTGTTTCTGAATCAGTGTTTTCCCCTCGGTACACCGCCTAGCATGAGATGTGCCATGTACAACATCAAGTAAAACATACTGCGAGGAAGAAAAAACATCCTTCTTGTGTCAGGCAGTCTCATATTAAGTGCCATTTCTTCTCATATCCTGAAACGAGGCATGCATGGGTGGAGTGAAAAGGCTGCCACGTAATTTAGAGAAAGCCTGGGAAACTCCAGCAGAGATTTTGCTAATTTAGTTGCAGGGAACCATGTATTATACATTTCTCAAGTTAATAACCCCATCTCGAATTGAAAGATAGATTTTGTTTACATTATTGAAAAACTGAGGAAAAAATGGTGATGTATGGTTCCTTGTCATATTTCTAAAGCTACCATGCATCAGTTAAATTTTTTTTTAATGAAAATTTATTTTTGGATCTGGTAATAGATTCAAAAATACCACACATTTAATGTTTTATGACAAACTTTAAAGCAACCACTCTTTTCTTTATATGAACTGTTGCTTTACAGCAGTATAATTTGTACTATCCTAAAGCTATTCTTTTCTACATCCTTGTTGCAGGAGACTATATCCATTCAGATCTACAACTTTAAATAATGACAGGCCACTACCAGGTAACTGAGTGACCAGCATATTTAACTGGGTGCTGAGCAGCTTATGCATGCTAGTTACTAGCCTCTCCAATGATAACTCAATTATGTAGTCCCCTACTTATTTCCAACATCCACTGCTCAGTTATCTGTGCAGGCCTGTCATTATTCAGATCAGTAGTTGGCTTCGGAGTGGATATAGCCTCCTACGACAAGTACATAGCCACTGCTGATGTACAACAGTTTAAATTTTGGCACTCTACAGTGCCGTAGTATCTTGCTTCATATAGTGACGTATCAAAAAATGAATTCTATATGGGTCCACGTGAAGAAATTAAGCACTGATGTGTGTATTGGGGTAAAAGATACACAATTTACAGTGTGCTACAATGCAAGTTAATTTTTGGCATGGTGTTATACTTATCAATTACTTCATCTTGTTTAGCTGAAAGTTCAATTCTCTACATAGATGTAGTGAGCGCCCCCAGTCAGAGTAAATTACTCAAGACAAGGCCAACTCCCATGATATGCCAGTCACTCCAAGCTTTCAGCATGCCGACGTGAGGGAATCCTCACCAGTGCAGACAAACCATCTTCACAGTGTAACAAGATATTAAGTTCAAGGTTCTTTATTTGCCTTTAGTGCCTGAAATCTTCAGTCCAGTCACACTGGAACTTTTGTGCAAAGTTCTATGAGTCAAGAGTTAAAGGACCCCCCCCCCCACCCCCCCCAAAAAAAAAACAACAAACAAAAACAGACAGCGTGGAGCATATTAATAATTTAAAAGTTCTGTAACCTTCTGTAATGTTCCCCAAAAAATGAGTCAAATTATCTTTTATTTTTTAAGGTAATATTTAGAAATAGTGGAGTGTCCTAAATTTATCTTTAGCGGGTAAAGTAGCATGCATTAAAATGAATGTCTTGCCAAGATTTATGTATTTCTTTCAGAGTATCCCAGTTTTTCTCCCAAAATCATTCTTCAGACTTATTGATAAACAGCTATCCTCATTCATGTGGGGTAATAAACATCCTAGAATCAGCAGGCGCTTCCTTCAGAGACATAAGGATGAGGGGGGTATGGCTCTACCTAACCTGTTGTATTATTACTGGGCAGCAAACCTACAAAAAATAGTCTGTTTACTCCATCAACCAGATGTTGACTGGTGTCAATTAGAACTGAATGCATGTAAGCCATCATCATTCCCTGCATTAGTTACCTCAAAGCTTCCTCTCTCTCCGAGGCAGCATTCGTCATGCCCAGTTGTAATCTCAACTCTAAAAATATGGTCACAATTTAGACAACACTTCAATATGATAAACTTCTCTATCTACAGTCCCATATGTGATAACCATGTTTTCCCGCCATCCTTATTAGATCCTGTCTTTGCCCATTGGCGGAGAGCAGGCTTAAATAAATTTAGTGACCTATATATAGATGGAATTTTCGCTACCTTTGATGCTATTTCCTCTAAATTTAGCCTACAGCGTTCCTCCCTATTTCGATACCTCCAGATCCGTGACTGTGTTCGTAACAATAGTCCCTGCTTTCCTAATTTACCCCCAAAGGGAGGTATGGACATAATCTTGCAAACTCCAACACAAGATAGGGGCTTAATCTCCAAAATTTATAATAGCATCTCATCATTCAATACTGTGAAGCTCAATGAGATCAGAGCAGAATGGTCAGAGGAAATTGGAATACACATCTCTGATGAAACTTGGAACCAAGCACTACGTAGAGTAAATGGGTCAACATCATGCGCTTGACTTGGACTAATTCAGTTCAAGGTCCTTCATAGGATCCATTACAGTAGAGCCAGACTCTCAAGGATTTATTCTACAGTGAGTGAAACCTGTGCTCGGTGCCACATAGCTAAGGCAAACCTAACTCACATGTTCTGGACCTGTAACAAACTGTGTAACTTCTGGTCCACAATTTTTCAGATCCTTTCTGAAGCTTTCGAAATAAGTATCCAACCCAGTGCTGAATTGGCAATATTTGGAACTCCAGGGGAGGGGATATCATTAACACATGATTTTAAAAATGTACTAGCTTTTTCAACTCTCCTCGCCCGAAGAAGAATATTATTAGCGTGGAAATCAGAACACCCACCCAAGGCTTCTCTTTGGTTGAAAGATCTGTCCATGTTCCTTAAGTTAGAGAAGATCAAATTTTGTCTTAGAGGTTCGATCCAAAAATTTTATAAAACTTGGGCCCCTCTATTATCTTATTTTGAAAGACTGGATACCCTCCCTCGAGCCTGAAAATCACATAGGAGCCAGCTCTGCTGTAGTTGCCTGTCCCCCCAGCCCGGCGGCTCCTTGTGAATCTGGCTATCGATAGTGATTGTCAACCTGTGCAGTTTTAAATATCCATGTTCTATCTTGATCTGTGTACCTACGCTTGCGCGGACGCCTGTTTTACATGCTGTCCATGTTTCTGTACTCTGTCTTAGTCCCCTGGGTTTTTCATGATTGTGATTCCATAGCTGTATAATTATTTTTTTATTTTATTATTTTTTTTATTACTTTATTTTGCTGTTTCTTTTGTTTGCAGCCGGGTATGGATGGATGGGGAGGGGTAGGGGACAGAATAAACAGAAGGTAAAGGAAGAGACCACAGGATGGGGAGTGGGAAGGAGGGGAGAAGGGAAAAAAAAAAAAAAAAAAATGTCATGTTTACTTTGTCCCTGTGTTCAATGTACTGTTGTGGATAGCTGACTAAATAAAAAAAAAAAAAAAATATTTAGAAATAGTCTTCAGGCCTCTGAGTGGTGAGGTGTTAAGACAATATGTGTGTTTGATTGTAGTCCCTCGTTTTTTGTGAATGTTAGAAACTTTTAAAACAACAAAGCTGTTAAGACTGAAAGGAAAAATTTTAATATATTACTCAGAACTGGGTTGAGTAATTGTAAACTGTGAACTATGACTGCATTTTCTCGGACTGAGTTCTGACTCGAGTAAGTAAGTCAGTAAACAGCCCCTGCATGTAAGCAGCGTCTGACCTGACAGACAGAAAAAGCATTTGACTGATCTATTTATGAACTGAAACTGTGCACAAGCCCCGGAGTGAGGCCTTAGAGTAAAGTGCATAAGGAACATGTTTTATGAAGTCTCTCATTTACATCCACAGTGTTTGCCAGCTGACTTAATTATAATCTAGTATAACTAGTTTTTTTATGAGTTTTTTTTCCTCCAAGTTGCAAAATCTCTGCTGCAGTCACGGTTTGATTTAAAAACAACTCTTAATCATAAAGGATATATTTTGGCTCTGCAGAGAAACTTGCCATTCTAAGTTTTTTTTTAGTGCAGTTAGAAGTGAAACATGTCACAACAGCATGGCTGCTTTGACAAGAAGTTTCACCTAAGACCTACGAAGCAACGGTACTGCAAGTAGGAAGTTCAGCCTGCTGAATTATGTTTTAGCTCCTCCCTATGTGCCTCCAGCTTGTTTCATTTCATGTTCCGGGCTTTAACTACAGTATTACACAGTAAGAGCAGGATGCAGACAAATGACAGTAATGTTCATTTGTGTTTTATTTTGATTTTACGTGGTAAAGTAAGGCAAAATTGTGAAGGAAAAAAAAACACTTCTAAAATAAAACCCTGAATTGTTTGGTGTGCTGTATTCAGTCCCCTTTTTGTTATAATTTCTCCACATCTGAGTTTTAACATTTTGTCTACTAAACAAATACATCTTCTGTGCAAATCAAGGGGAATCCAAATGGCTAAATATAAGGATGACATTCAGAGGACTAACGTATGGCAGTTGAATTACAAGATCTGACCAAGTTTGCATTCAAGTTGCCCTTTTTGATATTGCAAACTCTGACATCGTGATGCCTCTTGCGGTTTGAAGTAGCATGTGGCGCTTCCGTTCACCTAAGCTAGATGTCTGCAAACTCTGGAAGTGTGGAAACTCGAAAGTGGCTCTTTGGACCTTCTGCAATGGCTCTTGTAAAACTTTGGCTAAAACGAACTACAGTGGATCCCCATCCAGTTGTGGTTCAGTATTTTTCTGTGGAATGTGACTAAATAATTTGTGTAAAATTCACAATATTTTCCTTGAGCATATTTAAAGTATTCTAATAAAAAAAAAATCAGCTTAGGAAGTTAATCAAAGTAGGAAAATTATATTTTTTGATGCTGATTTGCTGTACCCTCAAGAATAGAAATAAGGAAGTGAATGTATCGGTCCTTTAGTTAAAAAAAATGTAATTGTGGTTTTTAAAAAATCACGTGCATTTATTTAAAAGGAATCCGAGCCAAGAGACCCAGGGTAACACATCATACTTGTGATGAAACATGGTAGTGGCAGAATCATGCTGTTGGAATGGTTTTCTTCAACACAAAAAGGTAAACTAGTCTGAGTTGATGGAAAGAGCCTACAAAAGACTTGTGATAGGGGCAAAGGTTAAATGTCAAACAGGATATCAGCACTAAATATACAGTCTACAGATAACAGCATATCAGTGTGTTAGAGTGGCCCAGTCAAAGTATAGATCAAAAAGGTAAAATCTAGACCAAGATCCAAATGAGAATTTGGAAAATGGATGTCCACGAATGCCAACACATACCCCAAAAGACTAGCAGCTCTAAGCACAGCAAAGAAGTGGTTCTGCAAATTTGTTCTCTAGGGAAGTCTATATACATTTCAAGTAGTTTGTGGTTGTAGGTGTTGTTGCAGTTCATTGATATTGGGTTAATGTTAAAGTTCAAAGCTTGCTTCATTCCTAGGAATATATTTTATAAGAATTAAAGAGCCTTAGCCGTACCAAATGGAACAAAAACAGGTCAGGGGGAACAATGGCTAATGTGTGTTCAGGCTGGCCTAGTAGGCTTAATCCACAGAGCAGCCTAATGGGTGTTAAAGGTACAAGGGAGGTTCAGTAATCAGATTAATAACAGGGTCATTTAATTAAGTTCCCTACTGGTTCTTTCTCTCACTGTTTTTTTACCTCGGCATGGTGAGCTTCTGTTCAGCCTTGTGAGATAAAAATATTCCTATTTTATTACCTTACTTTGACTAACTTTAACACTACACTACAGTTTTATGGAAATCGAACCAATCAAGATTTTTAGATTCAACCAAAACCTGCTTTTCGCTTGAGATGGATTAACTTTGTCCAGGACGTCCCATTTCTGCGCTGTCCTTACAAGAAAACCTCGCGCCATGTTGCGAAGAAGAAGCCAGTTTTTTGTGCTCATTGACAACGCTCTTTCTGTGAAAGCGGAAAAAGAAGAGGAGCAAAAGGAAGAGGAGCCCACAGCGAGCCCTTTTGAGGAGTATCTGCAGACGCTCCTCCACTTGAAGACGACCAGTGCTGTAAGTGAGCGGAAGAGTGAGGAAGTTCTCATTTCAGACATATAGACTGCGCTCAAAGCTACTGTGGGTTTTCCAACTGGATCAATCTGACGTCTAGAGTTTTAATTCTGGAGCACTTCAGGTCATTTTAAGTAAACATAGTTACTAATCACAGGAAGGCGCCGACTTGGACGTCATGTCTCTCTGTGTTGTCAACACGGATAGGTAGGAAGTTTGAAAGACATACAGGAAGTGTTACATGTACCAGTGGGAGCTTCTCTTATCATTTCTGAGAAACCGAGGTGTTGCTTCTATAAATACCTTGATAGCGTTGAAACAGAAGGTGTCCTCTCTGGACCAACCAGCTGCTCAGTCATGTGTGATCATTTGCCTCCAAATGTGTGTGTCATCTTGTCCTATTTTTCATTCAACTTTACAAAAGGAAGTGCATTGCAGTCTAAAAAATACATTTTTGCTGTATAGTTGTTTGTTTTTTTGTCATAAGTTTAGGAACACATTTGGAGTTTTATTTGGACTCAAAGATTCAGAATATCACATAGATTTTATATACATGTATTATATATATATTTACATATTTATTTATATTATATATATTTTAATATATTTATATTAAAAGTCAATGACACAAAACACATACATAGAAGAAATCTTTAAGAGGGAAAAACTTTTTCTGTCTGTCAGTGATTGAAGATAAATAATAAGAACAACAATTTGTATGCATTAAAAGCCTCTAATTAGCAATATTAAAGTCATCCATACCCTTAATTATTAGAATTTTACAAATAAATTCATAAATATGATGAGAAAATGTTACCCAAGACTGTTTTGTTTGTGCCTGATCATATTTCTTTGCATTTCCGTATTAAAAAGCCCTCATTTCTGCTGAGGTCACAGGCAGCTCATGACCACTCTGATAACCAGAACTAAAATATCAGATGACATCTGCTGTGGACACTCATATGATCATCATCTGTTTTTATTTGTGCGAGTTTGCATGTTTTCCTGTGAATCCTCTCTGATACTGTAGCTGTACAGGGCCGCGATCTTTTGTCCAAGAAAGACCCCGCTTTCTCGGACAAAGCACAATGTGTGTTCGAGAGGGGGCTTGGCATCTCCGTTAAATATTTGTTCTTGCTGCAGGACGCCCACCATCATGAAGCCCTGTGACTGCCTGCAGCAGTCGGCTCATGTATGGCGAGCGGTTCTGGTCGAACAGATACAGCCTCGCTTTGAGTCTGTGAAGTGTGCGGTCGGGTCCACTCTGTTCGTTCCTCTGTGTTCTTTGAGGTTATGAATAATTAGTGAAAGGACAAGTCCAGATTTTCCAACATTTTGTGTACATTTTTATTTTTTTCCCACCGAGGCCAGGAGGGCTTTTGCTGGAACAATTCAGTTGTTTGTTGGTTATTTTAATTGGTTGGACTCTAACAGCCCACTGAACAGATCTGGATGGATGCTGTTTCTTTCTGTTCATACTCATTATTTCTGCAGGTGTGGGTTTATCAGCTAATGAGACTACCTGACAAATAAAGAATTAAACCTTTCGTATTTCTTTTGTTTCTACATCAAGCTCTTCTTGTATTTAAGTAAGTTACACTACAGGGCCTTCCAAAACTCCTCTACCACATTACAATTTCAAACTTGTATTGGTATTTTTTGTGATAGACTTAATTTGTGGTGGTGTCTGCGCATCCTTAAAAAAATCTTAAGTTAAGGACCTAATTCATTTAAAAATGGAAGTTCGCCTTTAATTTTGTTAACCAAAGGTCTTAAATTTTGTCTTGTCAGAACTATTTAACATTGTCTATTCAGTGTATTTTCTTTCTTGCGGGTCTTTTCTGTCAGACAAATGTTTGAGTCGCACTCAGACGTTTTCATTGCGTTCTGCGTCTCGAGACAGTTGATGCTACCAGTAACTCACTGCTAACATATCTTATCTAGTCGACTAGCTTGATAACTTTTTTGCGTCCATCGTGGGTAAGTGCAAATTTATTCACCATTTGACTGGACAAAGTTTGCAGATTTCTGTGGAGATAAATGTCTTAAATTCCTTCCATAGTGGTCTTAAAAAGTATTAAATTTGAGTGGGTGAAGCCTGGAGAAACCTGTAACCTACACTTATATTCAGCCCTCCTGAAACAATAGTTTGTAGAAAACCAAACCCTCCAGGATATTTCCCTTGCAAAATAGCTCAAGCTTAGTGAGATTGGTAGAACTTTGTATTTAAACATAACCTGTCAAGCATTGCCACAGATTCTAGCTTAGATTTAGCTATTCTAACTCAAAGAAAATTCTCTGTTCTAAACCATGACATTTTAATTATGGCTGTAAGCTAAGGTCCTGATGCAAGGTAAACCTTTGCCCCGTCTAAAATCTTTTGCAGCCTCTAATAATTTTCTGCTGCACAAAACTCCATCCACTTTCCCATCAACTCTTCCCTTCTCACTACTGACTCACTGAAAAGCCTCCCCACAGCTTTAGATTGCCGCCACCATGTTTCACTGTGAGGATGTGAGGGTTGACTGCTTTCCAATGACATCTGGATGCAATTTCTAGCTCTAGATTTAGAGTTATCAAAATAAAACAGGCTTAAGTAAATGTTCAGTATGGATTTTTTTAAATTATATATCCTTTTCTTCCACTTCACATCAAGACTCTACTCATTGCTGGTCTGTAGCAGAAAATCTTATTGAAATTTGTGGTTGTGATGTGACAAAATTGGAATAAAAAGTCATTGTCTTAAAACAGAACTTAGCTCCTCCGTTGCGAAAGGTTTTTGGGGTTCAGCATGACTAACCCAAACCCACCTACCAGTCTTTACTCCCCAGTCAATATGCTGAACAAATGAAAAAGAAAAAAAGGCTTCTTTTCTCATTGTTCTCCATCCAGCTGAACATCTGTCTTGTCAAGCCCTGCTGATCCCAGCATGTTGTCTTTCTCTTTTCGCCCACTGACAGGCAGGGAAAAGTACTGAGGTCTCCACCATTCTCCTTGACAATATTCATCTAAAATATCCTCCATGTCACCCTTCCAGGTTCAGATCTGTTTATTTGGACTTTTCTTTCCCTCTATAATTTGTGCAGCTCGGGGTCAGAAAATTGCAACAGTGCGTTTGCGACCAACTTGCTAAATAATGAAAAAAAATTAAATTTTGTTAGCCAACAAGCAGCTCTGTCTTTCCCCTCTTTTCTTGTCTTTTTATTAGCGTATTGATTTCAGCTGTGACTGCCAGAGTAGCACGGTGCCCTACGTGGAGATGGCTATAACCTGTTAAACGAAGATGTCCCCAGAAATGTTTGCTCAGGGAGTTTAAAATCAGTAAATTTATTTTACCATTATGTTGTAAATTCACTCTATTCCCTTTTATGATGTGGCGCAAGAGGGCCTTTACTGGCCCTCTTTTCTTTCCATTTCTTTATCAGCTTTGTTTTAGGATTTTAAAAAAGGAATATCTAATATTAGATTACATTTTTATGTGGATTTTTTAAAAATGCTCAATTTTCAGTGAGACCCAGGTCTTTTATGTAAATATTTACATTTGAGGGTTTTTGTTTGATGACTTTACTCTCTACTGCCATCTATGTTAGATAAGGGAATTACAACCACTGCAGGATTATTTTATACATTACACATCACTTTTTCCCTGTTAATAAATGAAGTAAGCACGAAGGCTTATCTTTATATCCACCCTTAGATGAAGCGCACATAACAAACCATACACTGAGCAGACTCACTTACACACACACACGCCTACACACACTCCCCATTGTTTGTTGCTTTATGAATTCTGTGTCTGTGCTGGACACTAATAAAGTGTTCCCTTATCCCCTTATGGCTGTGATTGAATAATTTGGACTGAACAGGTTGCTAAATAATGTGCATTAGTTTAGATTAACCACTAGTCTGATACGTTAACCTGCACCATAATCCCCAGCTCTCTACTTAGGAGGGATTTTGCAGGGTCAGACCGTTCCTATAAAACAAACATGCACTTGTTTTCATTTCTTACCACCAATGAGGAACCTATGTATTCAGGAACTGCTAAAATATCTTCTATTTTTGACCTTTTTTTCTAATTTCCTGCATGCTGCTAAGTATTTGTTAGTAGCAGAGTTCTATTTATTTTCAGTTCATGTTCAACTACAATAGTACGCAAAACACAGTGAGTTGGGGCTGTGGCCTGAAATAACAAGCTGAGTGTTTCTGGAAGGGATCGCTTACATTGTGTATTCCTTGATCTGGGAACAAGGTTAGGCGTCAGAGGCTGGCAGATGAAAAAAATGGAAGCATGTAAAGGTCAGGACAGGGATTTAGTAGGAGAGAAGGAAGAAAATTCACTAGATTCTGTGTGCAGGTTTGACCCTAACGCAGCCAACCATGACAGAGTTGGTAACAGTGTATAATTTGCATACATAGCCCAAGAGTGAGCTTTGAGTAAAAGAGAAGTTTGTTCATTTTGCATTTGTAGTCAAAATATTTTTAACCATACACATCATTGGGACACTAGTGCTTTACATTTTCAGCTGGGGGATGCAGGTTTAAAAATAATAAAACTGAAATGTTACCCTATTATTTAAAGTCATAGCTGACGATGTTTGAAGTGAGGTTCTGGTTTGTAAGTTTGTAAGCAGTTAATATCTGACCTTTAGGAACATTTTTGGATTGGCGAATTAAACCTAAAATATTATGACATTATATATATATTTTTAAAAGTAAAAAGTAGATCAAATTCCTAATAATTTTTGTCTTTAAATCTATCACTTAACACAGTCAAACCCATACGAAAACAAAAGGCTGCTCTAAAAATAATACATATTGTCAAATAATGGGTCTTTCATGACATAATTTTTCCTAAGCAGTGCAGCTGTGCTACGAAACATTGTTGAATAATTTCAGTCTGATCCAAATGATTAGTTCAGAGTAATTACCCAACAATAAAATAAGTCCATGTAAAAATCTATAAATCAGCCTTCACTCAAAAGTGCATATGTAGTTGTAATTTTCATACCACTTTGCTTCTATATCAGACCGTTACTCTAACTGGAACCATTTTACGTGTTGCACAAGTATTTGTTTCACTCAGGAAAATCACTGGTGACACACCACCTCCAAACTCAATTTCTTGTCTTATCAATCAGTGGATTCAATAAAAACAATTGTTCAACACAAACACGATGATAGCTTAAAGCAGTGGTCCCCAACCACCGGGCCAATTGGACCAATTAGTACCGGGCCGCGCAAGAAATAATTAACTACTTCCGGATCTTTTATTTTGAAAATCCTAAACCGGATTTTACCGGTTACGTCTTGCACGTCAAGACTTGCAGCAGAATGAGTAACAAAAGAACATCGGAGTACTGCGCGCGCACCCCCCTCCCCCACGAACGACAGCATCGGACTCGATACTTCCGACACCCCCCCCCCCCCCCCCCCCCCCCCCCCCCCCCCGTCCGCAAAGGGTTGACCGGTCGGCGCGACTAAAAAGGTTGGGGACCGCTGGCTTAAAGGCTCATAAAATTGCATTTGTACTAACTGCTGTTGTGTTTTGTCAATAACAAAACACAACAGCAGTTGCTGTTGTGTGGTTTTAACCCTTCTCTCACTAGCTGGTAACTTTAGCCTCCAGCTAATCTGGAGGCTCTATTAATTAAATGCATCAAAACTGAGAACTGTAAACCATTCACAGCTTAAAAAAAACACACCAACCCCTTTTTTTACTGTAATGACGCCAACACCGCAGATGTAGTCCCGCCAACAGGGTTTATTAGAAATAAGTACAAGCTGCTATTTCTGAGGCTGCAGCTCACGCCTCTAACAAACGGGCACACTCAACTGTTAGCTTCACTGCTAACTCCCCTCTGAACTCTCCCCACTTCCGGTCCTGGTACTCCAGCTCCACCGATCCCCCGCCCACATGACAGGCCTATCACATGTGAGAGGGAGCCAGCAGAGTCAGACAGGGAAAGCCCTTAACACTACATATAACAAAAAGGATCACATTGCAACTTATAGCAAATACAAATAACCATATGAACCCCAGCAGAACTAAAACACAGAATCGTTACATTATGTTTTCAGTTTACACAATACACATGTATTGTGGTATACCTGAGGATAATCCATTTTTTTTCTTGCGCTACATTAATTGAAATAAAACAATCAAATCTGGTGAAAATTAGAAAGAACAGGTTAGACAAAAATCACTACTTGCTAATTGAAGCGTGGTTGGTTATTTTATTAATTTTTTTGTTATAATTTTGTAAACATGTGACCTGGAAATGTATTATATTGACAAAAACAAAGCTTAAACAAACATATAATGAAGGAAAACTTCCTAATGCTCTTGTGCTGTCCTTTGCACTTTTTTCCCCTTTTTTTAAATAGATTTTTGTTATTAGATCTGCTCCATCTTGTCATGGAGAGGTGATACTTTGAATGGGTTTAAATACTTTACTGGCTGGAATGGCAGGAGTTTGATGTGATAAGGAGGAAGGCTGTAACAGTATACACCACAATCGTTTCTCATAATGTGTGTGTTTTCTTAACAGTTCCCTGCCTGAGAATCATAAATTATTAATCTGATATTTCTAGTGTAGGTTGGAAATTGCACCACTGATGGCTTTTCCATTTTACTCTGGCAAGAGCATCACCTCCCAGTGACTCATCATGACCTGATCAAGAAGCTTTGCACTGGGCGTGCTGTGGTGGTGTAGGGGATAGCGTGACCCACGTTTATAGGCCTTGAGTCCTCGACGTGGCCGTTGCTGGTTCGATTCCCCTGACCCGACGATATTTGCTGCATGTCTTTCCTCCTTTCCTGTCAGCCTACTTTCATATAAGGGGCACTAGAGCCCACAAAAAGACCCCCTCGAGGGGAGGAAAAAAAAAAGCTTTGCACTATTGTTTTTTTTTTTATTGGTTTGCTGTATAGTTTATTCAATTTTCACATTTTGGAGAAGTTTTCAAACTTAAAGAGGCTCCCAACCCCCAACCATATGTAATCTCCTCTTGAGTAATCCCGCCTCTTGTGTCATTCCTAGTCCTTTCAAGCTCCCTCCCTTTGTTTTGCAGCTCTCTCTCTCTCCCTCTCTGTCCTCTTCTCTCATCCCACTTATTCCACCTTACGCCTGATGGAGCATTAAGCCTGAATGCTGCTGGCAGCCAGGGACTCATATTCATTTGGTTGTTGAGTGAACCAGCCAGGCTTTGGATCTTTCCCTTCACTCACATTTTTTTCCCCTTTCACTCCTTCCAGAAAATCGGGAATTACTTGAACCAGCTCCTTTTTTACTGTGTGTGGAAGGTTGTGGGGTGGTGAGGGGGTCAGGAGACTTTGTTCCCAACCTCGGCACACTTCTGCTGATCTGCACTTGCTCCCACTTGGGATACCCAGACAAAGGTCCCACGGATGACCTCTCCAAACTAACTGTAGCTTTTCACCGCATTCACTCAGAGGGCGGTGAATTGAATGGGCATTTTCTAGAGTTTGGATGTTTCCATGCTGAGAGCCACCGGATAAGATGGTGCCCCTACAGAAAAGGGTAATCTGAGAAATGTGTGCAGAGGAGGAGGAGGAGGTTTTTATCGTGCATGATTTAGCTTCTCTGACGTGGGCTGCATGTTGTCTTTTATTTTGTTCTGAATTCTCGCTTTGTGGTTGAGATAAAGTAAATTAAGTTTTGATACTTCAATTGGAGCAAACTTCAAAGAAAGCATTTGGGGATTTAGGAGAAGCATAAACAGAAATTCCAAAGGAAGATTCTTCACCCAAAGCAGAGAAAGTCTTATTGTTTGGGTTTTATCCATTGATTTTCCTGACTGTTGATGAGGGATTTGTCATTGAAATTGGCTGACGATGCAGTCTGGAAAGTCCTCTCCCCCACTTCTCATTCTATTGTTTTCTTTGAGTCCTTCAATTGAGAGTCGTTCAGTTCCTGAGTGTTTTCATTCAGGGGTGTTGAAGTGATTTTATCACTCCTCATGTGATGAAATTTTACTGAAGTAAAGCAATGAAACTTTACCGTTCTGCACAAATCTAGGCGTTATTAAAAAAAACATTTGGCTTTCCTCTACAACAACCTGACATTGTTTCACAGAGCTGCAGACTGAAGCACACCTCTTCATCTTTTTCATCACCACAACCACTTCCCGCGTCACTTATGCTTTCAGTGCAGGATGCTTGAAGCATTGCTGTATCATTCTGCACGGTTTGCTTAAAAATCACATAGGGTTTTCTTTTTTTCTGGTGCTGACATCTAAGATTCTCCCCGTATTAGTCGGACGCAAAGAAGACAAAAGACATGGTGGAGGAGAGGATGGGAGACTGTTGGAGCCACACCAAGGTCGCATTTTATGTTTTTTTGTTGTAATATTGTAATATTGTAATAGGTAATATTGTCTGGATTTAGACGTGACGTATGTGTGCTGATTTGCCAGATGAATTATTCACTCTCTTTCCTCATTTGACAACTTTGCCAACGTGACCTTAGCCAAGTCAAGGCTCATACTTTCCCCCACAAGTCACGAGCGAGTCTTAAATAATGACTTCAGTCTGAGCAGCTGTGTTTGGTTATCAGTGCTATAGACTGCTGGGGTCTGGATTTACTATAAGGCTCTGGAACATCCCACACTTTTTAAATCATATTTGGATCTGAAGGAGAAGTCGCTAGTGAAACTGGTAGCGCTGATTAATTGCTTATGGAGAAAGATGAGTGTCGTGTTTCTGGTGAGACGCCTTTCACTGGGGAATGCATTGCGCAGATGTGAACGAAAAGGTCACCCCATGCATATGGGGGTTTTACCTCAAAATCCATTCTAAAAGTAATGCGAGTATTTACATATACTCAATATGACCATCTAAAGAAGGGGTAGATTTGCCCTTACATAACCTTTGAGATGATTAAAAGCAGTTTGAACAGCTCCGTAGGTCAAGACGGAAAGCTAGCTTTAGCTGTTTGCGGTTTCTATTATTATCAGCATATAACAGCTCTTCATCAGCTTTCTTTCTTTCTTCAGCTTTCTTTTTTGAGTAGTCGCTATTTATTTTAAGGGAAGAGGGGACGTTACACTGTGTGTGACGCATGTGATAGAGAGCATTCGCTGTAAAATAAGGTTATACTGTTTTAAATTAAAGGCAAAATGATGTTTAAAACCAGCATTACTAATTGTGGTCTCCATGTGCCTTCCCTTGAGAATGTCAATCCATAACTCTAAAATTGACATAAGGTTGTCAGTCTGTAAGAACAGCACACTGCTCACAACAAACAGCATTGTGAGTTCAATGACTTGGCTGAAAAAGATTGTGGTCACAGTAATACCGGTGCAGCTGAAAATGAACAACAGCTGATTTTGTGGTGCATATCTGTTCTTCACTCAATAAAATGTTCTATGCTAATCATGCAACATAATAATTTTCGCCTCCTGTTCTTTACAGGATCAGTTTGATAACTTGGAGAAGCACACGCAGTGGGGGATCGAGTTTGTGGAGAAGTACAACAAATTTGTGAAGGAGCGATCGGAGATCGAAATCAACTATGCAAAACAAATTAGGTGAGTGCTTTAGCTGACCCGTATTTGATGTTGCAGTCGGGGCAAAAAAAGTGGGTGTACTTCATATTATGCGGGGAATCTGAATGTCACATTTTGAAAACACACTTCTGATCCAGTTTTGTTATTTCTATCGTGCTCAAATTGTCAAAGTTTAAATAAGGCTGGATGGCATCAAGCAGGGTGTGTTTGTTTTTTCTTTTTCACCGCAGTTTTATCTTGCATTACTACATGACGTGATTACTTTAGAGGGAACAGTAGCATTTCCTTTCTATCATATTCATGTCAGACTTTGTCAACAGATTAAACTGATCCCTGAATCAGGTCTAATGAGATGCCTCTGAATTTGGGGCCAGTGATGTTGACCTGCAGCCGGCTTTCTCCTTTCCCCATTAATGAGAGGCAATGTGAGCGTCACAGGAAGTTTAAGTTTCATTCGAAAAAGTTATTGGACATTTTAGTGGCTGCCTTGCTTGGCAGATAAAATCATTCAGGCATAGAATAGATCTGATGAGTCAATCTTCTTTTTAATAAAAGCACTCATGTTGCTAAGTAAGCTAATTGGCTACTAAACAAGCTAATTGGCCTTAAAACATTAAAAGGTATTGTCTGTTTCCTCGATAGTTAACTAAATGAAAAAGAGTTCCAATATGCAAATATATAAATAAAATGCAAGTACTTGAATGAATTCGTGTCTGAAGTGCATCTCTATGACAAAGTAGCACATTTCCATGCAACCCCAATGTCTGGTTTCAGCCAGTGAAATAAGTCAAAAGTGGACGTCTGCTCGACTCCCCTCTCCATCCTTTTTTTCCCCGTCTAGCTGGTTCTCTGTCTGCCTCTTTCCTCCTTGCATGTGAAGCTGTGTGTTTTTGTCACTGGTCTGAGCTTCAGACAGAAAGGAAGTCAGGTTGTGAGGGGTTATGGGGGCGGGGCTTTTGTTTCCATAGAGATGACAAGGTATCAGCATTATCAACCCCAGGTCTGACCCAGATTTTTTTTTATTCCACCAACCACATGTGTCGGCTCCTCCTCTTCCTCTTCCTCCTCTCTTCCCCTCCTCTCACACACACTGTGTTGTGATACAGTCGCTGATTTTCAAAGGCAGTTTTTGGAGCAGAGAGGATCCGTCTCCTCAGGCCTCTTGCCGCTCATTAGTCAGCAACAGAAGAAGATATTCCCCCAAATCCGCATCTTCGTCCCCCCTCACGTTCCAAAGAGGATGGTCAATACGGCTACTGCCCTAAATATTCTGTAACTGTCCTGTTTCAGAATGAATAACTAATACTATGACAGGAGTCATATAAAAATTGATTCAGTAAACCCTCTGTAACTTTCTGCAATTAGATTGTTTTTAATAGATTGTCAGTATTTGGTTGTCTTTAGGATTTAGTTTTTGTTGTAAATCTGTTTGAACATTTATATTCTAAAGAGCATTTATTGATTTCTAATACAGATTCAAAAGAAAAAGCTTTCCCGATGATGTTTCTCATATGATTAGAGCTCCTTGCAAAAATAGTTACACTTATTTTTCACATATTCTCACAACCTCAATAGATCTTATAGGCCAGTACAAAGTAGTACATAACTGTGAAGTGAAACAAGAATAATACGTGATATGGGGTATGTGTCCAACGGCTTTCCACATCTAAAGATCACATTTTGTATTTATTAACCTTTGCAAAAGGACCACAGTGGTTTCTCTTTGACTGGGTCATTCTTAAATATGTTTTGATCATGTTCCTTGTAGCTCTGGCTGCAAGTTTAGGGTCAGTGTGATTCAGGAAGTGAATCTCCTCCCCAGTCTGCAGCCTGTCACAAGTTTCCTAGCAATATCAAGAAATAAATTCTTAATAACAATCACAATTGTTGGCTGTAATGTGAAAAATTAACATTGTGTGTCGCAACAAAACCACACATTTATATATAGCAGCTGCATGTTTGAGCAAACATAGATGGGACAAAATTCAATCAGTCAGCATGTGCCTGCAGCATGTTGAGCTCATCTCACCATTGTAGGTTTATTAAACTTGCTCCACCACAGATGGAGCGGATGTTTTCGCCCCTTCGTGCTTACACAAAGAGGCCTGCTGCCTAACCATGTCTGTTATTAAGCGCATTCTCGCATAGACACACGCTATCGGATGAGGCTAACTCCAGGAATATTTTTTACGGGGACAGAGGATAGCTTGAGACAGAGTTTCCAGGTGCGCTCAACACATTGTCTCTTGTCTTCTGGCGCCACTTCGCCATACCTAAGAACTACACCGTGCTTCAAATTGTTATGCAATTGATATTTTGTCAAATTTTCTTAAATGGTCAATGCAAATGATGGTCAGTACAATTTTCAAGTCATAAACTATTACAGTATAAATCAAATTTTACTGAACAAAGCTCCCCATGAGAACAGTATTGATTTCAAAAATAAAAAACTCAAAATGCACTGTTCCAAGTTATTATGCACAGCAGATTTTCTAAACATTTTATGGATTATAAAGAACTGCAAACGGTCATTCTTTGAATGTGCAGCATTAAGTGGTCACATCTACTAAAATCAAAAGCTGTTTCAATCAAAAACATCTCAACAGACTGAGTTACATGTTAACATAGGACCTTCTTTGATATCATCTGCACAATTCCTGATCCATTGAACTTGTGAGTTTGTGGAAAGTTTCTGCTTGAATTTCTCTGCAGGATGTCAGAATATCTTCCCAGAGCTGCTGGTTTGATATGAACTGCTTTCCATCCTCAGATCTTCTGCTTGAGGAAACTCCAAAGGTTCTCAATAGGGTTGAGGTCAGAGGTCACACCATGAGTTTCTCCCCTTTTATGCCCACAGCAGCCAATGACACAGTGGTATTCTTTGCAGCATGAAATGGTGCAACCCTCTGGAGGATCCTCCACCTGGAGGTTCCAGAGGCTCCAGCAGCTTCAAATAACTGTTTGCTGCTTTGTAAGGGCATTTTAACAGCTGCTCTCTTAATCCAATGAATTTGTCTAACAGAAACCTTCCTCATTATGCCTCTAACTTTACAAACCCATCTTTGTTCTCAATCAGCCCCAAATCTCTTCACAGTACGATAACGCATCAGTTTTTATTAAATATCTTATTATTTTTATGCGTTGTCATACAGCACTACACTATCTGATGATTTTCATCAGCAGAGATCCTTTCTCTTTCCCATATTGTTTGAAACCTGTGGCCTGCTTAATAATGTGGAACATCCTTCTTAAGTAGATTTCCTTTAATTGAGCTCAACAGACAAACTAATCAAACCAGCTCTCTGAAATTAATTATAGTGATTCAAAGAGCCCTGACGCACAATACCATCTATAAATTTAATAACACAACAAAAAAATGCAATCTTTATGACACTTATATCCAATTTGCAGAATAATTTGGAACACGGTGTAATCATCCCTTATAATCAACTTAGCTCGTGAGATCCTGTTTAATCTATCGGCCACAACTCGCACCAAAAGAAACACAGAGCTCTTAGATCTAATAAACTAATGGAGCTGGGCCTTTGATGTTATTCTTTTGTCTCTGGGCTGTGTCGTTGGGCAGATTTTCCTTGACTCAGAGGTGAAATTTGTTTCCACAGCTGACATTCTGGCATATCTCCATATGAGCTAGATAATATTTGCATTATATGAATATTTAGACACACTTCTGCAAAGTTCCAGTTGCTTTCACTCACTAAGTCAACCAAATAGCTAGAAATTGAATAATTGGTGGTGTTTGTTTTGTTGCAAAAGGAAAAATAGAAAGAAAAATCATAAAAAAAGCAATAGAGACACTCAGGAAACATTTGACTGATCAATAATGCAAAAGGCCAACAAAGCTGGTTCACTTATGATGCACTGAATATCGATCAGTAGTTCTATTAAGTGAGGTCTGCACTACTTTGCAAATATGTTTTGCAAATTAAAAACATGTTGAAAAATTCCATCAATGAAGGCTCTACTACACTACTTTGCACCCTCCTTGCCATTTCCATACCAACTACATACTCCTCTAATCCATGATTAATCCTCTTCCATTGCATCAGTGTAAATGGGCACAATACTTCAGTCTAGTCTGTGCAGATCAGTGCATTTATGCCTCCTCCTCCCCCAAATGCTAGTCTGGCGTAATCCATAATAAAGCAGGAATAACGTCCTGCCAACAAAGGAACTGCTGTGCAAGTGTGATAAAAGGAGTGATTGCTTACATGGTCAAACAATAAGCCGGTGTTTATACATATAGTGTATATAATTTTTTTTAAGTAATATTGCGCCATCTGTGAAAAAAGTGCACATGTAAAAATTAAGAATGGTACAGTTTTCATTTTTAGAGAATTGTTGAATGTGTAAAAGATGTCAGCAGGGAGCTACAGTTTAACCCACATATGAGTTCACGTGTTAATATGACATGCACGAACGAATAGGAACTGGCGCTATAATTAGATACAGGAGGTGAGAAGGACAGACCGTGCAAGACACAGAGATAAATCTGCCTAGCAACAGTCCAAACACCACCTGGGAGTCAAAGCGTGGGGGGATGCTGAACGGAGTGCTCTGCACAACATGTAGTGTTCCCAGCACATGCATCTTTTATTAAAGTAGGAATTGTGAGTCCTTTTTGGGAACACCAAAGCAGAAGTGTTTATATTTCATCATTGATTAAGGTGCAATAATCTTACTACACAGAGATAGCAATTAATTTTATCAGGTCTCTGCAGGCTGTGGATACAAAATGTAGATGTGCAATGTTAGGAGGAGTGTGATTGAAAAACTTTTATTTGATCTGCACAAAGCCCTCTTAGATTTGAGTACCGTATATTCTGTCACTGGGGACATAAATACTAAGATATACTTGTTGCTTTTACAAAATTCCCAGTGATCGTTTCCATAAAATCTAACTAAATGAAACATTTTTGCAAGCTACGCTTAATGTTTTTAGTAGATCAGACTGTCTATAATAATTTGCGACATTTTGTTTTTCTGTGGTATCACTATTAAGCGTGCACAGATTTCTTTAATTTTGGGTGATTGGCCGATACTTAGATGTGAAACCAATCTTATCCACTGATACCATCTACCTCCACAAAGGTTTGAAAAGCCACTGTCCCCTTTCGGTCTGCCGTGACAAGAGGGCTGATGACCAACCCTCCCACCAGGTCATGTCTGCACATGGCCGGTTAGCAATAATCACCCCAATGTTGCCAACTTAGTAAATTTGTTTCTATATTCAGTATTTTTTCAGACAAAAAAAAAAATGGTATTGGCACGTCAAGCTTTTAAAAATCAATGTTCGGCCAGTATCAATCAATTGGTGCATCCCTAATTAACATAGCAAACAAGGAGGAGCTGGTAAAAAAGAAAAGATAAAAGTCTAGAAAAGCATTTTGCCTCCATCCTGTTGGCCTGCTTCTCATCTAAATTCCCTAGAAACCTTGTTAGCTCTCTTTGCCTCATGTAGCCCTTGAAATACCAGGACATTTTTCATAAAAACCTGGTAGATGCCAGAGTTTTCTTTGAGATTTCCTGAAACTGAAGTAAGAAAAAATTGAAAACAGGTCATCTTTGGGTCTTTTAGAAGTAACGTGCAAAAACTGGAGACCTGTGATAAACTGGTGACCTGTCATGGGTGTAGTCCTTGCCTTACCTAAGTACACTGACAAAATTAGAAGGCATAGGAAACTGACGAATGGAGTTTTTCTTTCCTGAATGAATGTTTCCCAAAGATAAATGTGGAGTTTTTTTCTATTTTTTTGAGTCAATGAATGTAGCGGGTGCTGCATTGTTTAGATCTGTCCATTTTGTATTCGATAGCAGCATTCTAACTTAGGGGGCTATTTTGACTATACATCTTCATCTGTCAGAGCCCAGAATTCAGTATTATGCTTTGCTGATAGATCAGGCGGGGGATAATATGATGTAGCCTAGATTTCAACGTTGTTTGGAGGTTAAAAAAAGGGTACTGAGAGACATCACCGCGACGACAGACTAATCCAAATAGCTTTGTTTCACCAACGATGGCACAGTGCCATATTACTTTAATCCATATCCAAGCTGGCTTACTCTACATTTCATTTTGTACGTCCTCCTTGCTCCCATCTCATTTTACAAATGTGCAGCCACAGTGAAAACAGGGGCAGTGGCTGCTTAAGAGAAGCACACCGTTAGTTTTCTGGTGACTTGCTCTCCATCCACCCCGTTGGCGGCGACGATTTATGACGCGAAGAGAGAAAACGAAATGAGGAGGAAGGAGTGGAGAGCACTCAGAAGGATTTAATGGTGAACCGCTGGATGCTCTGGCGGGTCCATAAGGGCGGTGTCGGGGAAACACGTTGGGAATGGTGTCTGCACACTATAGTGAGAAACATCTGACAAGCCTGATCTGTTTGTCTTTGCAGGAATCTTTCAAAGAAATATCAACCCAAGAAGAACTCAAGGGAAGAAGAAGAGAGCAAGTAAGTCAAAGAATTGTGGAACAAAAAGCATTGTACCTCGGAGACGTATTGACACCCTCGGTGCCGACTCAATGCAAGTCGTGGATACTTCGGAAGAGGGTTCTCTGGTCAAATGATGCCAAAATGTGAACTCTATGACCTAAATGTAAAGCGATATGCTTAGTGGAAAAATATGACTAGGAAATCAACATAAACTCACTGTCCTCACTGAAACATGGTGGTGTGTGTATAGAAGACAGATAAAGCTAAATTCAACCCTAAAGAGAGCTTATTAGACACTACTGGACAACTGAAGGGTTTAGATGAAAGTATAGCAATATGTGTTAGAATTACCAAAACATCTAAATCTGTGGCATGATTTAGTCTTAGGTTCCCAAGCATTCTGTATCCAGGTATAGATAATTCAAAGAAGAAAGAGCAAAATCAATATCTAGGTGTGGAAAGATGAGAGCGATCCAAAAGATATTATAAACCACAGACTCGTCAGACTCTAAAAAAACTCCCCACTTCAAAATTATGTTCTACAACTTTGTCACAAACTATGAGAGACTTGAATGCTTTTTAAAGGCGCTATGAATAACATATCAGCTCAAACCTTTGTGAGATATGAAAGCACTTGGCTGGTTAACACTATTTAGTAAAATGAAGAGAAAAGATAAGGGTGATATATCAGTTTCTTGAGCTACATGTAGAATGTTGAAAGCGTGATTGTGACATGGAAACTCTTACGATAGTCCTGATTTCACTACTCTGTAGAGTTCTTATCTAGAAAGTTAAACTCATTTCCTTTAATATTAAACTGTTCCTTTTTTTCAAAGCAGAAATGTCTTTCTGATGAAATCCAAACTCCTACTCCACTTTCCTGTGTTCGACCACCATTTTGCCTCTGACATCCTTTCTTATTTCTCACCAGGTACACCTTCTGTCGAGCCTTCTTCACAACCCTTAATGAGCTGAATGACTACGCAGGTCAGCACGAGGTCATAGCGGAGAACTTGACCTCCCAAATCTTCATTGAGCTTACGCGCTACCTGCAGGAGCTCAAGGCTGAGAGAAAAACGGTGAGAATTTTTGCAGTTAGTTTCTCTTGAAGTGAAGGTTGACATTGCAGGGATGAGAAATTAAACAGCCCCTCCCCCTCAATGCTTACTTCTCTGTGAGCTGAGGTCATTGCTGTGTAAATATAGATGCACCAAAGGGCTTAGCAGAAGCGTGAAATGTGACTGATAGTCCTTCTTATAGAACCAGACTTTTATCTAACAATATAGCGACATTTTGCTTTTTTAAACCAACTTTTACGGAAGTGTCTCTTCTTTTATACTCCATTAGATACATTTTACAATTGGTGGACAGTCAACACTGAGACAACCACTCAAAACAGCCGGATTAATAGTGGAACTATGTAAGATAGAGAGGCAGCCATATGGAAAAAGTCAGTTCTAAAAGCAATCTGTCATAAGCTCTTTATCTTTGAGGAACAGTTCAGGGAACTAGAGTGGAAAACCTGAATGTTGCTCAAAGGCATGTTGATGTGTATGGTTTTTTAGCATACACACTAATTTGCATCAAGGCTGATGCAGTTGCTCTTTCTTCATATGGAAAACTACGAAGATCCCCCTTTTTTTAGATTCATTTTAGATGCAGCTGGTGCAAAAGCAAAAGGGGATTTCCAGCGCATGGGGGGGAATCCTCCTGGCTTAGATTAGCCTGGCACATCTATAATCTGATACTGTGTTCACATTCATATCACAGACAATCCTTTGATAGAGCTTTGATGCTCTCACGCTGCAGGATGTCACTTTATTGGGAATTTTCCTCCTCATCTCTGCTGATGATTCTCCTGCTCTTTTATCTTATTTTACTCTTTTTTGGGATCTTCTCTTTTTACTAGCTAGCTAGGCATTGATCTGTATGATATTCTCTGGAAATTATAACTTTATTAATTTAGTCTTAATCTTAAACTCTCAATAAACTTTTTATGTGCTTATCTCGCAAAATACTATGCCCTTTTGCCTTTGTGTTTTTTGGTAGCTAAACAAGCTATCATTAGCTTGATACGGCAATAAACTATGAATATAAGCTGTAGGTTAGCTTGCAATTGGTTGGTTAGCATACAACTTAGCATATTAAAGGTAATGGGTTTTGCACCTTTAATTTCCACCTCATGAGCAGTTGTGTATACAATTTAATTTTTTTTTTTTTTATTAACAACTGACTGGCAGTGCTCAGCAACATGTGTTACTCGGTGAAGAGTTAGCAGAGTTACCCTATGCAGCATATAGCCAGAAAAAACTTTGGTCACTTTAGTTCATTCTCAGGAATATATTTGAAAGGACCTTACAAAGGAGAACAATTGTAATGGGATGATGGAAGATTCTTACAGTTTTGAAACTATAACATTTCAAAACCAGTCCTACTTCCTGTTTTCCTAAAATCAGAACACCATGTTTTCTCACAGCTGATACTGCTGATAGTGTCATGTGTCTTGTCTCAGCTGTATCCATTCAGCTAGCCAGTGTTTCCCTGAATACAGAGTTGTTCCATCTGGAGACATTAAGCGCATAATTTCTCAGTCACACTCAGAACAGTGTCCTTACAGAGAAAACATAGGCCCTGTCATTTTAAAGACCACCAATGAACGGTATCATGTAGAAAAGTCTATTAAAATAGGAAGTTGCTGTTATTAGTAAAAGGCCTTGCTTGATTAAAAGTCATAAAGAAAACATTGGCTTTTACAGTAAGCGCATTCATGGTACTGCAGAGAAAGTGGTAATGATACCCTGAATGGTGGCTGTAAAACAGTCATGCTTTGTATCGCCAGCTTCCCTTCATTTCACTGGTTTCCTTTTTCTCCTCCCACTGATGTTCAAGTGTGATGAAGCACCTACTGGTATTTTCATCCGTGTACATGTCGGACGCAGCTCTGCAGCCCAGGCCCCAGACAGTCGGATTTGTGGGCCAAGGGCCTGCCCACTGCTACCTCTACAGGCTTCTTATTGGTCAGGTAGAATCTACACCTCAAGCATACAAGGAGAAAAATTACCTACTTAATTTCCCATGCAGGGTTGTTGTGTAACTGTTCCCGCTTCCTTTTGAATGTTTCGCAAAGTTAACCTTTTGCTAATCTCAGGGTGGAGGTGAGTCAGAGAAACATTTTCGTAAACTTTATAGCTTGGCCTGCCTCAGACTTACAGTGCAAATTAAGAGCTTTAAACAATAACAACAGTATGCCTTTGGAATGCATTGGCTAATAACTGAATGAATACTATTGCAGAGGTTAATATGGGATGAAGAACATAAGTCCCACTGAACTGTGTTGTGCTGAGGAATCATAATAAGGTGTTCGGTCAGCAGGTTGCTGTCCTGGCCGGGGCTTAGTTGTCTTCTCTAATAAGGACATATAAAGACCATTGAACAGTCGGACACTTCTCATTGGTTCTGATATTTTATGATGATCATTCAAGATTTTTTGCCCACCCAATACCGACCTGAATCATTTTAAGACTAGGAATGTTCTCCTCACAGTTCTCCTCTATTTTTTTTCCAACAGTTGCATTGATATTTTGCTCCAACTAGAGTTTTTCTAAGTCCTCCTTAATATTTTGTTCCAGCATTTGGTTAATTTGAAATGACTAGAACGTTCTGATAACGTTCTGAATCTTAACATAGAGTCTGCTTTCACTCCTTAATTTAGACTGAGGTTGATGAAAACACAGTTGTTTAGTTTCTACATTCACATTATTGGAGACAGCTCGATGTTCCCAACTTCTTGTGAACCAAGTCAGGTTAATGACTGACTAACATGGTCACCTCTTGACAGAAGCAAACCCAGAAATGGTGCAACAGGAAAGCATTCCTTACCTTCAGATGCATAAGATTGCAGAACAAGTCACTGAACTCATCCCTTTTTGTTTGGATCAAAGTGATTTCCACAGTTTATAGGTGCAGCGAGCATCGCCTTCTAGAACCCTTCACACACACCCAAATACACAATCACAATCAGAGTAGAAAAATAAAAAATACCCTATAACTCTGTTACTTATCAGAAAGAGCAAAAAAACAACAACATAAAAACCCAATCTGAAATTATTCTGTCAAAGTTTGACCAGTATATTTATAGTATATTATGCTTTTATATCTCTATGGTAATCCAAATGCCCCCAAAAATGCACATTTTGGGATTTAATACATAAAATTAAAAAGATTCACTGTGTAAAATCATTCTGTTCAGACCTACCCAGTGAAAACATTTAAGAATTTGTACTACATTTAATCAAATGCAGTCCATACTCCTTAAAAATAACACCAAAATATTATTTTATTTTTGATAAAAATGAACACTATTAATCAGCGTCACAAACAACAATATTTTTAGTGTTTATGTTAAATCTTTATGAAAATATACATGCACATGAGTAATAAAAAACTTCCACCTAACAACATTTTTATGTTTTATGTTGTCATGCTGCCCTGGGTGGAAATCCACATATCACATATTAAATAAAAGCAAATAATCAGATTTTTCTTTTTTTTTTTTTTTTTTTGCTCAACATGGTTATTTCCTGAGATACCTACAAGGATAGTGTTATTGAGGGTTTTGCTATGATCAAAGCTGCCGGTTCAAATTGTCGAATAGTTTCCAGCTACTGAGTTACTTCGCTACTTGACGTAGCTCAAAGCAGCGGGGCTGATAGCAGTCCTATGCTGTTTTCGACCAAGATGAGTGGGTGACTCGCCACAAGAGGTTAGGACAAATTTATCTCAGGAGTCTATGAATGTAGGAAGCCAACATCCCAGAACATCTGGAAGATAAGTGAGTGTTTCCTTCGCAAAAAAACACCTGCAGCCCAGATGGTTGATGGTCTGTTTTATGGGATTGAAAGTAAGCTCAATCATCTACGGTTTGGTTTGCTCTTCGTGTGGTGAACATTTTCAAATCTGATGCTGCTGTTTGTCATCATAGTTTGACCTTCTACAAACAGTTTTTTTTGTTTAGCAAAATAAGATGGTGGAAGGTTATAGACAGACATTGTTATGGAGACAAATATTTAGTCAAAAGAGTGCTCCACGTTAACAGGAACGTCTTTGCGTCTTGTCTTTATCTACTCATCAGTTTGTAAGACATCAATTCAAAGCACCGAGAGCACCACCTTTATCTAAGGTGTTTCAAAGTGAAGGTCAGAGACTTCACAACTTCAACTACGCCTAAAAGTCTCGTTTCTGGTAGACCTGCACAAACTTCCTCTGAAACACAGGATCACTTCCCATTTTTGTAAAACTTCCCTTAAACTCTTTGGGAAATGAGAAGTATGACTAGTAGAGGTAAACCATAACTCACAAACCTCTCTCATGTCCAGTATTTTATCAGGTGAGAATCCAAACTCCTACCGCCCCACCACCTCACTTGATTTCATGTTTCTTACCAACTTCCTTCTGAAGCCCAACCACAAGCTCAGAGTAAGTTATTGAATAGAGACATCGACATTCAGCTCAGCTACTGTGCTCAGCGACCGCAGCGTGTGTAACCAAGGGACACGCCATTGACAACCTAGAGCCTGTGTAGGCTTTTGAATTCTTTGCCAAACTTAAGACAAGAAGGAAACATTTATACGCTTTAGAAGTAATCACAAACTGATCCGAAAGCAAGTACTTTGAGATTTGGATTTGGATGGTCTGTGTTTCCATATTTTTATTTTTATTTTTTTCCTAGAGTACGCAGAAAGCTGGAGATAGTTGTGGTTTGCCTTTGGGACAAGAGGGCTGAGATAAGCCAAGCGAGGCTTTGTGAAGAAACACAGCATATGTTCTGTGGGAGTTTAAGCCAGCAGCTGCTTCTGTGTGGCAACACTTAGCAGTGCCAAGATCCACCAGGAGTCCACCGCCATTACTCCACCTGGTTCCTCCACTATTGATTTCATTTATTCATCATTCTGATATCTCATTAAGAAGCACTACTTTCCTAGTGCTTGAACCGCACCGTAAGCAAGTTCAACACATAACGCAGACTACTCTAGTTGTTTGTAAATAACCTGTACGAAATAATATACACTAACATATTTAAATTATTTTTTCATGTCAACTTTTACCGAGGCAGAGGATTTTTTTTAAAAAGAGTAAAATAGTTATTTGATCTGCTTGAATTTGGTCAGATAAACTCACCAAAATTCCCACACAAATTCTGGGGGAATCACCAGGGTTATTCAAATAAATTCAGACGGGGAAACTTAAATGTGTGTTGCTGGTTTCTCTTCCGATGTTTGACGTTTGTGCTCTAGAAATTTCTAAACCCCAAACGTCAACCTCACTGTGAGCTAAACAAGTAAGTTAGGTGACTTTATCAAATTGCATGAGTGGAGAAGTGAAACTTAAAAAAAAGTTGCCATTTGTAATGGCAACTTTGAATAAAACTACTATAGTTTCATAATGTCATGGTATTAATAACACAATTTCAGACAGGAAAAAAAATGATCTCATTGGTTTGACTTAAATCAACTTGCCAGACAGTAGCAAATTAGTAGCATTTTTTAGCCAGCCTGTCTGGCAGTGAGCAGCAACATTTGGGATAGTGACACTGCTGCAGAACTCCTTTAAAAATATTCATGGATAAATTTTTTGATCATACAAAGAAAGGAAAAAAGTGTGTCCATGCCTTTCACTGGGTTTATAATAATCATTGTGAATTTGAAGTATGAATGGCCTCCCGACAGGGAGAAGAGACAACAGCTCAGCAGCAAAATCCTTGCTCCAGGCATTGTAACAAACATATGACTTTGAAGCTTTATGATATCACTGGCTACTTTCTCTTTCCTCCCAAAATTATTGGCTCTCTGCTGTCATTATTTCAGCTCTGAAATGGTTACTGTCTTCTAATATAAAGGAACATTAATTGCTTTAAACTGACCTAAATTTGTCATACAGAGTCTGTAAAGGAATGTTGAATTTGTCATGAATAATATTCAAAGTGGTATTGTATGGTTTCCTATTTCTAGTTCTTAGTATGTCAAGGTCAGGCTCACCTGCTTTTTAAAATTCCTTTGAGTGTCTCATTAGAATGATGTCATTAATCATTTCCTTAAATTCCTCCCCCCCCGTCCCACCACAGCATTTCCATGATGGACGCAAAGCACAGCAGTACATTGAAAGCTCGTGGAAGCAGCTGGAATCGGTAAGTGGCTCACAAAACACAGAAGCTTCTACTTTACAAGTTAACATCAATTGCAAGAGGCTGAATGAAATATAATTGGCAAAATTAATAGAGAAACAAAGTCACATCTCCAATAGGAAATGTAAAGCCTGCTTCAAAACATCTGGTTTAAATAACCCACTTGAACTCTTAAAGCTATGTTTCTTGATGTCTTGATGTGATACTTTCATTTTTCTTTTATTAATACCACCCAGTAGGTTACTTAGCGCTCACACCCTTTCAACTAGATATTCCTTAATGTGATGCAACATCAAGCGAGGTCCACAAGCAGAGAGGGAACCCATGGGACTTTCTGTGTCCACGTAACAAAAAACTATAAAAAATGCATTTGTAATTTATGCTAAATGTCTTATTGATTCAAGTCTGCTTTACTTTTATGAATAAACCTTAATCCTGTTCACAACCAGAGTTTGATATGAACCAGAGTGGTATCATGAGCCTTATACTTTGTGCTACCATACAAACCTAAGAACATCAGTCCTGGATACAATCAGTAACCCTTAAAACATGCTATACTTATTAACATTAAAAACAGCCACAGTCAACTCTGACTAAAACATTTTTACTGAGATCTTGATTGGGATTTTTTTTATTTTTCAGCTGAGTCATTTAGGATTAGGCATCTCCCAACGTAAAGTTAATAAAATCTGTGCCATGTGTAATCCTAAAAAAAATTCCAAAAAACTAAACTTGCTATGATTAATCAGTATCACATGGCCTAATATTGTGTCCCACTTGACGAATAGTTTTCCAGAAGTTGCAGATGCTGCATTATCTGTTTATCTTCACAGCAAAATATATTTTGTCTCAACAGGAGTTTTTACAGGTTAGCTTTGCTAATACAGTTACTATAAATTTTTGACAATGTATCAACTAAAGTGAGCTTAGCTCTAGAGCAAAACATTCAAAACAATATTTTGCTCTTGTTTTCAACCAGAACAGTTTTCTAAAGTGCTAGACTAATGTTAGTATGTTCACCTTTTGTAAAATACTTATTTTAGGATATTTCAGTTTGGTTCCTGTTCATTTCATGCAGATATAACTTACAGTAAAGGTTGCTCTCCTGCTTCGAATAGCGCAAATTTTGCTAACAAGCATTTTAGCTGCAGCTCTCCAGGGACAACTGAGGATACTTAGCACAGAGTGGAGTCCAAACACATTATCCTGCTGGGAGCTGCACCAGTCATTACAGTCTCTTTTTCATTGTAAGCATCTTTGTAAAGGGCGAAAAGACACAAAATCTATACATCAGCCAGATGGCTTGCTGTGGGTACAGCTGATGGAAAAACCACAAAAAACATGCATAGGGAGTTGAATTTTTTCAAGGACTCCAATACCAATCATTTGAAGAATTTTCTTTTTATATCTGAGATCAGATGAAGACATTCCTAATCAAAAACCGTATGACACGTCACCTCACAAATGCTATCTAGACCTGTGTGACAAAAATAGTTAGGAAGAAGTGAGAAAACAGAATCTGATATGCAACTTGATGTCAGTATTTTTCCTATCATAGTGATCTCTCAATCTGATTTTACTTTAAAAATTTAATTTACTGTATTAAAATCCAAATCTGTTTACCAAGCAAATAACATGTACTAAGTGAGGAAAGAAAAAGACAAATCACCATACAGGACTGTAGCAGTAACTCTTTTAGCTAGAGTTTTAGATTCTCCTTAAAACACAAATGTCTATTAAGAGAAAAAAAATCAAGTTTTTTTTAATAGTCCTTCTAGCCTAAGTGAAGGACTTACAAGAGAAAAATCCCAGAACACCACTGCTCATGTCCGCCTGGCCCCTTTGACGAGGGAGAGGAACAGCGCGAGAGAAATGCATAACTTGCCTTGCCCTCCTCAAACTTGTCTCTGCGCTCAATGATACCATTGTGTGTGAGGCGGAGAGGCACAGTTCAGAGTGCACACTGGCCCTACAAACAGTGACTGTTCGGTCAGAGGGTTGGATGAATGCTTGTGTTTTTTTTTCTCTCCACAAATGACCGCCATGAATATTTGTTTATTCTTCAGCCTGCGGACGTTAGCCTTCGCGGCGCACAATGCAGTACATAAAACATGCATGACGTACGCGTAGAAGTTATGACGCCCGTTTTATACCCATGTAAAGGTCACCTCGTATTAATATAGCATGTGTTAACGATGATTCAATTTAATTTCTTCTCATTTCAGTGTAAAAGAAGGTTTGAGAGGGACTGCAAAGAGGCAGACAGAGCACAGCAATACTTTGAGAAGATGGATGCTGACATTAACGTGACTAAAGCTGATGTGGAAAAGGTATGTGTCATCAAGTCAAGCTGGGTCCCTCTGATCCCTTCATTTTTTTTTTGGCCAATTTTGACCTCCCAACCCTAATTTGTCATACCACCATGCCTGAAAGACAAAAACGAAAAGATTGAGTGACTGTGTATTTGATGCCAGGGATGCTGTGTCAAAGCTGGCATTGTCTCAGCGGCACAGAGATTTGCTGCCGAACAAAGCTGGTAGCACAACTCAGCACTCATTATCATTGCAGAGAAGCAGCCAAACACTCTGCAGCGCTGCATGAGCCCTAGTCACAAAGAAAACTGTGTTAATGCCACACTTGTGTGTGTGTGTGTGTGTGTGTGTGTGTGTTGCAAGGTAAATTGTCGATTCCTCCTGTGCACTTGCTTTTTCGTCGCACTGAATCGACGTGCAGCTTGATGGTATCAGATATATTATGAAACGTCACTATCCAGTTCTCACAGATCCATCCCTTCCCTTTGGCCCCCGTGGGTTTGTAGCTGATGTCATTTCCTGTTGTCATGACCAATTAAAAGAGCCCTCAAGAATCTCTGCCCGTAACCCACTCAGCTCCCACGCCCGCAAGGCATCATGGGTCAGCGGCGCGTGCTCCTGCTGCTTCCATCAGCTGCTGAGACAGGGCTCAGGCTCCGAGCTGACACGGTTCAGACGTGATTATTATGCAAATATAGTTGGGAAGAAAGAGGCTTTCTGCACTCAGGACACGCTGGGGAAGTCTGAACTCTTCTGGAGAGATGCAGCAAAGCACATCAAGAAGCTGGCCTTAGCTGTCCCTGGTAGTTTTGGATTCCAAGAAAATTGCAGTCAAATGTTTTTAATTTTCATTTAATTTAATTACCATTTACCACCCTAACCTGACACCTATATTATGCGCTACATTTCTCAGTGCTGTTCGGCCCAACCCAAAAGAAATCCTGAAATTGTTTTGCATCCATGCAAAACAATATTGATGTCACTCCCACAATCTGCACAGTCTGAAAGCCAAGTAGCTTAACTTAACTTAACTTCACTGATGAAGAACAGATCATCTTGCGTTGTTGTCTTCTGAAAGACATATTTTTCATTTTTTAGAGAGCTGACAGAGTACTAGTAATTGGAGGGAATGCATGTCAAAATGTGCTACTAGTTTGGGTTTGGATGTTAGCCACAAAGTTTGTGTTTGAGCACATCTGTGGTTAAAAGAACAGCTATTTGTTTCAAGGAGACAAAGACGGGAAACAATATTATGCAGCTGAATATGTAAAAATTTCATCTTTTGCTTAATTTTGGGAAAATATTTGTAGCGCTTTTGAACTGTTTGCACAATTTTTCATGTAACAACCCCAACCCTCAATTTAATGTGCTAGGATTTGATAAGGCAGACCAACAAACAGGAAAAAACTGCCAAATGGGAAGGAAGTAATAAAGAACATTAATAAACAAAGCAGGCCAAAGTAAATCTGGCTGGCCAGTGTTTGTCTTTGCCACCGACTTTTTTTGTCGACCTGTTAGATGCTACATGCGTCAAAAGAGGCTGGCAATACAAATAAAAAGTGTGATTTTCTTTAGCGTATTTGTACTGGTCTTACATTTAATTTGCCGCTTAGGTCTTTAAAAGCCTTAATTTGAGTTGGTAAAACCTGCAAAACCATGTCAAGGGGCATGAATATTTTTGTGTCGTACTGCAAGTACAATTTAAATCCAGTATGGAATTGATAAACTTTAGGTTTCTTCCAAAATATTTTGTCATTAGAAAATGTGTGTAACTTTACACACATATATAGTTCCTGTGGTAATTGACAGGATATAGCAGGTTCAGGAAACAGATGGATGGTTAATGTTCCAGAAGTAGCTTTTTTTTTTTCCTGAAATCCGATGTGGTTCTTCTGTGCAAAAGAGCTGCTGTTTGTTGAGTTGAGGTTTTTGAGGTTTTGTTCAGAGCTGGAGAAAGAGGCTCTTGCTGTTTTCTTCCAACCTCTGGGAAGCAAATGTCTCGATTTGGGGTTTGCTTTTCCACCGCAGACAATTTAATAGGTTGTTGAATGTCTGTCAGGAACACCCCCAATCACCAACTCTGGCCCTCTCACACTCTTACACAGTACCCCAACTTATTAACTAAAAAAAAAAAAAGAAGCATGTTATACTCCTTATTACATATGAGTAAAAGTCCCCAAAAGTCCATATCTGTGTTTAATAAAGCCAGTATTTACTGTGAGCGGTTGCTATGACTGCATGTCAACTTCCCCTTTAAAGTGATGGCAAGCTTTGTGATTCAGGATGCGCATCTATGGCAACACCTTGTTTAAGCTGGAGACGGCTAACGACCCTTCTGTTTGTGTTTGTGTATTTATTCTATGCCACGCCTTGAAGCGAGGCTTGAACAAGGTAGGTCCGGCGCGCAGAGAACTTCTGTTTGTGGCGAATACACAAACACACTGTCTCGACTTTGTGGCCTACACAGCTTGAGCCAGGTCTGTCCTGTCCTGTCAGTGGCTTTGAACGCCGTCCTCTGCTGAACTTTGTGTCCGTGCAAGCCTTTTATATGTGCAAAGCAGAATAAAGTCTTGGCGAATCAGTAGTGTAAGGTAACACTGTTGGGATGGATGGAGGCTTCAACCATTACTTGCACACAGACGAGAGCAAAGTGAGCCATTTCCGGAACGTGACAACAGGATGTGATGCGGCTGCAGCACAGCAGCCGGTTTCAGAGTTATGCTACCTGCCTTGTTACCGTGATGACAATATCGTTGCTAAGCACAATCTACACTGTTTGCATGCACCTACATCAGCTCAGCTTCACATGCATATACAGTTAGCAACCGTACCCAGATTTTTTTTAAATCACATATTCTATTCTGTAGATTTCACTTATCTGTGATTCTACTTTTCCTCTTAAGTGTTATATGTTACCCTCCTGTTTTTAATGCTTTTATGTTCATTTACAAAGGCACACACAAAGAAAACTGAAGCATATACAGCACAACGTGGTAGAAGGGTGGGCCAAGAAATGAAATTAGGTATTCATATCCCTCTAAAGTGGATGTAACTGTAACTTTAACCTCCTGCTGTATGAAAAATGACCCTGCTTATCGACAAAGTTGAAATGTTAAATGTTTAAATGAATTAACTTAGGTTTTCTCTTGAGTGTCTAAAATTGTATTTCACAAAGTGTCTGAAACTAAGCTACGCTTCAAACTAAATAAGTAAAACAAATTATTTAATAATTACTAAAAAAAACTTTCCTTTCAGTTTTTTATGTCTAATTTTCCTCATAGATATCTGGAAAAGATTAATCTCTGATGTCTGTATCCGCAGCTGTCTTCCGCATTTTTTCTTTTTTTGCCTTTCTAGCCTTTTTTCATAAATATATGCAAGTATTTAACAGACCAAATACCGGTCACAAGAACAAATTTTAATGGACGATAAATTGTCCCAGTAATTATTGTGATAAACGATAATATTGTTGGTTTGAGACCATTTTCAAGTCGTGTATTGCATTGTATAGTTAAGCAAGTTTTCCCTCTGAGAGACAAATAAACTTTAATTTTGTGAAGATCACTTCACACTGGAACTGGAGCATATTTTAGCTATCCAAAAATAAGACACCACAACCAAAAACAATAAATAAAATGGAGATAAAGACCACTTGAAATCGAAGCCATAACAAAATATTAATTATCAGATGTAAACTATCAAACTAACTTCAATTAATCATGCGATTAATTACTTATTGTGACAAGCTTAGTCATAATCACAGGCTCCTAAGGTAACTCTTCCTATGGACTACCAGCTACTATTTATGTGTGGATGGGCTCCAGAGCTGACGGAAAGAGGAAACAGATATGAGTACTTAGCAGCATGTACACACACACACACACACACACACACACACACACACACACACACAGTCTAACATAGATTATCTCATCTCCATCTGCTCGCTATTGGTCAGTAATAACCTGCTCCTGCTGAGTTTCTGACTGTCTGCCTGCTTCCCTTACTGTATACTAGCCTAAAATAATCAACATCATGGCCAAATAGGGCAGGCAGTCAAATCAATCCAAATCCTCCAATTCTGCAATCTTTTCTTTATATATATATATTTATATATATATATTTTTGTTCTGGCCTACATACAATTAAGACCGTTGCCTCTTCCTGACATGGATTTCCACCTGTCTCTGTGGGTCCATTTGCTTCCTGTTTATGTGTTTGTCAGTGACTCAGCCTCACAAATAGAAATGTAGTTTTTTTTTTTTTTATTTGGTTTGTGTTTAACCCACACATCCATATCAACACACAGGTTTAGCAAAGAGATATTCACAGTATTCACGTCTGTGTGTAATGTTTTCTTTTCCATCCTGCAGGCACGACAGCAAGCTCAGATGAGGCACCAGATGGCTTCTGACAGCAAGGGCGATTACTCGTCCTACCTGCAAAAGTTCAACCAGGAGCAGAACGATCATTACCACACAATAATTCCCAACATATTTCAGGTAAATACGACATGATGGCTGCATAAACGCGCATCTGCGTGCAAGCGCAAGTCACCTCACACCTGCATTGAATTGCAGAAACTTCAAGACATGGAGGAGAAAAGGATCGAGAGAGTAGGAGCATGCATGAAGACGTTCGCAGAGGTGGACCGCCAAGTGCTGCCCATCGTGGGGAAGTGTTTAGACGGCATGACTACAGCCGCCGAGTCCATCGAGCCCAAGACTGTGAGTATACGGTGTTATCTGTCTTTGCACACAGACGCCCCCATGTGGGACATATTACTCGCTCAACCAGGCTGCCGGTTACAGCCCACACACTGTCTGTTAGGGTAGCACTAAAACAAGAAGTGTGCAGGTGGAATGGGACTGTGGGTGGTGTTTTAGAATGAAATAAAATGTGAATTACTAGGTAACTAGGGACTTTTCAAGGGGTTTTTGTGGGTGAGCAAACACAAACACTCTTGTTTTTAATAAAAGAAAACTAACAACTTAAATAGATTGTGCACAAAATCTTACAACGTATTTTTGGTCCAGTTTCTAGTGAAAATATCTTGGTACACTTGAAATAAGGCAAAACTAACTTACAAGTAACTTTTCATAAATATTAAGGAATTATTGACTTAAAATAAACTCCTATTTTTTGTTGAAAAGTTACTTGTAAGTTAGTTTTGTTTTATTTCATGTGTTCTGAGACATTTGCACTAGAAAATAGGCCAAAAAGACTTGGTAAGACTTGTGTTTTTGCAGTGCACATGGAAAACTTGCCTGATTCTCTATGTTAAAAATTATACTCAGTGGTCTCAGCTAAACGGTCACTTGTTATTATGCAGAAAAAGTTCACTGAACTTGTGATTAAGAGAGATTCACATCGTAGCAGAAGAGTTGTGGGAACATCCTCTGTGCCTTTAGGGGGAGAGCTTTCCAAGAACTGAAAAAAAGGACTTTATGATGTCAGAAGGATTATCTTGGGTTTGGCTTTTAGATTTGGAATTTTTAACAAAGCCCTAAATTCACATTAGTTGTTTAGAGGAGGGATTGATGTCTTATGAAACTAAATGCTACAAAGCTAAGACTAAGAAACCTTCACATAATTTTTGATCGGCTTTTGAAATAATTCTAGTTATGGAACAGATCTGCTCCAAAATATCTAGATTATTTTGGAAGCCGAATCAGATGCGGTGGTTGCTGTTTTTGCCAAAGTATTTAATTAGAATTAAATTCAAAGAGATATGGTGATAGATGTATTCAAAGGTAGCAAAATGCAACTTTATTTCTAGAAGTCACTCTCTTTGGATCTTTTGAAAGTTGGATTCTATGAACAGAGTAGTCAGTATCGAGCCGCAGTAGATGGCACTTTTATAGGGACATATTTAACATTTTATTTTAGATTTAAGAACTTTTTAACAGAGCCTGTAGTTGATGGATGTTATGTTACAGCTGAGTTTGTAAAATCTGCTCTGCGTCAAATTCAAAGCCATCGTTGTCTTCTGGTCACCACATCTTGTTGGAAAGTGTCGCAGCTCTAATATCTCTTTGAGGCCAAAGCACATTTGTTAGCTGAAGATCTGTCACTAATTCGTGGTCTCTAGAACTTGGATATTGAAAAATAATAATTGTGCCATAAATTAGGATGTCATATACTAGTTGCTTGGTGTATGACGGAAACAAAGGTGACTGTTCCCTGAGATCCCATCGTGAGTACGCTCCAGGGAGACGACTCCAGCCTGAAACTGTTCTGCTAAAGTAAACAACGGCTGAGGCTGACATATCACATGCTTCCTCGTCTGTTCCTCCTCCACTCTGGTCTTATTCTTCTGTCATACTGTATAAGGAGATAGCAGATTTTCAAACCTTGATCCCGTTGAACTCCAGGCAGACTCTCTTATCAGCTCCAACAGCTCATTGTCTGTTGCAACTGATTCACAAGCTTCTTCCTGTGTTTGTGGTTCCCAGTGATGGTGTTCCAGGAGGTTTTCTGTCTTTCTTTTTTTTTTTTTTTTTTTTTTTACAAACAACACCAAAACCTTTTCAGTAGGTGTGTGTTTTTTTAAGCAAGAAAAATACAATTTAATTCAGATATTTTTGAGTTAGAATCTTTAAGAGATGTCTTTACTTCCTTTAAATTTAGAGGTTTAAATCTAATTTGGTTACTGTGCTATATAAATTTGGGAAAGCTCAGATGGTGATGTTATGACTTTGCAAGTTTAATTCACAACATTTTACACAAACATGCCTGTTTGTTTAGTGTAAAATAGCATTTCAGACACACCGCTTCATCTGACATCATGGAAAAAGCATCAAAACAAATCTGACAAGACAGAAAGAAAACTGTGGATCTCCACAAGTCCACCGAGAACAATTTCTAGACGGCTTCATGAGGAAAGAACAATATATGGAAATATTGAAGCATCATCCATAGACATCAGCTAGGAAGTGGATGCTTTGGCAAAATAGGTCTTCCAAATGGACAACAATCCTAAAAATAATGCCAAATTAGCTGCTAAGTGGCTTAAGAACAACAATATTATCAAAAAATAGGGTTTAACTAATGAAAATGTGTGTGTGTGTGTGTGTGTGTCAAAGTCGCCCACAAACCTGACTCAGTTATGCTAGTTCTGTCAGGAGGAATGGGCCAGACTTCAAGCAAACTACTGTGAGATGTTTCAGGAAGGAAACCACAAACATTTGACCTAAGCCATGCAATTTATAATTCTACCAAATAGTCAGGAAATGTATGCAAACATCTGATTTCCAAGGAAGCATGGCAAGTATCCAAAATAGTCTCTCATTAAAGTTTAGCTTGACTTAACAAAAGACAGTGAGAGAAAATGCAATGAGTATGCTCATATTTGATTTAAAATGTAGTTATTATGGCGACGTCTGAATATTTCTGAAGATAAAAATAAATAAAAACATTTTGCACTGACCAGTGCGGCCGCTTTCTCTCTCTAGGACTCTCAGCAGGTGGTGGAGTCCTTCAAGTCTGGCTTTGAGCCCCCGAGCGATGTGGAGTTTGAAGACTACGGTCAGGCCATGAAGAGGACGGTGTCCGAGAACAGCCTGTCCAACTCCAAAGAGAGCAAAGAGAAGCCTGCCGGCAAGAGCAAGCCCAAACTGTGGCCTTTCATTAAGAACAAGAACAAGGTAACGCACGGAGCTGCACTCAAAAGCCTCACTCGTTTCGATGCATTGTTCTCTCCGGGAGGGCAGCCTGCTCTTTTTGGAGCATACTGTGGAACAAAAAGCTGGAGGCAGCTCAGATTTTTTTTGTCATTACCTGAAAATTAATTAGTATAAGTTAGACTTTCTACACTAATTGCAGTGCATCATTTTCTTGCATTTTTTTCTTTAGTGCTCTTCGATATTTGTTCACTATGTTAAGCTCGTGAATTTTCTTTTCTAGTTCTTTGTTACTATTGCCATTTTTGGTTGTTATTATTTGCCACCCGTCTCCTCCTCCCACTCAATCACCCTCACCGATGTTGGGGCCAACCTTTTTTTTAAATATAACACACACTAATGGATTTCTATCTTTGCTTAATGGGCGGACTCAACTGGCAGATGATAACCCGCTGTCCAATCTTAAGTAACACTCTCCTTTTTACCCTTTTCGTTTCCGCTGGTCATCAGTTTCATGAAGTTTTCCTCTGGTTATGGCTTATGAACTCTAAATCTGACCTTTGGCTGTCTAATGGGCTGGTAGCACTGTTAATATTAAAGTAGCCAAGAAGGTAATTGAGTAATTGAGTGTGTGTGTGAGTGTGTGTGTGTTTGGCCAAAAAAATCATAGCAGGCACTAGTGTAATCTACTCCATGTAACCTTTTGGAAAGGCATTTAAACTAGAGATGCACCAGTCTGAGTTTTTGTGGGCAATGTCTGGTTTTTGTAAAGCTTTCACCTGCTTATGAAGAATTTAGGCGATTTTGACTTGGGAGATATGATTCTTATTTTTTTCTAGCCATCAAGCTAGCTATAAGTAAGTGGTCATTAACTATTCAGTCCCTCCAGTTTTTCACGACTGCACAATCGTGGAAATTCATGTAACAGCAACAGATACATAACTATTTGAAAGTTTTGTGCAAAAATGATCAAAAACATTGGTACTAATTTGGAAATGTAATTTATCCTGGGGGAACATTGCACTAAAACATTAATTAACATTTCTGTAAATGTACCAGAATTTACCAAAATGCTATTTTTCATCTGTTGTCCCTGGACAATGAATAATTTCTCTTGCTAGAAACAAAAGTTGTACAAAAACAAGGTTAAAATGACCTAGCTACAACAAATGTATCAATAAACACAAAAAGTACAAACAGTAAATACAAAACAAAAGAAACCTGCTAACTCCCTCCTGCAGGTGACAGTATTTCTTACTTCTACCACCGAGTCCTCAGTCTTACTTGATCCCAAGTTAGTTCTTTATAGACTTGGCAAGAAACAAAAAGTGACATTTGCTGTCATACATAAGGGCAAAGTCTCCTGATATCAAGCTATTCAAGTGTTCTAAAAAAATAGTAATGTTTGGGGATTAATGAGGAAAAAAATAATTGTAAATATTTCTAAAGTAGCATCGCAAAATCACATTTTGATTGCAAAAAATAAGCACAAATAATCATAACATTCTGGAGGCATTGACTGTTTATAGAAACAGAGGTGATTTCCCACCATTACCAAAATATTTGTGGTCAGCATCAGTATCTCTAAACTTTGTACATTTCTTAGACAATGTTCTTTGTTACCTTTAATTCCATAATTTCTAAATCTAGTATCCAGTATCATAAATGGAGAGATCGAAATCTAAAAAGACCAACCAGTCTTCATGTAATTTGCTGAAAGTCCTGCTTTATCATAAGTGAATGGTCAGCACAACTTTCATTTAAAAAAAATATTTTTTCATTAAATAGCTTGTTACAATCTCGATAATGCTGAAAATTCACCGGTTGTTCTTCACTCAGTAACAGGATTTTTTCTTTTAGCCTATTAGCTCTTAGCAACGGCACGTTCACTGACCAAAAAAATGTAGACTTTTGGAGTTTGATAGGTCGAGTCAAGCTAGAAATCAGTCTTTTCTGATCACAAACCAATTTCTTGGTGCATCTCTAATTTAAACACAACAAATATCTGCATGCAGGCATAACAGACACACAAAAAGAGCTGTAATTTCTTCTAATTGTAAAGAAACAAAAGCAGTCTTTCTGCGTAATCTGTCTTTGCATGTGCATTATCGTGTCTAGAGCCTTGTCACTGCTTCATCGTGTCACATCTGAACCAGTTGTTCTGAGGTTTGAGGATGGAAAAAGGCAATTAGCTCTGTCTCCTGATGACCTGATGAATTCAGTGATGAATTTCCTCTGGGATGTAGTAATTTACTCCTTCTTGATAGAAGAAGAAAAAAAAAGCAGAGAAAGGATCTCTAAAATGGATTCCGGCATGCGCTTTGATTCAAACTCTTTGCTTTGTCGCAGCTGCTTGCTTTGCACCCTGAACTCACGCTGATCGTTTTGTTCTTTTTAACAGTTTGTCTTTTTTTGGTGTTCTATGTTTTAACTGTTAATTTGTTCCCACAACATAAGCACTCATACACTGGGTTTGGCATTCCTTTGGTTGTCTTTTACATTCTGTTTGGCTTTTTTTGTTGTTGTGTGTTTATTTTTTAATATTTGTAGGAGGCTTATTTATTTCGTTTTGTGTTCCCTCCTTTTCCTCCTTTGTCTGTTTTTCGTTGGATTCTCGTCCCCTTCTTCTTCTTCTTCTTCCATGTTTTTCTTCCTTCTCCTTTTCGAAACGGCTCCCTCTCACACTGGTAGCTTATGTCCCTGTTAACGTCCCCCCGTCAGCCCCCACCTGCCCCCCCAGCCTCATCCCTGCCCTCACCCTCTGCTGTTCCCAACGACCCCCAGTCTCCCAAGCAGCACAAGGAGCCCCTCTCCCATCGCCTCAACGACTTCATGGCCTCCAAACCCAAAATGCACTGCCTCCGGAGCCTGAGGCGAGGGGTAAGTGTTTGTCCAGCGAGCTTTGTGCATGTGTTTATATGAGTGGTTGTGTGTCCACACCTGTACCTGAGCTCTGCACCTGCTGCACTGCATGAGCGAAGCGATGCAAACCTTTTTCAAACCCGCTGAACTTTCCCCCATTTTGTTGCGTTACAGCTTTTTTTTGTTTGTTTGTTTTCGTAATTAACTAAAAAAACAAAAGTTATGGATACTTCTGAAGTAAAATGTTCCTAAAATTTCAACAAAAAAAAATTCCACGAACTTAAATCTGCTTTGAATTTGTATTCAGCCTCCTTTATACTAATACCCCTAAATAAAATTAAGTTCAATCAGAAATCACCTACTTGGTAAACTGCAAAAACACAAATTCTTACCAATTACCTTATTTTTGGTCTAGTTTCTATTGTAATTATCTTAGCACAAAACAAACTTACATGCATATTTTCAGCAAGATATAGGAACTTGTTTCAAGTAATTAATTCCTTAATATTGATTTTCGAAAGTACTAGTTCCACTGGATTATTTCACTTATAACAAAACATTTTGCACCATCTGTTTCACAGTTAAGCCCTACCTTAAGTTATAACAGTTATAACATGAAATTTCTTTCATGTGTGAAAAATTACAAGGGTTTGAATATGTTTCCCAAGCTTTATTATGCCAGTTTGAAAACAATGCAAGCTGAATACATATAATTTGAAAACAACTTTTGAAGCTATCTGACAAGAACTTAGATCGAGTAAGTAGCTTCTCTCATGCAGTGCTCAGCTTCACTTGCATGCTTCTGTGGTGCATAGTTACGAGTCCCCGTTACTCATCTGACTCACCGACAGTCTCTTCATCTTGTCCCCTTCACATTTCATATTAACTGCTCTCACAGCGACAGACCCTCTCACCTTTCCGCTGCCCCTCCTTCTCCTCCTCTGACAGAAAGATGCAAAACGCCTGAACCGTTCCTGGCAGTAGCATGGAGACTGAAGTGGTTCTCCCCCACCTCCTCTGTGCTACTCACTCTGCAGTCTACGTTGGAGACAGATTGTTTTAGTTTTGCTTTGATGCACGCGATATGAAAGACAGAAAACAAAGAACGTGAGTTTATGATAAGAGTGGAGTGATGGAAAAGGGCCAGGAGAGGGGGTTTGGAAAGGCTGTTAGGTGGGTGGTTTTTATCAGCACCAACCCGGTGTCCTGGTTTATGTCGCCACCAGTTCCTGTTCTACAGTCCTAGCTGGAGCTGCAGTGGAGATACTGGGTGACGGTCACTGGGGAAGGTCAGAGCATACTTTCCTGTCATGCAACCACTCCCTCCCATATCCAGCTCTCCCTGATCTCAGGAACAAGGTTGTCGTTTTTAATGTTCCTTCCGGGCAAACAATTGTCTTTTTTTTTTTTTCCTTTGCATGTGTTCGTGACTTTAAAGGACAGCGTGTACCCACAGTAAAAACCTAAATGCAAACATGACCTGAAAAAGAACAAACGTGGGGCAACAGGCCGGTTTGTGAATATCACTGAGGAGGAAATGACGGTAGGGAGCGCAGAGAAGAGGGAAGTGTGTAGTTTTCTGACATTGGGCGCATGTAGCAGGAAGCGCACGTTCTTCCGAAAGCGGAAGAGTTGCAACAACTTTCAAGAAGAGAGATTTTAAACGAAAAAGATCAGAGATAAATTGCAGGCATTGTTTTGGGACCTCTAAGTGATCGAAGTAGAAGGCTGAAGGTTCCTGGGGATGCTAGAAGTGGTTAAAGGAAATACGTTTTTCAGACTTTCTCGTCTAGTGGCAAGGTTCAATATGGAGCTACATGTTGAATTTAGACTTTTTTTGTAACTTAAAGACCTTCTGTTTGGGAGAAAATTAATTAAGGACAGGTGTAAACTAACCCTTGGAGGACACCTTACAAATTTCAGTGGCAGAATCTGTGCTAACATTTCTTTATAGCTACAGCTGCGAGCACACTACTTGTTCCAAGCTTAACTTAGAATCAGCTGCAGCATCCTGCAAAAGTGTTAATACTCTAACTTCTTCAAATGTCATCACCTTACAGAAATACTTCTTATTTCAGTGAGATCTACTATGATCTACAAAAACAAATTAGTGTGTTATTGTGACATGGAAGTAAATGGGGACTTGCTTTCGTATGTTTAGTTCCTTTCATATAAATATATGTTCAGTATGCTAAATTTAGAGACATCTGGGTCTATGAGCTTTGTACATATAAAGAGTGAAGGTTTTGCCAAGCTCGCCACAAAACAGCTCTATCTAAAGGAATAAAGAGCATCCATGACCCTCAATTTGTCAAGTCTTGAATCTTATATTGCGAATTTAATTATAGACTGTGACTGGGTCATTCTTACATATTCTTATACTTTGATCTAAACCACTAAATTGAATGTAAAACAAAATCAGGTATGTGGTATAAGGTGACAAAATTGAGGAATAAAGTTATAGAAGTATAAATACTTTTATAAGGTGCTGGATGTTTCTCTTGATGTTTCTTGTTAGAAGGGTAGTTCAGCAAGGTCTTTGTTAATTATTTCATTTAGGAATAACAAAATGTAGCCCTGTGAAGGACAATTTGTTCTAAATACGATTTTATGAATATAATAGCTTTTCATATAAGCCGTGTGATGGGACAGTGTACATCCATGCAAAACTTTTGTGAAGCACTGATGCCAGTTGCCATTTGTCAATCCATTCATCACTTTTGTGGGCTGCTGCCTTGTACATGTCGCATTTATTTAAATGTTTATATGAAATAAGAAATATAATTTTTCTTGCCTTCAATGCCATTAGAAACATCTTTTTCATAAAGAAACCTGTGTGGAGAAATGTATCAAAGACAGATCTAGCTTCAACCCCCAATTCTAGTGTTATTCAGTGTTTATATGAAAGTCAATAGGAACGATTTGGCTTCTCTACCCGCTTCCTGCAAGGAGAACACAGTGTTACACTGGAGATTAAAGCGCCTGTGGAGGTGTGCTAGTTGTGCACAGTGGAAAGATGTGCACCCCCTGCAGGAGAGTCCTCTGTGTGCTGCATATTAAGCTATCTAATCCATCCGCTGTCACTGCATGTTTGTTGTTACGGAAGTAGAAAGAGCAGGTTTGTGCTTTAGGAACCATCTCATAAGGCAAGCAGTCATTAAGGTCTTGTTTTCCTGACTTTAAGCTTTACTCTCTCTGACTGCCACTACAGCAGCAGTCCCCACGCTCGCTCATTTATCACAAAGAGCTCATGAAGAGGACTCTGGGTCAACCCACATATGCTTTCGAAGCAAGGCAATATATTGTAAGTGTGCGTGTTTTGAGTTTTACGTTAGGAGACAGTGAGTATCCCATCACGTTTATACATGCTTGCAGAGAGAGCGAATGAGTATCGAGTGCGAGCGTGTGTGTGATTAGTAAGGCCACACGAAAAGCAGGCAGTAGCCTCTTTTTTTCTTTTTCTTAAGTGATGTGAGGAGACCGTTGGTCCCAATTAATGAGGCAAAACTACCTCACAAAGGAGGCTAGTGTCTGCATCTGGCTCCGTGTTCATCACATGGCTGTGTCACGTGTCGGGATCGAGACGAATGATCGGAGAAGATGGTGATCTCATCCCCCATCACATGTTATCAGCTTGGGGTGTTGAAGTGTCCTGCAGCTGTCTTGGGGGGCTTCCCCCCTGCTCCGTATCTGTAAAAAGGGGTCAATTCACAAAGTGTCGCAAGCACCTGAGGATGTGTGGAGATTGTGGATGTGTGGCTACCACCATCCCGCTCAGGATTCACCAACTGTGTGCTAAATAAACGTCCGGTGGAGATGCATGTTTGGACGAGGTGTTAGTCACACTTTGGATCTGGGTTCAGCACGCAGTGCCAAGAATTCACCCCTCCAGGGCTTTCTGTGTGCCGGTGTCCCATATTACAGCGATGCTGTCTGTCTGCAAAAGCCATGATACACTTGTATATATGTGTCTGTCTGGAGTTTAACATACAAATTTAAATTTATGCTAGGTTGCACATTGATTGCTAATATTAGCAGCACTTATTATATAATCAGTTACGGTAAAGCTTCATGATGTAATAGGTTGTCACTGAACACGGGAATCAAGACAGATGCACTCTGAAAGCTAAATTTCACAACTTTTTATCCATGTAATCCATCCAAATTTTAAAATGCCTGTCAACAACTTGCCTTTTGCATTTCCAATGAGGTCATAATTTATCTGGTTGCTCATACTGTTGCAGCAATTGACGTTGACAAGTTTCATTTGCATCATGGGCATAAATTGCAGCTTAAATCAGGAATTTAAATGTAATGTGTGTTACATTTCAACGACAGTAACATAGTTAATTAATAAAGTTTGGCCATCATGCGTAATGTTTCTGATGTACTGTGAAGGCTCCCTGATTATAATATTAATCACCTATTCCCCCAATCAGCCCACCACTATGATTGAAAATAAACCCTAAAGTAAACCCTGTCATGTACAATTTTGACTTAACAAATTTGAATCTGAGCATGCAAATGTTTTAAATGTAGTCTGTGTCTGAATCTTTTCATTTGCAATTCAAATGCGCCTTTAAAGGCCTTAAAATAATATATTCATGCCAATGGTGACGACATTGAAACATTTCACCAGAACCGCAGGTGTTTTAAAACTGTAAATAATCTAAACGTAGATTTAACGACATCCAGAAATCTCTTGGGACTATGTGAGAGCAGTTGATGCGTGTGAAGGTAAAGGCGAGTCTTCCAGGGCTTTGCAGTGAGGATCATAACAAGCCATTCCAGCTGGATGACTTGATTAGAGGACTAATGAGAGTGGACCTCGTCAGTACACGAACCTGTAACAGGATTACAAGTCATGTGCTCCAGCTCTACCAGCCAATGTTACCCCGCAAAACCCCAACAGTACCTGCTCCAAAGATCACTCAGCCAATCATATATACATATTAAAGCAAAACAACTTTGAGTCAAACCCTTTCTCTTTTTTTCTGTTACTTTCAGTTCATAATTATTCTCATGTGTAATTTAATTTTTCTTCCCAACAACTGTGAATTTGACCAAGTCTCTCCAGCCTGTCTGTGTTCATTTTCTGCCTCCATGTCAACACGCAGACCTGCTAATGTGAACACTGGCTTTTTGGCGCCCTCTGCCGTCCCCTCTGTGTCACCACATCAACAGTCTGTCGCGACAGACAAGTAAAAAAAAAAAAAACCGGAATCCATTCACCTCTGTTTACTTCTTGTCTCTGCGTTTGCATTCATCTGTCATCACTTTAAATTGATCTCACTGTGCATGCTTCATGCTGTAGGTGAGGTTCCCCCCCCTGCTGTTGTACCTCTCATGTTCCATTAATACATCAATGTTAAACTTCATCACTTTGGAAAAGAGAGGACAGGCTTTATAAGTGGAATCATTTCTGAAAGGGCTTATTTATGTCACAAGTGTGTTTTTAGTAAAGTCAAATCGTTCAGTGCTCTCTTTCCCTCGTGTGGTGCAGTCTGGCACAATACAGCATTATTATGACATGAAGGTAAATGGTTTTTTTTGCTTGTTTGTTTTGGGAGAACAAATGGCTGTGATGTTTCACTTGGTGCTGACGTTTATCTGTTGTCTCTTTCTCCCTTCCTGCTCTCGCCATTTTTTTTCTCTCTCCTGTCCCTTCCCATGAAGCTTTCTCTCAAGCTGGTAAGCATGACCGTATAACTGCACGTCCCGTTAGAGGCATGACCGAAGCACGCATGTCACCTCCCCGGCTCTGTAACAATTTAATAATTTACGTTTTGTTGTGCTCCTTTTGTTTTTGCTTTGAATACGAGTAAATTGTGAAATTAATTTGCACATAACAGTGAACCTGAAATTGATGTCATCTGTGTGCTATATATATATTTTTTTGTCGTTTTTGTGCTTTTTTTGTTTTGTTTACGTTGTGGTTGTGTTCTCGTCCTGTCTCTCCCGAAACGTGTGTCTGTGGTGCAGATCACACTCAATTCCCACGTCCGGAGTCTCATTGAGGTGATCACATTTACTCTGTGTTTTTACCCGATAGTCTGCCCCTGTAATCCTCACTGTCTGGAACAAATTGCTAGATCTCCGTAACAAGTACTAATCCGACTGAAATTAGAAGGTGTCGTCTCATGTTCTCACACTGCATGCCGGTACTTTTGTAGTATTTCGTTTCTAACACAAGAATGGTGGGCATGCTTATGAAGAAAATCAACTTAATTATAATATTTCTGTGAATGAGATGCTACTTTCTTGGCTTAATAAAACAGTTTTGGGAAATACTTTTTCATTTCACTTTTAACGTCTTTGGGACAATGCTTCCCATTTGACAAGTCGCTCCAGACAAGAAGCACAGATACAGGGAAGCTAGTCGGAATTTATGGAACTAAATTCATTGCAAACCCGAAAGAAAAACCCGTTTCAAGGCCGCAAAAGACCTTAAACTGAGGCGGAGGGTTACCTAGTTGCTACAATAGCATTTTTATATTAAATAGACCTAGTTGAAGGCCAGACGTAAATCCGATATTCCGGAATATTTCACAAGACAGTAATGCTGCTATTTTCTAGATGGACTAAAGTGGTCGAGTTATGCCCACAAAAACTAACAAAATGGTCAAACCTGAGAGTGATTCCACAAACTTTTGACTAAGGGGTAACAGACAAACCACACTTTTCAGATTTTTATTAGTATAAATATTTGAGCATCGCTTCTCAGTGATGAAATACTTTGTGTGGGTCTCTCACGCAGTTGTAACATGACAAGAAGTGGAAGCAATCAATGGTTATGCAAACTTGAACTACACCCGATGTCACAACTATCATTTTAATGTAATGACTTCCCCTATTTTGCTAATGGGACAAGTCCCATAATTGTCCCATTAGCAATTATGGGCATACAGGCGTCCATTCAAATTCAGGACACCTGAATGCTAAACACGACACTGGGGAGTTGTGAGTGTTTTGAACAAGACTATTGAAAAGAAAATGTATTTCCCAAAAAATGTTACCTCTTCCTTTAGGCTGACTTCAAAAGGGAATCCAGTTTCTGTGAATGCTTTGGGTTGTTTGATTTCATGCAAAATGATCGAATCAACAGATTCAGTCCAAAGAAAATGTAAAATCACCAAATATCTCTCTTTAGAATTAGCACATAGAGTTAAACCACATCTTAGCATTTTCTTAGCATTTAAGATTTGTGAGCTCTAATTCATGAAGACGCATGGCGTCCCTGCATGATGACTGACGGATGTTTGTTATGTTGCATGCCGGGTTAAGTGTTGCATGGTGATACGGGGAGGAAGGGTAAGGTCCCTGTATTGATCTAGCTGCAGTGTGTAGCTCCAGCTGCCTCAGAGAGACCCACCACAAGCCTTCACCTCTTCAGTCCACACTGAATCAACAGTGACAGAACTATTTAGCACTTGTGCAACCCACCTTTGCTTATAGGACACTTCTGAGTCTTGTTTTATAACATTTTACAGAGAAACAGAACTTTAGCTATTCCTCTGTAGACGATGTTAAATTGTTTGATCCACCTGCATCTTTATCTTCTCTTCCCCTTAGTCTTCCTGGTCTAAGCCACTAGTCTTCAACCTGTGGCTCCATGGGCCCCAAGTGGCTCATTGGGTCTTCCACAACGGCTCTTAACTTTAGCTTGAATTTATACAGAATCAATTCATGAAATTAATGTTGCAAAATATAGATTTAATAACAAATGCTGATTTTATTTGTTTTTAAAGTAATAAATTGATTTTCCATGACAGAATGACACTACAAATACTGGTGATATTTATTTTAAATCTAGTTTTTCATCAAGTTGGAAACTGTGCTTTCTTTCATTTTTCATAAATTTCAACATTCGACATAAGTACTATTTTCTGCAAGTTTGTTTTTATTTTTTTTAAAACAGATAGAAATTTGGTTCTTTAAAAAATTATGACGAATTTTCTGAAATTAATAGTTATCAAAAAATATAAGTTCTTTAAAAAAAAGAGGTCTTTTAATTTATGAAAAGTTAAGTGATCTAAAGCAGAGAACATGCCATCATAAAAAAAAATTCCCAGCATTTATATCATTTTATTTTTTTAAATGTTTTATTAGCTTCATATATGGATCAAAATGAATCTATCCAGGATAGTTTGACAGAATGTTCTCCACTGTGACTCATTCTGCAGCAAACCCCCCCCCAATAAAACATAATAATACAGACTGGAAAACGTCATAAAACCTTCTACACTCCCTTAACCTCCACATCAGGAGCATTCAGAGAGCAATCACACAGTTTGAAACCCAATAGCCAACTCACACTTCCGGAACATTCTCAGAGAGTGCTAGATTAGAAGTGCCGACTGAACAGGTGAACGGCCTCAAAAGCCTTTTCACAGGCAAACATTTAATCTTTAGTTCTCAATGTGTTAAAGAGCGGCTGCAGTATCTCCTTTTACCGAGACGTGTAACTGGACCAGAACTTAAAAGCGTTGCCTTTTCTGGGGTTTGGTAAATGGACACACTGCATCTGTCTAGACAAGGTCACTCTGGAAACAGCAGCTCACAAATAGCAGGCTGTCAATTTGTCGTATTTCTTACAAAAAAATTTCTTACGAGATTTTATGTCCCCTTATCTTTTTGTCCCCCTTTTTTTCCTTCTTCTTCTTGTCTTTTAGGGATCTGGACCAGAGGATTTCAGTCATCTGCCACCAGAGCAAAGGAGGAAGAAGCTGCAGGGCAAGATTGACGACCTCAATAAAGATATTCACAAAGAGATGGACCAGAGGTTTTTGTTTTTAATTTTTTTAAAAAAGAAAAACATATTTGAATTTTGAGTCTTTTACCCGTGCGACAATGACTTAAATTTGCTTCCTCCTTCCCAGGGATGCACTGACCAAAATGAAAGACGTGTACATAAAGAACCCCCAGATGGGCGACCCGGCCAGCGTCGACCCCCGGCTGACGGAAATAGGCCTGAACATCGAGAAGCTCCAGGCTGAAGTGCAGAAGTTTGAGGTTAGTCCAGAGCCAGATGCAGCTCTCAGCTCTCTTCAGTGTTAATGTTGGTGGAGCGGGGATGTTTGTACATTCAGAGCAGTAAAAAAATGAGGCGCTAAAGCTGGTTTTGGTCCAAATGCTAACCTGTCCATATTAGGACAAGATGTGGATGCAGACTGAGCGGTCGGCAACAGCTTTATTTAAAAAGGGAGCTGGTTATTTTAAATCACCATACTGCCTTGCAGGAGTATGCATAACTGTTTCAACCTCTTGTCATTGCACCAACAGAAACTTTTATACATTTAGCAGAGTTGGGTAGTGACTAGTTTATTCAGTTACATTTGCTTGAATAACTTGTACTTTTAGAAGTAGTTTTACTCTGCTGTACTTGCTGCTTTTACCTACATAATATTTTTATGAAGTATCGCTATTCTTACTTGTGTAAAATTTCTGGATAGCGCCCTTGAGTCAATACATCTGTTTTTCAGGGGTGGTTAGCGGAAGTAGAGGAGAGGATGCCTTCGAAGAGCGACTCACACCGTAGAAGCGGACTTTACGAGACTCAGAGCAGCGTAGCAGTGAGCAACAACTGTGCACAAGACAGAGAGAGGTATGGCATATTCAGACAAACATGAGTTCTGTGCCCAACAAAAATCAGATGAAGCTCTTTTTTGTGTGTGGTAGGAAACTGCAAATGTTTTCACTGTATGTTTAATGTGTGTGTTGGCCCCTGAGCAGCCCGGATGGCAGCTACACAGATGAGCAGAATACAGAAACTCAGGTCAAAGCCAACATCAACCCCAACCCCAATCCCAATCCCATCCCCACCACCATGCCGGACGACGAGGAATTCGACGACGACGACGAGCCGCTGGCCACCATCGGCACCTGCAAAGCGTTGTACCCTTTCGAAGGTAACACGCCGCCGTGAAGTATGAGATATAGTTTGGGGATACACACACATGACCGGTATTGGCTAGATGCTGGGAAAGGCCTGCCATTTGTGGAAATGATCTAAGTTTGAAGGATGTGGACAAACTCGATTCCTTCGACCGAGGAGGCGGAGGGTGTGATGTTTCTGTGGAAATGTGTGGAGGAGGGATGTGAAAAAAAAGTACAGACACTTTTCTCTTCCTCTTTTTCAAACCATCCTGAGCTGTTTGGTACAAAAATCCCACTTGGTAAAGGTGAAATTTTATTGGCTTCCTTTCACGACAAATGTTAAATTCTTCCTAAGAGTGAAAAAGAAGCTTAAGTCATCTGAAAAAAATGATGCATCTACTTGTAGTTGGTCTGTATTATAGACTGCTGACATAAGATCAAAAAGAAACTTTTTGCTGTTCATATTAATGGTTACCTTTATTTTATGTTTCAAATGTCCTGCGTTTGTGTGTGGCAACCAACTCTAACCCTTCATGCCTTGGTGCAAAGTCTCATTGTGTTCTCTTATTCAAGTCAGCAGTAAATTGCCTTTTTTGCGTTTTTATGGGTATAACATAAAGCTACCAAAGCTTAACTTTCTCCATAAATATCTATTTTCAAAGACATTGAAGTCAATTTGGAACAATTCTGTCTGTTTTAGTTCCATAAAAGCCTGAAATGCTGTTAGCTAAGCTGTTCTTACTAACTTTCAAACCTCTCCGCAATGCACATGTATTTATAGGACTTTTATGTGGTAGACCACCACAAATTACGAGGAAAATCAGACATAAGCATAAAAGTGCATTATAAATAAATCTTTAAAAGTGAGGCTTTCATTTGCTTTCACCCTCCTTTGATTGTGATAGCGCTAAATAAAATCAAGTGCGACATTTCCTTTATAACTCAACTGATTAGAAAATTAAGTTTGAAATGTGAGCATTCTATGAATTAATTATTAATTGGAGAGGTGACCAAGAAGGTTTTGGGAATTGCTTTTCCTATTAAAGGCTGCAGAAAACTTGAAGTGGGGTTGAAGATTTAAAATGGCAAAATGGTCCAGTCAAAGTCCAGACCAACAGTATATTCCCACACTTTTCATATTTTCATTATTGAGAAATGTCATTGGGAAGTGAACCTTCTGCCCAATCTGAGGTCCTCAGCACTCTGGAGGGGTTTTCTACCAGGATATCTCTGTTTTTGACTGCATTCATCTTTCCTTCAATTGCAACCAGTCGTCCTATCTCTGCAGCTGAAAAACACCCCCATAGCATGATGCTGCCACCACCATGTTTCACTGTTGGGATTGTATTGGGCAGGTGACGAGCAGTGCCTCGTTTTCTCCAGATATACTGTACCGCTTAGAATTAACACCAAAAAGTTCAATTTTCGTCTCATCACTAAAAGTTTTATTTAAACACTCTTAAGATACACGATCTTAATGCTAGATAAATCAGAAGCTCTTGCATAACTGAACTGGTGGATGTTATGCCATTCCATTGCAAACTGCTGCCAGTTTTGTTTTCCTCTATCTCATGCTCAGAGAGCCGTTTTGTGTTGATTAGTTTATTAATGTTTTCGGACGCCTTTTCAACTAAACAGTTTGCCGTTTTCCTCAGGCTTAAAGGAACTGACGTCCACTTTGTTTCTCTCCTTGCGCAGGTCATAACGAAGGCACCATCGCCGTGGCCGAGGGCGAGCTTCTGTACGTTATAGAAGAAGACAAAGGAGACGGCTGGACGCGGGTTCGGAGGAACCAGGATGAAGAAGGATACGTCCCAACGTCCTACATTGAGGTCAATCTGGAACCGAATGCCAAAGGTGCTATGACGTACATCTAACTCGGCAAGCTCACCCTGTGACAGATTTTTGTTGTTGTTACTTTAATTAATATCTTTCTATTGACTGGGTCAAAGATTAGAGATTGTTAATAGCCGCTCGGAAAGATGCACTTCCCGTCTCCGTAGAGGGAAGGACCAATCAGATTTGTCTGCTGTGCCTCATGACAGTTTATGCAGGGAGCGTGCCTTTTAATTCTGTGAAGACTCTGAGGACAAGGCACACATTTTCACTGCAGTGCCACCCAGTGGTCGTACAACATGAGTCATGACACCTCCAGTCAAAGTTGTGGGACAAAATCAGCTGCTGACAATGATCACTGATACATTTCAAACACAAACCTCTTGGTTACACTTGAGCTAGAATCTTAAATGTTAGAATGTGGACTTGAATTATCATAATATTATTCACCACCTGAAAGACCGTCTGAATCATGTGTTCTTGTAACTCGTTGCACCCAAACGACAAACATGCTCAATGTGCAATCAGACAAAACGCTGTCGAGCTCTGCTGTATTAATTTGATGTCTTCAGTTACTTTTTGTAGGCCGATAAGTAATAGAAACACAATAAAATCCGTGACCTCAACTCTAAAAATGTTGCATGCCTTTAATATTATAGATGCTGGCACATCAGGAAATGTAAAACCAATTATTGTTCCCAATGAGGGATGATTTTATAAGAATAATAGTCCAGTTTCCTGCATTTTTTAAAATTGCTCTTTTTCCACATTCTCGATTCCCTTTTTGATAACCGTATTGCTGGCCTGCTCTGGATCTTTCTCTCCAGGCCAGTGGTAAAGGAATAAAGGAAAAAGAGATCAGACGCTCTCAGCTCTATGGTGAGACTGAGCTGAGGTTGCGACTTTTTAAAGCTCCGTGGTGTCTTGCATGGGTCTTCTAGCAACACCTTCTGTCATTCCACTTCACTGCCACATACTATTTCGCGCAACATAACAGACTGACTCCTTCTCAGATTAATGCAACGGCCTCAGTTTGGCTTTCACAGGGTTTGTTATAGCATTTTTTTTTTTACCAGAGAGTTTTTGAAGAGTGTTGCATGCTGCAGCATCTGTGAGTGTTTTGTCATGACTTGGAGTTGGCATGTTGTGACAAAGTGCGATGGCTGCTTACTAGCGTAACCTCACGTCAGACAAAAGCTAGATAAGGTGATGATTGTAGCTTTATGGACATGTCTTTGGTCGATCTACAGATATTCAGTGCCTTGTTCAAAATCAAGTCATACTTTTTCATCCTGTTTCGCATTTTATCACGTTATCACCAGGGAATTTAAACCTTAAACACAAAGTAGTGAAAAAATGGAAAGTGGAAGGAAAATTATGGTTTACAAAATTGCTTTTGCATTTATATCCAACCTCCCTTGACAACACTTGAGGCACGTCTTTTGCAGTCAGTTTGAATCATTTTGGGGACTAGTCTAGTAACGATTTTAGGTAGTCTCCTCTGTCAAATAGCTCAGTTTCAAGCAGATCAAGGGTCACTGCCATTTTTAGATTGTCAAAATCTGCATATTTATAAAATATATTACACTTTGTGGTGGTAAAATGGTAAAATGTGGAAAAGCTGAATGGGTATGAATAATTTTGCAAAGCACCATACATTATAACGCACTATTATTACTTTTAGCAGTTTCACATATACCACAACGCCTCTCCTATCCATATTTAAATATTTGGGATCTTCGAGTTTTTCCTTTAAGACTAACTTTCTTCTTTTTTTCTGTTGTCTTTTTTTTTTTGTTTGTTTCTTTGTTCGTTTGTGTGTATTCTCCTTTCAAATTGCAGATTCCTAAAAGTGAGAGGCTGGCAGAGGAATGGCAGGGCAAGCAGCCGCGGAGAAAACCACGGTGTGAAAAAGTGAAAGATGGGCTCAATTCTTAAAGAAAAAAAATATCTGAGAAAGAGAGAGCGATGGATGATAAGAATGCCGCTGAAATTCACAACACAAACATTTTGACAAAAACGTATTTTTTTTATTATCGGCAGCGTCGAGCTTCCTCCGCTGAACAAAAGAGATCGGTTTTAGCTCTCATAACATTTTCTATTTTAACTCCCCCCTACTACGACTCAGACGACAGTACACAATTTGATCCTTGGTGTTTTACAGCAGAGCTTTGCTTCTTAATGTCACTAACTCTGCTTGCGGCCATGAAGAGGCTTTTTTTTTGGCATCCTCGCTCCTAACGCCCCTCGCTGCCCCTTGCCTGGCTCTTTTTTTCTCTCTCTCTCTTCTGCCTAATTTCTTGTGACGCTCACAATTACGGGAAAGCGTGTGGTCAGAAACAGGACGGAAGAGCAGCGGGAGCCCGAAGGGGAACGTTAAAACACAGCCGCACGAAGCCGTAAAGTTCCTAAAACAACTCATCCCAGTCTCATCGCCTTCACCCTTCACTCCTTAAAAACGTCTTCTTTTTTTAAAAAAAATTCAACCACTCATTTTGCAGGTTTCATCCAAGCAGAAACAGGAGGTGCTGATCACCTTTTTTTTTTTTTTTTTTTTTTTTTTTTTTTTTGTATTTCTGCTTTCTTTCTTTGTTTTTGTGTCAAACCACGTTCAGGTTCCTGGGATCGGCTGGAGGCCCGTCACTCTCACCCACAGTACTCATGTCTCGTCACTTCTGTGTCTGTTCCTCTCTCTGACCACACCCTTTCGTTCCCACTCCCCTTCCTGCCCCCCACTGCCCCCACTCAGGCAGCTCAGGCTACCTGTCTCACAGCTGCTTCGAGCCTCCCCCGTCTTGCTTTTTTTTTTAAATGTTATTTTTTAATTTGCCAAGGCTCGGGGCGGTGCATGCTTGCCCTGTCTTCCTCCTCGCCCCCCTCTGCTGGCGGCTCGGAGAGGCGGCTTACGCCACCCTCCACCCACCCACTCCGTCCTGCTGCCGCTGCCTCGAGCCTTTCTGTTCAGTTTAACCCTCATTGCCTGGTCACACTGTTTAAATTAACCTGAATGCTACTGTTTGGGTTCAGTGCCTGTGGTTTTTCTAAAACGTTTCTTTTTATATATATATTTATGTACATTTCCTTTTTGTTTGTTCAAACAGCATGTTTTCCTTGTTTTTAACCGCAAATATGTGATCTTTCCCGTCTCCTTCTCCCAGTGCTCCACAGTGTAATCACAGATGAGGACGTTAGGGAGCCATAATGTTGTTTTCTGACTGATCTTACACATAGATAGGTTACGTCTTGTGAGTTTCTGTCTTTTTCTATTTGTTTGTAAAAACGTAATGCGACTTGTGGCTAGTTTACAGTCCAATACCCTGTGGGAAATGTCTCTGCTTGGTTTAGGCAACTTAGAAAAAAAATAAATAAATCCCCGCTTCTACTGTATACGAAGATGTACTGTGATGAACATTTTCTTGAGACTGAAGTGTGACAACATACAGATCATCACCTGAATTGAGCCTTAACCGGGTGGGACGAAAAAGATGTAGTTGGATTTGTTTAATTAGATGAAAGTGTCTGTAGGCATGGGCCGGATTACTGGTGTCAAGGGATGCAGTGGTTTTTGAAATCTGCAAACATTTAGCAACATTTCAACGGTTTAAACTCCTTTTAAAGACTGAGGTGGCTGAAGTTTTCTCCAAATATGATGAGCATCTCTTCTTCACCATATCCTCCAGGCTGTCGCTCATCTGACTGGGAGAATTTTACTGCTGTTTTTCTCATACTTGTCAAGTAGATTCGGTTCGAATGGGGACAAAAATTGAAACATTTGTTAAATTTTCTGCTGGTGCGGTTCGCCTTCACACTGCACTGTCGAAAGAAGCAAACCTGTTTACTTCCTCACCTTTGGTGGTGCTGCACCACGAGTCACTGAAGGAAATTACACCAAAACTTCTGAAGACGTGAGCGTCACAAAACAAAACCTCCTTCACAAAATGTAAATAAAAATGGAATGACGTCATATTTTAGTGGTTGAAGTTCATTTCTGTTTTTGCTAAAAGACCAAAAGCCATTTCTCCCGCTATCGCTAGGCTTGTGCATTTGTTTTGGTTGTTTTTAGTACATGTGCATTGGGGTCAAGAATGTGGTATTCTCAGTGTTCTGCTGGTTTAGGACTGGGTACGTTACTTTTGCCGGTAGATCAGGATCATTTATTCATATTTACAGATTAGCTGACCCCCAAAATTTCTGAGAGCCTAACCAAGTGGCCGTAGAAGTATTTTCTGAATTCATTTCACTTTTTTAAGCACTCGACATGGCGAGGTGATTCTTTAGCTGCGTCACTCGTGGGATATGCAAAGCACACAAGAGCTACGTTGTGTTTTCAGTGTCAAATACACAGTAAGGTATATTTTACTCCACTGAAATAAAAGCTCAATAGGAAGACACAAGAGCACAAAAGAGTTTTGGATAAAAGCAATTAGATCATGCCATACATTTTGGTTACATCCTATCAGAAACTCAGACCGACCCATGCCTAACTCTCAGACTGGAAGACTACAACTTTTTCCCCACATTCAACGGCACATAGTGTACAAGATTTAAACTTTTTCATTATTATTATTATTTGTTTATATTCTTTGAGATTTGTGCCTCTTTGTGTCTTTTTTTTTTGTTTGTTAGAATATTCTGTTTCTCATCCCACCTAAATGAGACTCCTCTCAACAGCAAAGATAAAGCAAACGGTCCCACTGTTCTGCGTTCTGTTCAGCGTCCACCTACCGCAGGTTTTCATAAACACTTCCCATGTGGAGGAGTGATTAAGCAGACCTATAAATAGGCTCCCACCCTCCCCCATCTCATCACGTCAAGATTTTTTCCGAGTTTATTTTGCGTCTGTGATAAACGTCAAGAGCGAAGTGGCGGATTTACGGCAGCGATCTGCCTCACCACAAATCTTTTAGCCCTCAGAATCACCTGCCTGTATAGAGGATGTGACATGATGGAATCAGAGAGAGTATATATGAATTTATTAAAAGGAAAAAAAAAAAGTTTTAAAAGGAAAACATCTATTTTAACTATATGGAGAGTCTTACCGCGGATTTATTTGCTTCGACTAGTAAGACTTCTTTTTTTTTCCTTTATGAGACCTACCAAATGGTGTGTTTTTTGCACTTTTTCATTTGTGTTCCATTTGGTGGCCCCATGCTTGTTGTTTTGGAGCACTGAATAATTTGTATTGTGTTTAATTTTATGTGCCAATTAAATATGCCTGAAAAGAAAGAACGATGTGCGTGTTTTTCCTTTCTCTTGGCAATGCGAATACGTTCGTCAGTCATTACTGCGCTAATGTGCATCTACAACTGTGTGTTTGAGAAGTCACATTTTTTATACGCAGATAAAGTCTGATTATTAGGCTTTATGATGTCAAAACCCCAAAAAACTAGGATTATTCCAAGGAGCCTGTTTATTCTTTTAAAACTTAATTTATGGAATGATATCTCAGAAATAATGAGTTTAAGGTGAAACAGAACAGAGAAACAGCAAATAATATATTGATAAGCTGCTCTGAGAAAATAAAGGTAATTTATGTGAATGAGTGTCATTTAATTAATAAATTAGTCAAGGAGGTGGCTTTATTTACAGGCAATTTTAAATATTTGAAGTGAGTTGATCCTGCAGATTTGCTAGTTGCTTACAAAATGTTCATTTTCTTAATTTTTATTTTAATGAATAGATCTCCATAATATGTAACAGAATACAGTAGCCATATAAACTGACTGGGTTTACTGCAGACAGTAGTGTGCTTCACTTTAATGCACAAAAGCGTCTTATTGTATCAAAGCAGGCTTTGTTATTTTACAGCTGGTGAAAAAAAATAAAAAATGCACGTAATGGCAAACCTCGGCTGCAGTTCATGGAGCGACCAGCAGGGTGGAGGCTTGTTCCACCTGAAGCTCCTCTTAACTTTGAACAACTTGAGAACAAGTTGTGGAAAAGTACACGTTGTTCCACAAAACAGTTTGAAAAAAGAAAAATTAAGTTGTATGTTTAGAAATGTCAGTGTAAAACATGAATCTGATATAAAAGAAAATAAGAATCCGATGTGACCCGTAGATGTGTCGGTTTCTTCATATGGTTGCGTTTTATAGAAAAAAAATAGGCATTTTAATGGTATATCATGGCATGAGCGATTCATTTTCTCCAAACTGCATACAAGTAGTGTTTTCTGACATATTCTCCACAACATACGACAACCCCCACCACGCTCATCAAGGCCTTTGAAACCTGAGAAAAGTGGCTCAAAATGGCTGAAATAAAATAATAAAATTGTCCCAATAAATCCTCTGGAGCAAAACAGAGCTTCCCCTCTCCAACGTGATTCAGAGCTACTTCCACTCTGCACTCATAATTGGTTTATTTGGCAGCGAAAAGCCCTGCTCATCAATTAACATTACTTGCAGGCGTTGCCTTAGAATAGCTTTTCATCAACGCTCCTCGGGCCAGCTTGATTAAAAGACCCCGTTTAAACTTTATCGAAACAGCACAAAACTTTGCGAGATCGATTTTCCTTTAGAGCGCCGCTTTAGTTTAAAAGTGCCGAAAGAAACCCAAATCAGATCAAACACACAAAAGACGGATAATTTCACAATACATCACTGCAACGGGCCAATCTGTGCCACTTAGATTCTGATCACATCCATCTTGTTAAAGTTTACGTTGTTAAATTTTGCATGCTTATATATATATATATATATATATATATACATATATATATATATATATATATACTGTATATATATAATGACTGCTTATTGTAGTGTTTTTTTGTGACACATGGGCAAACCGATGAGCAGGGAACCTTGACCTCACCGTCACCTCTCCGTTTTGTCTGAGCGGACGGTGCAGAAGTGGACGGCCGAGGGCTTCTGGTGATGTGAGCGGTTGGGTTAAAGAGGTCTGTGGAGTCTGGCCTGCCCGCAGTGAGAGGAAGGAGCCCCATCTGAGACAACACAACAATTTCCACTCACAGTTGAGCGGCGCGGGGCGTCAGGAACTGGACTGAGCGCACGGAGCGACTGCTGCACACATCAAAACCTCAGCAGGTCAGACGATGCTGATTTTCCTGCCGCATTTCCACTTTGTAATTAAACTAAATCCCCTGGACAGTGATGAATTATTGCTAAGATTGATTAGTTGTTGTTTTCTCAGCTATAATTATGCATAAAAACTGAATGAAATAACTAGCTGAGGCGGTCGTTTTCTGTCAGCGAGCTGTAGAGATCATTTCTTTAGCTCTGGGTCTCACTCAGCCTAGTTCGTAATTATTACTCTGATTATACAATCAAGCTCAGATGAGTAGCTGTGCCCTTGTGGCTGATCAATACCCAGCTGTGCCACTGAAATGCCTGACCTGTCTTGCCCATTTTGAGGAGTGGTAAGAAGAACTAATCCTCCGTGTCACGTTGCATTTATACCAGAGGGAAGAAAGAAATTCTTGACCTATAAATTAAAGTTCCTAGACACTGATCAACATAGAAAGGTGGAAAAATTTGAAAAAGTTAGCTTGGTTAAATTTTTTTAGGAAGTGTTGGTGATGCAGTAATGTCATTTTAGGCTTTTTACACATCAAGTGAAATCGCAATTTTAGTGAAGTGTCATGAAAACTAATAGGAAGAACCGTTATTGTTTTTATTCACCAACCTTCAGCTTTGGTTGCGTTTGTCATGTCAGGTTTGAAAATTTGTTAAAAATGATAAAGACAGGAATTGTTACACCTACAGCAGCTCAGCCAGCTGACATCATCATCTGATTTCATGGTCAGATTTTAACAATGGCCTCTGCATCACTTTAGGCCCAACAGGATACAGTTAGGCCAGTGTGCAGAAAAAAAAAAGAGGAGCAGAAATAGAAACGTTACAAGAAATAAGATCTCTTAAGCAGCATAAAAATAATATAGAAAACAACTCTATGAGTACAAGATAAAAACTGAGAAAAAAAGATCCACAAAGGAGTAAAATGAGACAGTATGCAAACATGTATGGAAAAATTAGTACACAAGGAAACTATAACATCTACAAAAAGTAAAAATGTCAAACTGAGATCCACGGTGGTCTAACAGAGTAAAAAAAAAAAAGAAGTGACGAGCACGGTGCAGTAGAAGAGCACAGGTTGCATCTTAATGGTACTGAGTCATGAAGACGGTTTAAATTGATCCTTTTGACCAATAGCCTTCCACACTGTGAGGATGGATTTTACCTTCTCTACAAACGCAGAGCAATATGACATCTGTCTGCTAGAGGTAAGGGAACTTATGCTAATAACAGCTTCAGAAAAAATATCCAGATTACTTTTTTACGTCTAGTCTTCCTTGGTAAAATACCTCAATGTCCTCAATAATAACAGTTGTGATCCTCCACACTAAACATTGCTGTCCAGGGCTGCTTTTTGCTTTATATTAGGGGTGTTCAAAGTGTGGCCACGGGGCCATTTGTGGCCCTTGAAATGATTTTGTTCGGCCCATGAATATAAGCCAAGAATGGTCAAAATAATTGATGAACCAAATTATTTTATTTTATTTATTTATTTTTTAAATCTATGCAACAGTCCAAAGTCATTTTTTTATGTTTTGGGTCTTTAATTTATACAAACGTTAAAAAAAAATCGTCTTTATTGTTGAGCAGGTAGAAGTAACAAATAAACAAACAAACAAGAAATGACACTAAAACAGTTTTTTTTTGTTGCATTTTTAATCTAATGAATTTTGCGGTCCTCCAGTGGTTTAAATTTGCCACCTCTGCTCTGCATCCGACAGCCGGGTGCTGCCTGTAAAGATTTTTGTCTGGTTGCCCGGGCTGTGATCTCACCCTGCTGCTGCTTTCAACCCGTTCCGTTCCGTGACGGCTGCAGTTCCTGTCTGGGCCGGAGCGACAGGAGCTGGCTGCCTGATGAGGAAAGCACACCTCTGGAGACGCGGTCCAGTCTGAGCCGCCGCTGGTGTTGGGTTGGGTTTGCCAAGCGGTGGTCTGCAAAACACATCAAGCTCCTCACCTCGTGCCTGATAGGTGTTTGAGTCACATGCTGGTGTGGATAGAGTAGGGAGAGAAAAAGAGAAGAAGAAAAACGTCCCTGAAAAATACATCAGCGTTCTAGAAATGGTTCCTCCTGATTTATTCGGTCAGATACTTTAAAGTATGGAGAACTTTTACTGCTTTGAAGTACGACACCTGCTGCTCCTCCTCTCTCTCCCAAACCAAACAATCCTGGATTAGGCAATGACCAAAAGCCAAATCAATGTGAAAACGATTTCAGCAACTGGGTGAGATTAATACCATCCAGCTCAGATATTTCACCAACGTAAGAGTATCAGGTTTTATTTAATTTTTTATTGTTTTGCACCGAAAAGAGATATTTGGTAAAAGGCGAGAAAAACCACTGGTTCGTCCATCTGGAAAAGTTACGTTCTGAGCAGTGGAAATTGTTAAGAGTTCACATTTGGATGCTCAGGATTTTTCTCATGAGGATTAAATCGGCGCTGAGTATTCTCCTGATGGCTGTGCGTCCCTCAGCCTAGCAGCATTATTCATGCCCCGTTAACTTTTTTACGTTTTTGTCAACAACCACAGATGGATTGGCTTTGCTAAATGTTCTGCTGCTGAAAATGATGGGCCAACTCATCTCCGGTGCAACATATTTATTTTTGCAAAAAAAAAAAACACACAAAAAAAACACAAAGCAGAGCAAACAGCAAATTACAGGAGCTACTCGGTGTGTCCTTTCTACAAAACTCCAGCTGGCCAACCTTTTCTGTTTTACAGTAACAGCAACCCAATACTTGGCTACTGTCTTCTGATAAGCAGATAAAAAAAAAAGGAAAATATATATATATAAATATATAGTGCAGCTTCAAACCAAAAATAGCTAGGGAATACAGGAGTTAATCACACCCGACCGTCTCGCATTGCACAGGTATAAGATTTGACTCCACATTTAGCTGAGCAGTTCGGATTTCTTCTTTATGAGTGAAATTTTACAGATGAAAATGTAAAAGTAAAAGCTTATCCGCTGTCATTGCCAGCCTTATCATTCGTGGTGGCAGGCTACGTCCAAACTGTGCTCCAATAGCTACGGATTTTTAATCAACTCCACCGGATTCCAACTCCTGACTGGGGAAGGAAGGGGGAAAAAAATGAGATTACAGCCGACAGCTGGTGGACATTACAGACATATTTTATGACAATTTCAAGGCGGTTAAGATCTAAACCTAAAATAAAACCAGCTTCAACTCAGAAGAAATTTGTAATGATCCACAGATCTAACAGATCTCAATCTTTTCATGCTGGCCACAAACCTAAAATTTGATCTCGTCTGATCAGACCGCCATCTTCCACATGTTTGGTGGGTTCCTTACACGGCTTGAAGCAAAACACAAGTGGGAATTCCTCCGCTATCGTATCTGCTCTTGCCACTTTACCAAAAACGCCAGATTTATAGATGCTGCTAGAAGTCATTTAAATGGAGTTGAAGGGTTTTAATGCTCCTCTAAGACAATGTGCATGCAAAAACCGCTTGGCCTAAAGTTAGCTCCGAACGTGCTCTCAAACACATTCAGAACAATTTGTCCTGTCATCGCTTCTGGAGCTGGGTTGGTTAGTCCGCCATTGATCTGCCCTACGTGTTTACACGAGACCTGAGGGCGTGTCGGCAGATACGTTTCACTTTCTCCGCCTGCAAGCCCCACTTGCCGCTTCGCTCTCTAATTACGTGCTGCTAATTAGAGAGAAAGACATGCGACTGCAGGTCAAAGAACATAAAACACCTCTCAGTCTGGGAGGATTTCTCTCTTATGCTTCCCATGCGCACTACTTTTTTCATTTCCTTTCCTTTTCCCCTTTCTCTCTTACCCCTTTCTTTTCCTCCCCAGGCATCAGCAGAATTCTGATGGATCCCGTTTATTCTTTTGGCGCAGAAGTGGAAAATGTGCTGCCATCGAGTCGGGGAAAAGTTGAGTGAAGGAAAGCTCCCAAGGCAAAGAGGGTTGGTGGGGGAGGCGGGAAGCAAGTTCAGCCCTGCTGCAGTTGTGCTCACATACATTTTTTATCTCTGAAAATTCTGAAAATTTAGCAGCATCATATCACTGACAGAAAACAAAGTCTCTCAAGTAAATGCACAGATTTCTATTCCTACCTCTATATATTTCATTTTAATTGTTGCTGAAATCTTCCTTCTGCGCGGTTTTGATGAGATCCATAACAATGACATTCCTTCGCCGACCTCTCCACCCTGAGTTGTAATTTGGTTTCCACAGTGGCCATGGGCCACACGCTTAAAATTGCAGAGTGACTTTTTTAAAATTCGTTTTTACCTTTGGGCTCGCTTCGATCATCACCCCCTCTCTTCGATCCCATCGTGAGTCACATGTGCACTCATGTACAGTTGCAGAAAATGGCATTTGGAAAGAAACGGTGAGTCCTCACAGGGAATACCACGGGCCTCCACCGCAGCACAAAGGAACTTCTGTTGCTCCAGCCACTCTTTGTAATCTTTGGACGATTTCATGAGGTCTTTTTCTTACCCGCTATGACTGCAGCTGTGGCAAACCTCCAGGCCAACTCTCACTCCGAGCAGCGATACCACAGAGAAGTCATCTAGCAAGCGGAGATGCTGAAACCAGTCATATAGAGGGGGTAGTAAAGTCCCTGAAAGTTAATGGGGTCGAGGCTAATTCGTCAATTATATCCAAATGTGGAAATGTTTGTGAGTGTAAGAGGGAAACAGAAGGCTGTCTGATTAGGTGATTTTGAGGATGAGTACTGCTAATGAATACTACATGCACTAAAGCAGGATTCACTTCCATCTTCTCAGGAAACATCCATCCACAACTGAGTGAATGAAAGAAACTTAAATCACCCAACAATGTGTTTTCAGTGAAAGGTCTCGTTACCGGAGAAATCTCCAGGTGCCTACAGGAGAGCGGATCTAATTTATTCAGCTAGTTCCTTAAACAGCTCTAGGAGTCAACGATATCAGAAGAAAAAGTCTCTTGGCTTCACTAATGAAAATGTCCTTAAATCTACAAACAGCCTCCCAAGTTTTTTTGTCAGCCAAAAGACAGATCATGCTAACTACAACGTGTCAATTATCATGCCAGATTCGACTTGATTTATAGGTTTTGGTCACTTTTTTCCCCTTTTCCTCAGGGCAGCATTTTTATCAGGTAAAATCCCAATAGCAAACTTTATTTCAAGTGAAATATCTATAATATTGATCTGCAGCCTTGGCAAAAAAAAAAAGCAAAAGCTATAAAATGGAGCCAAAGTTTTTAGTTTCTTTTCTATGTTCAGTTGACACACAGATCAATAACATAAACATTAACAACATTATTTGATTTGAATCATTGAGTTTGAAGTTGTGAGTTATTTTCCACAGAAAGCATCCCTTGCTCCCTTCTTCTGTGTTTATCTTTTCTGTTTCCAAGACAAAGACAGTCACTTAACTCTACTGAGATCTTCTTTTACATAGAAAGTGCACCCAGACCTGTGTTTTATGTGATTCTATGTTTGTTTTCTATCCTCTCAAACCTCAGTTGTCCAAGGAAGGTGGCCGCTCACACTGAGCCTATTCTGATTTATTTTTCCTTCTGTTCCCTCCCATTGTTGCCCCATTCTTGCTCAGGAAAAGGGATCGCTGCAAAGCCATTGACTCAATGCCTTAAATAAATGACCTTCATTGACCAATTGACAGTAGAATCTTAAATGACCTTCTGTGTTACATGTAGGATTAGCTTAGAGAATATTTACATATAGCTATATAATAGGAATAAAATTGGACCTGTCTTTCTTTTGATCGCAGTGAACTTAAGCAAACTGAACTGAATCAGATATGATTAGCTTTGACTGAGACATATGTTTTTTTCTTTTTCTGGATTAGCAAGAATAAAGATATTGCTGTAATCCTTCCATAAAATGTAGTCATGGCTCACTGCTCCTTGATTAGCCGTGTTTCTTTCCTGGATCAAGATATAGACGATTGTTGCCTTTTAACTTTCTGTACTCTCTCTATATGTCTTACCACTGAAAGTACTGCTAGCCCAGTATTTCTGTTTCTTTCTTTAAAGTGTCTCTTTGCTTGCACAGCTGACTGAAATTGAATTGGCTGTGCTTCTACAGAAAGGTACTGTAATTTGACTGATTTCAGACAAAGTAAAGGAGGTCACTTCATCATGGACTAGCTAAAGAGCTAAATAGATGCTAGCCAAATGGATTCTAGCCAAAATGTGGTTTATTAGGAATTTTGAAATATTTAATTTACAAGTGATTTATTACTTAAAGGATTCCTTCATATGTATTTCCACCAAATAACTAAAAGAATAAGTTAAATTGATGTTTATTTAAGATGCAACAGAAAATTAATTAAATCAGAATGTGTTTGGGGGTATTTTATATTACATAAACAAAATACCCCCAAACCAGACTATAGGAATCAAAATGTATGGTGCAGGTTTTATTAACATTTAAGAAAATCAGATATTTCAGTGCACGTTTCTAGAGAAATGTGCAACTTTAAAAGCCTCAATTTAACAGGTTGTTTAAAGTCCTGTTCACCAGTTGGTCATTATGTGAGTCATCTGCTACTTGTCAGGCCCCTGATGCATTAGCTTTAAAGATGCCCATATGCGTTTGATAGTCAGTAATTGTGTGCAGAACACACCAGCGCGGAAACAATATTAGCTGCACAAGTAGACCAAGCGCTGCAAGAACCGGTTTCAGAAATGAAAGAAGTCAGTAGATTCAAACGTTGGTTGGCAAGTAATTTGTCTGTTCCCCACAGGTTCCCCTGGCTCTTTAATTCAATCTCACATTGCAATAAGAGGTGGTATACCAGCAAGCCCAACCACCCAACAGCATAAAGTGTTTCCAGGGAAGCATCTCGAGGATTTTCTCTCCTTTTTACTCACACAGAAAAAAAACCAACAAAAAAACCCCGAATTTATATTTCTGTTTCCTCCAGGATAATCCTGGCGTCTGGCTTAAGCTCTCCTCTGCGTCAGAAACATCAAGATTTACTTGCCTTGATACGCTACCAGAGCTGAAACAGATTTTTCCACTGCCGAACCGAAGACGCGTTTCATCACTGGATTAGAAAAAAAACAACTTTTCTCCACCTCACGTGCCAGCGCTACTCCTTCGTCTGGCTGCGAAGCGTCTTCGCTCGGCCGCCTCGTTGCGCTTGTTTCAGCAGCTGAGACGTGGGCAAACATACATGAGCATACATGTTCACGCAAACATTAGGAGACCGGAGAAATATTTAGAGGTTTTTGCGGGCGAAGTTAATGGAATACTTTGTGTATTTGAGCATGGAGGGTGAAAAGGTCATTTGGGTTAAAAAAAAAAAAAGTTTATTATGAATTATTTCTTGAGTTTAAAAAGCAAAAAGCTTCTGACAAAAGTATAGTAAAAACACTAATATTCTGCTATTTTATATGCTCAGAAAGAAGCATTAGCTGTTGCTATCACATAAGAGGTTGAAAGTTGGCACATTACACAATACAAGCTACTCAGGGCTAATAAGCCTACATTAATGCTGATCAGTTGGATTGCCTTTACATATTTTAGTCTACATGTTAAACACACAACTGTTATCCTGAAGGTTTAGAAGTCCACATAAAAAGCTGTGGCGGGCCGGATTTGGCCCCCGGGCCTCGAGTTTGACAACACGTGCTCTAGACAATAACTGCTGTTGTCGTTTTTGTTATTTCCGCCAGGAGAACAAACACGACGTTAAAAGCGTCGCTGTCCCACAAGGCAGACTTTGTTATCCGGAGGAGTGCAGGTATCACAGCGGTCCAAAACTGGTATGATTTCATCTGACAGGTTTCAATTGTTACGCTAATAGTTACCGCGCCGAACGACTGTAATTAAGAGTTTAAATCTTTCTGTGCAAACTACCATCACGTTTTTTTTCTGCTCTGAAATTCAGGAAATCTCGTAGTTTGAGAATAAAAAAAAAAGAAAGAAACATTTTGAAATCTGTTATTTGATGTCGCTGCTGTAAGGAGGGGCTGGCGGGTGATGCAACAGCCAGTGTAGAAGGGATTTCTCACAGCTCGAGTCTATAAGCTTTGAAGTTCAATTTGGGAAGCTCTTGACCTCATGTTCCAGCGTTTCAAAAAAACCAAAGCCGTGTGGGAGATTCTCACCATTTTTCTGCAGCAGATTTTAAATTTTTTTGGCTTAGCTTCATAGTTTGTTCCTCTTAAGAGGTAACCATGAAGCGTCAAGTAAGAATCTTTAGTGATTTCACTGCGTTAGGAACACAATCATCAAGGTGAATTAGGAAGAATCAAGCTCTGCTAATTTTCTAAAGCTGAGGATCACGCTTTTTTATATATATATTTATATTCTGGGAGAGCTATCTGCTCAGAGTTTCATATCCTTACAAATATATTTCAAATTCTATTCTAAAAATCTTTATTACTCACAAAGGGAAATTAAATATTGTAACTCAAATCATCTAAGTATCTTCAAAGAGTATTTGTGAATGGGTAGGAGGAATCCCTGGTAGCAGTCAGTCTTGCAAGAAGTCTAAGCAGGCCTCTGACTGAAGAATGCTTCTGTATGAGCTGTTAGCATGATTGGAATGACATGCTAACAGCTCAATAACCAGGAAGCCAAGTCGATACCCCATTGTGCCGTGCTCTAGACGACACCATCATTTATTGGCAAATCCACCTCTTTTGCTTTTGCCGCTTCTCTCTATCTTTCTTTATCTCTGTCTGGTTGTATGATTGGAAAGTCGAGAGTCGTTGGAGTCTGTGATGTCACCCTACACAATTACGTTTGATGAAAGAGATAGTTTTAACTTCTTCCTCTCTCTGCAATTTGGTCCTGCTTTTGCATGTGTGAAGCGTGAATCCTCTTTTTCAACTCTTCTGTGATTTGGGGTCGTTGTTCAGGTATTATGTGAGCTTTTGAGACGCCAATTAGTTGCTCCCAGTTGTAAATAAATAAATCAATAAAAATCCAAATACCTTGTTACCATAGTTACACGTCATAGCAACTGTCCAACAGCACTAAAAGTAACAGCAAAAATCCTCCCGGCTGCACGGCGTCCAAAACCAGAGGGATTAATTTTCCCAAACATGTAACACCTCAACCGAAAAAAAAAGGATGAACAGAAGTCTGTAGAAACACCAAATCAGGACTTACGTAACAGAGCGACTCCAACATGAGGAATTCTTACAAAATAATTTTATTCTTATACAATGAGACGAGGACAGCCTGAGACACAAAGTAATTTGTTTTATGTGTGTAAGCCGTGGTTGTTCTTAGCTTAATGGCTACAGTGACGTGATCTATCTAGAACCAACAACACATTCGCAAACTGACCCGCTATGTTATTCTAATGTTCTTAAATCTTAAAAATACAACAAATCTTGGATTTGTTCCCAAATCCAAGATTTGTTGTATTTTTTATTTTTTGGGGGGGTTTGAAGATGGATTTTCCTTTCTTGACATTATGAGCACATATTCATTCAGTAGTAATCTGCTACTTATAAGGGCACGGTGGTCGTTTAGAAAAAATTACACACTGGAACTAGAACACCTGAATGTACTGTAGTGGTTTCTAATGTCATCAGTCACATCACTTGGCATTAAGTGCCCGCCATGAAAAACATCTCTCTCTCCCTCTTTGCCCTGGTACGACTTAATGAGCTAAAAACATTTCTTTCTTTTTTTTTGCTCTCTTCTATTTTCTCGCTAACATTTGCAAGTTCAGCTTTAGTGAAATCACAAATTAAATTCCCACAGAGAGACAGAGATGAGTTGTTTTTTTTTAAATTCCCACTCAAAGCTCTGTTTGCCTTGTTTTTCAGCAGCGAGGAGCTCTCTAGTTTCATTTCTGCATTATGTAGGTCACATGCTTGAAACCTACAATGTTTGTTTTAAAAAAAAAAAAAAAGCTAATATGCAGTGGAAACATGTTTAGTGCACAACACTGACATCATCTAATGAGGTGAAGTTGTTGAACACCATGTGCTTCAAAACACATCCTGGCCCTCTGCTAAAAGTTTATGAGGGAAAGAGCTGCTAAGTTCTGAACCGGTTTGCAGCTATTTCTTTTCCGACGATCAGACACATGGCACGGCTCGTATAGCTATAGCCTCTTTAGTAAATACAAAGCTACAGTATACACGAAAGTATTCACACCATAGGAACATTCACATGTAAAGTCAGTTCATAACTCGGTTTTAAAGTCACGGTTTGGGTATGTTTTCAGTACGGTTCAATCGGGGATTTAAAAAAAAATAATTACATTTTGATTTTATTCATGGATGAACAAATACATACCGTATTTTTCAGATTATAAGCCGCTACTCCCCCTCCCACGTTTTGAACCGTGCGGCTTACAGTCCGGTGCGGCTTTTCTGTGGATTTTTCTTCAACCAGCAGGGGGGGCTCTTCAGCAGGAAGTGAATCATTGGAAGTCACAATTGGAAATCAAAGAAGAAGAAAGCACTAATTTTAATTTAGAACAAAGCACAGGCTCTGCGACAGACTTGGCGCTCTGTCCGGGGTGAACCCCGCCTCTCGGCCTGAACGTTAGCTGGAGACAGGAACCAGCAGCCCGCCTGACCCCGCTGGGACGAGGGTGTTAGAAAATGGATGGATGGATGGATGGATGGATGGATGGATGGATGGATAGATGGATGGATGGACAAGCACATGCTAGCAGCAGGCACGACGGAGAAATGGTTTCAAACTCATCCCCCCCCATCAAGGAAACAACACGAAGAAGTTCATGTGATGCAGCTTTTAAGTCGAAGGCGATCGATCTGGCAGTGCAGATCTACAGTATATCCGCTGCACGTAAACTCGGCGTGAACGAATCCATGGTTCGGCATTGGAGACTCAGGGCCGCGTCCTTAATAGCAGATGCATTCAGGTGATGGCGTCCTTGTGGAAAACCGAGAGCAGTGGAGATACTGGCGGCTTATATATATAAGTTTCTAGTTAAAAAAAAACAACAAAAAAAACTTTGTGGGCGCGGCTTATAGTGAGTACTTATAGAAAGTACGGTGTATGCTTTTTTAATTTCTGAAAATAATGTATTTTTTATAAAGCTTTAGAGCTTTAAATAGTGGCTATTGAAGAACTGACTGCAGATTTGGGTTGATTATTTTCAATGAATTAAGGATAATTTGATTTAAACAGTATCTTGGTAACCTGTGCGACATTAAAGTCACCTAAAAGTTGCCAAAACTGGAATTTAGGAATTTTTGAATTTACGTTGATACTTAAAATAAAAAAACAAAACAACGTTTACATCATTTTGAAGTTGTATCCAGGTTATGATTTGTCAATGAATGCATTTAAAATCAACTCTCAGCAGCTCCCCTGTTGAAGAAAAGCATCCCCACAGCATGCTGCTGCCATGGCCATTTTTACTCTAAATTACCTCAGTGGCCTTTATGGAACAGCTTGATTTATGCTACAACTAAATTACACACAGGCGGCTACAATTCACTAAATCGCTGTCTCTTGGAGGCAAGTGCTAGCAGCAAAATTTATTTAGGGGTCTTGCAGTAAGACAGTACGGGGTTGTTGTGACCCCTCAGTGTCAGTGGTGATTGAAGTCCTTTTCTTTCAAGGTGATGGAGGCGTTTTGTGCTTACAGATGGTGCCTGAGGCCCACGACCAGCTCACATCCCCCCCCCCCAGTCATTTCGCCAGCCTCAGACAGGCCTCATGCTGTCAGCACAAATTTATGTGACCCTTTTTCCGCTTGCAGTTTATTTGCTCTTCCGTCGTCTAGCAACAGAAACAACACTCTTAACTTTTCCTCCTGCCAGCTCCCTCCCCCCACGCCCCACCGGCCCCCTTCCTCATCGTGTTAGCGGTAGCCGAACCCCCCCTTGAGCAAAGCCGCAGCTGCTGTAAATACAGTGACTTGCAGAAGTATTTATACCCTTGAACTTTTTCACATCCTGCTGTGTTATAATACAAAAAAAAACCCAACAAAAAAACTGAATGGTATTTTATTTATTTACTTTTTTTGCTGGCCAACTTAAGGCACGTCTGTAAACATGAAACCCTCAGTAAACTTCAGTTCAACCAGTTGCCTTCAGAAGATCGTAATTAATAAATAAGTCCAACTATGAGAAATCCAGATGTTCTGTGGAGGCCTCTGAGGTTTTTGTTAGAGGCCACGAGCGAACACACAGCATCATGGAGACCAAGGAAAACAGCAGACAGGCCAGAGAGAAAGAAGTGGGATTTACAAGTTTAGAAGCAGGATTAGGTCATAAAACAATATCTAACGCTTTGAACAGCTGACAGGACATGGTTAGATCCGTCACACTAGAATGAAAAAAAACAAACAACGGCAACTACTTCCAAATTACAACGACAAGCCTGTCCAGGCAAGGCGAGCGCTAATTACAGAAGCAGCAAAGGGAGGCTGTCCACAGCCGGCCTCAGGTGGGAGAATCTTTTGACAGGACGGAGATCAGATGCCTTCTGCTCAAATCTGACCCTTATGGAAGAGTACAAAGAAGTATGCTGTTGTTGCTTCAAAGGAAGTCAGAATTTACGCTTCATGTAAAATGAATGAGCATGTGAAAATGTGCGGAAGAACATGGTTGACTCAGTCAGACTGGAACCAAACGGAACCTTCTGGCCTACATGCAAAATACTGTGTTGTATGTCTATGGGCAACACAAAACACAAAATCATTCCTAAATTTCTTAGTTCTGCCTATTTTTGAGCTGCTTCAGGGACTCTTGCCACTCCAAATTCAAATTAGCTGGTCCTGGCCACGCCCCCTTCCCCCAACTCGACATTTACATTCGCATGTGACAATGCCTGCAAACAGATGTGCAATTATACAACCATACATCTTTGAAAAACGTCCGCCATTTTGATCGCTGTTTACATTCCCCCATCAGCTGATGCAGCGGTGGCCTGTGACGTCATCAGCTCTGACACAGCCAAACTCCAGACTCAACACCCGGACGTTGTTATTGTGTCTTGTCTCTTGTCTTTATGCTGTAACTGCGAAGTAATTTCCCTGCTGGGATGAATAAAGTACTTCTATTCTATTCCATTCTGTATTAGTGTGGGCACGTTAGCTTTAGCAGGTAGAGAGAGGCTGGACAGAGTACATGCTACGGTCGAGGAAGCAAATGTACAGGGCAGCACGCTGTGTAGAGGCTAGAATGGTTCAGTCAAATAAACCAAGAACATCTGGTATCACTAGAAAGCTGATGTTCACAGGTGCTCTCCATCCAATCTGATTGGCTTGATGCTCGGGATGCTCATGTACCACTGGTAGTACAGCGGTAGAAAATGACCGCGTAGCCGCTTTTTTCCAGGGCTTGTGCATTCTTTCAGACGGTAACCCCGTTTGGGGGCCAGTGACTCAGACAGACCACTCCACTAATCAGAGGGCAGCTTGTCTTGATTCAAAGCATTGCTCATCCACCCTGTTGTCTGGGAACTTATCGGCGCTCAGCTCTTCCGCCACCTTGTGCTCCCTCATCTCAGCTGAATGTTTTCTGGAGAGGAACAGAAGGATAAAAAGCCCACTGCCTCCGGTCTGCCATTACATCACCCCAGCACACATCTGGAAACGCTGGAACCAAAGTGTGAGTGAGTGAGAGAAAACGTGAGAGAAAGAGAGAGAGCTTGTGTGTGTGTGTGTGCGTGCGCGCGCGCGCGCGTGTGTGTGTGTGAGAAAGAGAGAATGGGGAAACTGCAAGGGGCTAGAAGGGGGGGCTGTGACACATCAGCAACATAGAGAAAAGGAGAGGGGGGACAAAAGCGAGTAAAATATATTATAAACATAAATCACTCTTGAGATATGAAACTAGTAATACTGCCAGACCATAATTTAACAGCAAATATTGTGTATTTACGTAAGCACAAGGCCAAAATGAGGATTAGAGGGCTAATAAAAGGACATTTCACAAAAATTCTGCATGTTTAACTAGCACTCACATTTATTAATTTGAAAAGTTTATCTTTTTTATTTCTTTTGAAAAAAAAAAAATGTTTGAAAACATAAAAAAACAGCAAACCGGTGAAAAAAGTCATGAAGCGAAACGTTGTTTCTCAGTCTCGCCACTAGAGGGAAACGGTTCACCTACAGTCTGCTCCCGCTCCACTCAGCCATTAGAGACGAGACGAGTGACAGCTTAGCAAATCACGTCATCAAAAGCCTCTAATTGCTGTTTTTAATACAGCTTGAAGAATGAACAACTTTAATCATAAGCTGCTGCCATACTATGTTTACTGCACAATGCATACATCAGACGAGGAGTAATCTGTTGCACGTGGAGCGAGATTACGTTCGCATGCGTTTGGATTTGAGAAGTTACACAGAAAAAAACAAGACAAAAAAACAAAACTAAAATAAAGGCAAATAAAAAGAGAAGCAAGCACATTGGTCAGGCGCCCTGACCAATGTTCTCTTTTTCAATCTTTGTTTCTCTTTTTCAATCTTTGCCAGATGCTTGCTCCAACATGCCTCTTGCAAACCAAAATTTGAGCCTAAACTCCCTCCAGTTTACAATTTTATGATCCACTTCCACATATACTTGAAGAAAATTACACACCATGTACTGAAACTTCATTCATTTATTTAAAAGAAAAAAACAAAACAAAACAAATCATCTCTATTCAGCTTTTTCATCTGCCGTTCCGAGCCAGTCTCATGGCTAACCGTGGTGCCTGTAGGTTACCAGGTGGACTTGATGGGTAGAGTAGGTATGGATTATTCATGTGGAGTGAAACTTGAGGAAAGGTTTATTTATTTATTTACTTTATTCTCTCTTCCAGCCACAGCAGTGCAGTGTTCTCCAGCGGGGCCTGCAGAGCACAGCGGACCACGGCAAAGCAAAGCTTTCCAGAGCTCTGATCCTGAACTCCGCTGCGTTAGGATACATTACCACCAAAGCCACAGTCACTGCTCCCTCATGATCCATGCCTGTGCCCCCTCCAGACCCCTCCTCATCTTCTTCTTCTCCTCATGTCCCCTCCTCTTTCTTCTTCTTCTTTTTTTTTTTTTGGAGGGGGGTATCACCACAGCAGATCACCGCCTGACCAATGATGTCAACAACAGAAGTATTTTACCCTTTGATACTCCCATTCTTTTTCGTGACCATCACCCAACCACACGTGGTCACGATGCTCTCTTCGGGGAGAGAAGATGCTGGAGTAGATGTGTGTGTGTGTGTGTGTGTGTGTGTGTGTGTGAAGGGCTCAGTGGGTGGGGGGTATTTCGGTAAAACCAGCCAATTTCCAACCCTGATTCTGTCAGAACTAGGCCTCCACCCCCATGGGCTTATGTTTTTTTCTTCTTTTTTTTTTCTGTCTGGAAAAGTGGAAAAATGATCTGACTCACTGTGTGATAAATTCCTTTCCTATGTTGGAGGATTCCCCAAGGAAACCATTACAGCTAGGAGTTAGTGCAAGTTGCCAGCTAAATAACCGGCGAGTACGCTCTAGTAATATCTGAATATTTTTGCGATCTGCTCGACGGGGAAGAATACTCACAGTAGTTTTGTTCTGTAGCTGCTGATGGAGATTTTATTTTCTGCGCTGTTATTTTTCAAAAGAAAAAAAAAAAAACCCATCTGAAGTTTTAGTGCAGCGAGCTTTAAAACATCCCATGTCTTGCTTGGCTCCTGCTGAGGCGTTACACAGTTGTGTCATGCTGAGGTATTTTATGTTTCTTGGCTGAAAAAGAATTTCATTGAATGGCACCGATAGACACACGTTGCATCACCAATGCAAAGCAAATAAGATGGGGTTATTTTTTTTGTCACTTTTTTAAGCCCCTCAAAAGGAATAATATTTTCATGATGACACGACAAAGTCTATCATATAGGAATCACAACAACGAGCGAGTTCTAGACACCGTTTATGACCAGCTGCAAGTTTATAAATCAACTCTGAATATCCGCAAAGACGGAGGAACAAAATAACTCCCAGCTGCAGGCTTGAGTCAGACTTGCCTTCATCTATCCTCGAAACGTCATGGTAATAAGGACCAGCAAGCTGCTTTTAATCAAACAACACAGTCTGTACCTTTGCCTTTCTACCATTCCTTGCTGTTTTTTCCACTCCTACATTCACATGGATCGAACGAAAGAAAAGACGGAGGGAAAAAAAAAAGTTTTCTAAAGATGAGGGAGTCATACCCAGAGCCTTTGTGGAGTTATGTTTGATAAATGCCAAGAGCTGAACAGGACAGAGTGGTCTCCTAACACTTGTTAGCTTATGCAATCAGGTTTGGCACAAAGGCAGCCATAAACCACAGGGGCGGATTTCCTGAATATTAAATAATTAGACATGCAGTTGTTATGCTTCTCTGCCGAAAACAGAAAACAAAAATTTAGCCTATGAGAAGAATGGCACTAAGAGGAGCTAAATCATTGGATTTCTATTGCATGATGCTAAATTAGCAGCTAAGGTTAGCTACTAACCCCGGCTGCTAATTAGATTTAGACACAAAAACTACTCAATTGGTTTTGGGAAATTGTTGGCACTCTTGCTGCTCGGTTGCAGCAAAATGAAAGAAGAATCTGTGACCCCTTCTGTTTGGGTCATCTCTCTCTCTCCATGTCTTCCAGTCGCCTCTTGTATTCTTTGGCTCATATCACAGGTTTTCTTTTGGATGTAGCTTTTCAAACTCACCCCCCCCCCCCCCCCCAAAAACTCATTCTTTTCGATGGACATGGATGAATGTCGGATCATTTTCTCGTTGAATGAGCAATTGATCACCCATGTTCAGGTTTCCGGCAGAGGCCAACAGAACTTTATTCAAAATGTTCCAGTGCTTCAAATGGTTCGTCGTACCATGCGCTCTAATAATGCCTTGGCAGTATTTTCAACAAATGTGCTAAAGCCAGAATATTTTCTGATTCTAAAGCCAAAAGTAAAATCGTCCAATCAGCAATGTCTCAGGTTTCCCATTGGGACCCACCTCTTTCGTTTTGTTAATATTGTTGTGCTTTCTTATTTTGTGTTTTTCAATTTGCCGTGATTTGTGGATGCGGTTTGCAATTCTGGGCCACCGTAGGGAAGATGATGAAACAACATCATCCTGGCCTTTCTTGATACATCTTTTTTTTTCAACAACAACAGTATGTCAGACATTTTAGACAAGTTAGACAGCAGTGTTTCAGCCTACGGTCTTCAGCAGTGTTAACACAACTCGTATGAAATAAAGAATTCGAACATTCTCACTGCGGCTTAAGAAGCTGTTGTGCAAGAAAGCCTCCTCTGGTTCCGCGCCGTATTCTGGAAAGAAGAAGAAATGAACTGACACCGCGACTCTTGTGTTGCTACGGGAGAAAGCTGCAGCTGGGTCCACTTTGTAAAAATCGAGGATCTTTATTAAATAACAGTTTCAACATTGTTTGCTTTGTCTCAGCAGATATGGCTTTGCTTACAGAAAGGTAAAAAGGTCACTGGAACATCTGTTCCATTGACTTCTTTTTATAGTCGAGATGTTCTCACCGCACACGCCGATCACCTTTCTTAAACACGGCACAGAAAATCAGGTGGCAGTCATTATCCATCAGCACACATTCGAAGGGAACAGAATCCGTAGGTCTTATGAAATGACGCCCTCTCTTTCAGGGACTTTTGTTTTTCTTCACCGTACTTCTGTACTGCTCCCCCGCAGATCCGTGGGACCTCTCAGTTCGCCAACACCCGACCAGCTCTTTTTGAGCGACACCATGGTACCGACTGGATTTAAGTTCTTTTTGAAAATAAACAAAAGCACAATAGAGCTAGCATTAAAGGGGGGGAAAAATAGCATTTTGAGTTTATTTCACCATCCGACAATCACAGCTTACTCGTGTTACTTTAAATGGTTGTGGACAGACGTGAGATGCGCTTCAATCGCCAGATATGTGTTGTTATGGCGAATGATGAAGTACATGTTTGCTTGACTGGGTTTACGTCTCAGAAAGACATAAAAGTTGTTTGGTTCTACCAAGAAACAAGATACAAGGCAGTAAAAGGATTCTCTCATTGCCTGCTGATTTGGGTAAATGCCTTTCACCTCTCACACCTTCATAATCACAACGACCACCTTCCTCTCAACAATCCTCCTTTTCACTTGACAGCACAGACTCCAGGACCCATCACTGTCCAGGACCTCATGTAAAAAAAACCCAGAAAATAACAAATGAGCTTTTCTCTCTTCTCTTTTTTGGTTCTCTTAAGTTTACGCCACATGTACAAAAGAGGCTTACCTTACTCCAGATGGCAATCTTTACATTACTACACCTCTAATCTCTGATTCCAAGAAAACCCGCCAACTCTATACACCCCTGGAGCGTGATCACCAACACATGTTCTTCTCTTGTCCTTTGACAAACGCAATCAATTCTTAGCCCCATCATTGTGTAAATACATTCCCCTGTCACTGTTGTTAGCTTTTTGGTGTTTGTTTCGTACCACTATTCTTAACCGTTGCATTCTTGCTTTTCTTTGTATTATTTTTAATGAAGGATCAGTTTCTTGTTCAGATGCAGTTTCCAAAGATTGTATACTCCATTGTATTTCCATGGTTTATGTTTCTCATCCCCCAATTAGTTCAGTTTTTAATGAGCTATGAGCGAGCCAAACCAAATTAACTCTGATCACCCTGCTGCTGGTTCGTAATACTTTGTGTCGTTACATAACCTCTTCGCCGCGCAGTGGCCTGTGGATAGATTATAGAACACTAATCAGTTGTCAAAGCATGTATAATTTGGTTAACATATTTCCATCTGTTGTGTGTATGCACCTTTTTAGCACAGGGTCTCATCCAAACTCCATGCAGAAGGACCCGAGGAACTCAGGATCTTCTTGCTGCGACGCAACAACAGGACCAATGTGCAGCCGGAGCCAAACACCCAGAGGCAAATGTCTCCCTTTTGTGCCTGAAAATGTTGATTAGGAAACAATCGAAACATCAAAGCTGAGAAATGACAATAGGAGCAAAAGGGCACAATCTTTGTTATTGCCCGTATTGCCTGGGATGATAATAATAGAACGTTTTATTCTGTAGTGAAATTAAGGTTCAGGAGAACAGGACAAACTATGAAAACACAACAGCAACAGGCCAGTGAGAGATTTCAGAAACACTAACCGTTAAAAAAAACAACCCCAAAAACATACAAAAAAAGTTACATTAGAAAAACTAAAACTATAACTACTTTCTGTTTAAATCATTATTTTTAGTTTCGTTATTTTGATGAACGTCTGCTTTTATTGTACAGTACACTCATTTAATATTGTGTATACTTTTTTATGTTGGTGTCAGACAGCAGTTGCATTTGTTTCAGTGAAAATATTGTGCTGCTTTTTTTGTGAAATATTAAGCAGCATTGTTCCACAACGTAAGTCAAAAATCCCATCATGACGCTAAACGTTAGATGGCTAAAAAAGTCTTAACATAAGTTTCGTTCTTCATCTTGCCCATTTGAATGCTGGGAGTTCTTTGCATCCATTTCCTGACTCACAAAGATGCTATTCTACAAACAGTATGTTTTCTTGCCTTTTCTCTTTAAAAGAGTGTCTAAGAAGAGTCATATCATGCGAACAGGATAAATAACAGAAAATCATAGCTTTAAAATCAAGTCTTTGAAAGATAATGGTACATTTTATTGAGATTTATCGTGTACACTATATTAATATTCACACAGGGCTGCACAGTGGCACAGTTGGTAGCACTGTTGCCTTCTAGGACAAAGGTTGATTCCCGGTCTTTCTGCACGGAGTTTGCATGTTCTCCCTGTGCATGGTGGATTCTCTCCTGCTTCCTCCCACAGACCAAAAACATGACTGTCAGGTAAATTGGTCTCTCTAAATTCTCCCTAGGTGTGAGTGTGAGTGTGTGTGTGCATGGTTGTGTGTCCTGTCTGTCTCTGTGTTGCTCTGCGACAGACTGGCGGCCTGTCCAGGGTGACCCTGCCTCTCGCCCGAAATGTTCGCTGGAGATAGACACCAGCACCTCCTGACCCCACTAAGGAACGAGGGTGTTAGAAAATGGATGGATGGATGGATAGTATTCACACATCCATCTGAATCCTTAAATCCAGGCACTCCATTCTCCTTTTTGGCGTGCAGACTGCTTCTGCAAACATCTGCGAAAGAATAGGGTGGTAGAATGCCAACATTTTATCCAATTTGTCGCTTCTAAATATTCCAAAGTCGGCTGTAAGTGCAATTATAACAAAGTGGAGGTGATTGGAAATGACAACTGGGCTCAGCAGCTGCTGAGGTGCAGAGTGCGCCGAGATCCCCGACTTTCAATCCCTCTAAACTTTAATTTTCCTTTCCAGATTAGCTGAAGACCAGTGTGTAGAGAGCTTGACGGAATCATCCGAGGATTACATCACCGAGTGCAACGCAAAGCATGGGATGCTGTGGGGCAAAGTACACCGCCAATGGACTGTAGAGCAGAGGAGACGTGTTCTCTGGGGTGACGGATCATGCCTCTCTCTGTTTGGCAATCCAGCAGGGACTAGTCTCGGATTGGAATTTGCCCGGAGAGCAAGACTTGAGTGTCTGCATTGTGTTAAGTGTAGAGTTTGTTGTGGGATGGGGGATGTGGAACTGTTTTTTCAGGTTATCTGTACTGCCTTAAACACTGCCAAACTTGCCCCTTTTGACACTTTGCGTTGCTTTTCTTGCCTGTATCGCAACGATCGGTTTCCCCAAGGTTGATTCTTCAGGTCCTGAACACTGTGTTCATCATGTTTCCTCGTTACATCTCGTCTTTCGAGAGGTACGGTCAGCCACTTTCTGAAAATGAAACGAGACGGACCCTCGGGACACGGGGGAGAAAACGTCCTTTCCAGTAGGATTAGAGGCGCAACGGCGATCAGACTTCATCTGCACTACAGCTGTTAGATCACCTTTAGTCAGGATTACTCAGTGTCTGTGCTTGGTGATTACTTGTGGGGTGGTGGGGGGGTTGGTAGACTGTTAAAACCCACAATGAGGGAAATTACTCAGTAAGCACTCTGTGACTCACTCCTGTAGGAATTGACTTTGGTCTTGTACAGCGTGCTCTCCGTTTGCACACCGTCTCTCGACGGTTCTGCAGAATCTCCAGTCACGTGCGGAGGCGCAGAGATGTCCTACCACTAGTAAAACAAACAAGCCAGCTGCACAGACTCCGCAGATGTTTAAAGACGACAACAACAGGAGACGTCCAGACCGGCTGGGCGTCTTGGTAACTGCTCAGCTGGGAGAGGAACCGCGAAGCGTTCTTCAGTTTTGGAGGGAGAAGCTGGCATTCCACAAAAGCCCCTCGGTCTTCTCCTCAGCCTTTCCAGACTGACCATATCCATCTCTTTATCCTGTGTCGTGTTTTAGTTGGCAGACACAGATTAACTGTCTGGAATGGAAACGTTCACGTTACCGGAGTGCCACATATGTTTATATTTAAAGTCATTTCCACAAACTTTTTTTTTCCATGTATTTAACCATTTTTAAAGAGAAACAACCTCAAAAAAACACACATACAAGAGCTGGAAACTGTGATTCAACTGAAAATGGTCAGCCCCCCCTCCTCCCAGTGCACCTCTGGAGCTCCCACTCCAACAGCTTAGCAGAGTCAGATCAGGGGAAGAAGGGGGTTAAAGGGGGGAGATGAGGAACAGGAGAGGAGGTATGGTTTTTCTTGACCCGTGAGGCCGACAGAGGTGGAAAGAATGTGCTGTCCAGCCGGTGAACACGTTAACGTGAAGAGGGGAAAAAACTTCCTACAAGCAGCTTTCCCACCATCCCTCACCCCCTCACCCACAGCATACACACGGAGGGCTGGAGGAAGGGAGGGAGAGAGGAAAAGAGTCGAATGGAAGGAGGGCTAGAGAAAATGCAAACTGCAGAGAAACGGGAAAGCCACAGAATACGCTCGTGGTCAACCATATAAAGAGAGAAAACATCTTCAGGATGCAATTCAAACTGAACACACACAGGAACAGATGGAAAACAATAGCGGGTAAACAACGAAGAAATGTGGCAGAGTCTGTAGGACCTGCAGCCAGGTGCCTGGGCACAGCAGGCATCCTGGATGCAGCTCTTTGCCAGGATTCAAGCAAATAGTCCTCCAACTTGAGACAAAACATTTAGTCATATTTTTATGTGCAAATAAAAAAGATTGCTCTTCAATAAAGTTTATCGTCATTCTGTAAGTAGTTTTATTATCTTCAGCAACTGAGACAGACCTTTTTAGAAAAAAGTGCTCAGCCCAGCTGTGTGTGAAGGATGAGCAAAGATTTTGTGAAACTGTGTTAGTGCGCCACTTTGTATTCTCTCTCTAAAATTACAACAAAAAAAATAACAATCAGAGGCAAAGTTTAAATCTGTAGTACTGTTCTAAACAGAAACTAAACTTTTTCCAGTGTCCTCTAGTAATCAGCCTAATCTCCTAATTGCGCACAGAAGATCCAACAGAGAAATCTTTGCAATTTTTCTTAATTTAACTGCCTGCTTCTGCTTCAACACGTCTGTTGGATATTATCAGAACTTCGATTCAGCAACTTCAGGATTTTACCCTTTTTTTAAAATCACTTTTTGATAATGTTCCCAAAGCCCGATTACGCATAACTGGCATGTAAAGACCCCCCATTCTCCCTGAAGCCTAGATGGGTTAAACCTGATCACATGAGGCTTCCCGTAGCTTCTTCAGGATAATTTCGATTGAGCCCATGGAGCTAAGACTGGACCACCAGGTGCCTACCATAAGTTCCCCTCATGTTTGGTTTGAAAACACTTTTTTTCCTCTTAATTCATTGACGTATCGGTCAATCATTGTTTCTTCTGTGTGGAAAAACATATGTTTACTAAAAAGCAACCTTTGCTTTACTTGTATCCTACTTGCACCAAGACCCCTGACAAATCTGTGGGCTTATAACAATGATCCATTTGTTCCACCAAATGGATCGTGCTAGTGCAATCCAAACTCTCAAGTAAAGGATTTATTTCCCCTTTCAAACTTAAAACAGTGGGTCATATTTACTACAAAATAAAACTGAACTGACTTTAATGGCCAAAAGGTTTTGTCGTATTGTTGTATTGGTTGGACAGACAGAAGTTATGGTTGGTTGGTTGGTTGGTTGGACAGTTCAAAACCACAATTTTTGATCTTTTGGTTGTTCATTAGATAGTTTGATGATAAGGAATGAAAAACGTTCCAAATTCCATAATAAAGTCTAAAACCTTTAAAAATCTAAAACCTTTGGTGTGTTTAAGATTCTGGCTGTTTATGTATTCATGAGTAAATGCTCCTATTATATTTGTCCAAACGACTCAGATTTCTAAAATGGTGACAATGCTTCCTGTTGTTTTAGGAAATGGTAGGAATACCCGGCCAGCCTTCAGGGGTCTGTGTTTATCTTGAGTGTGTAGCACGTACACACACGCATGCACCCCCACGTGTATAGGTGTCAGGTCTCCTCTGGGGACTGGTCTACGGACCCGGTTGGAGGCAGTTTACATGGAACAAGCCCACACATGTTTCTCTGCCTCCTGGTTCTGGCCTTGTCCAGTACCTTTCACCACGTCCATTTGGAACTTCGGGTTCCTAATGGCGCCAACATTCCCTTCCCTTTTTCCATAATTTGGGACGACCTCCCAGTAGAGGTCGGATCCAACATGTCTGCCAGGAGTTCTGTTGGAAACCTGGTGTTCAGCAGAGGCCGAAGGGAGGAAGCCCGGGGAGGCACCAGAGAGGGGTCAGAAGGTTCCAGCCTGCCCAGGATACGGCTCCTTTAGCCTGGGATGACTCAACTCCAAAGTATCTCTTCTTAGGAAAACATCCATATCAGTGGTTCTGGTTAGTCATATTTGGCTACTTAAGGTTTGGAACAACTTCCTCGATTTGCAACGCATTTGCTCTTAACCATTTCTCTATTGGTCGTTATGTTTCTGAATCCCGTGAACAGTGTTTTTTTCCTACCCCCCCATTTGCCCCCCACAATTACTGTGTGAGACCATTAATTTGAGTTGACATGTTTTAATGTTCTTGGGTGTGTTGATAGCAGAGGGGAGAGCGTTGTAATATCTTTAGCAGATTGTGGACTCTGTAAACAGAGCCTTTCAGCCCTCTGTGTTGCTAACACCAGCACCTCACACCACACAGCTCCCCATCCCCCTCAGTGACTCCCACCACAACCATCCCACCTCCTCATTACAATCCATCTTTTTCCTTATTTCCATTCTGCTGGTGGAAAATCTGATCTTCAGAACTGCGGAGGTCTCCCACATTAACACACACTTTGTACAAATAACCTTCAGTACCTTGCAAAACCACTCATTCCTATTGAACTCAGATTTTGGCCTGGTTATGTTATGTCATATACAAACTCAAATCAGTGCAGATTTTTAACCACAAAGGAAAAGTATATAAAGTTTTTGAAAATTTTGTCCAATAAAAAAAAGTCCTGCTCTTTTAAGCTGATACCGATAAATAAAAGCTAGTGTACCCAAATGGACTTCAGAAGTCACCTGGAAAAACGACATGGGGAACCTCTGTGTGTAACGTAATCAATATAAATACAGCTGTTTCCTGTGAAGTACTCTGAAGTTCATTAGGGAACATTAGTGAACAACAGGCTAGAGTTGGACAACCAAACCCAAGTTCTGAACATTTGACTTGACACTGTTCAGTTCATCTTCTAAGATTTGAAAGTATGGAATACTTGTAAACTTACCAAGACTTGACTCTCCATCTATAGTAAACGAGAAGGCAACAAGCATCAATCAGAAAATATGCAAAGAAGCTCATGAACACTCTGGAGGAACTGCCCAGGTAGGAGAATCTACTCCAGTTCCAGTTTACGATAAACCAAAGAGACTGAAAACACACCATCTCTTTTCTTAACCTGGACAAAAATCCCATTAGGGGCTGAAAACAGCTTGACACTTGGGTGGACATTCAGCTTCTAGCTAGATGATAACAGTAAACTTAAAGCTATGGCTGCAAAGGCTCCGTCAAAGTTCAGATCTTAACCATCTGGTTAAGATTCCAGGCTCTAAATCGAGCCGGGAATCTCTGGCAAGACTTGCTGTCGGTGTTCGCAGATGTTCTTAATGTGATGCGTACCGAACTTGACCTTCTTTGCCAAATAATATCGGGCAAAAATTTCAGTCTCTACACGGCCAAAGCTGGTAGAGATATGCACCTAAAGACTTGCAGATGTGACGGCAGCGCAAAGTGCTCCTACAAAATATCGACTCCAGGGCTTGCAATGCATGTTGGAACATCGTATAGGCACAACGCATAAAACAGCGGTGTCTTGTTGTGATGCTCAGACGCCGTCTGAAAACCCACCACATCCAAAACCTTATTCCGAAGCCCAAAGTTTATTTTGGTTTTCTGTGGAAGAAAGCAGAATATTTTCTTATGTTGACCCATATTGTGGATCTCTGTTTTCTTTCCATTCCTTTTAGCGGAGCACAAGAAATATGGACATCGGCTTGCTTGCCCTTTCTGTCTTTGAGGTAATTAACTGTTCTCCCTTTTAATATTATCCCGACATAAAGTGTGGCCTCCACTGTGAACAGCTTACTTAGCTTTTATGGGAGGCTCTTTGCACACTAAGGTAATTTATGACAACAAGTGCTCAATGGAATAATAGAGTCCAAGAAGAGCCGACATTTCTCCTGCTGCAGAGTCCGGGATCGAGCCCAAACATTGAGATAAATACTGGCTGAGTTGCAGACAAGCGATACAGGGATTGTCAAAAGAGTTCTTCCCTTCAAGCTTGCAAATAGTTACGGTCATTTTCTGTTGTGTCCTAAACCGGTGCTCACATTCCCGACATAAATAAGCAATAAAAATCCTGTTCTCACTGTGACTGGTTACCTCAATGTAGAGAGGAGACACGACCCAGGAAGCTTTGATAGACAGGCAGAGATGTGGACATATTTTTACACGCTTTCGCTACTCTGAAAAGCCATTTTCTTCATCGTAGTGATAGATGTGATTGGGAAAGCCGAAACAGTACATCCGTGATCTAAAATGATCCCGCTCTCAATCACTTGGTTTGGCCACTGCCGAGTATATTTTGATAATGTAGCCCCGAATCAGCGACAGTGGAATTTTGATGTAATAACATTTATTAAATCAGTTCCTCCTTTTGTGTGTGGGAGGATAAAGTGGATATTAACTTACTCTGCCTTAAGGCTACTTCAGAAATAGAAGATTTAACTTTTTTAAAAAATGGCTGCTCACTAATTTGATGGAACAGATATGTTTTTTTTTGTTTTTTTTTAGCTGCTGTGCAGCTGTCCAAACAGTTAACTACAACATGAAATATAATTTTACGTCTCAGCTCTGCTTTATTTGTATTTTATCTGTGCAACAGCAATAACTCTGTTCATTAATGGGTCTGAGGCATCTGCTATACAGTGTTTTGTAAAATTATGTTCCCTGATTTTATTGATATTTAGTTATGCCAGAAACCAAAACCTCAACATGATATGATTACTAATAATGCTTGGTGTGTCATAGTGAACCTCTTATTTCCCTCTTTCAATATAAAGTCATAACAATATACTCAGGTTTTGCTAAATTTATCCCAGTTTTGATAGAAAGTTACGCTTTTATAATGTGGATTATCTGTATTTTCATATTTAATTCACGCTAGCTAGATCAATTTTACACACACATTTCTAGTCATATCAACCACTAGTGCTTTATGCTAGATTGACATTCATCCAGTCACACTCAGTGATCTACACACATTCATGCAATAATTCACAGATCGGAAGGAAAATTGGCACTTGCCTATGAGCACATCAACATGTTAGAGGAGAAAGCTGGAATTGAACCAACAACTTTCCAATTGCGAGGTGACTACGCTTCCCTCTGAGCTGCAGTTGCCCCACACTTTAATAACGTACATGTAGGAGGAATGACATCTAACCTGTGGGTGGGATTAACCGCTTTCCATAGTCCTTTCCTTTCTTTTTTCTTTTTTTTTTTTGGAGTTGTGTGAAGCTGACAAAGACTTCCCCAGACAAAGGGCATGCGGTGGATGACGAGAAAATTAGAGTTTAGGACTTTTTACTGTTGTTCAAACAGCCTGGGGTAGTTTCTCCAACCGATACTTTCCCCACTCTTTGCAACTTTTTAAAACTTTAATATCTTAAAGGCAGTAATACACACAATCTTGGCACTACTGCGAGAGCTCACATCTATGGTCTTTGTATTTGCCGCTTGAGGGTAAAGCTAGGAAAATTCATGGCTGTCCTGATTTGACTGCTTTGGAAAGTCCATCCAGTAGCGGGTTCAGTAACATTCGGTCCAGGTGTTTCAGCCTGTCGAGCTGCTTTTTTTGTTTTTTTCAAATATTTTCAATCGACGCTGTGAAAATCTTCCGCAAATAGATGAATTCACAAGTGCTGTATTTTATTGTAGCTCTCTGCCCCAACGCCAAATTGTTTGCATTTTCCAGCTGGCATTCTTCTCTATTTTTTATTTTTTTTATTTTGCAAGCCTTCATCTATTTTTCCAATAACTTTGCCCTCAACATGATGCCGTTCCCACCGTGTTACACACTGATCACTGTGTTCATGGTGATGTGCAGCACAATTTATGTTGCTTATAGGTCCTAGTTAAATAATTAAATTGCATTGCCCTCTTACAAGGTTTGTAGAGAACTGCGAGCAGACCTTCGTTCAAAAACGCTTTTCTCGTCACAGCTTCGGGTCCTTGCCTGTTGACCTTTCCCTTGTCTCTCACAACACACTTTTGTGTTGTTCACGAAAGCCACTTGTGTAAAAAAAAAAAAAATAAAAAAAAATAAAAATCTTAAACTTAGCTTCCAGTCAACATATCTATATCTGAGGTTTGCTCCTCCTCTAAAGTAAGTCCAGGAATCTTGACTTCTCTGATTAATGACTTCCTTAATTTTCCAACTGTATTTCTACTGAGATTAGATTACACAAAGAAAGGCAAACCTTTCTACTTATGTCTATTACAATGATTTGGTTTCACTGGGTTTTAATAAGCCATGTCAAAGTTAAGTTGGTGGGACAAAAATGCATATTTCCAATGATTATTTGAACTACTTTGCCTTTTGTGGATTATAAAATTTCTGGACACTTCATGAAGGTTTGTATTTATTCTAATAATACACAATATATCGGAAACAATATCGGTATCGGATGGCATGTTAACATGTTAATCTTGGTCCGATAAATCGATATTAACTACTGATATTTATTTCCATCTTGTTGCCATTTGCTCTATATCGTAAATCGGCACAAATTTATTCTACAATAAAATCTGAAAACAAAGGCCCTAGAGCTCCATCTCTACAGTAAGAACCTAACTAACCAGAGGTAAAGATCATTTCCCGGAGCTCGTAAAGGTTGACTGTGAGCGCCCGCAACAACCCACATCACACAGAGATGAAACCACAAAAATATACACCAGAATTTGTTAGATGGGCAAATAAGATCTAAAGGGGATTTCAGATTTTTGCCAGCGTCAGTAAACACGGAGCAGGAACGAACTCCGGGATCCCACCCAAACATCCACGTCAGCGCAGCGTGAAACCTCCGCCACATTAAAATGACACTCATTCCAAGACATCTTTTAATAGCACGCATGAAGAGCCGCGCACATCATTTTCCCAGCGCTCGGTCGGACCCACCTTGGGAGAAATCCCGGGTTTCCATAAATCAGGCTTAATTTGATATCACCTGACACCCAAATTGAGCGTGAGCCGCGCAGTTCCAAGCGAAAACAGGCGGCGACATCCTGGCCGCATTCTTTCTGCGCGGACCACAGCACCGAGACGGTGTTAAAGAAGAGCAAACACCAGAGCGATAATTGAGAGTCTCGCTTGATTCTAGGCGCTAAAAGTAGTTCAGTCAACCTCACACAATGACAGTGTTTGCTCATCGTTTGCAAAAAAACCCCAAAACTCTCACGGCAGGGTTATATCAGGCCCAAACTACGGTGTCTGGCAAAAGTCGGACTTTAATTGTGAAGCAGTTTTCAAGTGTTTTATTCATGTTTCTCCAGCTTTATTTATTATTTTTTATTTTTTGAAAGAATTAAATATCCGAAACCCAACAAGTACAACTCTTCTGCATTGTGTCTCTACCAGCTTTATGTCGTAATGGCGGACCCAAGTGCAGAGAGGCAGCAGCAGTTGAAATTGTTTTTAAAAATGATGAAGAAAAACTTTGAAAAAATCACAGGGAGCAACAGGGAGGCAGAGCAGATCAAAAAACAGGAATACAGGCGCAAAAGGTAAGCGGACTATCAACGGGAAAGTAAACAGGATATATTATTATATTCAATATGTGATTAAAATGCACGCCTTTCCTCAACGACACAGCAAAATAATCACTTAAAATATCCCTATAAACATTTTTCAGTCGCTGTTTAATCAAGTACAATTATTAGCCCTCAATAACCTTAGCATTTCCCATGATTCAGGATGTTCGGTGTGTTATTAGATGTGCAAATATCTATTATTGTTATTATAATTATTATTATTATTATTATTAGTAGTAGTAGTAGTACTTTGAGTTTTATTGGGGGAATTCTTGAGAAAATCACGATAAACTCCGTGAAATACAGATGTTTACATTTCTCCCTGGGGCGACTGGAGGATGCGTCTGTTTTCTATCCCAGAGACAAGAGTCGTCCTCCTACTTTGGCGAAAACCCACCCAGTCAGACTATATATTTAGGAGACCGACCTCAAACCTCAGTCAGACTTTTATCAGACATTTTGATTGAACATATCAACCTTTATGTGTTTATATCATCTCCCCTCACATTCCCCCAGTCACCTCTGTCGGCGCCCTTTGCCGTGATTGGTTTAAACGACGCCGACTGTAAGGTTTTGCATCATGGTCAGTGTAAATGACAAAGCTGACATCCAAGATCCAAGCGAAACCAGCCTCCACAACAAAGTGCAGACTGATGGGAGGGAAGAGAGGGCAGGAGCAGACAAGCTATGACAAAACAGAGGTGAGAAAAAGGAGGAAGGGGAATCTGTTTTAAATGGTGGTGGTGGGAGGTGGTGGGGTGATACGTGCAGGAGTGTGAGGGAGTGAGGGAGCGGAGGACGAAGAAGAAAAAAAAGAGAGAGAGACAGAAGGTTAAGATTTGGGAACTGGGAGAAAGTGAGCAGGCGGAGCAGGGTGATGCAAAAGGGTGGGATGGAATTTGCTCAAAAGCGGGAGCCAAGGCAAATGTGCAGCTGTCAAGGACTTTTGTTCTCTTTAAAAAAACATATTTCCGTCTGCGCCGAGCTTGTTTCAGTACACAAGCATAACGGGTGTAGGTGTAAACATGCGAGGAAAACCCGTTTCTTCTTTAGAGTGCTGCGAGACCAGAGCTAAACCAGACGCAGGGAAGATCAACGCGTTTTGGTCACATATGGAACAAACTAGTGGTGGGGAGAAGGAAGAGGAGGGAGAGGGTTGGGGGAGCGAAGGGGGTTTGTGGGGGAGATTTATGCACTCAGTCAAAAGTGAAGAGATCCACACAACAGAAGAGAAAACGACAGGAAAAAACAGGAAGATTTGATCGTTTTTTCCCTCAGTGCACCATGTATCCCTCAACCTCCCTGTGGACCCGCAGCCTGAGCACATGTCAGCGCTCCAGAGCGCATATGTTTCTACTATTACATGATAGGCTGTGGGGAAATATAGGAAAACCGTATCTGTGTGTGCGTTGGGAGGGGGCAGAGGGGAAAAAGAGGAGGAGTAATATTGGCCGGGGTGCCTTTTCCAACAATCGGCTCCACCTTCCCTTGCCTGGAGATCTGCAGCGGGAGCTCAGGGACCTCGCCTCGAACTCACCTCCCCGCTCTCCGTCACCTCTTCTCGACTAAAGCAAGAACAAGACCTCAGAGTCAGCCAGACCCGATCAGGAGCAACACTCCTCTCTTCATGGGATCACAACAGCTTTCTTTTCTTAAATTAACTCTTTTCTTTGGTAAGATTCAAGATTGGCTTGATCACTTGCTGAACCCTGATTCTTTCTTTTAGCCAAAAGCCGTTTAACTAAAAATACTTTAAACACAAGAAAGAACCAATTAAAAGAGAATGAGTTAAAGGTAACCCATCCATCCCATGTCGTTCACATAACCCAAAACGGGCCGAGAAGTTGAGCGTTTTAGAAGGGAAATCCCTAAGTCCCCGGTGCTTGGTGACACTATCCAGCTGCTTATGAGGAAATTCAAGATGTTCCCAGGCCAGCAGCGATGTACAAGTGGAGGGAGCCTCTTTTTTTCACACAAACAAAAGACACTGCCTCTTCTTCGAACTAATTCATGCAAGATAACAAACAGCGTACGATCCTCGAATACCTACAATCGACTCTTTTGTCGACGCACGGAGAAGCGTTTCTCCAAACAGGTCCCAGAGGAGCTAAAGTCCTAAAGCAGTCCTATGTTGTGACTCATAACGCTTTGGTTTTATAATTTGATCTATTAGTTGCCGTGAAACCATTCAATATTTGACGACATTTGCCTTTTTGCAACGAGAAAACTGGACAGAATACTAAAGCAAAGTAAGCGAGTAAGCGAAGAGGATGGTTCTGATGTCGTTTGAAAAGTGACAAAAGCAAGAACAACATTGTCTGCAGGTGAAAAAAAAAAGTCGGCATAATCTCACTCAGTTTAAAATAACATTACATCAATTTCTAGGTTGCTGGGTCGGTACTTTGTGGTAACACGACACCAAAATTTGAATGATTTGACATGTTGTTGTTTTTTTTGTCGCCCAAGCACATCCCAGCTGTTGTTATACTTAAAGCTTTAAATTAAAACTTGAAATTAACAAAAAGTTAACATAATTAACCTTGGAGGGGAGGGAGAAGCTCGTTTTTCACCTACTGACTGATTGAGTCAAGTGCCAGGACGCCATGATACAGTAGATTACCTTTTGTGATTCTGTCGCTAATTCTTAAAAAAAAAAAAAAAAGAGCTCCTCAGCATTCTCAGCTGTTTACCTTTCTCATAGTTTCTGTGGGCAAAATGATTAGCAGCAGCTGATTTTGTTCCCTAGCTACATCTTAACATGCTTTCATGCTTCAGTGCCTCAGAGGCATGGAAGAGGGAAACACGTTGTTACATCAGCTGTCAAGAAAACTCTGTGTTGGAATGAATGTAGATAAGAAAAAAGGATAAAGTTGAAACTTTGAGAGAGGCTGGTGGAAATCTGTATGTTTAGTAAATATTTGGGAACGTACAAAGAACTGGAGTTTATTAGTGCGTCCATGAATATTAAATTTTGCTATTAGAAATGTCCTTAGCACAAAACATAAGGAAACTCCTCAGGTATTTATTTGTGGCGACAAGGCTTTTAGTAAATCTTGAACATTTATTTCCCTTCATTCTGGTGCCATGTCTATAAGAAAACTACATTTGTGGTTTGAGCGGCGGAGTTGAGTATGTGAGTTGTTCCCATAAAAAAAAACAAAAAAAAACCCTTGCCTAATCTTCTCTGCCAATGCCAGATAACTTTCCTTGGCTCTGACTCTTGTTTTGTGTCTTCAAAGGATTGGATGTTTGAGGTTAAAGTGTTTTATTTAAGGAACCGGGGGACTCAGCAATGCGTGGGAAAATCGTACACAAACCCAACAGCCTGGCACTTCTTCCTTGTGCCGGCTACCAGCTTGGTCAGACTCTGCTCAGGGACGCTTCGCATCCGTCAACCAGCATTTTGTTAAAAGTCAGTCAATGCGGTTGTGTTGGTCACGCCGGCACAAACAGCATGGCAAAGCTAATACGATAAGTGTTCAGTGGGGTTGAGGTCAGAACTCCAGGCGGATTGTTCCGTTTTATAGAGGTCGTCTCTCCCTCTGTGGGTCGGACATTGACGTCCTGGACGATGGAGTTGGGTTTTTAGGAGTGGAGATGTGGGACTGCCTCTGGCTGACGATGGTGATGAGCCTCGTTTTTCCAGTGAAGGAGATTTCACATGACATCATCACACTGCCTCCACCAAAAGCTTTTTGGCATTAACACAGAGGATTTATGACAGAATGACATCGAAAGCCAAGAAGCAGTGCAGCGAAATTGGATAAAAATGCAGAAATGTACTCACTTTGTGTTGTGTTTCTGAGGGTAGTATTGGCAGATACTAACAAGACAAAGTAGGAGGACACGTTGAGGGACTTTGTTGACTCGATGATATCATGAGTTCCAGCTCCTCGCCTCCGTCTCCATTTGGTTTGCAAAAGAGCTGCATTGCTTTATCAAAGTCTGTAACTCAATGAAAGTCTGTGGAATGAAATTAAGGACAAATCTAGACTGGTAGAAAGTTATCCAGTGTGGATACATTGGTGACTAGCAAGGCTGTGGGAGTCTTCAGATTCCCACAGGGGATATGCCCCCCTTTTTTCCTTTTTTTTTTTTTTCTTTTTAATCACAAGCAACCCCCTGATTAGAGCAACTGAAGATGATTGGTGTTTGTTATTTGGTAAAGCAAGGTATAAGATAGCCACTCAACTCATCTTCAAACTGGCCTGTCGTCAAGGAAACAGTTGCGGTTGCAGTCGTCCCCTGGTTTCTGCCAGCTTGTGATTGTGCATGGAAGTAGGAAAAGTAGAAGGCCCAGTCAAAGTCCTGCATTTAGTTGAGAATGCATGGGAAAAATTGAAAGCAGACGTCCATTCAGTCAACCTGATTTAAAAAAAAAATCCCAGTTATTTTCCTGTCATTTAGCAGTAAGGTGGTATTTTTACTAGTCGTTCACATAAAATCCCAGTAAAATACGTGACATTTTACAGTTCTGTGTGGGGAAAATGTGAAAAATTTATAGTTTTTGTCTTGAAATTCTGTAGATTTGTTTGTAGCCGAACACTGCCAAGCAGGTACTTGATTAGTCAAAATGTATTTTACTATGAATTAGAAGATCAACATACAAACCACCAGTCAGCACACAATATAAATTAAAAACAAATCTCAGGAAAAATGTTGGCTCCCTCTTTGTAAGCTGCCACCCAGCAGCGGGAATTACTTAAACTTAAACCTGTGGAGCAGATGCACAGATGTAAATCGATTCAAGCGGTGATGAATTAGCCTCAGTGCTATGCTAAAAGCCAGGCAGAGAGCTAGCACTAAAGATGCACATTTGGTTCCCTGATGTTTATTGAAACAGGTTCACTGCTCGTCTTTATACCAGCATTGGTAAGAGCATTCCTGATCATTAGCCACATTTTTATGGCATTGAGCTATGAATCCAGCAGAGGCTGCGACTATCACATGTGCTGTTACGACTACACCCACCCTGATCACTTACTCTGTGTTAGAGAGGCAAATTTGGAATCAATTTTTTAGAGTTGGGTGCCGTCCGATTGAGACAGATCATCTGGCAGAGGTAAAATGTCTGCCCAATGAGATTTACAAGTTAATAATAATGGGGGGGAAAAAAATCCATCTCAAGAGGATTCTCTCTCCGCTGTTGGTTTCTTTCTTTTTCTGTATGGGGCAGAAAATGGGGAGGCGGGGGATATGATCCATGTCCATCATGAGCGATGGAGGAAATGATTCAATCTTCCCCCTTCTCTCTATGCTCTTTGGTTTTGTTCTGCATCCACGAAGCCTCCTTTTAAATTCCTCTGGGATTATGGGTCGTAGTTCAGGTATTGTTTGAGCTTTTCAGATGCTAATTGGCTTCTCCCGATTGCAGAAACAACACCCCGTTGCCTTGGTTACGCATCACCTTTAATACTGTAGAATACATAATTTGATGCCCAGCTCAGACAAATAGTTTGAACTTAAGATTCTGCGGCATGGGAGATGTTTTTTGTTTGGATTTTGTTGATTTTATTTCGGACAAGTTTTAAAAACCAACGCATTGACCGTGGGAAGTGAAAGTTATGTTTTGGTATGTGTTTGAGTCCAGATCTTTGATTGTAGAGCTAGGAAGATAAAAAAAAATAGTCGGAATGAAGGGAATATGATGAACATTTGTAATGTTTCAAAGTTTCAGTCCGGGGATGCTGCGTAAATAAACAGCTTTTATCAAACCAATCGAACTTGTAATGCTTTAAAAGTGAGGGCAAATGAAAACGTCCTTTAACTGGGATCCATTAACAGTCACAGTTTTCAATTAAATTTTGCTTGCCTTTGTGGCACTAAGGCAGGAAGTGCGTTATTGAGAGCAGCTTTATGTGGGACGGATCAATAAAATATGACGTGTGTGAATAACGAGGTTAGGAAAGAAGTCGACTGTTGTTCTTAAGCTGCAAGGATGAAAGAACATAAACAAAAGGGTGTGGAAATTTGATTTAATATGCGTGCTTGCATGACGGTTTTGGGTTAAACTTCAAGTCATTAGTCATTTTCTTAAAAAAAACCCAAACAGAACTAATTTAGCTTGATTGTTTTTTACTTGTTTTACAAAATGCTCTGTATTTGTGAAATAGATGTTAATCATAAATAGGAGCAGTGATCAATAATTGACACCATACCGTTATTGAATTCAATATTTACTGAGTTTGAAATGAAGTATGAAAAAAGGAAGTAATCATTGTACAAAGACAGTAGTTTGGCTGCTGGTGACTGTGAAAAGGCACGTTTTGGATTTAAAAACAAAACTAAGCTATTATTCTTAAAACCTTGAACAGGAATACCAAATGTTGGAATCTTTGTGATGCTTAATAGGAGTTTTGTTTTACTCCTCATTAACACAACAAAACCTTCTTTCCATTTTGCGGAGATTACAGATTCAGAACCTCAGAGGAGGCTGTGAAACGTACCGAAGTTTAAGTTGTTCTTAAACGTCATGATAGGTAGCAACACAGTAAATACAATGTTTTCTACATTCAACCATCTAGACTTACATTTTAAAATCTTATCTCAACAGAACTCGGATTCCAGTTTTCTGCCATATAAAGAAAACACAAAAAATTATCCTTAAGAAGTCTTGGATTGGTTAAAAGATGTTTTTTTTTTTTGTTTTACTCAGTGGTTCAAATTCCCAAATTTGAATTTGGAAAAATTATAAGAAAGCCCCCAAGAAATCATCAATCAGAGATTTCCGACCAGCACTGGCCTCAAAATTCAGATTTGTGCTAAAAGAAATATTGTGATAATAATGATATGGATCTGTATGCAATTAATTGTTTCAATTGTTTTTTGCTTTGTTTTTTTGTTTATGTGGCTTTTTTTTTTTTTACTGAATTCAAATGGAAATTTGAACAACAAAAAGTGACTGTTCTTGAGGACAAAATTGGAAATGTGTTTAAATCATGTTTTACAAATAATTCTACTGAACCTAACATGACATAAAGATGAACTTAAAACAGGAAAGCAACGTTTGTAACAAATTTTTGTATTTGTATTTTCGTATTTTGTATTTTCGTTTTTGTAACAAATGCAGAACATATTAAACACCTTTAAATAGCAAAAAATATGGGGGGAAAAGGTGTTTGTTAACATACTGTAGATGATTTATCCAGTAAAAGACAGGTCTAGTCTTCCTTCTGCCAGGGTGTTTAACATCCAGTAAGCCCACTGCCAAGTTTTCCTGCCTCACTAATCTGAGGTTTGACATACTGATGAAAAGTTGGACAGGACGATTCCTCAGCTGGGTTTAGCCTGGGACTCCTGGAGGTAGTGGCAGAAAAGAGGAATTCAAGAGAACCGAGTGCCATGACAGCCTCGGTGACCTCGTTCTTTCTTGCAGGCTTGTCGGTGTAATGAAGGTCATCAGATTCCAGGCTGATTCCACTGAGCAGCGCCAAGTGTTGCTTGATGGACAGCATATTTGCCACAAAGCATAATTAGTTTTTTGTCTATTTATAACAAGTCAGGGCCGTGCGCCATTGCAGTTAAATGTGTTCTTCTTACTTTTACCAAGCATGAAGTTAAGTATCTTTTTTGCTACATTTGAAACAGGGGCATGATGTCTTTGCTTGGGTTAGGGTTAGGAAACACCACTAACATAAAAAGTAGTGTTTTTTGGGGGTTTTTTTTTTTGAATCTTTGGATTTTAAATAAGCTTTAGAGAGAAATGTTGATCCTAGAAATTTTGAACCGCACAATCAGGCAAACGAAAGATCATTTTAGGCACCATCAAATTTGACTTTAACAAAAGACATTCTTCCAGACATTTCTCAGGTCGACACCTGTCTACTGCGCGCCTTTAAAACTCTTCACAAGTTAAATGCTGCTATTGAGATCCCAATTTTGGACAACATTTAGAAAAGTGTGTTCAGAAACCAAGCCATCACCGACTACTACACACATTTTGATCTCGTGTTGGACTCAGTGACTGAAAAGCCATCCTCACATGTAGAGGCAAATAATTTAATTAAGAGTTGATGCACCTTCAAAGCCTAAATCCCAGCCCAACCCAGCATCAGATTAAGTCTGCCCTAAGGTCTCAATGGACCGTTCCAAAACTGCTGGATGCGAAACATCAGCTAAATGTGAACGCAATCAAGACTCTACTGCTCTCTTCTCTGGCCAACGTCTCTGTCGATTCCACGTTTTCTCAAACACACATAAGGGAGGTTTCTACTTCTTTAGTGTCAGTTTTCAGCATTACTGGCTTTGGCCCAGGGTTGTCAGAACTTGGCCGGAAGAGTAAGAAGGAATCATGGACAAAACATCCCCAGGGTCTAAAGCCATTTTTTTAAATTATTATTTTTGTTTGTTTTTTAAAGGTTCTTTTGCAAGCATTGAATGCCACTGCTTGTGCTACAGGATCACCCTTTCCTTCTCCTGCTGTCCATTGTCTTCCATTGTCAAGGTTTCTGTTAACTAAGTCATGCAGCAGACACTTTGATGGTGAATCAACAATATCCATCCATCCATTCGTCCATTCTGGATGCTACATCATTCTTGGTATGCCCTGGAGAGACCATCTACATTCCAGTGCAGCTTTACACTGGTGTAAAAGGGATCTAAGTGAATATCAAGATGGCTTCCACAGCTTGATAATGGATGACTTGGCTACGTTCCGTCTAGATTTCCAGTGCCAGAGCGTCTGCTGTTCTTTATCCTTTATAGAATTTTCCAGTTCAATTTGTGATGGTGACTAGGTTCTTCTGCGAAAATTCATCCTTTCAGAAGTGTGACATCATATTAAAACCCCTCAGCCATGTGCCAAATTCACTGCAAGACTGTCCACAGACTAGTCTGCTGGGTTTTTTTTATTACTATTATTTTTTAATTCACTTAGGTTATTATTTCTGCCCCTTTCTTTTCCCATAAAACTCACACACAGCTTGCCACTGTAGGCTTTAACAAGTTCCTGGGTGTGCATTTTTCTCAGTGGGTTGTGTAGCCAAATAGCTGCCAGCAGCTACTTTTGATGAAGACTAACTTCCAACCTTCCTGCCTCTGTCCTTCCCTCTGGTCTCCCCACTCTTCTTGTAATTTTTCTCAAGAACGTGGAAAGCGCTACCTCACCCTTTCTATAAACACCCCGCCCCCCCCAAAAAAACAAACTTGAAATGTTTCCAGTGTTTTGTTTTTTTAAACAGCAGCACTGGCAGCAAATGTTGAAAATGCTCACTTTCTTTGTGTGTGTGTTCATTTACTTGCTTTGTTTTAGGTGGAATTGACTAATTTCAGACTCGGTGCCTAAGGGGAAGGCGGTCGACGGCCTTCGAGTTGTGTCAATGCAAACAATCAACTGCGCACACAAGAGACGCAAGTGTACAGAATATACATACACACATCCAACATCTGCTCGGAACGTGATGAGGTCCAACCTTGCAACGAGGACGGAAAACAGCATGTGAGAGAGAAGAAAGGGAGGGGGACGGATGGGACGGAGGAATATGAATGGAAGGAGGGAGGGAAACTAAGCAGGAGCGCAATGTGACAGGCATGGAGAGCAGAAGCCTGGAGATGATGGTCTGAAAGCATTAGATCCAGAGTAAGCCTCGTCAGAGCGCGGCACACATGCCCTGCGAGTGTAGCACGCATCGCTGATGCTCACTTCAAAGGTCAGAGCTCAGGCAGGCCAGGAACAGTCCAGACACGCTCTTCCCATCGCAAAATCCGGTCCTTTTGTTCGTCCTGGCCACTCTACATGTCTTTAAAGTTCTTTTTTATCCATCAGGTTTATCTCTTTGAACTACAAAGAGATAAACGGACTGCATCATTCCCTTTGGCAGCAATAGTCTTTCTTAAGTACATCTGTATGGCCTCTTGATGTTGATGCGTTATCTATCTATATGCACTCATATTGGGACTATTTAACTGAAGAATTTTGTTGTCTTATGAGACATTGAGCTTCAGTTTAAAATGGATGTTTCTCAGCTGTATCTTATGTTATAATGGTATTCAATTATCAAAGACACACCTGGAGTGTTGCCTTGATTCTTTTATGCATGCATTTAATTTCCCATGGCAACCATTTAGCTGTGCAAAATCCCTGGGTGGATCTAGCACCGCCCTCCGGTGCTAGATCCACCCAGGCTTCTGAGCTTCTGCCTCACAGAGCATCGCTGCCCCGTGACTTCCCCATTCAGCTCCTTCAGACTAGCCAGCAACAATTAGCAAACACCTGGTGGAACTGAGCATCCGCTGATCTCATTATATAAACTACTTCTCAATGCAACGCTGGTAAGAAAACAAAAACAACAAAAACACTGTTGAAGGGTTAATAGATGACTTCCTAACGGCGGAGTGTCAACTAGAGCAAGTTTCTTAAAGAGACAGAGGCCCAATTTCAAGATGTTGAATTCCAAAGTCAAATTAGTTTTAAGACATATTTGATGCACACAGGATTTTTATAACAACTGAAGGTAGCGTAGTTACTTGATTGTGCAGCAAAGTGGCCTGGAAAACATACAATACTGCCCAATAGCTTTAAACAGAGGTATGCATGAATTGGAAGAAGTTTAAAAATACTACATCAGCATCAAGAACTGCAGGGAGAAAAATGTTGGTATATTTTTAGTGATGTAAAAAATATACAATACAACAACATTTGTTTATGTTTGGTGGAGTAGCATATTTCAAATGGGGTTTGGGAAGGGAGCAACACTTCTCACATCTCTTGACACTGAAGTAGTGGTAGGAGTTCCCTCTGGAACTGCTGCCCAGTCTTCATTGCCAAGCACACCGCCTTCATCCTCATCCTCACTCGATTAACTCTGTCAGATGGCTGCCTCTTTAACAATTGGTCATGTAGCTCCTCCTCCATTTAAAGCCGTCTGGTATCTTTATTATACACTGAGAGTTATAGTTATTTCAAAACAAAAATATTCCCTTGTGTCGCAGGGGAGGGAGGCCAGCAGGGCCTGTTACCATGAAGTAAGCTTACGCTTACTCATGAAGTAAGTACTCTTCATAACTCTTCATATCCCAGCTCATATCACAATAGCTATTGTGTTCTGTATAAAATTGTCAGATTTACCGTTATTAGCGCTGGAATTTTCCCACAAGCACACGCTCCCTCCAGTTTGTTGCACTGGCCAAATGAGATCCTACTTTCCATAAAGCATTTTCCCCATAAAACGGTTTTAACTAACGCAACAGCCATAAAACGTTTTAACAAGACACAACCTCCTACTTCAAAAACGTCTTGTAACATGCTTTTATATTGAATCTGCAAGACGTGGGTTTTTAGAGATGTACAATAGAACTTCAGAAGCATCCAGACACAAACAACAAAGCTCGAAACGTGCAGTTGACTTATTGGATTTTCAGAGTCCTGCATTTAGATTCTGCACACATATGTTGCTTTTACATTTTAGCTCAACTGATTCATTGTCTGGAGTAGACATGGCCGCCTTGTAATGACATAGATATATACAGTATATATATATATATATATATATATATATATAGATATATATATATATATATATATATATATATATATAGATATATATATATATACAAAAGATATCATGCACCTCTGGTAGCTTATAACAGCGACAACTTTCTATGTCCTCTAATTTAACCAATTTGAAATATCTAAATACTTCTTCCCTGAAGCCAAAATACATTTGACGACCAGTCGAGTCAATCTAGTAACATACTTGAGTTCAGTAGGTTGAATAGTGTTGTCTAAAGTAATAGAGCTCAATGTATTAATCTGAGATAACATGAAGTAAGCAGGCATAAATGAAATGAAATAAAATAAAACAGACATTGCGCTGTTTTCTACAAGGGCTGGATCTGAACTCAACTGCTAGACACCAGACAGTAGCTGAATCTTCCACTAAAAAACCACAAACACAAACCTGACTCAGGACTGTTCCCATCAAAAAAAAAAAAAAATGACATCGACACACTTATGTCTTGTTTATGGAGTAAGTCACCTACTTCTGAGCCAGTCTGTTTAAGTCTGGAGCCGTAATAGGGGAAAATCTTATAGACTCTTCTTCTTAACGTTGCCTTTTGTGGCGTAGTCAAGGGGAGTGCGTCATAAGCCACATGAGAAAACAAAGATTTCACATACAAAGCTCTGTTGTGCCACTCAGATCATCGCCATCTGCGGCTGTCTGCATATTCACACCCTTGTTTCTGCTCATCTGTGTTTTCGTAGAGAAAAGATACCCCCCCTAAACTTAGAGCTCATTTTCTTAGCTCATTCTCTTCTCTGTCCCCTCCCTCGTCTTTCCACTGAGAAGGACCCTCCTCTTGTTATTTTTCCAAGTCACCAGCAGACATCTGGATTTCAACTGCAGACCATTACATGGTAACAGGCCCAGCTTTTATGGGCTTTGCAAGAGAAGTGGCAAGTAACAGCCATAAAATGACAGACATCCAAAAGGTTGTACAACAGACACACCATGAATGAGACGGTTGTGCCCGTGTGTTCCCTTCGTGGAAGCTTTTATTAAAATGAAAAAAATAAATAAATAAAAAAAAAAAGATGGAGGCTGAAATATGATGCAAAACAAGGAGATGTGATTCCCATTTCCAGACATGGTGTCTATCAAAACCAACATGCGTTCTGACTCGGCTCGCAGAGTTTGGATTTTCCATAAAAGCGCCGCCAAACCATACTGAGATGTTCGTAATGAATGTGTCGCATGGAAATTATATCAAACGGGACTGTTGAAGGGGACCATTAAAAAGATTTAACTGTTGGTATTGTATATGTTTGTGCGTTTGTGTGCTTGGTTGTGTATTTGAGCACGGATGTGTGGACAAACAACCATTTTCCCAAGAAGCCTTTTAGCTGGAAACTTGCAGAGCGGAGAATGACGGCGTGGCTAGTGCGTTTAAGTCGAGTCTTCTGGGAGTTCGGGCCTGTCCGTGGTCCTCCACCTGGCTGCTTGTGCTTCGTCTTAATGCTTATTCATGCATATTATCAGTGTGAGATTTTCTTATGCAACTGAAAAGGGAACTAAGGTGAGCAGGATTACTCCCTGGGGCTTAAACACTGCAGGCGAATAGTTTGAATGTCTGAGATGGTATGCCTTTGGAATTTAGAAACACAGGATTTATGCACAAGACACACATATAGGGCAGATATTTCCTGGACGTAAAATAATCTGTACGGAGTTCTTTGATAGAAAAATGTGTCCGGTCTGACAGCGCTTCTCCCGGTCACTTCAAGATGTGCTTGCTGAACCATGGGACTAGCCCATGGTTCATGGTTCACAACCTCTTATTTCAAATAGGTGGAGTCCCAAGTTCTCCAAAATCCAAGCATATGGCCTCAACATGTGTCGTACCCCAAAGAATTGTTGTCTGAATGCCTGCCGATGTATGTCAGAGTTTCTTCTCCAGAAGGATTTTATTTAGCTAATTTAGTAGTTGAGCTTTAGCCATAACTTTAAAATAGTGAGTAATGTGTTGAATGTACGCTTGTTCTTTTATTCGGTGCAGTGATTGCATGTTTTTAGAAAAATGTCAATGAGAAAATTGGATAGTCATACTTACATTTTTGGCATAATTTAGTGTAGAATAAACTGGGTTCATTTTATTCTTCAACTGTCCAAAGATATGTAGCGGTTGTCACCCTAACTCCACTCTGGTTGGCTGACCAGCCCCTTGTGATGACTCCTGTCCCAAAAGTACATGCAACTAAGATGACACTTGAACTCAGGGAGATCCAGTAAGAAAGAACCTGAAAACCATCGGAACAACTTGGCTAATGGAGGCAGACCTAGGTCTGATCGGTTTGGATCTTTGTGTTTTATGCTGTAAAGCTGTGCAAAATTTAGATTTTTGCTCCAAACGTCTGAAACCCGTGCTTGACATGACTTAGTAACTTTCTCTTAGAGTGCCTACTTTAGTATCAGCAACCCTGTTCTAAATCCAAAGTGAGAAACCAAGAAGCCGTCCAATGATCCAAGCCAGAACCCACAAGCTGAGTGACCGTCTGGTCTAAATAACAGCTGCTTGTGCAAAGAAGTCAAGAGAAATTTAATTCAGTTTGGAGCAGTGGGTTTGGGAAGCACATGTCCAGAAGCCTGGTCAGTTTTGTGAGTGAGACAACAGGTCGATTTTGGACCACAGTAAGGTACTCAATGTCTTCAGTGCCAGTTTTGGCACGTGAAACTAAAATGTGGAGGTACACCATCTCTTTTTCTTTCCCTTTGTTCAAATTAGGATAGATATTAAAAACAAGTTTAAGCTTCAAACCCCAGTTCTTCAGTTCCTGAAGAGCCTACAGATTCTTGTTAAATTTGACATTTTTAACCAGTTAGTACAATAATTTAGAAAATTTGTTGTACTATTCGTAAACTTTTCCCTTTTAGCTGGAGGTTGTAGAGTACTGTAAAATTGCAAGATAATATTTATATATTGTCTTTGTTTGTGTCTATTTACTCAATTAAATCAGTTTGCTCGCTCCCTTTGGCTTTCTTAGGATCTTTAACTCAAAATAGTCTTTTTGTGCCAATCCTGGATAAATATAAATATACTCTTGCTTCTTTTATACGCGGTAAAGTTCACTGTGTGGATAAGATAAGAATGAATCCTCCAGACTGGTATGAGAATGATTTTTATCTCATTTTAAAGTATTTTAACATAGCTAGTCCAATAGTCCGATTGGGTACATTTTTAAGCTTAAATATCCATGAATTATACACACTTGTGATTTTAAATTAATGTTACTCTTATAACTAAGTGAGACTGACATAAAATCCATAGTCTCACGATCAGCTAGTGTTTCCTTTAGTGGAGCGTTTGAATCAGTCCAAGTCCAGAGCTTCGGTCTCAGTGTCTTAGTCAGAGAAGTAACTGAGGTAAGGGCAGCGTGACCAGGCAAAGGGAAAAATCATGACTGCATACTGCTTGACCCAGATCATCTCACAGTTTCAGCATTTCCTGAACATCCAGCAGCTCTCGTCTGACTGACCATTTCAAGACTGGGCAGATTAAAAAGCCCTTTACTGCGGACCTTTCTGGCAATCGAACAGCTGACATTTCAACAAAGGACGAATCTCCTAAAACTCCAAAATCAGTCTGTGGTTGGTTAGAAATTCTCATAAGTGATGACATTTCCTGGCTTAAATCAGACATATTCAAACATTTAGTAATGGCTTTTTTTTTTTTTTTTAACACAGCATGACCACCGCTACACAAAACAGAAAAACTAACTAATAGAAATGCCGTCGAGTATTACTCAGCTGCCATGTGTGCCTTTGATTAAGAACATTCAGGGGCAGAGAAGAGACACACCAGCACACAGGGCAACGAAGCAGAAATGCATATGTACGACAGAAACTCTCTCCCACATCGTTTTTCATGTTTTTAGCTCCATATTAATCACAGTGGTCTGACACGCCACGGATGTATTTTTCCTTCTGATTTTCAGTTAATTTGTCACATTGTGAATTTCGACCTCAGAAACACGACGGGCACAACGAAAGTCCATCGATCACTAGGGCGCAGCTGAGCAGAAAGAGTGAATAACTAACTAAATAATAAACTGAAACTGGTGGGATATTTTTGTGCACGCGAGCAAAATGTGCCTTTTCTGAATAAGGATAACAATATTAGAATAAGACCTGGAAGTTTTCTGAGAAATTGGGACAAAAGACATCAGTTTTATACAGTCCCAGACTTTTTCCTTTTTTTTCCTCTTTTTTTTCTAGCTTTAAATTTCAGGCCAATTTTGGTGTCCCAAAAACAGTTTCCACCAAGTTAAAGTATCTTTAGGATCTATTCTAAACAAAAATATATTGAGATTAAGCTGGATTTTGTCACCTTCCTAAAAATTTTTTTAGATGATTTAGGCATTACATCCATATTTTAGGAAGGTGACAATTGTTTTTTAGTCAGGTGGTACAAAGAACAAAACAAAAGACCCATCCATCCATCCATCCATCCATCTTCTTCCGCTTATCCGAGGTCGGGTCGCGGGGGTAGCAGCTTCAGAAGGGAGGCCCAGACTTCCCTCTCCCCAGCCACTTCTTCCAGCTCCTCCGGGGGAATCCCGAGGCGTTCCCAGGCCAGCCGAGAGACATAGTCCCTCCAGCGTGTCCTGGGTCTTCCCCGGGGCCTCCTCCCGGTGGGACGTGCCCGGAACACCTCACCAGGGAGGCGTCCAGGAGGCATCCTGACCAGATGCCCAAGCCACCTCAACTGGCTCCTCTCGATGTGAAGGAGCAGCGGCTCTACTCTGAGTCCCTCCCGGATGACTGAGCTTCTCACCCTATCTCTAAGGGAGAGCCCAGCCACCCTACGGAGAAAACCCATTTCGGCCGCTTGTATCCGCGATCTCGTTCTTTCGGTCATGACCCAAAGCTCATGACCATAGATGAGGGTGGGAACGTAGATCGACCGGTAAATCGAGAGCTTCGCTTTTTGGCTCAGCTCTCTCTTCACCACGACGGACCGGTACAGCGCCCGCTTGACAGCAGACGCTGCGCCAATCCGCCTGTCGATCTCCCGCTCCCTTCTTCCCCCATTCGTGAACAAGATCCCGAGATACTTAAACTCCTCCACTTGGGGCAGGACACCCCCCCTGACCCGGAGAAGGCACTCTACCCTTTTCCGGCTCAAGACCATGGCCTCGGATTTGGAGGCACTGATCCCCATCCCGGCCGCTTCACACTCGGCTGCGAACCGATCCAGCGAGAGCTGCAGATCACGATCTGATGAAGCCAAAAGGACCACATCGTCTGCGAAAAGCAGAGATGAGATCCTGAGGCCACCAAATCGGATCCCCTCAACACCTTGGCTGCGCCTAGAAATTCTGTCCATGAAAGTGATGAACAGAATCGGTGACAAAGGGCAGCCCTGGCGGAGTCCAACTCTCACCGGAAACGAGCCCGACTTACTGCCGGCAATGCGGACCAGACTCTGACACCGGTCATACAGGGACCTGACAGCCCGTATCAAAGGGCCCGGTACCCCATACTCCCGGAGAACCCCCCACAGGGCTCCCCGAGGGACACGGTCGAACGCCTTCTCCAAGTCCACAAAACACATGTAGACTGGTTGGGCGAACTCCCATGCACCCTCCAGGACCCTGCTGAGGGTGTAGAGCTGGTCCAGTGTTCCACGACCAGGACGAAAACCACACTGCTCTTCCTGAATCCGAGGTTCGACTATCCGACGGACCCTCCTCTCCAGGACCCCTGAATAGACCTTGCCAGGGAGGCTTAAGAGTGTGACCCCTCTATAATTGGAGCACACCCTCCGGTCCCCCTTTTTGAACAGGGGAACCACCACCCCAGTCTGCCAATCCAGGGGAACTGCCCCCGATGTCCATGCGATATTGCAGAGTCGCGTCAACCAACACAACCCTACAACATCCAGAGCCTTAAGGAACTCCGGGCGGATCTCATCCACCCCCGGGGCCTTGCCACCGAGGAGCTTTTTAACCACCTCGGCGACCTCGCCCCCAGAGATTGGAGAGCCCAACCCAGAGTCCCCAGGCTCCGCTTCCTCAGTGGAAGGCATGTTGGTGGGATTGAGGAGGTCTTCGAAGTACTCTGCCCACCGGCCCACAACGTCCCGAGTAGAGGTCAGCAGCACACCATCCCCACTATAAACAGTGTTGGTGCTGCACCGCTTCCCCCCCCTGAGACGCCGGATGGTGGACCAGAATCGCCTCGAAGCCGTGCGGAAGTCTTTCTCCATGGCCTCTCCAAACTCCTCCCACACCCGAGTTTTTGCCTCAGCAACCGCCCGAGCCGCATGCCGCTTCGCCCGCCGGTACCCATCAGCTGCTTCCGGAGTCCCACAGGCCAAAAAGGCTTGATAGGACTCCTTCTTCAGCCTGACGGCATCCCTCACCGAAGGTGTCCACCAACGGGTTCGAGGGTTGCCGCCGCGACAGGCACCGACAACCTTGCGGCCACAGCTCCGATCGGCCGCCTCGACAATGGAGGCACGGAACACGGTCCACTCAGACTCCATGTCCCCCACCTCCCCCGGGACGTGTTCGAAGTTTTGCCGGAGATGGGAGTTAAAGCTCCGTCTCACAGGGGATTCCGCCAGACGTTCCCAGCAGACCCTCACAACACGTTTGGGCCTGCCAGGTCTGACCGGCTTTCGCCCCCGCCACCGGAGCCAACTCACCACCAGGTAGTGGTCAGTGGACAGCTCCGCACCTCTCTTCACCCGAGTGTCCAAGACATACGGCCGCAGATCCGATGAAACGATGACAAAGTCGATCATCGAACTGCGGCCTAGGGTGTCCTGGTGCCAAGTGCACATATGGACACCCTTATGCTTGAACATGGTGTTCGTTATGGACAATCCATGGCGAGCACAGAAGTCCAGCAACAGAACACCGCTCGAGTTCAGGTCGGGTGGGCCGTTCATCCCAACCACGCCCCTCCAGGTCTCACTGTCGTTGCCCACGTGAGCGTTGAAGTCCCCCAGCAGAACAAGGGAGTCCCCAGGAGGAGCACTCTCCAGTACCCCCTCTAAGGACTCCAAAAAGGGTGGGTAATCTGAACTGTCGTTCGGCCCGTAAGCACAAACGACAGTCAGAACCCGTCCCCCCACCCGTAGGCGGAGGGATCCTACCCTCTCGTTCACCGGGGTAAACCCCAACGTACAGGCGCCGAGATGGGGAGCAACAAGTATGCCCACTCCTGCCCGACGTCTCTCTCCCTGGGCAACTCCAGAGTGGAAGTATGTCCAGCCCCTCTCAAGGAGACTGGTTCCAGAACCAGAGCCATGCGTCGAGGTGAGACCGACTATTTCTAGCCGGAACCTCTCGACCTCACGCACTAGCTCCGGCTCCTTCCCCACCAGAGAGGTGACATTCCACGTCCCAAGAGCCAGTTTCTGCAACCGAGGATCGGACCGCTATATCTCATGTCCATCTGACATGAGATATAGACTTGTGTCCATACGGCAAATCTGCAGCAAGTGATATATTTTATAATGTCAATATGGACCAAGTTCTCAAAATAGAGTTTGAAGCAGACAGACGTTTTGGCTAAGCGTGTTCATTTTTGCACCCCATGAAAACACTGGAGTTGTTTGAACATGACAGAAGTCCACTTTCATAGATGCTCCTCTCTAAATCAAAACCAATAGTAAAAACAATCGCATTTCATTTTTTCATAAAGTTGCAAAGATGATTATTTCTTTCAGATATGTTTTTTCCCCCCCTACTGGTCATCACTTATTAATAGAATCCAATTTTTACAAAAATAAAAATCAGTGAATATATCCTTGCTTCCGAAGGAAGACCATCTACAACCAGAGATGTTGGACTTTTGTTTCACCGAGCTCTCAAGAATGTCAAGAGACGTGATTCTGCCTGGGCGAGTTTAGCAAAAACAAACAGAGAGTTCTTCAAATTGGTTTCCTTCAGACTTTCACACATCTTGAACTTCTTTTGCATCATTACATTCACATGTGTCGTCTGTGATTATCTTAGGAAAAACAGCCGTCTTTAGCGTGAGCTAGAAAACAAATAAACTGAGCCACTTTGCCACAAGTTTATGTCTGTAAATTGAAAGCTTTTCCTTTCATAATGTATTGTTACTTAAATTACCTTTTGATCGTCTTTATGTTTCTTTTTAAAATGATTTTTAATTTGCAACAAAAAAGGTCAAGATTCCAACGTGAGTCAGGTCAGCAATTAACCTCTTCCTGTTATTTCAGATTTTTGCTTTGGAAACATTTGACGGGAGTTTCCACGTGGGCAGACAAAATCAGCCTCTTGTTTCACGGTTTACTTGAACCGTGATGATACGGGGGTACGGCTCTCTAGTTCCCCTTTGCTTTTATCTGAAAATGAGCAACTGCAAATATTGGGAGGGCGCGAAAACCCGCACACACGGAAGCGCTCTGCACTCGAACATAAAAGCACGGAACATGTCTGCAAACTCTCTCTCGCACCGTCTTGAAAATCAACAAACATGCACATGCCCTTCTGCCCTTTGCGCAGATTCGCACTTGACACCTTGTCATGAACTCACCAGCCAAATCCTCAATTGGCAGCGTCCCTTGGCCTGAGGAATACATTTCTGCTCAGCGTGAATGCGACCTCTGAAGAGGTTTTTACAGAAACAGCCACTAAGTTGCCAGAGATGTGAAGCGACCTCATCAATGAAATCCCTGCGCTTTCAGTATTTGTTTTTCTGAATAAAGGCTCCAAAACACATTGGTGCCAATAAATGCTGCAAGCATATCCTCGGCTTTTCTCTTCATGACTCATGTTTAAGCATTATTCAGGAGCTTCGTTTTGAAGTAAAAGTCAGACTTTACCACATAATCTGTCAAACACATCAATAATAAAATCTCAACAGTTTATTACATTTTGACAGTAGACCTTATTTCTGGGGGTACACTCTGTTTTCTATTCAACTCTGTTTACAAAGTCCAAATTCACAACAAATGCCATCTTAAATGACGCACGACGCTGTTAACCTATCAAGAAACGACTAACACATAACTTACAAATTATTAAGTATGTTGTACAGCCTTTGTAGACCAGTAATGAACTGATAAATGTTTAAGTTAAAAGGCAAAAATGGAGATAAAAGCGACAAAGTTCTTGTCAAATATTCACCCACCATCAATAAAGAAGACTCTAATAGCCGCCGTTTAATAGCTTATTAGTTATTAATGAAGTGTTCTCAGCTGTATTGCTACCTATTAATAAATATTTTATGTTGGGATTTTTATTGCTTTACGGTGGAGTGACGATCTCCTTTTTGCCCAGTTACAGCTGAAGACAGGCGTCAGCCAGGCCCTCCATGGACAAGTGGAGCGAGTGTAGACAATAGAAAGATGGGACTTTTAGAGTAAAGTGGTATTTATTTATCATTTTGTGGATTTGTACCATTGAGATTAGACCAAGATAGTTGTAGAACCTCATAAAGATAATTTGTTATGGCCAATGATCGCTCCTTCCACTGGGTGACATAGCCAAGGAGGTGGGCAGAGTCCACCCATCCTTCCACTGTCTATACCTACTTAGTCAGTGTAGGTATATGCAGGAAGACTGGTCAACCAGCATAACGACCAAGATAATTGAGAAAAAGCCTGGTCGTTGGGCAAGTGGCTTGGTACAACCTGAGTGTACCCCATTCCATCCTAGGACAACCAACCATAAACCCACAGCGCACCACCTTGCAGTCTGTGCTCGATATCTGCTACTGTTGTTTTTAAGGTATTTAATTTGGGCTCCAAACACTTTTTCTAATGTCTGTTTGCATGTCCCACCATGGGGGATCCTGGTGTCCTCCAGTGTTTTTGCAAAATGTGAGAACTCTAAAAAAAAATTTAAAAAAATAGGACATGCGCATGGCTTCAGGACTATGTGGCTTTTCAGTTCAGGCTTTTCATCGCCTGTCTTTACGCCTGACATCCAGAGACAGACAACAAGCGGGGGGTAAGTGAAGGTGCGCCAGGCTCTGTTCAGAAACAGTGACAGAGCAGCACAGATATCTGCTGCAGAATTGGGAGATGAAAAAGCTAAGGACTGTTGGGAGGGAGGGGAGATCTGTTTGGGTTGGACCAGGATGCCGAGTTTGTCTCTGAACTAAACTTCTTTTACATGAGCGCAAATCATCACAGAGTTGAAAATACATAACTGACTGACACAATTGATTTGACACCTTTTCCTACAGTCTGTCTACATCTGTTTGCCATCCAAGATGGCGCTGGGAGGAGAGAGGGAGGGTGTGTTAGTCACGTGACTGGCAAAGAGTGGAGATTTCCAAAATGGCTAAAACTATTTAATGTGGCAGTGGGGTTTTTTTTTGTTTTTTTAAAAAAATGTGTTATTCACAAAGCATTGAGAATGTTCTTCATTTTCAATGGAGAACAAGTGTTAGAGCCTGTGTGTGGTGCCCTAACACTTGCATAAAAAAACAAAAAACAAAAACAAAGAAGAAGCATGGGCATAGAAACACAACGGGAAAGTTTCAAAACCTCTCGTCCGCTAATTTGTTCATTAAATATATAATGTTCATTAATAGGAATTAGAAGAAAACAAAATATCAGAACCTTGTTTTGTGGCCACCTGTGAGTTGTCACTTTGTTTCATGTGACTGACCCCATTGACTCTGTTAGCAGCTGGGGAACACCTTGGATCCGTGCGCTGACTGTGCATTAAGCTCCGCTGCACTCCTTTGCTCTCACATGTGGCACCCAGGCCCCGATCTTGGAACCACGCCGGTCCTGCTGGCTCTCAGACCCACTCTGTTATTTTTATTTTTTCGTTCTTTTTGTCCTCGTAGGAGAGCTGATGTCATGAATTAAACATCGCTTGCACGTTGTAATAATTAGAAGCCAGCAGGACGTGCTAATCAGAGACTCGGAATGAGAAGTGAAGTTCGAGGGATGGAGCACATCCCAGCTTCTGCATGGGTGGTGGCACCACGGATGAGACAAATCTGCCCATTTTGTGGGCCTGAATGAAAATGAAGTGATTTTATTGAGGGAAGGAAGGAGTTGTCACCAAGCTACAATGCAAAAACACAACATATAACTATTTATGTTCTCGTTTCTAGTGCAAATACCTTATTATACTTAGTATACGTAATTTTTACTTTGTTGTGAGTGAAAAAAATCTGCCAGTAGAACTAATACTTTTTCATCAACGTTGAATTATTTAGTTAAAACAAGCTCCTACATCTTGCCGAGAAGTTACTTGTATGTTGGCTTTGTGTTAATTCACTTGCTTTGCAGTCGGTAGTGTGTCAAGTAGCATTGACCCTAGGAGTTTCAGCCTCCCAAGATGCATTTTTAGACATTAATATTTTAGACATGATCTACAGAAAGACATGTTGGCTTATTTTCCACGAATTATTAGCCGATACACACCACAGAAAAATATTGTAATACTGAACTGCAGGGCTCCACTTTGATCACGACTTATTTTCGAATCCTTCCTCATACCATTATGGTATTTTGAATAAAAACCCATTAGCTGTTGTACCCAAACTTTATAATAAGCTTTTTAAATTGGTCAGTTTTCTCTCAAGATCCTGGGTTATTGTCATAGTCCATAAATGTTTAAACAAGTTTGAGGCTAGATCTTTAGGAAAGCAATTTATTTCTTCTCCTTACTGTCACCATGAGAAGAAAGACATTTGGATACAATGTTCAGAAATCGAGACTTGAGCATAATGCTGTCCTAGAAACTGCTGGAACGCCATTGTCACCGTCCACAATGGAGCTACATTTTAAAACACATTGACGGAGACGACGTTGACTAAAGACAGCCGCTGTCCAAATTCAACTCCTTCATGCTTGACTTCAAATTTCCATGTGGTCACATGGACAAGACAAATTTCTCCTCCTCAAAAAACAAGAGAAAAAAAGAAAATGAAAACACGTTAGGCTTCAAATGCAAGTAGAATGTCTGGAGGAGTAATGGCAAACCTTTAAAACAACAACAACAAGAAACACAGTTTAAACCGTCTAGCATGTGGTGTTCCACTGCCAGTAATGCCAGTAGTGTTGGGTTGTAAAAATTAGATGCATTACAGACTGGAGACCTCAGAATCCTTCAACTTCACCTGAAATCAGCAGCTATATGATTAAAACGTGGGCGCAGTGTGGTGTTCCAACTACACAGGACTCCCAAAACATGTTAAAACGCACGTACGACTTCATTATGATATCTACTTAATTTTCTCAGTGGCAGCAAGTCATTCACTTCTTTTTTTTTTTTTTTTTTTAGGATCTTTAACTCTGGTGTCCTTTTATTTGAAAGTGCAAAGACAGAAAAGTAGGTAGAGAGAGAGGGAAGACATGCGACAAAAGTCACCAGGCCAGAAATCGAACCTGCGACGGCCGCGTCGAGGACTGGGGCCTCCTCGTGTGGGGTGTCGCTAAACCCCACAGCGCCACCACCGAACCCCAGTGAGTCGTTCACAACGTCCATACTGGATCACAGTGGCTACTTCATTAACTATTCCCGTCCTCGATCGCTTCACTCCTCGCTCCTTTATTCTTTCACAGCGAGCGAGCTTCAGCTGTCGGAGAGCATTACATTATTATGAGGCTCCTTGTGAAAACGCGTGGGGATATAGTGCCTTTCGCAATTAAAGTCGCCACTACAAACAGCCGACAGGGCGGAGCTGGGCTCGCTGGGGTGGGGAAGGAGACATGGTTAGTTAATATCTTAGATGACAAACAGCAGCTTTGGCACCTACTACATATTCTTTCTTCTTTAGCTGAGTGTTTTTATTTCAGGGAGGTTTTTTGTTTTTAATTTTTTTTTTTTTTTCACGAGGCTATAAATCCAAATCCGAGGGCACAGGCTGTGATGCAGTAAATTACACAAAGGGAAAACTCTTGCTTTTAAAGTTTTCTCCCTCGGATTATAATTTTATGGCTACATGTTAAGGTGTAAATTTAGCACCTGAAATGACACTGCTGCTGCCGTAGAAACTTTTGTCGAGCAATAAATAGTGCGCTTCCCAGTAAACGCAGATTGCTCGGCAGCTCCGAGTAATTTGCAGCGACATCAAAGCAAGAGAAACGTTTAAGTTCTTTCAAGTGTCTCTTTAGTACAAACATGTAAAGGCATGCTTTTTTTTTTTTTTAAATCTCTTTGAAAGTTTAAGAGTTCACTTTTTACAGTTTCTTTGCTATTGTTTCACCTTTCGCACGTGACGTCTTCAGAGGTCAAAACATTTCAACTTCTCTTCACGTTCGAAATCGTCACAAAGCCTAATTTCCTTACAGTTTGTTGTGTTATATGTCTTGTCGAGCCTCTTGAGCACACACACACACACACACACACACACGCCCGCACACACACACACACACACACACGCCCCAACACAGACGCTACAAAAAAAAAAAAAAAAATTAAAAATTGCCTGGGGGATTACCGAAGCACTTCTTCTCAATGGTTTCTCCTTGAGCTGTTGTGGTTTCGATTAATCCCGTGTCAGTCAAGTGTCAATGAGAGCTCTTTCCACAAGTGACCATTAAAAGCCTCATTTAAAAAAAAGGGGCAGGGGAGTTCAACAAGATTTAAGAGGAGAGTGAGGCTCTAGTTAACTCTTATAAGAAAAAATGTTTTTTGATTAGTTCAAGGTTTGTTTGTTTTTTTTGTGTGGAAATTTTGATATATACACATACAGATTATTTCCTGCAGTACAGTGTCACAACATACAGTTTGGCAAAGTTCAGCTGCGGATATTGTGAGTTCATGAACTAAGGTAAAAAAAAAAAATTACCTCACAGTAAGCCTGAGGGTCAAGCTAATGTCATTAGGATGTCCTGTACTTTTGGTTAATAAGCATGTATCTAAATTCAAAAGAATAAATAAAAAATACATACAAAGACATAATTATTAACTGAATAGTACAATTTGGCTCTAAAATGTATGCCATCATTAACTTTCTATTGCTATTTTATCCAGTGGGGACTGGTACCCGCCCGGAGCAGATCCTGTATTGGGTTGCCATGACATCGCACGGGCATAATTTGTGAAACTTTATACCAAGTTGCCAAAACCTAGAGAAACATATTACCAACAAGCAAACCACAATCTAATAACAAACCCCTGAAGAACTACAAGGGGGAAAAAACAACTTGTTGAAATCAGCCATTTAGTGAAATTTGTTAACAAGTGGAGGAAATTCAAACAACTGCAAGTATTTACAGGTCTTGACAACCAAAATAAAAGAGTCAACACTGAAACACCAAGATGCTGATAAAAGTCTATGAAAACCCTTTAATGCCGTTATGAGACACACAGAAGGCCTTTGCTATTATTGATGCGAAATTAGCAATAGTGGCAGCATATTCAGAAAACGACTGCAAAAACATAGTTTTTCCATAGATGTTCACGGAAGAAAGTTTGGAGAGAGTGAATGTCATACCAGCTATGAAGCGTCGAGCTGGAGGTGTCGTGGTTTGGGAGGTTTTCAGGGATGTTTGAGAGACTAAAACAAAAACCAAACAACAACAACAACAACAGTTAATCCCCAAACCAAGCAGCCCAGATCCTCATCTCATTGAGAGACTGAGGTTTGATTCGAAACAGGCTGTAATTCCTCAAACGTCCCACAGCTGAAAAAGTGAAGATTGGGGCAAACTTTCTTGAGATGAATGTGAGAGACTAGTAGATGGCGACCTGAAGTGCATTCAAGCAAATGGGGTCAGACTAGCTATCAGGTGGCAGGATGTCCTAACCTTTTTATCACCTAGAAAACACATTGGTATATATACTGTATACATATATATATCTGTTGAGTAAAACAACCTTTATTTTTGTTGCCAAAGTGCAATTAAATCATTTTCTCCAGGGCTGACAGATGAGCTGATGACGCATGAACATTTCTTAGTAAGCATTTATTAATTTCACATAAATAAACACCTTAAAAAACATTTTAACAAACACCTGTGTGTTTTAGTAAGTGGTTGTTCGAGTTTGTAGAAAACATTTAACACCTTAGATTGATAGATATCTCAAGCAACGCTGAAACTATTCAGCAGCGACTACGGCATTTATATAAAACAAACAGTTACCGTAAATAAATAAGACAAACAAAGAAACAAAAAATTTTTTATAATGTAACAGTCACAAGCCAAACACTGACAACTAAACGAATAACACTTGGAAAAGTGTGTAAGCAGATGTTCTGCTTTTCTGGAAGAGCACAAGTTGGATCGAGCTCCCAATTGTTTAGACAGGAAGGCTGCAGCCCCGCTGAGCTCCAAGATCATGTAGAACACAAGAGTCTGCCACATGGCAGATTTACTTAACTCCTTCTGCTCTCTAACAAAGTCCTCCGGGGTTTTTTTTATTTTATTTTTGAGGAATCACAACCAAAGCCCGAGCCTAACTCCCCCCACCGCCTCCTCTCGCTGGCACTTACATCCACGTCGTACAAGGCCGAACATGCATGCATCAGCGTCTTTTTGGGGTGTGGGGAGGATTTAGCTCATACCCTCTGATTTGCTCATTCTTGGCACCGGCGTCCAGTTGGCCTCTTTTACAAGAGGAAATCTGCGCCTGCAATTTTTTCCGGCGCAGCATGTTCAAGGAGATGAGCAGTAGCTGGAAGCATGTGCAGATAGGTGAGAGTGACTCACCGAGCGCCCTCTCATTGACAGAGGATGTCTTTTGTCAAGCCTTTACAGTTAAAAGTAGGTTTGAGGGGCGTCACTTGTTTTTTTTTTTTACTTCGACTTGCAGAAGTTCACTCCCCGTCCCCCTAAACACTGGCCAGATATTTGCCATATAATAATATGGCAGCGGAAAGAGTCACACATTGTGGAATGCAAAAAAAAAAAAAAAATTATATATATATATCGAGTCTTGCCATGGTGCGTCATGCCAAACAGGCTTTAACAACGCATGACAACAGCAGTCTGCAGATGATGGACAGAGAGAAAAGAGAAAAGGAAAAAAAAAAGAATCTCAAGTTGTTTTATACTTTATAGGGCCACCGAAAAAAAAAAAGAATTCTGACTTTCATCTCAGAATTCTGACTTTCATCTCAGAATTATTTTTGGGGTTTTTTTTCGGTGGCCCTAATCCTCTTCCGTAGTTTTCAAATAACCAGAATGATACTAAATTCTTTCAAACATGCGATGCACAAATGTGACAGTTTTTGTTTATAAACCAAATCGCTGCAAATGGAAATATCTGGAGCTAGACCTTGACTCACTCATTTAGGTTTCAGGAGCTTATGTGCTGTAATCAGAAACAAAAAAAGGAGAAAAACCTAACATCAGAGTTCAAACTGTTCTTTCCCTGTTTGGCTTCCTGCATTCAAAATTTCTCTGATCTAGCACCTTGAGCACAAAAAAAACAACAACAAAAAAACATGATTAAAGTGAAGCCCTCCTGCTTTAACTCTGTTCTATAATTTGTCCCCATCAGATCGTAGACGAGCAATGTTTTGACATGAGATCTGTGAAAAATATCGGTTGGCTCTGAAAGGAATGAAAACATATAAAGTGGAACTTTGAATACGTGTAATTTGGCATGTGTAAACTTTAAAAGTTTCTTAACAAAAGGAGCAACATGTTTATATACAGCCACAGATAGAAGGTTTTCAGGTGGGAGCTTCATTCATTGTTTCTGCTTGTTCAGACAGTCTGGTTGTCTTTTTCGTTACCGTGACTTGAAACCACCGTGTGTAAATATAGTTTTATAGTCTGCAAAATGAGCAAATAGAGAAATATCTTCGGAAACCTTTCTATATTTGGCATCGCGATGCAGGGAACTTAATGATATGAGCAGCGCCAATTGCTATCCCTTTAAATTGTTTTGTAATTGTCAGAAATTACATCCATAAACTTTTCATTGGCATTTTATGTGATGAACAGAAATAAAAGTGTGCATAATAGAGAACTTCAATGACAAGCCTTTTCTTTTAAAAAAATAAATAAATGAAAATCCAAAAATAATGCATCCCAGGCATTTGTATCCAGCCAACACTTTGTAGAACCGGACTGAAACTTGTTTGGCTGGTTTTTCCTTCCAAATCAGATCAGACTCGATTGTCAGATTGAATGGAGGTCATATTATGTGAGCATTTTTCTAAAGATCTCAATTGGATATAGGGCTTGACTTTGACTGTGCCACTCTAACGTGAATATGCTATTATTCCTGCCATTGGATTGCAGTTCTGGCAGAATGTTTAGGGCGACTGCAAGGTGAACTTTCCCCTTAGTCAAGTGTTTTGCAGCCTCTAAAATTGTCTTTCATCCAGAATTGATGAATATTGTTAGTTTTCTGCCACACATAGCATTGTGTGGCCTGGTCAAAACCGAGTTTATTATTTTACTCAGTCTCTAATGTTTGCCCAAATTCTATCTTAAAAACAACTAACTTCCACTGCAAAGAGAGAAGTGTCGATCCGAACGGGGGCAGCTGATCACGTTTCTTCAGTATTTGGAAGTGTGGTCCACTCTTACTGAACAGCTACGTTCACCTTCGCCGTTGCCATTGCTAAAACTATTTGCAGACAGACTACAATTCTAAAACAGTGCAAAAAAAAAAAAAAATCGCAACATCATCGTTCACAACTTCTCCTTCTCTTCACCGGAAGAAATTCTACCAGAGGAATCAAAGTCAATGGGAGAAACCCCAGTGAAGCGAGATTTGAATGGAATGGCATAGTGTTGGAAGGTACCGTGATGGCCGGGTGAAGCAGTTTACATGAGACCAAAAAGTTCAGTTTTAGTCTCGTGTAAAACTAGAAAAAAAGAAAAGAAAAAAATATCTTCTGAATGTTTGCTGTCTTTCCAAGAGAGGCTTTACTCTTGCCAGCCTTACTTAAAGCTGGGCTCACGCTGTACGATAATCTACACCACATCATTTATTCGTGATGTGTTTGTTTCCGAAGTGATTCTGTTGCAGCGAGTGAGCTCAGCAGTCTAGAACCTTCCTTTGTGCAGTTTGTCTGGACTTACTAAATTGAGCTCAGACACTGAGATATGTTAAACTGCTGCACAAAAAAAATAAAAATAAATCTGTCCAAGCTATTAGGGAATCTTGTCCATTCCCTCCCATTCAGTTCCTCCATTGTTTGCTCATAAAACCTCCATAATGACTATGTAGCGTTGCACTTTGGCAGCTCTGATTTCCACTACAAATACCTTACAAGCTGCTGGCAAACACCAAGGGCTTCAGAGATATTTTATTTGACATCCTGAGAATCACAATGAGTTACTTGAACATTGGATGACAGTATGGGTCATGTTCTGTAGTAGATCTTCATATGGCTTTAAATCCAGCACTGACACCTTGTCAGCGTAGATGTGGAGTTACTACATCAGGATCGCTGATCAACAATTTCCTGTTTCAGACACTGGATCCTTTCTTTTTTTTTCTCGTAGGGGCTTTTTTTGGTTTTTTTGATGCATGATTAAAGTCAAAGAGACATGAATTATAGTCATTGTTATTCCAACATCAGATTAGTCAGGATGTTTTTGATTAAATTCAAACAGAAGGGAAGGGCTTACAAGTTTTGTTTATTTTTTTATTTTTTTGCAAACTTTGAAAACAGAAAAGAAATGTCTAATGTCATTGCTATCAAGAAGAATGGCAAGTTAGACTTTTTAAGAATTATTGCGTGGATTTATATCATGTCACAGTCAACGTTTCTCTCAGCTAACGCATAAAATAAAAAACAAAAAGTCAATGAGATGAAAATTAGAAGTCAGAAATAAACATGACTAACTCTAAAAAGTGGGGTCTGTTCTGTGTTTCAGAAAATAACTGCAGACATGTCCAGATCTGGCAATCCATCCCGAAAGCAGACAAAAAGCTAAATAAAGTCTACAAAAAAAACCAAACATAAAATGTCATTTTACCTACAGAAGGCTATTTGTGATGTTATGAAAATGCATGCCTGTACATAAAACAGAAAACGTGTTTGTGTATTTCAGAAAACGTGTTTGTGTATTTCCAAAAGATAGAGGAGCCTCAAACCAACTGCGAAGCTTAGAAGAATCATGGTGCGAGGATGCTTTGTTGCAGCAGGACCAGGCCAGCTCACAATCATGGAGTCTGTCATGAATTCTACCAATTATCACAAAGTTCCTAAGGAAGATGTGAGGACCTCTGTGAATAAGTTAGACCGAAAGCGGAACTGGACTGTGAAACATGACAAAGATCTGGAGCACAAGAGGAAATCCCCAAAAGAGTGGCGGAGATTGAAGACCTATAAAATCAGTCAAAGCCCAGATCGTGATTTCATTGAGGTGCTGAAACGGGCAAAAGAAAATCTCTCAAACGTTTCATAGCTGAAAGTGAGGAGTGGGGGAAAACGTTCTCAGACCGATAAGAGAGACTGATAGATGCATCTCACTGAAGTTATTTAGGTCAAAGGAACTATGATAAGTTAAGGGGAAACTTTAACGTTGTTCTCAGTTTGTGTATATTTCTGCTTAATGAGTAAAATGTGGCTATTTATTTGTTGTTAACTTGTTACTGCATCACTACCCCAGAGATAAATAATAGTAATTAAAAAAAAAATTAGACAACGATATGTGAACATTTCACTTGAAACAACTGAATATTTTATTGTGGCGTTTATGTTTTAAGGCAAAGTATTTAGGTCTAGATCCGTAAATGCCAAATGTAAAAAAAAAATGTAAAAAAATGATTTCAAATGATCTTAATTGAACGTATGTTTTATAAAAAAAAAATGGAATCCAAAAATCCAATCTTGTCCATCAATATTAGAAAAAACAGCAAAATATCCTTTTGGCTAACATTTATAATAGCTACACATTGATTAATTGAACATGTTGTGAGATCTTGTTGTGAGGTCATGATAATTGTTTTTACATGACCTTTTGCTAGGATGTTAATGTATGTCTGTCTCATTACTGGAGGAGCCATGACAGACACACCTACCTCGCTGGAGCCGGAATGATATTAAGTCTGTTTTGTTTGCAGAAAATCTGCCGCATTTTATTTCTTTTTTTAGGTCACAATTGAAGAAGACACATAAGAAATTAGGCCTGCAAGATCAATTTGTTCTCTTCATATTTCACACTTTATTGTTCACGCCTTCAAACGAAAAACACCCACAAGATCCTTTTTTCCAGCCACTATGCAAAGGTCGCCTTTAAAGTGGCAACTTTTATCCAGTCAATAAAGGTGTGTTTGTCTGGATCCCACACATCTCCATCTGCAGAGTTTAAGAAAGTGACGAAAACCTTTCTGTAACTCCAAGCACGCCTTCAGAAATGCTAAACCTGCTGTGCAAAAAGTTGAGCTCAAACCACTTGAGGAGATTCTTTGCCTCGAGTCATTTAAGTTTAATAATTCAAACAAGGATAGAAACAATAGTTGTTTACTGAGACACCCTCATTTGGGTTTTACTGATTTCCTTTTATTCACATGATCACTAGTTTTAACTTGAGCTAAAAGAAAGTGTAAACGTACCATCTCAGTTCATTTCATGACATTAGTTCCCCTAATTAGGTAACTATGTCACCACCGACAACAATCTCTTTAACTATCTCGACCATTTATCCTGACAGCTGAAATTACATGGCATTTCCTTTCAATGTAAGGACACTGAAAACACAACTACTAGCTCTTTCACGCAAGGTGGCCGCTACAGTTGGCAGCTATTCAACAGCTATTTTCTTCTGTATGTGGGTGTAGTCTCATTTAAGTTATTTCTTTGGACTTTGATGTGCCCCACACAGTGCCACCTAGTGGGCAGTCAATGTAAGTGCAAAAAAAAAAAAAGAGGAGGAAATACAGTATCTCCAAACCCACAGTCAGCAGTTAGCCAGAAAAACTGGGCTCTGAATTTGTTGTCAGTATACATAAAAAAAGACAATAATAATGTTGGCAACAGTCATTAACAATTAAGACTGAAGTATAAGACATGACAGCAAGACCAACAAAAAGGTAAAATGTAAAATGAGCATTGTGCTATTGACTAGACCATAATTTTTTGTTATGTTCTATATTTTTTTAGGACTTTTACCATTTTCTGAGATTGTAAAATTTGATCAGGGATCTTAAAATCAAACATCTCCTGAGACAAATGACTCCGAATTAATATTTTAAAATGACTAGTTATTTTCCGTGAGTGCAAGCAAACATGGTCTCAATCTTTTAATCGTCTTTAAATCAATCAGTCATGAGTTGTGAGTTTGTGGAGGAACTAAAATGCAGATAGGAACTGGGAGCACGGATCATGTTGAATGTTTTAATGAAAAAAAGACAAAAAAAAACTTACAAAAACCACAGGGAACACAATGAGCCAGAGCCGAACAAAAACAGGAATCCAGAACAAAACTTAAAAAAAGCCAGAAGGGCAAACCAGGGAAGTAGAGGAATTAAAAAGGAAATAACAAGATATGATGGGAGGAGCCAGCAAGGAGGAACTGAGAATGAGTTGTGTATCTACTGGGGAGGTTGATTACTGAACAAGGAACAGATGGCTGATTAGAAACAGGTTGCAGGTGTGAGGAGAAAGAGAGAAAGAGAGAGAGAACATGAAAAGGAGAGAGAAAATTGGCAGGTTGTGGGAAAGTACAAAAGGAACTTGGAAATTAATCTAATTCCTAAGAATGTCTAGACATAAGGAACGTAATAAAACTAGAGTAACAGAATAACTAGACACAAGAAATAAACATAATAAACTAGAATCACTAAGGAGGACTGAGCTAAAGTGAAACAGAAATAAGGCTGATATAATCAAGAGAGAATAAGATGACAATAAGTTCAATTGAATTAAGAGGGGACAAAACTTTTTGTGTATAATTAAGTTATGTAAACTTTATTTTTCAGATATACTGTTTATGTTTTAGCAATATAACCTGAACTCGATTGGATTGTAAAATTGATTTGGAATGTGTTTAATTTAATTTTAATCCGTCTACATGATTAGATAGAATTAACTACATGTTTGTAGCTTCAGCTGTTTGTCTTGTAAAATGCCTTGAAGTGAAATTGTATAGTTGGCGCTATAAAAAAATAACATTTATTGAACTGAACAGGGCTTATGTATTGCAACAGCCAAACACCAAATATAAAATAGTTATGAATATGTTCCAAAAAGCGGTACAGTTTTCACAAATCTTAAACTGTGGTTCAGAGAGTCTTTGTTCACTGCAGCAGAAGCAAATTTAAAAGTGTAGAATTTGTAGTATTTTGTATTTTGAACAAGAGGTGATCAAATACACTTAACGCTGGTTAGGAAAACAGTAAACTAAAGTCCTGGGGTTTAGTGCTACACCTGATTCTCAAATCAGAAATCATATTCAACATCATTAGCCCGTTGTATTGTGCAGACCTGTGGGCATGCAATTAATCCCCAGTGGTTGGACGTCACACTTTACAACAGAAAAAGAGAAAAAGGTAAATGTATGTCCACCCTCTACTGGGCTCACAGAATGGCGCCCTGGGCTGTGAGCCTTATCGCTCAACTTCAAGCTCACCTGTTACTGAGTCTCCGATATTCACACCAAACATTGAGACTGACAGCAAAATGAAGATCAAATTCCATCCCATTTAGGCTTTCATCAGTCTCAAATGCAGTTTGGATTTCGCGCTTTAATCCTTCCCTCAGGGAATGAGAAAAGGGAAAAAGAAGAAGAAGAAGAAGAAAAAACAGAACCCAGTGTGTCGGGAGTTGGAGGCGTGAAAGTTTTCCCTTCAACTTTTCCTCCCTCCCCCGGCCAATAACAGGGGGAGCTGTAATGAGCGGACTCCTCTGATTTGTCCGGGTCAGCTGTCCGGGACGTGAGTGACAGGCCGAGCGGAGGGCTGGTAGTCTCCCCTCCCCACAGCCCCATCAGCATTGCCCCCCTCTGACTTTGACGGGACTCTGCGTGACGCGGCTGAAACAAGGGGGCAACACTTGAGCTCCCAGGCGCAGCGGTGCGGGACAGTTCAGAAGAGCAGAGAGGAGAGGAGCAGTGCGGGGAGAGAGAGAGACGGAGCTCACCCGTCAACCAGCTGGAGGAACCCACACTTACAAACCCCCTTATGGCTGCTTGAGACGTACCGATACACCCCCCCTCCCCCTTTTTTCTCTCTTTCTCTGGGACTTCTTTGGACTTCTACTTTTTTTTTTTTTTCCTCGTCCTGACCAGAAGTTATAGCAAGTCTAATTAAGTTGCTCTTAGTTGAGAAGTGAATCCACTTGCCGTGGACGGCGCAAGGCGGTCATGGATACCCATATAAGATGGAAAGATAAACGGAGAATAAGGGACGCCCAGATCACTTTAGCGGCGATTCTGCTTTTTGTCACGTCGCGTGCAAGTTCAGGTAAGATGCAGCAGCCGTGTGATGTGTTTGGGGTCCACTTTGGAAAAAAAAGTTTTCCCCTCAGTGGGTCACTGATGAGCGCCCCTCCTCCTCTATTACTGCCTTAACTTATTCAGCTTGCAGGGTCAGGAACTTTAGGGGGACTTTGAAAAGTGTGGAACGTTTTTTGCGATTTTTGGAAAAGTTTTTTTTTTTCTGTTGGGAAGGAGCTAATGATGATTTTGCTGCTTATTGCAGTGGCGCCACCAAGGGTGGACCAAAGGGGGCAATGGTTGCCAGCACATATTTGCCAGTCACTTGTATAACCATAATGTTTTTATTTATTTTATTTTTATTTTTTGATGAACACTAATTAAATACCCAAGAGAACAAGCTTTTACTAGTTGTAAAATGTACATGAATTCATTCATGCATATGTAACTTTTGGTTTTACAGTGTACCACTTTCGACTAGCCACCATTCACTACAAATACAGAACCATATTAAAACTCCTTATGTCCTGCCATGACTTAATTTTTGTGTGCCATTCCATCATCATTATCAGTGGTCGCCATCTTGCCGTCCCTTTTAAAACTTTCTGCAAGTCTCCCTGTTTTCAGTTATTCACAATCCTAATCATTTCTCGTGGGGAGGCACTTTTTGAATGCTTCATATTTTCGCAAGCCTTTTTGCAAAAATGAGTTCTGTGGTGCACTTCAAGAAACTTCAGTGAGGCGCTTGCTGCTCCAGTTTCTTCTCCCTCAACAGATGGGAAGGATGGGAACAGTTTTCAGAAGATGGGAGGGGCTGTAGCTCCTCTGAAGTGGCAGGGTGGAGCGGTTTGAAGGGCTCCGACGCCAAGGGACACGGCTCTTAAAGTGCTGGGGTCCCCTCTTTTCTGTCGGTGATGGTTGTGTAACCGAGTCCACAAATATCTATGCAAAACGTTAGAATTTCATTCAAATATGACTTAGAGCTCAAATCCTTGATGCATCGTTATGTAGAAGGTGACATTTAAGAGGTTTTCTTGTCTCTTGGAGGTCAAGAAGTCAGGCTTGGGTCTGGCCTTTAAGTATTATTAGCACCTTAAGACGGCCTGACATTGCTGGTGGTCTGCTGCAATGTTCCGACACCAGTCTTTGAGCTGAACAGGTGGCTTCTTCTGTATGTTGTACACAGGAAGTGTCTGAGATTGTGCTGAACTTGTGAATTAGTAGAGCCATATGACCACTTTAGTGTCCGTTTACAGCAGAGAAAAAGATTGTTTGTTTGTCCTTTTTAGCTCATATGCATGTGAAGTAGTTACGGTTTTCTCTTCAGTTTCTTGTTGCTTGTCCAAACTGTATAAATGTGTAATATTTGGATCTACCATTGGCTATTGCAGAATATTTGAATTGCGATTGCTTTTAGTGGATCAAAGAGGAGCTGGATCTTGATGCTGAGGGCTGGATAAAAAAAAAAAAAACATCTATCAAAACTTATATGACTCATGTAAAGGATCCTGAGGGCACTGATATGCTTCTTGAAACTTGAAGCTGACATATGCCAGTAAAGACTCGATGATTGAGTGGTAGTAACATAGCAAGTACACGAAAAGCCTGTGTAAACTAATTATCTCCTCCGTCAACGTTTTTCACTTTTACTATTGTGCTCTTTGTCATTGCAAAGTACAGCGTTGGTAATCTTAAAACACTGTGACATGTAACATTTCACCCTCAAGTCAAACAAAGTTTAACTTTCCTATTCCTCAGCTGTAGTAGTCTTTTTTCACTCATAATTATCAGCCTCTTACTACCCAAGGCTAAGTTTTAGTGCAGTTCCTTTGAAAGGCTTGCACAGATATACAATAAGGACATCGCACGAGGTATAGCTGTTGCTATGACTGCTTGAGAATGTTGACATTTGCAATAAACATGTTGAAACACAAGATGTTTTTATTATATACATTCCATATTGATCACAATTCCATGCCTGAATGAGATAATTGCATTATCACAGCACTTTAATTAAAAACAACAAAGTGGCAATGGCTGTCGGTTAACAGTGTTTCGCCACAGCTATGAAGGCCTTTATATTGGGAGCTAGCGTGCCCTTTCTGTACATGTAATTAACCTAGATTTTAAAGCTAAATGTTTGGTTTTATGGAAGGATTGACAGTATGAAAAGTTCTTTGTCTCCGAGTGTGGGGCCTCTTCTGGACTGGTGACCTCTTGCTTTAGTCTCCTTTGACCTGGAACAGAACGAAATACATAGAAGGCGAATCGATTCTCTAAATAAGAGAAATGTTTTCTTAACAAGAACACACTGTCAATAGGGCACCGAGGTTCGATTTTCAATGTGATTTTTACACAGAATTCAAAACAGGAATTGCTAAGCTAACTATAGCCTCTTGTTCTTGATCTAACATCACTGTATAGAACTTTATCTTTTTATAATATTGTATAATATAGCTTATCATACATTTTCATATGGGCTGTCATTTAGCTATATCATTTAAAATAAGAAATAGGTGTTTTGTTATCAAAACCACCTTTTTACATAGGTAAAGCTCACTAAGTTGTAATTTATCATTACTTAAAGCATCTTACTGAATTACAATGTAAACAGATCACCTTTATCCAACTAAACTGACTTTAATAAGGAAAGTTCAGTTTTCACAGTCTTGCGTTTTTGATACTGGCCAAACATTTACTCATTCCAGCCCAGCAGCCTAAACTACTTTTCAACCACATTGAGATTTCAATAAACATATTTTCATGCTACAATTACATGTTGTGTAGACAGAAAGTTTTTGTTTTCAAGAAACTATTTATTGGGAGTAGACTTCGTTGAGAAAAATATGTTCTTCTGAGGTTAGCCCACTGTGCTAACAAACTTAAGCATTTTTTTTTTTTTTACGTAAAACTTTGTAATTTGTAAAAGTAAAGTAAGCAAAAACAAAATGGTATTTGATGTGGTCCTACTGGTCTTTATCGTTAGCTAGTTCCTCCTGGTGTTCTGACAACAAAAGAAGCTATTAAACCAGCTATAGAGAGATTTGCTAGCAATGTGTAGCCTGTTTACATATAGTGTGTTAACATAATGTATGCCGAGTTTTTCATACTCCTGTTGATGGAAACAAAATACCCAGATAATCATCCCACTGAAAGTTAATCAGGCTATGCTAGTGAAAGTTCATGGCTCATTTGGAACGCCATTTTGTTTTACTGTTAGAAAGGAATCTTTAAGACTTAAGGGAAACGTATAAATAACACCAGGCCTGTAAGTCACTGAGACAAAGAAGGAGAAGAAAGGTCAGAGTTCAAAGGTGATTGCTAGATCTTTCATGTTTGTCAAGTTTAGCATTTTATCGCCAAAAGGCTGTGCTGGAGGAAGTGAGACTAAGATGAAAAGTCAGGTTGCATTTAATGAAAAGAAGCTGCACAGTGGGATGTTGAGGAACTTTGAAGTCTCTTTTCCAACCTTATCATTTGCCTTAGATTCAGAATTCAATGATGAGCGTGTCTTGCTACAACCACATCCAGGTTGTAGCAAGATGATGTTTAAGACTGCATGCAAGCAGCAATGTTTTCTTTGGATTTTAATTAATTTATTTCCATCTACCACGTTTTATTTATAAGAAAACCTCCTGGAAATGGTTTATTTCTTATTTTCTTTGAATTGGATTCAATTGATTAACCAAATTTCACTTTTAACGTTCTTTTTCCACAGCTGGAAATTCACACAGGAACAGAAACCAGTCATTAGAAATACTGAAAAAACATTCTTTGAATACCTTGCGCAAATGAAAACAAAGCCATATGTTAGCCAAACCCATAGGTGATGTATGGCACCAGTCGAGGGGCAGTTGTGTTTGGGCAACATCAACCATATATTTTCAGGAAATAGGAATTATGCGATGAACTTATATGTGTTTAATCCTAATGCAAGTTTAAAAGGGATGAACAGAAAAGCTTGCCGTTTCTCTGAACGCCTCCCCATCTGGATTCAATAAGTTCCATTGTGCTGTCTGCTAAGCCCTCCAAAAAGCCAAAGAAATTTCTTCCAGATGTTTTCCTCCCATTCTTGGTGGAACAGAGAAACCATGAAAAAAAAAAAAAAAAAAAATCTCAGTTGCATTTTCTTTCAAGAGAAAATACGCCATTGTGTGTTGGTTTTAGAGAAAATTTCTAATCAAATAACAGTGACACAGTTATAGAGGGGTTTAGGAGTATAATAGCAGCATATGCCTTTTATTTACCCAGTTTTGTACTCGTTACAACCAGGGTCATTAAAAGGTTCTTTTTGTTTATGTGGGCTGACTTTATGGCAGGGTGAAAGGTCTACTGCAGCTGGTTTTCATCTAGAGTTGCCCTGTGTCTGGACAACTCTTCTTCAAAAGGATATTTTACGTATTGGTCATTTCTGCCGTTTGGCTTTGGCTTTTTGACGAAGCTAGTAAATAGTGAAGTTCAGAGAAGTGACCCAGTGCCGGCAAGATGAGCTCATAGGGTTTCTTGGTGTTTTATGTGCAATGATAGCAGGTGGTTTTCCTGGAGCGTGCTACTAAACAAGGCTCATCTTGATTTATGAAATGATACTGATTAATGTCTCTTACCTTATGAGAGTACAACTTATTGAATGCTGGAGGAAGGACTAGGTTTAGAGGGTCATCTTTCATCCAGTTTAACCACCTTCTCTTATCCAACTCAGACTCATTTGGTGGAATTTGGGTCTGCTGGTTCTTACACAGTGTCTTTTAGCTCTCCTGAGGTCATGTCCGACAATATCAGATAAGCGGCCATGAGAGAAAGTGGCTTCTTGTGTGTGCCTATTGCCTTGGTGCCGAGGAAGGAATCTGGGGCTGCATGGAGAGGCAGTGACCCTGTAAGTGCATGTGCCACTTCAAGTCTGTAAATGCAGGCTTTGTGGATAAGAGACGCTGTAAATCAGCTTTAATGCATGATAATAACATGGCAGATAGAGCAAAATATGCACGACAGATTTTTGACCCAGTGACAGAGTTAAGGAGATCCTTTGTTCGACACAATCAGCGTATTATTTGCCATGTCCTGTCGCAGGTTATCTTCAAGTCTCATTTAGAATAAACATTTATCTGTTGTTTTAAAGTTGTCATGGTGCAGAGCGCTTTGTTTTCAGCAATTTTTCTCATTAGTTTTTCTCCCTATGCGCATCTCTTCTCCAAATTAAGTGTTGGCCGTGCTACTTTGTGATGCAACCCCAAACACTTGCGTTTGGGATTTATCTGTATGCTTTGAGTGAAACTCTGCATCTGGTCCAGACTTACAAGCTCTGCATTCACTTGAGCTGTAAAACAGTGCTTTTCTCTGTAATGGGTATTATAATCATTGAGCATGGAAAGCAATGTATGACTCATCCTTTCCAACCCCATTCCCCCTTCTCCAGCCAGAGCCTAGCCGCAACTTTGGTTGCAGAAAACTGAGTGTAAGCACATTTTTCCAAGTGGGAAGAAACAATGGTTTCTGGTCAGTCATGAAACTTTACTGTAGTCATATGTACTCTATTTTAAATTTATTAGGTGATGAAATCAGTTGAAGTTGTAATGAGAGGACATATATAGTAGGACATGGTTTGCCTAGTCAGCGGGATTTTATTTTTCTCCGGGAAGCTTAATTCATTTGGTCTTGTTGCAACAAGGGACTCAACTAGAGCTTTACCGCACACCGGCTATGTGTTTAAGCAGGATTTAAGAGATTTTTCCGACGGAACAAACTATTGAATATGGACAGAAGTCAATATTTTGTTTAGTTTAGAATGAAAACAAAAAATCTTTGAGCACATCCTACGAGATGTAAAGTACAAAAGCATGGTCAAAGCAGGAAATCGAAGGATAAAACACATGCAAACTTTTAGGAAACAGTGAGGAATGGAAGACCATTAAGGCATAGAAGTTTTGTACTACATATCATGTGAATATGGGCTGCAGTAATGTATAATATACAACTTTTCTTTACCCAATTATATAAAAACACATATGATGACGCAGAGCAGTTTTCCTTAGATATAATGGCTTTGTGTTTTTATAAGGATGTTCTTGTTTTGACCAATTAGGGTTGTGCGTGATACACACCTCTTCTTGTTGCTATTGACGGTATGCTTAGTGAGGTCCTCAATAATCAAGCCCTGGTCACAGCTAGAGTTTAAGCCATGCGGCGACGATTAAACTGTTTAGAGATAGTAAGTCCCTAGAAATTTCGTGTTTGGGGAAGTTGAAGAACGAGAACAAACCTTTTAAGAGTTGAGCTAATCAGACCTGGCCTGGCCTTTCTTGGGAGATTTGCCTAGGTTCCCAACTCTTGTTCACTCTGTGGGTCTTTCCACTGCAGCTGAGGAAGGTTGTCAGTGATGTCGACTAGCCACTCAGGTTTTGTACTCCTTACCTGGGGCCAACCCTAGCTACTATGATAGGGTTGGACTTTATTCTGCCCAGGTTCTCATCAACAGATAGAAAATCTCTCTTGTCAGGTCTGACACACCTGGGCATGTCCCTTAACCATTTAAACCCAAGTATGCTGTCCAGGAGGGCTGCTTTGATGGCTTAGTGGGTGCTTGATGCCAGGCAGTGTCTGTGGGTTGGGTGTGAAAACACTGTGGGTGTTTTCCGTGCAATAAAGAGGAGTTTTCAGTGTGGTCCCCTTGCTACCCAGCTGGTATCCCTCTCACTAGTGGTTTCTGTGGTGGAGTGGGCTCCCATGCTGCCTTGTTTCCCATCATCAGTTGATGGATATCCCTTGTTCACAGTTGATGGAGGTCTTCAACAGGGTTGGTGGGACACCTTTTGTACTTGTGACCAGGGAATTTTCTGTTGGGGTGGACCCTTATGGTGGGATAACCCTTACAAAGTAGCTTTATTTATTGTTGACTTTAATTCAAGAGGGCTGTCCTAGAGGTTTGCCGTTGGACTGCACATGCAGGTTGCATAAAGGCACTGGAATTGTCAACCGTATTAAACAAACAACCTAAATGGATAATGAGTTAACGGTATGTATTTGGGCAACTGAATTCTTGCAATTTCTTCTCAATAGCAGTCTAGTCAACAGTAATAATGTGATTCTAAAGTATCACAGTAAGATATGATTGTCACACAGTGCACCATACACTGTTACGCTGATATGCCGATTTCGATTATTACAACACAAACACCGTGTCAACTTGTTAGGATGTCATGGATCCTTTTATATTCTTCTATAACGTAAGAATTTGTGAAAACCTAAGATTTGCTCAGCATTGTTACTGATTAAACTGTGGGGGCAATTGTTTTTCAACATCTGATTGAATTCTCTTTTTTATGAGCTTAGTAAAACAACACAAATGGCCACCCACACACTTGCACTAAAGCAATTCTTATGTTATTTACAGTTTTGTTCAGTTACGAAGAATATTATTGAGAGGTCAATGTATTGCAGTAACTCCATTTACTAAATAATACACATTACATAGATTATTTACACACAGACTGATGTTTTCAAGCCTTTAATTCTGTTACATGGGAGGATTTTCCTCTTGCAGCTAATGAAAACAACAATTAATATTAGATTATTATATCACACCAAAATAATTTTTTTTAAGAAAAATGTGAAGAGTCAGCTATAATGTCTGCTTTTGAAAAGAAACTTTTAATCTGACAAATGAGCCTTATGAGAATCAATGCTCAAATTTATTGGATATGACTTTGCATAAGTATTCAAAGTGCATAGTCAGCTGTGTTTACACCTTGATTTGCTTGGTTGATATCACTTGAACTCAAGGCTAAGGGTTTCAACGTGCAGCCTGTGTCATTTATTTCAACTTTTGCTAGAGGCTTTCTTTACAGTTGTTGTTGTTTTGTGTGAACTACAGCTAACCTGTACTGCCAAGATGTGAAGCACTTGAACTGCTAAGGTCTGGAGAGGAATGCTTTCAATCAGTAATAGAAATGGGAAAGTAGTATTGAAATAACTTCCACTTTTTCTTTATTTGTGGACTTTCCCTGAAAGGTTTTGAGTGGTGTTGTAACAGTAAGTAGGTATCTGGTTTTGGCTGATTTATTGTACGATTCAGGCATAGCAACAAGATCTTATTTGCACATTGACTTCTGTTCCCCCACAGGGTTGATATTGCTCAAGTGAGTCACCCGTTAAAATGTCAGTAGCAGATAAATTTATGCTTGACTTGGCTGTCACTCCAACTATGGCGTGTTATTTGGCAAATCATGACATCGCAAGTTATTTCGCTCCGTTTTGAATTCAAGTGTGTGAATCGACTCGGAGAAGAATTATTAACAGGCAGTAAATATTCCTTTTTGTTTACGTTTCTTGGATTTCAGAAATTATTGATAATGATGTAGTTTGATCTTGAAAAGTATTCTAAATAACTTTGACGTCCATGTAGTCAGCAATGTAATGTTTATCAAATAAACTATGATGTATTTTAATACAATTTAATAGTGTCACTAATAGTTGAAATGAAATTACTCCTATTCTAATAAACATAAAATATAATAAACACTGACTTTGCTTCTTGGATTCATCTCTCCTGTCTCTCCTTAATATGAGCTTCACATAAAAATGTTTGTCTCTTAATAGACAGAAACAAAGCAAAATTTCCCCAAAAACTGAGTAAATAATTGTTTTTCTTTACCACAATGTTGTCACATAAATTTAAGAATGTATCTGTATGAATGTATAAATTTAAGAATGCAAGTCGAAAATAAATGTCAAAATCGTGGTAAATCAGTTTTTGGATTTGTCTTTCACATGCTAATGTTGAAATGGAATTAGATTTGCAGTATTTCATTGTCTTGCAGTCAATAACTTCAAGCATTGTGAGCCGTTTTCCATCAACTTCCCACAGAAGCAAATTGATTTGTATGATATGAAATATGAAAAAAAAAAAGGTTCCAGTTCAAGGCTGGGGTTTCGAGAACCCCACAAAATAGTGCAGTGGGCTAGATCTAAGTTTATTTTTTTGGGCATTTTTGTATTTCATTTATAAAGCATAGTTCTATTTTTTTGATGAGAAATGATGAGAATGAGTGTAGCTGTCCTTGAGAGCACTAATGATGATGAAACTCTTAATATGTGGGAACACATTCTCTATTTAGATTGATTCCCATCATTCTAACGTCATCAGGAAAAACAAATCACTGACTTTTCTCATGCAAGTGATAATCAAAAAATAGAGTGCAGGATTTGTTATAAGTAGATTTCTTCTTATTGTTTCTTTTCAGCGCATTTCTTCTGGAATAATAATCGTACTGCAGGCTTTCTTTCGCCATAAATTTCGAAAGTGTCAGCCAGTGAAGCCGTGACTGCAGCTGGAGACGGAAAGCTTCGCAAGACGCAGATAAAACTGGCAGGCATTAAAACGCATTGGAGGGTGGTTATTGGAAAAAACGAAAGTTAATGAAACTGAGAGAAGAAACGACGGAAATAGGATGGGAGAAACGCAGATACAATGGCAGAGATAACAGTAATCACACATGTGCCTGAAAATTACTATGCCTCTACTTCTTTTTCTTCCTTTCTTTTCTTTTTTTTTTTGCTGTAAAATTAGCATTCTGAGGTACACCGTGGAATCTTGAGTCAGTTTTTCCATCTCCGTCTGTGGAGGGAGGCAGACAGTGATTTATCTGCGCTGCTGTGCGCTGCAGCACGGAGACAGTGAAGTAAACCATCTGGTATTCCCACTGTTAAAGAAATAAAAAGGCCGTTCAGTGTTCAGCCTCAGAGTACACAGCAGACACTCTGGGTAGAAAATTGTTTCGTCACATCTGTGTGCATGAAAATGCATCAAATACTGTATGGAGGACTTGTGCTTTTTTTTTGGTGTTTGTTTCGTGAATGGATGGTGATTGTTTTAGTGTCATATCATCGGAATGTGTGGTGCATAACTAGAAAGGTTGTTGAATTTTGGCGCACACACTGAAAGATGACTAAATATTTGTTAAATTGACCTAAATTACTCTTTAAGTGTTCCATATTGATGTTTGCAAGTCTACATTAGCTATAGGCTAAAAATAAGTTTAATCAAAACCAGAATTTTGTTGCATTTAGCTGAGTGTATGCGCAAAACTCAACATTTGTTGGCCATTTGTTTGGATTTATCTAACAAAAACTTTATCAACAGAATTGTAAGGCTGCATTTTAATAAAAATATAATTGCGTCTAACTTCACCTAGCCTTATTAATGAAATGCTAGGTTTTGATAAACCCTCCTTCATGATGGAACACGATTGCTTTGTATTCTCCATGAGAGTTTGAATTTTCAGTCTGTAGCAGATTTGGAAACTGAAGCAATTGTAACAAAAGATGCAGGATTTCACTAGAAGAGGTGTCTGTGCCTCCACCATCATTTTCAGCCTTAGAGAAGAGAAAACATCATTAGTGTTTTCATAATTTATCGCCAGCATGAGAGAGATGCAAAGGATGGGATCTACTGAGTGATTCCTCATTACAGTACAGAACTTAGTGTGAATGTCTCAGTATGTGCGGTCAGAAGGAATCATTTGCACAATATCGGTATTTTCTTCGCAGATCTTTGCGAACCAGCCTTGTCAAAATTTGTTTAGTTTTATATGCCATGTTCTGATTCTTCTGTTTTGACTAATTGTGCTACAAAACCCATAGTTTTTGTTTTTCCTCCTCCTCTTTTTCACTCTGGTAATTTTTCTGGGGCTTTTCTCAGACAGCCTGATAGCGGGCTGTGTTTTCCATTCAAACTGCAGCATAAAAAAACATATAACTTTCAAAAGCCTCCTACTAGCACACATAGCCAAGTCTTGGAACAATTTGGAGGTGTGTGCGCATTGTGAAAGCAATGCCAGAGCACAATATGCTGTTCTTTAGCATGGAGAGAGTGGTTTGTTTGCTGCATGCAGCAGCAACACAGTGATACCCCTCGATTCAAGCTGACTGTGGTTGAAGCCAGACCGGTGGCTAAACGCAAGCGATGGCGCAGTTCAGGAGTGGTAGTATAACTTAATTATCGAGCTGCCAGCCTGGTGTGTGGTCATAATGAGGCTGCACCCTTAAAATCAAGCCTGTGTTTTTAGTTAGGCTTCAGATTCTACAGAAAGGACACAGTGTCACTGTGTCCGTCCTCCCCGATGCCCCAACCAGAACACCATGGTGCCACCAGGATAATAAACCTTCCTGTGGTGGTTTCATGCCTGCACAAAAGAGTTGGGAAATTTTCACAAGCTACCACACATAATGGGCACTCTTATTAGACGGTAAATGTCCCAGAAGCTTTGCTCGGGCATCTTTTTGACGCTGTTTTTCTAGTGTAAAAGGAGTGCAAGTGGAGAATTAGTTTTTTTGTTTTGTTTTTTTTGTTTGTTTATAGCTTGTTTTATTGGGCATGATGTGATTGGCTTGAAAAGTTATGCAAGGCGAGACAAGCAGATAGGATTAAATTTGTTTTACTGTGGCTAATTTAGTGTCAGCTAGTTGAGAGAGAATGAACGGAAATAAAGTTGTTTGATTGTTCTGCTTAGACATGCTGTCTAAAAATAATTCTAATTTATTATTATTATTTTAAATTACATAGCCAGTGTAGGACATTGGTTGGGGCTTTGGGATTCCATAAGAGCCCTCAAATTAGCACATTAGCGCTTCCTTGTAGTTTTGATCTGGTCTATTGAACATATGCTGAAATGGTCTGAATATAATTTTTAGTGATTTGATGTTAAGATTTCACTTGTTTGAGATTCTGCTCTGTGCTGGATTTAATTTACTCATGTGCGCTACCTAGCATAATCATAATTCCTGCTGTATGACTCCCCTGTCTGGTCACATAGTGGGAACTATGATTTTGTTTTTAGATTTTCGACCCAACACCTTAGGGCTCTGGAATTTTGTATGCTTTTTCTTTTTAAGGTCACATAGTCTTTTTAAATCTTTACTTTAAACAATTAAAGTAAAGACCGTAATTGTAACCTGCTGTACTCGCAGCAAGGTTCCAACTTTACGACAGTTGGCTTCGGGTTTTATTACAAAATCAGGTGAAATAATGAAAAAAACAAAACAAAAAACCCCCAAGTCTTTCACCCTCCCTGTTGGTGATGCACTCTAGGAGGGGGAAGTCTCTCATCGGGCATTCTTGCTTTCGGCTGTGCTGGCTTCCAGGAGAGGCAGGGTCCTCTTTATGGCTACTAATTACTCCATGTCCTCAGCCCTAGGTCAAGCATGTGCCTGAGAGTCAGGCCTCACCTCGAGAAGGGCGGACGAAGGAGGAGGATGGCGGGGTCAGAAAATAAAAAATGTTAATCCCCTCCCACCCCCTCGAAGAAAAAGGTCATCACGCACTGGTTCTGCACAGCTCCTGCTGTCAAATAAAATGGTGCCGTCTGGAGTCACTGAGAGTTGTTACAGAGACGGCGTGTGTGTGTGGGTTTGTGGGCATGTGCGTGTGTGTGTGTGGGTTTGTGAAAATTGAGGGGAGGTGAGTACTTAGGGAGAATGGGATCCACCACAGTCTTGGCACTGAGCCATAAGCAGGATTAGGAACCTGGCCTTTTAGCTGCTGTTCACTTACAGACTGAATGCAAGAGGTACACCAAGGTCAGATTGGGAGAGGAAGATATTTATTATTGCAAATAATAAGCTACTCTTTTGTCAGCAGGTAGTTTTAATGTGAGATTTACAGTATTTTTTGTCTTTTTTGATTCATGAATTGATTTAACATTGACATTTGGTGGTGTCATTCTCTTGAAACAGCTGTGCACAGGCATTTTCTGTTTTGCAAAGATCCAAAGGATCGATTACTTCTTGACAAAGGCTCTGATCTGTTGATAACAAACAATCATTAGGAACAGGTTTCTGGTTTGTCTCTATACATGATCCACCCATTCAGATTTTAACCAATTATTAGATTAGGTTTTAAAAAAAAACAAAACAAACAAAAATATGTTGCATCTCTTTTAATGAAGTCATCGTTTTCAATCCAACAGAAGATGAAGAATTTGCAATATTTTTTTATTGCCCCGCAACGGATCTTTTTGTGGGCTCTAGTGTCCCTTTTTCAAAGTAGGCTGACAGGAAAGGGGAAATGAGAGGGGGGAAGACATGCGGTAAACGTCGTCGGGTCCGGGAGTCGAACCCGCGACGGCCACGTCGAGGCCACGTTGCCTCTGAATGTGGGTCGCGCTAACCCCTCCGCCACCACGGCACGGAATTTGCAATGTTATTAATGCTTTGAACTATGCTTGATCTTTATTAAATCCACAAAAATTGCCTCAACCTGCATTGTGTTGATTGATGCATTTTCAAACCTAAACCAGAGGGAGTTTTTAGCTTTAGTGCATTCAATGAATAGGATTACCCTCTGCAATGCTGCTGCTCGCGTTCTCACTAAAACCAGGAAGATAGAGCACATAACACCAGTTTTAAACTCCCTCCACTGGCTCCCTGTAGCTCAAAGAATAGACTTAAAAATACTGTTGTTAGTTTATAAATCACTGAATGGCTCAGCATCACAATACATTAAAGATCTGCTGTTGTTGTATGAACCTTCCAGACCTCTCAGGTCTTCCGGTTCTGGTCTGCTCTGCATCCCCAGAACCAGAACCAAACGAGGAGAAGCAGCTTTCAGCATCTATGCACCACAAATTTGGAACAAACTTCCAGAAAACTGTAAAACAGCTGAAACACTGACTTCTTTTAAATCTCAACTAAAAACCCACCTGTTTAGAATTGTATTTGAAATGTAATTAATTACAAATTTATGGTAATGCTTTGTTTTGATCATTGATTCTATATTGCATTGTGTTTCTGTGTTTGTAATGATGTAAAGCACTTTGAAATGTCTTGCTGCTGAAATGTGCTATACAAATAAAATTTGATTGATTGATTGATTGATTGCAATGCCTCCCAGAATTTTCAACATTTGACCTGCCATGCACTGACCAGAGCCAATCAATGACAATTTGGTAATACACAGTTCACCGTTTTGTTTCTTTGTGTTTTTGTGTGAAAGTAGTGTCAAATATGTGGCAGACTGGCAAAGAGCGAATGTACACAAGGCAACGTCGTATAAACACTCTCTGTGTACTTGAGGTGAACCTGCCTCTTGGACATGAGGGGCTGTGGTTGAGGTGAAAAAGTATTTTTAGCATCCACTTCCAGAGGTGTTGGTTCCTCAAGGGACCTGGTGCATTAAGTTGGTAAACATCTCAGTTTAACAAGGTGAGATTGAGCGCCATACCTGCGGCTTGGAACGCGGTCAGGAATGCTTCCGCTGCCAGGTCGGCTGCCTGGTGACCGAAATCTATGAATGAAGGAGTCTCTGAGAAAGTGTAAATCGGGGAAGGGAGTTGAAGTGGTAATGTTTGCTTTTTCACATTTCTGAAGTCCCATACTGGTTTTGGATTGATTTTTTTCCCCTCTTTGAACCATTTCTTGGTGGAAACAAAAGTAGACATCTTCTGTCTCTTGCCGCAGTTTTTGGGAAGTTTTATTTCCACTTGGCCTGCGGACAAGAGCAGTGCTGTCTTTTCTTATCCTTTCATCGTAGACTAACTAAAATTGCACAATTAAGGGTTTTGCTGACGAGTAAAACCCATTTACCAATCCCTAAAAAGTCTGTTAAAGTGGCCAGGCACTCCACTATAGCTGATACTTCAGCATCTGACCAGTACACTCCTAACTATTAAGTTTCCTGTGTGTCACCTTCAAATACTGTCACATTCAGATCCATGAAAATATAAAATACAACTGACCAAGTTAGGGGGTTTGAAAGAATAGAAGGAACTTAGACATTTGGTTCGGTTAGCTATCTGCATTTGACTAATCAACATACATACAGTATCTCTCAAATGTACTTTTAAAATGGCACTGCATTGAGAAAAGTGATGACTGGTGCTTTTATTTAGTTTCAAATGCCATAAAGTCGTATGTTTTTCTCAAGCAGAAATATTTTCCAAATGGAAAAGCATAGGAGAAACATGACTTGGAGTGAGCAGCAACAGGTTGGGGAGGGGCAGTGATGCAGAACTCTACCCTCCAAATGGCCACTGAAAACTCCTGCTGTTCAGGCTCTTTCTCTTGTATTTCATTAACATAAATTTACATTGTAGGAATGGCATCATACGGCAACCCACCAATGTCTAACGCAGCCGAGACATGGGCTGTGCTCGATTCTCACCACAAACATCTTGCGTTTTTTCTTCTCAACTGGAATAATTAACTGGAGGTCATAAATAGAGATGGATGGATTAGAATTTCGTTAATGATTTCCGTTCTGCTTTTTTTTTTTTTTTTTTTTTGAAAACTCTGATTTATGTGGTCAGCTTTCTCCCTGTATTCAAAATGTACCATTTAAGACATAACAACTGCATTCAAAAATATCTTCGTAGCCTTCCTGTCCTCTGGAGCATAGGGAATCTCAATCATTTCAAAATGTCTGCAGCATGTTATAAATTAACATTAATCACTGTTGACGGTCTGTGGCCGTGATAATCTTTACCTTTACTTTCCAAAACTGCCGATTTTCAACAAGTAAATAAAGCTACTTTACTGCGACATACTCAGATTTTAAGTCTTGCTCTCATGCACTGCCTTGCAGCCTGAATGCACCACAGACATATGTCAACACTGAAGAGTATTTGTCAGCACAACCTGGTTTCGAGTATGTATGGAGTATTCACTGATTGGAAAAAGATTGGATTTTTGAGTTTTCAACTAAAAACAGTCAGACCTAATCCATCAAAAAGATTTCAGCTAACAGCTAATTTAGCAATGCATCGCTTGTTATAAAGCTCCTTCTGCTGCTGTTTAGGTTGAACTGTGAGTATAGTCCAAATAAACTGTATTCAGTTACCAAGTGAGTTATCAGTATTGGTGTTCTGTTGTAACCTACAAACCAACAAAAGTGGCTGTGGACGATCTTGGCTGCCGCTGGTACATGTTTGATCGGTTTTGTTCAAATTCAGACAACTGTAACATTAGAAGAGCATTTTCCAGATATATGACAGTGTAATTTATTTACATGGAAGGTCATGAAACTGTTGTAAATTAGAGATGAAGAGGAGGCATTCAACCTCTCAGTGGAGAGGCCTGAAAAAGCAGCCAAAAGCAAGTCTGCATCCAAATAAGGAGATGGGGACAGTGTTGGTAACAGAGACGACATGTGAGTATAAAATGAAAATGGAGCCTTTGACCGAATGGTTATGACTACGGACTTTACTATCAGAGTGGAATTCTGTATTTTGTCTTTAATCTGACCACCCTTAAGCTCCATAATTTAGAGCGACCGTGGTCACTGTGTTACGTGTAAGCCAGCTCTGTCCAGGCCTTGTAGGGGCCTCGGTACAATTACAAGTCATTGGTTGATCTGTTTGAAGCGGGATACGATTCTGCTGGATGTTGGCCAGTTACATAGAGATACTGCTGGGTCGAAGCAGACTGCTCTGACGTTTATGGAGAGTTTGGAGACACTGTATCTTATTGAAAAGGTTTTAGTTGCTTCTTATAGTGTTCCTATTTTAGAGCTGCAGGCATTTGGTTCCTATAAAGTGTGCGCAGCTACGCTGAAATAAAAATCAAACTTAAATCATAGTACAGCGTTGACAACAATAATGTCGTAATAATATTATATAAAGTTATTCTGTTGGCTATGAACCAACTGGAATGTAATACATTTAGCTCACAAAATGAATGCAAGAAATTGTGATTCTGCGTCAGATGCCAATAAAATATTTGGCCAGTTAGACTGAGTTTCAGTCTCTCTTTAAGCCCACACATGATAGAGATCTTAGTGGCCTTAGATAATGAAGTTTGAGGAAAGTTCTAGGGTTGTCATAATAATGGGTAAAAAAAAAAGAGTGATGTATCTCCTTTGCAATATTCGACAATATCACAGTTTCATGCTTAACGAATATTATCATGCCCTAGAAGATTGGGTTCCCGAGAGAGCTATAAATCTTTATCCATCCGTTTTAGCAAGTAAACAATCCCTATGTTTTGATTTTCACCTATATTTCATGTTTATCTTGGCCAAAAAAATGTGTTAAAATGTTTTTGTTTCATAAATGGACTAAATGGTCCATAAGTGCAGACTGTTTTTGAAATAGTTATTCAGTGTAGCGCTGACAGGAAGCTCTAATGCAGGCGCTAACTTTAGCGTCATTAACGGCTAACATTTAACCAGTCACGGTATTCTCAGTGTTTACAGATTGTTTGGCTCTTGTGTGTTCCTCTTTTGCTTTTTATAATTCTCCCAAATACCAGTTCAAAATGGAGGGCGATTAGCCGAGTGTTTTCAGCTGACCTACCGTCCTTCTTGGTGACTCCATTAGCACTACAGAGCAACTCCAGAACCACTTCCTTTCTCACTTCAAAATAAGAGTCTCCAACGTGGATAGAGCAAGGTCTAATTTGACTATACATTAGCTTATACTTACATTACCAGACAAAGTTGCATTGGGGTGGGTGTGCATCAAATCCTTTATCATGAATATTTTTTACTATAAGAAATTTGATTTATCGTTGGCACAATAAATTCCAATTTATTATGTTTATAAATCCTAGAACTTTAGTTCTCATCATTGCTATTTTTTTTCTTTTTACCACCGCTTGTTCCATGAGAACATTTATAAATATCAATAAAGTGAGAATATGACTAATGCAACTACTGTGTTCAGGTTGGGGATAGAAATCACAAGTCTTTACATGAGCGGTGTCCTGATGAAGACTATCTCAAATGGGTATGTTTTTCAGGAACAGTATTTGATTGCCCTGACGTTCAGTCACAACATACAGTTAGATAAATTTTATTAAATCTTATTTTTTTCATGATCACTTTTATCATTATCACAATAGTGCCACAAAATATTGTGATAAAATTTTAATTCCACATTGCCCTGTTTATTTTGGAAGGCTTTTGTGTGATGACTACCTATTATTATCTATATTAACCTTACAGCTGTGTGTGTCCGCGTCATTCTTGCGGAGCCTTTATTGAAATGTAGCATCTTTATGCGGGTGATGGTGATGTTTTTTCTGCATTTGTCCCTGCTGGATTGTGGAACCTCAAATGCTCAGAACTTCACAGAAATGCTACATGATGCGTCTGGAACCGAGTCACGTGAATTAGCTTCTAAACAGAAATAGTGGCCCTGTGGACAAACCGAATAATGCAGGATAGATGAGGCAATGTTTCCCATCAGATAACAGTGAAACATGCGCCTTTATTACTGCGCTGCGGAGGTCTGAGAGTTAGCTTCGCTTAATCAAACGCCCCTTTCATGGTGGATGATGGACATTTTGTGGCTGCTGGGTGGTTTTCTATCCCTCTGTTCATTGAGAGCTGATGACAGATAAATTGGTCTTTCTGTTTAGACCCTTCTTCTACTCAAAAGTGGTGTAAATGTGTCGGATTCCCAGACAGGAGTGCGATTATTGGTACCTTGTGCAGCATAGAGGCAGAGACGTAGGTGAGCATTTAAATTGGAGGGTGTTTCATTTGATTAGGTGAGTTGCCATCACAAATGCCTGTTCTTGTGCCTATCATTACCTCCAAAGCGTTGCTTGGATCTGATTTAGAAAAATGCTTATTAAGTTCAGATCAAGTTTTTTCATTCTACATTTCTGTTCTCAGCAAAAACGACTTCCTTGATTTTTCAGTTTTTCTGTTTATTTTGTATTTTTTTTGTAAAGATGTGCATAAAACTCTTCATTGAGCTTTTGCTTTGACAGAGTAGAAAACGTGAAAAGGCTTCGGGAGGTGTGTAAAGAAGTTTATTTACACCACTGCACAGCTGTAGGATAACATGTGCAGCTTAACTGTTTCTCAATGGAAACCTCTGTTTGAGGATGTTTTTTTAATTGATTTCTGCTGCATGTTAGTCACTCATAACCACATCCAGCTGGAGGTTGTTACAGGTCTCCGCGGGCGGCTTTGAAGCTCAGCTGAAATGTGCTCGTTCATCATTTGACGTTTTTAATGGCCTATTTAGTTTTAAGTGGTTGTTTCTGTTACAAGTTGACTTTTTGAACAATTTGTGCTTTTTGCAGTTTCACCTTGTAGCTACGGTCGGCTAAGATGTCGCATTTGAGAAAGAGTACATGCACAAAATAAAACGCGCCGATAACATGGCTGCATACGTTTGCAAACCCATTTCCAAACTAATACTTTTGTGGGAACTTTACGGCATAATTACAGCGTTCCTGATTTCATATCTAACATCATAGATTTTTTTTTTAACCGAAAATGGACATAAACACAGGATGGGAATTAGTCATGGAGGTTTTTAAGAGGAGTGGAGTAACACTGAAGGAGCTACAACAGTTTCCAAAAAGTCCTGGTTGTGTTCCTGTTCTACCTGAAGTAAGAAATAGCGTCACAGAACAGAAATATTTAATTCCAAAGGGAGCATCCAGAAGAACCCCATGTCCACTGTGAAACATGGTAGTGGCAACATCATGCAATAGATTTATTTTTCTTCTGATGGAACTGGGGTTTTTGTCAACTTTTGCAAACAGTTGAACCGAAGTCCATCTCTAAATCCGACAGAAGATATATTTGATTTGAAGAGGGGAGAGGACAGAAGATGTTCTTAGGGTGTGTTCACACCAGCCCTTTTTAGTCCGCTATAACCCAACTCTAGTTTGTTTGCCAAGAAAGTTTAATTCGTTTAGGGAGGTGTGAATGTGGAGTCCAGCTCCAAACTGCCAAACTCCAAAAGCAGGAAGCAGACTACAGTGCAGGGAATTCTGGGTAAATACAGCCAAAACAAGAGAGAAGAGTCTGGCGCTGGTAGGAGAAATGAAATGAAAATCCTACAGCTACTCTAATCTGATGCCACTCCATTTTTGTTAACATTTCTTGAAGAAGGAAGTTGCGCTCATGTCTTCTTCAGAGGTTTTCGTGCTGTTTCCTTCAGTAGTTCTTGGTGCAGCGCCGCCACAGGCGAGATGGGAACTTTTTTTTAAGGGTTTGGTGCAGTGCAGTGTGAAAGTGAATTGCACCAACTGAAAATGTAACAAATGTTGCCACTTTTGTTTCCAATCGAACCGATACGTTAAGGTGTGAAGACCTTAACTTGATACATTTGGAGACCTTTTGCAGGTTAGCATCGGCAAATATTATCAGTTCATGATGTGGAATGTTGATGGGCACGCTTGGACAACATTTTCACTGGAAATTTGCAGGATGAGTGTAACGTTACAGGTGGAAAAACTTCCATCTTAGTCTCAAAACATCAGGTTGCGTGCACTTTCGAAAGTTAATATGAACGCTATATTCTTTTGCTTTTGTTTCTGTTTAAGTTTTAATTTGTGGCACAAGTTATCAGAAATCTCCACTTGTCTTCCTTTAAAGATGTTTCCTAACTGTGAGGTTTGTCCAAGTTCCTCCAGATGACCAAGTGTCCATCCCTGCACGTATCTCTGCTTAGGAAAGAAAAACTTGCTACTGGTGTATGTCATCGTGTTGCTTCTGGCTGCACGAACAGCTGTTTGTCCTGGGCGGTTTTGGCACATGACGGTTGCGGTGCAGGGTCAATCTCCATGTCACATTGTTCTGACCCAGCGAACTCCTGCGGTGACCCGATCACAGCCAAGGCGACCGGCTCGAGAGTGTGCTAATTGCACGGTTGTGGTCGGAGAGAGGCAAGCGGTGGACTTTGCAAGCGAAATGGTTGGAAGCGTGGGTTTTTCTGTGTGGCTTCAACCCATGATCATTGGAATCTATAAATGCGCACATCTCTGTTTTCTGCCTAAATGGGAAAACATAAATTTTCCCAAATGTGAATTGTTCTGCTGAGCAACCAACTCTTGTCTGAGTCAGCGGGACGCTGAAAATAAAGTATGGTGAAAGAAATGCATATAATTTAAATTTAGTTTAGATGCAGGTATTTTTGGAACACATTGACTCTGGTGTCAGCCCAAAGTAACGCAAACCGAGCAGCTTCCTTACCCCCTGTATTTGCTTCCAATTCATTTAAAATACTTTTGGTAGAAAAATTATATAATAAGAAACAGTTATGCAGTCAATTATTGAATGAAATTGTTTTCTGATTAAATTTGTTTTGGTGTCCTAAGCTATGCTTGTAATACAAGATGGAAAATGCAGAAAGTTTGAACATATTTAATCAAAAGGAGGTACTAGGTTGCTCAAATTCTATTTAAGGCCCCATAAAACTACTGTAAGTCTCTGAGTAAGTAATGTGGAAAATGCTGTATGATAAAGCCTTATAAAGCCTTAACATCTTTTTTGTGTGTCTGTTTTCTTCTTCGCAGCCGAACCAGCAGACCTCTTGAAGATTTTAGATTTTCACAATTTACCTGAGGGTGTTATAAAAACAACGGGTTTCTGCTCACATCGGAGGTCGACACAAGGACCCGATGTGGCGTACAAAGTATCCAAAGATGCCCAGCTCAGTGCCCCCACCAAACAGCTTTACCCAGGTGAGTGTCTCAGTCAAAGCACAGAGCTCAAGTAGCCATTTTGGTCAAATGTTTGTAGGCAGTAATAATAATAATAATAATAATAATAATAATAATAATAATAATAATAATAACAGCACCTGTATTCCTTTACAAAAACAGATTATAGCTCACTTAACTTTGTTTCTTTTGTTGTTTCTGGTTCTGTCAATTTTTAAGCAATTCTTTCATTTATTGTGACTATTTAAGAGTCGTAAGGCACCTCTATGTTGAGACGAATAATTATTTATATTGAGAAAAATTTCATTTAAAAAGAGAGCAGCCGGTGTTTCACAGCACTGCAGATAAACTGGATTTCACTGTTATTATAAAATAAGTCTACTTTAGGCCAAAAGCTTTCTAAAAACAGTTATCACTCTCCACCATTTATGTAACAATCTGTTATTAGTTTAATTCGCTTAAATTTGTACAATTAACTTTAATCCTTCATTTGATTGTAAATCCTGCTGCCTTTTTATTGGAAGGTAATGACTTTTTTCCCTAGAAATGCAACAGACAGCAGATGAATTGGATCCGCTCCTTTAATATTCCATGTTGTAGGAGGAGTCCGGACAGTGGGACAGCAGTGAAAGCAGGGGAGGCAGAGAGGAGAGAGGGAAATGGGTGGGAGGTTGAGGGTAGTGGGGGGTCCCACTTTTGCCTTGTTCCGCCGTGCTGACGTGGCTTAGCGCTGGCTGCTGTGGGGCGCTCTGCAGACTTACTTTCCTTTCTCTCCTCCCTTTTCCCTTCGCCCGTCTTTTACCCCCTCAAGCATCATAATTTCTCCTCCCTATCATTTCTCCAGGACTCCCTCTGCCTCGCGTTCACCCCCACGCCCCCACCTCTTCTGTTTTTATCTCATTTCCATCTAGCAAGACTTTGCTGAACTCTGAGAAGCCACTGCGGTTAGGCTGAGCCTAGCTCCGATAAAAGCTCGGCCCGCTGGAAGACATCCCCAGTCACGGCTCTGTCAGAGGCTAAGCTGGCCCTTTGATTCACGAGCGACTCTTTCTTCGGGCTTAACGTTGAGCCACGAGGCTTCTGCGGCATGCGTGCCTTTACATGCTCTCCAATCAAACAAATGCCTTTTCACTTTGATGCTCTATGACAGTGGAGCCCCTTATGGGTCTTTGTTTAGACACACATTGCTATAATTACACATGTGCTGCTTTGGAAGATCTGAAATAACAGTCCACATAAAACAAACCATGTGGAGAGGGGTTTTAACCAGGCACCTCATAGTCTTTAGGTGCAAACAGACTAACTAGCTGTCTCTGGCTTGCAGGATTTAAATCTAGTGTCTGTGTTTGGGATGTGGCCCCTGTCTCGCCTCTTTCTTACAAGAATGTTTGCTAATATATTCCAGAAGGCAGCTAAACTTCTGACATCATTTTATCCATTATTCTGCGCCCCCCTCTTCTTTGCTAGTTATTACTCTGGCTCAGAGAACTGTTTGCTTTAATAATCTGCATAATATCCTCTCACTCTGAAAGGTTACAAATAAAATTATGGCAAAAAAAAAAAAAAAAATGAAGACATGCAAACATCCTGCTTTTGTTCGGATGATAAAATAAAAACCAGCTTTGGTTGGGAACACACCAAGCTGTGACCCAGTAACCACAGACAGACTGCGATGATGTGTTGGAAAAGAGCAAGTGCAGACATGCAATCATTAGGCAAACATGTGGAAGAAATGAATCATCTAAAACCGCAGAGGTTCTTAAAACACTGTAGACCTTTCCTACCTTTATTACTTCAATCATAAGTGGCACAAAAAGAAAAAGAGGAACAGCCTGGAGAGAATGGATGTCAGCCAACGAACAGCTGCTTTTGCCTTCAAATGAAGGGTAATTTTGCATGTTCAGATTTGGTCTGACCTATTTTTGAAAGATAATAGTTTGGTCCTAATCCTGAATTAGGACCGAAAACAGTAGGTCTGAGTCATCTAATGGATAGGAATCATAACGTGGTGTTGCTGGTATCCATTAAATTGATATCTTGGGACCAAATAGTAAATTATAAGACTAAAGCTCATAACCAGATCAATTCAAAACTGCTTATTTATAGTTCATAGCTTGAGTTAGACTGCACAGTATTTGATTTAAATCATTAGGGAAGCACAATGTATTTTATGGAGGGGTAGAGGAAGGTTTTGGACAGTGATGGTGCTACACCGGATTTTGGGTGTAGCATAACGTTTGTTATCGAAAAGTTTGGAAGATATATATACTGTCAGGAAATATAAGTTGCTGATCATAATAGGAGTAATTGCATTGATATTCCTAAAACCTATTATCACAAATATCAATTGCGGCAACAGCAATACTGCAAAGATCTGTTGCAGCTGCACTAAATGTTAGCTAATTATACAATTACTATTCAGGCTCACTGTGGCAGACACATAATTGATTATCCTTTATGTATAATGCAGGAAAACGTCTTAGGAGGACACTAAGATGTTGTGCTAAAGGGATTATTAAGAAACTGCAAGTGGGTTCTTTCATTGCCAAAAGAGAAGATGTAGCCAGATGCTGCATTTTTAATAAAACTATGATGTTGAGATGGAAATGATGACTTTCATTTTTGCCTATGAGGTAAGGTGCTCTCTATTTTGCGTTTAGTGCAGGCCACATTGTCATCATCGGAAGCGTCCTTTAAACACAGTTCAGTCCTTTTGTGAGTTTCAGGTTAATTTTCATAGAGTCCAATCCTAATTATAATCCAAAACGTCAGTCAGTTGGCTTCTAGCTCAAAGAGGGTATTTGGACGATTTGATAATTTGGGGTTGTTTTTACACTCAGCAAGTATTGGCACACCTTGAAAAGGATGTGCTTAAAACTCTAAGGACCCCCAAGGGCCTCTCATTGCTGCAGTTCTCTAACAGTGTGATTTAAGTTTTGCTTACCTTACTCATCCTCCTCCTCCTCACTATGCATGCTGTCAAGATCAACTTTTCTCAGGTTACTTTGACTTATTAAATTATCACTTTGGGCAAAAATTAGATGAGTAGGTATTTCCTTTCAGAGTGCTTACAATTTGAGGTCTCTGCTCCAAAGTCGGGGGTTGCTGGGATGCTCATGTCCATCCATCCATCCATTTTCTGTTCACCCTTGTCCCTAATGGGGTCGGGAGGGTTGCTGGTGCCCATCTCCAGCTACGTTCCAGGCGGGAGGCGGGGTACACCCTGGACAGGTCGCCAGTCTGTCACAGGGCAGGGATGCTCATGTGTCTTACATAAAAACAGATTTGTTCACAAGTGAGACTGAATATATAAATTACAGGACGCAGGTATACCTCATTTACCTGCCTTTATACACATGGGTTGATGGTACACCTCTTAACGAGACCCACCAGGGGAAATTCGAGCTGCATTAAGTCCAAGATATTGTGCTTGGTTTTAGCAAGAAAATTAATTTGGTTATTCCATCGCCGAGAAAATATCAAATTGCTCCTGTGTGAGCGCCTCTTCCTGGGTTTCTGCCTTTTCTTAATCTTTTTCTGGCCTGGAACGGGTAGTGGTGGTGCCAGTGTAAACTCTGTGAACGTCTGGCACCATACTACTGCATGTCAGCATACACTGAGCACACACACATGAAATGAGAAGGGAGCAATCTCCAATGCAGTAGCTTCAGTAGTCAATTTCCAGAAAGATAAAAACAAACACACAAAAAAAACAGCTTTTAAAAATATTTTTCCATCTGTGTTTGGTAACAAGTTTCGTGTAGGGACAGTGGTTCTGTTATCCTGCAGTTTCAGTTTTCTGTGCTCCTCGACTGTCTTGATCCCGTTGGAGGTTGTTTCAGGGCATCGGGTACTTAATAAAATGACAGGATGAGGCATTAATAAAAAACAGTCTCAATTTTCACATGGGTCCAAATGAGACCATTTGGTTTCTGCTTCAATTTGCTTTTCTTCTTTTTTTTTAAAGAAGAAAAGCAATCTTAAAGCCCATCTTAAAAAAAGAGCTTCCCATACCAAAGCCTTAAATCTAAATAACCAAACAGGTGTTCTCTGTAACTTTGAGATAGACCATCTTCAAGCCAGCTGACCGGCAGTGCATAGCAGCAATTGTGGGAGAAGCACTGCGGCTTTTAACTAAACACTACCTGCTGAGCTAAGCCTTTCTTTTCCCATCCTAGGGCTTAGCTGTGACATGTGTCCCCTTCCCCCTGTTTGAGATCTTTCTGTCTCATCCTCGTCTTCCTCTTTTAAAGCCCGGTCTTTCTCATCGCGGTACAACGTCTGTCAATTATAGCAGCGCTTCTCTTATGATTCTGAGCAGAATTCCTGAGCGAGGACGCTGCCAAGGCATGTGGTGTCCTCATGATGCGATCTGGTGCTTAGCGTTAATACAGAGGCGATGGGAAAGAGGCAGGAAGGCAGACAGACATCCAGCTGCTGACAAAAAGAGGGAGATGATAGAGATAAGGAACGAAGGAAGAAGGGTGACTGTTACAAATTCGGCTCTCTGAGTTTTTCTTCTCTTTCTCAGCCTAAGCTGGGGTTTCCACACCCTACTCTTCCTGTGGCACCTTTTCTTCCACAGTACATAACTATCACTTTAACATTTTTCAAGCCTTTCCCTGGCCTGTAACTAAAAGAGTCTTTGATGGTGCTACAATAAGATCTTTTCCCTAAGCCCAGCCTCTCTGTTCTGCTCGCTTGGAAACCTGAAGAGAGATTGCTAGTGGAGACTGAGTGCCCTCTGTGCTTATGTTAAACATAACAGTTATCACTTTAATCTTTTTTTTTTTTTTTTTAAAGAATAAGCATCTGGAATTTGTAGCAATGTAGCACAGCCAATGCACAATAATACATTGATGCTAAAAATCCATGATTTTTTTGGTTTTCAGAAATACAGCTCTCAGAACTCAAACGTATCTGTCATCAGTGAACAATCCAGTCGTGGTTTAATTGGTCAATTTAACTGGTGTTGTTTTTATGCTTGAGTAATTCTAAGGCTATTCGAATGTCAAAAAAAATCCTCACTTGTGTTTTTACAATTATAATAAAGGTTTTATAAGCCTTAAAATGTGTCTTACAGATTCAGTTCAGGCTTAATCAGTCTTAAGTGCAGAGGATCCAAATGTTTATACTTGTTAAAAAGCAGGTAAATAGTGCTTTAACTTAATTAGTTACTTACTCTTAGATGGTTAGTTGTGTTTTCTTCAGAACCCAACCAGCTTCTTAAAAACTGTGCATCGTCCATCCAATTCTTTTGTAGTTAATTATTCTTTCTTTCTACTATGTCAGCACACACATCTCATGAGCTGCTTCCTTTCCTAATTCAAAATAAGAGTCTCAAACAGCGGCAAGGTATAAAACATAAGACTTAAACTTTTATGACTAGATGAAGTCATATGACTAGATGGCATCTGGGCATCGGCCATGTCAACGCTTCACTTTAATCTTTTTCAAGCTAAAAGATCAGAAGTCTTTTAGCACAAAGCCACATAGTTGAAGCAGTTCTCTCTTCTGAAGGGTTTTTTCATGAGGTCCTGAGTGCACCCTACTAGGAGAGAATTTGTCTGGCAGATGTGGGCCCCATACTTTGGCAGAATTGCGGAAATAGTTGAGCCTCCACAGTGGAACTAAGCAGATGGAGCCTAACGGATCGCTTTCATATCTTTCATGTGATCGCATACCAATAGGCTGTTGGTATTTCCATTTCCAAATAAATGTGTCATTAAGAATCTCTCCTGTAATAATTTGGGGTCTCCGTGTCTGTTGGATGCATCAGCTTGGGGACGGGAGGGAAAAAGTGGGGAGGAGGAGTTTGAAGGATGGCTTCACAAAGTCTCTTAGGACCAGATGTTTTTGTCATTAACGCTCTTCACCCTGCGTTGTACTGGAAGTGATCCACTTTGTATTTCTCTTTCTAACCTTGCACTTTTCCCCCAACCCTCTCTGAACAGACTCTGTCCTGCCAGCCACCACTCTCAGATTAATCCTATCCGTTTGCACTCTTGGCACTCTTCACATCGCACTTGCTTCCTTTTTCTGCGCAAAGCCCACATTAATAGTTTCTCAGTTTCTCAATCCCTGTCTGTTCAAGTGACAATAACAATATTATTTGTCCTCATGACAATAAATCTGTCTACTGACATAATACTACAATGACTTTTCAAGCCAGAAGGTGTATCGCATTCTTCTCACGATGATGAATCGTTCCTGCTGCTTGTAACTCTCTGACTCATCTCTGTTTGTGTCCAACTCGCCGCCCGTTCTGTTAGGTGATGCCTTCCCTGAGGATTTCTCCATCTTGGCCACAGTAAAACCCAAGAAGGGCAGCCAGTCCTTCCTGCTGTCCATGTACAATGAGCAGGGCATCCAGCAGCTCGGACTGGAAGTGGGCCGATCCCCCGTATTCCTCTACGAGGACCAAACAGGCAAACCCAGCCCAGAGGACTACCCGCTCTTCAGAGGAGTCAACCTGGCTGACGGAAAGTAGGTGCATCAGTCTGTCGCTCTTTTAACCCCCGACAAATGTGGGGTTATCTTTTATTAGAGATTATTTCTTGCTTCTTTTACTTAAATCATTTGCATTTATATTCACAAGATTCATAATAACATACCAAACATCAGAATGATACTTTCATGTGTATATCAATTTTGTTTTTTGCTCAAACTGAGCAACAGGCTGAGCTTTGTGGAATGTGAAATGTTGGTAAAGTGATATGGAGAGTTCCTACATTAATCAACATAACGATCATGTTTTCTGTAACTTAGAAAATATCAGACATCAGTTATTCACAAGTTGAGGTGAAATAACTTCTGTTTGTTGAAAAGCTTTTTTAGACTTTTTAGCATTATTAGCCTCATTAGCCTAAGCCTATCTGCTATTACCGGTCACAAATTATTCATCTTAACAAGACTTTTGGACATTAATTATTCATGAGCTGAAGGGAAATAACTTTTGTGTTTGTTGAAAAACTTTTTAAAAACCTTTTTCAACAATAAGTTTTGTTAGTGGTTAGCATCTTTAGCCCAGTTAGCCTCACCAACTGCAGCTGATTGAGCCTTTCTACTGTGAACAGTCACAAATTATTCATGTATGGAAGCAAAGTACAGCAGCTCAATAAGGTTGAAGTTTAAGATTTTGTGTACAGCAGTGAAAATATATGATGGTTACACCAGGTAATCTGATAGATAGAATTTAGTCATTTTCTGTTGTGATACTAGTATTGGACTGGATCCGCTCCCATTTCTTGACTTAATTTGTATGTAATCTGTAGATATGGTGGCCTTTTATTTTTATTTTCTGCATTTGTTAGATTTTTTTAAGATATCATAATTACCTGCATCCATCTGAACCAACATAACAGCATACCTTTGAATTTCAACGTAGTACAGGCCTCTCAGGGCCTCGCCATGGGGTTGCACGTTATCCTGTAAGTGTGTGAACTAACACCACCTCTTGTTGCCAGGTGGCATCGAGTGGCAATCAGCGTGCACCAACAGACCATCACCCTCATTCTGGACTGTAAAAAGAAGATCAACCAGAAGCTGCTTCGAAGCCCCAACCCCATCATTGATACCAAAGGAATTATAGTGTTTGGAACTAGAATACTTGATGAAGAAGTCTTCGAGGTAGGCCATACGTTGTCTCTTATTTCCCACTCTTTATGGTGAATGTATTTATAAACTTGAGACCAGAAAAAAAAAAATGTGTAAGGGGAAGAATGGCTGTATTGTTTGGTGAAGCATGGCTATAAGTGGAGTGTTCTTTATGTAGGTCACTAAAACTTTAGTTGTGCTTTGATTTGACGTCTTTTAGTAAATCAGATAAAAGCAAAACATAATCTCCATTTTAACGTCCATATAGACATTTGCGGTTGTGGTCTGAACAGTGGTCAACCCCAGTGCCCATCCCTCTTTACATGCAGCATAAAATAAGGGATTGTGGTGGTGGCCACATCCTCTTGAAGATGTGCAGATTTGGCCCGCAGAACCCCACCGACCTCTGCCACCCACTCATACTCAGGCAACCAAAATCACAAATCACACTTAATTTTAGGTTGCCTGATGTTCCACACTGTCCACAAATGAGCTCTGATTCCCGTAATTCTGCTCCGTTTCCAAACGTGCTGTGTATGTTTGCTGGTTGGATGTCCCTGTTGCTGCTCACACTCTGTTAGCTATCTGCTGGAGTTTTCCCGTCTTGACAAGCTGCAGCATTTCTGTCAGAGTTTTTTTAACATGCGCAAATGCGCTTCTGATTATTTAAAGCTCCTTTTGTTCACATAGAATCAATGAACAAAATATTGTCGGATTTATTGCATTCTGACTGGTGGACAGGAAGTCTTTTGGGGATTATGTTACACTGATGATACACTATGTGACTTGAACACTACGGATACTTTCTATAACCAGCTTTTGTGCTGGGTACGTAAGCGTGACCTCTGCGAGGGACGGACTCGCGCAGCGACAATCCGGCGAGTACAAGTGTTGTCTTTGTCCTTTCAGAGTTGCGTTTGTTTAAAGGGGGATTAGTCCATGAAGTTCAGGCCCTTGATAATAATTACCAACAGAAACAGATTGATGTGACTGATGCTGAGCCAGCTGACCTTTAACATCACTGCTGCTCCGCGACTGCAGATAGAACGGAAAAAATATGACATCACCTCTCTCTACAGGTCCTAGAGTTCATCCGCCAGTCTAACACTGATACATAGTGGGATGTAAAACCAAAGTCAATATGTCTTTTCTGTTATTCAAAGCTCTACCATGGAATTTCAGTCCAACGCAGAGCCGATAGAGAGTGTTTGTTAGCGTCCGACTTTAGGTTTTCTCAGACGGAATTTCAGATCATTCAGACACTCTGTGCTTTGACCGTAGCCATTCCATTGTTTTTCTGGTTGTATGTTTTGGGCCGTTATCCTGCCAGAAGGTGAAACCTCGCCTCAGTGTCAAGCTTTTCCCTCATTGTTTTTTTCCATTGTAAAAGCAGCCCACACAACTGACTTGCACCGCACCATTTCTGGGCCTTCTGCTGTTGTAGGTCCAGTGGAACACGCAACACTGTCCATTGATTTGAAGGGCAGGAAAAAACATCACCGCTCACAACAAGCACATAACACGTTTATCGTCACATTAGCATGACATTACATTAGGCATTTGGGTTTGGGGATCCAACCACCAGTGGAAACGGTTTCCTGAATACACCAGACCTTAAAATAGAGTACCGAACGTACCGTACTGCTGAGTGGAAGTGAGGCATAGCATGTTTTCTTGCAGGATTGTGTTTTATTTAGCTCCATCCATATTTCTATTAACTCCACTAACACCATCTTTACAAGCACTCACACCCTACCAAAATGATCATTTCCCTACCTTGTCACTAGCTTCCCTGCCTCTGCTAGAGAAAAGCATTCTGCCTGCATGAGGCTGTCACAAACATGTCTCACTGTGGGGATGGTGTCATTTCCTGATACCAGCAGTGTTTCTCATTTCAGTCGAAAAGTGACATTTTGGTCTGTGACTGGAAAACTTTTTTACTTCTTTTTTTCAATAACGGTTAGTTGTTGCTTCTCTTCCACATGGGACAGAATTGTGGAACGTAGTCCTCCACAGAGTTACCATGGGCATTTTGGCTATGGTTTCCTTGTCCGTTGGGTCAGTTATGTAGACAGCCGTGTCTTGGTAGGTTTGCAGCCGTGCCATACTTTGTAAAGTTTTTAAATAATTAGTGAAACGCTTAATATTTGGGAAATAATCTTACTATCTAATCATGCTTTAAAGTTCTCCACAACTTTCTCTCCAACCTTGGTTCGTCTTCATGATGTTTGATAAAAATAGTTTTGCTAATTGTTTTCATGGAACAATAGGGACTCTGAGTGAAACACGAAGCACAATCTTTACATTACACAAATACTTTTTGTACTTTAGGTGCTTTTAGTACTAATGAGGCATCAGTTCAGATATAATTGCTGTGTACGTGAGTTGGCTACGGTCATTCAGTAGCAATTTTCCTCCAGATTTCTTTTTTTGTTTGTTTGTTTGTTTGTTTTATTAAAATTTGCTTTGTTTTAGTCTTTGCCAATGACGGCATTTTTGACTCGAAATCGAAGTTGCACGGAAACAGAGCGTAATCTCAGCCAGCCATCAGCCAGCGCTGCAGTAACAGCTCAGCAGCGACTGTGGGAGCCGGCAGATAGTTTGGGAGAGATGTTTAAAGGACTCCTGCTGTGCGTCTGCCAGTCGATAGACAGGACAAGCTTCAGTGCGTTCAGAAACTGGAAAATATGCCACATAGTTTCCAAATTGTCCTCAGGCTGCTCTGCCTTTTTTCCCCCATTACTTCAATTCCCTTTTTGTAGTTTAGTCTGATACCATGTTGACTATTGGCAGAGTACAAAACCTCTGACATACAAATGGTTTTGATTTTATAGTACAAATCAAATTAAACGTTAGTTTCCTCAGATAAAAAAAGAGTATTGTTTGTTCTCTTTTAAATGCTGTATCAACCATAAAAATAAAAGAGGGGAGAGGAGATAAAATCTTCTCTGTCACACCGTTGAGTAACAGTGAACGGCATGATTTAACTGCTTGTCAAGGTTTTTACTGCAGCCTGTGCTTTTTTCTGATATACAGCAGTCAGGGGATAAGTAGCACTTTTACACTGAGGTGGTTTGTGGTTTGGTCTCTAACAAGGTTATTGTGGCAACAGAGAGACCGTCTACCCGCTGCAAGCACTGTATGTTCTCTTTTTTTTCCCCAGCATCTTACATAAGAATATTGCGCTTGTGACAGTGCCTGTGGAAGATGATTAAATTGGTGTTAAAGTGTTTACGGAAGCAGGCTGTTATTTCGCACTGCAACCGAAAACTTGAATGTGTTTTGCCGGGATTTTATGGGACAGATAGGTCGACATGATGGCAGCTCGGGAGGAGCAGCAGAGCTCTATGGCTCAGGTGGGAGAATCTTATCAATGCAAATTTGAACCTTTATAAGAAAGTGAGATTTGCTGTTTTTTGCAAGTCATGTTGGGTGGACACAACAAATAAGGATAACTTTTGGTTTTCTGTATAAAAGGTTGCATATGATGGTAAACCTTATGAATGAACACACAATCCGTAAAGTGATACAAGGTAGTGACACAATCATGGTGTGGTGATGCATTTCCTCAGCATGGATATGCTGGTCAGGATTGATGGACTTAAAACTAGGATAGAAGTTGACCTTCCAACAAGACTGTAACCCTAAACACACAGTCATATCTAGAACAGAATTGGCACAATCATAGCCCAAAATACTCTGAAGCAAAGTATTGACTCAGGTAGCTGAACGAAGACCATGCCTCCCATCACCGCCATGTCATAACTCTGCTTTAGACTTCTTCACAATTTTATCCCTGACCTGTCTGGTGTGTTATCTGGTCTTCATGATGTTGTTTCTCCTAAGTGTTTTCTAGTAAACCTCTGAGGAACAGCTATAGGTTTTGTAATTTACTAATCACTTAAAATGGCACTAAAATGAATTGGTAGTAGCCTGGCAAATTGTGAAAAGGTTTAATGCTGCTGGAGGGCATTGCAAATTAAGTATTTAGGCTCTATAAAAACTGCCAATTGGTGTTTTTGCCTTTATGAAGGTGCAGCATGGAGTGTTTAGAAGTATTTTGTGGCTGCGGGGCGAAGATTGAGGCCTAAAAGTGTGCTGTTCTTGTTTGAAAGTGGTCTGTTAGACAGAGTCCATTTAGAAAATTTGTCTCCTGATTGCTCTGCTCACTTGTTTCTGAGCACGTGTGCCTAAGAAAAGCTGGGATAATTTTAACACCCATTACCGGGTCCTCAGTAGAATTCTGAGGAGTAACTGCGTTTGGTCTGAGGGGAACGCAAGTGGACCGCTTGACCTCACGTGGAGGTAATTGTCAGGGTAACCTGAAACTGGCTGATGTGGAGCTGTGCAGACACTGCAGTTCACATCTGGCCTCCATCCTCGATCTTTGCGAACCCATGGGCTGTAAGACTGATGCTTCATCAGTAAGCAACCTTCACACTCGTTTAAGAAATGTGAGGTTTTGGATGTCAACAAAACTGAAGAGAGTGCTCAGGAATGAAAGCAAAGCTGGAACAGTAGATTCAGTTAGAGGAGCCAAAACCTTTGGGTCATACTCTGGAAAGAATGAGGAGGTCTCTCCCCACTGATTTCAGTCTTGGAACGGCGTTCCACATGACATCATCCAGAGGTTTCCTTTGTCTCTTCCGATTGACTGTTTCATGATCTATAAGTGATGTGTTTTAGAAATGTGCTGGAAAAGTGTGATAGGGACGAGAAGATGAGGTTAAGATGATGTCCACTTAAAGACTTTGTGTGTGTGAGTCGGATAAAGCAATACCAAAAGAGCGGGGGAGCAGTCCAGTGTGTAAGCTTTGGGTTGAGGCAACTTGTGGGGTTTTGCGGTGTGGCGAGAGCCAGGAAAAAGTAGTAAAAAATGTGCAACACATGAGCTTGATGCTCGTAATAAGTTTTTATATCACTTCAGCCAGAGGAGCCACGCATCCTGTTTCCTCATCTTTACCTCGGGACTTTTCTTCCTTCTTCTGCTAATAACCCCAGCCATTGTTTTTGCACTTCATATGCTTCAGGTATTCCTATTTAACACCTCTTTGTGTCAGGCTTTCTAAGATGAGAGAATAATTTAAGCTTTCTTTGTGTTCTCCTGGCTTATAGTTCTCTTTTTTATTTATTTATTTGCAGCTTCATTTGACCTGAAGTAAGGCTCCAGATTTATATGGAACTAAGCCTGCTGGGGGTCATTTAGCCTCAGTAACTGTTAGCTCACTGAGTAATGCTTATAATAATGGCTTTTCTCCTGTAGAGACCTGGGAATTTCATCCCCTGACTGAGAGTTCATTTCCAGGTTTGGTGCAAAAATGTGGGTGTTGTTTAAGTCCCTGCTTTCATTAAAAGAAATGGGAGGGGTGGGGGAGCTGTTTATTGGCATTGCAGATCTACTTTAATGTTTGCACTGCATGTATACAAGGCATAACATTATGACCATCTGGGTTACTTTCAGTAAGTTTCCATTTTAAACCAAGACAGCTCTTTCTGCCAGGCCCTGAATATTGGAGCTTGCCTCCCACAGAGCATGCCAGATCTCATCAGATGGATATCTTCACAGTTTGATGGCTTAGTGGAAACCGTTTTTTCTTCTTTTTTTTGCATACCGTTAGTTATTTCTAAGCATTTTTCACATCAGTCAATGTTGTTTTTCCTTTGCTGTTGGGTTGTTGTTCTGAAATATTGTTGTTATTTGGAGGACAAGGGTAAAGTTGCTGTTATTGTTTGTCGGTATGTCTGAAAATGTGTTTTATGTTGGTCTACACACAGATAAATGAAACATCAAGTCCTATCATTCAACATGTGTGTGTCGCGTATGATCCACCCCAGCTTTCTGTAGGGTTAGTGTATTTACTTGTAGGTTATAAAATTTACCGTGTTAGAACAGAGAACATTTGTTTGTTGTGATATTATCTTTGTCACTGTCTCGTTTTTATTTTTTCCTTTTTTTAAATACTTGGTTCTCACCGGACCATCCTGGGATTCATGTTCAGTGCGCTGTACTGGTTTCCTGAAGCCTCCAAGCAGACAAAAAAAAATATCTGAATCGATCTGAAAATAAAAACAAAAGTATTCACCAAGCCTAAGTAAGTCCTTCTTCATTAGTGCAAACAGAGCGTCTGCATAGCATGGCATGGGGTTAAGTGATGCTGGTGTCGGGTGATTTCTGCAAAATCTAAATACAGCCTCTATAAGTCTTTAAGTTGTTACACCCTAGCAACAGAATTTTTATGATGAGAAAGACCGAAAGCCATTCAGATAATTACCAGGATTCAGGCTTAAAATGTGGCTAATTGGTTGAACATTTAAAAATATTAAAACAGTGAACATCTGATGAATAAAACATCACTTCAGGCACATCTGCTCAGTTCACGTGTGGTGAATCACAGTACTGAAATGTAAACAGAAAAATAAAATAAGAACACATGTCTATTGTCAGCTTGTCTTTTCCATCTATGCTGGTTCATTTTGGTCATAAGATCTTGGCTTGATGAGCCTTTTGATATTTTTTTCAGAGGTTTTGATTCTGATGATCCGTTTGAAGATTTGGGTTCAGTTATGACAGCATTTCATCACTGTACTCAGACAGTACAGTGCTAATATCACATCACAACAATCTTTTGCGAGCCATAGGATGCTCCCAGTGTGTAGTTTTCTCACTGGTGAAGTTCAATCAGTGGTGTTGTGAAGTTTTGGGGATAAATTGGAGAAGCGCTCTGCCTCCATGTGAGAACTGCAGCTCCTCCCAGCTGGATGCAGGTTTACTGTAATATTTCTGCTTACAGTCAGACACCAGTCTGGCTAATGACAGAACATGATAACACTAATTAAAGACTCAAGCTGAGTTAATGCTACACTCGTATGATGTACTATGTGAGACACACTATGGAGCACATGTGAAGCTAGAGTGCAAAAGATGTCCATATCCTTTGAAGGTTTTTCACATTCAGTTACATTACAACCGCAAACCTTGATGTAATTTCAGTGGGATTGTATGTGATGGGCCGGCGCAGATTTGGGTATAAGTGGAAGCAAAATCATAAATTATTTTCACTTTTTTTAAAATCTGGAAAGTGTGGCGTGTACGTACATACATCCCCTTTACTCTCATACCCGTTTCTTAAAATCCCAGTGCCTTCAGGAGTTTCTAAATTACTAAATAAATAAAGTCAGAGTGATTGTTGATACAGCTGTATAATTTTTCTCATGCGCTTAAATAAAATCTAAAAGTCACCTAATTAGTTAATAGTGTACACCTCTGTTATTGAATGTCCCCTGAATGTAACAGTTTGTTAGACAGCATCGGTGAACAAACAGCATCTTAACGTCCAAAGAACGAAACAGGCAACTAAATAGTTTGATATATGAAAAACATTTAAGTTTGGTAAAAAGAAATCCCCCCAAAAAACTAACATGTCACATCACTAAAGAGCAACACGGTGGTGGCAGCATCATGCTGTAATGATGCTTTCATTAAACTTTATATAATGCAGAATCAAGGTTTTTACTCTAAGTGTTTTAATCACACCTCTGCTCTGTGTCTGGATTCGCTGTGCCTTGCTAACGGAGCACACTGCTTTTATACGATTGTGCTTCAGTCGTTCCATGAAAAATGGAATTTCCAGCACGGATAATTAGCTGAATTTTCTTTACCCATGTCAGATGTTTGTCTTTTCAACCCCCCTCCTATCCTCTCCTTCTTGGTTACTCCTTTAAACTGTGTCAGCAAACGCTAAAGTGTCCCTTCAGCACTTCTCGTGTGGATTTCCATGAATGTCCAAACCAAACAATTAGAACCCACGTCCAACGGGCGGAAGAGGGCCGCTCCGATTTCCACAAAAATAAAAAAAGTATCAGAAGATTCGAAGCGCGGTTGCCCGCAGCTCAAAATCTGACGCAGCTCAGACTTTTATGGGGGCGGGGACTCCAGACGTAGAGCGGAGCAGTCTGAGTGGAGAAGACGGTGGCGGCGAGGTGAGGGAACAGTTAAAGAGCTGGGTGGTGGAGAGTGGCAGGCAGACATACGAGCTCATACGAGCGCAGAGTGGCAGGCAGACAGCCCTGTTGCTCTTGGCCCCGTCTCCAGGCGCTGACATTTTGCCGTAGTCTGGACTGGGGAATAGAAAATCTGGTGAAGATTTCAACCTGGAAATCCTTTGAACACACGCTTGTGGTGTCGATACGTTCGAATGCTCTTTGGGTTGGTTTGTTTCTTGGGTGCTGGTGGGGGACACGTCCAGGTGACGTACGATTCCAGGCTCAGACGTGACAGGTGTGTGTGCATGTGTGTGTGTGGAAATACTCTGCTAAAGTAGCTCAAAGCTCCTCTCTCCAAGACTCTGATCCTTCTCCCACTCACCAATCCCCCTGGAGAACGCACAGGCAAGAATACTGAAAAATATATGTGAGTTTTTCCACTTTTAGCTTCTTTTTTTCTCCCCCGGTCTTATATTAGATGTAAAAGTTAAAAGAGACATTATCAGAGATTCTGGGAGCAGAGAGAAATAATGAGCACTGATGTTATGTGAGTTGTTTTTTCTAAAGTTTGCTGGTCTAAGATTAAGAACGTGCAAATATCTTCAAGGTGTGAATCCAGTCAGCAGACATTCCTCAAATAAAAATAAGCTTTTTTCATGTCACTTAAGGGAGAACAAGAAAATACATCCTATGCATGTTTCTCACTTGTAATACGCACGTTCCCCTCGTATTTATGATGAAGAAGTTTTTAAAACTAGTACTCCTCATGGCGCATGAATACATATCTTAGTTTTCAGAATTGGGAACACCGTGAACTCAGTCCACTCTGCACATTGTGCCTCAGGTCCAGATGAAAGACACACATTTGGCTTTGTGTTCTCTCCTGCCCCCATCTGGACACAACCTGAAAGTCCAGCAGGAGTTAAAAAGTGCCTGTTGCCAAATGTAAGCATCACACGTGGAAAAAAAAAAAGAGAGAGAGAGAGAGTGAAACAGCAGAGAAGGACAATGCAATTCATTTTCATTTATGTTTATTCCCTGCTTTAAAATGCATGGCTTTCTTTCTTTTTTTCCCCTTCTTCTTCTTCTTCTTGTTTTTTTTTTTTAACACAAAAGTATGTCAGGTAAGGTCATCTTTTTCCAGAGGCAATAATCTTTTGCACCACAGTCCAACAATAGGAGAGCGACGTGCAGAAGCGGAATCATGTGTCGCTGGTGCTCAGGAAGAAGCTTAAGACCTGTTATTGTCTAAAAATTCTGTCTTAAGCACCACTCTGATGTGCCACAGAGTAAATAATATCCCTCTGTGTTTTCCCAACTGGATTTCTGCTTCCTGCTCCTTTGTGATTTGAGCACTCTTTTAGACATTTAATCGAAACGTTAGATTTTTTCTTTTCTGTGAACTGTTTTTCTGCATAATAAGTCTTTTGAGGCGTATTTTAGTTTGATAATCAGCATCGACACATCCTAAATCCCTTACTGTGCATGTACAGAAGTTGCATCAGGCGTCGTAAAGTCTACTAGTGTTATCTAAAAGCAGGAAATTTCACTTACCCTCCAACTGGCTGATGAACTAAGTTGATTAATCAGCCAAATATCAACAAAAAACACATAGAAAGATTGGTTTGTAGCTCTGAGTCGGAATACAGTATGACAATATCTCTCTTTTTGCTGCATCTGCAAAACGACAGCTTATATAAGGCCTTGGCACCGGAGCTGTTTGACTGATGTGTGATGAAAGGTGGAATTTTGACACGAAGACAGGAATTCGGTGGTTGACATGGTGCATCAAGACTTTAACAATAGTTTTCACTGTCAAGTTGCAAAAGTGCAGCGTCTGAGATTTGGTGGTTTCGAAAGATTGTTGTTCTGTGATCGGAAACGGAACGAGAAAAAAGAAAGAATGAATTTTCTGCATGTGGAGAATTAAAAAACAAAATTGTTCATTTCATGAAAAGCTTAATCCAAGGCTTTAATGATGCTATTAATTGTATTTTAATTTCAGTGTGATCAAAAACAGATCAGTTCTGCAAACTGCTTTAGTTTTTACTACAAAACTAAATAATGCTCAGTTTCAATAATCCATATTTCATCTTCTTCTTCCTTTCTTTAAATTACCTTCCCATCACACTCTGTGTGCTTTGGGATCTCCAAATCATCTCCAGCACTCTTCATAATTAACGCCCCCTCTGGCAAAGATGTCTACTAAATGGTTGCTGTGGAAACATGGTGCTGTTTTTTTAACAGCTACATTTTCATTTTCAAACTTTTTTTCTTTTTTACTCCGCTGTCATTCTGCTCACCCTGTGTTGTGGCAAAAATAAATTTCTTCATCCAGCATTGTTTGTCACAGTCCCAGCTGTGTTCATTAAACCTTTTTATTTTTTTATCCCTCTACCATACCATAGCATATTCATGCCCAGGGAAACAGAATGTCATAAAACTGTCTAAGCACTGCTTTCTCTTGGAAAAATGACTTTAGCTACATTTGTTTTATAGGAATTGCTATGGCTGTCAGAGGACTGGTAATTCCAAAAAACAAAGAAAAGCCAAAAAAGAAGAGACTTATTATGCTATTTATTTCCCAATGAATAAATGTGGTCCAATTAAAAATTTTTATTTTTATTAAATAAATAAAAAGTTTAATGTACTGCATTATGATGACTTTTATGTTTTGTTTTTTTTTAGAATTTTATGGTGCTCCTGTTTTTCCATCAGGCTTGGATACACTGAGAAACTAAAACAAAAGCACTGAAGATATATATTTTTTTCTTGCCTTCGAATCAGCTCATTAATTATTAATATTAGGAACAGAAATCACATCACGAAGCTGTAGAAGAGAAAGCAGTCACTCTAAAACAGGAATTTTCTATTTCTAAACGAATGACATGTCAGTGTAGTTGATGTTTTCAATTGCCCTCAGTATCTTACATTAGCATTTAGCTTAGCTAAAATGGCTGACATTCCAAAACAACTGCTTCCTTGTATTTATTTATTTTTTGGCAAATCTAGATCATGTTCTTTGAAATTTTCCTAATCCTTCATGTCTATCAACAGATTAGAGTAGAACCCTTCCTCCATTAGCCACAACTTCCACCCTGAAGATTGTTGTTTTCAGTGCAACCTTGTAGCGCCTAGCTAAAAATTCAGATTTTTTTTGTTTTTGTGTTTCCAACCCACCACTCGCTGATTCACACCAGCCAAGATAAAAATGATCGGCAGCCAATTTCTTGGTGGATCTCCTATCCGAAGCAGAGATAACAATAAAATATGTGTGGAGGATGCTGTATGAAAGCTGTAGACATGGAGGCCAGTGAGGTTATCAAGCTGGTCGTACACATTGCTGAGATGCAAAAACATGGCTGCATTTGCCAAATCATGAATTGTAAAGTAAACATTGCACATATTTATAATGCGAATAGTGATTTGGATTGCCAAATTCAATTTGACTAAAACAGTTATCTTTTTCTCACAGGCTAATTCTGAGCTAACCCCCTGGTCTGTCAGCAGAGTCCCTAATTCCCTGTTGCAATGCCAAAATACTCTTATATCTGTACTCTTTTCTCCTGTTAATATGCATTTTGGGAGTAGTCATACGTTTACCAGACCTTAGTAATGCTCCTTTAACAGCACTTTCTTTCTACTGTAAACTCCCTCTCCTTGTGTCTATGTACATGCCACACGTCATTAGCCGCTCTCTCCCATGGTGCTTTCAGAACGTTCGTATTAAATCTTTGCGATATGATGAATCATCTCATCTAGCCGAATTTAGATTCCCACCATTCGGGAGAATCTTACCCTGACATCCCTCTGGCAGTTCTGAGAGACGCGAAAGAAAAAAAGAAAAAGAAAGAAATCAGAACAAAGAGAAAAGAAGAAGAAGAAAACCACAAGAATGGAATTTGAAGGAAGAAGCAGCGCATCAGACTGCAGGGCTTATTCCTTATTGAACGTGACCTCGTTTTCTTCTTTTTTTTTGCAAACAGTGAACACCCATCAGCTTCTTCAGCACATCTGCGGCGTTGCAGCTTTAGCAGGATAATAGAGACAGATTGTGGAAGCGATGCAGAGCCGAGCCTGAATGGGAGATTTGCTAAAACTGGGCAAACTGGGTTTTAGCTGCAAACCGGATGGGAGAGTCCAGCTCTGTGGGCGATGTCTTACAGCAGGGCGGATTTAAGAACACGGCAAAATCCAGCTAATTTTTTAGCAAATTTGGAGATCTGCAAGCAAAGCAAGGCTGTTAATATTCACAAGGCTGCAGCTTAGCAAGACACAGATGGTTTTCTGCAGGAACAAATCATGCCGTTGAAGTATAAATTATTTAACAAGAGCTCCTTGGCACCGGGCCTAAAAGAGGCTGTTCATTGACTTTAGTTTGGCGAAAACTGCAACATTTGTTGCTTAGAAAGTTAGGTTGAAGAATACGGCAGGGATTACAGAACAAACAGTGAGAAACGACATCTTTGCAGACGTTTTCAGCAGCCCACTGTCACCACAGCCTGCGAGTTAGCAGTAAACAACACGTAGCTCGCAAAATGAAACAACGAAAATATGAGCACATCTATTTGTCTTTCAGTTAATGTTATATTGCTCTGATATGACAGAACGAGTGCAAACAAAAACAATAAGTAAAACGGGGAGCAAAAATGTAGGTAAACCTGGGATTCCAAATACCCAAGTCAAAAAATATCCTCTTCGTTCTGCAGACCTACAGTAATGCATAGTCCAGTATTTTTGATGTAAAATATTTTACATCAAAAGTAAAGTATTTGCTTTACTTTTGATGGATGTTAGCGAAGAACGACGCCATTAATTAAGAAAGATCAATGTTCAAACTGCTCAGGTGCTAACTGACCGCCACATGTCTCCAGTGAATGCCGTTACGTCCACCAGGCTCGTTTGGTGGGGTAACATTAAAGGAGACCACACAAGGATTTTCTGATTAAATGAAAATTGAATTTATTAAGTTATACTAAAGAAATAAAACTCAAAAAGGAATACCTGAAATGAGAAACCAAAATAGATTAAGGCAAAACCCATAACTGACCAGAAATAAGCAAATGCAAAACAAACCTAGCAAAAAAAACCAACCAGAAGATACAAACCAAACCAAATGAAGTTCTGAGGAGGGAGAGGGAAAAGCCTTCCTCTCTGCTGCATGCACTGCAGCTTTAAAGCAGCAGAGCACTAATCAGAACACAACCCCTGCAGAAGGCCTGTCTCCAGAACCCTACAAGGAAAAAGGGCAGAGACCCACTGCAGCCGTAACAATGCCGACACATTTCGCTTTACGAAGGGAGGTTCTGTGATGTATTAATCGCAGGTAGCGACAAACAAAATGCTTTTTGTCACCATCAACAAGCTTCCTGCAAATTCTCACTGCTAACTCCCACCTGCAGATGGCAGTATTTCTCACTTCTTACTTTTCCGCTGCCTCAGCCTTACTTGATGTCAAGTTATAGTCCTTGATCGACATGGCGGGTAACAAAAAGTCACTTTGACTGTCGCACATTAGTGTAAATAAAACAATCGCAAAATCCTGGAGGGACAGGTACATGTATTTCTGGTTGTTTGTGTAAATTTGACCCAGTTTGGATGGATGAAAAAAAAAAAAAATCCTAAATAAGTCCAAATTTCTGCGCTAGATTCTTTACCGTCGAGTTCATTAAAAACCTTTTGACGTTTACGCCATTGACGTTGCGGCTTCTTCTGCCCAGCCTGGACTCCTCTGCCTGCATAAACTCAGGGGAAAGCAGGAAATCGCTTCTTGTGGGGGCCTGGTGCGGTTTTGTCAAAGGATCCGAGGCACTCTCTTAAGTGTGACATGTTTTAGTGAAACGCTGGCAGTGGTGCTCCCGAGTGAATTATCACTGGTTACATCGCAAATACATGCGATTTTTGTTCGCCAGAGAAGAAATCTGTGCACAGTAAATTTCTAGCTTCGAGGACATGGCGAGGGATTCCAAACTCTTGCCTGTGTCTTAATCAAAAGCAGTCAGCATCTGTTTTGGTTCATGACTCTTCTGTCCTGTAAGAAAAGAAGAAGAAAAATCCTTGTTTCGGCCATGTTGACTCTACATTTGATTGATGTGGAATGACATCACTGGGTTTGGAACAGGACATGTTTGGATGGTTGCAGAACAGCGTTTTAGTGCCATGCTCATTCTTGTGAGAAACATGTGGCTAACACACCCAGCTCCCCATGTAGCCTAGGGATCCTTCCGAGCCTCTGTTTTTCTCTCTTGTTCCCTCTCCCTTGCTCTGTTTTTTTTCTATCAATCTTGCCTGCTCTGTCACTGTCTGACTTTTTTCTTTTTTTTTCAAAATTCCCCTGCCTTCTGCTGCCCTGGATCAGCTGTTTGAGTCTCCAGATTTCCTGTTGTGCACATGCGAAAGCCGTACCGGCCGTCTTCACGACGGGCTCGGAGGCAGAATCTCTCACGTCTCATGCAGACCAGGGCAGAGCTCACATAGTTAGACTCTGTAAAGACGCCCTCCGTGTGTAGCAGCCGTCGCGTCGCTCTACATTGTCTTGTAGCTCCGCACTGCTTGTTTTAAAGCTTTCCCTGCCACGACCTGATGCACAACTTGGAGCCGGCGCCACGTTCCTCAGGGTTTAGTCACACTCTGCTTGACCTAGTTTCAGTTCTGTATGTTCTGGAGCAGCACTGTGTCACATGTTCATATACAGATGATTTCATCCCACTCTGCTCTCCCTAAAAAGAAAAGAGAGAAAAAACAAAAATAACTGATGTTTCTGTATCACGTTTGTTAGTTAAAGCACATGTGTGACCCTGAGCCGTTTCCAGTGGACCTCCTGACTTTCTGTTTCTTGTGGTTTCCAGGGAGACATCCAGCAGCTAATGATTGTAGCAGACCACCGGGCTGCCTATGACTACTGTGAGCACTACAGCCCCGATTGTGAAGTGCCAGTGCCCGACCGGCCGCAGAACCAGGACCCCAACACGGAGGATGATGTGAGTTCGGTCACCGGCCGCCCTCTTCATCTATTCACTGTTTATTGTGTGTGTGTTTTTTTTTCCCTAAACCTGTAATTGTCTCTAATCCTCTGCTTAAAATTATGATTGGTTCTTGCAAAAGAGCCCCTTGGCCCGTGCTCGAGAACTTTAACACTGCCAGAGGAAAATGCTGAGGGAGAGGAACAGCGTTATAAGACAGCACAGTTAGTCAATAAAGCTCAGAAATGATGATGTGCTGCTTGCTTTCCTGTACTGCAGGCTGAGTGGCATTACACCATGTGCATGCTAATTGCAGAATAGCCAAAGAAATGTTCCAGCGAGAACTCGAGACTTTGGCTCCTGATCCTCGAAGCTGCACCAAATTTAATCAGAGCACAGGCAGCAGCAGGAAACTTGGCAAAACTTCATAAAGTGAGAAAGACCCTGTCCACACTAATGGGAGAATATTCAGTTCTACTTGTTTGTACAGCAACAGTTTACAACAAAGCAATTTACAAGACAAACAGATGCAATTTATATCAACCTATAAATATATACAGTATATATATATATTATATTTAATCAAACCAAGCAGATTCACAGAAGTATGACAGTGCAGTCATAGCAATCATTGTATTAAGATAGTACTGTCAAATTTATTCCCTGGACATACGGGAATGTATTTTTCTAAAATGAGTTGTTGGTTTCCAAAACATGTTTTCAGAAATATTTTCCGTTCACATGGAAACACAGAAAACAGCCCAAAACGTTATTTTTTTACTCCCCCAAACCTAGGAGTAGCATGGAGTATAGGACTTGTGCATAAAGCTTCCACACACAGTTAGTCAGAAACAAAACAAAAACATGTGAATGATGCTAGGAGAGTCTTTTGTATAACTTTTTGCAGCTGAAGTAAAATCAAGAACATCTAAGCTGTGTGCGTTGTTGCTACGTACGAAGCATTTGGGGTTATAGGTCAGGTTAGAGGTACTAATACGTAGGTGTTTTCCCAAAAGATTGCTTTAAGTCTGCAATCATTTTCCAAAACAAAATGCTTAGGGTCCCCTGAAACACTGTTTCTGTGTGAACTCAGGGCACAAATAGATAAGTACTTTCTGGTTTTAGAAAAAAAACAAACCTCTCCCTTGTGGACGTGACTTACAGTTCTGGTTAGATAATGGCTACCTATATACAGCTGCTCTACTGATTCCATTCTTTGGAAAAAAAAATGAGAGCACTGCAAAAAAAAATTTTTTTCTAAATGAATATATGTGTGTTAAGATAAACATAAACCACTGAGCATATTACTCCCAAATTCCTAATAAAAATGTTGCCATTTCATGTATTTTTGTGCAGGAAGTAAAAAATAGTTTTTAAAAAATTGTGTTTTTCAGACCATAAATAATTAAACATGTTTTAACATAAGGACAGGATAGAAATCATTATGTGTGCACTGTGGCTTAACCACAGTTTGCCATGGAATGCTCTTCACCAGTCATGTGTGTTGGCTTCAAGTGATTACCTGACCAGCCCATCATTAAATAGAAGGATGTGTAACGTCTTGATTGGAATGGCTGTTCATTTTAGAAATAAAAAAAATAGTGGCCACTTTACTTTTTTCCATGTCTGTTGAGTCAATTCAACTAAATTCAGCCAAATTATTAAGACAGATTCAAGTTCAGTTGCATATTATTCCAATTAGATCATGGTTATAATGTGGTGCGGTCTCATTTGGTTTATAGAGCCATATGATAAATAGCCTGATCAACTGCACCAAGTCGCTTACTTTTCAGCATGCGAAAAGCGTTTCATAATGAGAGCTAGACTTTCTCAAAACTATTGAATATGATGTGCTTTCCGTGCTAGAAAACACACAATAACAAAGCTGTTTCCATCAAACTTCAAATCTAAGCTAAAGTAGTTTTATATCTGAGAGCAAAAATGTAAACTAATTCAAAGAAACAGCAGCTACAACTGTTTTGGCTTCATTTGTGGCATTTTTAGCCTAGCACTGCTTTAGCCACGCTCAGGATCTATTTTCGAGTTTGGATGTTGTTCTTGTCAGATTGTCACTTTCATACTAAAAATGACAATACTTTTCACAGGAATACCAAAAAGTAGGGATGTTTTTTTTCTCATCAACAAAGGAAAAAGTGTTTATTTAAAAAAAAAACCATCCTGCGTAGTGAAGCTGCGAGATAAATCATTTTCAGTTTATAGCAGGAATGTTTAGTCTGCATGTGGAGAAATACTTTTTCCATTGATGATGCCGTTATATATATTTGAATAGAAAAAAAATCCATCTTATTTCTCGACAGCCACACTGATGTTAGGCAAATTAATGACAGTCCTTCTTTCATATGATTTACCGTTCCTTCAGCTCGTCCAAATGGGTGGAAAACCCAGGATTTCTCTGCCTATTGGACATACATTAACTTCTTTCATTTCCTCAGAATAACTGGAAGCACATGTGACAGAAAAACAGGAATGTATGCTGAGTTAGTAAAGAAAAGGGACCTTGAAAGGCAGGTCTGTCGGGGCATGCTTTCTCTTTTTTTTTTTTTTTAGCTGATGCTGTGGATTTTTATCACTGTGCAGTGTGACACTTTTATGCTTTATAAAAGAGGCCATGAGATTCTTGTGTTGACTCAGCATATGTTCAATTTAATTTAGTTTATTCCATAAAGTGCTAAGTCCCAACAAATGTCACAATCCCTGCACTTTATAGAAGCAACGGGTCCAATTCATGTCAAGTTGAAAAAAATCCAAGTTGATCTAAATTTAGTTCTGAGTCAAATTTATTCAATCCAGCCACACAGTTAGACTTGAATCCAACTTTCCGTAGCATTATTGTCTCTAGGTTTTTGTGACTTTTAAATGTTTTTAAAACTTAAGTGTGAAATTGAGTTGGAGCCTTCTTTCAGTCAGCTGACTGGGAGGGCAAAGCAGCAAGAGTGGGAGGTAAACATTGTTCAAAGAGTGATTGACAGCGCTAAAACCCTCCTCTTGGCTCTGATTGGTTGTTTCTGACTGAGTGGTGTATTTCATTTGGTGCTGGGAACCCTGGGAGAAGGCAGAAGAGCTCTAGTCTTATACTATCATGGCATAATGATAATTTTAACAAATATTTAAAATGTCTAAAACACTTCAGTTTTAAACAGTGTGGATAGTTTTTACAACCTTCATGTACCTTTAAATGTATTATTGACAACAGGCTCAGGCCTTATAATAATCCTGCCACTTATATGTATCTATTATCTCATTCATCCTGCTGTGAAAATGACTTGCCTGCTGATTTCAATATAAAATTGGAAATCGGGCAACTCCGAAGGAACATTTTGAAGATTTTGTTTGTTAAGCCAACATTTGATCCCACCAGTATGCATTCTAAGTGCAGCTCTGTGAACATACAGCTGCTTCATACACTTCTTGGAGGTAGTTCCCATTGATTTTTACATCTGACTGTAAATAATGTTGGACATCTCAGAACCCCAACAGCCAATTAATGTTCTTCTTCTTCTTCCATTTATTCTCCTAAAGCTATAATTGTCTCCTGTGCTCAGTTCAAATCATGATTGGTTCCTGTACTGTGGGCCCTTGGCCCATGTTAGAGCACTGTGGTCTGCCAGGGGAAAATGCTGAGTGAGAACAGGGTTATCAGGCTGTGCGGTTCGTTGATAAAGTTCAGAAATGATGCGGCGCCTTCCTCAGCCTGCTCTCCCTGCACTACAGGCTGAGAGGCATCGCACTGAGTGCATGCTAAACAAAGGAGTCAAAGAAGTGTCAAAACACAAATCGGAAGTTCTGCTCTTGACCTGTTACATACCCTCAGGGTGTGCAAAATGTAATCATTTTCCACCTCTCCGCAAAAAAAATGACAGACTGATTAGGCGAACCGAAGACGTAATTAGTCACTGAGCAAGTTGCAAGTTTCGACAGAGTGATGCAGCAGGACGTGTCTGCGAGTGGAAAGCATTTCTGCTGGGTTCTGATCGATGGCCAGCCAGCCAGAGGCAACGGAGTTGTAGATCATGTTTGAAAATCAAATTGTTAATCATTGATTGTTATCCTCTCCCTCCCAATCATTCTTTCACTCAACACCGGTGGAATGTATTTCTCATTCAGGTCGCAGAGGAGGACAACTACTACTACGAATATCCCTATTATGATGACCTTGAAGGCAAGCCATTTGCTTCAACTTCCGAAACAGAGACGACCAATAAAGAAGTCAAGGTAATCCACTTAGGAATTTCATTGGACTGCATCTAGAAACTTGTATTCATGCCTCAAACGGTAACCCTTAACTACCATGAATCTACACTGAATCTCAGGGGACGGAAGGAGGCAGTGTGGTGTCCACAGTGGAGAAAGTTGTCAGGGGCGGTTCGGGCTCCACGTCCGTTTCCACCAGCTCGACTTCCTCCAGCTCATCATCCAGCAGCTCGTCCGCCAGCACCGGAGGGGAAGACACCTACGGGGACGTGAACAACGGATACGACTACGACGGCTACGGCGACACCAACTACTACTACGGCGAGTCCACCGCCATGCCCGACGGCGACACCTCTCGGCGCGTCACCGTCACCAGCGTCGGCACCGGGGGCGAGTTGGACCTCGGAGCAGTGGGACGGATCGATCTGGAAGGTGGGGCCGGAGTGGATAGGAAGGTGATCACCAGTGGAGGTGGAACTACAATAACAGTCACCCGCAACGTGTCAGTAAGTTGACCACAAAACAAAATCAAATTGGATGTTTTTAAAAATGATCTTTGTCATGTGTATACATTGTGCCTTGGTGACATATTCATACTGCTTGATGTTGTTTTTGCATTTTTTCCAGTTAAAATCAAAGAACTCAATGCATTTTCCTAGAATTTTAGGTGACAGACCAACACAAAATACTTGTTAATCAGAAGTGGTTAAGCTATAGCATATTAATAGAGTAAAACTAATGTGTTTTAATTGTGATACAGAAATTATGCAGTAATATTTGCTCTGATAACTGAGAGCTCTCTTGGATATCGTCAGATTGTAGTTTTTACCTTAAATAATGACTGGAAAGTCAGTTAAAAGTCAGCTAATGGCTAATAGGGTGTACCTTTGTCTAAACCTGGCTTTAATGTGAAGGCCTCCCATGTTTATTAAAGAATATTAGTGAACAAGCATCACCATGAAAACCAAGGACCACAGTAAATAGGTTGAGGGATAAAGCTGAAAAGAACTTTGAGGCAGAATAAGAATACAAATCAGTGTCCTTACTGTTGAATTCACCATCTGAAATGAAAAAGAATATGGAGGCCAAAACAGCATTAATCAAGGAATCAGCTGATAACAACAGGCAACAAATTCATTCTATAGAGCTTTGGAACCAACGTCACTGCGTATGACGTTTACGTCTCGCGCAATCGCTCGGCGCCATCTTTAAAGGCCACAAACCGAAACAAACTTTATTCCGGCGTTTTCATTGTGTTACTGACCACAGTGAAGTTGTTTTCAAGTTGGATACTGGATATTCGTGCTCCGCGGAGCAAGGGTCGTTTAGCTCACGGTTGATCCGATTTATGAACGCGAATTCCGGCCAGCTAACCCTAACCCTATTGCTCACATAAAATGTTTATTTAAAAATATAATCTTTCATTACATGTATGTTTATTACCTGAAATATTTTAAATATCAAATTGTGACTTAAAATGTGATTCATTTCATCACCTGTTTACATGCAACTTGAAGTGCTTTAATCAAACGTTTCATGAATGTTTTACCACATTAAATTATGAAATGAGAGAAAACAGCCACTTCCAACTGAACACATATTTCAACACAAATGGTTCATGTTCCTCGTCAGAGTCTGCAGCCTTGCTGAGCTCCTCTCCTGGGGTTTCCTCCTCAGCCTCTCCAACTTGTTCCTCTTCTATAGCCTCCGCTGCTGTGCTTTATTTACCTCTTAAGGGGTAAATAATGAAAACACAGTCTCTGTAACTTCCTCCCCCACTTGTTGATCCACCATGGTCTTGCTGTATCGCCTCTTCAATTGACGCACATGTCGGTCCGATGTTGTGGCGTTTACGTCGCAGTGACCCAGATTCAGTCTGGATTGAGCTAATCCATTTCATAAGTCGGTTCGCCTTGAAGAGGACAAATCAGAACACACATCAGTATGAATACTGTAAATTGGACAACACTAGTAAAATAGTTTACTTCACAATAATGGAATAACCTCGATGTCCACTGACAAAACTCTGACCATGCTACATAAAAAATATAAGCCCGACCTAGACAAGGTTGACCCACTTAAATGAACTCAACATAAACTAAACATGAGTCACCCGGACAAAATCATAGCAAAAATTTATGACACAACACCAACAAAGCGAATTTAGACACTCACCAGAATGGACATGACTGGAGAAAACTTGTAGATATCTTGGGATGTTGCAGAACGTAATATCAGGACGTCTCATCCGCTGATACCCAGGCCATTCGTCTCTTTTTCGTTAGCTCCGATAGCTTAGCCCCCTCGCGTTGTTTACAGGCAGGAAAACAGTGAAACGAAAGTCCTTTTCCATCTTTTTACCGTTTCGGTCGTGTGATTGGACATTACATCCAATAACGCAGTAAGTTTGTACCATTGCTAAATAATTTTAAGTAACTTGGATTCAAAATATCTGTGAGAGAGTCATTTTTGTCGGCTATGTTCATGGCCCCTGAAGCGCTCATATCCCTACGTCTAGAGCAGTGATGTCACGTTCCAAAGCTCTAAAGGCTTGCAAAACGATTAATGACCTTTCATTGCAGTAATTGCATTCTAATTGGATTTTACACTAATTTTTTCCATGAATTCTCCGTTTGAGGTTACATAGTGATAAAATTAAGAGGTATGCAAATACCTTGGCATGGCGCTGTCTTTTCTTACCAATCCCGATGACTCCAACTGTGTTTTAACAGGCCGGAACATCCTACAACGACTACGGCAATGGCTACGACTACGGCGTCGACAGCTACTACACAGAGGGAGATGTTGGAGGCAGCAGCAGCTCAGTTGTCATCAGTGGTGGAGGAGGAAGCAGCAGCAGTAGCACAATTCTGGGTGGAGGCGGCGATGGCAGCAGCAGCAGTACAGTTGTAGTCAGTGGTGGTGGAGGTGGAGGCAGCAGCAGTACAGTTGTAGTCGGTGGTGGAGGCAGCAGCAGCAGCTCTACAATCACCATTGGGAGCGGGTCAGCTGGAGGAGGTTCCGTGTCTGTCGGCGGCGGTTCCGTATCCGTGGGAGGATCTTCGACCTCCAGTGGAGGCTCGGCGTCTGCTGGCGCCGGAGCCGGAGCCGGAGCCGGAGCCGGAGCCGGCGGGGCCGCTGGGACCGACCTGACCATTGACGCAGTCGATGACTACACGGATCTTGACAAGTTCAAGGAGGAGGACGTCGTCGACTACGGAGATTTAGACAACTACGACGTCTATGGAGACTACACTGACAAAGTGCTGCCTGCTGAGACTGACGAGTACTTCGGCCAGGTGAAGAACAATCCAAAGATATGACTCCGCAACTATGATTTCAGATGATAAGGAGGATGTCTCGATAAAACTTCCGTATATGTGTGTGTGCAGGTTGACGGAGCTCGTGGTGAGAAAGGACAGAAGGGAGAACCTGCTGTTATTGAGCCCGTGAGTATCTGTGTTTTAGCAACAAACTAGAGCAGCAGATGTAACGTGCATGTGCACACAGTTGGAAGACGCACTCACATATGTGTGATCCACATGTAAACAAGATCCGCTCGCTTCGGAAAGCAAATGTTCAAGCCAAACGTATTTACCGTGGACAACTAAATCCTCCTTGCCGAATCCTCGTAGCAAGGCCTCACTCGTAGGATCTCAGCATAAACATTTGGAGAAGGGCTAGACAGGGATAGTCAATAATCTCTAAACACAGGGTGAGTGGAGTGGAAATCAAGAGGAATGAAGGGATGTGGGGAAAAAAGGAACGTAAGAGAGAACTACTAAACGTGATCCTCTGGGGTCACTCTGACGCTAAATCGGACTCTGACACACAAGTATCTGTAACGATGACTCATTTTGTAAGTTTGAAAATGTATACACAGACAGAATTAATATGTCTAATGGACCTACAGCTGTTTTGCTTTAAACAAATGCCACAGAGCTGCGCTTAGTAAACATATGACCAAGCGCAAGTGTTTATAAGTGGAAGTAAAAAAAGTGTGGGAGCTCTTTTATTTGTAGTACCGCTTCAGGACCTGTGAAGCGCAACGAAAAACGGAAAGCGATGTATGGTTTCCAAAGATTTTTGCAAACAAATGTGCAACCACCCTGAAGACGCCGTCTACAGAGCGAATGACGGCGGCTTGGCTGCATGGTGCTGTGGAAATGCTTAAAATTGATGGGGAAGTGAATGGAGCTAAAAACAGGACAAGCCAAGAGATTCCTAAGCCTTCCTCTCAGGAGGAACAAGCCTCGCTCAAATGTTTGACACAAACATTTGAAGAAGAGCCATGCAGGAATTGCCAATATTCCCTAAACACACAAATTTCAAGGTTTGAGTATTGTTCATAGAAATGCTACAAGAACACAGTCAGTGTGCTTTTTCTGTTTTACTTATGCAGTCCTTAGCACAAGGTAATGATTACTTACAAGTGTAACATAAAAGGATATCAATTCATTCAAACTACATGACTATTTACACATATATATTATAAAATATTACATACTGAAGGAGAATTTAGCTTGTGTTTTTCCCCATCAGATTCACATATTAAAGGATCACCTATGCTGACTAATTTTAAACAAGCGGTTGAAATGGCTTTACTCTGCTGTCATAATATTCTTCATTTCTTTGTGTCTGATGCAAATGAGTCTTCCTCACTGCTGGCCAAAATTATATATTCCTCTCATTTTTCAGTATGTTTAAGGACTGGCTCCAATATTTGTTGAACTTACACTAAGTGAACGCTGTCCCACAGCTATGGGTAGGCCTTAGTGAGTTTCTTAGCACACGTTTATTTGATGTGTTGACGGACACATGGAGAATAGGGATGTAGCGGTGGGCTCCGGGTCAATTCAGCCCTTCACTAAACAGGAAGCTCATTTTTCAACCATGTTGCATTTTGGTGCCTCCGTGCTTTCGCTTCGTACCATTCGAAAAAAACATTTTGTACCCATGTAGGAAATTTGCTGCTGTTTTGTTTCCTTAGGTAGTTGAGTATTTTCATTTTGTACCTTTGTAGTTTTGGCAAAGGGCCATTATGATCCCTTAATCAGACCCAAAAAATCTAAATAACCTCTCACTGAGTTTTTGTTTTATATAACCACATTTCCTTGATGCACTTTCAATCATTTCCAAAGACCAAAACAGTTAGTTAAACAACCAAAACAATGTAGATAAAAGGTGAAGAGGTGGAAACACCCACACCCTTAGCAGTGCCCTGTTATTGTCATTGGCCCACTAATCCTAAAGTTAATTCTAAAGCTTGACATCAGATGATGTTTAATAGCGCCTTCTGGTGATGTGCTAAGAGATGAAATGAGGAAAAATGTCAGAAAATTTTAATTTTCACAACGGTGCTTCTGTAGTCCACCACTTTTTCACATCGAAACGTGGACAGCGCGTCACAAAACGTTAATTACTAAATTGCTTTCAGTTTACGGTGAGAAGGTTCACTCTACATCTGGAGGAATATCTCTCCATATGTCGATGATACCGTTCCATTTGTTTTCAAGCTGAGACACAGGAATCTGAGGACCGATTCAAATCTGTGGTCATTTCCCACTGAAACAAATGAATTCCTCCCAGACACTCAACACCTTACGTTAGCTTGCGTTTATAGAGGAAAACATCTGGACATCTTTGCTTTTGATTGCATTAATTCACCCGTTTATTTCGCACCTACTTAATTGGAAGCACATTTGGTGGATGGACAGGAACCAAACGTTGATAGGCAGGTTTGCCGGAGGATGTTTTTGTTAATGCCGAACTGCTACTACTAAAACAGTCCATGCTCGTGGCTGCACAGTGGGATGTTGTTGTGCACAGACATATGCTTCATAAATGAGGTCATTAGATTGTTCTATTGACCTGTGCAGTATCTAATAATATCTCTGCTTGCATGTTTCAGGGTATGCTAATGGAGGGTCCGCCTGGGCCTGAGGGGCCAACAGTAAGTCAGTTTTTTTGTTTTTTTTGTGTCAAATTCTGCATTTTCTTCCTCATTATGTTCTGGTTTCACAGAGACTAAAGGTTTATGTCACTTGTTGATTGTAGGAAAAATGAAAATGAAAGCTAAGATTGGTCAGTAAGACTAGCATTCGAATGGAAAAGTGTTTTTTTTCTCAAAGGACTTGCACTCTGGCAAATGTTTTAAGAACATTTGGAAAAGCCAGGTGCTGCTGACAGCCAGCAGATTGGTGTCCTCCACAGACCAGCGAGCCTCACTGACATGATGAGCTGCAGTTTAAGCAAATAAAGTCGACCAGACAAAAGGATCAACAGAGTGTCCCACCTCCTGTGTGTGGCCACTTTGGGATCTCGTGGCGTAGGATGCGAATATGGACATCAATTGACACTTCTTTTTCTGTTCACGATAGGGTCTCCCTGGACCCCCAGGATCTTCTGGCCCACCAGGCAGTCCTGGAGATCCTGGAGAGAGGGTGAGACAAAAAAAAATCACTTGAGATACTTTCTAGAACAACAGAAACTCAGCCTGTTTTGAGAGCTCATCATAAACACTATTCTCTTTAAGGGTCCTCTGGGTCGCCCTGGCCTTCCTGGTGCTGATGGTCTGCCAGGACCCCCTGGAACTGTCCTGATGCTGCCCGTAAGTAAACTCTGGTTGTGTGTTTTTTTTACTATTTTTTATTATTATTTCAAGGGTTGAAACATTTCCTATGGTTTTTCTATCACTCTCTGGTCACATTTACAGCAGTTTTACTAATAACTCTGACACATGTTTCACAATGTGTTCTTGGAGGAAGGGGATTTCCAATGAATCTAATCGCAAATATGTTAATAGGGATGTGAGGCTTTAGCAGCCTCTTGTGGTGTTAGAGTGGAAGGACCTCCTTGGACTCCTGACAGCACAGATCTACATATTAACCCCAAATTTTTGACTCAAAACCTAATCTACCAGGATTCTCTCCAGGACGTCATATGGTTTTTGATGGGACAGAAAGCAATATCGCTGACTGACGCTTTTGCAGCCGTTGATCCGACTGCAAGAGTTACGCAACCTTTCCAAATGGCCTCTCTGTTGTCTACCTTCAAGCCTCTCGTTTTCTTGTACTTGGAAGATGCTATCCAGCCTGATTACTTGTACAGATGTGAAGTCTTGCGGCTTCGTTGATTCGCGGATCTCTTCTGGCGGAGCCGTGTGGCAAACTCAGTCTGGACAGTGACTCAAGCAGTTCTGGCGTATCCTGGCTGGCAAACACTGACGTTTTGAAATCCAGTCCCACAGGCCTAATGAGAAACATGCATCTTTGTTTTGCCGTTCTTTCGAGCCGCGAGGACTCTTTTCGGTTCCTTTATTTGACGCTGAGGCACAAGGGAAAATGGTTAAAAACCGGAATTTTCAAGCTACATTCTCGGTCATGCTAATCAATTCTTGGATTGAGCTGAGTTTTCATGAATTGTTGATGGTCTGCATTAGTCACCAAAGAAATCAATACAGGACAAATCTTAGAAATAATCAAACCAGGAGAGAGTTTCACTGTAAGTAAAGACGTCAATACAAGCAGCTGTGCAGGAAATTTGACAGATTTCCAGATGTGGGGAGTTACGCTGAGGTTCTGTGCTGTGAGCTGCAGCAGGTTTTACTCAAACCTTCAGCTCTGAGTCTATTGTTTGTATTATTCCTTCCTGGTTACCAGGATTCTGGAACAACCTTTTACTGCTTTATTTTTGTACATCCGTAAGCCGACAATCAGCCTCCTCAGGACTGTATGTGGGTCCGATCCAAAGCGTCTCATCCAAGAGAAAAGAAAACAACATCACGAGTTGAGATGCACATCCAGCTTTTAATTTTCACTCCTGCTGTAATGCTGGCGTATGACCACCAGATGGCAGTAGAATTTGACCCTTCTTGGCCAAACGTGGCGACGGCTGAGACGCTCTGTTCAGCATTTGTTTATGTTTGCTCTTTAATGTGAAGAACAGTGGAATAAACGAATGCTGAACTCCTTCTTTTTTTTTTCTCAAAGTAGTGGATTTTTTTCATTCTTTTGTGAGCTGTTTTTTTTATATATATTTTTTTTAAAAGAATTTTGTGGTTTGCTCTATTCTACAGTAAAATATGTACGAAACATTTTTTCCACAGTTCAGATTAAGCGCTGGAGGGGACTCTGGGCAGAAGGGACCAGCTGTTTCAGCACAGGAGGCCCAGATGCAAGCCATCATGCAGCAGGCCAGGGTAACAGCAACAGCTAAACATAATCACGAGTGATAGAGACACTTGTCCGTTTGTATTTATGACACACTGCATGCATTTGCTCTATAAGCGAGTGCGTACTTGTATGTATATGCACGTCTACATGTGGTCAAATGTGCAGCCTAAAGCCTACACTCTTATGTTGATCTGTTTCATTTTATTTTCCGTCTTTGTCCAGCTGGCGATGCGCGGCCCGACAGGTCCAATGGGTTTGACTGGCCGACCTGGCCCTCTGGTGTGTACTTTACATCCACCAACCAGGAAACACCAAGAAAATCTATTGAAATGTTGCCTGTGCCTTTGACTCGATCAATCTTGACTGAGACCTTACAAAATATCTGATGTTTTTCCCCCTTATTTTATCCTTTTTTAGGGTCCACCCGGTGTACCAGGACTGAAGGGAGAGTCTGGAGAGGCGGGACCTCAGGTACTAAATGTCACACTTTATCCTTAATCATCAGATTATGTTCCCTTCTTTTTGTAAGGAAAAGAAAAAAAGAACAAAAGCAAACCTGTATCTGTGATTGACAAATGTTTTGTTTCAGGGGCCGCGTGGACCCTTGGGATCAGCCGGACCCACTGGAAAGCCTGGCAGACGGGTACATGTTTGAGCAAACTTTCCACAAACTCCAACAAGTTCATTTATATGCCTGTGTTCACATCTCTGAATTAAAAGTGGCTTATATTCCACGCTGCAGCTGTTCAACCATCCTCTGCTCCATCATCAACGCAGCTAAATGCCAGTTGTTTATTGCAGGGTCGTTCTGGAGCAGATGGCGCCAGAGGAATGCCAGGACAGACTGGGCCGAAGGTAGTTTTAATCCACAATCAGCAAACATTGATTTAAGCAAATCGCACTTCACAAAAAGCAGATTAAAAACAAGAACTTTGGCGTTCGTACAAGATTTCCCATTTTCTGCGTGTTTTACAGGGAGACAGAGGCTTTGACGGCTTAGCTGGACTTCCTGGCGAAAAGGGACACAGAGTAAGAGATTTTATGGGTTCATGAAAGTAATTTCAGCTTTGTTCAGACGTGAGGGGAGGGCAAAATGTAATAATGTCTGTTTTTATAGGGAGAACCAGGCCCCTCAGGACCTCCCGGTGCTCCTGGCGAAGATGGAGAGAGGGTATCTTGGAGGATATGATTTCACAGCTTCTATCTCATTTTACTGTGCCAAGGAGTCGTAGAGCTGTTGCGATTGCATCCTCTTTCTGCATGCTGTGATCAATACATAAGTACTTTCTGCAAACACCTCTGATTTCGACATCTCTCCCTGCTCTCACTTTCTGCACCTCTTCTACCTCATTACTGGCGGTTTACATCACCTGATCTCACCCGATTTCCAATATCTCCCAGTCTCAACGACTCTCATACCCTCACCTTGTTCTCCATTATCGTTCCCATGTCTGCGCCGCAGCCTGACACCGACTTTATCTCTTTTGCAGGGGGATGACGGAGAGATCGGACCCAGGGGACTTCCCGGTGAACCAGTGAGTAATTGCGTTTTTTTTTGGGTTTCTTTCCACCTTTCATTTGTGCTCCTAGGTGTTGTGCGATGTGTAGGCGGAGGTGGGGTTGGGTGTGCGCTCCAGGCCTGCTGTCATCGTGTAATTGCGTTAGCGGTGTGTGTGATGATGTCATACATCAACTGTGGGCCGGGTCGCCTCGCTCACGTCGTTAGACGCTGAGATCTTTTTTCTGCCTCGCACCGCCGCGTTTATCAGGCTTCGCTCGTTCCTCACTGCTGTCTGGAGGTGAGAAAAGCTGGCAGTGCACATCAGGGTTGTTAAAGCCTCCCACTCCCACTCAGGAAGGATGTTCACTACAGAGAGTAGGTGGGAGGAGGGAGGGAGGCAGGGAGGGCACAAGAAAGATGAAACAAAAACAAATCAGCAGAAAGCTCTTGACATATTGTGTTATGATTCATTCTGGCCACCAGGGTGTGCAGACCTTTTCTGCCAGGACAATCAGTCTGGTTAGATAACTGTGAGGCCTATGAGGCACAGCAGAGAGAGAAATAATAATAATAATAATATTCAGTCTGTATAATAATAATAATAATAATGGCAATAATAATTCTATTTACAGGGGGCTTTTTAAGTACGTCAAGAGCACCTTAACAAACCATCTAATTACAGTATTCAGAAAATAACAACACCACATATTTCAAAGTGAAGAGAAAATCAAAGCAACGTTAAAAAGAGAACCGGTTTGACAAATCCGGCGCATTTTTACAGACGAGGGTTAAGTTGACAGAAAGCTGTGGGAGTCAGGCAGGCAGGTGGTAGGCACCGTGTAATAAATAGAGCAGGTGGAGCCCAGAGTTAAGTGATGGAGTGATGCTGCGCAGTAGATCAGAGAGATACGGAGGCTCATAGTTCTGGAGACGCTTGACAGAAAAAAGAACCCTGAAAGCAGCGCTGCAATTTACAGGATGCCAATTAAGTTGTTAGAGGACTGAAGTAATATGCTCAGAGGAAGGAGTTTTTTTTTTTTTTTAAACCTGTTAAAGTCGGTGCGGCAAACTAGAGAGGACAAAATGACAGTAGTCAATTTGATATGTAAGAATAACATGCCCATTATTAGGAAAATTGAAGGATGTGCATTGACTGTTGTATTCTCTAAAGTAGTGTAAAAAACAAAATTACACCTAAAACTTCTAGCGTGGTTGAAGAGAGGTTTTCAAGAACTGCCAGCACATAGATTTGACCAGACTTATCCAAAACGAAAGAAACACCAGAAGAAACCCAGAAAATTTGTTTTTTTTTAATTGTTTTTTTTAATTTAGCGGGAAACTCAAATCTAGACTTGCATAAGCCGTCCGTCAGATAAGGCTGGAGACGCAAAATTAGTATTTATAGAAAGAGGAGTATCATTGGCATTTAAAAGAAATATTTTTTCGCCTTTCCTAAAAATTTTACCAAGAATTTAAATATTATTCAGAAGTGGGCTGCAGACACAGCCCTGGTGAAAACTACACACAACTGGGCAACTAAGCACTAAGTGTCTGAAACAGGCTTCTCAACGGCCAGTGAAACCATCTGAATGGGCCGGAGTGAGCTGTCATTTGTAGCTATTGTCCTATGGCTAATAAACAGACTGAATCGAACAATCCGTAATTATTTAGCTTTAGCAGACGTCAACCATCTTGGAATGGGAATATTACAGCATTTTTGAGAGGAAAAGAAAACGGAGAAGAAAGAGTTATGCTAGTTAAATAAGTAGGATTTAACCGCCTGAGTCGAAAACAGGCACAACATTCACAAGGGCGTTTTGCGAACGGCGGGTTATTTTTAGACGTATCATTTTGAAACTGTTTTTAATTATTCATCAGACCTCTCGCAGGTGTAATATCACCCTCGGTCTCATTTCTTTCTCCCCCCCACCACCTAGGGACCTCGGGGTTTGCTGGGACCAAAGGGACCTCAGGGACCTCCTGGACCACCTGTACGTATAACCTCTCCATCTATTATCTTTTCATATACTCTGTGTCAGAGCAGATTTGGTATTTACAGAACAGAATACATTTTTACCATCTCCTGGGCAGCTACAAAAAGAGTAGACAACACCCACAGGGACCCACCAAGTTCAATATATCTCACACACTGCACAATAAGCAGCACACAATTGAGTTTAACTTTAATATTTTCTGAAATATTTCTACAGCGGAGACAAGACTAACTATAATACTTATAGATTTAATTTTGTATGAGCAATGGGCATTGGATTTTTTTTTCCTCTCTTTTTTTTTTATTTTTAAAAACACTGCGCAAAATAGAGACGTTTTTTTTCTCCAAACTTGCCTTCAGCAGTTTAAAAAATTGAAATGCCGTTAAATGGGTTTTCATTTCAGCGGGTTATGAGATTTTCTTCTTTCACGCCTGATTTTCTCATTTCCGTGACAGGGAGTTGCTGGAATGGATGGCCACCCTGGACCCAAAGGAAATATAGTAAGTAAAGATTGAACTGATTAAATTCCTAAATCCGATTAAAAGGATACCACTATCGGAGTGTTAAGTGGCACCAGTTTAACTCCGCGTGTATTTAGGCCTCAAAAAGGAGCCCTTTCGCACACATCCATGAGTACGTACACACACTAGCAGCATCAGAGAATACACTCTTGGCTAGTTGTACATTTCCAGCTCAATTCCTGCCAGCGCCCGGCACCCGTAATGAGAGAATATTTTACCGGAGCGGCCTGCATGGTCTTTTGGGAGTCTTCCAACAAGGTAGAGATGGAAGATCAAAAACTGGCCCAGACTCTCGGACGGAGGCAGCGTAATTGATTGCTGGTTATCCTACAGGGGATGATGTTTTGTGTTTGTGGTTCAGCAGTTTGCGTCATTAGGAAAGTAGGCCTGTGAATGTGCCCCGCATACACCTGCGCACTTGTCCTTTTGCATTAAATGCAACACAATTTCTGAAATCCAGCAACAATATGAACACGTATAGTGTATTTGAGTTAGAATTGGGTAATACATTATCATTCAGTTGAAGCTGATTTAATTTTGATCTATTTTGTGCAACATTTTTACCCTGTTTTCCTCTTGAAAAAATAGCCTCATCGGTGTGTAAGGAGCTCTCTAAATGTTTATTCCAGGGACCTCAGGGAGAGCCAGGCCCCCCTGGACAGCAAGGCAACCCCGGTGCTCAGGTAGGTAATTTACATTAGATTTCTGTCTCAGCTTTCAGAGAAAAGGTTCCAAACAGTTTCTTATCCTCTCCGCAGGGACTCCCGGGGCCGCAAGGAGCAATTGGACCTCCAGGAGAGAAGGTAGCGTATCAGACCTGCTGAGTATGGAACTCCTGCTGGAGAAGAAAAAAAATTAAAAAAAAGAACTGCAGGAAAGATAAAATGTTAATACATGCAGACCCAGAATCTGTAAAATTATTGGAATTTGTCTCATTCATTTGCATGAGCAAGAAAGCCAAGCTGCTTTCTTATTCAGGCCCAGATGCTTATCACACAATTATGCAAACACATCCCCATCCTCTGCACGGAATACTGCCCCACATACAGCAGAGACCCATTCAAATCCTGATACGTTTTAAGCCAATTACAGCCATATCACATTCGCCGGCTGACATTGTAGATTATCGAACAGCAAGAGTTTAAAAATTAATTACATGGGTGGTATGTTTCCCTCTTTTTTTTTCCTAAAAGAAAGCTTTGAACAAAGCGAGATAAAGACTCAAAACTCAACCTTTTCTTTCAGTGTGTAATCAAAGCAGTCATCAGCTCAGGATGTTAATCCTATATAATGTTGAGTTTTACAATAATACATAAACCGACAAAAAATGATAACTTGGGATATTTTAACATAGCTGTTAGAATCTGCTAAAAAAAAAACATGTGACGTATCCTTTTTAGTCTTAGCTATCTTGTTTTCCTATCATCATTAGCATATATAGACCTAGAACTGGCGATGTCAGCCTTATGGTCAGGTTAAATAGACTGATTATGTACATTTTGTTTTAAAGTTCCAGTTTCCCACAGCAAGTGGGAAACTGCTGGGTTTTACGGCATCGTACGCATAAATCACCGTTTGGTACTCAAGTTTTGAAGTCATGATTTGGTATTATTTGGTACAAACACATTAAGAAAAGTGAAGCAAAGTCTATTTTTCCCCCCAACTGAGTACAGTTGTTAAAATTGATGCTTAGAGCATGATTTACACCAGATTAGCATATCCTCTTGCTAATATAATACTATAACTATAATACTAACAAGTAGAAATTTTCTCTACATTCGGCTTCTGTTTAAATACAGTGTTTTCCACTATGTAGCTGCTACAAAGACTCTTTTGGGGTTTGTTGTGGTCTAAATGTCAGCGATCGTCTGTTTTAATGGTACTGTAACCTGGCTTAGCACTTTAGCTTTTTCATCATTTGACTTGGAGTGATGCCATTTCAAATGAGTAGTTAAGCTCTACGTAGAACGAGTTACTTACATTATTTCTGTTAATGAAGATGACCAAAATATTCATTAAGTGCATTTTACTTTCTGCGTTGTCACCAGAGTGTGAAGCGTGAAGTTACAAAACAGCAGACTTTAATGATCGTTCGAGGTCCTCAAACCTTTGTGCTTTTTACGTTTTTTCTTTTTTATGTGCTGCCTTTTTCAAAAGTTGCTCGAGGGAAAGTAGATGTTCTCCATGTGCAACGGTTTGAAAAAGCGACATAAGTGCAGGTCACAAGTGAACTGAACCAAAAAGGCACATTTTGGAAATTATCCGTTCGAATGTGTATCCTTACACCAATTATTGACCTTTATGTCCCACCATGTAATTGTTTTTACTTTAGAGATAACGCCCAATTATGCACAGTTACTTCATCATCATTTGAAAAACGCCTGAACGTCTCATTTTATGTAACCGGCACCAAATTTGATTGACTTCAACTTCTGAAGTCTGCCATTGTCAGGACTTCATATTGCATCGCTGCAGACTTTTATAAACTTTTACCACATATTGACTCACTGTGTGATGTTTGTCAAGGGTCCAACTGGAAAGCCTGGATTGCCAGGAATGCCGGGAGCCGATGGCCCTCCAGTAAGTTTATATCCAGATCTCCAAATTATATCAAATTTGAACTGTACTAAAGCTGACGAATGATGGATGGACGGATGTGAAACACTGTGAAATAAACTTCTGTAATTTCATATCGCTTTGCCACATTAACGCTCTTAACATATACAGTGTGAACCACCTTGATGGTTATTAGTGTGAAGCATATGGATGATAGAACATTTTCATTTGGCTCTGTAACAGAAGATCATCACACCCACACAGAGTACTTTATATGCAAACACCCTCCTTCACTTCCCAGGCAGCAGTGACACCTGCACTAATGACAGATGTTTCTCGGAAATCACCAGGTGGCTCCTACCGTAGGAGAGAGGAGGGCCCAGAAAGCCTTTGAGAGGTTTAAGTAACTTCAGGGGCAGGAAAGAAATAAATAAAATTTGAATTAGAAAGTGAGTGTCTGCTGAAAGACGAGACAACATGGAGGAGAGCGCACATAATGCGATACGTCGCTTCACAATCCTTCAAAGGTTTATGTTTCGGACTCGAAATAGCTCACATCCATGCACTCAAGACTTTTTTCTTTTAATTCATTTGTTGTCTATAACTTCAATTACAACATCTGCAGCGGAAGAGCTTCCTCTCTGCCCCTAATTTCTTTCCTCTTTTGTATCCATTTCGGTCTCTGTGCTAAAACCCCATCAGTGGCTTTGCGGAGCTCCTTTGTCTCACGAGAATCCAATCAATTTTCCTCCAGATGTCTTTTTACTGGACATCCATGTGCGTGTTCTGCGTGGTGTCGGCTGCAAACTCGCCGTTGTGTATTAGTTCACACGGGGTGGGGGGAGTGTATGCGCGTTCACATTGTGAAGTCTCAAAGCGGCTTTGGTCTCGGCTTTTAGAGCCCAGTAATAGCTGTGAGTGCATCTGCAACACTGTGCATTAAGGATGGGAAATGAATTCCCAAATGAGATCGGACCCTTGAAAGGTCCACTTTCCCAGTTTCCCAGTCGGATTTGCCCTTCAGCAGTTTTACAGCCCAATCTTTCAGTTATAGGCATGTTGCACTGTTTATGGTGGTAATTATGCTGAAATGCTATGCAATAATATTCCTCTCAATAATTCACAGGGTCACCCTGGCAAAGAGGGCCCGACTGGGGAGAAAGGACACATGGTGAGGTTTTTTTCTTCTTCTTCTTCTTCTCCTCTTCTGTCTTGATTTATTGAGAGATTTCTAATTGGATTTTCTTTCTACAACATTTTGGAGGTTTTTTCCCCACATCCAAGAAGATAAAATTAGCAGGTTTTGCGACTGATTATCACTCTAGAGTTTTCTAAAGCTTATAATAATATAAGTTTATATAGTTTATAGTAATATAGCTTATGTAGTTTTAGGTGGTTACAGTGCCTATTAAACAACCTTCGAAATATTTTTAGAGTTTCTCTGCAATGAGAAGTCATTAACTAATTATATTAATATGAGAGACGCCACACTGTGTGCCTGAAAAAGAGAGAAAGCAGTGTTTGTAAACATTGTTTTGCTATTGTTAAGTAAATACAGTCGTTTCTGTTTATATTTATTACTAAAAACATGCAACTTAACTTTCAAGAACGATGCCGACACTTAAATAGATCTTAAAGTGCATAACAAGGGCAGTTTTGCTGTTTCATTTGGCCTTTCTCTGGCTCCTTTAATAAAACATCAATGAGCAGCTGGCTCACTTAAAAAAACACTTTTTCTTTTCAAACAGCTTCGTGAACTTTTTGTGGGTCACCTGAACACGCCACTGATGCTGAAAATGGCTAGCTGTCTGCCTGTTTCCCTCAGTAACAACTTCAGAGCAGAGTGACGCCAACATCGTAACTTGTTAGCGTGACTGCTAGCTAGATAAGTCAAGAACTTTGATTATGAACCACAATCAAACCCAAATAGCTAGATCATGTTACCTGGAAATAATCACACATCCTTGCAATAAATTTTGTGGGAATGATAAAAAAAAAAAAACTGTTCAAATTTACCAATAATGGTATGAAGGGTTCATTGACAGATGACTTTTGTTTGTACGCCAAATAGACTGGCAGGTCATCAGTCCCGCTAGTTAAGCTAAAAATTGGCCACTTCCTGACACCGGTTGATGTATCAGTGCATCTCCTCCTGCTAGTCCATGCTTGAGCATTTTTTGTAAGCATGATTCTAGTTCTTATCAAATGTCGGTCTTTTTAGGGCCCTGCCGGACCTCAAGGCCCCATTGGTTATCCTGGACCTCGAGGTGTAAAGGTAAGTTCATCGCCATTAATGTCGAGTACATTTTTGGAGTAGTATAATAGAGCTGACGGCCGTTAAAGGACAAATAATATGTGTTAGGACCTTGTTTAGTGTTAGCAATTTATTATTATTTTGCTCAACTAATGATGGTACAGATCATGAACTGTTTGTCATGAAAGCACAGTAATAGTACAGCTTCCACTGAGAAAAGGGGATCAGTCAACAAGCTTGGCTTGTGCTCAAGAGTTCCTGTCTTAGTTGGCTGAAATCTAGAAGGACGGTCAAGGATTTCATTTTTTTTTTTTTTTTTTTTTGCTCTGGAAAGTTTCTGTTCTCTGCGGGGAAGATTTTTTAGAAGAACAGTGAGTCAGCTACTTCAGAAGCTCTTCCCAGCCTTATTTTAGAAAAACTGTCATCACATTGTGGGTGAATATTTTCACCTGCCAGAGAGAATGCGCCGCCGTTTTTCTCCCTCTTTTTGTCCCGCTTGCTTCCCGATTGTCGTGTAACGTCCGTCTGATTTTGTGTCGCAGGGAGCTGATGGCGTCCGCGGCCTCAAGGGAACCAAGGGTGAAAAGGTAAGCGGAGGCAGGCGGGCGGCCGACCGAAAATAAATCAGTTATTCAAATCAAATTTGACATTAACAGAGAGATGATGGTGATTGTGATTAAACTGATGATTGGGGTAGATGGCCTTTGCTTGCTAATGATAATCGCAGAACACATAATTTTGGTGCTACAAAAAAAAAGGGGGCTATCAAGTGTTTCTATGGCAACAATGGCTCTCGTCTCATTGCTGCTCTGTCAGACTTGACGTCTGTGTTTGTGTGCGGGCCTAATCTGGAGGGAGTAGAGGATATTTGACTAATAAAAAATGTTTTTCTCATTAAAGTCTTGTCTGTTGCACCTCTAACAGTGTGTTTCATTTTTCTCATGTTAGGGGGAGGACGGCTTCCCTGGCTTCAAGGGAGACATGGGCATAAAGGGCGACAGGGTAAGGTTCAGGTTTGACTTGGAAATGTCGTCACAACCGTCTCTGCTGGCTCACATTACAAACACAAACTTTAGTGTGTTTTATTTGTATTTTTGTGTCTGAATGAAATAAATCATTGAATAATACTGAAGTGGAAGAAAAAGGATGCATAATATAAAATAACCTGAGAAGTAGCCAAGAGGCTAAATGGCAGCTCTGGAGGAGCTGAATGTATCTAGAGCTCGGGTGGGAGAATGTGTTGAAAGGACGGCTTTTATTGTTTGTACAAATGTGTCCGCTTCCTGTCGACGAGATCACAGCTGTATTCATGCTAGTCTTTAGCCCAGTTGATGGGCTAAAGACCATCAACTGGTCTTTAGTTGATGGTCAGTTTTCAATACGACTTCTTAGAGTGCAATAGACACCCGATTCTGTCTACCCAGATAAGGAAAAGTAGAAAGAACTGACAAGAAAGTGTTAAGTGTATTCTCACCAGGACGGAGATGCTGATTTTTTGTTTTTGCCCTTGCAGTTCCTGAGAGAGGAATTATCCAAATAGGAAAGCAGCAGGTCTCCTGGCTCTGTATTTCTAGAACAACAAGCACCGATGTTGTTTTTTCTTACTTCTTCAGCTCGTGATTCAACCCTATCGTTTTCTTTAAAAGCTGTGTTTGGTGCTTTCTCTTGAATAGGTGTGTTAGTGGGACTGTCAAAGTAAAAATCCAACCGGTGAGTATTAGGTGACCCTAGTGGACATGTACAGATGACAAACATCTGCACCTGACTACACAGGCTTTGTAGCCAGGTGAACAGCAGATTGGACTATTTGGCCCTTCGTCTTGCTCTACAGAAGCAGGGGCTTTCTGCAAAAGGAATGCTATGGTGGAAAGAAACCCATAAAAAGTTCTGTTTTCAGTTTGCCGTCATATAGAACACATGAAACATGCAGAAAAAGGCCCTCTGTTCTGACTAGGCCAAAACTAAACCTTTCAGAAACCTACATGTTGAATGCTTTGTGTGACAGAAACTCAGAGTGCTTCTGTACCTGACAGTCTGGTAGACATGGTTCAATTGGAGACAAAAATTGCAACATTTTCGGGTCTCTTTCTCACTGCACTGTCAAAAGATCCAGTCTGTTTGATAAACCTGTTTACTCCTTTGCCTGTGGGGGCGCTGCACCAAGACCTACAGAAGGAAACGACATAAAAACCTCAGAAGAAGACACTGAGCACAGCTTCCTTCTTTGCAAAATGTACACAAAAACAGAGTGGTAGGTTTTAGCGGTAGTAAGATTTCTCCTTTGTCTTTGGTAAAAAGAAAAAAAAAAACATCAGCCATTTCTCCCACGAGTGGTAGACTCTCACGTTTGTTTAAGTTGTATTTACCCAAAAGGCCCTGCACTATAGTCCACTTCCTGCTTTTAGGAGCAGTCTCCGATCCGCTTGGCATCTACAAGCCAATCCGCTCGGCACTCACTTTGGCATTCAAACCCCGCCAAAGTTCACTTCAATCGAACCGAGACCAGGAGTTTTAGACAGACCAGAGTTTGCCTTCTATGGTCCGCATAAGGGTTCGTTTAAACATTCACACCTCTCCAAAGGAATCAGACTTTCTAGGCAAACAAACTACATTCTAAGTAAAATGGACAAAACTGGGTTGATGGGAATGCACCCTATGTCTTGCTAAGGGCTGGAAAGCTTGTCAGACTTTAAAGGAAAGGTTTTATGGGAAAGTACTAAAATATCTTGGATGAAAATGAACATGTTACATGTGGAAAAATTCACATATTAGAGTGGACAAATTAAAATACAGACAACTGAGAATCTGTTGGAAAACCTTAATTGTAAAACATTATCTGTCCAACCTGATTGAGCTTGAGCAGTTTTAACTGGACACAAATGCCAGTATCAAGAGCAACACATCTGGTAAAGACATATCACAGTAGCACAGGGGTATGGATATTTTTGCAGGGCAATGTAAATTTGTCACTCAAAGCAAATGTAACTTTTCAAATCGTTTGAAGTTTAGCATCGTCAAAGTTAACCTATACTGACCCCTTCTGAGGCCTAAAGCCTTTCTGACTGCTGCGGAAGAGAGCGTAATGAGAAAACATGAGGCGTTGTTGATGTTGACAGCTATAATCGTGTAGCAGTTTTCAATTCCTTCTCCTCCTCTTCCAAGTCAGTCCTAAACCCGCCCGCCCCGATGTAGGAGAAGAAGAAGTTTGACACGCTTACTCTGGAGCAGCTCCTCTGAAGTGCATTAGGGATTTACGCTGTCAAGCTGCAGGAAAATATGACTTCCACAGTGAGAAACATAACTCACAGCAGCCCCGTACTTGAAACATTAAATCCCCCTATCCCTGAACGGGGCTGTCTCCAGCTGAAAAAGGAGGGAGAAATCAATGGCACTTTAAACACCACTCCAAGCCCACGAGAGACACGGCCCTTCCGCCATGTTTTCCTCTGGAGACGCCGCCGATCCAGATGAAAGCAAAGATTTGAGGAGGCCCCCTCTGCTCTGGAGATGCCCGCATGGGCTAGGCTGCAAATGACTCGGTTTGAAGCAGGCGTGTGAAAGGGGGCCGCGTGCCCGTGTGTGCGTTAGCATGCGCGCGAGAGCGCTCAATTTAAAGTGTTTTCTTTGATGAGCCTGCGAGCGCAAGTCAAGTACAGTTTGCCTGATGCCGTTTCATGCGTACTTGAGGGGTGTGTGTGCTTGTGCGCTCGCTTGCTTACTTTGCAACTCTGCGCGGACCTTTAACTAGATACCTTTCACACACCAATGGGCCTCCGCAAGCAGCGCCGGGCTGTCAGTGCCAGTTTGTACTCTGTCATTTAGTGTGTGTGTGTCCTTTTAAAATGGGAGCACACTTACAGCGAGAAGCAGTAATAGGATTGCTAACCACTTTTCAACAGGAACAGTATCTAACTGGATCCTTTAAGCAAGTGTTCACTCCTGTTAAAAGGAGTCAACCTGAACTACTCAGAGGACAACAACTGGCTCAAAGGTGCAATCGGTGTTCATCTCATCATAGTCAGGATTTTCTTTTGCGTGTGTGTGTGTGACAAAATGTTCTCTATTTGGCTTACATCCTCATTCTTTCTTATGAAAACACAAATATACTAGTGAGTTAAATGATTAAAATTAGCAACACATAGCAATATAACACGATTAATGTTATTCCATTAATAGACAGAAGGTCGCAGTGATGCTGTGCCTGGCAAAAGTATTCACACCCTGTGAACTTTTTCCATATCTTGTCACATTACAAGCAGCACAAACTTTAGTGAGTGAATCAAGATTTGTCTGTGAAATACCAACACAACTTAGTAAATAACTGCAATCGAAATCAGAACTGATGTGTGCAGTAGGTAGTTTGGTTATGGATAGAGCAATTTCAGTTATTTACAATCTGTCTAGGTGAGAGTTTGTGCTGGCGCTACACCGTGTAGGGAAAGAAACGTTCACGCTTTGTGGTTCCTGTGCTGTCCAGGGAGAACTTGGACCAGCGGGACCCAGAGGAGAGGATGGCCCAGAAGGGCCAAAGGGTCGCTCAGGGCTCCCTGGAGATGCTGGTCCACTTGGCCCCACTGGTGAGAAGGTGAGACGCTTTTTTTTTTCTACCAATTTATATTTCGTCACTATGAGTCACACTTATTTCTACTTATTCCTCACTGCCTGCCTAAAAGAAAGTAAAAAAAAAAGATTAATCTTTATTTTCTCATCCTCAGTCATGTTTGCTCTAAGATTAAGGCGCAGCCAGGCTTTAAAAGGAAACCATTTTTTCCCCCAATTATCTGATCTGAACAGAGATCAGTTTTCCCACTGCTCCTGCTCTTCAACCAGCAGAAACCATTAAAGGCATCAGACTCTGCATCAGTTAAACACTGAGTAGGCTGCTGTGTGTATTTCATACAGCCAATGGCAACTCTCCCAGATGACTTAATCATTTTTTTAAACTGAACTGAGGAGTTGATTTATTGTCTACTGACGCTCGCTGGAAGAAGATTCTTAATTATCTCAATGTTTAACAATCCCTTAAACACATGTATTTGATTTTTATGCCTTAGACACCGATTCACATAGTATTAAAGCTGCTTCTTTTATGTTTGTTTTTTTTTTCAGAATCTGATTTGACCAAATTATTGAGTTGTGGTCAATTTTTCAATTTCCTCATTAGTCTGCGTTAAATAATGCTGATGCCGTTCCCGTGTATAATTAGAATCGACGCTTCAGCTGTAAACAACGCGGGTATTTACTGAGCTGTGGCGTTGTGCATGTTTAATTTTTGTGTTCATTAACATTAAAAATAATGGGAGGTTTGCTCAGTCTGGTTTTTGTTATGAGATAAGATGTTTTTGCACTGAATTCGGTGGAGAGAAAAAAAGAAGCCTAGATATTTATTGGGATGTAATAGAATAATATAATGATGCGGTCATTTGGTGAAGGTTGTGTTTTCAGTTTCACTGCATTACCAGTTTTTACTGCCCTTCGCTCCGTGGCAGTCGCAGAGAAGCTCAACAACAATATAGCTCAACAAAGGAAAAATGGATTCAGCAGCAAATCAAGTTTTCTTTTTTTTTTTTTTATCTGTTTGCTGCCGTTTATATACTCGGGATGGAAATAAATGTTGCCAACTGTTATGATTCCATCAATCAGACTGTTTTTATTCTGCTGTGTCTTGACACTAGAAATGGTCAAACCGTAATGTAGCTGTGGTGTTACTGCAAAAATAAAACATTTAGCAGATTCATGTGCAATTCGCCTGGTGCATGTCAGCGTGCAACTACTTGAGTTTTATTTTTACATTTTGCATCTAACATGAGAAAACTAATATAGAAAGAAATTGCAAAAGTTTTCATTTGTATTGCTTTTTTTTAGATACTAAAAAAAAAGAATGTAGCGTGTCAGTTTAGCTTTAATTGATCTGAGTTATACAAAATTAAGCATTTTTCAACATCAAGACCTACGGCAAAAGAAAAAAAAACATTAAACCTTTGATGGGCTTTATAAAAGTATAGTAAATGATATTGTCCTTACAGTGGACAGCTGTAATATACTACTACAGCTCAAAGTCTGACTCAATACATACTGCAGGAGTCTGCAATAGACTTATATCTCACTCTTACTAAAGATATTTTTCACAAGAAGCTGTTTGCTAAACTGCTGGGCTAAAGCTAGCACATTAGCAAACAGGGAATTGATTCCCTTTTTCACTGTGAATGTCTTTGAGAAGAATAATAAAAACAGTTTTCAGAAAACATGCCAGTTTGTTTGATCCACAAAATAACATGTGTCTGCCATAACGCAGATGTGCATACCTTGCACATTAAAGAGGTAGAAATATATGTAGAGCATCATAAACAGTATACCACCAATATGTATTGGGTGTTTAGTCCAACCTCTTTGCTGTTGAAATCTGACAAACTGATTACCTTTGTTTATGTTAAATGTTAAATTTCGTCGTCAAATTGCAACTTTGAGTTTAACGAAAGCTCTCTTTTAGACAAATCACAAGCATTTTATCAAAATGTGTTTTTGTCAACAGGGTAAACTCGGAGTTCCCGGATTGCCAGGCTACCCAGGAAGACAAGGACCAAAGGCAAGTGCTCAACATATTGCTAACCAAAAGCATTACTCAGTGATACTTTCTGGCAAATTAAGGTTTAAGGTAATAATTTTACCAACATGTTTCCTCAAGCTGAAAGAGGTAATGGTGAAGATTTAACTAGGAGGTCTAGAATCCTCAAGGACCTGGCGATCACCTCTCCAGAAAGCTGGTTAGCAAATAAAAAAAAGGATAATGCCAATTCAAATGTTTTCATTGGTTAGTAAGGATGGCATACTTAATGTTTTACACAGTATTGTTTTTTAATGTAAATGTATGTTTTACAATTTTTTTTTCAAAACCTTTTACTTATGTTGCTATCTTTTGAGAGATCTTTGTCGAATTTCCTTTTCTTGGTTGAACAAAAGTTGTTCAAAATGTAAATATACCATAGGTATAAAATTGGACTTAATGGGAGCTCTAAGACATTATACACTTTGCCTGTCTGTAGTGTCATAATGCTGTGTTTCCATTTCCATGTCTACGAATGCTTTCGAAGCTGTTTTTTTTTTTTTTTTAAACCATCAGCTACTTCAAGCTTTAAGCTCGTCGTAGCAAAGCCTCAGTCGGAAAAGTGGACGTGCTTGAAGCTTCCTGATCAAAGAGATGGAGATGTGAAAAAGCAATCCCTGTCAGCCCTCTGCTGCTTATGCGATAATGAAACACCGCAGCGTCCTCTCCCACTAGCTATAACAGGCTGGGAGTATTCCAGCAAGTGAAATAAATAAGGAATAAGTGTTTATCTTTTCTCTCCGGTGACTAATTGCTCTCTTTTCTACCACACAGGGGTCTCAGGGCTTCCAAGGCTTCCCTGGCGCCAACGGAGAGAAGGGCTCCCGGGTACGTCGCACATAGCATTTCCTATTTACGTTAGCCCGACAGAGTGTTGGAACACGAACCCGGATCCAGATTGATCAACCCAAGCGGAGGCTGCGTGGCTCCGAAACAGATTTGACCAAGCAGAGGAAGAAAGCACCTCTTACACAACTCATTTGAAACCAGCAAAAACATTGTTTATCACCCGACGGCGCTTTTAGCAATATTTCACGCGCTCTGCGTGTGTTAGCGACGGGCCATTAGCTCGCCTGGAAGAGTAACAGTTTGTCACCGCGACTGGAGCGGGGCACATAAAGTTTCTCATCTTTACAGGACAGTCGGAAAGTTCATGGGACTGAGCTGAAAAGGAAGAAAAAGTGAAAAATAATAAGATTCGCTTCTTTCCCTTAAAGGCTTAACACCACACAAAAGATGCGCTTGTTTTCTCATTAAAGTTAAACGAGCCCGTTTTAATTTGGGCCCCGCGATATGACTGTTAAATTGTTTTTTTTTTTAAAGTTATTTTCTGTAGCGCTAACTGCTCAAATGTTGGTGATTATAAGAATTAATGATGACATAAAAGCACACAGGCCTAGACGAGACATAAAAGCTGATCTCGGAGCACAGCGACGGCCTGATTCTGTTGAGCTCAGTCTGCAGATACGATCCTCTTCTGGCCTTTAGATTAATTCATGTTGAGCATGCAGCCCCTCTCCCTTTAATGATGTGAGTTGCCACTCCTTTGATCACTGCGTGTTCTTAACATCCACAGGGCACAGGAGGAAAGCCAGGCCCACGCGGACAGAGAGGACCAACGGTTAGTCTTACTCAGCACACTTCAGCTTATCTACAGATGGCAAACTTGGCACCTGGGTAAAAGCAGAAGGGGGGTGGGGGGCTCTCGGCGTGGCCATTCTTGAGGGGAAGCCAAGTCGAAACATTAATTAATCTCAGCGCTACCAGGTCATCTGTGTCTCTGGCGGAGCCCTCTCTGTGATTCTCATCACGTCTTTGTATCCATCAGGGGCCGAGAGGAGAGAGAGGGCCGAGGGGACCGACGGGGAAAGCTGGACCCAAAGTCTGTGAAATATTTCGCTCTCATCTTATGGGTTCTTTTGCCGTGTGTGTGTCGCTTTTTTTCACAGCTGACCCCCATGCTTTGTTTCCTCAGGGTAACTCAGGAAACGACGGCCCACCAGGACCTCCCGGAGAGAGGGTATGTAGCATTATACTCTTATCAAAAGTCGGGTTGTTTGAAAGGAATCTGTTGTTCTTTGAGAGATCAATGATTTCTGACTTGCAGTTATGTACTTTTTTCTTCTTTTTAAAAAATATTTTTTCAGGGTTTGCCAGGGCCTCAGGGACCAACAGGTTTTCCAGGACCAAAGGGCCCTCCTGTGAGTCAGATGATCTTTAGAAAGCCACCTATTTTTTATGGAGTACTTTTACTTTGAATTTGTGGATTTGTGTGAATTTGTCAGGGACCCCCAGGGAAAGATGGACTGCCTGGACATCCTGGACAGAGAGGAGAGACTGTAAGTAAAGCCGTTTGATCGCTGACCTCGTTTGTAGTCGCCAGACTGTTTGGTGATGGACTAAGTTTTGGTTTCTTCTGTCACATCCAGGGATTCCAAGGCAAGACGGGCCCTCCTGGTCCTCCAGGTGTGGTTGGACCTCAGGTACGCTCCCTGCTTTTTTCTTTTCCATTTACCCAGAAAGCAGAATCCAGTGCCAAAACATACCAGTCACTTGTTTAGAAGTTAGACTCTTGTTAGTGTACTTTCTGAAATGCGCTCGCATCAAAGCGACGGGGAACAGCGAGGAACGCTTTCAGCCGGTCCGGCTGATTTATTGTTGCGAGAGCCATACCTCGGGTGCTGTTTTTCTTTCTATATTAGCTTTGGGCTCTTCATCCATTATGCATGACTGCTTAGCAGACTTACCCTCCAAGCAGGTCTGCTAATGCCAGCTGAGAACATTGACGATAATGGAGGAACACCGAGGCTTTAAGGAGGAGTTGCCCTCCTACTCAGCAAATGCTCAACTTCTTAAGGATTTAAGAACTGAAAGCGTCTTTTCCGTCAACATTCCTCACCAAGTACACACATTAAGCCTAGCATTATGACTTTGCACCTACACTGGTCTGCAGCTATGAAGCCCCATTACTACAAACAGCAATGTCCTGTATCCTGTGATCGTTTTATTGGAACCATTGCCTAACTTATTTAACAATCTGAGCTTCAGTTGCTTCTCTGTTACAATCGGATTAGACAAGCCATTAATGTCACATCAACAGTGAGGATATAACTGTCAGTGGTCATAATGTTATGCCTGATAGCTGCAGGCCCAGTATTTCAGTTGACATGTTACACTTTTTAAGATCTTTTTTAAAATTATTATTACTATTTTACCTGCAGGGGCCAACAGGTGAGACTGGGCCAATGGGAGATCGAGGTCACCCGGGACCCCCAGGTCCGCCTGGTGAGCACGGTCTGCCCGGAGCTGCAGGGAAAGAAGGAGCTAAGGTGAAACTTTGGTCTCTGGACCACTAATCGGACTTCCCGCATCTGTTCACTATTTGATTTAGGAAGTTATTTATTCAAACTAACCATAGGGTGACCCCGGTCCTGCTGGCCCAACTGGTAAAGACGGCCCTCCTGGACAAAGAGGCTTCCCCGGAGAGAGAGGTCTGCCAGGCCCTGTGGTAAGTCGTCTCTCTCTGCTCAGCATTCAAATATACCTTCCAAAAAAATCAATATCTCTCGCTCCGTGTCTATTTCATAATAGTCCGAGGCTATAAGCTATTAAACTGCTGTAGCGATGTGTTAAAGTCAAAGTGGGCTCCAAAACGGGACAGGCTGTTTATTTAACTTTAGGTTGTTCTTTTTTCCCCTCTCCCATTCTACGAGAAAGTTTATTACACTTTCTCACTGCAAAGTAGATACCAAGAAATCATTCGTAGTATCAATTCAGTCACTTTCGTCGTGACATGCTGAATTGTGCGGTAACTCACGCCACCTCTCTCTGCGGCGATGAAGCAGATTTGCTGCTGTATTGGTAAAGAACTGTTTTCTCCATCTGCTGAACGGCTGCTTTGGAGGCTGCAGGAGGTTTTCTACCTCATGCTGTGCCCGTTTAAAGATACAGAGTTTATGAGGCAGGATGCTTCCTCGACAGATGCATGTGCGTGTTTTTTTTTCTCATGCTTTTGTTTAATTTTGCTCTGCAGGGGGCTCATGGTCTGAAAGGGAATGAGGGTCCTCAAGGCCCACCTGGACCTGCTGTGAGTATAATTCACTGCATCTACATGCTAACCTTTCATTAGTTCAGATGTATCTCTGAGGACAGCCTTCATGCTAAAGTTGCTATATAATGCATATAATGATATATGTAAAATATGTTACGTACATAAGAGGGATGACACGTGGGACGGATTTTGTGTGTATGTTAGTTTTGATCCCGCTTTGTTGTTTTGGTGACTAACATCGATGTGTTTTGTTTGCCGAAGGGTTCTCCTGGCGAGCGGGGTCCTGCCGGCCCAGCCGGACCTACAGGCCCACCTGGACGTTCTGGCCCACAGGGACCACCAGGCCCTGCTGGAGAGAAAGGTGGACCGGTAAGGGGCTCGTGTTGCAGAAATAGCCGTGGCGTGCTAGATCTATTGCTGTGCCTTTCTGACTGACTGTGTGGCGTCGCGCTGCTATGAAACAACTCTAGGGAGAAAAAGGTCCTCAGGGCCCAGCCGGAAGAGACGGTATTCAGGGACCTGTGGGTCTACCAGGGCCTGGAGGGCCACCAGGGCCACCCGGAGAGGACGGAGACAAGGTCAGTTGCTTTATATAGCTCGATTTCCATTCTGTCAAAACGGAAAAAATTGCAACGGAAAGCAATTATTGTCAATCATCTAGTCAGATGTTTACGTAGTCCTATCATTGACACAGACGTTATATTTTAGACTCTTGCTTGAGTATTTTAACAGTTCTTTTTGTGTGTGTGTGTTTTTTTGGGGGGGGGGTTTAGAATTGAATGAACAGGTTTCAAGTAGTTGTGGATTTTATTCCAATCCACACAGAGCCAAAATGATACATACAGCTTAAACCACTAAATCTGATGTTATGTTTTAATAACTTAGAAGTCAGGACCATTGTAGAAGCTTAATGTTTGCCACCTTTATGCATTTCAGTCCTTTTTGTTTGATGTGTGTTTGTTGATGGATAACCTCTTAATACACACAGCTATGTCCAAGCTTCAGTCAAGTAAGAGACCACTGCAAAATTATCAGTTCTCTGATTTCACTATTTATAAGTCTATGTTTGAGCAAACATTGTCCTTTCATTCTATGAACTACTGACAACATGTCTCCGAAATTCCAAGCAAAGATTTTTTATTTATTATCAGGAAGTGAGAAATAATGCAAAGAAAACAAGTTCATATTCATTTAGAAACAACAATAGTAATGTTTTGACTCAGGAAGAGTTCAGAAATCAATATTTGGTGGAATAACCGTGAGGTTTTCAATGGGGTTCAGTGCAGTGGCTTTTTCCAGTGCAGATTAAGAGATTAGTGGTAGACCTCCATGTACATTACTGTACCAACTCCATAAACTGGATCAGTGAATTAGACCTTGAGAACATCAACTCCTACAAAAGTTGTTCTTTCTTATCAGCATAAGGGGTTTTCTTGTTGGCCAAAAAGCTCTCCTGAAGACTTTGGTTTTGTCCTGGTAAACAGTTAGAAATTTCATCCGAGCTTGAAAGTGTCCTTTTATAGTCATTTCTGGTCGGCACTTTCTCAGTCCAGTACGTTGACACTAGTTTGAGTCTTGCTTGTGTCTGAGTGGTTCATGAACAAAAAACAGTTTGAGCCAGATGGTTGAAAAGATTACGCAAACACACTCATTCAAAAGATGAAGATTCACATAATTTACTTTGCCAACAATGTAAACATGTACCGTGCTATAAACAGAAATATATGTAACCCTACCCGTGCCCCTTACGCCAGACACCAAAGCTGGGATATAAATCCTATTTCTTTTCATCCCTTTCCCTCTGACCCAAACGCTCCGAGAGAAATTTGCTTTACAGAGTTTGCATTGATTTGCAGATCTTTTAATCGTCTAGCCAGCCTTGTTGCTGCGGCGCACAAACTTTGCTCGATAGTTTGCGAGGGACTCATGATAAGCCCCCTCTTCCCCCTCCTTTTGGTGTAAATTGTCAGAAAAGAGGGCTGGATAAAATGCCTGTTGGTTTTGTCAGTTTCCCATATCTGGTTTTCTGTTATGGGAGATGTCCGATCAGGTGATGCATAAGCATAATGTGCATGATGTATCCGTGGCTGAGGATTGTGTTTCACTTTGAGGGTTCTGTTTCACAGGGAGAGCTTGGAGAACCAGGACAGAAAGGAAGTAAAGGTGACAAAGGAGAACATGTAAGTTTTTTTTTGTAATCAACCATTTTACATCTTCACATTTTGATGCGTACTTAGTTTTCTAGTGAATACAGGCGCCTCATATTAAGAAAAATAACACAAGACTTGATGTGCTCCTCTCCAGGGTCCTCCAGGTCCTACCGGCCCTCAAGGCCCCGTCGGAGCACCAGGTCCTGCTGTAAGTGTCCGCTTTGTGTATCTTTACTGCTTGGTTTAGCAACTCTACAACATGGCTCACTTTATAACCTCTTATTTTTTGCAGGGTGCAGATGGAGAGCCAGGTCCCAGAGGTCAGCAGGGTATGTTCGGCCAGAAGGGAGATGAAGGGTCGAGAGGTTTCCCAGGACCTCCAGGCCCAGTTGGGCTGCAGGTGTGCACCGCAATATGATCTCAAGTATTTTGAACAATCAAATCAAGAACAGAGAAAATTCAACCGTCTTCTAATTCTCCAGGGCTTGCCTGGTCCACCTGGTGAGAAAGGTGAAACGGGAGATGTCGGTCAAATGGTGAGATGGGCACTGAGACTGTGATTGCATGGAAAGAGACATCCAGCCCAAACTCATTCACAAATTTAAATGACTTTTATCGTCTACTACAGGGTCCACCCGGTCCTCCCGGTCCCAGGGGTCCTTCAGGTGCCCCTGGAGCCGACGGTCCTCAGGGACCCCCTGGTGGTGTCGGAAACCCTGGTGCTGTTGGAGAAAAGGTAAAACTTCTCACCTGGTTTTATTTACTAATATCTCGAAACATTTTCCGGATAAATTAATGACACTCAACTGAAAATAAGAAGAAATCCACATATTCACTGTAATTGTTATCTTTAATGCTAAAGTGAGCTAGCTAAGCAAGGTGTTACCCTGCCTCGCTACGTGGTTAGCAAGATTGTTAAAATCTATAAAAGAAGAAAGTAATGGCTGCTTCTGGAACTATTGGTGTGTAAATTGCAGATCTAGCAAACAGATTACATGGTAGCAGCTAATAGTAATTCACTATTTATTAGTAGAGGCACCATTTTATGTAAGAGATTGAGAGAAGTTGCATAAAACCACTCAATAAAGGAGGTGTTTATGGTTTCAGTGTCAAAAATATATGAAGGTAATATTTTTAAGCTGTTTTTACCAGCATTTATTAGGAATTAGCACAGCTAGCCTAGCTTACGCTAACAGCTAGCCTCCCAGGCATTTTCTTTACATATTGACTACATAGCTGTAGCAGCTTTGTTTCGCTGTAACAGTCCAACATAACTTAAACCATAAAACATGTAACAAACAACATAAAACTATGCTACCCTTTAAACTACGCTAACAGCTCACCTTTTGCAGACACTGCGCCTGGGTAACTTATGGGAGGATGTTCCTGTTTCATGGACCGGATTCTGAGTTCGGTCGAGTTGGGAGCTCCCCCCCCCCAGTTTTTTTGCTTCCTCTGCTAAATGCTGACTCAGTAATTTAAAGAGTTCACAGCGAGGTTTAAATTTTAAAGTAGTTTCTGGGATGCCGTCTCAACAAACGGAGGGGAGCTTTATTGCAAATGCAAATTGTATGACGGCTTTGTGTGTCTGCATGTTTCTGCTGCTGACCTTTGCACCCACTTGAAGGGTACAACACTGTAGTTTTTTCTACTCTTTGTTTTATCCACTTTACAGTGATTGATGTAGCACTGTTATAAGACTTAATTCACATTTAGTTCTTTGAACCCTATGGATGAAGAGATAACTTTTGTTTTTTTCCCTTCTGGGGGTCTTTTGTGGGCTCTAGCGTCCCTTATATGAAAGTAGGCTGACAGGAAAGGGGGAAGGAGAGAGGGGAAGACATGCGGCAAATGTCACCGGGTCTGGGAATCGAACTCAAGGCCTCCAAACGTGGGTCGCGCTATCCCGTACGCCACCACAGCACGCCCGAAGAAATAACTTTAAGACAGTATATTTCCAAATCAGGCTGCAGTGCAGAGGTTGAGATGGATCGAATGGATCGGGGGGGGGAAGGGGGAATATAATTGGTGGAATTATTTCTAGTGTTTTTATTTGCCAGTAGAAACAAAAAGCCAGATTGGGAGCAATCTGAAAGCATTAACGTTGAAACATTTGCATTTACTTTAAAACCGCACCTGCCAATTTTCGCTACCAAATCCAGTGAAGGAGAATTCTGTGTATGCAGGCGAGTACTTCATTAAAAGCCACTCTCGGATAGTCTTCTCATTCGTTGCTGCTATTTCATTACAAGGAGGCCCATTTTGGCAGCTGCGCGGCTGCTGAGCTCATCGTTCTGCGTCCGTAGTGATGATGTGATTTGTTTTATCTCCTTCAGTCAATAGAATCACCTTTTGCTGCTTCATAATCCCCGTCTGAATAGCTTCTCCTCCTTCTGCACGAACCCACACACTGCTCTTCTTGGCTAATCGCCCTTCAGCTGAAATGGCATTTTATTGGCCGGCACACAAAGTTGGCAGGCAACAAAAAGTCAAGCCTATTTTTTTTTTCTCCTGTAAACACAATCCCTGGTGTATCTGTGATGAGCAGCTGTCTTGATTTTCTTTTTTTTTCCCCCTCTTGTCAGCAGATTTAGCCAAAAACACCACTGGTGGACGCAAGCAGGGTTGCATTTATTAAAAAAACAAAATAAAAAACAGCATGTGTTGCTAAAACTTTAAGGTTCAAATCGTGCTTAGTTTGGATTTCTTGACAACAGCATGAGAGGTTTTGAAAGACAGCTCAACGCTTATTTTACAAAATCCCTTCCGACGCCCCCCAAAAAACCAAAAAAAAAACACTGAGCCGTCCACGCCTGAGGGAATCTGGATGTGCTGATGACAACACATCGCCGCGCAGCAGCCCCGTCTCTGCCGCTGCGGAACGGTTTGCTCCTTGCCTTCTGAACATGACATGGGATAATATTTTCTCCACAAAACAAGTGCAGCAGACTTTATCCGTTAAGCCCCAGCTGGGAGGGCAGTAGCTCTACGCGACAGTGAATAACGACACTGTCACGCGCATAGGTGAGTCAACGGGGCAACTATTCAGTAGGGTGAAGCTGGGAGGGTGACATGGGGGAAGGACAAGATATATGGACAGGCTTTGGGGAGAACAGTGAGGTCAGCAGGCTCTGTCCTCCAACCATCTCCTCACACTTGAGGGATTGAAATCTCCCGTGTCATGTCTTTCTGTTCTCATTCAGGTGACAAGGGCACAGGGACAGTCAGGGCTGCAAATGATGGCATTTGTTGATCCGCAGTGGATCCCTCGGCTGATAATGTATGTGTTTGTCCGTCCTCCTCTCTCAGGGAGATGCCGGTGAGACGGGAGAGCCGGGACTTCAGGGGGAAGTTGGTCCGCCGGTGAGTAAATCCGTCTCTTCTTTCTTCGACTTTATTTGAGCCAAATGATCTAAGGTGTACTCTTTGAAATTGTAACCATTTGTTTTTGTGCATCTGCTTCATATATATATATGTATATATCATTTTACCCTAGGGTCCAAGAGGAGAGCGTGGAGAGAAGGGAGAGGCTGGTCCAGCTGGTGCTGCAGGACCTCCTGGCCCTAAAGGTCCACCTGGAGATGACGGCCCTAAAGGCAGCCCTGTGAGTTCTAACCTGCCTTGAGCAGAACAGAAAAACACTTTTGACACTGCAACAATGGTTGCCCAGGTGATCTTTTCTGTGCTAAATTAAAAATTACACGCCCAAAAAGACGAGTGGGTTTTATTTTCTATCTAATTCTTAGGGTCCGAGTGGCTTCCCTGGAGACCCTGGACCCCCTGGAGAGCCCGGTCCAGCTGTAAATATACACATGATTGATTGCCTCTCAGCTCCGGTGTTTACATCGCTTAAATAAAACCTTTTTTTTTGACTGAGGTTCTGTTTGTGTGTAATTCAGGGTTTGGATGGCCCAGCTGGTGATAAGGGAGACGACGGAGAGGCCGGGCAACCTGTGAGTGCTTTGGTTACTTGTAAGGGGGTTGTTACTGCTTTGTCGTTGTTGAAAAGTGTTAATGGCTGCATTTTCATTTCAAACCAGGGTTCACCTGGACCCACTGGGGAGTCTGGTCCCTCTGGACCACCCGGAAAGAGAGTAAGTACAACCTGGAGGTCTTTCCATCCTGTTTTGATTAAAAAAAATATTTTTTTTACCAGATTCTAGACTCTTATGTTCTGTGTTTGCATTACGCTTCAATAATAAACAGGGGCCTCCTGGAGCATCGGGGCCTGAGGGAAGACAAGGAGAGAAAGGGGCCAAGGTAACTCATGGAATACGTAAAAGTTCTCTATATTTCATGTCTTCCACTTTGTGAATATTTTCCATACGAATAAAAATGCAAACTATAACCTTAAAAGGGAGAGCCAGGAATTGAAGGTCCCCAAGGAAAAACAGGCCCTGTGGGCCCTCAAGGATCACCCGGAAAGCCTGGTTCAGAAGGACTTAGGGGCATCCCTGGCGCAGTTGTAAGTACAACCTGACTTCTTTTGTTTTGCAAAAAAGAAGAAAGAAAAAAATGCAACATTTATGAAAAGTTCTGGCTAACAGCAAAATATAAAAGATTCACACTGTTTGGAGGTAGGCTTTGAAAATCCTGAATAACTGTTGTTTGTTTGAAGGGCGAGCAAGGACTGCCTGGCTCTCCAGGCCCAGATGGACCTCCTGGACCTATGGTGAGTAAATGCAACGGCCCCAGCTTTACTATTTACTTACAAACATGCAGTGTTGGTTTGATCCGAATGACTCTTGTTCTCTTCACAGGGCCCTCCTGGTTTGCCTGGTTTGAAAGGAGACACTGGTGTTAAAGGAGAGAAAGTAAATACCTCCACTACCCATTAAAGCAAGCTAAATAATTCAGAGCACCGGCGTAACATTAAAACTAATGACCAAACTCAATAACTTATGAGATTTCTTTGCCTCTGGTTGTCAATTTGGCAACCTTATGTTTAGAGGCTCAGTCAGATAGATGTATTTATGCTCAAACTGGTGTATTACTGACTGTTTTTCGTCCGCAGGGCCATCCGGGTCTCATTGGTCTGATTGGACCCCCAGGTGAACAGGGCGAAAAGGGTGACAGAGGTCTTCCCGGCCCTCCAGGAACGTCCGGTCCCAAAGGAGACAACGTAAGCAACACGGCCCAGAGGGGAGCAACCCTACTTTAGCAATCGCCAACCTCTCTGAACGACCCTGACAGTCTTACCCATACTTCGGGAAAGATTTTAGTTCAGCTAAATTAGCAGGCAGAAACCTTTGGTTATATCTTGAACTTGTCAGTTCTGTATAATTCAGAGAATAAACATGCCTGGCGATTTACATGTTGTCTTCTCTCCGTTAGGGTATTGCTGGTCCTACAGGTCCCCTAGGTCCAGTTGGACCTCCCGGCTTACCTGTAAGTCTATATTCTTCACATTAGCCTGATAGCAGCCACTGTCCTTTCTTGGCCCGTATTGATTGCTTGATGTCATTGGGTGTCTGTAGGGTCCCCCAGGTCCCAAAGGAGCCAAAGGGTCGTCTGTAAGTCATTTACAAAAACCTGAATGTTGTAGAGGCGACAACAAGCATGTGTAAAGAGTAATCGGTTTGGTTTTCTTTCTTTCAGGGTCAAACAGGTCCAAAAGGAGAGACTGGAACCCCTGGTCTTCCTGGCCCCCCTGTGAGTAATCCAACAGGATCGTTATTCTGTCCCAGTGTTTACCGATACACTTCTTTGCGTCTCAACAACTTTTTTTCCCCCCATCTATCCCCAACAGGGCCCTCCCGGTGACGTCATCCACCCGCTCCCTATCGTCTCTCCCGTTAAGGGCAGAACACGTAGGAACATCGACGCCAGCCAGATGGTGGACGACGCCGCCATGGACGCCAACTACAAGGACTACGACGACGGCATGGAGGAGATCTTCGGGTCGCTCAACTCGCTGAAGCTGGAGATCGAGCAGATGAAGCATCCGCTGGGCACGCAGAGCAACCCGGCTCGCACCTGCAAGGACCTGCAGCTGTGCCACCCTGATTTCCCCGATGGTTCGTGTGATGTTCCGTTTCATACGCGGGGCCCTTCTGCTCCGCTCTTCATATCTCGCCCTCGAATCATTAATAATGCAGCAGCAGCCGCGAAAGAGAAGTGTTTAAGACAACAGAGCGCAGATGAACGGGATGTCGAGTTCCGTCACGGATACCGATGTCTCATGTTTCTGTACGCTCTAAAGGCCGCAATGGTTTTCTTTTGAGAAAAGAAAAATATCAAAGAAATTGGAGAAGAAATAAACCCCACAAACATTGAAACACACAATATCAGAGTTTTTACTCTTGAGTTGATTTTGGAGAAAACGTAACAGCCAGAGACCGTCCACTGAATGACATATCACTTTTCATGATTACCCGGCTCAGTATTTACATCTGATTAAATTCTTAATGTACATGTATTACCTTGCTATTTTTACATAAATTTCGCTTAAGACTGATTTGGATAAAAACCATTATGCAACCAAACTGAATTTAGTTCTTGCTATTTTTTGTCCAGATCGGTAAAATTCACACCACTGGATGTTTTAGAAAAAGAAAAATAGCTTAACATTTCCTTTACAATTTTGGCCTTGGGGAGCCTAAGTTCTGGATAGTATATTAAGGAGATTTATCCACTGATCCAACTTGTTTAGAGCCGCTTCTGGTTAGCACAAGTGAATCGTGTCCAAAATCCGTCCTTGAGGGAGCAAGCCTGGTTCAGCACAACAGATTTTTAATGAATGAGTCACCGCCAGGCGAGTGCACAACCTGATGATAAACTGAGCAGGAACATTCTGCCACTTAAATCAGGTGTAGCAGGGAGACGTCTAAAACATGCAGGACATCTTTTCCCGAAGACCCGGTGGACACCGCTAGCTAAGGTGCTCCTTTATTTATTTGCTTAATTAATCTCCAGACAAGACAGTTGCAGCCTAGGATGTTAAGAAAAAATATGCATGCACAATATTTAAGTCCCTTAATCTCCTCTGTTGACAGGAAGGTAAAACACAAACACAGTGTCCTCTGTAATTATCGGATCCCCTGGTATATATGTTCAAAACCAACTGAAAATAGGTTTTCTTTTGCTCAAGCATATATGGTGTCATGCTGATTTTTTGTGGAAAAATCTAACCATTAATTTTTGTTGATTTAGTCAGTGAGGAAAATACGCCTAAAAATGAAAGATAAAAATAAATGGTGATATCAGCTTCACTTCTTGTAGTTTATAAAATACATATAGAATCGCTTTCTAATTAATGCTGGCTTTTTATTATTCAAGTGTCTCATAGTGAGAAATCCTTGTGTTCATCATAATCATAGGGAAAAAACATGCGTAGTTTTGTTCATATAATTTTTCCACAGTTTTTGGAGCGTCACTAAATTTCAATATCTGAAGTGAGAAATAAATGCAACTGAGGACTCCTTGAATGCAATATTTGGATTATATTTGGCCATAATATGTTTTAGCCTGTTGGATGGACCTCATTGCCCATAACAGATGTGTATTTGTAGTGGTTGTGACATTGTGATGAAGGAAAAGCGCATTATTCAGTAGTAGCTCAACAGCTCTGTTTTCCTGGTATTTTGTAGCCTTAAGTACAATTACTGTAAACTCTTTAGCAGCAGAATAGCACTACTCTGTTGCCGGAGTGCCAGGTAGCCTTTTTTGATGATGGAAGATTTTATATTTGGAGCAGCTTATGTGTTCGTTACCGACTTTATGCGGTGACAGATCTGCTGCCAAACGAGGGTTGGATTTGTTTGTTTTTTTAAATACTTTTTTTAGTGTCGCTTTTATTGTTTGCTGAATAAATGCCATAAAATTTTGCGATAAAATTTTAAGTTCATATTATCCAAGTGTCAAACTTTTAACTTACAGTCCATTACTTCCCGCTGCCCTGGTTTGTAAATAGAACATATTACAGAGACTAGTTTTTCACTCTTCAAAATATCGCCTAATTTTGCTCATGACGGTGAACATTAATAATTCTGCTAAATTCCTGACATTTATTAAGGCCTTATGTACAGATCTTTACCATGAATGTCAACAACAAAGGAGGTTCTCTGGAAGACCTTTCAGTCTGGATCTGATTTAAACACTGACTTTATTACAAGAATACAAAAATACTGTTTCTTTACCCTTTTGTTCCAAACAGATTATACACACAAAGCTCTCCCATTGCAGTTTTTACACTTTCCCCTCTAAGTAAGGATTAATTGTGTCGCATTTGACATTTACAGCTCTGGAAAAAATGAAGAGCCCACTGCACTGAACCCCATTGAAAACCTCCTGGTTATTCCACCAAATATTGATTTCTGAACTCTTCCTCAGTTAAAACATTAGTATTGTTTTACTCAGTCATATACCTATAAAAAGTCAAAATTGATCATTTAAAGTGGTCTCTTAATTTTTTCCAGAGCTGTATATGTAATTCTAAGATGTCAGGTTACTCTGAATGAGAAAAGGACAGGCATCGACTGCTTTACACCATTCACCAAACGTCCTATTTTCTCCTCTAAACGTCTTCCGCTTTGCCTCCTGTCTGCAGGTGAATACTGGATTGATCCAAACCAGGGCTGCTCGCGGGACTCCTTCAAGGTCCACTGCAACTTCACAGCAGGTGGAGAGAGTTGTATCTACCCGGATAAGAAGTCTGAAGGGGTACGTCTGGCCATACATCTCCACAAAAGAAAACATGCGCAGAGGTTGGGAAGAAAACTTCCACGTTAGAATCAACAGAGGAGGAAATATTTGCAGAACTCAGCAGATAAGGAAAATATTGTGTATTTTTTATTCCCTCCTCTCTCACACGTGGGACCAACTGCTGTATTCATAACGTGAACACCTCGAGAATTGCGACTCGCGTAGTCACGTAATTAGCCTTCGTTGGATCCCCTGCTGCGGCGGGACAAGGAGATGTGGGAGATGACTCATCAGTTATATTTTACAAACAGCAGACAACATTCTCTCCAACTCACCCAAAAGCTTTTTTTTTAAATTCTTTTTTATCTATCCTAGTGCTGCTTTCTCAGGGAGTAGAGAGAACTCAGTGGCATATGAAAGCACTGGCAGGTGACAAACACAGCGAGAACACTTTCTGGTTCATTATGCATGAGCGATAGAGGAGTGTGGCGGAGTGGAGGAACACTGTCTCTGACAACTCGGGGGTTGTGTAATAGCACAAGTGCTACAGCCATTTTAATGATCCCACTCATCAAGCCTCAGAGGGGCGGTGGGAGAGGTAAGAGGGTTTGCTTAAACCCGGAATAATGAAGTGGACTTTTTATAGCCTCGTTTGTGTCTGAGGAAGAGAGAATAGCCCCCGCTGTCAGTCTTGGCATTGATGCCAAAAAAACTCTCCCACATATTATCATCAGAGCGCTAACCCACACCGTCCAGATGGAGCACAAGAAAAATCACAACACTAGAGATGCTGAGAGGGAGGAAGTTGGAACTTCGCTCTGAAAACGAGCGAAGGTTGCCCTTCAAGGCAGTGGGGGGTTTTGATGCACGTCGACAGGTGATTCTTCATCGACGCGTTAGGCGACCGCTGACAGTTTCATATCAGACCTTGCTCGCTAATTATTGAGGAATTCATCAATGTCACGGCTGAGGCCGTTACGAGTCTCGGCGTGGATTTTGATGGCAGAACGATGTTAGTGCCCATCTGTAAACCTGAGCTGGAGAGATCAGCGTCTGGCTAAAAGTATTCATGCATCCGTCAAACTTTTCCACGTTTTGTTCGTTTTGTTTTTTACGACCACAAGCGTATTTCATCGGGATTTTGTGTGACAGAACAACCAAGTTGCACATAGTTGAGAAATTTTGACCTGAAAAGTCTAAGTGTTTCCTCTCTCAGAATGAATCCAGCTGTTCTGCCAAGGTTTGTTTGAGAATATTAGTGGATAAACCAAGGAGCACAAAGTTGTGGTTGCTAAAGGAGATCACCCTTACCTGTAAAGTAAAGGTGGGCAATATGGACGTTAAGCTTTATCACGCTATTTTGTTGTATTATGGTGATAACTAAGTGTCAATAAGAACTACTTAATAAATTTTTTTAGGCAAGTGTATGGCTGTGACCGCAAATATTGCTCTGGAACAACACACCATTTGTAATACACTTCTTTAGTACACCAGTCACATGACGGCGTGTGATTTGTGTCACTAAAATGCACGCAGCAACTGCATAATTATGTTTTCAAATTTATTGACACTCATTGAACAAACAGTGGAGAAACCATTGCAACTAACCACACTGACAATGTTGGAGAGTTTTAAACAGCGTTAATTGAAATTTATCGTGGCATTGATAAATGAAAATTATTATCAGAATAAGAGGCGTATCGCGATAAGTGATAAACGATAAACGACCTGATAAATTCCAAAACTCATGGTAAAGTTGAAATGGAAAAGGAAACGGTACATTTTTTTTTGCTGGAGTTCACTGTTGCTAAGAAGGACAATCCTGAAACTACAATTTATGGACAAGTGGCAAAAAAAAACTAAATTAGCACACTGAATACATGCACAGTGAAACATGGTAGTGGCAGCACATGCTGTGGGGATTTTCTTTTCAGCAGGGATAGAGAAAACTGGTCAGAGATGATGAGAAAATGAATGAAGCTAAAGAAAACGCAATACTGAGAGGAAGTCTGTGGACCAGCTAGGAGGTTTGCCTTCCAGAGGGGGCCCTAAAATTACAGCCAGAGTAACAATAGAATGGTTTAGACCAAAATATATTCTTGTGTTAGAATGGCCCAGTCAAAGTCCTGACCTAAATCAGTAGAAAACCTGTGGCTTCCTGTTCATTTTGTATTTGAGCTTGAGCTTTTTCCAAAAAAGGAATAGTTTGCTGTAAGGCTGTAATCCACAGCTCTTGTGAAAGCAGCAGCGGACTCAAATTACTTGATCTTTTTAGAAAACATTCAAGTGGTTTGAACACTTTAACAAATCACTGCAATAGTATCAGAGAACCGCACAGACTGCCTAGCAGAAACATAAACATCAATGTAAAAAGAAAAAGAAAATCTCCATGCAGGCAGGCAATCATTTAATATAACTGTGTACTTATGAATATTTCAGCAGCAATTAGCCACCAGCTGCAGTTTGTACTGTAGCGGTGGGTGGAAACTCTCATGCCGTAGTCCGGCAAGGCTACTTGATCTCACTGAGCCGCGTTTCTGATCTGTAGGATCCATCTCCGGAGAGCAAAAGGAGAAAGAAGAAAAGCTGAAAAGGGGAGGGGCTGAGATTGCTGTCAAATTCTGTTTCCTCTCTTTAACACCTTTCTTCCCCACCCTTCCTCTGCCTTCTTTTGTTGATCCGTGCCCCCAGGCTAGGCTCACATCCTGGGTAAAGGAGACTGCCGGTTCCTGGTTCAGTGAATTCAAACGTGGTAAACTGGTAAGCCTGACTCTTAAGTCCCTTTCCCTCCCCTGAACACTTCTTATATTTTACAGAGCAAAATGGCAAAATGGCCCAAAGACTCGCCAGGCACTTGGTATAGTCACTACAAGAGAGGTTCGCTGGTAAGTGGCTCGGCCTGCGGTTCCCAGAGTCCCCGGCCGAGGCCCGGGCTTTGCATGGTTCTGGTTCTGGTTCTGCACTATGAAGTATGTATTAAGCCTGGCACTATGCTTGTAGGTTGTTAATTTATGATGCATGACACAGCATGAGCTGCATTTTTCTTCAGTCCAGCAACAATGTAGAAAAGATGCTGTCAGAAAGAAATGGAGGAGAGGTTTGTGGAAGGATGTTGAGGATTACTTTAGCTCAGTGGTGCTGTGGGGTCCAAAACGACCGATGACGAAGTATTATTCCACTTTTTCATCAATATTAATTAATTATTGACTTAAACAAGGTCCTATATCTTGCTGAAAAGTAACTTGTAATTTATTTTTTCTTATTTCAAGTATGCTAAGGTATTTGCACTAGAAAGTAAGCAACAAGACTTAAGACTGCGTTTTTGCAGTGTTAAAACTACTGGACCACAGTTTCCATTAAGTTAAAAATGCAAAAATTAGATTACTGTGATTTTCTTTCTTTCTTTCTTTTTTTTGGATTTACCTGCACAACAAAAAATATTTTTTTTAGAAAATCTTTACAGATCAAAGACATAAACAGGGCTTCAGACTGTTAACTTATTAAAAGAAAGAAACAGACGGAGTCATCAGTTGTTTTCTGTTCTGTTGGCCAGATTTTTCACCATTTTTCACTTGTGGTCAGGGGCCGAACCAAATCATTCCAAGTTCCACAAATCACCCTTGGACCACACTTTGGACACCTCTGCTTTAGATGCAAAATTGGATTTTATTAAAAAAAAAAAAACTTCCTGCTCTATCCAGTCCATGATATCTCTACTCCATATAAGTAGCATCTCTTAAGTGACTCAGTACCTTGACGCTATGACCATGAAACGCAAGTTCATCACTTTATGCTTCTTTCTTAAAAGAAAAAAAAAAGCAGAGCATAAATAGTCCAATCCTGCAATTGCGTTTGTGCTGCTGCTGCTGTGCAGCTGATCACACACTCCCAGTGTGTCAGCGTGGATCCAGGTCAATGCGGTCAGGGCACTCAGTCACCACTCAGGAGCTTCTGGCTCCTCAGTCTGTTGACTTGTGATGATCGAGAGGTAACGTTTCTCCTGAGATGTGTGACTGCATTCACAGTGTTCGGGGCAGAGAGTGAGGAGGGATGTGAATGGAAAAAAAACAAAACAAAAAGAAGAGCTAACTGGTAAGCCACTCCTGAACGTGAGCCACAGCGCCTGTGTTGTTATGGAACGTCGTCTCCTGAATGATTAGACTCGTTTATCTATGACTCTGCGCCGAGTCGCAGCAGAAATACATCAAAACGACAAACATCTTCCCCTGGTTCCTACTCTGAAAAAGATATGGAAAATATGGATGTCCAGACCCTTTTCCTTGAACGTAATCTTTAATAACCCAGATAGCTTCTTCTTTTTTTATAATCTGCAGTAAACACAACGTGAGCTAATTCATTTATACTTAATGGAACAGTATTATGCATTTTTCAGCCTCATATTATCATTTTATAGCTCACTCAAGTAACTATGTTGCTTTTAGTTGTTGCATATATCATAGATGACCTGAAAGAAATTTGACATTGTAATTTAACAATTTGAAATTTGGCCCATTTCTCTGAGAAAGTCAGGAAGTCATCACAATATGGCTCCTCTATTAACCCTTTAACAACGTTTTTACCAGCGTTGCTATGAGACGCAGCTCGTATGACGAGCTCAGAGGATGTGCAGTTCCACCTGGTGTTTGCCAATTGCTGCTGGCTAGTCTGAAGGAGCTGAGTGGGGGAACAGGGGAGAGTGGGTGCTCTGTGACATGGAAGCTCAGAATCTGGGAAGCTTGGAAAATCCAAGGAGGAGCTTTGTCCTCGAAGGTGGCGCTAGCCCCAGCCAGGCGTTTTGCACAGCTGAACAGTTGCCATGAGAGATTAAAAGATTTCTCAAACATGAATGAAGGAAGCAAGGCAACACTCCAGCTATGTTTTTGAAGTATGGAATAATATCATAGCGTGGTGTAAGGCTCAATAAAGTCGATTTTACGTATAATACTGCCCCTTTAAGAAAAACCCTAAAAAAAAAAAAACACTGCAAACTTTTGACATAAGTCTGGAAAAGTACAGGAAAGGGATCAGGCGCCCCTCACTCTTTGCCACCGTTCATTTTGAATGTCAGCCCTGTGGGGTATCTCGTGTGCATGCGCATGCAAGCATCGGCTCACCAGGTGCCAAAGCCAGTCAAGGAGGGAAAACACCGAGGCACCAGATGGTTTGCTGCTCCGGCTGCATGGCACATGTTCAGCATGCGCTCTACGCTCAGTAAGTCCTGTTTGTCTGCAAGGCGAAGTGGATCTAATGGATTCCTGATGGTTGGTATGCAGATTGTCGTTTAAGAGCATTAAAATAAACTGGATCAACCAGGATTGGTTCCAGATGTATCTAATCAGTTTGGATTATGAAGCCCTGTAATCATCTTAATGGGATGTAGCTCAGTTTTGTGCAATGTGAGCATGAAAGTGAGAGAATCGGAGGGGGTGGGGGGGATTCTGGTGTAATTATGAGGCAATTAGCATGTCATTACTACCTTATATTTCCTATTTTGAGAATTACACTTGTGTGGGTTTGAGATTCTTCACATACATGCATCTAGCATCTAAATAAGCTATTTGGGGGGTCTGCCTTTCATTCAAAGGATTTTCCATGTTCATTTTTTATCTTTTTTGTAGCCTGGAGGCATCAGTCATCCCCTTGTAAACACATTTATTACATAACATACATAAAATACATTTATGCCATTAAGGAATCAGGCAGTTATTTTACAATATTCCCCACTTTCATAAATGATTCATAAACATAAAAAAAAACTGGCTTTGAATTTACACACTAGTTTTAGAAATCTCAGAAGATTGTGTCTCTTACAGTGTTCATGCATAGAGCATTAATGTTAGGATGAAGGGTGTGTCAGATTTACAGTGTGCAGCTATGTCAGGAGAAGCTTAGTGATAAATCTAATTTGTTCTTCATCTTTCTGTGTCAGGCAAGCCCTTTGTGAAGCCATTCCCAGAGTCACACTCTAAACTTCAGAGGTAGAGCTGAAACTAGCGCCTCTGGTTAAAAGTCTCAAAATCTCCATTTTTGTCAGTTACACTTTAATTTGGAGATGATTCTATTGGAAGCAAAAACCAAAGTGATTGAAAAGCCCAATTATTTGTCGTCGCTGCTCATTAGCTCAATATAGCAGTTTATTTGATCTTACCCTGTGGACAAATGATACCAAAATTCCCGCTGAAGGCAGCCGGAGCTAAAATTTCTGTTTCTCCAAATTGAGGTCATACAGGTAAGATAGTAACTACTGAAAGAGACGCCACAGAAGCCCATTTCCAAAGATCCAAACTGACACTAAAGATAGATGACATAAATGTTATATTTCTAGCACTTCATTTGGTTACGTAATGACATCAATTCACAATTCATCTACTGACAATAATGTTATGCTGGTAATAATAGTAACTCCTTTGAATATTGACAGTAAAAGAAATAAATACGCTCACGTTGGTCTGGGTTTGATGTGTTATACAGATTTATGTAATTTATATATACCTACTTTAGATTATTTACAGAATCCTGTATATTCTGGTAATTCAGAGGAGCTGTACAGCATGGTGGTAGTACTGCATCTTAAATCCGGGTCTATAAATTGGCCATTTCCCAGAAATCCTCCCACACACCTAAAAAAAAACAAAAAAACAACTTAAATCTTGAGATAATTTCACTGAAATTTGTGCACAAAATTAAATGTAGCTTGGGTTTGTTTGTAACACCACGTTATGTAATCACACTGCAATTCAAAATAATGTAGTAAAATCAGGCTTTAAGATGTAATAAACCATTATTAAAACAGCATTATGTAATAGTTGAGTAAAATCCTTGAACTCATTCTGAATGAACAACATGTAGGTTAATATCGAGGGCATGAGTCCGGAAAGGCGACTAAACGACCAAAAATTAATTATTTGTTATCCAAAGCGTCAATTTAAGCGTCCACATAATGAACAGTTTGTGATCGTTTTACATTATGTGCCACATTATTAGATTATTTCTAAAAAGAAGAGCTACCTCCGCATTACGTAATAATGGGCACGATATGCAACGTTGTTGCTTAATGCGAGAAAAAGTATTGCAAAATGCGTTGTAGGATTTTATTACGTAATGCGGTCGTAGTGACTTTATGACATTTTGAAGCCCGATTTCAGCACATTATTACTTATCACGGCGTTGCAGGGTGCGAGAGCATTCGTAGATGTCTGCTGGAAATCAGTTCCCGCATCCCTCATTTCCCTTCTAATCCTTCTTCTGTTCCTATCCCGGTGTAAGAGCTGGAAGGCCAGACTCCATTTTTAAAAGGCGTTTTTCTCTCCGTAGCTTTCCTACGTGGACGCCGAGGGCAACCCCATCGGCGTCGTCCAGATGACCTTCCTGCGGCTCCTGAGCGCGGCGGCCCGGCAGAACATGACGTACAACTGCTACCACTCGGTGGCGTGGCACGACCAGGAGCAGGACAACTACGACAAGGCCATCCGCTTCCTGGGATCCAACGATGAGGAGATGTCGTACGACAACAACCCCTACATCCGCGCCGTGGTCGATGGCTGCGCGGTAGGTTGACGAAAACCACCCGGTCCTTGTCGTCTGTTGAAGCGGCTCGGTCTGTTGGATTTCTGAAATTAATTCCGTCTCCCGCTGTGTCGCTCTCTCTCTCGACAGCTGAAAAAGAACTACGAAAAGACAGTACTCGAGATCAACACTCCAAAGGTGGAGCAGGTGCCTGTTGTGGACATCATGTTCAACGATTTTGGCGGCTCCACGCAGAAGTTCGGATTCGAAGTGGGGCCCGTCTGCTTCATCGGCTGAGACCTTTTACCGAGCAAATGGAGGAAGAAGAAAAAAAAAAAAAGAAAATCCTACTTTTGTTTTCTCAGAAAGAAAAAAAGAAAGACAAACAGTTGAAAAATAATAGGACGATGCTATTTGTATAATAAAAAGAAAAACTGTTTCCACAAAGCGACACGAGTCAAACATAATTACGTCAGGAATACAGTGAAAATCTAAAGGAATAGAGAAAAATAACCTTGAAACCTCAGTGTGCCTTCTTTTATCACATGCAAGTTTTGAAACTGGAGTTTGCGTCCTCCCTCCCACACACACACACACACACACACACACACACACAGCCTCCCCTGCCTTAGTCCCCCGCCCCATGTCATCGCATTTGATTTCAATTCTTTTGGTCTGAAACAACGAAGGCGACCCTGAGAGCTGCTGCCGTTCCAGACGGTCGCAGCGTTGCCCACGGACACCGTCCCATTTGGCTCTGTTTTGATCTCATGCCCCAAACTACCCGCCCCTCCACCCCTCCACCCCTCCACCCTCCTCCTCCCGTTTTCCTCCCTGCCTTTTGCCACCTTCTCTGTTCTTGATTTTGTTTTCTTGTTTGTGCATAAGTGTCTCCCCATTCTCTATGGAATGGACCTTATATATTTATATACTTATAAATATATGTAAGTGATTTTTTTTCTCTTTTTTTTTTATGTTTGTAAGTACATTCTGTATATTTTTTTCTCTCCTGGTAATGTTTATTGCATCTGGCTTCAAAACATGCATGTGACCGTACTAATTGTGAGGTAGACGAACGAGAAAACATCTAAAATCGTACACACGCATCCAAAACGAGGATAGAAGAGAAAAAAGAGGGAAAAAAAACGCAATTGGAAGTTCTGTCTTTGTAGAGCACACTTTTATTTTATTTTATTTTTGTTTTGTTTTTTTAATTTAAGAACAGATTGGAAATAAAAGACTAAAAAAATATTCTCTGTTATATAAAGTACAATACATTCCCTCATTTTGTACCCTCTGAACAAAAGCCCCACTCTGGTGGAAATGTAATTAAGTTAATAAACTGCTTCTGTACTTTTTTGCTGAAATATTCATCTTACTGTGCAGTGGAAGGTAACGAATGGAAAAAAAAAAAAAAAAGAAATCAAAACATAGGTGCTATTTCTCTCCTCTGTGGTGCTATGTATGTTTTTCAAGTTTTTGTTTTGAAAAAAAATATATCTTAAGAGAAAAAAACTTGTGGCGTTAACAGCCCACATTGCTCGACAGCGCCCCCTCCCTGTTCTCTGAATCAATTCACGACACGGATCTCTGCTGCAGCCGCTTCCCTCTCTTAATCTCATCTCTTAAGGTTCCCGCGTGTCATTTCTCTCCGCCGCCTCCTCAATGGACCGCACAGATCAGAAATGGCCTGTGCCAAATGTTTGGAAAGACGAGAGGAAAAGAACTCTCCCCCTCGCTTCCGAAACACACACACACACACACCCCTTCTCATTTTGGTTTTACGTACGGATCACCTGCTCCGAATCGGGCAGGTAGAGTTGGCAAAATGGATATGTTGTAACGGGTCAAAAGGGATTTATTGCATCCTATCCAAAGGATTTTCACTTAAATATTTAGCTTTACGTGACTCGGAGTCATGGTCGAACGAGAAACAACTTGAAAAGTCACCAAATCAGCCTTTTTAGTTTGTTTTTGTTTTGTTTTTTTTAGAAAATATTGCTCATGCATTGTTGGTTTTCTTCATGTCTCAATGCTTTTTTTTTTGTTCAAACTATGCACTCTTTATGCTTATGACCACTAGTATCTACCACAGAATCTTTACAGCTCTTTATACATAGGTTTGTTTTGTTTCCTTTTTTTTTTTTCCAAAAAAAAAAAAAAGAAAAAAAATCTTTACGTGACTTGAATCCTTGCTGTTTAGGATATAACTCCATACGCTTGTAGATCTTCGGCTCTATTCTTCACGGTGTTGCAGCACATCCGACATTTATGACTTTTGCTCTCAAAAGAACCGGACGAAAAGATAGGGGGGGAAAATAAATAAACAATAATACACATTTTATTTTGTAAATTTCCAGAACCAGCATCGATGCTGTGGTTGCTATGTTTTATTTTGTAGATTTCCATTTGTAATGTCTTTTATGGTCTTTTTTTTTTTTTTTTTTCTTTTTTTTTTTGGTTGTTGTTTTCACAGTCTTGTCAAAAAAGAAAAGATATTAAAAAAAAAACCTGTGTTTTTAAGGGTGAAGAGAATAGAGGATCATATTGGTTTTTTTTGTGTCAATAAATTCAAGTTTACTGTGGCCATCCCACTCCTGTATCTCTTTTGAAGCATTAAAACCTATCTGCATGCATGAAACAGTAAAGTTTTTTTCCTCGTGTTATAAGTTTGTTTGAGCCACATGATCTCCACACAGCGTCCCCCTCCTCCTGACCCCCAATGACCCCTCACCCCTGTGTCGTCAGGATACATCCGTTTTGCCGGTGCCACCGACGGGACGAGCGACAAAGGTCACGTCCGAGTGTGTGAAGTGGAGAAACAAACAGTGATGAACTTGTAACTCTTACCAAAGCCAATGTCCATATGTAGTATATTTATTGTGATATTTAAAAATAAAAAATAAATGATAAATGATACCAATAGTGAAAGTGTAAAACTCCCGCTCTTTACATGCACACTGGAAAGCACAAATTAAATTGTGTAGACGCTTATCTGACGCAACAAACCTCTTTAGCGGCGATTTTCACGATAAGTCACACATGTAGTCGGCCAAAACCTTTTTTTTTTGCTTTGCTTTAATCTGATGGTTGTGTGTGTAACTTTTTAGGTGGGATTGCAAAAATGAACAACTGGGCGCCTTTTGTCGTTTTTAAAGTTTATCACATGTGTCTTGATGTGTTATAACGCAGTTCTAGCTCCACAGATATATCACAAGAAGGAAGAACTCTGGCCACGTCGTCATCAGATTCCTTCTTTTTCTATGTATTGAAACCATCAGTGGCGGTCCTCACTTTATTATAGTGCTGGGCAAGCCTCTTCCTCCGAGGCCCCTCAACCCCACACTCACTATCTCAACAAGGCCTATTTTGCAAACTGTGTTTTAATTATTTACATTATAAGAACCATAGAAAAGGAAACACACACACACACACACACACAAAATTGGTTTGGTTTAACGCATTGTGCTTTTTAAAAATATTCTTTCATAGAGATGAACTCGAGAGACTGAAACAGCCAGGCGCAAACACAGACTACATGAAGTACTAAATAGAGATTGCTGCAGGATTTTGTAAATAATTCCAATCTGTCGGTTTTATGAAGCTAAAAAAATAATAAATAAATGTTTCACACATCTCAAACGGCATCAGTAAAAGAATAATTTAGCTTAAGCGTCCTGCTTTGTGGGCTTGTTTTAATCCAAGGTGGTCTTACTACCAAAACTAAAAGAATGTTTCTTTATGTTTTCATGAAGAAACATAAAGATGTTTCATGTTTACATGTTTTCCAGTATGTTTCCAATAACATACTGGAAAACCCCCAAACTGTCTTTTAAACAGAATCTTGACTGGGTGTAAAAATATTTGGTTCAGAGGTGATGAGTATAAATGCATTCGATTTTAAAGTAGCGACGTACCAGAGTCTTCAAAAAAACAAAAAAAAAAACACTTAAGCACTGCTTTAATCGTGTGTGAATATGAAGTTGCAAATTAAATGGATTCAAATTAATAAGCCACATGTACCTAAGGGGGATATTTATAAATTTCATTTAGTCAAAAGTACATGCTACCCCCATGTTTTTGCTGCCCTGGGCAGTGAACCATATCCATATGAAAACAACTGCAGCAGCGACTGATGCACAGTTAATGCACAATTAACGCCCTTCCATCCCGTCCAAGTGCACGCATTTTGCCATCTTGAGTCGTAAATTATTTACGGAGCGATTGGATGTGGGCATTTGCCGCAGGTTTTTTTTTTTTTTTTTCTTTTTCTTCTTTTTTTCCTCCCAGTGAACTTGCTAATATAAGTTATGTTAACCTTGTCGTGCGCCTCTAATTTCAATAATCTGCTTTGATCAGCTGTGTGCAGCACTTCAAGCATCTCATTAAGAGAAAACCTCGCACAGAGAGCATAAAGCCCAGCGCAGCAAACCTGATATAAATATATAGTTCTATATATAAAAGGTTGGTACCGTCATCAATATTTAATGCGGTGTTTACAGGATGAATTTACAATGATCAAAGTGCCGGAGGTAGCATCCTGAGTGAGTGAAACCAAAGTAAGCACACGGCGACATCGAAAAGGCCGTTATGATAAGTGGGACATGTACAGTAAATAGGTTGGGAAATGGGGATAAAATAGGAAGAACTGGTCTCTTTAGTTTCACAGTCACATGGTAAATCACACGGAAAGTAGAACGGTGGGGTGTGTGAGCCGGAGAGAGGACAGTAGACACAGAGTATGATGATAACAATTTAGAACATAAAGATGTTATGTTAAAAAAAGACCAACTAGAAAAAACTAGTGTGTAATTTGGCAACTTATGGTTGAAACAGTAAGATTACATTAACGGAATAGTGTCTGAAATTAAGTCAGACCAAACCTCTCTTGTTTTAGGTCAGTTTGGAATCGCCAAAAATGATTCCTATTTGCTAAAAATGCAACAATAACAAGAGGAGGAATAGGTCAGAGATTTAAAATGGCACTACATGTCTGGAAAAATACACAACACTGCCCCTTTAACACCACGCCTGGAAGAAGGTACTTTCTGGTTGATGTGACAGGAAAGTCAAAAGAAAGCAGACAAGATATCAGGAAGAGGATTCTGCAGATGCACCAGTCTGGTTTATCCTGGGGAACAGTTTCCAAGTCCTGATAAGAGAGTGATATTATCCACAGTGAAATGTGTCCTGTAATGATATGTCCTGAAAGGCCACTGAGCGAGGAGGAAGCCATTCCTCCACAAAAAACAAAAGACTTTAATTTTTGAGTCCTGTGGTTTGATGAAGTATTTATTTTTATCCAGACTGTGGAGACACAGCAATGCCACCGGCTGTATAATGTCATCTTGACATCTGTCATGATGGAAACCTCTTTGTTTCTCCACACCGTCACACTGCCAGCACCGAAGCGTGTTCGACATCTGAGAATTTTCCAGGTTTCCAACCAACCTGCACTCTGCTGCTCAACCCGAAACGCATAATCTTTACAAACATGAAACCATTTCAAGAGAGCAGCCTTTGATTTATCACCAAGACGCATTATCACAAAAAGGATTCATGTATCACAATCAAGCACAAACTTCCTTGCTATTAGTCCTAAGTTTACATTCGTATTTTTGAGTTACTCAGTCACCAACAGTGGCGCCAACAAGAAATCACCAGTGGGAACAATAATCAACCAGCCACATCGTACTGGTTTTAGTGATGGATCACTATAACAAATTTTTCTGGCCGATAAATCGTCCCAGATGATATTGCGATAAACGGTTATATTGTTGTTCTCAAAGCATTTTCAGGTAATACGATGCTAATGGCATAACAATGCAAGCCCGCCCTTCCAAAGATCAATAAACTTTCATTTCTATTTGAACATTTAACACTGGAACTGGAAGACATTTTAAATATGCAAAATGAATGAACAACAAATAAAATGGATATTGTAGTCTTGAGACTAATGCACCAGACTGAAGGTTTTGTCATCCAGATTTTGGTACAAAAAGAGAGAGAGAGAGACATAAGAACAAAGGATCATGCATATAGAAATGACCGAGCTCACTTTAATTCATCATACTTTTAATTGATTTATTGCTTATGGTGGCAGGCTTAAACACATGGCAAGTCATGTTGAAAAAGTTTGACTAAAAATGGACATAAATGATTAGTTCAAAGATTATGAACCCACTAAGTACTGGCTTCCAAGTGACAGCAAAACGAAAAGAGCTAGAGTCGCAGAATGACCCAACATGTGGGTCAGTAGTAGCTGCAAACAGTCCTGAGTCGACCCATGTGACCCCCTGCAGCAACAGCGGCTGGTCCCCAGCAGTGAGTCTCTGGATCCTCCTGGCAGAACGACCCGACACAACATCTGAGACGCTCAAGTCTCCGAACAGGAGTTCCACTCAGTGGTCACACCGCACTGGTCAGAGGAACACTGCTGGTCCTACGAGGACGACGACCTCAGGGCTCGCAGTGTTGATTCAGAGATACAAAAATAACCAGCCAGCCGGGGGTTATCTTTTTTGTTCTCTCTCTAGCTTTTGACTGTTTTTTTTTTACCTTTTGGCAGAAAAAAGCAGGTAACGATGGCGCTGCTGGGCGCCGTCTACTCCATCACCGTTTCCTGTGAAGCCTGTCTACCGACTGTAGTCACAGAGTCTGTGACTATACTTTTACTCTCCATCTATAAAGTCTTTCAGAATAATTCAAATATACATTCACCAGGCTGCAAATGGTAAAAAAAAAAAAAAGCTTTACAGCAATCTCCCACCCCGAAACGCAGACTTACTGTAAATATTGCAAAGCAAAGTTATCACAAAGAATCTTGGAAACTTTTTATTCCCCTGTATTTTTGAGATAAGATATTCTACTGCAAACTTTTCTTTTCTTTTTGTCTTTTTTTAAAAAATATAATTAAAGATACCTCACTTGGCATGAACTAGAGGTTCACCTAAAAACAAAAAAGTAAGATTGAAACAGTTGGGTCACACACACACACACACACACACACACACACACACACACACACACACACACAGAAAAAAGAAAAGTTTCTGTGCGCTGTGGTTTATTCTGCCTGTCTCGTCATTCCGTGACAAAGTACGGCTCTGTTTGGGGAAAAACTGCAGACCTTTTCACAGGAAACCCAGGAATACAAAGGCAGCAGTCAGAACCCAGACACTTTTTTTTTTTCTTCTGGATGTCATTACTGTTGCCGAGAAGCTGCTGCCTGCTGTGTTTTATCATAACACTTCACTGCTACGCTTAAGGGATGTCTTTATGGACTCCCTCGTTGTACAAGATGCTAATATATCATGCGTTGGCATTTATCTTGTTTTATTACTCTTCTTATAAGACCTTTAAAGCTTGCTTAAGCAAAGCGATTACCTAAATAAGCACCTTTTATTGCCAGCTGTTAATGTGTGGTCTGCGCTTGTTAGGGAGGAGCTTATAAAGGTCGAGTGTCAGATGTTTAAATAGAGATTTTGGACGCAGCCCCTGTGTTAATGCGTAATTGCTTTGAGCCTGTGGAACTTTGGCTAACAGAGCCCATTCATCGCCAGGCCCCAGCACCGCTGACCTACTTACATATGAATCAGACAGCAGAAGATAGTGTTGCAACACAGCCTGGTGACATATTGGGAAAATTAATACCGGGGCCTTCTCTGCTCTAATAGCCTTTAAGATTGAAGACTGGCTGCGGTTCAAATTGCTGCCTTTTCTAATGCGATTAGAGCGAGCCGCCGGAGCGTGGCACGCGGCCGCATCTTTCAAATATCACTCCACGCCGCCACCGCCGTTCAGGCCCAGTAATTGCCGGTTTGCATTTACTGGGATGGCATTTTGCAGAGAGAGGCGACCTTTTGCTTCCATTCTTGACTGGAAACAATAGAGACTGAAATGAAGACATACCTATTTGAACGTCTAAAAAAAACACACAAAAAAACTGTACTCTGCCACAGTTTATGAAATCTGTTTGGAAAAAAATATACCTTTGACACCAAGTCGATCATTGTGATGCTGCAGTAGACACAAAAAGTCTGTCTATTTCCTTATCCATGTATACGAATACGAAATTTTAAAGAGGCTGTGAAGACATCCCTGTTGCCTGGGAAACTCTTTTTTATTGTTTTGGATGCCCTCTAGCCACCATCCTAAAGCCAGTCACAGTGACCCAGTGATTTAAGTCGTCATGCAGAGCAGGATGAAATGCTAATTTCTTCTTCTAATAACATATATATATTATATATATACAACTTTTGAAAGCAACATGGGAAAGAAAGTAAATAAAACAAGTTGTAAGTATTCATCATAGCTAAAAGAAAGAAAAAAAAACATTGCCCTAATCTTTAGCTTGGGATATGTGACAGAGTATTGCAACTCTTAGTTTTAAACACTGATGAAATGAAAGTTACAAAAAACAAACAACAATATTGCTACTTTAGAACCGGTTAGAACTCTAGCTAATATGGCAAAAATATTTAGTAAGGTTAAAGGGATGATATTATGCATTTCCAAGCACAGAGTGGCATTGTTTTTAACACAATCAAGTGTTACCTTCAATTGCTATAAAAATGCTGTGTATAAATCAAATGTGGCATAAAAGAAACTTGACTGCGTAATTTGACGCCTTGAAATTGGGCCTTTGTCCCTTTAAGAAGCTCCTGCTCTTTCCAACACTTCACACATCATCACAACGCTTCTCATTACGCCATTTATAACTGTTCTTAAGAGCGCTGAGCTGAGAGGTAGTTCGTATAATGAGCTAAGCAGACGCGCAGTTCCACCAGGTGTTTGCTGATTGCTGCTGCCACTAGTCTAGAGGAGCTCTGTAAGGTCGAAGCTTGGCTGTAGGCCGCAGCTCCAAGGAGGAGCTTTGTAGAAACGGGCGGCGCTTTGTGAGAGCAAGCGTTTAGTCATGGGAAACGTTCAGAGGTTTCCATGGCAACCTCTGAACGGTTGCCATGGGAGATTCAAGGATTCTCTGAAAAACAAAGTGAATCCCTCCTCATCAACAGGAACAGTTTCTATGATTCTTCTTGTACCTTTAGACTGTCAGAATTTATATGCTGATAATGATGGTGGGATTTTCCATGACTGGATCACGACAAGGCAGAATTTCACTTGCAAACATCCTTAATTTCCCCCAGGAGTTTCCTTTCTGCCGCTGGCTCTAGTTTAATTAAAACTTTCGAGGACATTAAAACACAGTTGAATATTACGATCTAATTTTAACATGATTATTAGGAGATTAGCACGATTTCATCTGTCCCGAACCTTCCAAGTGGAGGTTTTAAGAGGAACAAAAAATAAAGAAGCGCAAAAACGCGGTGAAATATTGTGCTGATAAAATAGCAGATGGGAGAGGACTGCAGGGAAAGAAAAGAAAGTAAAGCAGCGACGTAGAAGCGATCGGGATGGGATGTTTGATGTGTAAATACGCCGCAGTCGGCGATGTTTTCCCCGCAGACGCTCAGGTAAATACCAAATGAGACGGGGTTCAGATTTAGAAAAATATATATTTATGCAAAGTGTCAGCAGAGATCATTAACATGCTCAAACTCATCAAGCTTTGTTCCTCTCCGCCTTTGTCATCGGGGACGGCAACATATGGGGCGCAGCTGAATTCGGTTCCTCAGATGATGGGAGTCTCAGGGGGTGAAAGACCTCAAATGTCTCAGCACATGAAAGCGGGCAAAGTTTCAAATCAGAAATAGTCAAATGTTCCACATTAGCATGAGGAACCCGGACTCTGTCCTTGTGTTCAGGTGGATCAGCACCTAAACTGTGTAGTGGTTGTGAGAAAGACCTTTTGACACCGAAGCGAGACGACGACGAACAGCCAGCGGCCTCGCTTCGAAAGCGTGTTTCTGCAGGAGAGGCCTCGTCCCGCCGATATCAAACCCAGCACTCGGTTTAATTAGATCGTCTTGTTTCGCGTCCAGAAGGAAGAGCATATGGTCCTGCACTTTTCTCCCTCCCTTTCACTCGCATGCGGTCGCTCTGTTCTATTTTCAGGATTGCGTTAAGTATCGGCTTTGAAGCGGCCGGGCTCCTCCGAAACACTTTGTTGCCCCCCAAGCTCCCTGCAGAGAGACGGGGTCACGGAGGCCCGCGTGGCACAGGACCCAAACAAACAACATCCAAGGACAGGCCCCGAGTCCCAGCGTTAGTTATTTCTCCATGACTCAGCAAGCATGTTTTTTTGTTTTTGTCCCCCTCTTGACGGCATTCAATGGAGATAAACAGGGCCGGGGTAAATTATTCACCAACGTGATGCACTTCTGCTGCACAGTTTAGGGGTTGTCTGCACTTTTGGCTTCTAAAGCTGTGGATGTGGAAACTCAGGACGGCGACAACAGCACACCGTCCTCCAACTCTCATCTAAGTCAGATTTAAAGATCTCTCTCTCCACAAGAGGATGCAGCAAAACTATCTATAAATATTGTATTATGACGCACAAGACAAGACTTGTTGTGGTGAGAAAAGCAGAATACGGTTGGGTGTTGTAGTAATGGAGAATGTGTTGTTTCATTAACACAACTCGTCGTGCTTTCACTTCCAGAGCCAAACGGTAACACTGCCATCCACTCCACAGGTGGCTATAGCCGAATCTTTATGAAAGCCAGTAAAATGTGATCCTCCAATGTGGAAATTTCTGACACACAACTGTTTGAGATTTGTTTCTAAGCTGTACACCTATTTGAGGAAGGAAGGAATCAATGCTTGTGCCACTATGTGTGCGGTATTTCCTGTAACTAAATAAGACATTTTGCATTTTGCATGCACTCTGATAGGCGGAATTTCTCCTTCTGCAAAGATCTTTTATAAACAGTCCAGGATCGTAAGGCAGCGATTAGCAATCTTGTGTTTGTGGAACTACAGATTATCAGGCAATCGACTTGATCTGGTCTATAGGACCAGCCTTTTTTAAAATTAGTTTTAATATTGCAGGCGGGTTGTAAAAGAAAGTGCATTGATCCAAATGGTAACACTTTATTTTTAAGGGTGTGCATAAGTCTGACATGAGACTGTCATAAACATGACATAACACCTGTTATGAACATGAATGACTCTTCATGACATAATGACACTTTTAATGCAAAGGTGCACTAAAAGATGCATTAAAAGTGCATTAGGACATGTATTAAAAGTCTATTAAAATGGTCAACTTTGCATTAAAAGTGTAATTATTTACCAAATGACACTTCATGGCCGGTCATAAAGACTCTTTCATGTTCATGACAGCCTATGAAAATTATTGCCACGTGCAAAAAAAAAATGTTTACATGCACTGAATAAAAAGACACACGACTCATTATTCCACTAACGTTACTTTAGAATAAACCTCAACAAGCTCTTGTGCTGTTGCTGTTTTAAGATGTCATGTGGAGCAGCTGACATGCTAGGCAAATGTTAACATCATCTCTCTCTCTCGCTCTCTTTTGATATGACTTGTTGATAAGTGAGATTCAGTAACATGTATGCTGATAACATTTTCGAAATACTTCACGTGGTAGTGTTTTTGTAGATTTCCGTTAATTCTACGATGCAATAGTCTTGTACAGCATCAGAAGATTTCACATTGAAAGCTATTTTAAGACATGGGGTTTAGTAGAGTTGCCCTGGGAAGGACTGCCTATCTTTCCAGGGTGTACTCCGCATGACTGACCGATTACCTAATTAATACTCCTGCAAGAAAAGGGGGTGGGGTTAGATGGATAACCGCATTATTTGAATTGATAGACTTATTATTAATAAGCAATTTGGTAATTTACATAATTTAGAAATTAACTGTCCCATAAGACACCATTCTGTTACTACTAGCGTGAAACAGCACACCTATTCATTAGCATGTGCCCAGCCGACCCAGAAGTATCATTTCTAGTCATTTCAGTGCCTGTCCACTCATCTGAATATTTCATGATACTGTCAAAGGCAAATGATATTCATTCCCATTCCTCTCCAGTGCTTTAGTTTCCTGTTAAATCATGTGGAGAATGACAAATGGAAGACCCGTTTGTTGATTGACAGGTTCATGTGTGTTCGGGGAGTCATTTGCTTCCAGTAACATATTGGTTTTTGCACAGGCTTGCTTTGTTTTTAATAGGAAAATAATTAACAAAAATAACTCAACCCTACTGCAGTGAGAGTCTGAGGCTTTCAGAATCCCTAAAAAATGAGAACCATATGTACTCTTATCACAGTTAGCTGTTTCAGACTCAAATTTTCATAAAACATTTTTGGAACACTGTGAGACTATTATTGTATGTACAGTGCTGTGACACCACTGCGAATACACTTGTATCATTACAGTGTTCTGTTTTTTTTTTTTTTTCTGTTTCAGATATAAAACAGAAAATTATAATTTATTTTATTAGGGACATGAAGTTATCCAAACCAACCTGGCTCCTTGTTCATCGCGAGTCATCTTTGATTGACCAGATTTTTGGGGAAGACGAGTGGGACTTCACTAGCCACTGGCCTGGCCTCGCCAATCAATGACCAGCAATCTTCTGATGTCGTGGTTTCAGCCCAACTCAGCATTGTTGGTGGAATGAGGTCATAGTTTGTCACTTGCTGGTCAAGTGGCCAGTGAGACAAGTAAATAAGTTTTGGGGAAAAAACAACAACAAAAAACAATCACTGTTAACCAAAAAAAACGCAAAACTCTATTTAAAAAACACATTGATGATCCCCAGATCTGTTCTGTGGTCCGTCCAGGTGAAAGTGGACCCTCTTGGGAGGCGTATATCTTTGTTATACCTGGTGTTCAACCAACCACACCGACAGCCAAACATGGCTCTCTGGGGTAATATGTTATTCTGTGGCTGTTTGCTGCTTATGGACCTCCGTGACTTGCTGCAATTGATGGAAACATCAATTCTACTCTCTACCATAGAATCTTGACGGGTAAGTCCAGACAGTAATTTACACCTTTTAGCTCAAGTGAACTTGGATTACGTAGCAGGACGAAAACCATTAAGTACATTGGTAAAACCACCACTTAATGGCTTCAGAAAAAAACAAACAAACAAACAAAAAACTATATGAACGTTTTGGAATGCCTCCCATTGTTTGGAAAATCTTAAATCTTGATTTCACATGATTTTAAATAGAAAGTCTATCAACAACAACCCTCAAATGTGGCTGAATTAAAACCATTCTTCAAAAGAGAGCGAGCTGACGTTCCTCTGGAGTGATGTTACATCCACAAGGAAGGCACATCCAGTTATCTGGGTTTTCAAGGCAATTACTTTCTTTTGCACAGCTTTTTCCCTTATAAATGTAACAATTGAAATTTTGTATTTACTCTGTTTATCTTCGCTTGATATTATCATGTTTTCGATGATCTGGAACACTGAACTTTGAAACACAGGAAAAGGAAAAAAAAAATCACCACTATTTAAATAGATATATAGATATTTACAATAGACAACACCTGAATTATGAGAAGTAGAAAATGAGTAAATAAACATAAAATCATGTTTTGCTCAAAGTTGATTTTTACACCTATTACAAATCGTCCAGCTAAACTGCATCCTGCCAAAATAAGACTATACATTAAAAAAAGATTGAATTATGACAAATCCGCCACCTGAGGTCACAGCACACTGACGTAATCCTTCCCTGTCATTTCGGCATCAACACCTCTGCAGCTCGGAAAGCTTCTTCCGATAAATCATCAAAAGGAGACAGTGGTGCCACAACAAATCAAACCGGCGAGGCGTCTTTAGCTTGCAGTTTTGCAGGCCGACGCGTCCTTGCTTTAAAATATTCTTTTTTTAAAATCAAACAAACGACAACACACTGTTATCTCTGATGTGTGTGTGACAGAAAGCACTGCATGAAAACATCAGCAAATGTCGGCAATGATGCAAATCTCTTTTTCCCCCCAATTTATTTAAATGTGTTGAAGGGGTTTGAATTAGCATTCTATCTGCAATACGCAGTTAAAGAATCAACCATTATTTAAAGAGCCAAAATTATATTATTTCGCAAGAGATTTATATTGGGAACATGATAAAAAAAAAATGCGTAGATCGATCACACTTATCTATTCACTCTGGCTTTTGTTTGATATTAATATAAAGTTTGTAGATTTAAAACTTTTGAGAGCGGTGGGACACAGAAGACATCTGCAAAGGGGAAAACATCTTTTCACAGTACCAGCGTATAACGAGTAACGCATTAATAAATAAGAGCTCAGCGTGAAGAGAGAGAGGAAATCGAGACTGCCTGAAATAAACCCACAGACAGACATGATATGAAACAATAATAATGTCCATTTTAATACTTTAAGATTTGATGTAAAGTATAACCAGTCAGAATATTGTAACAACAATCTAAAATTAAATTACCATAATTAAATCTAAGTCCAAACTGCAGAGATGAGTGTTTTTGCAGTAATTTCAACATATCCAGTGTCTGGACGGACTCTTCCTTAACATCAGACACACTGAAGAAAGAAAACGAGTTGGACCAACTTAATTGAGTTGCTTCAATTGGTAACAAGTAACTCAATTAAGTTTATCCAACTTCATTTATTAAGTTGGTTTAACTTGACAAATGTAAGTCAAATCATTTGGCCTACTTCAAATAAAGAAGATAACTAATAAAGGATGGGGTTTCTTTGGCTCACGTAGGATACAAACGCAAATGGTTTTCAAGTAAAATCAGAGTAAAAAGTTCCTCTAAGTTAGAAATGTGTAACCTTTTCATTTAATTCAACCCAAAAAAGTAAGTTGACATCACCAAACCAAAAGAATTAAGTGAGATTAATGTAAATAAGTCCACAACATGAACTACAGCCCAAATACACTTCTCAGAGTGCAGGCGGCTGCACCAGCTTGGTCACCTTTATGTTTTATTGCGGAATCTTTAAGAGACACATGCAGGATGACTGGAGCTCTCTGGTGCACCCACAGCCGTAAGATCACACAAAACGAGACGTTTTACAGCCTGAAAAGCAAACAGCTTTCAAAATCAATCCAGAAATGTGCAAATACATGTCAGGACTGGTTTTGTGCTCATACTTTTTATCACTCACCTTAGCTCAGGCTAGATCTAATCAATCTGAAACAGCCAAAAGGAGATTAATTCAGACACCATTTAGAGGATTACGATAATACAGTCAGAAGGCCTTTGACAGGAAGATAAGTTGTCCATTTATGCTTATGCTATTACTTTCAATCGGATGAGCTCGGCTTCCAGGATGAAATGTGGTTTGAATTGAGAACTGTCTGAAATCAAGCAAATGTATTTGACTCTGAGTGCCTTTGCAGAACCATAAGAGGGGAAATGCTGATGGGTGAGAAATAAAATAAAATAATAATAATAAAAACCCAAAGATGGTGGCTTGGAAAGTATTCACACCCCTCAGACTTTTTTCACATTTTGACACAGAAACGTTAGCTTTGGTTGATTTTTACCAGGCATTTGAGTGGCAGGCCAAAAGACAGTAAAGTGTAACAGAGGTAAGAGGAAAACCAGACATGGATTTCATTTGTTTTATAAAAGCCTGAAGGTGTGGCATTTTAGTTCTACTCAGCCTGTTTTACTCGTTCAATGCTAAATCAAGCATTGGCAGCATAAATATAGCTCTTCTGTAAGTGATGTCAAGACTAGGCCAAGACTCAAGGATAAAGTTGCACAGTTAGTTAGGGTTACAAACTTTGAACTTCACGCACAACTTATAAAGTTCATCCAGAATGTAAACCTACCAGGAAATGGCTAATCTAACAAGCTAGAGGATGGATACTGGAGAATTTGTGGATGAGACAACTATCAGTTCTAGACTACACAAGTCTGAGCTCCATGGGATGCATGGTAGGACGATTGCCAGCGATATATACTGTAGCCATTTAAGTTTGCAAAAGGCCATGTGTAAAAAAAGCGGCTTTGGCCAGTTAAGACTAAAATCAAACTTTGTGGCTTATATGCAGCAAAAAACCCTGAGTAGACACAGAATCTATCTTAATCTGTAAAAAACTGTACAGCCAAAGCTACAATGGAACCACTCAGATGAAAGCACATTCACGTGTTAAACAGCCTAAAGGCAAAACCTTCAATGTCGATATGTATAAAGTGGGTACTGACATACTCCACACATTTTAGTGCCGTAACTGCAGGTCAAAGCTGGTCCTATGAAATACACTGGGCTGAAGTGCAGCACACTTTTTTTTTTAAATTAAACAAAACAAACATGCATTATTTTCCTTCCACTTCATAAATATGCAATACCTGCTAAAAAAAAAAAAAAACTACAGAAAGTTTGTGGTTATTGCACAACAAATTGCAATCCTTAAGCAAACCCCAGTTATCTTTTATTACAGTACAGACCAAAAGTTTGGACACACCTTTTAATTCAAGGAGTTTCCTTTATTTTCATGACTATTGACATTGTAGATTCACACTGAAGGCATCAAAACTATGAATAACACATGTGGAAATATGCACTAAACAAAAAAGTGTAAAACAACTGAAAATACCCCTTATATTCTAGTTTCTTCAAAGTAGCAACCTTTTGCTGTGATTACTGCTTTGCACACACTCTGCATTTTCTTGATGAGCTTCAAGAGGTCGTCACCTGAAATGGTTTTCACTTCATAGGTCAACCTGCCCTGTCAGGTTAATAAGTGGGATTTCTTGCCTTATAAATAGTCATGAAAATAAAGAAAACCAATTGAATTAGAAAGGTGTGTCCAAACTTTTGGTCTGTACTGTATATGAAGTTTATACTCTAACACGAGAGTCCCGTTGTTATTTAAAATGTATTCTTGTGGGCAACGGCAAGATGTTTTTTTTTTTTAAATTAATGGTTCTTTGGTCTGAAATGAAATGCTGATGTTGTGGCACTTTAATATCCCGGCCTTTCCCATAGTGCTGCAATAGCATTACGGAAATGTATTACACATGTTCATAAGGACGTCTGGCACTGGGGAAAAATAAAAAAATAAAATTATATATATATAAAACAACTGATATATATATATATATATATATATATTTTTGTCTATATATATATATATATATATATATATATATATATATATATATATATATATATATATATATATATATATATGGTATATATATATATATATATATATTGCTCTAAAGTGAAATGGTTATGCAGTTATTGCTCTCTTGCTTCGTGCACTGGAATGACATCGGCGAGGTGCACTGAGGAGATTGGCGAGGCTCAACCGTCCGGACCGCAGCCTGTCAGGCCAGTTTTTCTTAATGTCCAGAGCCAGACTGACGGATGGGCCGAATAATTCATCTAATGGCATTAAGGTGACACGGCTTACTGCTGTCATCACTCGCCTCCCCTGGTACCAGCAGCGGCCTGCACTGCATTAATTACACACTCTGCAGCTGCAGCTGCGAAGTTACAGTATTAACCCGATACTTGCTGGAAAGTGCAACGTCTCCCCTTTCAGAAACCGTTGGAACTTTTCCACTTAGCGCTACGTGTGGCGGAATTACGGTACTGCAAATTTAGATGTGTCGCCGGCGACACGTGTAGCTGCGCATCCAGGCTGCTCAAACGTTGTCTATGTTTGGCAGCACATACCTGTGTGAACAACTGTTTTCTTTGATGAACCTGAACAAAACATCACACAGAAGTCAACTTACTGCTGAACACCTTCACTCAATTCTGAGGATTTCCTCAGCTCAGAGCCTTACCCCGAACATTGATGAACTTGTGGAAAAGATGGGACACCACCAAGTATCACCCTCAACCTCAAACCAGTGAACATTACTGTGCAATCACATATTTAGAGTTTTTACTCAGTTCAAGTTTAAAAGTTAAAGTTTAATATTTGTTTTCACTGCATGTTACTTCTCCTTGATGAAAGTGCTGTTTTTGATTAATAGATTTTTGCTCTTTATTTTATTGTATTTCAATCCAATTATATTTTAAAAATATTTCAGTTGTGTCTGTTGAAAATTAAAGATTACTGACAGAGCCATAAGAAAATGTTGCTTTATTTATCTGATCATATTGGAATATATTTGTTAGGTTTTCAGTAGGTTCAATTAGGTTCACTAGACTATATGCGTCATTTAAAAAAATTTCAATGAACATTCGATCAGTCCGGCCCTCGGCTTGTAGCTAAATTTTTTATTTGGCCCTCCGTCCATTTGACTTTGACACCCCTGCTCCACAGCTTCGCTGACATATTGAGATCTTTGATGTAATGCAGATGGAGGAGGCTACAAGTTTTAATTTCAGCTGTCTAAAAGCAAAAGATAACAACAGTAAAAGAAAAAAAAACAGTGCTTGATGATGATGGCTGCTTAAGTGAGTCTATATATTTTTGAGTGGGTTTTCATAAATGAACTGGTGACGAAGAGCCCATCGTCAGCAAATGGCTGCACAAATGTGCGAGTGAGTGATACAAAACCTCGGTTTCATGGAGTGTTCTGTTTGCGTAATGCGTTGCTCGCGTTTGTTGACATTGCGGTTGGATTTATGAAATACACGGTATTGATCCCGAAACAGGAACCTTGAGCTGCACGTGGAGCCGGAGGAAATTTCCGCAGAGGATGAGAAATGCAGAGCGTAATTGAGGAGAAGGTCTCAGACCTTGTTAAGTTGGAAACAACGCTCGAGTGTAGCGAGATGCCAAAGTTTGCTGCACTCACGTTAATGAACTCCCATCTCTAACAAGAAAGATAATAGGTGCCGAAATTAGATGAGTGATGTTTCCAGGGTGAATGCTCGGCGTTTGGTCCCGGGTTTGGCAGCAGTAGAGAAACACGGCGCCGTCTCCAGCCATTTTATCTCACTTATTTGGAGGAAATACGATAAAAAAGAGATATACATTCCAGATTATTCAATTAGAGGAATAAACATAATTTGGTTGGCGGGAAAGAGGCTGAAGAGGAAGAAGAAAAAAAGAAATTATCTAACAGAAAATCTTGGGGATTAAAGCAGAATTAATTTTGTAGACTGGAAAATCTCAACGTCAACACGAGTCATGAAGAATGTAGCAAGTTCTCACCGTGCTAGAACATCATACGAGAATCTGACTGTGCTATTTGCTTGTCAAATTATTCATATACACTAAATGTTTTATCAAACCACCACCACAGACTTCACCCAGATTAAGGATTAAAGGATTCAAATCCAAGCATACGTTTCAGCGGTTCTGTCATGGAGTGACACGATTTTGTTCATTTTCATTACATCTAGCTGGCTAATGGAAGAGTGCTGCTTGGCTTATGTTGCACTCTGCCACGAACGTAATCATTTTTGTACCTAAAGAGGTTCAAGAGTCAGTACACAGCGTTAGTTATTACAGCCATAAACCACTGAACACGCCTAAAGTCTGATTGTAGTGATGGACTCAGACCTGAACCTTCAAAAACACAAAGACATTTACAAAGTTGGCCTTCTGTCACCTGAAGAATATTCCTAAGACTGAAGGGCAAATGTCCCAGCAAGAACTTAGAAAATACTTTAAAATACTTTTGTTAGTTGGTTAAATCAGTTACTTAGGGTTAAAGTTGCTGGCTTAGAACCAACAAACATTGAAAACCTGTCGCATCAACCTTCCAGACCACTCAGGTCGTCCGGTTCAAGTCTGTTCTGTATCCCAGGAATCGGAGCCAAACATGGAGAAGCAGCATTCGGCTTTTATGCCCCAATAATCTGGAACAGACTTCGGGGAAACTGCAAAACAGCCAAAACGCCGAGCTACTTTAAATCAAAGAATCCACCTATTTAGATTTATTTAGTAGAGATGCCTTTTAAAATCTAGCAGTTTTTTAATTTTATTTTTATTTGCAAAGTCAATTGAAATCCAAACCATCATTTATCTTTGCAGCAATGCACTATTTTGTGTCCATCACGAAAAAAAGCCAAAGGAAATGCTGGATTTCATAGATATAATGTAACAAAATGTTGATAGAGCTGCATTTCTACTCCTGTAATGCGGTTTGTTGCTTCTCTCTCTTTTCAGCAAGTCTCATGTTTCCGCTGGACCTAACAAATCTGCTATATTCTTGTAAGCCCCCATAAACTATGCTGATCTGTCTGTATGTTTAATGTGTTGTTTTGTTAGTTCTTAGAATGTCCTGTAGGGGGCACTAGACCCACATTTCTCCTGTGTCGGTACGAGAAGAAGAGGAAAGACGAAAAAAGAAATGGCAGACTAAGCACATTTCAGCAGAAGTTACTGCGCATAAGTGCTGCTGTGATACGAAATAAATCTGTTTATCTTGAACTGGATAATGTACATGCTGTTCTGAGATTTCTCCGGTGAGTCTGTTGTTTTATTTTCAGCTCTTTACTTACGCACAATGGCTACCTAGCTGCAGCTAACGTTGCTCAGTTTTTTTTTTTAACTGGAGAAAAAATCAACCGGAGTATAAAGTGTCGCTCTGTAAGTAGCGTAGCTCTGTGAAATGAGACCGTTTATGATGACGTGATGTTTATTAAGTAATTTCTTTATTACTGAGCGTTTTTGGTTTATTTTAAACGCTAATTTGGTTTTCACTGAGAAGTAATTGAAAGATTTCTATGATTTCCTTATACCTGCATGATCGGTTAACGCTGTGCATGCAGGTTGTTTTTTTTTTTTTTTTTGGACGACCGATACCTGAACGAGCCAGTGGTTCCAGAACCAGGAGGGTTCCGCCGCCATCTTTGTGACTCGGACTGAAGCCTGGACAGACGGAGGTTCTGGTGCTGGATGTTTTGCGTGGACAACAGATAAGCTTATTGAACAAAAAGGGGGCCCCAAAACTATTTTTTTTATTCCACAAACTATTTGTTCATGAACATTTTCATGTGCAACTTAAGTGCACATTGACTGAACTGTTATATTGAAGGACTAACTGGAATATGCAATTTCTTTTGTTGAAATAAGCTTTAAAGCTACTGTTAAAAAAACTACCCTCAATTTTCTATATATTAATTTGATATTTTTATATAAGGGTGGACAATTTAAGTTTTATACCTTAATTTTATTAAGGTAATTAGTGTTACCTGGATTATTATTTTTTTTTGTGGGGAAAGAAAAATAAACTTGAGTTGTTAAAACTTTTATGCATATCATCCTCCTGTGTGACCCTAGAACAAAAGTAACTTTCCTACTGAATTTATTGCTAATTAAATTAAGTAGTGGTTACATTCTGAATTAATATCTTTTTTAAAATATTATTTAACTTCTTGTTCTCTTGCTTCCAAAAATGAGAAATTTTATTTAATCCTTTAAACGATAACCCAAGTTTGAGTACAAAGATTTGTCTTTTCAGTATTACCTGTATGCACTTGATTCTTGCCATGTAACTGCAGCTCCCATATCGCACCATGAACACGTTTTAGTGCATCTACCTTACTTTAACTACCCATATCGTCAAACTGGAAGAAAAGACGCTTTGTGTCTCCGAAAACTATCTTTTTGTCAACAAATTCCAGATGCTTCTCCATGGCTCTGCACACCCTGGTGCCATTTGTTGTTGTCACTAACGGTTCAAATCAAGCGCTTTTCAGAGAGCGGCGCAATCGGGCCTGTCTGACGTTCGGATGCTGCCGAGTGCCGGCGCAGGTGTGCAGCTGGCAAACCGGAGCCCCGTGCAAGAAGGAGCTCTGACAGCTCAGAAATTCAGTGTGATGTCTCACTGAAAAGTGTCAAAGCACACACCTGTTTCTGCACTATTTTCCTCTAAAGAGGAACAGAAGGGAAGTTTTAGTTGCATGGCACATTTTTAAATAGGGCAATTTAAAGTTATTTATATGACACATTTAAAAGGTAGTATAAACAAAATGGAAAAAGCATTGATAAATGAGATATAAGTGTTTTGATTTTGTAACCACGAGTGTTGCGGTTCAGAAAAGCTCAAAACTACTTGGCTTTGATCCTAGAAACACTCACGTAAACAAAAATGTAGATTTCCTTCTTTTGCAAATATATGATAAATGCTTTTTTCCCCCTTTTTAGAAAAACACTAGGTCAAGTTTCCCACACAATTCAAATACAACAAATGTAAAAAAAACAACAAACATGGAGCTGCATCCTAACTATGACTTGACCCAGCTAGGAAAAAAAAATGAGCCTACCTTTTTTGTACGTACATGAAAGCAAAAAAACAAAACAAAAAGAGTGACAACTCACAATCTGACTAGATCCAATTTGCAGAAGTCTACAGCTGCACCAAGGCTGCCGGGGCTTTTCTCTGCACCTTGCATCTGATTCAGCAGGGAGATTCGTAACTTTGATGAGAGCGAAAAACCCTGCAGCTTTCAGGAGGATCATTATGGAAGCCATGTCTGCAGCAGCTACCACCGTTCATTGGTGTGCAGCTCGCATCTAGCTTGGTTGGAGAGCGAAGGCCGTGACCATGACAATTTTTTTTTTCTTTTACCCCCAGTTCTCTAAAACATAACTAATATATGGCGGGGTTAGTTTCAATTATTCAATGACGTAAATTTGATTGTGTAAATTTGTTTTTGCACAATTGCTTTACTTTTTTCCCCCCTCCTACATACAAAAGTCCCAAACTGGAACCTGTGTATTGTGTTTCTGGTAAGACTGTAAATCTGACGCACATACAAACTGCAGGGATGAACAACAAAAGGTGTTTCTCTTTGCTCACTGGGGTTTTTCTTGTGAACAACATAATCCATCAGGTTTGAATCTACTGACATTTTTCAAATCCAGTGAGATGTTTTATTTATTTTTTGAGTTATACTTTCATTTTGTTGAACTATTAGATTATAATTAGCAATCCTTCATGCTTACTTGCTAATTTTAAAATAACCTGCTGAACTGGAATCAAATTGGTAAGTAGCTCGAAAATCCCAATAAAATATATGCATATATTTTATATGGATATAAAATACATGCACATAGAAGTTTGTGCCTTTAATGTAAAAAAATTACTCATATGTATAATGCTGTGGGATATTAAGGTAAGGAAGAACCCAATAAATGATGATATTAAAGCACAAGAAACAAGTGTTTAAGTCTCTTAGTTCTGGAATTGATTAGTTTCAGGTTCTCTTATACGGTAGCCCAGATGGATCCTTGAAAGGCAAAAGCCACAATGCCACAAAAACGGACAAGGAAACTGCAAAACACATTAACAAAGGTCACAACAAAAATCTGTTGATTAACCGATTAGCAAAAACCAATACAGAAATCCAAAGTAAAATACAGGAATGAGGGCAAAAAAAAAAAAGCAGTTGTAGAAAATGAGTTCTAGAGAGGCTGTGTTGTCACCATTGTCCACTTTGCTTCAGTATGAGAGACTAACACATTATGTGCATGGGAACTTCAAACCCCGAGGGTGTGCAGTTAAACAGCTTGAGTGCAATCTGTCGCTTGAAAACAAACTTGAAGGTATGGGAGGGATGGGTCACAGGTGATTCATTGACTCCCATATTTACACGGTGATAATAGCAGACCAAATCTGAATCACGCAAAGGTGGCGCGCATGTCTTTCTGCCATCTGCCTTTGTTTACTCACTTCATTTCTCCTATGCAACCACTTTTCCGCACTTCTCTCTTCCTAATTAACGTATTCCTCGTCAATGACAGCCTCGACGCCTGATGCAACGCCACTGGCATTCCCCACAGAAAAAAAAAACAAACAAACTCCAGCCTCGTTGAGATGAAGAAGCGGGCGAAGAGATTTGCACCGGGTTTTCGGGGAATTGGCCGCATGGCAGTGTTACCTGTGTGTGGGGGGGTGGTCGGGTTTGCTGAGCAAAGGAAATTGGATCTTGAGGGAACGGCGGTCAGTCACGTGTCGTCGTTTATTACAGTAGGTCGGTGGGGAGAGGCGGGATCACTCATTCCAGAGAGACGGGCGGCACTGCTGAGCAATATGAAGACGGGCTATAAAAGCTCAACTTATATGTAGGAGGAGGCAGCTTATTGAAGAGCACACAGTGTGGGAGTGAGGCACAGCCAGAGACTATAAATCTCTGGTTAAAATAAACTTGTAGAAGCTGGGATCGTCTTCATATAGGTGTAAGAAAACCTTAAGCATTTCCCCATACAGTGCTGGAAATTCTTTTTGAAGGCTGCGTTGTCTTAAGATCTCACTATAAATAAGACGAATGTCCCTGTTTACTCCATCGCCAAAATAGCTTCGGAGAGGTGCCATGCATTAATAATGAGGCTGAGAACACACTCTGCAAGTGACGGACTGAGAATGGTTCTGAACATGTGTGTGTCGCAACTTCACATCGGTATTATGTTGTTTTTTGGGGGGGGGTTTGCGTTATCTAAATGGTTCTTCATTTGAAGATCATGACTAGTAGAAGAAAGCAGAGTATTTGTGTCAGTGTGGCTCTGGGTCAGCATGGAAATTGGGACATCTGCAGCTCGGCGGCGGTGTCCTTATCGGTTTAGTTGGGTTCGTTTAGGCGTAAACTGGCCTCGGAGAGACGTGGAGGCTTGTGGGAAGAGGAGATAGCTGGAAGCCAAGTCACAAAGCATAGGGCACCTGATTCTCAGCGAGGACAGATGGCAGGATTGCAGCATGATGGCACCGACATGCACAAAGACGGAGGAAGAGGCTGAGCACATCTCTCTCTCTTTCACACACGCACGCACGCAGACTGAGAGTGCTCTCTCAGGCGAGTAGCCAAAAACATTTCGATGTTTCATAAGGATTAAAGCCCCCTACATGAAACCTCTGAACGTGAGACTCTGCATCATGAGGCGATGCCAAAACAGCTGCTGGGCGGGCTAGCTCTGGCGCTGGCTGTGAGTCAGTTTTCACATCCATTAATTCTGTCATTCCGACGACGAGAAAGATTTCATGGATGCGAGATTTGAAATTTGGCGACCTTCACACTTTGCCCACCACGTTCCATATCTTTCAACACACCCACACGTCACCCCCACTATGAGGTGCTCGACTTCCTCTGCTGCTGTTCGCGCAGCTGGCGTTCCGGTGCTAGTCACGGTTATGACAGCCATGATGTAATTCCTGTGGAGCATGAATTTGTCTATCGGCATTAGCTGTACCCTGCACAAAAGCCCCCGCCACCACGGAGTCTCCGGGCGCCGCTTTGATCCGTCTATACCGAAATTCATCTCCCCGTTCTTCTGAGAACCAAGATGAGGAGCTGAGCTAATAAAAGCATTTGCAGACAGAAGCTGCGATGGCACGCTATCCTCCTCATCTAATCCCCCTCTAATTAGAGAGACCACCGTGGGGCCAAAGAAAAACAACAAATCAAAATAAAGAGTGCCAAACGCACACGATGGTCTTGTGAAAATGACTGTCATGCCATTTAACATGGACTTTTGCTTTGACGGGAAAAGAGATGCAAATCAGATTCCTTCCACCACACTGTATACTAAGTTCATCATTAACTCACCTGAAATTTTGGATAGACGAGAGCATGTGACACATTATTTTCCGTGCACCATTTGTTCAAGAGGCCCCCAGGTGTCAGCTTTTTATTTTGGATACTCAACTCAGCACGTGGCATTTCTTTGACATTGTCCTTTGAACTACTTAGTCTTGTCGAGGTTTTTCAATATCTGACACTTGTCGATGCTTTAAGCTCTTTGTTCTGCCTTGTACATAATTATACTTTTCCCACTGTTGCAACAGTGACTCCATTAACAAGCAGAAAGTCCAACAAAATGAGGAGGATTGTGGGCAATGCAAATAAACTAACCTGAACAAAGGTCCTGAAAAAGGACGGTACGTCCAAGAATTCTGCTAAAACTGTGTTGTGACGTTAGGTGACATTGTAATTCTATAATATGTTCTTTGATGATGCAGTTGTACCCCCCGTGGATCCGTGAGGGTGCATGTAATCGTAACATTGGTCACCCAAACAGATACAGATCAGAACAATGATCAAGCAGACACAAATTTAAGAGATGGCAAGAAAAATGTCTGAGTTAAAAAAAAAATTAAAAGGCATATCTGTCAACAACAAGTTAACACTTGAAATACATTTGTTTTTATGACTCTTCAGGTGGAATACTCTTAAAGTGTAATTATAGGTTGTTGTTTTCTGCCTGAGCAAACAAACTCTGCTGCATTGTTTTTTTTTTTCTGGAGCACAAAACAACTGCATAATAGCTTACAGTAGATGGCTGTCATCATTCCTTATCAATGCTGTTTTTCTTTTTTTTTTTGCAGCAAAAAAAAGAAAAACTGCTTACAGTGTGAAAACAGTCTGCAAGGAATTATCAGCCAAGTCGTTATGTAAATTACAAGCTTTTGGGCCTCTTAGCGCTTCTCTCTCTGAACAGCAGAGCTCTGCTGGGTGTTGGCCTCAAATCCTACAAAAACTTTCACATCCCTTACTTCATAGATTTCATCATTTAGGAGTGACTAAGGGAAATGTGCTTCACTGTGATGTTGGTATGTACACCTTTTAGTTCAAAGTTAATAGACACTGATCGACTTGAAAAGTCTCTAGTGCAAAATGCTTAAATAGTATGGAAAGATCTGAACTGATTAATTCTGCACTGAACCTCCATTCTTTAAAATGCACTTTGAGATTCACTTGATTTTTTTTTTCCTATATGTGAAAACTCACCAAAGAGTATTTGCGAAGCTTTTATTTTTTGCTATCTTAGTTTGAAAATCGGCTGGCCAAGACTAAATTAATCATTTAAAGTTATGGAGGCTTATTTGTACTGAACCACATCTTAAATCATCGGATGATGAAGAATCGTTATTTCTTAATATCTTTGATAAAGTAGTTTTTCATGGGTGTGAGAACCACCACTGGTGCCAATAATACTGAAGTGTTTATGCTAGGTGCACATTTGACGGCTCTGATTTGTTTTCTGCAGTTCAATAGGTTCATAAGGATACTTATAACTTATCGGAGAGATCACTCCTTTTCTATCTGTCTGAGTCTTTCTACAACACTTGGCACTGCGGGTTGTCCGTACTTCGAGAGGGCGTTATCCCGTTGTAAATGTGCTTTGCTTTGTACCATGGAGAGTGAGATAATCAAACAAAAACCTCAAAAAGCCTCCAATTGACCTTCTCCTCTTCCCACTTTATTCTCTAAGCTCAGCATTGCATCTTCACAATGTCAGCAGCTTCCAAGTTAACTTCCAAAACTTAACAGAGACGCTTCTTTTTTCTGAATTGTGGCTGCCACTCTTTTCCTTCAGTAAGCTGTAATGTGCTTCTGTGGCTTTGCAGTATTATTGTTATTTTTTTTGTTTCTCCACAATGTAGACACTGGTTGCTCAGTTAGTATTACAAGCAATTTTTTTCTCTTTTTCTTGTGCTTATATGGCTGTAAGAAAAATATCCAAACACAACCAATGATTGGACAATGATGGTGTTGAGTCGCACTTAAAAAAGTCAACATGAACAAAAATAAAAAATAGGGTGGTTGTAAAAAGCAGAGTAGAGGCAAACAAAAAGGAGAATAGGAGGGGGGAGTTAAATTCAGCCGAGCAATAAATGTTTATTGGGAGACAAAAATGGTATTGGTGTGTTTGTGGGCGTGTGTGTGTGTGTGTGTGTGTGTGTGTGACACAGACTGAGGGGGATGAGGTGACTGAGCAAAAATAATGGGAAAGCGATGAGTGACAGGAGTAGATTGTGTTACCGGGAGCGTCGTTCCACATTTCCCCCCCACCGACACCAAGCGTGATAGATACACATACAAAAAGACATGATGCCACCCTCATGACAAAGTCAATATGAAGCCCATGATGAAATCATGGGGTGGGGGCGGCATCTGCGACAAAGGGAGGGGGAAACAAAACAAGTCCCCGCCTCGCAGATTCGTCTTCGAGAAAAATGAAATCATTAGTCTGCCGAGTCGCACAGCTGACAACTGTTTCTCTTGTTCTGGACGTGGACATGATGTGAATGTTAGCAGGAACCGTGATCCATGCAGCGTGTGATTAACGAGCTTTAATTTACAGTTTGAGTGTGACGCGTTGCGTTCAGTCACCATCACAACGTCCATCCATCAGGACTCGAAGCTAATTATGTTTTTTGGGTTTTTTTTGTTACAGTTTAGACTGGCGTAACTTTTAATTGTCAAATTGCTCAGCAGGACCACTGGTTATGGATCGCCCATTTTTAGCTCTTAATAATTACGCCAACTCCCCCCCCCCAACACTGATGCATCATAGTTGGTACATTGAGTTGACATCGAATACTGGCAATAAATTTAGCACCAGCTGTGAGTTGCGCAATCATCCAGTTTCCTCTGGACGGCCAATTGTTTTAAGGTTATTCTCTATTATTCATGACGGTTTCAGTTTTTCCAGTTTTATTGCTAAATTATCACAATTTTATTATTATTATTTTTCAAAATACACATTCACATATTCTTGATGGGATATTTCATTTCTGGGACAACTAGTAGAGAAATCTTTCCTTGCTCTTAGTACAATCCAGAGATTTTGCAAAGGTGAAAGGTCAACGCTCACCCTCTCTCTTCCAACCTGGTGAGAATGATATAGGAAAAAACTAAATCATGTTCTTGCCAGAAGAGCAAATTATACAAATTGACAGCAGGGATAACAAAGGTTTTCATAGTGGGACTCTGCTACTGCAAACAAAGATCAGTCTATTTCAAGGCTGTTCAGATCATATTGTGGTGGCTGTTTCATCGCTGCGTTTCCAAGTTATCATATTCTCGGTTTAAAATCTTTTGGCTGCTGATGGCATTGGCGAGAAGGCCAGAAAGACCCGGAGGGCTTTTGATCTCTGAGATTTTCCCCGTCCGTTGACACACACAGCGCTTGAGCTGAGCCAACCACAGGTACAGCTGTTCAATAATGTACACCAACTGGACAGGAAGGAAAAAAAATAAAATCCCTGAGCCTCTGGCTTTTTATACTAGGAGTATCCTCAAGATAACAATTATGCCTCTTCCAGGCAGCCTTGGAGGCAAACTGCTCATTTCCTGTAATGGCACGTGCCTAAATTAGCTCAGGGGGAGAAGCGCATGCAGACAATTGAGCTTAATGAAGGCAGCTAACTCCTGTGGGGGAGGGATAACAGAGAACACAACTTGGTTAAAAGGTGCATCATCCTCAGCAGGGTGAAACAGAAATGTCTCAAGTTAACCTAAGGCGGCAAAGAGTCTGTCCACTCTCACCTGGGGCAAATCCTCATCTTTCCACCCTTCTTCCCCCCATCATGATGCCTGCCATTACTGGGTTCGAGCAAAACACTTACATCTTATTCATACATGGCATCTCCTTGGTTGTAAGGTGGAAAAAGTTTTCAGTTTGGAAAATGACTGATGGCCAAGTAACTAACTATAAATAAATAACTATATTTCTGTGATTACAGTACAAGAACTTTCTGCATAACTTGGTGAGGTTTTTGTTATTATTATTATTTTTTAAATCCCCCTATATTGGCCCAGCTATACTGGAGCTATAGCTTAGCTCCAGTATGTAGGCACAGCAGGCCTTTCAACATTTGAGTCTCTTGACGTGTTGAGTGGGTGCAAAAAACAAACCTAAAGGGCTTGGAGACATGTCAGATGTATGTTTTTTTTTTTTCTTACAAGATTTTTTAAAATCTGAAGCAGGATTGCAGTCATTACCAGGAGAATGAAACATGATTTATATAAGAGAAGCCGTTAAGAGCAGGAAAAACACCCCGACATGCATGTTTGGGTCTGTCGTTGTCACCACAAATCAAAGGATATCGGAAAAGAACTGAGCAATTGTTATTGTGTTTGCTTCAGAAGTAATGACAGGGCCACTCTGTCACTCAATGTCATGTTATGGGGGGAAAAGATGAAAAGTCCTTCTGTGGGGGGGTGTAAATCCTGTCCACCTGTCTTCCTTCGAGGTCTTTGACTAAAGCTCTAGTTAATGTCTGGTTAAAAGCAAGAGCTAAAGAGGAATTTGACTGAACAATGGCCTCACAGTGAGGGTAAAATACTACCTATCTAGACGTTAGGGGGGGAAAATCCTTTAAACTTTTAATATTTCTCAATGTTTTTGCCCTAAATGTAACTAGACTTTCTTGAAGGAAGAGCTCCAAGTATTTTTCATTTTCTTTCATTTTGTGGGTCGAGCACCTCAGGCATTTTTCCAGCAAATGTTTCCCCCTTCTGTTTGTTTGTTCAGCCAACAAGGAAAAGGTTAGTGTGGAAAAACAAAATTCCACCTTTAATTTAACAAGTAGTTTTGGGAACTTCTGCTCCCGGTCATAAATCTCCGCACTTATTTTCCTACACTTTCTTTCTCCCAATTGGGGAGGTTGAATGATCTGCCAGTTGAATGCGGTTTGCAAAAATGGGTCACATCTGGCAAGAGGTAAATTGTTGACCAAAGGCGGGTAAGTCAGTACAGAATGCTACTGCTCCACCCTTCACAGTAAAAAATAATAATAATTTTAAAAAAAAACAGTATGGCTTTCCAAAATGGCTTGGACTGGTAGAGACTCAGAATGAGCTGCTGCCAACGCTGCTGCTGAATCGAGTCCAGGTGAACATTGGCAGGAGTGCGGTGAATACATCAATACAGGTTTCAAGTGTAAAATCTCATTTTAAAGCAAATTCTGCCAGCCTAGTTATCCACCTTGGAAACCAGTTCAAAGTGAGGAATTTGCTTCAACTTGACCAGACGTGGGAACAATTGAGCCGTGATGGTATGGAGAAAAAAAAAAGAAAAGCAAAAAAAAAAGTACTTTCTAAAGAGAAGACCTAATAAGCACCTCTAAAGATAAATGACATTTAGAAAGTAGCATGCTTTATCTGTCATACTTTTCTTCCACATATGTCATAGGAAATATAGAGTACTTTTGTTTTTTCAGGGTAATCTGAAGGAAAAGAACATAAATAAATGATCTGAACATGGTGAACTTTTTAAAATGGATTAATAACTAATAGTTAATATTTAACTAATGTTAACTAAGAATAGTTACTAGTTAACTATTCTTATTACTATTACTATTCTTAGCTAGTAACTAAGAATAGTTACTAGCTAACTATTATTAGTTAGCTAATATTAACTAAGAATATTTACTGTCTTTTTTTATTTTATTTAACATCTGTGAACTTGCATGGTGCTGTTAAGTTGGCAATTTTAAAAAATATATTCATTATAGTTAAGAAATGCATAGCTTTTCTTTTTTTTTCTCCCCTTTTTTTAGGTAATCTGAATCCTTGAGGTTATCATTGAGGTTATGTGGGCAACAATCCCACAGATCAAAAGGGGAAAGAAATGTGGAAACAACAGGCTGTTCTATCCTCTAATCCAGGGGTCTCAAACTCCGGTCCTCCACGGCCGCAGTCCTGCAACTTTTAGATGTGCCTCTGCTGCACCACACCTGAATAGAATAATTAGGTCATTAGCAAGACTCTGGGGAACTGATCTACACAAGGAGGAGGAAATTAAGCCATTTCATTCCAGTGTTTTGTACCTGAGGCACATCTAAAAACTGTGGGACAGCAGCCCTCGAGGACTGGAGTTTGAGACCCCTGCTCTAATCCATACCGTGACAACCCACCTTTTTGCAGTCCATATTTAAAGGTCTTGAGTGCGAGATCCTCTGTTGCTCAAGTCCTCGACTCCCCGGTCTATCTGCTGCAGCGGCTGAATTTTATCATCATTGAAACGCCTGGTGGTCCCACAAGATGCTGATCCCTTTTCCACTTCCCTGCAAAAACCAGAATAACTCGCCGAAACACTCAAATTGCAGGAGTCATGTCGTGAGAATAGAAACAGGCAATTCTTTGCTGAAACCATTCAGTTGATTTTGAAAGAAATGAGGCTACACAACTTCTGTGACTGAAAAATGATTAAGTTATTAAGCTAAGCATGTTTAGTTAAGAGTAGGCGAATGAAATATTACATTCAAAATTACTGACATTCACTAGTTAAATAGATTTCAGTGGTCTCTAATGCCGGGCGAGAATATTAGCAATAGCACAAACAGTAAATCTTCACAAACATGGTGTACTGTGAGATGAAATAATGCTATATTATGTAACTGTTTTGAGCCAATATTGAGTTGCAGCTGTGTTGCTGTTGCAACAGTAGCGCATTCTGAGAAATTCTTCAACAATGTGACTAAACAGTAAAAACGCCTGCTTTATCTGGTGATGACATTGCGTATGTTACAGTGTTGAAGTGTAGTGACGCGACGCCTGAGCGATGTTGTTTTTCTTCTTGAAACGAAAACCAAGACGAATGTGACAGGGCTTTGAAGCCTCACATCCAACAGCTGCTAAAACAAAACCTGTTTTTAAGAATCAAGCTTTGTCATTTTTGTTGCGTGTATGACAAATGTTTGCGCTGCGTGGCAACGGTACGCAGATCCATTCGCAATCTGTTTACCGTCCCATTTACCTTGGTTTGCCACGGCAGATTGTACTCCCCGTTTAGAAGGTGTTCTTTGTGCCTCCTGAGCCCGACACGTTATCATTTCTAAAGCTATTTCTGGTGTTCCTCCTTCAACCTGCATTATATTGTAAAATCCGGGAGTTTGTTGTGCCCTCTCTTCTGAATTGTTTCTGTTGACTGCACTGATGGCTCTCTTGTGAGCTGGGGAAAAAGGCATTTGAATATCTTGCTCCACACAGCTCCACCACCACCTGCATCTAAGGCAGCTTATTTTACTGATTTTAAATAAATGTAAATAAAAAAAAACAAAAAAGTGACATGCAGACATTTGGACGTAAATACTTTGATTAATTAGTGCTGCGATTGTTGTTTGGGATGACAGTTTATGTTAATAGTAATGAAGTAATTGTTTGATTCACTTGTAGTTGACTTTTTTAAAACTGGAATGGCTGGCAACTTGGTTTTATTTTTGATGCAAAAAAAGGCATAAAAAGAAACCATATTCTCTTTTAAACAGAGCGATATATTTTGATCGGTTATTTGTGTTGATTTTGATTAGCGTGGCTTAGGTTGAATGGAAACTCAACGCTACGCTAATGCTACGCTCCTGTTCTGGTCCACACCCTTGTGGAGAAGACTGACTTCTCCAGCAGACAGTCATTGACACCCTTTCATGAAGACGGGGTGAAAACCTGTCATTGTTGACGTAAAAGCCACTTGAAGGCTCATCGTTACGAAAGCCTGAAAAGTTGAGTGGAAGGAGAAAGTGTGGAAATGGAAATGTTTGACTTGCTGTCTTGGTAGGATTGTGAAACGAGGATTGCTCAGTAATTTGGTAGATTCCTTCATTGTGTTGAACCACTCTTGAACTAGAGATTTCACAAATGGATCATCGAATGTAAGGGAAAAGGAACTGTTGCTTAGTACTTCAAAATCAAAATTTTCAATTAAATTTAATTTTATAATAGATTTGTTAAAAATAAAAGTTTCTTGAGGTCCAGTGTGATATTTCTTTCTTCTTTTTTTCCACCCACAGTTGATAATTTGACTACAAGATTTCTAGAGATGCGATTTCATTTTTACTGCCGTCTACTACATATTTAACAATTGTACCAATGGGCTTTTATGTGTTGGCTAGAAAGTTAGCAGCACATAAAATAGTCGTTAGATTTCTGGTTCATTTGAATATCCGTGTTATTTGAAGTACATTTGGAAAAAAAAGTGAGACTGAAAATATTCTTGTGTCTCTTCCTGCTGAATTTCACAATGTCATCATAAAGGAAAAAAACAGAGGATGTGCTTCACTCTTCCAGCAATTTTTGATTGATATTTTTGCAAATTGTTTCTCTAGTCAAGTGGGCTTTTTGAACAATATGTAAAATGCCATCCTTTAAAGAAAAAAGTACCTTTATTCCCTCAGATTGTGCTTTAGCTGCTAAGATTGATGAGCATATCTCAAATGATTTACCATAGCCCTTAGTGTACATCTTCTGGTCTCGATTCTCCTGCTATAAAGTATTCGTTCTCTAGAAGCGCGGTGTGTGTGTGGATGACAGCTGCAAGCTCAGCAGAAAAGGTTTATTATCTGAAATATCTGTGTTGGCGTGGACATGACTGTAGCCTTAGTCTGTCTTCTATCTAAAGTGGATTGGTGTTGTTGGAGGAGAGGAAGGGGGGATAAAAATCTGCTCTAATGACGTTTGGATAGATTCTCTGTTTTTTACATTGCGCCATAAAATTTGGAAGCAAACATTATTTTTATATACCATCGGCAAAGACAAACAGAAAAAACCTTCTATTGACATTTCTTAATTGGTGATGGATTGCATTCGAAATCCTCCTCCCAGAAAGGGGGTAGTTTTTACACTTACTGGGCTGTTCGTCTTCACACTGACGGCTTAACCAGCCCTGCCAAGCTGGAGGGACCTGGGGACACGGATGGTGCTGTACTCCGGGGAAAGCGTCGGTGCTCTTTAATATTACAGGCATCGGATTGGAAACTGGAAGTCTGGGTTCGTGCGCACATCAAAATCCGATCTTCAAATGTACGTTAAACAGACTCTCCGTATCTTTTTTGTTACTTTTTTTTGGTGGGACAAAGGCAGCATCATTACTCAAGGTCCAGTTGGTGCAAATATCATCTACCTGTTCCCATTCGAGCAGCACAACAGGGCACTCGAGCACAGTGTCAACACAAATCTACCAGCACTCTGTTCGCAGACAATCCTGGTATAAGACGAAAAGACCCGCGACTTCCTGATATAAAATGAATAAAATCTATTTGTCTTGTCGGGAGCTCAGCTCTGCCAGGTCGGTTGGATTTACTCAGCGCGCCGTGCAGCCTCCTGAAATAATAGAGGCGACGACTTTATGAGTGACCTCAACGTTACGCTGTTGACGTCCGAAGCCGGATGCCGTATCAACGTCGACGCGAGATTCTTACTTAAATGTTTACCAATCCGTAAAGATGCCAAGCGAAGAGGTACAGAGTGGCGAAATGCAAGAACATTTAGTTGGGAGTCGATATTCCTCAAACGGCTTTTCCAGAAATAGGCCTTCCATTGTGCCACGAATTACCACAATAAGTTCTCATCACCGTATCGATGAATGCAGTTCATATCTTCGGAGTCTAAATGAAATTATCAATGAGTGAAATATTACACAGCTCGGGCGCATAATGCAGAAAACCAAATAATGTCTCTACATGCTCCATTTAACAATTGCTTTATTGTGGTGTTGAGCAAACAGAATTGCAGATCAAACACCCATTTGCTACCTTGGGTTCTTAATGTGCAAGAGAAACACAGAAGCATGCTGCAGTGCATTTTTTAAGTGGTCCGTGCACTTCGAGAGAGATCTGAAAATAAAGTTAGAAAGAAAGAGGGGAAAAAAAAACCCAAAAAACGAAAACACCCACCAGAAATCCCCCTGTTTCGGAAAAAGTGTGAGCACAGATTTGTTGCTTGACATGAATCTATAGGGGAGCAACGACGCTGCACTTTGTTTCATTTTGTTGACAGAGAACCTATACTCCAGCACTTTTTTCTTTTCCTCAAAGGTTTCTGCACCATGTATTTTTTTTTGTTTCTTTTTTGGGGGCGGGGGGTGGCTGCTGCGAAGGGTTCAGAACAGGGGAATCTGGAAAGCTGCTGCTCATTAATAAAGTGTTTTCTGGCAGGCTAACACTGCTGCTGTGATACTGAGGCTGTGAGTTGTAGCACGTAGCTCTCTTGGCTGTCCAACAGCTTAAAAAAACCCCAAAACCTTATGGCTTTAATCTTATTGCATCACCGAAAAGCCATTGTGTGATGGATGAAAATTAAGAAAATTCAGCTGTTTTATTTTTTAATTAATAACCTTCTGATTCCTGCCTGACATTGATCAAAATCCATACATTTTAATGCAGTGATCTTTGCAATTGCTAGTACACTACACTGTAGTTAAAATGTCACAAACGAATAAGTTATGTAAAACACTTAGGATTGAAGTGCTGCACAAAAGATGATGTATAAAAATTATACAAAAATATGAGGGGCAAAAACTGTTTCCCCTCACACACACGCCTACAGACTCATACACACACATTACAATCTAGTATTAGTGTGTGTCTGTAATAGTGTGTGAGAGAAAATTGTATGTGTGTGTGATATTTTAATAGCCAATATGTGCAATTTTAGTCTTCCAAGTGTGTGTGGTGGTGCAGTTGTGAATATTGGAGAAAACCGTTTTTGTCCTAAAAGGCGCCTCATACAAAACTATCCTTAGACATCAGCACATGAAATATTACAGGTCTTTAGAGATAAATCTCAAGAAAACACAAGAACAGGCATACAGAAAATAATACATACACTACAATACAAGAATTACCATTATATAAATCTAAAACATGTGCTAAGTATGTATTTGCCAGGATATTTGGCTTTAAAACGAAAACAGGATTACGATATACATGCACCATGCTGTCAAAGTCTAAAATGTTTCCACTCTTCACTCACACTTGACACACGCAACCAAGTTCTGCACTCAAATGTCAGTACTGACAATTTCCTGCTCTATGAAATGACTTGGGCTCCACCAGACAGCTCTGACGTCTCATAATAGTTGTCATAAATTTTCTCAGATTTTCTACACTCAACATGCTTCTAATTACATAAAGTATTGAGCACCTAGGAATGATGTTGGATGGAAAAACGAAAAATGTACATTCTTTCTAATGGCAAAGTGAAGCTCGCTACCTTCAAAAATATGCATTCCAGCAGTTGTTTGAATCGGAGTGTGTTTAGTACCCTTTGGCTATTTGACATTTACTGGGGCTTTAATGGCTCTCGCAGAGAGCTGCGACGGCACCCGCCGAGCCAGGACCACTTGTTTCATTTTTAATGCATTTTTCTTTGAGTGGTGTAAAAGGTCGAAGATGATTTACTGTGGGTTTGCCTCATTTGCGTGCCCATTGTCCTTTGTTGGGTGCATTGGTGTCACGTGAGCATTGCAAGTAGATGATATTACGCAAATGTAGGACACAGAAATGCTGGAGACAACAAGTGAAAAGCCACAGGGTTAAATAAAAGAAGTTTAACCCTTTAACTGTCATTAGGACACTGGTGTCCTCATGGACCCATTGACTGACATGGAATAATTCATAGGGTGACAGGGGTAAGGAACGTGCTGGGAAATAAACTAGAATGACTGAACTTGAGATGACGCAGCTGGACTTGAGCTGATTGGACACACACTTGGCTTTGTGTGACTTGACTTGATGGGCATGTGACTCGGCATCACTTGATTTGACACAAGTTGACTGAACCTGATTTAAGCTTGACTTGAGATAACTAGTCTAAACATGATGTGGCTTGACTTGAGAATACTGAACTTTACTTGACACGACTTGACATGATACTTCTCGACTTGAATTGGCGTCACTCAACTTGACTCCACGTGATTTGGCAACTTCAGACTTGACATGACTTGTCTTGAAGTGACCTGACTGATGACTATGAGAGTACTTTGTATGACTTGACATTACCTGGCTTGAATTAACAGCATCGTTGCCTGAACTTGATTGGATTCAATTGACTTACCTACCGTGACTGACACGATTTGACTTCCATCCATCCATCCATTTTCTAACACCCTTGCCCCTAGTCTGGCAAGGCAAGAAAACTAAATATAACTGAGGCTCACTCCAGTGGGGAAAAGTCTCTTGGTACCCACAGGCTGTGTGTGTGTGAATGAAAGTGTGCTAGCATTTCCTGAACAGCCACCCATTCCATATCTAGAAACGCCATCAGCAGCTGTTTGATTTCACACCGCTAAATTATCCTCGATTGCTGGCTACAGAAGTTGCCCTAGGCACCCAAATAAGAAATATTACAACCGTAATGAATATTTAAAAAATGCAGCGTGGAGGATTTTTTTTAGCAGATGCTTATATGTGGTCCATTAGGATGATGAATTCCCCAGCCAGGCCAACCATCAGATACACCACAGAAAGATGAGGAGCTGCGAATACATTTAAAATAAAAGAACAAAAAAAACAAAAAACCTTTCTGCAGTGTCTTAGCTTGATTAATGACACGCTTTCTGGGATGGAGCCAGTATATTAGCAGAACCCACAGCAATCTGTTTTCCTGCAACAATGCAGAACAATAGAGATGTCTACAGCTTGTTGCAATAAACCACACTGTACGGGAGAGATGGAGGCGCATTCACTGCCGACGTTCATGAGCTTGTTAAAAGCCCCCTGTTGACGAACTGCCGTTTGTTAAGGCGGCAACAGAAACGAACAACCGCACGCTGAATGAAGCGGCCGCACTTTGGGTTGTCCTGAAAGATTAACTGCATTCGGCACACGGAGAAGATGTTCATTGCTGTCTGATTAATGGTATTTTCTGTCTCTATGCACAAGGGGGACGTTTCTGCTTTTGCTGTTTATGGGCACCCCAGTGTGGAACTTGCAGTCGCCACTTTGATGCTGTAACACTCCCACTGAGCTATCCGCGAGCCACCATAATCCAAATGCTCACTTTGATGGCCTCTGAAATTTATTTTTCAAAATTTTTTTGCTTAACCCATAGCACAGTACTGCGCTGCGCTCACGTAGCCTGAGATGCATCTACATCACTGTGAAATGGAGAGGGGAAGGTTTCCGCTCTTAAGAACAAATCACACATATTCAAGCGAATAAATCACTCCGAGCAGCGTTACCACTGCTTCCCTGCACCGACGTGGAATACTAAGTAATTCTTCTTGTCTTCTGATCTTGCCTCTCATTTTCTTTTGTGCGTGCACTGCTCGCCAAATGATGTGTGAAACTGTTACAGTCTGTCAAAACTGCAAACCCAGCTCCCGGAAAATAATTGCTGAAACACCCAGTAAAGTCGGCGAGAAACATCAACTGAATCTCATCTCTTTTTTTTCTTTTTAATGCCACAAATTCTGCCAAGGCTCAAACATCTCATTATTTAAACTGATGCAGAGATATAATTGCATAGATCATGCACGGAACCCTTGAAATACACTGAAATCTTTTATATTTGTTGTCATATTGCAACCACAAATGTTGACGTAGCTTTTTGGGGATAACCCTAACCGCTAGCTCTAGTCCCAGACCCAAACAAATGAAGGTTAAATGTGATTTTTGTTGTTGTTGTTGTTTTTCTTTTATGAACATCAGAAAACTGCATCAGCCCTATTTACTCTGATGCCAATAAAGAAAATCCAGTGCAACCAATTACCTTCAAATAAGGCTTTATAACAAATTATAGCAAAATTTCAACATCAGGCTCAGCGCTATTATCCGTTATCTGAAAATGGAAAGAGTGGCTCTGCTGACAACCTTCCAAGACGTGGCTGTTTGTGTAGAGCGGCGAAACCAGCAGTAATAAGAAATATGTGAGCCTGATCGATTCTAACACTGTCGGAGTTGCGTGTAGGAGAATTTCTCAACATCTATAGGTTGGATTCTCCCCAAATCTGACTTTCATTGAAAGGGACTCTGTTTGGATTTGACACAGATTGTGCCACAGATATGACATAGGAGAGTGAATAAATGAGAACGTGACTGAAGTATGTTAGGAAAATAAGAATTGAGAAAAAGCTGAGACATAGTTTTTCAGATAAACACTTTATCATATGTTAAGATGGTCCAGTCAAATCCAGTACAGCGTGACTGAGCTAAAAGTGCTACAGTTCCTGTCTCCAGATTTGTAAAGCTGGTAGAGAGACTTCACATACCTGTAGTTGTAGTTGCAGCAAATGCTCTGCAATGTATTGGCCAGCGAATCCACCCCACACTTTTCAGAAACGTTGTTTGAATAACATTTTGAAAACCATGTATTATTTTCTTTCCATTTCAAAACAATATGTTACTTTCTGTTTGTCTATTACATATAATCCCAGAAATACACCATTAGGATATCGGTGGAGAATATAACTTTATGGGGTTGCAAGACGTTGCTATCAGCAGTCAATGAATCTGAGTGTGAGAAACAAATAGTTTAAAGTCAATATGAGAAGCGAAAGATGGCAAAATGATGTTTGGAGAGTTGTGTGAAATTGCTGTAACAGATATCCAGTCAAATTGTTCTTTTTAAATAGATCAGTACGGGGATGCCCAGTGCTGAATTCCACATCCAGTTTGTTTCCTTTCTATACAGCTGTACACTTTTGAAAAATGCCAAGTAAGGCGAGCCTCATTTCTTAACAATTACAGCACGTTTAATAGAAATGGGTACCAAAAAAAAACCAACAAACAAAACTGCACATCCTCCTTGCCACATTTTTCCCAGCTGAGCAGCGTGCGTCCAGATGAATACTAAAACGCGCCGTGTTGACCTTCAAGGAGAGCGCGGGGAGGAAACTCTGAAACCTAACGACGCAATCGGCTGGGGGACGCGCGGGAGGCGACGCGTCGCTGTGAGCTCCAGCCGAGTAATTAAGACGTCCCCGCTTCTGTCGAGCCCGGTGGGGGAAGAGCGGCACGTCGGCGGGCTGCTGCGCTGTCCTCCCAGCGACCCATCCGGCAGCGTCGTGCCGTAATAAGCTCTGACATGAATACAAGAATCACATGGAGATGCTGTGTGCGATTAGCAAACAAAAGGACTCCACTGGATGACAAAATCACCGACATCAAGGATGACTGAGCTTCCCCTCCACGTCCTTCTCTCGTCTTCCTGACTACTCAGTGTTTCTCCGCGAACAGCTTCCGGCCTGTCCAGCCATAAACCCTGAATCCCATTGTCCGTTCATATCCGCTGCATCATTCTGTCTTGACCCGCCTGGCCTCGGATGCTCTATTTTCCATACAGCTAACGCATTATGATGCAGGCCTCTCTGTGGCAGCGAGGTGCAAGCTCCCTCTTCTTTCTCCTCATGCACACACACACACACACACACACCACACACACCTGCACACAATGTTACACACAAGCATAAATAAGAGCTGTAGCAGTCGCTTGCTGACATGACCGCCCCCCCTTCTACCCTCAAGCAAAAACACACAAACAACACCGTAGTCTATTCACAGTCAGAGAGACATGGGCTGACTCGGGATCCACAAAGACCCTGGATGCAGCAAATAAAGTAATAAATGGAACGGATAATTAACAAATGAAGCGAGCAATGCGCACGTCTCATATTTAATAAAGGGTTGAGAATGAATGGAAAGCAAATTGGCTAATGTAGACGCTCTGAAACCTTCAAACGCTTGTTCAGCTCAGCAAGGAGAGAGAGAAAATAAAGTGTCTCTGAGTGGAGCGGTGAAAGTGGATAGCAGCCGCCTGCTGCGATTCATCTTTCGTCTTTCAGCGTGGAGAAGGAGAATCCCCGCGCGTGACGCCGTCGTAATGACACCGAACTCGTCGTCGGCGTCCTAACGCGATCAAACGAGCTTACGTGACGCAGAACGTCCAACCAATTCTAGCACGTTTTCACATTTTCTGTATTAGTTGGATCAGAGAGCGAATCAAAGGCAGGGCCCGAGGGTTGGCCTGTGGGTTTCTCCACCCAAGGCGGAGCTCCTGTCTGTGTGTTGAACATGGCGAACGGAGCGTGTGGGCTTCAGTGACACCCGTTGTCTTTAATCTCGCTCACATCGGCCCACGGCGCCCAACAGAAGCGATCGTCTCGCATTTCAGATCTTCATTATGTGGCTGTGTGTGTGTGCGTGCGTGCCCGCGCCAGAGAAAATGTTCTAATAATCAGCATTCAACGGAAAGCATCACGTTTATTTCTAATTTGTAGGCCACCACACGCTGGTAAAGAACGAACACCGCCCCTTATAAAACAAAGTGCTGACGCCAAAGATTTGTTTGACTTGAATGTGTTTTCTTAGGATGTTATGTGGAATAAAAAAACCCAAACACAGAATGGTTCAACTAAAGCTGCGAAAAGGAAAAACATGCTCCTTTTAGATACAAATTTTGGTAAAATGCTGCTTGCATTTGTACCCGCCTCCGATTGCATCTTTAAGTCACCCAGTAGATTAATAAACAGAATAGAGTCCGACTGTGTGCAATTTAATCCGAGGTTTGCTGGAGAAGATTAGTAAACAAACTGCATAATGATGACGGCCAAGAAAAGCATCATAAAGTGCAGGAGAATTATAAAGCAGTAGGTTATAAAAACAATAGACCCACTGCAGAGCGACCACACAAGAGCCGCTTCATTTTGTTCTTAAAAGAAGAAGAAAGTAAACAACGTTGGAGAAAGCTCATTAGCACAGAGGGTGCAATATCAGGGGGAAAAATTGCCAACTGCTTTTCCTGCTGGCATATTTTTATGATCTGTTAAATTTTAATGCTAACTTTATGAGGATGCCCTGCACTTTATCAGTAGCATACCTGTCATGTAATGCATGTAATGCTCCCATCCATCCACCCACCTCAGCTGCTCAGAAATGCAGCCCCCCTGGTCAGGACAAGTGGAGTCTCTTAAATGCATAAAAAAAGCTATTTTGCTTTTAAATTTTGTTTTTTAAAAGAATGTTTTCAAATTTGCAGCTCATGCCAAGAGCAAAGAGGTCAAACCTGTCCGCCTGAACCCACCGGTCAGGCACGAAGAACAATTTCCGGAGAAGCAGCCGAAAAGTACATGAAACCTCAGCTGAGATTCAAGACTCTGATGGGAAACATCCGGTGACGGCGTGGCATCTAGCTGTGACTTCTAGGATGCATCAAATATATAAAAGAAGGCGCTTTTGAAATTAAGCTCTTTGGCCAAGGTTAATTACAAGTAGCACTGCTCACCACAGTGAGCATAGAGACACACAATGATACACACTTTTGGCAGTTATTGCAGGGATGTTTTTGAGATAACTATTGAGTTAAAGGGGGATTGCGAATAGATATGCATGTTGCAGACACTATAGGTCCTAAAGCACCTGTCTCATTTCCTCTGGGGGAAAAAAAAGTGCCCTTCTGAAATATTTTGTCTTTTTTACAGTGTATTACAGAATACACTGTAAAAAATGATATATATACTGTGGGTGTGTGTGTGTGCCACATAAGGTGCCCTTTGTGACTAGAGCACCTGCCCCCCACATGTTTGTGCATGCCACTGTATGTGTTGTTCATTTTAGAAATTTTCCTGATAATCAAATTTTTTAAATTGTATCTTTTTCCTATCTACTCAACAATTTTGAGCTAGTCTTTTAAATAGGTCTTTCAAATAAAATTCCATTAACATCTTTTGAGGTTTCTGTCAATTACCTAAGAAATATAAAAATAATTAAGACAAGTGAAATCTGTTTCACTTCAAAGATGTAGACTGATGGTTCATTTTAACTTCCAGATGGGTGGGTGGATGCATGGATGGATGCATGGATGGATGCTCTCACTTGCCACCAGAGCTTTGAATGTATCTTACTTGACAAGATAAAAATAGGTCAGGGTAGATGACTGTCACAACTCATTAAATTGTAAAATATTGTCATCAAATAAACATATTTCAACCTAAGCAATTCCCCTGTGACACAAAAGGAATCATCTCAATGTGGAAGAGGCAATGTCAGAATAAAAGCACAGCCATATTGCACAAAGACCATATTGGTCTTTAAGTACTAAAGTCAACGAACACAGAAACATGTCAAGGTTTTAATCAGTTGGATAACAACCTTGCAATTGACTCAGTCTAACAAGATTTCTGTACAAACGTCTTGAATAAAAGAATAAAAATAAACTCTGATGGATGCTTTACATCCTCACATGCTGATCAGCAATATTGCACTATAGGAATGTACAGCACACAGAACCCAATATTGGTTTCAGAGAAGATGAATGCTGATTTTTATTTTTTATTTTTTTATTTCTGGGGGAAAAATCCATTTCTCTTATTAGCTGCTATGCAAAAAAAAGAGGAAAGAAAAAGGTATTTTTTACAGACCTCATCATCCCCACATTGACATGTGGGGATGATGTAATTCCGTGCAAGGAGTAAAATGAGTTGCAGACGTTTTAGGGTTGTGTTAAGATGACAGCAGGTGAACTTCAAACTTCATTTTCTGTTCATTAAAATGTACCAAATGTATAAAAACACAAGCTATGTAAAGGCTGAAAAGTCTCACTGGGATTTGATTTGGAGGACATTAAATATTAACCTGTTCTACACCTGCTATTAATTAAAAAATATATTTTTTATACTTTTGTGTTTCTGCACAGTGCTAGGTATTAATAAGATAATTTAATTGCTTCGTGTGATGCCGCTTCTCATTTTTTATTGTATGACCTACGTTATTAAACTTTAAATAATAAAATAAACTAAAGGTATGATTCTAAATGTAATGCCATAATAGTTAAAAATACTGAAAATATTGGAAAATATTCGCATTTAAGACAAGAAGTCACAGAACTTTTTTTTCTTTATTTAAATATATAATAATGAAAAAAAAAAAAGATAATCAGAGTGATGCAGGGATTTCCAGGGAATCAACTTTTCAAAGTGGAAAACGCGAGATAACACATTGCTGAAGGCCAGACCTTCTTCACCTTCACAAGTAAGAAAACGGCTCCTAGAAAATACCTACCACTTGCTTAAATTTTCTCAAATCTACAGTCGGAGCAATAATTACAAATTGGAGCTGCGACAAACAGTGTTGGACAGGGACACGAGTAAGTCTTGCCACCGCGCTAAGTGAGGAAGATAGAAATGGAGGTGAAAAGTCTCCAGGGCTCGCTACTAGAAAACTGCAGCATTCTTGTGTGTGTGGGAATCAATTCTTATTTATTCTGTTACGCGTGGAGGTGCTAAAAAAAAAACATGGAGGTTGCTGTATGCATGTTTAAAATTAGTCTAAATGATAATGTGGAATAGAAGTTTATCTATTCTCCATGCAAAAGCGTCAAAAACATTCTGCACACGACAGTATTGAGTCGCTGCTACCGCTAGTGGTAGCTGCAACTGCTACTACTATTAGTAAATGATTAACATAATGATTCTTTAATCATTACTTTTCTTTAATGTTTAAAGAAAAGTAATGAATGATTACTTTTCTTTAACCATTAAAGAAAAGGAACATCTTGTTTTTCTTTTAAATTAATGATTTGTTGCCTAAGATCAACATCGAGGAGAGCTTTGTGTATTAAAGGAAAACGCTCAAAGCAGGAGTGGCGTGGAGTTCGATTATGTGCTTTGTGGAAAAGCACATAATCTGTGAAACTACGGTGGAACTACGGTGAAACTTGGATCCAGGCTGATCCAAGAAATTCTAGCGACCAGAAAACGTCGATGTCAAGTTAAGCTATCAGCAAGAAGCCTGTGTAGTTCAATTGTTCAAAAAAAAAAAAAAAAAATCCCACCGGACCTGAGGACAACGTGCCATCGCACACACTGACTAAAGACAATTGGCACAGTTCCGTTAAATTGAGTAAGATGGTTGCTTATTTTATTTATTTATTCGCAGATAATTAGTTCGATATCCTCCAAACTCTGAATTCAAGTTGTAGTACCAAGACAACACGGCACTGCCTTTAACACTCAACAGGGATCGTGGATTAGCTTGAAAGTTTTGAAATTTTTGAAGCGTTTATGTTCTCTTATTGTGAAGAGAAAATTTACTCAAGCACAGGAACTGCATCTCAGCTCCAAACAAAAGTAGCATTATCGAGTGGCCAGCCCAATCTGTGGACCTTTATACAGTAGAAAACTGATGCTTTGACATCACATTTGTTGTTTCTGAGGTAAAACAAACAAAACAATAAAAAGAGAGAGGAAGTGTGGAAGGTACACGTCAAATTTGGGAGCCTTAAATCAACACTTTGTTTGCTCCTTCCTTCTCAGATCTTGTGTTAATTTAACTCTTGCAGACATTTTTTTCAACAAGAGACTGAGCGGTTTTAACACTTGAAAGAGTGTTGATTTAACTCCACCAAAGTTGCTGTGTGCAGTCCAAAACTCCTGGGCGGTAAAATGTGATCACAGGTGTCAGAATTTGGTCCTACAACTAAACATTCGTTCAGGGATTCACCGGAGCGTTTTCCAATTAAAGAAGGAAATCTCTGGATTATGAAGGAAAGCCTAGACTTTGATACTTTTCAGCAGCCTAATAATCATTGTACCGTATTTTCTGCAAAGTGAAGCGCACCATTCCCAATGCGTAAAAAGAGCATGAAATCCTAGAAGCTCTAGATAAAAAAAATGCCTCAGGAAAAACTGTGCATTGGTCGTTTTGGAATTGCGGATTCTTGTCAATGAACTGCACCATGTGGACCAATTTCAATTCTTGATTTTTATTGGCTTAACTTAACAACTGGATCAGCATCGATGGACCGCATCAATTGTTGACGGAGGTTAATGAAGCAGGACGGATAATAAAAACCTAACCCGTGGCCTGTAAAATCCCAAACGATCGTTAATCGTCAACATGCCTGCGGTCGATTGGAGGAGTTCGATATCACGTTGTGTTGTTACTTCCTCCCAAATACAAATGAATCTGCCCACAGAGTGGCCCAAAAGCAAAGGGCTTGGTTATGGGGCATTTTCTTACTGCAGCCTGAGAGCGCCATGAGGGAGACGCATTCCCCCCGCTGCGTGAGGCTGTAAACAGAGTCTAATGCAGTTCGGCTTTCGATACAATCATGCTGAGCAATCATCAGATGAAATGTGTTCGTGGCTCCGGGTATCATTCGAAAGGAAGCGAGAGCTGCGTTTAACATCACATGACTGCCTCCAGGAGTTTAATGCCGGTGCTTTCTTCCTGTAAGGACTGACGCAGAAAAGATTTAGCAGTCTGTCGAAAGGACCTGAATGCAGGGCTTGATGTGTTTGTGGAAAGGTGGGTACGTTCAGTCTCGCCAAGTGCAGCAGATGCATGAAACATAAAACGTTCCGGTAAATGTTTTTAAAGAAAAAACAACAAAACAAAATTTAAAAAAGCATTATAGTCATATTCAAATGTAACCTTTGATAGCTGGGACTTCTCATAAAACTAGAAGAAATAAATAGGGGCTGCACAGTGGCGCAGTTGGTAGCACTGTTGCCTTGCAGCAAGAAGGTCCTGGGTTCGATTCCCGGCCGGGGTCTTTCTGCATGGAGTTTGCATGTTCTCCCTGTGCATGCGTGGGTTCTCTCCGGGTACTCCGGCTTCCTCCCACAGTCCAAAAACATGACTGTTAGGTTAATTGGTCTATCTAAATTCTCCCTAGGTGTGTGTTTGTGTGTGAATGGTTGTTTGTCCTGTATGTCTTTGTGTTGCCCTGCGACAGACTGGCGACCTGTCCAGGGTGTACCCCGCCTCCCGCCTGGAACGTAGCTGGAGATGGGCACCAGCAACCCTCCCGACCCCATTAGGGACAAGGGTGCACAGAAAATGGATGGATGGATGGATAGAAGAAATAAAGTCAGACCGAATTGTATTTCATTTTTACAGCACGAGAAGTACATAAGACCATTCTTTTAAGAAACAAACACTTGAGGTACTGGAAGATGTGGGAAAAGCACCTCTTCATCATTGTTACCAAAGATGGATGATCCATGATGCTGTAGTGATGTTCCCTGCCCAATCGCCCTGGGAACCATGTTAAATGATGTTTTAAATCAAAATTAAGTGGCCTCCACCAGTAAATTATAAATGGGGGACCATTTGGACATTGCAGTGTAACACCGGCATGTTGAATTTGTGGAAAACAACTTCCCACGTTATGCTGACTTTCATTGCCAACGAAAGATGACCCTATTTGAGGATTTTTGCACATCTTGAACGGGTGGGGAAGGAAGAAACAACGGGAGTCGGGATGTCAGGACTGTCTTCCAGTTTGATAACTGCTCCTTTTGATCGTGTCTGATTCATTGTCGAAGATAAAATCCTAATGTGCAAAAGATTTATCTGCGAAACAGAAATCCACTAATTAAAATTTTAACTTGATTTAATAGAAAGAAAAATCCTGTCACCTTTGTTTTGCACTCCTCTTCCTCGCTCTACCCGGCTCTCGCTCCTCCATCCTCTGCTTTCTCATTCTCCGTACACCATTCAGGCACATTCTTCTTTATTCTCCCAAGGTCTGAAGACTAATGCTGATAGAGTGATTACACAAAGCATTAATGCTAACTCAAGACCAACACACACAAGGTGCTGTTAAATCATGCTTTTATGGAGCTCTCCCCTGTTAGCACAGCAGCCTATCAAGGTCGCAGAATTATGGAGGTTGGGTCCCGAGCTCACTAAATGAATAGGGCATCACAGAGACAAAATAAAACAGAATATGCCTTTAATAGTCATCTATGGCTGAGGAGAGCAAAGAGAGACGAAGTGATGGAAGGGGAAAGCAACAACAACTTGCCATAGTGGGAACAAAATGTTTGTCGTGAGCCAAACTGGAAGCTGCTTTGCTGTCTGCACGTTGCGTCTACTGACTTTCAGACAAAACTGCAAAACAGCAGAAGAGAAGAAGATGATAAAACCTTTTTTCCCCCAATAAACTAAAAATAATTACAAGTTTACTCAAAAGAGTAACCAGGGACACTTCTAAACTCATTTCAAAGTAATGGCCAGATGGGGGCTGACGATAACTTTGGGGTTGAGAGCCAGAGTTACATTTTAGGGGTGTTATTGTATCGAGGTTTATGTCAAGTATACAGGAGTGCAGGGTGAGTATCTAAAACTGATCAGCACTAAAGTGGTGGTCTCCAACCGCTGAGGCAAGGAATGGTAGCAGTTTATGGCTATTTGCAGAATTTTGTTTGCTATTATTGCAAATGTATTGAAAGACAACCTGAATGTATTTGTTTTGTTGTGGGTCTTAAAAGTGTGATCCTCTGAACGACGTCCATCTGTTCCTCTTTTGCACAATTGACACGGACCCCGAGTCATGAACCATTGCAGCAAAAAAAATAAGGCTGCAGGATTATTTTTCCGATCTTTCTTCAAATGGCTTCACTTCACCTTAGTGTTTGTCTAAAACATCCCTCATTCGTTCACACCGCTAGAGAAACCATTTTTGCACGGCCTTGCTCATTGTCCTGACTGTGTATGTGAAAGTTGCCAAAAAGGTTTCTTTGGTAGAAACCAATTATTATAAAATTTTTGATAGAACATTAGTCTATAATACAGTCTTAGGCACCTCTAAATGACAATGGAGAACTAGTTTTACAAGGACCCACAGATGAGTAGTCAAGTTCCAAGCAAAATTCTTGACTTAATAAAAATACATTTCTGATGCACTCAAGCCTTTCCTGACACAATATGTTGAAACGGATTGTCGAATGAGGCACAGATGCCTTCAAGCCATCATCAGTACTTGAAAACCAAATTCTCCAGATTAACGGACAAATCTGAGATGGATGGAAAGAAATCATTTTTGAAGGTCACCCCATCAACAGATCTGAAAAGCCTAACAGGCTCCTGGTTAGAGGCTAACAATAATGCTAAGGTACGGAAACCTTTTACGATCGAAGACTGTCATTTCTCGGGTTCCTCTTTCGACGATCGCACTTCGTCAACAAATTGAAGATACAGTCAAAGACAGTGAGACACTTCTGTTGCAGAGAAGTGGATCTCTCTTGCACTTTAAGTGAAGAAATACTGTGTTAACAAAAGATTTACTAAGCATATCACTGACTTTTGCCTGTTTGAGAGGCTCTAAGGAGATGGGCACACAGCACAAAGACCCTGCAGCATTAACAAGGCTCTCCTAAGGGGAAAGTCTGGAGAAAGTCTTTGAATTACAAGAGCCACAGCAGAGATTTTGAGCATGAAAGCTCATTTGACTGCACATTTCGGTGACAAGTAGTGGGTCACAAAACTGTGCCACTTGTGTGTCATATTCAGCCTTTTCAATGAACTCAATCTGTCACTTCCAGGAAGAATGGCAGCTGTCTTCGTGCTGGCAGATAAAGCGACTCCATTCAAAGCCAAGCGGAAGCAGAGGAGAGGTTTTGTGCACAGATTGGTAGGAATGTTGGACGAGACCAAGTCCGGATGTGGACATTCTCGCCAGAAATGAAGCGGCCGCCACGGAGCCCCGCTACAACCAACACGTAAAAGTTATTTCTTTTATAAAGCATGGGTCTTAATGTCTCTAATAAAGATGATGGACTTCACATTAGACACATTTCTGATTTATAGGAAACAGTTATTTACTAGGATTAGCGTGCTTATTAGATTTTAAATGACAATCAATATGACTTTTTTGCTTTTGAAGGGCCACAAGTGGAAGTGGAAGTTAGAAGGGCCAAAAATTACTATCTCAGTATTAATAGTATTACAGCATTTCACCTCTTTAACACAGCTTAGCATGGCAGGGACAGATGATAGGTAGTTTGTATGGGACTTTAAGCAGAATTTAATTTGTTTTGACATGCTGAAATGGCTAATAAAATTTTATGACCTTCCTGTTCTGAACAAATATATATATATAACATAAATTTATAAATTTGATATATGGATTGTGTTAACATTCCAGCATTTAATAGAGGCCCCTGATAATTTGGGGGTCAAGAGCAGTAGCTCACTTTTCACATGTCTTATCCGGCTCCTCTCCAGGGTTATACATTTGTGTTTTTTTACGCATTAAAGACAAATGAAATGTTATATTTATGAAACTATAACATGACAACTCAAGGGAATATGTACAGAATAAAAAAGGCCTAAGGATGGCTCCTTGAGGAACTCCAGAACTAACGGGCTGTTGAGAAACAGCCATGATAAGGACAACAGCCTTTATCCCAAGTTTGAAAAACTTTCCAACACTTAACAAAATCTAAATAAATTTTTTTTAAAACTTATTGTCAAAGCTGGGAATAAGGGTCGCTAAAACTTTATGGGGAAACCTTCCCATAGATTTCCCCATTACGTTAATAAAGAAATTGCAGATTTATACAATTGGTCATTAACTGATTACAACCCTGACAGCTCACATAACAGTGACTCCCCCTCTCCCAACTGCAGCCACCCATTGAGCTTCCAATGGTACACTTGCAATGAGGACACCTTAAGTACATCTGCATGCAAACAAGACAATTGGATATTTTGTATTCTCGACTCAATGAGCAGAAAATAAATATCACCTCAAGCAGCTGCATTAAATCAGCTTCTATGCTAAGCTGCTATGTGCAGCTCTTTCATCAAATTTACGCAGACTCACTGTTGCGCTCTGTCGTCTTTCTCTCCTTTTTCCCAGCTGGTGTTCAGTATCTTTGATTGTGTTTTCATTCATCACTCGCTCACCCCTGCTCTTCCAATGATCTGCTGTCAGGAAGCAACATCTTACCTCAAACAGACTAATGAAACCAGTGGCTCTGATTGGATTTTGATTTTTTTTTTTTTTAAACAAAACCTTTAGAGAGTGTATTAATTAAACAGCATAACTGTAGCAGTGATTTTTTTTTTGTTCCCACTCCCTGCTCTCGCAAGAACTGTAGCCTGATAGGCAATCAAACACAAATCGATTGTTCCACAGCGATTATTCTTCACAGCTTGCAAAACGAGAACATTTCATCAGGCAGAATTTAAGGGCCTGCTTGGCTCAGTGGTTCCTGCTGCGGCTTTGTTCTTTAAAAACAAAGTTGAATGTTGGCCGGCGTGCTGGTGAGATGTGTCACCTGCTGTCCCGTGTGTGTGGGCTGTGCACCGACATGCAGGGAAGGACTCCTGCCAACAAACAAACGCTCTTGTTTACGTCCAGAGTGTTCCACCCTCATCACTCAGACAATACGTTAGCCCTGCCTAGCAGTCAGGTCTTCTGTGAGTGAGTTATCATTTCCCATGCATGTATATTCCTTTGATATGTTTTCCTAAAAAAAAAATTTAAATGATCATGGAAGCTGAGAAAGGCAATTTGTTTTACTTTGATTCAATATGTAAAGTATATAGGGTCATGCAATACTACCAAAAGTTTTTTTGTGTTGTTTTTTTTTTTTTATGTTCCAACCACGTAAAGTGGATTTTTATTCATAGACCCAAAATAATGCAGAACGACACAGTGAAAAGAGAAAGATGCATAAGAGCGAGCAGAGCTGTTTGCCTGTCAGCAAGGTGGCTAAATTACGGTGTCGTCTGACCGGAGCACATGGTGCCACATGTCTGCTCACATGGTTTGTGGCAACAAAAACAAACAAACAAAAAAAGCAAAAACTTCTAGTTTTTTTTATCAGTGGCAAAGTAAAGAAGGCATTTCTCAAAGCCTGACTAGGACAAAAAGATGATCAAGGAGTAAAGTCAACAAGATGTAGGAGGAATACTGAAAGAAGAAAATGAAAACATTTGGGGTTTTTTGCATAAACTATTGGTTCTATGGTAGTAACTTATACACAAATATGGAAATAACAAACTCGGTGCTTTTTCATTCTATACTGGGGTAAATTATCGTCTTTGCCACATTTATAGACTTTATTGTGCTTGTTACATCCTAAAATTATTTTTATAACATGGTTCATTTCTATATTTCTTTTTAACTAAGTGAAAAATAATTGTAATTTATGTTTCTATGCATTCGATCGTTGTCTGAATAACTAAAAACTGAAATGTTTATTCCTCCAGAACTCCAAAATGAACATTTAATTCTAATATAAGAATGAGGTAGTTAGAATATATTAAACCAATAAATGGCCTCTGGTAAATGCAAATATTTGATCACCCCTGTGACCACAGGAGATAAGAGCCATCAATTCACAGGAATTAATGTGAATAATTGTAAAATTCAGAAAGTACTGGTGTCATCTCCTCTTTAACTTAATGTCAATAAATGTTCTTTTATTTTACACACTTCTGTATTGCTGCTGCCAGACCCTCTAAACTTTAAACTCTTTGAATAATTTGAATTAACACAAGTTACAACAACATTTAGCTTCCCTTTGGGATCAATATGGTATTGGGATATTTTGCATTTGAACTGACTCGAATTTAAACCTGCTTCTTTAGAGCAAACCCTTCAGATTCCGATTGTTTCCACAATGCTGTTTGTGATTGGTCCGCATAAATATGATGGCCTTTCTTTTACTTTTTGATTATTCTCACAAAGGCGGGAGCTGGTCTTTAGGTACCAAAGTGTAAGTATAGTCGATATACAGCTTTCCATAGTTAATAAGTTAAGCCTTAATATCGGTTCGATTGATATTTCTTCTGTTGTGTGAGAGGTCTGATAATTGTTCATATAATTTACGTTAGTACAGATCCCACATGGACCCCAAAACAATCCCTTTATAAACACAGGCCGCATTGACTATGAACTCACGATAAGCTGAGAAAGTAATGAAACCAAAATTGCATGGTTATATAACAGATTTTTCTTGGATTGTAAGGTGACAAAGAGGCAGCTGAAGGCAAGCTGCTGCTTGGAGACCCAATACCAAGAAAATACCCTTGAGACACTTTGGCTTTTAATATAAAGTGGATTTCAAAGTGTAAAATTTGTATTCCTTGTTAGGATCCTGAGCTGTTTTGAGGTTTGTTTATTCTGTATTCTTTATTTTTTATTAGGACAGTCTTGTTTCTGTTATACATTAATTCACCCTTCCTCAGTAAATAGTTTATTACGTTTATTTCTTGTGCCTAGTTGTTATCGGTTAATCTAGTTTAATTATGTTTCTTAGGTCTAGTTCTTCTTTAGTGTTAAATTTATTTCCCAGTCCCCTGTGTACTCTCTCTTGTGTCCTATGCCACTTCCTCTCTCTCTCTCTCTCTCTCCTCACACCTGCAACCCGTCTCTAATCAGCCATTTGTTTTTTGCTCAGTTATCAACCTCCCCAGTATATACACAACTCATTCTCAGTTCCTCCTTGCTGGCTCCTCCAGTTAAATACTGTTAATTCCCCGTTGTTCGTGTTAATTTTTGTTGTTGTTCTGCTCTGGCTCCCTGTGTTTCCTGTTTTGTTTTATTTTATTTGTAAGTTTTTTTGTCATTTTTTTCCTTTTATTTAAAATATTTAACATGACCCATGCTCCTAGCTCCAGTCTGCATTTTATTCCATCCATAAACGCACAACTCATGACATTCACGGCAAAGATGAAATTAAAAAAAAAATAAAAATAAAGTTCTTGTAAATAATACAGTTTCATTTAGAAATCAAATAGTCACGTCACAATCTGATCGTCAAAAATTTTTGTCGTGGGTTTTTAATAATTCAGGCTCCTGCCTGTTTAAATCTCGCTCTCCCTGCGATGCAACTTCCGTTTTCAGCACCGCGGACAGCTCCGTCTCTCTCATTTTTTTTTTCTTTCTCCCCCCACCTCGCCGAGACCTTATACGGCAGCTTGAGGCGGGGAGGTAAACTTTTGCCAATATCCTGACTGAAGATTTGTACCCGGTTGTATGCGGAGCAGTGTGCGCGTCCTTCTGCTCCCATGTCCATCACAGCCGCACGCCGCAGCTAGAACCAAGAGCGTCCGCCGCCCGACAAGGGGAGAGGCTCCGGAGGCAGATAAAGGCTCTCGATATGAAATGAATATGCCCGGATACGATTCCGTGAGACAGATTCGCCGTTATCTGCTGCGGGGGATTAAACTGTAAGCGTGATCGTTATTTAAAGACAAAAAAAAAAAAAAGAGAGAGAAAATTGAAAGGGAAAAAAAAAAGAGTCGAGTGACCCACAGCACAGAAACGGAGCCGAGAGAGGTGGTTGAAGAGGAAAAAAAGACTGCTGAGCCAAAAGGGGGGGACGCGAAAGGAGGGAACCGATCTGCATGTGAGACCGCTGGTCCAGGCGCGCGCACACCGGAGGCAAGAGATGCAGCCCGCGAGCAAGCTCCTGACTCTGATTTTCCTCGTCTTCATGGGCACAGAACTCACCCAAGTAGGTTTGCTTTTCTTCACGCCATTTTCCCACCTGTTTGTTTATTCTTTATGTATATGTATCTAAAGGTTAAGTGGCTCTCCCTCATACAAGGAGACCCTGAGAATTAGCCCCATTTCCCCCCCTCCACCCTCTCCTCCTTAAGCAGATTAACAGCCCGGGATTACATGGTTGTGAATGCGTTGTGCCTTCACTTATCTCCACCGCTGACACATCGGTCCTCGTTAGCGGAAAGGTCTGATTTAACATTTCCACCGTTCTGCTACCAGATGTTGCCCGCAGCTTCCTGTAAATAAATAAATAAATAAATAAATAAAAATAATTTTAAAAAAGGCCATCAATTAACAATACTAATGGACTGCTGCTCCTTACAGAAATCGGAGCTAAACAATCAAGTGCAGTGTCTCAAATAAGAGGGGTGGGTGGTGGAGGGGGGCTTGGGGGGATTTGAGCATGCCCACTGACCACACTCTGAGTGAAGGGACCAATTATTCCAACAATGGGCTCAAAAAAGTGTGCGTACAAAAAAAAAAACAGTCAGACGTTGGGGTTGTTTATTAAAGACACCTGACAGGCAGTAAACATCATAAACACGAGACTGCCACGCTGGTGAGAGCGTGAGGGGAGTGGGTTTATTCATCACCAAGGCCGCCTCCTACGCCGGAGTGAAGGATTTTTATTTATTTATTTTTCTCTTATTTATTATTTAATTACGCTTGCTTTAGCACAAAGTCATATTTTTCTGTGTTGCGAATCCAACTGCAACTGGTAATCGGAGAGAAAATAATATCAAATGTGGAACGAGGCACTATCAATAAATTCTGTCCCCCCCCCCCCCCCATTGGCACGCCACAAGGCACAAACTCAATAATGTGGGTGTAAAGTAGTTTGCTGCAAAAAAAAAACCCTGCCGGCCCTGACAACCAGTGTGTCGGGACAATATTGACAGAATGTGGCTTTGAGAGGATTGGGGAGATGGGGCAGGGGCTGTGGGGTGTGTGTGTGGAAGGGGTAGGGTGGATTCCAACAGGTTTCATGGGAAATGCCATGAACAAGGAGGAAGTTTTTAGTCAGGGAAGCAACAGCTTGGTTTTGACATTCATGCAAGGATGTTTTATTTTTTTTGGTAGAAGTTTGGATGCTAACATTTTTGTTGGTCTGGCAGCGAGTTCTTACTGGCAAGTCAGCAAAATGCAGCTGCAGATGATGCTGATGGAAGCAAGAGGGGAGGAGGGGCAAGGGGGCCACATGGATGTTTTGAAGTTTCCTGATAATCCTGGGGCGCCACAACAAAATCAAAGAAAGAGAATGGACGGGATTGTTGTCCTAAAGATAACTTTATTGAGTTTCGAAAATGCACAAAAATCTGCAAAGATTCCCTTTGCCCTGTTGACAGTTCATGACCCAACTTCTTAAACATGGCCGCTACTCCCAAGTTGTGCCAGTAAACAATCTATTTTGTACTGATACACTCAACAAAATTAAATGAAAAGAGTTTTACTTGTATTCTTAACAAACTTACAGATTTCCCCTAGTTTGTGGCATTTTGGGGGTGGGGGCAGATTGCACAAATCATCATCTTAAAACAGTAGTTAGAGTTAAATGCAGGTTTTGACCAATATATACAAAGCAATTTCTATGTGTGTCTAAATCTTCCATTTTTGGTATTCCAAAACAGCCAAAAACAAAGTAAATGCCATTTTTCTCAAGCCATGTTTTAAAGTAAACTCTCATCAATGTATAAGGTTACAGTGCTTAAAAAGTCGACTAAATTTTAAAAGTAAAGAGTGAAAAAAAACTCTAGTCTTTTTACAATTTTATACTTTTAAACTTTGTGTTGCCACCCAAAGATAGGAGGGCACCCTGGGTTATATATCCCATGTTCCTCTGTGTATCACATAATTTCTCCATTCATTTTGGTTCTTATTCTCAACTGAGCTCCTCTCTAATAGCTTTTATAAAAATGTGACACATTTTTTGGTTTATGTGATACACATAAACCAAAATAACCCTCAGCTGCTTCCTGGTTTTATACATTACTTACTGGAGTCTTATAGGTGCATTTCCTTACAGCGGACTGTAAACCGACTAATATCAATTTAATTAATCAGTTGTGAAATGTGGGTATGAAATGTCCCACTGGCAAGTACAAAAGCAGCAGGCACCTGTTGCCACCCATTAAAGCTTGACAGTGAGTTACAGCGCAGGCACCCTCTTGAATTCATATTTGAAGAAAATATGATGCACATAGGGGTTGTCTTGGCAGGATGTGACGAATTCATAGAGGTGGATAGAAAAGCGTTTTGCCTTCCTTTCTGGCGTTGCGACCAGCGGCCTGGTTCCTGTGCAGGTCAGGGCCCGCGACACACTGACAGTGTCTTTTCTTTGACGGCCTGTGAGAAAGTCGATATTCTTGCACAAGAAAAACTAAAAGACAAGATACCTTGACAAAGCTGCAGCTTTTATTGCCTCTGCTTCGTGGAAACCTTTCGGTGTAGGAGGGGAAACCAAACATCTTCCCACCCTCAACTCTGACTGAAACCAGGTAGGGAAAAATAATACAATTCTTTCTGTAAATATTAAGGACTTGCAGGTCTTACTGTTGAGCTACATCAGGAACTTTCCCACAGTTTCAGACGCAAAGTTTGAAGGAGAAGGTCTTTTCCTTGAGACATCTGGCTGTAGCAGCCAGAGACCCCCTCGCTGCGTTCATCCCGCTCTCTGCTCCCTGGGTTTACTTTTGGCTTTGCAGACCCCACGCTCCCTCCAAGAGGAACAGTAAGCATTCAGAGCAGCATCTGCTCCTCACCTGCACCGCCTCTTCCACCAATGGGCTTCAGGCTCACATCCTAAAGTACCTCAGCAACACATGATGGAGCAGGTGGTGACGTTGAAAGCCATCTTTTCGACGCCGTGCAACGTGGTAATCCAAGAATTAGCTCAGCTTGTAAAGCTTTTTTTTTTTTTTTGCTTGTGTAGGTACAAACTGGCTTTAAAGGCTTTCTTTGGAGGAAACTAAAAAAACACAAAGAACAATGATACTCAGTCTGGCATTACATGGGTTCAGAGTGGATTTCATTATGCGTGGTGTGATTGGCAGCTGATGATTATGATTCAGTACGGCCGACTGAGGCACTGGGTGGAGAGGAGGAAGGAAGCAGAAGAGGAGTAGGTGGAGGTACGATGCATTTCACAGCGCATTTGTAGGCTGAGATATGTGATGGGTTCTTTTGTCCCCACTCTTTTTAAAAAGAGCTAAAACTCTAGATTCTGAATGTGACATTGTGGTTGTCCTACAAGGTAAAAACAGCTGCAGCAGCACAAAGAGCCCAGACAGAAGTACTACTCTCATCAAGCTTTAATGCTCAATCTCAGAGCAGTACGAGGTCGTTGTGGAGGTGTGCTGTAAAATATGCCAGCTTGGGTTTTTTTTTTTTTTGTGGTATTTATTTCCCAGCAGCTCTGTTGCTTTTACCTACAGATTTGTTCATGATGAATGCATTGTAGAAATGACTTATCAGTATTATTCTCAGGCAAACGCAGCACATAACAGTTCACTGACTGCTCTTGTTTGTTTGCATGAACCCCATGAGGATAAATGCTCAATCAATGCTGCTGCATATCCTCCAATCTGTCTTGATAAACAGTCTGACTGACCCATCTACAAGAAGGTCAATGATTATTAATCACTCTCTGTCAACATAACTGTTGTCCTCCATGATTAAATCCTGAGGGCTTTAGCTGCATGGGCTTATCAAGAAAGAGGTACATCTATTCCTTTTGAGGTTACTTTCAGGACACAGTCCTTCGTTCCTTCCCTTTTTCTATTGCATTCTACATTCCACAAAAAGGACCAAGTTTGGTGTTGATTTCTGAATCGGCTATAAAAAGTGGACTTTTACTTGCTGATCTATTTACAAACTACTAAAGCATACAATGTCCCCCCAAGATTAAATGCAACGGGCTAACATAACTTTTAAATTACGACTGTTTACATAACTATGAAACTTTAGGTTTCGGTTAACACCTGTACAACTGGTGCATTTTTCAACAAGTAATGAGAGAAAGGGGCCCATAGGCGATCATGTACTAATACTTAATCATAGTACATAAGACTTATAGTACATAGGGCATTTAAGTCTGATATAAAAACTACATAGCAAATAGTACACTTGTTGTCACTAAATTTGGCAATACATTGTCAGAAATGTATGCACATTAATTAACATTTACTTTCCATTTACACTTATGTTTTTCAATGCACATAAAAGCAATATCTGCTGCTGGATAAAAATAAAAAAAAGTTTAACACATACAGAATGAAGTCACTGCTAAAAGCTCAAGTCAACATTAACTGATGATCTTGAAGGAGTGTTTTCAAAGTGTTTTTTTTTTTTTTTTTACCACTACCTGAATTAGTCCCAGGGGATGGGATTCAGACATTTTCTATCAGTGGTAATATTTCCCTAACTTTCCAGCCTTTGACCCACAAAACACTGGATGGGACTTGTGACCATCAGTCAGTTCTACTGGTTCATATAAGCAGGGACACTATGACCGCATTTCCATCAATATAATGGTTTTCTACATATTTTTTTTTAAATCTCTTTTGACAGTCACAGCACAAATTTGTACAGTACATACAGTACATGCAAAGGTCGGTGCAAGTCAAACCTGAAATCCCCGCCAGATTATATTTGAAATGCGCCTTTAATAAGTAATGTATATTTAAACTTGCAACGCCAAAATCAGCTACAAGATGGCGCCAGAGTCACACGAATGAAAAGCAGATTCTCTGATTTAACCGAACGCTTCCATTTCCATCAGACACCCAAATCTCAAACACGCTCATTCCAATGCTTTTGCAAACCGTCTTGCCTTTTGTGTTGCACTTTTTTGTGTTGGCTGTGCAGCTATACTTTTTTTTTCTTTGGTTTTTTTTTTCAAGTTTGAAGCGAATGCTCGAGATTTATTGTGCGGACATAAGAGAGAGAGAGAGAGAGAGAGAGAGAAATATGACCGCCAGGATCACAGAATCCTCTCAGACATCACTTGTCTGACTGACCTCATTGTCGTGAAGCTTGTGACGGTCGGCTTATTGACGACTCCGCTGAGGTCCGAGATTGGCTATTACAATGAGCGGAGCCCGTACTGTGTGACATCATTGCGTCTGGCGCTGTGGAGATCTACAGCACCTCCTCTTTTCCTTTTTTTCCCTCCCTCCTCACATCCATTTGGAGCCACCCGTACGAGCAGTTCATCACAGAGCGCACCCAAAGCAGGAGGCGGACCCAGATAGTAAAAGGCGAACCGGAGACCAGGAGCAGCATTGTGCGGGACGGCCAGCAAAGAGGATCTATCCATCCGCTGCGTGCTTTCGGGGTTTCTTTTGTGGGTTTTTTTTAAACACCCGTCGTGCACTTTTTGGGGGTATCGAGCGTTGCGGCTCTCTCGCCTCTGTCCCAGATACCCATCTGCGCGTCTGCGTCCGAGCACTCCCCGCATCCGCTTTTCCTTTTGAAGATGCCCAAGAAGAGCCGAGCCGAGCCGGAGACCCGGTCGGACCGCCGAGATGCTCTGGGCACCGCGACTCGCCTCCCCGGTTTCTCCACGGAGTCCGTAGAATGAAGGAGGATTAACGTCGAGTCCGAGTCGTCCGGAGCGCGAAGAAGATGACGGTGCCGTTGTTGAAGATCGGGGTCGTGCTGAGCACCATGGCGATGATCACCAACTGGATGTCGCAGACCCTCCCCTCTCTGGTGGGGCTCAATACTACCAAGCTGACGGCGGCGCAGGGAGGGTACCCAGACCGGAGCACGGGAGTAAGTTCCATTCATTGCCCCATCAACCCCCATAAGAGATCGGGCCAATTTTTTTCCTCCCCCATCACTTAAGGGAATGTTAATTATAGGAAAGCGCTGTTGGTTCATTCATAATTTAAAGCTGAGCTCGTGCCGTGCGCCCCGGACTAGTAAAGGATTTTGGAGAGGCATCATCGATTCCTCCTCTGGTGTTTGATGTTGCGCTGCTGCACCGAAATGGAAAGTTGGTCTTTTATTTTATTTTATTTTTTCCCTCTCACATTTGATTCTAAAAATATATGGAAATTTAAATGCTTCAAATGTAAAAAAAAAAAAAAAAAAAAAAAAAGAGCGTGCTTTCCTCGATCCCCTCTGAAACAGCAGCGGTCTTCATCTTTCCTCTCCACAGTTGGGTGAATGGAAGAAGGAGGCGCTCAATGCCACTGCTGGATGAATCAAAATCAAGTATTTGTCATGCTGCTCTTGTCAAATATTTGGATTTTAAGCAGTGAATACAGTAACTGGCCTAGTGTAATTAATCCCATTAACAGGGGCGCCTGTAGGAAGTTTTAAAAAAGGGGGTGGCCCAATGGGTGCCGTTGATAATCCAGGGGGTAGTATGCAATTTTTTTTTAAACTGTAGGAGTTACTTGCCTTCTGTTATGTGCGGGTTAGTGCATAAGAGGATGACAATTCAAAGGGGTGTGCAACAAAACAGTTAATGAAATAAGCATGAATGAATGCATGATTTAACTCATCAATGTTTGGCTTCTCCTCTGTGTTTCAAGACTGCCTGGACCAGGAGAGGCAGCAGATTTCTAGAAGTGGTCATTGCTTTTCTCCACCGCTGTACTCCTTCAACATGGTGCCTCTGCATGGAATGATTTTCAGAAATCGTGTCAGATAGATTCTGAAAATAGATCAAAAGTAAGAATTCCCATTATTTTCCATTCGGAAGCATCAATCAGCAGCGCGTGTGTTTGACGGCCTTTTGAGTTTAACACAAATTAGGCTCTGATGCTATTATTAACTCCACCAAGGAAGCTGAAAACCATTTATTTTCTTATAGGTTATAGTCCTTAGGGGGAAAAGTAATAAAAAGCCTTATGCGTGAATCTTTAGTTGTTTTTTTTTCCTAATGCAATTAGTGAGTACTCAGTTGTAGCCTCATTCCCCTTTTGTTTTATCACCGCCTCCCTGGCTGGATTAAAAGGCAGCTGACACACAGTAGTGAATGTGTTTTTTAAAAAAGCCACTCCTTTTCTCTGATCCCAACAGCAGGACGGTAAATGGATTAGTCACGTCTCTTGTGATGGATTATAAAAAGAAAAAAGTGACGTCATAGTTCTGGAATCGTAGAGCAGTGACCCATATATAGACTGAAGGCAGAGAAAAAAAAATGTACTGCACATTCTTTGGTGAGACATAGTTTAGATTCAAAACATTTTTGTCGTTTTGAGGAACTAAACTCAACAACAGTGCATCAAATTGGATGCAGCTGGTTGATGGGTTTATACACTGAAGTTCTTTTTTTTTTTGAAGGACGTGCTAAACAGGACGGTAGTGTTTGAACTGCTGATCATCGATTGGAGCTGGTCATGAAATAATAACTGCATTCTGATTTCTGGTTATTGATTGGTACCTCCATAAAAAAAATTTTTAAACAACACCCACAAAAAAACATTCCTGATCATCCTACCTACAATCACAGTGTGGATGTAATGTGAACATGACACAAGGAGCAAATACAAGTAAGTTAGCATTGATTCAATTAAATTTTGAATATCTTCGCTTACATGGATACAGCTAGTCCTCCTGGGGCCACCGGGGCCTCATGGGACCCTTAGTTGTCATGGAGTTGCTTCTTACCTCAGGTTGACTCGTAAGTTATGAGCGTAACCGGGGCATTCAGTTTTTAAAGTACATTACATAACAGGGGAGAAATCATTTGTTTTCATATTATATATACCAAAATAATACGATCAAAGTGAAACCAAACAGCATTTCTCTTGTTTAGAGGAGGTTCTTCCCCTGTTTAAGACCAAACAGCCCTGTGGGGAGTAGGAAAAGGGCGCAGCACCTGAAAACATTTCTTGAATCCCAGCAGCAGGAGGATTTGCCTGAGCAACCCTTATAACCTCTAGGTCAGTGATGCCTTTGGACAAGTCTGCGTTTAGTTTCCATGGTAACCATGCTGACTTACCTGCCGATCAGTTTTAATGGTATGGTATTCTGATGCATCTTCAGAACGTGCGGCATTTGATGGCGAACAGGCGGTGCTTAATCATGGGCATGGTCCAGAAGTTGATGCGTATTTCACAAGACAGCAAAGCTTACTGTTGTTTGTTATGATTTTTGAAAAGCTATGTTTTTCAAGCCATTTGACAACACTTTTTGATTTTTTTTTTGTTGTCTTTTGCTTGAAGGTGTTGCCAGCAAACCCAGAGGAGTCGTGGCAGGTGTACAGTTCCGCCCAGGACAGCGAAGGGAGGTGTGTCTGCACCGTGGTGGCGCCCCAGCAGTCCATGTGCTCGCGGGATGCTCGCACCAAACAACTGAGGCAGCTGCTGGAGAAGGTAATTGCTTGGCTAAATACCCAGCAACGGCAATCAGCGTCTCACAATGCCCAGGGTAGCCATTTTTACCTTGTTTCACGCTCACAAAGAGATGGTCCCCCAGTCACCTCCCTGAATATGGGACAAGAATAGAAATCAAGTGTCTAATGAGCTCCCTGGAAACCCAAGTCATCATGGGAGGCAGTTGAACGCTGTGCCTATGTTGCGCTGCGTGCATCCAGAGCAACATGTCTAATGATGCAACGCAGCTCAATGCCCAGCCTGGGAGCTACAACGCAAACATTGGTAAACAAGCTAATCCAAAGTAATGCAGATTAGTCGATTTACACGAGCCGACATCAACAGACTCCTCTTAGTTTAGGGAGTTCATCAAGTAGAACATTTCTGGAGACACCAAATGTCTGAACAGTATGCCTTCTTCTCTTCTGAGGCCCCTGACTAGCTGCCTGATGTCAGAGTTTGTGAATCATCACAAAATGCGTGCCAAGCCAAAACAACATATTGGAAACCTGTTGCTTTTTCTCTACACCAGACACTCAAAGCAAACCTTTGGGGTAGAGGGAAAAAAAACAAAGATATTTTAGAAATTCAGCCTCCATTTATGTTTACCGGATCCCCAGGTCCAGAACATGACCCAGTCCATCCAGGTGCTGGACCAGCGCACCCAGAGGGACCTTCAGTACGTGGAGAAGATGGAGGTCCAGCTCCGTGGCCTAGAGACAAAATTCAAGGAGGTGGAGGAGAACCACAAGCAGAACATTGCTAAGCAATACAAGGTAAGGAGGTCCCTTCTGCAGCCATCCATCCCACCACCATACCCTCAGAGATTGCTGTGTCACTCAGTGTTAGCAGCCTAACCCATCCTATGTTGTCTGTCAGTAGAAAGAGTATAGAATCACCGCAGTCATTATAGTAAATATAGTGTATATCCCTCGGTTTGTAAATGCCCGTCTCTTTTACGTAGGTGGAAAAAAAAATGCTACCAAAAAAACCTAGTGTCACCATCAAGATTTTTGATAAATCATTGTAATCATCCACTTTAAATTGCTATTGTTTCAGCATAATATTAGCTTAACAAACACACATATGCACTATTATACTAGATACAGGAACTATAAGTATCTAAAAGAATTTTCTCTTTTAAAGCAAGAGTCTCTACTTATGTCTCCTCCTAAACCTGGTGCTTGAGATCACATCTGACATGCCGTGACATTCTGGTAGCATTTGCATTAGTGCCCTTTACATCGCTGCCTTTTTGCTTCAGTTCGATGCAGCTCAAGTCGACACCTTTAAATTATTGAGCTCTCCCTGTCAATGGGCCTGAAACCAAACAGCGCTGCAGCCGTGTTTAGCTTCGCGGCTAAATTCATGACATTACAATCAATAAATGCTCATCGAAATGCATTTGGTCAAACATACCAAGGTAAGCTGTTGGAGATAAACACCTCTCAAGTCAGCTGCCTTCAAAGAAATGCTGCCAAAGGGAAGCAGTGGAAGAAATCCCATTTGACACAGCTAATTTGACACAGCAAGATTTAGCTTCATTTTAATTGCAAATAATTGAAAGCACTTTTATTGAATGTGTTTCAATAAAATTTGTTATATCATAACAACAAATTGAGCTACTACTTAGTCTCATTAAAAACATAAGTTTGTACAAATGGAATAATGTATTGTTTAATATGAATATTTCTGTTCTTCTACATATAAACTGGAACAGATTAATTTTGGCATTGAATGCAATAATATTGTCTTAAAGTTTCATGTTAATCCGCTTATACAACATATTGTCCTTACCCTTACTAAAAGACTGATATTAAACCTTAATGTATAAGTAAATTTATAGTAAGTGTGTAACAATACATTCAGCTCAAATGACAATTCGATGTGATACATATTAGTGGTTTCACAGGAATAGACAAGATTAGATTTGTCCATTTCTGGGTAATTTTACTATTTACTATTTAGTAAGTAAATTTACTCTTTTTGTTGCTTTTTCCACTCTGCGTTGTAAAGAGTGTGCGATCGTTACAGAAAAATAATTTGACTAGTCTATGTGTTGCATTATATGCATAATTTAATGTGCTCTTAATTTCTTCTAGGCTATTGTCATGAATGTACCTCAAATTGCCACATCTCCAAGCTTGCATATGTGTACTAATGCCTATTGATGCATACTTAACACATACCAAAGGTCATACTGAAAGCACTTGTAAATTATGTCTAACTAAAGTGTATCTTAAATTTTTACATTGATATCTATTTTTTAATTTATCGATGTTAATTATGAGGGCTTAATGCCACAAAAGTATTGAAAATGATTATTTTCTTGTCCTGTATAAGTCTTTAGCTTTAGTTTCCCTTGCGGCTAACAGTTAATCAGTTTTTCTACAGCGTTTCTTGTTTACATTAGCGTCTTAAGTCCCTTGCTAGTAGCATGGGCAGACAAACTCTGTCCAGGCAAAAACAAATATTCTGTTGTCAGTTTGAGATTTTGTTTCACCCGTTACTGGTTTCCTAATAATAAATAGGCAAGGGATTTAGCTACGTGCACATCTATACCACATAAATAGAGTTTTGCTGCATTGAATCTAAAGTAGCTCCTGTTTTCATGCCATCTGTCTTGCACTTCTCCAAGTGTCTCATCCCCGTCATTTAAGCATGCGAAGCACACAACCTCACGCTGCCATTTTCAGTGCATGCGCGCAATTTACTGTGACATTGTTTAAGTGCATTTTACTAAATATGTGTGTGCCTTTGTGTGTCTCTTGAGTCAGGTTAGAAAGCTCTAGCCCCTGTCAACAGTCTGTTATTTTCTTGCTTGCAGGGCTAACTTTAAGACATGTAAAGAGAGCCACAGGGAAGAAGAGGCAGGTCAATTCCAGATTCCCCCCCTGAACTGCGCCACAGTACTGAGAGTGTTTGGGCATCAAACAGTTAATTTACCCTTAGCATCATTAAGATTAAGAGACCTCCCACCCCCCTCACCCTTCTCCCAAACCAACCCACTACTGATCTATTCCTGCATGTTACTGCTGTCAACGTTTTCCATCTTAAAAGCTTTTTGCTGGCGTAAATACATTTATTATTATTATTATTATGATGATTATTATTATTTATTATTATTATTATTACTAATTGGTGTTAGTCACTTTTCTTTTGGCTTTTGTCTATGCATATTTGGTTAATCAGCAACTCTTTACGTAAAACTCTAGACGTAAAAATTCGAGACACTTTGTTGTGTGTGACATGTAAAGCATGTAACCCTTATTACAATGTTGCATTTTGAACGTTGATGACCAATAAAGAGCTTTCCCAATTGTTGTCCGTGTACCGAGGGCTTGCTTTTAAAAAAAAAATAACAACAACAAAAAAAAAAAACGGCTGCTCGCCGTCCAGAGAAAGGGGGCCCGACCCCGCCCGCTCCGCTCCGTCCAAGCGGGTGGAAAGTATTCTTCGGGTTTGTTCGCTCAGAGACACACCTGCACAGACAAACTACGTAAAAGTAAAACAAACAAAAACAAGTACACCTGACGCACAAACACCGAACACGAACTCAATAAGTGTAGAAGCAGGGCAGAGTTAGAGTAGTCAGGCTCAGACAGGTGTTTTTTTTCTTCTTCTTCTTTTCTTTCTTTTCTGGAAAACCAGTCTCTCTTTTTTTTCATTTCTTTGGTCGCGCTTGACACTCAACCGAGCTTATTCTAATCCTTTCAGGCCATAAAGGCGAAAATGGAGGCGCTTAGGCCGTTGATACCAGTGTTGGAGGAGTACAAAGCCGATGCCAAATTGGTATTGCAGTTTAAGGAGGAGGTCCGAAATCTGACGTCAGTTCTAAGCGAGCTACAAGAAGAGATGGGGGCCTATGACTACGAGGAGCTCCACAACAGAGTGTCAAATCTTGAGGAGAGACTGCGAGCATGCATGCAAAAATTAGGTAGGCACAGAAAGTTGTTGACACACACTTTGCTTGCATGCACACACACTGACTAAAGATGTCATAATTAGCCCAGAAATTTACTTTCAGGCATACATACATGATGATGTGGAAAGCAAGGGAATATTGTGCGTGGGTTTATTCCTTGCAACCACCCTACCCTCAAAATACACCTGCTTTATGTGTAAAATTGCTCAAAATTTTTAAGCCACCGCTTTAAAGCGACCACCCTGACTTGTAGTATTTTGAAAGTATTTCAAGATGAATAATTCCCCAGGATTTTTTTTCTCCTCTAAAAGGTTTTTTGGGGGTTTTTTTTCTGGATTTTGGCTGCTTTTTCCCCCTTTCGCTGATGTTTGTGTTGAGTCATTGTTCCTGACCAAAGCAACAGAATGTGACACATGTTCCGCATAAATGTGAAACTAGAGAAGTGCAGGGCGGAAGTAGAAGTGCAGCATACCACCGGTACCTAAAAGACCCAAAACGGAAAGAATTCAATGTGAAAGTCTGAATGCTTTGGGAATCACCTTGCTGGTGCTAGAAATCCCCATTGCTAACTTTATTACTGCATTAATAATAGTATTTCATAAATTTGAAGTGAAAAATGGTCTCTTAAGTAACAAAGTACAACGAATACAAAGTACCAAAGACCAAAACAAACCATTAGATGGTATTGTAGCTTACACCTGAAGTGTCTTTGACTGTCAAGTACAACGGAGGATTTGTGGGCATTTCAGAGGGCATGTTCTCAGAAACTTGTTGAACTATTCGAATATTTTTCATACAAATTTGGTGTAAGTAGGTCATCATTAGCTATCTCTAAAGAGATAGCTCTAGTGATAGGAAAAAATTGGCAAATCAACACAGAAATGATTAAGCAGGCACAAAAATCAACCTTTTATGGCCGTCTTCATCCCAAGACTTAAATTCTTCACAAAAAAAGGCTGGAGTGAGGTAAAGACTAGAGAGCATATGAGAGGACCCTGTACTCTGCAGGGTCTAGAGACAGACGGCAAAAAGGAATAGTCAAATATTCCCCTCCCTCTTTGGTCCGAGCTTGTTACGTTATACTAGACTAGACTGGATGCTGCCTTATTTACAAATCAGGGTTAAGGTATGGCTGCACACAATTTTGCCACTGGTAATTTTATTAAAATCAATTGGATTTTTCCAAACTGATTAATTGTATTTGGGTTAAAGGCTGTATTTCATTGGGCGATTATGCTGCAGAAGTGCAAATAATTGATTTTAAGGGGTTTTCACACATTCTTTCCAGCAACTGTGTATCACCTTCCTAATTTACAGCATTAGAAATATTATGTGGCATCCTGCTTCCAGGAGAAGCCCTCATTTCAGCCTACCTAATATGCGTTCCTCAGTATGTGAAACCTGATTAGCTTCATTGCAGCAACCCCATCAGAACGGTATGATGAAGCACTTGCTGCCTCAAAGTGGCACACGAAAATATGCCTGCAAAGTCAGCTGCGCTGCTCACGTGGATCCAGTCTCATCTTCGCTTTTTAGCCCCTTCCTCAGTGTCTTCACACCTCTTGTGACAGAGGACGGTGCTAATAGATGCACACCCACATGGTGACTAAGATATATTAGAAGAGCAGAGGCACTTAGCACATCGCGGGTATATTGTGTCCCTGTTTTGAATAATTCACAGTGCAAGATGACAGAGGGGAATTTAGAAAGTGCTTGAGCCACAATGCCCTCTGTTAGCTCATTTCAGCTCGCTAACTGATTCTTCTGTCGTCTTACGTTCTGCGGTGAATCTTTAATCTTTTCGTGTCATCAAACAGATTTTAATATCAGGCGAGATTGACATAGGCAGATGCGAAACGTAGTTTTCGAATGATGATTTCATTGTCCCTCGTGGTTTACTCATGATTAAACTAAGATTAGTCACACATTTAGTTCAAATTCATTAGCAAAACACTTTGGCCAAATGATTAATTTCAGACTTGAGGAATCAATAAACTTATTAAATAGAATATTAATGATACAAACAAAGTTCAAAAACAGACTTTGGCACCAACTAGTCCAGTAAGGATTACAAAGTCATATTTCATGCTTTGAAACCACAGTGAGAATCATTATCCACAAATGGGGGAAAAAAACCCTTCCCAGGACTGTCTGACCTGCCGATATTAGTCCAAGAGTGCCTCAACGACTCATCCAGAAGGTCACAAAAGGATCGAGAACAAAATCAAAACACTGTAGGCCTCACTTACCTCAGTTAAGGTCTGTGTTGTTAATTCAACAACAAGAAAGGAGAACTGGGCAAAAATGATAACCCTTGGAGCTTCTGACTGCTTCAAAGGCTGTCTAATGCTGACTAGACACAAAGAGTATATCAATAAGACCTTTGGCAAAATACTATTTTAGTATAGTGATTTTCTATTACGGGCTGCACAGTGGCGCAGTTGGTAGCACTGTTGCCTTGCAGCAAGAAGGTCCTGGGTTCGATTCCCGGCCGGGGTCTTTCTGCATGGAGTTTGCATGTTCTCCCTGTGCATGCGTGGGTTCTCTCCGGGTACTCCGGCTTCCTCCCACAGTCCAAAAACATGACTGTCAGGTCAATTGGTTTCTCTAAATTCTCCCTAGGTGTGAGTGTGTGTGTGCATGGTTGTTTGTCCTGTATGTCTCTGTGTTGCCCTGCGACAGACTGGCGACCTGTCCAGGGTGTACCCCGCCTCTCGCCCGGAACGTAGCTGGAGATAGGCACCAGCAACCCTCCCGACCCCATTAGGGACAAGGGTGAACAGAAAATGGATGGATGGATGGATGGATTTTCTATTACAATGATGTAAAAGTAACAGCATTTTAGAGAAAGAACATCATACCTTCAGGCAAACCTGGTGGTGATTTTTTTAAGACTAGTTTATTTGTTGTAATAGATCCACAAATTTTGCTTTTCAAAAGAAATCCCTAAAGGAGACTATCTCACCATCAGTTAGATTTTTAGGTAAAACTTCACAGATATTACAAAATCAGGTCAATGAGCCAACAGATAGTCCACCTCTGAGTGGCTCAAAAATGGCCTAGCCAAAGTCTGAATTTAACTATAATTGAGATGTTGAGGCAACATCTCATAAAAAGGCTCCGATGTGGCTGAATTAAAGCAATTCTGCGAAGCAGAGCTGTCCGAAATTCATCCGCAGTGAAGTAAAAGATGGATTGCCAGTTTTTCCAAAAGACTGATGCCAGCTGTTGCCCTCCGAGTGTGACACAGTCGGATGTTAAATTTAGCGGTCATTTACTTTTTCACACAGGACACTGGGCAGCTTTTTATCTCTACAAGCTCACTGCATTTTGTGTTTGTCAAGTGATAATGAAATTAATTTGACTTGAAACAGTTAAGTGTAAAAGCAAAAGGAAAAAAACAAACAAAAAAAAAACACTCCACAAGGAAGTGAATACTTACAGCGCTGCTGTATATTTCACACTTATTTATATCAAAAGCCACCTCCGGCCCCACGGCCTGCCGGCACGGGGCCAGGACCCTTCCAGTGTTTCCGCTCCCAGTTCGCTGAACACGCTGTTCCTCGCGTCTGCGGCCAAGCAGCTGGAAACGGGAGGAAGCCGTGACCTCTGGGACGGAACGGTGGCGTGTGCGAGATCGGAAGAGATAAAGGCGAGGTCACCCAGCGAGACGCTGGCTTAGGCAGAGCAGAGGGTGGCTCTCCTTTTTATCTTTGCATGCTTGCTAAAGCTCTCATGCATCGTGCACACAGATGCACTCCAACTCCATGCCACCGTGCAGAGATTAAACTGGCCAAGGTCACTGGCCACATTTGCATATGACCAATAACAAGGGGGAAATGGAGGAAAAAAACAGAGGCGGCAAAAATTTTTTACCTCTGAGTGATAGACAGGGAGGGCTGTAGGAGGGGTGGTAATGGAATGGAGAAAGTGAAAAAGAGCAGGAAAAGCGAATAAGAGTAAATAGAGTCTCCGCTGAGCTGTCCTTCAAGCTGTTGTGTGCCAGAGAGACTAACCGGCCCGCGGCTGTCGGGACACAATGGCCATCGATCAAGTGGACATGCCAGCTTGCTAGGCAATAATCAAATAAATAAATCTCCCGTTGCCGTGCCACCGCAATGTGAATTCACACAGAGCCGCAGGCAAACGGAGGCCATGGAAACTCAGACACACCGATGGATGGAGGAGCAGGAGAGATACCTCTGCTGGCTGCTCCACGGCAGCTGATTCCACTTCTCTGTTTGGACCGTAAATAATATTAAACCGGAAAATACCCCAAAAAATCCCCCAAATTCAAAAATCTCATCAATGTATTTCAATGGGATTTTATGTCATACTGTAGACTAACACAAGGTAAGAGAAAACTCTAAAGTGGAGAACAACGGATGTGTGATTTTCAATTCTTTCTGAGAAGTGTGGTGAGCATTTGTGTCCGTCTCTCCATCCCCTGTATTTTGATGCCCCTAAAGTAAATCAGGTGCAACAAATTGTCTTCAGAAGTCACCTTGATGATACAAATAAGGATGTGGTTCCTTCCTAGTTCTCCGTTTGTAGGGAAGCACAGGAAAGTAGTAAAAGAAAAGTTAAGAATTAGTTTACATGTCAGTGAGTGAAATAAGAATTTGATTCTCCAGCTTTTCATGCAAATAAGGAAGAATTTTGACACCACTCTCTTTACGAAGGCTTTCGAAATCCTCCGAGTTTCATGGCTGTTGCTCGGTAACGCAAATCTTTGGCTCACTCGTTCTATTGGGCAGAGATCTGGTGACTGAGTAGGCCTCAATGTGACCTTAAACTGCTTGTTCTTTAGCCACTCCGTTATTGTGTGTGTAGATTTTTGAGAGTCTTACACAATTTGAAACGAGGCTGTAAAATAACAACGTGGAAAAAGCGTTGTTAGCACTTTGTAGATGCGCTGTATTTCCCGAGGGACTTCCAAGATTTCAATCTATTACAGCGCCTGGTGATAATAGATTGCCAAGCACGTCAGGCTGAATTGTGTTGAATGCGCTGGAGAAATCAAAGAACATGATCCTCACAATGCTGCCTGCCTGCTTCGTCCAGATGACAGTGGGTTTGTACGAAGGAATCCTCAACTCCAAATTCACAGCAATGACCAAACTGCAGACGTTCCTGAGCTTGTTTGCTTTCTCAAGCAAGAGTGATGAAATAAAATAAAATAAAACAAAATAAACAATGTTTAATCGTTGGGAAAAGTCCCATTTGCAGTTTGACACAACAAGTTCATATTCATCTAGAAACAATAATAATAATGTTTTAACTCAGGAAGAGTTCAGGAATCCATATTTGGTGGGATAACCAGGAGGTTCTCAATGGAGTTCAGTGCAGTGGGCTCTTCGTTTTTTCCAGAGCTGCAGAATAAAGTGTTCTAGAGGGAAAAAGACAAGAATGAAGGTTCACCTTCCTGCAAGGCTACGACTGGGTGGTTAAGATCAGCATATTCATGTTACCCATTTTTGCAAAGTAGAATGGGCAAACAATCAGTCTCCAAATTTGCAAAGCTTATAGGGACATCACCCACAAAACTTGCAGTTGCGGTTGGAGCAAAAAGGTAACTTTATAAGGATTGACTCTGAGGGTCAGTGCATTATTTACATAAAAGTTTTGAAAACCATGCATTATTTTTTCCATATTCATGCACTGTTTTGTGTTGGACTGTTTGTCACATAAAATCGCAATGAAACACATTTGTGTGCATACCATGCTAAAAATGCTAATAGGTTCTGACTGATGAGCTGGTTGTGCTTTTGTGGCATTGGCCGCAGCTCTTGTTAGGTTTTTTGCCCCCCGAATCCCCCACCCCACCCCATCCCACTTGGATTTGGCCTCTGATTCAGGCTAAACAAATTCAGGCCAAAAGGGGATTAGAACCTGTGCCGTATCTCCAGAAAGCAGATCCATCAGTGTTGCCCACTGCAGCATCGGTGGACTTCTAATGATAAACGCATGATTATAGAAAAGAAATAAATAAATCAATGGCCAATGTCTGAGTGCGGTCTCTAATCCCCCCCACAGTTAGGATTATGTAGTAGAAACGGTAGATCCAAAACGTGCGAGTATGCGTTTATCTCTCAGCTGAGGCCGAGGTGCAATTCCCACACATTCTCTCGGACATGACATATGCCGCGCACGGAGACACACCGGCGCTCCAGCACAAAGCCACGAGTCCCATTACATAAGAGGCTGGAATGTGACAGCGAGAGGGCTTGCAATGTGTGTGAAGATAAGCAGAGGGAAGCACAAATTAATCCACAATATGTCCACAAAGGGGCCGCGGCATTTCACTTCGGTGAAGAACAAAAAGGGGATGATGGACTAATGGATGAAACGCTTCGCAGAGAGAGGCGAGAGAGAAAGAGAGAGGCTAATGAAACCCATAAAAGAGCAGTCGTCACAGAGTTGCACTTTAAATTAGCTTTTTACTGTGGCTAACTCCCATCTTGTGATTTTTGAGAAGCCCTTCGCTATGATCTCAATTATTATTATTTTTTTCTCTCTCTCTTTTTCTGCTAAGAAATGGCTAGAAAGCCTAACGAATACAAACCTTCTAATCTCTGCCTGCGCGTATTAGATAGAGAGGATTAGTCTGAACTCAGTCAGGAGGGACGCAAGACCGGCGTTATTTTTGTCAAATTTAGATTAACACCTCAATCAACGCTAATTAGCGCCATGACGCCTGGTGGTTCACACCAGAGGAAAAGTACAGAGAGCCTCTCCCTTTCCTGATTTTTTTTTTTCCCTGTTTGTTTCATTTCCTTCACTTCTTCACACATTCCCATTCTGAGGGTAAAACAGGCATTAGCATATGTGAGCAGAATAATAAGCACTTCTTGTAGAGAACATCATGCATGGGGAAAGGCTGTAAGATACCAATGAGCTGGAGTGGAACTCCCAACTTCGTCCTTATTACAAAATAATATTTTCCCATAAAGCTTGACCTAGCTGAAGTGGGAGGGGAGTGGCATTGCTGCAGATGTTCCCATTTTACTTCTTTACTTGCAGCCTGCGGCAAACTGACAGGCATCAGTGATCCAATCACCATCAAGACGTCTGGATCCAGGTTTGGCTCCTGGATGACGGATCCGCTGGCGCCTGAAGGAGATACCCGGGTAGGTGCAGCACACAGTAACACAGCTGGGTTTTAAATGCGACCTTATGACAATGTCTAGTCTGGTTGTTGAAAAAGAATTGGACATTTAAAGCTGTTGGTGCTCTGCATCCCTTGGGGAAGTCGAACAGTGGAGCTGGAAACAGGTTGGGTAACCAGTTGGGTAAAATATATCTGCCAAAAACAGTTGATGGAAAACTTTTCCTATTTTACCACTTCTGTTCTTTATTTATTTATTTATTTTATATATTTATTTATTTTTATTTGATAATTGGCAGAAGAGATTATATTGTAGAATGTTTTTTGTTTTAGTTTCATTAGTTCAGACATGGCTGCACATTGGCGCAGTTGGTAGCACTGTTGCCTTGCAGCAAGAAGGTCCTGGGTTCAAATCCCGGCCCGGGGTCTTTCTGCATGGAGTTTGCATGTTCTCCCTGTGCATGCATGGGTTCTCTCCGGGTACTCCGGCTAATTGGTTAATTGGTCTCTCTAAATTCTCCCTAGGTGTGAGTGTGTGTGTGCATGGTTGTTTGTCCTGTATGTCTCTGTGTTGCCCTGGGACAGACTGGCGACCTGTCCAGGGTGAACCCCGCCTCTCGCCCGGAACGTAGCTGGAGATAGACACCAGCACCCCTCCCCATTAGGGACAAAGGGTGAACAGAAAATGGATGGATGGATAGTTCAGACATGCTAAGATTGCATGTCTGAACTTAGGTATCAGTTTGGGAAAACCTAGAAGACGATGTCATGGCTTTGGGCATTGTTGAAAAACTTATTTCCACAAATTTGAGTCAATTGGAGTTAGTGTCAGCAGTAACAGCTCAATTAGGTCACTGTTTCTTAATGAAACTTAGTTTCTTGAAAATATTGAAATTAGAAATCAGAAATGACCCTCTAAGGGAAACATTTTGATTTACTCACTCTGAAAAACTGGACATGGAGAAAATCGTAAAGAGACCAAAACATTTTCTGCCCAGTTTAATTATTTCCATACTATTCTGGAAATAACTAAAAATCTAATTTTAAACTTTGGCAAACTTTGTTAGGACTGTGTGGTAATCTTATTTATTTCCGGAATATCAAGAAAGCACATGAGCAAAACTTTTAACTTAAGTCATGCACAGTTTTTGCAATCTTTACAATTTGGCAAAGATTGCAATTTGGATTTTAATAGTGATTAAAATAACAGTAATTTTGATAGACGTAAAAATGTTGACCATCTGTCTTTTGTGACCAGATCTACAGCTGATATTTTCTTTGTAGAGGGAAAGACAAAGTCCACTTCTTTTTCCCAGCAGCTGTGCAGTACACAGGTACAGCTGCTCCAAAAGCTGTTCAACAGCTGGTCACTCTAACATTTCTTTGGCATCTTAATAAAAGGATCATAAAGCACAGGAACAGTTTGATTAGAAATTTTTAGAACTTTGCTAATCAAAGTTTATCATATTCTTGGGACATCTTATTATTAATGGTAATGGCCCATGCCAAACTGATTCTTTTTGGCTTTTTTTGTTTAAAATCCAAAGTGTTATAAAAGTGGGCATTTGTGACATTGCATGTACAAACCAAGAAAGAAGTTCCTACTTTAAAACATACATATTTAAGCTGCAAATAGCATCTACCCACAAGGCTAAACCAAATAGCGTTATAGATTTATTGTCATATGAGACAAAGATTAGTTTATCTGGTCACACTGACAAGAACACTTGAAGAAGATGAATTTTTAGTGTGGAAAAACTCTCTCCCCAAAGCTTCAATCCCTTTTTTTCAGCTTCAGTCCTACTGAAAATATGCAGTCTGAGTTTAAAAGCCAGGTCTGTGCAAGGAAACCAACTAATTTAACCAAACTCTACCAGACCCCGCCATGAAGAGCTGTCTAATATACAGCCAATATCATACGACTGCTTTGTTGATGGCTGCAAACCTGTGGTCATTAAACCTGTATGTTGGAAAAACAAAAGGCTAAATTCCCACAGTGAATATGGCATTCATGATTAAGACGAGTGTACGCAAAATTACAGGAACAGCTGTTACTCATATAATTATGATGCACTACAAAGAAAACGTTTGTAAGATTTTAACAGGGACGTCGGGCCTTGAAGAGGATGGAGCTCGATAACAGATAATCAATTTTTTAATTATAGCACCTTCCTTTAGAAAGCTGTTTCAAAAATAACACATTCCATACAGCCTATGAGGCAATTTAACATCAGAGTGAAGAAAAATTCTAAGAATTCAGTTGAAGTGTAAAAAGGGAGCTTCGTAAAGACTAAAAATTGTCGATTTTGATCAAAACACACCAAAAGGCGAAATGGCACAACAGTGTTTACTTGGCAGAAGTGGACAGTCTCACTCGACCTCTTTTTCTACTCCAGTGTGTTTTATCCCGTTCCAAGGGGACCTGCTCCCTGCATGTGACTGGCATTCACGAATCAGTCACAGCAGCAGGGGGAACCAGGTGGTGAAAGAGCCTTAGCCATATCGCTTCCGCAGAGACTGAGAAGGTATTAGTGGCTCTGGAATGGCGACCGCAAAAGGAGCCAACAGGAAACAGGGTAAAAAGCAGCTGAATCAAGATGGCATTATCCTGGCAGGCTCTGTCAGCTACCATCCTGAGGATGACATCATTGTTTTCTTAAATGATTATTATTAAAAGTGTTGTCGGCTCCAATGAAAATAAATCCCTAGAAATTGCTAACTTGATTAGGATGCTTGTTCATTATGACACTTAGTTTTGACTGCGAGGCAAATTTAACACTATGGAATTATAAGATGCAGAAATCTGAAGAATTCTTTTTCTTTTTATTCTGCTTAGGTTTGGTACATGGACGGCTACCATAACAACCGCTTTGTTCGGGAGTACAAGTCCATGCATGACTTCATGACGTCGGACAACTTCACGTCCCACCGGCTGCCTCACCCGTGGTCGGGGACGGGCCAGGTCGTCTACAACGGCTCCATCTACTTCAACAAGTTCCAGAGCCACGTCATCATCAAGTTCGACTTCCGCACCTCCTCCATCAGCAAGTCCCGGCAGCTGGACTACGCCGGCTTCAACAACGCGTACCACTACGCCTGGGGAGGCCACTCGGACATCGACTTGATGGTCGACGAGGGGGGCCTGTGGGCCGTCTACGCCACCAACCAGAACGCCGGCAACATCGTCATCAGCAAGCTGAACCCCAACACGCTGCAGATCATCAAGAGCTGGACCACCAACCACCCCAAGCGGAGCGCCGGCGAGTCGTTCATGATCTGCGGCACGCTCTACGTTACAAACGGATACTCGGGAGGAACCAAGGTTTATTACGCGTACTCCACCAACTCCTCGACTTACGAGTACATTGACATTCCCTTGCAGAACAAGTACTCGCATATCTCCATGCTGGACTACAATCCTCATGACCGTGCCCTCTATGCTTGGAACAATGGCCACCAGGTGCTCTACAACGTGACACTGTTTCACGTCATCCGCTCAGAGGAACTGTAACGGAGGAGGATTCAGTAAGGATAGATAAACATTGTCCTTGGGAAGAAGAGAAAAAGAAAAAACAAACTCATTCTATTCAATCTCTGACAGAAGAGACCGTATCGAGAACATCTTGTTGAAACAAAGAACTTGTGAAGGACTGCATTAGCCGTGAATGCAAAATGCATTGAATGTGTACATGAACACAAATCTATCATTGAAGTGTTTCATTCCAAAATTAGATGTTACTACTGGAGAAATACTGCAATATTATTTATCTAAAAAAAAAAAAAAAAGAAAGATAATTGAAAGGAATATTAAGGTTTTGTAAATAAATGTCTCAAGATGACTTTTTGATTTTAATTCTGTGTTTTATTTTGATAGCTGCCTTTAATAGTGGTATATTAGAGGCATTTTTATTTTGGAATGAAACTCTTTAATCGTTTGTTGTCTAGAAAAAAGATGATTGTAAAAATAGAAAATATATTAGACTCAAAATAGTAAGAACAGATGCCAATAAAAGAAAATACCACGCCTTTTTTTTTAATATAAGCAGATATCAACCTAAGGTCATTCCTGTGGCTCCTCCCAGATGAACTTTTCTGTGGTCAACAGGGGAAGGTCAGGGGTCAGGGGGGTTCCTGGAACAACGACTGTTGGCTACAAACTGTAGGATCCTCACCCTGCCCAAGATCCCACGGATAACAGTGGAATGTCAGTCCAGTCAGAGGACTGGGTATCCAAGAGGAAGCAGGTCTGTCATATAATTTTTATCAAAGTACAGTAGCAAATCTAAAGTCCATAGAGAAACAATAACATCTACTAAAAGACCTGAAGGCACTGACTGTTGATCGCGCTGTTTTTTTGATCTGATTTTTCCGTATCAGTGATTATGTGTTGAAACGGATTTCTTTGCATGATTGTTTTCTATAACTCCAGTCTGCTCTGCTGAATGTCCTTTGCTGTACGATACTACGAATTTACGCGAAAGGGAGTTGGAAGAAAGTGAAACACAATTCAAAGATTTAGCTAATTTTTTTTATTTTTTTTTTAGTTGTCCCCCGGCTTCTCCCTATGTAACATCTGCTTCTTTTGCTTCTGTTTCTTTGCCTCCATTTTAAATGTTCATGTACTATTCAGCCGCTGGTCTCCTTGTATTTATTTTGTTAAACTGTCAGAGGAATCTAGCTAGCTCACTAATCAATGAAGTAAAAAAAAAAAAACTGAATTTCTGACGTGATGCATTGTTGGTAAGGGAACCTGGTTCGCTTATCCTCATTTCACATGAGCCAGAAGTGGTCAGAGGTTTACATTAAAAGAATAATCCCATCTCATAGCCTGTATCCCCCCAGCCCCCACTGCGAGTGGAGCGTGTTTGTTAAATGTACGTATACCCTTGCTAAAAACAAAAGCTTTTCACCCTTTTTGCGCTTTGCTGGACAATGTATTGTATCTGAAATGAGATGGTCTATGAATCGTGTCAATAAAACAGAGAAATCTGATTCTCGGGTTGTTGTTTTTAAAAGTTACGGGCACCTTTTAGACAGCGTGTTTGGTTTAAATTGAGGTTCAAGCTCACATCAAATAGTGAGAACATCTTTTATTGCAATATTCTTTGAGGAGCATCCTAAAGAGTCATAAATAGTGCAAAATACTGAGTGTGTGTACAGCAGAAAATGCTAAATTCACTTTTTGAAGCGAGTGTGAGGAAAATGAAGGTCTCAACAATTACACGTTGTTTCTGCTGGCTGTGGTAAAGCAAGATATTGTCATATACTGAATACTTCACCTTCACATGCTGAAACAGAGCAATCATCTGTTTCAAGATCATTACGTTACTACATTTGTTAGATCTTTTTTGTCTAAAAACATTCCAACTTTAATCTGATTAGAGTTAATTTTTCCTTTACTAGCCAGAACGTCCTGTTGCAGATGATTGGAAAACAATGCAGTAAAAAATGTTTTGTGATAAAAAATTGAAAATGATATGCTAATTGGAAAAGGATTACTTGAAAAGTATCTGCGAGTGTCGTTTGCGCCAAAACTATGTTGTTTTATGACCAAAAAAATGCACCAAATAGCAAAAGTTGCAGTCAAAATTATAGTCATATTATTGCAGTTGTACTATATTTGAGTTTGTCCCTAAAAATGTGTCAGATCATGTCCTCCAGATATTTAGAAAATATCTACACATCACAATATAATAATATGATAATGGTTAGCTATTAAATTTTTTTTCCCCACATATTTATAACCAAACTAACAACCAGTTGCTACAATCTTATTATTAAATCGTAAGTAGAGATGATGCCCACCAAGAACTGATGACTTGACGTAGGGAAGACATCTGTGTGAAAATAAAGATGTCATCTGCGTATAGAAATAACTTCCCTGAGCAAATGGTGCGTTCTTTGTACTCAGAACTTGCAGTTCATAGGTTGTCAGCCCAGCCATTGGGCCGACCGATAATAGTTAGCACCAAAGCAAACAGCAACTGATTTCAACATCCAACTGTAGCGTTCTTAATTTGGACATTTCACATGCAGAATCTCTGCTTACGGCTGATAAAATCGGATTGCAGAATGAGAAGTTTTTCAAACCTTAATATTTTTACAAGTAGTTTCAATTAGTTATTAGTGAAAATTCAAATGCTTTTAAGCAGCATTGGCAATCTGAACACTGCGTGGTAGTTATCAGCAACTAACTTGATGTCAAGGAACTAGAAATGATGGATGGTTAGAGGCAGAAAATGAATATGGACGAGAGGGTTTGTAGAGTTCAGTCAAAGAGATGAGTTCCAATAGTGTAACAAGAAAAGGAAAACTGCCAAACAGTTCAGCCAATTGTTATCTAAAAAGCACTTGACTCCCTCCTGAATTCAAAAAATGTTTGTTCGATTAGTCATCAGATTAGTCACATTTTGAATTTCTTATGACGTTCTTAATTTAGTCTGCAGTTCATTCTGAACCTGAGGTATCGTCTCCCTGCCTCTGTGCATTGTCCGTTTATTTTACTTAAGAATACGGAAATAATATCCCTGACCCAGGGTGGGTTGTAGTCTTAAAAGGAACATGTTTTCTGTCTCTTTAAATTTGATGTTAAACACTTCTTATACGTATGTTTTGTAATGATCTACCACAAACAAGCCACAAGGGCTTTCTTGCTCTTCCTCGCTTCATCTGCTTCTACTTTTTGAAGCCAGACCGCCTTCTTTTTGCTCACTCAACAGTTTTACCATCTTTGATTCGCTCTCCATCACCTCAACTGCCATCTTTCTTTTTCCCCTTCATCATTCAGCCAGTCAATCGTTCACGCTCTTTGTTGCTCCCTCCACCCCCCCCCCACTGTCTTTCAGTCCTTTGATGTTGCAATCGATGAATAAATGATTGCTTCTATTTTCACTCTGAGTGCTCACCTGACACAAACTGATCTATTCACCAGAATAAGGGGGGGGATATTAAAAAAAATGTTTTTTTGGAGACGGAGAGAGAAGTAAACTTGCACGCAGAAGTAGTGTGTTCCTCAGAGGATCTCACTGCACATGACACAGCGAGCTGTCACTCAGCAGGGGAATATATTTGCATCTTCAAGCAGCGAAGGGCGCATTGGGAAACATATCAGCGCTGCCTGTAGCCTGCATCTCTCAGCAGCCACATCACAACCTCATACACCCTTGGATTTGACAGTTACACTTTATTTCATCATGGTGCATGTTGGCCCTCTGTGGCAATTATTTCACACTCGCCCAGGATTTCTTGAAAGCAACGTCGGGTAATTAGCTTGTGCATACCTTGGCCTTTCGCTGCTATCGCTGTAGCATTAATTCTGAGACAAAAGGAGGAAGGCGGTGAGGGGTTTGACCTCGCAGTGTGGGGCGCCGTACGCCTCAAAGTTCAAGATTCTGTCAGGAATAAAAAGTCCGAGTGCTACAACCAATTACAGATTCTTAACATTTTATGAACACGGCGCTACATTTTGACAGATTGTCAGGAAGACGTTTCTTAAAACATGAATAAGCACTGTGATAATCTAACTAAATATTTAGGACTTTTACCTCTTTTTAAGTCTTCAAACGTTTATTAAGTCTGACAAACTTGCTACTCAAGTTGATCATCCAAGAAAGAGTTGGTTACCGTACTTCTTTGCCTAATAGTGCAAACTCTGGAAGACTGGATGAAGAGACACATCAATTTTCAAGTTTTGCCAGAGATTATCCATTGGAAATACGTTGAAAGCCACCGTAGCACAAGGATATTCTTTGACCTAAACCAGGTATTTCATTCCAGTCTTCAGGACTGCACCTATATCTGTGTGGTCGGGTTTATTGTACCACTGCAAGAAAAAGCTTCACTGCACTCTCAAGTCTTTTGCAGCAGGTTTTTCTTCTGGGTGTTCTTCCAGGATTGGCTTATATTTGGCTTCATCCGTCTTCCTATCCACTCTTTCCAGCTTCCCTTCTCTTAACCCCACAGCATTACAGTGATGGGTTTGCTTTCTATTGTGGTTTGCCTGTAGCCCAAAAAGTTCTTTTTGATTACATTGGACCAGACCACCTTCCTCCATGCATGTTCTATATGTGTCTTAATCTCGTAGAGGGAAATAAAACTCATAAGCACTTTCAGTTTCATCATTTCCACTCTCTAATGATGTAAAGTGATTCTGTTTCTGATTACCATGGTACTGTGAGCTGCTTCTTCGCCTGATGTTCACATCAAATTGTCTCTTTCAATTTAATATAGCCAAGTTTTGGTTGGTTTTGTAGTTCTGTCATTCTTGTTACATCCATGTAACTACTCTGGAAAGTTCCTCTTTTCCAGTCTAAAGAAATAATTACTTCAAAACACACCAGCAACACCTGCATGCTTCAAATCACAGCGTTTTATTTAAACAAATATCAATGTTTTTTGAACATGAAAAAAATAACCTGTGCTTTCAATTAGTTCTATTTAACCTAATAACGCAGTTTTTACTTTTTATTAAGATGTAACCCGATTCTTAACCATCCAGGGAGCAGAAGCAGTCATAATATATCTCTGGCCCCGAGACTGCAGCAATCACTGTGAGTACTTTCAAATTAAATGCAGTATGACACTTTTTTTTTTTTTTTTCAAATACACTTCCCTTTATTTGGGCTTGTTTCAAATATTTTCTCTCCAGATTCATCTCACTGGCCCAGAAAGAAAGCAGAAGCGATACCCACATTTTTACTGAGGCACAGGGCAACATCGGAGCAAAACCTATTACAAGCCAAGCGTGGACTGGAATAACAGCCGATGATAAATCAATGGGACAATAAAGACGGGGTCTGAGAGAGGAGAAACAACAACGTAAAGACAATTCATTTTAATTACAGTGCAATAAAAAGGCAAAGCAAAAATAAAGTCAGATCCCCTTTGTGATTCTCAATTTGGCAGTAATATTTACAATTGCGTCCTTGTCAGCAGTTCAGCCACCTGCTCACTCACAAAATGTCCCCTCATTAGCCTTAGCATTAATGTGTGGCTCTTATATGGGCGTACATACACATTATACGAAGCTGAAATTACTATAGATACTCAGAGCACAAACCAAACTATGCTGATTTTTCATCATTTTGAATGTAAGACCGAGACTCTTGTTTTGACTTGTGAATGCTGCTGAGCTCAAGGGAGCTATAGACATGTGGACTGTTTTTTAAAATGATTTTTAATGTGAGAAGTGAGGGATTCTTAGCCTGTCAAAGGGAGATCACGTAGCTGGACTGTGAGCTTTGCAAGGTTTAAAGGTCAACATTTTCCAATAAGTTCATATTTTCAGCATAACACTTGGGAATCGGCATTCCGTTGTTAATTGGAAAATTATTTTTGGCGGCATTATTGCGTCGTAAACAGAGGCTGGAGCTCACAAAGAGCTTAGCATGCCGTTTCAAATCATTATCTTTCTTGAAGCTTCGGAGAGAAGAAAAGGTTTTCCATTATTACTCTCGTTATTTTGAGCGTATTCATGTTAGTTTAATAAATGAAAATATGGATTTACAATTTGTCCTCTATTTGGCTCAGACACAGGGAAAAAAAAATCATAGCTGCAGATAACTAAAAAAAAAGCAGAGATGACTTAATTCTATTACTAAGATCTGCAATTTGGGAATATTTAGGTCTACAAGAACAATACAGGATGAACAATGGAGCCAACCAAGGTTAACGCTAAAAAAGCAAAGCTAAAAAGACAGAATTAGACCGAGCCCGAAATAAAACCAGGGTAAATATTGGAGATGCGCTTTAAAATTTGGAGGGAGCTACCAAGCTCTCAATTTTGAATCAAAGGATTCAAAATCGATCCAGAGTTAGCTTCATAAATGCTTGACAAGTAAGTATTTCTGCTTGATTTGGTATATTTTTTTTAATTAAAAATAACCACTTTTATATGGTTATGGTATTACTGTTGATGGAAGAAGTCTAATATTACACCTTTGGATCAGAATTAAGTGCATTTACATATGGTGAAATTATTTCATTGTGCGCCTGTCAGAAATGAACAGTAAACGAAATATTGTGAAAGTGTTTACAACACTTGCACTTGAGTCAGCTGTTTGTAATCCTAGGTATCATAAAGTGGTATTATGTATATCACATAATAGCCTACATGTAGGTTATTTTGTAATATATTGTCCCCATTTTATAACACATCAGCACTGAAAAATGTGCTACATCTTCAGAATGTATCTGGTTGCTGATTCATTTTCATGAGTAAATATTGAAATTGCAATATTTCGATATTGCAATAGCTGTACGTTTTTAGTACAGCTAAAAACGTTTTGTAACTATTATAATAAAAATATAAAATCTTGTCACGTAATTTTTGAAAAACAAATCTTCTAGAATTAATTTTTTTCCTGTCAACTTCCTGTTCACACTCCAGTCCAGTTGGTGGCAGTAATGCACCTTTAGAGTTCGTCAGGCAACCGCTATTAAACACCAGAAGAAGATCTACGAAGCCGCTGAAGCCCACGAAAGATAAACAAAAGGTGCTTTGTGTGAAATGGTGGGAAAAAGTACGATTTTTACGGAGTTACTGGTTCAGTATCACATTAACGTTAAAGCAATGTCCTGGCAGAAAACCACAGATGACGCCACGGCGCTCGAAATCACGGTAAGAATGCTTTTTGCAAAATGGCGACTTTTTGTGCCACACAACCATCTTCAGCAGACTGTCGTGGAGGCGGGGGGTGAGTTTTTATTATTATTATTTTTTAAATTTAAAATTACATCTGATGTCGTGAACGCTTACAAATACTGGCATGTTCTTTTATTTTTTTACAAAATAGCCTCGCCTCGCATTGGACCTCGCGGCCTCCGTCCTCTGGAGTCCACGAGGACGAAGCGAAATGCAGTGAGTTATGATTTCACTTTCACTGGTGAACAATCAGATATTTCAATGCAAAACTGATCTCCCGGCTTTTTAATATTTGTTTTTGTTATATGACAGTATAACATACTGAGTGCGTTAAGCGGAAGAGCTCCACATCATGGCGGACATTATCTCCAATATGAAGGTGGAGAGACAACCACATCTCAGATGGTATTCGGAAGAATGATAAGGTGGGATGAAGCCGGTATGTTTGATTATGTTCTTTCACTGTATTGATTCTTTATATCACAATGGCTGGATGTCATGTGCACTGAGTGAAAGAGAATATCTATTTATTTTATGTTTTAATTTACATTTATTTCCACAGACACTTCACAGTGCAGCGGGCACATCCATGTCGATCTCCAAGCAAGCTCTGATATTCATGGAGAGGACAGAGACGCAACTGTGTGTAAGTATCTAATAGTTTGGAATGTGTGTGGCATTTCTTGCTTCAATATTGTTTATATGCATAATGTGATTATGCTCTTTATTGAATTTTTTTCCAGCTGCATCCAGGACCTACTCTGAGTCATTCAGATGATAAAGAAAGTAGCTGGTAAGATTTTTTGAATCTAGGGCTGTTAAAGCTTTTTTTTTTTTTTTTTTACCAACAACTGACATTATGCTGCATAAAATAAAAGGTAAATAAAATTTATGATGTGCAATGGGGAAAACAAATTGAAACGGAGCTAATTTACGCATTCATAAGCAGCAACCTCTGATCTTAAATTCTCCACACACCATGTCCTCTCTGCTAAAATGGCCAGGAATCGGACCGACGCCCCGACCTCTGACCTTCCTCACATGTGTCCTGCCTGATGCTCCACGGATCGAGCATCAGGCAGGGGGGAGAGGACACCTCCCTCTCCCCCCTGCTGGTCGCTGTGTGGTACATTCCTCATCAGAACCCATGAACTCGCATGTCAAAACTAGTCGCATAACATGCATGTGAAATGTCACCCTGTGGAAAGCAAGAAATGAAAATAGCTAATCTACTGGCTTCACATGTTACCTAGATAATGCTGCAAACCTTATCTAACATAGAGTAACTGTAGCTGCTTTTATGTTAGCTTACTAGCTATTTATAAATCATAAAAAGAGTGGAACGTTGCAATATAAACTGTTTTTAAATGTAAAGCATATTGTTTATCTACCGATGCCATAGCTGAACATCCTCCGTCATGGAGCCATGCTTACTAGTCTCCTCTGTGTAGAATATGGGGAAATTTTTCTGCCATAATTTGAGAGCACACATTTTCAGTCTGAAAGCAGGATTTTATGTCTTTTGTTCTCAAAACCTTTAATACTTGTGCTTACATTTTCAGTTTAAAAGCAGGACTTTATGCGTTTCTTCTCAGAACTTGTAATGATTGTACTCAAAACTTCTGCTCTCTTTCAAATATTCACTGGGCTTTCTCAAACCTTTCCCCTCGCGCTCAAAACTCCGCTACCCACACCCAGTATAACACTTGCGTCCTATTGGCTGAGAGGTTGCCAGGCGACAGTACCTTTCTATTCCAAGCAGAGAGGTTTGCAAGCAGAGATTTGATCCGAGCAGAGACAAGTTTTCAGCGCAAGGCTGCACCAGTTGCGTTTTTAGATATGTTGCATCCCATTATTACTGGTTAATGTTATGTTTCTTTATATGATATAGCCCTGTTTTTCCACAGCGTATTGTATATTTAACATCTAATCGACCCTTGAATTGGTGACAATTTCTAGAATCGGATATGAAGACTGCAATAGATGAACATGGATGTTGGACGGAATGGGAGAACCCAATGCTTACACGGGACAAACTCTGCCACTGTGCAGCCCTTACTTCTTTTTTTTTTTTTAGATAGAAGTATGAAAAAACTAGTACTACTACAATGACTAATAAACACCAAGCAATATTCACTACTAATAGCTAGTTGAAATTAGCACTCTAAAAACTAATTGAATCTACCTGAATTGGACAAACAAAAAGTCACAACTTAATAAAACTAGACTATTATGAAAAACCCAGAACTAACCAATGAGACCCAAACTTCCCTCACTTAGCTCCCAATTCCCTCTGAAATATAAAATATCCAGAGATCTGTGTTGAAGTTGACTGTGAGTAGTTTTGTCTTCTGTCTTTGTACTGGCACTGATGTGATGGAGTCGTGCCTTTTTTTTTAAATGCATCCACAGTGAAACCTCTTTTGCTGGGCTCTCTTGTTCAGAGCTACTGTCCTGCTCAGCCAGGACGATAACGTCTTGTGTTTCTGATCCCTGAAGGAAGACAGATTTCTTTCATCTATAACTTCTCCAGAAAGTGGTACGTTGTTGACTTGGATAGTTTCCATTTTTGACTTCCTACTTCTAGACTCCTTAAATTGGAATTCTTCCCCTTTCTGGGTTAGATTTCTCTTTGGTTGTAGAGATTGATTCCTTTTCAGGGACCAGTGAAGCGTCTTGCTTTTCAGTATTTTCAGCAGAAATGTTTTTATCAATATGGGCATGTAACTCCAACCAGGCTTGGAATGATAGCTTTTCCTGCTTCCTCTTTCTCTTAGGTGGCTGGTTCAACCTTACTTCATCCAGTGTCTCCTGTGTTTCAGAAATAGATTCCATTTCAGTGACCAATGAAGTGTTTTCAGCAGAAATCTTTTGGTATGTGGGAGCTGGTTCATCCCGCCAACTTTCAGATGATACCATCTCCTTGTTATTGTTGTGATTCTTGGGTGACCATTTCTCCCCGTGTTCATCCACTGTCTGCTGTGTTTTAGAGATAAATTATTTTTCATTGACCAGTGGTAGAGCAGCGATCACAGTTTCCTTGGTAGAAGTCTCCTTTTCTTAGGAACCTGCCTGATCACCTTGTTTTTCTGAAACAAAACTATCCTGCTTTTCAACATTTTCGGTGGATGACTTTGGAGTCATGCAAAAGACAGGGAAATTGTCCCATATCACTGGTGTCTTCTTGACACGCTTACACTAAGAGGGTTGTTCATTGTCTGGCTGATCCACTGTCTCCTGTGTTTTAGAGATAAATTCTAGTTCAGTGTCCAGTGAAGTGTCTTGATTTTCAATATTTTCATCAAAACGATGCTTGTTTTCCTCAAACCAAACTTTGAACAGTACCACCGTCTTCTTGTTGCGCCTAAGCTTGGTTGGCTCAACTTCTCTTTCCACAATATTGTCGGATGTTTCCTTTTCAATAATAAGCTGGTTTGACGGCATTTTTGGTTCAGAATTGGAGATAAATCACTTTTATAGTAAATCAGTAAAGATATCACCTCAACATGAGTCTTTAACAGAGCTGTGTATCAAACAAAGTATGTTGAAGTGCGAGATGAATTCTCGGGTGAAATGTGTCAAGAACGTCTGCTAAACGGTTGTGATAAAATTTTATCAATACGACGAGCCTAAATATACTCCTGGTGTCACAAAATTCTCTCCAGGGCAAAGGACGAAGGTCACCAGTCTGTTGCAGGACAACACAATTAAACAGAGGACAAACAACCATACACTCAAACACAGACCTAAGAGCAATTAAGAGAAGCCAATTAACCTATCATGCATGTTCCTTAAAAGCCAACTCTGTGCCAAACAATAGAAATCTATGAACCTCAGTGATTATTTTATATCTACTGTATAAAAAATATAGATATTAATACATAATTTATGCACATGAGTGTAAACCTCTGACCACAAATATAACTGTGCTTCAAGAAGCAACAAGGACAGCTCTCTTCACACTTAAGTGCCCACATGTAGGGATGACACATGTGCTGCATGCTGTAAAGCATTTTTGGCTGAATGCTATGGATGGTCCTCTGCCAAGGTTCAAATCTTCCGTGTGTCCACATTCATGTGTGCCTTGTGTGGAGACTTATCTGTGGGTATGTATTGCTAAAGAGCTGTGCTGCCAAAATGTGTGCCATCTGTGTGCACAAGAGATTTCACACGCTCGTTCTAGTTTGAAGGCTGCGCCAGTGTTCCTCTCAGGGACATCGGCCAATCATCGCAGGGAAGCTAAAAGCAACATGCTCCAGCCCATTAGCCAGTCGCATCTTCACCACAGTCATTTTCAATAGTTTCCACATTGGAGGTGATGGCATTTTTCTTCTTTTGTGTGAAAGTCGAGAATTGTGTGTGGTAGAACACTATTCTTGCTTTAGGTGGCTTGAGAATCTGTACTTTTACTTTGTGAACAGTGATGAAAAAAAATTCAGACAAATCCTAATCACTTTTAAATCAGATTCGGTAATGTATGATTCAGCATCGTTATTTCTAATGATTATTTTAACTGTAAGCAATGAACTATTCAGCGTCATTTGCTTTGTGTGAATCAAACCAAATTATGGAAATGTTGCAATATGAAAAAAAGCAATTAAGATACTGTTGTAAAAGGTGTAAAGGAATTTACACCCCTTCAACGTCAAATCTTGTTTTGGGGGATTTTCTGTGGTAGTTAAAAACAAAATAGTGAATAGTTATCAAGCGGAAAACCATGTTTTTCCAAATTTTATTTCCCCCACAAAATCTGGAAGATTTATTATGATCAAGTAATCAGTTCTCCTTTTGATATCTGTAAATAAAATGCAACACAACCAATTGCCTTCAGAAAGTACTTTTTTAGTAAACATAGTCTGGCTGTAATTCAATCTCAATGTTGTTCTGCTGAAAGAAGGCCTTAAATAGCCTCGTTTGTAATTAGTGAAAAGCTAAATGGGTAAAATGTGGAAGATGATCTGCTCAGATTCAACAAAACTGAATTTCCTAGCTTCAGTACAAATTTGTGGCAAAAACCCCCCTGTACATTACAGCGGACGCCCACCAATTCACGGTTCAGTATTTGCTGATTCACCTATAGAGTTTTTTCTGTTGAGTGTAACTTCTGACTACTTTGTGGAAAATCTGTGTTGATTTTCATACAACATATCGAAGATATTTTGAAGGAAATGCAGCTTGGAAAGCTGAAATATCAAGTGATGCTTGACCCGCTGTTGGTTGGTTTCTGCAAAGCAGGCTGTACCCACAAGAAGAGAAATAAGGAAGATGGTAGTGCTAAGCCAGTTTCCAGTGTGCATATTGGGGAATGTTTTGTGGGTGAGCTATTAAAATGGGCAGTTCTGAGCATCCAAGGTCTTGACCAAAGTTGGGGAGTTAAAGTATCTCAGGTTCTTGTTCACAAATGAGGGGGAACGTGGAGTGAGCAATCAATAATAGGATTAGTGTGGTGCCTGTACCAGTCCATTTTGAGCTCTGGACTTCCTTTGCAGAGTGTCTGTGCTCTCCCCAAGAGACAGGGTGAGAATCATCTAAGTGACTTAGAGTCTGCATCTCTGCTGCCTATAATGGGTGGATGGATTCACTGTAAAATGATGTCACTATTGCATTCAAATGTCTGACTGTCTGCCACCTCCACCAGAATATGTCAATACCAGAATGACCTAATTGTGGTAAAGGCCTTCTCACTTACCAGGTAATGTCGAATACCTTCAATCTGGAAACCAATACAGCAATGTGGCAGTCCTTTCTACTCAGAGCCTACGGTGCAGGAGTCCTGCCATACTCAGTCTGATTACTTTGTTTCACCTGACAACCCCAGTCTCCAACAATAGAAGCAAAAACAGAATTAGATGGTCCTGGATCAATACCTCCAGGCAGTTTGCCCCTATGCACCAGCAATGTATAATTATGTTCTCAACCCTCCCTACTGAATGCCACGTACAGCCCTTGACTTACAATGTGAGTGCTACACTGAATGCATCTCTCCACACCTCTCATGACTTTTTTTCATCTTACTGACGATCATAATTGCGTTACTTGTCTCTGTCATGGACTTCTTGCCACAGTTTTTCCCTTACCGTCTCTTCTTCCGGCATTAAGAATGCAAATTGGGAGTGACAGAGTAATCCCGAATTATATCCATGAATGACAGAGTGAAGCAGTTTGGTCAAATGGAAGTGGAGCAGAAGATAGTGACTGAAGTCTAGGAGTAACTATGGCCCAAAATGAGTGGATACACACTCAGTTCAAGTGTGTATCCAGTGATGGAGGTGCCTGGGTTCTGTTTAGTCGAAATCTTTATTTTATTCTAAACTCTGTATGATATTGTCTGAATGCATGAAATTTGGTGCAGCATCCAGAACAATACAAACAGACCAATCAGACATGCAGACCAATCAGCATTGACAACCAGCTGATTTCAAACCAACATCTTACTGCTGCCTAAATCCATCCGATCCGTTCTCTTGGGGAAAGTACATTTACACGTACAATCTTCTAAAAAGATTTTTTTGTTATAATAGGAAGACACCGTGTAATCTTCTACTGCTTGATTGTTTGCAGAAACATGTATGTAATTTGTATTTTGCATATTAATTTGAATGAATGAACACATTGAGAAAACCTCTGCAACCACTTGTCGGCACCTCTACATCTAGGGTGTGGCATAAAAAATGTTGCTTATTTTAGCTGCTTCTGCAGCACAGCAAATAGCTCACAAGTGTTGACCCAATGTTGTTTTTTTTTCTTTTTTGGGGTAAAACTCCCCAACCTTTATCCCAACATTGCAAATCCAACATTTGGAATAAAGAAATAACCCAGCATATTTGCTGTTTGTATGTTTTGCATGCAGACAATCTATAAATCAATTTCATACCAAACCCAGAAATATTCACATATTATATAGCGCATCTCCCTACAGCAATACCTCCCCAACCCCCCGTTTCCACTCCCCATCTATAGCTGCCCCCAGGTGCACAGAGGCAGAGAGCAGAATGCAGAACAGAGCCGTGTGTGGTGACAGTGACATCCATCGCACGCAATGAATAATCAATGAACACCATCTGGTGCATACAACAGGGGAGCACCTCTCCAAATGTTTACTCCAGGATAGCTATTTCGATTCATTCCCACACACTGTGCTTCAGTATCCATCACCTGTTCTCTCATCCTCTTCCCTCGTTTTCTCACACAAATTTATACAGCAGCTGTACTACTCCCTTTCATTCTCTTCCTCCTTTAATGTCTACGGCCTGTTCCACTGCTGTTTTATGTCCCACTCTCCTACTCGACATGCTCTGCAGAAACCTCTCCGACTGGCGAGTCATGGTATCCCTCATTTGAATTCACCCCTACAATTCTCACGTAGCTAATAAAGTAACCCATTGCCCTTTAACGGACATTTGCCTTTATGATTTACAATGGCTCAGTAGCTTGTTAGAATGGTCTAAAAGTACAATAAAACTACTACAATAATATGTTCTAAAGGACACTTGGTTCAGGAAAATAGTTCTTCACTTCAAGGGTGCAAAGTTGTGACTCAACTTTTTTTATGCTCCGATGCCCACTTTCTTCACTTTAAAACTTTCTAATAGGTTTAAATATAAAGCCGAGACACCTTCCCTACAACCCTTCGGTGAAGAGGTACATTTATATTTCACATTTGCATTTGACCCAGTCTGACAGCAGACTTAATATGCACACACAGTATTTGGAAACGCTTTTCTTGCATGTCTATAACTCCACTCGGGCTTGACACGCGTGCTTCGCCTCCTGCATTTCATCCGGCGCCCACATCTCAGCTTGACATCGCCCTCCTTAAGCCCTTCCGCATCACCCATCCCTTTCATTTCCTCCGAACAGTAGCCTCTATTAAATTTGAAAAGTTGTAGCCGAGCCGCATTCTCTGATCTGCCAAATAGCGTTTTGTCTTGTAGTGTATTGTCAAGCTTATGGACGTCTGAACAGTTCCGACTACAAAGGCTTCTTTGAAGAAGCAAAGGACTTTTGCTCTGTTGTACTTTTTGTTTTATCAGTAACAAAACTATTAAGAGTCTTTTTATACTATACAACAATACGGTACGATATTCCTTTTTTGTAAGAAGTCTGAAAGTTGTCTTGCCTCAGAGAACAACCCTAAACTTTATCCTAATGTCCAACATTTCTCCCATCTTCATTGACGAGGACAAACTGAGCAAGTGCCATAAAACTAAATCAGCCAATGGTAAGGCATTGGGTGAACCAGTTGTATTTTTACATGCACACTTCATAGAAAAGTAAAACTCACCTTTCAAGACATTAGTCCCAAAGTGCTGCACATACAAACATTATAATAAACGTTACATATCAGTACATTTAATAGTTAGTTAAAAACAATTTGAATGGAGAGGAGTTTATAATGTTTTTGAAACAAAGTATTTTTGGTGTCACTCATGATGTTACGTGAGAATTAAAAAAAAAAGTTTCATAAAAATGTCATGTAACATAACATAGCAAACCATTTGGAAACCATTAAGGTTTTGTGTAATTGAAGATACGGTAGCTTTCAAAATTGTTCTAACTACTTATTGTTATTGCTACAAAATTCATATTTGATAGGAGAGACCAACACTAGGTCTTGCATAATTGTGACGTGTATGCAGACTTACAAATGGATTTAATGTTATTTTTCTTTTTACAAATGAAATCCAAAAGAAACATGGTGTACTTTTTGTATTTAATCTTCATTCTCTAGGAACCCTATACAATACAGCAAAATGTGCTTAGAATTCACCTAATAAACATTTCCCACCATTGTGTAATTTATTCTGTATTTAAATGCAGCTGTTCTGGAAAGGTTTCATAGATTTGTTAGAGAATATTATTATATAAACATCATAAAAAATTGAGAAAACCAAGGAACCCAACAGACAGCTCATGGATAAAGTAATGATGTCTAAAGCAGGGTTAGAAACATGTGGAAGGAGGTACTTTAGCCAGAAGAGACCAAAGTCGAACCTTTTGTTCCATGTTTTCTATAACAATGAATCAGTCGCTCCGATGACGGATCACTGGCAAAATCCACATGTTCAAAGAACACAATAAAAGAAGATTCTGACAGCCACTACTGCAAAAATAAAAAGAAAGAAATCCCTTTTTTAAAAAAACCCAGAAACCTTTGATATCATAGGCCTACCGCTTGGAAAGACATAACGTTTTGATCTTTACAACATGTTGAGCTAAGAGATCTATAGAGTTTTCTACAGGAGCTTCAAGTTATTTATAAGTAAAATGGATTGAAGATGAGTTGCTCGAGTCATTTGCATAAATAGGCTTAGTTTGCACAATCGCATTTCAGTCAAGACAAGAATGGCAAAACACAAAGATGAAATTACAGTCTTGGCAGTTATGACAGTAAGCTGATTTGTTTAGTGTAAGATTTTTTTTTTTCTTTATCTCCTTATCTTTCTGACTTACCCCTCCTGTGCGGGTTGTTTTTTCAAGTGTGACAAACTCTGTGTCGACTGTGTGCATTACCAGATCTTATGCGGCCCCATTTCTTTGTCACACTCACTTCTTCATCTTATTTCAACAATGTTTCAAAAAGCACTAAGACTAAGTTCATAACTGCCCCCCTCTCATCCTGCAACAGAGCTTCTGCTGCAGCAGCATCAGGGGACATTAAAGCACCTGCTCACCGTAAAACACAAAAACGTTTAAATGTGTGTGAGTGAAAGCGGTGACAATTGAATGCAGTTATAAAAGCATTTTGTTCTCAATCTTTCTGTTTCTTTTTTTTTTTGAGGCGCAAAAATAAACAGTTTTTGTCTCTTTAAAAAGTTCTGACACTCGGTTACAATCATAAGTGGAAAATGTCACTGCTAACTACGCTTCATATTGAACTTTTATCCTGCTTACAGAACTATTCAGAGAGCTCCCGCGACTCGACTCCCTTCAAATTGGACTTTTTTACTTAAATGTTTCAGCTTTTGCAGTAAATATGGGAGCTTTTTCCAGCTTAAGCAAAAATATTTCAAACGAGTTCTTGTCATCCAGGAAAATATTGCATCGCATTGCATTTAATATTTAAATGAGCATGATTGCTTGAAATGCTGCACTGTATACGGCTGGAATTTTGTATCTCCCATTAAAAAAAAAAAAGGACTATAATTCATTTTGCTTGGTGGTCCAAAAGGAGTCATTTGCTTTTTACGGAACACAATCCTATTAGAGAAACGGAAATGCACAGCCTCTCAAAGTGAATGTGCAAAAACTGTAGAGGGAAGAAAAGGCATCATTAGTCCTAAGGCTAAAGGGAGCACTCTACTAGCCACAGGCAAGTGCACAGGAAATTGTGTAACAGTTCATCAAGTCGACGTGCAAAAAAAAAAAAAAAAGCTTCCATTTCAGTCTCTTACAGAACCAGATGTATGTCTGAGTGGCGATTTTCAAAATGAAAATGGGTTTTGGCTTGCAAATGGTGACCTAGACTTAAGGTTATGAGCTACAGCAATGCAAAGATTTTTCTTTTTCTGACAGAATCTTTGATTAATAGAGAATGGATTAAAAAAAATGCAATAGTATGAACTGGCATGTATCTGCATGCATTTATCATTGCATGGCCTGTTTAGGCTGCATAGAGTGCCATCTGATTAGGCTGCATGGACTTCTACATTTATAGAACACCATTTATTAGGGAGTAGCACTCAAAATATTTTTATCCAGGCTGTAACATTTAGTTGAGTAATTACAAACAGATTTAATTACATTTACATTCTGGCATTTATTTATTTTTATCTTGCATATTTTCTTCTAAATGGAAAAAACATTTGTTTTTTAATGGGCTCAGTGCTTTTCTCGTGTAAATAAGATTTCTTTCATGATGTATTGGTTTATATGAAATTACGGCCATTAAATGATCGAATTGAATCCACCAGCTATGAATGTAGCTAATTTATTCCCCTACATTTGCTAAAATAATTTTACTATAATATATCTTAGTCATTTCTTTGGAATGAAAATCTATTAAATGTTTGAAAACTAAAAGGCTGCGTGGTTGTTAAAAAAAACAACACAGCAGCAGGGCTGCTTGCTTAAAGAATGGCTGCAGTGCTAAGCTCTTATAAAGGGCTCAGTCTGTTCAATAAAACATAGATTCACAATGCTAGTTTATGAAAACTATTAGAAATGAGTTTTTCTAGCTAAACTATTAACTAGTTTTGTGAAGGTAAACTAGCTAATAGTAACCCAGTTTTCTAATACCAGAAAACTAGCTAGTAGTTTTCTAGCTAATAGTATTAGATGTTTTAGGTAAACTAGTTAGGTAAACTAACAAGTAGTTAGTTAGGGACTAGTTAGTACATAACTAACTAATGGTTAATTACCACCAGAAAACTAGCTAATAGTATTAGGTAGTTTAGGTAAGCTAGCAAAAAGGCAGCATACAAAAAAGGTTTGTATGCTGCCTCATTTTGGTCTTAAGTTGTAAAATAAATTTAAAAAATCTTTCAGTTAAATTGTACCTAAAATCTTTTTTTTTTTTTTAAATATATACTGTATAAATATATTAATCTGCTCAAGTTATATGCAAATGTATATAGCATTTTTTGTGTTAGCATTTTCAGCTAACATTGCATTAAGGCTCTATGTCCCTGATATAAACATGTTTTGATGCACAACATATCAAACAGGGTAAAAACAAAATATCTTGCGAAGATTTTGGCTGAATGTGAATAAATCCTGTACTAAATATTAGAAATAAAAGTACTTCTAACTGTAATCAACTATTCCTTTTAATAAAAGGAATCCATGCTTCTGTTGCTATACCAATGTGCAATGATCAGCACCTTTCCCCCCCCAAGATAGTTATGTACTGTCACATATTTCAAAGTGTACAGCATATTGAGTTAATTCTTCTAGTATAGCAAAAGAAAAAGTGTAGATATATTAATATTTCTTTTTTAAATATGTTAAAATTCTATTGCATTATTTGTTTATATGCTACGTCACTATTAATTGAAGAAAGTATCCAAACAACATTTTGGACGTGAGAAGAGATATATAGTATTTTATGAAACGGATAAAAAGAGAAAGTTGGAAGGTAAGACCAAAGCCATGCCTATTAACAAGTCCTATAGGACTTATTGCAGCAGACAGTTGCCGTTTGACAGCAAAGGGCAACATTTATTAGATTGATAACTGGAAAATTCAATCATCTTCAATCCTGTGATGACAAAGTCACCTTGTTAAGAAGGCTGTGCCAGCTCAGAATAATAACGATAAAAGCTGTAGGTATTCTTTCTAAAAAAAGAAAAAAAATGTTTTGGCATAAATCTACAGCACTGCTAAATTTGGCAAACGCGATTAATCTCCTGCTTACTTGGACAATCATGAAGGAAGATTAACTTAAAGGTTAATAAAACAGCACAACATTAGTTAAAAAGATAGCTTTTTTTGTCTTGGTGAATGATGAAACGATCTGAAATGACACAACTGATGACACACCTTCAAACAGTTCCCAGTCAAATTACACCCAGATTAATGGACACCTTTGTGTCGCTTGTGAAAAATCAGTTGACTGCTAATTAGAGGTCAGCCTTTTCATGCAGAAGTTTAGGTCATCTTGATATTGTGTTAACATGTTAAATCAAGCAAAATAGCTTATCCTAGCTACTAAATTCCAGAGTTGATACTATTAGTGGTGTTGTTCAAGGCCATGTTTCAACTTTAGCCATTAGTTTTGTAAACGTTTTCAACAATTGAATCAACTTCAGTGATATTTCTAAACAAGAAATAGATTCATATGAAATAACTTCCAGGAGAATTTTCCCAAAGGGTCAGCATTATACATGCAGACCCAAATATATATGTAGGGTATCTAAACACACTAATATTTGGAGAAATGTTCTTTAAGGTCTTTGTCGCCATCAATACACTTCTAACATTTCTGGCTGGATATTTGTGCCTTCTTCTTGACAGAACTGGTACATTTCCTGGCAAGGACCAGACCTTTATCCACAGTTAGGAGGGTTTGATCTAAAACATGAACTGTTTTCTCTAACTCAAGATTGGTCAATGAGAGAGAGAGGTTCTCGTCCTACAAAGTGTATTTAAATACCTGGTTTCCAGAAACTACATCAGCTGGTGTTTTACTGCAAACACAACTAGCCCCGCCGCAGAGGGAGAGAGAGAGAGAGTATATCTGTATTGCTGCAGAGGAACTACAAACGCCACCCTCTGTGACCCTCTGGGACTTCTCTTTAGTGTGGCAGAACTCCTTGAAAACATCAGGGAGAGCTTGCTGAATTCACAGGGGTAAACTGCTGAGCTGTGCCTCCTTTGGCCTCTGAATACTGATCTGGCACACAGTGCTTCGGAGCCTGGCACACGAAAAGCAAATATGGCTGAAGGACGGGGGAAGAAAAACAGTCCTTTGTGCTTAGTTAATCCCAAATGTCCCATTGGTCTGAATTGATTTCAGCTTTGGTTCTTGGCTTGAGATTACGAGGGGAGGATTTTGCAGCTCCCTCGCCATCTGATTGCTCATGTTCTCTTGCTCTCTACGGGATGAAGCAATGCAGATGGTACCGGCTATGCAAGCACTAGATAGTAATGGGCCATCAGTTACATCGGCACAGCACGTTAAGTAGGGACCGAGAGGAATCTCAGTCTAGGAAGGGCTAATACGTTTAATACAAATGTACATGGAAGTTATTTGTAATAATCGTAAATATCTGCTCCGCCTCCTCTGTGTGCAGTGTGTTAGCACAGGACGTCCTAGAGGTGGAGAGAAAGTGGAAGCAAAAAAGCATTGTCACAGTCTGCTGAACATGCGAGGGTGGAGAATAGAATTTTATTGGTTGGCCATGAGAGTAACCCCTTTCTCACACCCCTTATAAACAAAAGGAGTGGAGATAAAGCAAGGACAAATAAATCCCACCCAAGATTAAGACATTGGGAAGAAGTTACGATATGACCTGTTCATTAAACTTAGAAAAATGTCCTATGCTTGGCGTCTCGGTGACATAATAGGTGAGACACGACATGCAACATGAGACACTGCAATGAAAGCCAGAACCGTACTCCACCGAGACAAGGTGAGATTCACGGTGATGGTGACGACAGGATCTTTTCTGGATTGGAATGTTTTTGGAAACATTGGTTATGGTAACAAGAAGCAACACGAGTGGGGTGGGGGAGGCGAAGGGGAGAAGTTGATTGCGGGAGAGGAAGGGACTAGGGGGCTGGCGTACCGTTGAGTGCTGGGGGGCAGGAGGCGGACGGACAGCGTATTGCAAGAAGGGGGAGGAGGTCTGACTGTACGCTAAACCCCCCCTTCTTTGTGCTATTTTGATCAATCTTGAAATCCACGAGCAGAATACTTTATCCTACAGATTTATTGTATTTCCCAGTCCATACATTCAACACTCGATGTGCGTTTGCAAGAAATAAAAATGAAAAATCTGGGTGAAGCAAAATTTTTCCATTTCTTTTGTGTTACAAACGTAATAGCTACAAACTACTTACAGTTAAAGTAATTTTGACTCCAAAACTAGAAACTTTAGCTTGTCATCTTCATAAAGAGACCAAGGTTTTGCGTGTACTCCAAATTGTTCAAGAACAGCAGCTGATTTAATTTGGGTATACCTTTCCAGGCGTTTTTGGTGATTTTGGGGGCGAGGGTTAAAGTTATTTACGATGTATACAATATTTTTATAAGTGAGGGTAACATAGTTAGTTGATTGTGCTATAAAATGGCAGTAGGTGCCTGTAAAATTCATAATACCCCTCTTTTAAGAAATAAACCAGGAAGTATAGATTGAGTGCATATGGGTCTTCCAAATAGACAGTGTCCCTGAGTATGCAGTCCAAAAATGATTGTAATTAAGCCACTCTTGCTAATTAGTTTTTTTTAATCGAATATTTTTACATAATGAGAAAGAGAGAGTGAAGTGCCAGTCTGTACTGATTGATTTGTTTGAGTCTGTCGATGTCCACCCACCTCAGTCTGCTGCCCTGGCATACAGGGCGCCACTGGCTACGACAAACTCGCACACCGTGCCACGTTAAACTGCGTGTGGTTCCGCAGAGTCATCAGAAAATGTCTGAAGGTGGCAGATATGTGGTTTAGAAGGTGAGGAGAAGGGAGCTAGGATCATCCCCTGCAGAGCTCTGGTATTGCTGACTACACTGGGTGTCAGACCACAGTGCTGCAGTCGCACACACTGTCAGCAGGTAGGTCATCAGGGGGGCATCCTCTGTCAGCTTTTCAGCCAGTAGGGCCGGCTTTGTGCACTGCAGAATGGAGAAAAAATGACCTGGGCTGAAGCCAGTGGAAGATGAAATGTCTAAAATAAGAGATGAAAAAATTGACTCATAGGCTGATTTAACAATTTAGGCTGTATTCACACCAGGTCATTAGTCTAGACTAGATTATTCGAAACTAGTAGAGAAAAATATATAAACAAATATGTTATTTGTGAAACCTTTCTTAGATTTATGAAACTTCATGGAAGGCTCATATTAGTACTTTTTATGCATCTGGAATGCATTAGAAACACTCCAGCTCCAAAACTACATGGGTTTGATTCTTAAATACTAATAGCTGAATAATTAAAACCATAATCTGATTTATGAAACTTCAATAACTGGTCACATTAGTTTTTTTTTGTTTTTTTTTTCCAGATGCCATTTGCTGGGTATCTTCTAGAGGCGTGCCAGTGTCACCCTGCAGTGAGAGAAGTAACTGGTAACGCACCGTTTATGGACTCAGAAAGATTTTTTGCCTGTCAAATGTCACCAATTTCGATTGAGGTTGCACATATGTGGTTTATGGGATTTTTCCCCCCACACAATGTATTTTAATTTATTTTCAGATACATAATTTCCTTTTGCAAATGAATCAACACAAAGCTTTAAACTTTTACAGCTTTACAGAAACTTAAAGAATCAAACATAAACCGGAGGTGCGCTTTTATTTTGAAAGGAACTTATAAAGGAGCTGCGTCGTATCCTGTGCCGTTGTGCACGTCAAACTCGAATGCAGGCTGGCATTACTGTATTTTCCGAAGAGGCGACTAGCTTTACCGTGGTGGCAGACGGGGGTTCCGATGCTGGCTGTCGGCTTCTTCTGATAATGCTGACACTACTGTACAGTAGAAGCATTAACGATGTTATGTTAAATATTAATTACCTCGGTGAGTCGCTGCCGCTCAGCTATCTTTTTGTCTGTGAAAACCTGCCTTTTCCTGCCTGGGATCCAATCAGAAGCTGAGATATTAAGTTAACTTCCTTTGGAATCAAACTTTGTACATGTGAGAGAGTTTGTAAGTTTTGGCCCATGGAGCCTCTCATACACCAGAGTTCGTTTGGAAGTGTGAGTGTATTCACACCTGCACAAAAGGTCCAGATCACTGGGGGAAACAAACTCAACCCCGTTTAAAATGGACCATATGTATCAGGTGTGAATACTGCCTCATTTCAATCTCAACTGAAGACCTTGGTGTTAGCAATACATCTCCAGACTGTCATCGCAGATCTTAATCAATTGAATCAATTCAACATAAAACGAAAACATATGCTGCTTTTTGCTTCTCCTCCACATATCCTCCAAGCTGTCGGACATTCATTTTTATTTAATTAAGACAAGTTAAGGGACACCTCTAACGCTGCCAAGGCTGAAAGCTGTCACTACTGCTGACCTTGCTTCGTATAAGAAGGGAAAAGATGGCAACACTGGTGACAGGTTGCTTTTAATTAGCAGGCTAGTAACAAGGAGGAATCCCTCTTCTTCTACAAAAAGCCTTAATAAGCAAACTCGTCACAGATCCAAGATTCTCCCATTAAAACTGAATTAATTGAAGCCCAGGCATCAAAGCAGGCAGCTGCTGTACTTTGGCCTACATACAGCGACTCTCAAAGGTTTTCACACCTCTGTTATAATACCAGGTTTTTGTGAAAGAAAATATTAAATGTCATATTAAATGTGATGCATATATGTTTCAACAGAGGAGCAAACCTTGTTTGGGGATTAAATAAATAAGTAAATCCCTGTAATTACTTGGCTGCATAGGTGTGCAGAACACAAAATACTTACAATGTTTTGTTGTATCACCTTTTGATTCAATTTCATCACTCAGTATTCCATCTGTATGTTCTGTCTTCTCTAATATTTATCAATTCTGCCTTGGTAAAGTTCTTTGGATCTCTCCAGTCCAAAATATCTATGCTGAAGTTACGTGGCAGAGTATTATGTGTAGAAAATGAGACTATCATATATCTTCCTCTTCATCCTTCTATAAGCATTGCTAGATCATAAGGCGGCCACCACCATGGTTTCCTGTGGATAGGGTGCTTTTGTGGTGCTTTGTCATTTGTAGCAAATGATGAAAACCTCTCTTAAACTATTGTCTTAGCTGTAAAGGAGCAAATATGCAGTCATTTGACACCTGAACTTCACTGCATCTTAATCATGTTCACTGTAGCTGATGTTACGTGTGTACCCAAAAAGATTGAATGTTGGCATTTGGCCGAAAGTTGAATAAAATAATTTTAGTCCAAACTCTTTGTCCGGAGGTGTGCACACATGTGCAGTGAAGTCATTGCAGCTTTTATATTTTGTTCATTTTTTTTATTTTTTATTTTTACCACAGTCACATTTGCCTGTCTCCGATTTAAATTGTTCAGGTTTTCTTTTGTAACATTACCTAACTTGACAAGTTTGAGGTCTACTGTATTGTTCATGGCTGAAAGTGAACGGGACTGCACCACAATTAGGCATATCATCGTTTTAATATAAACGCTTTGCTTTTAGTCAACACCGGTCAAAAATTGCTGGTATGGACGATGGTAGTCATTTCATCTAGTCAGCTGGTGTTTTTTTTTTAAGAGCCTGCCCTTTTCCAACAGGTTTCTATGGAGGACTTTCCAGATGGTTATACGTAACAAGCCATCTGGAGCATAAAGTAAGAGAAGGGGAAGGACTGACTCATCAAGAGGGTCAGGGCTCGACTTCTTCTCTTCACAGAGAGCATGGCTACATTCTCAGGGTGCTATAAGATAAAATGTACCTTATATACACCAAAAGAAGCAAATCACAGGGTCTTGTTAACAGCAGAATGTCCTGCACTAACACTGTTGACCAAGTCCTTCTGCATTAACAGAGAGGACCGTAAGGGTACATGAAACATCTGACTGTAAAGTCTGCCCTCTTAATCTGTCTCTGCATTTGCCTGCATATATATCATACCCCTTTATTTTTAGAGATGTTGCAACAATAAGTCTCCTTGGGTTTTATTTTGTTGGTTGTTTTTTAAAAGTTTAACTGGCTTTTGTATTCAGCCTCATGGAATTTAATACCTTAAAATAATAATAATAATAAACCCCCACAATATTTAGTTAGTTATTTAAATATGAAATCATTTAATTAAGTTTAAGGTAATTTTCCATACATATTGAAATGACTCATTTGATTTCAAATTCAAAACTACTTTATTGGTCCCAAAGGGAAATTAAATAATCGCGTTCTACTAAAGACAAAATATACGTTTATGTAAACTTAAGAACTTCTCATCTTTTTCAATGGTCATGTTGATTGTGCAGGTCTAAATACATTGTGTTTAGTATAGGTGGAGGGAAAAAATAGGTCTTTATATTGTAATCTAGACTTACTGCGTGGGAAGCCAAAGAGTATCCCACACCCTCCTGACTTAAAACTAGCACAGTGCTTTTTCAGTCAGTTCTGTTATCCATTTGACCCGAACTCAAAGTTACTGCAAAAGAATCACAACACTTTTCTGACAGGACCATTACATTTACTCCTCACCTCTCCACCGGGGACCCTAGCAAAAGTGTGAAATGTCCGTTCCGGTCCCAATGGATTAATGGACACTTTTCATCCATAAGTCAATCGGGCAGCGGACTGAAATTATTGCACTGAAAAATGGCATGTCACACTCTGCCTGTGGTTAACTTTTTAATCATTTCTTTCACTACAATAACGGGGTTGTACATTTTTTATGCCTTTGTCATTAAGCTACAGTATTGGTTCAGTTTTTAAATATCCTCATAAATATGAACACTAAAATTTTCCGTGGATACTTTCTCTGCGTCTGCCAGTCGTATATTTAGTAATAATTAAAAAAAAGCATCACAATTTTTCTCTTGTGCTCTACAGGGAACCATGACCAAAAACATGTCTTCTTAGCAAAAGAATCACATTTATTTGCAACATAGCTTGAAGCCAAAATATCCACTAAGAAGGAAAACCAAAGAGGCCAGACAGGAAATTGACGGCACATTTTAATGGCCTCACGAAGATGGAAGTTTCAAGCCGCAGGCACCGGCTACGGGACTGTCAAAGTGATACAAAGCAGACATATTTAATTGGAGAAGGTTCTCCCATAATATCTAGTTTTTTTTCCCTCCTTTTATAAGCTGCAACAGAGGGATCAAAAGCTAACAAGGCAACAGGCCTGTATTTATTTTCCACAGTTATATTTAACAAACCTAGATCATTACTCCTGCCGTAAAACAACACATTTCTGACATTTTCTCTTGTGATTTTTATTTATCTTCACCTTCCTCTATCACAGAAAATGAAAAAGTGTACCAAAAGTGGATACCAAGTTCAAGTAGGTATTTTAATTCTAACTTTCAGGATAAACACATGTTTCCTGTAATCCACTTATTGATTACAGGACTTTTGAATTTAAGTTTTGACAATGTCCTAACAGTATCTCAATAGCACTGGATCGTTTGTCAGCAGGATCAGGTGAGTAGATCCACTGCTCCTACTTAGAGCAGATCGATTCAACTCTATGACATTGACGATCAAATGAGTGACAACTTTGACCCTTAAGTCCACCTTTGTACATTATAATAGACTGAGGTGCAATGAAGATGAACCATTTGAACGAGCACTATGAAAATGTTTATTGAACACACAGCAAGCAAACCACCAAAAACCTCTAGAGTTCTATGCGAACAGTACCTTGCGAAACTACATCATGGACTTTTTAAGTTTATCTTTAAAATGAAAAAAAAAGAAGCAAATAACTGAAGTGAAAGGAGAATTATATCTTATCGCAAAATGTATTCAATCCACTTCCCTTAATCCCTGAATTCAGGTTTTTCAATCACTTCTATAGCCAAAGATGTTGAAAGTCCAACACCAAGGCACACAGACTTCTTCTACAAACTGTTTGTGAAAGACCCAGCCACTTTAAAGTGGTTATTGAATTTCAGTGGGGTAGTGTTATAGGATTTCATCTGTGAAATAACTCCCGCAGTGATATTTTCTTGCTCCCTGGTATTTTACATTCAACTGCTAGAGGTGTTATGTCAAAGTGAAATGGACTAAACAGGACAGCAACTCAGCCACGAAGCGGTAGGCCAAGAAGAATCACAGAGTGTGGTCTGTGTAGAGGTTGCCAACTTTCTGCAAAGTCAAGGGGTGCAAGACTTCCAAACATCATATGGATTTTAGACCAAACATAATATGTAAGAAGCTTCATGGAATAGAGTTTTATGACTGATCACAACATGAAGTGTTGAACACAGTGGTGTAGAGCACATCACCATTTGACTTTTAAACAGAGATTTGTTTTTTTTTTTTTTTTAGAATGACAAATCTGTCTCTGTCTAGCAATTCTGTAGAGGAATCTGGGTTTGACATTTACCAGATGATGATTTCCTTACTCTATTCTGTCACGTTTAAAGTTTGGATTATGGTGGGGAGTAGTGATTAAGGACTTGGGACTGCCTTCTAGGTTCCAACGTAAGGAACTCTTTTTGCTTTAGCACACAAAAACGAAACGAAAAAACAGAACTTTGTGGGAAAAGTGTGGGTTGACAGTGTACAAAGCAAAGTCCATGCAAACAGGCATGACTGACGCGCTCAGAGCCTTGAGCTCAACTCAACAAAATGCATTTAGAGCAGAGACTGTAAACAATGTCTTCTCCATCATCAGTCTCTGATCTCACAAATCTCTTTCTGTGGAAGTATGGTTAAAAAAAAAAACTCAACGCATTCCTACTTGTAAAGAGTAGTTGGAACTGTTATTTACGCAAAGAGTAGACCAACATCTCAAACCCATATGCAGTAGAGTATGGCATACATTTCTCTTGAATCCCTGTAAATCCAAAAACCCTGGATAAAATCCCATGCAACCAATTGCCTTCAAAGATTACGTCACTTACCATCCCTACGCTGAGACATGGTGGTGGCAGCATCATTGCTTTACCAGAAACATGAAAGTATGTCAAGGTATAGTCAGAAATTAGACAAAAATATAGTCAAGCAATGGAAGAAGATTTATTGCAGGCTGCAGATGACTTCACTCTGGGGTGAAGATCCACCTTCCTGCAATATAATGACTCTAAACATACAACTGGGGCTGCAATGGGATAGCTTAGATTAAACTATGTTCATTTGCCCAATTATAAGTCAAGATGTAAATCCAGTTTAAGAAAAAAAAACTTCCCAGATTCTCCACATTCTATTTATTCTCATTCCTTTACTTTGCAGTTCAAATCTTCCATCCAGCTGCATGCTCGCTGCCTGCATTCAGAGTTTATTTCTTGGGTATGTATTTCGTGTCACTTTTTTTTTGTCATCTCATATAAAAAGGAATGCTACATTCTTTATCTACATATCCAACCTGTCACTATGTGAGGTTGCTTGGCTTTGCATGCGCTGCAGTCTAAGTCAGAAACCTAGAGAAGACAATGACGGATACACAGAGCAGCTAATGCACCAATAGTTTGACAAGGTCACATTTTCATTTTTCTAAATGAGGCAACTGTTTGGCTTCAGATAAAACAGGATCCTGATAGCTGATTTGTTTGTCTCATCTGTCACGGTTTGCTGGAGCAAAACAAAGCTGTGGACAGACTGCGACATTAATCAGGGCGACAAAGTCATGAACGTCAGAATTGTTATAGGGGAGACAAGTAGAGCTGATTAAAGAGGGTTGTTAAGAGAAAACAATAAAGGAGTGGAATGATTTGTGAATACACCCTGTTGTATGTTCAACTACATTTTAACAGAGCCCAATTAGTTACTTTCATGTCCTACTGTTTCATTCTGTTCTTATTTTTTGCCATTAAGAACCAAACTAAGCATGGGATGAAGGGGAAAAAAAGTCTAGAAAAAGATGCTGTAAAAGAACCTTAAGAGAAATATTTGCAGATGATCTGTGTAGGGATGCCAACCAAGAGTTGACAATCAAAAAAAGAAAAGAAAAAAGAACAGAAACCTTGTCAAGTCAGACACATTTTCATAGAGCTAGATCTAGCTGGCAGCTATGTGAGCGCATTAATATGGGTCTAGCAAGTGCAGCAGAAACATTTGAGTTAGTTTGCTGTACTCTGGAAATAAAAACCCTAAAAAAAAAATACATCAGCCAGAAGCAAATGAGCTACGGGTGTTTGAAGAAGATATTTCAGTTAAAAAGCCGACGTGAGAGGGCGATTAAAGCAACATATTCTGAAACTCAAAATTGTTTCACTTTACAATTTGAAACATCTATATTGTTTTAAAATGTTAGTCATCTGTGGAGATGGTCAGAGTTACCATCAAACATGTCAGAGTTTTATGGTAATGTCCTAATGGATATAGAAATATACATTGATGATACGGTAAGTAGATTATATAAATTATCAAAGCACATCAATTGGTGTAATGCACTCACTAGGTTCTTGACCTACAACTGAAATGACAATCCCGTAAAGGCTAAGCAGTTGTTTTTTGACAATTATTATATAAATGTGCAAGCAGGAAAGGCCTGCTCTCCCCCTGCTCCTGTCTGTAGAGAGAGGAAAGTATCTGTTTACCAGGGATTGTTTCGCCCGCAGGACCACACAGAGAATAGCACTCTATAGACAGAAGACAAGGTTTAATAAACTCACCGCTACAATGATCGGTATTCACCACGGGAAACTGACATGAAGTAGGGATTAAATTCACAAGCAGACATTCATGAACACTTGAAGGCTGTGACAAAGGTTGATGGCAGAATAAAGTCAAAGGTGGCATCAAACGGTAATCAGTAGACAGCAGAGGTGGGAGGGGCAGAGCAGTGGAGCATCGTAAAACAGGAATAGTGAAGATCGTGACAGTTGGTACGAAATGTTCCTAAGATATTTACGAACTGACTTACAGTCAGACTAGGTTCCCCAATACCAAATCTAAAAAATGCAATGCGGATATATAATCCAGGTTGATCTGGATAGCTTTTTTTTTTTTTACCTTAATAAAATAAATCTTCGAAAACTGCTTTATGTATTTACGGACGTTATGTTCTTTTGGTAATAAAATGTATTTATGTTGTGAAATATTTAAATGTGATGAAAAGGTGAAAAAAAAACCATGCCATCATTACCCACCCTATTTCTTTCATTTATACAGGATACTCTGGAAATAATAATTTTTTATCTTTTGACCAACCTCTCACTGGCATAAACAGGTATACCAAACCCTGATGGATTTATGGGAGAAAGCCTGATTTGACATTCTTTTTCAGAACAAAGCTCTTTGTCTGTTTTCTAGAAGCCATTTTTATTATTCACCATAACACAAGGATTATCCCGATGAGTCAGGGCAGATTCATTCAAAGAAAAGAGCAAATACTGATTATGTGAAAATGACGTGGATACGATTGTCTCTTAATCTCTGCGTACGTGGGTACCTCAGTGACTGTACATCACAAAAGTGTCAATTTAAAACCGGAGAATGTGAAAAATGATTATTACGACTTTTTTCCCTTTTCTGCACACGTTACTGACTCATTCATCTCATGCGCCGTCTCATCCCGACTCATTCCTTCCCTCTGAGTTTCCTCCATTTCCCGTAATTAATCCAGTCCTACATTTTATTCCAAAACGATGAGTAATATACATCGCTTCTTCCTTTCTGAAACATTTCGCGCACTACACGAACTGGGAGACGGATTATTCGGGGAGCGTGGAGAATGTCTAGTTTAACGCGTGCATCAGAAAGCATATTTCATAGGGGATTACAAAGTGAGGTCAGCACACCCAATCTAATTTGTTTATTCTGTTTCATTTTCAGGGAGGCACATTTTCCTCCCTACATCAGCTGAGAAAACGGCGTAGAAGCCGCGGGACAGAACGAAGGGGCGGGGGCGGAAGGGTTTTTTTTGGGATTTCATCAAAGCTTACCATCTCATGCAGCACACGAAAGCTGTTTTATCATTTCCTGCTCCTTTTCTGACACATCGCTTGATGAAGTGTTTGGTTTCAGGGGAATGTGTGCCTCTGAACAATAACCGGTGGATGGCTGAGGTGATAATAACACCGAGGTCCCACAAATGTCAGCTCCCCAGGCGATATTTAGCCTCATTTCTGGGTAAGAATTTATTTTCCATGGGACGGTGATAATTCGTTTCAAAGCGCGCTGTTAATCGGATTTGCTCCCAAACACTAAACTGTGCAAAAAACAAAACAATAAAAGTCATATTTTTAATTAACAGTTCTTACAAAGACTTCAGTCACGTCACACGCTTCTCTCCTGTTGATAATACAGTTATGATCTATAGCTCATATGCATAAGTTAATCTCGGAACGCAGACAGATAGACAGGTGAATTAAGAGCTTTTCTCTAGCTCAGCTCTTTCTTTGTCATAAATAAACAAAACAGTATATGCATTCGTAAGGACCAATCCTCCAATCTGTCTGTTCATCTCTCCCTCCATCCTGCCTGCACACACTTAGAAATGTAACGTGAGACGGATCCCCGACACTAAGAGTGGAGAACCATGGCCTGAGAAAGAGAAGAGCTGCGTTTCATCTTGGCTGCTTCATAATTGGCCGTGGATCGCTTCAGTGCACACTGAAGACGCCAGCAGACACCAGGAGAATCGCAACATCTGCAAAATGCAAAGACGAAACCCAGACGAAATTCCCAAACCAGACACGTACGACTCCTTACGCCTGGAGATCCTGGCCATAGTTTTGCAACGTTCAATGCGTGGTTTAATTTTCAGCTTGCACTTACTACTAAAATGAAGTGAGTTGAGCTAAAAAGGAATGGCTTTTTCCTGACATCTGCATTTACCTTCAATAAAGCAGTTGCTTATTTAGTTCATTTTGAAATAAAAACAACCAATTTTTTGGTAGGTTTGCTCTATTATCAGTCAGTTACACTCAGATGATATTGTCTTCGGTTCAGTGAATCTGAGAGAATTAAAATTATTGTGTTTTGAGTTCTGTGTATTTTGATAAAAAAAAAGTCTGGATGAAAAATAAAAATATTTAATGGGTAACACTTTATTTGAAGGGATGTGCATAAGACTGACATGACTGTTATGAACATGAAATGACTGTTGTCATTCAGTAAATAATGACACTTTTTTTTTTTTTTTTTTACCCCTCCAGGGGGCCTTTTTGTGGGCTCTAGAGTCCCTTTTTACAAGTAGGCTGACAGGAAAGGGGGAAGGAGAGGGGGAAAGACATGCGGTAAATGTCGTCGGGTCCGGGAGTCGAACCCACGACAGCCGCGTCGAGGACTTGAGGCCTCCAAATGTGGGTCGCGCTATGCCCTACGCCACCACGGCACGCCCAAATAATGACACTTTTACTGCACAGTTGCTTTAAAAGTCTATTAAAGGTGCAAACTTTGCATTATTTGGTAAATTACAACACTTTAATGCAAAATGGCACTTCTAATGGACTTTTAATTCAGCTTTTAAAGAAACTTTGCGTTAAAAGTGTCATTATTTACCAAATTAGACTTCATGACAACAATCATAAACATTCATAAAGACTTCTTCGTGTTCATAACCGGTGTTATATCATATTTATGACAGTGTCATATCAGTCTTAAGCACACCCCTTCAAATAAAGTTACCAAGCAAGGTTTATCTTGATATAAATACATAGTAAAGTAGGCATGTGCTGCTAACCTTTTGTTTTGAGTATTTTGGGTTAAATTAAACTTGTTCAAATTTGACCTGTTAACATTTCAAGGGGTAGTAGTTTGAAAAGAAACAAGTAAAACATTAAACAGTGAAATGCAAACATCCACATCTTGTCATTTGCATGCAATCAGTTAAATTTTGTTTGTAGTTGAGCCTACTGAAAATCCTTCTAGCAGGACCAGGAAGCTTAAAATTGCAGCAATCTAATGTGCAAGTTATACAAACATGCATTACGTGTAAGCATTGAACCAAGAAGACAATAAAAGCGAATAAACTCTGTACCTCTGGGAGTAAATGAATTCTCTGTAACACTTCTAAACTAGCAAGATAATGCCAAAATTTCTGATTGGATCCGAAGTGTTTACTCTAGGAATCTGAAGATCACAGGTCAGGAAGGCTCTGGTTTGAGTGCAGTAATTGCCCACAACTTGTAGTGTTGTTATTTAGTGTTTAGTATCATACAGACTCCTATCTTTCAGCATGCAATTGTATCATAAAAATTCATATTTCGGTAGGATATCGTTAACCAATCGGCCTTTGTTTGACCTCCCAACTGCATTAAAATGAGCCAAGTGGATCAGAGTAATGTCAGATTAACAGATTTGCAAACTGGCCATTTTCAGGATTCCAGCCTCATAATAATAAGCCTAGCTTTATGGCTTAAGGTGCTGTTGATAAAGATAAACACAGAGCAAATGAGCTTAAGCTACGTCGGTTTTCGAGAGTTGACTCGCAAGAGAGAAGGAATGCAAAGTTGGTAAATGTAGAAACAAATTATCTGAACAACCCCCTACGTAGTCGGCGAGGATGTGCAACGTAAGTGCTTTGGTAAGTGTGCACTCGTTTCAGTTCATGCAAATGTCATCTAGTCCCTTGTTGCATTTTTGCAAAGTTGGGAAATTAGGGCAGGAAATATGTCTGATATCAGTCAGTTTTTCAATCTGGCTGAAGACTGTTGCTGTATGACAGACATGATCAGTTGGCAAATGGTTCTAATCCAATTCAATTGCTTTTGCCGCTCCTTTTTAAATTTCTGCCTGACTGTTAGGCAGAGGCGCAGAGACATCGGAGTTGAGGATATGCACCTTTCTCATTATGATTGACGGAAGAGATGGTTTGAATTTCCTCCTTCCCCTTCTGCTCTTTGGTCCTGCTTTACATCCATGAAATCTCCTTTTCAACTCCTCTGGGATTCGGGGTCGTAGTTCAGGTATTATCGGACATTTTGATGCTACTCAGCTGCTTCCAGATGTAACAACCAGTTGCCACAGTTACGCATCGCAACAACTGCAAAAAAATAACAAAGAGCAAAAATCCTTCTAGCTGCAGAGCATCCAAAACCAGAAGGAATAATAGTCTAAACATGCAATGACTCAACCAAAACAAGACATTTAGCATTAATTTGCTATTTTTGCCTTCTGCCATCAAGCCTCTCCTTGTTTCACAATTGTCATTAATTGATCAGTCGTACGCTTATGATTTCTGCTTTTGAATTTAGAGTGTTGCATAAACTCTTTGAACCCTATGTTGATGTGTTGTACCTTGGGCTGTTTAAAGTAAATTAACCTTCATGTCGATACATTTTGTAGAATTTAATTAGATCCTGACATTGCAATGTTCCATTATTTTTAAGCCTTAGAAAAATGCAACACTATCAGTTTATGGTGTAATTCGGTTTTCCAGCCCCTAAAGTATGGCATATTACTGCTACATATTGTCATCTTGTTTTGCAATAGTTAGAATTGTGGTTTGGGAATGTTTATATATATATATATATATATATATATATATATATATATATACCCAAACTGCTTTACCAACTGTTGTCAACAAATGAAAAAGTAATATCACCCTAATTGTCTCCATACAAGACAATATTCTGTTAAATTTGATACTCAAGTCAGAGATAGTAGAGCAACTGGAATCACATTTTTCTTCTTCTTTTTTCCCCAATTACTGCACATGATTTATTCTCCAAAGAAGAAAGTCTATTTTTGGAATAACAAGAGATGGTGGGGCATGTGAAGGGATTGGAGATTCTTCTCCCACTTATTAAATAATTCACGGACCAGAGCAGTGTAGTCGTCAGATTGGAGTAGGCAGACAACAGGAGGAATAAAGATGGTCCGAAAAAGAAAAAGGGGTCAGCTTTGGCGAGACGTCCACGTGGAACGGAGGAAAACAAGAGCACCGAGATGTTAAATAAAAGACAAGAAAATGGAGAGAAGAAGAAGAAGTTTTCTGGCATATCAGGAAAGGAAGAAAGAAGGCAAAAGCTGTTTCTGTCAGTGCCATGATTAAAAGATTTATGGGACTTGAAGTGGAGGGGGACTGATTCTTCCCACAGCCCTTCTTTCCTTTGTCTCCTTTGAACTTGGGAGTGTGTTGACAGGCTGGGGGAATTTTGGTTAAACTCAACTCATCGCAGATACGAGGTGCGGCTCTGTCTTTGAATTAGCTGGTTGCAAAGCTGACTCCGAGGGGAGAAGGGAGGAGTGAGGAGGCAGAACGGAGGAGGTGAAGACGGAGCGCTGGGGGCGGGGATAGGGGCGCAGAAGAACGAGGTGTGGTGGGGGGAATGTGTGGAATACAAAGGAGGGGTGAAAACGAAAGGAAGTTGAGCTGTCTATTAATATCAGCAGTGTGCAGAGATCGGGAGAAGGTGCTCAGGAAGTGAAGAGAAAATCTAACTGTAGCTTCCTGTGTTTACACTAAACGCCGCTCTGTTGGAACTCTGAATTTGCAGACGGTTTTTTGCCATTTGAGGATTCTCGTTCCCCGACTCCACGGATCTCCCTCCTCGCCGTTCATTGCTCCGTTCCGCGGCTCAGCACACGCACCGTAAAACGCGGAGCGTGCAGACCATGACAAATCGCCATGTATCTCCCACGTCTCCGCATGTATCCCTGAATATTTCATAGACGGCACACAGCAGACGTCGTTGTGAGGTGCATACATTTTTGATATGCTCTCTGTCTCCCCTTGCGTTCTGGTGGCCGTGGTGACGGCGGGCGCTCGCACGCGTTGGCCTATAGCGGCTTCTGCCGTTTTTTGTCTCTTACAAGGCATTACATTTGAGCCGCTGCTCAGCTCGTCGCTTAATGAGGAGAAACAAGTCACAGCGCTGTGCAAACGACAACCGGATGATCAGTGTGTCTGTTTGCAGGTGGCTAATTAGCGAGGCTTTTAAATTTTTTTCTCCTCCTTCCCCTAATCTATCATTTCAGCGTCTCATAACTCTCGACAAGCTCCTTTTAACTACATCCTAGTACTGTTAATCAATTTCACCCGAAATTACAGAGAAGCAAAGAAAGAAAGAATTTGCAGCGCTTTGCAGCAATATTTATATCTTGTGAACCTTTTCACGTTTTGTTACATGGCAACCATAAAGTTCCACTGTATTTTAATGAGATTTTATGTAATGGAGCGACACCAACCATTCCATTGTGAAGTGAGAGCAAAAGGATGCATGGTATTGCGTATTTCTTTCAAACAAAAAACTAAAGGGTAAGTTTATGCTTAGCTCCTGGAGCTAACGCTATCCTCAGGTCTTTGAGGGTATCTACAGTCTGATACTTTTGACCAGACCTTCTGACTGGTTGGACAGCATAAAATTAACATTGATTTGCCACAAATTCCCTATCAATATGCTTTCATCAAACCTGTTCCATTTCTGACTTTATGTTCAATGTAGTTCTCCTGTTTGAGGAGGAATATCTGCCCCACGTTCAAATCTTTCGATATCTCTGAAGGGTAAAGCACATCAGCAGCACTGAATGATGCATGTTGCTCCTTATCACGCCTCCTTAACTTTCTATTATCCTCAGCGGTGTCTAGCAAGCGGTTATAGTCCGGTTCTCATACTAACCGTTAATGCATCTGATGAAAACACTCACAGCTGAAGATAGGTAACTTCTTTGTGTTTTGGCTGACTTCAGCATTATGCGTCTTATTTTTTGGTTAAAAACGTCACCTGACACATGTCTGCTGATTTCCAAGATTCCACAAATTTAGCCTCATCCATCTTTGCAACAGGTTTCTCCAGATTCCATATGCCTGCTGAACATGCTGCTGCCAACATTGTGCAGAGATGACGTGCTCAGGATGTTCATTTTCTGCAACAGAGGTGTCTGCATCGACATCAGGTCGTCCGACTTCAGTCTCGTCTAAAAATTGAGAGCAGCCAAAGTTGAGTGTACGCACGACTTAATAGTTATCCTTTCCACACGTTTTCCCACCTGAGCTTTGGATGTTTGCATCTCCTCCAGAACTGCCAAATGATGAGTGTGTCCTGGTAAGACTTTAAGCTGTGCCATTTGCTGTCATTGTTTTTGGATCATAGACGGAGGTGTTCTCCAACAAATGTTCAAAGCTTGTGATAATCTTCTCCATCACTTCTGACCTGTCTGCCATATTCCTTGATTTTCATGATGCTATTTGTTCACAAAATGCCTCTCACAAATCTGAGCAGAACAGTAGCTTTTCCATTGAAATCAAATTGTTTACTGACAAGTTGATTTCTAAGGGCAGTTGCTTACATTGGATTTTATTTAGGGGTATTGTGCAGTTTTTTTTAGACGTATCTATTTTAATCAAAAATTGGAAATCATATATCCTTTCCGAATATTTCCCTACTTTGTGTTCCTCTCTGTCATAAAATTCTAAAGTTGCAAATTGATGTAATGAAGAGTCACTCAAATGAGCGAATTCACATTGGCAGAGTGACGGGCTGTGAATGAACATGAGACATGACTGCAACATATTTCCAAATGTCAAACTATTCAGCTTTTCTCAGGATGCGCAAGCTTCACTCGTCGTCACTACCACATATGGCATGCTCTTAAACCACACACTGCTTGTTTCAGATTAAAAGCAGATTAGAAAAGGGAGTGAGGGGGGTCCCAAATTAATCTGGATTACCAGCAGCCTCATATCCCCCTCCCCCGGTCATGGCAATTCCCTGGAGAGTGATAAGCCTGGTTGCGATGGTATTTGCTCTGACCCATTTGCAGCAGTGGTCGACCGTTGCAAGTTTGAAATATGGAATATGAATGAGTGCCTCCTCCTCTTAAGTGCTTCCATTAGAGATCACTTAAGGGGCCGTGGTCCATTATTGAGAGGTTGCATGGGGGTGTGAAGCAGCTCTTTCTGAAGCCAGGAGTGTTAAGTGTGTATATTAGTTGGACTGTGGTTTCTCTAAAGCACCTTGGTCAACGTGCGTCCGAAGCAGAAACGGTTTACAAGAAATCATTTACCAGTTACAGCCTTTGTCTGTCTCTAGGAATTAGGAGCCACGAGATAAGAGTTTCTTCTCCCCTCCCCACCTCCACATAGCCATTACCCGTGGGAGAAGCTGTTATGTAGCATCTAAGAGGTTATTAGGATCGCTGAATTTAGCCAGAGGATGAGCTGAAACTGCAGCTGCAAAATGGTTCCATTTGACACGGCACCATTCCTCTCGCACTTCAGCGAAATCCCGCTTCACCTCTGACTTCAATCATGACATTTGTCACACACACACCAGTGGTTCGCAGGTTTGAGTGTGTGACCAAAATATGTCTTTCGCCTGCGAGAGCAAAGAAGATCTTGTTTCCATGTTTGATTTCCTTGCTTGCTTGTAATCATTACATTCATTTTTGTTGGTGGTCTTAATCCGACCTCCTGGTGCACATTTCAGCTTGTCACAGTGAGTCAGGCACATTCCTCTTCTCTAAATGGCTATGGGACATTACACATTGTGTCTGACATGTGGCTGACCTCAAAGTAAACAGTCGTTTTATAATGCAATTGAAAAATAAAAATTTACACAACATGGCAACGCTGTCATTTCTCTAAAAGAGTGGCTTGGAAAAGAATTAATTCCCTCAGCAGCGTTAACTAGGCCGCTTGTACCATTGTTTTCAAGACAAAGATGACATTTTAATGCATATCAAAGTAATCCTAAAGTTACCTTCAAATGAGACTTAGCTTCTGGCCTCAACAATTTGCACGTGTTGAACATGCACCCAAAGTGAAATGGAGTTACTCCTCATCAGGGCTTTAGTTTTCAACCTGAAGAACACGCGGTATGTTTTCTTCTTTCACTTTTTGTCAACAAAACAGCACGGGGGAGAAAATTCTCAACCTATTCTAACCGATCGATCACCAGAAAAGAAATGCCAGTTTTTGTAAAGGATTACAGAAAAATTCTGAGAGAAGATGTGGTTATGGTTTTAGGTCTCAGGAGAGACAAGTGATTCTTTTTACGATTACAAATCACAACATCCTGATCTTTGTAGCCCTCACTCCATTCTTAAATTACAGCAGCAATTCCATACAAATTGCAAAATACATGTTTTTTACATGTAAAAATTGCACAAAACATCGTGGCTTGTAGTAAAAAGATGGATAAGACCATTTAAAATGAATATCCTGTAATTGCTTCATCTTTGATTTGAAATAATGGTGACGTTCTGTTTACCTGCAGAGCTGCGTAACACCCACTGCTCTTGCTCAAAATATGTGGGTCACTGCATCTGTTCCTGGAATAAATAAATAATTACATTTCAAGGCTGCTTAGGGCCCATTTATGATTATAACCCATAACAGATTTAAAGATCTAGCACATGAAATTAGTAATTCTTGGCTTCTTTGGACAAATATTCGTTTTCCCTGCTGTTATTTTTAATTGTCCCTATTAAAAAAATATGGCAAATTTTGCAATTTGACACACTCATATGTCTTGTGTTGGCCAAATTAAATAATGAAAAGCTATAATTTGTCTTGTAAAGTAGCAAATGGTGTATTTTGTAATTGTTTTTAGATGGATTTTATTTAAAGATGCAGCTGTTGTTTAAGATAGACAATTTTACTGCATTTGTAGATTACAGAGAGATTTAGCTCTTGATCATTTGAGAATTAAAAAAATCATAAGTAAATATTTTATTGTACAGATTGATACAATTTCAGCTCATGCAGAAGGCAAGAGAAGTGTTTTCATATTTACAGCTCTTGAAATTGGCATCAGCTAAAATCAATATCAGCAGGTCAGATATTTATCAAAAATTTGCGAACGCTGATCAGCACATCAATAATGTTTGTCACTGGAATTTAATATTCATTAATGGGCACATTTTATTCACAACTCACACCTTTGGTTTTCCAATTAATTTCCCATCACTGTTTTCATTTTAGGCCTTTTTTTTTTTCTCACTTGCAACTTCATTTTCTCCATGAAAGATGTTGTCCGTTTGATATTTGTGTTTACACCGTAGTAACTTTGAAACTGACAAATGGTGAAGTTTCTTTGGCAGAAGAACATTTTTAAAAATGTAATCTACAGCAGCCCAGAGTTAATTGCTGCCAGCGATTTTTTGCTGTAATGAACTTGCAGTTATGTGCAACTCTGTGTCGTTTAGATCTTTATAACAGAGGTTTGCAGACAGCCCAGTGTATCTCTGTGCAGGGGCTCTTCAGTGCAACCAAGCAGGACCTACTTTATCATTAATGCAACATGACTTCACAATTAGTTTAAAAGCTCAGAGAAATGCTCAAGGTCTCCTGGTTTGTGCCACTTTGGGGAACTTGGAAAGCTGAAAGCCATTTCTTTAAAAAAAAAAAGAAAAAAAAAGCAGATGACATGAAGGAAAAAGAAATGCCACCAAACAAAAACGTTGATGTGCAGTCGGACGTCAAAACAGTATGGTCAGACATTTCTTTGGAAATTGAAAGAAAGAAAGAAAGAAGGAATTGTCCTGGATAAAGTCAAAGGTGAAACTGGTCAAAGCTCATTGTTCCAAGTATGTATCATATCAAATATTCATTAAAAGCTGCATCTACTGTTTAAACCCAATATACTGCAAATAAAGCAAACTGAAGTAGCCCAGCAAAGTCCTTGAATGTAATATTTAGCAGAGCTCCCAGAGCCATACAATCATGACCACTCGTCTTTAGGTCTAGATGAGGCTGTTTTGCACAATCTATGTTACTCAAAAGTTTAACGTGTCCTGACTCATAATAACTGACATTGATTTAGTAAAGTTGTGAAAATGTTTGTATAATGGGTAATTTGCTCCCCATGTTCATGTCTAGGGCAAACTTGTTGCTTAGATTGTCTTACGACTTTACTAGCGAAATATGCGGTACATCAACAAAAGGCCTCCGACTGTTTTGAGGTAAATTGGTGTTCAGAGTGTTCAGATACTAAACAAAGAAACTTTGTGAAGAAAATGGAACAGCTGGGAGGCCATTTAATTAATGAGACCGCTCACATTTTCAGTTTGCTTCTTATCGTATCACAAACTCTGTAGAGACGGTGGGTGACACCTCCAGAAGGCGCAGCGTAATTGAAACAACGACAAGGCTCAGTTGGTTTAAGTATTGTCTGTTTCATAACCTCACATCAACTGGAGACATTTCTAACTTCCCAACTTGGATATAACTTGCTTAGAATCAATTCAGCTCCCGCAGGTGAGAGCACCTTGAGGAAATACTTTACTTCAAACAATTCCAAGTATAAACTTTTAGATATATTGCATTCAAGGTTATAAATAAATGTTTTAATTTTGCGATCTTGGTGTAGTAAGTCATCACATATTAATACAACTGTTTTGTCAAAACTTTAAAATCGATGACATTGTGAAGTTTTTGAAAAATAAACCACTCATCACTCAAGCTGGATGGCATTAAGTTACCCTCCTGTAATAAAGAAAATAATATCTGTGTGTCTTTTGACTAGGACGTCATGTAAATCCCAAATTAACCAGGTTTCGAGGATTTCAATTTGTCACCTGTGGAATATTTCCAAAACAATGACTCAATGCAATTCCTTAATTGGAAAACTTTTTTCCAACCAATTTGAATAATGAACGGATCTTGACTACACTGTTTGATAACTAGAATTAATTGCAATGTATGTATTATTGATCTGAATTGACATTTTTGTGTAAAGTGTCTTGAGATGACATGTTGTAAACCGGCACTATGTAACTAAACTGACTTGAATTGAACTGTGAGTATTAGCAGAAACCGAAGGTCTGGCATTTCTGTGGAGCATCTGTTCATTCGTTGTCTGCATCACGTCCTTCTTCTTCAACACTTGCACACACTCTGGTGAGTTTCAAGCGACACAGACTCAAATGAGTCAACCACCCATGCTCACAGGCAGAGTAATTTGAAGTGACAGAGTAACCCAAAAGTAACCCAAAGTGCACAGCTTTGTGAAACCACAGTACCTAGAGACAAACGCATAGGGTGAACATGACATGAACACACAGACGAGTTCCAGACAAGGTCGAAAGCAATATCATGATAAGTTAAAGAAAGAAAATATGTCCAAAGGGGGAAAAGTCATCTGAAACACCACCTGTGGCTGGTAATCCTACCATTTTGGACTGTGCTTGAAAACCAGTACAAGAAAGCATTCTATAAAACCCACGCATTATGCTGTGATACATTTAACAAATCATTTCCCCACATTTTCAGCTCTTTTGCCCAAAATTTTTGAACAAATTTGCTTTGTGCAAATGTCTTGGGCAACTCATTTCTTGCTAAGTCTGATGGAATGTCATTGCCATAACTCTTCTCTCAGTTGATGTAATATTTATAGTTCACTATTTTAGCCACTCCTGAGTTTTTATATGTGGGAAAATGGCAAAAAGCAGATACAGTAACTAAGTACTACTGTAAACTTGTACAAATAAGGCAGGATGTGGAATCAAGATAATCCTGCCACCACATGCAGCAGCCAGGACGACAACAGAGACCTGCAACAAAGAGTGGCACTTTTGTAACACCAAGTCTACATATTAAACACCAGTAGCTACTAGCTATCTACATGGCGATTTTTTTGTTTGTTTGTTTGTTTTTAGGCTGCATGCCAGAGGGAAAAAAAAAGCCTTTATCACAAATATAAACATGTGAAGTTTGCTAAACTCTATTGGGACTTTACTCAGATTAATGCACTTCGGTCTGATGAGACTAAAATAAGCTTTTCAGCAACAAACATTCCAATTGGGTTTAGAGCAAAACAAAAAAATAACTGAAAAAGGATAGATGGATTTGTGATGCTGCGGGCTTGTTCTCTTCTAAAGGTGGTGGGAACCTTGTTTGAGGGCATGGCACCAGAGAGTCTTTGAAAATCCAGGACATTTTTTATTTTACCATCTGATGGAATCTGTAAGAAAACCGAAAATGGGATGTTGTGGTCTTTGTTTTTTTGGCAGGGTATTTTTCCAAAAGACCAAATTAGAGCAGTCTTCTAAAACTGCTTCCTAAGACTCTGCAACAAATTCATGAAAAACCAAAAAAACAAATTATTGTTTTTGTTTATTAAACTAAAATGAATGACACAACCAATTATAGTTGTTTTTTTAACAGTAATTTATTTGAAGTCCAAAGCCACACCACTGTGTACTTTGAGTCAGGTGCCTGATTGTTTTTGACTCAGTCTAACTGAAAAGCTCGTGGAAGATGCCAGCAGCTGAAACCCTGGGAGCGGCACCGACACGGTGGGGTTATCTCCCCCCCTCTCAGACGCACAGGTATGGATGAAAGGGAATGGAAATTGCCCTGCGAGTGAAACAAAAGCCTCCTCATCCATTTGCGTCAAATCAAGCCGACGCTTTGCAGGATGCTCAGCTGAGCAGGAAGGCTCAGTCAGCAGGGTTCTCCTGGTGCTCCTCTCAGCCTACCCGCCTGTTTCGTCTCTCCTGCCCACCAGACTGACACCTAAAGTGGCACTAATTGGCATGGGCTCTGACAGCTATCCAGTGTGCCTGCGAAACTTTTAATGACACAACTTACACCCAGCAGCACCCAGACTATATTTCCTGTTAAAGAAAAGGCAATAAAAAAAAAAAAAAGAAATACACACTCAAGCTGTGTGCACCATAGCGGATTGTTCTTTTGCGCTTTCTTTTTTCTTGCTCTTGCTGAAAAACAGGCGCACCAGCCTACACTGACAGACTCACTTACCCTGTGAAGCACAGATGGGTGCTGTCTGGCAGAGATGATGCATTAACCTAATCATTTATTTTTCATACTTGTTGACTGGAACTGAAATAGGCGTGTGTAAAATGGTCTGAAAAATGGAACATTGTCATGAAATCCATTAAAACTCTTATTTTCCGGCTGCCTAGCTAAGATTTTTTTCGGGTTTTTTTGCACTGTGGACCATCAAATTAAGAAGCAGCTGGAGCATCAGCAGAGATGAATCAACTTGCAGCTTAGTCTGACCTGACCAGTGATTTGTTGGTGAAAAAGTTTTTGAAAAATCCATTGTGTTTAAAATAAATCTCTTTCTCTTTGGTGTGGAGACTGTTACTGAGTGAAGGACACTTAGCAGTGACATGCGGTGAGGTTCATGACTGGTGAGGCACAAGCGCAGATGTTCAACTCAAAGTAGTGACTAATGTTTCTAATGTTTTGACCTTAACTGAAACATTTTTTATAAGTATCATGCTTTCATCAATTACCGGCCATAAGTCTGGTCATTGCCTTCCTACGCAATTCTGCTCAAACGTTATCTGCCTTTAGTACTCCGTCTGGGATTTCTCCTGTTGAATCAGCCAACACAAGGGAGATTTTAAACGATGACGGCAATTTCTCCGCTGTTTTAGGACTGTAGTTTGCCGCACTTTGCCGTCGTAGTTTGGCAATGGCAGCGGAGGAGGCAGCGAACAAAGCCTTTCAGTCCGTGTTGGCCTCGCTTCCAAATATTGAACTTTCAAGACCGTTCCATTCGGCACGTCTCGCTTCACGCTGCACATGTTCTTTGAAAAACTTATGGCCGATCAGAAAAAGTAAATACATTCTCTAAATACATTCCAAAGTATGGAACTTGTGTAGTACATGTGTAATCAAATATATTTTAGCAGTACAACTAAAGACAGCAATAGACATGCAAACCGCTGTTCAGTGAGTAACACTGCACCACCAGAGATGAGGCACACCTCATCCTTCACCCATATCTGAACAGGCAATGAATAAATTCATAAAGTTTGTCCATACAAATTTTGAAACCAAACGACAAACATATTTATAGAACAGTCAAGTGGACAAATGGATTTTTTTTTGGTTGTATTTTTTTTTCTTTTTGTATTTTACTTGCCGTGACGGTTGAGACAGAACCTCGCCTACCCTCCCCTGACTGCAACTAAGCCAACGTAACAAGACTTTTAAGAAACTGAAGTTTGTGGAAAATGTCCATCCTCTTACATCTGACGTAAAACTATAATATGTATAATACATCATTTTAGAAAGACTATCACACTATCAAATATTCTGCTGGCCCTGGCAGTGTGTGGGTTATGGGGTCTTTTGCTGCGTTAGGACAAATTACCGTAATTGATGGGACCATGAAATCTGCTCACCACCAGAAAATCTGAAAGGGTTTTGTCGTGACCTTTAGCTCAAGCATTTTTGCAATATAGGAAATTTTTGACGATTCAGGAAAGCAAATTTATTTATGCCTTTCACAGAGGTCACCTGGCACTTTGCACAGTGTGCTTGAGGTTGATCACCACTTTTTTTGTATCACTTACAAAGCTGCAAATATCCAGATTTACCGGTTTTTCCAATTAATATTAATTCAAGTTTTCACTATACAAAAAAAAGCCTTATTAATTAGTTTCTGGACAAAAAAATAGAACGTAATAGTTCATTTAGCTGATGTTTTTCATTATATTTTGAAGCCCTGGAATCTAAGACAACATAAATTTTCTTTTTTTCCTGTTCCAGTTGTTGAAATGATAATATATTTAGAAGAAGCCACTCTACAAATGCTGATCTTTGTGACAGATTGTCCTTCAGGCATGCACACAGACGCGTCGACAGGGATGCACAGATGCGGGATCGTCGACTACATGAACGCACTCTTCCCATGCTCAAGCACAAAGACGAAAATGAAAAAGACACACTCATGGCCTAATTATTTCATGCTCTTTGCTCTTCTGTCAGTTTCCTTCCGTAATACCCCTGTCACATGTAATCTGGCTTTCATAACGCCCACGTTCTCAATATTACCCTGCGAGTGTTTGCACTCCAGCACTCTCCCCATTTCATTCACTTAGGCCTTCCGCAGCTACACACTCTGTGTCTTTGCCTGCACATCCGAGTGAAAAGAGAAAGTTTTGGAGAATACATTTCATCAGCAAAGGGCTTGCCGTTTCAAACATTTCCCCTCTCCCTTTCTTCCCCACGGACCCAAGCGGGAAATATGTATGGCAAACACTGTGGAATCACTGTTTCTATTTACTCTGGCTCTGCTACAAACGAGGGTATGTATCTTTCAGCCCATGGTTCGGGAATTGTTGCAGGAGAAGGTGGGGGAATAATAATAATAATAATAAAAAACACAGGAAAAAAAGAGAGAGCAGTAATAATAGGAGAGAAGAGATGATGATGATAGAAGAGACAAAAAAGGTGCTCAATCCACAGCAGGTGCTTAAATTACATCCTTCCTCTCACAGCTGGCCTTGTTTCAGCCTGCAACAAATAAGAGCAGCTGGAAACGGGGAAGGAGCACCATCTTTCCTTCTCTGTCTCTCTCTCTCTCGTCTTTACATAAACCCGCTCTCTGGCATTACCGCCATGGCGCCCCTGAGAATCGCAGAGAGCTGCCATCAGCAGGGTCACCTTGTGGCAACTTTGGAGCAGCTGGTGGTAAACAAGCTGCGTTATTGAATATCGGAGCTTAGCAATTAGATAAATGGATGACATAATTAATATCGGGAGCGCGGGGGGTCTAGCAACACACTCCATCTCATGTGGCAAGAAGGTGCATATATAATGTAGAATAATTGTCTCTGGATTTTAAGACTTGAGTTGGCCATGCGTTGTGGTTGCCATAATGAATCCCCGAGAAAGAAATCCAAGTGTTTAAAAGTGTCCCTTTTTGGATGCTGCTTTCAGAATCTTAAGTTTGTGTTTTTGATCAAAGTGCTTTAGATTCTGATATTAAATCTGATATTAGCCTGGATCAGCAGGCTGAAGGGTTCTGAATGGTCGGGCCAAAGTGTCAAAATCTGTTTGATGAAATTGCGGCATTTCGCTCTCCAGCCTCACATCGTCTATCCGTACGTGTCACAGCCTCCCCTGGCAAACTCTTTTTCCCACGCATCTGAAACTATCGTGTGATTGGTCAGAATTTCATGGGTGTGTTTGTTTATATGGAAAAGCGCTGGCAGACCAATGCTGACTACTCAACTTCCAGAGGCCGGAGAGCAATATGGCTAGCTTTGAGGAGAAATGGTCTGAGGCTGTGAGAAAATATGCACTGTTGGGACAAAAACATAGAACTACCCTGCTAGGTTCTGGTCCAAATCAGCAGGCGAACATCCCACATACACCTTCTTCTTTTATTAGTTTCAGATAACATGGAAAATAAAACTATTTCTTCCTCCTCCGAACTTGTAATAGTTGTTCCTCTCCGCCATAATTGCTCTATTTATTGTACAGTTCTAAATGTCTAATAGTGCAGTGAGAACGGTTTCACTGGAGCTCTGTTTGGTGTGATTTGTGGACCTTGAAGGGTGTATGCGAAAGCAAATGTCTTAACCATGTGACCACACTTCACCCTTATGCTCTCCATATTGGTCCAATAGGAAGGTCAAAACCAATAGCTACGTTTTGTATTGTGAGCTAAATGTTATTGTTTCTTGTTTGATACTTTGCAACAAAATATCTTTACTGGCTGGAATCCGTAACAGTGACATATATCTCAAAGGTGGAGGGGTTATCCTTAGAGAGTTGTTAATCAGCAAGTAACCCTGACTAAGTCAATTCTTACTATGAGTGGAGGGAAGTTTTTTTCTGATTGGAAATAATATCAATCTGTTGAAATTATTCAAAGTCTGAGAAACTTGAACATTAGAGTAATGACAAGCTAGTCGACCTAAAACACTTACATGAATCATCATTGTAACCATGTGAAAAATGGGTATCTGTTAATATATATTTTGTAAACCCTGTGTTGCTTTTATTTCACGTAGTGTTTGTAATTCTAGTTTTTGTCAGCATGTGGTGCTGTTGTTACAGAGAGGTCTAAAATTACCAGAAGTTGAAAAAACGTCAAGTTTACCTATTCTGGTGTTCTGACTGGTAAAATGGAAGAGAAGGACACATTTGAGCCGAGACCTGTGGGATAAGACGACTTTATGGCCACATGACCGAAGAATCCAGATTTTCGGTAATCAATTTCTGTATTATTTTCCGTGTACGAAGATAGTGTTGCTATAGAGATGCCACTGCCGTTTGTTATACAGTTGTACTTCAGTTTTTTGTGAACCTGCGTCGCTAGGTATCCAGTGCTAATAGTGCTGTTAATGCGCCATTTTGTTTAAACCGTTGCTGGCTAGGAGTTTTATACTAGTATTATATGTAAGAAAAAAACTATTTTCACTCCATATTTTGAATATTTTTCATTTTTGCAACACAGAGAAAATAGCTCTTTTTGAGAATAAAGAATCCATTTTATTTTTATGTGTGCTCTTGTAATCCCGGCTTCACCAGAATACTAGTGGAAACACGCAACTACAAGCACAGTTTGACTGATGTAATGTCAGTAAGGATTTTTCTGTTTATTGAAAAAAATAGAAATGGTGTTCAACATGTATTTCTAAAATCAAATGTAAGATGCAAGCGCGAGTTATGTCTTTGAAAGTCTGAACGTTTTGCCAGGCGTCACGTTGCTTTAAAATCCAAGGTCCTTTTGCTTTCTGGCAAATTAAAATTAAATATATAAAAGCGAATGTATTTCAGAGTTTTTCCACATTCAAATAGTCTGTGAGTTGTTGACCTGTGCTAGGGGACACAACGGTGAACTGTAAATATAGTCTTCTCATGTTCGCAGTCATGAGGTACAGATACTAACAGGCCTCACTCATTAAATCTAACAGGCAAAGCGGGGATGAAAGGCGTTAATGCTGTCTGTTCGCTGATGAAATGTAGACCGGGATCATCTGAGGCCTCGCTAAAAAAGGAGACAGCTTTTAAATTAAATCCTAAATTAAACTGGGAGCCAGTCTAGTGATTTCAGAACGGGGGTGAAATGAGAACGATAGAGATCTTTGTAAGTAATCTCACTGCAAACCTTTGGACGTTAATCGGCTTAATGTAATCTTGGCTAAGACAGGAAGAAAGAAAAGTACTGTCGCCTTCTACTCAGAACCTTTAATGAGCATTTCAAACTTCTTCGTAGATAACAGGAGCCATCGCTGTGTGAGATTTCTCAGTTCAATGAAGTTTCGACTGTATTTTTTCCCCCCTATTTCTCAACTACAAGAAAATACTTTTGCAAGGGTTTGAAGGTGAACACATGATTTATGGTTTTATATAATTATGTATTGAGTGAAGCCAAGGGATAAATGGCAGGTAACTTTAGGTATTTTCAATTTAGATAGTGATCGAAAGAAATTCACAATCAGGTGTTTAAACAAACGCCCTCTTCACATATGTCTCATACGTCCTGAGACATATGTGAAGAGTATAAATGGATTTGCTGTCCTGAAATGACATGAAAGTTTTAATTAGTTATGCCAAGTGCTTTAAGCTTAAGCTTAAAGTCACAAACATTCCCCATTTTGGGCTGTCTGGACCACCGAGCAGATTCCATGGCTTATTCATTTACAGCAGATGAAGCAGTAACACCAAACCATAACATTCCCACAATGTTTGATTGTCACTATCATGCTCTTTCTCCACAGGTCTTCTACTTTCTTGCATGTTATAATTTGGCGCACATCATTTGAAATATAGCAAAAAAATACTTTTACTATATTGCGAGAGGGGTCTTTGTGCTATTTTTTGGTTTGCTAATGTCTTAAGTCATTAAGACCAACTCTAACCACCATGTGAGGCCTGCAGTGTTTTGGCATCCTGAGAGGGTTGCCCACTGTTCCAGGCCTTTCCCCCCCCCAGTTCTGGATAATGGTTGTCGTTTATTGAGGTTTGTTGAGGAACGGATGCCTTCAAAATGGCAGTTTGATTATTTTCAGACTGTCTGATGCCATTTTTGTTTTTTCAACTGTCTAATTGGCGAACAGTCAAGAGTCATTGCCAGATATCCCAATCGCTTGATGGCAGATGTTGGTGCCAAAGGAGGGAAACTCAGTTTTTCTAGACAGAGTGTGATTGGTCTGAATAACTTTTTACTGAAGAAATTCGTTTTCTTTTCTAGATGGTAATTATAAAATTATGGCACTGTATATACCTTTTAATAAAACATGTTGCTGGTTTGACATTTGACTTTCTTTTATGCTTCCATAATGATGGGTTAAAACGGTAACGTCGCATCAATCCCGTTATGTCGGAGTGAGGTGTTTGCACACAGTAATGTATCAGTTTCTTCTAAGCTCTTAATGCCTCAGCAAAGCAGCAAATTGGGAATTAGAGAACCGGGGTGAATGTAAAAGGGAAGCAAAAGAAAAACTGTCTCCGATTTCTGCCTTTGCTTTGTACTTAGAAAAGGCATCAGATAAGCTGAAACATTTTCTGTCTAAATAAAATCCACGCCTTTAAGAAGGAAATTTTGTCTCAAAGGTGAGACTGAAAAAAAAGCAGTAAGACTACATTGGGGGTGAGGGGTGGTGGCTGAAAGTTAATAAACAGTTACAAACTGAAGCAAAATATAGAAAGACAGAGTTATCCATGTCAGTGTGGACTCTTTGAGTCCGTTTTGCTCCTATTTTTCTTTCTTTTTTAAAATTTCTCTCTGATTTTATAGTTAACTGTAGCATTTTATCAAATCTGTAAAACATAAACACCAGATTGTAGCTACACTGTACGGTACATGCAGATGCATCAACTTGAGTATCGCCATATTTTCTTTTAGAAGACTTTATTTGAAGTTGAACTTCACCTCCAAAATTAATCATTTTTACTTTTTTTTTTCTCTTTACCTCTGCCACTGCCCCCTGATATATTTTCCTGAGGCTCCAGTTTAGCTCCTTCAGCAAGGGCATGAAATATTGGCTGGTGTGGGCCTCGGAGAACCTTAGGTTTAATTCCAAACATTTTTTTTTTTTTTTTAGATAAGTCTGCAGCTGAACTTGCATCTAATATTCAGTATCTGACTCCAGCCAGACATATACATGAATGAGAATGTGGCCATATCCAGAGACTGAAGGGCAGCAGCAGCTGGGGTGTGAGGGGAGATTAGGCCACTGAGGAATTGTGAGTTAAGATCATACAGATCAATCTTGAAAATTTAAGCTCATCACTGTGCATGATCCACCACTGGCAAAGACTAGGTTGTGCTTTTAAATTTTTTGCAACTGCTATTTCACTAATAAATACTTCAGCTTCATCTAAAAGCAGTCTGAAAGGTGTGACTTTAAAATGTCTAATTCTCGTGTGTTAGATTTGCGCTATGCGCTCAATGACCTTGAGGGTCAGGGGAATGCGAACCCCCCTCTACTCACTGCTGAAAGTGAAGCTCTCAGCCTTGGACGGGGATCAAACAATATTTGGATGCAGACTGATGAAACAAGGCAGCGGCCCCGCAGCTCCCAAATCAACCGAAACAGCACGCACACACAGCTTCTGCAAACACACAGCCGCTCTGTAAAGTAAAGGGCTCCCGCACTCCGATTTCTTTTCTTTTCTTTTTTTTAATCCATCTTAAAATTTCGCTCCAGGAAACGTTATTGTGCTGTCAAATGATCACATTTGTTTGAGAACACAAACTGGCACGCACTGCGTACACACAAACTAGCGCTGGGTTCATTTTCTGTGTATTTGTGGACCTGATGTTGCTGGGGTAAATCCGTCTGTTTTTTTATTTTTTTTATTTTCTCTATTTTGCAACTAGTAAGCTTTTGATCTGACTCCAAGGTTCCAGCTGGCTTTGAGGATCGAGGTCCTCCACGTCTTGGCTAACCTTTAAAGCCTCATGTTTAGTAATTAATCTGCATCACCTTGTATATCGGATTGCCTTGGATGGCACAAAAAAAAAAAAAAAAAAAGAAATGTGAAATTATTATGTGCACCATTAACTTGTCCTGGTTTCTTAGGTAAAAATGGCAGGCTTCGGCGAACAACTGTGCTTTGTTTTTTATCGGCTTCTTTGTCTTTTTGCCCGCGCAGCGCGTCATTATGCAGAGGTAAGAATCGTATTTTGTACCTTCGATGGAACATAATGTGTTTATCTGAGATCGATCACGAAGCGAGGTTTGATATACAGTCCCAGCAGAAAAGACTTGAGAGTTTTAAATGCATAGAAAAACCAAGGAGGGATGAAAGGAGGAGGACGTGTGGGAACGAGGCGAGCGGAGAGATATTGACGGAATTACAAGAGAATTAAAATGACTATAAACCTGTGCTGATCAATACTTTTTATCACAATAAATGAAAAGCACTTTATGTGAAAGCATTTCATACGCAGGGCACCGCGGCGAATCGTCCTTCCAGTTCTGTCATTTCTCTGAACACACCCCCCCACACACACTAAGTGATATTCACTTAACTGATGCGTTTTAAAAGGCTCTGATCATTCCTGTTTCCAAACGTCACTGACTTTGGTCCAACCAACTCGCACACTCTCACAAGCCCACTTTTCAATTTGATCAAAAATGTTCAACTTTGTCACCGTTGCTGCTGGAAATATTCCGATTCTATAGACTCCTCCAGCAGCAGCAGCAGCAGATGGAAATTTGTAAGCAAGTGACCAGTTCCCAACCCAAGTGCATACTTGCAAACAGAGCTACAAATTTGCATTGATCCCTCACAAATCATTAGCATCGAAGCAGAATCTAATCTCAGCTGTCTACAAGTAAACATATTCTTATGTTTGCTTGTGTATCTAGTACGGCATTGACAAACATCATTTTCTCAGCAACATCTAATCACCTCGTGCTTACTGCTTTGACTCAAAATGCTGCTGTTTTGATAGTGCGTGATTAACTGAGCTGACAGTGAGATCTCTTGTCTTGCCTTTCCATGTGTGTAAACAGTTAAATTAGACAAAAACTCCATTAGAAAACACATTTGTGTCCCACAAGATAAAAAGCATTTCCTTTCTCGGGTCCGTCTAAAGACCGAATGCGTGTGAACATACCATAAAAAACAGCCGTTCTGTCAGCTGCTATGAAGTTACTTCAGATGAAGAGGTTGAAGTTTGAAGGTTCTAGTTGTAATGTGACATAAAAATGAACTATTTAAAAGGATAATCAATTATTTTCCAATCCACTGTACTTACACAGTGGACTGTTTTATTAGGTCTCAAATAGCGTTTTTTGTTTCCAAATACAATATCTCCACTATCTTCTGCAAAGACCGTTAGTTTCCTCCAGATGGAAGATGAATTATTTCCTGGTATCCGTCTAATCGGTTTCTGCAACTGACTCATTCTATTGGCGTTCAGAGTCTTTAGTTCCTTTTCTTAAATAATTTCCTGCTTTCCACTTCAAATTTACAACTTCATCTTGGGGATTCACTCTCAGCCCAGCTTTGAACTCCGGTGTCTGTTTCTGTTTAATTTGATGATTATCTGGGCTGCTTGAAGTCCAATTCCTACTCTTTTATCTGTGTTTTTTTTTTAGACACAGCTTTATTTGCCTTTCAAATCCTCCTTCTTCCTCCAGCGTTATCTTTGATTTTTTTTGTGTATCTCTCATCATCTCTCCTTTTCTGTTTCTGCAAACCCTCTGTTCGTCCTTTAACTCTCACTCCATCTGTTAACACCATGACTGTAACCACATATTGTAGCATCGGGCTAACCCCGCTTGATAGCCGAGGAACAAGGAACAAGGCAAGGAACAGTTCATGCATATCAAAACAGAATCGCTGGATGCTAAGCCTTTCATATCGAATGTATAAATCTATTGTATTTATATTTATAGGTTTGTTACGCTTGTCATTTGAGTCTAGCTGAGTGTTCCCAGCCGTATGTTGTGTTGATGTACGGGTTTTTGTTCGTTTATCTTGATGTCATCCACAAGATTCGCCATCCAGTCTGCTTTCTTTGTGATTTGGCACGTTTTTGCTTGTGTTATTGATTGATTTTTAACACGCTGATAAAAAAAAACAACTGGTTTTTGTGCCGCTTCAGACAATACGATAGTCAAATCTTTACGTTTTTCCAATCTCTTTGAGCCTGCCCTTACAGGTCATTGTTTCATGAGCAATGTTTCGTTCCATAACCCACACCACCCAAATCATACTTTTTTTTGTCTGTCCAGTGGAGAGGATTGCATGTTGGAGGGATCACAGGGTTAAAAATGGTCATCATTCATCAATCTGCAGTAGGTTTTAAAATAAAGGGAAGCTGTCATGACAGGGGCAACATAAATCCTAGATTGAGTGTGTGCAATAATGTAGTTCCCTTTATTCTTATCGGGCAAAACATGCTGGTCTGATGAAAGCTGTGCCTTGTAAAACAGTAGGATTAGCGAGGTAACTTCAGATTAATTTCAGGGCTTTCCCTTTTAAATTACAATCCCAGTTCACATGTTACCTGCGTTTATCTCCATGGCAACTTATGATGGAAACTTCGACCTCCTATGTAGCGGGTTGGATTTTGCAGAGTTTTTCTCCTTCGTTTGTTGTGTGTGGACTGCTAGAAACATTCAGACTTTATTTCTGGACTTTCATCAAATAAATGTTTTGATCACAACAAAACATTCTAGATTTTTTTTTTTGCTTCCTTCAGCTTCATGATGCTGCAAGCATAAGGAAAATTATCGCATTTTGTGAAAGATGAAGACCTGCAAAATCTATGAAATGTGTGGGTGTTGCTTTTGACGCAGCCCAGATAATTAAATGAAGGGTGTTTAATTCACACTGTTCTAGTGTTTTTTTCCTACTGTCTGAGGATGAAAGCTCAATAAATAGTCTATGAATGCTTTCAAGTGATTGAATATTACAAAGCCTGAGTTGGAAAAGAAGACTTTCTTTTCTTTTTCCCCACAAGAAGCATAACACCACTTTAAAGTAAAACTGGATCACATCTAAAAAGAAATAAAAGAAACTTTGACTTCTGAAAAGACATGTTGGGTGCAAATACTTTTTATGTCAAGGTTTTTAAAATAAAGCAAAAACTTTTGTATGACTATTTGTGTCTTCTCTGGAATATTTGTTAAGAACAATTAGGTAGGTTTGTTATTGTGTGATATCTGAGCTTTTCTACTCGGTTCATATATAGTTCTTCTAATGTCGCTGTGCAGAATCAAAGCTTTTCCAGATCCACACAGCTGCTGGAGTCTGCATTGTGTCTTCTAGTAGCAAAACTATAAAGTTTGAGTTAAGCTCATTCTTTCCAAGCTGCTTCCCTAAAACAAATATGGATCTTATAATCCTCATATTCAACCCAAACCTTTTCAAAAAATTATATTTGTGGTGGTTTATACTTCTGATATTAATCGGAGTGTTCAGCGACCGCATTTCAAATTATAACTGCAGTTCGGCAGGCAAGAAGACCTTGGACTGATGAAGACAATGCCCACTGATTGCGGAGGAAATATGATTGGCCGATTAAATCATCAATCAGAATTTAAGTTTCTATTCAGTTCAAGTGTCGAGCTATTCAGAGAGGGAAGCAAAAAGCCTTCGAATTAACAAGCTTTGACTGTAATGCAATGGCAGGAAACACAGAATCTAGCTCTATTGAAGGTATTGCATGACAGAAAAGCTTTCCTCTGGTGATTTGAATTTATTTTAAACACCTGTCATTTTGTTTTTTATGTTATGTATTTATTTTTATTTCTGTTGTCATATATGTGAGACCACCACACTGCAAAAACACACAATCTGACAGGCAAACTTGAAATAAGACAAAATGTATTGGCAAGATATAGCAGCTGATTTTAAGTAAAATAATTCTTTAACATTGATGAAAAAGTGCTGGTTCCATTGGCAGATTATTTAATTTACAACAAGACGTTTTTCCCATGTTATAAGTTAATTCATCTGGCAATAGAACAAGTACTTTTTCATCAATATTTACTTAAAACAAGCCTCTATATCTATAAAAACTTTGATTGTACGTTAGTTTGTCCTATTCCCAGTGTAATAAAATATTTGCACTAGAAACTAGACCAAAAATACTTGGTAAGATTTTGTTTTTGCAGTGCATGAGGCTTATCTGAATACCTTGGACGCTCGCCACTGTGATATTTTGGTGCTTTGTGTTTGGCTTAGGGATATCAAAATACATATTAAACAATTAATTATGATGAATTGAGTGAGAGCTGTAGTGACGAAAGACACTAAAGTTGATAAATGGACAAATAATAAAGAGAGAATTGTTCAGTGTGTCCCCTTTCAAGTTTTGGAAGGAAGGTTAAACAAAACTTAATCTGACATTTACAGGACGAATACTGGGGAGTATCCCCTGAAGAAATGTTGGATATCCTGAATATACCTCCAACTGCAGGGCCACAGTCCTGCACCATTTAGTCTCCATTTTGTTTGGAAACTAAAGAAAAGCGCCGCGTGATAAATGTGTTGCTGCCAGTAAGGATTCAAAAGTGGAGTATGTTGAAACTTCAGCCGCCAATGACTGAGTGCTCTCATTTGCGGCGAGGCACACACCTTATGCATCAGCTCATTTCTTTGCCGCGCCCCCGAAAGACATATTCTCTTGACACGTGGGTCTGCAGAAAAATCCGTCATCTAATATATGAAGTCTGAGCCCTGCAGGGGCGACAATCTCCCAGACGCACGCCGGCGCCCTCAGCGAACGGGCTGGCGCTTTATAGACCTAATGTGTGTTCTGATAGCTGAAAATGTTCCGCCTATTTTAGCTCCAGCCACATTACTTTGTAGTAATTATGATAAATCTACAATCTGATGTATCAGCTTGTTTATGCAGCTGATGAATGAGGTGGAGTTAATTACTTACTGAAATAGATGCAGTGTGTTGTGGTACTGCAGAGGCGCACAACATGAGGTGAGCTATATGTAGCGGAGGGGGAAAACTGCTTTTCATTTATATTACCTGTCCAAAGTAAATTGAGCCACAATTTACTCTATCTTTCAGTTTAATAAAATGATGCCACGTTTCTGAGCGTATATTTCTCAGGCCGACACCGCGTACAGGGCTCTCAACTCCATTTCCGTCCCCAAGACAGCAAAAGATCAATTTGTGCAGAGCCAGCTTGTGGGCACCAGTCTCCCAGTAATGTGTTTGCAGACGCTGCTTCCGAAACACTGATTATCATGAGAGGCCTGCGGTGGGGGTTGATCTCAGTGCGTTAAAGTCAAACTGTGTTTTCATGTCATTCAGAGAGTTGTCATGGGAAACACAATCCAACAATGATTTACAAGCAAAACACAATGCTATGGGGGGAAAAAAATTGACACACATCAGAGATCGGGTGAAGCATAGTCTATGAAAAGCGAAGTCAGATGACTAAAAATGATTATTCTTTCTATTTAAGCGCTGGAACATGTCTTTGACTGCGTATAAAAACAAAGGCCGCATTTTCTAAAATTCTATTTAAAAATACTTTATTAATTCAAAAGGCAAATCAAATTCTTCTTTAATTTATATTATACAAGATTGTTTATGGATTCATCGAAAATGTAAAGTTGGTCCACTGTAGACTATTTCATGTGCAGACCCTATCTTTTTGCACTTGTTCCTGTCTATGGCAACTGAAAGACTCATAAAAATGCGAGATTATTGTTGAAGAACGTTTCAAAACAAAGGAACAGCCAGATACTGTAGATCTGGCTGAGATTATCCCCCTCCCCCGCACCAAAGGATAATGTTGTGACATATTTAATCACTATAAGTTATGCAATTTTCAAATTTTTCAGCTGTCCTTCCTTACTTTGGCAGTTCTTCACTTTAAGCTGTGAATTCTTTACGCTTTTTAGTTTGTTCCTAAGTGGACCTGAGTTGACTTAATGTGCAGGCAGCACATGGTTTGAAACTGCATTTTGTACAGCTGAGTTTAGCAAGCGGTTATCTTTTATCTTATCTTGGACTTAACTTATTTTTTTAATGCTTGCAATGCGGTTGTACATTATTCAGCGTTACAGTTTAACGTGCTGTTTTGGTGTCGGCACATAAAGCGATTGTTTTAGTCTCTTTGACACTGAAACGTTAAAGTTTGTAGTGACCTTATTCGAATAGATCTCAGGGATTGTGTAGTTTTAGCTCCTTAAGATCTTGGTGCTGCTTTTGAACTGGCTCATGACATCCCAATCAATTAGTGCATGATGCTGACGGTAAAAGGAGCTTGTCAGAGGAGTTTTAATCCTACCTTGGAGGCAGAGATTTACTGCCAGGCAAAGTGAGCCAATCTCCTTCAACAAATCATCTGTACCTGTTTATCCATGCAGGGACAGAGGGAGGGTTTGGTGCTCACATGACGGCAAGTCCATCAAAGGTTAACTCAAAAACAAACAGCCACACATTCACGTTATACTTAAGTACAAGTTACATGACGAAAAAATAGGTTCAGCTCTCTTGACTAAAATTTTACTAAAACCTTCGTATATTTTCACCATCAAATCATCGCGTACCTAAAAGCGTCTTTGCGTTTTGTTTTTGTGTGTCATAATTGGGCTTGTCACAATAACAAATTTTACTGGACGATAAATTGTCCCAGAAGTTATTGCGATAAAATATAATATCGCTGCTTTGAGACCATTATCTAGCAATATATTGGTAAAGCCATAATGATGCAAGAACACATTTTCAAAGATTAATAAACGTTAAATTTTAGTGAACATTTAACACTGGGAATGGGAGACATTTTAAATATCCTAAATAAACAGCAGAAAAAACAAATAAAATCAATTATGAAGTCTTTGTAAACTAAATTGTCCTTCAAAAAAGGGGATAATTAAGACCAAAACACCAGATTGAAGACTTTTATCATCCAGTTTTTTGAAAAAGTATTGAAAATAATTGAACTCGTTTTAATTTATCATGCGATTAATTGATATAATGTTTACTGTGACAGTAAACAATTCCTGTTGCCTGGACCAGATATGGCCTGTTACGCCATTATTTTAACAAAATCAACTGAGCAACAGGAGGAATGTTTCATTTTCCTCCTGGTACCACAAGGAAACCAGGCCCACAGTAATGTTTGCTTAAACTGACAGGGGAGTTGAATAAAGCAGAGAATATATTAGGCTTTTCCTGTATTTGTGCACGAACACCAACTACATCTAGAGCCAGTTATACCCCAATATATACAGACTCCATCAATATACTTAAATATTTTTCAAATTATCTATGTTTTCTTTGCATTTTCTTATTTCCCCCTGATGTTCCACATATGTTTAATCACATAAGGTGCTCACCTCGTCTTTTCACCAGCGTCTTCGGCTTTGTGTTATCTCGTAGCCCTCTCTGCTCAGATTTAATTTCCATATCCTTTTAATAATAAAGAATGTGAATACATAAATACATAAGGCTATATATCCTCAGACTTCTCTCATAAAGTTGCTGTAGTAATAAAGTAGGTCACAGCGATCCTTTCCATGCTAATAAGAATGATGGATGTTCCACCTTGCCCCTTCGCTACACAGAAGGCACCTCAGCAGCAACAAATGAACGTAATCGGAAATTTTCCATCCTTTTCATTTAGCTTCACACATGATGGCACTACAGATATTAAATATTGAATTTTTCTCATTATTCATGCCGTAAGCCCCTTATAACATCTCCTAATCTCCTGTCTCCATCACACAGCCTCTTCTCTGCTAAATACAAAATGATTCAACGACCGACAGCGTCCGGGCAGTAATTTGTTTCAGAGTGAAGCTTCATCCTCTCTGAAGGTCATCTCTAAAAGAAATCCAAAAGTCTAAAACTTTGTTGACCTCATGTCAATGTGTCTCTTTTGTCTCGTAAACTTTATTTCTGTTAATCCCTTTTTGTGCACAAACAGTTCAACACAAAGCAAGGACTCGAGGCTAACAGGATTAGAACTGTTTTAATCTTATGTTTTTCTTTTTAAACCTGTAAAATAGCAACATAACCAGCACAAGACGTTTCTGGCACTTGTTGGTGAATTAATATACAGCTCTTGTATTCATAATGTGGGAATGTAGTTGAACAAATAACGTATTTTGTCTCGTGGACCATTTTCAAAACCACTAATGGCGCACTTATTGGTGTTCCCACTGTTTGCTTTTCTTCCGGATCCAATTTAATTTTTCATACGGCTGGAGCACAGAGACACCATTTGTCTTCGTTTAGTCCCAAATCCTCACCCATGCGTCTCTTTTCAATTTTACACAGTGTTTTTTTTTTTTTTGTTATAGTAACTGAATTGGTAATGAGTTTGTGTTTAAAGAACCATTTGAGTTGGTCTAATTTTTTGCATACTTATTCTGCTAAAATTCCCAATGGTTTTGTATTCCAACATTTGAATTGGACGTTGTTTGCTTTGACTTTTGCTTTGATACTTAAGTGGCTTGTTTGATAATCTTTTGTTGACTGATTTTGTCACACAGTAGTTTTGTTGGTTGAAAAAAAATAACAACAAAACTAAAACCAAATAATAGAGCTATTTGGTTTTAAAATTACAATTTCACTTTTGATTCTACTTTGTGCGATTGGATGAAAGGCCTCTCCAAACTGGCTGAATTTTAGCCCTAGCCTACCCCTAATTAGAACCACACTGTTTACTGTGGAAATTCAATTAAAACTAATGTAGAAACCATTTAAGATTTGTACCTATTTAGACAAACAGGTAAAAGAGGAAGTGTCATTCAGGATTTCCTGCGTTGCGTCATGTGTCATGTTCTGTCACATCGATCAGGCTGCCCGGGACTCCCACTTTGCCACACGTGTCCTCTTGCGAGTTTCTGATCAATAGAGCCGAGGCACCAGCTAAAAATATCCCAAGCTATCCCGCAATCTAAAACTGTTGTGATGAACTAACGGTATTCCCTGTGAAAGGCACAAAAAGAGAAAAAAAACCCCAACAACACTGAATCGTCTGAAGGGTTCAGGGGAAACACTATTTATCAACTGCTACATTTTTCAGGGATTTAAAGCAGCATCGCTCTCTTCTGGTCAGGCATAAGTGAATCTGTCGTAGAAAATCAGCGCCGTGATTCCGCTGCTCTCACAGCCACAGTTGGGCATATCTGTCATGCGTCTCTAGATCTCATGCTATCATAGAAATTTGTTAGAGCATATGCTTGATTTTCAAAGATAAATCTCTGCCTATCCTGGCATGCCTCATGAGATGCCGATTATTTAACTACAATTACTACATGTGGGTTTAATATGCTGTATTTACCTTTTTTCCAGTAATGGTCATTTTGAAATGTTACTGCAGGGGTGTCAAACTCATTTTCCTTTTCAGCCAAATCAAGATCATCAATGTTCTTAAAGGGCCGGTTGTGCCAGAATGTATTGATGAAAAATAACCTGTAAAAAATAACTTCTTAAAATTAAATAAAATTGAACATCTTTTCAGTCCCTCCAGGATTTTGCGATTGTTTTTGTGATTTAAATTTTTTTTTTTTTGCAATAAAATAGTGTTTGTGGTGGTAATTTAGAAATATTTGCACTTAAGTATGATGGTAAATGCAACTTTTTATTATGTTCCATGTCATTATGGATTATAACATTAAGTGAGGCAGCTATTTAGTAGCAGTAAGAAATACTGCCACCTGCAGGTGGGAGCAAACCATCACTTTGATCCAATGTTTTTCACCATTTTTGCGAAAAATCTGCAATAAACTCACAATTACGCATTAGTGTGAAAAAGTGCAGTGATTTGTTGATTTTGCATGATTTTTCCAAGGTAATTCACAAGAAACCGGAGGAACTAGTTGGTGCAATTTGGCAGTAGACGGATAGAAAATGCGTTGAATCAATTGATAAAATAGTATTTAAGCACACTGTTACCTTGACGATTCTAATCATGTGTCCGTTTAGAGCAGGGGTGTCAAACTCATTTTCACCGAGGGCCACATCAGCATAATGGCTGTCCTTAAAGGGCCAGATGTAACTTATAAATGTAACTAAATGTAACTACTCCTTAATGTTAAATAACTCATTATTTATTATAACTTATTCAAGTGACAATTACAGTTGCATAGAAAACATATGTTTGCTTGTTGCTCTAACATAAATCCTTTTAAATTTTGTCAGCTTATGAAAACCCACATAACTCCATTAATGAAGGATCAAACTGTCCAAGTGAATAAAGAAAAATAACAAGTAGTCAAATAGCTTTGAAGACATCCTAAAACTGAGCTGCAAAGAACATGTATGACACATGTAGCATTTTACAAAAAAAGGCTACACACAGCCTTGCATCCAACTGATGGTTTGATGACAACAATTTGCCTGCATACACACATAAGACCTGCAAACACTAAATAATTACAACAGCAGCTATACATAAATAATATATAATCAACTAAAAATACCAAAATAAAGGTTGATTCAGTTCACAACTATATTACTCAAGTTTTTTGGTTAGTCTTTGATGAGGAGATGCTGCCTGTCCTTGAACACACCAAGTGGATTCTCTCTCTACTATCGTTGATCATGTTCTGAAAATGATAAACACAAAACAAAATGCAAGCACAATCATTAAATTGCACACAGTTTAACTGTTCTTCTTCTTGGTTGAATTACATTTTCTTATATTTTAGTTTTCAAAAAAAAAAATGCTAACCTGTGTTTTTCTGACCAGATGTCTGACACCGTTTTTCCTTTGCCAGTGTGTCAATGTCTGGCTTTAGGTCCTGTGCTGAGGCAATGCGTAGAACAGCATGGAGGTTGTCATCCGTGAGGCGTGATCTGTGCTTGTTTTTGTTCAGATTCATTATGGAAAAAAACTGTTCGCACAAATAGGTGCTTCCAAACATGGACAGAACACGGGCAGCATGAAGTCGAAGCTGTGGCATCAAACCAGGGGGCATCAGACGGTAAAAGTCCTGGATTGCAGCATCCTGGAACTTTGCTCTCAGGCCACTGTCGCTTTGAAGCTCAATTAGCTCCATCTGAAGGTGTTGGGGTGCAGTGCAGACATCGGTGGTGAAAGGATTGGCAAAGATGTCAAAGCCTGACTGTTGTGCTCTGAAGTCAGAAAAGCGCCGATCAAACTCAGTCTTTAACCAGCTCAGTTTGGTAGCTAACTGAGCACATGAAAAAGTCTCGGGAAACGAGGTTGACATGCTCTGACAAACAGGAAAGTGGACAAGATTGTCCTGTTTCATCTGCCACATCCATAAGTCCAATTTACGCTGGAAAGCCGTGATCGTGTCGGACATCTGCGTGATGACTTGTTTGCATCCCTGCAGCTTCTGATTCAGCTGGGCGAGATGGTCGGTTATGTCACACAGCACAGCAAAGTCACACAGCCACTTTGGATCTGATAGTTCAGACATGAGTTTTCCTTTACTCTGCATAAAAATAGCAATGTCTTCCCTGAGCTCAAAAAATCGCTTGAGGACTTTGCTCCTACTCAGCCACCGCACTTCTGTATGGTACGGCACATCCCACTTTTTCCCACTGCAATGCATTTTTACTTACGGACTTCTCCACCGCATCAAAAATGTCCTGTCCCGTCGTGGTCCCATGCATTGCAGCCACATCCAACAGCTCCTCAGTGATAGAGAGGTCCGACTTTACGCCTCTAATAAAAATTGATAACTGCGCTGTGTCTGTGTTATCTGTACTTTCATCAACAGCTAATGAAAAAGCTGTGTAGCTGCGTGTCTCCTCGGTCAGCTGTGTTGTAAGATTTTCTGCTAGTTCCTTCACTCGGTTCGCGATGGTGTTTCTTGATAAACTGACATTTCTAAAAGTCTGTAACTGGTCGGGACACACCTGCTCACAGACCTTCAGCATGCACTGCTTCAAAAACGTTCCCTCTGAAAAAGACTTGGAAGCGTGGGCGATTTCTTCAGCCACAATGAAGCTAGCTTTCACTGCAGCCTCGTTTTTGGCTGTGGATTTTGTGAACAAACTCTGCTGCAACCGCAGTTGGCCTTTTAATTCTTGGGCAATTTGTTGCTTTTCTTGAAGGCTAGCTTTAGCATACTTAGCTCCGTGTTTGGTGTCAAAATGTCGACGCAGATTGTACTCTTTGACAACCGACACCGCCTCGTAACACAAAAGACATACGGGTCTTTCTCCTTGAAGCACAAACAAGTATTCGCCTTCCCATCTTTCTTGAAACAGTCTTCCGTCTGCATCAACTTTTCTCTTTCTGGACATTTTGGGATCATTATTGATATCTCAATTCCACTTGTTGGCATGGATGTGGAAACACTGCTGCGGCTACCGAGGTAGAAAGGCATTGTGGGAAATGTAGTTTTTGGTCAAAGCACACTCTTAATTTATTTTTCTGTATTTATTTTTAGATACTCAACACGGACACTCTCGCGGGCCACATAAAATGACGTAGCGGGCCACATCTGGCCCGCGGGCCTTGAGTTTGACACATGTGGTTTAGAGTGAGGAGGGCCACATAAAAAGCTGTGGCAGGGCGGATTTGGGCTTTAAGTTTGACACATTTTCTCATACAGTATTATGAGAGTGGTTTAATGGACGACCACAGCTTACTTTGTGCTTTCGTTTGGCTTCTGTGCTCATAAATGTTGTCAAGACACAAAGAAGTAAATGTCATCAGTTTCAGGGTAAGAGTAGTTGTGATGCTCATTGTGAAGAGTTGACGCACTGAAGTCATTTAGTTCCGACTCCAGTTTCCTTCAACGCCGAAGGGCAATTTTCACCTGGGCAACGACCCTTTGGAGTAGCTTCTAAAAAAAGGGGGCTGATACTGACTGCTACCAACGGAAAATAATTATGACCGCCTAGAGCCAAGTCAAAGCGCGCTGAATAGACACTAGTGGAAAAGAGCCTGAAGTTAGCTACCCATCGTTGTATCTGTTTGTGAATGTGGCTCTAGGGTGACATGCTGTGAGTGGATGGAATCACTAAAAAATTGCCGTAGAAGTTCAGGTCCTTTACTGTTTGCAGCTTTACGACTCACTCTCACTCGTTTCTGCACATTTTCTAATTTTCTTTTTTCAGATGCTTAACTAGTTAGCTAGCAAGTCATTAAATGTTTTAGATGTCATCAAATTACATCATATTTTTCATCATGTTTCTTGAAGAAGGTAAATAAATAAAGATGAGCAACTCACTGCTCTTTTATGGTGAAGCAAAAAGGAATCTGAGCAAATGTTCCAATTTCTAATGAGTTCACGTGAGACATTTTTGGTAAGACCCAACACACTTCTAGCATTGTGCTACGTCTGTAGCGGATTAAATGTCAAACTACTCTGGTCTCAGAAGAGGTTCGTCTCGGGGAGAGTGAACTGCTGAGTGACGGATGAAAGTGCCAGCAGGATCCTCCGTCAGTGTTGGTTTTATAGCTCAGGTAAAAACTATAAGGTCGAGGAGCTTTGAGAAAATCTCATCATTAGTCCTCTCACAGGCCGGGATTTAATTATCTACACATCGAAATCGTCCACTTCCCTCTTCTCAGCAAATTATTCTGCTCCTGGAGGATCATAACCATCACGCCTTTCGTTTCTTTGCTTGCATGTTAAAACAGCATCACAAGGATGTCCTCTTTATATATGTGTGTGTGTGTGTGTGCCTTGAGATAGTAACATTGGTTGCATGCTGAATAGGTGCGTGTTCACTTTCTGAGTACCTTGATGGGTGTTTTGGGAAGCTCTGGAAATAGGCTCATGCATAATTAATCCTCAGACTGAAAATTGACCCAGATGTGGTAGAACCGTGTTGGTTCCAGTGGCATCAGATGTACTCCGAGACAAAAAGAGACGCAAGAAGTGACAAAAGGGACTAAATGGGGCTACCAAATGAAGACGAGAGAGAGAGAAGAAGAAAAAAACTAACCGCAAAAACAAAGACGGGGGGGGGGACAGATGGAGGGAGGAAGGGTACCGTTGGAGAGTTGATGAAAGTAGAAAGTGAGGACAGAAAAGAGCTTTTACTTCCTCAGAGAGAATTGTAATGCAACTGCTTAATGTCTTAATGTTGATCTCGCTGACTCTGGAGGGACCTCATTAGCTCAAGACAGAGAGCCGTGTTCAGCCATCTATTGTCTCACAGGGATATACACAAATTATTGTGTTAGCTCACGGCAATGACTACAAATGCTGCTTTGTCCAGAATCATCAAAATCTGAAGCCATTTAACTCACAAGCATTTAGGATTTGTGAGATTAGAATAAGACATTTTTTTAAAACCCCTGTTTTGCAACTTCTAGACCTTAATGTTCAGATTATTCAACATATCTTTCAGTACGATGATCGAATTATTCCTGCAGCAAAATGGAATATTTCTGCAGTAAGTGTCGCCAATTGCTCGTACATGCAACGCCTTGCAAACTTTGTTCTACGCTATGTATCACAGCAGCATATAATTGTGAAGTAAAACCATAACATTTTAAAGACGCAACTTGAAGACACATGGATTTGGCTCAGTCGATAGATTCCGAAAACACCGAAAACAGTGAATTCCATAAAGAGGTACGAGAATGACAAGACTGGAAACAAGACGGCATCACAACAGGTTTGGTCAACAGATGGAGCAACAAAAAAGATGGAGGATTTACAGGACTATATTTACACACATGGGCTGAAGGGACAGGTGGGAACGATTAGGACTGGGCAGACTGGTGGCAAGAAAGGTAAGTCAAATCACAGAAAACATTTCAAAATTAAACAGGAAACAAAGCTCTGGCCTGATTTATTTAAAAATGAGAAGATGCATTATGCACGGAGAGACTAGCTAAAGAAATCTGAGAATCTGTATAAAAACATCAGGATTCTAGTATGTTTGTTTTTTTTGCGTGTGAGTGTCGCATCTTTTCCAGAGAGGATCTATGTTAGGAGAGCTGATGAGGCTGATAGAAATCAGCCTCATCAGTGTGTTGAAGATTTAAGGAGCTGCAAAACATTTGCTCCATTTGGCGCCCTTTGAGTTTCCCTATTTCCAGCTTATTTGCCTGAGCTCAAGTCTCCTGTGCTCCAGGATCAAGTTCTGTTTCCGGACCCACCTGTGAAACAGATTACTTTTGCTGCAGCTCTAATGTCCTTATTTATTCCCTTGCCTGCCTGCTTTCCACCATCAAGCTTTCCGGATCATCGAGCACGCTGTTAACCTTCATACTCGCCTCTGGACTCCAAATAATCACCTTCGATTTAGAACCCGGTCCTCTCCTCCCAAGGAATTATCTGCCTCAGATCACAGTCGGCCACTTCCTTTTTGAAAAATGTTTAAGTCATTCAACTTACCTGATCAACAGATAACCTGCCTCTCCTCGTTCAGACGAAATTGTTCCCGGATCCTCGCCATCACATTTCTCATTCTCTGTGCATATAACTGTAAATAAATCCTTGATTCTTTTAAGGTTGAGTCCTGAATGTGATTCTGCATGCGAGTCAGGAAACTAAATCCCAGTTTGAGGCATCTTAGCCAAATTCTATTATCATGGAAGACAACTTGAGCTTCAGGGATTTCTGTCCCACAAAAAAAGCAGTGACAGAAATTTTGTTAAAATGCTTTTTCATTTCGCTAATTGCCCCCTGTTCTTCTCATTCACGGTGTGTGTTTGTATTTTGACAGGTACAAAAACACGCTTGAACTGATATCTAGCATAAAAACAGTGTGTACAATGGAACACTACATGGTTTGTCATGAAATTATCTTCAGCACTCATCTTCACTTAAAACGAGGCACGTTTTTCAAACCAATAAAATGTGACCGTATTTCTAACGTTTTTTGAAAAACGGTAATGATGCTTCAACTCATCACAGCCAGGGTGATCTATATTTGACCGTCTCTCGCAAAACTGGTTGAACAGTTTTTTGAACAGTATTTTTACACCGTGAAAATATGAGCAGAAGCAGAGCTGACGAGTTATTCCATAGTCTGTGAATTATAGAGATATATCAGTATGATGGCATCTGCTTTTGCTTTCTGTGTTGTACTGTGGCCTGATGGGTATTAATGTTACCTCACCATAAGATGGTTGTTTTAAGACCCACCAATGGGCTTTTTGTCCAGTTGTACATGTTTTACTTTGCATCTGTTGCATTTTTCTTGGTTTTCTCGGTCTGAAAATATGGACTTTATGTCTAAGGTGACTCTAAATGACCCTTTGCTGCAGGCTCGCTCCTCAATGTCCTGGCAACCTGTACCAAGGCCAGCTCCAACTTCTGACTACTGACTGTTGGGACGGAGAATTGTTTCTTAAAGGGATTTTTGATTGCAATCAATAAGTTTACTCACTTAACAAAACACATTTCATCACCTATGTAACACTTCATCTATAGTCTGAAAACACTGAAGAAAAACCTTATATAAACCTGACCGTGTCTCAATAATTACAAAATAAATCTCCTTTTCGTATATAAAATTAAGAATATAACTTACAAACAACATATCATTCTCCTCATTAACTCAAAATTGTATAAGAGTTGATCCTTTTTTTCTCATAAGGTATTTTGAATTGGTTTAAAGTAGGACATTTTTTCAAATCCTCATCCAAACTGTTCCATCTTTTCACTCCATGCACTGAAATGCACATTTGTTTTAAAGTAGTCCGCACAATTTTACTTTTTAAAATCATGCTTCCCTCTGTTATTTCTGTCACTTGAACTTAAGACAAATTGTAAATTAAATGGCAATAATGTCTTTCTAGCTTTAGACATAACTGATGAAATTTTGAAATTAACTAAATACCTTAAGTTCAAAATATTTGAGTAAACAATGTATTTGTATGTTCTCCAGCAATCACTTTATAAAACCCAACACTCAGATCGTCTTGGTCAACACTCAGATGTTCTTGGTAAAACTGTTTTGATATTAACTTTTCATCTTTAAGAAAAGTCAACCCCCTGTAGATATGTCAAGAATTTGGTTTATTGAGTTAACGTAAGAATATTCTCACCTAAGCAAAACATTGTCACCAGGATGTCATACAGTTCATTACTCTGTGCTGAGTTATTTGTGGCTGCCATAATTTTCCACACCTCATCTCCCTTTCCCCATTCTCTCTCTCTCTCCCCTTGCATTTCTCCCTGGAGTATATGTCTGTGGATTCATGCGAGAATGCCATTTCTCTAGAGAGGGTCTTGACATTCGTCAACATGCCAAAGGTTACCCGAGGGTGGCTTCCGAAAACCGGCTGAAGCCGAAGATAGAGACTTACTCGCATTCAATAAGCTGCACCTCAAAGGCAACACGCTCAGCCTGCTGTATATTTTCAACGTAGCATCCAATTTCAGTTTTTCTCACCGTCTGGTGACGAAGAGGTTCAGAGATATACAAGCCAATATCTGATGTGGTTCTCGCTGATGATGAATTGGGTCGGCGTTATGTTAGGTTGGCTACACTTCTGAAACAATGTGCACTATATTGGACTGTTCAATCCCCTGTGTCACCCGCTGTGCAGTAAACATTTATCTCTGCGTGCGGCTGAGACATTTTATAGTATGGGACTGAAAACAAAGAACGGTGCAGATTGATGCTGCAGGGAGCTGATGTGCAAACACCTCGTTTATCAAACTTGAATCTGCCCGAGACCAGAATTTACCAGATTAGCCCACTTTTTTTTTTTTTACAGAATCTGCAGGGATTCTTGGCTGGATTTTGCTTGATGCAATTTTCATTTATCTGCCCAAGTGAAACATAAAACAGCCTGCAGCTTTTCATCTTCTGACGATTATGCTTGCCGTGTTCCCTGCCAACTATCAAGAGTTCCAGGGTCCTGTAAAAGGTCCAAGCTGTCCAGATGGTTAGTTGTGTAACCCATCACATAAAAAAGCATGTACTGCTATCCATCCATCCATCAGAGATGTGTTGAGTCTCAAAAGAAAAGACTTCAGACTCAAGTGTAGACATTTAATCTGAAGTCGTTACTCCTGGAATCCACCTGGGAAGATCCTCATTCGTCATTGAATGATCAATTTATAAACTTGCGGTTACAGTACTTAATGATAGTGGAAACAATGTAACAGCTTTTTATAACTAATATTGACGTGTTCATCAAATCATTACATTGTCCCTCACTCTTTTGTTTTCCATTCATAATGTACATTGTAACAGTTTTAACAGCCTATTTTGGATGTCACAGCATATAAATGCAGATTTAGAAAATAAATCTGCATTTATTACAAGAAGGCAAAAAACAATTTAGTGCACAATGTAGATGAAGCAATAACACATTAACAGGTGTTAATTGTGTCACCACAGAAAGATGTTTAATTTGCCGCCACCTACTGCTAAAAAATATATCTGGTCAAATTTGAATTGTTTTTGTTTTGAGGTTGTTTTATTTATTTATTTATTTATTTATTTTACGAAATAAAGACTGCACAAATAGAAAAAACAATGTGGGAGAAAACCTTAAAAAACAGTTCAACTCTCATTATGGTTTCAAACATAGAAAATAACAACGGATGGATGGAAGAGGAACGTCAGAGCATATTCTCAAATTATGTCCAAAAATCCAGTCTGCTTGGATAAACCGTTTCTTTTTAAGCAGTCTTCTGTTCGTAAATAATTTTTTAGATACAGTTTTTGTTTCTGGAAACACTTTCTACACGTCTGATGGAGATGTCAAAATAGTAGAGAATCATTTTGCTAAATATGTGTTAGCATAGACGCGGTCTACTTCACTTGCTTGCACATTCAAACAAGTGTATTCCCACACAAGAAAAATGCAAAATTCATGAAATACTAAAAAAATATATTGATTCACCACACACCATCTACTCATTCTTGCATAATAACTTTCAGAAAAAGTTGGTATGTAGCTGGGAAATGCAGGGTCATATGAAGGACGCCGTCAACAACGGCACAACAACTCAACCTTCCCCATGACAATGTGAAGCAAATGCGTCTGCTCCGGAGGTCACAAAGCTGATGGTTGGAGGCATAACAACTGAGTCCACTTTCATATGAAAGTTTTAATATGGAGCTGCTACTTTATAGGCTTGCTGTTGGTGGTTTCACCCTCTGGTTTGTGGGCTTGTATTTATAAGCTTGGATTTTACGAGCTCTAAATAATAATAAAAAAAGCACGAAAGTAAAACCTCAACATTATGCTGCAATATTTCACCAAATGCTCTGTTCAGTTTTTTTTTGTCTATGAGAAATGGTGATAAAGGCCATAATTCTAGTTAAAAAACAGTTTTCTGAAGCTGTAAACAATAAAATATAATTTTTACTTTTTTACTCTTGGACTCACTGTCTTACCTGCTGATCACTTGATGACAAGCAAAGGGAAAACGTTTTACAACTTTTTATACTGAAACTTGTTTTTGTTATTTTGTTGATTGCACAAAGTTGAGAATTTGAGATGAACAAGAAGATGCATAGATAAACAAAGCCCTCAACTAAAATATGCTAAAATGAGTAGTTTTTCCTGTTTCCAACAGTGTTTTTGTCATTTCCTCTGCCACATTTGACTTGAATTTAAACTCATAAAGTACATCCTTAAAACATTTCCTGTTTTTTTAGTATAATATCACCAGCACTTTTGGTACTAATGAGCAATTTCTCTACATTTCTTTCCTGAATGGGGGATTTTCTGTTCCTGATCTCAATATTTCATAAGATATTGAGCGCTCTGTATAAACTTGCAGCCACATCCTGGGTAATAAAACATTAAAAATTTATCATTTATATCATTTAAGTAGTCTAAATAACTTTGCTCTAGTACCATGTTTCCTCATAGCATATTGAGCTGTTTCCACTGAAATCAATGTGCGTACTTCTTTCTCTTTTGTTTCCAACTACACCTCAGCGTAGAAAATTAAAAAACAAGCAAACTGAATTTGACACTTCCATTGGTAGGTGTGACTGCTAAAGGTGTGTGAAAATGTGTCTGTTGAAAGATGAGTCACTGTGAAGGAGACAGTCACAGTCAAAAAGAAAAAGAGCAAATATAGACGTCGTGTTTGTCCCAAACCGAGAGGGATTAACTCCTGAACCGTCTCCGCTGCGGTGTCGGCAGTGATGTTTTGGCACTTTGTGATGAACACTTAGTGAAGAGAAAATAAATTTGGACAATAAAGCAATGAACTGTTAACTGTATTTAATTATTTGTTTCACGTTAGACAAATTAAAGTTGCCGTCAACACTGCTTCTTATCTTGCCACATGTTCTCATTTTAGTAAAGCATTTGTCATGGGTATAGTCTTGAATAAATTGAGTATTTGTGGCTATCAAGGCCGTCCTTTGAAACTGCATCAAGCAACACATGCATGATGCATGTGTTGCTTTCAAAGTTTCTGCATGTTGGTGTGCCCGCTAAAGCCTTTTTTTTTTTTTTTTGCCCCGATTTTCCCTTTACGACAAACTTACAACGTCCTGCAGTGTGTTACTTGGTGGTGTGTTGAATATGCAACATACATATACTCAACAAATATTCAACATTGTCTTGACCCGATTATCGCAGCCTGTGGGGTTTTTCCCTGACTGGGAGCGAGAACTCAGCCTGTTGAATGTGACAGGTAGCCAATCAGAAAGCTCGGTGACGTAAGAAAGGAGTGAAATCCCAAACAGTTGACATGGCAACTGAGAGTCCGGTGGACATCGGAGATGATATGTGGAAATGTTTATTACTATATGTAAAGGTAATTTTTTATATATGTTTATTATATGTGGTTATGTTTATTCAGTTAAAAATGTTAACTACAAAAAAACATAACTCACCTCCAAATCATAGTGCAGCAAATAGAGCAGCTGCTCCCGCCGTCTTTTATCAAACGTCTTTTCTATTTGTTACGTCTTTTATCGCTTAAAATGAACCACAAACTATCACTGCTGCTTCTACATCGTCATCCGTGTTTGATTATTCTAAATTCACGTATGGTATGTTGGAGGTTTTACTGGATTTTCTTCTGGAATCGGTTCGTGTGTGGTGTGTTGCTGCTGGACTCACGAACTGAGATACACAGATGCGCCACAAAAACGAACATTTTACTTTCGTGAAAATTTTAACTCACAATAACGACTAATAGGAGCCCTGAGCTTGTTTCTCTGCAACGAGACGATCCATCTGGGAGTGATGAGAGACAATGACACCCGAAGTGTTGCTTATGCACAGGGTGCTTGGTCTCTAAGTAGCTAAGCAGTTTGAAGGGTTCGTTCCCTCATTAACGAGCCAGTCACCATATCATGCAGAGCTTGGAATGTGGGAATCACCTACCGGGATAAATCCATCCTCCTGTCTCTTCTCTGGGCCTTTTCCCTTCATAAAGAAACTTTCCAAAGAATCTGATCTTTTTCTGACTCACTTTGCTGCTTGTGGGCTCAATGTTATGTTGGCGTGCAAGACGTAACCGAGAGAATCCGGTTAAAGGATTTTCAAAATAAAAGATCCTCTAGACTCAAATAATACATAAAACGGAAATATTTAATTATTTCTTGCGCGGCCCAGTACCAATTGGTCCACGGACCGGTACCGGTCCGCGGCCCGGGGATTGGGGACCACTGTTCTAGACTAGCGCTAGCTAAACACAGACAAGCTTAGCCCAACTGCAAATTTTGCTGAAATTTCAGTTCAAGTAAGTGCAGCTTAATTCAATTCACTTCCACTATGTATGCTATTAATCATTAAATGTTGACTCTTAAAAAACTACAAAATCTAAAAAAAATACATATGAAGCAAATTTCAAAAACTGCATTAATTATTTCTGGGCTATGTAGACAACCCTTCTGTACCATTATAGTTAACTGTTATACAAGTTTTACTTGCATAACACGTTCATGCTAACAACATTATCCAGAAGTTTAACTTCTTTGTGAAGAAAATGTTCACCTTTTATGCAAGCACCCTGTGTAATAAACTATGCAACATTTCTGCTGAGAAAGATTGGCACGGAAGTGACTGTAAGTTATAGAAATCAGTACATTGACAATATCGCTGAGCCATTAATAACAATGTTAAGCTTTAATACCAGCTATGACGCATTAACGTTGAACCTTTCAACTAAATAGAGGGTCTATTTTGTCAGAGACAACACAGTTGAGGATGTAATTTATGCGACCAAATTAAAAGTGAGTCATTTGGGAGCACGTTTTATTCATCCTGAAAGAGGATCCGCTGTAATTTACCACAGTCAGGCCTGGAGTGTAATGGGAAAGCAATCCCACACTGCGGCGCTTTGTGTAGTCCTGCGCGCATCAACTCGAGCACCGGGGGAGAGGAAGACAAATGCCATCCATGTTTTAGCGTCTCACACGGCAAATATTTGTCTCTTCTGGTGTTTGTTGTGTCTACAAATTGAATGCTGTGATTGTGTTTGTGAATCTGGCGCTGCTTGGACAGGAACCATGAACAAATCTCAGATAGTGTGAGAGAGAGAAGTAATCCAACATAGCCTAAAGTCTGAATTCGGTTTTGTCAGAAACCGCAATGCTGAAGGTCAGTCAAAAAAAATGCATTGTGCGAGTAGAAACTTGATTCCCATTGTTTATTATGGTTAATCTGAAAAAAGATTAGTTATTTCTGATAAAAGTACATTTTTTAAGTTGAAGAGTACTGATGAGCAGGAAGTGTCTGTCGTCCATTCAGTGGGTGTTAAGACAATCTCGCTTTACTCTCCATCAAGATTTTTTTCCTAATATCTGAGATCCAATTTTCTGACGTCTTCAAGAGCAAAACTGCATATTGTTGTGTGAATATAGAAGTTGTGGTAAAGGTTATGCTGGCTATATTCACATCTTATGCCCACAGCAGTCCTGTTTACATTTGACTCTTCTCTCGGTTTACAAGTAGACATCACCCTCTACTTATCCGTGAAACCACAGTAAAAAGTTACGGTATTGAAGAACCATAATTTCACTCTGAAAACCAAAACCAAAATCCAATATTCAATTTAAGCACATTTAATTAGTGGTAAATTAGAATTGCACACGTTCCCTCCTCCCCCAAAGCCGTACAAATTGGCACTCGGCAATTATTCCTTTTAGAATAAATGTAACAAAAGCAGATTGTAAATTTGTCTGTAATTGAACAGAGTGTCCTTGGACTTTTTAATGAACAATCCACAATAATGTCCCCCTGAGGCATGACACAGAGGCCAATTTCTCTTTCGCATTTCAGATTAGTGTAGGATTATTTAAAACTTCATAAATCTGGAAAAAAAAGAAGCTACTCATATAAACGGTGGGAAACACGGCCAAGCAATGACCCAAACGTATCTCACCACGTTGCCTTCTGAGGAGGAAGGTAAGAAGGACGGAGAAAATCTTCAAAGCTCACTTTAAGAGAACATCTGTGAATATTTCAGGGGGAATTAATGCTACAGTTATTAGCATTCAGTATCAGCAGATTTACTTTGTAGAACATATTTAATATTTTAAAGAAAGTGAAAGTTGGGAAGCTTACATACAGAGGTGCAAAACTACTCGACATGCTGCTTTATTGAGCTAAATCAAGAGACATTTTGTATGATTCAACTTCAGACATTGAGGAAAAAATGTCTCTGTTCAATAAACCTCTGGTTTCAGATTTATATTTACAGAACCTAATGCACTATCCAAAGACATATTTATCTGCTGTAAAGAATATTTTTCCATATACACAAAAAAAAAACCCTATCTGCAGTGAGTCTGATTTCCTATATGGTTTGACCAGACCATGTGGTGCTTCAGAGAGCAGAAGTAATTCACAGCTCCGCTCTGAACTGAAGGGATGTCTCCGGAGACTGGGCCTACTTCCCCGGCCCTCAGAGGCAGTATTAAACTTACTACAAACACAAATTGCCTCCACTGTGAACACCAGAGGCATTCTTTGAACACCTGCAGATATTTGAAACGGCTCTCAGAAAAAGAAAAAAACCCCTGAAAAAAGCACAGACAGATTAAATACTCTGTTAGGTGTTGGTGGTGTGGCAAGATGCGCTGCTATGTCGTGTGTATAATGCTCTGAACTCCTTATAATCCTGTCTTGATAAGTTGTTTTTTTTATTCTAAAAAAACCCAACATACTCTTAATCCTTGGTATGAAATTGATTAGTTATTTTCTGTATGTAAATCGGGAGGAAGAGGAAGCTAAAATGTGTCACAGATTGTAAAATGAACCAAGAATCTTGTTTCTAATCCATAACATAATCTAAAAATCTGTGACACAAAAGGAGTTTGAGCTGAAAAACTATAGTTTAACCAATTCTGAAATCACAACTGGGCAGGAAAAACAATGTTGACGCAAGAATTTGGACGCGGTTGAAGCATTAAGCTGGTCCTAAGAGGTCATCACCCAATAAAACATTCATCTAAACTCACTCTGCAGAACTGGGTATTAATATTTATCCTTCTGTAAACACTCTGGCTACTACTCTCAGCTTAGTCTCTCATATTTCGATAAATCTTTGTTGTTTTTTACATCAGAGGCTCCTGGACGACCCAGTGTGAAAACCTGATGCGTCTGCCAGTCCTGGTTTTATTTTTACTTTTCATTATTAACCGTTTCGTCTGTCCTACTCTTTAGTACAAATTTATAAAACATTCATGTTGTGTGGCTGGCGCTGGAGGGAAAACTAGCAAAAGCTCAGATACCATCAGAAACATTGTCTGATTGCATTCGTGTTGCAACTAGAAGAATTCTTCCAGATTTTATTAACGTCTTGTATTACATACACTAATTAAAAGGCTTAAATAGTTCTGTTGTTTGTTAAAGATACACCACATCTAAATTAGGTGTCAAGCATAATATATCAGAATTATTCTTTTTGTCCTAGCAGTGCTAATGTTTGATAGCCTGGATGCTATTGCATGACTGAATATATGATTTTGATTGGTCGTTCTGTGTGTGAACAGTCAGATCAGTTTTTGAGAAAGTTATTTAAAACACTTACCTTTAATTGCTGACTTTTAGCTTTAAAAGTGGCTGTGTACAGTCTAGCCAACATGACAATTGAAAAAATGTTGAATATGTCTTTCACAAATCAGTGTCCTCCTCAAAACCTAACCACAACCCAAGACTTGATATTTAAATTAGCCAAACTTGTAGTCTTTTTAGCGGAGGTTTGCCGACAGATTCAAGAAACTTCCACAGCCATCTGTGGTAAACACCAAGATCCAGGCTTTCTTTCAACTACAAGTCACTGAAGAGATTAAAATATTCTCCGCCTTCGGTTTTCCCGCCTGTTGCCAACCCCAAGCTTGTACTTCTTGGATTCAGAGCCTCGCCCCTCGCAACAACTGATCCGTCTCTGCATCCCATTTAACCGCCACAATCATTCACAAGACACAGGTTTAAGACATTCACCCCATCGCTCCCTTCCTATTATTCTTATAGCAGTGATTCTCAATTCCAGTCCCGAGGGACCACCGCCTCTGCATAATTTCAATGTCTCTGCCTCCAGCACTCCTGACTCAAAATGGTAGCTTTAGCTCCAGCATCCCGTCAGCAGCCTCTTAATCGCCCATTTATTCAGGTCAGGTGTGCGGCAGAAGGAAATCGCCTAATACATGCAGGGCAGCGGTCCCCGAGATACACCCCGAAAGACCATGCATCTGGAATGTAGGTAAATGTGTTTATAAAGTGATGACTCCACGGGGTTAGACACGTTCAAACACCACACTTTTCTGATTTATTGAGTAAAAACTTTTACAACTCTGTTTTTTTCCTCATTTTTATTTACCTCTCAATCATGCACTGTATTGTGTTCTTCTGATCTGTCTCACAAAATCAACAAGAAACGCTGAAGTTTGAATTTGCGACGCAACATAAAAAAATGGTCAAGGGATAGAAATAAACCTGATTAAGTACTCTACTAGGTATTGATGGTGAGGCAAGATACTGTACACTGCTATAAAAAACTTTAAAAACACATTTGCTAGAAAACAGTCCAGTTTTTCACAGTGAAATCACCTGATGTGAGGGTAATTTGAGGTTATGCTACGACTGCAGACAAACATTTTGAACCAGAGCTGAGACATGCTAAGTGGAAAGTCACTGAGAGATATTTGATCTCCCTTGCTCCTGTTCCTACACACTTCCCTGCTTTCTGTGATATGCAGAGGTATGACAGGTATCAAAGCAGAGTACTTGTCTGATTTCAGTCTGTGAGTCGCTCTGAGATTTGCTGATCTGTCACTCGTGTCTGAATTCGTTTCCTGACGGGGCACATCTGTAATTCTCTCTTTTTTAGGTGATGGACATGAAAAGATGGAAGTCAAGTTAGTTTACATTTAGCGCAGAAATAGATGAGGTAAAGAACAACCGGCGAATGACGACCAAATAGATGGAACATTTTATTAATGATGTTACTTACTTAGTCATTTGGTAATGGACCACTATGTCCTTTACGTTTTTACCTCTTTGACAAATCACTCATAATCTTTTCGCCTGATACAGCTCTGGAGACTTTTATCTGACTTCCTTCATAGAACTGAGAGTCTAAGCACAGCTTTTAGTCTATACTTTGGCTTGCAAGAGGATTGTTGAACAATTAAGGATTTCTCTGGAAGTTCTCTGGAAAACATTACCTGTTTTTTTTTTAACTCGCTTGAGTGATTTCTAAGTCTTCGTGTTTATTTGTGTGGCACATTTCAGCAACAAGGGAGTTCAAGGTGTTTTTATGAGGCTTCACATCATAAAAACACAAAAATATAAAGTCGTAGACCTCACAGTCAACAATTGAAGGATTACATTTCATGAAGTGCCATTGTTACACATCAAAACTTTGATTAATGTTTCATTTGCTGTTCCAAAAGCTAGTCTGAGCAGGTGAATCTAGATTTAAAGTCATTCAGTGTTTCGGCTGTTTTCTGGAAGTTTGAATCTTCACCAGCTTTCTAATTATTGTTGTTTAGGTAACGGGGGATGCTTCCCCTGTTCACTCCAGCTGCTCTCTTATTTTTGCTCTTAATTGACAGGAAGCATGAAGCAGCCTATACAATAACAGTAACAATAAAAGGTATGCACTGCTCACAAAAACATTCTGGGCCAAACTGGCAGACATGACTGTCTCAGGTAGATTTGTAAATATTTAATAGTGGACATTATGGCGACCTTTCAAATTTGCATATGTTACACTGTACATCAGTCATCGTAGACGAGAATTTTATAGAAACACTAAATTGCAGCTGCTGCTGTTATGGGTACGGCTTGTAGAGAGGACAATGATAAGCCTGGCAGTAACGATTACTGTTATGATGAGGATGATAATGATGCAAATAGCAGTAGCTTTGTTAAAACAGGATTCTGACCCCAAGTGTAGGAAATTGTAGGACTATTTCACTTCTGATTTCAGTGTCTGTTGGAGCTAATGCTCTACAGCAACTTGGACATGTAATAATTGTTCGTTCTAAAAGCAACATGGTTTGAGTTCACACTTTTATCCGTATTGTAAGCGTTGATATAATGATCTGCTGGAATAATAATAATAATAAAGAAAATTAGGATTTTATACCATGAGGTTGTGATTGTCACTATGCTCAGAAAGTAATGGACTGACAGAACTGATCAGAAATTATTAGGGGTCCTAAAAGAACTATTAGGAGTTATCATGCCACACTGGAAAACCTCATAAAAATAATGACAACTAAAATATATTATGAAGAATTTTAGCATACCTCACATTTGAACAAGCCAAATATAATCCTTAAGTTTTCCGGTGTCCAGACCAATGAGAATGCCTGAAAAAATTTATTATGCTAGCCAATCAGTGAAAATCTCTCATGTGCCACCAACAAAAAAAATTTAAATTGTCAACAGACAAACCAGTCTGTGGTTTTGTTGAGTTTTCTTAATGGCAATTTATTTATAAGGTCAGAGAAAAAGCTGATTGGTTAACATTGACAATTTTACATGTTCCATTTTGCTGATATTGTAAAACATTGGCAGTATAGTGTTGTAAGAACACCGTAAATGTAGGGAAGTGAAGTCAGGAAGCAAAAGCTTCCAAATACTCACTGCAAACTCATCAAACTGAGGTAGACGCTAGGAGTTGACTGATTCCTCCTCCTCTAGCCCGTACAGTATTTATGCCTTTAAACCCACATTTTTCCCCAGTTTCCTAGCAACCAGCACAGCTGAATACAGAGGTTGTTTTGGTATGGTTTTTTTCTTTATCTTTTTTGAACATTGTTGAATAGCATCATTAAGACCGAAAACCAGAGTAGATGGGTCAGGAGGAAAGCTGTATTAGTTTCTAAAGCAACATCCCAAGCTCCGGCCCTCTGGCAGAGATCCAAAATGGAGAGAGCATGACTTCTGGATCTGAATCAGTGCTTCCATGCTCATTCTTCACAAACCCTCAATCCATAGGGGTAGACGGCTCAACCTCGCCGAGTTCTGCTAGTGGATTCTTCCTATTGAAAGAGTGTTTAAATTTCTGCTGTCACTACATTCATGCTGAATGCAACAAAGTCCACAACTATGCAAGCAAATCAGTGACTCGGCTCAATCTCCCGTGTTTCCTTTGATAGATCCTCTTAACCAACTTGAAAAATAAACTGAGCTGGACTGCATGGGTCGCTAGGTTCAACTTGAAAACCATTGTAGGACTTTTGAGACGACGCGTTGCGAATTGCCACAATCGTACGAACGTTAAAGGAATACTTTTTTTCAACTCTTACTGCGCTTGTCAAACAGCATTGTGAATACGACGTTGAATTTTGCAGAGACATGGCCGCCTGTTTCGTCGGTTCTCTTCACCTCTGTGGAGCAACTCCGCAGCACAGGGAGGCCGCGTTTGATTGACAAGCGGTTGCTCTTTGTCCCTTCGCTGACCAACGTGCTTTTTCTCCGGAGTTTTACCAGATGGTTGTCTCTGCTGCAGATGGAGCCCAGTGTGCATACAGGTCAGAGGATGTCTTTGAATTTATAGCACTCAGTGAGCAGCAGCTTATATAATGATTAACACTGCGCCATTTAAAGACGTGTCCACCGATTTAAAAGAAGTTCACTGCAGGTGTCGCCGACGATGCAGCAGGAAGGTAACTGTAAAGGTTATCTGTTGCATAATAATTTAATTTCCCTAAAGTGGTTCATAGGGGCCTATGAATAAAGCAATGCTATGGGACTGGCTGGCTTAGCTAAAAGTAGGTCATAAATATCACCGCTCTATAGGTAGTATTTGCCTATAGGGCCATTCTCATTCCTTCCAATGACCTCGCAGAATATGATTATAAAACGGACTAAATGACGGTCTGATCCTTTTGTTCCTGCTGTGATAAGCAATACACAAACTCCTCTCTACCAAGTCTGCCTCAAGCAGTGGGCTTCTATCAACATTTCTGCTAAGTAGGACTGAAATTCTTTGTGGTACTTTGATTTGCTCAATGAGAAATCTGGGGAGTGTTTTCTGGAATAGGAGAGAGTAAACGACGAAGGGAGGTTTTAGGGAGAACCTTAACGGAAGCGCAGTGGCTGTTTGTTTCACTTCAAACAGTCTGGGTTCGGCTTTGATGTATTTTGAAGTTAGCTGCATGCTGGAAGGTAAAAAATATATATATTTACCTGACAATTCTGAAATAAGTCTATTTTTAAGCAAAAAAAAAAGAAAGAAAAACTGTGAGCCACCCAGGTCACCTTTTATTTATGTATCTTTTATTTTTTTTTGCTATAGTCCGAAAGGCAATAACACAAGGAGCCGGAATGTGGTGTCATTAGCATTTTTATGAGCTCCTGAATAGAACGGATACAAAAAGGGATTGATGGCGCCAAGCGTTGAAGCCTCAGCTGGCGACCAGATGTTGCTGGTGTCAATTGTTTTATAGAATTCAATATAAAATATTTACCAAAAAAATGGTTCCACCAAACAAGGCACAAGGTTTGAGGTTTTCTACATGCCAACTTGGCGTACACACCAAACATGTGGAGGAAGGGGCCTACAGTTGGTGATACCAAAGTAGAGTTATTTGAGGTACATGCAAAATTTTACGTGTAATGGAAAACTAATACTGCACATCATCCAAATTCAAATAGTATAGTATTATTAGAGAGGATGAGAAGTTTTGATCTAATTAATCTCTAGCTTTATTAGAAATAAGCTTTGAACATCCTGAAAGGTAGAATTCTGACATTTCCGCCAACCACAAAATTCAAAATGGCTGCTTGCAAAGTGTTTAGTAATGTTGTAATTAGTGAAAGGATACATTTTATCTTCTGATGGATTTTCTCTTCTAGCTGCATAGTCTGCTTTAAGTGGACCTCTTGCTACAGAGCACAAAATGCTAACACGTTGCATCATGCAAAGCATTAGCTTTAGCTTTGCATGGCTAATGCTAAAGCACTGAGTCCAACAACAACATTTACAAGTGGAAAATAGTTCATTGGAGTAGGACATTATTATAAAGTCAGAAGTTAAGTGAAATAATCAGTACAGAGATTGTGTAACTAATTAAATTGAGGCTTTGAAGTTGGTTAGCATGTTCTTTTCCTTTAAGAAACCAGTGGCTCCATAAAACATCATGGTGTCAGGAGACACTAACTCAAGATAGGTGGGAAAAACGGGCTGAAGCATTGTGACAAGGTGTTTTCTTCTTGTTACTTCTGCAAAGGTGGGAAAACCTGGCATGTTCTGTTCTGGTGTTAAATAGGGAAACAGACATGAGAACAAAAGAGATTAAAGCTCTTTTCTGGTTTTCTTGTGAGTTTTATTTTCAGTTTAAATAAGATTTTGTCATTTTATGATTAAAATAATCAGAATTTTACACATAAACCTGTTTTCAAGTACTAGATTTTTGTTTTTTGTTCTGGTCTACCATTGTATTCATATTTTCACATTGTGAGTCCATAAGAGCCAAGAACAAACACTTTGCAATCAAAGCTCATGTGATGAAAAGGTCACAAAGACCTCATACACTTTATTAAAATACAAAACACCCATTCACAAGTCACGGTAGGGCTGATTACTGAACTCTCGTTTGGGATAAGCTAATAAAAGACATTTGAATTCGTACTTCAAACCAAATCTATCACTGCACTCAACGGAATTTGATCTTTTTTGCCACAGATCCACTGGGTAAGACATGAGCATACATTAGACTGAGTGTAGCTAAATAAAACAATTGAACACAATTTAAAATATTCCCCAATCAGACATACGAACTGAAATTATAAGAAAATCGATTGGTAATCAAATCTGGTTTTTGTATTTTCGGTTTGCATCGTGGGGATACGGGAGGTTTTGACTGAGACAACAACACTTTGTCAGGGAAATCTTTCAAATCTAAAATGTCCACAAAACCCATTTGGTAAAAACACGTTATTTCTATGTGAAAAAAGGTGAGATGACAATACATTATTTCAAATGTTTTCCAAATGTATTTCAGCATTCACACTGAACAATTTAGCTGAAAAAATATCTAGAAAAAGACAAAAACTGATAATGAGGAACACCAATTCTGGGATTCATCCTTCTTGGATAGGAATAGATCAGTTCCATCAGTTAATGCCTCAATCGATGTTATTTTAAGTGAATCACAGCTGTATTTCTTTCTCTTTTTTTGCATTTAGTTGAATAAATCATTCATTTTTATCTGGTCCAATTCCAAGAAATGGGACTGGAGACTGATATTTTTTTGCCCAAACTCAACCATGCTGGACGGGAAGCTTGTGTAAGTAGACATTTTTTGACTTTCAGACTTTTCCATCACAGCCCATGTTTACAATGTTTGTATTACATTGCGAAAAAGACCAATGAAACCATCATCATCTTGTTACTCCTTTTCACTATCCTCTCAATGCCATTCAATTCTACAAGGGCGCTTTGAAAGGAATTATGTAATCAAAGCATTGGGCAGAGAGCAAATAACTGGGAAACAACACTCGGGTTTTCTCACTTGATTTCTATCCGAGAAGACACTCGCGAGGAGTGAAAATGTTGCTGTTTTTGGACGAGGTGACATGTCTGAGGGTTGCGCTGAACCTTTGAGGTGCTCTTTGCAGCTCTTTGGAACACAGTCACTAACAGACTGGCTCCCCTGTGGGGAGGACTTCTGCTCTGCAGTCTATGACTCATATTCTTCCTGAGAAATCACTGGAGCAACTACCCAGAAAACTTTGGCTCCGTCAGAACGGGAGCTGGAACATTTTGGGACAAATTAATAAAGCTTACAATTTAACAACAGACTTGGAAAAGGCACCAGATCGCTTGTCTCAGTGTTTCTGCCTCCTCCTCAAACACATCTAAGAGGAGCATCCAAGGACTCCTCTCACTGTGGCCTTATGAAACTTTACAGAAGAAGACTAATGTTGCACTGGCAAATAGAGATTGGACAAAATATTAATATCAGGGATGCCAATAACTCCAGTAGATGGTTTTATGCAAAAACTAAAGTTTTTCCAGTGTGACTAGCCTGGTAAAAACTGGGCCTGTGTCCTACACCGATTAGCTCCAGAAGGTCTAGGCTCTCGGCTGTTGAGAAACAATCGCTTCCTGGAGGTGTGGACTGTGCTGAGCTTTTAAATTTTACCTTATCGCTAATGATTGCCCAAGTTGTCTGTAATGTGCCAGTTCGACACTATGAAGCTTACCAGAAATAGCCTGCGTTGTAAACAACCGCAGACAGAAGTGCTGATCCGAACGAGGCAGTTGTTAATGTTAATTCAATATTTGGAACCGTGGCCAACACTGCATGAACGCCTTTGTTTACGTCCTCTACTGCCACTGATAAAGGTACAAACAACATTCCTAAAACAACACAGAAAATCTCTCAGCGTTCACAACTTCTCCTCCTGTTCACTGATTGGCCCGGTAGGAAATTTACCAGAGCTGCATAGGAAGGCCCTGTCCAACCATTGCAGATACAAAATATGTAGATATTTGAAAAGGCCACTTCAGAAAAGGTGCATTCATTCTTGAGCTTTTGACCCCTTTTACCGGAGAGGCCAATGCAGAAAGCGTGTTGTTGCCACCTGTTTGGCATTGCCACCAAGTTTAGACTTCGTGACTTTAAGTGAGGTGACTCCTACCAAGTGTGTGTACACAAAGGGTTACAATAGTTCATGTATTAAATACTTAGCACTGCAGAGGAGCAGCACTATGGTCCAATGAAGAAAGAGAGAGAGGAGATCCACCTAGCAGAGCCTGGCACGTCCAGTTTGGGACAGATGGCTGAGGCGGCCCATATGCGTCGGAGATTGTGTCCAAGCACTTTACTGGCATTGTCTACATGAACAGATACGTGTGTGCACGTTACAATGGACCCGGTTTTACGCACCGTAGAATCCCTTGTGGGATTGCTCAGGTGAACCGAATCATTTTTTTTTCTCTAATTTCCGCTCACTTTGTCCATCATAACCAGACGGAGTCATTTCAGACTGTTCTGTGACCCGGGCAGTACCAACACCATGGGTCAAGCTGACCCTCAGCGGGAGCTGCTTGGCTGCGGCGCCGGGGCCAAGAATAATACATTACTAACGTCAATTGGTGAGATGCAGTTCATTATCGCACATGGTCCATCAAGCTGGCCCAGCAGCACGCACAGACAAAATGCATGACTGCGAGCACGAGCCAGAAGGAACGGGGCTCTCGCCTGCAACGGCTGTGTATAGAGAGGAAGTGACGCACAAAAGCAGAATTAAATTTGCTCTCGATACGAAGAGCTGATTTTTGGAAATGGAGGGAAAAAAAAACGTTTTAAAAACATTATCATCTCAGAGCTTCGAAACAAGCAAACACAAAATCTGCTTGCGTCATCTCTGTGCATCGCTTTGACTGACACCGACCATGAATGTAATTTATGTTAGCATTCCTTTGGTGTGCTCTTGCACGCAGTTTTGCTGCCTTCGCTTGCCAAATCTAATCCCGGGAGCGGCGCCCCGGCTGCAGCGCTAGAAAAGCGGGAATGTGAACTGTGTGGGGAATTAGGCTTGGTACAAGAAAAAACGAGCACAGACAACCAGGGTCTCCCAGATGCTCATGATCACGTCTGATGCCGTCATTTGGGATAAACAGAAGCTCACGGACAAACGAGCGCAATCCCCTTCCTGAAGGGAGCTTTGAAACGACTGCATAATGAAATGTATAATTTATTTATTCTGAGATGCTGGAGGGCCCCTTTGAAATAAACATGAGAGAGTGAGTGAGTAAAGTAGAATAAGACCGGGCCAGACGGATTGAGAGGGAAGAAGAGAGGAGAGGAGTGAAAGGATGAGTGAAAGCAAACTGGAGACAACATAAACACTAGTAAGAACAAAAAGTACCAGCTTGACCTACGTGCTGGGAACATCCTGATTGGAGAAGACATTTCTTCAGATTAAACAGTTTTTTTTCTTTCAACATATAAACTTCATCAGAGTGTTGGTTAATGCAACACCGAGGTGGACAGACGTTAGCAGTGACCTTATTTGTTTCGACCCGTCAATGTTAAGAGGGTTTGACAGCAGAAAATGTTATTTGCAAGCGGAAACCTTTCAAAGCTGCCGTCAACCTTTAGAGGAAGACGTGTCCCGACAAATTAACCATAAGGTCAGCAGAGATAAGTCAGAAATTACAAGAAAATCAGTCACGTCGGGTTTTTTTGGGGGGTGTGGGGGTTGAGTGAATGTTTAAGTTTGTTGTAGTACATTTCAAAAGCGACTGAAGAAAGATGGCCTTTTTCACAAGGTTAGCTACACGAAATATGGCGGCGCAACATCGTAGCTGCGTCCGAATGAACGACTAAATGTTCTATCACCTGAAGAACATTTCCAGGATTAAAGGACTAATGTCTCAGCCAGATCTAGAGAAACTCATCCATGCATTCATCTTCAGTCGTATTGATTATTGCAACAGCGTCTTCACAGGTCTGTCCAACAAATCAATCAAACAGCTGCAGCTGATCCAGAATGCTGCTGCTCGCGTTCTCACTAAAACCAGGAAGATAGAGCACATAACACCAGTTTTAAAGTTCCTACACTGGCTCCCTGTAGCTCAAAGAATAGACTTTAAAATACTGTTGTTAGTTTACAAATCACTGAACGGCTCAGCACCACAATACATTAAAGATCTGCTGTTGTTGTATGAACCTTCCAGACCTCTCAGGTCTTCCGGTTCTGGTTCTGCTCTGCATCCCCAGAACCAGAACCAAACGAGGAGAAGCAGCTTTCAGCATCTATGCACCACAAATTTGGAACAAACTTCCAGAAAACTGTAAAACAGCTGAAACACTGACTTCTTTTAAATCTCAACTAAAAACCCACCTGTTTAGGATTGTATTTGAAATGTAATCAATTACAAATTTATGGATGGAACTTGACTTAATGCTTTGTTTTGATTATTGATTCTATATTGCATTGTGTTTCTGTGTTTGTAATGATGTAAAGCACTTTGAAATGCCTTGCTGCTGAAATGTGCTATACAAATAAAATTCGATTGATTGATTGATTGATAGACTTCTGGACTGATGTCTTTTGGACTTATGGAGCCAAAGTGGAGATGCAAGGCCAGAATTAACGTTTTTAAGTTTGAGGGAAAGACGGAGCGTAGCGTATCCGTCCAAGCACCAAATATCAACTTTCAGGTGTCAACCATGAACACATTGCAAAGCATTTAAGAGACCAATGGTGCCACTTGGTTGAGAACTAAACCTTTAACCATTAAAACAGCACGAGGATCCTAAACACGACAGTAATTCTCAAACGGAAATGGCTAAATAAGGGAAAAAGTGCAACCATAAAGTCAAAGTCCGGACCTCATAATGGTGCTTCAATAAATGTTTTGCAAACTTCAATGAATTTAAATATTTTAAGGTTGATTGGACTGAAACAAAAATGTCCACAGAGATCTCAAGGAATCATAAATTGCCCCCTTAAAAAAAGAAGAAGATTATTTCAAGTCATTTGAAAGAACACTTAAGTGTGCTTTGTTTTAACAAAGTATCTTTTTCATTCTGGCTCCATTTGTGCTGTTTAAAAAAAAAAAATCTTCTCAGCAAGAATTCATGCAAAACTGCTAAAAGCTCTGCTTCAATTACTTTTCGAAAACAAGAACTATTACATAAAGTATTTTGCCAAGGCATAAAACCCACTAGTAATAGCCAATTTTCAGAGAACACGAAAAAAGAAAAAAAAATGCTAATGCACTCCTTTCTGCCAGTATTTAGAATAAGCTGAAATGCTGTTGCACCAACAAATGAATATTTAAGTGGTATATTTGAGCAAATGGAGCGTGCATCTCGGAGCAAAAGAGTGGTACGACCAGAAAATGTGGGAGGCAGATTGGCTCCATCAGTGACTCTCTCTTTCTCTCTCTCCTCTTTTTCCTGGATAAAAGTGAATGTTGACATTCCAGTGTGGAGATTGCCCATTCAACAGATGAAAGCTGAGCAGAAGTAACAACCTGTCACCTCAGCCTTTGATGTTCAGAGAGCAAACACTGAGCGAAAGAGACAAAGAGAGTCAGGAACCCAGGAGTTTCTTCATCTTTTTTTTTCTTTTTTTTTAAATCTAACCTATATATTTGTAGAGTCTTGGTAAATATAACAGGAAGATGTTCCTCTGCCTCAGATGAAAGGTATTAATGTGTAATGAATAAACGCGGCGTAATTAGAAAATAAATCTGTCAAACACATAAATGAGTGTTGCTGTGGTTTTATAGCCATGGACTCTCATTAAAGATGTGAGCATTTAAGTTTTCAAACCTTTTACGTTTATACGTGAAACACCTTAGGGTGGAGGTACAGGCGTAGCAGATGTCATGTGATCCCACCTAATGACGGGAAATTTGCTAATTCTGTATAGTGAAAGCATGTTTCGTGTGTGCACGTTTGAAAGAAATAAGCTGAAATATTATGTTGAGGTAGGAAACTTAACATTTAAAGGGGGCCCTGACCTGCCTTGACTCTTGAGAATAAAAGTCCAGAGAGGAATCAGTCGCCTCGCGTCTCCCTGGGCAACATTTTTAAACTTTTAACAGTGTGCCTTTTGTCCAATGAGGTTGCGCTGCCTCAAATGTTATCGTAAGTCCTTGTTATAAAAAAAAAAAAAGAAGAAAACTCCCAAAACATTTGTCCTCATATCACTTCAATCATACCATTTAGTTTTGGTCTCATAAAACATTTCTATTAAAAGAATGATTTCTAGTAAAAAAAAACCTCTCTAAACTTTTCTGTGCTGCTGTTCTCTAACTGTACTGTACTTTAATTTACTTGTTTCCTGTGGAGCTTAACCAAAACCACACGCGAGCGTCCGCTTCTGTCGACTGCGTGCACCCACCAGTGATCCCGCTTGTGTCATGGGTCAGTATGAAACGCTGCGCAGTAAAACCTCCGCCTGTAGACGATGATTATGTAACTGATAACTGAACATTTTCTCAACCAATGTTTTTCTGTTGGACTGCAGCTAGAAATCAATGCCTTTGTCTTTTCACTCAGTGCTTATTATCACAACTGCTGTAAACACAAATTAAACACTGTTTTTTTGTAGATCTTTTCAAAGAGTTATTTTGCTTTCTTTTAGGTTTTTTTCATGTCTGCATATAATGACCTCTTTTTTGTGTGTGCTTTTTCTTTCTTTTTTTAAAATTTTCTTCCTGGGTGCAATCAATTTTAAATGCTTCTGAAAGTCCGTGCGGCGGAGAAAGCAACACGCTCACAGAAGAGCTGTGTGTGTGTGTGTGTGTGTGTGTGTGAGAGCCCGAAAAATGCATTCCACTTCGTTGTGCCTCTAGGTAGTTTGCTGTGTTTACACAGTGTGGAATTGTTTAGTTTGTTTTTTGGGTTTTCTTTCTTTTTTTTATTTCCTCTCAACTGCCCTGGGGATATTACCAGTTCACAGAGAATTGGTTTTGTGGAGCCTCCCTTAAAGTCCTAGTTTTCTGAGTCATCAACTCTGAGAAAAATTAAAAATCGTAAGGCTTCCGCTGCATCTGCTTTGTCGGTAAATGGGTTTGGGAAATGCATATTTCGTGTTTATGACTCAATGGTTTCTGGTTTCAAATCCAAAAAGGCGTCTCAGAGGTCGCCCCAGGGGCAAACCGACAAAAGACGAATTACAGTACAGACCAAAAGTTTGGACACACCTTTTAATTCAATGAGTTTCCTTTATTTTCATGACTATTGACATTGTAGATTCACACTGAAGGCATCAAAACTATGAATAACACATGTGGAAATATGCACTAAACAAAAAAGTGTAAAACAACTGAAAATACCCCTTATATTCTAGTTTCTTCAAAGTAGCAACCTTTTGCTGTGATTACTGCTTTGCACTAGGGGTTGAACCAATTAGTCGACTAGTCGACTCTAGGACGTCTCGCGAGTTTTTACATTTCATGTCGACTAGTCGCAGTCATGTGATTGCCGGTGGTGACAGCCTGTGCTGATCTGACAGCACAGTATACGTCACAAGACACAAGAAAAATAAGTTAATACATTAGTTTAAATGATATGTAGATGGATGCATATTTGTGGGTTTACAGTGTTTTTAAAAGGAGATGGAGTTGCAGCTGCAGTCCACTACAAAACACGAGCCGTCTAAAACTCGCCCCCTTCCCGCTAATGATGTCACTTAGCCGGCACGCGAGTGTCTTTGTCACGACGATCTAACTAATACATAATGATGTTATGTTGCTGATTAAATAAAGATCTGTGGTAATGACAGCTGCTGATTAAATAAAAGCCTGTAGTTGGTAATGACAGTGTATACTTGTCTGACATATATATAGCCGTGAGTTCGTGCTAAGAATGACACTTCGTGCTTAGAAGTGTCATCAGATCAGCTGTCAGACTGTATGACACTCTGACAGCTGATCTGACAGAACACTGGCTACAAAATGGCGTCTTCAAAACAGATCGAGGACAAGCCCGCATCTTGTCAAACAGGTAGAAATTCGTCAACAGTGTGGAAATATTTCACTAAAGATGACTCTTCCGGTTTAACTACCGTAACATGCTAAATCTGCAAAGCTGTGCTGAAGTACAACAAAAGTACGACCGCGATGCACAGTCATTTGAAAAGGCATCCGCTAATGCTAATGCTAGCTCCTGAACAACCGGCTCGATCCAGTCAGTTGTCAGTAACTTCATTCATGAAACGCCCAGCTGTGACAGGACACCGGCGGCAGCAAATCACAAATTTGCTTGTGAATTTCATTGTCAAAGACATGAGACCACTAGCTGCTGTTGCGTGAAAACGGGAAATAAAGCCTGTACGTTACTCCAAAGCTTTGCGTCTTGCGTTGCTATGACGTCACAACGACTAGTCAACTCGACATGGACTCGACTTTTATCATGTTGACGTTGACTAGAAAATATCTTAAATCGTTCAATCTGCTGAGTCAGCAGAGCTTCCTGCCGCGCATCGGGCGGAGGAGAAGCAGGTGGTTTCGTTGAATTCAGCTGTAACCAAACGGGATCCGTTCATAACAAGTTTGGCTTGTGATGTTCCAAAAGCACCATGTAGTCAGTGTGATAATTTGACTCCTATAGTAACTATCCAGAGATCATCAGCATCAGCCGGTGTTTAGAAAAAAAAAGTCAGACCCGACTTTGTGCAACAAACTTTTCCCCGCTGCTCATGAAGAATCTCCATAATAGACTTAGTAAAAGCAGGAGAAGGGGAGAGAGTGTGTGTGTGTGTGGAGGGGGGGGGGTCAATATTTGCCGTGAAAATAGCTAATAAAGCCTCCAAGTAGTTGCGAAGGGTTTTTGCGCTTACGTCACTATGACGTCACCGCGACTAGTCGACATCGACTCGACTATTATCATGATGTAGTCGACCTTAAAAAATATGTAGTCGTTCAACCCCTACTTTGCTCACACTCTGCATTTTCTTGATGAGCTTCAAGAGGTCGTCACCTGAAATGGTTTTCACTTCATAGCTGTGCCCTGTATTTAAGTGGGATTTATTGCCTTATAAATAGTCATGAAAATAAAGAAAACCCATTGAATTAGAAAGGTGCGTCCAAACCTTTGGTCTGTACTGTATATTTTAGAAACAAATATGAAGTTTAAGAAGGTTAAAATATTGCAATTATTGTGATGTATTCAATTTGTACTTCTATAGATCTGCTTTTTTTTCTTTAAAGATCTACATATATTTAACTTGTTCACTGACGAGTCAAATGTTGTATTTGTATTTGGACTATGTTGAATTTAATATTTTGTGTCTGCAAACATCAGCACTGACACTTGTTGTGGTTTCTTTGCTGCTGGGAGACAAATACAAAACATGAGAAGAAATGAAGGAAAAAAGAGAGAGAGGGAGAGGAGCGGAGAGGAGAGGAGAGAGATCACACAACCTTTTTTTTTTTCCAAAAATGGCACCGGCATGCATTGCCAGTTTGGCACTTTGGCAGTTGTGAAAGCACAAAGCAGAGTACTTCCAGTTCTCTGCAAGAACACACTTCTCTGTTTAGAAAGCTGAACAGTGGCTCTTCACTCCGAGGTCCCAGAGACATGCACCAGCAATGTTGTTATCCATTCAATGAAAGACAAAAAATAAACAGGAATAATGCCTTTATTTGTTTCCAGGTTTAGAAAGAGTCAAGCTTTTCCTCCACATATCTATTTTGCCACAGCAGGTCTGTGCTGGATTACATTTGTTTCATCCATTAATTTAGGAATAACAGGTGTCGGAGTGAAACAGACATGCTTTCCCCTTTTTGATACTTAGCGGTTCATTCTGGAGGATGCCACATTGGAATATATGTATGTATGATATCAGCATTTCTGCTAAATGGAGCGACATTGTAGAGGAGGCTCGACTGGCAGCGCATACCTTGTCAAACCAATTGGAAACAAGATATTATTATGCAAATGCTCAAATCGCATATGACCAAACCAGAAGCAGATGCCAGATGTCCCATTCACAAAGCAGACTTCCCTCAGATAATTCAGTCTTCCTTGGCAAAAATCAAAAAATGAATAAAAATAGATATGCCTAGAAAGCGCTGATGAAGATGTGCCTCGCGGTTCACCGTAGGACACGTCAAGTCATGCGGAGCAAACGTCTTCCTGTCAAACCAGCAAAATAGAAACACCTCAGTTCCAAACACGTGAACATCAGGCACGTGTCAAGGGAAAAAACAAAGTCTGAAGAAAAGAACTAAGGTGTCATCACAATACTTCTTTACAGGTAAATTGTAAAAGATGTCCTTACCCTCAGCATGGGCGAACCATGATATTGTTTTTATATATATAAGAAAAGGTTTTCCCTTTTAGAATCCAGTAAATAACCTTGTCAGTAATTGCAGCTAAACCATTCCTCCATTCCCTTGTTCCAACAAACATTTTATTAAACATATTCACTGTTAAAAAAAGAAAACACACACACATGACATTTTTCCCATATATTGAGTAAGTAGTAAACCACCTAAACTTGTATAGCATTTATTTAATCTCCTTTAGAACTCATTTTTGTGTATGTTTAGGCTCATGGTGCGTTTACACCAAATGCGTTTCGAGTGTCAGGCATGTCTGGTTTTCATCCAAAGAGTATGTGGAGGCGCGTCGAGGGCCGGTGTGGCGTGTTTCGAGCGTCTTAACACGGCGCCATTTGAACCGTTTGGAGCATTTAACGTATTGAGCGTGTCCAACGCATCCAACGTTCAGCATAGACTTTGAATGTAAACTCGACGTGCCTGACGCTCAAAACGCGCGTGGTGTGAACGCACCATCATTCTACCCAAACATTACCGTTCCAGCTGGTGTTTTTTTTTAGATATTGCTTCAGTATTTTCCCATAATGCTCTTTGTCATGATGCTATGTGTTTTGTAAAGTGACCCAAGTAAAATGTTCCCACACCCTGGTGCATTCAGCCACCACATGCTTCAGCCAGAATTTTCAGAAAAAGCTTTTTGCTTTGGAGATTCCTTGACTTTGAAACAAAACACATTCATTCATTTCTGGGAGACCTACCTGGTCTTCTTCCTGAGTGGTATGACAGCCGGACAGTCTCATCATGTCTGCTGCATCACTCAACTGTTTGAACGGGTGAATGTGGCAGGTGGAGGCATCTTAACTATTCCCAACAATGTCCCAGACCTGTGGAAGTCCACAATTCTCTTCCTGGCATTTGATTTTCCTGCAAAGTTGCTCAGGGAGGCAGAATGCATAAGGTGTTTCCTTACCAGTCACCTTGCAAAACATTGTCATCTCGACATTGTCATCTGGACTTTCCCAAATAGTTCAAATGCATTAAAATTTTTGTGTTTTGATACCTAAAAAATTATATATTCTTACACTTAGCAAAGATAAATAATTTGTGGAGTCTTAACTGACCCAAATAAAATTTAATCTGATTTAACGTGACTATTTTTAAATCTATCTACTCATTTATCCATGCGAGGGCTTGATGTAGGTGCGAACACCATGCTTCAGCTCGGATTTGATTCTTTCATGGGACACGAACGCCTCTAGGCTTCGTCTGACGGAGACTGGAGCTGACCGGTGGCGGCGGCTCGACGCGCTCTCACTGCACACACAGCCGAACAAAACCGAAGCTGAATTATTGATGCGCACTTGTAAGCTCAGACAGGCAGCTCGTCCCGCTTTGATCATACCTAATGAAAGTCGGCTCTGATGGCACCGACCTGCAGAGAGTTCACAATAAATAACCTGAGAAGTTGTTTGCCCTCTTGTAGTGTAACTCAGCAATTTTTCATATGCTGCATACCTTTAAATCGCTGTGTTTTGTTCCTGACACCAGAGTGCTGGTTAAGTTAGTTAAGTTTTCCGGACGACTGGAGTTGCCGAGTTGCTTTCAGAAGCAACTTGGCTGGAGAAACTAGAGCCTTCAGGCTGTTCAAGGCCAGAGGCTTTGGAGCTGAAAGAAGACTAAATCAAAAACTTCTGTGTCTGAAATAAGTCAAGTGAACTCATTACATAATCTTTTACCTCTGTTCTCAAATAGAAACTCTTTGTATGCACTGAAAATTTGAAAACCCGATTTTAAACATGCAAGCTTGTTTATGCATGAGCTTATTCATGTGGGGGAATTTAACAACAAAGTCCACATCATTATGCTTCTTTCACTGGGTAAACTGATGCAAGTTTGTATTCTTTATTTATTTATTATAATTTTTATAATAAATACCATCTCACATTGGGCTGCACAGTGGTGCAGTTGGTAGCCCTGTTGCCCTGCAGCAAGAAGATTCTGGGTTCGATTCCTGGTCTTTTCTGGACGGAGTTCACATGTTTGCATGGGTTCTCTCCAGGTACTCCAGCTTCCTCCCACAGTCCAAAAACATGGCTGTCAGGTTAATTGGTCTCTCTAAATTCTCCCTAGGTGTGTGTGGTTGTGTGTCCTGTCTGTCTCTGTGTTTCCCTGCGACAGCCTGGCGACCTGTCTAGGGTGAACCCCGCCTCTCGCCCGGAACGTTAGCTGGAGATAGACACCAGCAGCCCTCCTGACCCCACTAGGGATAAGGGTGTAAGAAAATGGATGGATGGACCACCTCAAGTTTCACTTCCATCCATATTTCTGCAATATATTATTGTATATTCAAATTCAGGGCATTTTTTTTTATGATTAGAATTTATGAATAAACTGTCTGATCAATATGTTTAATCTGTTTCGGATTGAACAAAATCCAATTTTTGACAGCATGTTCACTTGTGCACTGTAAAAGCCAAAACGTCTTGCTACGGTTCTAATCTCCCATCTTCCACTCCCAGAGACTCCATATGAAACTTCTTCTTAAAAAAAAAGGGGGGGCGTGCTGTGGTGGCGCAGGGGGTTAGCACGCCCCACATTTGGAGGCCTTAGACCCGCGGACGTCGCGGGTTCGACTCCCGGTCCCGACGACCTTTGCTGTATGTCCTCCTTCAAAAAATGGCGCCGGCTCAGCTGGCTGCCTGCAGACGCAGCTCCTGTCGTGTGTGTGTTAATCTGTGTATATAAAAAAAAAATAAAATTCTTGCTGTAACTGCGAAATAATTTCCCTGCTGGGATGAATAAAGTACCTCTTCTTCTTCTTCTTGATGGCCTCTATAAGGAAACTGGGTCACCGCGGCAACATCGACCATCAGCGTCCTGACAATTAAAAATAAAAGAACAACGTAAAGGATTTTGGTGCTATTGTGGATGATTAACGTGTGTGGAACTTCCCTTAAAGTAGTTTTCTTTCTTCTTCTGTTTTTTTCTCCCCTCTTCTAACTTTTGTTTTTCCTTCGGAGTGCAACAGGCTATTGGTTTCTGCTGATGGTTTCATCTACACTCAGCTGACACTATAGGGGGGGGGGAAGAAGAAAAATGACACAACAGACAAGTTGTGCTTTGCCGCGTGATTGTGATGTTTAAACTGGATGGTGGCTTTCAGCGATTCTGATGGCTGGCTCAACGTTTCACAGAATAGCAATGAGGCACATGGAACAGAGTTGAAGAGATTTTCTTTTTTTTAATTTGTTGTCTTCTGTATCTATTGAAAAACATTTGATTCTTCATATACTGGAATCTCGGGGCATTTTTCTGACTGAAACGTGAAGTCGACTTTCTAACAACATCTCTCTTTAGAGGACGTAGTAAAGTTAAGGAAAAGACACATCATTTCAGGTTACAAATTAATACTTATTCTGTCGATTAAAAGTAGGTGTCGGAAAACAAAATACGGGTTCGGTCTTACAAATTCTAATCATTGCTGTGCCTTTAAAAGTGTGCTATGTGCTTCTCAAAATTTGTCGAAAGAGGAGAAATCTAAGTGCTTATGTAATTTATTGACTTTTTTTTATTTATTTATACAAGCTGGATGTATCCTCTGTTGCTAGGTAACGACCACCTTTACAGGAAAGACGAGCAAGGCTGAGAGAAAAGTTTGAACATTAAAACCAGAAGGGAAAAGGCATTTTTACACAATCTCTCTGTAATCTTGAGAACTGAAACCAGCGCTTCCTGCTGCATTGATTAAAAACGTGTTTGCTGCCGAGACAACTTTGCAACGCGCTCTCTCTCAAGCACACATTCGCGAGCTTCTTTTTCCTTCTTCTTCTTCACGAACATTGTTCGCACCTTCACTTTCTCCTGCAACTTTTCATCCTGTTATTTTTGTGGATTGCATTTTCTGGTCATTTTTCTCCCTGCCTGTCAGCCTGCTGCTGTCCCGCAGACCCACAGGCTGACAACGGCGCCATAAGAACATAAAAAAAAGATAAATGACACTCTAGGAATTCAGCTGCCATTGTCTGGGGACTAAATCTGCAATTCTACATGATGCATTGATTATGTTTGTGCATATTCTGACGCCGGCACAACATTAACCATTTACATTGGATGGAGAACGTGTAAACATAAATTTCAAGTTTGAACCGTTGCATCTATGCCATGGCTGTAGGTTTAGAGTCGTCACAGTCTAAAACTTTAAATGGGACTTCTTCTGGTTTTCTTTTAGTATTTCTTTTCTTTTTGACGCTTGTTTTTCTTATTATTTCTTCTTATTATTTTTGTGTGTGTGAGAAACAGATTATCCCAGGGGAGCAGCTGCTCTGCAGCTCCTCCACAGTCCTCTTGGGTCTCTTGGCTATTTCTTTGATTCATGCTTGGACACACACACCACTGGTGGTCAAAGCTGGTCAGTGTGGACCAAATGTGGTAAACTTTATACTGAAGTTAATAAAAGCAATGTTATATATGCGCTTGAAGACACAAATCGCCATTTGTGTCTAAAAGCACATTTGATTTGATAGATACAGCAGTAGTCTTGACAAGACTTATACCATCTACAGAGCATTTAAACTTGCTCCTCCACAGTTTTCTCCGTTTGCTAATGCTAACAGATTGGTTTTGCTAATGTTAGCCATCAAAGCTAACGTTAGCTTTGATGGCTAACGTTACCAAGTGCCGCCATTACACATTAAAATCTCGGTTAGTGTATTCTTTTGGTTTTGCAAAAGCAACTCTATCAGGTGGGTTGTTGGCCTAGCACCTTCAGCTACATCACGTTTGGACAAAAACTTTTTAAAAAGTTGCAATAGAAAATAGATTAAGAAATTTGGTGGGAAACACATACAGTAGCGCCAAAGCTTGTTGTGAGTGAGACCGGCATAAAATTGTTTTGACTTCTACCAGAAAGTCTGATATGGTTTGATGATTTAATAGTCAGTTTGGACCACAACTGGGATGAATTGCAGTTTGTTTGCCTGGCCTCCTCGTTCAACATCAGTGTCTGACTTCACACATGAGCTTCAAGGAAGAATAGTTCAAGTTTCACCCTGAGGAAAGCCCAAAGGGCAAAAAGAAATCATATCAAATCATATGGATTAAAAAAGAATTGTCGCTCAAGTTTGTGTGTGTGCTAGTATGTTATTGTATAATATAATCACATACGTATGCAGTGCCGTGCATATGTACCATACCAAATTATTCACACAGAAAAACTGACTTAACTTTTTGTCGCGTCAAAATGAGCATCGTTGATTACATTTAAAAAATTGAGAATAATTTGATTAAAAATTCTATTAAAGAGACACTTTTTTTGAGTTGTGAATCGCCAGACTCATCGCTCGTAAAACGCTAAAGGGCACAACAAATGAATAATGCCGTTTTTCAGCTCTCACCCCACCTCTGGGGGCTAGGGGGAACCGATTCCCTTTTTTTTTGTTGCAGGTTAAAAATAACTCCAACGTGCCTTGTGATTTAATTTCTTCAGCAAGCGTTACAAATCTTTCCCCCATTGTGAGCATCACATAGGAGAGGAAAATGATAGCATAAGCTTTTCATTCCTGCTGTTGTCGCTCGCAGCTGCATTCCGGTTCGACGTTCCGGCGCCTCTTCGTTCGAGGACCGAGGTGCGGCATCGAGAGCGCCTGTCACTTGTGCGGGTTCTCTCGCTGCTGCCGTTGATCCTCAGTAATGGAAACATACTGGTGCGGCCACTCCAGCCAGTCCCCGCTGGGCTGCAGGCCTCATTAAAGCCGTTGGAGAGCTCAGTGGCCTGTCACACCACATCTAGTGACCCATTTGTCTGGAGAGGGGGCGACCGGAACGGCTGTACGCATGCAAGTGTGTCAGTATGTGAGAAAAACCAAATTTGGAGTTCTGGCACCAGTGGGTCACTGTGTTACACATCTTAATAATAACCTGCCTCCATTTATTGCTGCTGTTTCACTGCATTTTAATTTGAATTGCAATTTGATTTTTCCAAAGTTGTGCGATATAAATATAGATATATTATGTATATAATAAAATTGTGGTTTCTTTTTTTTTTTTCTTCCCCCTTCTCTCTATGTTACCGTGGCAGCATGTCAACATGTTTTTGACATTTTGCACCTAATTAGAATTCCCTGCAGGTGTATTCCAGGGATGACGCCGGTATCAGGGTGGATCATTTCACATGTCAGCCTTTTATTTCTGCAGGAAAAAAAACAAAAAAAAACTGCAAACAGCATGTGAGCTAACAAAGAGAGGATTGCTTCTCCCACACAGAGAGAGGTGTTCGCTATGTAAACCCAAAATGCAAAAAAAAAGAAAAAAAGTGCAATTGGTTAAAAATAAGCTAAGAAAAGCTGGTATTTAAAATGCTTGCATACCAATGTTTTGACACAAACTAGTCAGACTTTACTCATTATGATAAATGCAAATTTTAAGACTTTTCAACAAACACATAAAAGTAACCATTAATAGAGATGGATGATCCGTTTTAAGGCTGATTGTGATGATACAGCTTTGACCTTCCTGTGGAGCTGTTAACTGATTCCCACTTCCTTTTAAGAAGTATAACAGAGCAAAATAAAAGAACAGGATTAAAGATTTTGTTTTTATTTTTCTAGCCTTCCTACCACAAGTAGACATCAATTATTTATATTTGGAGCAGCGGTGGTGTCACACTCTGCCTTAAAAGGACACTAGCTGTAAAACAGAGTTTTACTAGTTGGAAACGAAATGAAAGACTGGTATTTTGTTGACATTTCAGTTTTGTCTTCTTGTATATTCCTAAACGGTGAATACTTTTCTGAAGTCTGAGATTTCCAAAACTCCAATCAAGCATGTTTCATGCACAGGTAGAGGGTAAAATGAAATGTCAGAGCAGCATGGCAGTGCTGCATTCAGTGGCAGATTTTCTAAAAGTTTGCACAAACTTCATAGCTCCTGCAAATCTGATCAACAAACCACACACAAGGTGCAATAAATTCTTTTTTAAAGGTTTTGTTGGTTCTAGTGGCCTTTATTTAAAAGTAGTTCGACAGAAAACAGGGTAATGAAAGAGGGGGAAGACATGCGGCAAATGTCACCAGACGGGGAATTGAACCTGCGACCACTGCCACGAGGACTAAGGCCTCAATACGTGGGTTGTGGTGTGCCCCAGCACCACCACAGCAGCCCAACGTGCAATACATTTATCATGTCTGCCTTGATGGATATGCAGATATGCTGGTTTCTATGTCATCTTTCGTGTTGCTTTCTTTCGTAACTCTTCATGTAGCACAGGCAAAAGTCGCAAAAAAAAAAAGGATGGTAGTCTGCACCACTTTTGCACATGCAAACATTGTGGCTTGTGTACAACATACTACTTATTATACTGCTATTTTTGCTCACACAATATTGTGGTCCTTATTTGGAGTCTTTGTAGATCAGGAAGTGTTCAAAGCTTTGCTCTCTTGTTCACTTCCTAAAAGAGACGTCTTTTAGAGAAAATAAAGTTCCCTTTATTTTCAACAATAAAGAAAATTTGTTAGGTTCGTACACGTCACTGCGTCTTCTGCGTTTGAGTCTTTTTTCTGGAATAATCGCTTTCACGTCGTAGAGTGTTGCTGCTGCTCCAAGAACACAATGGCGGTTAGCCGTGGGGTGTTGACTGATTTGAAAAAGATTGCTTTTTTTTTCTTTTTCGAGTTTTCAGCCGGACAGTCACCTGCCGGGGCCAATCAAACTGAGAATGGGGCCGATCTGGGTCATCTAACGATTTCTTAGAGCATCTCCAGCGTCAAAGCTCTCTGCTCTTCTCTGTCTGTCAGATGAAGCCAGTAGATCTGTTCTACCACAGCCATGTCATTTCGCCATTTAGCTCCGTCAGGGGTCACTATTTGTTTTCAGATGATGCTTAAAAACAGACGAAGTATGACGGTGAGTTTGCTGAATGAGAGGAAATCACAATATTAATATGAACACTGTAATGTAGTGTCTTAGGGCAAATCCTTAATCTGAAGTCACTCAGACTGACATCAAACTCTCTGACTTATGGAATTATCAAACATAAGTCAGACAAATAAACCTCACCGAAAGCTGAAAATAAGCCAGACTTGTAATGTTTTAGGAATTTTTAGTCTCTTAGAAGTAGATGTTTAGATTAGTACTTATCTAACTCGGAGGACAAAAAAATTAATAAAATGAGCATAAGCATGTTCTAAATTAAATCACTGTTTTTGTCATTTTGCAACTTAGATAGCTATAAATTTGAATATTTAAAAAAGTGTATCAGTTCGGCGTCCTTTCCAGCTGTTCTTCGCAGAATTTTTCTTGTGCGTGAATTTTACTGCCAAGCTCATTACCAGCTGTCTCAACAACAACAACAAAAAAAAGACATCAATAAATAATTGCATTATTGCGCTGAGCACTATCTGCTCAGCACAGATAATGCAGAGGGTGAGCTAACATTTTATTTTCTCTCCAGATGAGCTAACAGCTAAAAAAAAAAAAGCAACAAAAAGACTGCGAAAATCACACTCATGAGATGGCGAGAGGGGAATGTTAATGTTGCTGTGCAATATTACTAAATAATATTTTTTTATTTTTTTCATCTAATAGTCACAACAGTATTGGGGTTGCTTTCAGGTGATCAGCTGAGTTTCAGCAGTTTGAAAACAGCCGATTATGGACCATGAATAATACTCGGCAATTTTAAGGTTGTGGGGGGGGGGGAGAAAACAAACATCAGCTTACTAAGCAGATGTTTGCATTGATTCACAAAAAAAATCTACATTAACCAGAGAAGGGTGTACATTACTTCAAAAGCTGTGGAAATCACCAAATAAGCTGTCGCAGTCTCACTTTCTCAGGCCCTTATAATATTCCAGATTTTTCTGATTTATTCTGGCACTAAATAATAATAATAATTAAGAAAAAAAAAACACCCTCGTCTGCCTTGTAAACTCATCTGACGTGTCCAATTTATTTTTATAAAGTGGAAAATCAATTCTGGTGCGGTCGCCTCTGGATAAATGCGAGGTAAATGACTGTCACATCAAATACTTCCATTTTAGGTTTGTCTGTTGATGCTCTGCTTTTCAAGTGCAGAAAACAAGAAATAAATTAGGAGGCTCTCAGGAGAGGGTTAGACGGAGGTTACCTACAAAGTTGGGGAGAGTCAGCAATAATGTCTGTGTTCATCGCTTTTGGGTAAAACCTATAAATCAGAAGGCTTGATGGTGAAATATTAAAACACTGAATACTGAGGTGACAAAAAAAGATCAAGTAATATAATCTGTTTGATTAGATTTCTAATAATTAAGTAAATACAGTGTACAAAATGTATAAAATAGGATGAGTATGATGGAGTATGGGCAGGATTTGCTCACCAAACTGTGAACAAGGTCAACTCTGTGTAAAACAATGTTTTCTTTACCTTTATACATGCAAGGAACAGATTTTACAATCACCATAGTTTCAAAAGTAATTAATTCGCAGGTAGGGAAAACAATTTTGGTCTGAAATCTATGACATTTATTATAAATGGGCCTCAGGTTGTTTACAATCTTATACCAAAACACAGGCCTTCATTGTATTTAAGTGTTAGGCACCAGGCTGGTGGGTTCTTTTCAGATCATCCACCAGAGGGCGCCTGATGACAGCTGGTTCTTGGAGGGCGTGCCGGCAGGTCCTAACCAGACGCACCTGTGGGGAATTGCCATCTCCTGGTGGAGTATATGAGCAGCTGACTGCCAGCACATCTTTGCCAGAGTGTTTGCCTGAACTGGTACACTGAGCCCCTCAAGAATTGGTTCGCTGAGCAAACTTGTTGATATTCGAGTTGTTTGGAGATCTAATACTCCCTTTGTGATCCATTTTCCAGGAAGCCTTCAGGAGAACTCGAGTCATCCCTTTTTGGAAGAAAACCTCCAGAGGCGCTGTGAAAGTTCTAACTGGGAGCCCGAGCCTCACCTTCACCTTCCCAGTTACTTACCGGTGCGGTTCTCAGTTGGCAGTCAGCTCCATTACTTCTCCGTGCGGTCTAAGCACAACCTGTCCACCCTCCGACTCTCTGTCCAGCTGTCGCCTTGGGACATACCCACCTCCTGGCGCCTGGCCTTCCTCCTCCTCTGTTCGGACCCCGACTCCCACAATGAGCGGCTGAACCCGGAACCCTTTATTGATGCCAAGTCCAACTACCCGTTCTGAGTTTTTTTGTGAATAAGGAAAATAAATCCTTTTGAACTTTTACACCAGTCTCTCTGTGAGTGTTTCTGCATGTGGGCAAAGAACGTTAAACCCAACATGACAGAACACTCTGGCCAAACGGATGTTCCAGCAGAGACAATCCGGAGAGCACTGCATCACCAACAAACGCTAATTCAAAACCATGAGGCTGCACTTCAGGAACTGGATAATCGGCAGGCAGAAACAAATAGTCGTTTAGCTGAGCTAACCAGTTTTCTCCGCAGTCACTTTCCCCAGGCGTCCACTTCGGAGTCCGCCCCGGAGTCAGCACAAGATCCCTCGCAGTCTCCTGATCCAGCTTCCGGAGTCCAGCTTCAGCCCATGAGTTCCGACTGTCAGCTGCCAAACCCTTCCAGGTTTGACGGAGATCCCCGTAAATGCAGGGGTTTTTTGATGCAATGTAACATTCAATTCAATCACTCACCTCATAGATTCGCCCGAGATTCAGCCAAGATATCTTACATTATTGCACATCTATCTGACCGCGCTCTAGATTGGGCTGAAGCCAAGTTTTCCTCCTCCCCTGAATACGGCTTCTCTTTTGCTGAATTCTTAACACAGTTTAAACAAGCCTTCAATCAAGAAACTGATAAATCCCTGAGTTCTCGCACTCTGCTGAAAATGAAACAAGGGCAGAGATCTGTAGTTGATTTTTCTATTGATTTCCGCATCCAAGCCGCTGCCTCGGGATGGAACTCCCCTGCTTTAAAGAGCGTGTATTTGGATGCCTTAAATGATTCCCTGAAGGACGAACTGGCTACTTTAGATGAGCCCGGTTCTCTCGAGGATTTAATAAAACTGTCCATAAGAATAGATAACCGTATTCGTGCACGAGCTAAGGAAAGAAACAGCCGAAGCGTAGTACCCAGATCGCTTCCTGTTCCCCGCCACTCAGTCCAGGTAGAGAGAGGGCAAGTTTCATCTGATCCAGAACCAATGCAAATTGGCCAAGCTAGGTTGACGCCTGAGGAGAGACAGCGAAGGATGCGGGCGAAACTCTGTCTCTATTGTGGAGAAGCAGGACACTTCCTTGCCGACTGCCCCACACTGTTAAAAGCCAAGGTCCGTCAGTAACTACGAGGGAACTGGCGGACCATCAAAGAAGATCAGACTCACCTCGTTTATTGTTGCCCGCAACCATTCATTTTCAAAACCGCTCAATGACTCTGTCGGCGTTATTGGATTCCGGCTGTGAATGCAATTTACTGGATGTCAATTTTGTTCAACAAATGGCCATAGAAACAGTTCCCCTACGCACCCCTCTTCGTGTTTCCGCCCTCGATGGGAAGGCGCTGCCTCTGATAACCCATCAGACAAGACCCTTACAATTAACCGTTTCTGGCAATCATTCCGAATCTATTTCTTTTTACGTTTTTCCCACGGCCAGCTCACCATTAGTTTTAGGGTTCGAATGGTTACAGCAACATAATCCAAATATAAACTGGTCCGACAGACATATTGATTCCTGGTCTGTTTCGTGTCATTCAACCTGTCTCCGCTCTGCCGTTCCTCCAGGTCCCTCCCCGGCTAACGGCAATGAGGCGGATCCTCCTGATCTCTCCAGAGTTCCGGCAGAATATCACGATCTGGCACAGGTGTTCAGCAAGTCTAAAGCCGCGTCCTTACCACCTCACAGACCTTATGATTGTGCAATTGATCTCCTGCCTGGAGCCCCGTTGCCCAATAGTCGACTTTATAGTATTTCTAAACCTGAGCGGGAAACAATGGAGAGGTACATAAAGGAATCCACAGCAGCGGGCATAATCCAACCTTCATCTTCACCTCTGGGGGCCGGGTTTTTCTTTGTCGGTAAGAAGGATGGTTCTCTGAGACCCTGTATTGACTACAGGGGATTAAACCAGATAACAATTAAAAATAAATATCCCTTACCGTTACTCTCCTCTGCTTTTGAACCCCTCCACGGAGCTACCATATTCACTAAGTTGGACCTAAGGAACGCTTATCATTTGCTCCGAATCAGAGAAGGTGATGAATGGAAGACAGCTTTTAAGACACCCTTGGGCCACTTTGAGTATTTGGTAATGCCTTTTGGCTTGTGTAATGCCCCAGCCTTTTTTCAGGCTTTAGTGAATGATGTGCTAAGAGACTAGTTAAATGTCTTTGTGTTTGTCTACTTAGATGACATCCTGATCTATTCGAAGACCTTACCTGAACACAAGAACCATGTCCGCCAGGTTCTCCAACGCCTCTTGGAGAATAGACTGTTTGTTAAAGCAGAGAAGTGTGAATTCCACCAACAATCAGTCACATTTCTGGGGTATGTCCTCGAGGGTGGACAGGTAAGGCCGACTGAGGAGAAGATCAGAGCTGTCCTAGAATGGCCCACGCCGGAGAACCGTAAGCAGTTACAAAGGTTCCTCGGCTTTGCCAACTTCTATCGGAGGTTTATTCGAAATTACAGCCAAACAGCCCAACCTTTGACTGCCCTGACCTCCACCAAGGTTCCGTTTAGCTGGTCCCCGGAAGCAGAGGCTGCCTTCTCTCAGCTAAAGACCCTGTTCGCGAATGCTCCCATTCTCATACAAGATCCCACCAAGCAGTTCATCCTTGAAGTAGATGCCTCTGAGACGGGGGTGGGAGCGGTTCTCTCACAGTTCACAGCAACCGATCACAAGACCCATCCTTGTGCGTTTTTCTCCCGTAGACTTTCTCCTGCTGAGAGAAATTATGATGTTGGTGATAGAGAGTTACTAGCCATTAAATTGGCATTGGAAGAATGGAGACACTGGTTGGAGGGTGCCGAGCATCCCATTCTTGTTTGGACAGATCACAAGAATTTATCATACCTCAAATCTGCCAAGAGACTTAATCCTCGTCAGTCCCGATGGTCGTTGTTCTTCTCCCGTTTTAACCTGTGTATTTCCTATCGTCCAGGATCCAGGAACATTAAGCCCGACGCGCTCTCCAGGTTGTATTCGCCAACCGATGCCGAGAGACAGCCGGCTCCCATCCTGCCATCTAGCTGCTCTGTTGCCATGGTTACCTGGGAAATCGAGGATTTGGTGAAACAAGCTCAGCAAACAGAACCCGACCCAGGCACAGGCCCAGACAACAGAGTCTATGTTCCCACATCTATTCGAGCACGCCTGATCACTTGGATGCACTCCTCTAAATTTTCTGGCCATCCAGGGATTAGCAGAACTGTTGCCCTGATTAATCGACGTTTTTGGTGGCCGTCCATTCAAAAAGACGTCAAGGAGTACGTGTTGGCCTGTCCAACTTGCGCCAGAAACAAAGCATCCCATCTGCCTCCGTCTGGTCTCCTGCAACCGCTACCTACACCCACTCGCCCCTGGTCCCACATCGCCATTGACTTTGTGACTGGTCTACCAGCCTCCAGAGGTATGACTACTATTTTAACCATAATCGATCGTTTTTCTAAAGCCTGCCATTTGATTCCTCTGAGAAAACTCCCTTCAGCTTTCCAGACAGCACAGTTACTAGTGAAACATGTTTTCAGACTGCATGGGATTCCACAGGAGATCCTCTCTGATCGAGGTCCACAGTTTTCCTCTCAGGTGTGGAGGCATTTTTGCTCGGCCCTAGGGGCCAAGAGTTCTCTAACCTCCGGTTATCATCCCCAGTCTAACGGCCAGGTGGAACGAATGAATCAAGAGTTGGAAGCCACCCTTAGATGTCTCACATCATCCAGTTCGACGGATTGGAGCCTTTACTTACCATGGGTTGAGTATGCGCACAACTCCCACCTCTCGTCTGCAACAGGTGTGTCTCCATTTGAAGTCTCATTAGGGTACCAGCCTCCGCTTTTTCCTGCTGAGGAGAAAGAGATTGCAGTCAACTCTGTACGACACCATATCCGCCGTTCTGGGACAGAGCGACTTCTGCCCTCAACCGGACGGCTGAACTAAATCGTCGCTGGGCCGACCGCAAGAGGCGACCTGCCCCCACTCTTGTTCCGGGCCAGAAGGTTTGGCTGTCTACTAAAGACATTCTGTTGAAATCTGTTTCTAGGAAATTGTCCCCCCCGTTACATTGGTCCTTATGAGATTGAGAGGCTGGTCGGCTCCTCTGCTGTCCGTTTACGTCTGCCGCCCTCCTTTCGTGTCCACCCCACCTTTCATGTTTCCCAGGTCAAACCGGTCCACTCCAGTCCCTTGTGCCCCCCTGCGGAGCCACCCCCTCCTCGCATTATTGGCGGTCACCCTGCCTACACGGTCCGCCGGATCGTGGATTCGCGCCGGCGGGGGCGGGGTTGGCAGTACCTGGTGGACTGGGAGGGTTATGGTCCAGAGGACCGCTTGTGGGTGCCTGGTTCTTTTATTTTGGATCCTTCCCTCATTAGTGATTTCCGTTCCTCCCTGCCCTCTACCTCTTCTGGACCGCCAAGAGGCGGTCGTTGAGGGGGGGGTACTGTTAGGCACCAGGCTGGTGGGTTCTTTTCAGATCATCCACCAGAGGGCGCCTGATGACAGCTGGTTCTTGGAGGGCGTGCCGGCAGGTCCTAACCAGACGCACCTGTGGGGAATTGCCATCTCCTGGTGGAGTATATGAGCAGCTGACTGCCAGCACATCTTTGCCAGAGTGTTTGCCTGAACTGGTACACTGAGCCCCTCAAGAATTGGTTCGCTGAGCACACTTGTTGATATTCGAGTTGTTTGGAGATCTAATACTCCCTTTGTGATCCATTTTCCAGGAAGCCTTCAGGAGAACTCGAGTCATCCCTTTTTGGAAGAAAACCTCCAGAGGCGCTGTGAAAGTTCTAACTGGGAGCCCGAGCCTCACCTTCACCTTCCCAGTTAATTACCGGTGCGGTTCTCAGTTGGCAGTCAGCTCCATTACTTCTCCGTGCGGTCTAAGCACAACCTGTCCACCCTCCGACTCTCTGCCCAGCTGTCGCCTTGGGACATACCCACCTCCTGGCGCCTGGCCTTCCTCCTCCTCTGTTCGGACCCCGACTCCCACAATGAGCGGCTGAACCCGGAACCCTTTATTGATGCCAAGTCCAACTACCCGTTCTGAGTTTTTTTGTGAATAAGGAAAATAAATCCTTTTGAACTTTTACACCAGTCTCTCTGTGAGTGTTTCTGCATGTGGGCAAAGAACGTTAAACCCAACATGACATTAAGGCCAATTTTTCTTACGTTTTGGGACTGGAAAACCAAGAATGTTGTAAACGGGAGACATTATAGATTCCAGTTGACCTTTCCATTGTTGCTTTGAAGCATAATGTAATTTTAAAATACACTTTTTGGACAGAAAACGAGCTTCTGGAGCTAGCTTTTTCAAAAACAGGAAGGAACTATCATACAACTTTTTTTTTTCTGAATTGTTATGTTAAATGGACGTGTGGCCGCTCAACTGGAAATAAAGAAAAAGATTGACTGAAAACTTTTACTTTACCCAAAGATTGTGCGTGAGGGATCAGTTGGAAAAATTGGTGACAGTAGAAAGGTGAAGAGGAAAATTTCTTTCACACACACCCACTAAAAATGCCTTCATTGTTTGCTTCAGGAGTACAAAAAATATGAATTTGACTCATAAAAAGAAACAGCACAAGTGACGAGGACACAACACAACACAGTTTATCCCACAGCGATGCTTGGGAATTGTGGTCAAGTTAGCAGTCAAAAAATTTAGGCTGGTGTGGCTTCTCAGCAAAACATTTTTTTAAAAATCGCAAAAAACAATGTGGTTTTCTCAGAATTTCTCTATCAACTCAAAGAAATCTGGTGATGTCTTGGAAAGATTTAGGCCAATAACTCTCCTCCTGTTCTTGCTCACTAAAGATAATTAGCTGCAGAAATAACCCAGTTTTTGACCTCAGTGTCTGAGCCAAATGAATGACAGATTGCATTTGCAGGCACAAACTATTCCCATTATTATTTTTAATGAACCTTACAACTGTCAAAACAACAAGGACACTCGAATCCTGCACTGGAAACTCTGACAGACTCCACAAATAATGCGTGCTGTATTACATGACAGCTTTAATACTGTAGTGCGATGAAACCTACCGCTAGAGCCATCCTGCCTGGATTTCTGCTGGTACAAGCTGGAGCTATCAGGAGTGGGCACGGCATGTGAGAACACAGGGCTGTGTGTCTGACAGACCGGGCTGCAGTACGGTGGCCCAGCGGGGAACTGTGCTGGCACCTTTTCCTCTTCACCCTCTACAATGCAGACTTCTCTATCAACTCCCCAGGCTGCCTTCTACACGAGTTCCCTGATGACTCAGCCGTCGTCGGCCTCGTCGCAGGAAAGGACGACTTAAAGTACAGGCAGCTCAGGACTTTGTCGACTGATGCCTAACTGAACCGATATCCTGATCAACGTGTGTAAAGCAGAGGGGATGATGGTGGGATTCTGCAGATGTGGACCCACCACAATGACAATAATAATCATAGTGGAGAGTTGATGGGTCAATCGTATCCAGTTCACTCTGGTCTTTTTGGTTCAGGTCTACTCTGCAATCCCCAGGATCAGATCCAAACATGGAGAAGCAGCATTCAGTTTGTGTGCTAAATTAGTCTGGGACAAACTTCTAGAAGACTGCAAAAATGCTGAAATACTGAGTTCCTTTGAATCAAGACTAAAAGCACATTTGTACAGAGTGGAATTATTAAAGCTAGTCTTCATTCTAATATTTTTTGATGACTTTTGGTGATATTTCAAAACATGTAACGTTTGTTGCGTTTTTTGTTGCTTTATGTTAACTTCTTTCATTTACTGCTGATGGGTTTTTTTTTCTTTGCAAAGTCTTTTGCTTCGGACACCGTTAAAAAAAAAAGCAGGAATAACTTCTACCTCATTTTACTTTGTTGATGTTTTTTTCCGTAAGTGTCCATTTACAAGCATGTTAAGTTACAGCGCAGCAACAAGCGCTTTTAAATCCCTGGTTAGAGTGCCAGTCCGTTAGATCTCCACACTGCTGTTCTAACTAGAAACCATGACATATAAACTTACTTTGCTTTCATTGATATATTTTGGAGAGCCTGTTGTGTTATGCATCGACTTTTTTGTCATCTCACTTTTGTCTGTTTCATTTCTGTCTTTTTATCCAGAAATTGTGGATAAACAGCTACACGATAATCGGTGCGTCACAAGTGGAACGGGAAAAATTGTCAAAAATATTTGACCTTCGCTATTTCAAATTTAAATGCACGGCGACACGACGTAGTGGAATCATGAGACGTGTTAGAATCTCATGGAGAAAAATTGCTCAGTGCCACTTCATTATACTTTCAGTGTTAATAACTCATGCCCATGCCTCATAGCCCCTGTCTGACCAATCTGCCGGGTTACCATGGTGACCAACCTGCAACCAGACAGTCGTGATGTCACTAACTCTTCTGTCAGTGTCATCAGTAAAAGGAGAGCAAAATTCAAATGGCAAAGTCATTGCTTGGGTTTTTTAAAAATATATATTTTCATACATCTGCATACATTTTAGACCAGATACTTACATACACCCTGCAAAATGATACATTTTACTTAAAATTAACATATGCATAAGCTGAAAATACACAACAAATTCAGCAACAGCCTCTGTCATTTGATGCATCATGTCTAGCCACTGTAGCACACACACACACACACACATATTTGCAGAACAGAAAACATTCTTTATCATTGTTTTACATCCTATCACAATTGCAATCGATAAATACACAAAATTACAAATGGAAACAGAATTACTGGTGTAAAATCAGTTTAGTGTTTTAGAAAATATCCGTGTTCAGGGCTTGGATCATATTCTCTTGCTAACGTAGCCTGTTTCTGCAGCAAGAATCAATGATTCACATAGGCGTAGTTATTTCTCAAAATGTTATTGTTGCAATTTCACACAGATACAAAAAAAGGGAGAGAACTTTAAAAACAATCTATTTTGTATCGATTTTTTATTCAGTTTTTCTTCATTAAAAATACAGTCTGTGTGTGAATGAATGCTCCAAACAGCAGCGTGTTGATAAAAATCCATATCAGTGTGGACGGGGACTCTAAACTGGTAAACATGAATGCAGTAAATGCAGAAGCATTTTTTTTTTGTCTGTGTTTCAAATCAATAGCGATTTTACATACTTTCTAAAAGCAGCTATTTAATTTGATTATATATATATATATTTTTTTTTTCTTTCTAGGTAAAGTACAACATTTTCCCTCTTGTGCATCGTATCGAGCTTCAGCAAAGTGTTCGGCTAATTGTCAATGCCGAGGCAGAATTGTTCTTTGAGTTTTTTATGTAGGTCAGGAAGAGTCTGAGAAAGAGAGGCAAAGAACACATCACGACGCATGATTAGACTATACAAATGTTCTCCTCTCCCAAATGAATATATTAGAAAAGATAGGAACAAAGAAAAACAAGTTTACTTCTGTCACTTTGGTAAAGCTTTGTATTCCCTGCAACTCGCGTGTTTTTTTTTTTTTTATTGAGATTTCCAAATCATTCAGCAATTAGACGACATATGGAGCGCACTGCAATATCCAGAGTTTTAGATGTTCTTAGATGTCAAGAGCTCTCTCTTATTTAGCTTTGAGCACAGCATGGGATGCTTCCAGTCAAACACTGTACGTGTTGTTTGGGAAACTAATTTCCTTCATTTGCATAAATGAGTTGTGGCAGGTCTCCGGGCTGCTGCGGGAAAAGCTGAAAGGAAGCCTGTCAGATTGTTCCCAAGGTTTTGTGCCGTTTCTAAAAGCGCTCCCCTTTGTACTGGCGCTCAGCTTTCCGACGGGAGTGAATCGCCGTTCGTCGACACATTCGTTTATTCCAGGGTTTCGGCGAGGCGTAGCAGCATCAGTTACATTTGAACACCTCAGCAGGCCCTTGATATTATTTTACTTTATGTGTCACAACATTTTTATATGTAGATGTTTCATATATAAATGTAAACTTGCCCTGCGATGAACTGGTTACTAGTCTAGGATGTGCCTCTTGACCTCTTGACCAATGGCTGCTGGAGGTAGGATGCATGGATTGATATTTGTTTGAACTATATGAATGTGAGCCTTCCTGAGCATTAACTGCAACATGAACATCAGTGGAAAAAAATTGCATCATGGAGACCAAGGAAGACATCTTCAGACTTGGACAACTGCAGAGCAATGTCTCTAAGCATCCAATCAGAGCTGCAGTAGTGTAGTTTAGATACTTGTTGTTGCAGCCAATCCCTGGATATGAATCCCTGTCTGGGCCTTTCTGTGTAAAGTTTGTATGTTTTCCCTGGGCATTACTGGTTTGTCTTCAGTTTCATCAGCTGACCGTTAATTTCCCAAAATTTTGTAGGTTTACTGGCTGCTCCAAATGCATCTGTTCCCCAGCAACCTGCAAAACTAAAATGGGTATATGTAATGTGTGGTTGGATATTTACAGTTGAAAGCACATGTTTCTGTATACTGAATGAAAACACACATACACCTTTATTTAAGGTAAGGTAGCATTATTTATATAGCACATTTTCAGTAGCAAGGCGATTCAAAGTGCTTTACATGAATTAGACAAAGATACAGCAAAACAATAAACCAAAGCAAAGGGCAAAAGAAGAAACAAACAAAAAAGTATAACCCCATGTATTCTGTGACTTATAAACTAGTAGAGGTTTCTCTGGATTCTTGTTCTAATAATGTTGACCTAAAGAAATAAGTAGTTTGTCTAGATAATAGATAATAATAGGAATTTTCCTGGATTCTAAGTTTGTTCCGATTCCTGCTCTGAATTGGATGAAATCATCTGGATCTTTTTGCTCTAATTATAGGTTTGATTCTGGGTTGAGCAAAGTATATAAACTATCTATAGGTAGATCAATCAGTCAATCAAATTTTATTTGTATAGCACATTTCAGCAGCAAGGCATTTCAAAGTGCTTTACATCGTTACAAACACAGAAACACAAAGCAACATAGAATCAATAATCAAAACACGACATGAAGTCAAGTTCCATCAATAAATTTGTAATTGATTACATTTCAAATACAATCCTAAACAGGTGGGTTTTTAGTTGAGATTTAAAAGAAGTCAGTGTTTCAGCTGTTTTACAGTTTTCTGGAAGTTTGTTCCAAATTTGTGGTGCATAGATGCTGAAAGCTGCTTCTCCTCGTTTGGTTCTGGTTCTGGGGATGCAGAGCAGAACCAGAACCGGAAGACCTGAGAGGTCTGGAAGGTTCATACAACAACAGCAGATCTTTAATGTATTGTGGTGCTGAGCCGTTCAGTGATTTGTAAACTAACAACAGTATTTTAAAGTCTATTCTTTGAGCTACAGGGAGCCAGTGTAGGGTCTTTAAAACTGGTGTTATGTGCTCTATCTTCCTGGTTTTAGTGAGAACGCGAGCAGCAGCATTCTGGATCAGCTGCAGCTGTTTGATTGATTTGTTGGACAGACCTGTGAAGACGCTGTTGCAATAATCAATACGACTGAAGATGAATGCATGGATGAGTTTCTCTAGATCTGGCTGAGACATTAGTCCTTTAATCCTGGAAATGTTCTTCAGGTAATAGAAGGCCGACTTTGCAACTGTATTTATGTGGGTCTGAAGGTTCAGGTCAGAGTCCATCACTACTCCCAGGTAGATATATGTGTAATGGCTTTTATTTGTGTTCAGGCATCTGTAAAAATAAGTAAAACTGGGGTTTTCTCACCTCACAAACAAATAAAGAACATTACACATAAATAAGTGATCTTAGACCTCATACACAACCTCACAGCTTCAAGGTATCAGAGTTAACCAACAGTTGTCATAAACACCTTCCTATCTAAACACTATCCTATCATTAGTTGCCTGAAAACAATAACAGCACAAACTGCAGGGTCCATCCACAATATGAACCTGGGAGAGACGGAGATGAAATGATAGTGTGGAAATTCCATTCAGTGCTGTGCTTTTTTGAAAGAACACCCGTCTGCTTTGATCGACAACAAAAATAAAACATTAAAAGATTTCGGTATGGACTGAAGGCTGGAAGATAATGGTTTGGAAGCAAACGTAAGGAGAGGAATTACTTTAGGGAACAGACGAAGGGAGGGCCTGGTGGGAAACCTTTCAAGACAAGTCCCCTTCTGACTGACCGAGCTGTCTCAGATTGAGCACACTGAGCCGGTGACAGGCGCTGGAGCAACAATGGATTTGAATCTCGTTAACCTCAACACAGACCTCCTGTCAGAGACGCGGCTCTGGTCAAGATATGACGCTGCCTCCGCTCTGCTGGGTGCGTCCGTCCAACAGGCAGTCTGACACCTCCTGGTGGCGTGACTCCCATCAGCTGTGAAGGGCCTTTCATTGCTCACTGATCAGCCTGTCCATGTATAGCTCTCAGACGTTTTGGCAGATGACATTGTCCAACAGCTCCAGGCTGTCTTGCCGCCTAATCGTACCCAGATTTTGCTCGGGAAACTTCCCAAACACACACGACGATTTCTGAAAGGTCTGGTGCGGCCATTAAGCTTCCGCTATGGGTATAAAAAGATTTTAAGCTTCAGCTGTTGTTTTGACTGCAGTAAGTCTCCTGTTATAGATTAGATACTGAAAAGAAGTTGCCCAATGATGAGGAGAGGAGGGGAACAACATGTGTCATTATCGGTGGCCGCTTCTCGTGTGTTTGCTCAGCTCCATGACTTGAGCTTTCTACCGCTGCAGTGATGAATGCAATTCGCTTGGCCAGTCCATGTTTATCTGTCGGCTTTCAACGTGAATCAAAGGCGGACGGGAATGCTACATTCTTCTAAAAGCTGATGTCTAAAAAGAAAACCATTTAAAAACTCACTGACCAGATAAATGTAAACACAAGAGAAGCATTCTGTATGACTAATCCTCTTCTTTCTGGCTGGAATATTCGCTTTGGATTCTTTTCTTTTTGTCTGTCACTATGAACAGCATTGCTCAGATGTTTGCATAAAGTCACCATGCTCATAAATGATATATTATTTTGCTGTTTCAGTTGTGCGTTTGTTGCCTTTCTTTTCTGCACTGTGCATTCCAACGTTCTTCAAATATTGGGTGCACAGCTCAAAAAGCTACATGTACTTAAAATTAAATATTACACAGGCAAACACGGAAATACTTAAATTAGCCTTTAGCATGTTCAACCTCTACCACACAAGTTATTTTAAACAAGTTTGTTTCCTGCCGGCCTTTAAAGCCTTTAAAAGAATAGTTCTTAAGTATTTCGAAGAAATGCAGTCTTGGTATGGGGATACCATTTCAAAAGCTTAATATCACTCCGTTTTATACATTCAATACCAGTTTTGATGTGAATTTATGGTCCTGCGGGAACACCTCGTTCAGCCAGCTTTATCGATCTAGCGTTTTATGTGAGATAAGGTTGAGGAATTTAGAGGTAGTCTTTCGTTATGCCGTCCACTTTGTGCCGTGCACCAGGTTCCCTTGGAATGACACGGCCCCAAAGAATAACACCACTACTTTAATTGACATTTTTGTTACTCCTCAGACAACCGCGTTGCCCTGAATGTTCCAAACAACTCGCCTGAATGCCTGGTTTTCTCTCACAGATCCAGCTTTCAAGAAAAACAGTCCATGCATTTTCAATTGGCCAAAGGTTGTGGATATTTTTTATGTAAAGTTGATCAAATCTCAGTTCCAGACCATGCAGACTAAACAATAACTATTGTGCCATGGGAGAATGTATTCTACCAAAAAAAACACAATGTAATACGCAAATCCTATTTTATGGACTGTTTTTTTTTTTCAGGATCCAGCAGTTAGTTGGGATATAGGGTAAAATATTGGCAAACCAATCTGATCTTACAAAAAAATCTGCTTTACTTCTGAAAGTAACAGAACAAATTGCAACTTAAGACACAATTCCTCTCAATACGGTCAAGGTTTTGGCAAAACCATTTCAGAAGGTTAATTTGACATCCATCCTAAAACCAGTTTTAGGTTGATACTTCTAGGTCAGACAGCTAACTGTTCTAAACGTCAACTTTATGTCCCAAAATGTCACCTCAGATAAATCATCTGGCTAAGATGTAAAACAAAAACAAAACAAACAACAACAACCAAGGAATGAATAAATCTCATGCCTGTCATAAAATGGAAGACGCTAGAACACCAGTGGGACTATCTACACCAAAAGTCAACCATAAACGTGTGCCTGCTCTAAATTGTGTGCCAAAAATACCATTATGAGAACATTTGGTAACACCTGTCATGAACATGAAGGAGTCTTTATGAATGTTTGTGACCGTTGTCATGAAGTATCATTCGGTACACTTTTAATGCAAAGTTGCATTGAAAGTTGCATTGAAAGTCCATTAAAAGTGCCAACTTTGCTTTAAAGAGTAATTATTTACAAAATAATGCAAAGTTGGCACTTTTAATGGACTTTTAAAGCAACCTTTAAAGCAACTTTCCATTAAAAGTTCATAACAGATGTTATGTCATGTTTATGACATTTATGTCATGTGAGTCTTATGCACACCCCGTCAAATACAGTGTTACCGAACATTTTCTTACTGTCAACTAAGGCTGTTTTGCTGCCTGAGTTAGTTGCTGTGTTACTCCAGATTAATGGAATTATAAGGTCATAATCACAATCCTCAAGTAGATGGTGGAAGTCTAAGCACGTCTGGGTTTTCCGATCAGACAATCATCCCAAATATTCATCAAAACTGTTTTTCATATGAATGACTTCCACCTTTCTTTGATTTCTGAATATAAACTAACAAAAAAAAAACAATATTAAAACAAAGAGTCTGTAGGGATTTGTTTTTTCTGTGTGTTTATTTGGGTTTCTGTGTTCTGTTGAGTCTCTGTGTTTTCCCGTCCACCTCTTGATTAGTCACACCTGTTCCTTGTTTCCCCTGATTGTCTTCCTGTGTATTTAAACCCACCTGCGTTCCTTGTTCCTTGTCAGGTCCTCGTCTTGTCTGCCGTCCTACGCCTGCTCCTGTGATTGTTCTGCCAGTTGCTGTCAGAGAACAGTTCCTGGCTTTGCTCACTCTGTGCTGCCTGGATTTCTCGCGTTTTCGTCATTAAAACCCATCATTTACTCTCCATAACCTGGGTCCACTGCGTCTGCCTCGCCATCTCACCTCCACACGTCACGACAGAATCAAAGTACATGCCGGTGGTTGATTTGTTTGTGAAACAATCACCTGACTGAATTGCTTTGATTTTGATAAATGTGCCAATCACTGCTAATCACAGAACAGACCCAATTAAGAGAAAATTGCCAATTCATAGTCTGGAAAATGAATTGACTCATCTCAACTCTTTAGTAAAAATGTAAGATTTTTTTTTGATAATTCTGTAAGGAGTGAACCTAAAACGGCTTTCTGTGCCCTCACCTGTCTTTACACAAACATTTTAATACTTTACCAGAATTGAATTCTAAAACAAATAATCATACTTTTCAAAAATATTCCAAGACTGTGTAGGATTCCTGTCAGTGCAGCAGATTTTTGCCTGTTGGCAAGTGAGTCTGATGGTTCACATAAATCCATGAATTATCTCGCTTCACAAAAATAATAAACTCAAAATCAGAATTATATTTATTATTCTGAGGAGTTGGTATCAAATTCTGACTGGTACTGTTGGAAAAGAGCAGTTTCTGAGGAATAAGTATTTGCTATAACTTTTGACTCTTGTAAGTCAGCTATAAAATGGAGAATCTGTCAGCTGCACTGAATCTACTGGCAAATTCGAAAAGTGTCAACTATTTCCATTCAGAAGTTGCTAAAAAAGTTCCCACATGTCTCTGGAAGACGCCACACCATCATGAGAAGAAGCAAGCAAACTCTCTTTGCACTTTTACAGTAGAGAAGAAAATAATCTGACTGTCACCAGGTCTTAAATGAGATGGATACAGTGTCACAGCTGGACTGTTGTGTCTCCATAAAAGTTTGCAAAAAAAAAAAAAAAAAAAAGTTCATATTAAGGTCTCAGCTAATATAAAAGGCTGCTGTTCGAGTTTTAACGAGAACAAGCTTGAGGGGTCACAGTTCTCCAATTTTGCTTTTTTCTCTTTGGCTCTGTCTTAACTTCAGAGAAAAAACAATAAAAATTCTCCACCCCACAAGTTCTTAATGACCAAGTTCCATCTTAAGGACGTCATGGATCGTTGTTCTCAGACTGCATCGTTTTACTTGACTTGACTCTTGGATAATATGCAATGTAGAAACTTCCCTCTTTCTAATCAATCCGGTGCTGACGAAGTACTGGATTTAAACTGGTTCTAGCTTATTACAGACAAAATACTTTAGGGCAGTGACAGGAGGATTAGAGCTCTCACTTGTCAGCTTTTTTTAGTTATCAGGTTGGGTCTTTATCGGAATAAGTTACATTTTTTGTTCGTGAGACAAAAATTGTCTAGATTTAAGCCTGACTAGAGTAGAAAATCTTTGTCTTTCAGGTGGCTGCTGCAGTGGGAAACACTGACCGTATTTAAGCTGCGTCTTTTCCTCTTTAATGCTCCTTGTACGTTTTATACAAGCTGTGTAAAATAGACAGTGGATCATTGAGAACCTGGTTTAGATGGATGTTTCTTGTATTGTATTAATTAAATTACATGGAATTATGTATATTTTTGGAGGGGTCATTCTCTGGTTTTGCTTAGCAATGGAACTGGTTAAGTGGGGAAGGGGAAAGGCTAGGTTACAGAGTCTTCAGCTATAATCTACTCTCCAGTTTCCAAGACAAAAATGTTCTTTTTGCCTTCAACGTTTTAGATGCATTCATCCTGCGTGACCATTACCCTTTCTTTTAATTATGATGCCGACCTGAGCAGTCCCATGGCCCTTTAAATACCTCTTTTCACTTTGCCTACAGTGCTTGTACTATACACACATGCCATAATTACAGTCATTGACTTTATGTTCTCCTGCCAGCTCCTTCTGACCCGTTGCTTGGGTTTTTTTTTTTTAGTTAGGCTGTCTCGCTCTGATGACCAGTTATCATGTATCTATATCCATCCTGCCGTCGGTACCAAACGTCTCCTAACACCTGAGATATGTTGCCAGTGCATCACATAGCAGAACAGAAGGTGAGTTTTCCACTGCAGGAACAAGGGTCATTTAAGAAAAAGGTACTCAAAAATAGTCCTGGTTGGGATCTTTTGATGGACCCTGAACTAAAAGTGGAGCTTTATTGTAAGACGGGCAGAGTAACGCTTTCTTTCCATTTCAAGAGATTCGATCTGGTGAAGTTATTTTTCTGCATACATGTTCTGAGATGCAAATTAAAGCAAACACAGATCCGTTGACCATTCATTGCTCTTCGGTTTGAATGGAGCAGACATGCAGACCTCCAAACTCCATGTTGCCTTCAGATTAGTCCAAAACGGTGGGTGGATTGGGTTTCTGGGACTGAGCAGCACCATCCAGAACACAAACCAGGGTCCAACAGCATCAGGATGAGCCAGTCTTGTTGTGAAGAACTTGACTAGCCTAACCTTAAAACAATGTAGCTCAATTGGGATGAATTAGAGTGGAGACTATGAGCCAGGTCTTCTCGTCCAACATCAGTCTCTTACCTCACAAATGCCTTTCAGGAGTTTATAGTCTAATATTTCCATTAACAGACTCCAAAACATTGTTTCCTGAACGGTTGAAGCTGCTACAGTTGCAAACGTTGAATCAACATCATATTAGAGCGCATGTCATAAGACTGGGAATACACTAATGTTCATAATGTGTGCATGTAAAGGCAATATAAGGATTACGGTCGCAAAGGGTTACGAATGCAATCTGGTGTATTTCATATTTGTTTCATTAACATAGATTATTTCATAGGCTTGTATGTTCTATTTTAGTGGCAGACGCCAGCACACAATCCGTTTGTTGCTCATTTATGTTGGGTGATATTCAATGCCACATGATCTTGTACAAAGCAAGACAGCGCGCATATTTTATAATAATAGTTTTCCCTTTACATATTCCTTTGTTGTGAGCTCTAATTTAATCTCAGTCATCTCGCTCCCACGAGTGTTTGCCAAAGAATTGCCTATGTGTGACATCTCCCGTTGCCCGTGACGCTTTATCATCCAACGCTCATTTCACCCGTCCCTCTGCCGGTTCTATTCTAGATGGGAGGCTAAATTAGCGTGTAATTATAGGCTTCGACTCTTGGCTGCGTGGCACTAATGGATCAGAGCATCTCTATATACCTCGGTAATAGCGCGACAGAATCCAAATGAGGCGGCTCGGGTTCCCAGAAGCTAACTCGATTGTCTGTGCACACACCTTGCACGGGGCTTGCACCATCTGAGGCCGCAATTGGCACAAATGAGATACACCAAAGATTACATGGCTGATAGCTGTGACATTTCCAATGAGTGTCACTGTTATTGCAACAGCAGCAGCTGCTGTTGCATGCGCTTAATGTTGTCGTGTTTGCATGCTAAGCGAGGCGGCGCAGTATCGAACAGCTTCGGATAATGAACTAGTTACATCATGATGAATTTAAGTTCTTTTTGTTTTTTAAAGGGGGGGGTGTTGATCTGTGGAGTTGATTTCATGTTTGGGTCATTAGCTTCAGGGTACATTTTCATAAATAACGCCGGATACGTGCACACAAACAGACTCTGCTTATTATCTCCACAAGAGTTGTCCCCATTTCCATTCCAGCAGCAGGAAGGAGGAGGAGGAGGAGAAGGAAGAGGAGGTCTGTGGTGTCCCTCCTGAAAATGCGCAGCACCACAGAGGCCCGATCGTGACCCACATTCATTTTCTCATTATTTCAGAGGTAAAGCTTAGACACGCAGCCCCGGGTGCGCCGCAGGTAGACGGGAACATTTCCTGCTCCTCCATATGGGCAGGGCTGTGTCTTTTTGCACGTTTTCTCAGCTGGAACCGCGGTGTCACAGCTGCAGAAGACAGAGGATTTTAATATGGTTTTGTTTGGAGCGGGCGAGCATAAGAGGAATAATGTAATGAAGGTAAGGGAGGGGAAAACTACAGGTTTATGATAGGGAAGAGAGAGAGGAAAGGGGAGTAACTAAATAAGTAGGGGTCTGTGGGCTAAGTACAGAGGGGTGATCTCGGGATGAGCTAAATTAATGAAAAACTTAGGGGAAGCCTGAGGTGACTCGCTGAGAACACTTATTGTCGTGAACCTCTGGAGGTTTTGTTTTTCTCTGGAATCTACTCATTCTGTTTCATTCCTCTGGGCTGATTGTTTTTTTTGCCTGCGATGGCACTGGGCCTGCTGTTCACTCACCTGTTTCTAATCAAATAATCAAGCCACCACTCAAAAAGACCAGCAGGACCGTTTAATATTGCTGGAATTTCCAACTTGCTTGAGATAATCTAATCCAGCCACCTTCTGCGCTTCTTCTGCCAAAGGAATAATTCCAGTGGAGTTGACCTCGGGTCTTCCTCGAAGCCTCCTGGAGAGCCTTAAGTTACTTCCTGTAAGATGGCACCTGGAGAAAAGTGTTGATGTCTTAAACATCTTGTCACAACAGAAAACGTCATAGCACATTTTGTTTTAACTCGTCAAAAAGCGGAGTACAGAGCGTTGCTGGAATGTAAACAATCGTTAGCTGCATTTCATTTACAAATGTGCGCAAAGCTTTGTAGGCATTGCGTTGATGTCGAAAACACACTACTTTGCAATTGTGATGTTTCTATTAAACAAGAAACGCAATTAACTCATGATTAAGTTTGTTCATGCAGTGTGTCAGTAAGAAAATCATGCCACGCCGTCGTCCTCCGACGTCTTTTCTGCCTGTAGCAACATTCGGTTGTTGATCACGTGACTTGTGTGATTCGAAAAGAAAGTGTTTCCGTTGCAGTTTTGCCATATACACTAATTTCAAAACTGCAGAAAAACCACATCATCCTAGCGCAAAAACATTTTACTGAAAAATGTGGGGGCGGTGTTCTAAATTGCCATATTTTTGTTAGGAAAATGTTTTTTTTTTTTAAAGGTTTTATTGGCTCTAGTGGCCTTTATTTGAAAGTAGTTCGACAGGAAACAGGGTAATGAGAAAGGGGGAAGACATGCGGCAAATGTCACCAGGCCGGGAATCGAACCGGCGACCACCGTCAAGAGGACTAAGGCCTCAATACGCGGGTTGTGCTTTGCCCCTGCGCCACCACAGCAACCCAAGGAAAATGTATTTTTGTAATTCCAATTTGCACAATTTTAAGGTCAAGGGGAATATAACCAGTTTATCTTTCGACTTGGGGTAGCAGCATCAGAGCCAGGGCCTCAGAAAAGCTTAAGGTGATTTTTTTTTTAAAGTTTTTTTTTTATGTCTTTGGAACTATTACTGAACACCTGGAAGTCATTGTGCAAAGAAGAACTCTTCAGAAAATCAAGAAAACTATAGACATCCCTGCTGTACAACCACACAGTGTCTTCAGTCAGAGGTTTCCATTATTATTTCCTCGTCTGTTTCTTCAAGACATTCTACATAATTCCGCTATAAAACATACCGTGCCTTAAATATTTCCTTCAAAATCTCAGTGCAAAAGGGTCAAATAGCAAACCTTGTAAGCCAACAGTTATTTGTATGTTTTTTTGCATAATGTTTTAATAAATTCCCACTGTCTCCAAGCAGTCAAATCCCAGGAGTCATTCAAGAGCTACTACAAAAAAATAATTGTGTCCCGCAGTTTTTTTTGGTGGGGGGGGGGGTTACCGTCAAAGAGAAATTGTCGAAAATGAAACAGCTTGTATGTGTTGGCGAAGAATCAATAGGAAATGGGACCAGTAAGGAGAAAACGCTGCACGTAGTGAAACGCTGAGAAATGGCCGCCAGTTTTATGAGCATCGCCACCCATTTCTTGTGTCGATTAATACTAAGTTTTCTGTTTTTGTACAGTCCTCCAAAAACACATGCATAAAGTGACAGGCAGTGGCAAAAAAAAAAATGCAGCTTTAATGTTACACATGTCTCTTTGTGGTTATCCATTGGGGCTGTAGATCGCAGTCCAGCTGAGCTTCTGATGAAATATTTAATATAGGACAGTTTTTTTTATTTTTTTCCCCCCCTTCTCTGCTCGTAGTCGATCTTCCATGATCTCATCTATTTTTCTTTGAAATAAAAATAACAAAAGAATAGTTAAGAACTGACTTCTAAGCTAGACAGATCTGTAGAGCCTGTCAAAAAGTATTCATATCGCTTGAACTGCGCCACATTTCTAACATTTCCACCACGAACTGTGTATCTCATGTTTTGAGACATTTTTATCTGATACAACAGAATAGCTGGGCTGCACAGTGGCGCAGTTGGTAGCACTGTTGCCTTGCAGCAAGAAGGTCCTGGGTTCGATTCCCGGCCGGGGTCTTTCTGCATGGAGTTTGCATGTTCTCCCTGTGCATGCGTGGGTTCTCTCCGGGTACTCCGGCTTCCTCCCATAGTCCAAAAACATGACTGTCAGGTCAATTGGTTTCTCTAAATTCTCCCTAGGTGTGAGTGTGTGTGTGCATGGTTGTTTGTCCTGTGTGTCTCTGTGTTGCCCTGCGACAGACTGGCGACCTGTCCAGGGTGTACCCCGCCTCTCGCCCGGAACGTAGCTGGAGATAGGCACCAGCAACCCTCCCGACCCCATTAGGGACAAGGGTGACCAGAAAATGGATGGATGGATGGAACAGAATAGCTTTCCTGTCCCCGCTGAAGAATAGCGTGCCCCCTGCATGATGCTGCCACCACCACCATTTTCACATCACAGTGTGTTAAAGGTGTTCACTTTCCACCGCACCATTTTTCACGTTTTGTTTTTGTTTGTTTTTTTTGGATTGTGGTGAATAACAAATGGGACATAATGCGACTTTCTTTCAACATTTAGCTTCTGTTGCTTCAGCTTGGTTATGTTTTGGTTGTGCCAGACTGTGTCCGTGGACAGAATGTGAGCTGCTCAAGCCTGAGGGATGTTGTTTTTATAACCTGCATCCCTGACCTGTTTGCTTTGTCCATTGCTTTTCGAGACGCTGTTTGTTTCGTATTGTCTGCCAACGAACACGCCGAGGTCTTCACAGAATACTCCGGGGGATTAAATTACACACTGATTGACTCGGTTTACTGCTGAGCAATTTGTAGCACTATAACTCATTTGGTGTTTTTTAAAAAAATTTAAATACATGCAGCTAAGAGATACGTTTGTAAGAAAGAAAAATGATGTGTTGGTCTTTCCACTTGTGTTTTTATCTTGTAAAAAAAAAAAAGAATATATATATATCTCATTACAAATGTTGACATTTATGACTGTAATGTGACTAGACTTGTAAAAGTGCGGTGGTGTTGTATTGCTTTGGGACGACTGTGTTCTTTAATAAACTGAGCGCATACGCTGAGGTCAGCAAAAGCAATGAAGAGATTGAGAGGGAGGGAAAGGGGGAACCAACAGGAGAAACGCGGCGTAGTAGAAGTGTTTTACAAACACACAGAGTCATAATGAACTGCTGAAATGATTCCAGATCCTATTGCTCTCTCCTCATCTCTCTGCAGAAGACTGAACTTCCCTCTTCATCAACATAAAACGGCAAACACAATGACACACTCGGCGAAATTCGAGGCAAACCCAAAGCGAAAGAAGAGGTTTCCATAAAGTTCACTTGAACATATATGACTCATATTTTAAATAGCAGTAGTAATACGAAGCAAAGATGTGTAGATGGGCTGAACGGGCGAAATGTAGACCAGGTTAAAAGGTTTTACTGGAATCTGCTTAGAGACGGAGGACAGGGATGAATGGAAAAAGGAAAGAATTCAATTAGATAATAGCAATCGTGTTTTCTAAAAGGTTTCCATTTTTATTGCTAACAATTTTGACTGAACACATGTCTCCCATTCAGAAAAAACACACACAAACGCCCGCGCACGCCCACACACACTACTGAGAGATAACATGCACCTTTCCACTGACAAAATAAAAGAGAGAGAGAAAAAAAATGAAACAGGCTTTTTCATTACTTGAAACAACACGGAAGCCAAGACTACGATAAAAAGCTTTTCATTTAAGTTTGTCAGGATGAGAATATTTTCTTGCATCCCAATGTAGACACTGAATCTCTTAGTGAGCGCTGTTGAGTAAGGCTCAGTTGTTATACACACCTGACCTTTTCAGGAAGGAAGCGAGCATCGACAGAATTCAAACTGTGAGACTGTACACGAGTCCCGTGTCACTTTCTTTCCACTTGACAACGTTTTGCTACCATTTGTTTCTTTGTGGTACATTTAATTTTGTGAGGGCAACACGAAAAAAATGTAAAAAGATCGAAGGGATGTGAATGCTTTTCATAAAAAGAACAACCTTGTGCACTTAAAAATGTAGATTTGGAATCAACCTGGGTGTGTTTTTATTGACCTCAAGAAGTCCGATTGTGCCACTTTTGCAAAAAAAAAAAAGAACAGCAAATCCTGACACCAGCCATACATGACCTGCTCTGCCTTCTAGCTTCAGCACTGGGTTCCCTCTTGCTTTTTCTTGGTGGCCGAGTTTTCTCAGTGGATGTTTTGCACTGCTAAAGCTAAATTTACCCCAATATGCACAAGCTGTCGGTATCCACCCGGGACCGAAATGTGCTTCCTGCAAGCGTCGTCTTCGAGCAACCCGCACGAAAGGCTCAGCATATGGCTCGTGTCCAGATACACTGGCACCCTTTCAGTACAAATGAATAGTCCATTAGTTCAGTTCGCCTCGCTCACCTTCCGTATGCTGCTCCCAACAAAAAAATAAATAAATCCTTTTGCTACAAATCCCACTTCACCCGGGGTGTGTGGGCTTCAAGGCATGCCAAGAAACTGTAAGCCTCTTTTAGCTAGGCAGCGCTTTACCTTTAACTCCCCGAAGATGAACATCACATCCAAGCGAGCCACAACTGAGAGAAAGTACTGCACTCCAAGAGAACATGCAAGAAATGCCAAAAAGTTATTTGTTTCTAGTTGTTCTGTTTGTTTTTTATTATTATTTTAATCTGTTGACCCTTACAGCACATCTCATTTGAAGATCCCATTATGCCCTCAACCAAATTTCTGGCAGTATTCCCATTACGTTCATAGTTATTAAAGCTCAAACACAAAGCATCACAAACAGGGAGTAAAGCTTGTTTCTTTAAAAAAAAATCCATTTCATTAAAATTCTGTGTCTGTCAACCCCGCTAATGAAAAATTCAAAGGAGATTAAAAAAAAAGAGAGAAGAAGAAACGCTCGGAATTAAATCGAAAACCCAAATCAAATCCTTAATTTGTCCTCCAGCAAACCCTCGGTTCATACTGATGCAGCTTCAGCTGTGGCTGTAAAAAAAAAAAGTGAAGCTTCATAGTTTCATTAAAGGGAGATTTTCGGGCTGTCAAACTGTTTTCGACTGCTTGAGAAGAGAACATCATTACTGTATAGAAAGGTTGATATTCAAAACATCCCAAGAACTATTAGGAACCAGAGCTAGATAGCGTATAGTAAAAGTATAAAACAAAACACCTATGGATATTTTGTTTAAAGTGGATCAAATAAATAAATTGCTCAAGATCTGTTATGTTTATGTGTGATCTATTTGCTCTCTTATGTAGATTTATACAGCTCTGGAAAAAATGAAGAGACCAATGCACTGAACCCCATTGAAAACCTCCTGGTTATTCCACCAAATATTGGTTTTTGAACTCTTTCTGAGTTAAAACATTAGTTTTGTTATTTCTAAATGAATATGAACTTGTTTTCTTTGCATTATTTGAGGTCTGAAAGCGCTTCATCTTTTTTGTTATTTTGACCATTTCTCATTTTCTGAAAATATTTTTTTTGCTTGGAATTTAAGAGACATGTTGTCAGTAGTTCATAGAATAAAAGAACAATGTTCATTTTACTCAAACATGTACCTATAAAGAGTAAAATCTGAGTAACTGATCATCTTGAGTGGTCTCTTACTTTTTTCCAGAGATGTGTTTGCTATGGCTCCCGGTTTTTACCTCTAGGCGTTGGCTGGGCTTAGCCCAAAGAAACGACAGGAAACTCCCTCTATGTGGAGCCATCAAACAACAAGGAGAAACATCACTGCAAGTTTAGCCAATGTATTACAAAAGCTTTTTTTCTCTGACTTCAAACTGTCGCTGCACTTTCTTGTTTAGTTGCTCCGGAATGACAAGTCTAGCCTCGTCTCTGACGACAAAAAAGTGTCCAGGGTTAAAGCCCACCAGCTTCTCGGCTGTTGCTTTCATGAGATTGATGACCGTACATCTGTAGCTCTTCTGTTTACTCCTGGACAGGAAGTCGCTTCAGGACAGCTCCCCGATTTGCACCCAAATAGTGCCCTGTGTACATGCTTCGCACTTGTTTCTTTGTTTGGTTTGTTGTCGGAGCTGAAATGAACACATGCCATGCTCACTGTGCTGTTTCACACTGTGCCTCCTCTTCCAGGCAGGCTTGTCTGCTTATGGGTTTACATGAATTTGCATTTTCTGGTGAATCACACCTCGTCTTTGTCTAAACGGTGTAGTTTCAGAGCCATTATATAAGTTTACATACACTCAAAATGTCCGGGAATATTGGGTACTTAACGACTTATGTGAACATTTCTTTAACCTGGGTGGAATGACCTTTCAGCAAACATAGTGATAAGTAAATATATATATATACATATATAAAAAGTGGAAGGAATCAAAATCAGAGGATTGCGCTGAAGGCACCAAACTGAGATTGTGATGTTGAGCAAATCTCACATTGCTGTTGAGGTCGTGACCCGGCTGATGGGCTTTTATGAATCCCATCTTGCTGAAGTGCTGCAAAGATTTAGTCCAAATGCCCAACTGAGCTTTTTCCCAACCATTTGTAAATTAAATACATATATTTAGATTTCTCTTAAACCTTAAATCCGATATACCGATCGAGAACGTATGATGGCCAAAGCTCCCAATGTCACATTGTCGGATGGTTACTGAAGTGATGTTTTATTTTGTGATCCTAGCACTAAAGTAATCCTTTTAATGCCTATTCACATATTAGTCTGTCTTTTTCTCAGAAAAGCAGAAAAAAAACCCCAACATGCATTGCAGAATTATCCCGAAGGACAAACAGCTTTTTATGTTTCCTCCTAACAGAGTTACCGCAATATTAAAAATACACGTAGAACAAGATCAACGCAGGATTATGAAATAATGGGAACCTTAAATTCAAGGAAAGGAGCAACCCAAACCTGTCGACTGAGAGTGCACAACATCCGTACAGCATTGTGAAAAACATAAAGCTGTTGCCGAGTCAGCAGCCGGGCAATTATAGCAACAGTCTGTGTTGTTTGTCGCAAGGCATAGGTTTTCAGGTATTATACAGCTTGATTCAACAAATCGTGATATTGTGACTCCCATTGCTGCAGTGAAGTTAAAAAATCCCCAAAACAGCCTGATTATATATTGAACAAGTGAGACTTTTAGATGCCTCCATTCGCAGTAGCTCATTGTTACAGAATATAAATGAGCTACTTCATGGTGTTCCATCTAAAGCAGCATGTTGACAGAGTTGTTAGGTGTAATGGGGCAATAGTGTACATCAGAGTAAAAGTGCTCATCAGAGCCATAAGGGTGATTATAAAATATGGATGAATGTTGCAAGGATTTGAGTTTGTTGATTTGAATTTTGTCACAAAATCTTGTGGAGAGTGGAAAGTAGGGCAGGGCTCGAGCGCTTTAAAATTCCTCAGTAGAGTGCTGGTCTGTTAGATATCCAATAAAGTCCTTCTCTTATCTTCTTACTCCCCACCAAGCAAACTGCTGTATAAATTATTTTGCTTTTTGAGACCCCACATTTGACCTTCTGTTTTCTTCATTTGCAAATACGCATTCATTCTCAAGTTTAGTGTTCCATCACTCTGTAGCAACTTTCACCTCATTTTCTTTCTTTGATCCTTTTTTTTTTACATGCTGTTTCAGATATGGATTCAACTTCTCTACTGTGAGCTACAACCTCAGATACAGTTAGAAATACAAAGTCATAACAATCAAGATGTATGTTGCTAAAGTGAATTTCCTTAAAGTGTAGTCAAAACATTGAGATTAGAACTTTATAAGACGCCGTGTTGTTTTCTGTGGTGCCACTCCTCAACATTTTAAACTTCGAAGTTCCTAAAAAATCTGTATAAAATATGGATCAGTCTTGTTTTCAGCAGCACGTCCTATAAAGGCTTCATCAGACGGAGGTCTAAAAGGAGAGAGAAGTTTTCTTACAAAGCAGCAAACAGGGACATAACTGACCAGCACATTTTGTTCCAAGTCTGTTCTGATTTGTTTTCATTCTACTCAGCACTTACATATTCACTCTCAGACTTTGTGTACCATTGAGTTTTGGCCCCTGATCAAATTTATTCCTTGCTGTTTGTGGCGCAAATCCTAATGCTTGCCCATGTTCCCAGTTTCCTGGATGGTCACTCACTTTAATAGAACAATAAATGTTGTTATACTCTCTAGAGCCCCGCCACCCTTGTCTCATCAGGGTTTTTTTATTTTGGAGAATTTGCCTGTGTTACACTGGGATAAAATGTCACTGATCTCAAGTGGCATTCTGGGCAATGCCTTCCTCTCTAAATTCACCAGTTGACTTTCTGCATTGTGTCGGCTTTGAAGTTCTTAAACTCCGATTTGGGTTCATAGAAAGAAAATAGAGACATATCGGAGTGAAAATGGGCACACAAAAAAGCTAATGCTGCCATTTAATGTCAGGCTGATAAAGACCTTTACTGCCCCCAGCTGGAGACAGACTAATCAGCTCCCATCAACACCGACTTGGAGAAGAGGAAAAAATATAAGACTTTTACAATTCTCAGTAATTCTTGTCAACTCTTGTTATTGTGTATTACTTCAAATCACCCAGACCTTTCAGTATTAAAGACACAAGTGCAAAGTGTTTCTTTGAGCAAACGTTCCACTGCCAACACATGCATTGACAGGCTGGCTGAGAAACCAAATCATTTCCCACCGTGAAAATGTTTCTCACTCCCAAGCTGCAAAAAGTAGGACTCTGGAACATTACACAATGTCTAAAAACCTTTAGGCACTACAGTGCAACCAACTAAAGGGGCTGGCATTGCAGAGGGAGGTGACATTATCCCAAACTATCCAGCGATTCCGTCTACGATGGAGTTTCTGTGCAGTGCTTGGACTGGAAATTGCTTAGAATTTCTTTAATGGCGTGAGTTAATTATTTTTTTCTTTTTTGTTGGTCCCATTGAGAGAAATTGCTCTTGGAGCAACACAGTGGCATGCTGATGTGTTTTTCTCTTATGGTAACTGGGTTACAAAGCAAAACTAGGGATATGGAAATCTCTGTTTTTGATGTTTAACCCAGAGAAACAGCTGCCTTGATTGTATGCCATGTACACTGATTGTGAATCTGATTGTGGTATTCATGCTTCTGCTGTACCGGCGCAGTCATTTTCTCACATCTCTTTCCTCGTGTGCAGAACTACGGCAGGGTAAATGCTGAAACAACGCGAGGCAGTGAAGCTCGGCAGGAGGCTGAGAGTCCAGCTTCATGTGGAAGTCTGGTTCAACTCCACCTGCTTCCTGAGTCCCAGCATATGCTACGTCCTGTCAGTCACTGTCTGATCCAGGGATCAATCCACAACCTTCTCTTTGTGTCCAGATGAGGTTCTTTGTAGCGATGATCGCTAGTGGGAAAACTAAATAGCAAATAGCCAAAACTCCTTCTTTTAAAATTCTGTCTTGGTTTACAAAGATCACCGAGGGCTGCTAGGCAACATTTTTATCAGAATCACAAAAGAGTACTTTTTGCTTTAGTAAATTTGTACTATTTTCTTCGAAAATTCAGTTGTCCACCATCAGCCATTCTGTAGTGCCATTTAAAAGTATTGGTACCATAGGTGGAAATTTGCAAAAACCTCAAAAGAAATAGGTCTTTACTCCCCAGTCATACATAGAGAAGTTAAAGTTGAAAAATCCAATGTTTAATTTCACTGTCACGGATCCTCTCAAAGGAGGTGTAGGGATTAATGCTCCATGTCCCAGTGCTCATATAATCTCAAACTGGTTTCTTGATAAATGTTAATGAGTTCAGCCCACTCCAATGCCACTGGATCTCAATCCAATACATCACTATCTCCATGTGGTGGAATGGGAGGTTTGTATCAACAAATATGTATGCCATGAAGTTCAGGTTGGTGTACCTCTTAAAGTATCTTGAAGAAAACATTTTTTCTGTTCTTGACATCTCATCCACAATCTCAGTATGATCAGGCTAAAGCATAATGTTCCTCGCAGTCTTTAGCAAGTTCCACATGTTTAGGTTTGAAACACAAGAGAGAATTTTTTTTTCTTTTCTGGCATGTCTCCCAAGCCCCTACCATTCTCCGCACTGTATATGAAGGCAAAAAATAAATATGGGCCCACTTCCTGCCTTCTTTGTCACAGATTCAGAATTAGACATTTTTTGACAATTTCTCTGACTACAGAGCAATAATCTATAGTCATACACACTCAACTCATGATTATAATTATGATTATAACAAATGCACTAGGCTTTTGTCCTGTGGAAGACAAAAAGAAAGTGTGTCTTTGCACTTGTGTGTTACTTCTTAACTGTTACTTGCTGTAAAAGATAAGAAGTAAATGTATAAACAGGCAGTGGGTTGAGAAAACAGCCCTGGGGAACACCTCTGCTCACAAGAGTGAAGCAGATTTCAGCAAACAGTTGTATCCTACATTCATTTTCTGACTTTCCATATATTTGTCTGTTTTTACTGAATATAACCTTGTAATATTTTTAGATCAAAAAATAGACTCTTGCAAATTATCTAAGGATTTAACATATTTTGTTCGCCAACAAACTTTGGGCAGCAGTACTACTTGTGTTGATATTCATAAATGAATGGTAATAAAATGTATAGTAGATTTCATTCAAGTTAAGCTGCACAACATTATCAATGAACTCTCAGTGTAGTTTTTCAGAGAGCTTTCATATGTTTTCTCTCAGGTTACTGTCTTTATGGACTATCAGAGTCATTGTTTTCTTCACAACATAATTGTTTTCTTCAACTGTGTTGCCGAGAAAAAAAAAAGCTGGAGATGAAATAAAAAGTCGTGACAGTCAGGTGTTTACCCAGTGAAAAGCAGGAAGTTTTCCTCAGGAATTGGCTTTCGCGTAAACAGAGCTTCAGGGAATGACTATTGATTTCCATTCATCATGTCACCAGAAATAAAACTCCAAATCAATACATTGCCCATGGGAATTTTTAGGAAGATAATGCTGTGCTGGAGTTGTGGTTGTAACTTTCTCTCTCACACACACACATACACCCCCACACGTGCACACAAGAAATAAAAACTGTCAGGCCAACCCAGACACATTCAGGCTAATGTTTTTTTTTGCCATAGTGCCTACAGTTGCTGTTTTTGAGGGACATTTTTTACCTTCTGCTCAAGAAAAGTTTCTTTGACAGCCAAAATAACTACGGGAACACTGATCAGTCAACACACACACACACACACAAAAAAAAAAACCCACTGGTAGACCTAATAAAACATTTTGAGTAACATTTGGGCCCAGCAGAAAGGGATCTTATGTTCAGAAATTGGATATATCTGTTTAGATCACTGACAAGTTACGCCAACTTCTAAATCAAATCGTAGTTTAATGTCTTTCGAATCATAAAACAAGCAGAGCAATGCTGCTCGTCCGCATTCAGAGTGCAATAACTGTCAACTATTAAGACGCACAGATGGGAAATAGCTTAAATACTTGAAGAAATGTTTGGGTTGTGATGTTGCATGGATTCCTATTGAAGCTGTTTGTGTTTCTTTATTATACAGCCGAGGGAGTGTCTGTAGCTTTAAGGAAACCTTTTGCAGAGTCTGACTCGACTTTAACGAAACACTGTTTTCCAGACACCAGAGTGAACACAGTTTTTTTTTGGAGAGGTCCAACTCTATTTTGGTGGCTCTGCCCACTCAGTGTTTCTAGTAGAGGTATTCTACAGGGAACAGAGTGGCAGTTCTGTCTGATGTCTTCACCGCTTTCTACATTAGCTTATTTTGTCCGAGACAGTCCAGGGCCAATAATAAAAGCTACACATTAAGGAGTTTGCTAAATAACTGTTACATGATACGGTAAGGACCAGGGAGTTGAGATTTTCTTAATTGAGCAGGAGAGTCAATTTTGCCTTCCATATTAGGTCACCAGCCTTTGCATTCTGGGAAATTTGTTGATCAGTTCTACTGTGATCTGTTTTAGCATATTTTTATAGATGTCTGGAGAGGAAAAAATATTTATTTTAAGGGTGATAAAAGCAGAAACATGCTTGTCAAATTTTAAAAAATTGTTCTCTACGTAATGTTGGTGCAGTCTGTACTTCCTTTACCCTAGCAGTGTCAATGATTCTGAGTTGAGTATGTATTAATAACAAAATGCACTAGGTTTTTGTCATGTGGAAGAAGCCTGGGCTGACACACACCAAAATCATTATTCTTGCCATAAAAGTTAACAAAATAAACTTTTATTTACTATTTAAACAGGTGGTGGGCTGAGAAAACAGACCTGGGGAACACCTCTGCTCACAAGAGTGGAGTCAGTAGACAAATGTTTAAGTACACTTTAAACATTTAAAAGGTCTATTGTTTTCTTGAAATAGTACCCACATTGCAAAAGAGTAGAAAATAAATAAATAAATAATATTATACTCTGCATAGAGTATAATATATATGAGCCAATTCACATTTTCTTATTGTAATGTTTCTTCTGCATCTGAACATTTGCCGTTACAGAAAATGATTGAAAACACACACCAGGAGTCCAATGGGGAATTTCATGCTTTCCAATATTAGATTGTTTTGGACTCATTCAAATTAGACCCAAATTCAAAAATTCAAGTAAGACACACACAAAAAATTTTTTGAATCAGAGTTCTATACAATTTTAAACCCAAAGAAAGCTGGGGATAAATATATGTAACAAGAAATCACACACACACACAAAAAATGCCAGATCATGAGGTTTCTGCTGAGGCTGCTATTTGGTGTGAAGTCTCAATCCAGAGGGTGTCGCACGGCGGAGATTAAAATGATAGGATCAATATTCACTAGCAACAGGTCTAATGCAAACCTTACACTTGGTGTAATAAACATTTAGACACCGAACAGTCAGTCTCTTCCAGAGTGGCAGCAGTGTCTGCGAGAAAGAAAATGGCAGTCCTCCAACAGAGTGATTCTCTTTCAACTGCCTTCACATGAATAAAGTTAGGAGAACATTAAATATGCACCGATATGAATCCGATGATGGAATTCAAGAGGAGCAGAAGGGTTTGTATACACCGACTAAAAAAACAAAAAGCTATTATGGTTTCGCAATTTCATTCGAATTACTGCATTGCATTTCTGCACCGTCAAAGCCTACTTGCATATTACCAGCGCGTTTTACATCACACCTCCGCACTTCTCTGGCTCACAAATATTTCCACAGCACTGCAGCACAGAAACGCTGAGGAAAGACAACACACACACACTCACATTTACACTAGAGCCATCCCCTAATGTGACATGCATATTTTATAGACAACCTTTCACTCCAATCACAGCTCTGAACCTGAGGGGGGCATTCTGGTTAAAAGTCACATTGACAACGCAAACATTTTCTTCCTGGCTGTCAGAAACTGAGCGAGAGCTGTGATTACTTGCACCAAAACATCGACCTCACATTTTTCACTGTATTAAATAGGATATGAGTGCAAATAAAGCCGCTTCAGAACGACGGCAGCATAAAGAAAAAAGCCGTGTTTCATTTTGGTAATTATTATGGTGATCTCCGAGTCAAGTGAATCTATGCAAATTGGATCCTGTGAATTAATGTTAGCGTTCATTATGTTTGTTGTGTGAAAATAATTGTCACATTGCATGAAAAGTGGCATTAAAAATGCTTTACGTTTGGTGCTAAAATTCTAACAGAAGATATTTCAATTCAGTTAATAAAAGTTAGAATTTTGTCACATTCTAGCCACAAAGTTCATTGTATTTCACTGGCATTTTATGTGTAGGACATGTAAAGTACTGCATGATTGCAAAGTGGACCAAATAGATTTTTTTAGAAACCAAAATCTGAAAAATTTTGTTTATATGTGTGTGCAGTCCACTTTAGTACCCCGAAATGTTTAGCAATGTTCCAACACAAATCCAGTATTACTTTGAAGGCTTTAAGAAAATCGATATCCTAAGTGTCATGTTGTTACCCGTAAAACTTTCACGCTTCCTGGACAAAGAACACATTTGCAAAATTTTACTTGAAAACTTTGGGAGTCACTTTTTCCACAAATTTTTTATTTTATTATGTTTTTTTCATCTGCATTTATTATCTACACAATTCTGCTTGCCGGGAGCACAAAAATACAGTGCAAATACCCGTTTAAATATCTCAATGTGCACTATGAAATGTTCAAAACCTTTCCCCTCAATGAAAATGCAAAGACTGTGAATGAGAGTAGCAGTAAAAAGCTCATGGGTTTCTTGGGAGCTTCAGAGATGGACCTTACCAGAGGGGCCGCTTTTCATTGGCTGATGCCCATTCTACGTGGTCACGTGCATGACCGTCTCACAAACACACTTAGCTTCCCGTTAGCTAAGTACAGCATAATGGCAGCAATGATACAACTTCTACACCTTGAAGCCTGTCTGCTACACAGTCTTACATTAGCTAAACAGATGAATATGCAATGTGTCTGTATCTGACATACACTAAAGATTTTATTTGAGCAGAAAAGGCTTCGGACTAAACTGTTACTCCTGTTAGCCACGTTAGCACCAAGTACAGCTAGTCAATCAACCATCGCTGTGTTCAGGGAAGCGCTGATTAATAACCGAGAAATAAATATCAAGACTGGAAACTTGATATCGTAACGGACTGAATGTTATGTTTTTAACGTAATCTTTGCTCGTCTTGCGGGCGGTTGCCACGGTAACAGGTGTGCTTAAACAAAGAGAAAGTAAAAAGGTAGGAGTGGTTTTGAGTTGATCACCTGTTCAGGTTATTTTACCTTTGTTTACCTTTGCTGTGGCGCATTACAGCCGCTGTAGTTTCTAGACGTTGGACTAATTACCTCGTTCGTTTGTGAGTTTAGTCATTCACAACAAACATCAAATAGAACAAATATATTTCATAAAATTTTAACAAACAAATGGCTTCTACCGAGGTAATTATGTGAAATTAAATTAATTATATCACAACTTCAGAAGATTTGCCTTTACCTTTACAGAGCTCTTTGGTTCCTCCTATCAGTCTGTAGCTTCTCATATTGAGGTCAAAGTTCAGATCTACCATAACTGACTGACACCTGCTGGCCTCAGGTTTGCAACCAGTTTGTGACTGACAAACCAGTAACCTCCTCCCAGATGATGACATGAACTTGTTAGTTCCTCTGTCCATTGTAGTAGCTGATATATTGTGAAAATCCGGTAGAAATGATGCACTAATTGAGTCATGTTTACATAGAAACAACACGCTGCCAGGCTTTGTTTGTGAGACTTGCGGTCACGTGGGTCGCTTGTGGGCGGAGCTTGGTAAGGTCCATTATGCGTTTGAAGTGAGTTTTTTTTTTTTTCAGTACAGTCTTGGAAGTTGATCAGAGTTGATGAGAAGATTAATGGAGCTAAGTACAGGGCAATCGTGAAAGAAAACTAAGAAAAGGTTAAAAACTGGGTCAGATATTAACTGTAAATATACAGCAAATCGGTGTGGTTTAAATGAAAGCATACTCATGTGTTTGAATTCCTTTGTCAAAGTCCAAAAGGCTGCGACTGCAATGAAAGATGATACTACAAAGTATTAACTCAGTGCATGTCATTGTTGCAAACCATTTATTATCTTCCTTCCATGTAACTACGCCATGTGCCATGCATGACTTTGTGGCTGTAACATTTTCTCAAATTGCTTTCATTTATTACATTTGTTCGGACGTGGAATGAAAGCGGATTCCTTCCGATGAAACGTGCGCCCAGATTTATAAACTTTAACCTATGAAGACCAACTTTGCCTTATCTGTGTTCCTGATGTTTAACGAGGCTGAACCCCTCAACACACGGGGAAAACAAAAGGACTGCATGTGACATCATCTGTGCCTTTAATGAGCTTGGATGTTGCTGTAAAAGCTCTAACAGTGGGTCTTCTGGAAACAACAACAAAAAAAAACAAAAAGAAAAAAACAAGAGGGACACTTGGGACTACTGTCCTATTAGGAGGCTTATGGTTATACTTTGACATTCTCCCAGAGGCACAAAGTGTCAACAGCTGAAAGCTCAGAAGATTTAGACCTATGTCTTAGCTTCAACAGTCTCATTGTAAGTGGGACAAATAGCACTCTTTAAATATTCATGGCATCCCACAGCAGCTGCATTAGAGCGAATGCGCTGCATACATTCTTCTCCTGGAAGTGCAAACACGCTTAATGCACCATTTGGAAATTGCTCCTGCGGAACAGGTCATTTCTGCTGTTTACACTGGTGGTGTTGGATGGAAATGGTAACGTTTTCAGACGGGTGAGCCAACGAAACGCAACTGGCAGCAAGACTTTTGCCTGCAGGCAGGGCATTTAGCCTGCTGGTCAGACAATTTCAGGCAAACTTGGGCAGTTTTCATTTTATCTCTTTTGCAAAGTCCTGTTTTTTTTCTTCCTTCTTTTTCAGCTCCATGGAAGCAAATGACTTGTGTGCTGCTACCCGATTTATTGGGAGCTTCTGCTTCCTTTCACTGATCAGCCAGAAACATCAGCAGGCTCTGCTTCCTGTTTTCCTAAATCCAAACACCACATCATTACAGGAGAAAACAGTGTGTTCTTGTGCCCTAGCAGCAACCAGGGCAAAGCCTCCTCAACAATCTCCCTTACGGCGCACAATTATCAGCATAAATAACGTTCCATCTTACTACAGCAGCATTATAAATGTAATTTACATATGCCAGCACATAATTTGAGCACATTAATAAAACACATGAGTGGATCGCTAAAAAAAATAAATGAGACAATGAAATCTGTCATTATACTTTGACCTCATTTCAAGTTCCGGCCAAAAACTGAAGAAGAAGAAGAGGTTATTTAGACATCTTTTTGAGTCAAAGTCTTTGAGTTCATCAAGGGAAAATTCATTTTAGAGAAAGACTACCCAGAATTCAGAACTTAATGTGACAGAAAATATGTAGAGTAAAGCTGTAAGCATGAAATGTTCTCATTACCTAACAAAATTGGAGAACTTCTGCAAATATTGCCAAACCGAGACGTAGGTTGCCGACAGAGCCCTGCCTCAGACGACTGAAGGCTGAAAACTGAATCCCTCTATGCTCCAACCTTGTGAAACAAAAGAAGATCGTGTCGCCTATTGACATTTTCAAGTGCAGGATTATGCACGGCAATAGAAGCAGTTTCTTTCTGTTTTCCATCAAGCCTTTTTGTGCTGAGTGAGCTCAAACTTTAAATGAGCAAGCTGATGAAATATTCTAGAACTCCCTCACTTTGTGCATGCTGAGCGGATGGGGGCTTTATGCACGAAATGAAAATTATTTTAACACTTGTAAGGATAAATATGAGAAGTTTGAACCTCGCTGGGTTTGAAATGATATATTTGGCTGCCCACACATTCACCCACCCACACAATCAATATTAAGGTGTTTATACAACCAGAGAGGAGACGTGATAATGTGTTTATTTTTCTTCTTTCTTTCACCAAGGTTGAAATGTCCTGACATTGCACTATTGTTTTTCTTCAAACCTGGAAGGAAAAGTATTGCAAAGTCAGACACAAACCAGAAAGCAGGCTAGACTTCAGCACTATATTTGTTACTAGTTCTCCATCGAAAGTCAGGATATGGATCATTGCTCCCAAAAACCAAAATATATATTTCCCTTACACTGTTCAACTTAAATGCATTATCTAAACACAAGACAGGCGCACATCAATATAAGAAAACCTTAAAAAATAAATAACATCCACATATTTGGATGTGACCAATCACATCCAAATATAATTCAAGAAATAAAATAAACTTGCATACAAATTACCTCACTCACAACCTAACTACTGAAGAAACTAGTCTTACGCAAACACTGTTACGTTACATTCAGTGTCAGAAACTGAACAGTTCTAATAAGTAGTGTGGGAGTTAATGAGATAAAAACGATCAGATGTACAAATAAACAGTTTATTGTCACTGTTCTGTGTTTGTGTGTATTTTGGAAGCCAAGTTGGATTATAAGGTCAATTTATCCAAGTTGGTATTTGGATTTCAGGAGACATTCAAGAGAGATTTTCAGACTTGAAAAGCTTAAAAGCCCAATTTTCGTGCAGACCTGGAAGGCATCACCTCCTTTCTGACAGTGGAGAACATTCCCAGCGGTGCATTTAGGTGAGAGTCTGGGTGAATGCTGGACAGATCACAGCCCAGATTCATAACTGAACATAGATCAACTTTATAATACTGAAAGCTAAGCAAAAACCCAGGGAAAACAAAAAGAAGTTGGTAAAATATGAATGAAGGGAAATGTAAATATGAGTTGGTTGAACAGATACAGAAAGACTGTAAAAATCTAGGCTCTCTTATTGCTTGCTGCATTACTTATGTCTATATAAAAATGCATAGGGGTTTATATATAAACACCATTATTATGTTAGACTTCAAAATGTTCTCGTTTTCTTATTTGTGGAAATAAATGCTGTATTCAGGAGACAACATGTCTAAGAACGTCCACAAATGCAGACTACTTTAATCTCTTTCTCACATAAAGTTACAGTGGCTCCCAGAAGTGCTAGAATCACAGTGAAAATGTCAGGATTTCTTTTTTTTATATACAACCAGGGACCTTAATAATAAGTAACTCCAAAATATTTTCTCACACAAGGCAACATTTCTCTGAAAAGCAAATAAATCTGTGAGGAGGAAAGAAATAATAAAAAAAAAAAAGATGCAATAACCTGTCTGATGTGTGTCCACATCCTCAAATTGTTAATACATTGTTGAGCTAATTTTGATTCAATTCCAGCAGTCTCCTCTGCAAGGAGTCTATCCCCCATCTCCCAATGTCAATATTTGCCCATTCTACCTTGCAAATGTTTTCCAAATCTGTCCAACTGTGAGGACATCTTTTGTCCACATCACACTTTAGGATTCCACAGACTTTCGGCTAAATCTAGTTTCGAACACTGGCAAAGTCATTCCATATCTTTTATCTTTTTTACTCTCGTGAATAAATTCCTTTGTTGACTTGGATGTATTCTTGGAATGTGAAGCTAAAACAAAATGACCGGCTTTCTTGTACCTAAGCTTGACCACCATTTAGGATTATAACTCTGTTCTCCTTGTTGACAAAAAAAAAAAAAAATCTAGTTCCATCTGAAAACAATAACCCAAGATAACAATGCTGGTGTTCTTTTGGTGCTGTTCTGTGTTATTTCTATCAATTTACCATTTGAAAATATGGCCAAAGGTTCAATTTTGGTTTCTTGACACCATACGACATTCTTCCACAAAGTTTGGGGAGATTTTAATTTCTTTTCTTCCAAAGAAGAAAATGAAATGGAGAATACAGAAGATTTGTTGCCACAAATTTCCTACACCTGAGTTGATTTCAGCCTGTTGTCAATCTCCATGGCCAGTTTCCATTTCCTCTTGCGTCCCACTTTCCTATTATTCCACATTTTCCCCATTCACAGACAACAGCCTTCTGTGCTACTGTTTCATAACTTTCATTGCTGATTTCCCTTTGCAGAAGCAGATCGTTTTGATCCTCCCGTAACCTCTCAGCAAATTGTGGCTTCAGCTAAACGATGCGAATGAGGAAATTTCGGGAAACTCCAACAGGACCTCTGAGTTTTATTTGAGGCCAATCGAATTCATATAACTGATGACATGTATGAACTCTGAGTTAACACAAGACACTTTTGCAGTGGTGAAAAACTGGCGCACAATTGCATGTGGGGATCTTTCTTTTTTTCCCTGACAGTTATAAAATCAGTATTCCCCACAGAGGAAAAATGCTGGAAGCGTACATATCCTGTCTTTCTTTCTTTCTCTTTCATGATTATGTTTTCGTGAGCGTGTCTCTGGAATACTCTATAAAGCACGAAAAGAAATAAGAGGTCTGAAGGACAAGCCCGGCACAGCTAACCTGCCGCAAGCTAAATTAAATGTAGTTTCTTTAGCGATCAATGCCTCACTGCATGAAGATTGATGGAAGGTTGCTGGGGTTAGAGGTGGAGAGTTTATCTTGACACCACACTGTCCTCACAGCTCTGGGGGTCATCTCACACGTCGCCCCTGCAAACAAGGTGCTGCAAATCTTCTCCATATTGTCCACTTGTTGATGTTTATGAATGAGGTTACACACTGTGCAGTGATACAGCTAATTTATGTTTTTCCAAAAACACAGGTCTGTGGACCAACATACACACAGAAAATACGTCTTATTTTACTATTTTTAGCGTCCCACGTTGATGTGGCTTTGCAACACGGCCACCAGCGTTAACGGTCCTGCAACGCAGCACCTGGGTAACATTGCAGTGCATCGGAACGTCCCTGACTCTGACAAAACAAGGACATACTTGCAATAACAACCAGGCAGGGAGAGCCTGAGAAAGCTGCAGTGGCTGTGCGGCAGCCGAACTCAAAAGATCAGGTGCCTGTGTGTAGTTAGCAAACATGCCGCGGCGTGCAAGAACAAATTAAACATGGCACTACCTCAGAGCTCGATTAATTTGTCTTCTTAATTACGTTAGAATTTTTTAAAAAATTTTTTTAAGTCTAATAGGATTGCAATTGCCACAGAGAGCATCCTAATTTGCCAGACCTAAATGGGAAGAGACAAGGTAAGAATTAGTCTTTCATTTGAAAACTTGACTCCCTCTCTCTCCTGCCTTCTGCCGCCATGCTCTGCATGCAGCGTGCGTATGTGGAGGTAGTCACTCGAGCAGGGTGCCAGGGATCACACAATCACATGGCGTGTCAATCCTCAGCTCCAAAAATATTGCTCGGCTCCTGAGAGGCTTAGATTCAGTCAAACAACAGATGAACCACGTGGGGGGAAGAAGAAGAAAAAAACAAAAACTGAGCTGTCAGGATGGGAAAAACACATATGGCTGATGTTTTTCACCTGCCTTTCAGATGAAAAACATCAGAATGGTAATTAAGCCTCTGATATTTATTATGTTTACATTCAATCTGCTTTAAAAAACCTATATTACCTGATTAACAGAATATTCAAACAAATCTTTCTACTAAAACATGATCAAAATGTGTTGGTGGTGTGTTTTTTGGGAGAGGAATCCAAAATGTTTTGATTCTCTGCTTATTCTTATGCATTATAATGCTTGGACACCAGCTAAACAAAGCATCACAGTGTGAGGACCTTCAGACAGTCACTTACTTTTTTTTTTTTATCCTGCTGTATGAATTTAAAAGTGTTGATACAAATTATACGTTTGCGCATTTTCATTTTTCTATTTTTATTTGAATTTTAATTCATTGTAAAATTAAAACGTTGATTTTAATCTTGTTGTACATATGTACTATGACAAACAATAATAACATCTAAATTCTAACAAAAATATAAGTCTGGTGTGCATTTGTGTTCACCCTCTCCACTCTGACAACTAAAAAATCAAATCCAACGCAACTCAGTGCATTCAGAACCCCACTGATCTTTAAACTCAGCACAAATACAGTTGCTCTGTGGAGGATTCAGGGTGTTTTAGAGAGCATCAGTGAACAAACAGATACTGAACGCCAAGGAACACAGCACAAGACTGGGAATAAAGAGAAAACATGGGCGTCCACCCAAACTGACTGGCTTTGCAAAGAGAGCAATAGTCATAAAAGCAGCCAGTTGTCCAGTTGTCTCAGCTTCTCCTTGCCCTGTCGACAGCACAACAGAATCCACTTTAAGTCAGAATTTTAAGCTATTTTGTTTTGTTTTGTTTCCTCTACATTGGTCCATTGTTCCATTTATAGATATCCAGTAAAAGCAAGTCTCAAAAAGAGCACGTGGCTTCGACTAAACTGCAAATGTGCATTTAGGACCAGGGAGTTGCTTTTCCCTTCCTGAAAAGTAACATTTTTCAACAGTCTTAGAGCGATAGTTTAAAATACGCAGTTAGTTTACTCAAGCTGGTTGAAAACCATGATTTATTTTTTTCCTTTCACTTCAAAACAATGTGTATTTATCACACTACATTCCCACAGAATACATTAAGGTTGGAGGCGATGTAGAAGATGTGTCAGAACAAGTTTGTAAGACGCTGTGTTTCAGAGGTTTCAACCTCATCGACACGTTTTGTTACGTTTTTATTCTCGCTACGATTGGCTACAACCTTGAGTTAAAACCCGGACTCAGCACAGGAGCTCTGCGCCTGTGTTTGTGTGTAGGTGGAGCTGCACATGTGTTCTGAGTGGGAGCCGGGCCACAGCGGGGATCTCGGCTTCCTCCTGAACATGCCTTCATGCTTTTTTCCCTCCCTCACATCTTATCACCGATTCTCTGCTTGTAGTCGGTGCAAAATTCAATTTCAAATATTTGCATCTTCATATTTTTCTGTTGTATTGACACGTTTTGAGATCACATTAAGTTTGCAGGGTAATCATTCCATTGTGTGTGTGCGTGACAGTTGCATCACGGGAAATAGCAGGCCTGCTGAGTGACATTTAAGCTCTGACTCTTTGCTAATAAACATCAGAAATCATGTTAATCTTAGGAGCTCTTCTCAAACGAGTGAACTGACGGTATACATAGGAAACAAAAAATAACTGAATTAAGCCCCTTCAATTAAAATGACTGTTTGCTGATTTGAATAACACAAATACCTCGAAATAAAAGAGAAGAAAGGTTCAAAGCAACCCTCTGCTGCCCCCTGCAGGCTGTGGTAGAAGCAAACAAAAAAGGTTTTCCGTTACAAAATTTGATATGTTGGGATTTGATGTCATAATAAAAAAAAACAAACAAACGTTGTTTCAGTTTGAGATTGACTTACAAAAACATATATTTATTAAGGAGTAAATATCACCTTATATGAATACATAAAATACGTTGCTTCTGTTGGCCGTACAGACCAACAGCATGCGGTTTGACTAAAACGTGTTCTGCGTGGTGTAATTGATATGAACCTTTAGCCTTGTTTTGCGTCTGTTATGCAATAAGCCCAGAAGAACAACAGAGCACGCAGGTACTGTGTTTCTGTCTCTACAAAGATCTGCACTGCCATCTGGTGGTAGATTGAGGAGAAAACCGGCCTAGACCCACCGAAGATTACATACAGCAGGACGTTGGAGTTGGGAGGGGGGGGGGGTTTATTTCAAATAACTCTTATAAATTCAACAGAATACAGCAATTGTGATCTGTTGAAGTTAGTGACCGTGTAAGCCGCTGTCATTAAGTCGCTTTGGGTTTTATTCATAGCCTCTGTTTGCGGTTGCTATAGCCCAGCGCGTGACGAGAAGCTCTGGGCTGCTCTGTTTGAGGCTTTGCCTGAGGCTTTTTATAAAGCTGGCCACGAGCTGTCCTCAGGCTGCTGTACGGATCAGACTGAGCTGCAGACTGGCTCAACAGCAAGGTGGTTACACAGGCTGTCACAAACCAGGCTTTCTGTGGATCTCTTACAATAAGCGTTGTCTTTTGTAATATATATGAGACTGAATGAGGCTTATTCTTATTGCTATCAGATGTAATTTGACGCCGACTTGATTTTGCTGTAATTGTCTTCACTCAAAAGGCAAATGTGGTGCAGTCTGATCCACAGAGAGAGAAAAACATCACTGTTGCATTTTTATTTTTTTGGTTTTGATGGATTTGGTGTCATGTGTGTTCTTTTGTTCTTAATGTTTATCTCTCTTCAAGCAGTTGTAAAAACTTTTCTTTCCTGATTTTAAGTTTTTAGCACACAATCATCTTCCTGCAGTAACTTATGTGATTAATCACTTCGGTTTTATTACATTATGATCGAGCGAGCCCATTTGGCTTTTTGGAACGTACCCAGGTTACTTACAAAGGAGCCCACAAGATGATAGTAGAAGTTAATATGACTACATAAATAAAACATCAAGAAGTAATTTAATTAGAACACTACATATTTAAGCTGAAATCAGCTCATCTTAAACTTTCATTCTTTCCATTTCATGAAAACTTTGAGTTGATTTATGGCATTAAATTCTAATAAAATGCATAAAATTTTGTAGCGAGGACATGACAAAATGTAAAAAAAAAAATGCTTAAGAGGAAAAAAAAAGAAAAAAGACTTCAAAGTTGTGTTGAAACCATAATGTGTATTAACTTTATGTGTGTTTGTGCAAATATGAATATTTTCAGAGACAAATTCAGCAGGATGTTACATAGAATATTTTCTGTGGCACTAGATTTAGGATTTTAATATTAAAAGCATCTTAGTTTTCTATGTGCATGTTGTCTTCAACAAATACAGGATGTGGTCTTACTTAATCTTCGGGGGAAAAAAGAGCCTGACTTCTACGTGTTGCTGAGAAGTATGGCTATAAAGCTTAAAATACTGATGACAGTTTAGGGTTGCAGATATACATTTCAATACGTTCTTCAGCAATTCTACAATCCCTTTATGATGCGGTACATCTTGTTTTGTTTGAAGACTATTTGCAATATCGGCTCATGCTTTTTTTCCCTCAAGTTTAAACTTCGTCAGACATTTTCTATTCAAATTAAGTGGAATGTCTGTTCCAAATCAAAACTCCCTACTCTTGGACTGCCATCATTCCAACCTTTTTAGAATGAAATACACAAAACAAATCAGGCAATAATTAAGAGTCTGCATTGTAAACAAAACAGAGTCATTTTCTTTTTCGTGTAAACGGTCTTGAGAAATGGATGTAACTTACCCAGCACTTTTTCAGTCATTTTGAACACTCAAAGCTCTTCACAATAGAGCCACATTCAGCCATTGATGCTCACAAACGCACACACATGTGTATGATACCTTTTGCCAGGCTAAGTACCTACAAATATTAAATATGAAGACAAAGCGCTTATTAATTGTTTTTTTAAATGTCAAATGTCACGTGAATCTAAAATAATGTTTAGCTTCTAAATAATTTCAAGCTTTTTGTGTTTAAGACAAACTTTTACATCCTCTGGTTTAGCATATTCTTCAATAAAAAAAAAATTGCAAAAAGGTAGCATAAATTTTCTTCACACATGCTGTGCACATAAACGTCCGTTTGTAGGTAATGAACCGCAGGAGTTTAGAGCCAATATTCCCACCTTTCCCCTTAAAACAGGAGTGGGCAGCGCTGCTGTCCATGGTGCTGAACCTCCCTTGTCACCATGGTCCAATTTATGGCCTCCAACTCGCAGTAGCCAATTGACCTTAGACAAAGAGACTTAGGTCAGCGGTTTTGTATTTTATGTTTAGGTTATTTTATTTAATTACACGGACTTCTTACATGGTCGACTAATGTCTTCCTTTTATTGCAACATCTGACTCGATTACCCCCAAGAACCAATAACTAGCGTTCCTCATTAGCATGGAAGTGGAATAGCTAAATGCGGCGAACAAGGTCAGAGAGATTTAAAAATATAAAATAAAATAAAAAACGTTGATGCTGCCGGGAGGCTATGCAGCACCGTGAAAAACAAGCCGGTTACTGCAGGAGCAACTTAAAAAGCGATCATTGGAAAAGAGGAGCCTTGTCTCTGAGGATGTGGACATCCTGCTGTCCCTGAACAGCCGCAGCATTACTGCCTCCTTGTGCAACTTCACAAGGGCGTCCATTAAAAGAATATTTATTGAAACCTGTCGGAATTAGAATAAAGCACAACTGTCAGAGAGAGACGTCCTTGCCTTTCTTGTTTGTGAAGAAAGCTCAGACAGCAGCAACTTCTTCGGGCCTTTTTAAGGGAGCTCAGACAGACATTTGGTGTCCATTTTCTTTTATTCATGTCTGACAGACGATGAAAGGAACAGTGGGGGAATCAAAAGTAACACAAAAACTATATCTAACCCATACACTTTTTTTTGTGGTTGTTCAGAAATAATTAAATGTTTCTCTCTCAAAAGAGAAAAATACATTTCTATGCTTTCAGGCAAATCTCAGTAAATTAGATTACTTTATTTAAACGAATCAATAAAAAAAATATATAAAACTCAAACTTTAGATAGACATACTATAAGTAGAATGCAAAATTCCAAACATTTCTCGATGTTAATTGCGACGGTTGTGGCTTACAGCACATGCAACACTAAAATTCAGTTTCTCAGATCAAGAGAAAATAACAGTAAGAGCAGAATACAGAACATGTGAGGCTCCTAAATGCACTGTAGAGCATATACTGTACATTCAATACTTGGCTGGGGATCAGAGTATGAAAAGAAGCTCCATCTTAATAAATGAATCCAATGTTGCAGGTTTGTGGTGTGATATTTGGACACCCATAGCTCTCCTTTAATCCTCTTTAATCTTGTTTTGATAAACCCGTTTTAACTTTGAGTGTCACTCATTTGTGATCAAAGTAGACTTGTATTCATTGGAAGTGTAAGAGAACATGTGCTGAATGCAAATATGACCTATTAAATGTCCACTTGATCAAATAAACTCTAAACCCAAAATGTTTTCCCGCTGCATTTATTCAGCTATGCATGGTGTTGCTGACGTGCAGCATGGTTCCATTGCTGCGTGGAATGCCACCTCTGAGCTTTCTCTTTTCGTTTTTTCTTTTTAGCAAAACAAGTATAGAAAATTAATGCCTTGCTGTTTTAGCTTTTGTTTAGATGCTTCCCATATTTTTTTGTGCTTTTAATCTGATGATTAGTCTAGTTAAAGCTTCTCTTGCTTCAGCAAATTTCCTTTGATTATATTCCAGAAATGTTTACAACAAATACAAGAGTAATTCTTTGCAGAATGAGTTACGGTGGAAAGATTGTATCTTACCAATATGCAGGGAAGACTATTTCCATTGTTTTTCACCAATTATGACCACACAGTATATTGAAAATGTATCATTTTCAGTGTGCTTAATGTCAATATAGCAAAGAAATGCCACACTATAATATATTTGTGCTCTGTATAGCAATAATAACTTTGGTTATAGTTTTCCATAAAGCAGCAAAACCCAGCTGTCAGGGGTTTTGCTGACAACTGTTTCATTCTCTAAACAGCCACTGCAGAAATATTCACTCTTTTGTATCTTTTTTTTTTTTTTTTTTTTGTGGTTATGGTGAAGTTTCTTTTTTCTATATTTTGGGGGCAGATATATTACACAAGCAATACCCAGACGACAAACTATTGATTTTATCTAACGCCTGCAGCCCAGCCTACTTGGAAAAATAAACTTTTGCAAAGTCATTGTCTGACAAGAATAAATGAATGCTTTTGATTTAGGGAGACACGCCTGAATAGAAAGTCACAGATCCTGCAGCAAATAGGATCTTGAATGCAGAAAATGTGAGCCTACTAAATGCTAAATTAGTAGGCTAAATGCCTACTAAATACCTGCATTGTATTTAAACAATGTGGCTCTCACAGAAGACAGGAGGAGGTGGAGTAGCCAAATTTGACAATAGAAAATTTGAGGCTATGTATATAAAGTACATTATATACAAGTATATTATTGCTCTGAAAGTACAACTTACCAGACATTATGAAAGCTACTTTACAATACCAAATAGATTAGGTAATACACCTACACTGGTAATCGTACGCTATATTTGCGTACAATCATGTATTAAACTGAAAAAGGGAGCATTAAGTACTCCTTTCATGGAAGCAACAGTGGAAGCATAGTTTGGACAAAAAAAGTAAGAATCTCAGGAATAATATCGCTTTTTAAGATTTACAATCTGCACCAGTTTAAGTTTAACCAGAGAAGGATTTTTTTCCACAGAAAGTGATCCATTTATAATAGAATAGATTAGTAAAGGCCTCGCTTTGGTTTTGCCATACGCTTTCTCAAAACAGGCAACACAGGCAACACTGTGGTTAAATGACTGTGAAGATCTCAGGTAAAATCTGTGTGGAGTCCCTTCACAGCTATTTTACCAATCAGTTGCTTTGGTTTCACACAGCAAAAACATACATATGTTTTGCATGTTTTCATATTGATAGGCAAGGGGTAGAATATCAGCCATTAAACATTGATTGAAAAAAGGTTCTGTGCTTTTAGTTGCACCAAGTGAGTCTGCAACTGTTCTGCATGAGTAAGCAACGCAAACCAAGTTAAAATCGGCACATATATGAAAATGAGGATGCATTGGAAGCAGTCTCTGCTGGTTCGAGAACTTTTAACTCTTTCCTTTGTTTCTTGAATACTCAACACAAGATTGAGTGGACTATGTAGCTGTCAACGACTTTCAAATGAAGTTGCATTTTCCTAAATGCTCGTTCATTCTCTGACAACTTTGTAGCATGGCTGATCACTGTAAAAACGTTGATCTAAATCTCATCAGTTATTAATTGGTCTACATTTAAAGATTGTGGCGAGCCAAGGCGGGGCAACGGGGGACCACGGCCACCCTTGGAAATAAATCTGGGCCCCCTTTGAAAATTTTTGGGGAACGCCACTGCAATCGACAGAGAAAAAACCCAAAACAAAACTGACCACAACATGTTCTACACATGACAAACAACATGTGCATCTTGATGAATGAGAATAGAATGGATTCATGGTTTTGAGACAGTATAAATACAAAACATTGGTAAATTTCAGTTATGGATCATAACCGAATATCAATATTGGCCCAAATGTACATGCCGGTGCATCTCTAACTGACATGTCATATATGTTCATGAAAAAAAGAGCAAAGTACAGTATTGTCAGTGTTGTCATGATTATAGCTTACAGTGAAGAAATACCTCAAATCTAGTTTCTCAGAAAACTATAATATCACATGGAAAAGCATTTTTAATACAAAGCGGATATCCTACTGAAAGAAATATGTTTAGTATACACTAAATACATTGTTTGGGCTCCTTTGGCATAGCTGCACAAATGTGGTGTGGTATGAAGGAGATTACCCAGTGACGTTGGGCTGTGTGAGACTATTCTCAAGGCCATAATCATTCCTGTGACTGGTGTGAGTTTCTACTAGACTTTGTCTTTCCATTCAACTTTCTACTTTGCTTAAAACAGCAGCTGGGAGCTCATATATCAGTGACTATCAATGACTATCTGTTATATGTTGAGTAATCATTCTTTCCCATGAATGTATAGTTCCTAACATTTTTGTATTCATATTTTTTTTTATTATCTGGCAAGGAATTCTAAATTCCTGAGAACCCACATCTGGTTTCAAATGTGATTAATATCATGAAACAAGAAAGTGATGAAAAAACGTATTTACGTTAGCAAATATTTATATTTTTTGGCAAAAAAAAAAAGAATTAATCTTGGCATTTGCACTTTTGTCTCTAAAAGTGCAAATGACAGTGTTTTACTGGTATAATAGGGATGAATAAGGAAAAAACAGTGCAGGAATTGTGCAGTTTTCCTTGCAAGGAACAGTGCATTTAATGATCTTGCACTGTAAAAATGCGCCAGTTAAAACTGTACAGTTGATATCAGTAATGAACTTAACTGGGAGTTGGCTCAGGAGATAAAGTCTTATAAGTTGTCTGTTAGTTACAAGTAGTCTGTAAATCAACTACACCTTTATAGAAATGTTTTTAACCCATAAAAACAGAAGAATGCTCTACTTCTCACATTACTTTTTCACTTCTGGTCTTACTAAAATAAAACGCAGAGCTTTTTTACTAATGGTTAGTCAACCCCTTTAAAAAAATAAATAAATTAAAATAACAATGTTAGATGTATTTGATTTTTTGGGGGGATAATGTACTCGCTTGAATATGTAAGTGTAAATGTTTTCCGGGTAGGTCCGTCGATGTCATATTTGAATGGGTCTATGGTTGGTTGGACTGAGGGTTAGAGGAAGCTTGTCCGCCCGGTAGTCGGAGCGGAGGAGGGGGACTCGACAGCGAGAGCGAGCCGCTGACGGACGCCGAAATATCTCCACCAGCGGCACGACGAAAAGCCCTCACTTCTCCCATGATTCGCATTGGGTCACATTCAGGTGGGTCGAACATATGTACTGACATCTATGTTAGATATTTCGTGTAAAACAGCCGCGCATAGGACGGTGTACCGCGACTGTGTACAAAGGCTTTCTTCGCCGGAGAAAATGCCGGGGCTGCAGCAGCCGGGAGGCCCGCTTGTGTCTTTCAAGTCTCCGACTCACCTCGCTTATTGCTCCACTGTTTCGCACCATCCTCGCCTTTCTATTTAAGAAAAAACCTCCTGTAGCTTTCACCATGACGCCTTAACGACCTCTACTCGCGACCAGAGGCGCCATCGAGGGAGCGACGTGGGTTTTGACAACCGTGGCCGGTGCGAGGAAACATGGTTGCTCTGCGGAGTCTCCTACGCATGCACGCCGGGCATTGAAGCGGTCCGCGCCGCTAGAGGGTTACGGGGGCAGCCGGTGTTGCTCTGCAACAGTCCAGGAAGGGATCGGGAGGTAAAACAGACGCGGCGACATGTTTTCTAGGCAATAAAAACAGCTGCCTGCTGATGTTGGGGGTGTCCTTTTTAAAAGTTTCTTTGTAATATAGCAGACAAAGTTGGCACGCTACGATGTGACGTTTTTAAAACTCGGTAAATGCGCTTCTCGCCAGTTTTCAGCTGGGCGTCTTTGGAGACCAGCTGTGGTTTCGTGTCGCTGTTTTCACGCTACGCTGGTTTGGTTTCATCAAATGATCATCATTTGGGTTGGTGTTGGAGTTCTGCATGTTGGCTTTGCTCTTCGGACAAGTCACCCGGGTTGTCTATGCATGCATACTGAACTGGAAGGGTGGCTTTACGGTCGGGGCGGACAGACTGGAGTTTTCGGCACAGCGTCTCTTTTGCGGGGCAGATGTCTAACTGAACATGTCTGTTCCCTTTCTTTTTCCATAAACAAAAAAAATGTCGTCTGATACTCATTGATCGTATTGTTTCTTTTATAACATTTATCTGTGGAGTAAAGCTAGCAGCAAGACTAACACTTGTAGTGTATGGAAGATGACTAATTTCACTTTGTGTTCGTTTGAACTTTTGTCTCCAACCAATATACCGCTGAAAACCACACTGTCTACTTATTTAGTGTTTTTTGGTAAAGTCATCCAGTTTTTTTAACCTGATATTTCAAATATAGTCCTTTGGACTGTGAAAGAGAAGCAGGCCCACAGGATCACAAAACCTCTGCTGTACTTATATGCTTGAGATGTTTTCCTTCATATTCAAACTATTTTTGCCAAAAAACGTGTGTGTTGCTTAAAATGCTCATTGCAGTTAAAGGCCTTGTAGAGTTTAGCTAAATGTAACTGTTATTCTTGTGATGGTGGGGCAGGAAATCATTTATTCTGACATACAGCCCCAATAACTAGTTTGCATATAGATAACAACTAAATGATTGTTATGGGGACTTGGCAGCTCCCACGATGCCAATCTTTGCTGCAGTTCTCTACCATTGGGTTTTGGAGGCTTTGTTGACCTCCCTCTCCATTTTCTTCACTGTGTGTAATTTTACAGTCCGCTTCGGTCTTCATGCTAAAAGAAACGGGCCGCTATCTACATTTACACCCAAGCAAAACAGAAAGTTCTGGATTCCAAGTTTAGATCTGATATATGTGATGTTAAAAAAAAAATCATCTTGTTGTTGCCTTTTATATAATTTTAAGCCTGTGTCACATTGTCGTTTATCTTTAAAGGGACAGTTCAAGATTTTTAGGTGAAGTTCTATTAAAAGCAGATAGGTAGGTTATTTCTTAGCTCTTGTAGTTAATTCACTTTATATTTAGAAATCTACATTAGCTAGACCCAGAGACTGAAACTAACTGCTTGTCTAAGAAGTGGACTCTTGACCCAAAAATGATGTTAAGGTTTATAGGACAGAATAGAACATAGCAGAATTGAAGTAAACTTTATTGTTCCTCAGGGGGAAATTCAGGCTTACCTCCAGCAAGGTGTAAATCTGTAAGTCAGAGCATGCAGATTTACACACACATAATAAAGCTAATAAAAATGGTGTACTCTGACTCAAAAAATGTGTAACAGAGTTAAATAAATAAAAAATGTATACAAAACGTGTACGTAAATCTGTGCATAACAGACTATTTACAAGAATTGCAAAAAAAAAAAAAAACATGTACAAAAAGTATGTTAGATGTGCAAATAACATCAGGAGTGTTATTTGACATTAGAAAAACTGTAAATGGTTATAACAATAATGCTATTTTATGAACCTGTAAACTGTCACCATGTTCACATTAAGTAAACCAATTAAAAAAAAATTTAAAAAAAGAAGTTTGGAGGCTGTGCAACACTGATGATGTTCCTGTGCGAAACATGTTCTTAGAGTGTAGCTTGTAAATAATTTCTCTGGTCAAATGAACTAGCTAACTAACATTAAAGTAGTATAAAAACAATTTTTTATGAAATTTTGCATAGCCCCACTTTTCTGTTAGACAGATGCTTTGACCAGGAAAGCTTTACATGCTCTGTGCTGAGTATGTGTTTGACACCGGAAGATCGTTGGTGGCGTACCACCGCCAAGCTTAATTTTCTATGTAAATATTTGTCAGCTTCTGTGTACAGTATATATAACCACCCAAGCCAAACACCTTGGCTCCTCTCAGACTAACTGTTTTCCAAAGTCAAAGAATCTGTATTTATACTTAATTAGTATGCCAAGAGAGCTACCTAACAAGATGGTAACTAATAACCTTTAGACACAACCTCATGTAAAAAACAACAACAAAAAACAACCATTCCTTTTAAAACAATGAATGAACTTACATGCTAATCATATGTGTAATCTAAAGCGTGTTTAGAAGGGGTGTTTTAGCACTTACAAGGAGATGACATTATCAGTTTGTTTGGGAAATGCTCATGTGATACATTGTTTAAGTAAGCTGGGGTAGCTATTTTTATTTACCTCATTACTGTAATACAATTCCCTTTTCATTTTTTGTTGTAAAGACCTGTCAGATTGTATTAGTGTGCATGCAAACCATCAAGCTGTGTAACAGGAATCACATACCACAAGTTATTTTGCCAGACGCTGCCCCGAACTTGTCTGACTGGTCTCCAAGTTAAACGAAGCCACCGAAACACAAGTGAGGAGTAACAATGAAAATCCACCGAGCCTGCAGCGATAGTGCAGCGTTTCAACGTTACTGTTGTGTACAACTGGGGCAGGGTGTGTGCTGTCATTTTATTTTTGTACGCTGAAGTAAGTTTTTCTTTGCGTGATAAACGATACAGCTTGACTTAATCATCTCCTGTTTCACAGTAAATGTTTTTCTGACGAGTATAGCTCAATATCATTGGCCAGTTCAGTTTGGTCATGTACATCAGTGCATCTTTTCCATACAGTGCGTTCCACAATTAAATAAATTAATTATAAATTATTGTTATGGAGACCCGATGGCCCAAGAAACTACTTTTGATGCAGCTCTCTTAACAGTGAGGTTCTGTTTCTTGTGCAGCCGTCTTTGTCACAGCTCAGGTTGTTTTAAAAATATATATCAAAAACCTCATCTCAATGCTGTGATATTGCATATCACATAATCAGATGCATGTGTTGCAGGAGCCTCTTAAATTAAAAAAGGGTTGAGACTTTAAAGCATTGATTTTGATTAATTAATAATATAGATTATAATATAAGATGTTAAAAATTTTAATGCAATTAATCACTTTTTTTTTTTTTACTTCTGGCTAGAACTTTTGTATTGACACATCTCCTGTAATGCACAAGTGACATCCACAAATAACAAAGATAGACAACAAAGCTGCTTCTCTTGGCCCACTGGGGGTAGCTTTTGCTTAACAAATTCCTCATATGAGATGGTGGGAATGACTATTGTTGTGCAAAAAGGAGTTAGCCTATCACCAAAGCTTATCTAGCCTGAAATACCAATGTCAGTGCAAAATATGTTGCTGCAAGCACAGACATCCCCAACGCTAATGTCAGCATCCACAGACCACATTTCTATAGAAGTATTTTTTCAAAGAAGTTACATAAATGATCAGGATTCCTGAAACGAATATAATAACACTGTGCATCAATCTGATTTTTTAATAACCTAAACAACACTAAACACAATAAATGTTTTTACGTTGAACTCATGTCTATTTATTTAATAATTTAGCAGCTAAAATGTTTTTTGAATTGAGAATGTTTCATAGTTTGTCTATGATCTTTGATTAAAATGCAGTTAATTACGTACATTGATTAAACTTGATTAAAAATTTCACCTCTCTATGAAATATATTTCAAAAAGTACTTTTTGATCTTTTTTTCCCCTCAATTTATTGACACAAATTCTGTTTCTGTCTTCCACCCCCAGACTGGACCATGTAACTGTTGTCAGAGGCTGTTGCCCTCTAATGCTCGAGGAACTCTCCACACTTCTCAAGAATGTATTTGATGAATGTACCTCCTATCGCAGCGACGGAAACAGAATGGAGACGATGTGGAACATCTGGAGGCTATAGCCTTCCAGTTTGCTTCAATGACTCTGACACAGACTTGTCCACCAGAGGCACACCAATCTCAAATAAGGTCCAGATGATCATAGAGAGCCTCAGGAGCAGCCAGTCCTCACTCGAGATGGGCGATGAGATCAAGGCAAACATGCTACCAGGACAGGAGCGCCATACGCAAGTGTGCAAGGCTGCAGTGGGTAACTATGTGGGAGCCAAGTTGAAAACAAAAAGGCCCACTGAAAACCCACACGCCCATTTTTCTTCCACGACAAAACATGATAGCAGTGACTCCGACAGTGATGATTCAGTAGACAGAGGAATTGAGGAGGCAATAATGGAGTACCTGAAAGAAAAGGATGGTCACAAACGCAAGGCTGGAACATCTTCCACTTCCCATCAGTCGTCCAAAATTCCAAGGAAGAATCCACCGCCCTTTGAGTTTGCCAAGCAAAACTCTGAAGGCAACTCGTCCTTCATATCCAGTAGAAAGTTCCCAGTAAATATGAAATCAGAGACTCCTATCACAGCAGCTGCTATACCTTTAAAAAAGTATATCAAGAATAAAGCTTCGCGGGATGAAAACATTGAGGTGGATAAAAGTTCAGCCAATAGCTTAGTCAGTTCCGAATGGAGGAGTCCCTCTGAAACAATCAGGTTCTTCAACAGCACTCTAACGTACCCAGTAATGCCAAAGATAGAGAAAGACCTGAATGATTCCAGTAGTGACGATGGCATCGAGGAAGCCATTCAAAGATACCAGTTAGAGAAAAATGAGCAGAGCAAAAGGGAAGCCTTTAATCCACAAACATTCCAAGAAGATTCTGACTCCACCAGCGATGATGGGATTGAAGAAGCTATCCGGAGCTACCAACTTGAGCAACAGAAAGAGAATAGCCCCCAGAAGCAACTGTTCTACAAGCCGAACGCCCCTATCAAGTCAGCGGTACATGCCACTGGAAGTACAAACTCTGATGACGTGAAGAAAAACAAGCTGAAGAGAAAAAAAGTTAAACCAGGGAAACAGACTCAAACTCCATTTGTTTCCAAACCCAAGACTTCACTGTCATTCAACCCCAAGGTCAAGGGAAATGGACTACCTTCTTCGAAAGTAGAGACTAAAGAGCAGTCAGCTTCTGCTCCTTCCAAAGTTAACACCACAGCAGAACTGATGTGTGCTGAAGCAATACTGGACATTTCCAAAACCGTAATGCCTGGAGCCTTCCATCAGGGCATTGCCCTCGGCACGTGTGCTTCGGCTCAACCTTCCACAATGTCCTCTCTTCCTGACAGACACCGATATGAAGAAAGCAACGACAGTTCCATTGACAGTGAGGATGGGATTGAGCAGGAAATCAGGAAATTTCTTGAGCAGAAAGCCCAAATGCACAAACAGCCACCCACTGTGGAAGAGCCTCGTGGTGTTGTTGATCCAGAGAAGGGGAAAGGGAAAGATGCTGCTATTCAACAGAAATCACAAAGGCTGTCTTTAACGCAGAAAAGAAAACAGAAGGAGAAAAGCATAACTGTGGCAAATATGTTAGGAGCTGATGACAAATGTAAAGAAACTACTAAGCATGCACGAGAATCTAACGCCTCGACACTTCCGCAGAGAAGTCAACCCCAACCAAGCACAGCATTACACCAGGCAGACCAAAGTGGAGACAAAAGCAGTTCACTTGACAGTGACGAGGACCTCGACACTGCGATCAAAGACCTGCTAAAGACAAAAAAGAAATCGAAGAAAAAGATCAAAGACATGAAAAAGAAACACAGGAAGTGCATCAAAGATGAAGAACCGCTGATGGGAAATGCTTTACCCAACAGAAAGTTCAAACACGAGCCTGACTCAAAGTGTAGTGATTTGAAAAAAGTACACGGGGGCGACAATGACGTAAAAGACAAGTGTGGATTCAGTAAAAATAATGTCTCACAACAAAAGCCAATGGATAAATGTAAGGAGGGTGATACAGCAGACATTGTGGTAGGGGAAAGAATAGAAACTAAGTCACGACAAACTGTTGAACCACTTCATCGAACGGACGATGAGAGCAGCTCAGTAGACAGTGATGACAGCATCGAGCAAGAGATAAGAAGGTTTCTGGCTGAAAAGGCCAAAGTTTCCACAGGAGACAAAGGTAAAGATGGAGCTTTGTGTAGAAACGGATCCCCTGTGGTTCAAGATTCAGAGGTTCAATTTCCACTTAAAGACTTCAAACCGGAGACTCAGCTGGCTGAGATTTCTCCAAAACACATCAGTGCTGTCTCTGCATCTCAAGTAGGGACCCAACAGAGGTTCTACCCTGAAGTCTCATCCTCCAGCCCACAGTCACATGCCTCTTCAGTCCAGTCCTGCAGTCCCAGTCTTCTGGAGCCGGCCGATGGCGCAGGAGCAGTGAAGAACCAGCAAAGGAGGTCCAACACTGCCAGAGATGGCCTAATCAATGGCAGCCAACAGGCGGAAAGTGGAACAGCTTCAAGTCCCAACTATGCTCGCTCCCTTGCAGAGTCAATTAAGTGGCGCCAGAGCCTGGGGCTTCCAATTCCCGACCCAAGGGCTCTAAGCAGGACTCCTTTTCACATCACCTCTTCGGAGAGACGAGACACTTCATCAGAAAATAGGGACCTAAAATCACAAATTCCGGCTGCCGGCTGGTGTTCTTCAAGGAGCAGCAGAGCGCCGTTTTCTGCCTCTACAGAGACAGGTGCAAATGTCACAGCTAGACCCCCTGTTTTGAAATTTTTCTCTGCTGCTAGGCAGCATTCAAAGATGACCTTTACACAGAGCCTTACGCCTGGCAACAGGTCCCAGTTCTCCATGGAAGAAGGGCGGGCGAGTACGGTGCATGTGCCTAAGGACAAGAGTGTGTTTGTAGAGCTGGAAACTAACAGGACCAACCACGTCCAGGTTCAAAGCAGGGAAAGGAGTGAGGGAAAGGAGCAGGCAGACTCGCTGAGAGAGCGAAAAAGAGAAGGCAAGAGCACGAAGATTGGTGATGAAGGAGCTGATCAAGACAGAAAGGATGAAGAGTTTATAGATGAGTCAGATTGTGAATCAGACAGCAGGAGAGATCCAGATAAGATGCAGGGCTTTCCAGCGTTGTAAGTATTTGCTTTGATCACTATTCCTCAACAGCATCATAGTTCTATATGTTAACTTCCTAATGTCGCCCTACTAATTGATATCATATTTCTTAAGCTCATTCATGTATCTAAGGGAATACTTGTTAATATATCTAAACAAAAGATGCTCTTTTTTATATATATAAAATGTGTAACACAGTGGCATCATCCCATTTTTGTGCTCTAATATTATTTCATATCCTTAATCCTTGGAAAAGCAATACAGTGGAGTTTTGGTACAACAAGAAGACGAAGTTGCAACACCAAGACAATGTCATAATAACTTTTAAAAAAAAAAAAGTAAAATATTTGGGCTGATCTTTTTTATATTGCCACTTGGAAATGCAGGGTAGCAAAAATGATTTTAGAAATATTACATGAAATGAGTATCTTTGGAGCGATCTATCAGTCTTTCATATTGAAGAGTCAAGATTAACCGTGTATTACGTTATTGTTTTCATTCCTCATACGTGCAGCAGATAAAATGTAATGTTTTTTTCTTTGTCAAGTCAAAATAAAACAAAATCTGAGTTAAAAAACAGACCAGTGAGCAAAAATTTATTATTACAGTAAATCATTGTGAGTTGATGTAAAAATAGCCTTTGACTAACTTGTCCAAGAAGAGAATTTACTGTTTCCCCCCACATTTCTTCAACTGTTTATTTTTTCCCCCACACCAAACCGTTTTCAGTGTTGAACCTGAGCTATTGCTCGCCTCACGGCAATTTTTCTCCATTTCCACTAGCAAAATAGGATGCCTGTGTCATAGGAAAATTTGGTATACTTAACCCCAGAAGGACAGAAAACCATAAAATACAATCTTATGAGCCACATGTCTAAAATATAAATTACATTTTTACTTGTATATATTTTTTTATTTTACTGAGCTTTCTTTTGTTGCAAATGGAGTTCTAAATCAGAAGAAAAAACAAAAATATAGTATAGTATAGTATAGTACAACTCAAACCATAAATCCACAGTCACAGATTGTTGAAATCAAGCAGCTGATATTTAAAAATTTGTTTGCTGAATATGGAGAAAAATCTGAATTTCTGTAGTTAAAACTCTCTCAGTTCTGTGATCCTTTACAGAAAGTTTTTAAAACATAAAACCAGACTGGTTTTTAACTGAGTTTATAAAACTAACTCTAAAAACTAAGTGTAGAAACTGCCTTGGTTCAGCATTAGAACTGCTTTGGTGGATGAAAACAAACAAAACAGAAGTGGCTTTTTCTACACTGAAGGTCTGACCAGATCGACTTCAGTCCTTTGAAAATATACAAGATAAATGGGTTATGAAATGTCTGTGAGGTTAATAAACCACCTCTTTGTATTTTGATTGTGACTCTTCATTTTCTTGTCTATGCCACAAGTGGTCTTATCAACATTACCACACAAAATCAAAACATTAAACATTTTTTGCTTCTAAAGATCTGTTCAGGTTTTATTTCTTACAGGTACAAAACCCTTTTTGAGCGAAACGAGCTCAATAAAATGTAAAACAAAAGTGACTGAATTGCTTATATTTTGAACAGAACAGAAAAGATTACTTCTACTGCTGCTAGAATAATGCTACATCTTGGTTATTATAGTTTTGGTAATATTATCCATAGCCTTTATTTAACGTGTGTGGTTTTTGCAACTGGGAATATTTCAAAATGGACACATTTGTCTTTCTTGTAAGCAAGATGAATGTGTAGCGACCTTCCTTCTGCCAGCTGCCTGGCAGTGTGCAGCACCGGTCACTCTGGCATCTGATTAACGGGACATTACAAAATGGAAATTATGAAACATTTCTTGATACCAGGTATACTTTCAACATGACTAAGATCTTGAAACAATCAGATGTTATTGTGTGTAACTGTACGCTTTAAAGTCATTTACAGCTCTGCTGCTGAGGAACGCCACTAACGGTGTCAGACCTTTGTAACCTCTGCGATGAAGATTGTTGTTCCAGATTCCACTGAAACCTCGCCATCGACCCTCTCTGTCTTACTGCATGTGATCTGTTATGTGCTCATTTCTTTGTCATATCGAAGATTTTCTTTGCGACAAAAAAGCTATTTATTTTTGTCTATTGAAAAAAAAATGGAATCATTACTGAACATGCTGTGCATGTTGCCTGCATGCCGGACTTTTTTTTGTAAATATTTTTTAACTTTTTTTTTTCTCTTTCATTCTTTGGATTAAAAGACAACTTTTGCTGTACCTTTTAAGTGTAAAATAAAGAGTCAAGTCTGAACATAATCAGGTTTGGTTGCAATTAATTCAGATTAATTAGCCATTAAAGATAACATGTTGAAGGAATAAGATGTTTGTGGTTTGAATGACATTCTGCTCTGCCTCATTCAGGTCTTTGTCCAGAGAAATAGATCCTGGCCTCACTATAAGTCCGTGCATAGCTCTTACGTCAGAGGAAAGAAGCAAGGTGTCCGACTGGAAGTTTATGGTTAGGAAATGCATCAAGGTACAAATTCTCCTAAGACGCACATTTTGAGTGATTTGTCGTCAAAATCCATAGAATAAGAGTTATGTTTAATTGTGCTTTCAGGGGAATTGGCCTCTCACTTGTTCTTCTGAGCATACAGCAACACTGCAGCATGTCAAAAGAAAGCTTCGGTTTGTTCCAGTGAGTTAACCAGCAGCAGTTTCTCCAGTGAAAAACAGAATCTATAAAAATGCTCCACAATGTCTTTCCTTTTTTTTTCTCTGCAGGAGAAAGGAGGCAGGCAACTCGATTTAACAGGATAACATTTGGTTTTCCCTGTTGTATGTTATATTTGAAGTTAGCAGGTCTTGATCGTTAAACATATTTTAAGTTGTTAATGTGGCTTACAGAGGTTCATTGGCAATTTTATGCATCTAAGTATGAGTTCAAGTTTTCTTTGATGTAGGAAGAAAATATAGCTTTTTTTCAAGCTCCAAGTTTTTAAAGAAAGTTAAGGTTCAGTTGTTAATAGCAAATGGTGTCCATTTTTTGGTTTTGTCCCTGTTAAGAGTTTTTTTATTTTTCTATCTGGTATACTTGTACATGTATTTTATTTCATATTAATAACTGAAACATTTTTTTACTTTAAATTTAGTCTCTGCTCTTTAACTTTATGTTGACATTCTTATTTTTTCAACTTGGAACTTTTTTCTTTTTTTTTTTTGCTTGTTTTTTATTTTAGTTTTAAGTTATTTTAAGTGACGACTTTCTTTTACTTTAATTTAGCTTTCCAGATGCTTGTCACGGCTCATGATTTTGTTTTGTCCTTGTTTTTTTCGTTTGGAAATAGTTTAGTCTGTTTTATTCATTGACTATTTAAAATTATTTTTATTTAAATGTATTATGCTCAGGACATGCTTGTAGTGATTTATTTGTAATTGTTTGTTTTGTTATTATTAGTTTTAGTGATGTCTCGTTGTTTGTTCCTTACAAAAATGTTGACGTTCAACAAAAGAATAGCACTGCGGAAGTTGTAGTTTTACGTGGGGTGACACGACAAAACGTCCCCTTTACGGCACAATAAACTACAGTCACGCAGGCGCACTTTGTTGACCTTCTTTTGCTGTAAAGCATGGCTACCCGGGCGCTTACAAAAGGTATGTACATGAAAACTGCGCTTTACTGTGTGTAGAAAACTTTATGTTGGTGTCCCAAGCTTTCTAATTAGAAAAATTTTAATCTTTTTTTACGCTGTGGTTTCTCCTGTAAGCGTTGTCCGACAGGGCAGAGCAGGAAACTGTACAGCTACTTCAGGTGTCTTATCAGTCTATCTCCTTTTTCATGTCCAGTAATAATCTTTAATCTTCATTTATGCCTCACGTTCAGGTATGTTGGGGCTGCGCCATGTTTGGGGGGCCGCAGTTAAATTATCCAACAGTGGACATCAGTTTGCCACTGCATCCTCTGTTATATCACCTGAACCGCAAACTGACTCCGTCAGAGGTGAGTTTCTACCTGCTAACAGCGTCTTTACGCATAACATTTTTTCCTAAACTGCAGCTGAAGCCCGTTTTAACCGTTTCAGATAAAATACTGGACCTGCCACTAGAGAAACAGGACCTTTTCCGTGTGTCGGAGCTTTTTACTGTGAAGGACTTGTTCGACGCCAGAGTCCATCTTGGACACAAGAAAGGCTGCAGGCACAGGTTTGTAGGATTTAATGTATGATTTTTCTGTAGAATGTAAACCTCACTAGAACATGCTTAATATGTGGCTTAGGCATGTAAGGGGTACAGAAACCAGTTGGAATATCTGTGTTGTTTTAATGTTAAAGCAAGTAAATGCAGAAATAGGTACTAAAGCTACCAGTCTTTTGGAGGGTATTTCTGTACCAAATTTGCACAGCTTTCAAGTTCTTCAAAATAGCTCAAACTTGGAGCCTAAAGTTTCCCCCAGAATTTACAGTTGAAATACCTCTTAGGCCATTCTAAATCTTATCTGAATCATTCAATACTAGCCCAGGTTGTATCTTGCCCTGCTAAAAATTATTCTCCTCCTTGTTTTTTTTCTTCCAGGATTTCCCAGTGTTTAGCTCCGTACAACTTCTTAGCAATGCTGACACTGACACATAGCATTATGCATGAAATTGGCTTGTTGCTAACTGTCGAGGATAATGTGTGTTTGTTGTAATACATTATCAGCTTCCCTACTGTTCTATGATTTGTGGGGTGTATGACTTATAGTCCCAATGTTAACAGATTCTCACACTGGGCTCTACATTTCTGCAGCTCTCTCTCATTTGAAGTGAACAGCCATCTTTTTGTAGAATGTTTCATACTCTTTCTATTATTAAATATGGATTGGCCTACATCAGGTGTTCAAAACTTGCATAACTGCTATGAAACTTAACCTTGGTTTAAACACCTTCAAAAGTTCTTACTTGTAGAAAAAAAAATGCTTTATTTCATTTCCTCTTCAAAATTATGCGCTACTTTGTGATGGTGTATCACAAAAAAAATCCTAAACGTATACAGTAAAGTTTGTGGTCATTTTGTCACAAAAAATGTAGTTTAGCCAAGTGAATCTAATCTATGGTTGAATGACCATCATTCTGGCCATTTTCATGTTGTTAAAATTAGTAAAAATTCCTCATTGGGGAACATCTGGAGTAGCAACAGAACATATAATATGCTCAAATAAAAGATACAGGCTCTTTGTTGTTGTGTTTCATGGCTTAAAAAAATCTACCTGTACAAAGCTGCTCCTTGGCAGAGGCGTTAAATGGCCCTTTAGTTACCACGGCAACCAGGCAGATCACCTCAGAAACAGATTCATGAAATTAATCTGTTCATTTGCAATTCTAGTAAAGAAGAAAGAACTGTTTTGAAAGCCAAAGCAATTCCTTGTTAACTTCCCAGGATGATTGCAAAGTCACAAAGTGCTGTTTGTATAGGAGCAAGGAAGCACTTCTTTCCTGACCTGAATGGATGTGTACAAAAAATAAAAAGGAGCGCATGGTTAAATGATTACACACTGCGTTTGTGTAAATGAAAAAAAATCCACTTTGACTAACTTAAAATTAAACAGTACGAAATGACAGGATGTTTTTTGTTTTTTTAATTTGAAACCAAGTGGAGCTTCTTAGAATGTTAAAATGTATAGAGCATAGCAAACAACATTCATACTTAATTATTTACATCAGGAAATATGGCTAAAAATTAGCATTAGCTTTCTGACAAGAAGTTTTTCTCATGATGGCAACATGCGCTCCTTCCTCTAGGCTCATGGAACCTTACCTGTATGAGTCCAGCTTGGACTATGACATCATCGACCTGGACAAGACGACGGAGCACCTCCGGCGGGCCCTGAACGTCACGGCTCAAACCGCGTACGGCGGCGGCATCATCCTCTTCATCAGCCGCCGCCGCCAGTTCTGCCACCTGGTGGAGAACACGGCCGAGGAGTGCGGGGAGTACGCGCACACGCGCTACTGGCAGGGGGGCCTCTTCACCAACGCTCACGTCCAGTACGGCCCCGGCGTCCGCCTGCCCGACCTCGTCGTCTTCCTGTCCACGCTGAACAACGTGTTCCAGCAGCACGTGGCCGTCAGGGACGCCGGCAAGATGAACATTCCCACCGTCGGCGTGGTGGACTCCAACTGCAACCCCAGCTTGCTCACCTACCCCGTGCCAGGGAACGACGACTCTCCGGTTGCCGTGGAGCTGTACTGCCGCCTGTTCAAGACCACCATCAACAGAGCCAAAGACAAACGAAAACAGATGGAGCTCCTTCGTAGCCTGTCGGAGCCGTCGTCGTCCAGCTCATGATTCATGTTTAACGAGAGACGATGATGCAGTTTGGAAAAAAGAACTGCAGCTCGTACTGTATTATAACGTCTTTCTTGTAAGGTTGACTTCACAGGACTGTGTATGTTGCTCATTAAAAAGAAATCTTGTTACTGTAATAGGATTTTTCTCATAATTATTCAAGTCAAATTTATCACATTTCAGCAAAGCGGTTCAAAGTGCTTTGCATCATGAAAACATCATACAGCCTTCAATTATGAAACCAGCAATAAACATGACATTTTATTAAAGTCCATCAAGTAAATACACATCAAGTCTGTTGATCGAGGTTCCACTTACTACTAATCAAAGACAGGTGTGAACAGTTGAGTTTTTAGTGATAAAAACAAAAATGTTTTAGGTGGGGGTCGGAATGATGAAATAACATGCAATTTTATCACTCTGGAAAATTGATAGCAATGTGAGACTTTCATGTCTAAGAACAACTTTCTGGTGGTAGCTGTGTAGCTGGGATCTGTTTTACCTCCAGAGGTCCTGGTGCAGAGTAGAGTAAGTCAAAGGCATAAACAGAACTTTACCTAAAATCATAGATAAATGATTGAAATTTTGCCAAAAATTAATGTTCCCACATAAAAACGTTATTTTGGAGTGGGTAAAGCAAGCTGATATTATAAGCTCTGGAATTTTCCTGAAACCTGTTAAAAATGTATTGTTATTGTTTTGCTTGTTTTTAAGCCTGTTAAGATGAACTTGTGCAGATATAAAGGCAAAAATAATTCATATTTGATCCTTGTCGGGTATAATTTTATCTTATGACTCCTTATGCATGTTGTCCTGGATTAAGAGGATGATTATAATCATATATCAACGTGTTTGCTGTTTATTAATGAAAACTAAATGTGTGGCGTCAATGCTTGACTTGCACGTCGTCGCAAGTGTTTGGTTGCTTCCGGCTTCCGTAGTTTAATCTCTGTTCTCTAATCACCAAGGGGGTGAAATCTGGGCGAAATGACGGCGTGGTGAGTAAGGTCACCGTGGTGGTCAAATAAAGTTAACTTTATGGGGTTTCTCCTCAGTCTCGCAGATTTACGTTTAACACAATAAGCACGTCGCTTTAAAACGTGACATGGTTGTAAATGCCGACCAGAAGCACTGAGAAATATAAGTTCGCGCAATTTATATTTAGTTGTTTAATCTACCTATATTCATGTAATTAATGTTGAACTCGAAGTTTGTTCACGTACAACAGTTAGTCGTGAATGATGAATTCCTCTTTTGGTTGAATTGTCTTTAAAAATCGGACATTTGCTGCTAAGCACGTAAACAACAGGCTGCTTAATCTGGGATAAAGTGTAGCCTACTTATTAATTATTTTCTTACGCTGGTCATATTTTTGTTATTTATTTAAACCTGCATGTATCACGTCACCTGTTAAATTAGTAACAGAATCGACAAGCTGCTGTGTGCGCATAACCTCCAGGCCACAGGAGGCTGCTGAACCTGATCCTATTTATAAACCCATGTGAACAGAAATATGACAAGTGAAGCGAAGTGGCCCTTTCGTACCCAGTGGTTTTAAAATGACTTGCAATCCGCCACCGTATTTGTGTATGTTTGGAATATGTTGGGGGTTTTTTTGTTGGCAAAGATTGGGGAATAATCCGAAACAATCTAAAAATAAGAAATGAAAGAATGTTACAGCCGTGGAAACTCACATTGTGATTATTGTCTTAAATGGGGGGAAAGAAGTGAGAGAATATTCGTGTTACAGTTATGAAATGTAAAGACTGCTCACACCAGTACCGTCTCTGGCACCATGTAGGTTTAAAATAAAACCGTATAGCCTATATCTACATTACTCAACTTATTTATTTATTTGTTTATTGATTAATTTCTTTAGGAGTATAGGGACATCGGAATGCATTAGATCTTTGCTAGAGTTCAGTCGGGACTGCACTTTGCATTCTTGCACAGTTCCTGTAAGGCGCCTTTTAAAAAAAATGTCAACCCCTTGAACTTTCTTAAAAAATTATTTCATATTACAACTCTTAAGTTTTTTTTTTTTTTGTGCCACCTTTGATAGGTTTTCTTTTTGCCCTGTATTTCGCTCTGACCGACTTGCTAAAAATAAAGAACATTCCCACAGCATGATGCTGCCACCGCCCTGTTTTAGTTTAAAGCAGTGTCAAATTCATTTTTGTCCCCGGCCTCATCCAGACAACGAATGACCTTAAAGGGGCGGTCGTGCGAGAATCCATTGATAAAATTACCCATTAACAAAGTGTTAAAATGTTATTAATGAGTATATCTTAAATGTTCAACACACTTTCACATTGATGTAATTTGCCAGCATACTGATCAGAATTGCTTAGGGACAAGGGTGTTAGAAAATGGATGGATTTTATTTAATGGCGTACATAGAACAAAATTGGTTTTATTTTTTTATTTTTTTCCCTTAACAATTATCCAATGACAATTATTGTTTTGATCTGTCACAAAAAATATATTTGTTCCAGTATTGATGTACATTATTATTCACAGCAGCTATGGCAGATAAATTGACATTTGCTGACATTTATACTTCAGTTAAATACTCCACGATCCTTTGCAGCATCACTGTCAAATAAAATTTCTCAACGAGTCAATGCCATATTAAGTCCAATATATTGTGACTCACTACAGTACATCGAAGTTGTTGGTTGTAATCTGAAAACTCAAAGTAATATGAGTACTTTATATATTTTTTTCTCTTTTATTTAAATGAGAAAACATCTCCTGATGCTGTGCTGCTTCTTTTCTTGCAGGGAATCGTGCAGCACAGCAGATGCGTCGCTTTACCCTCACTCAAACCGCTGAAGCCGACGTGAAAAGGACCACGTCTCATTGAACGGTAACAGGCTCACGGCCGTGAATAAACGGTCACCGCCGCCCCTTGAGACGCAGCTCGGCCTTAAGTGGCCCTGCTGCGCATTAGGTGGGCGGAAAGTAAACAGGCTCTCGATAGCTTAACTCCCCGTTGTTCAGTGGGCTTTGAGTGTGGAACCGGGCCGAATAATAATCGCAAATTTGATTGTGCTGGACCTAACTGTTGCACACACACAAAAAAGATGATGCAACGAAGATCTGAAATTGGAGACTGAGCGGTGTTGATTGTTTTCCCCTCATGTTTTGTTTGTTATAAAAAAAAAACAGGAGTTGGTCGCACCTACGGTACTGTCCACCTCGGCCGGGACAGGTATGACCTTGAGGCTCTTGAGTCAACCAGACAATCCTTGCGAATGTGGGTTGCTACATGAAACAGAAAAGTACCAAAATTAAAATGAACACTTTTCGTTCTGTTTCCACAGATGCTCTTCCAAATGGATTCCAGTTCTGACGATAGTCATTTGAAGACAGCAGCAAAGCGGTGTTAGTGGAAAATTCACAGAGAAAAGGAAAACGGTAGATATTAGCTTTTGCGATAGCAGCAAGACGGCTTAAACCGTGTGCTAAAGAAATATTATTATTATTTGGTGTTTAAACTATTACAGTAGGCAGTTAGAAGTTTCTTTAGAGCAGGTCAAGTCCAGTCCACATACTTTTACACACACACACACCCCTGTACCCTCCCCCCCCCCACACACACAGATAAATATATTTTTACTCTTGTCATGTTTTCCTTTTGCATAATCAATTTATTCAGTGTTTTCAAACTAATTTAAGAGACAAAATATATTTTACTGGTGAGCTCACATTTCTGGTGGATTTAAAACTACTTAACAACAAACTGCAATGTCACTGAAATGTTTGTTCATTTCAACAATGGAATTCAAACTCAAACTTCTTTTGAAGGCAGAGTGATATTTATCAAGCACTTTTTTTTCTGTTCAATTTGATTATCATGACGTAGAGCTAATGAAAAGCCAAACTTTGCAACTATCTTGCTGACATGACACTTATCCAGAGCGGCCAGTGACTCGCTCCCCACAACAAGGTCGTTGCTGAAGGAGATTTTCTGTTCACGGTGCCGCGTGAAGAAGAGAAAGTCCACACCTGACATGAAAAACCTCGAAAGGATTGTAAAAGACATCTCATTCAATGGAGGGGTGGATGTTCACAATGTGGAGCCGCGGCTGTACACAAGCTGCTGTACTTCTTCTGTTGAGCCGATCCTTTGCCTCAGGCGATGCTAAAATCTATGGAGAAGACGGATGGCACAATTTGCATTTATTTGGGAAATCAAGGCACACCCATCCAACAGCAAATGTTAGAGCACGTTCTGCCTCTGCTGACCAGCATGGCACCAGCTCACACTGCTAAAAGCACCAATGCTTGTTTTAATTGGTATCGGTTCACTGCCTGATGAATTTCCTCAAAGGGCCTGTTTTGGCAGAGTGTACTGATAAGACTTAGCTGAAGGGTCACCATAAACCTGGGCCTGCCTGCGGCGCTGCACTGATGCCATAAAGAGCTTTAAGTGTACAGCGCATAACTACACTGCTCAAAAAAATAAAGGGAACAGTTAAACAGGTGTTTAACACTTAAAGTGTTCCCTTTATTTTTTTGAGCAGTATATATTCAATAGGACTACATTTCTGTTTTAAAAATCACTTTTTATTGATGTTTTGTAATGTTTTTTTTTCTTTTTCTGAAAAGCCATAATGATCAAAATTATCAACCCAAAACGCTTGCAACATCACTCAATGTTATGAATTGATTTTTTTTTTTTTAAAGGTCTATGAGATTTTTACTTAATTCAATGTAATTGTGTAGCTGGACAATTTTTTAACATGTACTTGTATGTAAGGGTGATACTATTTTTTTCTAAAAAAAAAAAAAGAAAGAAAGAAAACCTGCTTCAAATAAAAATAAATAAATAAATGGATCTTTCTCCATTATATGTCGGCGGAAATAAAAGCACCTCTCGCGATTGGCGCCTGCCCCTTTAAAAGAGCGCAGAGCTGAGCTGAGAGCGCATCGCGCGACACACCGCCTGCATCATTGTTGCTATTTTTTGGTGGGATAAGGAAGAGCGCTAGCTTATGATAATTTTTTGGAATCGGGGGCATCCCTTTCTTCTGTCTTTGTGATGTATTTTTTATATATATATACATATAAAAGCCCTTATGGAGGCTGAAGTTCCTCTATTTCAAGGACGCGCTCCGGATATTCCTGCTTTCTCTCTTGGAGCGAGAGATTAATGCTAAAAAAAAAAAAAAATTACCCTGATTCAGAAGGCATATTTACATGCAAGGGCGGCATAAAGTGCGTCATAATTATGAGTGCGACCGCGTGGCGCTGTGAGGATGTGATCTGACGGGGATCTCCGCTTTCTCGCTCCGCTGCCTCCTCCTCACTGCCGCTCAGGATGCCCAGGGCTCTGCGGCGACTGGTCCATTTGATGCTGTTCTGCCCTCTGTCTAAAGGCCTGCAGGTAGGTACCTGCTAAAAAAAAAAAAAAAAAAAGACCCGATGAGCATTGTTTAGATAATCTGCGTGACGTCCATCGCAAGATGTCGCAGCAAGGTATCCCCCCCTCATCTTACCCAACCCAACCTCACAAACACTTGGAGAAAAAAAAAGAAGAAGATGCAAATGCAAGCAAGAGTGAAGAGAGTGCCCGCTTTTGGGCCCCAGTTGAGGAAATGAAGGAGAAGAGGAAGCAGACTATTTGGGGCCCATAAAGAAATTGTTGTGCTAAACGTGTTATTTTGAACAGCTTATCTATGTAGAAAGAAGTGGTGAAATTGTGACTCGTCGTTGCTGCATTAGTTTGAGCATGGTGCGGTATGAAGTCCTTGAGCCTGCACTGATTTGGCTAGAAATGATGAAGTGGCATTTCAAGCTGTTTGTGATCCAGAGAAGATGAATTTTGAGGCCCCACTTGGTGGGCCAACGAATATGCAAGTCTGGGGTCACGAGGTGATAGATACCAGAAATGAGAAAGCATGAGAAATTAAAAAATAGCAACATTGGCCATTAACTGGAAAAAAAAAGAAGAAAGAATGGAGCTCCAACTTTAAAAAAAAAGAGTTCATTTGCTAGATATAGTCGAATTAAGTTTATCCGAGTATTAAGTTTATTGTCATGTTTTTAAAAAAAAACCATAAACACAGTAAATTTGACAAACTCGATTACATGCAACACTTTCTTTTTGAGGTTGGATCTCCCGTCTCTTTTACAGTGCGACGTTGGCTGCTGGTGTTGATTTTGTTGTCATTCTACCACTTTGCAATCAACTCTGTAAGATCTATCAACCTAGAGACTCCGGCGAAAATGTCCAGTTAGCCTAAATTATATGTTGGTTGTTTCGTAACATATCGTAAAAAAGTTACAAGTGCGTGAATGCTGCTGTAAAAATCTATTAATACATGGCATAAGTGTTGCCTTTCAATACATTCTACTTCCCATGAGCCTTTGCAATGACTTCCTAATTAAGCGGACACCTTTTTGTCCTCTCCTGCGCTCCACAGAGTCGTCTCCCGGCCATCAAGGTGAAGTACCTTCTCCTCGCCTGGCTGGGCATTCTCATCATCAGCTGGATCGTCTACATGCAGTATGCGTCCTACGCTGAGCTGTGTCGTGGGCACGTGTGTCAAATGGTCATCGTAAGTAAACGCGCACTCGTATTTACTCACAGCAAAAAGAAAAAGATGGAAAAAAAAGGAATGTATTTTGCTTTTGCATGCGAAATTTCATTCATGACCCCACTTAGCGGCACTGAATACTCTTAGTCACACTCACACATATTAAGAATGAACCGATCTGTTGTCGAGCTAACAAAGGGGACGTTTAGCAGTACTTGGACATGTGATTTCTTTTGAGGCTGTTCGGAACAAATTAGCAAACCAGCCAACTTTGCCAAAAATGTTGCAGAATAGTTTGAAAGGGTGCAAACAGGAGAGAACCAGTCAATGCAAGATTCTGTTTTCAAATAGAGGGGAAAAAAAAATATCCGAACCAACCTTTGCAGTTAAATCGTGACTAGAACCTGTTTGACAACACGAAGTAGGCTAGAAGGGTCTTAAAAAGTAAGACAGAAATAAAAAGGGAGGAACCACAACGTACCTGGATACAGTGACAAAATGAAAATGAGTGTGCCTTCATTTTAAGTAAGTGTATCTGTGCCAATTGCTGAACGTTTCACTACACCCCTTCCCCGTTCAACATAACACCAGAAAAACTCCATAGATTATTAAATGTTCTGCTTTAAAGGCTTGGCTGGTATGATTTCCTTTTAATCTTGCTCAAAACTAAGATGTTTCCAATTTTTCTTCTAACAAGGTGACAAATTTACGCTTTACATAAAAAAACAGAACTACATCAGCTAAAAGAGAAATTTTTTTTGTCCACCAGCGTATTTCTAAATGTTTGCCTTTGTCTGAACTTTAAATGTGTGATGCCGCTGCAGTGAGAAATGACGTCGACGACAGAACAGAATTGCTTCCTGTCGGGATGACTCGCATTTTGTTCAGGCTCAACCAACTTCGCTTGCCCTTAATTCTAACTCCGTCTGGTTGAGCGTGCAGTTTCTGATGCGTGACGTGACCTCCGCCCTCAGCACCAGCTGGCGGAAATTCCAGCACATCTGCAGTAAAATCATAATCAGACAAGAGGAGAAATAAAAAGTCCCTCTATAGAGTGATATGTGTCTTACTGACTTGCTTTCAATATCTGCACAGGTTCAGCTTTTGTTTAGTAGACCTTGTAAACTACGTAAATACAGAGATCTTAAAATAGCTAATGTTTCTTAGCTCACTTCGGATCGCTTCCTGTTTCCTGTGGTCAGACGTTGGGCATTTCTTTGCTTGTTTCCGCAGTGTGATCACTACAGAAGGGGCATCATTTCAGGCTCGTCGTGTAAGGGCTTGTGTGATCAGAAAACTCTGACGCTGCACCGCTGCATGTCCACCTCCTCCACCCATCAGGTAAAACGCAAGCACACTGTTTTTTTTTCCTTCTGGATGCTTTTTTTATATGTTGAAATTTATCTTTGTGTATGCCTGTAAAATAATAGTTATAAGCAGCTAAGAAATGCATATGGACTTACAGTTTATGCGGTTTTGGTTGAATCCGGACAGGGTATATTACACAAACGTCGGGTACCACTTCGAAATATTCTCCATATCTCTAACTAACTCTAGTTCTGATTTTGTTTTTTCAGGTCTACATTGGACTTTGGAAGGACAGGCCGGTGGTAATCAAATGTGGCATCGAGGATCCAGTGAACATAGACGGAGTCCCAGAGAATTTGCTGAGACCGGAAATGAGCTTATTCGACAAGCCGACTCGTGGAACCTCAATGGATGAATTCAAAGAGATGCTGCACAGTTTCCTTAAGGTACCATTTTCCATTTACGTCAAAGTACTTCAGTGAAAAATAGAAATCATTCTAATGATGCACAGAAGAAAAGGAGCTCTTAATGTGCTCTTTTTCTTACTTAAAATACTAGAGCATCTAATTTCTTTTCTTAAGGCTAATCTCGGGGAACAACCATCTTTGAGCGCCTTGGTGGACAGAGTCATCACTCTCGCTGACGTCAACCAGGACAGCAAAGTGTCTCTCGCCGAGGCCAAGTCCATCTGGGCTTTGCTTCACATCAACGAGTTCCTCCTGATGGTGGCGCTGCAGGAGAAGGAACACACCCCGAAGCTTCTGGGCTTTTGTGGAGACTTGTATGTGACAGAACGGGTGAGCCACAGCTCCCTCTACAGGCTGAAGGTCCCTCATTACCTGGAGGCGGTCGTCCCGGAAGCCCTCAGCTCTGGTCTGAACCACTGGCTGGCGCCATCCTGGCCCCGCAGGGCCCGCATCACCATCGGCCTGCTGGAGTTTGTGGAGGAGGTCTTCCACGGATCCTACGGGAGCTTCCTAATCTGCGACGCCAGCCCCCACCACGTGGGTTACAACGCCAAGTACGACTGCAAGATGGCCAACCTGCGCAGCGTGGCGTCAGAGGCCGTGGTGCGGGCCTTCCTGAAGGGCCGGCGATGCGAGAGCAACGCGGACTGCACTTACGGCAAAGACTGCACCGCCACATGCGATCGACTGGTGAAGCAGTGCAACACGGAGGTCGTGCAGCCCAACCTCGCCAAGGTGTGCATGCTCCTGCAGGATTACCTGCTGTTTGGGGCCCCGTCAGACCTGCGGGGCGATCTGGAGAAGCAGCTACGCACCTGTGTGACACTCAGTGGGTTAGCGAGCCAGATGGAAGTGCACCACTCGCTGGTTCTTAACAACCTGAAGACATTACTGTGGAAGAAAATTTCCAACACACAGTACTCCTGAAAGCAGACGTAACCAATCAGCTGTTCTGTCTCACGAATTATACAAAACAAGAGAAAATCTATAGTTTTGCCAAATAGCGTAACTGTTTCAATCATTTGTGTGATTATCACCCTACACTGAACGGAGGTACAGGATCGTGTAAAAGAACATGCCCTCTTTTATTTTTGCTTGTTTTGTCATACACATTAAAAAGGTTTCGGATCATCAAACAAATTTTGATATCATATAAAGATAGCCTTAATGAACATAATAATAGTTCTCAATGAAGAGTTCATTTAAAAGTTACCCAACCCCACCAGACAATTTGACAAAATATATATTTTTTCTTAAATTATAAATTGACACACTTTCCCATGGTTTACATGCACAAAGGCCTGATTAAAATTGCCGAATAAAAAAGTCACTTAAGTAAAACTTGTCTGACAACATGAAGTAGGCTAAAAAGTCTTAAAAGTGCAAGTTACAATAAAAACAGCAACACACCAACAATTAATATTTAAGAAGAGGGCATGGCAATAAATTCCACTGCTTCAACCAATGGTGGTTAAAATAACAACATTTGTCAATCAAAGACATACAGATGCTGATAAGACCAAAAAGGTGAACAATAAATGAACCTATAAAGATATAATACAGAGACAACAATACACCATTTGGGTCACGCATCATAACAATGACCCAAAATACCAGCAAGTCTATCTCTAAGTGGTTAAAACAATAAAACTAAGGTTTTATTGTCTTATTTGCTAAGAAGAGTGGACCAAAAATTTGCATTCCACCAAAAAGGTTCTTTGTGAGTTATGTCAGTGTTGACAGCACTGTTTTCTGCCACTAAAGGTGGTCCAACCAGCTATTAGGTATAGGATGTAATCGCTTTTTCACAACACTGTAACACAAAACTGTGAACCGCAATTGATAATGTGAATCGAGAGAACCAACGAACCCAAATACCTTATGGATGACTCCGTCATGTTTGTTTTCCAACTCGTTAGTTGTGACAGATATCCATCCATTTGCACACTATTCTCAGGTCCCTGCCTGTAACGCCATCTGTTTGGTTCGACATGTAATTTAGTTTTAAAAATAAAGCAACTTGGATTTATTTTTTTGTTCCTCGTGTTTGTGCACGGACGAGAAACGTGACTGCAGCTTTAAATAAAGCCGCGGCTTTATTTTCTGTAAATGAAGGTGATCACAACAGACGGTTATGAGAAAATAAACTAAAGTTTGGTTCAAACGACTTATTTCTGGTACATCATGGTGAAAATACATTTTGCAGTAGGGATTAAGTTTTTTTTTAACTTTTTTACTGCCATCTTTCATAGAGAAGTAAATAGAACAGCACATTACAGTTTCATTTAGTCAGTGCCACTTCCTCTTGGGATTGTGCTGTTGCTGGTAACGCTTGTGAATTATTACATTTATCTATGGTGAAAGGTGTGTGTCTGTTTTAAGGATTACATATACTGTACAGCTAAAAAATGTAGAAAAATGTATCTATTTCAGCTTAAAAAATGTAAACAAATGTACTATATTTAGAAAAATAGAAATTTTAAGCCTTTATTTTTGATCATTTTGAATAATATGCCTTACAGATAATGAAAATTCAACATTTAGTTTCTTTAAAAAAATGCATGATTTTTGATAACAATTTTAAATAGAACTGTTGGCACTCTATAAGTCAGGGTTATTCAACTCGAGGGCCGGTCCCCTGCAATCTTTAATTGGAGACAAAAATGAAAATACGTCACCAGCAGGACTCTGTAAAACTTGGCTACCTACTGTGGAGGCAATTGAGCCATTTGATTCAGGTCTGTTAGAGCAGGTAGTCACCTAAACGCTGCAGGACTTGAGGACTGGAGTTGAATACCCTTGTCACGCATTGTCTATGAGGTTTCTGTCAGGAGGATCTTCTGTTCGATGAAGCACAGCGATTGCATGGTCACTAAAGCAGGTATAGTATTGGCTCTGTGTGGAGTGAGTTGGACAAGTGCTAAGTCAATCGGAAATGAACTCAGTATTTCCATGAAGCTTGTCAGCACAGGGGAACACAAAGTGTCACGATCGAGTGTCTTGAGTTTTGGTTTTCATCCGTTTTATTTTGATTATTGTTGTATTACTCATTTATATAAACATGGCTGTTGCTTAATCAGTTTATCCCTTTGTGTTTGGTTTCTTGCTTTATCCTTGCATGGTCTTTGCGCTTTTGTGCTTACGTTTCTTGGCGTAGTAAACCTTCTTCCCATATATCCCCATTTGCTCCCCTCCTCTTTATTCTCCTTCCCACAGCCTGTCTTCTTCTTTCTGATTTTTACTGGCGGGTGACATCTAACGTTAAGAGGTATTATCGCCATCTACTATGCTGGAGTGTGGACCTACACTCAGAGGATTAGGGCCACCGGAAAAAAAAAAAGAATTCTAAGATTAAAGTCAGAATTCTGACTTTATTCTCAGAATTCTGACTTTAATCTCAAAATTCTGACTTTAATCTCAGAATTCTGACTTTATTCTCAGAATTCTGACTTCTGACTTTAATCTCAGAATTCTGACTTTATTCTCAGAATTCTGACTTTAATCTCAGAATTCTGACTTCTGACTTTAATCTCAGAATTCTGACTTTAATCTCAGAATTCTGACTTCTGACTTTATTCTCAGAATTCTGACTGTAATCTCAGAATTCTGACTTTATTCTCAGAATTCTGACTTTATTCTCAGAATTCTGACTTTAATCTCAGAATTCTGACTTCTGACTTTATTCTCAGAATTCTGACTTTATTCTCAGAATTCTGACTGTAATCTCAGAATTCTGACTTTAATCTCAGAATTCTGACTTCTGACTTTATTCTCAGAATTCTGACTTTAATCTCAGAATTCTGACTTTAATCTCAGAATTCTGACTTTAATCTCAGAATTCTGACTTCTGACTTTATTCTCAGAATTCTGACTTTAATCTCAAAATTCTGACTTTAATCTCAGAATTCTGACTTCTGACTTTATTCTCAGAATTCTGACTTTAATCTCAGAATTCTGACTTCTGACTTTATTCTCAGAATTCTGACTTTAATCTCAGAATTCTGACTTTAATCTCAGAATTCTGACTTCTGACTTTATTCTCAGAATTCTGACTTTATTCTCAGAATTCTGACTGTAATCTCAGAATTCTGACTTTAATCTCAGAATTCTGACTTCTGACTTTATTCTCAGAATTCTGACTTTAATCTCAGAATTCTGACTTCTGACTTTATTCTCAGAATTCTGACTTTATTCTCAGAATTCTGACTTCTGACTTTATTCTCAGAATTCTGACTTTAATCTCAGAATTCTGACTTTAATCTCAGAATTCTGACTTTAAACTCAGAATTATTATTTTTTTATTTTTTCGGTGGCCCTAATCCTCTTCCGTATGCACCAGAGTATCTCCCTTTAATCTAAATTCTTATATATAATCCTGTTTTCTTCAAAAATGTAATAACTGCTTTATTTATTTTGTCCCACAGCCTGGCTCCCTGTTTGCCTCCCATTCTTCTTCTTTGATGTTTATTGGCAAACAACGAAAATATTTGCCTCCTCTCCCAGCTGCGCCAGGTTTGTAATCACCCACCTGTATTTTGTCAGTAATCAACCCCCAGTATTAAAGTCTCTCATTCGCTGCCATTTCCTGCTGGCCTCTTCCGTTGCCCACGCTATATTCTCCACTCGCGGCTTTGTAAGTTGTTACTTGTTTTGTTTTCCTTTTTTCTTTTTTTTTTTTTGTCTTAATTACAAATAATCTCGGCTCCCGAGTCCTTTACAAAATCTGAATCGTGGCAAAAAGGTCTGTGAAAGTTCAATCAAAACTTTTGGATAAAAAAAACAAAACAAAAACAGTACAAAGGCAAGTTACGTGCAACAATAAAACACACCACTAGAGGCCGCCATAGATGACATGACAATAAGCCAGCACAGACTGAGTTATTGATGACCCTCATTCTATGACGCCAAAAGCATATACTGGATGAAATGTATATTTAGGAAAGACTTTGTAAGCAGGGAATTGTATGTTCGGTGTTTGTATAAAATATGAAGCACTTCCATATTAGGAAAACTGGTTACAAATATTTAAATGAAAATTAGGTTTTCTAACGAGAAAGTTAGTCAAATCTGACTTTCAATTAAAATAAAATAAAATAAAACATTTGAATGTCCTTGACTTCAATGTTCTTCTTAATTATATTTCACTGTTTTTAGGACAGCTCAAAAGAAGTGTGGATTCTCTCAAGGTACTTCAGTTCAAAACCATATGACTTGGGTAAATGCTACTCTTTAAATTAGCTGTCTGTGTCCCTGGTTTTGTGTTGCGTAAGTTTCTGTTCCCGTGTGACAGACATTACAACGTAAACAGCACCAGCCTTCTGACTCTACATCTATTAAGCAAGTATCGCAAATGGACCAACAATTTCGAAAATTTTTTAATGATTTTATTGTTTTCATTCAAGACAAAAGGTCCTTTGAAACAGATTTATTTGGGAGTGAAGGGCTGTTTAAGTAAATCCTCACTAGATGGCGCAGTTTGTGTTCACCGAAACAAGTACAATTGTTGGACATACAGTAAGATAAACAATGTAAATCGTTTTCAGATTGTTTGACGTTAAGCTGAACATTTATAATTAAATCATGACAGCAAATAGTTTCGTTTGTTTTTACGATATTTACTTCAGATTCAGCACAAAAAATATATTCGTAGTTATGCTGCTGTAGGACAGACTGAGCACATTTCCTCACTCTGCTACCTAAAATGTCATTCTATAGAGATTTGGTTAAAAAAACAAACTTCTACTGCTGACATGAATTTTATATTTGAGCTTCAATGCTGTTTAGAAAATTCAAATGCATCAGAGTTATTCATTTCACTAGTAAAATAATCATCTTTAAAGGACACAATGCACCAAATGAAACGAAGAGGAGCGGATAACTTTCTATTTGCCTGGAGGTTCTCCACCTGTCCACAGCTGACAAGAGGAAGACAATGTGAAGCAAGCGAACACGAAGGTGAAGAACCTGATAGTTGTCTGCATTGCACCCCGTGCTGTTGAGACAGTGGCTGGTTTCACAGAACCGTTGAACATCTCTCTCCTTAGAATCACACAAATCTTCTGGAGGTAGAGGCTTCTTCGCCTCTACCTCCAGCGACGACATCCGTCAGGGGGAAATGATTTGAATGTCTATCAAAAGAACCACACAACGGCTTAACTCCCCACCGTCAATCACACACATGTCCTGCACAGTCGCATGTTTGTACCTGCAGAAAAAAAAGAAGAAAAAAAAAAAACGATGTCAGGCTCCTGCTCTTTTATTATCACACTATAGCTTATGATGAATTTCCATTTACTCATAACGGAGGCTTATTTCTTTTTTGTGACTTGATATTGAAAATACAGCAGACACCTGTGAACCATTGTGCTCTGTCAAAAACCAGACTGACTGAATTCACAAAACCTTTGCAAATGAATCCACTGAGTCGCCAAAAAGAGGAAGCGTGACGGGACTCGCAAACTAATCGCATCCCTTTGCTGAAAGAGAATTGGAACAGTTTGTACGCGTGTAGTGACAAGACTGTCGACAAAGCTAATGAACGGACTGAGGAAGGTCAAGGAAGTTCAGAAGAGAGCCAAGGGGAAAAAGTCCTTTGACTTTGTTGAGTCAGTCGATTCTTAGAAGAATAAAATATAGAACAAGTATTGGAGGTGAAACTCCAATACTTGAAGAAAAGTGCAGATTTTTCTATTATTCTAAGGAAATTCGCTTCAGAATGAACTTTTTTTTTGTGAACAGCATGAAAGGAAAGTAAAATATCATTTGTCATTTCAGATATATTATTCCAGTATGAGGCTTGTCCAGACTTTTCTTTAAGTGTGAGCAGCACAGCCTGGACAAATGTGGTCTTGTGCTTTCTTCTTTTGCTTTCACACTTTTCTAATTGAGTGTAAGTTTACCAAACAAAGCCTGGTTTTGTTTCTGGTTTGATTTTGTTTCTTTTCTGAAGACTTAACAGATTTTTGTTTGTCTTATACTTTGCGGTATTGTTACCAAAAGTGAAAGATTCCTTAACTGGATTTCAAAACTCTTGGTACTCGTTAGTTGTTGTCTTTTGTTTCTTAGTGTTTTCTACCACTCTCTAACCTAAGTTGCTTTGTGTGCATTTTTGCAATCCTAATATTAAAAACATCTAAAGCTTGTAATTTGATTGATGATGTAGGTAAACCTCATTAGTATTTGATCTCTTGTTTTTCTAATATACAACTAAAACCAGATATTTGCATACACTGCATTATAATGTGTGTGTGTGTGAGTGTTTTTTTTAATTAACTTTACTAACTAAACCAGTCTAAAACTGTCTTGCATCTGTGTCATGCATATGTTGTCAATAAACCCAAGAAATTTATTTCATCAGACGACAAGACATGTCACAAAAAAATTAAGGTCTTTATACTTTTGGGCATTTACAGATTATCTGGCTTCTTATGTTGCCTTCCGAGTTACGACATCTTCCTTTTGGTGAATTTATTAAAATGTCAAAGTCCAGACAAATGACTGATCTACATGCCGTGACATGACCTCAAATGGACAGATTATGCTCAAAAATCCTCCAATACGTCTGAATTAAAACAAATCTGTGAAGAAAAGTGGGGCAGATTTTCTCCAAAGAGATGTGAGCGACTTGCTGCCAGCCCAGGCAAAAGATTGATGGCGGGTTAGTACCTGCTTATGCAGTGGAGCCTTTACTGTTCCATAAAGGCCAGATTGGATTTAGCCATTTGTTTAATGAGCTTCAAAAATGTGACCAAAAACACAGAAGAAACTATTAAAGGGGACAAACATTCTTATCCATAGCTCTGTGCATCCCAAGATAACTGAATGTCCAGTTCCTGATTTTGACCCTCCGTGACACACTTTTCTCCCTCCATTATGAATGCATATGATGCAGGCCTTCTTTTTCTAGTGTCTTAGGAACACTGCACCCCAGTTGGAACTGAAACCCAAAATGCAGACTCCTCCTGACCTACTAACTCCTGCAGCTGACTGCTTTTTATTTATTTATTTAATGACATTTTTTTTTTTTTTTTTTTTTTCTTCCAGAATTTCTAACGCGTTCTGTCGCAGACATCCTGGCCCGGCGCCGTTCAGCTCCGCAAATTCCCCAGAAGATTGGATCTGTCATACACGGACTTAAACTTGATGTAAGTGCATGTAAGCTCCGAATTGGTTCAGCGTGCAGCGCCCCGCAAGGTTACCGAGGGGGGCGGGGAGAGGGGCGGCTCAACGCCTGAGCGAGTAAGCCTACACTAAAAAGGTAATTGCTTAATTCCTTCCTTTCAGCACCTCCTCCGGCTCTCTTCGCTCCTCCCATGCCTCCTGACTCTGCGTGCACGTCAAAAGATCTCCATCCGCAGTTACATGTGCTTTCACATCCCCCCCCCCTCCACCCTCTCTCTCCTCCCTCCCCAACACACCCCAGCAGGGAACGAGAACAAGAATGAGAGAAACTGAGAGTGTGGCGGCTGCAGTCACTTTCCAAGGTAATCTGCGAGGATCGCTTCCCTTCCCGTCTTGTCGCCCCGGCCCTGGTGTTGACGCGCCTGCTGCCGTCTCTCCCTCCGAGCTGCTCCGCCACAGACTCCGTCACCACAACACGCGGCTCGCTGGTCGTCTCACTCCCAGGAGCGAGGACTCAAGATGCAGCAGCAGCAGCAACAAGAAATCATGTTTTCGTATTCCCCTTCAGGTAAGCAAACCTGTCATCTTTCCATTTAAAAAAAAGTATTTTTTTTTTTTATCCTCTTATCTATTTGTCTGAAGTGTGAGTTTTTTTTATCTTCTATCTGAATCTGTGTGTTCATTTTTTTTCTCCCCCTTTCCTCACACACACACACGCCACACACACACACACACACCTATGAGAGCATGTGGTGTTCTGCAGGAGGTGATAATGCTTGTTGTTGTTGCGCCTCCTTCCATATGGTAGTGCTGAAAGTGGAGTAGCTGCTGTTGCTACAACTGGCTGGTCCCTTAAAGCCCAGCTGTGAAACTCCATATGGATGAGGGGAGTAGTTGGTTCTCGTGACCTAGATGTAGGAACAATTTCTCCGGGTTTTTCTTTAAACTCAGATCTGCTGCAGTTTGCTGGCGTAACGTAAAGCTTTAATTCCGAGTGTCCATGATGAAGGCACTGGGGGCGATCATGAAATAAGGTGCAGGTCGCCTCTTTCTGGAAGCATCTAGGCTGAACATTGAAGCAGATTGATTAATGGAAGTGCCCAGCCGCAATACGTGAATTTGCTTCGCTTTTGTTCTTGGAGAAGTACACTGTGTAAACCTCTTCATCACCAAATAGACAGCGATGAAGATAATTTATACCCTTCCAACTTCTCCAGATATATATATATATATAGACTGTATATATATATTTTGCACACTACAATTACACACGTGATTGAATACTTGTTTTCTAGTCAAAGACCTGCAGAAATCTTTTCATGACTGTAAAATAGGAGAAACAATTATAATTTTTTTACAGATTGAAAATTCTTATTTGCCTTTTGACAGCTAAATATTGACTTTTTGTACGCTGCAGCTCTGTCAAATTGGATGGCAGGGCATCTGGTCTCATGTTTTTTAGTAAGTTTTCACTCAGATTCTCGATTTCATTTAAAATGTTACTTTAGCTGGGCCATTTTTTCTTCCTTTACACATTAACATGCAAGACTGTACATTTAGGGTTACTGATGAAACAAAACATCCCCAAAGCATGATGCTGCCAGCACTGTGCTTCACTGGGTTTTTAGGATGAGATGCACTTTTAGTTTTTCACCACACACACACACACACACACACCCACACACATTTAAGCTTGTACTGTTCTGACCAGATCTTTTTTTTTTCTTTCTGTTTATTTCCTCCACAAGGTGTGTGGTCGACAATGACTTAATCCACTGGTGAATTAAACTGTTATCTGAATTGTGGGTTCAACACACCAAAATGAAATAGTCACGTTTTGCAGAAATGTAATCGATTCAGAAGTGCAAAAGCAGACGCAGATCTAAGAGCTGTGGGACATAAATCTCTCTGGAGATTCATCCCTGACCCGCCTGCTGAGCTCCTTGGTCTTTGTGACGTCACTGGTTCACTAATGTTCCCTGGTAAACCTCAGTAGCCTTGACAGATAGCTATTTTATTACACACAGTCATCTTGGGTAAAAATGTGTTTTTTTTTTAAAAAACTCCCAAGCTTTACTTTTCTCCTTACAACATGGATGCAACTTTGTGATGGTCAATTGCATAAAATTTCAATGAAATAATTCTACTTTATAAAGTCTTATTGAAGGCACATTCAAATATATCACTTTTGCCTGGATAGTTTAGAGTGTTATAGTAAAATTTAGTTACACAATAGAGGAAAAAAAAAAGTAAAACACCTGAACCAGATTCAAACGTATTGTTTCTGTTTAGATTCTCAGACCACAATTTGTGCTCAAACCAAACGATACCTGGAACGGATTTAATGATGTAGCTGGCAATTTTTTTCCACGTCTGACTGACTGACATGTCGGCGCCATTCCGACGCGCCGCCCATTACCCATTACCATGTTTTTTTTTTTTTTTGTGGCTCTTGATTTAGGGGGTGAGGGGGTTGAAATCATTGCCTGCATGTGTGTTTAGGTTGATTCCCATCACTTTTTCACACGAGCCCTGGAGACTGCAACGAAGAGCACACCTCAAGATGCGACAGCCCATGAAAAGGTGTGGGCTACGCGCAACGCTTCATGTTGATTTGTCGTTTGTGTGTCGACGTGCCTGATGCGATGTCGGTGATAAACGGGTTATGTCCGGTGAGAGTGCATGGAGCTCAGCAGACAAGAGAGAGGTGTAAACGCTCCCCGTGATGATCAACACTGACTCACAGTCTCTCTGTGTTAGAAATGTTGCATAATCCTCTGCTTCCCTTTCTGGGGGAAAGAAAAAAAAAATAACCAAACTTCAAAGAGCAAGTCTGCAAGTACATACTGAAATGTTCTGAAAACACACAAGCTGTTCTGACCAGGAGCTGTAGTATGTAATGAGGCTGTATATCGTGGAACTACTTCTGATGGGTGTTGAGATATCCGACAGAAACGGCGTCCTTTTTAGGTAGCACCATCATGATATCACACTGATAATAAAATCTGACTTTAAAGGTAATACACTGACTTAAACTTACTTTGGGTTGGATATTTAAACTCTTTTTTTTTTTTTTCCCACTGAAGATGTTCTCATGACAACCAACAAATTTGATTATCCCACTCCTACAGTTTAAATTTTTATGAGGTGGCGTAGAAAGTGCTTAATGTTTTTTTTTTTTTTTGTTCCATAGAGATACGCTGCCCCTCCACCACCTGTTGCTGTGAATGTTCAGCCAGCTGGCTGAAATAATAAAAAAAAGGCTTCCAAAACAACAATGTGCCAATTAAAGGAATGCCATCTGTTGCTGTTATGGTAAAGATGTTTTAAGCTGACTGCAGATAAATTAACTCCCTAATACCAGCTCATTATAGTTTTTTAAAGAAACAGAATAAGGTCGAATAAGCATTGTTACTCGAAAACTAATAGTATTTTTTTTTCCTTATTTGTGTTTGATGTTTTGACTAAGTCTAAATATCTTAACCACAGTAGATAAATATAGAATCATAACGTTACAAATCCATGTTTTTCATCAGCAGGAATAATTGTTGCTTTTGTACTATTAGGTCATAATGACTTATTTTCTTTAAATGATTGTGTTATTAGCACAATCATATTATTACTTAAGTTTACTATACATTTTAAATTTCATACAAATCTGCCTAAGCCAAAAAAAAAAAAAACTAGACGCATGCAGAAGTGAGAAACAAGTAAAAAAAAAAAAAAAATATATATATATATATATATACTGCTCAAAAAAATAAAGGGAACACTTAAACAACACAATATAACTCCAAGTAAATCAAACTTCTGTGAAATCAAACTGTCCACTTAGGAAGCAACACTGATTGACAATCAATTTCACCTGCTGTTGTGCAAATGGAACTTTGTACAGAACAAAGTATTCAATGAGAATATTTCTTTCATTCAGATCTAGGATGTGTTATTTGAGTGTTCCCTTTATTTTTTTGAGCAGTGTATATATATATATATATATATATATATATATAAATAAACCTATCTTTTAATTTACTGACAAGTCTTTTTAATCTGGGATTCAAATGAGAAATTCTCACTGATGATACTCAAGAAATGTAAACGTCCTGTCAGACGTTTACATTTCTCTATGGAGATCGAAGGTAGCAGAAATTTGTGGTAAATATGTAATCTATTGAAAACTGACTGCAAAATATGATGAATTATCCCAAAACACATTTATATTTAGGGGTAATGAGGAATCATCTTAATGTTAGAGATATTAGGGAAATGACACACTGGGTCAAATCAGGGAAGGAAAACAAAAACAGCATCACAGTATTGTTTGAAGTCTTAAGTCATACTGTATGTAATTTGGTTTCTATGCCAGCAGTTACTGTGCTGTTTCTTTTATGTTGTTTAATATTACATTACAAAGTTTTTGTTGATCAGTAATTACCCTCTCATTATTTCCCCTCTGTTTAGTTAGCCTTCCTCACATTCGGACAGTCTTGCATGCAGTGTCTTTTTGTCCATTGGTTTTCACAGTCCAGTTGTTTTTCAGAGAACTTAACAAGTGGACATGTTGGACCAAAGTGTTCTTTCCAAACTCTCAACGTCTGTGAACTGAAATGCGCTTTAAGAAAAGGACAGATGAATTCTAAATCCTATAAAGACTTAATCAGTTGTTTTTTCTCACCGTTTTAAATATGATTGTATTTCTAATTTATAGAAGGAGTGAAAATCATACTTTTTCCAAAAAGAAAGGTTGCTGTAAATGAATTCTTGTGCATAGTCTTTACTTTGGCCATGTTTAAATACTCTAATGAAATGACACACACGAAACGTCTCGGATACTAAAGATGTCAACATTTATTAGCATGCTTAAAAAAAACCCTAAGGTTTTAAAAATAAATTCTGCAAATGTTTTATGTGAGAAATGTTCGGGTCAACAGATTTTTTCTGGCTTGTACAAAACCTCAAAGCTTCCTTGAGGTTTCTGCTTCAGGTGCGCAAGAAGGCTAAAATCCATACTCTGTAGGAGTCTCACTGTGGGTGCGCACGCTTTAATGTGATGGGAAGTCAATGTTAACCTCCAGATTTTCAAATACAGTGTAAGTAACACCAGTAATATAAAAAAAAGTTTATATTTAAGCCATCAGTTTTCTTTCTTAAGAGCGCCAACTAGGGTTGACTCATCACAGTGGGCATTAAACTGAAATATTTCAAATAAAATGTTAGACAAGCATCTCCACCAAACTCGGAGTATTGACTTAAATCAGTTTTGGCTTTTTACATAAATTCAATACCAGATATAAGAGCTTTGTTAAACCGGAGCTTATTATTGTATTGTTAGTCACAGCTATTGACAGAGGGATAAAATGCTAATATTGTCCAGTTATTGATCCGCTCAGTCAGAAGTTAAAGTACGGAGAGGAGCATAATGGCACAGTTGTTGGTACATGCAAATAAAAATCTGAGTTAGGCTGGGGCAACTAGCTGCAATCTGATTGGATGGCTCAAATGGTGACAATAATGGTTTTATAACCTTTTGAGACACAATCACGAATAACACGGAACAAATCCACATCAAAACATACATAGAAATGAAAAATGTGTGACCTTATGTTACTGTTTATTTAAGTAACAACTTCATGAAAGATGAATATGTAACGGTGGTATTTGCTGAATAATTTTACACTTCTTAGCTAGAAACATGAAAAAAAAGCTAGCAAAGATGAGATTTAAATGTACCACTACGTTTTGTAATTATTTGAGGGATAAATTTTGCTAAATTTGTGTGGGATCACAATTATGAAAGCTAACATTAGTGTAGAAAAAATGGGTACAGAAACTGCAAAAACAACTCTATTGAAACAATGGACTGACCAATTAATAAAAATGAATAAAATAAAAGACCTTACCTGCACAAGTGAAGTCAGTGGGAACGCACACAGTTTTACAAGTGGGCAGCATGCAGGAACCCGAGAGAGAAACACAAAGACGAGTTGAACGTGTGTGGGTGTGAAAATGCTTAACACGACTTTAAGGGTTAGCTTGGATATTTTTTGAAGTGAGGTTTTATTATTGCTAGGTTCACTTACCAAGAGTACACCTCTGTCATCTCACAGACGGTGGAAGCTAGCAACCTGTACCCACTGCATCTGCCGAGTCTCAACAGCAGATTCGGTGAACCAGTTAACCATCCAGATAGTTTTTCAAACAACTTTGCGATCCGGAAAACAAAGGAACATGTTCCTCTGCAGAACTAACGCCAAATAAAAATTGTACAAATGTCTTCATGTCATTGGGATGCAACAGTATCAAAGTCAGATAAAATGGAGGCTATACAGTGTATCTGACTAGAAGTTAGCATTCACCATTCTGAGGACTTTTTTCAAATTTACAAACATTCACTTTGATATGTCATCTGTCTTCTTCAGAGAGAATTGTTACCAATAATAACTTTGCAAAAAAAAAAAATCTAAAATAACCATTTCCTATTTCAATGTAAGCATGGTTGTGTAGTTGCCCCACTAATGCCTGTTGATGCATATTTTACACAAATCAAGGAATTGTATTGGAATCACTTTACTGCAATCTAGTAGTCATAGTTGTGCCTCATTATTCCTAATTTTGATCATTTGCATTTGAAATGACAAAATTCATGAATTGTGTATGAAATACTTGGATTATGCTTGACACCAAAAACACAAGTAACATTGACTGAATTTAATCTGTCATGATGGACTTCTTTGGTTCTCATTGATGATTATTTTGGTCCATCAAACCACATTGGGATTTTCCCCTCCAATAGGCAACACTAGAGAGGCAAACAATTATTACAAGACAATATTTCTAATCAGTAGACTCTAGAGCTGCCCTTACTCTTTGTGCTCTGCATCGTGTCAACCTCTGATACACCGGACAACAGTATAAGCATCATCACATACATTTGCAGCATTTCTGCAAATACACTGCGCAGAGTAAAACACTATGGTGGGAGTAGAGTTCCCTTCTTTGGGTTTCGGTCCTCACTCAAGTGGAACAAGAGGACGACTCTAGGACCTTCTTTATGTTTAACGTCAGAGCAACTCATCTGCAATTCGGACGGGTGAGTTTTCTTAGGGAGGAAGTCTTCCACAGCACCGGAACCTTCTCCTGGGTTGGGATGTCCTCCAGATTCCCAAATGGCTCGTACATCCGGGGCTAACGGGACCTGGGTCTGCTTCCTTGTTTCCGTTCAATAAAGATGCCAGCTGCATCTTATCTCCTAGAGATGGGCTAGAAAAGGACGTGAAGGGATCACCATCATCTGGTGTGACAAATAAAAGGCGGATGGTCAAGGTCTGTTTGACCTGATTCTGTTCCTGTATTGTTCTATTGGGACTCGATCCTCCTTTCCATCTCTGCTCCTGACTTTAAGTTGCTTTTGTTTACCTCAGTAATTCCTTGTCTGGTGATTTATGGATTATTGGCGAGGCATCTCACCGTTTTGGTGGGGGAGGGTGTCGAAGCTTTAGATGGTCACACACTCAGTCATGGCATTGATCTCCTCTCCGTGGGGCTCACAGAGTGCATCCCCTACTGTAACCTCGAAACGACACCACAGAGCTCGTTGTGTCTCCGAAGCTACCCGTGTTTATGAATCCTAGTTCAAAGGACGTCCCTCGTTTCTCCTGATTAAAAAACGCAGCCTTTTCCGCTGAGATGGTACTTTCGTTCAAAAATCAATCACCTCTTTAGCGCTTGCTTTAATTGGCTCGTTATGCCTGCCATCGCAGCCCTATATTTATTTACAGCTTAAATAAATCTGAAGCAATACATGAAAACATAGCGGCATAGCATGCTACACATAAATTCTGCCGGCATTTCTTCAGCATAATATAACAGTAATGTATTCCTCAGACAAATGGGCAGTACGCGTAAGAATGGTGGCCCGTACAGCTGACAGCTACAGCAGGGGCAGATTCAAATAAATAATTTAAGCGCTGAGAAATCCTAAAGGTTACATCTTTTCTTAAATTAGGTTTTATTCACAGATGTGTAAAACCCATCACCATCAACGTGTCATTCTGCGTCAAATTAATGCACGAACGCACACGACGAGTTTCTCGCAGGTCAGCTTGAAGTCGTGTTTTGAAAAAGACGCGCTGTTCTTTTTCTTTTCTTTTTTTTTTAACCAAGCTTCTGTGGAGACAGGTTCATAATCCCCGTGTTGATGAAATTACGCTATAGAGTATCAGCTAAACCTAAAGCTCTAGGATTATGAGAACGAGAGAGATAAACAAGAAAGAGATTAAGCGAATGATGGAAGTCCGCTGACTTGACGGAGCTTTGCTTGGCAATTTTAATTTGATTTCCTTCAATAAAACAACAAAGTCTGCAAGGTCAGACGTCATGTACATTTAATGAGCTCTAAATCTTGAATCACATTGGGGCAAATCTCTCAACAAACACAGTTGTCGGGGTAATTACTTTTAGAACAAATGCGGACAAAAATAAAGACGGACATCCTTAGAAAACGCCACAGAAAAAGCAAATAGAGCCAAACCTCTGATTTTTACTATTACTTTTTGTAAGATTTCAAACATAACCCACTTTCCATAGATGATATGGAAAGTGGATTTAAATTGTATAGATTTCACTTGTTGGATTTATTGACAGCTCATGTAGTAATGTGGCTGTTTTAGATCAACACCATGCATTTTGAGGATCTTGGTTTGACTTTTATGCAAACAAAATCCAACAACAAGCATTGTTATCATAAACACCCGGTAGGGGTGTTATTTGACCCCACGATGCCTCTCTACGCGTATGGGCTCATCTTCATTTACTGCAGTAAGTTAAATATACTCGTTTGCCGCCTACGCCTCGTATAACGTACTGCACACGAGTTGATTTCATTTCTCTAATCAGACTTCGGTGCTTTCTTTATTTTGTTATCTGTAACTAACTATGTGAAAACTGAAAAGGTACAGGATGAAGAAGAAAGTAATCTCTCCAATTTTCTGTCAACACTGTTAAGAAATAGAGGAGGAGGTGACAGGGTGATTAGACATTAACAGATGGTTTGGGAAAATAGGCATCTGTTTAGATGTCAGATCTTAATAACTTAGCAGAAACTGCTACGGTAGATTTTATTTTACTTTTACTGTGGTGAAAGGTTAGAAAGAAAATTTAATTGGTCTTATTTGAAACAAGCAAGCAACAATTACACCTAATGCAGCCAAGGCGTGTTATGGACTATTAATTATGTTAAACATTTTTTTTAAACAGATTTATTCGGTAGAGACTTATGTAGAGACTTGGCCAAAAAATTAGAAAGAACAGCAACTAGAAAAGTCCTAAATTTAGTTTCAAGTGCTTCTTGGAAAATGTTTTGTTTTCTTCTGTTATTAACCTCGGATCTGTGTTACAGGTTCCTTTCAGGCTTTTCCTTCGCCTGCATTCAGACCCAAATGAATAAGAAAAGTTACATATTTCATAACTGACATCTACATGACATTGAAGGTGTGAATTGGATCTCTGAGACATTGTAGTCAAAAGATGGAAGTACCTTTTACCAAAGAGAGATGTAGGTGTTTTGACCAGGAAAATCAAATATTCACACTGATTGGTCTGGTTGCATTCATTAAAATGCATTTATATCCAATTAGGTGGTGTGATAATTTGGACAGCCAAAAAGAAAATGGCTGATGCATGTCTGTATAAATGCTTTGTACGTCACACAGACAACGGTTCTCTTTTGGTGCTCATTTTTGGTCCTCAATTTTGGATTATGTGTATTTATACGTTTGCCTGACTGGAACCTGGATTATTTATTTTTTCTTTAGGAAATGTGAAGAAGTGTGAGAGCGACAGTAACAGGAGCGCTGTATAGTAAGTAGCTCATGGATAACAGTAGCCAGAGGGAAGAAAAATTCAGAACTGCTCTGCTGGTTGCATAAGAAAAACTGAGGAGTATTCCTATTAGCAGTTTTTACAGACATGGATTACAAGATACCACATCCGTGCATAACTCTGGTTATGCTCTTGAATAGGTTGCTATGTGAAACAATGTTGAGAGTTTTTTAAAAAATTTAATACAGATTTGGGAACAAATCATAATTTTATCACAAGTATCTCTTGTAACAAACTGTGAACCATGAACAAAAAAACACTTGCATTGCGGCTGAAATAAAGAGTGGATCCAATTTCTTCCACAGTGACGCAAAAGATTCGCTGCTGTCGGTGCCAACGGCTGCAAAGAAGCAAAAAGAGACTAAATCCTTACTGGGGCAAATGCTACTTTCTCAGCACGGTAGCCGAGACTGTTATAGCTAATAATAAATAGCCCGTTTGTTGTGTTTATCAATTAGTAAATCCAACAGATGTTCAAACTCGGAACTGCTTTACAGTTTGCTTTGTTGTCATTGCCAGATCCCAGTTTCAGAGGTAAATGGAGCCCAGAATAAGCAGCTACCAGCTCTAGTTCTAGGTTACTGTCATTAGATTAATTTGACTTTTCATAGTCAGTTTAGTCGTTTGTTTTGGTTTAAGATTCCTCATTGCGCTTTGGTGTTATGTATTTTTATTAAGCTCTGTAGCTGTGGTTCTAGTGTATTTTGTTTGATTTTAAAAGCTCATATTTTCTATCCTGCTTGGGTTTTTACTGCTTTGGTGTCCTCTTCAATCCTTTTTTTTTTTTTTTTTTGGTGACAATTTCTCCTGTTGGCTCTTGTCTGATATATTTACTTTTCTGTTTTTGTTTTCCCATCTTCCCTACATGTTCTACCAGCCATTTCTCCCATTTCCGCAGTACAGCTGCAGTTATTTGCCTTCCCTCAAAGCTGCACTCAGTTTCTAATCTACAGCCTGATCCTTGTTCAGTAATCAACTCTCTTTGCATCAATATCTTTCATCCGGTCGGTTCTTCGTCAAACCGCCCCGTTACACCACCATCCTCTCTTGTCCGTTACTTCTTAGTTTTCAAGAGAACTTTTATTTCTTTTTTATTTTCCTGCTGCTTCCTTATATTTTGGCTTCTGCACATCACTATTATGGAACCAGGAAAAAAAAAATTTGCAAGAATTTGCCTTTTGTGTTGGTGGAGAAAAAATGCAAAATGTAGAAAGTGAAATCTGTTTTTAAGACGCCATACTCATCAAACAGACTAATATTTTTAGTGAAAGTGACACATAATCAATTAAAATATCAACAATCAAGAGGATACTTCCCTTTATTTAAGCAAAGGAGCTGAAAAAATACAACTAAAGAAAATCTGGACATTTAGAATCCTCAACTCCTGTTTTATGAACATGCAGAAATCTCGGCTGCGTTCTTTTTTTTTTGTTTCTCTCTTTGCTCTTCACAGATGCTGTTATTCTTTGTTGCTACATCTCTTTTCCTCTCTCTCTCCTCCGGTTCAGATCTGCGGCGCCCGCCGCAGCAGCGGATGTCACGCGGACATTCGTACGAAGAGAGAACTTCGTGGAACCCGAAGTGCTCTGCGGTAGCCGACCGTCAGATGCTGCTTCTCGACGAACTGGAGGCGGTGAGAGCAGCTTCTCATCTGTTGTGTCCCTCTGTGTCGTCTCTGTGTCTTCTTTTTCTGGGTGAATCTGATGTACTCCTGCACAATAGCACTTTCATCCTGCTCCACTTTGAAATTAAGTTAGGACGCAGACCCAGAATCTCAATGAGAGTTATGATTAAAAAAATCTCAGTACTTGTGGGGGGGGGGGGGGGGGGGGAAGAAAAATAAGTTGATGCTCCACAGTATTAAAAGGTTTTGTGTTGAAGTCCAAGTGTGGTCTGGAAAGGACTTTCTATAGCAAATTAGTTTTTTAAATATATGTTCATAATACTGTTTCACTTTTCATCAAGTTATTATGAGTTTGTCCGTCAGAAAGATCCTTTCAAAAATCTGAAAAGTTTCAGAGCAAGCAGTTTTTTCCCCCAAGGACAGTTGGATTGTGAAAATCTGTGTGTAGTTCCTGCTTCTTTGTTTTTTTTTGTTGTTTGTTTATTTTAAGGGAACCAAACAAAATGGCTGATATCCTAAAAAGAAAACACTTTGAGCACTTGCTAAATGAAAAGTAAATTATTATGCCAAGTCATGTCTTGCATTTGTTTCTTTTTTTTTTTCTTTAATGCAAAAGTGATAAAATTATCCCCACGGCTTAACGGCTCCATTTGATCTCTTATCTTGTGTACAATCTGCCTCTAGTTTCCGTTCTGTTGTATTTCTTGGTAGTTGGTAGCAAGTTTGGGCCAGCTACCAGTGTCAAGGTATAGTAAGGCGTTTGTAGTTTTAACACTATTAGCCTTTTAAAGGAGATGCCAGAGAAATTATTGAAGAGATCTGAGTATTTTCTGAACCACAGAGTAGCGATGTGTGCAGCACCCGCCACTTGGTGCTGCATGCTGCCAGGCTGCTGGGTGGAAGAAAGTCGCTGCTCCTGTCCCAAACTTACATGAAACACGAAATCAGCTATTTGAAACTTCATCCGATGGCTAAAAACAAGGATAGCCATCTGTCTTAATCAGATAAAATTGTTCTAAAACTGTAGTAGGAACAAAAAGGAGTTATCTCCCAACAGCACTGACATTATTGTGTATTTATCTATAAGTAGCAGAACACAAAGGGATCATTGTCAAATTGTGATTAAAACTAACATTTTTAATTCAACCAGAGGTTCATTGTTGGTAAATATCGGTGTGAGTGTGCGCATTATTTTAAATTATTTTATTTCAGTTTGGTTTGCCAGATCAATCTGCTCTGGTTTTGGTTTCACATCGCTGAGATGTTTCACGACTCTCTGATGTCTCGTTCTTTGTCGTTCACTGCCCTGAAATTCTCATTCGCTCCTCTCCTTTCTTTAATTAATCTGGAGACGTTTTCATCTTCTCCACTTATGGCCTGGAATCGTTCCACCTTCTAAATTATGAATCAGAATCAATTTATCTCTAATGACGAATGCCACCGTACAGTATCTGATATGTTGTTTTCTTTTTCTTTTTTTCCCCCCTCCTTCAATATTTCAAGCCTGGGAACGTAGAGTGCTCTAACACTTCAGATACATTATTACTCTGTCACCAAGTGTAAAAAAAAAATGAATAATGGATTAGAGGATGAATAATGGACTATAAAAATCTCATTATAATAAAGAAAAGCCACAAATTCCAATATCTGGTGGTGATATAGCCCTAAAGATCACTGACCTTTGTAGTTCGTACAGGTCCTTGTAAGGGTTATTTATCTCCTTTTGATCTTTTATTCATATTAGAACCCTACTCAAAGTTAAGGTTTGCTTAAAGTTCATCCCCACTCCTACGCGCCAAGAAATCTAAAAGAAAATGAAGCTTGAATTTCTATTTTTTTTCTCCTAAATATCTAAAAATTGTGCATTCGTATTCAGATACTACCTTGCATGAACTCCAGTGAACCTCCCACAGAAGTCACCTAATGAGTAGATAAAAATCCTCCTGTGTGCAATTTAATTTCACTAGAAATGGAGACCTTTTGTGAAGACTTAAGAGGTTTTCTTTTTTTTTTAGAGAACAGCAAAAAAAAAAAAAAAAAAAAAAAAAAAAAAAAAGACCAACGCACACGACAGGAAAAGTCATGGGAGAAAGTTGTGGAGGAGTTAAAGCAGAACGAGGTTATAAAAAACAATATCCCAGAGTTTGAACGTCTCATGGAGTGCCTTTGAATCCATCTTCCAAAAACTGAAACAGTGCGGCACAACTGCGAACAAAAAAAAAAAAACAACAACCTAAAAACAATGGACGCCCACCTGAACTAATAAGGCAAGCAAGGAGAGTCAACTAGCCTGTTAAACTGTTAGAGGTGCACACCACAAATCGTCCAGGAAAAAAACGGCATTGTTAAAAGAAAACCCACATAAGTTCAGTTTAAAGTTTCCCACAAGTCATGTAGACGGGGAAGGTTCTCTGCTCTCAGGAGACCAAAACTAAAGAGAACTACATGTGAAACGCTACAAATGGCAGAAAGCTAACACGCTAAGGCTATGTTTACACAATATGTACAGTAAGTTAGACCCAAACACGCTCGTTTTCTTGCCCGTACAAGATGTGTAATGTTTCATTTGTTGTTCTATGTGTTCTGCGTGTTCTATGACTTTGTGGTTTTTTTGTGTTTTTATGACGTGAAGCACTTTGAAATGCCTTGTTGCTGAAGCGTGCTATAGAAATGAAATTTGATTTGATGTACATCCAACGTTTTCCAGCCTAAACATCCCAATTCTTCTTTTTAACCCCCAACAAAATCCAGTCTGTGACACTTCCACATGGGCTGCTAATTCGGATACGCATCCGATTGTTTTCAAAGCGTCCCCCGGTCTGAACGGTCATGTCGCAACTTTATCCGGCTTTTCTGTCATTGATGCGAGACATGCATCAGAGCACCGCACCAGAAGAAAAAGCCAGTTGAGGTAAATCAGGATGTAAACAATGGCTAAAAATTACAATGAGAAATTTATGAAAGAAGTCTGTCGCTGAAGTGCAAACCACTCCTAGCTCTGACTACACATCCAAACAGTATTGACTGCAATTTTCTTTTCAGAAATTGCAGTCAATACTCCACAAAAGGCCGTTGCTTACTTTCGATTAGCTTCCTTAAAGTTGCTATGATCTTGTGACGATACTGTTGGATAAACTTTTAAATTGATCCACAAATCTATTATTACTCTTCTTCCGCGCACGTGGGTCACATGGAAGTCTCACTGCTGTCGGGTTTAATTGGCAGCATGAAAAAATTGGTAGCAAAAAAAAAAAAAAGTCAGAATTGAGCATCGAGACCTGCTGTGCGAGCGTAGCCTCAACCCTGAACACGCTTTGAAAACGAACGTTCACAGATTCTCTCCATTCAATAAGACGGAACTAGAGCTGAGGGTTTTTTTTTCCCTAGATGTGCAAAACTGGTGATGCCACGGTCTGCTTCTGTGAGTTGTAGATCATTTAGACATCTAAGTAAAGAAACTTCGGAGAAACAACACAGGCACCTTTAGTCTCCCGATGCATAAAGAGAGTCGCAGAGAGGATCAGACGGAGATGATGATGACCCGACAGTCGTATCGGAGGATGTGAGAAAACGAGGCGGACAGGGCGCCGCGGTGAGCCTAGAGGTGTGAGCGTGTTAGATAAGCCATTATCGCCACCAGAGAAGGACACCGGGCCGTTGTTTCATCACAGCCCTTTTCTTTTCCCTTTTGTGTTTTCAATCATCTTCAATGCGAGCTACGGGAAGAGAAAAGTCTGACACAGATTGATGCGCTGCTAGTGTCTGCTCTGCTCAGAACAACAGACACTCATTCATCAGAGTTACAACAGCTATTGTGAGGCGTCGACCCAATACGGCGTCCAACACAGTGGACAGAATCACCACAGCAACGGCGATAAGACCCTTAGTAGCTGTTGTTTGTGCAATGTAGGACTTGTTGTCTTTGGTGGTACTTCTGTCAATTTTGTGATATTGGTTTAGCTGACTTAAGATGACTGATCATGTTTTTTTGTTTGTTTGTTTGTTGTTGTTTTTTTTTGCAGGGGAGGCGCATTGCGTCAGCCAGGGCCCATCTCCTGCGACGCACCATCAGCGTTCCAGTGGAAACTCAGTTTCCACAGTTCCACAGCCAGCTTTCCACAGAGAGCGGTAAGCAGCCCAAAGCTCCCCGCTGCTAACGCCGAGCTCTGGCAAGTTTTTTTCTTTTCCTTTTTCTTTTTTTTTTTTTTGGACAGAATTTCACTGGCTTCACAGGCAATTTCATCTGCGACTGTCAGCAAAGATGTTTGATTCACTGAAATCGGAAGTTTTCACGCATTTGAGTCAGACTTGAGCCGAGTGGAGTCGGTGAGGTAAACTTCCCTCCAGGGAAGGAGGAAGGTTTTGCTTCCCAGCTCAACGAGGGGATTTGTGTGGTGTTTTGTTTCTACCACTTATCCACTAGATGGAGAGCTTGCTGCTTTGCACTGTTGCTCTGCACTCGTCACACTTCAACACTCAAAAATAGATGTAAAAGTTTTTTCGTTGGCATGCAGTCTTTAGGCCTAAGTGTATAAACTTGATCCAAATAGAGAATCTTAATTAAAGCTCAGGGTTGACAATCAACACGTAAAGTCAGATTTGGAAAGAAGGTGGTGCTAATTGGCATGCAACCTATCGAGGTGTTTTGGTAATCAGGTGTTTATTTATTTTTTCTTATATGAGTCACATGTCAGACTTCTGGGCAAGAAAACAAGGATGCAAGTTTATGGCCTGTTTGACTTTCTATCCCGTTTTTTTGGGGGTTTTTTTGTTCTCCGTATCTCGGCCGCTATATAGCTAACTTGTTAAATTACAGAGTCAGTAGATTTCTGGACAAATATTGGATGGAGCAGCACCTTTACGCTTGTGGCTCGTAAAGGACAAGAAGCACACATCATGGTTTTAAAATGGGGCTAAGGTTTTGTGTCTGTGTGACTCGATGCACAAACTCTTAATTAATATTAGACATTATTGAAGTGAAGTAATTTGAAAGTAAATACATGTAAAAAAAAAGCTGGTTTGTTTAAAGTTGAGTGGAAGGAAAAGGTGTAATTTCTGTTATAGTTTGCATGTCATCTTACTTGGATAACCATATATATATATATATATATATATATATATATATATATATATATATATATAAATACTTGGTATGATTTTGTGTTTTTGCACTGATCTCTCACAGCTTTTATACCTTTTAGAAAATTAAGATTAGTTTAAACCTAAATCTGCCCGGGGGTATGACTATTTTGGGGCTTAACTGCATATATTACTCGTCTGTCTCAAGCATCTCAACTGCAAACACGTGTTTCATGCGTGCGCGTGCGTTTGTGTGTTCCGGTTCTTCACCCTGCAAAACCATAAACAATATTTGTAATTTAGTCGGCGTGCGTCCCACCTGCTCAGGCTTCCCGTTCAAAACGAGCAGCGTAAGAAAGGAAAACTACACGCCCATGAAGAGGTTTCAAACAAATTAGAGCGCGCTTTCATCTCGTTTGATCTCACCTGTCGCCTCCGTTCTTTTGAACTCGTCAAGGTTTTGATGGGAACACGCATTCATTTTATGAAAATAGCAGAGCGCTAAGTATTTGCTACAACTTGTTCTATTGGTCACACGTTGCACGTCTTTCCCGGTTTTTAATTTGCGGTGAGCTGCCGTGATTTATAAAGGATTAAACAGAGATATGCTTTTAAAGGATTTCATCTTGCAGCCCAAATGCTTCCTTTTATGTGTCTTTAATTCCTGCTTGTAATCCTTCTCCCAGAGCGCAAAATGACTATTAGCTCTGAAAAAGGGTGGCATACAAGGATGTGAAAATGTACACGCCAGCTTAATTTTACCAGTACCATAATAAAGAATAGCATTTAAACTTATGCTGTTTTGAAAATTTGAAAAGTCCCTGAAGATTTTGTCATTTAATTTGATTTTGAGTATTGAGTGATGCACCAGTGAAAAACCTGTAGCTATAATCAAACTATGCTAGCATGTTTTTTTAGTTAGTTTATTTTTTAATGATTGGATATGAATTTTAATACTACTCAAAAATTCATATAATGTAAATATGCAATAAACCTGTAAAAGGCTCACTTTTTGTCTGAAATGTTACTTAAAACAATTTAATTTCTGCTTAGGAAAATAGGAAGTGGATGTTAATGAAACTTTGTTACTCAGCGTTTTGAATAATTGTTGCTCAGTTTGAATTTCAGACATGTAGTCAGGTTTCCTCCTGATGTGAAAAGTTGAATGGAGCACCGTAGACCCAAAGATCTTCAGAAAGAAGATTATTGCAGCTCACGAGTCTGGTAACATATTAAAAATGTTCTGAAATAATTTGAAATCACCATATAAAATAGAGTTTGTGATTGGAGGAATAATTAAAACAGCTCCCAACATGTCAAGTTCCTACCGTCAAAACAAGTTCATCATGACATCAGACCGCAAGATGCAGAATACACCAATAAATCCATCAAGGACAAAGAACGTTTGAAATTAGCAAAACATATTACGAAAGAATGTGGTGTTCTCTTTCCCCATGGCCATCTGAGTCCTCAGATTTGAATGAGCCTACAACTTCAAGAGAAGTGCTCCTTAAGAAAACACAATTTTGGCTTCATCCACATGTATGTTTTGTTTCCCACGAGGATTGTAGTAAACTGCTAACTGCACTTCCGGTGGTCCTTAAAGGAGCAATATGACGTATTTTACCAAGCACATAGTGCCATTTCATAGCACAATCAAGTAACTGTTACCCTCAGTTGTTAAAAAAAGCTCTATATATCAAGTATAATTTAAAAGAAATGTGATTTTGTAATTTTACACATTGAAATTGGGCCACTGTCTCTTTAAAAACTCCTGCTCTTTCTGAAACTCCGCCTTCAGAAAGTGATCACATCCCTCCTTGATAAAGTTTTCACCAACTTTGCACTGAGAAGTAGCTCCTATAACGAGCTCAGCAGATGCACAGGTCCACCAGGTGTTTGCTAATTGCTGCTGGCTAGTCTGAAGGAGCTGAGTGGGGCAGTCGTGGGGCAGCGCTGCTGTGTGAGTCGGAGGCCTGGAAAACACAACTCCAAGGAGGAGCTGTGTCTCGAAGGCGGGGCTAGGTCCACCCAGGCGTTTCGCACAGCTGAACGGTTGCCACGGGAGATTAAAAGATCTCTTAAACGTGCATGAAAGAATCAAAGGAATGTTTCTGATGCCATGATGTAAAGCTCAAATTCAATTTTACACAATACCGCCTCTTTAATGGTTACGGAAACTACACTAAAATCTCCCTATTATTCAAAAAGAAAGTGGAAAAGTCTGATCGGAGAGGCGACATTTAGCGCAGCTGCAATTCCCTCCACCCAGATTTCTCTTGCTCCATGTGGAAACTGCCCCTCAGTCTCCTCCCTCCTGTTCCAGGCTCTGCTATGCTCTCGCTGCCTTGCTCTCCACAGAGGGGCTCAGTCAGACAGATGTAACACAGCAGCAGAAGCTGGAGCCGAGCTGAGCTGGCAGGCGGCTGGGGCCCAGACCAGTGCCAGTAGCTCTTATTGGAAAACCGCAACAGGACTAAAGTCGGCAGCGGAAGGACGATACATCATCCTACCTGTATCTGTTGAAGATCAGTTGGCGAGAGTTTCTTTTTTTTTTTTTTTTTTTTGTGTCTTAGTCAGGATGTGGGAGTGTTGATCTGAGCGCTCATCGTCACCCTGCGAGTTCACCATGGAGCCTGACACGAGCACCAATCAAGAAGCACCGAATGGTAAGAAAGGAGAAAAGAGAAGATGAGAACACTTGAAAGGGAGAGCAGAGAAATAAAAAGTTTTTGAGCATGAGAGTTAGTTGGGTCACGTGTTTTTCCAGTTAGCCTATTTTTATTGCCAGGCTGTTGCCTTGGCCCTCTGTGGTCATCATGAATAGGACTTTAGAGCAGGGGGGGGGGGGGGTGAAGAGGTTAAAAGGGGGGTTACATGACAATACAATGAAATCACAGTGGAAGTATTCAACTTCAGCAGTCGTCTACTCCGTTTCGTTTCTGCAGCTAGAAAGTGCAGAAGTGTGAGAAAAGTGCGTGTGGGATTAGGAGCTCTCTGGTTTCTGATTGCGCTCGAGCCGTTCCCGGCATGAGCCTCGTAAAAACACTGGAAGCGCTCCTCTCCTCTTTCGAGAACAGAATAATTAGCATATGCGAGGGCCGTGGGTGTGGGATTCCTGCTCCAACGTGGCACGATAATTTGGCGGTCGTGCGAATCCGTAGGTTCGCGGTCACCGCCGTGTCAGAAGTACGTGGGGTGTTTGTGTGCTTCGAGAAATACCCAAGAGCAGCACGAAAGAATGAAAAGTGGGATTTGGATAAAGTGGGGAGGAGAGATAGAAAGACGGAGAAAGAGAGCGAGAGAGAGAGAGTTATGTACACAAATAAATCCAGGGGGATCTGGACTCCGCTGTTAGCCGGTCGCTCTTTTTCCCTTTCTCGTCTTCCACCGCTCTGAATGTTAGCGCTTAAACTTGACAGTTAAAACGCAGAAAGAAAAAAGAAGAAGAAGAAGAAGCAAAAAGACACTTATTAACTGGACCAGAAAAGATGTTTTGCCTTCATGGCCGACGGGAAGGACTCTGCTGTGCTGCTGATGAAGAATGCAGTTTAGAGAATGAGTCAACAGAGAGCATATTTCCAGGAGGCCATAGTTTCTCTCTGCCAGCGTCTAAGCCACATTGTTTTATGTGCTGGGCCGTCTGCCATGGTAGAGAAGAAGTCCCAGAGAAAAGAGGGAGGTGGGATAGCTGCAGAATAACAGGGTTTTTATCCGTCCTTTGAGATAAGAGACCTCTCCAAACAGTCAAAGTCAGATAAGTAAGAACCCACTTTTCCACACCTGTAGGCATCAAGGATCCCTGAAAGAAAATGACACGCATCTAATGTCTATCATTTGGACATGGGATTTTGGAGTTAATGTAATAGATCTGCACAAAGGAACTGACAAGCTGGGCAGGGAAAATGTGGTGGTGGCTGCATCATGCTGCGGGGATTTCACACTTCATCCGGGACAGTCGGAATGTGGACAGAGGCCAACTCGGAGCAAACTTGGACGAAAACGGGACAATGATTCTAATCATACAGCCAGTGGAAATGATCGTCAAGAGTCACGTCAGAGTGATCTTGTTAAAAGTCGAGACTAAATCCAGTTGGGACGCAAAAAAAAACCCCCAAAACGCTTTCCATTCACTCTGAGCTTTAATTGTTCTGAAGAAACAAAAGATCGAGCGATTGCTTCAGTCTCTAGAAAGTTTTGGAGCTGTGGGTTGTTTACCTAAATATATCTAGAAACTAAAGCAAAAATTTTCAAAGCGATTTAATTTTCCTTTCATTTTAAAATGAAATTTATTAATTTATTTTTTGCATCAAAAAGATAAAATGTAAAAAAAAAAAAAAAAAAAGTCAATGGGGCATGAATACTTTAACAAGGTAATCTAAATGGAGATGGGTTGGCCAGAATTTGATATCATTCGATCACGTCCTCCGGGTTCACCGTTTCTCAAACGGGTATCAATTTTCGCTCTTTCTCTCTCTCACACTTTCTCGCACCACTGCTGCTGTTCGCAACAAACAACCCTGGATTTATCTTTCCGTGTGCATTTTGTTGTCTTATATTACGTATTGCCTTGCACATTTCCCCCCACCCTCCATGCAAAGTAGATGAATTTAGCTGACTGTTTTAGCAACGAACTGTGACTGCATCCATTTCCTGCTTCTGTCAGAAGATTGTGCTGATGCTGGGCATCTTTTGTCACTTAATAGAAACTGCATTACCAAGCTAATTCAGAAGTTTTCTCAAACAAAGTACTGAAAATAGAACATAGATTAAAACATGAGTTAGGATTTGATGCCGGTAACTTGTGTTAGCGGGCAGCATGTTTACTGCCTCTCCTTTTTAGAAACACAGAGAATCGATAATGCAAAGTGTTTTTCCATTTTTGCATTGGTCAAATTGGGTGGGTAACATGTCTGGACTTTCAGTCCTCCAATCTACCGTCAAGGCGCTTCTTCATCTTCTTCTTCTTCTTCTTCTTCGTCTTACCAGATGCTGTGAGCTGCAGTATTTGCTGGATGCGGTTTGATTTTGAAAGGAAATGCATTGGAGAGGTTTTTTAAAATTCCCTCGTTAATACGTAAGGCAACATGGAGTATTTCATCAAAATGCGCATTTTTAACAAATTATGTGGAACTGATAATGAAAACTGATAAAAAAAAATTTTCCACATAAATGGCCGACTTAAAAAGGGGGCAAAGAGCTTCTGCACATCCAAGTTTTATGGAGCTAGTTAAAGTTGAGGAAGCTAAAAACTAAATGCTACCTCCCCTTACTTTCGGCTTACTTTGCGAGAACACCGAGTCCTTGATATATTGAAGGGTGTTGACGGTTTATATCTGACAATTAAGACTTATTTAGGAACTTAAAATGCTTCGTATACCACTCGATCATTGCCAGTGTAGTCATTTGGAAACCTTTTTGGAAATGTTGATTCACATGCTGCTCTGAAATCTGAACTAGTGTGAGCGTCCAGAGAATTAGCCCGGGCCTTTGCCATCCAATGCAATTCCGCTTGATTCTCATCTCCCTTCACTGCCACGTCTGAGCTTTCTTCCACTGAAGTGGATTTCTCCGGTTGAATTTGAACCGGGCCAATCAGCGAACAGAACAGGTTGTGAACGACGACGTCACTTTTCGGCTCTGTTTTAGAATTACAGTCCGCCTGTGGGTTTTCAGTGGCAGCAGAGGAAGTCGGCGAAGCCTTTCAGTCCGTGTTGGCAACGCTTCCAAATATTGAGTTGACGTTTTGTTTGGGTCGGCACTTCTCTCTTCGCGTCGGAGGGCAGTTGTTTACAGCACAGGCTAGTCCCGGTAAGTTTCATCATGTCAAACTGGTGCGTCGCACACGTCATGGGCGAATGTTGATGAATGGGTCAAATCTAAAACTTCCAGGAAGCAATTGCTTTTACCAAGCTGCCAGAGAATATAAACCTGGCGAACTTTATGCGTGATTTTTCTTTACTATGATTCATCCTATGAAATGTCACAAAGTAGAACTTGTCTGCCAGGGAAGATTTGAAAGAAAGTGAAGAGAGGCCATACAGAGAAGCTGTATTTTCAGGTCTGACATATAAAAATTACATAGGAAACCATGTGAGCATTTCGTCAAGGCATCCTTTGAGGACTTTATATTAAACTCACGATTTCAGCCAGGGATACAGAATACAGTGGTGGAAGACTAGAGATTCTGAAGAGACGTGAAACGGCCACATTTCCAGCAGTTGAAACAGGAGTTGCTTGTGTTGTCCTTTTGAATTTTAATTGTTAAAAAAAATGTGAAGTCACTGTAAGAGTCTTAAACTTACGACTGAATGTCAGAAGGGGCAAGTGGGGGAGTGGTTGGCCATCAGAAAATAATACGTCTTTCTAGCTTGTGTTTTTAGCATCATTGTAGTTTTTTCATCCCTTTTTAAAACCAGAAAGACAGATTTTTTTTTTTTCTTTCTTTTTTACATCAAGGTACAAGATACATTTTATTTAAGTGGGTGTGCAAGCCAGAGATTTGAGCACAGAAATCTACAACATTGAAAAACTGGAGAATGTCGTGTTGTCTTCCTGACAACACCGAGCTGACGCAGTTAACCAAAATGCAACACAACGGTGGGAGCATCATGCTTTGTGGGTTCTTTCCTTTAGCAGGCAGGGGGGGAGGGGATGGTCAAAATCCAGATCTAAATTGATCTGAAAATCATATTGAAAAACTTGAAGATTTCTAATCATAATTGAATTTATTTAATTTCCCTTTCCCATCAATGTAGGAGTTTTTTTTTATTGAATATTTATTCTACATCCAATCGCATAATCTCTAGATTTCCAACGCTGATAGAGATAAATATGTATTAATAGCAAACATTTCACATAGGGGTTTGAATGCTTCTTCAGTGTACTTCTGCAAAGACTTTCACTTTTGTGTAATATCTTTACAACAGAAGAATAGTTGAATAATCTGTTTCAGTTTTGTTTTCCTACATCCGGTCAAAAAAATGTCCCAGACTGATTCTGATACATTTGTAACATCAGCTTCAGTATCCATAATTATCAGAATAGTCCACAAAGGGAACTCTAGTACCAAACTGTTTTTCTGCAGGATATGCTGAAAACCTCACAACGCATTTCTTTCTTTTTTTCTCTCTCTCTCTTTTATTTTTTTGTTAACAAGCAGAACTCCTTTTGTTTGGAATCAAAGTGAGAACATCTTACAGAAACCTGCAGAGATGTGAGGATGTTTCAGAAAGAGAAAAGGACCAAGGAGGGGGAAAAAGAAAAGTTCCACACCGCGGCCCTCATTGTCATGTAAATAGGTCTGCCTGTGTGTGGTTTTTTTTCTTGTTTTTGTCCTAGATGAGAAAGGTGGAAGGCTTGCTGAAGTAGCAAAGCAGAAGACAGGTGGACATATTTGGTGTGACTGTGTATTTTAGCTTGTCAAAGATTCTATTCAGCTGGAGAAGTGAGCCAGCTGGGATACTTGAAGCACTATTATTGGAGACAAGGGGGCCTTTCTCCTCTTTTTTTTTTCAATTTCTTTTTTCAATTTCTTGTTTGAAGTGTTTCTCGCTACACTTTAAAAGAACTCCCAGATGTCGTCAACATGAAACTATGGTCTTGTGCTTAAGACTGCTGTGGGGCTTTGTCACAAAGAATACTCAGTTTTCGGGATAAAGGATTTCTTCTTGGTTGTGTTGTCATGTGGTAAAACTGTTGGGTGGCACGCTCGGCATATATTTAGTAACCGTGCTGTCAGTGTAGAAGTTGTAATCTATTTTACACCAGGCTTTACAGGCAGTTCATCCCAGTTAAAAAGAGCCATTTCTCTCTCTCTCTATCTCTCTCTATCTCTCTGTGTGAGGGCAACAGTCTGCACAGATGTTTTCTAAATGAAAATTATATATGTTTAGACTCTTTCCAGTTGCAACCGCGTTCGTGTGCCTCAAACTACAGGATGTGCATGCATGTTTGTGTATAAACTTCATTTTTCACTTAATTTTCTTGGCTTGCCCTAAAAGGTTAAAGAGAAGGCCTGAACAGTATATATATATATATATATATATATATATATATTTTAAAGTGAGACACTAGGTTGCACACATTTCACTTATTGCACAAGTGAAATGTATGCGAGGCAGAGTTTGTGCATCTGCAGTCAACGGAAGATTTACTCTTAAAGTAACGCTACTGAGATGATCAAGTTTGCCCACAATATATTAAATATTGCTTACTGGAAAATCTGCTTATGATTGTGTATTTTTATGTAAATTCCAGCCGGGGGAAACGGCAACATATTCTCCATGAGCAGCAGCACTCTGTGTGATATGCAAAATGCCTTAAATGAATACCATCTGAAAGCTGGTGGCAATTTTCATGACGTAAAAGGAAAAAGGAGGGAAAAGTGAAAACTAGAATTAATTTTTTTTGCAGAATTCATGTGATAACTTTGCAGTTGAGTCCAAATGTACAGTACAGACCAAAAGTTTGGACACACCTTTTAATTCAATGAGTTTCCTTTATTTTCATGACTATTGATATTGTAGATTCACACTGAAGGCATCAAAACACATGTGGAAATATGCACTAAACAAAAAAGTGTAAAACAACTGAAAATAGCCCTTATATTCTAGTTTCTTCAAAGTAGCAACCTTTTGTTGTGATTACTGCTTTGCACACACTCTGCATTTTCTTGATGAGCTTCAAGAGGTCGTCACCTGAAATGGTTTTCACTTCATAGGTCAACCTGCCCTGTCAGGTTAATAAGTGGGATTTCTTGCCTTATAAATAGTCATGAAAATAAAGAAAACCCATTGAATTAGAAGGTGTGTCCAAACTTTTGGTCTGTACTGTAGCTCTAATTGCGGCTTTTTATCTTCAAATAAGTATTTCAGAGGGATGAATCTTTTCGTAGTCTTTTTACAATCGGCAGCGGTTTACAAAAACCATTTGTTACTGATTCAATAACCATAGTTGTATTTAATTTTATCAAGAAGAATTTTGAGTCTGGCACGTAATCGCTTTACTTCAAAAATATGGACATGATGCTTCACAGCTTCTGTCACAAATTTAGTGCTGAAAGCCGAGTTCCTGGATTTTCACTATTAGTTTTAATCCTTACGCTGGTGCAGGAAAAAAAAAACCCATCAGCATGTTTATCAGGTCACCATCTTGCCACCAAGTACTTTAATCTTTTTCAGTGGATTGGGTGGAGATATTTGTGACTTCGGTCACAAGGAATTATGCACGCAAAATTGAAAATGTCTGTTTGCGGTGGCCGCTGAGAGATGAGCACGCTGAGGCACGGAAGGTCGTGATGGTCATGGGAACGCCGAGGCTACGGCGATGCTATGTTAGCAACCAGATGAGCTTTGTTCTTCCATCATCTTCATCAGAAATAGTGGGTTTCTCTTTGATAGCTGTTCAGTTCCTGTGCTACGGTTGTCGGAAATCTGCCGCATGACATTTAAAAAAAAAAAAAGAAAATCAGACTTTGTTTTAGGTCCCCAGCAAGCAGCACAGACACATCACAGATCCACCAGAAAGCAATGCATTAACTGTCTGAGTCCTACTGTGCCGGTGTGACATTTTATTTGACTTTGTCTATGAGGAGCGACTTCCATGTCTTTCTGACTGAAATGAGTGACAATGGTGTAATCATTGATAAAGTGTACACTCATGAGGAGTTTGTAGGCTTTATGGAACTTAAAGTTGGAATGACATGTCTTTATTTTTTTTTTTTCCAACGCAGTATATTTGCCCACATGAGACATTACAAGCTGCTGGTTTGAGTAAAGTTTTGGCATACCAAAGTTGAGTGGTCTAAATTAATATATTATAGTCACTTTAAGAGAATAAAAGAACCTAGAAGCAGATGGCTAATAATTATGATGCTGTAACTTTCTTACAGTCTGGTAAAAAAAATTAATTAAATGATTCCTGTTTTGCTCTCTCTGTCTCTGCACATGTTCGTCTTCAAAGCTGGGACTGGATTTCTTAAAGTGATAGTTTGGGTTTTTTGAAGCGAGATTCTGTGAAGTAAATATCCGTAATAGATTCCTTACCTCTAATACGCATATTTAATTTCTTTCTAAAATTTTAAAACCATGAAGGAATCCTCATTGGATATCAACAATCTTCATCAAAGGCGTAGAAAGTGCATCAGTTGACCACATTTGAGGAATTGTACAAATTTCCATGAATATGAAAACGAATTCAAATGTTACATTAAATTGAAAATGTTGTGTAATGCAAAGTAGTTTCTTAAAAAAAAAAAAGAAAGTAGTTTTGCCTTCATTTAAATTTTTGTAATAAACAAGACCACAAAATTCCAGTGAATTTGACCAAAAACAAATTTGGCACAGCCACCTATTACACTTTACCAAGTACAGCAAGCAGTTTTGAAGAAATATTGGCCTAAATTCTGCTTTTGCAACTGAGAATACAGAAAACCAAGAAAGAAAAGGAAAGCAATCAGCTCGGTACCTTTAGGATTTTGTACGGTTTACCTCTAAGAAGGCAAATATAGAACAGTATTTGTAACATTTAGATCTACCCTCACTTCCAGATCCCTTTTTTACACAAAAATCTTTTTGTCAAACTTTGTAGATCTAAGTTAAATAAGGTATTCTGCAAACCCTTTAAGACTAAGCATCATTAAATTTTCCTATAAATGTTTGCTTTCTTATAAACAGAAAATAAGATAATACATTATCATATTATTTGCTTTTTAGGACCAAATATAGTTCCTAGTTTCAAGCGTTTGTTGGAGATGACAAGACAACTCTCAAATTCTTGAAATTTTGCTATAGCTGAACTGGTTTTTGAACTTCTGCTGTTCTTCTCAACACTCGTCACAATAATTAGCACCCCTGGTAAATGATGTATTAATATCCCTTCAATACAGAAAGTAACGTGTGATTTCGTTGAAAAGGATGTTTAATATTTCTGTGAGGGTTATTTTCTAACGACACTCTTGATCTGACAAATGAGACTCATCAGTTCTAATTTACTGAATTATGAGAAGATCCAGCTTCCGATCAGCTATCTAGTATTATGTTCCAAAATAAAACCATATATCAAATATTTTTACCCAATAATATCTCCAAAGCATACTTCACTTCATGTCGTCTACGGGATTAGATGTCAACTTCTATAATCTGGTGCTCTGGGCTGAAAAAGTGATTTCTATATTTTAGGGTTCAGGAAATCTTCTATTTAAGTGATGAGGGAGTGCACAGTGCATGTAAAGGGGCGTGGCCTCAAGTAAGCAGTGTTCTGTGTTCATGTTGTCATGAAATAGTACAGATTCACTCAAGTGTACTTTCATGAAATCTGGTCGCTTTAGTCAAAATTACCCAGAAATATATGTTTTTCAACCTTTAGTGTTTAAAAAAAAATCCTGATTTATTCCCATCTGTTTCTATAAATTTCTGTCAGTTTCAATGGAAAGTTTTCAGATTTTATTATATGGTATTCATCAGAATACCACATAACTGTGATGACAAACCAGGCCAGACGAGGTTTTCTTGCTACCACACACTCAAAAAAGTAAAAAAAATAAATCAAATCTATACTTTGGTTGCCATCTTTTGCGACTAGCACTGTATCATCAGTAAACTTTAGATTTGCTTATTTATTATTTATTGACGTCTTCTGACGACACGTGAAAAGTGTTTAAGATCCGCATTGGTTGCCGACACGTGAAAAGTTTATTAAACACTTAAAACTAGTTTGGTGATGGGGTTTGGGGGTGGAGAGGTGAGAGGGGTTGGAGGGGATATAAATAACGCTGCAGAGGCAGAGTTAAGCAGTAACCTCAGGGAGCTGTCTTGTGGCCAGCGGCGGCGGTGGCACAGCTCCATTTGGCCCCATTTGTTAGAAAGCCTCCCTGATGGGAGACCGTCAGTCACTGTGAAGACCCGCTGTGGAGGGAAGCAAAAACAGAAGAGACGTAAAAAGACAAAAAAAAAAAAGAAGCATCTGTTACAACACAATATCTTGCTCTAAAAACTGGAATCCACATGGGTCTTCTGGTGGAGATGTTGTAGATACTAAACATGTTTACATGGTAACCTAACGTGTGCGTGCATTTAGCGGTTTCTGTCCACGTTGTTCAGTGGCGAACAACACAGCAGCGGGCTCGTTCGCCACCGTTCGTGTTGCGGCAGTGATTTTCGTGTCCCTGTAAATCTTCCTTTAATTTGCTCTTCTCACACTGAGCGGCGAAAACCAGGAAGCTGAGGGTGGCTAATCGTATTCTAATAAGTAGGAGGCAAGAACCAGAAGAAAATCAGATTTTAATCAGTGTTTTGTTTACCCTTCCGTCTTGTTTGTGTGGCTTATCCAGTCACAGATCTGCCATAATCCTCTGGTATTTATTTCACCGCCAGAGTTGGTGGGAAAATACAGTAATCTGAGCCTGAAATTAGGGCTTTGTGGAAGTAGCAACATAAAACACAAGATGGAGTGCTGCTTAGAAAAGAACTTGGTTGGTTGTACGAGTTGTATTTGGACAGAAGCTTTTAAATTGAATATTAAAACCAGGTTTCCCTGGCAACATATGAACAGTTTGACGGACAAATGCAACTTCCTGGATCAAACGTAAATATACTTGAAAGAAAAGAAGTTTTTGGAAAATGTTACTCACGTAAAATCAATGCAGATTAAAATTCTTAAAATAATTCTACACGTGGCATATTTGTATTCAACCAAGAAGGTTGTTTCTTTTGGTAAATGAGGCTGTCATCACTAAACAATGATAAAACAGTGTAGCCAATTCAAGTCATGTCACTTTATTTACAAAGAACCACCAGTTTAGGCTACTTTTAATTTATAAAAGCATCAACTTAGGCAGATTTTTAAAGTCAGTGAACACAAATGGGTTTTAGATGCATCATTTACAGTGGAACCTCTGTATTTGCAAAGTCGCCCTATATAAACACCTATGGCTGCCTACTCTAACCACCAAATAGGCATTAATATCAACAGTGGAAGCCATTGTAGCACTGCCACAGATGTTACATCTCTATATTCTAGACTCATGGTGGTAGAGCCAATCAGCGCCTAGGAAAATGAATGGTTCTCACTATGTTGTCTGCTTTGCAAATGCTAGCCAAAAACATGTCAATTAACACCATACCTATGAATTTTTGTTTCCCAATCTGCATTTTATTTAAAATCTTAAAAAATCCATGAAAGAGCAACCTTTCTGCTAATAATTTGGAGTAACATTCCACAGAAAAATGAGTAAATAGGTGAATTTGCAAATATGGAACCACTAGTAGGTAGTAAGCTAGGCGAATAAAGCTGATTCAAATTGCGAGTTTGCGGTTGCAATGCGACAAGATGAAGTTCCACGGGCATGAACACTTTCACACAGAGCTGAAAATCTGTCACTTGGCTGATGGTAAAGGATGTCAGAGACCACATGGAAAATGAGAAAGAAATGAAATGTGATAGAAGTCCTTGAGACTTTCATTCCACCCCTCTTGTATTATGAGTGACTGCAGTTCCTGCAGGACACCTCTACTATAGACTTTTCCCGACTTGAATTCCAGTTGGAATCCATCCACAAAAAGTCACTGGAATGGTAGCAACCTTACCCCCAAGTGCCCCACAGACAATTCCCTTTGTCTCCAAAATGGTAAATGTAAGTATTCCTCACTGCCCTGTGCCCCTCTGTGTGTCTGGCAAAAGTAAGGCAGACACTGCGATTTAAGTTGGACCTGCTTTATGTGATAATTTTTCTCTGATTCAGCATTCCAAGGCCCGGAGGGTCATTTCCTTATGCATTACATTCACTTCTAGCAGAGACCTTTTGAATGTTGTTTGCTGGGTTCATTGTAGATTCAAATTAGCCTCGATTTACTTTTGTTTTCTCGAGTTTTACCGTGATTCTCCTGCCTCTGTTGCTTGTGTTCCCATGTAAGCTGCCTTTCAGAAGCAGGTAACAAAAAATAAATAAAAAATAGCAAATGAATAGACTAAACAAGCACAACTTAAAATGTAGTTGTCACCGTCCTTTCTCCATACGTTTCACACGTTCTCCGGCACAAACACACAGAAACCGACTCGGGAACATAAACAGAGCGACAGCGGATGAGGGATTAGGGAGGCAGAAAGGAGGACAAACAAAGAAGGAGATAAAAGAAGAGGTGTGTCCGAGTTGTCAGTAGGAGTGAACTGCGGCGCTTCACTTTGTCGTCCCTTTGTAACTCTATAGCCCACATACCAAAGTCATTGCTCACTTGAGCTTCTTCTTCTGTCTTTCTCATCTTCTGATCTTACAATCCCTCTCTTTTTATTCTGTTTTCAGTTGTGAATTATTTGTTGAAATTCAGACCAGCCAACATCCTTCTTTCTACCTGCGTTAACTTAAATTGATGTGCTATGAAATACAGGTCAGGCTTTCCACACCTGTGGACGTCTGTGATCACCACAGAGGATTTTAGATAGGAAGATCTTCTAAGCTTATTTTGAAGTCATTTCGAAGCCAATTTATTCATTTTCTGTATCCGTCTGCTGCATAAAGAAGACGTTTTTCTCAGCTGTCATTGGCTGAGTGGCAGGTTACCCAGTGGACATACCACAGAGTATGTCCACAGAGAGTCAGAGTCTCAGTTGGTAGTCAGAAACCTCATCAGGATTATGTTTCTGATGCTGATCTGGTTCCTTTGAGTGTCAAAATAAATATGATATTGTACTACTGCCTATATATTCCAATGATAATACTACATTTCATCAGTTTTATAGGCAATATCTCTTTTTTTGTGTGTGTGCCAGTAACAGATTTTTCCCCCAACTCGATCAAATGCACAAGGCATTCTTAATGCTGCTGCTCCAATAGAGGGTTACTTAGGTTATTAAAGCTGATGTGGTGTTCTGACGTCATGTCACCCTCTTCATTTGATTATTTAGAACTACACACAGTCATATTCTTTAAAATGGAAGATAGGTCTTGTTTTTTATTCTTTTTTTATTGGTCTGATGCAGTATGCTAGTTTTAAATGTCATGTTTTTAAGTGGAAGAATCATAGTAAACATCTAAGTAATGTGCTTCACGTAGTTATAAAGCTCCTAAAATAAATGGGTTTTTCAATAATAATAATAATGTTTCATTTATTTATTTATTGTGTATGTAAATACTTTTTAACATACCATTTTTTGATAAACTACAAAAAAACTTTTTCCGTAAGCCTTGCTGAGGCTGAAAAGGTCAGAGAATCTAATACTGACCATTTAAAAATTTCTCAATCTGATTCTTGCGATTGGATTGGAAAATTTCCACCTCAGATTTACACACGTTCAATCTCCAATTCTGATCAACTTCAAAGTTTTCTTGTTTTTTTTTTTACTTTTACTGTGTGGTCATGTGTTTAAAAATAAACAGCAATGAAAAAAGCAGACAACTGAGCAATTTTGTGCTGGAAAAGTTTAAAGTTCACTGCAGTACAAATCCGTTACCACAACTCGGCAGCAAGTCAGCAGGATTCAGTGGATAAATCGTCATATTTATCTCGCCTTAAACAGTGCAGCAGATGTTATCAGCACCAAAACTTACGACTGTCGCTCCTTGTGTTTTTCAATTATGTTTCAGTTTATGGAAAAATGCTCAGGATAAAGCCTCCTGTCCGATTGTGAGGAAGTGCGGGCAAAATTTGTGATAAGCAATATATATGCTAAACTTGTATAGCATTCAGCAGTACCCAGTAGGCCCAATTATCTTCCTAGATTTCATTCTAGGTGACTGATACTTTTTTTTTTTTTTTTACATTGAAACCGGCAAAAAGTACCTTTATATGTTTCAAAAATGCATGAAAATAAATGGAAGTATTCCTCTGAAATATTTACAGCAATTACATGAACATACCGCAATGTGTGCTGCAGCTCTGTTTTCTAGTTAGCTAGAGATCTTTTAACATCCTTGCCATCTTTCTCTCTGCGTGCAGAGGCAGAAGACACATGGGTCCTCAACCAACCCTGATAATCATAGTTTGAGTTGCTTTTAACTTTTTAAAAGTGGATCATTTTTTGAAATGGGCAGTAGTCATATCGTATAAAGAGTTTTTAGGTTGGTGAAGGGTTGACAGTTAGTTAGATCAATGGCCATTTGCAATTTAGAAGATGTCTATGTGTTTGGGTCAGGATGACTGTATGACCAGCTTATTGTGCATTTTATCTGGATATTTTCCAAACAATTATGAGACCCGGAAAAATCCCAGTGACTATCACTTTAAGGTTATTTACAAAATGTTCACCACTAGGGGCACCAGCAAGCATCAAACTTGTTTCTTCGTAACTGGTTTGTAAAAACAGATGATTGGCCAAGTCTTATTGGCCATTTCCATGTTATTCTGTTTGAATAACATGATGACATTACATTGAATCCTGTGCTCGTCTTTCAACTTGCAATGTTGTTACGGCAAAACATCCCTATTTGAGGAGTGTGTGGCTGTCAGTAAAATAGTCAGGAAAATATGTGAACAGCAGGAGGAGGTGTGCGTGGATGGAGGAGGGAGTCGGGGGGCTTGTGGGAGGTGAACTGTCGACACTTTTGCGGACAAATGCCTTGCTTGACAAATGTCTGAAAAGAGCAGAAACATGAGAGGACACTTCTTTAACAAGAGGGGGAGAGTGAACTGGGAGACGATAAGGAAGCACATCTCAACACATTTTTTTTTTTTTTTTTTTTACTATTTCACATGCAACCTGCTCAGTTTGTGCACTGCTTTCTGTTGTGATCTAAAATGCATGTAAATGCAGCTTGGTTATGTTCGCGGAGCACAGTGAATTTTACACAGGCCTTTGTATGTTTATTATGAACCTACACTGCAAAAATGCTAAATGTTACTCGGTGATTTTGGTCAACCTTCTAGTGCAAATATCATAGCAGAAATACTGCAAAACCAGCAAGTAACTTTTCAACACAACATAAAAGCTTATTTTGAGTCAAAATTTCTCTTAATATTGATTAATAAGAGCTAGTTATGAGTGGGAAAAAAAATCTGCTAGTGGAACTTGTACTTTTTTTGTGTGTCTTGTTTCAAGTGTATTTGGACTAGAAACACGACCAAAAACACTTTGGTAATGTTTTTGTGTTTTTGCGGTGTGAAAATGAGCAATTACAAGAGTAATTCATTCAACAAAGATGATCAAAGACTTATTAAAGAAGAAGAAGCTCCATGTCATCCCCATCACTTCTGTAGAAAAGTAGCCAACATGACCAGCAAACTCCAGCTAATGCTTTAAAGCTGGAGTTGAGTAGAGAGGCCCTGGCCTGGCCCCGCGGTTTTTGGTCAGCCGCAGCCAGGCTCCTGATTGGTTAGAAGTGAAGTATAGGAATTCAGCCTAAACTCCACCCCTCCGTCCTCCTCCTCCTCTTCCTCCCAGTCGCTGATGTACGACGGCATTCCCTGAGCGTACACACATGTCTCACTCGCCTTTCCCTTTGAGAGAGAGAGAGAGAGAAAGAGAAAGGGGGCTGTACAGCGGGGAGTTTCAGACATTTGAAGACAGAGAGACTCAGACAGGAGACAAAGAGAGGACTCTCTGGATTTCTTTTGGTGTGTGTCTTTACATTTGTGTGTGTGTGGGAGAGAAAGAGAGAGAGAGAAGAGGAGAATTTCTCTCTCTTTTCTTAGTGATTCTGAGAAAGGGGAGGATCTGAACACTGCTAAGAGTCAGTACCCCTGCAGGAGTCCACAAGACCATACACTCCACACACACACACACACACACACACACACACACACACACACACCCGCCTACTGGAAAAGCACACACTTCTCCAGTTCATCTACAGCTTCTGTAACCTGGCTGAATCACAGCAAGAAATCAGGACCCTGGAAGAGGGGAGGAGAATAATTTGGACTTACTACTTGTTGCGCTCTGGTTTTTTTTTTTTTTTTTTGGGTGGATTGTATTGAGGATGATTTTCTTTCTGCTCTCTCAACGACTGTGGGACCTTGTCTGAGGTGAGCCCTTCACTCTGCTTTGTAATTTTTTTTTCTTTTCTGCCTCTCTCTTCTTTCGTAGCCCAACGAGTCGGTGAGACGAAGGAATGCACGAGTCACAGCTTTTTTTTGCTTTTAGGTTTTTCCTGTCTCGAGGATCGGAAAGAGCCTTACAGACATTATAGCACTGATCTGTCAGAGAAAGCAGCAGGTTGGAAAGGAGACGTGTCTCCCATGAGGAGAAGACACAAAGAGCTGTAACATGCGATCTTTGAAGAAGAAAAAAAGTTATAAATTCATATCATAAATGCACATTCCTGATGTTTTTGTTTTTTTCCCCCTCCATGTATGTTTGTGGGAAAGGCAGAGGCAGTGTTTAAGTGCTTCGGTGGTGTGTAGTCTTCATTTATCAGCTTCGGCATGATTATAGTGTCCTTGCAGATAGCAATTCAGTTGAGTGTGCAGCCCCATAGTAACTCCGCCACCAACATGTGTTTACATGCTGCAGCTTATTACCTACTCTCTGGAGGGATTGGATTGTGTCAGCAGTTAGGAAAGTTATTTCTTTGGAGGTAAATGTCGGTGCTTACAGTCTACTTAAACTGCAGTGTGTTGTGATTTATTTTGTCTTGCATCCAAACGGGGCCCAGGCATGACATTTTCTGAACTGTATGATTTGTAGAAGCTCAAATATTATATATATATATATATATATATATATATATATATATATATATATATATATATGTATTTTTTTCTCTTATTTAAGTAACGGTGCAGGGCTTTGTGTCCGGAGAACCAGGGTGGACATTGTTGTCCTATTATTAGCGCAATCCGGGGCCGGCCGGCAGCTGTGGGGAAGGAAGTAGACTCAGAGCAGCCAGATGAGAGGGATTAGTGGGAATGCAGTTCACGGTCCGACTACCGGACTGGCGTTCTCCTCGAGTGTGTCCAGGCAGCAGGGATGGGATCCGTGTGGCTCGTGAGCAGGACGGGATGAGGTTGGAGGTTAGCAGCGGTCCGGACAAGACGCTCTGTTGTTGTTGCGGATAGCAGCTGTTGTTTGGCTGCAGGATGACCTGGTTGCTGATTTGTGTGGGCAGCTGGGGCTAAGAAGACGTTTGCTGCTTTAAGGCCTTTGTTTTAGTCTCGGCGTGTCCTTGGGACGGACACCTGAACCTCTCTTTGCCCCAAATGTGTGCATAAACAGAGTGGAAATGCCATGTCTGAGAAGAAGCACTCATACAAAACAATCAGCAAAGTTTGCTGATTGAATTTCACAGCTTACAGTGCCTTGTAAATGTGTGCTTAAAACTCTTAAACTTTTCTACATTTTTTCATGTTTCAACCCTGAACTTTAATGCATTTTACTCTGAATTTATATAAAAAATGAACAAAAGGTTGCACATATTGCTAAAATACATGGTTGTCAAACATATCTTTGAATAAGAATTCAAAATAACATGTATTTGTATTGCCAAATTAATACTTTGTGAACTTGTGCGCATCTTTTCTTTCAGGAAATCCATCTATTTTCTCATCATACTTTTTTGCCCAAAAATCCCCACAGTATAATGCTACCACCGCTATGCTTTGCTATAACGATTGTATGTTTAGCGTAATAAAACTGCTAGTTTGTTCATGAGACTTAGCATTTCCTTGTACACCAAAAAGTTAAAACTTTCTCATGTGATTAGAAGTGCAAACAGGATTTCTGACCATATGTGGAACTCTCAACTATTGGTTGCAAATTCAGTTACCCATTTCTTTTGAATGTAATATATAAATACAGTAATAATTCAAAATAAGGGTTAATAGATGCCCCTGTACAAGACAAATTCAAAAAGTATATAATCAGTCCGAACATAGACGGATTCAAAGACAGCTACATACATTTAAAAATGATCTTCGTTCTGAAACAATGCAGAATACTGATTACTATGCCAGTTATTAAAAAGTTTATTTTTAAGAAAACTCAACCTGTTGCACTGATCCTCTGATATTCCAGAAAACATTTCCACCATCCTGTTAACAGATTCTTCACCCTTAGCTGTGGCTCTCTGCAGCTCCTCCAGAGTTACCATAAGCTAATATGGATGCTATTGATCCCTTTCCAAACCTGTCATTTATTTCAAAAGGACATCCATGTGTTTGTAGGTTCCTATATGCCCGAGAAATGCATGACACTGCCCCTTTAAGTGTTTTGCTGCAGGAAGGACTGGTGCACTTCACAAAATACGTAGATGGCATCAGGAGGAAAAGTTGTGGAAGTATTGAATCAACATCCTAAGATGTCAGCCAGGAAGTTGAAGCTAGAAAACAAAGTGACAAATTTGTTACTTGGTGGGTTTAAGACGACAAATTATTCTGGCTTTTAGCCAGTGGAAATAGTTTTGGCAGCCCTGACACAAAACAGGACGAATTTAGTTTCATTTAATCTTAAACAGATTGTGTCTTTTGATACATTGTATGTAATTGCACCTGGTTTCAATTGTTATCATTGTGTTTCACATACTTATTTCTGAAACACATTTCTTATACTATTGTGTTCCGTCTCTAGATGGTTACATAGAAAAAAAAACTTGTTTCACCTTGTTTTGCCAATTAACAGGGAACGCGGTGCGTGAAAAAGCGTAGAACAAAAAAACAATCCATCAGCTATCCCAAACTGCTGCTAAAGGAAATGAAACAATTAAAAAGCAATTACAAGTTTGGATTTTAGTTCTTTTTTTTTTTGTCGGTTGACTCTTTTGTGCTTTAATTGTTACCCGAGTGGTCGCATTCATTGTGAACGGCAGCTTGTTGATTTGTGCTTGTAAATTTTAGATGCGGAATTTTAGATGCGGGGAAACCTGATAAAAAACGCGAGCTGAAATGGACTGTCATTGAGGCCGCTTGCTTCGTTTTTGTAACACCTTTATCTTGCGCTCCCCAGCCACTGGAAGCCGACTAAGTGTTCCTAAGCAGTGAAAGTGGAACGACTTCCTTGCAGATTGTGAATGCTTTGTGATTGACTGGTGTGATAAACTCTTGCCCCACCAGCTTACGTGATAATAAAATCCTGGTATTACTTACAAAACGCTGCTATCTCTCCATCTCCGTCCCCACAAGCCTCCGTTGTGCACTTTTGTGAAATACGCCTGCAGTGCTGACAGAAAGTTCTGCAAGCAATGCACTGGCTTTGTTGCATAGTTAGCTCAGCTCGGTTACGTCGAGTGCAGCAGGAAATTTGTTTATTTAGCTGATCAAAAAAAGTGGGATTGTGAAACCACCATCACAAGATTCCTTTTCAGTATTGAGAAAGACTTTATCTCTCTCGTCTTGAATGTACTTGTGAAATCGATTGTTTCACTTCACCTCCACGTTTTTGTCATTGTTTCATCGGTTTTGTTGGAACTTCCATCCAATCCGTTATCTCCATCTTATCCGGTGTCGGGTCACGTGTGCAGTGAGACCCAGACGTCCCTCTCCCCAGCCACTTGGATCAGCTCCTCTGGGGGAATCCCAAGGCGTCCGCAGGCTAGCCGAGAAACATAGTCACCTCATCTCTCGATGTGTCGAAGCAGTGACTTCTGGGTGATTTGGAACCTGACCTGAAATACAAATAAAACATGTTATTTATAGAATGAAGGCACTTGTATTTGAGTATATATCCAGGTACTGTCCACGCAAACACCCTTGTGTTTCTCTGACAGCATCTGCTATAATTTTCCCCTTTCACTCATATAACCCCAGCCCCTGCCCGCCACTGTCGTACCCCAGCTCTCTGTGAAATGGCTATGTAATTACACAGTCATGAATCACAAACACCAGAAGACATTTTTTGACAGCAGTGCACAGAATTGGATCCGGTATCCACAGCACTTTAGGTGGGGGGGATGCAGAGAGGGTGTTAAGAGAATAGAAGACATTAAACAGGTTTGGCAAGATGTACATCAGGACTCTGTGTGACAGTTTTTGGGTGCTCACCTGAGTTAGTTTTGATTTGCATTTGCTATTGTCAGTGTTTCCTATCTTAACATATAAGCATATTCAAAAACATATTACATGGATATAAATGTAAAGAAAGAAAGGGAGATATCAAATACTGTCATGTCTTTAAAGTTTTTTTTTAACTTTAAAATATTTTAAGTTCCTTGAGAGAGAGGCAATTTAAAATCCATTGGATGTACTTCTATCATTTTGAATTAACAACATATTTTGAATCTTGATAGTTCCAGTTTTCATTGGTGTGGTTGGATTGAGATGTGCAAGTACAACACTTTGGCAGTGACATCAAACTCTTGTTTCATTTTATACCATTTTTTCTTAATTTCCAACTAACCATCAAAGTATGAAATGTCATTGCTGGATGGGAGCCCTATGTGGTCAGATTTTAGAGGCATTAAAAGGTCATGCCGTCAGTCTCTGTTTCAGTTTCAAGCATCCTACACGTAACGCTGATGGAAAACAAACTTTTTTATATATAATACTGAGATTTTCTTTTGTTTTTCTTTTTTTTTTTACAGTGGTTGAAGTGCACCACACAGTTGTAGATAAAATATGAAGTTTACTTTTTCATAGTTTCACAGTAACATGAGGCTTGCACAGAAGGCAACATCTGCAGTAGCCTGAGGCGTCTTACTTTACTAGCATTCTAACTTTTGCAGCTTTTGCAATTTGCTTTTCAAACATTATTATCTTTGTCTGCAAGGGAGCGTCACAGCGGACACATCGCATACTTGACTGTTACTTCAGTCGGACATCTCATTGTTTTCTGCCCTGATAAAAGCTGATGAAATGCCTGACACAGTATAGGGATGAATTTATCTTCAGGGTTTGTCATTGTTTAAGAATACTTGCAAACAATATGATGTTGGTTATTTTGGCTGATCCTCATAGTAAGAGGGAAACACCCCCTGATCCTTCCAACTCAGTTTTATTCGGAAGGCATTACAAAGTGGAAGCCACACACTAACAATATGTGTGAGTAATACCTTTTAGATCTAAAACACATTGTGGGATGGAGTTCATCTTCCAAACTAAAACTGAGCTGCCAATGTGTATTAATTAGTATTTGAGCTTTTTCCCTTCGTAACTGCATTCAGGTGTTTCTACAGAGGAAATAAAAGCACTTCAAATCTCTCTCTTTATAATAAGACCACAAATACACTGTGAAATATAGCTTCTCATTAATAATGCAGGTGCAATCCATATGCGGTTGATGGGGGCGAATTCCTTTCAAAGCAAATTTTTTGCACTGAACGAGTTGACAAACGCTCCCCCTATAACCGCGGTCAGGCGGGCGCGTGGGCTCGCCGTGCATCTGGTCGTATTCATGCAGGCTTAGAAGCGCACTGAGCGCATTGCCGTGTCAGCAAACACGCTCTGCAGAACCCACCGTGCCGCGCACAGAAGTTGACACGGCCGAATGCCAGAGCATCCCATATTGGCAGCGTTAGCAATGACTCGAAAGTCATGACAAGAGACTTCTGGTATTTTTTTGGATGTTGAGCATTCCAGTTCAGTACAAAGAATCATTCTCTCCTATTTGAGAATGTGTGAGAAACACGGATTGGAAATCAATGTTCCTTTAAAAGTCGTTTGCGTTTTTTTGAAATTGTGTGAACTTGCGTTTTTTTTTTTTTGTTTGTTTGTTTACCATTTTGGAGTGACAAAGTGTTGTTCATGAGGATGTGGACCACCCACTGAGTTTTCAGTATATCTAATGATAGTAAGAGAAGAAAGCTGGGATAACCGGTTTTGAAATTATCTTCTCCTGCTGCACCAAATGTTTATGTTTTTGTAAAAAAAAAAAAAAGTAATAAAAAGACAAAAAAAGCCATCTGGGGAAATGTGAGGGGAAACTGGAAAGGATCACGCAGTAATAATAGCATGAGCTTAGATGAAGTATTGGTGTAAGAGTTTCAACCAGTCGGACTGACAAACTCCTACAAGTGCATTCGTAGAACACAAGCTGCCTTTCTAAAAACTCTTGGTGTTAAAGCACGTCGACTTTGGTTCTACTTTGTTGAAATTCTCCGAAAGAACAGGCAGCAGCAAGAAAATAGGGCCCCACTTCCAGTCTGATGTAAATGTCTACCACAATACACTGAGGAGGAAAAAAGCTTGACTGATTTTGTTTTATGAAAATCCAGCACTTCCTGTGTCTTCAGTGACATCATCAGCTCATCATCAAAAATAAATAAAGTATGGTGACTGTCAGAGCAAAATTAAAATAGTTAAGATGCAAAACTTTCACATGACTTTTTTTTTGACATTTTAGTGTTTTGTTTGACATATTTTTATATTTCTTGAATGTAAGACCATTGATAGTTTTTGGATGTGTCACAGAAAGTTTTTGTCGTTCTAATGGCATGCACAGAAAATAAATTGTCAAGACAAATTGCTGACTAATTTAACATCCTCATTTTTTTGGGAAGGTGAAGATGATATTCATTTTATATTTATTATTACTCATCTAAACAGGCAAACATAATATTTATTATTTATATCTTGATCTGGAAATACTTTTGCCACTTTACTGAAAAGCACTTTTTTTTTATTACAGATGGATGACTTTACTTCAAAGGGGAAAAATATTCTCTTACCCTATGTAGATTTTGCGTTACGTAGACCGTAGGTTTATCACATACACACACCGAGGGAGGAATCATGTAGGTGATGTCAGAAGGTAACTCGCATGCTGAGGCAAAACAGGAAAGAGGGGAAAATGAACTCCACTCCCAACGGCTCCCCTTTCCCTCCAGCTTACCTCGTTTCCTGCCACATACCTCTCCACATCCCATTTCTAAAACCGACACACACACACTCCGACACATTCCAACAAGCCCGGCCCACAACTATTTTAATCACACTCTTGCTGCCCTTTCTTTAGTTTGCGTAATTCAAATAAAGACTAAAAGTGTAGCTCAAACGGGTCGCCGGGTTAAGGATTTCAGCTTTTCGACTGCAACAACTGTGTCTGTACAACCGAAGGAGTCTGAGCTGTCCCAGTTAGTCGAACTCCTCCTGTGTCCTGCCCTCGATCCCTCTTAATAGCAACACACAAACACTAACTCTGCTTAGATGAAAGTAGAGTCGTTTGATGGTGTCAATGATGCTTTTAAGCAGCAACAAGGATCAAGGGTATGTGTTAGACGGCTGCAGCTTAATTGCTTGCCTCCGTTATGTTTCTTCTTCCTCGTCTTCACATTTGATTATGTATCCGTCTTCCTTTATGCGTCCATGTTGGTGCTTGTTAGCAGATTTCACTGGCCGGCAGTGCCAAGGCAGAAAGCGTCAGAAAGCCAAAACCTTCCCGCCAAGAAAATTAAGACTCCTCTTGTCAATCCACTTCACTTGCTCCTGTTGGGGTCCCCAAACTAATCATTTGTCTCCAATTTAAGAGCACCATGCTGCTCTCTAATCCTGTCTTCTAAAAAACACGAGCACAAATTTAGGGTGAGATCGACTGCGACGGTGCCAGAGAGGAATTGAATCTGGGTTGCCAGGATGGATATTTAAGCCAGCGGTTCCTGAGCCAACACTTCCTGCTTTTCATTTCACAGCGCATTATATTTGTCCGATACGAAAGTATGAATTCACTCATTTAGAGTTCTTGATGTCAAAGTTGTCGACGCTGTAAAATGTTTTGTGATTATACTTTAGCACTCCTTTTACAATTCCCCTGGAAAGATAGAATTCAGCAGTATTTTAGGCGAGAGCACAATAAAGTAGTTAAAAATTAGGAAGATTTTAAAAAAGTTTTTGGTCACAAATTTATTAAAATAAGAGTTTTACTGACCTACATTTAGGTCAGCTGATGAGCTGACGAATGTTTTATTTATAACAACAAACACAGCTTGCGGCTTAATTTTGAGACGTTGGTTCAAGGCAAGATCATCACAAAAGCCTTATTCATTGAAATGCATTTTTTTTCTTGTGAAATCTGGGGTGCAAAAGTTATGCTGCAATATATATTTTTGCTTCCTGTAAACCAGACGTTTTTGTATTCAGCAATCCCTAAGGATTTACTTTTTCATTAAGTGATTTTTGCCAAAACTCAGTGAGTAAATCAGAAACTATTTGACACACAGCTGACAAATTTGCTGGTTTTTCTATTTAAAAGAATACATAATTTACATAAAGGAATAATAATTTGCACAATTTATGTGCAAATTCAGTCATTGGGGTCATGATCAGTCCAAAAGAAATTTTATCTAAGTTGCTTTTAAATTGACATTAGATGAATCGATCAGACATTCCTTCCTGAGTCTATTCTTTGGTCTTGAAGTGAAAGCGTGCCCTGCAGGCTCTTTAACTATGAAAGTTTAGAAAAAAGGAGCAGTAACGCGTGGAAATTCATTGTTCTTTTAATGGCTGTTTGCCACAGGGATTGTAGTGATTTGAAACTGGCACTGGAGCAAAACATCTGTGCACTTGTAACAATAAAAGTAATTATACCTCTTCTCCCATAGGGGAACAAACCCAGCAAACTCTCATAATTTTGCCAATATTCTTTGAGCAGAATATTGGCTAATTTGGTGTGCAAGACATCTTTCTGCCACTTTTCAAAGGGAAAATGTTCTCAAGCCACCACATCCTGCATTTTATACAACACCAATCTACTGAAGTGTCTATGTCAGATTTCTATGGTCCTAAATTTGAAAGTGTGCTTTAGGCTTTGCCCCCAAATTTGTTTGATATTTTTGTTCTGAAGAAAGGCAGTAGTTCTTTAGTTGCAGTGTTGCACGAGGGAGCCAACTAGGGTAATCTGTAAGTGATTTGTCAGTACTAAAAATATATTTTAATTTATACTGCTACAAACAAGATAAAAAAAATAATTTGAACACCGTATGAACCACAGTGGACCACTCCTAACATATCTGTGGTTCAGTGATGGCGTATTCTCAAATTCTATTGAACATATTGTTGAGAATAAATAATTCTCTGTTTTTCCTCTATCTCTTTTAGCTAGTTGCTAAGCAGTTTAGTAGTTTAGCTAAAGCTAAAGGAAATGACATGTTAGGAAACACCCTCAAAGCTAAGGTTAGAGGATATGACATACTAGGGAACGCCCTTAGTAGCTTAGATAGAGGCTAACAAAGCAGATCACAAACTCTTCTTGGGTGCCATTTTGTCCTGCTAACTCCTGAAGGTAGCATGAGAAATGGACCAGCTGCATTTTGGTATTAATAAATGAAATTCATTAATTCAACTCACTGACTCTTCTTCAACCTCAAACATCAAGAACTTAGCATGGAGGACGGATAATTCTCCACCATATCAACAATTTTGTTTTCGCAGAACATATTTGAGTTATTCAAAATAAAACACACCCTGGAAAGATGAAATACATAGCCACAATGCCACCTCACATGTTAATGACTGGCAAAATAATATCAAACTTAGTAGTGCCATTCATTTTCCTTGGAGCTCATTGGCTGTACCCACAAGCTCAGAGAAAAGCTATCAACCATGGATGTTAGCTTCTATTGTGTCAAGATGTTTTCCACTTTTGTGTAGTGATGCACATTAAGGTATACTTTGTGTTGGAAGATTTGAAATAGGCAGTGATGAATGTTTTTGGAGGGTGTCTCAAGTATTTGGGAACTAGAGCTGTTCACAGGTGGCTGTGCTCCACAACCCCTAGCTAACCATTAGCTGCTGACAATGCTAAAGTGAGCATTAGCTTTCCAAGTTCCCAATATAGAACTGACTAGTCAATCCATCTTGCCAAATCTTTCTGATACACAACATGAACATGTTTTGTTCATTGTTGATTTTATTGACTGATAATAAATAATTTAGTGTCCATCTAGAGCATAAAAATTAGGCTCAATTTTCTTTACCCGGAACGTTGTATCAAATATCTCATTCGCTACTTCATTCTGCTGCGTGTCATATGAACCAGAGAAGCCAAGTTTTCTAAAAAAAAAAAAAAAGTCCAGCCACAGCGGCTGATGGATTGATAACGATTAACAGTAGCCTCCCGTTTCAGCCACACTGTCGGATCTGTTGCCTCCAAGTTCCTGCTCTCCTCTGTGTGAGCTCACTCTACGTTTCACATGGTCCTTTAACAGTTTGGACCTATTGTTTACGTGACAATGGCGTGACTCTGTGACTGAGGGGAGAGAAACAATCCTTGTGCATGAGCTGTGACTGAATTCCATAAATTCCGATGTAAATAATGGACTGCTGTTTTACTCGCTCACAGATGTGAGGGATTTCTTCTTGTTGCGGGGGTCGAACATGAACTTGAGCCACTGACGAGAAAGTGACAATGAAACGTTAAATGTGAAATGGTGAGGTGGGGTGTTGACTGCTAAGAATAGAAAGGAGGCATAAATATAAAGAACATCAGTAAAACAACTAAAGAATGAACCAAGAGGAGGATAACTGAGGCACTACATCCTCACTTCTCTAATGATATGTTCTGTTACCTATAAACCTACGAAACCAGCTTCCTGCCTCCCTTTGTCCTCTAATTTTTTCCTATATAGTTCCAAGATGTCCTCGCAGAGCGGGGATAATTACAGATGCTTTACGAGAAACAATTTGTGCACGATAATTAAGCAGATTTTATTGAACTCAAAGTTAGTTAACCATGTTTGCCTGTTTAGATGAGTAAATCGCAGGGCAGTCTTCAAACTGCTGAGTTTATTTTGGGTTTGCAGCAGTGGCCTCTCTGCTGCGAACCTTGCTTAGAAACTTCGATCTAAGTTTCCTTCAGATCGAATATACGGCAGGCTGTTTTGACATATAATTAACCTACTCTACTACCTTTCCAGTACTGTTCAGTTAAGGGAACGCTTATTTTATTTACAGAGCACAAAGTTACAACAAAGGTTATCCCACAAGGTTTAAAAAGAAGAAGAAGAAGAAAACAAAAACAGCCCAGATTCAACCGCTTTGATCTATTTAGGTCCAATGCAATTTGTGGACACTCAATCTAACGCTGTCAAGTTACGATTTTAATGCGATAAAGTACATGCCAATGCAACCTAATTGTTATTCAGTCAAGTCATATTTAGTGCATAATATATTACCAATGCCCCAAAGATGTCTGTTCAAGTAAATGTTATGTAAAAGCATTTCCTTTAATTTCTTTTCTGCTGAGCTTCTTTTTTTTTTTTGGAGCGGTGGGAAACAGTGAATAGGAAAATTTCACCTTCAACAGGGAAACGTTTCTAGCAAAACTAAACTAAGGCTGAGTGGCATCTTTTTTGTCTGCCGATAAAAGAAATCTGCCTGACCAAATTCTACAAAACAGTTTTGACGAAGAGAATCTTACATCTTGCAGATGTGATCAATTATGTCCACCTCTTTTTCAAAGTTAATAGTTGATATTCACAATGTTCATAGATTGTAACTATCTGCTGTGAGTATCCTGGGTGTTGTTGCGTGATAAATTGGCCTGCCACAGTCATCCCCAGCTGCTCTTATTCCCACAGGGAGGTGTATGCTAACTCCTCCACCGCATCCTGTGCTGTCCCTAAGGGCAACAGCCCAGCTGTATATGCACACTGTACCTTTGGGATAGTAGAAGAAAAAGGACATTTCCCACTGCATCATGCTGAAAAGACAGTTCAGATCACATCTTTCCATAGAGTCTGTCTTGTTTGTGTCCGGTTTACAGCCAAGAATGCCTTGTGTGCTCATAAAAAAAGAACTTGTTCAGATTATCAAAGTGCCTTGAAAAGTATTCAAACACTTTGAACTGTATTAGTTCTTCCTATGTTCTAAACACAAAACTCTTTTTGTGTGTGTGTGTGGGACCATTTAAACCAGCACAATGTAGTACAGAATTTGGAATTAGGAAAAGAAAAAGTATTACGTTTTGTTTTTCTTTTCTTTTCATAAAACCAGATATGTGGTGTGCTTTTTCATTCAAACTCCTTTCGTGTAATGTTGAAAGAAAGCCAATAAAAAGTCCAGTTTAAAGCTAGTCAGAAACCAGCATAATGAGAATGCTGAAGGAAGTGCTCTGATAAACTCAGCAAAAATTCAATTTTATTTATTTATTTTTATTTTTTACTTACATATTTGATGCTTTTCTTTAGCAGGGGCAGTCATACTCATTAGATTTGCTGGGGAGATTGATAGAGCTGAATGCTAAGCTAATGGAGGAAAACTTGTGTGTGACTCCAAAGAGTAAGATTTTTATTACGGTTTTTGCATCTTATCTCTTCCACATCTCTGATAAAGAAATCAAATGGGTTGTGAATACTTATGGAATCACTGTATGCTGTGAACTTTCTTAAAATATTATAATGCAATTCTTTTCTTTGCGTCTTAGGTGAATATCGATTGTTCCCTGTTTGTTGTTTTGTTTTGTACATTTTCCTGTCAGTTCAACAACTAATAATTCATTTTGTTTTCTGGGAACTTCTTGGAGGCGATTTCTCTGCGTAAGCATCGCTTTAATGTGAACAGCAGATGTTGTAATTCTGATTTGGTCCCTTTGATGCACTGAGCACATGGCCTTGCAGCGCATGTTTGCTCTGTCTCTGTGTGTGTCTTGGCGCTGCATAGATCCAGCTGCAGATTGTTGCCGTGGAGCTGATCGGACGTGTTGATTGGTAGATCAACAGGTACGAGGAAAACTAGGCGACGTTATTTTAAGCTTTTGAGTGAAACTGACTCCTTAATCGTTGCTTTGCTCACAATATTGAAAACTGATGAATGTTCTGCTGTCAAGAACACGTATCATTTTTAAGAAAAAAATAAAATAATAAACTCTTCTGAAACTGAGTGGGACACTAGTGATATGGCAGAGCGTGTGATGACCTTTAAAACTTGGAGTCATAAATAAGTTAAGTTTTCCACATCACATTAACATTATTCAATTACATTTCATTACGGCCACACTGCTAAATATAGCTGCAAGCGGCGATGAGCATGCCCAGCAGCTCGGCAGAGCACAGTCGTCATGGTAACTTGATCTTACATCACTGAGAGCGGCTGGGCACTAATAGGAGCGAGATTTTACGTAGTGCTGCACCTTTGAGTATCGGAAAATAACCTTCTGCTTAATAAACCAATCTTGTGATTTCTTTGTGTGGCTCGTTCCAATGAACTGAGCAGCATCTGAAAGAAACAAACAAAAATTTACCTAGTGCTAATGTTTAAAATATTATTACTTTCATAGTTGTGGCATTTCTGTGATAGTGCAGTTTCTGTTTATTTATGTAAAATTTACAGATTTTTTTATTTTTCTATTTTTTTTTTACTAAGACAAATGATTTAGATCGAAGCATGTTAATGTGCTGGAATGACCCAGTCAAAGTCCAGACCTAAATCAAAATCAGAATTTGATTTAGGTCTGTATATTTGGCAAGGGGTGATGAATAGATATTTCTGCCACACTTTTCAGATCTTATTTGGAACCATTTTTAAAGCGATGTATTTTTGATACATATTTTTCACTACTTATTACATAAGATCTCAACAAAAAGCTTCAAATTTTATTGTTGCGTAATGAAAAAACAAACAAAAAACAATCAAGATGTATTAAAATACACACCTCTTTTAGTTGTGAGATTTAGTCTTTCACCTGAAACTCGTCTGGCTTGGATTTTTGACTGAGAGCCAGATCACAACAGAATCTATACATCTATACATCTAGACAAGGAATTTGGTGAGAAATGACATTTGACATGCTTTAAAACATCATCAATTATCAATCACCATCGTGCTTTTGCTAAAACAGAATTGTGCGCAGCTTTCTAGCACATTTTGATTCATCATCACACTTGGATAAAAAAAAAAACCCCGTCAGACATCTCTCTTTGCTCTTCTCATGTGTTTGCTTAATTAGCGCCATCTCTCTCATCTTCCCCGCTCTCTCCTTTCCTCCTTGTTTGTCCTCCTTATTCCTTTAAAGAAGTTTTGCCCCCTCTCCTCTTCTGCCTCCTCCAATTGAAGTGTCTGTTTGTCTCCTGCCAACGCTGTCACACTGACTCCTCTGTTCTCATTTTGTCTCCAGCCTTGTATAATGAGCTCTGCCTGGGACATTCTGCAATTTGGCCTTTAGTCAGGGGAGGGGCCGAGTGGGTGTCCGACACATGAATTAGAGGATGACGGCGACACATCATGGATAGATGGCAGCAATTTGGCTCAAGGCACAAGTTTCTAGTTAGTTGTTTTGAGCTTTATTTTTTTAAAGAAAAGGCGGATCTGTCGGCCAGATTAAGCAATTCAACCAATTCGATCTTAGATATGAATAACTTTTTATTGTCTTATGATTGACTGGGTTCAGTTTGATGTTGAAAACCAGCAAAAACTACCTAGAACCTTTGAACATGTTTGCACATTTCCACAACATTTTGACACATTATTTGTTTGGGAGAAAAAAAAAAGTTGCAGCTGTTTAATCTCGAATGGTTCTCACAATTGTTGTGGAAAACCTAATGTAGGAGGCATTGTACAACTCTATGTTTACCACAAGGGGTCAGTGTTAGCACGGCTCTGATTTGGCATGTAAGCCAAGCTTCCATTAGAAAAATGTGGGGACATTTAAACTCATTTTTTCTTCTCCTATAAACTATAACATTTCATAAAGGGTCCTTTTCCGTTCCTGTCTAGAGCAGAGCTTACCCCTCAGATTTGTTTGAAGGATTTAAGCATTGTGACAAAGGCAGCTATGGAAAAATGTTGATTTTGCATAAAGCATTCAGCCTTTTAAATGTTGACTGGATACGTTTGCAATCATTTTCCTTCTCAAAGACAAGGATTTTCTGTGTCATGGTGGAGTACATCTGATCATTTCCTGCATTTTAAAAGCTCATGATGCCATGCGCTTCCAGGGTCTTATAAGAGGGCAGGGCGACAGAATCACCAAGTGTACATGAGATGCTATTCCACTTAATTATTTAATGTGCCAAGCCAGAATATTTCTAGTTAAAGTCTAACCATCTCCACAAATTTACACATGCGATTGTAGGACATAAAGTGTTTGCTCCAAACAGCCTGTTGCTGTACAGATTATGTCTAATACTTTGATAGTTATTTTTGGAGATATTTTTTGTTTACATTATTCTGCTCAAAGTTTATGGCGACAAAATCCCCTTAGTTTTGTGGCCATCCTTGTTTGTTACAACTTTAGGTATTTTGGAACTTTTCAATTACTGTCCTGACATTAAATCTGGTCAGTTTAGATGAGATGCTATCGTCTTTATTATTTTACGCCTGTCCTACTTGAATGCTGCGTTCTCGTTTTTTCCGATTCCGAAGAGTAGCTAAGACAAAAGGACCTGTGTCTGTTCCAGTTATTTACTGGAATCACTGATTGTGGTGCCAGTAATTTATGTGGCAATGGGAAACAAAAAAAATCCAAAACTTTGGCAACGACTTTTATTGAGTTCGTCATGTCTACTGTGTACTCGGCTCTTCATTCAGAAAGTGATCGGTGCTGGAATAAAGCTGACTCACAGCTCTATTAACATTTTTATTTGCTACATAAATCAAGGAGGAGCAGAAAGAGAAAAAAAAAAAACAAAAAAAAAAACATCTTGACAGTCCGCCAGCTGCTGTACATTAACTGAACTTGTATATTCAGACTCAAGCACTGAATGAGAATTTTCCAGAAAACTAACCCGTCGTGTCTTGAAAAGGTTTTATCATTTATAAACCTTCTGGATCTTCGTGACTCTGCTGCTCTTTTTTCCTTTGCTCTGGTCTACACTTCAGATGTAACTCTATGTGACTACTAACCTGTAGAAAAAAGAAGAAAAAAAAGACAATAGCGTCGGCTGTGTGGGAAATCAATGCGACTCTCTCTGTGCTTTTGTTTGCTCTGAAATAGGAGCCAGCTCCACTTTCAATCAGTTGTGCATCTACGATTATAAACAACTTAGAAAAGTTCTGAGTTACTGTAGTTCTGTGCTGGGATTCAACCATTTGCTTTGGCATCCATTGTTCACCCAACATGTGGAAATATTTGCCAGTGAAACAAAGGGAAAATTAAAAAGGTATTACAGTACAACTGCCCGGTGTCTTCTCATCACAGCTGTGTCTAAACACGCAGAGTGAAAGGAGAATTTTTTTGTTATGGTTTTGTTTCGTTTCACAGGCCAGTCTGCTTGCTTCATAGATTAAACGTGCCCTAAGTACAACAGTCTTTCATGAAAGGCTTACAGGCAAACATTCATAATGAATGAAGGTAAATAGGGACACTATACCAGCTGGTCTAATATGTGCCTTTTTCTCCTTCTTTGTTTGCTGCCATGTGGATTTCACCCGTCTCTCCTCTGTTCTGCTCCAAAGGTAAGACATTTTGTTTTTATGTTTTTATTCACGATTTCTCTCAGGTCTCCTTTTGCTCTCTAAAATCTCTTTTATTTACTTACTCAAAATGATCTATTTTGCGACTTCAGCCGAGTCATTTCTGTCTCACGTGCTGCGATGCGTCCATCGGCTCCACGACGGCCCCTAATGTTCTGGTTTTAGTGCTTTTTAATGGCCTGTGCTGATTAGGACAGTTATGTCTTTATACCTTCTTGCAGAACAAAAGCGTATCTGATAGAGAGGATCTACTGAGATCTACTAAATGCTGGCAGAACTACAGGATGATTACTGTTTATGGTCAGGGGAATCATTTAAGGACTCCACATCTATAATTTTGTCAGGGAAAACCACATCACTTGGACTTCACTGAGCACCATAAGTTTATGCTGAGTTTATGCTGCGGTTGGATCAGTTAAACTCCAAGAAGAAGAAAAAAACAAATAAGCGGGTTGCAAATATGAAATGATTGTTTACAATTCGGTCTTCATTGTCTTTAACAGCAGATTTTCTCACAGAGTCACTGCTGAGATTCCTGCTTCGCTCGTGACATTGCTCATGGTTTTCTTTATCTGCTATTTATTTGAATTTGAGTTTTAATGCTGCATTTAGTTCCACAATTATTGGCAATCGCTGCTGCACTTAAACTGGATTTGTCCTCATCTACCCATGCATGAGTCACATTATAATTTTGAGCAATTTGTTGGACTCTTTTGAAAGTCTGTATTTATTTATTACCCATGTGAAAAACAACAGTCGACTTTTATGGTTTACATAAGTCACAAGTAACTGCATTATTTTCTAGGCCATTTTGAAATTTCTTTTGTGCATGTTTCAACTGTCTTGAAAGTCTTTCAACGTTTTACTTTCTAAAACCAAATAAGTTTTGTGCAGGGGCTGCACAAAACTTCCCCTTCCCTGCAGTCAGTGGAGATCGCAGGTTTCAGATTGTGAAGGTGGAAGGTGGCCGTGTTTTCTCAGGGGGAGACTGTCTGGGCACTCTGGGCAGCTGACACATCGCTGAACTTCTCAACTCACCTTTTACGTCTCAGTCTCAGCATCAAGCGAGTTGCCTCACAGTTTGCGATCGCAACGGCAGTGCACTGGATGAATCTCTCAGTTAAAACAGTAAATTTAAACTGTACTCTTCTCCTACTATGAGAGGCAGTGAAAAATGAGTCTAGAGGAAATACATCCTTCATCCTCAGCTCTAATTCTGTTACTTTTGGGCAGTTTTTCATGTTTATGTTACATTTTACAACAAGTATTCCTTCCGTGGACACATTAAAGCATTCATGTGCTTGAATAAATTGGTGAGTTTTTAGATGCTACCATGCTGTTCTTACTATCTGACAATATAGTAAGAACACAGTAAGTTCACTGCACCATGCAAACAGCCTTTGGGTTGTAGCAACTGAACAAAACTCATCATAACATCATTGAAGGTCTGAGCTGCTGTTTAGGTCCTGAACTACCTTCAGACAAAATTTCAAACTTCGGTCACGACCAATCTCCAATTGCTCTGTGTTGAATATGGATCTGCTAAACTAAGCATTAGCCACTCTTTTTGTCTGTGATTTATTATATTTTTCTCTGTAAGAAAATAAAGATAATGACCTATGGATTCAATTTACAGTTCAGGGACATCATCCTACTTGGGACATTATAATTTAAATTGAGTAGCCAATAATTTTACAAGTTCAAACTGTTCAGTTGCAAACAAAAAAAGAAAAGAAGTTGCTTGAAATCAGTTTTTACTACCTTTATTATTCCCAACAATCAAAGACACAGGAACATTTTGTTCTTGTTTGTCCAAGTTCTCATCAGGAAAGAGTTTAATTGTCTACATTTTAGGAAATGATTAAAAAAACTGTTTTGCATCTTATACTAGCATAAGTTTTAAGTTTTATCTAGCTTGCACTGTGGTCAACTCTACCGTCGCTTTTCATCGTTCCTTTTCTCACTAACTAGCACCTTTGTTTTCAAGCCAGCAGCAGTACGGCACGCAAACTCTTTGTAACCCTGACACTCTGCTCCGGCTGTCTGTAAACTCTCAGCCTAACAGAAACCCATTGTAGGTAGAAATTCCCACAGAGGCCGTCATGCAAATAGTTGGGAAAATGCAGACCAGTCATTTCATTAAAAGCAGATATAATCATTCTCATTGTACAAACTCCTCGTGAAATTTCAGGTAAAGGAAACATTAAAAAAAAAATATTGAGACCATAATCAATCATGTTTAAGCTTTTTCCACCTCCACTGATGCGCACCTTGTGCAGTTCAACTGAAAAACAAACACATTTTCCTGATAGAATTTAAAAGCTGCATCAACCTGGTTGATGCGCTAATACTTTGTTTTACATATCCTGACTAAGTCCTGAACTTGGACTATGTCTTTCCAAAATTAAAAAAAAAACGACATCTTGAAAGGTTTTTTGTATAGAAGAGATATGGCTTTCTAATAGACACCTGTAGATTTTGTGCCACAACAACTAACTGGAATTTACTGTTCATGTTTCACCCACATTGACAAAGAGTTTAGTGCCAATTTGTTTGAACCCAAACAAACCACCAAAATGTCCGGTGGGCATGATGTTTTGTTTCTTTGCTAAGTTTTTTTTTTTTTTTCAAGAAGCAGGGGTGATTTATTACTGTCTTTATTCATGCTTGAGTCACGGACAAGCCTCCGGTCAATAGGTGGCAGCAGTGTTCGAATTAATCAGCAGGCTGCCTGTTCAAGCCAGTAGTAGTAGCGGCCTACACGGACATACCTGTGTAAACAGAGGTGATGGCGGAGGATACAAGCGTGGATGTTTTGAAACATGACTACCTCTATAGAGCAGAGATGGAGAAGTTTGTGACTGTGAAAAGCAAAACGGCGGTAGAGGTTGGTAAACAACTGATAGACTACAACAGGTCTTAATGTATTTAGGTGCTGAGCCATTCAGTGATTTATAAAACAGAAGTATTTTAAAATCTATTCATTGAGGTACTATTTTCTTGGTTTTAGCGAGAACGCCAGCATCAGCATTCTGATCAGCTGCAGATGTTTGATAACCTTTTTTTAGGCAGGGCTGTGAAGACACTGTTGCAGTAATCAATGCGACTAAAGATACATGCAAAATAATTTCTCTAGCTCTTGTTTAACACTGGAAATGGTCTTCAGGGGATAGAAGGCCAACTTTGTATTTGTCATAATATCACTATCACTACACCCAGATTTTGGGCCTGATTGGTAGTTTATTGTCCGTAATAGTTGAAGCCGTATGCTGACTCTTGATTGCTCCTATTTAGATCCACAGATAATAACTTCAGTTTTGTTTCTGTTCAGCTGAAAAAAGTTATAGTCCACGCATTGATTTGTACTAAGCAGCTCAGTACTTGGATAGATTTGTGGTCACCGGCTGACATTATAATGCAAATCTGTGTATTATTTGCATAGTTATGGTAAATAAGAGGGACCCAAAGACTGAACCTTGGGGTATCCCACAAGTGATTCCTATCCGCTTTGATGAGAAGTCACCTTTTCACACAGTGTAGTCCTTGATCTTTATGCAAGACTTGAATCAGTCAAGTAATGTACCAAAGATTCCAGTCGCTTTAACAATATGTCATGATCAACAGTGTCGAATGTTGCACAAAGGTCCAACAGAACCATCACAGGTCATATTTATGTGGATATCATAAAACAATGCAAACTGTGACAACTTGACAGCTTAGCCTTTTTCATGTTTAACAGATTCACTATCCCTGATGGCAGATGTGCTCACAAGACTGAATACTGAAATTGATTTATGTGGTGTCCTAATATTTTTCTTCTCAAAGATGTGTTTGTTTTCAGAAAAATTATAAAGGATAAATGCCACATTGACCGGGGGGGGGGGCAACGCCAATTTGTATCTCTCAAATTCCTAGACTTTTAACAGACCTTTGTACAATTTTGAGAGACCGTGCACATCTAGTTTGTTGTCAGCTGACAACATTCCAATATGCCTTTTGAGCTCAAGTCTAAATAAACCTCATTATTTGTATTTATCTGACTTTGCTTTTCTGGTCTTTTTTTTCCCCCACAAAAAGAACAATAGAAGTATATCTTCTGGGTGTCTCATGACCCAAGCAGCAGAAAGTTGACGCACAAAATGTTTCATATTTCATTTGCTTCTCTACACGAGGCTCTAGAGGCAAATTTTGCTGATGCATAACTCTTAATGGACATTCTGACTGCTCTTGGTGGACGCTGAGGCAAAGAGCCCAGCCTCCGTTAGAGACTCACAGACACACTATTGTGGTATGTCGCTGGAGGTTTATGGGCTGAGGTAATGACAGAAACTCTGCACAGAAGGCAGTGTTATGGTTCCCTCTGTGCGCAGTAGCAACAAGCGTCGCGATGAACAATTGAGCAGCCACGGAAGGAAGGAAATCAAATGTCGATGGGAGCGGAGGAGAGGGAGACTTTTTGATTAGGCACAATCAGCAGATATATGCATGCTAGGAACTGTGCAAATGTTGATTGCAAAGGTTTAATTTCAGCTTGTTTTTACATATGTATAAAGTGCAGCTGTAGTCACAGGAGAATCAAGTTGCTTGGAGACCGTCTTGCGGCCTTTACCTTTGACATGCTTGCCTATAATTTTCTTTCTAATTTTGAAAGAACAACTCTCAACAACAACTCTCTATTTAACTTTCTGTGGTCCACGTCCATTGTGGTACCATGTCGTCAAACAACACAGTATCTACTCGCTGCCTTTTATATAGGCAGATTGACTGTGTGCAGGCTTGAAGACACCTGCAATTGCTAATTGGAGGACACGCCTTAGTTCAACATATCCGTGAGATCAAATAATTATCAATAGTTTTTGTCCAGATCTGTTCCATAAGTTTTTTTTATTTTTTATTATTCTGTTCAATGTGTGATTTTCGTTGGTTAATTTTCATTAAGGTTTCATTTTAAGTGATTTCAGTGGCTATTGTGGGCTTTTCGGCCATTAACCAAGGGGTATAAAACAATTTTGTCCGTGTTTGTATGACTTTATAATGCAATATTATCAGCCAACCCCTTGAGAGGTCCATGTTGGTCAACCTCGTCAACACAACAATGTAACTCAGTTCCTTTCTTACTTCAGAATATGAACTTTAAACCCTGGGAACATGCCGTGATAACTTAAAATGATTGTCTGGATGCTTTTCTTCTTTTTGGGTTTGATTTGCTGGTCTGCTGCCAAACATCTCTCTTTTTCTCTCTAAAATTTGCATCTTCAGCTTGTTTCTAAAAGATCATCTATAGAGTTGAGTCACTTTTGCTTTTCCATTGAAAATTTAAGGTAGCAAAGGAGAGAAAAGTGGAAATGTAGTCTCAAAAACAACTATAAATCATATGTATAAGGACTCAGATTCAAAGCCTGATAAGACAAACACGGCTTAGCCTTTGATGCACATTGTTTTTCCCTTGTTGGACTATGCTCTGCCTTCCTGACACTCTTCCTCAGACCCCGCTGTGATTGGCTGTGGGACGCTCTTTACAATGTATTTACATGTGCTGCTACAAAGTGGTCACTCCCATTCTTCCTTTCTTGCCCAGGGAGGCAAACTGAAGTGGACAGAATCTAAAATCAGGAGTAGAACTTCAGACTGGATCAGGAGTCACTTAAAGTAGGGTGTGGTGAGTCCTCTTAAGAATCCGACTTGTATGCTGCACCGGATGATTTCTTCCATCTCCGAGTCTGTCATTGGTCAATTCGGCTGTCGGAGAAAACGACGACGTGCCGGCATCTGGAGCCGGTCACGTTAACTCCGTTCCAGATAAGCCCTTATCTTTTGCGTGTTTTTCAGACTTCCCAAAAGTTTTGTCTGTTGTTCTCAGCCACATAGCATGCTCTCTCCTCCCCTCCCTTGCTACACACACTCAGAGTCACAAGAGGTGAGGGGAATGTGCTTTTGGAAGTATAGAAGTTTGCAACAAGTGGATCCTTTACTCCTTAATGAAACTAAGGGACTAGTCTTGTCCAACTTTCTATAAAATTCCTTCGGAGGACTCTTGCTCTGGGAACAGGAGCATCTTTCCTGCCTTTCAGGATACCAGCTCACACAGCTGGTATTCCCGGACAGCATGCCTTTGGGATCTCACTGTGGGAAACACTGAGGGGGAGAGTGCTCAGAGCCCGTGGGACTGGTCTCAGTGGATGCTTGATGGGTTTTAAATTTTCTCTTTTGGCAGTAGGAAACTGTTTCACAGCGGAGTGGATATCAACATACAACACGACCCATGAGGACTCTGAGTAGACGGGGAAATTCTGCAAGAGTAAATCCTGAAGTAAAAGTTTGCGATAAACTCAGCTTGAACTTGGACTCATAAGAACTTGGCTTGGCTTTTATCTGCACTGATTAAAAAAAAAAAACACCAACAAGAGAACGTGTTTTCAGCCCAAGTGGTTTCGCTTTGAGATTGACAGCATGGCCGGGTTCACCAGGAAGGGATCCGGGAGACCCTCGTACTACTACAGATTCCTGGGCAAATCCCGACTGCAGCGTCAGCGAAGCCGGTCCCGCAGCCGCACCAGGCCGTCTGCCAACAGGGGTAATAAAATACAACTGCTGCTTAAAAAGCCACTGAGGGGCAGTTTGAGCCTCGCATTCAGCTGCTGCCTCAGAAATATGACAGAATACAGCTGCTACAAAAACAAGATGCTTTGACCTTTCCTGGCAGTGCGTTTGCTCCTGATTCACATTAGGTTTGTTTGTCAGAGTACGAAAAGAGAATATACCCTGTTGAGACATGGAACTAAATAGAGGCAGTTCTCTTTTTCTTTTCTTTTTCTTTGAAAATGTACATTTTGTACACAGGGCAACTTTGTTTTTTTTTTCTTTTTTCGTTTTGGTGTCATTACTTTTAGAAGTCCACAGCACTACTACTTTGTTGTAGATGCCTGACTGTGAGCTCTGGTGAGAGATAACAGTTTGGTGTCACCGATGCTCTCACGTTGCTGTGCCACTGCTTGACAGCTCTCAGTTTAGCAGAGTTCCACCCTGTTAGGGCGCTTTGCCTGCAAGTATTTTTGGTGTCGGCAGCAAAAAAAAAAAAGAGTCAGTTTTCTGCTCTGTATAAATACTTCTTCTCTTTTAAGTCTGGGTCCTCCGGCAATCTGTTTGTTCAATGCTCTGTTTTTCTGCCTTTCGGTGCTGCAGGCTGCATTTGAACTACTAGATTATAGTGATAAGTCTATCCCCAAGGCTTTTTTTTATAAGAAAAAGAAGTATCTCTGAATCTTCAACCTATTGATTTTTTCCCCCCTCCAGGCTAGCTGCCATAACTTGCCGATCAGGGAATCATGTAGACGGAACTGCATGTTTTTTCTTGTTTTCCTCAACTGTGGATCGATGCGAACTTTCAGAAGACAAACAGTTCAGACTAATTTCCCTTTAAGATCAAACTGAATATTGAGTTTTATGTAATCGAGACCTCCCAACAGACCATTTCTGAGTTGAAAGACAGTTTAGGTTCAAATTTGATTCAAAATGAGATCTTTAGTTAGTATCTAAAACTAGATTTAGTTGCTAAATAGTAATGTTTTCCCAATACATCCAGATCCGAAGAAAGATGCATGTGCAAAACGGAGTTCTAATGGACAAGATGAGACAAAGTGCCAACCAACCAACTTGATTTATTCACAATGAAATGCTTTATGAAACTTGGCTTTATAGAATCTGTCGATAAAAAGTATAAAAATGCTTCTTTTTATGTTTTGACAAATAGAATTGGGTATGTTCTTGCAAGAATGGATACATGAGCAAGTCAGCCCTTTGTCCCATCAGACTTATCTACCACTCTGCGTTCAACCAAAGTTACTCAATACCGTCACTGCAAAAACACAAAATCGTACCAAGTATTTTTTTGTCTAGTTTCTAGTGCAAATGTCTTAGCAAATGTGAACTAAGACAAAACTAACTTGCAAGTATCTTCTTAGCAAGATACAGAGGCTCGTTTTAAGTAAATAATTTCTTAATATTTATAACAAGACATTTATAAGTTAATTTGTCTGTCAATAGAACAAGTAATTTTTCATCAATATTAAGGAATTGTTTACTTATACCAAGCCTCTATATCTTGCTGAAAAGTTACTTCTATGTTAGTTTAGTCTTATTTCTAGTGTAATGACCTATTTACACTAGAAACCAGACCAAAATTACTTGGCAAGATTTTGTGTTTTTTGCAGTGCTCTACAAAGCTAGTACAGTAGACTCTTGCCAATTTCTGGATAAGTATTGGTAGATTTTTTTCTTCAATGGAACATAACTCCAAATTATTTGCTAAAAATCTACCTATTTGGAGATCTTTTTGCACATCCAAAATGTTTGAAAGAAAATTTTGCTTGGAAAGATAAAATACCCTGGCGCAATACTACTTTACAAGTTACTGATTACTTTTCTTTTCTCGAGTGCTCCTTCCACCCACCAGGCTATGCCGCCCTGGATGGTGGGTCATATCGAATAAAGACCTAGTGAAAGTCCAGCTACGTTTTAATGAATCTCTGTTCAGTCCAGAATTACACAAGTCAGTTTCACTAGTCTCAGTTCTTTATTTCGTAACTTTTTAAAATTCTTCCAACAATCTTTACTACTCTGTCATACATAATTTCTCACTCTTTCAAAGTGTTGTATTTTAACAGTACCCAAAATGTTTCCTCACAAACAATTTAAAAGTTCTTTTGTGTGACCAAATCTTGTTAGCTGAATGTCAGAGAGCCACAATTATGTGATGCTTGAAAACATAAAACAGCAGCTTAAGAACAGACTCTTTTATTACTGAAAAGCAGCACTCAAAATATCACGCTTTAAGCACACACCTTCATGTCCAGGCTTATGAATCCATAACCTTATTTTGACCAGATGAAGCTACTTATAAAAATAAAACGCTGCGCTGTTTTAACACCGTCCTGAAAAATAGACTTATTTAACAAGAATCAATATAAACTTCCAGCATGCGGATCAAATCGATGCTTTGCATTAAGGCTCCGTCACTTTCTTCAAAGTGAAACTGTGGCTGCGCTTCTGTAGCCAGAACCGGACAAAGTCAGGCCCCAGTCATGAGGAGGAGAGCAGAACGTGGTGGTGCCTCTGCTGAGCGTCTTCACTCTGATCAAAGTGGTGCTTTGAAGTCTCCCCACTCTATCATTCACTGGTCTAAAGAGCACACGCACGTGCACACGCGTGTTTGAGCTCGGATACAAAGACGCTCTTGCCTTGATCTGTGTGTGTAAGCACAGGCTCCCTCCATGAAAACTTTTAACACAGTGATCACACGTTAGCAGTAGCACACAGCGGAGCAGCCTGTATCCAGATGGAGAGGTTTCTTAAAAAGAAAATGTAAAAAAAATCCTTTTGGTTTCTGTGGTACTGGAAAATTTTTGTAGTAATAAAATTTTACTGTTTCCCTAGACTTCCTTGTAATTTAAAGTAATTCTAGACAGTACTGTAAAAGGTTTATATAAAAAGTCTGCTATTTCTTTGAGCTTCTCATTAGTGACATCATCTGAGTTGTCAGCCCAACATGTGCTGGTCACTGTTTTTTGTTTTTTTTTAAACAAAAATGGCAGCACTTATGCCTCTTGAAATTTTCCCTATTTTGCCAAGAAGCTAAATTTTTAGGTTTTCTTTAGGGCTGGATACAAATGCACTCATTTGAGATTTTTATTTGTAACAAATAAAAAAAAAACTGCTACACTGTGTTGGTATGTCGCATATAAATCTCAGCAAAATGCATTGAAGTTTGTTGTAATATGACACAATTTGGCAAAGATTAACATCTATATTTACTTTTACAAGTTGTACATATAGGTATATTTGTTTGAATTTACTTTAGAGGTAACTGAGAAACATGCAAAAAATTAAATACTGCAAACTTAATGCGACTTAAACTCATATTGATTTGTCATGCAATGTGGCAGTTACTTCTAATAAAATTAAGAACATGCATGTATAAAAGTTGACAAAAAAATATAGGTGAACATAACCCAATCGAGTGCTACTTCCATCTCATTTAGTTGAAATGCTATTGGCATGTTTTTGAAAGTACATATGCCAGTTAAGACCTTCTCGGAAAGCCCAATAATGATTGGATATTTTTACAGATATATCTGAGAATGTGAATTCATTTAAATAAATGAAATTGATATACTATATACAAGGTTTCCCCCAGAAAACGTGCTAAGCCTGATGGTTGGGGAGCTCGGCAGTCATTCATTTTTGAGTTAAAGAATGTTTAAAGTTTACAGGAAATTTGTAATTATAACTTAATAATTATGTGTTATTGGATGATTGGAAGATTAATATCTGAACACCAACCATAAAGTCTAAGAAAATCCAAATATAAAATAAGTAAACAAATAAATAAATAAGCAATAATAAGCCTGCTGCTTGCACAAGTAAAGCCTGGTGGCCCGCCAGGCATATAACACACTGGGGGAAACCCTGATATACGTAGATTCACTACACATAGGGTGAAATATGCAAGACTTTATTTCTTGTATTTTTGGTGATTATGGCCTACAGATAACAGCAATGCAGAAAAATTAGATCAATAAAATAGACTAGATTAATAAAAAAAGGATGTTTTAAACCAAAATGTCAGGTTTCTAAGAGGTATCTTCAATTCTATGAACTCAGTACTTGGTTGGTGCTCCTTCTGCATGAATAACTGCATCACTTATGTCTTATGTGTAACTATGTGTGGACTTTTGAATTCTCTCAACGTCAGTCTAATCTAGTTTCCTCCATGGCTGCAGTACATCATAAACAAAAGCTATTGCAGCATGACGTTCCGTCCAACTTCAATGTGTTATCTAACCGGTTGAAATAAGTGTGTGGGTAAGAAATTAGAGTTTTTTTCCCTCTGTAAAGACATTTTCAGTTCGCCTGAAGCAAGTTGTATAATGCTGAGACCAACATTCATCACAGCAGGACAATATAGAAATGCGCTATAGGCCCGGTGCTGTGTTTCTATCTTGAGAAAGCTGCTGCAGTCTCTTATGAAAGCCTGGCTGCCTGTTTCGCAGATCAGATTGCATGAGCTCATCTGTTTTCGTTTTCATACCCTGTGCACGCTCAATGGAGGATCTTGTGTGCTTTTGGCTCACCCCTGAACACCGCTCGGGATCTGTTTCCTCCACTTTGCCGTGGATGGTGACATTGACATGCAAAAACCCTACTTATCTCAAAAAACGAGAATAGCAGGCGCACAGGAGGGAAATGTTCAGTGTGATCCCGTATCTTGCACTCGGGTCTAACACTGTTGTTTGGATCAGAACTTTAGGTCTAAACCTTGACTGGAACAATGTCATGACAGCATAATGTGGATATGTATTAACTGTTAGGTGAGGAACCTTTAGTATAAATGGTAATGAATTATGACTAAGTACATCAAGCATAAGGTATAATAGAAATTATCTCTTTAGATGACCTTGATTTGTTTTTCCTTCTTAAGTTGGTCTGGTATTGACAGGACGTTCACATCCTGTAGGTTCCACTAACTAAACCTGTCAGTCTCTAGAAAAAACCACGTTTCTCTCTCCCCACTCCCCAACGATCTCAGCTAACCTTTTTTTAGGTATGCAATAGAATATCGGCTATGGTACATTTAATACTGACTGTGCTTGATTACAAATTCGCCATGTTAAAAACAGATAATTTGATTTAGTAATTGATGCATAATGCATAATTATATCCTCAATGGGTCGTTACCAAGAAACACTTGTGATCGGTGCTACTGCACCATGCTTTTGTTCTGTCAGGTGGAGTGTTTAGACTTTCAGTCAAGTGCGTCTGGGGTTGTGCGAGTGTGTTTATGTTTGGGCTGATGGGAAATACGGACAGAATTAATGCTGATATGGAGAACATGGTGAAAACATCACCGGTAATTACTGTGACTCATTCACATTCGCACTCAAACACATAAAGGAAGGAAACAAACAGTCTTGGTTGGACTCCCAAAGTCTTAATCTGCTGTAAAGATTAATAAGATGGAGACAAAGGAAGTGATTCATTGGAAGTGGCGCTGTATTCGAATCCTCAAGATCTTCACTGATGGAATCATTTTATTTTTTCTTGTTTGCTCGGAAACAGATAAGTGCCTTTATCTGTTTTCGTGCTTTGTTTTAGAGCAGCCACTCTAAGATTAAGGACGGGTTGGGAAAACAAAGGCCTTGATTGCCAACAGAGGCAGTTTGACTGTTGGTTTGACTTTGAACCAATAAAAGCACTGGGGAAAGGTGTTTACTGTCTACTTTCCAGCTGTGCATAAGTACACAAAAACCAAGAGAAGAATTGCTAATACGAAGGGCAAGGAAAGGTTAGTTCAGCTGTGAAGTGGCTGAAGTGAAACCACCAGAATTTTGTCATCATCTCAGTGTTTTACCAGGGATTACTCTATGATCGCACTCTCATTTCTGAATTCTGTGCTCTTGCATTCGCTCTTTCCCCTCAGCATGAGTCATCAAGAAGGGCCAGATGACACAGTCTGTCTGAGCACCCAAAAGAGTCCAATAACAGGACAGGTGCAGGATAATCCCACTAATCCATAGAAATCCGTGCGGATTACATTCCAGAACCGAAGAACAATTTCAGAGAAATGGCTGCGGGACTATAGGAATACTGTGATAACTCGTCATTATTGAATTGCCTTTCAACATATTGCAGTTGCAAAACAGTAGGTGACTGAGAAATCCTGCATTATGTTAAAACAAGGATGCCGCCGTGGTACTTTTTACCAGCCTAAAATATTTTTGACACCTAATTACATCCTTCGTGTTGTTTACATTGGCTGACCACTCAAGCCGGTAAAGTCTCTCAGCTCTGGGAACGAAGGATAGAAAGCACCATCCACAGTGTAGTGCTGTCCAAGCACTTCTGAATCCCCCCAGTTTTCTTAGACGTGCGTCTGAATAAATTAAAAAGGTTAAGCTCATGTAGTTTTGTAACAGAGTGACATTATTTTATGTGTTTGATTTGTTCACTAAAGAGAAGTTTACAACCAAAGAGGAACCAAAATATTTTCTTGGAAAATTTGAATATTACCTAAGGCTGATTATAATCAGGATGTTTGATTCAGAAATATTAGCTTATTAAAATGTGCGCCTGTGTGCTGTGCAGTGTCTGCTTGGTGGAGGCTTGTTTTGAATTACTGCGTCAATGCAGAGTGCCATGGAGGCAATCGGCCTGCGTGTGCTTGCCGAGGTGAGGAAGCAGATGATGTTGTTTTGATGTTAGCTTTCCGCTTATCTGCATAGCTGGCTCTATGGTCCATTAACATCCGCTTGACAATAGTTCGTAGCTTCTCCATTTGGCTAAGGTCAGGTTGGTTTTCTGGTTCAATGAAGCACAGTGATGCCATGATCATTTGTAAGTTTGAGGGCAGGTGCAAAGTCCTACCCTCACAGGCGAACCTGCTTTTCCATAAAGTATGTCAGCACAGGGAAGCATGACATGCTCTAAAATTTCCCCATCGCCCCAGAGTGCTGATTTGAGAAAACACATTCGACCAGAACCGATGGCTGAGATGGCTGCCACAAAACTTTGCATTGAAGTTAAGAAGTAGCTTAACACAAGGCATGCAACAGATGTCGTCCGTGATGTGATTCCTGTTGATTGTGCAGATTTGTTTTTGTCAGCACTCTTTCTTCTACTAAACTTTCCATTAGCATGCATACATCAGGAAGTTGTAACCGTGTTAATGAATTACCAGTAGTGTCTTTTTGGAAAAAGACAAAATAAAATCAAAAAAACCCTCTCCTTTTCAGTTTTATTGGTCAGATGTTTTGAAACCACCCAATATAATTCAATTCTGTGTCAATTGGTTTATTTTCTTACTGAAGATTACAGATTTGAAACACTTAAGTATAACTTTGTACTTTCACTAGACATTAATGTTTATTGCATACTGCAACCACTGTTCATATAAAAATGGTTTTATACTCGGCTATGGTATATCAAAGCAGAAAATAAACTAATTATAATTTTAAATTTAATTGCTACCAGTTGTCAAATTTAATAGTTTATTTACAATAACTGATATTTAGGTGTAAAACTCACAATATCAATTCATCACATTAGATTCTTTGGTTAAGAACTTAAACAGGATAAGAGGTTCAGTTCTGCTGCTTTTTGTCCTGTTCTGTTCAGTTAAACATCCATGCAGTCGTGAGTTCAGAACGCCGCAAATTTGACTAAACGTATACAGTACAGAACAAAGGTTTGGACACACCTTTTAATTCAATGAATTTCCTTTATTTTCATGGCTATTGACATTGTAGATTCACACTGAAGGCATCAAAACTATGAATAACACATGTGGAAATTTGCACTAAACAAAATAGTGCAAAACAACTGAAAATACCCCTTATATTCTAGTTTCTTCAAAGTAGCAACCTTTTGCTGTGATTACTGCTTTGCACACACTCTGCATTTTCTTGATGAGCTTCAAGAGGTCGTCACCTGAAATGGTTTTCACTTCATAGGTCAACCTGCCCTGTCAGGTTAATAAGTGGGATTTCTTGCCTTATAAATAGTCATGAAAATAAAGAAAACCCATTGAATTAGAAGGTGTGTCCAAACTTTTGGTCTGTACTGTATGTTCATAAACTGCATGACGATAAGCTTTAATTTTCTATCATTGCGATTTTAACCAGTTCCATGTAATACATGTAAAGCCTGAAAGAATAATCAAAACATCTGTAAGGAAAATGAAAGCAGCCTGACTCATGTTGTAGTTTTAATGTTGGAATAAAAACTTGCCTTTCTTTGTTCCAGAAAGGCAAGGCGTTGGTGGAAGCCGGTTCGGTTTGTTGTTGCGCAACACCCCCCCCCTCCTTTCTGTCTCTACTCTCTCACTCTCGTACTTCCTCTTCTGAGAGGGGAGATGTGCTACCAGCTCTCCGTCTAACGGGTCCGTTGAGTTTCCTAAATCTGCTGGGATTTACCCTGTCCAGAACTGAAGTAAACTCTGTTTAAGCTGGTTTCGAGAAACGATTCGCCTGGTTATCTGACGGCCTACATCCAGGTGTCCCACCCTTCTTCCCCCTGTGAATTAGCCAGACTGAGCAGCCTACAGCCAACTAGTTTCACAGAGCACACCTGTTAACGGTCGCTCGTTCTCTATTTTACAACTTGCATTTGTTATTGAACCAGGTAGGTTTTAGTAACTCGGGCGAGTCCCAAGGATGTTGTTTTAAATATGGGCTACCAGCAACCTAAAAACATTTTCCACTTTTTCCTCTCCAGAATCAAACATCACAGCTATTTTACAACCATCAAAGAACTTTAAGGTGACTCATTAACTGAATGTCCACAACATCTTTTAGATTTTCTTTATGCTAAATATTTTATTAGTAAGGCATTTTTGCAAGGGTCAGTACAGCTTAATTCAGTAGCAGAAATAATCAAATAAGTAAAATCAATCATCTAGTCTATCTTTCCCTACTGCTGATACTGAGTACTAAAAAAGGAACCTTAGAGAGAGACGGACGGAGTTTGGCGTTTCGAACCCCAGACCTGGCACGATGATGAAGAAGGTGTTGCAACAGGAGGAAGATGTTGATCGATGAAGGCCAGGATCTCCGCAGGTCCGATGAGCTTCTTCTCCGCATGGATGCTGAGGTCACACAGGACTTGGTGCTGGCAGGAAAAAAGGCACCAGTTCTTCTTCCTTGTCTTTGTCTTCATCTTTGTCTTTGGGGTCTGAACCCAGCCGATGAGAGAAGTGCGATTCGAAGCCACAGATTGTGGGCCTGACGGGTTGGTCTCCATGTGCAGGACAGTCTCCGGCTCCGTGGCCCCGGCTCTTCTTCAGCTGCAGAGTTCTTTGTCCATCTCGATCTTGGCTCGAAGCTGCCCGGAGGATCCAACGAACGGTTCCTCTTTTGCACCCACCTTATATAGGGTTTATCCACCCCCCTGGTGCGCCTGCTGTCTGCTTAGACAGATGATCTCATATCCATCACTGTCTTAAGAGACATCATGTCATGATGTCTGTGCCAATGTCTCAGGGCTGCTCAACCTCCTGTTTCCATATAAGGTGCTGATCATCTCTGCTCTCCTGTTAGTTCCCCTGTTTCCCTTCCTGTCACCTTTCACCTACCATCTACCTCCAACATATCAGTGATGTTTAATTGCAGTTTTACAACCTTTTACACCATTTCAAGTTCAATGTCAAAATCACATTTATATCACATTTATTTTCTTTAGCTTCTCTGATTTAGCATTCATTTATAATTTTATAACCATAACTTATTAATTATTCTTATTATAATCTTAATGTGAGTTATTACAGATGTTTTCTGAAAAGAAACCAAGAATAATCTATTATTCTAATTATTTGATACCAAAGTTACATTTGCTTGTTTTTCTTATAAGTGTTCTCACAAATATAAGTGTAAGTATTATTACAAGTAAATCAATATTAATATAAGTATTTTACTTTGAATCTTATCAAATTACTCAAAATGTTTAGATTTAATTTTTTAAAACTTTCATGCTTTAAAATAGTCTCAGCTATTTTTATAAATCTGCAGGCTGGAAACTTCCTCTTTTTCCAGGAAACCTGCTTTTCCTGTTTAATGACTCTCTCTGACTGACTATGATTTCTTATGATTAGATAGAAAAAAGTAGAATTAAAGCAAAGTTTGCATGAGACAAAAACAACACACACAACTAGATTTATTTTATTGACACTTAAGTCTAATGTTGGGCCTTGATGTCACTTGAGTGATTCATTTTAAAGATAACTTTATTTATTATTACTGTTAAACTAAAATCTCCAGCATGGGGAAGTGGGATGAGCTCGGATTTTCTTGACAGGTTCTTCTTCATGTTTTCCGAGGGTTTTTATTTTCTGTGAAAGCTCCAAGTTTTGTTGCTAATTTTTATAGTGGACTGAAAGCAGTGCTGTTGGGAGGATTTCTGCTGCAGCTTTTGGATATTTGAGATGGTGCCGATTCCGAACCAGTATAATATGAGCTGTACGCATGTAGATGAAGTTAATCAAGTGAAATTGCATGTCAATTCAAGACGAAAAGGATAAGGGAAACAAGAGGAAAGGATCATAGAGTTACTTTGTTTTCTTCCTTCAAGCCCAATGGAGAAGGAGGGTCAATGAGGAAAACATTGAGAATATCAAGAACACAGTATGTATTAATTCACCACTCTTAGGTATTTTTCTGGCCAATACCTTGTCCAAATATCAGCAAGTCCAAATAATGTTTTTTTCCTAGGACTATGATACATTAAAGTAACAAAAATAGGCTTAATGTATTTTGATAGAGATAGTAGTTGTAATTCCAACAGAAAATGCAGGAATTGCATGCTTACTCATTTGTGAACAAAAGCATAGCTTTCTTTTAGCTTTTATTTGATTGACTTTAACTCAGCAAAGCCTATCAAAGCACAAGCTGTGGGCGGATGTGTTTATAAGCCAGATATGGTGAGATTTTTACTTTTAAAAACATCCTTTTGCTTAAAAAAAGCCCATCAGACGTTGTTAATGGAAATGTCATCCACTGACACCGAGTGTGTTTGTGGTGTTTTCTTCACATTTTCACAAGCTGGTGATGAAGTCAGATGGATCTCTGTGCAGCGGCAGCAGAAGGAATGCAGCTTGCATTGTCGCCCTCTATATAAACAGTAACTTCCTTCTTCTGTGCCCCACTTCTTCTCCCTCTGACTTCCCATAACAAACTGCAGACAAAGACAAGCCTGCGCCAAACCAAACACAACACAGGGTCCTTCTCGCTAGATGCCACTGGGACAGAATGCGGTTACAAGTGCTATTAACTAGCTATTAACTTCCCATTTCTGCTCTTTCTGCTTTCGAATCGGTGGCTGTTCAGCGTAAATCTCCTTTACTGGGGTATTTTTTGAATTTTTATTTTATTTTGAGCCTGTGTGCTCTGTGTTTGCAGAAAGTTAAGTGAATGTTGACAATGTATGCACTGCTGGTTTTTGTTGGCTCTTTGACTCTTTTGCGCCCTCGTGTTCGTAGAGCTGCTCCAAGGAGACGGAGGAGCACGTCTTTATCACCCCATCACCTCCACGCTGAGTAAATACCACATCCCAAAGGTCAAACGTCCAGCGCTGGCCTTGTAGCTTGGTGCTAACACAATTTAGTCTCCACTCGTATGGAAAGACGAACATCCTCTCACATTTGTTTGTTTTTCTTTTACAAATTTGAGTTTAAAACTGGCCTACAGTGCCTTGTAAAAGTATTCATATATCATACATTTGAAACTTTTTTACATTTTCTTATGTTAGTCACACATTTTTATGTACTTTATGTGGATTTTATATGAAAGACATACACAGTGTAGTTCACCGAATGTCAGTGATAATATAATAATCGAAATTTTTGGCTTTAAGCAGAAATAGTAAAAATGTTGCATCATTTGTCCCCAGCCTGCTGAGCCAATCCTTGTTGCGTCACCTTGTGCTTGTGTCTATTTTTGTGTCATGGTCTAAACCACTGCATTGTTGAGTTGTTGTCCTGCTGGAAGGTGAACTTCCACCCCACTGTCACCGATTGCAAGTTCAGACAAGTTTTCCCCCAGTATTACAGCATATTTATTGCCATCCATCTCCCCATAAGCTTCCCTACTCCTACTGCACCACACAGTATGATGTTTCCACGTCTATGTGTCATGATAACGTCCAGGGTGACGTATAGACCTAGTTTCTGGCCAAAACATATAATTCTGATCTTGTTTGACCAAATTAACTTCATTCACAAATGATGCTGTTTCCACTACATGGCTTGTAAAGAAACTTCAGCCGGCTTTTTTTTATTTTTAACAACGGTTTTCCCCTTCCTCTTTTATAAAGGCTACATTTAGATGTGTTTATGACTAATAAAGGTCACGTCAACAAATTCTTCCATCCTCCAGACTTACTGTTGGTGTCAAAGTAGCTTTTTTTTGGGATTCATGCTCTCCTCTCAGATTAAGTGGGCAGCAAATCTTGTCCGATTCTCACCTGTGCCAAACTTAGATGGTGATTATATTTTGGACTGTGCCACTTTTAACATGTGTTATAGGTAAATCTTAATTCACTCTTCTTCAATTTTGCAATTGTGCATTCATTTGTGTTGCTCTATCACAGGAAATATTAATGAAACAGATTTAAGATCTGTGGTTGTAACATGCCAAAAAGAGAGAAAAAGCTTCAGTGTTTTTGCAAGTCACCGCATGCGAAACAGCCCGATCGACTTTCAGAGGATTGCGCGACTGAAATTGGTTCGCAGCAGATATTCCTCAGACAGCCTGGATTTTGTCCCTGCCACCAGCTGGTTGTTACGTCGCTGAAGATAGGTGGAACAGAACAAAAACAAAAAACAAAAAAAGACAAGTGGAGCTTTAGTGTGCAAAGAACTCAGATAAGAGTCAGGACAGATACTCACACAGGTAGAGAGAACGGGGTAAACACAACCTGACAGCCTATGATTTTTTTTTATATATATATTTTTCTGCACATTTCAGTGTTTCAAAGAAACTCTTTGTAAGTTTGCGTGGGCGTGTGTGTGTGGGTGTGTGGGCGTGCGGGTGTGTGTGTGCGTGTGTTTGAAATCTCCTCTGGTTTTACCCTTCTGTCATAACAAAAGAACAGTCAGCATGCTCTGTGGATGTCGTCTCTCTCTGTCCTGAGGGGACAGACATCTTGAAATGCAGAGTCAGACAGCTGCTGATAACACAATTCTGTGCTCAAACGTTCAGTTTCATTTTTTTTTTCTGCCATAGTAACAGATGTTGTATTTAATCTACAACCACAGCTTAGCATTTCTCATCTGATGTATTGGTCAATTAGGCTCAGAAGGACTTTATAGCACTTTTAGCTTTTGTTTAATCTCACCACATGACAGTAAAGGGTTAAATACTCTTTAAAAAATTTCCACTGGCAACCACAAAACGGCTGACAGCTGATGAACACGGTGAATTAATTAGCAGTTGAAGTGCTTGACACTTCCTGTTGGAGTTAATGTGGGACTGCTGGGGGGAAAAAAAACAAAAAAAAACAAACAGTGAACGCTCCAGAACCCCTCAAATTGAAGTATATCCATAAAATCATCCTCCCTGTGTTCAAAGGTCGTTTTCTAACAGATTAATCCTGAATAATCCATGCTCATGGTTCGCAACTTAAAAGTTCTGAGCTAAACAGAATAACTCTGAAATTATGTAGTTTACTTTCATTTCTCATTTACAATACAAGAGAACATACCGTAGAAATAAATCAAATGTGCCGAGCTGTCTGGTACTTTCTCTAAAAAATAGAGCTATTTGCTGGAGTTTTTTCCATATCTGCAGTCAGAGCAATGGTTAAAAATGTAAACAGCAACAAAAATATGTTTATTTTGCCACTACACAGTATAAGGATTATAAGAGGGGTATATAAAGACCTCCGAAGATACCGTAGTCAACCTTCTGTATTCGCAGAGGTTAGGAACCACAACATATACCTCAAACCTGCAAATACTTGAGAACTCCATTAAAAATGCTTATTTTACTAGACAAAGCACTAAATATACCTTACAATGCATTAATACGCACACTGTAAGCTGTCGTAGACATTACAGAAGCTAAAATTGCATCTTTGCCTTTGGGGGTACAGCCAATCAACACCAAGGGAAATAATTGGCCCGTCTGGATTGGCTGCTTGGCAACCGCCAGCCAATATGGTGTCAAGCATCAGAATGCTTAGGTGTTTTTAGCTTCCCATGATGCCTTTCCTTTTGAATGTTTTAGATATATTTCATGAAAACAAAATAGAATGGTTTTCCCCACAGAATTTGGAGTCACACGCTACAGAAAATCTTCAAATAAGGGAGTGTGCTAATAATATTGAACCGGAAGTAAAAAAGTATGTTTATGTTTGCCAGGGGTGTCAGTAAATATGGAGGGTACAAAAACTTTAAGGTAGGGGGAAAGGAGAACATTAAGTATCAGTGATCCCCACTAAGATAGGAGCTTCTAACAGCTCTACTGTGTCGTGTTCCCTTAAATCCTTTTTTACCAGCAGAAAAATCATGATGGTATGATTTTTTCTACAGCACATGACCAAAGTTCCTCCACAAGTTCTGCCACTTTGCAGCAGTCGTTCACATTCAAGTGGGACTTGTTTAATATCATGACAAACAGCATTTCCTCGTCAAAATATATCGACCAATTATGACAGCTCTGCAGATTTACTATAGGATGACCTGCATCGAATCAGTTTGGTGCTGTATGGCAATGTGGAGAAAAATAAAGAAACACTGACCACTTAAAACATTAAGACATGAAATGAGATTTAAAAAAAAGAGAAACAAAATAAGATTGGATATATTCAAAGTTTTAAATAAGTTATTAAGTAAGAGAAAACGCCATATTATGTTTTGAGAAACGACACACCTGAATCAGTTTTTGGTTATAGCAGGATGGTTCTCTCCGCCGTTTTATTTAAAAAAAGGTGGTTTGCTGTGGTGAAGTCATGGAAACGACGCATCACAACTCTCACCGTGAATCATCATCTCACCATTACCCCTTTTGTTTTATGTTGTCAAGTTCAGGCTTGTTTGACATTCTGCCCTTCTATTGTTCCACAAATGGCTCTCTGACAGGATGTCGGTGTGTGACACGGGCTGAGTCAGCAGGAATAAAGATGTGGTGTCAGGGTGTCTTACCTGGACTGTTTTTGGTATAAATCCAATTCACTTTTTCTTGTGATCCGGTTGGGTTGGTTGGCTGTACAGTCACTCCAGGTAAACAACATGAAGGCCTTCTCAAGAGTTTAGGTGTATGCGACTGTGGCGATAATTGCACTTTCTCCGTTGGGGTTCATGACCATTGCAAAGTTATTTTGAAATCCCACTTTTATGTAATAGTTGGTGTACCAGCAAAATACCAAATTGCCATTTAGCTGCACTCTGATTCTACGATTATACATGTATTTGTGTTTGTAGATGTCTTACATCCTGAACTCTTGCCAAAGGCCAAGGAATTTTAATAAAGATACAAATTGTTAACCTCTACTGAAGCTATGGTGTAGTTTTCCGCATCCTAGCATCAAAACAAATCCCAAAAGAGTTATTAACCAGCAAAAGAAAATGTGATACGTTTCCAATTCTGGCTCAACTCATCTTCTTTTTTCCTTCGAGATGCATGAAAAGAAAAATCCAAGAAATTAACCAAGCATGTACTGCAGAGAGTAGCTAGTTAATGTTATTTTCTACATGAAAGTGTTAAGATTGAACACCAACAACATCTTGGTTACAGCCATCTCTCAATTTCATCCTTTGTCTCAAAGCCTTTTAGCATAGCCAGTAGCTTAAGTGAAAAAGGATGAAAAAAACATAATTCAGAGACACAACAGCATGTTTTCTCAGCACATTTATGAGCAAAGCACATAACTTTGGCAGAATCAAAAGGGAAGTCATTATGCAAAATTGTAACGTTCTTACCCTTTAATTTGGGATATTGGAGGTGTGTGTTACATTAGTTTTAATACATTGCCACGTATGGGACCGAAGGTTTCTCACGCGTTTCTGAATAAGGAGGATATATTCTTTTATCTTTTTAGCAGTCCGAACGAGTGCAAGTCCTGCTCAGACATAAGAGGAAGAGTTTGATGGTTTTAGTCTCTTGGCGGAGAACATCCTCAGGATATATACTCTCTGATCTGTAGTATATTACTGAATTTAAATTGAAAATTACAACTTTGCATATAAAAAAAAGAAGAAGAAAAAACCACTTTACCTTCACTCCAGAGTGAATCACCAGCCTAAACACTCTTTGAGGCTTTTAGAGAAATGAGAAATGTTCCTACTCACCTCTCTTTAAACAGAATATCTAAACAAGTCATCACATTAAATATGAAGCTGGAAACAGCAGGCGGTGAGCTCAGATTAGCATAAAGATTGTAGCCCCTCCAGCATTCAGGCTGCTTAGCTATTTTAGCCACCTGCTGCTACCATCTTCACACCTAATGAAGAAATATATAACCCAGCAGGGAGGTGAATATTTTCTTCAGAGAAAGAGTGTCAAATGTTGTTCTTTAAAAGTGAGTCCGCACAGGCTTAACTCCCAGGCTTCTCTGCCACCGTCTTTTTAAATTTTTTTACTAAACGTGATACATGCCCTCTTAAGTTCCATCGACCAAAAGCGCACCAGCCTGTGGGAGGCTGAAAGGTTTTGCAGTAGCCATTTATGAAAGGCAGAGTTTCTAAAGTGCAGTATTAAAGAGTAAAAGCAACACTTTCCGCACACAAAAAATGCCTTTATCCATGTTTAAAAATCTATGCGGTAGAAAAATCAGACGTCACAACAGCAATGCTGATATGCCAGTAATAAGCAATAGGGGGCAATAAAGCTGACATCATTAATAGATTAAAATGAATGTAATATTTGGTTTCTGAAGAAACGAATCAGGAGGAAATCCCAGACATCTCCCATTGTTTGGAATCCCAAAGTATACACTAAAATTAACCTTTTTTCCTTTTCAAAAACACATAGAGATGAGAGGTAGCTGGACTAGTTTTGTTTGCAGTACGCCTGTGTTTGTGTGGACAGGGGCAAAGGTTAGAGGTTATCCTTAAAGCAGGAGGAAACATTCATTTAACTAAAGGAGAATAGCAGTTGTAAGATCAGGGAAACGATGGGAAGGATTGACTGGAAACATCCAGTAAACGATCTCAAGGCTATCACACTTGGAATTTCCACAACAACAACAGCTGCCTGTGGACAGTCTGACCCTTTTAAACTGCAGATATACTCTAAACACACACACACACACACACACACACACACACACACCATCTGAGATCTGAAGGCCGCACACAACTGCTACACACACACACCCCCACACTCCTCCATAAACAGGAAATGTTCCCTGAGATCAAACCCCTCATGTTCGACAAAACAAACTCCTTGATGGTTTTCCCCAGGAGTCACATTAGACGTTGCGTTTTAATTTAGGTTTTATTGAGAACGAGTCTGCTCTCTCCCTCCGTCTGTCTCTCCGTCTGTCTGTCTGGGTGGCTGTCTGAGCCGACATCGGGAGTGCCTCACACAGCAGCGGCAATTTTCCGTACATCTGCGGAAATTTACTGCAGTCAGATGTCTGGAGCATGTGGAAACCTGTATCGCAATTGCACTCAGCAGTCCTTTTTTTTTTCTTTCTTTCTTTTACAGCTCCATGATGTTGCTCATGTGTTTGGTTTGTCTTTGAGCGCCAACAGCGGCCAGCTGTGCACAAGCAGGGAGTTTTCTGTCGCCAAATGAAGCCGCCAGAGGGGCGAATTTGCTGAAGGCTGAGTGTGAGAATTTGCATTGCAGACTTTACTCCATCAGGGCTGATAATTACCTTAATCAGCCTTATTTGCTCATGAATGAGTTTTTGATTTGAAAGGATTAAAAAGTCTTGTTGTCATGGCAGCGGAAATTTCAGTCCCACCGTAGTTGTTGGTTGCGAGGAGGGAAAGCGACAGGAATGCAATCACTGCGTGAGTTGTGCACCGTGACTGAAGATAAAGATGGATTTTATTTTGATCGGGTTCACACTCCTCAGCGCCTTACTTTGATTTCAAAGGAGACTTCTAAAAGTGTAACACCCAAATCCATTGTAATAAACTTGGCTAATTATTATCAACTCCTGAGTTTTTGTCATTCTACATTAAGTCATTGATGTCCTCTTTCCGACCTCTTACATCGTAAATTCAAATCCTCCGTACAGACGCAGAACAAATTAAAATTATTCAGACGCCTCAACATGCTAAGTTAAAATAAATAAATGAAAAAAAACAAATACCACACAGAGCCATCTCTCATTTTATCTGTATTTGGGTTGAGAGAAATGCATGGATTTGTGCTTTGCTTGCTTATACAACCAACAAGCCTGTGAGACAGCAGATATTAGAGCTCAACTTGATGAACATGTATACATTTTTGGACTGAGAAATGTTTAATAAGCTCATCTGCTCGTATGAAGCTTGTTATACTTGAAAATACCATATTAGTTATACTAAAGTTTAGGATTAGGGCTTTTCCCATGGATTACCCACGCCAGTGAAAAGTTTAGGTAGTGATTTTACATGCATTGTCCTGCCAAGAAAAGTATTTATTTATTAAAAACTCTAAACATTTTAGCATTTTTATTTTGTTAAAACTACAAAACTCAATGTCATTTATTTGGATTTCAAAGAAAGTTCTGCACACTTGTTTGCAAACTGGCTCAAACTCTGTCAGGTTGTCCGTGAACAACAATGTTCTTATTTTTGGTTCGGTTTATCAGGTGTATTTAGTTCCAGACTTTGTCTACGACACTTTAACACAAAAATTCACATTGATCTAAACCAGGGGTGTCCAACTTCATTCCTTCACAGTGACTGTCCTGCAGCTATTAGATGAATCCCTTTTCAAACCTTCGCCTGAAGCAAACCGTTGAATTACCTCTTCAGCAAGCCGTCAAGTTTGGCAGAGGCCTGGTTACGGACCTACAGGGATGGATTCATTTAAAAGCTGCAAGATGAGCTGTCATTGTCCTGACTCTTTGCCAGCCTCTAACAGGTTTTCTTCCTGTTATTTGGTTCCTTTTGTCTTTCAGTTTACTCTTCCCAGCTTCCCTGTCTTTGCTAAAGAGCACCACCCTTGCAGCAAAAGGTCGCCACCACCATATTTCCTCATCGCCACGGTCCTTTCAGGTTGATTTGTGCTGCTAGCTACGTTTGCTTTGTCAACATGGTTTATTAAAAAAACTGCAAAACAGTAAAATGTTTTGTTTTTTAAATGTATTTCCTCTGCAATTGCTCCATAAAACCCAGAACTGTGGAGTGCACAACTCACTTGTCCTGTCAGTGGATTCTTTCACCTGAGCCGTGGATCTGTGCAGCTCCTCCAGAGTTGCCATGGCTCGCTTAGCTGCTTCCTTGATTATTGCTCTCTCTGCCCAGCTTGGCAGTTTAAGTGGATGGGTATGCCCTGGTAGGTGCGGCTGAAAGTTGTGGTTGTTACATGACAGAACGTGGGAAAGTTCAGCAGCTGCATAAGCCAGGATCAAGTCAAAGCGCTGCAACAGTAACGGCAGCATAAGGTGGCAAACTCGAGATAATTTGTGCATTTGGAAAGAAATGCGTAAATTATTTCAGTTACGAATCGACAAGATGATAAATTTTCCTGTCATTTTCCTTTTGCCCTATGATAACATGGGAAATCCAAAAAGATTTCAGCGGTTTCGCACCAACTCATAGCCATGAATTTGTGCGACCTTGGCAGGCAGCGTTACTGTAAGTCTGCAAGAAATAAATGAAAGTCAGCGTAATGCCTCCTGAAGCCAAAAGATTAAGCTGGGCGTCTTAATGTGTCCGTGTGCTCGAGGATTTGTTATATAATAAGGATATACTAATAACACACTAACACACCCTCCTCACACACTGCAACATTAATTCACTTAGTGGTTTCAGACTGTTCAAAACGTATTTAAAATAATTTAACGTTCCCCGATTGATGATGTGGCCATGTGTGAACATTGTAATGTGGACAGACTTTATCACCATATCAAAACTTGTGGCTCTCATTCTGCACTTTTATTTAGATATATTTTAATAGAAATTAAGCAAGGCATACATTTGAAATATTGCGATGCTTGTGTGTTTTTTTTGTCTTTCTATTCTGGAGTCAGAAGGCAGCAGAGATAACTGAAATATGTGAAGACCTGCATGTTGGATGACTGTAGCATTCCTCATTGGCATGTCCAGATCTGTATCTTCCCTACACACACACACACACACACACACACACACACACACACACACACACACACACACACACACATACACACAAGCCCACATGCGTTTGTTTCAAGTACCTTGTGGGGACCATTTTCCTGACATATACTACGTTGGGGGGACCAACTGCTCCTTGTGGGGACCGAAGCCTGGTCCCCACAAGGGGACACACTGTTTTTGGGTCAGGGGTCAGATTTAGGACTAAGGTGTGAATTGAGATAGGGTTAGGGTTAGGTATGTAATGGATAGGGTAAGGTTTAGGCTGTAGAAATGAATGGAAGTCAATGGAAAGTCCCCGCAAAGATAGCTGCGCAAACATGCACACACGCCATCCCATGAGGAGGACACTCTCAGAACACATTCATGATGGTCAAACACCATATTGGTTTTTTTAAGCCTTTTTCCTATTTTTTATTTTTATTTTCTGAAAATGTCCTTTTTCCTACATCTTGTTGGCAGAACCGTTTCAGAAAGAGAATGTGTGACTAACAAACTGTAATATAGAAACACATGTTCATCCAGATGGTTTGGAAAAGGTTTTTTTTATTGTCAAAAAACTGGAAAGAATCATGTCAAACTATTAGACACTAAAATTGTACAAACTTTGTTATTTGGTTTTTACTTTTGTTCTACAAAGACAGGTTTAAGTTGGACTGCAGAAATGAAATAAGATAGCCAGACAAAGAATACGATAAAAGCGATGCCAAGTCTTTTTCAATATCTAGGCGTGTAAACGCTCAGGCTTCTAGCTACATCTATCTGTTCGGGTCGCAGCTCGACACCCTCTTTAAGTTCTTTTTCAAATTTCCATATACTTTTTCCTCACTATTTGTTGTGTATTTCTTTTCGTCTGGCAATGGCAATTCTTCAGATAGTCCTGAAAGGAGGATGTCACATCAGTTGGGAGTTTGAAGAGCAAAAATCCACTCAAGCTCTTTGCAGAGTTTCCGCACAAGCTTAAGAACTCTTCCTTTTTCCCTTTTATTTTGTGGTGCTTTTAGAGCTTTATATTCAAACAGAAAATGGACAGAGAGGGAGAGAGAGAAGGGGGGTAAAACATGCAGCACGGGTTCCAGGATTAGGCATCAAATCGCGGATGACTGCACACTGTAGTTCGGATTCATAAATTCATACGTTGTTAGGCTGTGCTACAACTACATGACCCATGATGCACGGCAGCAGTGTACGACTATGGTTCAATCTTCTGAAAAAGTGCAAAATCTATCATGTAGTTACAGTATGTATATTCCTCCCAATAAATGATTTCGTATGCATACCTGTATGCGTGTTGTCCTTTGGAGTGGGTATTAAATAAATATTTGATCATGCTTAAATGAATCCACTGTCTTTAAAAGATTTGCCGTAGTTTGCTAATTGCCATCGTTTCCTTTTCAGGACTTTTTCACAGATACCAAAGAAGTCATTTAAATGTACTTTGAAAGAAATTTTGCTCAAGAGCGAGCTTTAAAAATCGTTAAAGATTAAAAAGAAAAGAAAAAACAAACTTTCGTTATGTCTTCAGAGTCTCCTCCGGAGAGGACGGGACGCCGCCGCAGCATGCCAGGCTCCTCGGACAAGAACGCCACCGTCATGGAAGCCACCTCCACCTCCGCCACCCCTTTCAGAGTCACCGTGAGTGCTGTGAGTGCTGCTTATTTTTGACTCTACCTACCATCCTTTCTCCGTCTCTCCGTTATCTAATTATTTTTTTTTTTATCTCATAGATTAATATTTTAGAAGGCTGTTTTAATGTCCAGATGTACTCATATCAAAATGGAACTGATTTGCTTTAAAAGTCACAACAGAGTCTTTCGAACTTTGATATCACAGCACACATTTGGTGTGTTGGGTTTTATTTCCAGCCTACATGATAGGCTTTATTTAAGCTCAGTCACTTAAACTCCCACACAGCTTCCCATTTTCGCCGTCAAACATAAATGGAGAGCACTCTTTTTTTTTCCCCTCTTGCTTTTTATTTTTTTGTTGTTGTCCATCAGCCCGCTGTAACGCTCTGTGTCATGTTTAATTCAGTAGATAAACAGCCAGTTAATGAAGCAAAAAATTCTGCCACGAGTCATCAATTTAAAGATAATTAGCAATTAGCATCGGATATTTCAATTAATATTTAACAAGTGGGGAGATGGCAACCCGGAGGTGAAGTGTAAACCACTCAAAGTCAGGCCAGCGGAGCGACGACGTTTGTTTCTCATAAACATGTAAACTCCGTGTCATCTCTTTAGTCTTCACAGAATAAACAAACACAAGAATGGACTAAACTGGGAGCTAAAAGATATGACAGTATCCATTGCAACAGGAAAAAAAACCCCAAGTGTTTTAAAGGCTTTTGTCAAAGTCGATATGAACTATAATTGATATGGACTTCTACGTAATAGGACATGCAGCATTTTTGCCATTTGTGTTACATTTTGTCTCAGACCTTTCTGGATCTTGTTGATCCCCTATAGAGAGACATTTGAGCAGAATCTTTGTTTGATCTTGATTTCAACAGGAATTAACAAGGGCTTATGAAAAGAAACAAAGAACTGCAGGCTTGTAAGAGAGGTAGAGGGTCAGATACAAGGGCTGACTTATTGATTAGCCGCCTCTGAAGCGGCTTCTTGAGCTTCTCAGGGAAAAGAAAGTTGGAGGCAGTCTGCTGCAAAGTCATCCTCAGTCACATGACCTCTTGACCCCTAATCGTGAGCGTAATATTGATGAGCTTAAACAACTGATTCCTGCCCTAAGTGAACATAATTCTCCTGAAGATGGTGCAACTTGGCCTGTGGGCTCCTTTCCCATATGCTTCCCCCTAGTGGTATTTGCTGGTATTGCATCAACGATCAACCCGTGGCACTTTCAGGTGCCTTCCACATACAGCTCTGGAAAAAAAAATTAAGAGACCATTTAAAATGATCAGTTTCTCTGATTGTACTTTTTATAGGTATATGTTTGAATAAAATTTTGCATTTACTTGCAGAAAATGACAAATGGTCAAAATAACGAAAAAGATGCAGTGCTTTCAGACCTCAAATGATGCAAAGAAAACAAGTTTATATTCATCTAGAAACAATAATATTAATGTTTTAACTCAGGAAGAGTTCAGAAATCAATTTTTGGTGGAATAACCAGGAGGTTTTCAATGGGGTTCAGTGCAGTGGGCTCTTTTTTCTCTTTTTTCCAGAGCTGTAGAGATTTATATATTTTGTCAAATTAAAACCACAAACATTGATATAATTTCTTGATGTTATACAATATAGGCCAAAACAATGTCACTCTTAATTACGTGGCCAGAAAAACGGCATGGATTTTCACAGTTAAAAACACTGTAAAGTATTTCTCTTTAACACAGACCGTGTCATGAAAATCAAGAAACACAGAAATAATTGTTTTGTTTTTTTTAAATCCTAAGATACTGTACTTCAGCTTGATTGGGTAATTACATTTGTCTCATATTGTCAGCTTTTGATGTAAGGATGGACAACACATCACATTAGCTGCCTTGCATACTGACGATATGGCTAGTAAAGATGTTGGGTGTTGAGTGAATGGCTACTGTCCCTCATCATTCCTCTTTATGTCAGAAACAAACTTTCACACTCTGACAACAAGAATTATAATGATCTGTAAAGCACTCCTTCTAAGGCCTCGAGCTAAATCCGTCAAAATCTTTTTCACTCTTGCGTTTGGAGGGACTGGGTTTCATATCTGCAAACACACAGATATGAAACCACACACACACACACGCACGCCTCTATTATTCTCATGCTTCATTCTCGAATGCTGTTATTTCTTTAGAACCATAAGCCACAAAAACTGAAATCTCTTCAAAATGTGGTACAATTAAGCAGAAAAAGAGTTAAAATAGAAGTTACAGTTTCTTTTGCTTCATTCATCCTAGGTGACTGAACTGATTCTCCTTCTCCTCCTACCTCCCGTTTTCTCTCCGATAAATAGCAGAAAGGTCTAATTGGGAAGGCACGTCCTCTGGTTTTATCCATTTATGCTAAAGGAGAACACGAGATGTGACAGTAGAAGCAAAGAAAGCCCTGCTGATTGTCCCGGCTCTGATTCTATCGGGCCGCATTAAGGGCGGCCGGGAACCGGCGAGCCGAGGGAATAGAATTAACTGGTTGCAAAGCATTTGCTTTAATTTCATGACAAAAACGAGGCCCGGCAATAAAGCCGAGTTGAACTCCCTTAAGTGCTGATTTAATGAACTCGGACAGGCTGAGATTGCAATCAAGCTTTTGTAACATCCGCGTACACACCCACACACACGCAGTCGAGAGGTTAAGCTGCAAACAAGATAGTGCAGTACAATATTGATACAATATTTCTGGAGCCGTCAGATTCCCTGTTTTGGATTGAGCGCAATAAGACAAGACAGACAGGCTGTTGAGAAGCAGGTGCCCCTCCATGCGGTATGCTCATGTTGAATTGGTTTGACATCCCACCCTGTCTCTTCACTGTCAGCCACAGAAATATGGAATAAATAAACAGCTTGTTGAGATTCACATAAGCATGGGAAACCGTAGCCTCAAGTCTAGTTTTGTTTATTTGCAAATTGACAGATGCACAATACACTTTTTATTCCTCATTGTCTTCCACTTTTTTGGTTACATTTACCTCTTCCTGGCTGCCAGTCAAACTCGACGCTACTCTATATAGCACAGTGAATTTAGCATGTAATAGTGTTTGTACTTCCTATTATTCCACATCTCTTATAATGTGACTTAGACCCAACTTAGAGTGTAATATAACCTAAGGCAGAGTCAGAGGAATTCAACATTCATTGTACAAAGTTAGTTTCGTTCCCCATTTTGTTTTCCTCAGTCTGCATTTTTGTGTGAAGGGTACTTCTGTTTTTTTTTTTTTACAGGTTTGTTTGTTAGATTGAAGTCCTTTTCAAACAAACAAAAAGTCAAATAATGCTTGAAATACCCTAGATCATTGAAACGCACACAAATCCATAAAATAAAAGCCTGGGCCAATTAAGCGACTTAATATGAACCATTACAGTACTTGTTATCTTGAACAGATTTTTGGGGTTTGTGAAGCCGTGCTACATGTAGAATACCGAGTCTAGCTGGGTTCTTCTTTTCTTTTATGTTTGCTGTTGTTTTCTGTTATTTATCCTGCAGTGCATGGTGTGATAGGTGTCTTATTCAGAATCCCTAGCTAAATAAGAGTAATAGCAGGCCGCGTCAGAGTGAAGCCCAAAACTATATTTTGCTCTATTTGACCATCCTTTGTTTCACTTTGCTCTGCTACCAATTCCATGCTCTGCTGAGCTCCTATCCGCCACTGACCTTGTCACTCGTTTGCTGTACTTTTCTCCCAGCTTTCCTCGTCGCTTAGTTTCATTCCGTTGCTTCTTCTGCTGACTTGTGCTCTGCCACCTCCACATTGTGCTCAAATTATTTCATTTATCCTCCTGCTGCTTGTCATCCCTCACTGTCAGTCATTTTTCTCTCTATTTTCTTTAGTTTTTGGGTTGACTTCGGCTCACTTCATGTCCCTTCTTCTCCTTTCTAATTCATTTTGGTTATTTTATGTGATTTTATTTTTAAGTTCCGATTTGAATTATGTTGAATTTGTTTTAAAAAAAAAAAAAGTCAAGTTGGCCACAGCTGTCCACACTCTGCTTCATATCTCTGATTTGTCTTTCATTAATGCCCCTCTCTGTGCTCGAATTGGGAGTTTTATTCATCACCTTGCCTCATGAGGATGCAAAAAGAAACAACATTTTAATTTGTGAGCCGCGAACATGCAGACGACAGCAGGCTAACACGCTCTCCTGGGGCTGCGGCGAAGAAGTGCGGAATCGCTTTGCCTTTCAAGCAGTTCGGAAGCAGTGATATGCGGAAATGAGAAAAAGGTGTTTGGGCGTTATTAAATTTTCATCTGCACTGTCTTCTGTGTCAAAAAGTCAAACTCAGTGGGTCTTAATCTCGTCATGGTTACGGAGGAGCTGATGCGGTACGGGGTGGTTAATAGATTCCTTCTGTTTCACTTGGACTCCTCTATTTCTTTGTTTAGATAGGACTTTTCTACTAATCAAACCACATGCCTACACTCCTAAAGAAAAAAACATATATATTGATGTCATCAGACAGAGTAAATTGTTTTTTTTTGTTTGTCTTTTGTCCAAGTTTTGAGTATGAAAAAGTAAAAGCAACCCTGATCCCGGAGGGTTCAGTGGGATCATTTGATTTCACTTATGAAGAAAAAAGCGGACGTTTAGGTGTAATCAGAGCTCATCATAGTCGTCCTCCTGCTGTCACAATGTTTATCTCTCCTCATACATTACCGTATTTTACATTGTTCTAAATCACTAAAGTATGGGCGTTTCCTATAATAGTCCCCCTATTACGCATAGTGCATGTGCATTAGGTGAAGTAATTTTTCCAAAGATGGAAAATGGGCTTCATATTCTGTTGTATGTTACAGTTTTCTTTGGCATAGAGTTGATCTAAACTGAAACCTCTTTCTGATTTAAAACTGCAATCCTTAGAAATACTCGATTCCCAGATTATTAGAAGCTATCTGAAAGTTTTGGAAAAGCTCCCACAGAGTCGCGTCTAAAGTTGCTGAGTAAGCGGAGTACTTCTGTAGCGGTAAATTGAACTTAATGCAGAGTTGATGCCGTGCTTCCTTTGCACTATTTGCTCCGGTCTTGTTTCTCCACGATCCTCCTCATTTAAAACAAGTTATTATTTCAGCTCCCTGTCGTAGCCACTGCTTTATTTGTGCACTGCAGCTTTGGACAGGAATGTGCATCAACAGCGAAAATGTAATGCTTTGAATATTTGTTCACAGTAATCCTGCCTTACCAAAAAAAAAATAATAATAATAAAAAATCTTTTCCTTCAAAATGACCAAGTAATTAGGAATTGTAGCACTTTGTGTTCGTACACAGCGATGATACACACACTCATTATTGGCGTGTAGCTCAGGTTACCGGCATGAGGGCGTCCTTTGTTTTCAGGCCAGAGTGCCTCCTGATGACAGGTGTTGTTCATCGGGATGCTGAGGTTTGCTCTGTGATCAGCTGCCAAGCTGTGAGGAAGTCGCTGTCCAATTATCCCCAGTCCATCGAAGCCTGGGGAGACCTATTCATACTGTAGGTGGTAATTGTTACACAAGTGTGTTAATGGCCTGAACGGGGTGGAGGGAGGTCTCTTTCACTGGGCAATTTGCCCATCACAGCCATGTGGAAGGGGCGACGCATATGCGGACAACGGAAGGTTAAAGCACTTTAGGTAATGCATGTCTGTTAGGGTATGTGATGCGTTTTTTTGTTTTTTTTTCCATCTTAGTCTGACTGAAATCTCAACCTGGTGTTCTGCTTTGTGAAATAAACCACTGCAAAAGGTCTTTGCGAAAGCTTTCAGCGAGATACAGAACTCTTTTACACATTTGCAATTTTTGCAGCCTCGTGACTAATAGTTTCTGCAACGTGGTCTTCATGAGGGAAACTGAAAAAGCCCACCAGTGATTAAAACATTAGTGAACGCACAGCCTTGTGAAGAGGAAGCACACTGCACAGGTCGGAGGTAAAGTTGTGGAAAAGTTGTAGAAGTGCTTTACTTTAGCAGAGGCACACAGGGAAGCTAAGCACAAAGTAACTCTTAACTAAAATCTATCATGAGTGCAAAACGTGTTAGTCAAAGGCCTGACCTTAAATCCAATTCTTTTCAGATTTGTATTTTATTTGCTATATAATTTAGATTATTCTGTATCATTGTCCTTCCACTTCACTCATATGTAAACTTGAAATGCACATGACAAAATGTGATGCGTGTTCAACGGGTATGAATACTTTTGCAAAGGTCTTCGTGATCCTTGAGAGCATGGGTTTAAAATCATTATCTTTGCGTGTTTGACGTGGCTACCTTAAGAAAAAAGACCACTCCACATGTCAGGAAATTGGACCTGAAAGAACATCCTTTCAGCTCATCAGAACCCAAAGATGAGTGGTTTGGTTGCAGTGAAGAAGGACTTAAGATGTCCAAGAATCCCCAGTAAGCACCAGGACTCCTACTGAGGAGTGCACTTCAGAATCCTGTTGGCTGCAGCCCAAAGCTTGACAAGTATGGGTAACAGCTGAGCTGAGTGCGTCCAAATGCACAGTGTGGATGCAACGTTTTGTCCAACAAAAACAAAAAAAAAGGGAAACGTTATGGCATTTCTACATCACTCATTTCATTCACTTGATAGTTACCATAGAGATTGCCAGGGTTGAATTGTAAATGTAAGAAGAAATACACATACTAAATTTCCCTCCACTTCACCCAGACAAGCCTAGAACCGATTAGCTGGTTTTTACCTGAACTTACATAATTTGTGGTAATTCCACCCCGGCTCCATCTCCACTCCACTCTGAGCTCGGCTTTTATCTAACAGAGTTAAATCTGGGGCTCTGAATGTTCGGGTCGTATTCTCTAATCTCTGATGTGAGCCACATTTATTCATTACCCTTCAACTACCGATGACACCTCGCCTCACAGATTTTAAAATGCTGAGCATACATGTTTGTATTCATATTTTACTGTCATGCCGTCAAGCTCAACCACATCGCCGAGACTTCGGCGACGCTGTAATGTCGACTGTCTTCCTCCACCAGGGCTTTCTGAGTCGACGGCTGAAGGGCTCCATAAAACGCACCAAGAGTCAACCAAAGCTTGACCGGAACTCCAGCTTCAGACACATCCTTCCCGGCTTCAGGAGCGTGGACAATGACAGGTGAGGTTTTGTTCCTTCTAGACCTTTATGTAAATGATAGCTTGTTGTTGCATATACATGTGGTTCCTATATTGGTTTGGGGATGCATAAGCTTTGAACAGTACTTCATTGATGATCGACAAATTTAAAGACAGTAGTGGAGGGCTAAACTCTCACACGTCGGCGTCAAATGGCTTTGTTTTGCCTCCGGGAACATTCAAACACATTACAGAAACAGAACATTTACTCAGCAATTGCAGGTATTTTAGGAATGGCTGTCATCTCAAAATAGCTACGGCGGGGTTTGGATGATTGAGTAAACTTGTGTCGCACTGTCACATTAAAGAGAAGTGCTATTGGTAAAAAAAAAAAAAAAAAAAGAGGTTGCCACGGCAAAGAACATCACAACCCAACTGTTGGAAATACTCTGCATGTTCTAATGAATAAACAATGCAATAGCATAACTTCACAAAGCGTAACACTTGAGCTCAGAGGTGCCTGACAAACTCCAGGGTGCCGAGAATATATGACGCATAAAACAGCTACATAATTTAAGTGGAAATACAAAAAGAGTTGGGAGTATTAACATGCATAATCTTTCAAGATGTAAAGTGCGAGTTCTACAGAAGACCGGCAAATTACGTCAAGTTAATGATTCTGCGATTCCTTCCAGTTATTGTCCTATTTCATGGACAATAAGATATGTCTATAAAAGATTCAAACATATAGTTTTTCTGTTGATTTCAGGTAAATTCAGAGCATTTGAAGCTCATCCGTCTTTATTGTTTCATCCACCTGGTGCAGTATACACTACCAGTGGCATCAAAACAGCCACATGTCATTTGATGTCTGTCCAGTTTGTATGCATGGATGTTTAATTTTGGCATTTTCTTGATAAGAGAACATCTACAAAAGTGATAAACTAGTTCATCGAATTCCTATTTTAATAGAAAAAGTTGAGTTTTCTTGTTTAACGGTCAGTTAAGATTAAAAAACAAAACCAAACAAAAAAACTCCTCTGCAACCCCCTAAGATTATGTTGCTTTTTTTTTCTGAACTGATCCGCTCCGCTGATCCCTCTGCCTCTAGAGCTACCATTTAATAGCCTTTTGCCTCTGGCTGTGTTTACTGGCAGTAGATGCTATCCTTTGCTAATTTTTGCAGGTGTTCAGCTGCTTGGCTAACATTTCCCACTCTCCCCTAGTCTGCAAATATGGGGGGAAAAAAAGCCAAATTCTAGTCCAAGCAATCGCTGCCCCGTAATTACACTTCCTGCTCACTCTTTTTGAGTGTCTCTTTCCCATGCTTGGCTAACAGCTGACTCTGCCTGCACCTACCTACCTACCTACCTACCTACCTACCTACCTACCTACCTACCTACCTACCTACCTACCTACCTACCTACCTACCTACCTACCTGTCTTCCCTCCTTCCTTCTTTCTATCCTCCCTCCCTCCGTCTCTGGGAAAAAGCCAAGGTGTCCGTATGCGGGGTTTAATTAAAGAAAGCGCCGTGTTTGAAGGAGACTTTCTATGCCGTTCCATTTCAAAACTTAGAGATGAGTTACCGCCTCACTTCCCACTTTTAATGAGGCATTAACGTCACTGTCAGGCTATCACAAGGGAACACTAGCCACTGTTAAGTGTGGAACACAGTGGGCTTTTTCTGTCCTTCAGTTGGACCGAATGAGCTCACCTCATTTGCTTTTTCCCCACTGTCTTTTCCCATCCTCCTCACCAATTCTTGCTTGTGTATTGCTGTTCTGTTCCTGATCTGATGTTTTGGACTCATCAACCTCCTGTTTCAACCTTCATTTTTTTTCTCTCTCTCTGACGGTTAGTAAAGCATCCAAAACGATCAGCATTTATGCAGCTCTCTGATAAAGCACACAGAGAGGAAGGCAAACACTGGAGCGGAAATTGGAATGTCCTGGAGGTGTCTTATCTCTCCCAACACAGAACGGCGCACAATATGTACACACACCTCAACTACAAAAAGCGAAAATTCATTACGATTGATGTCCTTATAAACAAGTGGTTTTGTGATGTAGAAAAAAATAAAAAGCCCTGAAAAAAGCAATTGTACGACGATTGGATACATTTGTAGAAGAAGATGCAGAGTTACAGAGAGCAGCGTGAGACGAGGCAGAGATCCTCGCTGCAGGGCATAAAACACCGCAGAAGGTGACAGACTCTGGAGAAGCCTGGAAATTCAGAGATAATCAGATACAGGAGAGGAAGGGAACGCGAGTAGAGAAGGAATCTCTCGTCGCGACGGTCTACACGTGTGCAAATGTGCAGCCGCGATTGTCGAGGATGCGTCACTTGTCCTTAAGCCATGCAGCTCCAATCGTTTTACTTTAATTGTTTTGAAGGAAGCGGAGCACACGGCCTCGGGTGTCGACACCACACACGATTTTGACTGCGTGTGGTGTTGGCCGCAATGATATTCGGAGGCCAGGTAGCCTGAAGGAGGCTCAAAAGCTGGACATGCTGCAGAGAAGCAGCTGCACACTCGGAATGAAAAATTCATCCGTATCAATCGGGCTGGACTCTCGGCAGGCCTCTGCAGCAAAACAAAGCAGCAACACAGGGAAAGAGCGCACAAACACTAATTTGCTCACCCCATTCATTTCGAGGGTTTGCAATCAGACAAATATAGGTTTACGAGATATAATCAGGAAGTTTTGAGGGCGTTTTTGTTAATGTTTTTAATCTGCTCTAAAATTGTGTAAGATCAATTTTCTAAGTGTTTTTGGTGATAATTTGTTCATTTGTTTTTTTATTTTGATTATAGTATCCATTACAGTGGTAAAATGTGTGTTTTTATGCATGGACAGAACTTTTGCCATCTTTGCAAATTATACAATAAGGAAGTTGATGTTTATATGGTACGTCTTACCTGAGAGCAATGGGCTCAAACATTTGTAGTTTTGTCGTCTTTGCCAATATTTCGTCTAAAGTTCTATAATTGCCAGTTTCACTGGGCAATTTCTGAAAGAGATGCTTCTTTCTTAAGAGTCACATTTTTAGCAACTCTTAGTGTAAAATCCTCTCTCTGAAACTATAATGGTTATACAATATTCTCATAGTCTGCCCTGATAAGGGAGGGGCGTTTTGTTTCATTTTTTACTTAAGATAATAATCAGCCACTTGGTTTCATCACTTCACTGCGTGGATAGCAGCTCTGCCTCCTCTCTGTAAGCCAAGTCATCACTGCCAAAGATCAGACCAACCACTGTAATGTGGTTGGAAAACCTTTTTTATGGTGTTGAGCTCGGTTGAGGTGGAGGTCTAGTACACAGCCCTGTGGTACACCAGTGTTGACGCCCTCATCATCTGGGATGTATTGGATGGGAGATTCAGTCTCCAGTGGCATCTGAATGGTGAGTGCAGTCTATTACCCTGGAAACCAGACTGTTTGGACGGACGAAAGGCTGAGGTAGAATCCCTACAAGGCAGCCTTGTGTATTGTACCCTCTGCTTCAGGTGGATGAGTTGGTGGCTATCCTAGCACACTGATGTTTGTCCGAAGTCAGTGGCAGGTTTGCAATGACCTTATGCACATGTGTTGACATGATTGCCTTTGACAGAAGAACAACTAATCTAACCAGACAATCTATTGTGTTATGTCGCAGCTAAAGACTGTATTTAAAGGTTATATGGTCAGCTTGAGGGAATCCGATAACAGCAGATAGGACATGGGCAGAAACTCAGATTGTCACTGTTCAACTTTTGCCCTCAACTTGTTCAGACTGACTAAAATTCCCCATATGAATGCAAAGAGATTTTTCTAGACATTGCAGTTATAAAATATTATCTTTGGATGGTGCACTAGTGGAGGTTAATGTGTCTGTGTTTGAATCAAATTCATGTGACCCTCATGTGCTGTCGATCTTGCTCCCTCCATCTGAGTAATCCTCCTTACTGGATTTGATGCAGCAAGAAGGATTACTGGTTTACAGCAGCATTGTGCCTGGCCTGGACATTGCAGTGTTCCTATCAGCAGGCAAAAGGTGGAATTGATCCTTAGGCTTTCCTCACAGTACAAGCAGCATTGTTGTAAGTTATAAATATTAAATGGGAATTCTTGTTCTGATTTCTTTGATGCTTCCCTCTCCATTCCATCATGCGCCGTATCACTTATTGTTATGCACGGTAATTAGGCATTGTTCGATCTCATAATTGGAGACTGAGTGATCTTACTCTGTGTGTTTCTCGTGTGTTCTGGTAACAGCGGTTCTTGGACATGACTCGGGCATCCTCGTGGAAAGAATGCTGCGGTAAAAAGGAAGCCTCTTTTTTTGTCGCAGGAAGACACCAGGTCTGGATGTTCAAAGACAGCAACAGGGTCAGATTTATGGCCTCATTTGATCACCTATGTAAGAGCAGTATCTCTTTAGTGAGTAGCTATATTTTTCTGTCGTTGGAAAAACATTGCATTTGTTTGAAAAAACAAAACAAAACAAAAACTGGGCGGTATGGATGATGGAGCATGATGGTAGAGATCTGTACAATAACATTAAACCAACCCTAGTAGTGACACTTAGAAATAGGAGGGTATTATGTTCTGCTGGTATTCATTAAACATGTCACGATATCAGGGGACATGATTCGAAAACTAAAAACAAAAATGTTTAGCATTTGCTGTTTTTATTTGAAAAATAACAGATATTTTCACTCCTTATAAAATCAAATACATAGTAGTACATAATAGGAAAGTTTTTAGTGGTTTTAAAGTGTTGGTAACTTATATTCTAACTACTTAGTCAGCTGAACCTTACTATATCCATAAAATGCAATGTTTCTGTATTCCAATGTGCAGTATATTATGTGATGGTGACCAATCTGGAGTGAACCACTTTTCAGCTACTGACCACTGGAGAAGGACACCAGCCACTTGTGGATTCAGTAATTTTAACAAGCAGTGCGTTTGAGAACTGTCATTCAAACAATAGAGTAATTTGCAGTGTTAATTATTAATGCACAAATTATTAAAGGAAAGAAAGATCACTTCTAATTAATATTTGTCTGTTTTTTTTTGGGGGGGGGGGGGGGGGGGGGGGGGCTGCACAGTGGCACAGATGGTAGCACTGTTAGCACTGTTGCCTTGCAGCAAGAAGGTCCTGGGTTCGATTCCCGGCCCGGGGTCTTTCTGCATGGAGTTTGCATGTTCTCCCTGTGCATGCATGGGTTCTCTCCGGATACCCCGGCTTCCTCCCACAGTCCAAAAACATGACTGTCAGGTTAATTGGTCTCTCTAAATTCTCCCTAGGTGTGAGTGTGCATGGTTGTTTGTCCTGTATGTCTCTGTGTTGCCCTGCGACAGACTGGCGACCTGTCCAGGGTGTACCCCGCCTCTTGCCTGGATCGTAGCTGGAGATAGACACCAGCAACCCTCCCGACCCCATTAGGGACAAAGGGTGAACAGAAAATGGATGGATGGATGTTTTTTTAAGGCTTTAGAGTTGTTTAAATAAAACTCGAGTTTGTGAAATATAATGATTTTTTTATTGTTTAATATTGAAGTTCACCAAACTATTTCCACACATTCGTTCAAAGACTGGGGAAGGAATATGCGCAAATCCTTGTTGACGTAGGTTTTCTTTTGAAGGGATATCATTAAAACCTCTTGAACTTTTTCATATCTTTCCAGATTAAAAATTCCTCACCTCACCGTGTTTTATAGGGTTTTCATATGACAAAACCACGCGATGCAATTTACTACTGCTAAGTGAACAAAGTAGCAAAAAGATGGTTTTCAAAATAATAATTAAAAAAAGGTGTGAAAGGTATGAAATTGTTCCTCATTCTTCCTGGAAAAGTAACTCCAGGTCTGTCAGATTAGATGGAAAGTTGTTTTAACAAATGTTTCAGAGTTGCCTCATCTGAAGCCTTTTTCATACTCTTAACAGGATTTCTCTAAGCAATACACTGCAATAAGCTTCGTCCATCTTCCTGTGAACCAGTTTTCCTTTAGCCGTAAAGTATACGTGACGCTCCCACCGCCATGTTTCAGTGGTGGTATGTTGAGGGTTCTGTCAGATCTTTGCCTTGTATAGTTTAAGCTACCTGCAAGATGACGCTAACTTAAATTTGGAGGAATCAAGATTCCCCAAATGGATCTTAGGGGGCTAAACACAAATGGACACCAAAATGGATGAAAAATTATTACAGGTTGTTATTGTTAAAAAAGAAAGTACTCTTACCTCCCGAATTAATTACATCTCTGTTTTGTTGGTGGTGATTGGAGTTTGTGGTTGGTATGAGAAAAAGTCATGGAATGTTTTTTTGCAAGCCACTGGATCAAAAAAGCATTTTTATTATTGATGAGCCCATATAATAACTTGCAGAGTAAATCTTTACTGTTTCTTGTGACAAAAAAATTTTAGATTTTTATTACTTGTATTTTGTAAAGATTGAGTCCTTTAATAAATCCTTCAACAACAGGCACTTTAGTTCAACCTCCAGTTAAAGATATGAATCATACAAGAACATAATCAGATAAGTAAGCTTTCCGTGATGAATTCGGTTTATGTTTACATGTTCTTGTCGTGCATGAAGAGCCATGCATCAAAACAACATGGTTTGGAATAATAGACTTCAGCCCGAAAAGCATTAATATGAATTTTGAGGGTTGGGTGATTGTTTCTTCCCCCCATTTCAGCTTTCTGTGGATTGGATGTCGTGCGGTAGTGCATCTGTGGAAGTAATAAAAAGAGAGAGAGAGAATGATGGAAAGAGCGCAGCAGTGAGGAAAAGACACATCCATCCATAAATCCAATAAAGTGATGACATTTAGAGTTATTAGATTCTGTAAACATTCCCCAGGTGGTCCCACAACAATATCCCATCTCTTTTGCTCCTTTTTCCCGTCCTTTCCTCTGTTCTCTTCGGCTCCCCCTACGCATCCCGATCAGTCATATCATTATGACCAGTCATTCAGTGTAGGATCAAGTGTAAGACAGAGACACACCTTGCAGTTTTTTTTTTCTTTTCAGAAAACCATACGTTTCTTTTTACTTCCAATTTAAAATCATGCTGCCTTGTGTCTCTTTTTTGCAGTACATCTCAATTAAATAATTCTTGGTTGTGCTATTGGAAAATGTGAAGCCCTTATGATAATTTTGCAACGCATTGTATTATACTGTATGTAGTTTTTGCTATCATCCCCCCCCCTCCCGTCATCAATTTGTGGATTGTTATTTAGTGTTTGCTTGTGATGATTTCCTTCATAATCTTCACCAGTGAATAAAGATCAAATCTGGAAATGCTCCAGGAAAGCAAAAAACACCTAATGCCAGCAATCAGATGCTCAGTTTTCACTATGTCAGTAGAAAACAAAAGCCAAAAAACCCCAAAATGCATCTGCGTTTTCATTAGGTTTATTTCAGCGGCATAATTAGAGACGGCGACAGTACTTCTTCCTCCTTTCTCTTTTTGGCGCCGTGCCCCTCTTGCTATCTCATTTGCCATGCATAGGCATGATTTTGTGTCGATGAAACGTGGCTCTTGGGGTAATAATGGGTTTCACAGAGCAGGTTTTTACCTAACACTGTGTTATTAGCCTCTATCCTACACAGACCCAAATGATGAACTCATCAGCAGCCTCTCAGGCTCTAATGCCTCTAATTTGGGGATGATTATAATATCATTATTTCTCTCTGTTGGAGATTGTTTGGAGATGAGATTAATTTTTAGCGCAATGTTTTACGGAAGTTCCTCTGGAGACCTCGGTGCTCTTTGAAGCGATGGATATGTCATGTTTTTTTTCTTTTTCCTTTGTTGCAGAGCTCTGCATTTTTAATTGCGCTAACTTCCTTAAGCGTTTAGTGCAAATTTTTTCTCTTTTAAAGTTATATTTATTGATATCATAGGAGAATGTTTATGTTTCAGAGCATTCCACACAGTCTCTGATCAGTGAATTATAGAGTCAACAAATGGACCTAGTCAGGAAAAGCACAACAGCACAGGTGGAAAAGCTTTTATTTATTTAATAATAAATGAATTTATTATTGCAGTAGCAGAACCATACAATGTAAAAGTTGGATCAACCCCAGCTTTAATTAGAGTACATTTATTCAAGTAGAGTGAAAAAAACTCACCTTAATGTCTAATTACTTTTTTTAACAATATCCCCAGTTTCACATTTGGTCAATTTATAATTTACGTTTTAATTTGCTTTGTGCCTAATAAGCTTTTACTTGTGTGTCTATAGTAAGACCAATAAGAAAATAATTAAAGTTTTTTTTTTGAGACATCCTGGGATACATTAACCATTTACTTTGCTTTAGCAATATATGGATTTATGAAGGTCCCACTCTAAATTTGCGATATTTTTGTATCTTGTCCTGCTTTGCAGACCACTCTAGAAACAAAGGGTGACTTTTGTTCTCTGAAAACATTCATCCTTTGTGAACATTAGCATTTTCATGATGTCAGCACAGTGCACTATATGTCTTAGTACCGCTAAACTGTGTCACAGAACCAAAACAAAGAGTCAGCTTGAAATAAAGGAACTAAACTCCTATAGGGTATAAAAATCCCTTTAGAAATGTTTGCAGATGTAAGAATCCCCTCAAAATATACAAATGTTTTATTTTGCTCCTTTTAGGACCTTTGCAAAAATCCTGAAAGGGGGACTTTTCACTGACTGATGTGACATTGTGCCTTTAGCCTGTTCTTTCTTTCTTTGGAGCAGCTGGAGAGGAAGATAGCAGCATAACCTTGATAAAATAATATGCACTGTTCTTTGCTTTCCTCTGGGTGCCGTTGAGATGGAAGACCACCGCCCCACCCACCATATTCAGTGGCCATCAATCAAGTATTTCCCACCAATCTGCGTTGTATTCACTCTTTGTTAACAGCGAAGGAATTAAGTTATTTTAAATGTGATTCATATTCATGGCTAGAGCAAATGGGCTTCACATTAAAAAGTCTAAAATGTTTGTTGAAGTCAAATAGATCTCATTTAACCGTAAGTGTAAATGTGATACTTTCATCAAACCAAACTTGATATTGGCGTGTTCCTGTAGAGCGTCGCAGTTTATCACCACTGTGATCTTTTTACAAACCACATGATTTGCAACACAATGACCCCCCCGAGGCCATGCTTGTAGTGCTGGCATCTGCACAGCTGGTGAGGTCTTGTGGGTTTGTTGATGTTTAACCCTCATAGGGCTTCTGTGAGCCGGGGCCAAGCGTGCCAAGGGGGTCTTCGCTCTTTCAGTCCCTCCATGGGTAATGAGCTATAATGGATAGGACCAGGAGCGTGATGAGAATACAGAGGGCCCCATCAAAGCAGCGCTCGGCACATCCTTTAAAAAAGAAAAAAGACTGCTCAGTAGGCATGCAGCGCACTCATTTAGTCGTTAATCCAACCCTAAACTGGTCAAAGGCTCTTTAGATGGCTGTTATAAGGAGATATTACTAATAGTAGAAGCTGTAGAAGCTCATTATCCGCAGCTGACTATAACACCCTCTGAGAAAAGCGTGGACGCAGAGGTAAAATTGTTATGTGTTTTGGAAGTGTATTTTCCTCAGGATTCTATAATACAGCAAGTTCAACCATATATGTGCAACAGGAGTTAATTGGGGACTCGTCTACATATTTTTTCTGAAACAGTTTTCAGATGTATGCAGTAAAACAAGTTGACAACTTTTAACCATTGACAATACTGCAAATGGAGTTGGAGTGAATGCATCTAAGTGATTTTGTGACGTTGGTATTACTCTATGGTGTTGAAAAGTATAGTACAGATTGGTTTTATTTTTTTTTCTCTAGAAATCAATAAAATGGAGGAAGGCTAATAGCCTGGCAAAGGGATTCCTCGTTTCAGTAGTTTCAAATAACTCAAGCTGAAAATGTTCATCTCTACTCTCTCTAACAACATGTGAAATATTTACATCTTCACTAGAGATCATTTTTATTCATCAACCAAACGACACTTGAGTCAGAATGCAAACTTATCTTGGTAGAAGTTGTCTGTTGTATCAATTCACTTGATCAGCTGGTCATGAGTCTGGCAAAAAATATAAATAAAATAGAACATTCACTTCATACCTGTGAATCAGTCACTGAAGTCAGATTCTAATTACGTCAGAGCTGGCAGCAATCCTGATGTTAGTATCTAATAGGGCCACACGATATATTAAAAAAAACGGTAGACCTACAGTATGTTAACTATTTACTAGTACTTCTGATAGTTTTAATCTTTTTAAACCAAAGGCTGGTATATTTCTATTTCCATTTGTGCCTGATGCCATTGCAAAAATAATATCCAGTCTCATTCCTCAACATTCCTAGCCTACTCAGAAGTGTAAAAATGTCGGTAGGCTTTGCCACAGTAATCCCACATAGAAACACTTTTTTTTCCCAGTTTGAATTGTTTAAAAATAGCTTAAAGCAGCTAAAAACAATGATCCAGCCATTAACCTTTCAAGTCTTTCTTCCTTTTTCTACATACTCAGTGTGATGTGACATCTTTCTTCAACAGGTAAAGTAACTATTACTGACATTAACCTCACATAACCTCTCTTCAAAAATTGCAAGCCCTTTAAGGGCCCACTGGATTGCCATGGTGATAAGCTTAATGCATTATCCCTACAGTCATCTTTGTAAAAGGCCCTTACCGTCCATTTTACTCATTTTGGTTATGTCCTGCTGAACCTTCTTTTCAGTAACCCACACAGACTTTTATTTAAATTTAAAAAGCTTATGCAGTCTTTTAGCTTTTCTTAGTCGGCCTTAAAGGAGGCGTAGAAGTAGCTTCACATTCACAATGGAAGTGGTAATAGAGTCATTAATATAATTGATTATGACTGACATAGGTAAATGGGATGTTTAACTGAAGTTTTCTTTTGCCTACATGAGTTAGAAATGTGCATGTAAACGTGGTAACCTTACTTAAGGATTTTATTGTTAAATCTGGCTGAGAGAATGAAGCAGAGGTTCGACTCTGCCAGCTACCATCTTCCAATCCACTAAGTTGAGAGAAAAAACTCAGGCCTGAAAATCACTATTTGAGCTCCAGCTGTATGGTCAGTAACATTCCTACTTCTATTTGAGGGTGGGTGATAGCCCAGCACCGACTTTGGTTGCTAAATTGAGCTTCACGGCTAAACTGGCTCTCAATCAGCGAGTACTTTTACGTTTTACAGAGACCAATCCAAGTTGCTTCCAGCTTGAAGCCTTTAAAACAACCCTCCCTGTGACTCTACATGGTGTTTAAATATTAGCATGACAGGCCTAAGCCATGAAATGAATGTAAAAGAGCTGTATCTTCTTATAAACTTACACCCAATGCTGGTATACATGTTTCCTTTATTTCTCACCTCCAGCTGTGTCTTCCAAACATTACTTCATTAAGGTCAAACTGTAAGAATGATGTCAGACGTCCTGCATGTTTTAAATGTGCCCCTGCGCCAACATAGCTAATTCAAATGTCTAAATTTGCTTCTCTGCATACTGTTAAGTCCTTATATGGCGCGGTATTCAGTGCCAAAATTAAGGCTATTACACACTCAGTGGTTCTTATATCATTTCCGCAGCCAGCTACTGATCTTATTAATGACAGGCCGGCACTGGTAGATGAGTAATGACCACAGGTTACTGAGTTGCCGGTGCTATCAAATGAGAAAGACTCCACTCACTTGAATTAGCTATTGAAAGCCTAGTAACTAGCATGGTTAGATTATTCACCCACTTGATTACTTACTTTCTCTGCTTACCATTAGCATGGATAGGCTAGCAACTAGCATGCTAGACTGCGACACTGTACATATATTCTTAGACGGCGACAACGCCTGTGACACACATTTTCTTTTTCTCTAAAGGAAATGTCATCTAGAAAAATGGTTAGCATACAGTTTGGCCTGTCAGGATAACACATTTTGCTGGATGATTAATTGTCCCAGAAGTTATTGTGATAAACTATAATATTGTTGTTTTGAGACCATTTTAAAGTAATGTAATGTTAATGGGGTAATAATTGAAGAACACAGTCTTAAAGATCGATAAACTTTAAATCCTAACAAACATTTAACCCTGGAACTGGAAGACCTTTTAAGTATCCAAAATAAGTAAACAACAGGACAGGGAAAAAAAATTCTCTGTACACAAAACTGTTCTTCAAGAAAAGGGGTTAGTTGAGCTCAAAACACCACACTGAAGAATTTTGTCATCCAGATTTTAGTAGAAAGAGAAAACCGATAAATTATGCAAATATAAATGATTGACCTTGCTTTGATTTATCATGCGATGAATTGATTTATAGTTTACTGTAAAAGGCCTACATATAACATCTGCAGGCATCATATATTCGATGCATTGATGTGTTTTTTTTGGTAGTAACCCAACTTGACTCAAAGAATAAACATATTGTACAATACAAAGATAAAGTTTGATTACGAGTGAGATAAGTTACAAATTGGTCTCATCTGCCCAGAGTGCCTGCTTACATGTTTACTGTGACTGTAGCCAAAGGAGGAGTTCATCAGCCCAAAAAGCAACAAATCTGTGTGTTATTCGTGTTTTTAGCCATCAACAATGCCCACTTCTACATGATCCCCTTTTATATTCTCTCTATCACGCCTGGAATTGGTAGAAAAAGGCTGCAGGCCTATTACTAACTGGCAATAGAAAATATGAGCATGGGCGTGCCGTGGTGGCGTAGGGATTAGCGCAACCCATGTTTGGAGTCCTTGAGTCCTCGACCCGGCCGTCGCGGGTTCGACTCCCGGATCCGGCAACATTTGCCGCATGTCTTCTCCCTTTCCTTCCCCCTTTCCTGTCAGCCTACTTTAAAAAAAAATAAAGGAGACTAGAGCCCACAAAAAGACCCCCTGGCAGGGTACAAAAAATATCTTAAAAAAGAAAATATGAGCATATTACTTCGGTGCTGATTTTCTTGCGCTGGCTCTCAGTCCCTAAATCGCCACAAAACCAAGAGGAGATTGATTGTTCTCAGATTTCACTTCTCTGCTGCTATAGAAAAATCTTTCCCTTAAGTTGTTTTAGTGTTTGTCTTTAAGTCCAGGTTGATAACTCATCTTTATTCACCAGCTTTTAACTGTATGGGTAACTGACACTATTATCTGTTGTTCTTATTATGTTTTTATGTTTTTGGCATGCCCTGTTTTTAAAGTACTACATAAATAAAGTATGGTATGTTATGGCATATACAGTATGTCAAGTATATTTCTCTGTGATAAAAAAATATTTGTGTAAAGCATACCATTTTAAGTACTGAGGACTACAACAAGTAAGACACAAATCTTGTTCTCTCCCAGTTTTACAGTGCCAGTAATGTGCTGTATCTCTGGGGTGGTTTTTTTTTTTGTGTGGTTGTAATAACCTGCAATAAAGTATGAAGTGAAGGAATGTCACTATTTTATAATTGGAAATGATTGATCTTCCCTCTAAAATGTTTTAGGAGAAATTTCCAGATACTTCAGCGGTGTCAAACTCATTTTTGTTTTGGGCCAAATCAAGGTCATGAATGCTCTTAAAGGGCCGGCAGTGTCAGAATTGTATTGATAAAATCTGTTCACAAACTGTTAAAATATCAATTAATTCTTAAAATTAAATAATAATACTGAACATCTTTTCAGTTCCTCCAGGATTTTGTGATACTTTTTGGGATTTCTTGCTATAAAAATCAAAGTGTTTGTGGTACTAGTTTGGAAATATTTGCGATATTTATTTATGACAGTAAATGCAACTTTTTATTCTTCGCTGTATAGATCATCTGACATCAATTAAGACTGAAGCAGCTGTTCAGGGCAAGTAAAGTGTTTGACTACTTTTGAGAAAAATCTGACTAAAAGCCACCCAATTATTAGTTGGTCCCAATTATTAGTGCAAAAAAGTGAAAGGATTTGTTGATTTTGCATAAATTTCCACAGTAATTTTCAAGAAACTGGAGGGACTGGTTGATATAATTTAGCAGTAAACAGATGACAACTGAACTGATTTGATTGAAAACATAAAATTTAAGCACACTTAGTGTTTAGACTAGAATCTAGAGGGTCACATAAAAAGCTACGGTGGGCCGAATTTGGCCCACGGGCCTTGAGTTTGACACATGTTTTAAATAATTCCATATTAAGAAAATCATACCAAATTTATTGTAGTTAGTTTGTTTTTAGCCCATGTGTAATTAAACTCCAGGCACCTGGAGTTTAATTACTTCTATAATTTCTGTACAGAGGCAAAGTTGACTTGACTTGAAATTAGCAGAATTTCCTGAAAAAGACGAAAGAATGGCAAATGTTCTTAATTCAGAAATGTAGGAGTCAAAGTTTCTTATTTTTGCGTCTCGCTCCACATAGCTTCCCCTCTGGGTTGGATGAGACGGATTCTGAAGTCACAGCTACATCTCACCTCACAGACTCCTCTCCTGTCTCCTTCATTTACATAATACAAGATTTACATAAGGAAAGATAAGACTTGTAAAACTTTTATTCCCCCTCCATGACTGACACGGTCTATTAGACTAACTGACATTCTTGTCTCCTATCGGACCAAAAAAGCACTGAAGTGCCTGTTCGCTGCACTGAGAATTAGAAATGAAAAGATGGATGCTGCCATAAAAGATAGGAAACAAGACAGATGACACACTTAAAAAAGAAAGAATAAAAAAAGACAGTTCTGCCATCGGTGTCATTGAAAGCTAGGCTGTGTCTTGGTCAGATGCTCACATTTTTAAGTTAAAGAAATCACAAAGTTAATAACTTATCAATTTGATGGCAATTGGAAAAAGCACAATGAGAGAATTTATATTTTTAAACAAAATGATGCTCATCAACAGTGGAGTACAACTGCTGAAGGTTGATATTAAGTATTGTAAGATTTTTGTTTTGATTTCAGTGTTAAATAATCAGCTTTTGCTTCAACTTGCTTTAAAAACATAAATGTTACATAATATATTGCCTTTTCCTCTGAATTAAATGCGAGTTGAGCTTGGTGGATTTAAATCTTGAGATTATTTCACTTATTGCTTCTTTAGAGCCTTTCAACGTCAAATCTCAATGGACGTTTGAGGAAGAGATGATGATTGAGTTTAGCAGCTGCAGCAGCTTGAATTGGCCTATTCCAGGTGCAGCTAATTTGCTTGATAAAAGTGGGGCGGTGGTATATAATTGGTTTCAGTGTGGGGAGGGTGTAGCTGTACGCTTCTCTAATTGGATTAAGGAAACCTGAAAGAATTTTTCGTTCTTGATTCTACACTAATAAGATGACAGGATAGAAGAGAGAGAAACGGCTCAAAATGGTGTGTGTGTCCAGTTGGCTGAAGGATTAAAGACATAGCCATGCAATTTTCTTTTTCAGTACTTGCTGCATGTCATTCTTATGGTGCGTTCACACCAAACGCGTTTCGTGCGTCTGGTTTACATTCAAAGTCTATGTGGAGCTGCATCGAGGGTCCATTGCAGCACATCTAGAGCAGCACGATTTGAAACGTTTGACGAGTCAAGTGAGAATGACAGATAGGCCAGCAACGGAAAACAACTGGAACAGGGGTCCCCAAAGTCGGTCCTCGAGGGCCGGCATCCTGCATGTTTTAGTTCTCTCCCTGGTGGCACCAACAACCTTTTCAGCATGTCAGTGTTCTTCTTAGGCCTTCTAACGAGCCATCATTTGATCCAGGTGCGTTAAACCAGGGAGAGAATTAAAACATGCAGGAGGCCGGCCCTCGAGGACCGACTTTGGGGACCCCTGAACTAGAGAGATTTTGTCGCATCCGATGAGCCCTCGACGTGCCTACATGTAGACTTTGGATGTAAACCAGATGCGCGAAACGCATTTGGTGTGAATGTACTAATAGGGTTAGGTTATGAGCATGACACACTGTAGAGCTCAGTTTTCAAATTTGTTGGTTTCTACTATGCTGGCTTAAATTTTGAAGCCTCACATGGGAAAATTGATTTATAATTTATGAATGACCAGGAGTGAGTCAGAGATGCCTTTTGGATTTTAGAAAGTAAGCGTTTTGTGAAAGGGCCGATTGACGTTCAGCGACTTTTTTAATTGTTAAACTATTAAAAAAATCGTTCATTTTTTTACAAAGAAAAAATGTTTTCTTTGTAAAACATTTTCAAAACCATGTACTTTTTTTCCTTTCTATTCACAATTAGACTTCAGTTTCCTGTTAGCAGAGTGAAGGTGGTGGTTGTAATGTGATAAAAATGACTTGTGGCTTGAAATGTTGAGGTGTTCGTTTGTTGTTTGAAAAGGAAACAGGTGTCCATTGCACTTTGCACAATTTGTTCATTTCACACTAGCAATGCGTCAGCGACGGCTGCTATTGTTTAAGAACAAGAACGGTAAAGTAGGTGTTTAGGTCCGAGCATATCCTGTTGTGTGGTCATCCAACTCGCACAAGGTCTGGCGTGTATGTGTCATGTGTTTGTGGGAGGGGAGGGGAAGAAGAAGTAAGGGTGATGTCATATTTGATGACTTCACTTCATATGTGCCAGGGAGTACGAGAGCATTGCACTGCCCATTTCTTATCAGGGTGCCCTGCCCTGTCTTTCATCCTCCCAATGCCAGCCCTGCCAGTCCTGTACTTCCAGAAATGGACACAAGCTTTCCTCTAACTCCCCTACCAGTCCACTAATCTGATCTCAAAACCCTCCCACTCACATTCCAGTCTCGCCAATATCAAGCCTGTGGCTGACTTCATTGGCTAAGTTACTTTGCCAGAGCTTGAGACCAGACAGTGTCTCAGCTGACCTGTTCATATTACGGCATGGTTGGCAGCACATGTACCTCCCTCATCCTCCCACCGACAGCGGCGACAACAGCAAAGAGGAAACACTTCACAGCAGAGCCAACAGGACGTGGAACACACACTCTCGCTCCCACTGGAGCCACACTGGAGGGGGCAAGCTAGGCTGCACTACACACACAGACGATTTCCCCCTCCACAACACACACACACACACACACACACACACACACACACACACACACACACACACACACAGACACTGGCTCCTCCCTTTGCGAACAGAAAGAGATGGGTGGTGCAGCCAATCACTGAGAGTAAGTGGAAGGGGCTTTAGCAGGACTTGCTCAAAGGGAGTGGGGGGGGGACAAATCCTGTTCATTTTTTCCAAATAAATATTGGAGGTACACATCAGGATTCCTTTATCTGGAGCGAGGGGAAATAAGCAGAGGAAGATAAAGGGCGTGCGTCTGATTTCAGAGGCAACACAGGAAGTAGGGCATGCTCGGCGCAGGGGTGAGGAAGGGAGGGTGGGAGAAAGAAAAGGAGGAGAGGGAGAGCTTTGTGGTGCTTTTTCTCCACCCCTCGTCTTAAAGGAGCAGCAAAGAGGAAAGATAGACACAGTCGGTCAGAGAGGTGAGGACCACAACTAAAGACGTTTGGAAGGAGGTCTGCATCAACAGCAAAAAAAAAAAAAAGTGGGGGGAAATGGAGCTCTGAAATTACATTTTTCCCTCATTTTTCTCTGGCTTTTTCCTCCTCCCTTCCTCCCCACCATCACTACCACCAATTCTGGCTCAGTCTGCTTATTTTCTCAACTCTGCGAGTGTTCTAAGACTGACTATGCCTGGTGAGTGTTATCCGGCTCTTCACATGTCATCGTGCCTTGTCATCCTTTGCGAGACGGTTGTTTCATGCGAGCGCGCGTGGCCTCGAACCGAGATGCGGACGCTGACGGCTCGCTGTAAACTGTTTCCACTCCCGTGAATTTGTGTGCGGGTGATGCTCCAGCTGCGCTGTGCTCCTCTGTCACCTGCAACGTCCTGACCACACACAGACTCGCAACGCATCTTTTGTACGCCCGGTAGTGCTTTGTTGTTTATGCAACTGCTTTAGTTTGCATTCATGGTCAGACTATCGTGACAGATTTTTATAGAAGCCATAAAAAAAAGCTTTTGTTCTGTTTTATTTGTTCGTTTGGGAGCGTGGAACTCGAATGTGGGAACGTCACACCAAGCTGGCCTCTGTGACGGAGGGGCAGCCAGCTAACACAAATCAGATGACTGGGCCACATTGTGAGGTCAGCTGCTGGTTCTGGCCAACAGTTTTGGTCCAATTAGATTAAAAAAAAAAAAACAAGCAATGAGGGAAGACTATTGTTGGTGGCTTTTAATCGTGATGCAGTGTTTCTTCTTTGATGGTGTGAAATCAAAATTGATGCCTTTTCTTCAAACTTTAGAAGGTTAACTCTGAGTTAATTAGAATTAAACATTGCATCAAGGGTAATTTTTTGCAATGTATGGCGGAATCTTTATCAGCCTCTCCTGATATTGATTGGAAGTTTCTCTGAAGCTAAATAGACTGATGAATGCAGGCGACTCAGACGTTCACAGCAATGTAAATAGTAAAAGGAGACCCTGACATGCAGAAAATTTGTAAGCAGCTGTACATCATATTTGATTAAGTCAATGCAGCTTCACTGGATTTATTTGATCATCAAAAAACTAGAGTAATATTTTATTTTTTTTAGGGATATTTTTGTGCTCTAAGAAAATCAGGAATTCAAGATTTTAAATAGGTTTTCTTCAATTTGTATTTCCCCCCAGAACTGATGGTTTTTTGTTCTATTCAAGTCAACTTGACAGCTTAATTATTGAATTTCGTACATTTATGCAAATCTATCCTGATTTGCTAAGAGCTAATCTGATTAAAGTCACCAAAAGTGATTTCGTTTGTGTTTATAAATAACCACATTAATTGAATAAAATCACTTACCAAAGTAAGAAAAGAAAACTTAAAAGTTACCAACAAAGATCATCTGTCATCTCAAGGTACTTTATAGGATAAGTCCAGCTACACTGAATCCAGTTTGGTCCAAATGAATTTCAAATCAAAAATTGCAATACTATACAATCAATCAAATTCAAAACAAATAACATACAGCTCCGTTTATTCCAGTTCCGTCAATAAGCAGTTTGATACAATACAGTAAAATTTAGCTGATCATTTAAAGCTAGTTAGTAAAAACAAACTTTTTTTTTTATTGCAGTAAAATCTGTTATGGCTTTATTTGAGAATACAGGACCATGATAGACTAAACAGACTTTCTAAAAAAGAATAAAAAAAGAGAAAAAGTTATTTGTAGTAATACTTCCATTAGTGACTTTGTTTTGGATAAAAAAGCAAATGGCCACATAGGGACTGACCTAGGAGTACATAAAAAATATATATATATATCACGCTACATCATTGTTTTTTCTCCAGGACAGAAACACGGTTAAATACAGACGAATTGATCTAGGAGATCCCTCTGTGGAAATGGAGTGGAATCTCGCTTTTTTCCTTACTTCTGTAGAACATAGAAAGAAATGTTGCACCAATCACATAAGTGGGTAAATTTAGTTTCAGTTTTATACAAAAGACTTAAATTAATTACATTTGGATTTGAAAAACATTCTGATTCCACTGAGAAAGCTATTTTCTGTTTTGAAAAACCAGTAATGGTTGTCTGATTGTTGATCATTTGTGCGCTTGTTTTGCCGCAGCACGCTGTTGATGGAGGTTTCAGAGCTCAGCTGCTGTCTTGTGTTCTTGAGGCTTATAGAAATAATAATAATAATAATAAAAAGGAAACAGCTTGAATTCAGCATATTGTGCTAAAAGCATTAGGAGCACTCAATGTATGGACTGTATAGCTGTTTGTGCTGTTTACATTATGAGCTTTCATTGTTTTCCTCTCCACTTAGCCAGGGGCGGTATATCACTGTGTACGTATAAGCTGATGTTACTGTACATACTGAAGCCTGTTCACGTGTTGTATTCAGAAGCCTGGGTTTGTTTTTTGTGTGTGTGCGTGTGTGTTTACTCACGACTTGGTAACAAGTAGACGAGAGATGTCGATCATTTCTGCAACTTCATGGACATGCAGATGGGGTAAAGGAGTGAGACAGCGAGGCCGAATGTGACGCGAGGATTGAAGGAACTAGTCGCTGTAGGAAGAAGACTGAAACAAAACAACAGTCGGCGATTGTTTATGCTCTAGTATTCTCCGCACTTGTTAATTCTGGGTGGCTAAACCTTTTGTGCACCTTCCAGACAGTTTCTTCTCACTTCAAAAAATGACCACAGGGACGTTCGGCTGATGATGTGATTAAGTACTGGCCCATATATTTAGTGCGTTATGTGTTATGCAAGAATGAATACAGCGCTGCTTTGTAATCTGTCCTCCCAATGCTGCTTCCTGTCTGTTTCCCTCGGGGTATTTTTTTATTTATTTTTTTGAGTGTTGTGTCTCTCTGTAAGTACTCTGTCACGCTGCGGATCATCTCTGTGATGTACATTGATTACTGGGAGCTGATGAAGTGGAGCGGAGCATTTGATCAGACACAGGGACATGGAAAGGAGGGAGGAAGAGAGGGAATGAGTGGCTGGATGGAGGGGCTGGAGGTTGACGGATGAACAGGTCTACTTCTGGTTTTGCAAGGGCACAGTTCAACACTTGGTCTGAACAAAACAAAACAAAAAATCATCTGGTCAACTGGAAACACAAAGAATATTTTCAGATTGGTGGTTAAAAGATCACACAAACCACAACAGTCTTCATTGTGGAAGTTGGTACTGAGTAAAGAAGCGATAATTGCTTTCTGAGATGTTTGAAAATGAAAACAAAGTGGTGGAAGCTTAAAGTTAGTTAATTATCAAATGTGAACAGTTTTTATCGAACAAACAGGCTCAACTGAGATATGTCCATATATAAACAAAATAGCTGTACAGATAAAAGTGGATCATTATGAAATTATATGAGTGTTGTTATACATTAACAACAATAATAATAATATAATTATTATTGTATTAAATGCTAAAATAGATGGTGTACATTTAGCTGGGTGTTCTAGTGTTTTTTTTTCTTTTTCCAAGCTTTCCTTAACATAGCTAACTGTACATTAATAAACTTACATTAAAAAAAAATTCAATAAAAAACTACAATATCATGAAAAACATGGAGAGCTGGTGTATACATAACATGTAAATGACTCAAATTTCAAAACAATTAGTACAGAGAGTCACAACAATTCTGGACAATTTACCACAATACATTTCCCCCATTTAACCCAGACCTTTAAATTTTTTGCAAGCTGCAATCTACCTTAAAAAGTAATTCTTTCCACCCTAAATAAGTCACATATGATCTGGTTCCAGTCATTCAGAGATTGTTATGTTTTGCCATGTACTTGGGTGTTCTAGTTCTTAAAGAGAAATATATTAATTGGCTAAAATTTTACGTCTGCAAGTCAGCGCTTTAAGAAAAACACAGAATAAAAATTGTACCGGAATTTCTGATTGGTGTCTTTTTATTTGATCAATTCAGTCAAATTTTCTTTCGATTTTTAATATTTTGAACCAAACTTACAAGATGAAATACATTTGATTTAATCATTAGATGGGAAGATGGGATTTAGGTTTGTTTGAGTCAAATAATCAGATGAAATATCCAAGTCATCAAAAAAACATCAGGCTTTATCTCAAATAGGTTTAAGCAAATATAAGCAAGCTGTCAAAAAACAACAACTGTTCAGCATGGTTTTTCTCCATGAAAGGTATTCTAGCTATATATATATATATATATATATGTACTTGTGGGAGAGGATAAAATGGGAACATATGGTCGTGATGGAGCGGCGTTGTCAATACTTGCCCCGAAGGCCGCGTTGTGGATTCAGTTGGAAGGGCTGCAGAGAACAGCTCTCTGCACTTCATCCCTGTTCTGTTCACATGTTTCTACCCAAATCAATTCTGTGAAGTTGTTGTCACTGCTTCATCTCTCCCCTATTTATTTGGCTGCCTCGACAAATGACACGAAGGCCAAGCTGTGGCAGAACGAATGACGGGGAGCTGTAATGGCTCCTAAGGTTTTACTTCCACTTGTTTCTCTTCATGTGTGAACTTCTGGAAGAGGAGACTGAACAACAGTTTCTTGTTTATCTTTCTAAAACGCTAAGAAATGATCTGAAAGAATAGGTTTCTAATTGTTTTGAACTGGACTCGTAAGAATTTTGGTGAATTAAGCACTCTGTCTTGGAATGTGGGGAGTAGAGACTGCTGCGTCATTATCTGTTGTTTACGCAGAATGGGGAGCTGCTGATGCAGATAAAGTCTTAAGATGATGAGAGTTTGTCTTATTACAGACAGTAAAACAATGACAGTATTTTCTTCATTGTATTTCCTATCAAAAGATTCAATAAAGATATCAAATCTAACAATTACTTAAACCATCCTATTTGTAATAAGTGGTTCTTATGTAGTTCAGTTATACATCCCATAGTCTGAACAGGTTTTTTTTAATGTGATGTATTAGTCATCTAAATTGCACTGAAATGACCTCTAAAGATTCACTGACTACACTTTTATTGCTCCTTTTCTTACAACCAATGTCCGCTAGTGGCACTGTCCTTTCTCTGAGCAGGAATCAATTAACTATAATTAATATTTTACTGTCAAAAAGAATAAAGTGAATGTGGGGTTTACGATTTATGCTGCATTTAGCATTTTGTTGTAGTGATTAGCAAAAGTTAGTCTTGCTGATTATGAACATTAGTCTCTGTAAGTAGAACATGCAGATCCACACGTCGTCTTTGAAATTTCCAAAATTTTCAATATTTCCAAATTGAACTGGTTCCGTGACGGAGATGGGTAGAAAGATGAAAGGCAGCAAATTTAAAATAATACGTCCGGCATGATGAGAGAGGTTTTGAAGGCGGAACGTCAGAAACAGTAAGAGATTCTTAAAGAGACAAAGGCCCAATTTCAAGGCATCAAGTTACAAAGTCAAATTTCTTGTAAGTTATGTTTAATATACAGCATTTTTTCAACAACTAAAGGTAACATAGTTACTTCATTGTGCTGTAAAATGGCACTTAATGCCTAAAAAATACACACTGCCTACAGTCATGCCTCTGTTTCATAAAAACCACATCAGTTTTGAGAATGCTAACTTTGAATATCGTCCCTTCAGTAACCACTTCCTTACTTAAGAAAGTGCTAATTTTGCATGCTTTTGTTTGTATGTTCGCTGATTTTTATGAAAAAGGTTTGGGCATTTAAAAGCAACTTGTCACTGGTCATTCTGGTGGAGCTGACGAAGGTGAAAAGTCACGGTTTTCTGAAGCTGAGTTTTTTGGTGAATTTCTAGCCATTTCTCAGGTTGAAAAGTCTCTGTGCTGGTTTCCTTTTAAAAACTTTTGTCTCCTTGTCCTTATGAACCTTTGTTTCATTTCCTGTTTCATGTGAAAGCCAATAAATGTGAGGTGAAGACTCCAGCAACACTTGAAATTCAAGGAAACAACTTTATAATCAGACAAACTTTTTTTTGGGCTTGTGTCTTGATGTATTTCAAGCGTTTTTAGAGTCTTCACCTCACCAGATCTTTGACACTTTTCACACACCTTGGGAGTTGGTGAAGTTGTGCAAGAAACTTTTGGATTTCTGCAAACAGAGGAAAAAAAGGTCTGATTTATACTTGGGGTGAAAAAATAGATTGTTGAGGTGGTTTATACAGGTTGTTGAGGACAACATGATGATTGTAACAAATGCTATGGCAATAGTATACAAATTTTATATTTTAGGAATTTAGTGCGGCCCTATTTCAAACAAATTTGTAGATACAAATTTTTAAAAAAAAGATTTGATCTAAATTTTATTTATATACCCAGTCCGCTCTTGCTTCCCAGTGGTGGTGAGCTCTCCGCTTCCCGCCTGATCATTTAGCAATGTCTTTTTAGGGCTGTCTTAATTACTTCTGAATCTCAGAGTATTGTTTCTCGGGCTACTTTTTAAATTCTTGGATATCAAATAAGTGCGGGGATACACATTTCTTTTCATCTTCTTGTCTCTTTCTGTCTGTTTCCCTCCTGCCCCCTCTGTCAACATCTCCGGGTCCGAGACGTGTCACGTTTGCTCCGTCCATCTCCCACCCCTGCGCCACGCAGACCTGTGGGAGCTCGTCTGGAATGTTATGTATCCACCCATCATGTTTCTTTTGGTCTCTTCCTGTTTTCCTGTGCCTCCGCTTTACGCAGGTGTTGCCATGCTGAGCAGGTTGGTGGTTAGCAAGGGAATAAGATCTTAGCGATGAGGCCGCTCAGATGATGACAGGAGACAAACAAGCCAGCTGAATGAGTCTTATCTCACCTCACGGTGCCGTGCTCTTGTTGTCAACAACTATAGATGGAGTCATTCTCGTATACAAAATGTTATCCATTGACTAATGCACATATATGCCTTGATACTGCAGTGTTTTTGAAGCCACACAACTTGTGTAGCACAGCACAACATTGTTCCGAAGGGTGTTTTTCCATCCTTTCCACTCCCTACATTTGTGATTACAAAGTAGATTGAATAGATACAATAGGCTCACTTACTCCCCAAAACTCCAAACAATCTCATGATGTGGGATATTATCGCAGCCCAGAACAGAGGAATGAGGAAATCACCAACCCGCCCCGTCCCTCCCTCAGTGTTTAGTCTCTGAGCTTCGCCTTGGCTTTTCAGTTAACCTTTACCCAGCCATTCACTACAGCAGAGTGGCATGTAGGCCTGTTGACTCTAGATAAGAACAAGCAAGACCTTAAATCCAATGCAGTAGGATTTTTTTTTAACCTGAAACAGATTTATCTTTTTAATAAAGTGTTTTTTTTTAATTGTATGTGAAATAATAGGATTCTTCTGTAATTTCCAAAGTCATTTAGGCTTGCGGACGTGTGGAACCCTAAAGCAGGTATATTGGCTATTAAGACTAAACTAGTTTTATATTCCAATCTGAGATTAGCTCCTTTTGTTGGAGATGAAAGATAACATAACACCCTGATTGTTCAGTTGCGTGCCTATGAAAATAATGAACTTTAAGTATGTGACACTAGTCCGTTGCCTGTTTTACGCATCTGATAACGCTGCATATCCAATTGTTTGCCACCTAATGCTTTGTGGCAATAGTATCACACCTTGCAGTGGCTATGTGATGCAATGAAATGTCCACAAGTGCTACTCAAATGTTGCAGCAAAAATGACACTACTTAATATCATGCTGCACAGTGTATGCGGCAATCAAGATTCGCTAACCTGAAGTGACTCCACCGGTAAGGCAGTCCGACCTATCTTTTGATTTGTCTACTTGAGAATGCTCATAGACTATAAATAGAGCTTTGATCTTTCATCCCCAGACTGTCATGTGATCATTAAGTATGAAAACATGATCACAGCAAGACTTTTGTATTCTTTAAACTGTAGCAGACTGCATATTTTCTGTCTTTCGCCCCTATATTCATACACTTTGCAAGAGAGGATTGCAGATGTGAGAGGACGCGATGTCTCGCAAAACATCCTTAATTTCTTCATGTGTGGACAGGCCAATGTCCAATGTCCGTCAGGTTTTTATTTTTTATACTGTCATTTCAAAACAAGAGAAAAGTCAGACAGTAGCTTGAATTGTAAAATTAGATTTTTTTTTTAGGATTTAAATAATTGTGAAGTGAAAATGAGTGATTTTTGCATTCACTTCACTGTTCCTTAAGACATGGTGATTATCAAAAGCAGCACCATTTTTCACAATGATGGATGTTTCTTATCACAACATGCTAAGGGATTTTGTTCTCAAAATGTAGCACTGGATTTAAAAAAAAACAACATTTCAAGCTTCTGATCAAAATAAGTTGAAGTGGTTTTCCCCAAGGATGATAACATAATTATACCACGATTACTATAAAACAAGCTAAATAAAAAGCTGTCAAAAGATAGAGGATTCCATGCAAAAGGACCACTTTCCATGGGATTATTTCCACCATGTCTTTTTCTGGGTTGGGTTCATTCTGCAGCTCTAATTACATTATTATGACATCACCCCTTCCTGACTGTGAGAGAGCAATCCTCACAATGTTTGTCCTTCTCAAACTTGGCTGGCCTTATCTTTCTCTTCTCCTTTCCTCACATCCGAGTTCCTCCCTTGACGCTCTTGTTTTCTTCCATTTTTCGACCCTTATTCCTTCATTTCTTTCTCTTCGGTTAAGGAAGCAACATTTTCCCACAGAGCATGGCACCGAAAAGGGCTGAGCCATTGTTGCCTCTTGAAGTGAGGGGGGAGAGAGAGAATGGACTGACTTCCTGGCTGCCCATGTTGAACCTCTGTTAGCGTAAGAAAAGGCAAGAAGGATGATGAGGAAAAAAAAAAACCAACTCGATTCGACGGATCCAGTGTAGCTAGAACTATTTAGAGGCTAAACAACCTCATCTCCTTTACCTTTTTCACCTTTTGGTGTAGTTTCTTGTTTTCTCTTCTGTCACTGCCGCGTTTGTGCTTATTACGCAGCAGCTCAGCAAAACTATAAGCTAAACATGGAACCGTGGGGAGGTAACACTGCCATGTCTGCAGGCATTTGAATGAGACCACAAAAAGACGCAGGTGCCGTGTTGATAAGTCGGTGAGCGGGCAAGCTTGCAATTTTTTTTTTTTTTTAGCTCCTCCACAGGTGACCTAATCTCAGCATGTTACCACCAGTTCTTACAACAACCGGGTTGTCCCGAATAACAGCGCTGTCTTTTTAACTGGGATGTGGAGAGAGGGGTGTGTCCGGGGCATGCAGACATCCTTAGGGAGTGCTGTGGTGGAAGTCAGAGGGCAGAGACTCCGGCTCTGCTCCCAGAGATCCAGTAGTTGCTCGGGAAGCCGTGAGACATGCAAATCCAAATTTCGGTCGCGCTTTTTGGAGCTCAGAGAGGATCCGTGGGACCATGTTTCACATTTTCAGTAAATCGTAAGTGTTTTGCCCCGTTGTTTTTTGTTTTTTTTAAAATGCCTCTTTCACGCTCGTGTGCTTGTCGCTGGCGATAGCTGCAGCTCCAGCTGTTGCGGTTTACGGAAGAGGGAGAAAAAAAAAAAAGCTGTGCTTCTGCATCCACCCACGATCGACTCGGGCTGCATCCAGCCTGGTTTTAGCTGCCTAAATGTCATAAAGTAGTTCCTGCATGAATTATACATGCAAAGAAATGCCATGATGGTTAATTAAAAAGAGGAAAAGTACAGAACTCCTCGGGAGCTGGGGAAGGATGCAAGGAGAAGCAAAAACAGAGACATGTTTAGACTCGAAGATGAAAAAAGGAAATTCATCGCCAGAGGCGAATCTCGGCTGTTGACTGCAAACAAGAGCTCGGTATTGACAATTTAAAGCCGTTTGTCTGCTAAAATCACACCATCTGTTTAGCTCCTGTAATTATATATGCACCGACGGAAACACAAAGAAAGTCGATGTTTGTTTTCTGATATTGTTGTATGAGTTTTGCCTCGCCGTGTGGGCAGCAGCTCTCTGCCCTCCCTTCCCTCCCCGTGAACTTCAGTGCTCGTCCTGCTTCTTTGTCCGGTGCCAAAGGGGTGTTTGAATATTCAGGTCAAGAAGTCAAAAACTGCACTTCATCATCTCCTCCACTCCCGCACATGTTGCCCGTCCACTTCCAAGACTGTTTATGCATAAGCTCAAGAGAAAAGATGTTTAGCTAATTGATGTATTTTCTCAACTTGTTCTAAATGATGTAGCAGCAGTTGTTTTTTTGGGGGTTTTTTTGTCTGTTTTGCCAGGCATAGGTTCCTAAAAATACAACGGTGTCCTCTAAACAGGCAAGCTGGCCCATTAGCACATGGGCATAGATGGACATGCTTTCTCCCTGACGCCGGTGTACTTCGAGCTGACTCATACATTCTAATGTTTTGCTCCTAATAGTCCTATTATTGTTGCAGTTGCTGGTTTTACTTCTTACTTCTACAGCTAAAGGGGCGAATCGATAATGGCTAATGAGGAAAGACAAAGAGGGACTGCCAAGCTCGGAGGAAAAACTATATAAACATTCTTCTGTGTGTGTGCATCTGTGTGTGATATGAGTTGGCCTGATACAGTGTGGGATTTTTATTTATTTATTTATTTTTTACCGAATATGAACCTTGATTAAATATATTCGAGCTGAATGGTAATATTGAATTGACCCCAATTTAAAAACAGATTGTGTATAATATGATTTTGCTGTTTTTATTAAAAACATCCGCAGAAATCCCTTAATAGGTCCTACTGCTGCTAGAATAATAGAACACGCTGATTAACACTGTTGTAGCAACGAACCTTTTATATATCTGTTTTCATTTTTCAACTAAATTACGCTACCCTGATTAGAAATATAAACTTTTTAGCAAGTAGTTTTAATGTGCTTATTGTAAAAATAGCTTAGCTTCTGGGATTAGCGTTTGGCATTTTTAATGTTGTCTGGTTAGTTAGGCTTCTCTGGTAGCAAACCTGCAATTTACTGCCACTCATAACTTCTTGCATAGGCAGGTATTAACATTGTTGCCTTAAGAAAAGTGATGGGCGATGGAAAAGTATTCCAAACAGCAGAAGTTTTCCTTGTTGTGAGTTAGCCTTTCTTCCACCAGCAGGCGAAGGAATGGCAGCACCCTTCCACCATGTCACACGGCCCAAATGTCCAGAGAAGCTCTGCTAAATCTGGCACTTTTGTCTGGCATTTAAATAAATTGACTTGAATCTGTTGGAACTGTTTTCAGGTAAAATGTTTGCAGCCTTGAAACCAAACCTTTATAAATCTGACAGTTTGGTGTGACAGAGATGGATGCTGAGATTTAGGAGATGATCGGCTGTAGAGGACCGTGAAGACAGCAGCTGGCAGAAAATATTTGGATTTATGTCCCAGTAAAATTACACGTAACACCTCCCGAATATTCATGATGTCGCATGCTAGCACAGTTATTTTCTGCTGCATTTTTTTATATATTAGGGTGCACCTTTAGTTAAGAAAACAGTTTGATACCAATATATTTTTATTCCCTTTGCAAAAACCACAAACAAAACTTTCTTCTGCTTATAAAAAAGTAACTGACTTTTACCTAAAGTCAAATTTTAGTGAGGTACTGCTAACTTTTTATTTCAGTAAAATATTACAGCAGTAAATTGACTTGTATTTAAGAAAGACTTTGTCAAAGTAACAATACTTTTATACTCGTTTTGCCTCCACACACGTCTACATTACAAGAGAGGGGTAAGTAATGCTAATGGGCTAGTGATGCTAATGCACAACTTCAACAGTTTGTAAGCCATGTAGATCATTATACATTTCTCCAACTCCTCAGGTTCTAATGTTACAGGACAGTGTCTCAAACTGCTGACACACACAGACCCTCAGGCTTTTACTGTGAGGATTGCTGAACGGCCCAAAGTCAGTGATAAGTTCGTTAAGTGGACAGTTTTGGCCCTAATTAGGCCAACGTTTCCACCAGCCTGTCTCACTTTGTTATAACCATTTTATCTCTGGCCTCATTTTCGACCACTTGTCCTTGTCTTTCGTTCCGCCGTGTTTTTTTTTTCTGAGCAGAATTTGCAGACAAATTGGTGTCAGAAGCACTTTTGGAGAGATTTTTTTTTTCTTTTTATGAGACAGACAATATTTTGCTGACAGAGGGGATAATAAGCTCGCCCAATCTATAAAATCGTGAAATGGCTTAATCATTATTTTATTGGCTGTCACATAGCTCAGTTCTGCTATTTTTAGTCATGAAATACAATAGGGCTTCTTAAAATTAGAAATCTGATTTTCTCATTCTGGATCGAATAGAAAAGTTGAAGAGTCTTCTGATATTTGAATCATTTTTGCCATTTTTAGGCCTCAAAAAACAAATTTTTTGGGGGGGAGGAGGTCAGGGGAGTTGCAAATTATTTCACCTTCAAGGATAACAGTTTCTGAAGATTCCTTTGCTGTAATTTTCTCAGTTTAACATTGTTTTCTAAAAGCTAGAGAATTTTAATATGAAAAGACAGTGATCTGTCTGATTCACACCAGGCCAAACATTTTGCAAAGTAGATTTTTTCATGCTGTATTTGCACCAGACATCCACATGCAGACACTGCATTATTTAAAAAAAAAAAAAAAAAAAAGGTAAATGGTTATTTTTAAGGACCAACACCATAGCGACCTGGGAAAACTGTTGCTTTTACCAGTTTTCTACATGGTAGCACCAAATTTTGGTAGAAACAGACTTATAAAGATGGTTTCCAAAGAAATATTTTTTCTGTAATGACGCATAATTGGATAATGGAAAAATAACAATGTGAAAGCCTCCTTTGCAGAAGCTAACTGTTGCTTTCCATGGTGATAATGTGAAAATTCACATTAAAAATCTTTAAAAAAACAACAATGCGAAGTTTAGTTGTTTTTTTTCTTTCTCTTTTTGAACTTGTCCTACATACAAGCGAACGTGGTGCAAATAAACATACCAAAAGCAAAAATATGTCAGTCTAAGTCGATGCTAATGTTTATACTCGACTCAGTGTTCAGTTTACTTCACTTCTCTGTTGTAACTTATTAAAGAATAATAAAATATATTCAGTGTTGATTTTTTTTTTCTCTGTGCCTAAGCTGAAAAGGAAAAAAAAAAAAGAAAGAAAGAAAAAAACAAATGTTGAGTTTTATTAATGAAGCCAAGCGGGACACAGAGAAAAGGAAATATCAATATGTCTTTGTGGTGGTGGAAGCTGTAATGGGTCTTAGTACCTTTATTTGCCTGCCTGGAACGTCTTCCCAGTGTAATAAATTATTAAATCCCTTACATAAGGCAGTATAAGAAGCAATTTTAAAAGTTGAAGCTCTAAAGAAGAGTCTGGTTCATTGTGTAATCAGCTTAGTACTGTCTCTAGATATTTTTTTGGCCTTGGACGCTTTAAGTCAACATCTGTGCCTGGAAGAAATATAATCCCACCAGACCGGCGTGACTATCAACGTGCATTGATCATGTTCCATCGTTTTCGATGGTTTTTGTTGTCTTCAGTTGGATCAATAATGCTTTGGTGATCCCTAGTGTGACATTTGACCTTAGCTCTGGCTTAAAGAGTCATTCATTAGCGTGACCTGTGACCTCATTATAAACTCTCTGCTGCTGTATTCCTTCCGAATCCCCAAGTTGGATTACCTCTGGCATGAACGAAATGTCTGGGTAAATACATTTTTTTTAAAAAAACCCTGAAACAGAACAAGTTGTTAGACAAAAACTCAAGGAGAGAAAAATAATGTGGGAGATGATCACACATGTTTAAGAACTCAACAGCCCTTGCAGGTCGTCACTGGGTATTGATGTCCTTTGCAGTTGGCTGGTTTGATCACATTTGCAGCCAGCTGTTCTGTTCTCTCTCAATCAACTCTCAACTTGGGAGCTAAGCCCCAGTCCGCCCGCGCTGGTGCAGCTTCGCGCTGCTCCGTATTTCTCTCCAGCAGTGAGCATCCTAGCAGATGTTACACCAAATTAGCTCCTTGCTTATAAGGGAGTCGGCGCTCTCGCTTTAATCAAGCTGCGTAGGTGTGTGTGTATGCGTAGGTGTGTGTTTCTTTTTTTTTTTTTTTTTTGATTACACCAGACAGCCTGGCTCGGTGGCTGCGTTGTTCTTTCACCACCTGAGCTCGGTTACTAGCCAGCCTCTCATCCCAGAGCACAGCATGTCGGCCAGTAGTGTGAGTCAGGCGACTCGACGGACTCCTATCCTGGGGCCTGCATGGTTGATCATTTTGCATCCTTTTCCTATGAATGCTTTTTCTCTCTCTGTGTAGAGGTTTGTCCTTGTTTTTATAACGCGTCTCATTCGTTCATTCAAATGCCTCCCTGCTCCCTGCAAATGAAAGGCTGGCTTTGTGCAGAGCCCTGCTCTATCTTTAGTTAATGTTTGCCTCTCTCTATAGATCTAACTCCTTTTCATTTTGGTTTTTTTTTCTGTTTGTGAAAGCCGTCGAACCATAGCTTCAGCCTTGCTTGGCACAGCGATTCTTAAAGTAGCATCCGTCTTTTCTTTTGTCTTCCTGTAAGCTCTCTTTTGTATAGTGCACATCAGACTGGTGACAAGAAAACCTAAAAAGAGGACAGATATCTTGTCTGACTAATGGATTGAACATGCGTCGACTTGTGTGTCAGACATTGGTTCGAACATACATTTCTATGCTCCTTTTCCCTCGCAGCCAATCAAAACTCACCGTTTCCAAGGAGTGATGAACAGGGAAAAAAAGCTTTTGATTATGAACTTTAATCTGCGTGTGATACATGTGTAAGTCCAAAGGTTACCAGATTAGCATCTGGACATTTGGACTCTCGTGTTTGCTTCTGCATCGGTCTTCATCTCTAGACATCCCCCGCTCCACATTCAGTATCAAATTAACTTTGTTCTGCTGGATCCCCCCGTCTGACCTGATTGGCTACCGAAGCCTGTAGCTACATGTCAGCACAGCTCACACGTCCGCAGTTCTGCACCAGTACCATCTGACAGCAACCCCTTTTGTCCCTTTCCCCTGCCTCCCCTCAAACTTCCATTTTTTCCTGACTTTTTGCTGCTAGCCAGACGTTTGTGTTTATTGTCTGTATTCTCCTGCCGCCCGTCAGCCAACTGTTTGGATGTCAGTCGACAGATGGGAGGTTGATGCACAAAACGTGTGCTCCTCCACGGCTTTACCCTGACCGGTCTGCCGTTGGACCGAATGGTTGACGAAGAATGGAATAGGTCAAAAAAAATTAACTAAGCGGGATTACTCACCCTACGAACTTAAACAGGCAAACCAAATCTGTTCAGGTCAAGTGAGAAATCAAGTCCCATGACAAGCTAATGTGCAGACACTTAGCTTTTTTAAAGAATTTGCTCATTTCCTTTATTTCCATCAAAGCTTTGAAATAATGGTCATATAATCTTGCAAGACCTGCATGCATGAGTTATTCCTCATTTTATTTACCATACAGTGCTGTTTTTTTAATGGTGAATCTTATTTTCATCTTTGTGATTGGAGTTGGGTTCTCTCTTCTTTTTCATTCCTTTATTTTTGAATAATTTTTGCTAGGCAGTAAAAGCTGATTGGCTGAGGCACAATCTAATCTTTTATTGTGTTTCACAATAAAAGGATTTTCAGCATTGTAATATTTTATGAAGACAAAAAAAGAAGGTGCAAGACACCAACAAAAAGAATTCAATCATTTGTGAAAGTAGAATCTGAACTTATATACTAAGACTAAGGATAGATTTTATCCCTGGTGCCAGTGCAGGTCACTCAAGAAGAGGAATTTGCCTATACAAAGTTTCAGTCAAAGTATACTGCTCAAAAAAATAAAGGGAACACTTTAAGTGTTAAACACCTGTTTAAGTGTTCCCTTTATTTTTTTGAGCAGTGTATATATTCCTTTATTTAATCAGGTAAACCCCGTTGAGATCTAGATCTCATTTTCAAGAGGGACATGAAACAAACTTAACTCCCGTCGGGGAATCGAACCCCGGTCTCCCGCATGACAGGCGGGGGTACTCACCACTGTACTAACGAGGAGATGCTTGAGAACCCATCAGCTTTTGATTTCAGCAAAATTACACAATGTTTTAGCAGCATCACATGGTCCTCATGAGTAATGTAACTACCGCCCTTCAAATTCACTCCCCATTAATGGACCAGAGACCACAGCGTGAGTTTTTCTTCACCGACAGCCCTTTGTTTCTAAAGACACATCTGACTTTGCACATTTAGCAATTGTCTCTAATAACATGTTGCTAAAACAGTACTCGTGCTGCATTTTGCTAAGCTAAAGCTATCAAGTTTGCTCTTGGTTCTTGTAGGACTCGTTGATAGTTTAGCTTGTAGCACATAGGGAAAGCCTGGAATGTGTTTTAATGACAATTCCTGTTTGATTCTAAACCATTAAAACACTACCACGCCTGAACCACAGGGGACAAATTTTACATTTCTTTTTCATCTGACATCACATCTTCTTTAGTTGTACTGCTAAATATGTTCAAGGAAATGTATTAAAGTTTCCTAAATATCACTTGTTTTGACTGGCGTAACATAATTCAGCCGCCGCCGCAAAATGTGTGCTTGTTTGAACTCTAATCCGCATTAGGCCTGTTCAGACGAGTGTGTTTGTTTAGTAGAGGGCAATATTAACAAGAAATTGGTCTGCTGCTCTGCAAGCAGAAAGCACATTGATTGTTGCATCAAACCAAAATGATGTGCAAACACTGGCCAAGGGAGTATTCAGAGCAACAGGAAAAGAAATTCAACGCCCGGCCTCCTCCTGCTTTATACTGCCGTTCTCTTGAGGATAAAAAGCATTTGCTGCTGGAAGTTATGTCAGCACATTAAACTTCGGTCATTTGGTTCAAGTTCCTTGTTGTTTATTGCAGCCAAGTAAGCAGCGCAAAGAGGCCATTATTTACTCTACGAAGATTAACACAACTGCACATGCACTGCGACGCACCGATGCCGCGCCTGATAAACAGCGGGAGCAGCCCGGTTTGACAGACTTTAGAGCCGCTGTTATTTGGAGTTGCACTACATTAATTCATGTTATCTTGAGCGTTGGGCGAGAACACGGTCTGGTGTGGCGCATTCAGCAAGTCGGGGTATTGAAAGACCCCGGGGGGAATGAAGCCTATATGGGACCTAATGTCTCAGACTGTATTATGTCCCAGACTGGCTATCAGATCGACTCTTTTAACGGCATGCAGAGAGCAGCGCAGACACGCTCGCAATCCATTACTCCTCCACACGTTCCCAAGTTCTCGTTCATAACCGGGTTTCTATCGAACCTCGCCGTCTGTCTCCATCTCACTCTGCGCTGATAGGACTGGACCTGATGCAGACATAAATTTCTAAGTAGATACTGTGCATCTATACGGGTAGATCAACAGTCAAGCAGGTGTTCAGAGGGAAAAATAGTAACTCTCCAAGAAGAGTATTAAAAAAAATGGAAAGGAGAGACGCTTCTTTTAATTTTGCATCTACAAGTTGCGCTCACCTTTTCCTTGTTTTTTTTTTCTTCCCATTTTTCAGCTGTGAGTTATAACTCAGCCGTGACTATGTGATATCAATCTTCATATTTCAGTGAAATTCTGAACAGATACTGAAAAAAACGTGCAACTACTGGAGAAGCAAAAACAAGAATTTGGATTGTGATCTACTTGATAGCAATCGCATGCAGAGACCTGGTGGTGCATAGCGGGTCATTTAAAATGTTATTTGACTAAAGAGATGATTACGATACATATTCAGCAGAGAATAGATCTTTGGCAAAAAGGTGTGTGAAACTTATATAGTTGGATACTTTTTAGGTAATGCTACTTTTGTTGTTTTATGCTCAATGGGAGCATTTTGTTTACTACCAGAATTTATTATTTTTTTGCTGTAGACCATAGAAATGAAATCTTACAAACAGAAATCAGCATATATATATTTTTTGATCTTTGACATGCACTATATTGTTACAGGAAAAAAAATAGTTATGGGCAGAAGACATGTAAGTGGGGTGGAATTTTTTGTTTGTTACTTTTCTAACTTGTGAAGAACGCCAACTTGCCTTACCTGAAGAACATGTACCTGTGTCTTTCCCATTTTGAAGAGAAGTTGAGTAATGGACATCTATCTGTGTCATGTCGTATTTTTACCTTGGGAAAATCACTGAAATGTTTCTTGACAGTGAAAAGGTATAAATTGCAGAATCTCTTCACAGAATTTGAATTCTCCGATCACACTTTTGCATGTCTGCGTTTCATTTTAATCGTAAAGGAAGAAATCATTCTGTAGGAAAATAAAGTGTGCTTTTGACACTGCGGAGTATACAACACAACCTGACTGCCACAATTTGTATACATGTCAAAGGGTTTTACCATATGAGTGCTAAATCTCTCATTTGTAATTTATACGACATGCAGCTCTTTAAAAGAATCGACATAATTACAACTCAAACATGACAGCAAATAGTCAAATAATACTTTATAACTCATAACCTTGTATAAACTGTTTACTCATCTTCTCAGAGTATTGCAATTACATTCCCAAGTAGTTCGTTGTTCCATACTGACATTCACTTTCAATATATTTGCTTAATTCCTACAGATTGAAGGATGGCTGATACCTGAAATCTTTATATGTTGCTGTCCTATCATAGAAAACACACGGGCAATCGTGCACAGACACTTTTAAAAGCAGTTCCTTTTAATTTGAAAAAAGTAAATAAGGTGACATGGAGAAGTAAAGAAAAGTAGATAACTCAATTATGATACAGCTGAACACTGAATTTTACTGCAGTGATCCCAATACACACACATTACTAAGAATAGGGAATTATCAAAATTGCTTCAAAAATGTGACATGAATTTATGTTCCACCAAATCTTCTCTGTTCATAAAAGCAGCGCGAGAACAGCTTTCAAATTTTTAACACGATTTATTTTTTTGCCACTGAATAACTGTATTTGAATGAGTTGCCCTTTTTTTTTTCTATAATTTTCATTGGGACTTTTTTTTCTAGATAGCAAAAGATGAATAACAAAGTTTTAGTAAGCATAGTCAGTACTTAGAAAACTTCCTCATTGTGCAGCTTGTGCACTTTTAATCTGTCATAACCCAAGGTGACTTACAGTGACATCTGCAGCCGCCCACTGAGGTCCTGTGACATCCAGAAGTTTGTGTGCTGTCTCCAAGACTGAGATATTACATCACAATTTTTTCAAATCTATTTTTTCTCCCACGAAAAGGAATTGATGGCTAAAACACTTAAGTGTTGTAATGTTCAGCATTACATTACGAAACTATGCAGTTCCCCTTTTCAACAAATTTTGAAAAAAACATATGCTATATCAAACTTTATACTGTAACATAGGCAAAATATCTTTTTCTGTTTTCAGTTTGTTTTGGTCAGTATATTTTATATAGATAAGATTTATAAGATAAAAGTAAGAACAGAAAACAGTTCTAACTTGAGATAAGTTATTCTTATGTAGCAGTAGTTGGAATGTCTACAAGAGATGACAAATACTGAATTTCATATATTTATGCATCTTATAATACTTAATGCATGTTTGTCTTCAAAGAGAAGTTATGAGATGTGTTTTCCGTTCTATTTTTCTCATTTGCCTCACAATGTCTTGATGTAAATATATAAATAAGTTCTTATTCCCAACTACCAATGTTATTTAAAAGACAAATGCTGCCAATAAAATAATTTCTCCAGCTTATTCATGTCAAAATGCTGAATATATTCACCAAATAGGCTTTACGTAGCATTCTCAGCAAAATGTCAGGCCTGCTGGTTGTTTTATCACCATAGCTCTGATTAACATTGTGGTGTCTATTGTCTTCCTTTGCTGCTGCTTTTGTTTGTGAAATATTTTCCTATCTTGCTTTTTTGTGTGTGCCTTGTTCACACATGGTGGGTGGGCTACACCACCCTTTTTTTTTTTCCATGTCTGGTCTCATCTCGATGAAAGCAGGATAGCTGTGGTAAGCAAACGGGGGGGAAAGGGTTGTCAGCAGGGAGTTAAAACAGAGCGGTAAGCATACAGTGGCCCTCTGGGGCATGCAGGTGTGCCATATTGGATCCAGCTTCCATGAAAAAAACAAAACAACAACAACAAAACATGAAACGGACTTGTATAATAGCAGGGTGTCTGTATACCACCTCTATGCGGTGCCACAGATCTTTGCACTGTTCAAAGTTAGAGTAAGAAAAAGAAAGCACGGCACGCTGCTTGATGTGTTTGTTTTTGCTTCTTTGTATTCAGACTGTGAAATTATTTTAAAAGGTCTTTAAGTTTAGCTTAAGTGACGGATGATCCCTTCTATTTAGTTCCAGGCAAGTAGCTCGTGGTTTCATTATAGCCAATGAATGTCAACTAAAACAGACAGAAACTTGCAAGATGTTTTGTTAATTTGAGAGTTGAATTAGATGGATTCTCTGATTTATCCAAATTTCTTTATCCTGTAGGCTCTCTGGCACGAAGCAAGAAGGATTGTCAATGATGTATGAGGAACAAAGAGTCTTGACATTAACTGAATGTTCTCTTGATTTTACTATGTTAAAGAGTGGCCAAGACAAAATGGAAATATGTTGCCATTCCATATTTGTACTCACGTAAACAGGATATTATGGATTACCAAGTTAAATGCTTTGAACAATTTGATCTACATAAATAAGTGAAGTCTTATGTTGCAAAATTATCACCACATTTTCTTCAAAAAAGATGGTAGACCCTCTGTCAGATCAATTGATCTTCTAAAACCATTTAAATGTCACCTCATGTGTGTGAAACCAAACTTTTCCACTTTCTCATTGTTTACTAAACGAAGATAGAGCACATTTTGTTAAATGCGATGATGCTTCCCGAGATCTAGGTAAAGACAACTTTTCCAGGCAGTGCTGAAGACAAATATAGGACGGAAACTATGGATGTTGTATTTGTAGGAGACTGTCGGCAGTCAAATTTGATAAATTTTTATATAAAGGTTACTATTCCTAGAGTGAAATGTAACAAAGATTGCTTTAATGATTTTAAAAAAAAAAGCAGAGGAACGAGCACACATGCAATTATTACTCAAATAAATATCTAAATTAACTGAACAAAACAACAAATGCTTGTGTAGAGCAAGAGCAAAATCTGGTATTGGCGTTAGAACTTTGTCTTTTGTTATGTTTCTGTTTCCTTTACTTAGATTTTGCCTTTATTTTTTCCTTTGTGTGTTTGCTTCTTGATTTATTATTTATGGTGCATTTAGATTTTAGGTTCCTCTAATTAATTTTTCTTTTTGTGTTAGTTTCAGGGTTTTTCCTCGGTTTACTTCTATTTTCTGCCCTTCTCCAGCTCTATATCTGTTACCTTCCCTCAGTCAGAACTCTCCCTCAACTATTTGCCATTCCTCCCCTGATTATTCCTACTAGTTGCTTGGTTAGTGTTTCCTCTCCCTCAGTGGATGAGCCTGTTTACGCTCATTGCTACTCACCTTTTCCTCCCATATTTACTTCCATTTTTTTGGTCATTGTTTTCCTGTGATGGCAGTTGTATCTCCACCATTTTCTCCTGAATCTTGTGTTTTGTTTTTCTCATTCTTTTGTTAAAAAAAAGGAAAAAGTCTCTGAAACTGAATTCCTTGCACTTGTATCCTGCCTTTATAAATGTTTAAAATCTCCCCTACCAACTAAGGAAATTCAGTATGTTAAAAACATAAAAATTCTCAAATATTTGACATAAACATACTCGGCCGTTGGACTTTCAAAGTGCTTCTTTTCTAACTTCCTGTAATAGTTGTGCTGCAGTGCCGATACCAGAGGAGGAAACCTGAACATTCAGTAAACAAGTTGCATTTTAGTTAATGCAAAATATATTTTACTGTCCCATTTGTCAACCCCTTCCTGTTCTAAGGCTCTCATGTGATATGTTTACAAATCCGAACATGGTGGTTCACGGACACAAGATAAACAGTTTTCATTCGTACATTTCATTCCAAAATAACTCTTTTCTTCTTCTCAAGAGACACTTGCAGTTTCTGAAATTCCACGGTCTGCTATATCGCTAGTAGTACCATCTGAAATATTTAGAAATTTAGGAGAAAAAAAGAAAAAACCTAGAAGGTGAAGCAACTTACTGGTGGCTAAGAAAGGAGAAGATAGAGGCAGGTAAAATAAAGGATGACAGCTGCCCAATTCCCTCTGACCTCAGGTGAACACTGAATGAGAGAAAACACATTCGGCAGCACAGCATTTGGCGTGTCGAAGGATTTTCAAGGGCATTGTAGGCCGTGTGACGAGGATGGATGATGTTGGGGGGGAAGGGAGGGAAAACAGCAGAGGAACGAGGGGATGAAGTCAGCAAGCCCTTGCTCTCGCCGCCGCCTGTCACTTTCGGGGGGGTCGGCTCGGACGGCGCGTCAGACGAAGCGATGTAGCTTGAAAGGAGCAGGATTCACACGTCTCTCGTTGCCATTTCCGAGAACTCGCATTTCAATAATAAACGGCAAATTACACTTTGCGGCACCCGTTTAATACAACGCCATACAGATGATGGGCAGCGTTATTATTCATCCATTCACACGCTCACAGCCTCCCACCACTTTCGTTGACACTAATGTTCTTAGAATGCGATCCGCAGCGAGACGAAGCGTATCCTAATGTAAGAAGGAATAATGTTCCTTTTTGAGGATGCGTCCCTTTATTTGCTGTGATTTCTATTAATATCAGGCCACATATTCAAAACAAATATATATTCCTGAATGTTTGAAATATGAGTTCTTGCTAATTAAACTGTTCTGCCATGTTTACAGCTGCTTCTTGTCAGTCACATACTTCAAACTGCAGTCTCAACCGTAAGCTGTGATTTTACAAATATGCAGTCTCGACTGTTCAATTCAATGTTCTATTCAATGCAGTCTCTAAACACTTAGAGACTGCATTGAAATAAGTTTTAGTTTACCTACATTTTGATTTGTTTTGGTTTTTCCAAATAGCACTGCTGTATTTGACACTGTTGATCAAAACATACCGGTGGACAGCCTGATAGAGTTGGTGAAATTATCTGGTTTCTAGCAAAATTGGTTCAGATTTTGTTAGCTGACCTGCTAGAGCAGCTATACAGAATCTGGTTCAGCAAATATTAAGATTTCATTCTTGGGTCGCGTTACTCAACATCTAATTTCATCCACCATCCCAGACAGTGAAGTGTTGCAAGATCTCTTACTATAAGTGTTCTGATGACGGATAGCTTTCAGTCACTGTGTGACCACGGTCCCTTACAGACGCTGAGTCAGAGTATCCTTGATGTCAATGAGTGGGATGAGAATTTTCTCTGACATCCTGCTGCAGAGTAAAGAAGTTATTGTTTTTAAATCCTAAAATTACCAGCTTAGATATAAGCACTTAGCATGCATAAATCGAAATGTAGTAATATACTTAGACCCAAATTTTATCAACAAAATAAAGTGTATTTCTTAATGAGCCTAGTATTTTCCCTAACCATAGTATTAAGTATACTGCGAAAAAAGGATTTTTGTTCTTATTTGAAGTAGATTTCTTCACTGGTTGCTTTAAAACACATTCTTAAAAAACATGAGAAAAACTGCCCCATAAAGATTGTCCACATCATTTGCATAATATAAAAATCTTGCTTAAAATGAGCATTTTATCGTTTCTTTTTTATGAGTTGCATATCCCTTCATTTTCCGAGTCACCTTCTAAATGAACCGTGCCACACAACTAAACGCTTTTCCTTTCCAGCTCTTTAATACAGTTGCACATACCCTTCCCTTCCTTTTCCTACGTGGTTGACAGGCTCTCTGTGCAGTTCTGCCCAGCACCCAAGCAGCCAATCATAAAGCAGAGGAAGGTGCAAACACACTTTCCCTGCAGGGGAATTGTCAGGATATGACTGCGATTTTTGTTGTTTTGTTTTGGTTTTTTTGGTTTTTCCCCCCATCTGCTCGATGGCATTTTCCTGTTTGAGTCGGCGTGTAGGGGTGTGTGTGTGTGTGTGTGTCCAAGAGATTATAAGTTAGAGTCTTTGTCCACTTTCACATGCGACCTGGGATTTTACAGCAGAGCTGCTGAAATGTAGAAAAGAGCTAATCTGCCAGAACATCCACTATGTTTTTCCCGGAATGCGCCTTTCGAAAATCCTCAGAAGAGATGTACATCACACACGCAGGTTCACACAGATACACTGGCTTATCATGTAATCTGTTCTTAGAGGAACCTGTTAAATGATTGTTCTCACTCATTATTCTTGGAGCTGACCCCTCTGTCTTTATTTCAGTGTCCCCGTAGAGTCATGTAGCAGGCCTGTTGCCGCTTACTTCCCCCTCTAGAATAATAAACATGTGATCCTTGTTTCGGCATGAGACTCACCGGGACATGAGTGATGTTAGCGGCTAATAGGAGGACATGAGTAAACAGTTTGTCGAAAAAGTAGTTATTGCACTTAAGCTTTTCCACATTTTGTCAATTTAACTTTTTATTAGGGTGTGATGGGCAAAAACTGTGGATTTGTATCTATGTCACACAGAATTTGTAAATGATGTATTTTGAAAAAGAACACTACACATTGGGCTGAAAACATCATCCCTATGGTAAAACAAAATCAAACATAGTGGTGGCAGTATCATCGTAAGGGGAATGCTTTACTTTAAGATGTTCAGAGTTATAGGTGGACCGAGGGAAGTAAATAAAATCCTGTAGATGCTGCAAAAGACAAGAAACTGGGGCAAAGTTTCCTTCGAGGAAGACATCGACACTAAACATGCAACCAGATCCGCAGTATACCGCCACGGATCAAAGAAAACCCATGTGTCGGAGAGGTTCCCTCCAAACTGATTGACCTTGAGCTATCTTATATTGAATAATTAGTGAAATTATAAGGTGTTAGAGACATATCCCCAAAAGATATGTAGCTATAATTACAGCTAAAGGCAGTCCTAGAAAGTATGACTCACGGGGGTTGAGTACATGCATCCACATATCATCCATGTATCATCTTCCTTTCACTTCCTCAATGCTTTGTGTTGGTCTAGCTCATAAAATGCCCACAAATGCATAGAAGTTTATGTTTGTAAGGTGACAAAATGTGGAACAGTCTGTTTGATATAAATAGCAAATACTGACATAAAACGCATAATCAGTATTGGATGCAAAGCACGAGGATGCAATATTCCCCTGCTTCAGCTCTGGAAACTAGGACGGCATCAAATGCCGCAAACAGTCAAGAGCTCTTTACTTTGTTTAGTAATCTTCTTTGGCAAAAATAAACAGGGAAAGAATTGAGCCCTGTGGTTGCATTTGTCAGGGGATTGAAGCACTCGAAGATGCATGTCGGGGTCCTTATCACAGTTCGATGGAGAAAACATTCGCAGTAACTCGCGGAGATGTTGGCACCTCAGTTCGTAATTTCTGCATCTGTGATAAATAAAAATCAGAAACCTGACTAGAAGCAGATGTAATTAACTTTTTTTCCCTGACACTTGGAATAAGATTAATCTGGTGTTTTTTATATATATATATATATTTACAATCCTATGTGGGGAGAGTGGCAGAAGACGTACCCTGCCAGAAAGAAATTTCAGCTCTAAAATTGGTTTTTCCAAGGTCATCGAACTCAATTAGCCCTATACAGATCGGGCTTGTTTGCTGTAATCAGTCGGGGAGGCCAGGTGATACCAATTGCAAGCTTTGGAAAAAATAAAACCTTTACAAAGTTAACATAACTGATCCTCAGAAAGTAACAGAAGAGCATTTTCTCAGTTTGTAGAGTAATTAAGAAAGGTCAGTAAAGGTAAAGACCCTACAAATCCTGAGGCGATGTGAAATACCCTCAGGAAGACCTAGCAAACTTGGCCTAGCAGTGCACTGTTACTGAGAAGGAAACCCTTTCAGGCTTCTGATAAATACTTAGTATGAAACAAACCCTTTAGGCCAACAGTCTTCAGCTCCAGACCTCAAGAGCCTACAACTGTTGGATGTATCTCGGCTACAACACACATTTTGGAGAACATGATTGCGTACTGAGGGGGTAATTCTGCCATTTGATTCATATGTGTTGGACCAGGGACACAGCTAAAGGTCGCAGGACACCGTCCGTCGAGGTATGGATTAGAGCACGCCTGCTTTAGACTAATGCTGCTTTCAAGTTGGAGGAAAAATCAAAAGGAAACTGGAATTTCAACTTTCACGGGTTGAAACTCTGAGAAACTCGAGTTTAAATTACAGCATGGTTGTTGTGGAGATAAAAGCAGTTTCTCCACTTCTATCACCACAGACTACTTTACAACAGTTATAATATTTTCCTTAAGTGTCTTAGATACAACTGCTCTACTTTTCAAGATGTGTGGTTAATTAAATCTACCAAAATGCCTTTTATAGACAGACATTCGCCAGTCCTCTAAAAACAAAGTGAAAGACTCAAAGGGTTGTTTAAAGCAATGCTCCATTTCATCTTTGGGACTCATTTTAAGGAACCTTTGAGATGACATTAACCCTGGGTGTGTTGTGTTTCCACTTGGCCTCGAGGTAGATTAGGCAAATGAGAGTCTGTTGCTCCTCTCCAGCATTTCTATTTCATATTTCAAAGGGCGTTTTTGTTTGTTTGTTTGTTTTTTGTGCCTTATAATGTAACTTTGTCAAAACAAAATGTGGCGTTACTATAAAAAATGGTAACTCAGATAAAGTTAGGCATTAGTTTTTTCCACAAGCATTATTGCTTTATTGGATGATCCCAGCATTTTATTTTTCTACATTTTCTCCCATTTGTTTCACTTTAATCTACAAGAAAAATTCAAACCTAATATCATATAGGGATTTGAACCATAGCACATATTTGTTTTTTTTTTGACTAAGCACAAAAAGAAAAATACAAATCCAATCAAAGTTGGTAAAATAGACAGAAAATGTCTGCAAATTTAGTTTGTGGTAAATGATGGGTTGTATTTTACCCAAGAAGTTAAAAAGATAGTGTTATGCAGCTAGTAGTTTATTGTTTTTGGACATTGATTCTGTTATTTACTTCGTATTTGTGGATCCATAGCACCGGTTGGCTCTCCAGCTTTTGAACTTACGCATTGGTGCCTAAGATTGAAAATTGGATGTTTCAGAGCCTCCATCAGCATCCACTCTTTTGAGGGAGTATGTCAACATGTTCCTCTATACAGTAAGTCGCGAGCCCCGTCACGCTGTGAGCTCGTCAGCTTCAAGGCAAGTGGCCTGCCGCTGTCGTCCTCACACTCCGTCTTCACACTCACCATGAATGCTAGCTGCATATGTTCCCTCTCCTGTACTTCCTCTGCTCACAGTCTGCACAGTGACTCAATTCTCACCATCCTCCTCCTCTCCTCTCCTCCCCTCCTCCTGTAGATCGCATTTGATGCCAAGACTGAAGGAGTCTCGCTCCCATGAATCACTGCTCAGCCCCAGTAGCGCCGTGGAAGCCCTGGACTTAAGCATGGAGGACGAGGTCATCATCAAACCTGTGCACAGCAGCATCCTCGGCCAGGACTACTGCTTCGAGGTGAGGCAGCGCTCTTTTTTTCTCTGCTACACAGCCCTACAGGCGAAATATGTAAAGTAGGTGTGGGAATTAAACCTGCAATGGTTGGAAGCAAAGGTTTAAACAGCCTGTTCTTATTTTATCCAAGTTCACATTCTCTTTTTGATCAAGTGCAATTTGTAGGCGCTTTTCCTGTCACTGAGACACCTGTGTGAGAGATCAGATAGTCAATATGAAGCTACAGTAAGTGCCAGGGGTCTCCAACTCCAGCTGTCGAGGGCTAATGTTCTGCGACTTTTAGATGTTTCTCTGCTTCATAATAGCTGAGTCAAATAATAAGGTCATTAGCAGGAGTCTGGAAAAGTTGACTCCATACAGAGGAGGAGATTCGGCCTCATAAAATTAACAGTTGAAACAGCAGCAAATAATGTAAATTTGTTGTGCTACCTCAGACTTTATTTCTAAAATCCTCAAAAGTATAACACAATTATTGAACTAGCTATTCCAGCATGATTTAGATACTTTAATAATGAAAATGTATAGATAGCTAAATGTGTCTTTCGTCAAGCTGAACATTCAAGCTAATAATTGCTCAGTTTTAGACCAATAGAAAGCATCTTATCCAACAAAGTGACCAATTGATTTCAGTGTGTGTTTTCAATTTTATGTTAAGAGTGTGACTTATTAGCCAGTAAATAAATCCACATTTAGACACTGAAATAATGACAGTTGAACTTTTTGTTTTTTACATATATATCTTTTCATAATGTGGTTTGAAAACCAGCTTGAAAATTTACTATACTAAGGTTCACACTAACCCTTAATCTATCAGTCAAGGTACATTTAACTAGAAAGTCTGTTATGTGTGGAAAAACTTTGAGATTATAGTGTACAGAGTCCTCTGCTGTGTTTGGAGTTTATTTCTAAGCAGAGATCTTACATTGGGACTGATTGAATACGGAAATGTATTGATGCCAGCACAATTTGGAAACGGTACCAGCAGAAATAGTTGAATCAGTCATGATTCGTTTGTTGTGATACGAGCTGAAGTTTGAAATAAAATCCTTTGCTTTTCAACTGCAGACGTTTTTTTAGAGCCTTTTTGCCATTCTCCCTGAAACTCCAGCACTTTGAAAGCAACCGCCAGTCACACACTACAAGGTCATAAAACGTTTTCAAGACTCATGTCTTTTGGCTAGTGAAACAAGAGATTAGTATTTTGATAAATTACAGATTTGGGGTTGAATGATTGTAAGCCAAAGCCCAACATAGGGGAGTTTTGTTTTATCCCTGTGACCAAACACAGAAATGATTGGCACTTACAATTTCTTTTCACTCCACTGCTACAACCTCTAGCCTCCTGAAATAGTCCTTTTGGCATACTTCCACTAATCGCTCCACCACTACTACTATTTTTTGGTTCATACACCCATGAAGGTTTTAGAAGAAATCAGTATGTTATATTTTCCTCTTTCCAGAATCATTATTTGTACATTTTGGTTTTTAAAAAGTCTTAAGAAATCGTCCCTGCATGGAGAAAAGGGTTGCCACAACGACTAGCATTCAGAAAATTGTTACCAAGCTGATTTAGGGTCTCTCCACGCTTTGTTTTGGTTTCATTGCCTGGAACTGTACTCATGATGACTCAACGGTCTCATCAGTGTTGTTTACAGGCTCAGCAGGCAGCAGTGGAGCTCCAAACCCCTCTGTATATGCTAGCTGCTAATGAGCCAGATTTGATACCCAGCAGAGATGAGGGGGTCGTGGGGGAGGGAGCGTAAACTCCGTGTATGTTAATCACTAACACATTCATCAAAACATTATTACAGGCTCATAATATGTACTTTAAGTGGTATGTTCACAGCTTACCCTGCTGCTACAATTGCTGCTGTTTCAGATTGTTGTGTTCATGCCTTGGTCAATCGAAATTCTGATTCTGATTGTTTTTTTTAATTTCATTTAATGTTCTCACTTCTTTACATCAATCAGAGATTAGAATTTGTTTTCATGGTCAATGTTTCAGCTGACCAGTTCTTAGAGTCAAAAACATAATAATAATTTTTTTTTTTTTTTGGATAGTTTTCAGACCAAATATTTCCAAAAATTAAAAGATAAAAAGAGTAAAACAACTAAAAGCTGGAAGTAATGTTTGATATTTATGGTTGAAAAGTGATTTATTAAGTACTACATAGCATATGTCAAGAGAAAAAATGAAAGGTTTTACGTTAGTATAACAAAACAACAAAAGACAATCAACAAATATAAATAAAAAAGGCAATAAAGTACAGCTGCATTCTTCACCAAGATCTTTTATTGAACATTTTTGAAAAATCTATTTATGTGATGATGTTTCCATATATTTTGGATAATTTTCCAGTTGAAAAGTGGCAACCTGAGAAACAGAAAACGTCTTACACTCCTTCTCTTGTTTTAGGTACTAAGTCTGAACTACAAAGTCCATTGCTTATGTCTGCATGAGAAAAAGTAATTTTTGCGAGATCACGGAATATATTATCCCCCCCAAAAATTTTTTTATAAAATTTTCCTAACAAAGGCATCTTTGGAAATAGAAACTGCTGAATATTTCAGATGACTTGAGTATGGCTAAAAACGCTAAGCACCAATAAATCAGGCTGCTGTCGAGCAAAGAGCTTCCCCAATTTGCATAACAATGAGCTAATTGTTTCTCTATGTCTGAATTTTTCCTGGACATTAAAAGGAAGAAAAGGTCAAGGAAGCTGTGACTTTTGGACAGCCTGTTCTTGTCTGATTACTCATTCCTTGTGGTCTGATTGGAAACTGCCCACCAGTATTGTGCATACAGTCAGACTGTAGAGTCAGATTTTTAACAATTTCTTTGAATACATGATTATGTATATACAGATTTGTGTATATAGCAGAAGATACATCATGTAAACACACGAGCAGTGAAGCTGACTTCACTGAGGCTGTTTCTATCCATCGTGAAATTAGCCAAAACGACAAGTCATTTCCCAACGGCCATTTTCTGCTTCCTGTCATCTGCTTCTGTTTATTTTGCACAAGGTTATTTCTCTCTGGCTGCTAATGTGATGCATTTTAACTGGGTTCACCGTGAAAGCTTCGCCGTCTCCTTTCTTGCGTGATGCTCGATCATCGAAGCATTTGTTTTCCTCCTGTCTTTCTGCCTCTGCGGTAGGTCACCACCTCCACAGGAAGCAAATGTTTTTCCTGCCGTTCGGCGGCCGAGAGAGACAAATGGATGGAGAATCTGAGGAGAGCCGTGCAGCCGAACAAGGTATGTAAATGCACGCAATGTGCAAGGGGACAGGGGAGCTGTTGGGCAATCAGCACAAATGAGCTCGAGTGTCCCAATTACGAAACCTCGCTCTGCAAACACAGATAAAGACGCACTAAAGTGTCAACAAGGTTAGCTCTTCGTACAGACTACAATTTAAGGGTTTAGGATTCTCTGGTGGGATGGAAAAACACTTAAAGTGCTTTCCTCTGTTGTGCAGCGAAGATTTAGGTGGCAAATATGTCAAGGCAAGAAGATTTCCCGATTCAAAATATGCGATATGTTCATTTCTACATGTGCCATCACTTATATATTTGGATATTTGCTCTTCCGAGATAGGTGCTAGCTCAACTCCACGTTTGCTTGTGATGATAGGATAGAATTCCAACATGCCTTCAGGGAAAGAAAAAAAAAACTGAGCTTTGGAGATTCTTTTTTTTTTCTTTTTTTTTTACTTCCTTTACCATGATGATTACCGTGTGACGTGGAAAGCCATGAATATAAGCTGTAATCCAGCCAGGTGAGTGTGTTTAAGGTCTTCATGTCTGGTCATATAAACTCTAATGAACTATAAAGTAGGGAAAGTTATAAAAGTAATTCAAAGAAATTATTCAGTTAAATACATTTTTACAGAGATTACTCAGGGTACCAATAAGTGTGCAAAAATTAAAATAAAAAAAAATATGGATATACGTGTCCTCTCCTGAATAAATGTATTCAAACTAAAAGTTTAACTTGCAATATGTTGAATTTATTTTGAGATCTTTACCTGGAGTGCAAATTAATGTGGCCAACAGTGTTTATAAGAACTGTTGCATTACCGTATTTAATAAATGGACAAACAGATTTTAAACTGTGATACACAAACTAATATTACACCCTCAACTGCAGCAGTATGTGAGCACCGCCAGAGCTAGACTGAAGCAAGACTGATGGAGAGATTTATCAATGGCACCAGTGGGAAATTAATGTTCAAACGTTCTCCTTTAAAAATGCCTATTTTAATGTACCTGCTCGTAAAAGCCTCTTTCCTTTTACTGGAACAGAACAAAATAAAAAAATTTTTAAAAATCGAGTAACTACAGCAAGACCTGAAAACTGATGTGTACAGCTCCAATTAGAGAGAGTTTGGAATAATAGACATACACTGCTCTCTTAAGATGTGCTAAAACTGATGGATACATGCCTAAAAAAGCTGCAGCAGATGTAATCCAGTAAAATCATTAAATCATTTTCTTTCAACCTACTTTTGTTACCTTCTGTTGGTCTTTCACATTAGATCAAAATAAAGCACCTGGGACCTTGAGTCTGTAACATGACAAAAAAGCGAAAAGGTTCAAGGGGAACAAATATTTTTGTGCAGCACTTTATAGTGAGATTCATACAAAGAGTCTAATTCAATTCAGATTCTGACACAGCACAGCCAAATACTGTAGATCCTCAGCTGGCAGATGGGAAAGCAACCAGATAGTAGGACCTTTGTACGGGCTGAATGACTCAGCACATGAAGCACTTAAGTTCGCTTTGGCAGGACGAATGTGGTTGGGAAGTGATTGCTTTTTCAATCCCAGTGTGTAGGAGTGATTGTCTCCGGGATTGAGGGTGGATTGACCCGCAAAGCAACAAGAAGGTATTCGGTTAAAAAAAAATTGCTCAATGTTTTCAGAAGAAAAATAACTGAATCGAGACACAAAGAGGAACCTGTGAATGTTTTCTTTTTGTTTTGTTTTTTTTTTTTGAGAAGAAACATTTGGGTCTCTTTTTTTAGTGGAGATAAAAAGTCATGTCTGTAAAGTGGTGACATGGAGGATGTAGTTCTGCTTTTAGAGAGAAAGCTGAATTGTTTTATCTGGAAAATGTGTAGAAAAGAGTACTTTTCCTGAAAGGGGTCAAAAACCAGACGTCCAAGACCTTGTAACCTATAAATCCCCTCTGTGTCAGTCAGTGATAATAGGAAGTGCAGGATTAGTCACAAATTGCAAAACCATGACATCAGAAAAAAAAATTTTTATTGTTTCCCATCTTCTCCGCCTAGCAGTCATCAATAACAGTCCTAATAAATATGCCTGCATGAAAATCATAACTATTTTTGCAACACAGGCAAAAAAAACCCCAAAAAAAGCCTTCACCTGTTGAACAGTGTGTTTTGCTGTGAATGTTAATGCTGCAAGGCATCATGGGACAGCAGCTCTCCTTTCATTCTCTTAAGGACGATCTTTTGTATTAAGCGCTGAAGTGGGTAAGAAAGGAATCGCTGCAGCTCAGTTTCTTGCTGATTTAATAAGCTCTTATCACAGCTGCTGCTGCTTCAAGGTCATTTATCTCAGTTAGGAGCAAATCTTACATTAAACAAAAAAAAAAAACCTGACTGCACTGATAAACATCTTAGTGCTCCGACTTTTAGCTCCCTCTTTATGCAGAAACCGCTTCTCTATCATACAGTCTTTAGAAAAGAGGTGCGCTAGCCACAGCGCTAAGGAATTTTGTGTAGCGGTCCATCATTTTAGAGTAGATGAAAGTGATGCAAAGTTGTCCTTTTATTTTTACTAATAAAAATCAAAACTGTCAAAATAAACACCCCCCTTCCCTGACGTGTCCGTTACCCTAAATAAGACTCGGTGCAATCAACTGCCTTAAGAAATCATCACATAACTACTTCATAGATCACCTGAGCTACATTCACTGTAGCATAAATGAGTCTGTTGGTCAGAGGTTGGTCAAATAACATTAATGAACAGACAAGATCATGAAGACGAATCAGCAGAGCACTGAGGTGCAAGAAAATGTGGTGGAAAAGATTGAAGCAGGAATAAGTAATACAATAATATCTAGAGCTCGAGAAAAAATTCTTGGACCACCTAAAGTGGCTTATTTTTCTTGCATCACGCTGAATTATGGATTTATCTATCAATAAATCCTGTTTATTTGTATAGCACATTTCATCAACGTAGCAGTTCAAGGAGGTTATGAAAACATAAATAAAAATACAGTCATCAATTTTGAAACCAATAAGAGACAATACCTTCTGTCAAGTGCTGTCATTAAAATCATTAATACACATCAAATCTATTGGTCAGTGTTCCATTTATTATGGTTCAAAGGCAACTCTAAAACATGTGGGTTTTTAGTCTTGGTTTGTAGGACCTCAGTGTTTCGGCTGCTTTGCAGTTTTCTGGAAGTTTGTTCCAGATTTGTGGTGGATAGAAGCTGAAAGCTGCTTCTCCATGTTTACCTGGACTTACTCTGATTCAGTACTTGGAGGAATCCGAGGGAGTCTTTATGACTTTTTTGAGGTCTGGTATTTCATTTTTAAAATGTCAATATCAGCTGCTCTCTCTTTCTCTGTCTTTCTCTCTTTCTTTTTTTTTGCTAGTTTTTCAGTGCAATATGAATGACGTGGCAGACCACCCCTGGCGAAATCAATCAATGACCTGAAATGCTTCTTGCATTTAGAGAAAAACAAGGGAAATTTCTTTGCTTTTATATGAATGGAAATCAAAGAGCATGTTTGAAGCCCCACTTGATTTGTTTTCAGTCATTTAAAATAGAAATACAGCTTAATCCGAGATGTTTTAATGTACTGAATATGTTCGCCGCCTGGGAACATCAGTGAATTTGAGGTATTTCTGCCGCTATTTTCTTGTTCCCTCCCACACATCCTCAAGGTTAACTCAGTTCCTGTTATCCTCCCTCTTCAGGACAACAGTCGGCGGGTGGAAAACATGCTGAGGCTGTGGATCATCGAGGCCAAGGACCTGCCGGCCAAAAAAAAATACTTCTGCGAGCTGTTCCTCGATGACTCACTGTACGCTCGCACCACCTGCAAGCTCAAGACCGACAACCTGTTCTGGGGGGAGCACTTCGAGTTCAGCAACCTGCCCGCCGTCCGGAGCATCGCGGCGCACCTCTACAAGGACACGGACAAGAAGAAGAAGAAGGACAAAAACAACTACATCGGCCTCGTCAGCATCCCCGTCCTGGCCGTCACCGGGCGGCAGTTTGTGGAGAAGTGGTACCCGGTCAGCACGCCCACCCCGCCCAAGGGTAAGACGTCGGGCCCCATGATCCGGATCAAGGCCCGCTATCAGAGCATGAACATCCTTCCGATGGAGATGTACAAGGAGTTTGCGGAATACACCACCAACAACTACATGATGCTGTGCTCGGTGCTGGAGCCGGCCATCAGCGTCAAGAACAAGGAGGAGGTGGCGTGCGCGCTGGTGCACATCCTTCAGAGCACCGGCAAGGCGAAGGTTAGTGATCCCCTCCACAGCCTCTGTTTTATCGGTTTCCATTCAGCCCGCGTTCCTGTTCTCCGCAGGAACGGCGCAGATAAAAAAAAGAAGGGCCGATGTTGGCCCATTATTTTGTCGTGAGCCTCTGACTTCACATTACAAAAGCTCAGAGAGGTTAACAATTCCTCTGCTGCCTGCTAATCCGGTGAACTCCTGACCCCAACCCACCACTTTAAACACAGCCGTAGCGCCAGCGGCAGACACACGAGTGATTTCTTCTCAACATAGCCGCCTGAATTACAGTCAGAACTCGAGCTAATCCCTTACATGCATCTCCTGCAGTGCCTCGCGGCATACCGAAGCACGAAAATATTCACCGTCGGCTGCAGATTAGTTCACTACAGCTGCGGCTAAGTCTCCCATGACAGCAGACCGTTGGACTCAAATAACCCTTTATCCGTCTACATAAATAAAGGAATCATTGTACTTTACTGAGCAACACTGTTGAAAGAGTTGAGAGGAAAAAAAAGTATGTCCTCTTATCTGTCTCTGAAGGAAAAAAAAAAAGAAGCTCAATTGCTTCCTTTTTACAAAGCCAACCAGAAACAGCTGGAATCCCAGAAGTTTTAAATTAGCTTGGAACATGTACTTTAAAAAAAACAAAAAACATGCAGTAACATGCATAAAAATCTGCATACAATGCAGACAGAGTCTGTTAATCATCTATATCCAGTGTCATTCCTGCTGAGGTACTTAGTGTGAAATGGAACATCTTATTGAATGTGGCATATGAACCTTATGAAAAGCACAATTTCAGAAGGTACACATATTTTATTGATTTTTGCACTCTGTCACTTAGCAGCTAGTTGCTGGTAACAAGCAACACCAAGGTTTTTAAAAGTTAAGAGCTCCCTTTGGTCCCCAAAGGTCATACAGAGAGCACGGCAAACATGTGGAACAATTCTCTCTGGTCTGATGAAACCAAAACTAAAGTGTCTGGCCTACTTATGAAGCACTACTTTTGGCAGGAAACTAACACTAGACACTTCCCTGAACAAAAACACCCTAAAGTGAAACATGATATCAGCAGCATTTAGCTGTAGGGGTAGATGATGGTAATATGGATACACCTGAACGCAGAGTGATTGCGAGTAGATAGTTGCGCTAAACATAACGCCTGATCTACAATGGAATAGCATGTTTATGTCTTAGGATGACCTGGTTGAAATCCTTTTTTGTTTGTTTATTTTTTCTTTAAGCATACAGTATATTGCCTGGTAGTGTGGTACTCGGACAGAATTGTTTTCTGTTAAGTTGAGGCCCCAAGCAGATTTACCTTCCCAAGCAAAGCATTATGGCTTTTGCCATGATATACTTACATATATACAGCTCTGGAAAAACTTAAGAGACCTCTGTATCTCATGGTTATTCCACCAAATATTGATTTCTGAACTCTCCCTGAGTTAAAGCATCAGTATTGTTGTTTCTAAAAGAATATGGACTTGTTTTCTTTGCATTATTTTAGGTCTTAAAGCACTGCAACTTCTTTGTTATTCCGATATACTCTCACACTTACTTGTATTATTATATGTACCATGTACTTTCCAATGATGACTGTTGTTATATATATGTTATGCTGTTTGTTGTTGTGGTTTTGCAGGGTTTTTTTCTCTGTCTATGGGTTTAGAAGCAGACCTTTTTTCCCTTCTCTCTCTGCACCCCCCCCCCCCCCCCCCCACATATATATATATATATATATGTATATGTTGTTGTATATATATATACAAACAACATATGCATATTGACAACAGTCATCATTGGTAATCCCAGATGTATTTATTGGCATCTGCAGCCCAACTGAGAGTTTATGTGTCAAACACCTGAATCTAAACTTGATGGCCCAGTCCAAGTCAAAACCAGAATCCAATCGGGAGTTTGCAGATGCTAACAAAGCTTGAACAACAATAATCAGCATTATTTTTGAATTTTGGTTAGGCAACCACACTTTTGAAACTCCTGAATTACCCTTACAAAGGCGTAAGGCTTTGATTTATTAACAAAGAGAAAATAACAGTGTTACTTTGGGCAACTTTTGTCTCTTTAGCTTGAAGTTTGCTCCTCATCCTCCATGGTTTACGACTGCAGTTTGTACGTCGGCTTAGTTTTCACGACAGCTTCTTGGAGTTTTATCGCAGCCTGGCACAGATTGATGAATGATTGGCATTTAAGAAGGAATATCCGTCCACACAGCAGCACCAGCCCATTGGTTTAGGCTGGTCTCTAATATCCGCTGATTGATTGGAGGACCAGGCCTCTACTGATCCCCTGAGGGGCAAGGGCTACATCTTTAATTACCAATCAGTTAATCCTGTCCCTCTCACTAAAGCTCTTTTTAGGTCTTTCAGGCCCACTACAGCTTGTTCACCTTGTGGTCATCTGTCATTTCTGGATTTCAGTAAAACTCTTCCTCTGGCACTGAGAAGGAGTTTACAAGCGTCGCAAAAATCCCATGAGGAGCGAGTTAAACCAGCTGTGTTTTCCTGCTCGCGTTTGCAGTCTCGTTAGAGAAACTAGCAGGGAGCGGACAGCTTTTGGACTGTCATGCAAAGGGAACATGTTGACTGGTAATTATTACAGCTTTCTTTATACTTGAAAGTATGAGGGGCTTTTATTTATTTTTTTAAGCAGTAAGTCATGCAGTGCCAAGCAGCACAAAGCAGAACCAACAAACCCCATATCCGAAAATATTTCAAGCCTAAAATGGATATCTTCCCGCAGCAGCTCGGATGCTGCTCATTTTTCTAGATCTTGCAGCCAGTGTTAGATGGTTTGCTTTTAATACTTTAATGTTGAAGCCTCGTTTCATGTTGCACCAACTTAGTCATGGTCCAAAAATTGCAGAGTTATATTTAGGAATCAAGCTGTTGAAGGTGAGCCATGAGAAAATCTTGTAGTAGAGGTACTACTGGTCTGTTTCTGCAAATGTTCAGCAGACATTTTGAATAATTCTGTCCTATATTATGTATGGTTAAGTCTGAAACTGTCAGTCTGGTGTGTTATTTAGGATGGTGCCTTTTGTTCACTGAACACTATTTGTGTTTATATTATTTACACATAATCAGACCCTATTCGCTAAATAGGAGAACAATTTTTATTTGTAAAAACGTTAACCATATAGAATCGTAAAAAAAAAAAGAAAAGATTCTGCTTAAAAAGTAGGCACTATTTTGTGTTCGTGTTTTTTGTGCTTTTTTTGGCACAATTTTCCATTATAAAAATGCAAAGTTTTGACCCCAAGAATGCTCCTTCAAGGCGCTGCATCTCATCTGTTGCAGCCTGCTGTTTAGCTATGCAAATTTCTGCTTGGAGCAGTCAACGGTTAGCAACCGGGTTAGATTCCTGTTCTCTGTTTTGCCATTTTTTATCACTCATCAGCGTGTAATTGCAGCCCTGCTCGGTTGAACACTCGCTCGTCGTCTGTCCACTTTCACCGTCCTTTTCTTCGATCATCTCTCCTTTCATGCTTCGCCGCGTCCCGAGCCCTTCTCTCTCTCTCTCTCCCTCTCTCTCTCTCTTTCCCTCTCTGTCTCTGGGGAGATGTCAGTACTGGTGCCCGTATTGATGTCTGGGCGCAGCGGTAAGCAGAGACACACCCTGCATCTGTGGCAGCCCGTGCCAACTCTGCTCACACACAAGAATAAACCCCGAGATGTCTCAAAAGTCTGATGTTGTTCAAGATGTTTACAGCAGAATGTGCTCCAACCTGTTTTATTTAAGTTTTTGAGACAGAGAGACCTAGAACTCTGCGCTCCGAGCCTCCGAACCCGGTGAAATACCGTTACATCCTCAAACCTCAGACAGCGCTATTAGAAGCCCAACATCTGTATTGGAATTGCCTGGAGAAGTTCGCTCTCCTTTTTATCTGAAAACATCCACTCCCGGCTCGAATTCTTCGGGTTATTGATCTAGTTGTCTCGACGCCTCTGCCCTCAGATAGATTACGTTCTAATTTTGCTGCCGCTTCTCTCGGCTGCACAGACTCTGGGAAGCGACAATGGGAAGGATTTATTCTGGTGATAAATGTCCATGGGAGGGTTATACTCAGGATTTTACTCCATTTCACTGCTCCTCAAGGTAAACTGTCAGCCCTGCTTAACAGAGGGGAACTACATGAATCTGTACGCTTTTCATCCCTTACTGTAAACTGGTATCAGCCTGCAGCGCAGCCATAATTCTTATTAAAAAAATAATAGACTGCCGTTAGTATTATTTTTTATGCTGCAGTTGTCTGTAAGTATTCTTAATCCCATATTTTAGATGTGTTTCTCCTGTTTAGATGCCTTTTTATTGGCTGTTAATCTCGTTTTGATATCAAGGAGGAGAGGGTCTACTCGCGTCTCGGTGAACTACGTTCATGAAGGAGGGAAAACCAAAAAGAGAGAGAGAGAGCATATCGTATTCCTAAACTGTTCAATAACTACCGCATGATTTATTTATATATTTTTTTTTTTATTGACCGCTACCTGACAGCGCAGAGTGATGGAGGAGGCGTGGGAATGCATATGAAGCAATTTACGGTCACCTTGCAGCAGGAACGCGTTTTCTCTGGCCGTGGAGCCAGGCAACAATTAGATCCGCAGTTACCAACAGACGCGTAGGAGATCGTTAAGAAGCGAGAATAAGACTGTTTCACAAAACATGAAACCAAACAAAAACATATATATCTCATGAAATCTATTTGTTTCCATAGAAACCAGAAAATCTAAAATTGTTCCTACTGCTGCTCAAGTTAATACAATTTAATAAAATTACAATTTATTTTTGCCAAATGGGTTAAAGCCACAGTATAGACCGATTACCTGAAAATGTGTCAGTAAGTTTCAAGTGCTTATTGCACACAAGACACATAGAGCTTGCATTTCGGCCCCAACAAAAACACATCTTGTCCATAGGCACATCTTCAGTTGAAAAACCAAGCCGCCTTATTACATAATGTCTGCGCTGAAGACCCTTTGGGACAGTAGTGTCAAACTCATTTTCATTTTGGGCCACATAGAGATCCTGAATGTCCCCAAAAGGCCGGCTGTGGCTGAATGTATTAATACAGGCCATTAACAAACTGTTAAAATATGAATAAATTGCTGTTTCTTCCTCCAGTGAGTACTTCATGAAATAGATAATACTGTACATCTTTTCACATTGATGTAATTTGGCAGCACACAGATTAAAATCTCTCTGATTTGTTTGGTAAAATAATATTTAAGCACAAAAATATTTTTAGAAGCTTCTTTTTATGCGTCCCCCTGGAGTTTAAAGGGCCACATGAATTAGCTATGGTGGTCTGGATTTGGCCCCCGGGGCCTTGAGGTTTAAAACTGTCTCTGAAAAAAACACTAGAAATCTCTCACCCAGCTAAAGCAGTTACAGTAATGGTTGACCACTCATGATGAAGAAGAAATGTCCTAAAGATATCACTGAAGGACCTTGACACACTTTAGGATAAAATCCATGCCAAACCAGCAGCGAGACTAATATTTCTGAGGTGTATGACACTCACTGTAAGACCCCCTGCAGTCAGACTTGCTTTTCCTAATGATCATCTGCTTCCTGTTTCTGTGGCCAACGGCGAAACTCGGCGCCTTCGGCAGGAGGTGCCTTCATTTCCATCAGGCCCTCAGTCCTTGTCGTCAACCCAATGTGACCCTCACAGAAAATGCTGCAGGCTATCATGCTGTAACACTAGCCACAGATCCCCCAGGTGGAGAGACCCAGGTGGTGGTGGGGGATGGGGGGAAAGTTCTAGCAAGATGAGGACAGTGAAGGACAGACCGACTGTCATGGCTCCATTTTATTTATTTTATTTTACTTTTAAATCTTTACTCAGTTTTTGCCTTTGGGAATATAACCTAGCCCATTTGGTCTCTAATGCTTGAGCTTGGTTTTTCATGGTTATCATTATTACTAAACACCTACATTCAGCTTTACATTTGTCGTCCAGTTCCTGTAAAGTTACCCATACCGATTTTTGGTCTGTTCTGTTTGCTCTTTAAGAATGATCATATAGAGGGTCATAAGGATGGCATTAAGAATGTTTCTAGTCTTTCTTACAAGACCTACTGTAAGTTACTTATGTTAATGGTGGTTATATGAGAGAGCAGTCTCTATAAAATCAGATTTTACAAATGTTTGTTCCTATTTTAAGCTGTCTTTAGCATCGCTAGCAGAGTTAGCATGGTTAGCATGACTCCAACAGCTTTCATGTATGTTACCCAGATGTTGTACAGTTTTTACATTGTCTATTTTCTATATATTGTAGTTAGAGCGTTTCCATCCATCGGACCAGAAAATATAATAAAATATAATATACATCTTTGTCTAAGCTCATCAAAAATTTTGATACCTGGTCCTTTTTTCTGCTCAGATTTTGTTGAGTCACTCAGTAGCAGCATCAACACCGAGGAGTGTTGTTGTCAACACCCTTATGTGTGATACATTCATTGACTTGGAAAAAAGTTGGATTTTTAAGTATCCACCTGGCCAGTCAATAGTGAGAGCTGATAAGGCTGAAAATCTACCAATTTGGGTCAGCTCTCAGTATCTTGGCGCTTTTCTCGTCTCAACAGCTTTTGGGTTTTGTTTTTTTCTGATAAATCTCAGCCTTTCCGCAACCTAAATTACCCATTCATGAAATTAACTAATTTAATCCCATAGAAAAGTCTCAATTAATGCGCTGATGGATGTTGTGCCAATAGCAGCATTTCCAGAAAGAATATTCTGAGCTGGTTTGAACAGCCCAGATTACACAAGATCATAATCAAGTCATCATGTTGATCGTTTCACATGTGCCTGATCCCGAAGTGGGTTGAATTGATCTGTCAGGCAGCCTCCCCCGCTTTCAAACTTACCTTTATTTTTTTATTCACGTTCAGTTTTTAGCACTATTGCTTTTTATTGCCATAGAAACCCACAAGGCTTTCAAACAGAAGCTGTCAAACTGGTGCCGAGACGGTGCTTTCGTTTTCGTTTCTCTTTGTCTGAGCGCCACTGCGTCTCGTTTTTGTGCGCCGTTCCAATAATGAAAACGCTCGTGTCCCATCGCCACGACGGCCGCGTTCACTTTCAGAACTTGTCGCCGCTTCATTTGCTTCAGAATTCAGCAGAATAGAGATTTCTACAGACTCCGATGCCTACTCTTTATTAGCCCAGACGAGCCTCCCTGCTCTGCTGACCCATCTCTCGCCCTTATATTCATGGCGCTCCTTCTATCCCTGAACTCTGTGTTGGGGTTTTTGAGGCATGGTTTGGTTGATGGGATGTGGCAGCATTTTAGAGAGTGTTCTATTTCTCCTTATTAGCACTGAAGCAGAGGGAAGGAGGGGGGGTTTCAGTCTGCAAGACTGAGTGAGTGCTTTAGGAGAAACACTAAAGGATGACACGAGGGAACAGGGCGCCGCTCCAGTCTCTGCTTAAAATGTAATTGCTTTGGCTTTTAGGATACTTGTGCTTCTGTATGGTAAAGCTAATTAAACCAAATCGTATGCGGCTAGTTTGCGGCCTTTTTATGAATCCTAATGTGGAGGAGGTGATCGCAAACTTTACTTTCCTTTAAATCCATAACATGAAGTCTTAAGGATTAAAAACCAAAAATAAGGAGCATGAAGAGCTGCGATTTATCCCAAAAGCATCTCCGTCGTCACAAAAAGCCGTCGTATCAAATCCAGTTAAGCGAAGAGGGCTTTTCAGAATGCAGATGCTCGCAAAAGTTTATTTCGTCAGATTATAGCCTCAACTTTCTATGTATCCTTTTTTTTTTTTTTTTGTAGGGCATATATGTGAAAAAATATTCAATTAAAATTGTAAAAAAGTGGATTGTGCATTTGCATACGGCGACCTTAAAATCGAGTTGAACCCACTGCCTGCAGGACTCACCGGACTAGTAAATAATGTCCACTCATGTTTAATTTAATCACAGCATAAATACGGTGGAGAACATCATCGACACACAGCATCACGAAGACCATCGGAAAGGTCAGGTATGATGTTGCACTGGTTGATCCGTCATCTGTAAATGGAAAGAGAAGGACTCGACTGGAGATCTGGAGAGCATTAAGTATAGAAACGGGCCCCATGGTGGCGCTAGAGTAGCTAAAAGGTTCCACATCTCAGGTAGGAGAATCTGTTGACAGACTTTGCATTATAAAATCCTCTCATCACCAAACTTCTGTTGTCGATCGTCTCTATGGAGTTATTTAACAAGCGCCATTTTATACTTGTTAAAATACGGTTCTTCATAAAATACGGTTGGAATAGATGCATCCGATTAGGAACGTTTCACATTAAAACTATATACAAATATCATTCTTAAAATTTACACACGTTCAAGTCCAGTTTCTTCAGGCATTTCAGTTTAGTGTCAACAAGTCCGACTTTTTTAAATTTTGCCGACAAAGCTATCACAAAACATCTCGTCTGCAGATGCATCATCATGCTAACTGTAGAGAAGTTTGAAATGCACTTCTAAAATGACTATTTGATTAGAGTGTGAACCTTCGTCGTTGTAATGTGATTTCACACACCTGACAGCCATCCACTGACTCCGGCAGGCACTTGCAGTAGGTATAAAGGCTCAAGTGGCAAAATTTACACCAGAGCTTCCCCTCACCGCTTACATTTTCAACAGCACTAAGTCAGCATCCAGTTAATCTCTCCCAATTTGTGTTTTTGTTTGTTTCCAATGGAATTTTTCTCTTGCTCAAAATCCAAATTGACTAGATAAACACTGAGTTTGCCTTCTTCTCTTATTGTGACACTCCCCTACTCAAGCAAAGGTAACTGTTGCTGTCTGTGTGAGCTGTGCTAATAGTTTGCCTATCACTAATATCAACGCATGCCCTCTCTGTACATCTGTGCTCTGAGACTAAAATTTGCAAATGTTAGGAACAAAGAAAAGGCACGTTTGCATATAGCTGATGTTTTGATTATAATGCACAGTGAAACAAGGCAGTGAAACCAGCGAAACCGTCTCTTACAAAGAGATGTGATCTTGCAGACTGCTTTGAAAAATGGTCATAAGTTACTCAGCTGTGCTGGATTTCAGGCCAGTTTCTAAAGTGTTTCACTCAACTAATCCAACATTAGCTATTTTTATGAGATTCTCCTGCAAGTTTTGAGGGAACTATTAAAATATAGCAAAAAAACAATGTGCTTGCACTAACTGATGGTGAGAGAAGCAACGAGGCAACACAAAGTGTAATGCACGGCTTTAATAAACAGTAAAATGTTTGTTATATTAGAACTTATTCGGCAAATGTGTTTCCATCTCCCCTTTAGCGCAATAACTTTGCTTTAGAATAGCTGGAAACCACCTCAAGAGAGCGTAAAATTTTTATTTTTTTTTATCAAACTTGAGGAAGTTCATATGAATTTCATAATTTCCATCAACCTCTTTTAACATATAGCAAAACAAATGTAAAAATGTTAATGGAAACACGGTCATTGCTACATGTGCAGCACACATAACCTGTCACTAATCATTGCATTTATTGCTTCCCAGTCAGATTCCATTATATAAAACTGTTAAAATTAACCTCTTGATTATGATGTTTAAAAGTGGAGAAATAAGTGGACTCACTTAGGTAATTATTACTTCATCCTGCATTTTCAGGCTGCTGTATTTATTTATTTATTTATTTTGCAGCTGCAGATTTCTCTATCCGCTTTAAATAATTCAATGGTTCACTCAGGTCTTGTAGATGACCTGATCCACTTGACTGAAGTAGGCGGCACGGAGTCGGTCCGTTACCGGCGGAAGAAGAAATAAATGGTGTAATTTAAAGTAGCAGGCATGGAGCCTGAAGAAGAAAACAGTTGTATGTTTGGTTTTTTTAATGCAAAGAACATTTAGTTGTCTCTAAATTATATGTCCCATTTTTTAATCTAAATCATGCAGCTTTAATTTCTCACCCTGGTCAAACAATTTCCCCAAACTAAAAGCGTTTTGTCAAGGTGTGCTGTAGCCGCGAATGTCTCGATGTTTTGTTCAAATTATTGTGGTAAATCGATAGAAAGTAGTATGTGATTTTATTCATTTTATTTTGTTTCGAACATGACAACAGCATAAAATAACACACATGAACAAGGATTGCAAAAGGCGTGGTTTTTGTACATCAGTAATCTTAACACGCTCGAAAAGTAGAATAAAAATCATACAGAGCAGTTAGAACTTTGTCAAAGAGAAATGTATTGGTTTAGCCTCCTTTACTCTAATTCCCTTTAAGAAAAATTGACAGCAAACATTTGCTATACACCTGGTGTTGACAGCATCGTGTTGTGGAACTGAGAAGATGGATGTAGCTGTTACTGGAGCTACATCCAGTAACAGCTGGATCGGGGGGAATCAGGACAAGTACACAACTTATTTTTCCCTAACTTTATAACTTTCTTCCAAAGTCAACATGTAGGTCTGTATGTTATTTAGTGGCATCGGAATAAATGGGGTAAATACAACCACATAGTGTTGATTATTACAAAGAAAAAGAATTATAATTTCCATTACAGTGTAAACATTTGATTCTTATTAATCATGTCACATCTGCTTTAACTTATTTATATTCGTATTATTAGATTTTTCCTCAGTTCATTTCTGTGTATGTGCGGAGATTCTTACATGCTTGTGTTTTTATGAAGCCGGCGGATGCATGACCAAAAAGGCTCTTGTCTCAGCACATCAGTAGATGATCGGCTCCCCACGGTGCACCTTTGATTATTCAGCTAACAGGCCTCCGCAGCAAGTGTATGCAAACCTCTCTGCGAGGCGCTCGCCGCCTCCCCGCCTCCCCGCCTCCCTCTGCGTTCTTTAAAAACCCGTCCCTCCGTCTCTTCTTCCTCTCCTTCGCTAATTCTCTGCCTACATCTGTCGCTTGTCTCTTTTCTCCCTGCTACACCGACTCCCAAGTTTAACAAGCTGCCAGGGGACTTACATGAAAGTACACCCAGAAATTTGTTAAAGGGACCTAAACAAGGGATGACTCATCCCCAGATGGCTCTATTTCCATGTCTTCAGATCTGACTTTTTTGTTTTTTTTCCTTTACCCACTGGTTTTGAGATCTTTATCAAGTTAGGCAACTTTTTTTTTCCTTTCAGGAAAGATAAATAAAAGTGGCTTGATCACTGCAGGTGTCTGAGTGATGCATCAGAATGTAACCAAATCTTGTAATAAAGAATAATAACTTTTTTCAGTCTGTATTTAGGTTCTACATAAATCTGTCTCACTAAATATTTCCACATTTTGTTCTTAGCACCACAAACTTCATTGCATTTTATTGATTTTTGATCAGTAGCGCCAAGTTGAGATTAAAGTACATGTTTATTATGACTTTTTTTAAAATTAAATTTGCAAAGTTTGAATAGAACCCCCCTTTATTACTTTTATTACTACTTTAATTGCAATTGCAGCCAAAAGTCTTTGAATTGTCTTCATTATTCTATGAAAAATGGCTCAATTGACAGATTTTCAATTGGATTTCCATTTGAACTTTTATTACCCTGTTCTAATGGATGAAAGGTGAACCTCTGGACAGTCTCATAGCTTTGCATTTAGCTTCATCCATCTTCCCATTAACTCTGATCAGTTTCCCTATGCATACTAAAGAAGAACATCCCCTTGTGGCAAAAGGCAAACTAGACATCTTATGGCTTTTCTAAGCAAAAGCTGTCCTTTTGCTTCAATCTTAATTTTGTTGAAATTGCACATATCCACAACGCCACTGAATTCAATGTGGGTCTCTTTTGGCTGTTGCTTGCTTTGGATTTCATCGTTGGCTAACAACGTCAATTAATCCCTCTTTTGAGAGTTTTGCTTGTAAAAAAATAATTAAAAACTCTACTGTCTCACTTCCACTGCGTTATCAATGTAAAAAATTGAAGGAATCTAAGTAGTACTGTCCATCAGTTGGTGTCCACCATCTTCCTAGATCTTTTTTTTTGTGTGCCTGTGTCGCCTTCAGAGTCACGTGACGTAAACTGATGTTCCCTGAAAATTGTACAGATGTCCACATGCAAAACTGCAAGCACGGACATGTCGACATCATCACTAACAAGAAACATCAAAACAGGTCCTTATCCACCTGCAACATGGATGTGCCCTGCATTAAGAAGAAGGATTACCAGCTGGTGAGCGTCAGTGGAAACTACACAACCTTAATAAGCAACAACACTGATATCAAAACGATTTTCTGTATGCGGAAGACAAAAAATGATCCTGCAGAGTATAGTGAGAGGAGGTGATGGGGTAATTAAAGCATCCTACCCAGTATTTGTCACTGCAGCAACAGCAGTTCACACATTGCCAGAAGCTCCTCGAATCCTCCCTGTGAACTTTCAATCCATTCAAGCTGGATGTCCGTGAGAACGAAGACGGCAAGGAGGTGGAGGCGAGGTTTTAAGCGGGTGAAGACTTCATGGTCACTGTGATGACTTCTTTTGGTTGAGGAATGTGCTGTTTGCTAGCAAGGCCTTTACTCCCAAGGCAACAGGCACGTACCCCAAACACTCTCTGGCTGTGTCATCAACGTTTCAGCCTTCAACAGTCTGATGTCATTTCTCTCATCAGTCGTCTCCTTTTTCCTTCCCTCCACCTGGTCGCTTGTTCCTTGTCTTTTCAACTGCTGCTAAAAATAAAGCTCGCCGTCGCTCTGTCGTGCGGCAGATCGCTGCCTGATTGCTGAGTTTTTGCTCGGGAGCAGTTTGCTTCACAGAAAAGTCGTCTTTCAACTGTGATAAAATGTTTTTTAAAATATTTTTTGTGAAGTAGGTTTATTGTGAAAACAAGGTCAAAGCACTTTGCACAACAACTTTATCGTTTGCACTGAGTCTGAGTTCGGAAATGTGTTGTTGCATAAAGACCACAAGTGGATGTGTGGCAAAGAATCGAGCATCTGTTCACATTCTTGCCTGGTTACTGGTGCAGAATAAAATGCATAGGGGTTCAATTCTCCATTTGCTCACCTGAAATCAAGAGAAGCTTCTGTGCAGCATCGAGTCTGTCAATGTTTGTGTCTATTACATCACATAGACTATTAAAATTGTTCCTTGTGAAGATGTTAATGACTTTCAGGCAAGTTCTAAATCTTTAAATAGCTGTAATCTTGTGCGTCTGCTACATTTTTGCTGTTGTAGACCCCATCTGGTAATCAAAAAACAAATGTAAAGTGGTATCCCCATTTTATCACAGCGGCAACACGCTTCTGAATCGTTCAGTCCTCAAATATTTTTAACGTGAAACGCTTCTGTGACTCGCAGATCAGATAAATTAAGATTGTACAAACTACCTGCAACTGCTACGTTTCTGGTTGCACGGCGTTACAAAGAAGTGGTGTGTTTCCATAACAATGGATCACATGATAAGACTACTTTTGAGAATCCTACAGAGGATTACTGTCAGACAGCGGCTTCCCAGAGCTCCACAGAGCGTACAACACCGCTCAGCTCATTGCCTCTTGTTTCTGCTCTTACGCTTAACTGTGTCACTCTTAAACTCTCTGCAGGCTCATTATCGCACTCATCAACTTTGTTTCTATTCTCATTTAAGTTTCCAGCAAGTGTTAAAATTTTTTTTTTTTAAAAACCCAAAAAACTATTTATAGAGTTTTTTTAAATCCTGCTTTGTTTCTGTGAGTGCATTGGAAGTTCTTGTAAGTAGCCATCGAGTTAGGCTTTTATCTTCATTCTTGTACCCAGCTATTATGTCTTCTCTCCTGACCGCGTTCGTTGGCTGCTTTCGGTTTCCTCTGCAGGACTTCCTCACAGATCTGATGATGTCTGAGGTGGACCGCTGTGGGGAGAACGAGCACCTCATCTTCAGGGAAAACACTCTAGCCACGAAGGCCATAGAGGAATACCTGAAGCTGGTTGGTCAGAAGTACCTGCAGGACGCCCTCGGTGAGTAATCAGGGTCATGATGACACACAAGGGGAGGAGGGGCTTAAACACAAGATTAAACTTGATGTTTGATCTTAACGGTTACTTGTTCATGTCTTCTTCTGCAGCAGGTACATTGCCAGTTATTGGTACCTCAAGTAAAGATGTGTGAAAAATACTTAAAATACCTCTAATTTATTGGAAAATGCAGAAAAAATAGCAACATGTAATACAGTGATTAGGATTTTTTTCATTATTTTTGCTGGCATGCCTATCAAACAACCAACTGACATAATGGTAATATGTAGGGGTTGTTATGGAGACATGGTAACGCATTGTCTAAAATAAGTTTTGATGCAGTTTTCCTGTTAGAACCTGACATAGCATTTCAGTGGGCCAGTGATTTCCTTCACTTCTTTCCTTAAATTTGGCCAACTTGCAAGAAGATCACATCCTCACAGTGTAAAATTTGCCTTTTATTTTTTTTTGTTCTTAATTGGCAGTTGCAGCAAACGTATCTCCGTAATCGTCTCTCCCTGTTTTTATCCTTTTCTGTTCCGTGAAAAGATTTGCCACAACAGCTACCTTCACATTACAAAACAATGATGATGGAAAAATAACCACCTCAACTTTTTCTCATTTGAAGCCGAAGAAAATGAGGATTTGCCCCCGATTTGTGGTTCGCTTTGTGTTTGTCCTCGTTGCTGATGCAGACTAGTCTGCCCTCATTAGCTCTCCCCACGGTGCGTCTTAGGGCAAACAATTGTGTTTTGTGAGCGAGTCTTTTCTTTTCAGTCCATGCTCTCGAACATTGAGCCAACAGTTATGTAAATGACGAGTGAAATTAAGGACACCAACTTTGAGATTAATTATGCTGTTCAGATGCTGCGGGGTTGGTCTTCTGTACTGGACTGCTATTGCATGTACGGGTTAAGATGAGATCAGCCAAACATAGAGGAACTTTTCTAGAAAACCTGCTGCAGAGTGCTCTGGATCGTAGGTTAATGCGACAATTTACCCTCATATGATCTGAAGCACAAAGCCAAGAGCAAGCTTTAAGAGCAATCTGTGGACCTAAATCTAATTCAAAATTTCTGGAATACATCAAAATGCCTGTTTACCAACTGAGATTGACACCTGACACTTTTGATCTGCTTTACTTTAAGAGAACCAGAGTTTGTTTTCTCCGTTGGCCCGGATCTTTTGTGCAGGTGTGAATACAAAAGCGAATTCTGACCAAGCAACTGGACCGAAACCCAGTTTTTTTTAAGGTGGTCTCGGTCCACTTCTGAGCGAACTCTGGTGTGGTATTCCTCTGCTGCTAATACAGATTGGCCTCGATACACACCAACTACAGCAAATGCATGTGTTTTTTTTTAACTTCACAAGTCACATTTGCTGAGGATTATGGTAAATATTAGCATTCAGCGATGCTAAAGGTACTCCTGCATGTACCGATTGTGCTGACCTGTCGTTTTCTGCTTAGCATTGCTGCTGGTGGCATGCTATGAGTCAGGGCACGTGGAGAATCTCGTCTCATTCAGCTTCCAGCAGCATTTTGCCAACGCTGGAAGCAAAGTTTGAAATGCCACAACACGAAGCCTGCATTGTATGAGTTGTTCTTGACGTTCCAAATTGTATTGCAGTTTTAATAACAACGAAAATGCAGCAAGCATTCTGTTGCTCCCAGGTCTGTTCTTTGCTCCACCCTCGTCATTTCAGATTGTCTCAGAGTTGATCTGCTGGAAAATACCCCACAACTGTAGAGCCATACTCAAAAAGGTTGAGGCTACAATTGGTGAAAAATTACGGTCAAACTTAGGTGCCAGTTATGCTTAAATTGTTTGTAAACTTGTTTTTATTGTATCATTATGGAGTATTTTTGTTTAGAGTGTCTGAAACAACACAAAGAGGTGTAGAGGTGTTAATTGCTTCACGGTGGCCTTGTTTTCTCTCCTTTGCAAACACAACATTAGCAACTGCGAGAGCTTCTCATGTCATCGTTTCTTCTGAGCAGATTAATTAACTACAATGTTCCGTGCGATGTTCGCCAAAGGTTGAAACAAGTTTGTTTGTCCATCTGCAGCTCTAAAAATAACCCCTTTACATGCACTGTGTGCTCTTCTGTCTGCTTAATTTAGAAATGTACACAGCAGAGAGTTTAATCTACACACATCTTCTCAGCACCCATCACGGTTATCTTCGTTCGCTAGCAGCGTCGACGCTTGTTGTGTGCGTTTACGTGCCTCACTGTGTGGCTTATTCTACAGCTGGAATGTTGTTTTGTTTAACTTTGAGTTTGTCTCAAGGTTGACTTGGAGAAAAGTGGCCAGTTAGAGTCGCTGGAATGTTTTTTTGTTGTTTGTCGTCTGAATAAACTGTTATGAATTGATGGGGATGGGGAAAAGGGAGACAGTTCTATTCCCTGTTCAGAGATTTTGATCTCAGTATCTTAATCTACTGCCAAACTGAAGCTGGTTTCAATTTATGGACTGACTCAGGCACATTTTATGTTGGAATGGGAACACAACATTCTCTTAACAAATTTAAATAAAATCAAATGCTCTTTTTGGAGTGCTAACCTTCAACATGGAATAGAACGAAAGTTTCCCCAACTGTTTTGAGCATGGATAAAACTTCCAAGACAAGATTGCAGCGGTTTATGATTGTTGTTGCAGCATATTTGGGTTTTAGGTGCTACATGAAGAAGACCCGTAGCAGGACTGGTTGTTTGTGAATGAGGTGTGGATTTATCATTAAGGAGAGAGCGCACTGCCTTCATGCCATGGCTGGAACGTCCTCATACCCACACCCAGCTGAAAACACTCGGAGGAATTTATTAAATGCTCAACTGCTATGGAAATTGAACAATCCATCACTCTCAGCTGGGGAGAAGCACACACACCTCCAAATTGTGCATAAACTGTCTGACTAAAGAAGCGCAAGTCTTTACTCTGCACTGTAAATCCGAAATGTTCCTATCACACTAATAAAAATGTTAAAAAATCACATTATATAAGAGGAGAAAAGTATAATATAATTTACAATAAGCTTGTAGCGGTACAGAAATCTCTCTTAGCGCTACAATCTAATATTGCTAAGGTAAAGATAGTCCAGATATGGTGTTTGCTTCTGTGCAGGAAGCTCAGAACTTATAGTGGAGGTACAGAAACCACCCACATACTTCATGGGAGAAATTATCTACATTGTAATGAAAAATCTTTGGTGTTTAGCTAGTAGGAGCGCGGTAATAGATTGATTGCTTTCATTGCAGTTAGGTTTTCCAGATTTGTTGCAATATAGAGAAACTTGTTTTAGAAACATTTGAAACTGTTGAGCGGTCTTAATCCAGCGTGAAACGTTGAAAAGTTTTACCTTATTTGTCCTCAACTTTGCTGCCTTTCGAAAACACGTTAACTTGATATGTTGCCTAAAACTTTTTATTTTTATTTTTATTTTTTTCTTCAGGTGAATTTATTAAGGCTCTGTATGAGTCGGATGAAAACTGTGAGGTGGATCCATCCAAGTGTTCCTCTGGTGACCTGCCAGAGCACCAGAGCAACCTGAAGATGTGCTGTGAGCTGGCCTTCTGCAAAATCATCAACTCATACTGGTGAGCGCTGCAGTTCCTTCATCGGCCTTCTACATACATTAGTCCAAGAGTGTTTGATTGCACACATTGTTTCACTAATAACGGCCATGCTTCGCCATACATTTTGATTTTTAAGTGTCTTATTACAAAATCAAACCCATTTGTGTTTTAAATGAGCCTTAATTATATCTCAAATTACAAGTCACACGTAAAGGTGCCATTTTTATGTTTCGCTTTGGATTTGCCACAGTGTTTTTCCACGAGAACTGAAAGAAGTCTTTGCGTCGTGGCGGCAAGAGTGCAGTAGCCGGGGTCGGCCGGACATCAGCGAGCGGCTGATCAGCGCCTCGCTGTTCCTGCGATTCCTCTGCCCGGCCATCATGTCGCCGTCACTTTTCCACCTCATGCAGGAGTATCCCGACGACCGCACGGCGCGCACGCTCACTCTGATCGCCAAAGTCACGCAAAACCTGGCCAACTTCACCAAGTGAGTTTTTTTGTCGATGCTTTTTCTCTAAACGAAGGCGACACCTTTCATCACGTGAAAGCAGCACAAATCGAGGGCTTTTTTAGAAACTTTCTTCAAGATCTTTCTATGCATTGTCTTCAGATTTGGAAACAAGGAGGAGTACATGTCTTTCATGAACCAGTTCCTGGAGCACGAGTGGACCAACATGCAGCGTTTCTTGTTGGAAATCTCCAACCCCGAGACAATCTCAAACACGGCTGGCTTTGAAGGCTACATCGACCTCGGCCGGGAGCTCTCGACCCTGCACTCGCTTCTGTCTGAGGTGGTCTCCCAGATGGACCAGGTACGAAGTTAACTGTGAATTAAGGCTCCACCGTCGACTTGTGGGCAAAATATGTAACCACACAGATAAATGTGACCATTCAAGTGTGCATTTGTCAGTATTCATGATACCCATTCCTAGCTATACCTGGTTAAATATGCCTTATTAAGTTGCATCTTGATTCTGTTCTTTAATCAGTTGTTGGGAAGCACTGCTAACCCACATCATTTGCTTTTGCCGCTCCTTCTTAAATCAGGGAGATTATATGGTTAGAATCCTCATACCTCAATTATCATTTTGAGATTCAACTGTTCTGTTTGGTAAAGAATTTGTACTTTATCTAAATTGTTTAGTTTGTTTTTTATACAGTTACTACAAATCTTCAATAGAGGGCTGTTCCAAAACTTGCTGTTAGCCTGTTTTCCAGTCCAAAACTAGTTTTGATTCATTTAGGATCAGTTGACTGAAAATGCCCAGCAATGTCCTGATTTCAACCACCTGACCCAAACTTTCACCTCCAGATGAAATGTCAAGCATGGTGGCGGCAGAATCATGGTGTCATTACGTATCATGGATTATATTGGTTGACTTTGCTGTACATTGTTGTGTTAAAGAGAGGAAGAAGAATCCTTAGGAAGGATTTGCCCAATCTTTAGCTTCAACACATCTCAACAGCTGGACAATAGAAATGTTTGCACAACTAGTGATCCCGACACACAACAAAACATGTTTATGAGTGGATTAAACCAGACGAGATGATGCCTTCGCTCTGACCTCAACTCTTTTGAAAATTGACAATATAAATAAGAAGATCACAGTTTGACTTTATTTTTAAGGTCATGATGATAAATGTTTAAGATGTTGTGAGATACGTGTTGTTTTTATGGGAGGCATCTAACCGAATGTGCACCTCACATTTCATGTTGGACAGTAAAGTTTTCTCTCATCGCAACTAATTCTGCTAAGAAAAGTGATCAAATAACCACGAACAAATTATGTCGATGGTGACAGGAAGCCTGCAGATCCTCTCAGTTTACTAATGGACATTCATCCAGAGTGTATGTGTAGTTGTTAGTTGTGTAATCATGCTGCAATGGAAAAAAAAAAAAGCACTCGTCAAAAGAATCAATAGGAGACCAAAACTATTACATAAACACTTCTGACCAGAAATCTATATACTTTTTAATCTATGCTTTATCTTCTCAAAACAAGCTTTGATCTATACATTTTAAATAACGGATTTATTTGTGTGTAAATAACGCAGCTCTTTTTTATTTATTTTTTATTTTCTGCAAAGTGCCGGACAAGCTGATCAAAGATTTCCTCTGGGCTTGGCTGTGAATCCTGCTTAGGCTTTATCTGCATGTTTATCCCAAATCAGTCAATATTTAATGATTTCATTACATAAGGGGTGCACAAAAGAGGGCCAGTGTAAAGTATTTACAAAGTAATGCACATTAGTTCCGGTAGCTGCGTATTGCAGATGGTTATGCTGTTTCTAACACTGTCTTTTAATAATTCAGAGATCACCGTCTGGACGATCCTGCAGTCCACCAGGCTGCCCGTCCTGTTACATTATTAATCATGTTGTCTGAATACGACGGTCGGTTCCAAGGTGTGGGGGATGAGGGGGAGGAAAATAACGTGGTTTAAAAACTATGCAAATCAAAAATCTAATTAATACCTAATCCCCCCGTGGATCCTAAAGAATCTTTCATCTGGCTCTGATTTTCATTGTGTCTGTCTTCACAGTGCATGGCCTCAAAGCTGAGTCCTCTGCCCAGAATCCTTCGAGAGGTGAACACGGCTCTTTCTAACCCGTCCTGCGTCCAGATGACCCCCGGGCCGCCGTCGGAGCCCGTGGGTTCCCCTCCCGCCGAGGCCGGCTGCAGCATTTCCACCGGACTGCAAAAGATGGTCATAGATAATGAGCTATCGGGGTGAGAGTCATCGGCGTCACGTTGTAGGCGCAAACCGAATTTATTTGTGTATCTGTTATTAGTTAAAGACCCATATGAGAGCGAAACGCTAAAATATCAGCAAATCTGCTGACAGAAAACGCATTTCTGCGGATTTTAACTGCAGAGCTTTCCATTTGAACTTTCTGCACTATAAATAAACACGACACAGTTCTCAGTTTCTTTTCCAAATCTTTCTGTGAAAGACATTAATATACTCCAGTTGAGGTATTTTTAGAAATTTGACAATGACTGAACCAAACCTAGCCGAGACAGATCAATCTGCCCGCACTCATGGCGGAGAGAGCTCATTACGAGCTGATTGATCTGTGAGTCTTTATTCACACGTTACTGAACGCGTGAATAAAGACTATGTGGCACGCAAGCTCATTTAAGCTTTGCACTGACGTGTTGACTGTTATTTTCACATCCTGATTTGGGGTCTTGTCAAAGTCCTTTTTTCAAAGTCTTGTAGTTTTCGCGTTAATTTTTGGCAAAATACGACGACTAGTTTGAATGTATTCCGTTGGGGTTTTATTTGTTAGACGAACACAAAGTAGCAGATGATTGTAAAGTTGAAAGAATACGACGCAACATCCCAAAGCATACACATGAAAGTATATTCCTGCTTCGGAATGGTCTAGTCAAAGTTCAGATCAAAACTAAGCAGAGAATCAGACACGTAGCTTAAGAGTTCAAGCAGTCTAAACACAGTCACACAAGCTTTCTTCCATGATTTAAGCTTCTGTTACCCTGTTTGTATGTTGTTGTTTTTTTAAAAAAAAATAAAAATCTGTTTCATTTTCACTCAGTAGTTGGAGGATTTAGAAAAGAGTTTTAAGTTTGTGAAATTTGAAAGCACTCAATGTGCATAAACATTTATTTTTTTTGCAAAACGGCGCTTCTTGAAAACATCATCATGATGCTGCAGTTCCAAGACCTTCCGGATGCTTGAAAGTGGCAAAAGTGACATTTTTACAAGACATGCAAATATCTACAAAAGAAAAAAAGAATTTCAATTCCCACAAATCCGATCTACCCTGAAGCGTCTGCATGTCGTTGTTTGTGCATCCTTGGCTAGGGTTGTTTTCTCTCCCTGCCTGTTCCAGGTTAATGTCTGCCAGTTCTGGCTGTGACAAGCAGCGATAGTAGCACCTTTGCTTGTTTACACCACCTTTGCAAAGCTTCTTTCTTTTTTTTAAATCTTTGATGAATACACGCTCACGTCCGCTTATGCTGCTCGTGTCCTCGCAGCACAATGACAAGGAGATGCTTAACAAGATTAACATGAAAGTGCGAGGACTAATAGCGGCGTTCTGCGATCTGCAGCCACCGTCATTACAGAGCAGATGACAACATGTTGAGGGGAAACAGGAAGTGAGTCAGACAGCTTCTATCATTACGCTCATCAGGCTTCATGATCAATGGAGCTAATTAAATGCTGCCCCCAGTTATGACCTGATGTCACAGCCTCTCATCGTTACTTTACCGTAATAAATGTTTGCGCGCACACCGACGGTGCGCACTCGTGCGTGCGCGAGTGCAGCCGCGACCCGAAATTCAAATGAGCTTCAAGATTCCGCGTTAATTGCTTCCCATCCGCTAACCTGTGACATGAAAAGGAGGAGGGGAGACGAGACGGCAGGAAGAAATCCAGCAAGAATGAAAAAGAGAACTAGGTTAAAAGAGAGGAAGGGAAAAGGACGAGTCGAGGGAGAAAAGCTGAGCGTGACGTGATTGATAGGTTCTTGCAGGATGAGTCACAACTGTCAAAGTAGGACGTCTTTTTGGCTTTCAGAACTCCATCTGTCAGTGGAGGGGAGGCAGGAAAGGAAAACAGGGGATGAATGAGAAAATGTTTGAGAAAAGGCATCAGTATGTTTCTTTTTCCGCATTTAAAAGAGGCTCTGTAATGTTGTTTTGTTTTTGTTTTTTTGCCCAATTTTTCCTTTTCTTTCAGTCTTTTCAGAGAAACCAAATATGCAGAGTTTCAATATTCACACAGCGGGGAATTATTTAATCCCACAAAGAACGTGGCTCCTTGAATGCCTATAACACGAGGCTGAGAGTCCAGGCTTTTCTCCCTGGACTCTAAGCCTCACATTAGCTGGTTAAAGACAAAAATATTTGACACGATCCAGAATGATCATCTGCATCCTTTTTTTTTACTTTGAGTAAATCGGTTTTGTTGGCAAGCAGCTATAATTTAAATGGTTTTCCTTAAAATTCTGTTTATTTCTTTCCAAATAAGACCAAAAGTTTATTGCAGCAGAATACACACGAGTCAGCACAATGCTCATTAAAAATCTTTACTCTTAGTAACGTGGGATATAATTGAAGTGGTTGAAGTAAATTTATTGAATGACATCGTCTACTAAAGTTCAGTTTTACTTATTTCTACACAGGAAAACAAAGATGTTGAGGAAATGAGGTTAATTGAAACAACATTTCTTTTAAGCACTACTAATGCACTTTGTTTGCTTTAGCTGCCCCTCACTAAATCTTTGTCAGGGCACAAGGATAGAAAGTCGGGCAGAAAAACATTGCAGCCGGGGATTTGATCTTTCACCATTGAGATTGATGGAAGAGGTTCAGAAGCAAAGAACAGGTCTCTGTTTTTGCTCCTTATTTTGCATCCATGAAGCCTCATTTTTAACAAGGTGTAATTTGAGCTTTACAGTAAAGACGCCATTCATCTGCTCCCGGTTGTAAAAACAATACTTTCTTGTCATGGTTTCGCATCATAACAACTGTCCAAAAGTGAAAAGTTGCGCAGCATCCACAAACAAGGAGAGTAATTGTCTAAACATGCAACCCGTCAATCAAAGCAAAATACGAACAAAATTCTGCAAAACCAACCAATCAGAACTAACGAAACAGAGCCACTCCAGTGTCTGTTATGCCATCAGGAATGGTGCATTTCTACAATTACCCAGCTAAACTCTTAAACACGGTTGTTTTCCCCTGTCTATTTCAGATTGGTCGACTTCACCCGGTTACCCTCGCCCACTCCGGAGAATAAGGACATCTTCTTTGTGACGAGGAGCTCGGGTATCCAGCCTTCGCCTGCTCGCAGTTCGAGCTACTCTGAGACTAATGAGCCCGAGCTGGGCATGTCCAACGGCAACAAAAGTTTATCCATGGTGGACCTGCAGGACCCCCGCAATCTGGACGCTGGGACAGCTCAAAGCCCTTCGGATGTTCTGGGTGAGACCCAAGCTTCTGGCGGGGGCTGGCCCGTCAGAGTCTCTCAGGGCAACATCCCAGGCGGTCCTACCATGAGGAGGCCAGGTCAGGCCCCCATCACCCCAAACACGGACAGCACTCCGGGCCGACCCGCCCAGCTACTTGCCCCCCTGTCCTTCCAGAACCCAGTTTACCAGATGGCGGCCTGCTTGCCAGTGTCTCCTCGAGGAATGACTGATTCGGGGTCAGAGTGCCACAGTTCAGTTAGTTCCCATAGCAACAATGAGGACGGACCAGCAGGAGGGAAGCAAGCCTTTATGAACCATAGCGGCGGCGGAGGAGGCGGGGGAAGCAGCGGCGATGAGTACACCCGGCGTTCTGGGGAGTTCAACCGTCGGCAACTGTCGCTAACGGAGACCCAGCATCAGCCCACCGTCCCGAGACAGAACAGCGCCGGCCCCCAGCGGAGGATAGACCAGCCTCCCCCCCAGAGCGTCACGCGAGGCCGTACCCCGCCGAATCTGCTCAGCAGCGGCCCGTACCCCCGCCCCACCTCCGGCGGCATGATGACGTCGTCGCCCGACTGGCCGGCCAGCGGCGCTCGTTTGCGGCAGCAGTCGTCCTCCTCTAAAAGCGACAGTCCCGAGACCAAACAGAGAGCTCAGCACAAACAGGTCAGTGTCAAAAAACACAACTGTAACGACGTCAATATAAATAATATTAATAATAATATTTAAAAAAAAAATAATACAACTGAAGAAGTTATTTCATAAATCAACCTTGAACTGTCTCTGGAGGTAAATACAGGAGATTACGGATATTAAAGAAGAGCTATTTATGAAGGGAAGCCTTGGTGGGTGTAATCGCAGAGACAGCACATTTCACCCTAATGAACTCCAGTCACATCCTGTGTAATAATAGTTATTTCCATGCAGGCGGCCCCGTTCCCCACAGCACTGCTTTACTGGGTATTAGGGTGCTGCAGAGGCACAGCCTGAATCTTATTAGATAAATGTGTACTGTGTACTCTAATTCACACTGGGTCAAAATTATACATACATGTTTAAATATAAACGTAGATCTTAATAAGCTGGATCTTTACTGCACCCCTTGTTTAGCTGTGAACAAATCTTCAACACAATTTTGACTGAGTATTTAACGCTTCTTGGCAAAATTCAGTTATATCTGTTGGATTATCAGCTCTTTGAGCATAATCAACAGACATAGTATTGTGTAGTGTAGTGTAGTTCTGTGTAGTTCTGTCTAGTTCAGTAGCAGGTGTGTGTCAGTCTAGTGTAGCATGGGATAATATAGCCACAGTATTCCTACATTTGGAAGCTTCCCCAAATTTGGCTCCAAATATTTTCCTTGCCGTTGTGCCTAAGTAGCTTCAACTTTTCATTTGTGACCATTAAGCTGTCCTCAGGAAGAAAACGTGGCATATTGGTAACTGTGAAAGTTAACACTTGAAGGTGTTGATTCTTTTCTGGCGGGCACTCTCTCTGTCCATGCTGATGATAAACCTGCTTTACTCAGGTGACCTCTGACCAAAAAAAACAAAAAAAGAATCATAGAAAGAAAAAAATAAATAAAAAAAGAAGGCAACTCTTGCTTATGATGAGTGTATGTAAACGTCTGACTAGTGCTATATATGCTCGGGTTTGGTTTCAGTATCAAGTAAGTCTGTTTGATGCTTCCAGAATAAAATCCCTGGACACTAAATACTGTACCATATCATCTGATGTCAAAATATCTGAATCTTGGCTATAATCTTCTCAATCTCTTTTGTTGAAAATGACAATTGGTCACCTTTTTAATGGATCAACAAAAAAGACACCAGGTTTGATAAGAGTATGTACAGTAAACCAACATTTGCAATAATTTATCCCTACATATGAGGTAAAACACACTGATCAAGAAGTACCTGGATTCACTTTACTATATTGTACTACTGGAGGCTTTAGCTATCCATTAACTTGCAATTATGTAATGCCATATCAATGATAAAATTAATACAGAATGAGACTTGAGACGTTTTTGCTGATGTAAACAGAGGAAACGTAGCTCCGAACATCATAACACACATAGCTCAGCGCAAAGAATTCCTCTTTCCTGTAACTCTGAACCTAGCTGGATGAAACGCTTAGCAACGAATCAACCAATCAAAGGTGAGCAGAGAGGGAATCCGTCAAATCCAATGAAGCCAGATCACTTTTAAACTAATCAACTCTCTGACAGATTTTTTGCTCCCTCTCTTTATCTCAAGTATCCACTTCCCGTGCTGCCATGACGCGAGGTGTTCTCGTACAGATTTAAAAAGTGTGTGCGCGCGCGCGCCACAGTGGGAGCTTACAGACCAGTGTGTCCATCCATTCCACCTGCTGCTTTTCAGCCCAGATCAGTTGGTGCATTTCAAGCTTATTTCTGTTGTTCCTGTTGTGTTTTTTTTTGCAACCTCCCTCCTGCCCCCTTTCCCTGACACTTTTCATTCAGCTCATGTGGGCGTGTATGTCTGTGTGTGTGTGTGTGTGTGTTGGTTTTATTAGGCCCCCTCCCCAGTGAACCCCAGTGCGCTGGACCGCACAGCAGCCTGGCTTTTGAATATGAATGTGCAGTATTTAGACCATGAGGGGATGGAGCCCGAGTCACTAAGAAACAGAGAGGATCTGACTCAGGTGGAGAAGGTAACCCTCGTCATCCAACCTTTGACCTTTAGCAACCCCACACCCTTAGCTTTGATTCCACCCTCCCCCTCCACTGAGCTCTCTCTCTCTTCTTTTCCTCACCGTGTGGCACATTCAGTGCTTTGAAAAAGTCTGCTTACCCCTTGCAGTTTTTGTTTTTTTTCCCCCGCATTTCTCAAGTTACGACCACAAACCTTAAAATATTTAACAAGGAATTCATGGGATGAACGAACACAAACAGTGGAGTGGTTTTCAGAATTTTTTTTATTTTATTTTACGAAAAACATTCCAAGTGTGCCGTTTTGGTTTTGTATTCAGCGTCTTTTTACATAAACATAAATGAAGTTCAGTGAAAACAACTTGTCTTAAAATTTGCCTAATAAGGGGAACATTTTTTACCTGTGTGTGAAAGTTATTCAAAGATCTGTTGTATTTTGCCAGAAGTCATCTAGTAAACAGAAGAGAATGTGTTCTGGTCGGATGAGACCAAGGTTTTTTTGCCTACATGCAAAACACTGTTAACTGTAACTTACCATTCTATTACAGAACACGGTGGTGGCAGTGTTATGCTATAGAGAACTGATTCTTCTGGTAGCTTAAGGTTCAAAGTGATATATTTTGCTTTTACCAACAATTGTAAGTAATATTATCATTTTGGAGAGGCCCAGTCAGAGTTCTCATTTTAATCTGACAGGAAGTCGGGGGATGATTAGGGTGATGACAAGCAGGCCTTCCGGTCTCAAAGACTTATCACCAAAGTAAAAATGGAAACGTGCAACAAATGGTTGACAATTGTAGAAAAAATTTAAATAAAAACACAAAAGCAAAAATGTTGTAAAGATGATATTTATGCTCTAGTTAACCTTCAACTATTATAAACAGAAAGCCAGAGCTACAGTCAAAATGTTTTAGATTAGCATATTCATTGTTAAAACGACGCAGCTCTGAATCCTACTGAGAATATTGCAAAGAAGAACGGACAAAAATGTCGCCAAATTGGTAAATGCTCCAAAAAAAAGACGGCTGAATACAAATATATGACGTATTAATCCTTGTATCCTTTTTCTGTGACTTCACAAACATGCACAACTTTGTGTTGCTACATAAAATCCTAATAAAAACATAAAAATTTGCAATGACGTGACAATACGTCAATATGTGGAAGCGGTATGGATACTTTTACAAGGCACTGCATTCAGCTACTGAAAACATCTTTTTTTTCCTCCTGTTGTTCTGCTGTAGCATTCCCACTTTGCTCTTCATTTTGATTTAGACTTGTGAGAGACTCCTAAATCGCAATTAGGTATAATTACAGCCTCTATCAAATCTAACTGTCCCGTGTGACCACAGTATGTATTTTTGTCGGCATGTCAGACTCCAAATGTAGTAAAAATGTTGTTCATTTCGCTAATTACACAGAAACACAAAGTAACACTTTTTAGTCTCCAGGCACCAGCACTCAATAGCAGAACTACTACTGCAACAACTTCATTAATCTGTTGATTATTTTCTTGCTAATAGGTCAATTGTTTGACCTGCAGGCTAGTGGAAAGGCCATTTAAATAGATTAAGATTTCTTTCTCGTTCAGCCAACTGGAACTAATTTAAACACATTCAATGTGTATCATTTGTAAGGGAGAACGCCTTAATTGTTCTCCTGTAAGCTGAGTTAAGCACTTTCCCACCTGCAAGAAAAAAAATAACTGAAATAAATAGTCCTCGTCACATTGAACGCTTTATTCAATATCAATTTGAATATATTAGGAATATTTAGGAAATGGAAATCTGATGTTATATAAACACAACCAGAGGTCTTCATAATACCACACACACAAAAAATATATTTTCTTATAAGCCACCTCCCCCCTCCCCCCCGCCCTCCTCACATCACAAAAATAAGATTTCAAACCAAACTTAGCACCGCATACGTGCGTGTGAGGATTAACACTCCGAATATCCACACAGACTGCTTGTAGCCTGCGCTTGCATGTGTGTGATCGAGACAAAAAGTCGTTTTCGTGCCGCTTCCTCTGCTTCCCAGTGTCTACAGCTGTTCATCTCTGCTCTGCTTCTTATGCTTTGTTTAGTTCCCACATGCTCCCTCTCTTCATTTTTTTCCCCCCACCCTCCCATCTATAATAAGAAGAAACCTGTCATCCTAGCATAGCTCATACTTTATAGAAGCCAGCAGCCCTGGGAGGGAGAACTACCAAAGAAGGCAATAACTCGAGTCTTAACAAAGAAACCACAGCAACCCTGGAACAGCAGAACGGACTGGAAGACAATACGGCCTCCACAGAGGCGAGCCGCCCCAACCATCTTATGCAGTGTTAAATTCATTTACAATGCACACTGTGTGTCGTAGGACCGGTAAAAATATAGGGCATGCTTTATGCAATATGGAAATATTCATGAGTCACAAATCTTGCATTTCTTAATTCATACGAGTAAAAGAAAAAAAATATTTATATATTTTCAGTTTATATGAATATTTTCTTTTTCCACCAGCATTTCCATATTCCATCTCAAAAACAAAATTTAGGGTCATGCATAATATTACTTAATCACAGAAACAACATATCAAATATTAAAATGAAGAGGGTTTTCTCTCTCTCTCTCTCTCTCTTAAAGATAACTAAATTAAATAAGGCCATCTGAGAAATACAAAAAATTATTCATGAAACCACTGAGCAAGGGAGTTTAATAAGTACATCTTAGTCATTGAGAAGTAAATATAAGGAGGTGGGATGAACTCTGAGCGTACCACTCAACAAGTTCAGTGAGATGTCTCATGTTGTGAATTTACAAAAAATTGAGTTTCTTTTTTAACCCCGGCGACTCAAACGTCCGACAAATCTTTTTTTCTCGTTTTCACCTCCTGACTCACTCTGCTCGACCAAAGAACATGTTGAAACTCCGGACCGGTAGATGGAGAATACTGAATAAGGAAAAATTAAGAATAGTCCATTGTGAGCATGTTTTTTGTTTTTTGACACCCCTGTTGAAGATGTGCAAAATGCTTAAAATGCAAACCTGTTTTAAAGTAGTTGCATAATTTTCCTCTGAAGAAATCTAACAATGAGATTTATACTTTTTTTTTTACCACTCTTACTTTTACCATCGTCCTCATTGTGTGGGGTACAAGATAAAATTAGGCTTCATCCAGCCTTATTTGTCACAGTTTCAGTTTTTTTACTTAAGATTTACCTCGGAAATTATAGTGTTTACTTACATTAAAGACGACCGGGAGGAAATACATGTATGTTGTTATAATGCACAATCAAGCCCAAAGACTTGTAATCACACAACTTGAGTATTGCCTACTTCTGGATCTACTCTACCTTGCAAAAATATATATATATTTGCACATCTTAAACTTTTTGACATTAGTCACATTACAACTACAAACCATTATGTACCTTAGCAGTTTAAAGCTGTTTTAGGTTTACAAAAAAATATACTGACACTATTCCAACTATAATCTGAACATTGGCATAAATTTGGCACAACTGCAATCCTACCAAGACGTCCATTTCATCAGAGACACAGCCAAGAGTTGCAGAGATCCACAGGAATAATATCACGACACAAAATCCATTCGTTGTGAATTACATTAATCTGTTCTTTTTTGAAAATGTGTAAGAAGAAAACCATAACTAAGTACAACTTCATGATCTACATTCAAAACATCATTTGTAGCAACAAAGCTAACACAGCACATCTTCTTGAGAAATAATAGTGGTAGCATCATTGTGGGTCAGGGTTGGAGGGACAAGGGGAATCCAATGAGAAAACCCCCGAGGTCATACGGGATCATTATCGGCCATCTTTAATCGTGACAGGAAACCTGTGGTCGTGAGCCGGAAGCGGCGGCCTGCGGTCGTCCAGTGTGACAGACGCACCGACAGCCGATTTTGCACCGACCCAACCAAAGACCGCCCGCAACAAATATCAGGCGGTGTCAAAATGTTTCTGTGACCGAAACATCCGATTTCTGTCCTCCTCGTCCCAGTCATGAACACATCTCCTGCTGCTTCCTCTCCCCTTCCTCTTCTCACCGTCTTGCTCTAATAATAAGTGCATCAACGCCCGTAACTCGCTGTCCGTTCCCCGACTGACTGACGTGTCTGTCGGATCCCTCTGACAAGACTTTGCCGCAGTAACAAGCCGCGCAGTCTGCCATCTTCTATCGCTTGGTGTGACACGACTTGCCGTCATATCAAGTTCGCAGAGGGTGACATGTTTAAGTTGTTAGACCGCACAGTGAGTGCTGCAAAACAGCAGGGCGATGCTACCGCACACACAACCTGAGTGAGCTACAATGGCCTGATTTGGTTACTACATTGGACTAAGCAGAATAGCCTAGTCAAAGTCCATGCCTTAATGTAATCAAAAATCTTTGGCAAGTCTAGCACTTTTGTGCATGAATTATAATCTTTTCTTTTTTTTTTCCTAAAGTGTTTTTTGATTTTCTTAAGACACAAAAAAGGTTTGGGGGGAATATTTTTATTTTTTTTAATAAATAAATTCTAGGATTTTTTTCTACATGATCAGTTGTAATTTTTATTAATACATCAATAGTATTAGTCTTAAGGGTTTAGTTGATGTCACACTATTTTTATTTTTTTTACCTGCAAGACTTCTCCGCAGTAGAAGTAGGGACTGGATTTTCCTGAGTTGGTCGGCCTTCTTTTCTGTCTGTCTGCCATATTGGATTTAACAAAAATGTTCTTGGACTTTCCAGTAGTTGATAGTGTAAGATGATTTATTCTTCCTTTTCAATTAATATGGTTTTATGTGAGATTGGTTATTTGCTGGGGATGTTGCATGGATGAGTGGGGGCGCTGTGCCTTCCAGAGGATATATTTCTTTCTTCTTCGGGGGTTGTTTTTTTTCTCCTCCAGTCTCTTCGGGGGCGGAGACGTTAGGCTGTTCGGTTGGACGGTGGAATAAAAGTCTGCAAAGCTACGCTATTCCCGCTCAGTGTCTGCTCTTTCTCTACCCACGACCTCTTATTTTCTGGTGATACAGTTCGAGATATCACTACGCAGTGTTACACTGGTGGCAGCGGGTTGTGGACGCTTTCAGCGATTGAAGAGGTGAGCACATGCTACGCATGCTAACCACAGATAGCTCATGCTGCACGTGCTGAGCGGCGTATATAGCGGCTGCTGAAGACGGACTTTTTTTTTTTTTTTTGCCCTGGCTCTCATCCTACTGCCGGTTACGGAGACGAATACACAGCTATGGCGAGTACTTTTTGGGATCAATTACCTTTTCATTCTGCAAGTAGCCGCACCAGGCCTCACTACAGCCACATTTTCATGGGGGATGGAAAAGAGGATTTTTCAAAATGGTGCAGACGTTTTGAAGTGACTGTTGCTGCTGATCCTGATACCACTGAGGACAGTTTGGTGAAGCTGCTACCTACTTAGGAGGTGCTGCTTTTAGTTACTGGGATAGCCTGTCTGATGCAGTAAAAGCTGACTATTCCGCCACAAAGGAGAAGCTGAAGAGCGTTTTTGGACAAACTGCTTATTTGTCGACTTTCCAGAGCTACATTAATGCACGCAGTCGCCTTCCTGGTGAAGCCCTTCCTGTGTTTGCTGCTGAGATTTGCCGTTTGGTTGAAGAAGCTTTTCCGACTTACGGTGATAATGCTAAACAGGGCGAAAAATTTCGACGCTTTATTGCTGGTCTTGACCCATACCTTCAGCTGCGATGTCACGAGCAGGGTGTTGATACACTGGAGACTGCTCTAAAGTTTGCTATGCAGATTGAAACTGCTCACCAAGCTAGTAGAGTGTTCACTACCACGCCTCCTGTGCAGTCTTTGTCTACATCATTAGTTTACCCTGCTGTGTCACCTGTGTGGTCTACTCAGGTTCCTTCACCCACTCCTCTAGGAGTCCACTCAGCTACTGCAGATGATTTAAAGACGATGGCAAAGACTATTGAAACACTGTCGGACAGAGTTCAACAGCTGCAGCTGGCAGTTGACCGCCAGCGCGAGAACACACATCGCCAGGACAGGCGAGACTATGGATTTCGTCATCGGAGCCCCACTCCAGGTGAACGCCAGGGTGACCGATATTCATCAGATGGCTACTATGGATCTCCTCCACGACGTAGAGACTCATCGAACGACCGAAACGCACCTAACCACAGTTCCAGTTCATATGTGAAGGATGGACACAACCAGCAGGGTCCACGTACCCTATCTGGATCATCTGAACGCTACACGCAGGGCTACAGCTCTTCAAACAGAGGCTACGCTAGTCGTGGCCGCTCTCCTGACCGCTATGAAAGGGGCCGACGTAATCACTCTCCCAGCCCAGGGCGAGTACGTTTCCGGTCTCCTTCACATTCGAACCATGATCAGGTAAACTAGGAGTAGCTGACAATGAGGGCAAATTGCCAGCTACTGACTTCGCCCTAGCCCAGACACACAATGACACCTACCATGACACCGTTACTAGTGACGTTACAGGTTTGGCTGATGTAGAGAAGAGATATGTGTCAGTGGTTATTGAGGACACTGTAGTGCATGCTTTTCTTGACACTGGAGCGGACGTTTCAGTCATTAGTGAGGACTTTAGAATGGCTACACCTGCTCTTCACAGGAAGCCCATTGTAAAACGGTTTATTCCTCTCACTGGTGTCACAGGTGACCCCCTTGACTCTGTAGGCTCCATTTATGTGAACCTAACTATTGCAGATAAGCTCATGACACACACATTTCAAGTTGTCAGAAACTGTACAAAGCCAGTCATTTTAGGTTGGGATTTTATGGTGGCAAACGGCATTACAGTTGACACTCGAAACATGACTTGCAAGGTAGCAGGTACAGCTCTGCCACTAGTTAGTCCACATCTGTATGTTCCCTGCCTGACTGCTGTTTCAGTATCATCCACCGTTAGCATTCCTGCTATGTCTGAGAGGGTCATCACTGCTACTCTGGATGCACCCCAGAAAGGGTTGTTACCTAGCGGCTACATGGGTGTGTTTGAACCACATTATACCGACCAGTCTGCTGCGGGTATTGCATGGACTGTGGCCAGGGTAGAACGAGGTTCTATTTGTGTTAAAGTAGCTAATGTTTCACATAGTGATGTCATGTTACATAGTGGTACACAGGTGGGCCACTTTCATGCTGTCTTAGCAGAGGGCCAGGGTGAATTCACCATTATGGACAGTTCTATCTGTAACATTAATACTCAGACACCTGACGGTCCCAGAATAATCCCTCTTACAGATAGTACAGACTCGGATCTGACACCTCTGCAGAAAAAACAACTGACAGAGACTTTGACTTCTTTTGCAGATGTTTTTAGTCAACACCCACATGACTTTGGCAGGACTGACATAGTGACACACAAAATTACTACAAACGGTGACACCCCAATCTCACAAAGAGCCTACCGCACCTCTCCGGCCATGAAGGCAGAAATTCGCCGTCAAGTTGAAACACTTAAATCACATGATTTGATAGAGGACAGTTCAAGCCCCTGGGCCAGCCCAGTAGTTATGGTGAAAAAGAAGGATGGCTCTTACAGGTTTTGTGTAGATTTTCGTAAACTGAACTCTGTCACCGTTACTGACGCTCACCCCTTACCGAGAGTTGATGACAGTCTAGATGCGCTTTCTGGTTCGCAGTACTTTTCTACCATGGACATGTCTAGTGGGTACTGGCAAGTACAAATGGATCCAGCAGACAGACAGAAGACTGCGTTTACGACAGGTGACGGCTTGTACCAATTTAAGGTCATGCCAATGGGGCTTAAAAACTCACCTCCGACCTTCCAAAGGCTCATGGAGCTGGTTCTGAGAGGACTGCACTGGACGACTTGTGTCATTTATTTGGATGACATCATTTGCATGGGAAAAACCTTTGAAGATCACCTAGGCAATCTCACAGACATTCTCACTCGTTTTCGACAAGCTGGTTTAAAGCTAAACCCAAAGAAATGTGACTTTTGCAAACCTACTGTGAAGTACATGGGGCACATTGTGTCTCGGGATGGACTGGCATTGGACCCTGTAAATAGTGAACGCATCAGAAACTGGCCTGTTCCACGCTCTCCAACAGAGGTACGTGCTTTTTTGGGACTGTGTTCATATTACAGACGTTTTGTACATAAATATGCCTTTATTGCTCAGCCTCTGCATAGGCTTACCCAAAAACAAGTGGTGTTTGAATGGACAGATGACTGTTCTGCTGCTTTTCAAGCACTTAAGGATGCACTGACTTCTCCTCCAATAATGGCATTTCCCAACTTTGACCAACCATTCATTTTGAGTACGGATGCATCTAATTTTGCAGTTGGTGCTGTACTGTCTCAGACACAACAGGGACAAGAAAGGGTTGTATCTTTTGCAAGTCATGTACTTTCAAAAACAGAGAGAAAGTGGTCTACATATGACAAAGAACTGTATGCCATTGTGTGGTCAATTAGACACTATAAACATTATCTGAGTTGCAATCCTTTCACGATCATCACTGATCATCGTCCTTTACTCAGCTTAAGGAAGATGGACGTCACGCATGACCCTACCGGACGCAGGGGTCGTTGGGCATTGGAGTTGGACCCGTATCAATGGAAAATCACTCACAAAGATGGCAAGAAACACACAAATGCCGATGCCATGTCACGTATACCATTGGAGCAGGATTCAACTGAGGTGACAGTTTCAGCGCTGCCTGATGGTCACTCTCCTTCTTGCGGTACAGAAAAATCTGTTTCGCCGGCTGAGTTGCCATGTTCAGGCCCTGAACGTTCAGAGATGACCAATGTTGTACCACAAGTGTGTTGTGTGGACAATGATAGAACACATGTCAATATGGGGTTTGCCACATTACAACAGACATTATCCAATCAAAACATGGACATTGTATGTGCACAACTCTCTGATCCTGTTTTCTTTGAAGTGTATACCTGGGTGAAAAACAAGAAACGTCCCTACCTCAGACAGGTAAAAGGTAGAGTTCAGAGAAAACTTTGGTGGCAGTTTCCTAAGTTATCACTATGTAATGATTTGCTTTGTCGCAAAGGTCAGAGTGCACCGGGGAAACCCGAGGTCTATCAAGTGTTAATTCCACCTGCACTTGTTACAGAAACAATGCATTTTCTGCATGGTAATCCTTGTTCTGGTCATTACAGTGCTGAGCGTACATTTAAGAAGGCATTGACAGTGTGTTATTGGCCAGGAATGAGATCTGATATTGAAAACTTCTGTAATCTGTGTAAGACATGTGAAGCTTTCCGAAAAGCTGTACCAAAGCACAGAGCCCCTTTGCAATCTATCCAGACTGACAGACCATTTCAGTTGGTCTGTACGGACATTACTGAACTTCCGGTTACCTCTCTTGGTAATAGATATGTGCTTGTGGTACAGGACCATTTTACCAAGTATGTAAACGCCTATGCTATGTCTGACCAAAAAGCTGCCACAGTAGCACAGTTGCTGTGTGAACGGTATATACCTGAACATGGTGTACCTGAGGAACTGTTGTCAGATCAGGGACGACAATATGAATCTGAAATTATTCACACAATTTGTCAGAGACTACAAATGACAAAAAAAAGAACCTCTCCATATCACCCAAGAGGGAATGGTATGGTAGAACGGTTTAATCGGACTCTGAAAGAGCAGTTGGCCCGACTCATTCAGGACTACGGAGGCGAGTGGGACCACTACCTCCCTGCTGTGGTACTGTCTTTCAACTCTACTCCTCACTCGAGCACAGGGTACTCACCATATTTCCTTGCTCATGGACGAGAACCCCGACTACCTGCTAATGTCCATATTTCATCGCCAAAGGTTTCTGATTGCCCACAAAACTATGGTTCAGAACTGGCTACACGGATGGACGCTGCTTTTGAGACTGTTCTTCTCCATCGCGAAGAACAAAAACAAAAACGAGAGTACTATTACAATAAGGACACACGGTTTAGGCCTTATGCTTATGGTGATCTGGTATGGATAGATGACCCCACCACACGACGACAAAAGCTTTCTCCAAACTGGACTGGTCCATTTAAGGTTGTGTCTGTGGATGAAAAGGGGCTCCTTTACAAGCTGGTGGATGTAACATATCCTCAGGCTGCGACCAGAGTCATTCACTATGATCGTTTAAAACCTTATCGTAGCTCCACAGACACATTACCCACAGATGTCTCCCAGTCTGTATTTCCTCCAAACAGGGACACACTGCCGAGGTATACTGCTTTGTCTGGTTCATTGCCCTGGCTTTTTGGCCAAACAGCGGCAGCCCAGACATCAGGAACCACTAGGTCGTTGCCATCTTCACCAAGGAACCCAACAGGACTCATTTCCCATCAGCCTACACAACCACCCCCCAGCTTGCCGCCTTCTGGGGGTGCAGTTATTACCAGGCATGGGCGTACTGTGCGGAAGCCACAGCGACTGCTGTTATGAGATAAATGATCGTTGTTGTTCTTATCAGGGGGGGTAAAAAAAAACAACAAAAAAAAAAAAACTGGTTCCGTTAAACCCAAACATGTTGACCGTTGTTCTTTATAAAGGTCTTATTGTGAGTTTGTGTCCTTGGTTTTGTAACCCCCCCCAGGTGATATGTGACAGTCTGGAAGGATTGTGCTTTGGTGAAATTATTTTTTTATGTAACAACTTCATTTTGAAATGAGGACATTTCATTTAAAGAGGGGGAAGTATGTAAGATGATTTATTCTTCCTTTTCAATTAATATGGTTTTATGTGAGATTGGTTATTTGCTGGGGATGTTGCATGGATGAGTGGGGGCGCTGTGCCTTCCAGAGGATATATTTCTTTCTTCTTCGGGGGTTGTTTTTTTTCTCCTCCAGTCTCTTCGGGGGCGGAGACGTTAGGCTGTTCGGTTGGACGGTGGAATAAAAGTCTGCAAAGCTACGCTATTCCCGCTCAGTGTCTGCTCTTTCTCTACCCACGACCTCTTATTTTCTGGTGATACAGTTCGAGATATCACTACGCAGTGTTACAATAGTGTATTGCATGACGCACTAGTGTCCACTTCAGTGGTCTGTGTGCATTTACAACATACTGTACATATCCACAAGAAAATGGCCTTTAGACAGCTGTCCACTGCAGTGACCGCTACGCATGAAAAGGCTAGTGTATTGTTCTACCGCATGAAATGCTTGTAGTGAAAATTGAAATGTACAGTGATAAAATGTAAGAAAAAAGTTCCAGGGTCATAAAAACTGGGTTACACTGGATCTCCAACTGAAGTGAAAGACAAAATAGAAGATTTCCAACGTCCTTCTGACAAAACTACAAGGCTTGATTTAATTCTTTTGCAAGAAAAGCTCTGACACAACAAACTAAAAAGTTGTGTCTGAGTTCTTGAGCGTATCTGGACCTCACTTTATACACAACAGAGATTTGAAGGCATATGTAATATGGCTACAGTCCGGTTCTGAGGAAGCATAATCCTTTCCAAAGAAAGCTTTTTTTTCTTATTTTACAGCACAGCTCCTCACTAAATCAATGTGTGTTCAGTTCCATTTGGCCTCATTTCCAAATTCGAAGTTGAGGGCGACCATTTTTGCACAACTCCTCCTTTTGAAAGGTGTCCGCCGTTGGCCCGAACGGAAAAATAACTTTATCTGGAATGTTGTCAGCTGGAGCATCAGGACAGCAGGCGGGCAGAGGGGACATCTGTTCAAAGCTCCTTTGTTTCCCCATCTATCTTTTGTTCTACCTCTTATCAATATTCACCCGACGTGTGTTCGTTTCACTCTCCATTCTGCGGCGCTTTGTACGCAGGTCACCGTACGAGCCATATCCTCTAATTTTGCACGTAAGCAAATTCAGCCAAGACGACTCGAGTATAGCCGAGCAGGTCGGAGATGCGGCTCGTTTTGAGGGAGACGGAGAAGCAGAACGAAAGCCCGGTCACAACAGATGTCGCTCGCTCTCGAGGGAATCGGACACAGGATCGGAGGGATAAGAGACGGAGGAAGGCGAGGACAGCAGACCACAAGACATATCTGAGGTCACCGTTCCCCCTTGTAGAGATTGCTTGAACAGGAAAAAGTCTCGGCGATTTGGCATGCGTGGAAGGTGACGGAGAAAGATAAGGGATCCCAATAGCATTCTCTCTTCGTGCGAGGGAATCAGATAATTCAGGGTGCTGGGGAAACTAAACTCCCTATCAGTTATTGCTGAAGGTTGCAGCATTTTGTTTGGTTTAAAAAACAACAAAAACAAAAACAATCAATCCAGATAGGCAAAAAAACCCAGGTTGTATCAAAAATGAACTAAGCTGAGGAGGTGCACTTTCACCTGCTCTGTGGCAACGAACTGCAAGACAGGAGCTGCAGACGCCTCTTCTTATTCTGACACATGCCAGGTGTGAGGTGACGAAATGCACACAGAGCTGTGTGTTTTGAAATTCAAGGAACGCGGCTCAGTGATGAAGTTGATAAAAGTTCAAAGTATATTGAGGTTATAGAGAGAGAAAAAAAAAACAACAACAACCAGAAGATTTGAATTCCCTTATAGGCAAGTTTTAAATCCTTTATTTGGAAAGGACGAGCGAGCGAAGACTAGAAATGTAGAAATGCGAAATCACCTGCGTTTTTATCGGAAACGTGTGCGACACTTTGTTCCGCTAAAGTCGCGTTTCTGTTAAATCGGAGATGGAGTTAAAATCACACGTCCAATAAAAAAAACATGCAGTGCCATCTTCCTCCTACCACTTCCTGTTGTGGTCGTCATCTTTCCCGCCGGCAGTAACATCTGGTCGGTCATCGCGAAAAAAGCATTTCGGTTGCAAGACAGACAAATTTCGACAAAGCTGAAAAACGACCTCATCCTAGCGGAAAAACGTTCTGTCGAAAGGCGTGAGTTTTTGTTTTGATTTTCAGACTACGTAGCGCAGCTACATAGTCGATGGAAACGCAGCGACAGATAGACATTACATCCAAGCTGCTTTATCATGTCATAAAATGTGGAAAAATAAATAAAATTCCGAGTTCTTTTGTAACGCAGCTGAAAACTTTACAATCTTCCTGGTACCCCTCACTCACCACATGGTTTTTTTTTCTCACCAAAATCAATTTCTACCCTTTGCTTTCTCCCTCTGGCATGAAGAGAACTTTCTGAACCCCCCCCCATGAGGTTCTATGATGGGCACATGGACATTTTTGGGGTTTCGTTTGCAACTCATCTCTTCCTCCTCTTGCTGTTTAACAAAAGCCTCTCAACTTTTCTGTCTCTCCTATTGAAAAGCCACACTGCTCGACAGGCCCTTGGATACATTTTCGGAATCACCAGCGTATTTGCACCTTTTTTTTGTGTGTGTGTGTGTTCTCGTGCGATTAAAGCGAGTACGGCTCGATGACGACTAGCATCTCTCTGTCTCTCTCCGGTGCTTTTGCTCGCAGTACCAGCAGGAGATTGCAGTGCTGCAGGAGAAACTGCGCGCCTCCGTGCAGAAGCTGGAGGAGTACGAAGCCCGTCTGAAGGGGCAGGACGAGCAGGCCCAGAAGGTCTTGCTGGAGTACCAGGCCAGGCTGGAGGAGTCGGAGGAGCGTCTGCGCAGGCAGCAGGACGACAAGGACCTCCAGATGAAGAGCATCATCAGTCGGTATGGGAGGAAGAGTCCGGAGTGTGTGCTGCTGTGCGTTTGCTCTCTTAACTATTAACAGTTGTGTCCCCATTTGTTGTTGTGACACCCAGGTTAATGTCGGTGGAAGAGGAGCTGAAGAAGGACCACTCTGACATGCAAGCAGTCGTGGACTCTAAACAGAAGATCATTGATGCGCAGGTCTGTCGAAATATTCTGACAGGAAACATTCATTGTAGACTGATCACAGAAGATGTTTAATTCATTTTGGCCTCTAATCTGGCTGAGGAAAGCTCCAATTGTTGACCAGAATATACCTGTTCTGTCTTTCTTTCTCTCTTTTATTTAATTTTTTCCCCCTGAGAAACAACATTTACTTTTGTGACCCCCTTTTACGGCACGAAAATACATTTCAGATATATACGTCTCTCAAGTCAAACCGGAAAACATCCCCCGCAGCGTGGCATTAATGCAAATTCACGCACAGACAAACAAAGGTCATTAATCTCCTTCACGCCCACAGTAATGAGAGTGTGTGTCTGCAAACAGCCGCAGCTCGGTAAGGCAGTCTATGCTCTCCGTCAACAGGCAGGGAAAAATAAAATATAAAGAGTTTGAGTGAAATGCTTACATTTATGGTTATGACGCCCCTGCATCATATTCTCAACAACTTTTTTATTGTTAGCTTTGCTTAGGCTGTCATCTTGGCTATGTTTTTGGTGGGTTACATTGTTTACTTTTGCAGATCTTCAAGTAGAGTAAGAGTGCTCACTCCATACTTAATGCATAATCAAAAGATGACAACCGCATGAGAAACTCCCATCTTAAAGGGTTTTATTGTCTAGAGGACAATGAGCTTTGTGTGTTTAACTGGAAGTCGCAGTCTGAACTTCTAGAACACTTTGGAAACTTTAATATTGTATGGAGGCTGTTCTCCTAAGCTCATTAGTCTTAAAAGTGTACTTTAAAAGACAACAGACTTGTCACTTTTCAATTTAAAATATACTTCCTGTTAATGTAAAAAGTAGTATGTAGTATTTAGAGCTTTTTAATCGCCAGTTAATCATCACAAACAGATCAAATCCTCTCGGGAATCTATTGGAACAAGTTTAGCAAACTCAGATCTCAGCTGAAGAACAGATCGCAGTAGCCTGTCTGAAACGGGGTTTTTGTTTTCTGAAAAGGTTTCCTTCTCGTTATGTTTCTTGTGCAGGAGAAGCGCATAGCGTCGCTGGATGCCGCCAACGCTCGTCTCATGAGTGCGCTCAGCCAGCTGAAGGAGCGTTACAGCATGCAGACCCGCAACGGCATCTCCCCCACCAACCCCACCAAGCTGCAGATCACCGAGAACGGAGAGTTTCGGAACAGCAGCAACTGCTGAGGCGGCTCGGCGCGCGTCTGAGGCTCCCGGGCGTTGTACATCGTATTCCTCCCCCACTCACCCCGTCGGGGTCGACGAGTGCCTGTTTTTAGATGGACTGTGAGACTTGTGTGGGCGTGGGTGTGTGTGTGTGTGTGTGTGTGTGTGTGTGTGTGTGTGTGTGTGGGTGCGTTTTAGAAAAGCAGTCGGCGTACTTCCGGAAGACATTTCCACTTTTTCTCAGTTTGGAGACAAATGTTTGGCACGAGGACGTTTTACGCGAGGGCCCACCCAGAAGGAGTGCAGCTCGGAGCGGATCACCAGATGGCCTTCACTGGGAGGCTGGTGGAAAGAGAGAGGAGGCAGGGCAGAGCCTGTACATAAAAACTCTGAGCCGCGGACGAGTTGAGTCGCTGCGAATACCCGAGCGCCCGTCCACGCCTGGGACAAACCACTATAAAAACGGCACGCATCGACGATCCGCTCCTCCTTTCCCTCTCCCGACAGCGAAGTGGGCCCATTTAAAATCGCACGCTGAGGATTTTCACTTAAGGTTGTCTCCAGAGGTTTACTTTCCAACGCTTTATCTCAAAGTTTATGTTTTTAAAGAACCAAATGAGAGCTATAAATAGATATTTTTAAATCTAAAACAATCTTCTCCACGTCCTTTTTAACTCAGAGGTGTGTTCCTGAGCGTCCCGTTTACCCCGTCACCCCCCCCCCCCCCTCTCCCCCCCCCAAAGCAGTGCACTTTGTGAAAAGCTATTGGTACACGAAACGCCTTAACTAGGGAACACACCTCGACTTTAACCCCGCAGCTCCTCCCGATTCTGCAAAATAATCCAAAAACAACCCCATAAAGGCACAACTTATACTGTGGATTTGTAGAGAATACGACGTAAAACGAGATGAGATGTATTATAAATACTAAAGTAAATGAATTCTATGTGATGCTATATTAATGAAATTTAACATAGATGTATGCATTTTCTTTTCCTTCTAGAGTATACACACACATATAATAATGTCAAATATAAAAGCAGCCCTTTATTTAAAGAGATTTAGTGTCATCTTTCCTTCTCTGATGGTGAGAGACTGTAGTGTGTAGCTTGCTTTTGGAGCCCTGGAAAGGAAGACCGCACCTGAGCAGTGATCAGCACCTCAAAGAGCCTTTGTTGTTCTTTATGTAATTCATGCAAGTGTTAGAAACCCCTTTATTATTGTTTTTGTTGTTTGTAGGGTGTTAGAACGATAATACCGAGTTATAATATGGAGATTTCACAGTCTCATGGTACTAAAACAAAAGTCCATAATGCAATCTGATTGTGTTTAAAGCCCAAAATCTTCAGATTCCTACTATACTACTGCTAAAATATACCGTACTGATTATTATCAGAAAGTATTTTTTTATATACACCCATTCATTTGACAGAACAAATATGCTGCTTGTGACTTGGCAACTAGTTTTGACAATGGATGGAGCTCCATTAGTTTTCACACCATAAACTAATGGTTTATGGTGTGAACATATTGTGACAACATATTGTCACAGTTGAATATATGTCCAAACAATGTGGTTTTTAATTATTAGTTTAAACCACCAGATATTTTGCAATTTGCGAAACACTAAGAAAATTCCTCTATTCTGGCTCCATTCTGGTGTTTCATTACCAGAACTTAAAACCCTTGGAGGAATTTTTGCTGTTTTGAAACCTTAATTTTTTTTCCCAAACCTGGTATCCAAATCTCAGTATGATAATGTTGAGGGGAGAAAAAAAAAAAAAGACACTGGGAATTTTTCCTTGCCTTGTCAAAAGTAAAGGTAGAATAGTTTAATTTATTATTATTTTTTTTTTTGGTATTTGATCCCAAACGCTGGCTCATGTCTAGAATGAGCTCAATCAATGCGTAGTAGGTGTTTTCTTTTGTTGTTTTGTTTTGTTTTTTTTCCCTGGTGCTCATCACTGCTCCGTCGGCAACACATCATTAATTGTTATAGGGATGTTGGTCGATTCTCTCTAGTTGCGCAGGAGCTATAGAGCGACGCGTCTCGATGCACTCGCTCATACTATACACTGGACTGGCAGAGCCGTTGTTTGTCATTGACCTCCATTCAGTCAATTTTCTCCCTAACCGCTTTATTTGTCCGCTGAAATGAAGTATGCTGCATCCAAACTGTGACTCCATCGATCCTCCTTGGCATTAGTGTTCTCTCTCGCCTGCCCTTTTTTTCTTGCTCCTGCCTGACCTCATCTTTTTTTGTGTTGTTGTTTTTTGCCTCTGAATGTATAGACACCGTTGTAAAGTCTCGTCGTTGTAACTCACTGTCGGCTCACTCTCATCTGCTTTTTAGGTATTTTTGTACTCACTTCACATGCAAAAGTCTCAATACATCGACAGCCAGTCGTAGCATCTACACCCATCAGTTTCATTTGGTCGCCGGTTGGTCAGTGAGGATGGCTGCTCTTATACATATATATAAATAAATATATATATATATATAATACAATACAATATAATTATTGACTGCATCGTGAGATGGGAGATCATGGGATTGTGTAAATAAAATGCCCACACTATTTTTACCGGATGTTAACAGAACATTTTGTAAATGTTTTTTTTTGTTGTTGTTGTTGTTGTTGTTGTTTTTTTTCGTGCTCGGACTCTGCTGTATCATTATTGATATTGTAAATATAGAAGATAGCCCAGTCAGTCATCTGTCCTCATCGGGCAGAGCTATACAAATCAATTAATCAGTCAGTGTTCTCTCTGTTGAAAAGCTTGTGTTTGTATTTTACCGTGTACTATCTCTCTAGCCAAAAACAGAAAAAAAAAAAAAGAATTGATCACGTAGGGGTTTGACTCTTTGAGATGTATGCCTTGCTGGTTTCAAGCCAACTCGAGTCCGATGAGCTGCGCAAGCACAATCCTGTAAATCTCATCAGTCTCACTCAATGCACTTTTACATTTAGTGGTTGGTTTCTATTTCACTTTTTCTTTTTCTTTTTTAACGCAGAACCCCGTTTCAGGCATTTCAAGGTTCCTAAGCAACTAAAGGGAGTTATCCTTAGTTAAATACCAGGCATTTCACACCTGCATACTACACGGCTATGTGAAGCTGTTTGTCTGCACAGATTAAAGCAAGACTATGATCCATTTGTCAAATTCTTTATTTTTAAATGATAGCTACATGTACTGACTAAATTGGCTCAACAAAGCTTTATTTACATGCAGTCTAAGTTTACAACTAACTTTTGTGTCCTAGCAATTTCATTACACCTTTGTGCAGCTAAATGTCTAACTTAATATTTTTGTTTTTTTACAAGTAGTGCACTTGTGCACATTTAGGTCATATGAATGTGTACTAGATGTGTTTCTTAACTGTCTCATTTTAAAAAATAAGGGTTTTTTTTAGCATCTAGTTAAGCAGTAAAGCAATTTATAGTTGGCTAATTCTAGCAAAACAGAGTTACTGAATTAGGTCAATTCCAACTCTATGACACGGTAAAGCCAGAAAAGCACTAAATAGGTTTAGTCTTTTTTTTTTCTTTTGCAAATTAAAACTTGGAATCATTGTAACTTATTGAAATGATAACCCTGAAATATATTTATCACACAGTTTATAGCCACTGTTTGACTAATTGCTAAACCATCAGATATTTAGCGATTTGCGAAACTGGGCGAATTTGCAAAAATGGTTGACTGTTAATGTTAGCAATTTGATGCTATTTTAGCTAAGCTACTGTTTAACTAAATGTTGAAATAGTAGGTGCTCCAATTTGTCAAAGTTTTCAGGTTTGCCAATAATTTTCCAAATAAACCTGAGATTTGACTTACTTTTAGCATTTTAGCATAATGCTAATTTACGGTTCAGTTTTTAACTATTTGTGAAAGTTGGCAAATGTACTAACCTATACTCCAAATAAGCTCAAGAGTTTCAGTCAACATTGTAGCCCAATGCTAACTCTTACTTAGATACATATTATCTAAGTGATATGTTCCTAAGAAGTTACCTTTGTGCATCATATGTTTTTCAGATTTTATTTCAGTAAAGCTGCTTTTCACAAATTCTGCCATATTTGACTTTTGCTTTGTTCCATAAACATTTTAGTATTTGTGCTTGGTTAACTTTTTATTATTGGCATGGAGCCAGCTGAGTGTCTTGTAGCTACCATTATAAAACTATAATGGTAGCTCTACTGTTTTATTTACAATCTAAATGCTAAATAAGCCAAATTTATTATGCCCAGAAGCAGATTATCATAACTCCAGTCATAGTCTTGCTTTAAGATCTCGAAGATTAAAATGCATCCACTAATAGTTATATTTTCCAATCAGTACTTTCACTAACATCAAACAGGCGCCAGTGATCAACTTTTGGTTTTCCCTTTCATGAATCGGATAAAACAAAAGCTCATTTTTGACCATAGTTCGACCAATCAAACAAAGGATTAAGTTAAATATAAAGCTATAAGTAAAAGATGTATGTTTTCTATTCTATTGTAGAAAAAAAATACTTTTGTAATTCTGTTGAAAGTATAAAGTATTTGCTGGATTCTGCTTCCTTTGATGACGGTGACAAAACAATAATGTACAGAAGAACTCGTGTTGACAAAACGTGGCTGTGCAATTTATGTACATTTGCAACTAGACCTATTAAAGTTTTATTTAGCTATTTTAAACTCTCCTCTGTGTGCATCTCTGCTGTACAGCCTCGGCGGTGCGGTTCCCTGTGACGTTTTAAACCGTGGAGGCTAAACGGATTGGACGGCCTGTGCGATAGATCACGTGTTCATTAAATGCTCAAGGAGACCCAGATTGATTATAGGCATCTAGAGAGAACATATGCTCAGAGTGGGGATCCAAAGGCAGAGCGAAGGGTATGATGGAGACATGAATGAGTGGGTTTGAGCGGTGCCTACTTTTCACAGCTAGCATGACCTACATACTGCCTGATTGTTATTCCCCACACTTGGTAGGAAAAATCAAGACATGTGAAAGTGAAAAAAAGGGGGGGGGGACTTTTGAAAACTTTAAATTGACATGAAATCCTCAAAAAAGAGAGATGGAGATGTCGTGGCAGAGAAGCCGTGTAATGTTTTATTGCTGTAACTGCCGCATGTGTTTCTTTAACCATATGTATTTTAAAGTGAAGATCTCATGTTGGTAATTACTCCCTGTGAGGCGAACTGGCTTCTTTAGCCAAAACTAAACAGGTTTCCTGCATCCAAGACACATCGAGGCTGCCAGACATAATAACATAAGCACTACTCTTAAATGTTTCAATAATTAAAAGTATGAAACATTGAGGTGTAGATGCTTGTACTTCTTTTTCCTCCTGGATCCTAAAATATGTTGTTTTGTTTTTGTTTTTTGGGTTTTTAAAAAAAATAATAATAATAAGAAGAAACTAAAACGATGGTGTAAGCTGGGCCCGTTTTCTAAGGGATGAAAGGTAGAACATAACTCTGCCTGATGCCTGTCACACATTTGTTGGACCACTGAACGACAACAACAACAAACGCGCTGTCATGAATGCAGACGCAGGAGCTCAGCTGGGACCGCCAGCCTCCACAACAGAAGGTCGAGGAAACACGGGCAGATGGTTGTGCTGTGAAACATATCGAAGGTCTTTAAAACACATAAAAATGAGCCGCTTCCGATTCATCCATCAGCCTCCTTGAGGACGGAGACGTAAATAGCACCGTGGTGCCAACGATAGAGGCTGCCGGTATAAAAGCAATATAAGATTGAAGCTGCGTGCGACCTCGAACTCGCCGTCGCAGATGCTGTCGCGCATTTCCCGCACCCGTCCGCCAGGCGATACACGTCGTTGCGTTTGGCAGCGCTCCCTGACAACACACCCAAAATCTGGTGCAGGTCGGCTGATGTAGTGAGCAGATATAGCTGATGGATTAACTTAGGGGGCTCGGTGGAGTGAAATTACAATGGAATGCTGTTGGGCTCTGTAGAGATTCACGAGTCAAACATAACAAGTTTGGTGGAAATCGGATGATTTAGAGACGATCACATGCAAACGGCGAGGGGTTGAAATTCGCCATTCGGCCACGCCCACACGGCTCTTGGTGCAGCTCGACTCGAAACTGTGGAATTTAGAGCCAAACATATGGCAACATACTACAGGTCACTTCGTCACGCCGCCACGCCCACCTGCTCCATCGAAATCCGTCGGTGTTGGAAACCCAGTCACACCAACATGTTTTCTGTCTCTGGACACAGTTTCATGTTGATTAGGGCAGAGGGGTTTGATAGAGACCGTTTCCAGTAAAACATGGGACGTCCAGTTCTCAGGGGGCGTGACTTAAGTGATGTCATCATTTGACCATTGGCCCCCGATGATGATCAATCACGGAAAGTTTGGTGCCTCTGTGAGTTTTTGTGTAGGAGTTATAGCAGTTTCGTGTTTCAGCATGCATGAAAACTGACCGTTTTGATAACTTTTAATCGGCCATGCCTTATGAACAAACTGACCAAGTTTGAAGCCGATCAATAGAAATCCCTAGGAGTTTGATCAAAAGCAAACACTGTATGCAAAAGGCCAAAATGGGGTAAAAATAGGAACTTCAATCCAAAATGGCCGACTTCCGGTTTGACTTGCACTATGACTTTAATTGAATTTTCTGTGTATCTTGGGGAACTCTACTACTGTGCCAAATTTAATGTCTCTACGATGAAGTAAGGTCAATGCCGACGGTATTTTAAAAGTTGCCGTTTCTGTTGTGATTTTTGCGACGACTTTAAAACACGTAATTTTCACGCAGACTTGACACGTCCGCCAACTTTGGTGAGTCTTTGAATATGATAAAGCCCCCAAAAGGCAAATTCATTTGATGGAAGCACAATAAAAAGAAGAAACAGTGCGAGTACAACAGGCCTTAGCAGCTCTTAGCTGCTCAGACCTAAATATAGAGTGCATTGCAAAAGTGTACCTTGTGAGGTTTTCCGCACTTTGTCTTGGAACAACTATGAATTTTGTTGTATTTTATTTGACAACCAAATATAAATCTAACAAAAAAAAAGTAAGGCTTGAGTTTTTATTTGACCACCCTTGGAAAATAATTTGAAGAAACGCAGTTAAAGCTGTGAGCCATTTGGGTACGCATCAACCAGCTTGAACGTCTGACGAGGAAAGTTTTTGCCCTTTCTCTGCAAGTCATAAAGTTTTCTCGATATTATTTAGGTCTGGACTTTGCCTGGGCCAAAGTAAAACATCAACGCTTTCAACTAAACAATTCCATTGTAGCTCTAGCTGCACATTTAGTTTTTTTTAATACTAGAATGTGAAACCACATCTTTTTGCAGACTCTAACTGATTCATCTATTTTTCCATCAATTCCGACCAGCTTCACTTTCTCTGCTGAGGAAGAGAATAACCAAAGCATGATGCTTCCGCCACCTTGTTTTACAGTGCAGTTATGAGCAACATTAGTTTTCCACCAGCATATTCTGCTTCACGTTGGCTTGTGGTCAAAAGCAAACAGGACTTTCAACAACGGCACAGTTGCATGACCGATTAGCTAGCAAAATAATTCTCCCACTGGAGCTGTGCATCTCAGCAGCTCCTCCACAGTAACCACAGGTCACTTGTAATTTCTATCTCACCAGGTTTTTTTTTAAAAATTATTAATTTATTTAGTTAGTTTTAGTGTTCTTCTAACTTCAACATTAATTAACCTATGTGATATTGTGTAAAGCACTTTGACTAAAATTTGGATGTGAGATTGATTTATCAATAAATTAGAGGTGTATGAATACATTTGCTGCGACAGACTGGCGACCTGTCCAGGGTGTACCCCGCCTCTCGCCCGGAACGTAGCTGGAGATGGGCACCAGCAACCCTCCCGACCCCATTAGGGACAAGAGTGACCAGAAAATGGATGGATGGATGGATGGATGAATACATTTGGAAGCACTGTGACTGCCAACCTTCAGTTGCTTGGAAATTTCTGAAACAAAACAAAACCACACCTTTAGCTCAATCAGAATATTTTATTCATGTCTTCCAGTGTTATAAGTACATCTCGTTCACAGTTGACCTTATTCCTCTACTACAAACGGTTGTAACCACCACACTGCTGTAAGTATGCAAGCCCTAGATTAGTATTCATAGCAAAAAGAAAACAAAAACGTTTAGGTTAATCCACTTTGTGTTTTCACAGCTGCCCACACTGCAGATAGTTAATTCTTCGTTTGCATGTGACAAATCCATTCTTAATAATGGTGCAAAAGGTGAGAAAAAACATGTTGCAATGTTTTGATATTACAGTGACATTTAAACTTGGCATCCATCATGCTTTCCTGTGTAACTTTTGGTGTGCAAACGTTCTCCACATTTCTCTTCAGGAAACTATATGGTATGTTTTTCATTTATTTATTCATTTTTTAAGTCATGCAGTCATGTTTTATTTTGAAATATTAACGCCCTGTGGCAGTTACGTCACTAAATAGTAATCAACGTAAAAAGTCACTGACGGGGAGGTCTGAGGCTGCCGACAGGAATAGCTTGCTGAACCGAAAGAGGATAAGTGAATGCTTTTTCACTTAACTCGTCACTAATGGGCTCATGGAGGACTAACAGCTGAGCCACTTGCTGTCAGGAGGATTTTTTTTCACTACTGAGCTGAACAAAAATAAATACAGTACCGAGCATAAGCACACACTCGTACGCAACGTGTGCGCGCGCAGAAGCCCTGGCGGCCGTTTTGTCGGCCTCTGTGCAAACATACGTGTACATAGTTGCTGTGCAAATTCATGAATACAGGTGCATCTCAATAACTCAAAGTATGACTGAAGATACTTTTGAGAATTTCAATTCAAACTGTTAAGCTTGATTAGTTCGATCATCCTGGCCCATAGCTAATGAGAACCCAAATTCAGTCCGTCAGAAAATTAGAGTATTACATATGAACAAGTAAGATAGATAGATGGATGGATAGACGGATAGACAGACGGACAGACAGAGAGAATGAAAAAACAAATTCTACATTAATCCCGTGATTATTAATTTGTAGCATTTGGAAGGATTTGTGGCAAAAACCTGTCACTGAGAAATTAAAATCTTATAGTAAAAAAATGTATAACCATATAGTATTCATCTTTTATTAATCTAATTTTTTCACTTTATTATTATTATTTTTTAAATAAACAGGACCAGAAACATCCAGTGACTCAAAAGCAGACCCGGGTGACTCATTTTATAACCTTAGCTTAACACAGCAAGAGTTGTTTTTTTTCTTCTTTGAAGAAAAAGTGAGCCATGACACACTCCTGTTGCTGAAAATAGATTAAAACTCAAAATATCTATTATGTATGCCTCTCGTGTAACAAGGCAAAATTCCTAGACTCATTTTGTGTTTCGAATGATTCATAAGTCCAATCAATGTTTGAACATATAAACAGCACATTTTGGCTTTAGTTTTTCTGTTTTTGTGGCCCACAACACTTTGAACTTGGTGATTTTTGGTGACACTTCTGACAAAAAGGGTCTGGCTCTCTCTAAGTATATTAACACGGAAAGTTCAGTGGGAGGAAAAAGTGCTAACGCAACAGGGATTTTGTTAAGCAAAGCTCAGAGAGGTTGGGGTTACTGATGCAAACGGAATCATGAAATAATTGAATACATGTACTGTACAGCAAATGTTTAGCTGCAGCTAGTTCAATGCAATTTATTTTCTGACAAGCTTCGTTTTGGGTTATTGTTAGGTACATAATATTTGAGAGTTAAATTGAATTACTGGAAAACAAAAAGAAGTATCAATTTTAAATATCATGATGCAAGTGTATAATACACAGAACGCTGCCTTACACTCACTTGTTTAAGTGTGATCTGTGTGAATTAATGTACATAAAAATATCTACTTTGATCCCTGGGGGGGAAAAAAACATTCAAATAAAAAAAACCTATAAAGGTTTTATTGGAGACGTAGTCAGAAGGGAAGGGAAGCAAGTAGCTGCCCTTTAGAATCAAACGGTACATAAAAAGCAGCCACATCCTCCTGACAGGACCACATCGTTAACGTGTGATCCCACAAGGAGGAGAGGAAGGAATCCACCAGCCTCCATTACCATTTCAGTCCCCCCCCTGAGGCCATCTTCCTCCTCAAATGGGAAAAAAAAAAAAGCAATCAGGCATAGAGCAATGCGTCGACAAGCCAGCCAGCAGGGGTCGACTAGCCCTTCTCATATTCTGCGGAGGAGAAATGGACCCTTAATCTTCCCCCTCCCCGCTCGCTCCTGTGGAGAGGGTTCAAGGCGATGCAGTGGGTTTTGAACAGCCGGTTCCCTCTCATCAGTTCTCCACGTTTGCCCTGAGCGTGCGAGGCTTTGGTCTTTGATGCGGCCGGCAGTCCTGGCTCGTGGCCCTCCGGTGCGCGGCCGGAGAGATGGGCCGAGGGTGGGGGAGGTAGAGCGCCTGGGTCCTGCCGCCTCGCGGCAGCGCCCTGCTGCAGCTCAGCGAGCGTCTGTCCTCGGCGCCGGACTGCGGCCCCAGGTGAGACTCGCACAGGTCCAGCAGGGACACTACCTGCTCCCTCAGTGCGAGGGATTTGAACCGCCGCCCCGCCAGGTTGAAAAAGGCTTCCACGAATGCCTGCAGTCCCATCCCTGTATGGGAAAAGGAAATGCCGATTTACAAGTGCGGCGACTTTTTAAGGCATGCGCACACGGCACCTTAAACCTTTAGGTACCCAGGGTAAAGATGAAAAATAAGTAAAATTGTTTAAAGTGGACAAAACCCCCTCGCTAAGATTTATTTATTTTTCCATGGGATGTACAATATATCAGCATCAACGTCTGTATCAGCATTGTGTGCACTTGATTATTTGTATATAAGGATTCATCTGCAGCTAAAAAAGTAATAATTCAAACATCAACATGTGAAAAGCTCCGCCTTTTTTGTTTGACCTAACATCAATACAGTGTAAAGCTGATCTGTTGATTATTTTTTTAATAATTGGATAGCAAAAAGATTAAATAAAATGCATCCAGGTTAAGATGATCCCCAATTGTTTGTCCATTTCTTTGTAATTTGACCTTTTCCTTTTTCTAATTTTGGACCGAATGAAATGTTCATAACTTGGTGTGATCTGAATGGAACCAGCTTTACATCCTAAAAAAAAAAAAGAAAAAAGAGCCCAAGCAATTTTCACCTTTCAGCTTAGAAAAGCTGAAGGTAATAACCTTTCCGCTGACAGTTTCTTTAGAGCTGTGGCTGAAAGGAGAAGGAAAGTTTCATTAGTAGTGTACAAGTCCAGCTTTAGAACAAATTACATCATAGATTTCTGCTAAAAGTGGGTTTTTCTCCTTAAGTAATAAGTAGCCTTCCTACTAGACTTTCTGTGGACCTTATTACTCAGATTAAGAGGTCATAGTGACTCAAACCCGAGAACAACAGATAAGAAAACAATAAAACTGAGCAGGATTCATACCTCACTAGGTCTGTTGCACCATTTTCTACTCATAACGTCTTTTAAAAATCATCTTATCGGTTCCCCATAAATACACCTGACTAAGCGAGCCCAGACGCAACAGCCGACCGATTCCAGTCCTACTGAAAGCTCATCTGAAATTCAGCCTACACTCTCCCCAGTGGACCTCTTCATGCTGGTCAATGCGATTTCCAACAATCTACTCTATGTCGCAGACATTGCGAGGTGGGATGCCTGAATAATTCATGTCGGGTCGGTCTCTGCGCTGTCATGCTGTGATCTCGCCTCATTTCAATTATGGGAGAAGGGAGTCTGACGGAGAATGACACGCAATTATGGGGGAGCCCATTATTTGCTCAGAGCCTCCAGGATGTTCAGTTCTCTGTTCTCCAAGAACACCGTGTGAGGACCTGTTTTTTTTTTCTTTTGAGTATTCGTTACCTGCTTCTCGGGAGTCGGCCAGGGCGAAGGACCATCGACGTGTGATGTCAATATACAAGATGTCCACTGAAGCCATGGTGAGGTTGCTGTTGCTCAGTTTACAAGTCCTAGAAATATAAAGGAATATTAACATCTAAATTAAATACAACCTAATAAGAGAACCAAAATTTGTTTTATTTTCTCTTAAGATGCAATTAAATGTTTTGGTTACTCAAGTGTACATCTGATCAAGAGTTTTGTGATCTCCATTTTAGTAAAACTTAGAGCAGCGGCAACTGATTGCAGCCAAATCCGATGTCATAAGGAGCTAATATTTCATAGCAGCAGAAGCGATGAGATGGGCAGACAAAATGTTTACGTAGTTGACATTTTAAACTTGCTTTAGTATCTTATATTATTGATTAGCTCTGAAAGCAGCCCTAAGACATAAGTGTGTGTTAAAGGTGCACCGACTGCAGTTTTTGGGCTGATCGCCGATCTTTCAAAAGCCTGATCTGCCAAGTAGTGGTCAGTTAGCTCTGTCTTACAGTTAAACAAAAGAGGAAATTGGCTGGTTTTAGGACCTTTGCAGAGGTAGACAAAATCGATGGATCTCGCCTCCATCAATTTTGGTCACTTAGATAAGGTCACTTTCATAGGCAAGTGCAGACCAAAGTATATTTCACTAACCCAGAGCTGTCAGGTCAGAAAGTCGGTGTGGTATTCCAGAGATAGAGCGACAAAGTAAGCAATGTTTACCTAAAGGGTGAGGACCACAGCAGCATCAGGCTATGACGCTGCTTCTAAAGTGTACAATATTAGCCCAACACAGTGCAGCTACTTGTTAACCCAAATGGTGACAGGAACAGTGAAGATGGCTGCCGCATCTTTTTATGAGCTTTGCTACTGAACAAGATGAAATATTCACCTTTATATATAAGATAATAATGAGACTGCGTGTGTGTGTGTGGTGTTCTGTGACAGAATCCCAACAATACAGCAAGAACTGATTCTGTGTTTATGCAGCAGCAGAAAGAGAAAAAGAATAAGAATTTAGTGTAAAGCAGTACGAAAGCATAGAAAAGGACGATGTTTGTTTTTGAGAAAGACATTACTTTTAATGAGAAATCGGACATTCTGCAGACCTGTAATGGTTCACAGGGAAAGTGATGTGTTTATTTCTTTCTTTTTGTTGCAGGGCCTTAATTACTTAAAATCTATATGCTTAGTTTCTTTCTTCGTTTTTTATTACATGCAATAATGATAATATTATGCAAATGGGGTTCCAACGAGCTACAAATGCCATACTTTTTCCCCCCCCAGATTCAAATTCCCAGCTCTAAGCTTATTTTTGTTCAAATTTTAAGTTCATAGATGAAAATATACCATAATTCTTTTGGCAGATGTTGATGGAGGGGTCACACTTTAAATATCGAACCATGGAAGGACGGATGGATGACGGGCATAGAAATGGATGGTGGGATAAAGTCTGCAGATGGAATTATTTTCCCAAACTCCGTTCCGTACTTTAAGTCTATTCCAGACGGCATTGTAATCCTGCAAATTGAATTTAAAAACTGCATTTGCTCTAATACCGTAAAATATGATGCATTATTTCCTCCAGGGAATTCTGCATGAAAAACAAGCTTTACCTTCAACAGAGATGATATTATTACATCATGCTTATGGTACCCATTTTTCACACTCTCATTTTAACATAAACATATGAAGTCTTTGAAAGTATTTATAGTGTAATTAAAGTTAGACTATTTCCTGAACTCCCAGCAAAGAATGTTCTGTCCTTAAAAAAAAGGCTAAAATAAGGTGAGACAGTGTTTTGCTGCAGAATCTAAATTAATAAAAGCCTCTCTAGTCTCAGCGCTTTGAAAAGGAATCTCTAAACCACAGCTCAGATGAGACTCTCATTACTTCAGATGGAATCTGTGAATGCACCTGTTTCTTTTACTTTATTAAGTCAGCATGCCGACTCTGTGCTGCTTACATATGCTAAATCTGGGTAAGCAGAGAGGATTTTTATCCAGGCAATCAGCATCCGTCTTAATCCTTTCCGTCTTACTGCAATAAAACGAAGGCTTGCTTTACTGTAGATGTGCAGCTTACGTGGCAGAGATGATATCAGGATCAAACACAACATGTGCACCTGATGAAGGTTCGGAAGGCAGTGGGGCCGAGGCGCATGTTGCCCTTCACCCCGAGGAAGCGTATGAAGAGAGCGGCGATTCGCTCCACCAGCCGCAGATGGTTGAACTGTTTGGTGTACTTCGGGTAGACCTGCTTCAAGCACAGCGGAGGCAGATTATCCGCGTTATCTGGACTTCTGCCTTGAGAATCGCCGTGCGCTGGGATCACCTCCACAGGATCAGACCCGCCTCCTCTTGGTTGAGGAGTCCTGATGTAGATACCACAACAAAAACAAACAGGGTGGGTGGAGGTTTAATATTCATTTCATGCAATGTTAATTAAGATTGACTGTCCAGACATGTATGCTAATAACAGGGCATGTATTTGTACTCAATAGTCTGCGTGAGTCATTCAAAAAAAGAAAAAGTCTATCAGGTGATCATCAGTCAGACAGAAAGCAGAGATGGATTTGAATTGCTTTCTTTTAAGCACCCCACACCAAAGTAATGCAACAATGGCAGGACACACCAGACTTGTAAAAGCTCAAAATTGGTTTCTTGATATGTCGGCTTTTGATTATTCCATAAGGGCAAACAACAAAGCAGTGTGGTTGAGGTGTTGTCATTAAATAAATCCACCCGTTTGCCTCCAATCAAGTCAAATGACATCATGGAGACTTTACCAAACTCTTTGAAGACTCTGAAATATTGCTTTATTTTCTCTTAAATTTCAAGAACGAATCAAAAAGTCCCATTGTGATGGCCTTTAACATATATATAAAAAAATCAGATAAAATGTTAAAGAGTGTGTTAGCTACATTTTAGATGAGTTTTTTCTGCTGTTTTGGGGTATAGAGCTGTTTTTGTTTTCTAAGGTTTGTACTGAATTGCTAGGCTAATCGTAGCATGTAGACTCGATTACATTATAATTTAGACTTTAATGCAATTCTAGTTAATATAGTTTAGACAAGTCATACAGAAAAATAAGCTTTCCTGCTTCCTAAATTAAGTGCTTACTTTAAGCAGCGTAATTTCAATGTTTCAGCTTCTTTCTGCCTTACACACACATAAGCACTATCTGTGCACTGCACACAGAGCAGATCATGACAGAAAGCCATTAAACTGCAGCTGTCAACAGTTGTTCCCCCCGTCCACCCCACACACTTTAAATGCCAATGTTAAGATTATCAGGTGGGAAAAAAAACCACAACAAATTAATGTGCACAGTCTATAATTCAGATTTGCAAGCCCTGCACATGAAAACAGACGGTCATTTTTACACACTGGACCATTAAAGTTGTGGCCGCGCTGCTCGCAGAGGTCACGGCTGATATATAATCACTGACTCTACAACAATAGCGGGTATCAGGAGTCAAGTTTAATCAGGGACTTTATGTCTTGAATGGAAACCTGAGCTGAACAGGATCAAACAAGGACATCTGTACTTGTAACCTTTATTATTATTTGACCTTTGCTGTCAAGCAAAACAAAACAAACAGGATTTACATAGCAACAAAATCAAAAGATAAGCAGTTGTCTCACTACTCTAACTTCTTTATGTTGCCTCTTTTTTCTCATTAAATTGAACTTCTTTGTTTTAAGTCTATCCTCCAATGTGTCTTTCCTTTTCCCAAGTTCCTACAGTAAGCACAACATTTTTTGCTCGCCTCCACTTCTTACGAGACACGTGGGTTGAAACCCAGTCTAACTGGCATCCCATCAGTCCCGTCCCAGCCTGCTTGTGCCTTCGCAAAGTCTAAGTTTACGGTTCTTCTTGATACCGGCATGGGTGACACCAAGGCAGCATTTCTTAAAGTTTGATAGAATCAATTGTCCCAGGGGGATAGAGAGGGAGGCCACCCACACACAGATTTAGCAGTTCAGACTCCGCTAAAAAAGACAAACCTTGCACAGGCACAGACAAACTGGGAGAATTTCCACATACTGCAGCAAAGAGAGAGAAAAGAAATGAAGGAAGGAAAGCTAGAAACTGGCAAAACATTAAAGACATTATTAAGTTTTGAGTGTTAAACTAGTTCTAACATGACAACAAGCTACAATAGAACACTTTGTAACAAAATATAACCAAGTGTCAGGATGGCCCAGTCAAATCAAGGCTTAAATTCAAATAAACATCTATAGCAAGGCACATAAGATCCCCAAAACATTAAATTTGATGTTTTTGGTTTTAACCTGTGCCTAAGTACAAAGTGTATGAATACCTTCTCAAAGCCAATAAAAGAAAAAAAAAAATATTTTTATAACTATGCTCTGTATTTAGTTTGCCTCATTTCCCCTTATGCAGATAATACCTTTATAATGGGATATTTTAGCGCCTCATGCCTGTGAATATAAGCTTTTCACCTTTATGATGGCTCATAAATCACTTCCAAAGACAGAATACTCAGGATTAATGAGCTGGGTGCATACACTACATATCTGAGAGTCACTGATACTGTCACAAACTCGCGTATATAATTCCTTGTTTATCTCTTCTCCCTTCAAAGTGGCACTTCTTCCCCCTGCCCCCTTTTGTTCCATTATTTGGGCTTGATTTTCTTTTTTATAAAACAGTGGTTTTATAAAATCACTGACTTTTGTGCATGCTGCGTCAGGCTTCCCCTTCATCTTGAGAAGTAAAATCCCAACATGCGTAAACTTTGAATAAACCTCTTCTAAATGACTGAGTTTCATCCATTCCACTGACATGGGTGTTATTCCTCAATGTAAGTGTGTGTTGTTGTTTTTTTTGACATCGCGTCTATAGGCCGCTTGTGAAATACCCAATTAGTCTGAAGTGTTTTTTTTTTTTTTTTTATTATTAAAGTTTTTATTAAAGTCTGAAGTGGGTTTTAAAATATTTCTAGTCTATATCTTTTCTCTCTTTTTACATGAATTGAAATTCTTAATAAAGCCATTCAGTTATTTCCTTTCTAATCATAAGGAGGTTTGAACCTCTCAATCAGAGAAGTCTAATTTCACATTACTGTCACTTTTTATCAGACTGCTCAACAAGTTTCTAATCTAAAAGTCAATTTCTCCTCTTACTTCTAAATGGTTGATTTATATCATTGTTCTAATATTGAAATCATATCACCCTTTCCTCCCAACTCCTCCGCTCCATTAGATTAAACTTTTTACCCAATATCATTTAAAGTTGCTTGACTAAAAATTCTGATCTGAATAATTAGGTGTGAATCTTTGGACGGCGATGGCTTTTTTTTTGACCTAGTAGAGAATTAAAAAACATGAACATTAACTTGATCGATACATTCATGAACTGAATTTGCAGAAATATTTTTTATCAAAAGTAGTTTAACGCATATAGGAGGGAAAAAGCTCTTTGAAAAGAGGATGTAGATATGGATCCAACAAAAAGTAAAGGAGTTGCAGGATTATCCCCACGCATGCTTTGAGGGATATGTTTTTAACTTATGTGGTTTTTAAAGAAAAGACACCTACGAAAAACAAAAATGTGGTAAAGTCTTGAGGAATAAACAAATAAAAATAACAAAACTTGGGCAAAGATCAGTATTTCGCCTCCTGATCTTGGATCTGAACCAATCAAGGGAAAAATCTGCCAAATCAGATTTCAGGCCGATTGATTGGTGCATCTCTAGTAAATATTATTCAGACACTTTCCTGAGGAGGGCTTGTTTAAACGACTCTCGGTCAACGCTAAATTGTTTCGACTGACTCGACCTCATCTTGAGGTCGGCAACAGGGAATTAAAAACAAACACGAGGCTTGAATTTCCACAGCTTGCATCAACTCTGTGTGTTTTCTTCTGCCTTCGTCTGACTCCTTGATTTCTTTCCAAAAGCCCAAAACTCTTAAGGTAATCTGTAAACTGGTTATGGATCAGTATATAGGTATATCAAGCAAAAAAAAAACATATATAAATTACATCATGCCATCTTTAAATTCAAGATGGAGTTTTCTTAAGCCACATAAAACAAAGAGTAAAGCAGCACAACTGCTTCCCTACCTGCTGACATGTAAGTGGCTGAAAGGAGGCTTTAACCAATTTCCATTGTCTATATATTTCAAGACAAATATATCTGTTTGAAAATACTTCAGCTTGCAAAAAAACACAGTCAAGTGACAATTCAAAACCTGAGTCAGCAACTTCTAATACTTTTTTTTTTCTATTAAAAGTAGAACAGCGAAATAATATTGTGTGCCATAAGTATGTTCACTATTGTTAGAATCTGTAAGTTTATTCTCAATTTTTTGCAAAAAGAAAGTATATCTCAATATAACAATATTTGTTATAATCTCCATTAAAACTAACAGTTTGAAGCTACATTTTGTATGTCACTTTAGCAGCAGTTCCAATGATTGCTGCTTCTCTGGTGTTTCTAAAGCGATTAGATCATGTGTGTATACGTTTGGATCATGCCGATTTAAAGCACACGCAGAAAGGAAGCAGAGACATATTTAAATATTAATGGTTCATAAATATTACAGTCATGATGATAAGCAGTTATTTCCAAAGATATATTTTTGCTTTCCATGAGCACGTTTGACATTTTTCCTACCATCCCATTCTCTTTTGAACACAAGATTCCTTTGTGTTTTTAGTGTTAATTTTATTTGACAACTAGAATCATTACAAATAAGAAAATATCAACTTAAACTTTGTAAGATCCTTATGACTTCCCTTTTCTTTAAAAACTAGATGTTCAGTCTAAAGATTGAAAAGGTAAAGCTTTACACATTCTCCCTCTGAGGCCCAGAAGACCGAGCCAACCTATAACATATAATGGGCGTTAGATCAAGCGATTAAAGAATGTTTAACAGAGTGGAGATAGAAATTAGTTCAACAAGAAGTTAAGGGAGCATTATCCACAAGTAGACACTGCTCTTGGATGCAAAGAAAATATCAAATATTGAGGCTAATTTAAAGATAAGGTAGTTAAAATTTAAAGTAGAAGGAACAGAATGAGAATAACAGAAAAGGATGAGGAAATAAGTTGAAAGCAGACAGAAAGAATAAATCTGCTTTTCATATTGAAATATGGAATGATGGGCTGGGGGGGGCACTCCCTAATTGAGAAGGAGATCTATTTCCAAGCACCACGCAGGGCCAGTTGAGTAGAGATTGAGCCACTACATTGGCACAGTGATATGTGAGTTTCCTCCATGCCTCAGTTGATTTAATTTTTTCCGTTTAACAAGCTTAGAGAGAGCCGCTGAGTGGTGCGGGACCCGGCACGGAGGAGCGGGTGGGCAGAGTGAGATATCGTTTTCTTAAAGCGGACATGCTAGCAGAGAGTGGTGGTGGGGAAGCGTGGGAGGGGGCTGAGACAACATCCAACTTCAAACAGGGTGTTTACGCTGAGGTGTGCGGCGCTTACGCTGTCAATTTCTTGTTGAAGGGATCCATGAGGCGCAGCGTGTCCCTAATCACCCCCACTTTCACCTGCTCATCTACTGGACTGGGAACGTACTCGAAAACTCCTGGAGCCACCTGAGACAGACATGCACTTAATACAAGAGGTGGTGGTGGTGGGGGATGGTGATGGTAGAGTGATGATGATGATGGGAACCAGTGTCTTACTTCCTGCTCATGTTCTATTCTCATACTGGGGTTGGAGTTGACCTCTAATAACACCGGCTTCAGGTTCTTCATCAGCAGAATGTCGAAGCCTAATATCTGACATATAAACAGACCACAACGATTAGAAACACACATTCAAGAAGATTCTAAAACCTTTATTTGTCCCAGAAGGGCTGTTTGTAAAAACTTCAATTTGATTAGAATTTTTTTTTTTTTGGCATTTTTAACAACCTGATCCACCAGGAGTGAAAACAGTTTATGTGAATGACTTTAGTGAAATTGAAAAAAAAAAAAAACACTGAACCAGCAAATAAAGAGAATTGTTAATGGGTTTTAAAAAAAACTGTTAAGAAAATGATAAAAATCAATATTTAACATTCCCTGCAACCATTCAACTGCAAAAAGAATTTTACAAATACATATTCATAAGATAATTTCACTTCCTCCCCTAATAAAGGTAGACTTTATGACTGATTCTTAACAAATCATATAAGGAAGGAAATGCATAAGGAAGAAATACAATCAGAAAAGAAATCGGAGGTGAAATATATATAAATATATAATATACATATATATAAGGACAAAAGGGAAGAAGGAAGGAGGAAAGCATGTGAGAAAGGAAGGAAGTACTCAACAATAGAATATGAAATTAAGTGAAGAAACAAAAATTGTTTCCGATCTCTTTCTTCTTATTCCATACTTATCCAGAGCTGGAAAACCAGGAAATCAAATACTACTAGCTCCGTTAGAAAACCTGAGCACTTTGATTGGCTGACAAACAAACGTGTTAATAACACACTGGCCTGCAGCTCCGCTGTCACACCCACCTGGAAACAAGTAGGCCCTGGCTTAGCAGGCGGTATATCGGCTTGGTAGTGGACTTTAAGGTCCGGCAGCACGGCGATGACAGACTTGATGACGAGGGCGATGATGTCCGACCAGACCCGCTTGATGTCAACGCCCTTGGCTGCCAGCCTGTAGAGCACACTGGAGAGCGTCCGCTTGCTGCCCGTGTTCTGGCTGTCCGAGTGGACATAGTTGCCGCTTTGAACGTTGAGCGAGTAGTTGGTCAGGTGCATGAAGACGCGGCTCAGGTTCTTCTGGCTTGGCTCCTGCAAAGAAAAAAGAGAAAAGAAAAACGGCAATGCCATATAATCAATCTCAAAGCAAGCCTGTCGGGATTATCAGCGAGGTAAGCGCTACCTGGTAGGGTTCGGTGCAGAAGCGCGTCAGACCTTCTTTGGCGATGTAGATTTCCAGTGGCTGCATGGACTTTATCAGCACGTAGAGGCGGATGTCGAATTTGAGCTTGTCGATGAGCAGCGGCTTGTGGATGTATTCTTGCACCACCGCTTGTTTGGCCTGTGTGCCCACCACCAGCTTCAGATCGACGGTGTCTTGGATGAGGTAGATACCATCCCCCTGGGAGCCCCCGTCGGGCTTCACGATGAAAGTCGGGCTCTCCGTGCCGTCGCTCTCCTTCACCATACGAATCTGCAGCCGAGGAGCAAGGGGGGCAGAAACGACAGTATCCGTTCACAACGGATACGATCCAAGGAAAACACGCTACTTCATCCAGTAGACCAAGCTAAACCAGGACGTTGTAATCAAATCTTAGTGTAATCTCATTCCTCACTGGACTAATAATAGAGAAGAGTCAGAGAGGCTTGATCTGCACCAAAATCATCCAGAGGTTTCTCTGAATTAACATGCAAGCCCAGAAAAGTCGACAGCATTTTTCACAGTGTTAATTATCCCAGGATATGTTATGTAATTCTACGCTGCTGCAGTACAGATGGATGTAAATAGGTTTCTGGATCTCTGAAGGGAGGCAGATTTAAAGAACGAGAAGTGAATCTGAATGTATACGTTGATATTGTGGCGCCCCCTGCTGTACAAAACATGTTATTTCCTTCTTCTCTACCAAACGTTTACTTACAAATGGCTAGGAAAATGAAGCTTTTATGTTATTACAAATGATTATAAATCTGAAAACAATTAGAAAAAAAAACATCCTAAAGACAAACGAGTAATTCTAAATATGAATATCACCCTGTGTCTCAGTGTCTGTAGTTGGATTTTATAGCATAGGATATGAGTAGTGTGTGATTTTAATCTGGCATTTAGTTAGACAGACTGTAAATAAAGGTCTGATAACTGTTGGCAATGTAGAGAGATACCCCACATCATGTCTAGTGCAGGGTAGAGTGATGATAGAAGGAAACAGCAGCGGCTCTTAGTAGTGTACACACTCTGTTAAAATGCCAGATCATAAATCACTTCACAGCCTTTTCTTTCACATATTGAGACATGTTTTTATCCGTAAGAAGTCAAATGAAAACAAAGAAACAAAGCTAAAAGTGAGCAATAACCTATCTGCAGAGGTGGGAATATTTTAAACTTTACTGAAGCACCTATTGATTCAGCAATCAATAGTCTTCGGAAGGAGTTGATGATCGTCATCATCTTGACTTGGCGATTCCAGAACTTTCATTTTCAGCTCGCAAAAACTTTATTTTGTTGATGTGGACTTTTTGCTTGGATTCTCTGTGATGCCGAAAAATAAAATCTCAATTTTGTTTCTGTTTTTAACTTCCGCAGATAACTTTTTATACCACAACTGACTTGGAACTGAGTAAGTATCAGCTGAAAAATATAACGATTGTTTTTTGTTTTTCTTTTTCAGTTAATCACATACGCATAACTACATATTACCAGTATGCACACCTTTGGGAGGCCCTGCATGTTTTTCTTATATGAGGTGCTGCAACAGTACCTCTGTGGAAAACTGCTGGTACTCTTCAGGCAGGATCCAGGAGCGCGGATAGAAGTCGTACTCTTCTGGGAAAAGCTCTTGCATAGTCCGAACCGCTCTACTCAGGTTGATCTTCCTCAGCATCTCCACCATCCCTGAAAAGACACCATTTACAGACAATCCTGCAGGTTTCTCAAGGGAAACAGTAAGCAATCAATCACCAATAAAAAAATAAAAACAAAAATAAAAACTTGATATTCTAAATAAATGTTTTAAGCAAAAGTCAGGTGTAAGGACTAAACTAAGCACAAGCTTACGGTGGCTCAGATGCGTCACTGAAACGCAAAAAAACCCAAGACAACAGCAAAAGCCACTACAGAAGATATAAAAAAAATCTTCCTGCCATAATTTCCATTGTGGCTTTTAGTCATTGTATTCATTGTTGCCTTTGTGGCTTTTTGTTGTTGCTGCTTTTGCACTTCATTGACTTTTCTGGTTCAACAAACTAGAGGCATATTGATATGATTTACCTAAATACTCAGATTTACACATTATTTAGGGTTTGATTTCTGGTTTGATTTATTTTTATATCCTTGTTTTTAGATTTTTGTGATAAGGCAATACTTGGTTGTGCTTAAATTACAAAGTGTGAAAATATTGGTCTAATTGATGCGCTTACCAAGACTAATGATCCAACTAGATGAAACAAAGTAGATTACACAAAGCCAACTGAAACTACAAACACACATAACTAATTATAGGTTGAGTGTAGATTAGAAAAGTACACATATTTAAATACCTGGGAACTTGTTGACTTGTCCTGACACAATATTTTCATTGTCGTGGAAGGAAACACCATGCCAGTAGATATCACATGCTGCACGTCTTCCCGTGTGAAACTGAGGAGAGGAAAAGCAAAGCAGTGAAAAGAAAGCCAATTAAAAAAAGTAATCATTTGGAAAATGTGAACTGTCTGAAAATATGAGCAGGACCACAGATTCAAGATGATGGTCTGAATAATGTACTGCACACTTTTCAAATGCAACGCAATGCTACCGAAGACAAGTAGCACGGTTTGTTTTTTTCCCCAGAGTCCACTTTGGTTTCCAATCTCCATTGGAGTAATGGGTCAAATCTCTGCAGAGTTTGCAAAGAGAAACATGAGGGATTCTCTCTTTAACTCTCCCGTGCCACTCTAAGTCTACAACTCAAAGGTGTCGGAAGGCTGACAGTCCAATATCGGTATCTTAAATAGTTTAACCTCTTCCCCTCCTGTAGTTGGCTATAAGATAAACCTGTGCCAGAGTTGCATCTTGTTAATGTGTTAGCGTGACACTGTGTAAAAGGGAAACCCTGGTTGACTGCAAAGACCTGCTATAAATACAGCTACACGCAAGTGTGTGAAGGGGACAAAGGAGGGGAGATTATTTTGAGTAGTTTCTGGGGATTACATCCAGGCACAGCTGTGTTTTTGAAAAGTTGCTTCATTGCTAAAATCTTTCGGTGTCCTTTGGTAAACAATTCAGTTTTCTCTTGCCGTACCAGAAATAGCCCTTTTTGATATTCGGGTTATTTTCCAACCAGACTTCAAGACGTTATGACAATTTTAAAACAAATGTGTTCAAAATGCCTGATTAGTTTCTAACACTCCCTCAAAATATGACAATAGATGAAAATATGATGAAATAGATGAAATAAGCATTTTCGTGATCTTTCGCTCGGACCCTCGGGTGGCTGTTATCTCTACCTCGGAGAGGACTCACTTTATTGGATTAAGGGAGCTTAAGGCTAGTGATTTCTTCCTGTGGCGGAGAAAGCCATAAGTGGAAAGTCAGCTAGCAGATGTAGAGTCAGTGGTTTCAGTTCTCCAACTTGCACTTTGGCATTCAGTTGTGTTGCCATCAATGTGAATTCTGAATATTTTACCACCGTCTGAAGGGAACTCGTCCACTTCACGTCAACTTCATAAGTGGGCTAACAGAGCCGAGCTGCTAAAGTTTCAGCCCCTTCAATGTATGATGACAAAGGCTTTCACAGTGACGGCAGCTCCACAGAGCTGTTGACTCTGCTGGGGGTGCTTTGTGCTAACTAAGTGTTGCCATATGTCCATCGTCATGGATACCAGTAGCAGGGTTCAAGTGTCACAGTTTGGTTACTGGTGATAAGTGCGCCCTGTGCTTCCCCGTCTCATTGAGGTGACATTCTTTCCATGCATAATGAAGGCGGTGTTCATAACAGCTTTGAGTTGACACTTTAAGAAAAATAAACTCTCAAAATAACTCAGGACAAACAGAAATGAGTAAAAAAAAATTTAAAAAGTGACCTCAGAAAGTTTTTTTTGTCCCATTTGTTGCTCTTTAGGTTCGCACACTGTAACACAGGTGAAAGAAAATCTCCATCGTTTCATGTGAGTCGATGATTTAATATTAATGACTTAAAGCATGGAGATTACAGTCACTGCTAGAGCTGCAACTTGATACTTAATTGATAAATTGTTATGTTTATACCCACGTTTTTAGATTTTTGTGACATGACAATACTTGGTAGTTCTTAAATTCTGAAGTGTTGAAATATTGCTACAATATTTCATGTATTATTGTCTCTTTTAGATAGTGATTTTAAAAAACAGCGACAAAAGAAAAGTTGCTGGATTAGCAGTGCTGTTCTTTCGGGAAAAGAAAGAATTACTGCAGTAAAGCAGATAGTTTTATGCCAAATTATTTATCTACAACACTTCATCTTGAGTCGATGACTTCAAGTAAAGACATTATAGTGGAGGCTGGAGATGAAACTACAAGGTATTTCACTCCTAAACTGTTTTTATTTTATTTCCATATATTCGGATTCACATGATAGAACAGTAGGTTGTGTATAAATGGGACTGGTTTTTCTCTTAAAGTCACATTGTTCATGTGTAGCCAGCCAAATGAACTCGAATACCCCTAAATAAAATAAAATGGAGTGCGACTAATTGCTGTCAGAAGTTCCTTTTATAAATTTGTGAGTAATTCCAGCTATTCTGTGAAGTACTCAGAGGTTTGATGCAGATTACTGGAGAACAAATAGCATCACTAAAACCAAGGAGCACGGTGGAAAAGTCAGAGTAAAATTATGCAGCACAACTTTAAAAATAGCATTAAAATAAAACCATGTAGTTGCCTCCTCAAATGTTCAAGGAAAATGTCTAGTTGAAAATTACAAAAGAAGCCCTGGTCTATAAGCCATGTAGAGGAAGCAGTAAACATGTAGAGGAAGCAGTAAACATGTAGAGGATGTGATCTGGTTCAGGCAGACAAGCTAAAAACTAACACTGCACAACAACATGAGCACAACTCCTATGTTAAAACACGGTAGTAGCAACATTATGCTGTGGAGTTTATTTTCTTCAGCAGGAACAAGGGAGCTTGTCGTCAGAGATGATTGATAGGAGGATGGCTGTAATTGCAGAGCAATACAGGAAGAAAACTTGTTAGAACTTTAAAAAAATCAGAATAAATTAAAGACGTAACCAGTGCTACAATGCAGTGGATCATGGCATTGTCAATATGTGTTAGAATGGCCCAGTCAAAGTCCCAGACCTATATATAACAGAGCATATGAGGGGACACTTAATATTCACAGACACTCCACAATTTGTTTGAGTTTTAGCCAATAAAGTGCCCCTTTTATATAAAATTAAAATGTGCATGCCACACATTTCAGATTTTTCTTGTAAAATACAAAAAATAAAATAATAAATTAACAAAACCCATGCATTAGTTGCATGCCAATTCACAGGTGTGAAATACTTTGTGCAGGTCTGTCTCTTAAATAAAATGACATTAAATTGAAAAAGTTTAAGTATAGACACTTCAAATATGATGAGCTGCAAAAAAGAAAGAAAAGAAAGCCCACATCCCCTTCCAAAAAAAAAAGAAACAAAAAACAATTAGCCATCAATTTTGTTCTTTAATTCAATAAGCCAAAGAAGTCGACATGACTCCATTTGAAGCTTCCCTCAGAGGGGGGAAAACATGAATAAAAGTGGCTTATGAAGACAAACACTTAAGCTTGTTGTAATCCAATTGGGACGAGAAGCTGATGACACAGTTCTCCCCAGGATCAAATCATCCTCAGCTTCTTCCCTAAACCATTTATTCACAAGTTTCTGCTGGGACAAAACACAACAAAAAGAAAAAAGAAATGAAATAGTTTCAAATAGCGCACCTGTTTCCACTGTAGCTCCTTGATGCTCAGCTTCAGGGCTTCCAGGGAGGTTTTGGCTTTAGACGTGTCCACCGTCACAGGCCTCCTCTTTCTGGGAAGCTTGAATTCATCCTTGCAGCGTGTTTCCTGCGTGTTGCTGGACTCGTGGACGTAGTTCCCGTTACTCTCTGCTGTCTTGCCTTGCAGGATCGTCCCCGTCCCCTTGATGTGGAGTGTTTGATCACATATAGGACTGTTGAAGTTTTTCACAGCGTGAGCTGGAAATCCCTGCAAGGGTTTCCCACAAGGATTCTTGCTGCCTCTTTTCCCCTTCTGCTTGCAAATATTGGTGGATAGTGCATCCGTCCCCGGGCCGGTGGTGATGCGGCCGGTGGAATCTGGGGAGGCGGAGGGAGAAGACACGGGCATCTCTTCCTCGGGATCCACTTCCTCCTTCTCTGCATCCTCGCCCAGTGATTTCATCTGCCCGAGCTGAACCTTGACATCTCCATAATGATCACCCATTATGCGAAACGCGACAACTCACGCCGCAGCAGTTCCGTGGAGCGCAGTAATCTGAAGCCCGGGAGCCGATTAGAAACAATGTGGTCCGCATTGCTATCTAGACTGACCACAAAAAAATTAAATAAAACACTATCAATTTTCGTTACCTACATCCGTGTGAAAAGCAGCAACGCGAGTTAGCTGGGATCATCTGCGGGTCACTATATATTTACGAGCGGAGAAGAAAGGCATGTCTCTCTGCAGAGCTAATTCTGACCATATAAAAGCAGCAAGGGACAGGCGGCGGCTTGTAGCCCGGCACTGCTAGCTGCTGGATGAGAGCTGACTATAACGTTAGCTTATTAAACTTCAGTTTAGCTTACAGCGTTTCTAAGCCACAGGCGAAGCTCTCCAACTCCTCTACAGGCAAACTTCACCTGTCCTGTACCGTTATGAAGCTCCCTAAACCAGCGGGCAAGTGTCACAATAATGTAGCGGCGCTCTGCAGCGTCCGTGTTACCGTCACCGTATTGTCAGGCAGCAGATAGCGGAGCCGCCTGCCTGCCTGCCATCCTGTGGCCCAGCCTCCATCTGGTTCTCATGACCACAGCTGATGCTGCGTTTTGGGTAACTCGGAAAATTTGCTTCTCCTACTGTGCCGGTTTTATTTTTTTTTAAATTTTTTATTAACTTTATTTCACGCAAGAAAATTACAACAAAAATAAATACAACATGAAATAAATGTTGCTCCTACTATGCCGGTTTTATTTATTTATTTATTTTTTATTAACTTTATTTCACGCAAGAAAATTACAACAAAATAAATACAACATGAAATAAATGTTGTTCCTACTGTGCCGGTTTTATTTTATTTTTTATTAACTTTATTTCACGCAAGAAAATTACAACAACATAAATACAACATGAAATAAATGTTGCTCCTGTGTGGGTTTTAAAGTTTCTATTTCTATTATTCCTGTTAAATATATTAATACATTCCTACATCTTTTCAAACCTTTATTTGTTTCTCTTAAGATAAACATATAGTTATTTTCTTTACATTGTTTTACTTGCAACCAACCCGTAAGAGAGTTAAAGATTGAGCCAAAAAAGAAGCATTTATTCATTACAAGAATAATCTTTTCTAATGTTCTCCCTCCGAATATTTTAAGTGATTCATGCATACTGTACTTAAAGTAATAATTCTAATTACACATGACAATGAAAAAATTTACCTTCCTTGTATAAGAAAACCTTTCTGATGTTTCATAAAATATTCACTAGAGGGTGCTGTTTCAACGTGCAAGGCTATTTCACTCCCTGCTATTAAAACTCATCTTAATACCAATTTCTATTGGCTAAGAGACATAATTTGAACTGCTTTTTTTCTTAATTATTGCTATTAGAGTTTTAAATGTTTTCTGGTATGGTTTAACTACCCTGTAACTACAACCTTCCCTTCAGAAGATCACACACTTTATTAAACCAAACGAACTACTATTGTGAACTTGATTTGAAAATTTGATTTTTGATACCTGGCACCTGCTGCACCCTTTAAACAATTTTTACATTATTGTAAAAGTACTGGCATTCAATCATGTTTTCAGAGGTATCTCTACTTGTTGATATTCTCGTAGAATAACCAGAGCATTCTTTAACTAAAATAGAGACATGGGTTAATCTTTTCTTTTGCATACCCTCACAATATAATTGCTGACAGTAATTATTTAACCACTCTCGTTGAAAAAGGGCCCATTTTCATGTGAAACGGGTCATGTGATGTGAGCACAAAAATTACTGAAAGAGGGAACAAAGGGACCAAAAACATTATTGCGAGATCGCAACATTTATTGCAAAAGAGCACAAATGCTATTGTGAGGGAACAAGAAAATTATTGAGAGAAGGAATGCAAAACTTATTGCAACGGAACCAAAAATTTATTGCGAGAGATTGCAACACTTATTGCAAGAGAATGAAGAACTTATTGCAATAAAAAAAAGAACATAATTAAGAGGATACCAACACTTACTAAGGGAACGCAAAACTATTGCAATGGAATAAAAAAATTATTGCAAGAAAACACAACATTTGTTGCGAGGGAATGCAAATTTACTGTTTTTATTGACAGCAAATGCAACAATAGGGCCTGTAAATCTCAACCCTAAATATTTTGTTTGCTTCTTAAGGGTTTGCAAACTTTATCACTATTGTGATAAATTGCAATTCCTAATAGAATCATTTTTTTTTCCCATTTCTTAACGATAAATGATATAACAGCACTAACAACACAAATCATTAAAGAATGTTATTCTGATGCACATTTTTATTGTTGAAATTTTCAATTGCATTCGGCAGGTTTGGCGTCAGCACACTGCTCTTCTTCCTACAGGACTCTCACAAATCCAACTTCTGGTAGATCACCCGTTCTTCATCCCCGTTCATTTTAGCAAAGAGAAGAGTGAGCACTTTTTCTTTTTGCTCCCAAGTGAGATCAGACATGTAAACCTCCTTGCCGGGGAGGTGGGGCCGTTTTTCAGCCGCCTTCATGTCTGAATACAAAGATTTGGTGCTGTTGGGACATTGATGGAGGGTGTGAATGGAGGGGAGCCTTATCCTCCCCGCCACGGTGTCTCTAAATTTCTGACGGTAGTCTTGATAAGCCTCGTTTGCGTTCCGCTTTCTTTCGTCAGCTATCTCCTGTCGGACGTCATCCAGGGCTTGGTGGAAAAACACCTCCATGTCTCTGCGTTTCTCCACAATGGTCCTCGCCAGCTTCTTCACTTGACAGATCTCCTTCTCTCGCATGGCAATAATTTTCTGTAGTTTGTCCAACTCGACCTGACTGGCCTGGATGGTGACTTGGTTTTTTGTCTCATTCTCTGTTGTTTCTTTCTCCAAATCCAGGAAGGCTTGCTCCAGATAAGCAGCTACGGCCGTGACTTCAGTAAGCATTTTTTGTAGAACCGCAATCTCACAACCCTTCTTCTTTAATGCTGACATCATCATTTTTTTGTCCACTGCCAGTAACAGTTTGTCCTTAGACACTAATTGAACCAGTTGCCTCATATCCTCTAAATTATCAAAGGTAACTGTGAAGATTTTTCTCAACCAGTTATTTTTCCTTTCAGTATCGTGCAATTCGTTTTCCAACTGGACAATGGATTTTTCCTGATCATCAATTAGCCTACTCATCTTCTCTATTTTACATATGTGGTTCTTTTCCCTTTCTGACGTTTTCCTTTCTAAGCGTACATATTCCTCTTCTTTTTTTCTTAAGCTTTCTCTGTATTCTTCTTTAGATACTTGCATTTGCCTTCTCATGTTAGCTATCTTTTTCTTTATCCGAGTCTCGATGGCCTTTCTTTTTAAAATTTCTTCCTCAAACTTCTCGAAATGTTGCTTCTTTTCCTTTTCCCGCTCACGACATTCTTCAATTGCAAGCTCTTCTAGACTTTCGATCTGTTCCTCCAGGCTTTTGATCTTTTCCCCTTTTTCTTTTAAACATTTCTGCCAATAATCAATGGTCCCAAATTCGGACAACTCCGCTTGATATAGGACATTTCTTAGTTCCTCAATCTCAGAAGCCAGTTTGTAGTGTTCCTTCCGGTGGTATTCTAAATCCTTCTCTGTTTCTTTCAGCTTCATCTCCCTAAGAGAGCTGACTTCATCTATTTGGGTTTTATGCGTCTTTCTTTTCGGATCTTCACCCTTTCCCTTGCTTGCTTTTTTGGTCTCCATGACAGATCTGAAAGAATTCACCTTTTCCTGCTGTTATTAAAAAAAAAGTTAAATGTATTACTGAGATAGCACACAGTAGCACTGTAACTGGTAACGAATGTCTACCTGTAAGATAAATGCATACTGAAGTCAGGATATCGATGTGCAATTATCAGGAAAGTAATTAGGGACATTACCGTGATGTCACATGCTTTACCTCACCTGTGAGGTCACACTGCAAATGCACAATGTTACACAGCAACTAAAGTTCTGCAACTTCTGAAGTACTTTTTGTAAACATTACTGGCAATCTTATTAGATCAATGCTTGATTATTATTATTATTATTTTTTTCCCCTGCAAATAACTAAAGTAAAAGCCTTCCCCAGATCACTGCCACTGTCATTAATATATTTTGAATTATAGATCTTGCGCTTTTATTTTTCAAATAAACAAATAAAATAAAAATAGGCAGGCATTAAGTGGCTCGGGGTCGGGGGTCGATTCGGGGACAACTGCGTTTATGAGTGCACCCTTTGCATAAGGTGTGCCTGGCCTACCACTGAACTATGTGGCGCCCTATTGTTTGTTTATTTTTAAATCTGTTTGCTTTGTTCAAGATTTTTTTTAATAACATCCTAATACTCTTTTATTCCAGTAAAAGCCATTTTTATTCTTTGGCTTTTAACCTCAGCGAGACTTAGTTTGAGCTGACTTAGGTTGAACTTTTTTTTTTAATTATTAGTGTTGAAATTTTGCTAGTCTTATATAAAACACATATTTTTTTAATATATGTTTTTGGTATGCAGCTATATGGTGCACTTTGTTTCATCTATGGTTGGTGCTACATAAGTGAAGGTGGTCTGACAGATATAACTTGCCTGCAACAGCGACTCTCCCTTTTGAAAGTCACATAGTTAACCAAAATAAAACAAAAATTTTATTTTGATACATTCCTGCATATATCCCCCCCTCACACACGCACGCACACACACCTCAAACACCCAGAATATATATCTATATATAGATATATATATCTACAGTATATAGATCTATCTATATATCTATATAGATAGATCTATCTATCTATCTATATAGATATATATATCTATATATATATATCTATATATATATATAGATATATATATATCTATATCTATATATATCTATATATATCTATATATATCTATATATATATCTATATATATATAGATATATATATATATCTATATCTATCTATATATAAATAGATAGATATAGATCTATCTATCTATCTATCTATCTATATATATATATATATATATATATATATATATATATATATATATATACATACAGTATATATAGATATATATAGATATATATAGATATAGATATATATATACAGTATATATATATCCTTCAGTACTAACTCATTAATTGCAAGAGAAAGCAAAGCCTGTCGTGAGGGAACGCAACGTTTTATTGAAACAAAAAATGTATTGTGAGGGAAAGCAACTTTCGCTGTTAGGGTACACAATAATTATTGTTTATTGTCAGTGAATGTCCCGACCCCATTAGGGACAAGGGTGAACAGAAAATGGATGGATGGATGGATGTCAGTGAATGCAGTAGGAGGCTCCATAAAACCCTAAAATAAATTTTATTGTTTTTTTTTATTGGTTTGCAAACATTAGTTTACCGCTATTACGATAAATCACAATTCTTACAATTTCTCTAGATCTCATTTCCCAATATTAATAAATGATACAATTATTGTCCATTCCTAAGAGCATGAATAATTACACAAGCATTTTTTCAATGTATATATTTATTGATGAAACTTTTGACAGCGTTCGGCAGCTCTGCGTCCTACAGAACTTTCACAAATCCACCTTCTTTTAGACCATGGTGGTGGAGCCAGTCTGCACTTCGGAAATGATAGTCAAGCCTCGTCGTACTCGATTTTGATGCACGTTCTGCATCTCCGTTCATTTTAGCAAAGAGAAGAGTGAGCACTTTTTCTTTTTGCTCCCAAGTGAGATCAGATATGTAAACCTCTTTGCCAGGGCCATGGGGCCAATTTCCAGTTTCCTTCATGTCTGAGTACACAGAATTGGTGCTGTTGGGAGTTTGATCGAAGGTATGGATGAGGGGGAACTTTCCCTTTCCTTTTCCTCCGTCTCTAAATTTCTGATAGTAGTTTCGATATGCCTCCTTTGCGTTCCGCTTTCTTTCGTCAGCTATCTCCTGTCGGACGTCATCCAGGGCTTGGTGGAAAAACACCTCCATGTCTCTGCGTTTCTCCACAATGGTCCTCGCCAGCTGCTTCACTTGACAGATCTCCTTCTCCCGCATGGCAATAATTTTCTGTAGTTTGTCCAACTCGACCTGACTGGCCTGGATGGCGACTTGGTTTCTTTTTTCATTCTCTGTTTTTTCTTCTTCCATTTTCTTGAGGGCCTCCTCCAGGGGAGCAGCTCTGGCCGTGACTTCATCAAGCATTTGTTGTACACATGCCATCTCACAAAAGCTTCTCTCTAATTTTATTGCCAGAATGTTTTTGCCCATTGCCAGTGAGAATTTGTCAATAGACAGTGACTCAGCCAGTTGATTCACGTCATCTAAATCAATCAAGGCAGATTTTAGGTTTTCAATTAGCCAGTTTCTTTCCCTTTTAACACTGAAAAGTTCACTTTCCAATTCGGCAATGTTTTTGTCCTGCTCAGCCCTCAACTTATTCGTCTCCCCTTCTTTGCGTATGAAGTTCCATTCTTTCTCCTGTGAGTCCTTCAGTAAGACTGAATATCTCCTTTCTTTTTCTCTTATGCTTTTTCTGTATTCTTCTTTAGACACTTGCATTTGCTTTCTAATGTTAGTAATTTTTCTCTGTACCCGTGCCTCGGTGGCTTTCCTCTTTAAAATTTCTTCCTCAAACCTTTTGAGATCTCGCTTCCTTTCATTTTCCAACTCAAGTTTCTGTTGTGCTGCAATCTCTTCTTGCTTTTTGAGCCTTTCCCCCATCACTTTGAGCTTCTCATCTCTTTCTTTTAATTCGTTGAGCCAAAAATCGGTGACGCCAATACCGCAATTCTCCACCAGGAATATTGCGCTTTTTACTTGCTCAGTCTCGCAGGCCTTCTTGTAGAGTTCCTGCTGGTAGAAGGCTAAATCCTTCTCAGTTCTCTTCAGCTTCATCTCCCAAAGTTTAGTGCTGGTTTTATACATTTTGGCCATCCTCTTCTTTTCTTTTTCGAAGATAAGTATGTGGTCTTTCAGAGTTTTCCGACCTTTTTTCTTCTTTCCTTTACTGGGCGCCATGGCAACTTTGAAAGAATTCCTCTTTTCCTGCTGTTCTTAAGAAAACGTTAAATGTACTATCAATCTAGCATACAGTAGTAGCACTGCGTAACTAGTGACAAATGTCTAATGCAATTATCTGTTGTCGTTAGGGACCTCTGAGGTCATACTGCAAACAAGTGAGTGTACGTTACATAGCAACTAAAGTTCTGCAATCTGTGAAGGAGCGTGTTGTTCTCTTTGTAAAATGCCTGTTAGTCTCATTAGTTCAATTCTTGCAAACATTTAGGAAGAAAAATGAAAAGGAAGAAATATAAGAAATTCAAAGTAAAACATTTACAATAAAAGCCTTCACTGCCACAGTCTCATAAAATCTATTTTTAATTTTAATTATTCCAATTTTATTTTTCCGACTGAATCTTTCCAATCTTACTGAGACACAAGCATGTATGTTAGGATCTGTTTAAAAAAAAGTATAATGTAACACAGATTCTGATGACTGTGATGATTACTAAATATGAAACTGAAAAAGTGGGGGAAAGTACTGCTACTGTTATAATAGTGCTAAACTATTTCTACTGATTCAACATAAAACTCCATGCAACATAAAACATAGAATTTTACAGCTTACTTGGCTTTCTTTACAAAAGCCAAATATGGTCCTTAAATGAATGCATATTTAGTCTTGCTTATATTTTTTGTATTTCATGTATATTTTTCTGCTGATGGAGCAGAGGTGTTGTTCTTTAAAAGTGATTTTCAAATAAATACTGTACTGTGTTTCTGTTTTACTAATAAATAAAATTATTTTATGACTTTGATTTTTAATACTGACGTACTAGTTTACCTACATTTTTGACAGCTTTGTGGAGGGTGTTTATTTTGTTCACTGTGTCAAGTCAGCAACCTTCCCCATTATTATTTTTTTTTGTTTTTACAGTTAAAATGAATGTTTTAATTGTAGAAAATGGGATTCATGTAGCTTTTAATTTTCTGCGAAACCGACCTTTTGGGTTTTCAGTCAATGTAAGACATGATATGAAAAGTAACAGAAATCTAAGCAGGAAATTACAGTCTGTGTGTAATAAATGTGCACTTTTAATTTAATTACTGAAATAAATAACACTTTTGGCTGTTTTTCTTTGTGCTCTTAGGAGCTGGAACAGAGTATATTAAAGGAATAACATATTTACACACATAAAACACTACATCGGTGGTTCTCAAACCATTAAAGAACCAGCTAAAAGATTAAAACATAAAACAAGATGATGAGATGCTATATTTTGATTCCCACGTCTAACAGAAATAGTTCTCAGGCTTTTAGATTTATCTCACGTGCTGCCGTTTCCATCTTAAATCTCAACACAACTCTCGCGACCAAATTCATTTTATTGTTTTCCTTTACAATTGTGTAAGTGATGGTGAAACAGAACAGTACAATTGAGGTTAATATGGAATCAAAGCATACAGCTATTTCATAAATTAAAATTTGAAGATATTTATTGCTAAGACTCATAAACAAGGCATGGAATTTCTTCTTTTGTTTTCTAAAAAGAAAGAATCACATCGTAAATACAATTATATCAGAGGTAACAACAAGAAACACATAAGGTGTGAAGGCAACAACGAAGGCAAAAATAAAAATAAAAAACAAATAGAACAGCATGACATGATTTGCTGCCTTACATTTCCTCATGTGCATAAGGATATCAAACACCACAAAGACAGAATTATTATTTGTCTCTTGTAAACTGCCTTTTCGCCAGCAGTGATCAAGAAAATCATAATAATGCTGCATAAGCATTTCATATGTGTGGCGGCACAGTCATTAGTGAAGAGTGTTTATAGAAGAGGCCTAAGTTAGAAACCCAGAGCATTCCAGTCTCCAGTGTGGGATGAGAAAATAAATACACGTCAATAACTTAACTGTTTTGGTGTCCAGTTAATCATACAGGACTGACTGTGCAGTAATGGAAGGATGTTTGTTCTTTTTTTTTTTTTGTGACAGCAGACCTATACAACTCCGGCATGTACTTCCTATAATCTTCCCGTACTTCTACATGTATTAACTGTAAAAAGCTTCACTGTAGTATTTTATGTTCTTTTTTAACAAATAAGAAAAGTAAAACAATGCATTGACAAATATTGTGCAAATCGATTAAAATAAAAAATAAGGCAAATATATATACAAAACTGTAGCCTAAATAAAAGAAACAATAAGAATCCAGGTAATATTTAAATACAATTAAACACTTCCAGAACAGAAATGTGAATTTGTAATGAAACCATTCACTTTCTAGAGTAAACATTTCTGTACAACATTTTGAAAAATCATAAACGGGACTGATAATATATTATGTGTAATTTATAGTCCTCCTAACTATAAATGTCTTACTGACATACACTACCTACTAACACTAAGAATTTAGAAAAATCTAACCGTTAAATTTGTCATACTTAATGTTATCCTACAGTAAGTCTTATTACGGTAATAATTTCATTTGTACAATGCGAGTATGGTAAGTTTGTCATTGAGCAGTGGTTAATCTGAACCATCATATTTGAGGTTTCACAAGGCTAAAACTCTAGCTGAGAATGATCGTGTACATAAACATTTCTTACTATACATATGCTAATGGCATAAAACTGTATATGCAGGTGCATTCACAACTATGAACACAACTCAACAGAGAGGCTCATCTGTCTTTCCATATCAGAAGCTTTGTTTACACCGAGCTGGTTTTCAGTGAAACTGTAACATTTTTGTGGCAATCCAGCTGCACGTTTACACAACTCTAGTGATCGGAGTCCCTGACATCAGCAGTTTTTTAAACCAGGTGTCAGAGGGGAACTTGTGCTACTTAGCCTTTTCAGCTTAAGGCAACTTTGGATATGAATTAAATATGTGTTACATGAGCACTCGGTTTATCGGAGATGGGTCACTGTTTTCTAAATGAGGTAGAAGGTAATGAGGTGTCAAAAGCGCGTGTGTGTTTTGTCAACGTGCTAAAATCACAGCGCTACATTGTGGCCTGGCATGACAACTACAGCTGATTCAAGATTTCTTTGCGGTCTCGTCTAAGCATGGAACTTTTCCTCAACATTGCTCTCATGGAAATACAGTCTTACAACAGGAAAAATATTTTGTTTGCACTTTAAATCCCACATTTTTAATCCCAAATAGTTGAATTGTACAATGGTGACAAGTTTTGATGCTTATGAGCAAAGCAAATCCTTTCCTACAACATTGATTTTCTATCCCGTGTGGGTCTTCATGTGCTTTTTGACATTAGATCTAAATCGAAACCTTTTACCACAAACATCACAGCCAAATGGCTTCTCTCCAGTGTGAATCCTCATGTGTTTCCGAAGGGTTGAGCTGTCATTGAACATGGTACCGCAAAAATCACAACCAAATGGTTTTTCTCCCGTGTGGATTCTGTTGTGTGAGCAAAGCCTCTCCTTTCGGTTGAATGCTTTCCCACACACTTCGCAGATGAATGGTTTCTCCCCCGTGTGGATTCGTTTATGTGTAGCAAGGTGCGCCTTTTGTTTGAACATTTTACCACAGACGTCACACTCGAGGGATTTTTCCAGCGTGTGGATTCCCATGTGCCTTTTGAGAACTACCTTTTGGTGGAATGTTTTACCACAGACCAAACAGCTGAATGGTTTGTCCACAGCGTGAATCCCCACGTGTCTGTTCAAGGTCGACTTGCTGATGAACGATTTCCCACAAATATCACAGTTGAATGACTTCTCTACAGTGTGGATTCTCTTGTGTTTATGGAGATTGGACTTTTCCGTGAATGTTTTACCACACACATCACAGCTGAATGTTTTCTCTCTTGTGTGGACCAACATATGGCCATTGAGGATAGACTTATATATAAATGCTTTACCACAAACATCACAGATGAATGGTTTCTCTCCTGTATGAATTCTCTTGTGTTTATAAAGATTGGACTTTTGGATGAATGTTTTACCACAAACATCACAACCAAACGCTTTTGCTCCACTATGGATGCTCATATGTTTGTTAAGGGTTGACTTATCAATGTATGCTTTACCGCAGATATCGCAGCTAAAAGCTTTCTCTCCTGTGTGGGTTCGCTTGTGTCTATAGAGATATGACCTTTGGTGGAACGTTTTGCCACAAACATCGCAACAAAACGCTTTCTCCGAATCAATCGTCTCCAAATCTAAATTTGGCTTTACAATAAAACCTTTCTCAGCAACATTGAAGCTGAAATCACTTTTTTCTAAATGGCCTTTCATGTGTTTCTGAAAAGACTCCTGATAGAGGAACTGTTTACGACAGATAGAACAGCTAAAAAATTTTCGGGGTGTGCTAAATTCTACTTCGTTATTTTCCTCCAATTCTCGTACAGTTTCTTTCTGCCAGTCATCGTAACTGGCATCAAAATCACTACCGCCGCTACATGGGTGATGCTCTTCCTCATTTACGTCGTTGAGAGGTTCTGGGTTCCTATGGGTTGTAGAGAAGCTCCATTCATCAGGGACTTCTTCTTTAACCACTAGCACCTTCTGGACATCTGTAGAAAAGTGTGAAACACACATTTATATCAAGAAGTAGCCTTTCTTACAGATTTTTTTTGTAACATTCTTTGAATTCAGAGGTTTATATACATTCTGTCAGTATCAGTGACAATTGTCTATTAAACTATGTGATTTGGGTAAAACCTTGTGGTTCTTTCCACAAAGCTCTGATAGTTTAACTGACACATTTTGGTTAATTGGAGGCACACCTATTGATGAGGAGATATTGGTTTATGAAAAAAAAGAAAAGAATTGTAGCAAAATAAAAGTTACACACATTACTATAGCATATGTTCTTGCACAGAAAGTATGGAAACATGAACCAAAAATGAAAAAAAACAACAACAAAAAAACAATACCACCAGTCCAGTACCAAATCAGTGCTACAAAGTTATTAACACGTATTAACACAACAGTTGAAACAGTACAAAAATCCACACACCAGCTGTCAAAGGACTGGCTGAAACTTCCTCCTTCTCCTCCTTTAGGTAAAGTTCTGGACCCTGATTTATTCTGTAGTCCGACTCATTAGACGCTTCTTCTTTGATTACTTGCAGGTCATCTGCAGAAAACATTAAAACACACACAACTATAAGATTTTCCATGTGACTTCATATTGCGCTTGTTTTGGCACTAAAGTTGCAAAACATGCTTAGTTTCCATTTGGGATCAATAAAGTATTTTTAAATTTGAATGTGAATGAAATTACTCATAAATTGCACACAACAGCGTGGTATAAATGAAGCATAAGCATTTTGTATCATTATTTTTGTGTACTATTTTATTAAGTTACTAGAGTTACTACAGAGTGATGGGACGCACAGATAAGAAAGAGTGGAAAGAAGAAAATAGACATGGGTTAAAATATTATTGCCATCGCAATATTTACCAACATCATTCCAATCCCAAAATGTTCTAGTATGGAGCAGACCTACATGGGCCCTGCAGAGGATAGTGAGAGGAGCTCAATCTTAACTCACCAATTTGTTTAAGATAAAAAGATTACATCAAACATGCTACTCTCTAAAAATGGTTTCAAATAATGTGTTTTTTTTTATTTTTACATCTGTTTAAGAAAGGCGAGTTTAAGTTTTAGCATGAGCCATGCAGATGATATCTATGTGTAACACACCTAGGAGATCTGATTGGTCAGGAGAGTAGATAACATTACAACACCTAGATAATGCTAAATTCCTCATATAATCACAGACCCTTTGTTCTGATCACAGTTGAAACAGCCTTCCAATAGTGCAGCAGTTAAAAAAAACAATAAAATTTTTCTCCAAATTAAAAATCCATAATTGTTAAACGGATTACCAGTGGGCAGTGGACTGCTCAAGAGCTCCCCCTTTGTGTCATCCTCTAGACTGTGATAGTTCAGACCACAGGACCACTCGTCTGGGTCTTCTGTTTTAACTACAAACAGCTGGTCGATATCTGCAGGGAAGATTCAAATAACATTAATGTCTTGCACAACTCTGATTCCACAAGTCACATGGGCAACATTACTTTAGTCAGACAATCCTTGATACTGGTGAATTCAATGAAAAACTGGTTACCAAGCCTCAATAACAAACATTAGTACCCCAAATCAACACATTTGTAATACTGCATTCACATAAAGAAATGTGCAGCATAAAAAAGTGTTATGTTTAAATGACAAACTTATTAGTAGATTACCAGTGGCGAGTGAACTGCTCTGCAATTCCTCTTCCTCCTCGTTCTTCATGGTAAGTTCTGGGTCTCGATGGTCCATAACAGATCTTCTTTCATCAAGGCCTTATTTTTTAGTTAAAACCAACCAATGGATGTCTACAGGAAAATAAAGAGATTTACTTTTTAAAAAAATGAAATGCACAATAGTATGGATACTAGTGGTGATGTTTTCAACCCAGTAAATGGCTTATTATTATTAGGAAAACATGCAATTGTGTTGCTCCTGTTGCGTATTGAAATGATGATAGTGGTTGCAATTGAGCCACATCTTCCTCACTGATCTCTCTGAGCTTTGGCATCTCGACCACTAACTTATTTTGTGTTAGAGCAGTCAACATATGAGTGTAAATTTGTTCATATGCAAAGCCTTAAATTATCAGAAATCTTTAGGAAGCTGTAAAAGTTGCTAAATGCATATTTCCTAACGTAAGAACAACATAGAAAAAAAACAACCTTTTTCTATGTTGCTCTTTGTAGAACAAACAAACTTGGAACATACAGTTCAATTTGACATTTGTTTCCATGTGTTGTAATGCATGTTAGACTAGATACAATGCACCAGTTTATGCGCCATTTGCACTTGTTGACATTTAAGGATTTTTTATTTTCTAATAGACCTAGCTTAACAGATATGACACGTTCTGCTTTGCGCGTATTAATAATGTCAAAAATACTTTAGTGAATCTTCCTTTTCTATGAGGCATCAGCACCGTGACCTGCGCTCATGACAGCCTTGAATTGTAATCATCTGTTTACATGTCATTAGCTGATCTTGCGACCAGTAGATCTAGAACACTGCTGCTCTAGAACGGAGGGCAAATTTTGTGCTGCTCCTTCATTTTTTAGGTGCATCGTGTCGTTTATTTGGTCGTGTGGTGCTACCAGGGAGTTCTAATCGTTGTAGAAAAACGCAACTGCACTTACCTTTATCACCTGTGTTGATGTCTTTGTTGTATGCTGTTGTTATTTAGGACTCTGCTGAAGTCACGGTATCACCGAAACCACAGTCGTACTTGTGAAAACAAGCGTCCTTCTCTGAGAATTTCTATATAATGGAGGTGGTCAAACGAGTTTGTAAAAAGATAGAAATAGAAATAACTCTACACTATTTACTTAGCCCAGTATTTGTTTTCTTTTCTCTCAGCGCTATTACGCTTAATGAAAGGGCGCCGCCATGAAAAAAAATTCCATCGTGTGTGATGTCTCGCGATATGTTGGGGATCATATGTCAACAGGGCCGCCATTTTATGAGTGGCATTCATCTTACACCCAAGATATGCAGTACAGTTCTGTTCAATAATTTGAGTACTTTTGACCAAATAAGTTTTTGACACTTGCTAACCAATTACTGCACTTTTTCAAAGAAGAATCTGTAATAGGTAATCAAATGTAGTGTTAAAACGCACCTGATGTAACCAACTAGCTGTTCTGGGAGCGTCCTGGAGAGCCTTGTTTAACCAGTTAAAGTGTTATAATTGTACGATTATGAATTAGTAATTTGTTACATTACCAAATCCTAATAAAAACACAAACCTTTATTATTTAGGGCCAAATCAAGCATGATTTAAAAATATATGTATAGTTTACCCTTTTTGCACATATATTTACCAAGTTAACTAGTTCTGTATAGATGCCTTTCCCATTATAACACATTATATAATTTAATGTGATTTAAAAATATATGTATAGTTACCCTTTTTGCACATATATTTACCAAGTTAACTAGTTCTGTATAGATGCCTTTCCCATTATAACACATTACAGAAATATGCCTAACATTGAAATTTTCTCCTAACTGAGCCCTTTTATCTCCTTATGATCTTCCTGTTGGAAAGCAGTTTGACAGGCTCAGCCATTTAAAAGACATCTACTGGGTCCTTGTGAGCATAACAGACCTTGGTAGATACATTCCTATCAATTCAGTTTAGCTTAATGGATGCTTCGGTAGTATAAAAGGGCTGAAAAAGGGCTCTGCCAAATTGCTGACCAGAAAATTGCATGGGTAAAGAACTGAGATGCAGGAAGCCACAGAGTCAAACATTACTTCTCCAAAGCTGTTATAAGCCATGTGACAGTCCTAGTTCACATTAACACACACACACACACTTGCATGCCTGTGTGAGAGTGTACATCCCACTTCCAGCACCTTTTTTTGAGCCAGATGCCCTCGCAGCAATGCAATACATGTGCTGGTAGCTCATTTCCCTATATGTTTGTAACATAAAATATTATTTGTAAAATAAAATGATGTAGCACAAATACTATTTGTGCTAAGAATTTAAGAATTTGGTATTCCAATGTGGTAAAGGTCTAACACATGCATCAAATAAATGGGGATGGGAATGGATAAAACCAACAGGTAACATCAAGCTGCTAGAATAGTGTTTCGATTAAAAACGTTGTAAACTATGCTTAAATTCTAGGACTGTAAATGAACACATTTAAATTAACTCTGGCATTTCTGGTAATATTGGTAAAAACTTGAGTTGTCAGAAGTTTAATAAGTATAAAAAATATGTCTGTAAAAGTAGCAAAGAATGTTATTTGAACCTGATTTAGAGATCACACACAACAAAACTAATCTGAAATTTGCTTATAAAATACTAATTTTCCTCCTTTTGACTAAATTTTAAAATAGATGGATACCCAATTGGATATCCCTTTGCCTTAAAAACTGTTTCAATTTCCATGGCAACAAAGTGTCAGAAACATGTCTTCCAATAAAAAACTTTATTTCTCTTCTATGAACAACAAAACAGATAAATATCAGCAACAAACATGAACTATGCAGAACATTTTCTGAGAACTTTGAACGATAGAGTGCACACACGCGGCTCAGTTGTTCTTGTCTGATTGCTGTTCACGATGTAACTGGCTTTGATTTCAAGCCTTTATCAGTCTTAATGGAAATATGTCGTTATCCGCTTCGTGCAAAGCCGAGTACCGTCCTACGAAAAACTTGGCTTCTAGTTTCGCACAGGGATTGATGGACCTTGAAGGGAGCCAGAAAATAGCAAAGAGTTTAAAATCCTACTAAGTGATCAAGAGTTGTCAAATGCAAGTTTTAAGGCTGACGCGTAAAAGAAACCAGACTGATTCTTACTTAAGCCACAACATTACGCAATATGCACATGCTTTTAAGACGCCAATGAATGAGCTAGCATTAGGGGATGACATTTTTACAACAAACAAGCAATTTGTAACTACTTATAACAAGTGATACAAAGTGAAACATTGTCAAGCACAGATTGGTGAATTGTTCATCACTTGTTGCCATCCAGGAACTATTGTATTACTCATTTACTCATCAGATGCAAAATTTATAAACTTGCTATTTAGTTTATAGCAGGGATTGCCAGTCAAACAGGCAGGCTACGTGGATGGAAGAAGACTAATTGTCCTGCTAAAACAAGTATGGTCTAACTGTTAATAGAATTTGCTCAGATCTGTGCCTATAATGACATGCTTGATATTCACTGACATTACCTTTTAAATTATATGAATTTTCTTTATTTATGTCTTCCTTTTTAACATACTTGTTGAAATTTTACAAAAAGTTCTAAAAGCAAATGACTTGACATATGATAACAAGTACACAAACTTTTTAATCTTTTTACCTGATATGAGCTTCAACTGCCCTGATCGTGGACAGTGTTTTCACCAGCTGCAACGACACAACACGATTAAAAACGCGTGTTCTGTTCCAGAATTGAAAACAGTGAATTGGAATGAATTGAAAACGGCTTACAATCAGGATACCACTTCCAACTTGGGTTTTACTTTTCCATTTGTACCTGATGAACCACAAAACATAACAGAATAGAAAGCTGCAGCAGTGGCAAGATGCTGTTAGGACAATAAAAAGAAACCAAAGAAAATACAGGGATAAACCATTTTGAGCTAAAATATCTGAAAAGTGTGGTGTGCATTTGTTCTGATCCCCCTGCGTCTATAATTTTTTCCCCCCCAATTTCTCTTTGCGAAATAACTGAAGTTCCTTCAGATTAGATCAATTTTGAAGTCAAACCACATATTCACATCTGGATTTAGGGGTGGACTTTGACTGGGCCTTCTAGCAAAGAAGACTTATATAAAAAATCAGAAGTGTTCAAAGTTATTTTTATTTCATATAATATAGAGTTACAAATATCCAGTGACTTTATTTCAAAAGCAGACTTACTTGCACCCAAAGGGTGTGATCAAAGTCTTCCAGCTTAAAAGACAAATATCCCAGATTTCTGACCAATTGTATGGAAACTTCTGAATTTAAAGAAAGTTACAAAAGAAAACTCTAAAAATTTTCTCGATACATTTTCTGACATTTGTCAAATAGGAATGAATTGGCTAATTCCAACTAATCTCAAACAGGAGAAGTTTGGCCTAATTTAACTTCAGACAGTGAAGAAAAAATGTATGCATGTAAATATCTGATTTCAACTGTACATAGCGTTTATTTCAGTCGAAGCCTGTTTTTCTGAAAGCATGGTACATGTGTTCTCTGGTTCTATGGAAAACTTATGTTGAGTTAATAACTAAAACACAGTCTTCAGCTTTTTTTAGACTTCTTTTCATTTTGTAGTTACCCATAAACAGAAATGTTAATTTATCCATGTAAAAAGCATGACCACATTGGGGAGCTAACAGCTTACTCATGGGGAAAAACAATTAGAACTTTAGTGATTGTGTGCAAGAAAGAAGGGAACATTTTTTCCTCCGGCTCGTGTGGGATTTACATTGCTGTGTTCCCGGGGAGAATGTTCACTCTGGCTGCCAGGTTTTTTTCCATTACAGATCTGATAAAGAAAAGAGGCAGAGAAAAACAGTTGGCTGATATAAAGAGAGGTAAAAAGAAAGTATAAAAATCATATGTACCTCAATTTTAAAGATATAATCCAGCAGATTTTTTTTTTCTTTACAACCAAATTTAAACTGATAAAGACACAGCTGTTCTGTTTGACTCAGTCTGAGTTTATGTACTCAGTTCTTTGTCATAAGTCTTTTGGCAGAAATAACTGCATCAAGGCAGCATGACAATGAGATAATCAGTTTGTTGCCCTGCTGTGGAGTTGCTGTAATAGTGAACTTCAGCTCAAACGTTATTCCCATCTCCACACTGTTTGGATTCTTTAAGGCATTGGGTAACACTTTGTTTGATGGGTTGTGAATAAGACTGTCATGACACCGTCATAAACATGACATAACACCTGTTATGAACATGAGTAAGTCTTTATGAATATTTATGACTGTTGTCATAAAGTGTCATTCGGTAAATCGTCACACTTTTAATACAAAGTTGACATTATTCACAATGTCTTTGTTATGACAACTTGACATTAACCGAGAAATCATGATTAAACTGATTAAACTTTATCTTTAATAACATAAAGCTACATATTTTTTAAAGTTTAATCAGTAATACTTTTATAACAAATTTATGTCAGATCATGATTTCTTGGTTAATGACAAGTTGTCTTAACAGACATTTTGAATAATGTCAACTTTGTACTAAAAGTGTCATAGTTTACCGAATGACACTTTATGACAACAGTCATAAATATTCATGAAGACTTACTCATGTTCATGACAGGTGTTATGTGATGTTTATGACGGTGTCATGACAGTCTTATTCACAAACCGTCAAATAAAGTGTTACCAGGAGTTGAGATCTGGTGAGTTTGCTGGAACATCAAGCTCATTGATACTAAAGTCCATAAAACAGGAACTGGTACTTTTGGCAGTGAAAGCTGGCGCAAAATTCAATTGGTTAATTAAACCGGCACCTAACTAAACCTCCTAGTTTTCCGGTAGGAAATTGGCTGAAAAACACAATGGATCAACACAAAAGGCATGACCTTTGAATCAAAACTGACTGGAAGCGATACAGTAAATGTCAGCAGAGTTGATATTTATGTGCCTCTTGACACATTTTCCTTCAACTCAACATTCAGCTAATTTGCTTGAATATAGCAATAAGAAATCAACCAGCTTGTTTGGTAATGACCTTTTTGTGGCATCTGTGAAGTGAATGGTCTGCCAAATGATTTAGTTGGTCATAATCTAACATTTCTGTATTAACCATTTGATTTTGTGTTTTTTTTTTTTTTGGTAAAAATCTGAGAAAATGAATCAATAAAGTCTAATAGTGTAGACTTTATTGATTCATTAAAGTCATAATGAATGACTTTAGTGAAAGCCATTCATTATGACTTTCATAATGAAAAGTCATTATGTTCAGTTTTTGTGACTGAACAGTTTTTCAGTTTTTGTGAAAAAAGCAGAAAAACTTCAGTTTTTGTGACTTTATTACATTGAGAGAAACAACTGTGTGGCTATAATTTCTCTAAAAACAACAAGGGAATAAATACAACTCTTGAGTTAGTGGTTCAACATTGTTTTTTACAAAGTTGGACTGAGATGATTAACTTTGTATTGGTTACATCACTTTGACTAAATTACAGATTTAATCAGAAAAAAATCTTCTAAAACCCACTGACATGAAACAAATATTTTCACAATTTTTCAGAAATACTTAAATCTCCAAAAACTATTGCAATAAAGTCTGACACAATGTTATTCTACTGTAAATCTCTCCCAACGATAAAAAAAACAACAAAAAACGTAAAATTTGCTGTACCTGCCAATATCCTGCGCTGTCTGCTCATTGGGACAGCTGATCAGAAGGACAGAATCATATGTCGAACCATGGTTTCCTGTGAAAGTTGCGTGAAGAACATTCACGATGGACCTCACATCAGGATACACGGAAATGGACAGGATCATCCACTAGAGAGGGTGAGATGTGCATAAGAAGAACGTTTCATACGGAGCACCCTAGGGGGACATGGAGGATTTTTGTTTCTTTTGCGTTACTGATCATTTCATACGGCATAATTGAATACTGTAAGCCTTTCTTACAGTGGCCACCGTACTTTCTGCTATTATGTGAGGTTTTCGTAAGGTTTTTCCATGTATGTTAATATGGCGTTGTGAAATATCTGAAGTTTTATATCTTTTTCTAGATAGAAATAGATAGACAGAAATGCACCACAAACCTAAGGCATAAACAGAAACTTTCTATAAGTAGGAAAGAATGAAAAAATACATCCAAAAATATTTTGACTACTTCTAAGTTATTATCATGTGGTAATGAGTCATCTGACAGTTTGGATTCTGACTCTTTTGTGTTGATAGTCTGAATGGCTATTAAAGGGCCGTTTTCATGTGCAGTTCCATCTCAGCCTCACCCCCCCAAAAAAACATAAACATGCAGAGGATAAATCGATTTTCAATCAATTTGTTTTGCACCAAATAAACACGTTTTCACTGAGGCTCTTTAAATGTGTATATATTTGAAATGTTAAATTGACATTCGTGACAGTATACAAAATAGACCAGAAAATATTACAGTAAGCATATTGCTTGGGAACGCAAAGGTTTTGTATGGTTTTGTGAGGCAACACAAAAGAAAAAAAAAATCCCCATGTCCTCTAAGGGGCTCCGTAGTTTCAGCCGTTTGTGTTTCACCTTCTTTCTTGTTGTACTCAAACACACAAAAGCATTTATGAGAACTAGTAACATCAAATAAAGGTTTCATAAATCGCAGAGCATTGTATTTTTTGAGGTATACACCAATTCTACTGCTGTGCAGATGCAAAAAAACGTGATGAAATCACCGTTCATTAAACTTTTACAAATCAAATAAAGGTTTCAGAAATCACAGACTGGGATTTAAATATTTTGCTATCAACGTAGAAGACTCTAGTCAAGTTTTGAAGAATTTAGGTGCATTTTTAAGCCAGAGCAGATTAAAGTCGTGAAAATTTAGGTGGAGTAGCCCTTTCAAATCGGGAGCTGAACCAGTTTCAGCTTCCTACATAACTGTAGAAGTTACAGACTAAGTCGGAGCTTGAGAATAACTTCTCTCTCTCTGCACACCTATCAGTCCTCTTACCAAAGTTGCCTCCATCACCATCAAGCGGGCTGTGCGGTTCAGAAAAGCCCGTCTGTGCCAACGCTGTAGCCGAGGCACTCTGTGCCACCACCAAAGCACCAACTCCATCGTAACTGCAGCAAAAGTCTTCCGACACAGCGCTGAATGACAGGTAGTTACCATAGTGAAGGTGTTCTGTCGGTTTGTTTGTTCGTTTTCCGTGGTGACCCCGGTAGTGTGCCGAACCGTCAGAACAACGACTAAAGCGTTAATAAATATCCCACATATTGGTTGGCGGCACACTTCCTGTAACAGTAGTGCAGGCCAACAATATTGCAGATTGCCTATAAAACGAGTGATAGCCTTGATTATAATGGCTTTGGTGTGTTTATGACTAATAGTTCTCTGCCTGCAGACTTGTTTGTGATGGCTATAAAATGTCGTTCATTCTATAATTTCTGCGTGAAGTACAAAGGTTTTACAAGAGCTGCATATCATGAAATAAATAAATAAATAAATAATAATAATAATAATAACATGTATTGTATCCAGACCAGAACTGAATATTATGTTGTATAATCATACAAGTAATTATATTAAACAATAGTATAATATTCTAGCAATTACATACTACTAGTAATTATATACTACTAGAAAAACTCAGCTAGCCTGTAGGCACCTACAGTTTATCATACTGCAAAAAGAATCACAGGAAACCCATTATTTAGCTACAAAAGTATAAGAAACATATTTAAAGTAAATGCTCCATTATTGTTTTAATACAGAAAAAAAGGGTTTTAATGTAATATTTTTATAGTATAAAAATCACATTCTGTAGCTCCAGTACAAAATTGTAAACCTACCAAAGCATTAAAGAAACCCCAAAATGTACTGTATTATATCACAGTGTTGTAGTATCAGCCTTCTTTCTTTCAATATTTCTTTTACAGTATTTTACTTTGCTGTACTAGTTGACTATAACTGAATGCAGAGCAAAATCTGTCAGCTGTTAGACCAACACAATGCTACAATGTAGAATAACCTTGTCTGTACCCAAGAGTTTAGAGACTGCCAGACAATGACTCACCACTCTGGTTACCTGCCTGATGAGGAATACGGGAGAAGCGCAAGCAATTTCCCAGAACTAGAACCGGTAAATATCACAGATATCTGAGATAGAGTGTCTGTAGCAACCTCTGCTGAAAAAAAAAAAAAAAAGCTGTCTGCTCTCAATGCATGTCTGGGGGAAAAAAGTACCTCGCTACTAATAGATGGCACCCACTTGCAGTGGTTGACCCAGGGCCACTGTCCCTTTCTTGTCCCCCAAGAAAGGGACAATTTCTCTCGACAACTAAACACTTACTTACATCTACGCAGCAGAAACATTTCTGCCAATTGTCCTAGAGGCCGAAGTTAATAGATACATGCCGATGTTGGCAGAGACAGTAAAACCAGACATACGTATATACCTGTACAAACTTAGAAGTACTTAAGCCAAATAATTCTCTATTCACACATTCTGCACTGCTTGAAACTTACAAATCCAACAGGATACTTACAACTTTCATCCAAACTCCACGCGAAGTTGGAAGGCAACTGTAAATGCCTTCAACATGTATTAGCACCTCAAGCTATCATCAGTCACCCTATTTGTTCATGCATTCATCCATCTATCCAAGAATAGGTTACTGGGTTAACAGGCACAAGAGGAGAACTAGACATCCTGTAACCCAGTGACACTCCATCTCATTTTGGGGAGTTCTAAGGCATTTCCAGGACCGAATGGGTGTGTATATATTCATTTAGGTAAATTCTGGGTCTGAAAGACAAAAGCTTTAACTTTGGTCTCGTCATAGCAGATCACCTTCAATTGCATGTAGTACTTACCAAACACTGAAACTTCTGCATGCAAAATCTAAAGTAAACAATCAGGGGTTGAACAAACAAAGCGTTTGTATTTTATTCTTTTAAGTACTGACTTTATTGCTACAATATGACAAAACAGACTGATAATGGTGGAAGACAATTTCAGATCTACAAAGGTTTGCATGATCAAAACGTCGTGCACAAGTTGTCCACATGGGGGAGCTGTGGCCTCATGGATCAATCTTTAACCCCATCTGTTCAATCCACGGAGTGTTCATAAAACATGTGTAAAACTCCTATAAACTGAAATGATGCAACTGCTCTAACACCGTCTGTAAGCAGACAGTGGGAGGCGCCACTGAAATCCCAGCCTGAGAATGAACCAATTTATTTCCCCGGCTTTCGCAGGCTTTATTTGAGAGCCCATCAGTGAGCTCTCCCCCCCCAAAAAAGAGCCACTTAAGCCACTGCTCCCCAACATGAAAGAAGGCAACCAAAATAGAGTGATAGGAAGAAAGCCGAGAGGAGAGGCGTTTGATCTGCTTGTTCTGGGACATCACACTGAGGAGTTGGCTCTCCCTGAGGAGTACTGAGGCCTGTTTGTCCCTCAGAAGTCTAAAGTGAAAAATAAGATTATTTTTATTTATGTCCATGCTTCTTGTCAGCTTCCGTATAATGAGGCCACAAGGTCTATTAGCGCAGGAGGAGAAAATGAGAACTGAGACGAGACACGGAGGACTCTCATAAGTTTTACCTCGTCTAATTGCCATTAAACCGTGATCGCCTCTTGGCGGGATCAATAAACTTGTTTTTTATTTTCCGCGAAGTAAAAAAAATTCCAGCGGGGGAGGATTTAGAGGAATAGAGGGGACCAGGCAAAAACCTTCAGTGAGGTGAGCAAACTCCTGAAAGAGAAAAGGAAAAGAAAGAGAGAAAATGGGAGTTCAGAAGGACTACTGTCTCTGTTGTCTTCTGCATTGTGTTGTAGTGTCGTTGAATGTAAGGTAGACAAAAGGTAAAGTAATAAACTGGACAGAAGAAAAGGTCAGACAATTCCTTTCACTGGGACTTTCAAGGCTGTGATTACCAAGACGGATTCTCCCAAAGAGGTTAATTAAAAACGTCACGGGGGCTGAGGAGGGAAGTGTCTACATCACTGCAGAGACCCACGGTGACCCCTCCATCCTCTCGGACAGACACATCCATCCGTCATGACCGATTCCTTCGGCTGTCGAGCATCTGCTGCGAGCCACCACAGAGATCCCAGGGTGGCTAAAAGACACAGAAGTGTATGTAGCTCGGCCACAATTCTGACAGGCAGCTGGGAAAAGACAGAGAAGAAGAAGAAGATAAAAACAGCACTGAGACATCTTTGGCTAAATTTGCTCAGATAACAAAACCTCTCCCCTCTTAACGATACGACGGCCACCGTAATGTCATCATCTCCCTTTTCTTCTTTTTCTTTTTTTTGCTTAATAGTTGTGTTTTTTTTTGCCTCCTTAGCAAACAAAGATGTTTTTTTTGTTTGTTTTTCCCAGACACAAAACTGTCAGATTGCTTTCTCCTCAGATGACTGCAAAAGCAGATGGTTTCTTTGTTTGGAGCCATAAGTGCAAGATCCAATCTGGCAATTAAATAAGTACGCTACAAAGCAATTCAAACGCACTGATGACCTCTCAACTTTTATCGTATTTTATCACGTCACACTTTTATGTCATCTTTTCAGTTTTGAAGTGACAGAACAACAGCGCGTAATTGTGAAGCAGAAGGACAGTAGCACAGGTTTTCAAAGTATTCACAAATACAAATCAGGAAATGATCAAAGACAAAAACATAATAAACAGTGTCCAGAGTGTAATCCTCCGTTTCAGCCGGTCCCCATTTTGGCAACAGTGGTTGCACAGATAACACTCACTAACAGGATGCAAAACGACAGAGTCAGAAAGCATCTTTTAAAAACATATGCACAGCTCAAAAGAGACACCAGGGAATAATTACCACCAGCTGTTTAGTAGACTTGTAAAAACAACTAAAAAGTAACAATTTCGAGGCCAAACTTTGTGGTTAGAGCTGCATTAAGAATGTATTTCCTCTACAGACTCCTCTGGTGCTATCAGTTGTTGAAAACAGGAAGATTAATCCTGCAGACCATCTACTGTCTAAAATTAGAATCGCCTCAAGCAGGGATAGAAGTCAAAGGAACATTCTTTACGTCTACAAGTTCTCAAAGCAGCTGGTGCAAAGCGGTTTAACTGTGGCTTAAAAATGCACATGACCCTGAACACACCATGCACTCTTTGAAACAAGGTGGTGGGAGCATCATGATGTGGAGACAGACTGGTCGCTGTGACTGTGTTTGCGTAGTTCCTATCAGCATTTAAATATTCTTCTCATGTATTTTTCCGTCTTTTTTACGACACAAGTTGTTTTTAGATGTGTTTCACAACAAAATAAGAAATGACTTAAAAGTTAAGTGGAGCTTTTTAGTCATACTGAAATCTGGGGAATCCTGGAAGACGGCAGCAAACGATTTGAGATTGAAGAGGTTCATCTTCTAGCAGGGCGGTGGATCTAAACATACAGCAAGGTCAAAGGATTCAAGCTTGTTTAGGTTTTACAATATCCCAGTCAAAGTCCAAACCCAAATCCAATAAGAATATGTTGCAAGATTTGAAAAACAGGTGGATACAGATGCTCTACGTCCAATCTGATTGAGCTGGGGTTTGGAAAGAATTGAGAAAAAAAATATATGAAATTGAATCTCTACATGTGCAAAGCTGGGATAAACAATCTCCAAAAGACTTTATTCTGTGACCTCTAGAAGTTGTACTACAAAGGCTTGGCTTAGATACGACTAGATTTACTTTTTAGTTTTTCCACTTTACAATTGTGCTCCAGTTTTTCTCTCTCACAAGAAATTAAAGGCACACATATTGAAGTCTGCTGTTGTAATCTTTCAAAGGGATATCACTACTCTGTGAGGCTACATGCTTCGCACGAGCAAAAATAAGGAATGAGATAAGAGGAGAGAAGTTGAGGATTTTGATTGAGTTTGAGAGAGGACAAAGAGCCTTGAGGGCTCTTCCAGAAAAGGAGTTGAAACATTTCCATAAATATGTTCACCCGCAGCAGTGCGAGCCTGAAATCATCTCAGCCTTGATTGGGTGAGAGGAAGAAACCTATCCTCAGAGCAGGGTCCACCTCCGGTGCTTCCTCATTACGCTTTCCTCACCGAGGCGTCTGCAGCATAACCATTCCTGGTGCTGACACAGGTAGAATGAGCTCATTCCCTCTCAATTCACAAGCTGAGTGCACCGAAATTCAGCGAGGGAGAGGCATAATAAGTCCAGACTCCAAGTTAGAGTGCCTGGAGGCAATAACGTGGAGGGCGAACAGTGCAGACTTAATGGAAGCTGTGTGTGCATGTCTGAATAGGAGGTTAGATTTAAAGAAAAAAAAAAGAAGAAAAAGAAGGCATCCAAATCTTTTCCCTGAAAATGCACAAAGATTACTTCTATTGATTAAAAACAACAGCTGGAGTGACGGATGAGGTTTGCATTTAAAGCAAACACATGAACCATTTTGTCTGGAGAGGAATCCAAATGACTGAAAAAACAAAAAGAAAACTCCAGGTGAGTTCATGGCCAGAGTTACAATTATTAATGACATACTGTGGAGAGAATAATAATTAAAAAAAACATGTTCATACAAAAAAATTCTAGTTGTGCAATAAGAATTGTTTAATACAAGAAAAAAACTCAAGTAGTACAGACGCAAGGTTATTGAGAGATAAAAACAGGGTGAAAATCAATAGTCACTGACGTGCTGTCCATTGCACATCCCAGTTAGAATGCGTGCGTGTGGATGTGTGTGTTTATATAGTTTGAAAGCTGCAGTATGGAAATGCAAAAACACCATTAAAAAGGGCAGCTATAAGCATGCTGAGGGCAATCTTTTATGTAGAGCCCAGCCAACCAGCCAACCAACCAACTGCCTCTGCTCCTATTTATCCTATTTCTGAGTCACCCTCTAAAACCTGCAAACGCCTCATTTAATTTCTTTCCCAACCTCTTCAACCTCTGTGGTTTGAAAGCTCTGGGTTTATTCCAGTGTTTATCGCTTCTTATTGCAGTATTCTCTCTCTCTCCAGCTTGGTTTATTAGTCAGACTCCCACTCTGCTTATAGTTTCTAATTGTTGTGAGCAATTAGCGGCGACTGTTTCTACTGTCTGTGATCCAGAGGAGGGCGAGGTCCTTTTTATTATTTATTCTTTGATCTGTAATAGAGGGCTGCACAGTGGCGCAGTTGGTAGCACTGTTGCCTTGCAGCAAGAAGGTCCTGGGTTCGATTCCCGGCCGGGGTCTTTCTGCATGGAGTTTGCATGTTCTCCCTGTGCATGCGTGGGTTCTCTCCGGGTACTCCGGCTTCCTCCCACAGTCCAAAAACATGACTGTCAGGTCAATTGGTTTCTCTAAATTCTCCCTAGGTGTGAGTGTGTGTGTGAATGGTTGTTTGTCCTGTATGTCTCTGTGTTGCCCTGCGACAGACTGGCGACCTGTCCAGGGTGTACCCCGCCTCTCGCCCGGAATGTAGCTGGAGATGGGCACCAGCAACCCTCCCGACCCCATTAGGGACAAGGGTGAACGGAAAATGGATGGATGGATGGATGGATCTGTAATAGAAGCAGAACAGGTAAGGTCAGGAACGAAGCAAAACAGAAGGACGGAATATGAATATGGCACACTGAAGAGGGACGGACGGAGGAAAGAGCACTTTTGTGTGGAATGAATAGGTTGGCTGGTGGAACATGGTGATAAGGAATTGTCCAGCGTGAGGGTGTGCTGCCGTAGATTGCTCATGTCTGTTATCGATGCTGAGCGACCCACTGCTCAACACTGCAAGCACAGTTGGGCTGACTCATTAGGAGGCGGTCTGAAAGAGAATCTCAGGCAACAACCGAAGCATTGTATCGATTCAGCAGCTGCCGCTGTCTTTTCTTTTTTTTTAGTCATTCGATAAGCAAAAGCCATAAAAAAATGATGTCAGTTTCTAATCAAAGCCTGTCCTTTCTGCTCTGCCTCGGCAGAAGTGCGGCCAAGATGACTTGATCGAATTGTTCGGGGAGAAGTTTAGATTATGGTTGTCGCATGCTTCCCGGCCGCAGCTCTTACACGCACAGACAGCACTGCACTCACACACCGATCATCCTAACAGCTTAGTCAACAAACTGTAGTACAGGTACCACTGGTGGAAGTGTTGGTGTTAATTATGTGCAATGTACAGCTAACTGCTAAGGAGTCTTTGAAAAATCTACCAACAAACATCGATGTTTGTATATATATATTGAAATTTCACGAATGAGACAGAAAATATCCCATTTCAGCTTCTCTTTCACTGTTGAAGATGATACTACCAGCATTTTCTATAGCAGGAGTGTTGCATTCAAGGTGCCAGTTTTCTACTGGAAGTTCAGTTTCACTCTCATTTGTCCAGACCATCTTATTTGACATGCATGCCTTGTCATCCACAAGGTTTGGAGAGAACTGCAGAGTTTTAGCTCCCCCCCGTCCCCCCCCCCTTTTTTTTTTTTTTACAATTCAATTCAACATTTGTGGAGTGTATGACTAATAGTTATCTTGTCAATGGATACTTCTGGGTGAGTCCCTGTTTAAATCATTACCGCCTGAATTCATTTACAATTTTATTAAAGAATATGACCTTCAGCATGCACTGAGATGTTCAGTTGACTGTGAAGCGGCCAGGCTGAGAGTCAGCTCCTCAGCTCTCGATAAAGATGAAGTACTCCATCACAGTGGCGTAACCAATGGGGGGAATTAGGGGGTGTCCACTGGAAAAATTCTGACCAACCCACTGTCCTCCCTCCCCCAAAGAGAATTATGTTCAGTTCATATAGAGTCATCTTCTGCAATCAAGACATCCGCTGAATTTTTAGGCCCTAAAAGATATGACACTGTGCAAAACAATGGCTAGCGTCCATTAATTTGGCTTTGTGCATGACTCTATCTGCAAAGTAGAATCATTAGCAGGTAAACCTAAAATTTTTGTGCAAAAAGAAAAGCAATTTTAAGTTCAGCACAACTTCATCTGTCAGACCAAGATACAAGAGGGAAGATGCTGATGTAGATAATTGCAATAAAAATATTTAGCTGTGCAGCTAGGCGGAGGATGAGATGAGGAGAAACTGGTTCCCCGAAAGTGCTCATTAACAATGGGAAGGTGTGTGAAAATGCTACAAATTAGCCGCAAGTCCCTGGTGGCATTAAGTGCGTTGCAGGTTGCATGAGTAAATGTTTTGATTCTGCCTATTTATCTGCTCATGTTTATTAGCCTCAACAGTAGCGCCGTGGTTACAGTGAATATCTCTGGGCGGGTAGAGCTTTACAGCGTGTAACAATGGAAGCACGAGCGCCAGAGATCAAACAGTTTTATTTCTGTTGTAACGGGGAGAATGGAGCTCCTTGAGCGTGTCTTTTGGGACGGCTGCTCCAGATTCTGATTTCCACTTTCCCCCCTTTCTTTGCCTTCTCAGCACTTTGAAATATTTAGTGAAAATCCGCGACAAAACTCATACACATATTAAGATTTACAGTGGCAAAACTCCCTTCAGGCATCCCAGTCATCAACTGTGCTCCCAACATCTGGATGTGGGCAGTAGTTTTTTTTTTCCCCCACAGGACCTGAACACGTCTCCATTTTAGCATAGAGCTCCTCCTCAGGGAAAGGCTTCTCCACCGGCCCATCCCATCCCCGGCCCGCTCGTTCTGTTTTGTTGCCGGTCAGACCACGGAGGAATCGCCGTCAACCACATCATCTCTTTATTTCTTTGTCTTTCCATCTGTCTGACACCCTGCCGGGGCAAAACAACCGTAACCTTCTCCCTTCGGGGCGCAGAGCCTCACCGGCAGTTTACTATACAGACAACATTGAAGAATGTGAACTGAAACTGACACGCCTGTTTATTAACTTTCCAAAAAAAATAAAAGATTAAAAAAAAACAGGTCAAACATGATCTATTTACAGTTAAAAATGTGCATCTTCAGTGTAGATGTTGCACAGTGTGTGCTTAGAAACAGTGGGGGGGAGGGAGAGAAGGGTTGTAACTTCCTGTCTAAGGGGCCACACCACAGGGGGGCACCACTAGGCAAAAACAATAAATAAAAAAACAAGAATTTGCATTGAAATGGCACCCCTTGTTGCATGCACAGTGGAAACACAGCAAGCAATTTTTGCTCTAAATTGCAGCTGTGTAATAACAGTCAGGATTGTGTCTACTTTGAGGCTTCAGTTCTAAAGTCCTCATTCTGTTTGAACATCTTAAATTCACCATTTTAGATTTTCAGACTAGTAACTCATTTATGCCAGGCTTACTGGAATAAACATTAGAGCCAAATTAAGTGGAGAGTGTGAAAAGCACATTGTTGTATAGAGATTGGTCAAATCTGGATCATATGGACTCACACTTCTACTATTACAGTGATTGCAGATGCTTTAAAACTGTTTTGAAATATATTTATGCATTTATTTCAAATATATTTTCGAGATCAACACCTACAGTATTTAATTAGGCCATCTGTGTATTTATGTTTATCTATCTGGATTAATTAATATAAGATAAACTGGTTACAGTTAGTAATGTTTTTGATATAGTGCAATATATACATTTTTGGTTTTGTCCAGGTGGGTTTCTTCAGCAATGTATGTTTGCTTGTGGGTGAGATGGCAGACGGAGATGTTTGCCCAGGGTGCAATTCTTACAAGAACTGCCTCTGGCAAGAAGAGTGACAAGAATGTTAAAAGAAAACTTTGGAAGTCTAGTTTTAAAGTTTGCCAGAAGATGTGGAGCAAAGATGAGAGAATAAATTAAGTTCTTTGGCCTAATGCCGTGTGCAGGAAAACTAACGAGACATGGTGGCGGCAGCATGAAGCTGTGGGAACGCTGTTCTTCAAGAGGGACAGGGAAGCAGATAGGAGCTGGGGTAAGATATGGATACTTTTCAGTTCTGGAAAACAATAGACATTTTGTCCTGCAGGAGAAAAAACTAGTACACAAGCAGGCACTTGTCTACTATTATGAAAATAGTACTCAAGTCCCAACATTTAAACATATTTGAGCACTTGTGTACTATTTATAAAGTAGTGACTTCTCATCTTCAGATGGTAAGGGACTCACTGACTGTGAAAAAAGTCCCAAATTCTTTACATAGTAAAAAAATTAGCATTTTCGTACATACATTGTTGTAGGCAGGCATCAATCACACAGTTCACTGAACAACTATTAGCTTGCAGATTTCACGTGCTTTTACGTCACACTTAATTAAAACAGTTTTCAGAATTGAAGATGGTCTGAATCAATACAAACTGCTAACAAAAAATTTCAAATAAAAATTTTCTTTATTAAAGGGAAAAAATGTGTCCTCACTCTGTCTGAAAAAGTAATTATATTTAGATTACATTCAGGCCAACTCCTCTTCATAGATTTTGGTACAACAAATATATTGTAGAATATTTGTGTTTTCCATTTTTGCCAAGTATCTTTCCTGTCATGAACTTTGACCTTTCATGAGGCAGGTGAGGAACCTCACTCAGTAAAAACTTTCTCAAATGGTGCTCAAACAAACACAGGGCTAACTTTATTTGCAACAGTGGGGAATCACTTCATTATTCACAAACTAACTAACTAGCCTTATTAAGAATCGGTTGTAAAACTTGAAAACATATGTCCACAGATACTGTGGTATTTGAGGTATTTTGCAAACAACAGCAGAAATTTTGTCTCTTAATTTTTCTGTGCAAAGATGGTTGGACTTGAAGTTGTAATAGATTGTTCTGCATCGTTCCAGGTGATTTTATACCAACGCACACCACGGTTTTTCAAAATTTTCCTGGCAAACATTGATTTCCTCACACTTTATATTTATGCACTATACTTTTTGTTGGCTTGGCCAAAAAATACCAACAAAATATTGAAATTTGAGATCAACATAACATACCTGGAAAGGTTTAGCGGATTACTTTTGTGAATGACTTTCACTTATGTATCATACATAAAAAGTTTATCAAACCAAATTTCTTGCTGTTGCTGCAGCTACACCTCCCTCATCCTGGCCTCTACCCCCAGCAGAGTACCAGTTCCAATGATTTTCCCGCAATCTGCCCCACCTTGTTAGTCCACATGCACCATATGAGGGCTGTTATATTATCTATTCCAATGCACGCCTTGTTATCCATATAGATGAGAGAGGGAATAGACCAGCAGATGGCCAGGGAAACAGGGAGTCACAAACAACAACAAAAAAATCCTCCTCCAGGAACACATTTTTTCGCCAGACACAGTCACAGACAACACACCCAGCCACCAAATGTTTCAGCACACTCCCATTCCTGCTCAATTCCTCGCGACGCGCTGGCGACGTGCCAGTCAGCCGATTGTGTGTTAAAGTTGCACAGCGGCTGCCATCTGAGATTTAATCTCTGCTCTCTTTCCAGCAGCTTCTTGCTGGATGTGCTATCTGCAGGACCAGGAGATATTAAACGGTATCAATAAAATGGTTATTTCACAGATATAGATCTTCCCAAAAACAAAGAGAAGTGCGAGACCGTGCCTTGTAGGCTATTTAAAGCACACAGTGCCTCATTAATTTTTGCAAACATGGACAGTTAAACTTAAGTGATTTATCATTTAGAACGAGATATTTGCAATATTTATTGGTTGGAAATACAATGCCCCCTTCCAGATTTATTCTTTTTTTTTTTTGCATATTTATCATGATTAACTGTTTAGATTATTAATCAGAAGATTAAGTACTCCTTCCTCTTGCTAAATGATAAATCAACAATAACAAATGGGCCTGTAGTAGCAACCTACAGGACTTTCCTGCAATTGGAGCATTCAAACCTTGCCAGAGTCCGTTTTAATCTAACCCATATCTACAATCTGGGTTTTAGGTAGGCCAGAGTTCGCTTTTCTGTTCCTCATCAGAGATTGCCTGCGCATTCACACCTTTACAAACAAACAAGACTTTCTAGACAAATGAAGTCAAGTTTAATTAAAGAAGACTAAACATAAGTTCTGCAGCCGGACAATCCAAAGAAATCCAACAAATTCCCCTCTGATCTCTTGGTAAAAACTTAAACTCACATTTGACTGCGGCACGACCTTGAGTAGTTTTATTCTTCAAAATTTGTAGTTACGCATTTGTTCAGTTTCATGTGAAACAGGGCACAACGACACAGACATCAACAATTTAAAACGAGAACACGGACATGTTGTACGAATACTCGTCCGTCAGTCACTCTGTGGACTGATAGCCATAAATTGTTTATTAATCCGGTACAGGACGTCTGGTTGGATACGCTCTAGGCCGGAAAATAGATCCATTAGTGCGTAACTGCTGGGGAGGAAGAGAGAGAGAGAAGAAAAAAAAAAAACAAGCCTTAAAAGGTTTTTCTATTGCATCAGTTAGCTTCTACTGTATTTTGCAGAGCTGTCTGCGAGGGGAGCCACTGCTGGAGAAAGAACAAACCAGACAGCAGTGACCCATACCTTTGGGTAGAGCTGGACTTCATATACATTATTCTGCTGTTTCTCTTCCTCCATTGTCCACCTGACCCTCCACTCTGTGTTTGTGCTGTGGCCCGGTGCCCCTTTCCTCCCGTCTGACACAATGAAGACAGACGTGCTGATCTGAGATGTGCTCTCCGTGATCTGTTTTGTTCTCTTCTTTCTCTCTAAGGTGCCCCCTGTCACACACCTGCATGGACTACATAAAAATCCGCCAGTTTCTGGATAAAATCATGCATTACTGCACATGCTGGGATGTGTAAATATATATATTCCTCAGTGAAGGGAATGTAAATATGTGTGATCACAGTATAGTTTTTACTGTTGGTATTTTCTCAGGCATTTAGCTTTAAATTGAGCTAAATGCCAACTTAATTTTATTTCATGAATGGATAGTGCCCCTTTAGCCTTTTCACATTTTTTCGTTTTAAAGCCAAAAATTTAAATTTCATGTGATATATGACTTATGCAAAACAGTACATCAGAAGTAAAATGATATATGGTTTTCACATTTTATAAGAAAGTAAAACTCCAAAAAGTTTAGTGTGTACAGTGGACCCTTGCGGATTTGCAGAACAAAACGTTGCGGGGGAGCTCAGAGGAAGGTTGGGTTATAAAGCAATATCCTGACTTTTGAACGTCTCACAGAGCATTGTTCAATCAATCAAAGGAAATTGAAGAGAACAGATGTAAATATCTCAGTTGAATTTACTTACCAAAAAAGGAGCAAGTGGCTCAAGGTTGCTGTGGAGAAGATACAGAGATTCATCGCAAAGAGAATCTGAAAACATGATTGTCTCAGGGAGTATTCACACCAGTCCTGTTTAGTCTGCTTTCATCAAGCTCCAGTTTGTTTGTCTTGAAAGTCTAATTCGTTTGGAGAAGTGTGAATGTATAATCAAACTCTAATGTGGAGCAAAAAGGCGAACTTTGGTCAACCTAAAACCTAAGTCTCGGTTCAGTTGAACCGAGACTGTGGTTAATAAAAACAACAACAATAATAATAATAATAATAATAATAATACAGACCTTTGGGCACTTAAATAACTTAAAAACAACATTATATGTAGGAGAAAACATAAGATACAGAAACCCTTCAGCTGTGAGTTTGACAATGAGGAACAGCAAAAACAAAAACAAGTTTATGATTTTAACTAAAATGTGCAGATTCATCATACTGGCACGGTTCAAATGCATATGCAAGCGAACTGGAGACCTCTCTAAAAGTAGGAAGTGAACTACAGGAGGGCATTCTGGGTAAAAACAATCAATCCAAATGTAAGAGTCTAGTGCTAGTGGCAGAAATGGCCACTGTGTGTGTTTTTTTTAACCGAAGACAAAAGAGAAATCCTACACTTGCTAAAATCTGATGCTTCATTTTTGTTTACATTTCACAAAGAAGAAAATTGTTCTCATGGCTTCTTCTGAGGTTTCTGTGTTGTTTTCTTCAGTTCTTGGTGCACTGCCACCACTGGTCAGTGGGTGAACAGGGTTTTTAGATGGTTTGGGTCATTTAACCCAGTGCAGTGTGAAAGTGAACCGCATCAATTGAAAACGTAACAAATGTTGAAATGAACTGAGTCCACTGAACTGTCAAGTGTGAAAACACCCTAACACCAGAAACATGTGGAGAAAGAATTCATGGCAAATGTGACCATTTTGTTGTGTGTTTGTGTGTGTGGCTGTAAACTAACACTGCACAACCCTGAACACATCTCTAATCTGAGAATTGGTGGATCCTTGTGCGGGAACTGATTGGTGGATATAAGGAAGAGCTAACTACTGAAAAGAAAACAACGTTAACCATGCAGCCTGTCATGAGTCCCAGACAATTTGTGGCCAACCTGAAACATTGATGTTGAAGACACTCTTTGTCTAATCTGGCTGAGATTAGATATTTTTCCAAAATGGATGTACAGTACATATTTTAAATGTCATTTGCAGCTGGAAAAAAACATCTCCCTCCAAAACCTAGTTTGTTTAAATTCACTTCAGAATTATGCAAATATTTGTGTTGATCAACCACATAAAGTTCCAGTAATATACGTCAAAGACTGTTGCTGTCTGTGGCCATAATTTTTCAGTTTGCTCAATCTTCACGCGTTAATGAAAGCCCTCATAATCAAGTCATAATGCTGACACATAAACAAATGTCTCTGCTTGGCTTTTAATAATACAACGAGGATGTGGCTCACTCTCACAGGAAGTGGCTTTGCACCAAGTATAGTCTTTAATTCATGCGTTTTGTCCACACCGATCCCTCTGGGACCGACTCAGAGGTCCATTAGTTCAGTTGTCATTACTAACTGCATCACCCAGCAGACTTTGCTGCATTGTAAGAATATTGCTTTTCTCATCTTGCTCACCTATTTTTTTTTTCTTATTATTTTTAGATATACGGGTTTCAGATACAACAAGCTCATCGATTTCCACTCGCACCCTAAAATCATCTGAAAATATACACAGGCGAGGACAAACTGCAAACCGAGTCTCTGGAGCTCTTCATTTTCTCCCTCAGCTACTTGACGTCAGTTCGTCGGGGGGTCATTTCCACACACTTGGGCTCATCACTTGTCAAAACATTTTGCCGTGTGAAGTGGCCCAGGTAATAGCTACCGTGGAGTGATTCGGTTAGCATTCGAGTGGACTTGAGAATTCCTTCCGTCCTCGCTTCTCGCCAGCACCGAACGAACTGAAAATCGATGATTTTAATAAAGGAAGCGTAGCGCCACTTCCAGTTCATTGTTAATGGAGCAGAAAGTCCAAAACTGTGTGTCAAACATCATTTCAGTTGTTTACAAGAAATCAGGAATACTGTTAGTAAATTTCCAACTGTGCCAGAAGAGTGCTTTTATTTGCAGATTTTGCAAAAATGGGGAAAAAAAAGAAAAGTTTTTGAGTGATGCCTCAAGTGTTAAAAAGAAAAGATGGCTGAAAAGTGAACTCCCCAAAAAACATTGATTATTAAACACGAGCTGGGGGGCTTCGACTTCCTCGGCATGTAAAAACACAGCCTCACAATGTCCTGAACAGAAAAATCTTTGTAGCAAATATGACATAAAACCAAACAGAAAAAAAAAAAAATCATTATCCAACAGAAAATTAGGGATGGCAGGATTCCCTGACTTCCCTGTAATAGGGATTTTATGTGCAGCAAAACAAAAAAGAAATGTAGTGATCCATGAAAAAAGGAGGGGGGAAAAAAAAGGAAAGAAAAATTACAAGGCGCCTCCAAGGGCCTGTCTCGTTATTATTAGTTTTAGATGAAAAACACAAGCACAACCCAAGAGGCAGCAGGCGGCCGCTCTCTGACATTTGAAGGGGTGGCAGATTAGGAGTGGAAGAACTGGAGAGGAAGCCTCCGCCAAGAATGAACGGAAACGGAAAAATCATAACTTAGGCAACATTTTCCTCCCACAGCACTGAGTCACTCAAGAAACCGATCTAACTGGAGTGTGTGATGAAGTCAGCACTACGGCAGAGGTATCGGTGCTGCTACAGTAAGGAGATGCACATTTAGGATCCCTTTCTGCTTCAAATGAAACATGCCTCAATCTCATTTCGTGCACTCTGAAATGAGCCTCAATAAATAAAAAAAAAAGTCTTATTTTTCTTTTTCTTCAAAAATGATGTGAAGCAGTCAAGCAAAAAGTTGATTTAACACAACAGGGTTGGATTATAGTTTTATCCTCATAATAAAACTCCAACTTTAATCCCCAAAATCGTGGTTAGAGTGAAAAAGTTTAAAGTTTAATATTAATGCTGCCAAAGAATTGGTTCAAAAAATAATTCAGAACCTTGATTACAGGACAAATAATGCATGCTTTAAACTGATTATCTATCTATCTATCTATCTATCTATCTATCTATCTATCTATCTATCTATCTATCTATCTATCTATCTATCTATGTATCTATCTATCTATTGATATATACTGTAGATACTGTATATATACTGTATATAATTTAGGTTGAAGAATTAAACCTAAATTCTCCATTAAAAAAACAAAACAAAACATAAAAAATACAACAACCTAATATTGTCTAAGACCTTTATTCACAAACAATTCAACAAGGTGTTTGATCCATGATGCAGAGATTCTGGTTCATATTAATGGGATACCATCCCACAATTGCTCCGGATTTGTGGACTGTACATCTGTGATGTAACTGTGTCATTATTTCATTGTCATGTTCTAGAAACTTGTCTGAGATAGTTGTAGCTTTGTGACGTTTTGTGTATTACAAGTAACCATCAGAATACTGTGACACTGGTCAAAAAGGGATGAACATGATCAGCAACATTATGCAGAAAGCCCATGATATTTACACAATACGTAATGTATTTCGGGGTCCAATATACGTCCAGAAAATATCCCACAACACCACTTGTGGCACCTGGTGTGGTGCTCAGTTGCTAAAGTCTCATTGCTTCAAAGCTCAATGAGCGCGCATTCATGAAATGGGATGCTTCATACCTGTGATGAAATGCGGTTGAGATTTTGCCATTTCAAGCTTTTCCATTCATTCTTCTCTAATCTAATCAACAGGGCACTTTTGTCCACTTAGCCGCTAGAACAATATGGATGACGATGTTTATGTAAAGCCATCCAAACGTCACATCTAAAAAAATCCTCTACCCCATCAACCCGTATGGCAGAGAAAGGTGATAAAGAGTTGTGATATAAAAATACACTTTGCGAAAGTTTCCTGCAAAAGCCGCTGCCTCACTCAGTCTGCTCCCTTATACCTGGCAGAGAAAATTGGAAGAAGAGCTCAGGTGTGTGAGCGAACATCCAGAGGGATGGAAAAGGAGGCAGAGTTCGAAGTACCGTCAGAAACGGTTGTCAACTGCCAAGGTTTCAAAGAAAAGACAAAAAAGGAGGCAGAGCTGCTGAGCAAATGGCACAATATTATACACTGTGTTACCTAGCAGATATCCAGTGTGCTTGGGAAAACCATCACAAATGCGGAGGTCCCTGCTCAGTTATTATGCTGAGCCCCGTGCTCCCCCGTCAGCTCCAGCTGCATGCATGCTAAGTGGTCACCGGGTGTACTACTTATTCAGAATATTGAATAAACATAAGACGAGCCCTATTTACTCCACCTCACAAGACTGACAGCTAAGCACTCAGAAATCCTCTGCTTCATATGATACATGTCAGTCATACTGTGATTATAGATGGTAGAGCTATGCATTACCTGTCACTCACTTGGACCCAAACAAAACATAGCATTGACAAGTAAACATTTATTTTGGTGACTGGCATATGAATTAACCTCTTCAAGAAACAATAGAAGAATGAATTCTATTTTATCTTGGGGATCGTTTTACATTTAAAAATCAAATTAATTCAAATGTTTATGCTCCTGCTGGTTATGGAAATCTGGATTAATGTCAATATTGAACTAGTAATGTTTTTTTTTTTCCCACCCCCGAAGTGAATCGAATGCCATATAATGTTTGATATTTTCTAGATGGTAAATGATAGTGTTCCACGTAGAAAAATGGTAGCGCATGTACTACTTTGCAGAGGAAAATTGCCCTCTTTATACAAGGTACGGCTATATTTCTCCACAAAGAATTGAATCTAAAAACAGCTGCTTTTTTTTCTGGATATAGTTTGAGAATGGCTCGTTGCCTGACTTTTTATTTTTGGCTCTATGTGCTGCAATATTGGGGCGTAATAGGTTTTTAATAGAGTTGAGAATAACTTCAAATGAAGTATGGAAAATAACAGACTGCATGTTTAATTACAGAGGAGGCAGCCAAGATGACTGAACTGATTGCGGACACGCAGCATAAGGTGTGCTTGGAGAGAGAGCGTGGCTGAGCCAGTAGGTGAAAATGGCTCAGAGCTGCACTGCAGATAACAACTGTTGGCTCCACAACATTGTCTCGCACTCCAAGATGAACTAGTAGGCTGTCATCTCGTATCTTTTCATCCCGAAAACGGTTGGAAAATGCAATTTCTGCATCCAAATCACGATGATTTAAAACTGGGTGCGATAACGGAAGTCGTGGTAACTACTACCACACAACCCACTGGGTGGTTACCATAGCTGTTTGATGCACATACAATGAAAAAAAAAATGTTATGAATAACCTAAAGAAATAGCATCATGTCATTGCAGATGTTTGATATACAGCTCTGGAAAAAATTCAGAGACCACTGCAAAATGATCAGTTTCTCTGATTTTACTCCTTATAGGTATATATTTGAGTAAAATGGAACATTGATGTTTTATTCTATGAACTACTGACAACATGTCTCCAAAATTCCAAGCAAAAATGTCGTATTTATTTGCAGAACATGAGAAATGGTCAAAATCACAAAAAAGATGCAGTGCTTCCAGACCTCAAATAATGCAAAGAAAACAAGTTCATATTCATTTAGAAATAATAATACTAATGTTTTAACTCAGGAAGAGTTCAGAAATCAATATTTGGTGGAATAACCAGGAGGTTTCCAATGGGGTACAGTGCATTGGTCTCTTCATTTTCTTCCAGAGCTGTATATGTAAAAAAAAGAAAAACATTTATTATTTTTGCCTTCCTTCTGCCATCCCGAACAAATCCCTTGAATGCCTCAGTGTAATCAGATGGGGTTCCATTGATGACAAACTTTTTATCAATAAGCAAAATATCCTGAAATTAATGCCTTGTGTTAAACATTCAAACAAATTGGAATTTATAGAATTAAAAAGGCAATTCTGCCTTTAAATATTTCATTTAATGTGATTATATACTCATATTAACTCTACTGATTTTCTATAGTGCCTTAAAACAACACGTTGAGACGTCAGCTATAAAAAAAAACGTCATTACGTTGGTTCTCCCAGGTAGGCGTTTCAAATATTCAGACCTCTTTTGAAAGGAGACCCCAGGAGTGAGGAGGAATTTTTGCCCACTCTGATCTCAGAACTCTAATATTCGTTGGAAGAAAAAAGATTAAATTAACTGAGCAAAACATCTAGCATTTACGTTCAACCAGGTATCGTCGAGCTAAACCCATCGGAACGGTTCTGTAAATGAATTCTAAAGGTGACAATACGGTGTGGACTTAACCTCTGCTGACTCTTGCTTCAAGCTCCTACAATGGAGTCTTGATTCATTAATGATTTTGACAGCTATTCTTGTGTTGCTCAATGCAGGGTGAAGAACTCATGGGGAGTGTTTTACTTGTAGTACAAGGTGTGGTGAAGTTGTCAGGATCTGTGGAGCGTTGCAGTGTGCATTTCCACTCAGGCAGAAGTGCAATGTACACATCATGAGTGGAGCAGAGAGGGAGCAATAGATCAGAATCTCGCTTGTGATAAAAGATCTTTGATTCTAACAGAATAACAAGGCGTAATGACTAAATAGGGTATCACACTGCAGACTAAACACAGTTGATGGTGATGGATGGTTAATCCTGGCTCCCTGGCTCTGCCTCACCAGCCTGAACATCATGGCTGCTTGAACTATTTTTTTATAAGTGAGCTGATGCACTTAATTACTTAAGGAAAAGTTGTTACAGCTGTTTATTGTTAGAAAAGTGGCCGTGTTACATTACCTGAGCTGATTCCTTACAACGAGCTACCACCGAGTTAGATTTATGTGAAATTCTAATTAGTGTTTGGTTTTCCTGTTTTTGGATGGCAGCACCAACAAAGGGGAAAGAAAGACAAGAGAGGCAGGGATCCAAGCCAGGTGAATAGTACTGGCCACAAAAGATATGGCTGTTTCTGTTTTCCCGCTTCAAACGTCTAGTCAGTTCCACAATGATAAACAAGAAATGAACAGCTTAGAAAAAAATTATAATAGTGAGAGACGCATACAAGAAGGCCGGCATCCATTTTGATGTTTGGGTGAGAAGAAAAGTAGATGCTGGAAGACAGTGAGGGTAAAGCTTCAAAATGCCTGCCAATCACAATAATAACCTCTCATTTTTTTTCATCCCTTTTACAGCTGGGCTTTTATTTTTGCGGCAGGTTTTACCTAGAAAAATGTCCAAGAGAGATCATAAATCCAGACAGAGTGATTTTTTTTTGTTGTAGGAAAGTGTTGTGGTAAAATGCCAGTCATTTGACGGACAACATTTGCACCTAGCTTTAAGATGAACAAAGCATGGATTTAAATTGTTATGAACAAATGTGCTGATATTCTATACATGCCAAACATTTTTTTTATTTACCTCTAAGGTTAGTCAGACATCATTACCGGTACTTATTTACTGTCTGATTATTTGTACTTATAAGTGTCTAGTCACTTGGGGAGCATTAATGGAAAAGTTAATATTCATCTACAGACAGTAAATTAAGACTTGAGATACATACATATATATACTGTATATAAGTATATATAACATAAAAAAAAAATAGTGACACCACTGGAAAGTAATATCCCAAGTTATGATTCAGCACAACACAATGAATTTCACATCATTAATCCCCACATACATGCTTTATTCGAAATGGAAGCGATGCATTTCATGCATTATACGAGCAAAAGTACGGACTTGAACCAACAACCCACGATGTACTGGATCAACATCTACCTCCCACTGCCATCAAAAAATTATCCTATTTTTGTATTATTATTATTTTTTTTAAATGATCCCAAAGCAGGAGAGTCATCCTGAAAAGGTTCTATTTTGAATATATTTTTCCAAAGGTTTTCAGGTGAAAAAGAAGATCACTTGTTGGGCATCTCAGCAACGCAAAACTGTACTTTCTGCCTCACCCTGCACATTTTCCCCGCACATTTATGGCCAACTGAGTAGATTAAATATCTCACACCCATTTAATAAATACATCAGATGGACTATGGAACGTTAACAAGTGTAACACATGTGTAGACATTGGTGTAACATAAAGTGACAACAGTGGGGATACACTTGATTCATTCGCTGTGTGTGACAAACGCTGGCGCATCCTGCACCTCTTCATTGTATTTGAACAGGCAATACATAAATTCTGCAATTTTGGTCATAAAAATGTTGACATGATGCAGAAAACAAATTTATACAACGATCAAGTGGACATTTTGATTTTCTCTCAGAATTTTTAGTATTAATTTTACATTTTATGATGACAGACAGGCCCTCTCCTGCCCTCCCCTGACTGCACATTACCAATTGGTGATATTGGGCTTTTGAGAATCATGCAGTTAAGTCTCTGTCGATTGAACTTGCTTCATTTAGATCCCACCCAGTATCATCAAACTGTTAATTGGGAAGTTTGACTGGTGCAAACACCTCAGACAACTTTGTGACCGGTCTGCGAAAAATGTTTGAAACCTTGCAATTTGATCAGATTCGTCCTGCCAGTAGTGATAATTGCATTGTGCTACACACTTCACGTACTGAGCCGATGTAATTTGAGTAATGAGAGCTCATGCCCCCCATTCACACTTTCTGTTCTGAATTACCTCAGCAGCCAGTTGTAATTATCGTGACGTTAGCTTGCAACAACAGTTTAAATGCTATGGCAAAAAAAAAAAAAAAAAGAAAATATTGGAATCAGCAGCAAATCATGTTTCCTGTTCAGTAATTAAAAGAAAATAACAGAGCTTTCAGATACTGAAAAGTCATAATTTGTACACTTCTACTCCAATTTGGCAATAAATGCACTCAAATTAAAGCGAGCGCTCATTATGTAACTAAAACTTCAACATGTTTTTGTAGGAGCTTAATAAACCAAACACTTAATAATGCCTGTAAGCTCGTACAGAAAATCACATGACATTGTGTTTCTGCTTCTTCCCACACATATTGCCTCCACATCATGTTTCAACCACAATTTATAAATCTGAGGAGTCAATTTGTGCTGGAAAAAAAAACAAAAATAAAAATCTTCTGTTTTTCTTTTTTTTTTGCCTCTCCCTCCTCCCTGGTATCCACCTGCAGCCCCTCAAGGGCTGAAATAATTTCATTATACAGTGCCATGTTGAGAAATATGTGCAAGAAGTGATAGAAAGAGCTTTGACACCATAACCAACCTAATGTATATTCTGCAAAACATTGTACTCAGAAAGCTGAGCATGAGATTGCTCCAACTCTAATCAGACGTGGGTCTGTCAAAGGGAAAGGATATTCCAGCTATTTCTTCCAAAATCATTGCTTGAGAAACAGTGTGTGCAAGATCAAAAGGCTTTAGCAAACTATTCCCTGGAAATATATATATATATACAGTATATATATAAAGTATTATTGATGGGGAGTCCTTTTACTGTTTTGAAGTGAGTCAAAAAAGCGAAAGCAATACATAAAGCAAATATTTTGTGCTTCCATGATGTGGAGAGAAATTCCACCATCAAAATAGTGACAAAGCAGAAGCAGTCTATATGCAAGATTACAAAATATACTGTTAAATAATTGCCGGATAAAAAAAAAAAAAGAGAGGGATATAATTGGGCTTTTTTTTTATAGCAAATTAAATATTGTTTCACAAACATATATTGGACAATGCTATTTTCCCCCAAGACAACCACTATGAATTCCAAGATTTATGTTTAAGCTTATTTTTTTGTTATTCAGCAATTAAAATAAAAATAGTCATCCCCATTTTTTTCAGAATCTGAATAGAAACTGGATCTCTTGAGAGTATGTAATTTTTTTAAATATTTGTGAAATGTTAATCATATAGAGCTTACAGGACGTTATTTAAGCCTGTGTCTTACTTTGGTAACATCTGTATCTCATGTATGTCAACGTTCATTTTATTCAGTACAATTCGGCATATTTACGTTCCGTTTAAATCAGTTTAGTTCATTTCCATTCAACAAAATTATGTAGTCATGTTCAAATAAATTGATATTCTCCCGAGTTTAATAGCGACTCAAATACATCGCAAGCATATTCAGTTGCTCATAGACGATGTTGAAAGGTTCCACAAGAAAGCCTAGCAGCAATGACACATTTCCTGTGAATATATCACAAAATTCATACTCGTATCAAAAAATATGTATCCATGGAAATTCTCAACGATGACAAATTAAGAAAATAAAACAGTTGCTATTACTTCTAAAAATGCCATCTGACAGGGATCCGTCAGAGGGCCGAATTACAGAATTCACACGCGGCCGTACAGCTACCTACGTCCCTCATAGCATATCATCATCTCTCAGCTCGCTGTTAATGTTTTGGTTCCCTGGCAAGCAATTTCACCGTTTTTGGACCACACTCCTCACCAATCTGATGAACCTCTTTTCATCAGACAGTGCAGCAGATGTGTGTATTGACACAGCTTTGATAACACGCTGGCTGCGAGCTTAAGGACATAATGGAGCAGCTTAGACAGACCCAAACCAGAGATAGGAAAAGGTTGCCAGGAGTGGTATCCTCTCCAAATGACGAATGATCACACAGCACATCTTCCTGACATGTTTACCAACACCATGAGGTGAAAGTAAAGCATAGCGACCCGTTTCTCTCTCAAAAGACGTGTTTGTGCAGCTTGAATGTGACTTCAAGCCAAATATGTTTCAAGACCTAGTGACGCTTTTAAATCTTTCTGTCTAAATTGTCATGATCAAATATCATTGTCAAATATTTCTCTCTGAGCTATACATATTGTTTATTTCTATATTTAAATGAAATATAGAAATTTCATTTCTATATTGAAATATAGAAACAGTACATTTCCATTATATCGTCTTTGAACCTCAAATAGAAACTACCTTAATTTCTCACTTGTTCTGCCTTGATTACATGAGCAATCAGCCATTGGAACATTGGTATTGAAAATGTACACACCTCTGATAAAACAACACATCTTAGTGATGTGAAAAAAAAGAAAGTGTGATAAATATTTTCTGAACTTTTCCCTTACACTTTTTCATATTTTTAATACATGTTCCCAGGAGGCTCAAAGGCTCAAAGAAACTTTTGATAACAGGAATTAGGTGGTCGTGGTGGGTTCATCACGAACTGGAGGCCCAGTCTCAGAGAGAGTTCTGCAATACTGTTAAGTATTTTATAACAGTCAACATACTATAAAGGTAAAAGATAAAATGACTCAAGGATTTTTGCCGTTTTAATGGTTTGGCTAATGGAATTAATGTTTACGGCATTAAGCATGGTAATCCATTCTAGCGTTCTTGGCATTTCGTAGTTCTTAGAGATTTTGGATCTTTTCCTGTGTTGCTCATTTTCTAATGATGCACTGAAGTGTTTGACACATTTCACCGTAACATAGCTGCTTCCCCTAATGTGCTTTGCCGAGGTTGCACTGTTATAGCATGAAACACTTAACGAGTTGTAATCCTTCACAGGTAGAAATTAACACATGCAAGAGATTGAGATCCTTTGAAGGTATGTTTCTCCACCGTTGCTGATTTGATCACAATCCTAGTTAGGTTTTTAAGTTTCTCCAGAGTTTGCATTTCTGATTACCTTTTTTTTTGTGCTCAGCCTTTGTTATTCTTTGTTTTTTGCTTTTATTTTGACCAGGTTTTTTTTTCTAGCTGTTTATTTACTTATGTTAGATTTTTCAGAAGACTGAGTATGTCCCGCCTGTTGACCGTTGGAGATAGGCCCTCGTGACCGGGCAAGGATAAGCATCTTAGATAACATATTTTTGTGAGTTAGTTCAGACTTGTATTCAGTTTATTCTCTTCTTCTACGTTTATGTTCTGCCAGTTGGTGTTTTGTGTCCTTTGCTCATCTCATGCCATTAGTTTCTCTCCCTCAGTCTGCCTGCCTGGTCTTAGTCCTCACACACTACGTCATAGTTAGGAAGATGTTCGCAGGCTTGCAAGCTTCCCCCCCTTTTATTGCCAAATCTAGAAATTGTCATTATGACCAAATGCTTAAATTTTGGATTCCTCAGATAAGAAAACATACCAACAAAATCCTTATCTAAAGTGTTTTGAATACAGTACACAATATTTGATAGCTTTGCTCTTCTATGATATTGGTGAAGGAAGAAATGTGCTTGAGATATTGCCTCAAAATACATAGAAGTCAAACTCAGACTGTTTGAATTAACCTATCAGAAACCTGCAATACGATAGCATTATCATTTGGGGAAAAAAAAAAATCCATTTAGCAAACAAATAATTACAATTATAACTGACAGAAATTTTCAAAAGTTTAGTTTGATTTATTCACAGCGAGAACAAAATGTACATCTTTTCATACAGTGAATGTAAATATCTGTTGGAAAATGTGAAACGGATCAGCTTTTTGCTCGTATTGTTTATCTCATATTTCTCCTCCTGACATCTGACACATAGTGCATCCAAATAGAACCTCCATTCACAGGAAGACATTTTCTTTATCAACAGAAAATAGACACCGTTCTGTTCTAAAAACATGATACACCCTGCAGCGTTGGAACTATCACTTTTGGACCAAAAATCAAGCAGCGCCTGATAAATAATTCCGGAGGGGGGTCTGAACGGGTTCTTCTGGAGCTGCTGACTTTCTCAGATGAAGCGCTGGCTTTGTGTTTGCGAGGACAGAAGCAAGCTGCCAAACACCAGCTGCCAACGTCCCAACTCTGTTGTGACACTGTGGGGAATTAGAGAGTGCCAAAACGAGCTCTGCTAAAAATTAACTCTGTGTCTAATTTCACGGGGTAGCATCATATAAGACATGCAAAAAAAGGCGCTGCTCGCCTGCTTGTTGTTAGACCGACTGGAGCTCCTCAGAAGACGTGAACTATGGTAGAAACAAGAGAGAGGAAATGAGACTGTAGAGCCTCCAATGGCTTTTAGAAGTGTTTGGCCTCGGGGGTTGAGGCAATACACAATATAATGAAGACGTGTTCCAAGGTTGCCTACGTAGTCACAATCCATTTTAGCTCTATTCTCTCCAGGTCACTAAAAAAATGATTTTGCAGGGCGGCCAATGTAGTAAAAAGCAAAACATTTTTATACACAAGTGGATAGTTTGTTTTCACCAAGATGTTTTTTTTGTGTGTGTGTGGACACATGATGGGGTTCCTCTTTAATGGATAACTCTTTTTATTTTCTCTTTTTAGATTAATTTAGAAATCTGGAAATTTCTGAAATAAATCAGATTATTTCTAATTGTAAATGTGGGTTCTTCATTAGGCCAAACCTCAAATGTGAATGTTGTGCGTTATTTAGCGACGTGATTAAAAAATGTGCTTTACATTACAGGCCAATTGCTGCATTTATAAGATATTGTTCATGGTGCTGCGTTGTTTTTGTTCCAAACATACTTTCAGAAATGATGTGCCAACAGCTTAAACTTGGTTCCTTCAGACCATAACTCATTTTTCCCACAAGGTTTCAGAAGACGTTTTCATCATATCATCTTCCAATGTTAGTCTTTATTCAAGAATTGTGAAGAATTATTGTCACAAATATAGCACAAATTGTTTTGCTTCTGTGTAATCTATTACGCAAAGTATGGCTTTAGCTTAAGGATGCAAATGACTGCAAATGTCTAGGAAATCTTAATCCTGAATTCATCTTTGATTAATCCCTGTACTGCAACAGCTGGCAGCTGTACACCGAAGTACTCTGAAGGCTGAAACTGAATTAAAGGACCATGAGTGTTAGGTTTACGCAGCTTTTTATTTTTCTTTAAAAACGTTTTGATTGAATTTTACAGGAACCGTTACATTATATTTACAAACATATACACAATAATTTCGCAGTAGCTCATCTTTTACATAAAAAATAACATTTGGACACTTTTCTTTTTCTTGGCCACTATATAACCAGACTATGCCGAAATTTGATCGATAAAAAATGAAACCTGATTGTAGTACTCTTAGCAACGCCAAGAGTCATAGTGCCTCTCACACTGAACGGGCTTAAGTGTGAGAACCCATTCTGTCATGTGTGTATAAAAAGAAAAAAAAAAAAAATCCCATGACAGTTCCTTTAGTGACATTGATGGCATGACATCTCTTCACAGGAATGACTTACTGGCATCAAAGGATCATCGCAGGATCATGTCTCTTCATTTGGGTTGCTGTCTATCAAGGGCAGAGTGCACATACTCAGAGGAATGGAAGAAAAAGGAGAGGAGAGACAAAGTCCTTAACGTCTTTGCGGCTGTTAGAGGAGATTTATATTGAAGCCGGAGAAGATGGATGTTACACAGGACTCAAAGACATGTTGTACATGAGAGAACAGGAGACTGACTTCAAAGGCACAAAGGATGTGCACCAATTCGGCAATCTACAACTTATGTCTGTGTTCGTATTTACGGTATCTCTCAGGATATATTCAGATATATAAAACTATTTTAGCTATATGCATAATGTGAATAAGTTGAATTTTGCCCTTGAAAAATCTCGAACCGATAAGAAAGGGACTCTTGAAGGTCTGGCTTGCAGACTTTCTTCAATAAATTCTAAGTTTCCTCAAAGGGAATTTGTTTTTACTGCAGCTTCCAAAATAAAAACTGAAGTGGCATTGGTTTTAAAAAAAAAGAAGCTAAAATATAATAATTCTTTTTATTTACATGTCTAAAGTTTCGAAACACCCAAATATAAAGTCTAAAGAAAGAGAGTGCAAAGCAACTGAGCTCACAACCAAAAGTTGTACTAAAGTGATTAATCAGTGAATGACAATGACAACAAGTGGCAGGAAAGTCTGATCCACCCATTGACAACATAAAAATATTTGGAGGTGTAACAGACAACCTAACAAAGTTCAAAATGTGGTGGCAGGAGTGATGTACTTTTAATTTAATAAGATGTACTTTTAAAAAGACATAATTTTTATTTTTCAGATTCCCTTCACTGAAACCCTGTCAAACCCAAAACTAGTCATTCTCCTTACAGATTGTTGTAGGTGAATGTAAATATTTTTCCTTCCACCAAGAAATGTTTTTGGTAGGATAGGAGGATTAAATTGTCAAAATGATTTACACCCTTCTCGACAATCAATGGGAAAAAAGTTGTTTTTTTTTACTTTACAATGATTTAACCAGTAATTCTAACATTTTTTGTAACAGTTGACCATCAATTTGCAGGTTTCTGCTGGCATGAGCTCCAAATCTTTGAAGTGGGGAGGACTGCTGCGAACACCCTAATCTTTAAACAGATTTGAATAATTGACTAGGCCAACCTAAAATGTTAATATCACTTCTAGTCAAACCCCTCCACCCCCACCATGTTGTTAAAATTATTTTAACAACATTATTTCATTTTAACCTTAAATCTGCCAGGATAATTTTGGTCTTCACCGCAGCTGCCAGCATTTTATTTTGAGCACACCATCTGTCACATCATTCAAAATCTGAGTCAGTTTCCAGGTTTTATTATTTTTTTTGCAAAGTAACATGTTTGGGCCTAATAAATCAGTTGGAGCAGAAAAGTAAAAGCACACAGGAGGAATGTTTGAAGATAGGAAATAATTTATCTAAGCTGTCAGAAGAGACTGGCAACATACACACACACAAAAATAAAGCTCAAGTAAAATATGATTTCTTACCTAAGAAACACTTTGCTCACAAACACATGAAACTGCCCCAAATGTCTGTGACATAATCTATCGTCTTTTGTCAACCTTGTGTTGTTACTTCCTGCGGTTGTAAGTAAATTTGTTAGTGGTTATAATTAGATAAGTTAAATCAAATGGAGAAGTTACTAAATCAAGGCTGATCTTGTTGCTTTGCTGACTTTGTGCTGACGATTCAAAAAGGAGTGGCTAACTTGTGCAGACCTTGCTGTCTGATAAACGCATCCCCGATTCCATTTTTCACAAAAAGCCTGATTAAAGACTTCAGATACGTCACAATTAAATATTAAAACATTCAGGGATTAATCTTATCCAGCTCAGTACAACATGTGATTTACAAGATTAATGCAACTTCTTGAAACCTTTGTAATATTTTATTTTGCCTCGAAGGACTGAAAACATAGACATGCTATCACATTTTTGCTTGGGTAAGGAAAGGCATGTTTCCTTCTCCAGGCTTGTAAAACCTTCACAAGTTAGAAGCAAATAAAGGTTATTTATGGTGGCCATTTGTGAAAAGTGACATTTTTACCTTGCCAATCCATTACAAATATGATTTAGCCAGGCAAGATGTGTTTGAATTGTGTATAAATTGCCAAAGGAACATGAAACGGCGTTTTATTGGCACATAGTACGAAAACTTGGACGCACATTGTAGACAACGCTTGACATGCTGTCAATCTCATGCGAGTGGGAAATGATATGGTGCGTGCTGGTTTTTTTCCATCGCCTTTATGTGCAGGGGAGAGTGAAGGTATGAAGAATAACTCAAATTAGCCTGAGTGCTCTCACTTCAAAACTGATTAAACCAGCATGGTGTCATGAAAGATCTTGAAGCAGCGCAACAGAAAAAAAAAACAACAAAAAAAACACCCTTTACATGTGACAGACTGCAGTGTAGTACTCCAGACTTTTTGAAGGTCTCGCATTTGGTCTCGGTCTTGTCTCAGTCTCAGGTGCTGAGGACTCGGGATTTTATTTCAAGACCAGTCAAGACCGCAACTGTGGAAATATCACTAAACTTACAGCATACCGTATAGTTTATTTGTTAACATTTTTGTTTTCACTGGATGCAAAACGCACCAATTAAAATCCAAGCAATAACGTGACTTACCTCCCCCCACCCCCTCCCTACATTTCACTCGCACGTGACACCTTTAGAGGGAACTGTACCAAGAGTATTTGCTACTTGGCTTTTTCATACCTTTAACATCATCCAAAACCTAAATTTGTTAACTTGTCTTTTAGCTCCCTAAGGGCACAATCAAAGTTCCTTTCTTAGACCTGACCCTCTCCCTCTAGCAGCACAGAGTGCTTTGAAGAACCCCTTAAACTAATCTCACCTTTTCACTCCTTTGGCCAAACTGTTGCTGAGGAATGAAACATCTTTGCAGTTACACACGTAGCTTGACATAAACCCAGGCTTTTTAAGTTTTATACATACTACAACTCCCTGAATCCCAAGAGTTTTATCTGTCAATCAACCCTGATATTTGGATTAATACCAGGGAGCAATTTAGCTGTGAGAGCTGGACAGATTAGATCGTGTTCACAATCTTTTTTCAGAGTCCATGAGCAAAACACTATTGATTTCTCCACTGCAGGTGGATTAAGAAACACATTTGCCTTTCTCTGGAGAGCAGTCTAGGGATTGCTTCGGTGTAAATATGAAATACCCATGTATGTGTGTTTATATATATAAATATATAGCCATACATACATGAGTGTGTGCATGAGGACAGACAGATTGAGCGAAAGATTGCTGGATAGAGGTCTGACATTTGGCAGTGAATTTCTTTTAATTTTTTTTGTGACATTTCAGACGTCAAAACAAACAAGGTCCAATCTGTCAGGAGCAACACTACAGCCTACTGAAGTGTCCGACTAGAAGAAACCAAGAAAAACAAATATACAGTTTAAAAAGTAATACTTGTGTCTACTCTGCTTAAGTAATGGATGATATTTGCTATGTCTCTGCTTCTTGAGTCCTTGTATTATTAGTAATTGAATGCCTAAAAGAAAAAAACGACACTAAGAGTGGCTAAACAAGTGCTGATGGTAGTAGTCACTTAAATTATTATCATTTCTATTTATAGTTATTAGTCTGACAACTTTAACATGACCAATATTCCCAGACACATTTGAAATTACTGAAACTTTCTGAATACAAAGATAGCATTACACAATTTTTTCCCTGCCTGACCTAATGCAGGTATTAAATAAAATCAACGTTTTTTTCTATTTACTTATTATGATTTATGTTATGTTATGAATTGATGTTTTCTCTCATCAAAACATACCTGGAGTGTGTTTTATTCTTACTTGCATGCTTGAGGAATTCTTTACTAAAACAACTGAAGGTAATATAATTAACTTATTGTGCTTTAAAGTGGCTATATATATCTGGAAAAAGCATAGTATTGCCACCTTTAAATGAGGTAAAAGAAAAACTAAGTGATTGTTCAACCGTAGCATATGAATTTCTTATCAATATTTATAAAGAAGCCATGTGTCCTAAATAACAAGTAAGAAACCATTAATCAATAGGTTTTTGACATAAATGTCAAAAACAGGTTAATGTTCTAATATAGCACATAAAAGGGTTCATTTTTACAAACCGTCATCTTAGAAAATATTTTTATCTAGAACTTTTTCTGAAAAGTCTCGGAAATATTGTTTTAATTTTTAAAAACATGGTTTAAGTCCACATAACAGTGAAGGTGAAAGCTATTTCGGCAATTTCAAAGTGACAATAAATGGAACGCAGTCAAATGCATTTTAGATCAGCAGCGAATATGATTACACTGGTGTTGTTGCAGGCATTGCTGTTTGTTTGGTGCACATTAAAATTTGCTCTCAGTAAGACATTGTAGCACATCTAAATAACTGGTAAATCCTCAATGTTATGCGATAAACTGCCTCAAACCGGTGTTTGATTGGAATGAAAATGATTCTCTGGCATTCTTAGTTCAACCAATATATTTAAGGAAATAAGGCTTACACTAGTTGGCTTTTCAAATAGAAGGATTCAATAAAGTCAGACAAATTGGTTTTGCCTTTGTTGCAAACAAAGTAAAGTCAAGTGACTCTTATAGCATTGCTAAGAGAGCTTTCACATGGCTTTGATGGGTTTGTTTCTGTTTTTTCATCATAAGTAGCACCAATTTAGAACATTTTTGGAATGCAATTTCACCTGTTAATGATGTATGCAGAGCATGTGCTTCATCAAATGCCTGAATACTGAATAAACAGATAATGAATGAACAATGCCTTGTGACAGACTGGCGACCTGTCCAGGGTGTACCCCGCCTCTCGCCCGGAACGCAGCTGGAGATAGGCACCGGCAACCCTCCCGACCCCATTAGGGACAACGGGTGAACAGAAAATGGATGGATGGATGGATGAATGAACAAATCTTTTTTTTCAGTAATCATTGAAGTTCAGCTATATGGAGCTCAGTTTTTTAAAATTACTTTAAAGACTAGACGGAGGATGTTTGTTCAGTGTATTACTTACATTGTAAACGATACACTTTAATGTGGCGAGTCCTTTTGTTTTCCGTTGTGAGTAGCATGCTGACATAGTGCAAACAGTCATGAGGTGACCAAATGAGGATGCACAGAATGTGGTGTGTTTGGACATGAAAGCCAAGGAGGGCTTGGAGTTCTGCAGAAAACAGCTGCAATTTATCATTCTTCTGCTAATTCTTAATTCTGTTATTTCTTTTAATATACATTTTAGTTTTAATCTTTGTGGGAATCTACGTGGTTCAATTGCCAGTCAGTTTGCTGAATTTCCTCACTGAGGGCCAAGGAAGGTATTTTTATTCTTTTCTAATGTTCATCCACTGGATAACTGGGATGGTCAATTTACAGCTACAAGAGCCTGCTACGTTATTTTAAAATTTTGACTGTCCGCATATCAGTGCACAATCTGCACTGGCAGCAACATCCTTATGTCAAGAGGAAGTCACTTGACATCCTAATGTGAAGTGACGGTTTTGCTATGAAATGCATATCCTGATGTTGTGCTGACTATCGGAGTCAGAAAATATTAAGCCGCAACGAACAGCAAGGAGAGACAACCTGTTGGCGAACGTAGGGATTGGTTACTGTGGAGAACAAATGTTGCTACTGAACACACTGTGCTGACAGAGGCATCCCTACTTCCTTTAAGAGACTCCCAATGCTGCCTGGGTGTCAGGGGATGTGGGATGTTCTGCTCTCCTTCATGGTGCTGTTTGGTCTCCCAACATCCAGCAGAAGACTGTGCTTCACTGATATCCTCTGGAGAGGAGGAATAGTTGATGTAAATAAAACTTCCATGCATAGGTTAGAACATTTTTACTGAGCTTGAGTGATGTCTTCATACATCGTTTCAGGTCTTGCGTTAAAATTAGGGTACAATGACACAAGGCCATTCTGCTGGAGCGAAGCCCATTATTCATACAACCTAAATTATTTTGCTATTAGATTATACAAGCGTGTAACTCACCAGCTTCTCTATTGGGTACACTTTGTTACTGTTGGGTTGGAGCTCATTTTGCCTTCAGAATTGCTTTAATTCTTTGTGGCAAAAATTCTACATCATGCCAGAAATATTCCTCATGGACCTTTGCTTGTATTGTTGTGATATAATCATTCAGTAGCTACAGGTTTAATTTGGTGGTATAATCATGACATGAATCTTCCATGATACGAATCTGGTTTCAGATCTGGTGATTGCAGAGGCCAATGAAAACCACTGAATGCATTGTCATGTTCAATAAACCTGTTTAAGATGATCTGAGCTTTGAAATGTAGAGCACTGTGGTCGTTAAGGAATGTGCATCATGTTCACTGATACTTTACAACTTTAAGGGGCCCAAAGCGCACCAAGAAATAAATAACACTATTATATCTCCACCACCTGGCAGAGTCTTTGGTACAAATTCTGACCTCGCTGTCCGTACGTTAAACTGGGACTCAATGAATTAGGCCCCATTTTCATTTTTAGCTCAGGCAACTAACTGCAGGGAGATGGTCGCGCCTGAAAATCCTAGCTGATTAATAATTTCTCAGAACAATCCGTCTGGCACCAAAAATCGTTTTTCTCATTTGTTATTATCTGTGCTTGGTTAGCACCTCAGCAAGTCATGTTCCCTACATCTAGCTTGCCTAAATACACAGAGTCGCTGCCAATTACATTTTTCAAGCCATCCTTCGCCATCTGATCTTGTATGTTTTACCTCTCCGCTTTTCCTTTTCTTTCCACTTAAACTGCCTACAGGCGGTATTTGTGTGCACAGAAATTACATTCATACTTTTTAAATCTATTGTAATGGTGGCACTAGATCTATGCTCACAGGGAAGTTTTTTGACAGTATAAGAACAATGGGTTATAAGTGCAAGTTATGTAAAATGACACAGTTAGGGTGGATAAGTGGGTTAGATTTTTTTATTTTTCCTACTTATAACTAGCAATAGAAATGTACTTTTGCTATAAAACATTCCTCTTTTATGGGAGCTACTGACAGCAAAGATACGTTGTAGTCTGCCAGGATCTTCCTGCCTCTCTAACTGTCTTATTACCTGTTCCCACCCCAGAGGAAAAGACCCTTTCTACCTGTGATCCTCCAAGCCCTGACACTATCTGCGCACAGTTTCTGCTGATACCATGCAAAATGACAGCCCAGGGTCCTCTGTTCTGCCTCAAGATAACATAGCAAAGGGCTCCGTAAAGCAGAAAATACCAAATCAAATTCAGCTTCCACCACCGCCAGTGACAGCGTCTCCGTCTTAGTTCGCTTGAAATTTGCTCCAGCAGAATTACCGGGAGCTGTTTTTCTCCGGTCGTGCTGAAAGTTGGTTAGTGTTGAGCCGATAAAAAAAGTGCCAAAACATGCATACGTGTAGATAAAAAGGATGGTATAGAAGTTGACTGTGTTTTTTTTTTTAAAGACCCTAAATGTGATTCTTTGATCCCATTCAGAATTCTAATTAATAAAGGAACATATTCTGGAAGACAATGACAGATCAAGTCTCTCAGCAGAATCAAAACATTAGAAATGGGTTTTATGTATTCATTTGTCAAAGTGGTTGCTGAAAGCAGTGGACGTTCTTGCTGTGGCTCACCAGTGGTTGCAACCACACAAATGACTAATTATTATTACCCATATTATTCATTTGGGTAATAATGATCTGGTCTTAATCTACACATGGAATCATACTGATGTCCTTCCACCTTTCATTCTCATGGGGCCAAAAAAGTCTACCTATGACTTTATTGATTCATATTGTTGACAATGTATTTACATATATATTTTTTGCATACTAAAATGGTTGGAGCAATGCAAAGATTACCATCAGTCTCATGTGACTGGTTGAGATGACAGGATGTGGTAGGGGAGCCAAAACCAGAAGCTAAGCCATTATTATCAAAGTTGCATCAGCTAGATACTGCAGAGTGGCCTGGTCAGTTTTTTACCGATGTACAAACAGCTTGATTGCTATTGTGCATAGGATGGATGCAAAAGCAAGTTCATTTATTAACACTAACAGCCTTTGATATTTTTTGTTTTGCCAGCAAAATTTTCAAATCACAGCAAAATGTAAAAAAAAAAAAAAGAAAAAGTGTTCCTGCTGTCTTTGCAATAGCATGTCAAACACATGTTTTGGTTGGGAGGCATCAGCAAGATGATCAGCAGAACATTGGGAGAGGAATTGTGTGTAAAACTGATTATAATTTCCATTCTTGGATTATGGTCAGTCTCTCCATTGTCTGCTCTGTTGGTGGCAGAGAAAAATGTATTCCTGACTAACTCCAGCTATGTCCAATTGTTCATTCCGGTTCAAGCTTTCAAGGCACTTAAGAAACCACTCAGCATGACTTATTTGATGCATCTGAAAAATCTACTACTTGCTGTGTGCTTTACAATCTTCATGGCTCTTATTTGATGTCTCTCCTTTTAAAATTAGAAATTATTTGATTGAAATAATGTTGTTTTACCCTCATTACGTGTTGTGTGATGACCGAAGACGATGCAACGCGGCATTATCTGTTTCCCCACATAACATGACAGGTTGAATAAGCAGAGAGCAATGCATTTAGAGAGCTCAATGAAAAATTCACATGCTTCCACTTTTGTAAATTATTCGTCGGTTCTTATAATCACCACTGCCTTCATGTACTTGCGGTGAATATGAATTGTTGCTGTTGAAGTCACGCTTTCTGAATTCAGCTACAAGCTACAGAGACTGCTGAAGCGGCATGTTAGCCTTGGTTGTGAAAAACAAATCAATGAATGATTGACTAACCCTCATTATGTCAATACATGTGACTAATTGAGATACCCGACACCAGGGGTCTTAGTGCTCAAGAGCTGGTGTCCGGCAACTTTTAGATGTGTCCCCGGTTCAACACACCTGAATCAAATGGTTGAATTACCTCCTCAGTATTCCAGGGACCTGCTAATGACCTCATTATTTGACTCTGGTGTGTTGAAGCAGAGACGAAAGGCTGCAGGACACCGGCCACCCAGAACTGGAGTTGAAGACTCCTGTCTTATACCTTGTGAATATACAGTAATGGGTCTTTACTTTGTATTTGAATGTTACCATTCCCAACCAACCAGCCAAGATTTCGGTCTAGCCCTTTTTGTTCTGCTTTGCTTTGTAAATTCCACAGCTAGTTTACATACTCCTACATAAGAAGCAGATTAGCTCTAGTCTGACATCAATCCAAGATTAGAAAAAAAAAAGAAAAACAAATTGTGATTTTAAATTAACCACTTGTACCTTCATGTATCTCTGTATTGACTTTGTCCAGGTGAGGACCTCTTATCTAGTGAAATAAAATACATAAAAAATATTCTTGCTTCTGAGTCCATGCAGGGCTGAATACAATACCAAGGATATGGAAAATAAATGATTGACAGAAAAAGATGGTTTAGTTTGTAAATGCAATACTTCAAACTCAACTATCCCACCTCTGTGCTGCAGAACACTCCCTGAATATTGCTGCATCAGCAGAAAAAAAGCAAAAATCATATCCCTCACACTCTCAGGCGTTGCCTTGTTTCTAACCAGGCTTAAGTGGAAAAACAGAATCCTGAATGCAATAACGTTTACACAAGAAACAGGGTAAAAGAGTCAGATTTTCAACTTAAGAAGTGGGTCAAGCTAATAAACATAAAGGCAAACAAGTACAGATTTGCAAAGAACAATTCATAAACTGGATAACTAAGCAGGTAATTGCCGAGTTTCTTCAGTTTATATTTGTAATAAAATATAACAAAAAATACAACTTTCATAATGTCTAAAAATGTTTTTACTTACTATTGAATTCAGAGTAACATTAACATTTCAATAAAAATACTTCCTGTTTGTATTTCCTTTATGACCTGATATTTGGTCAAACTGTGTGACGTAGAACAAAGCTAGCTCATGCTAACTACTTAAATAAGAAGGCTAAAAGTCACATAAAAAAAGCAACGCTCTTTTGTAGTGAAAGGTCACCAGCACAGTTCACTGACATTACTTATATTATAAAGAATGAATTTTTGATTTCTTATTTGATCCTGTGGGAAATGTTTAGTAAATGCTGATCGGGTCATTAATCGGGTCAAAATTGAGTGCTTTGAAGAATGATGAAAGATTTGTTCAGCAAGCTGCTGCTCAACTTTAGAGCAGTGCAGACATGTTCTCTAGAGTGATGAATCATCTCTCTCTCTCTCTGAAAATCTAATGGACATGTCTGGGTTTAGCTACCAGGAGAGCAGCTCTTTCCTGACTGCACTGTGACAAGCATAAGGTTTGGTTCTGAGGGGATTAGTTCCTTGTTTCCAGTGAGAGGAATCCTTTATAATTCAGCACACCGAGACATCTTGGCCAAATTTAGGCTTCTATTTTGGTGTATGAATGAGTTTGGTGTGGAAATATTTGTCTAGCTTGGACATAGTCTTGACATGAACCCCAAAAAACACTTTTGGGATAAATTAGAGCGGAGTCCGTGACCTAGCTCAGCCTATTTGTCCAACATCAGCGTCTGACTCCACATATGTGCCTTTAGAAGAGCAGCTAAGGACGAGCTTTAAAGATATAGTTCAAGTAATTCAAGAAATCAATATTTTTCTCTTCTTTGAAAATATGGCCGTTACAAACAAAAGCATATATTTTCCATTTTCCCATGCTGTAGAAAGCAAGTACAGATACAGAAAATCCATACAAAAAAATGTATTTTGTTTATTCTGGGTCACCATGACCACGCTACCAATCTTGTCTATTTTACTTCACTTCATTCCATGTAGTTCTCCGACTCTGCAGTAAATGTTCGGATTTAATAAGTGGCCTTCAAGCTTTTCATGGATTCCCCTCCCCCCCACTTTTGTTTTTATATCTGGTTTTACCGACGACAAATAATTGAACACATATGAAAAGCTGCTTGGAACAGAGTGACTCAGTCAAATGAGGATTGTAGGCACGCTCTTAACTGAATATGTGCTATCTGGATGTCAAAACACACAAAGGCACCAACAAAACAATAATCACATGACAAAGCCAAAAGTATATACACAGATAGAAACAAACAGTAATTTCTTTCAACTCGTACAGCAACAGATTCCTCAGGCTGCTCGGTATTTCTGGGGCATACCTCTCAACACTTAAATTAGTAAAATGTTAACTCCTGTTGGAATGCTCCGCAGTAGGAATACTCTGCCAGTTAAAATTTCACACATCAAAGAAACACGCATATGCGCGCAGAAATAACAGATTTAGCAAACACTTGACTTGTGGAAAGTTGCCTTCTTGCAGGGATGCTGCTCTGTATTCAGTGACTGGCTATAGTTTGGATATAACTCATTCCTGAGAGCAAAGGCCTGACACCCCACTGTGTCTCCCATTGGTTTACTTTTGTTTTTGTTTTTCTTGTGCTGTAAAATTGAATTCCCCGGCTTGCTCACTTGGGAGCAATCTGCCTGAATTTACTGCAGCTATAATACCATTTTCCTCGGAAAGGTGACCCCCACTCCAGGTGTGGAAGATCCATCATAGATTCTCTGTCACCTCCATTTCTGCTGATAACGATGACATTCCATTGCAGTGTACCGTCATGCTTGTTGATAACTTTGTGCCGAAAACAATCTGAGGGTTTGGCACTTAAGTAAGTGTATCGGGGTGAATTGGAGCATGTTTAAAATGTCAAAAATGATACCTGCGTTAGAAAATGCACACTTTAAAACACAAAGAAGTCATAGAAAGAGCTGTATAAACGTACATCTACTGCCTTCTGCATCAGAGACTCAGGCATTCATTTCCCCAGGGACATTCTGAGGCCAAACGAGATTTAAATTTCTTCAAGTGTGCTTTGACTGGAACTTTCCTCTCAATCAGGCTCCTCCTCTGTGAACATGCTCCTAAATTTACACCTAAAGTAGGCCTGTGAAAATGCATTGCAACAATCTATATTAACTCATGCTTTTAATAGCAATAGTCTTAAAAGTTGCAGTTTTGTTTTTAAATGAAAGCAATCAGATCTGGTTCAGAATTTTTACGTTTTCTGGTTTTGTAATAATAGTCAATATTATCATGCCATTAAAATCTCATACAGTCAAATGTCTAAAATGTATTGGCCACCACATGCTGGAAAGCATACATCGACCGTCAGGGTCAAGTTTTTATTTAATTTGCAAGACAATCACAAATACCAAGTTGCTTTATGTGCAAAAGGCTAGAACACGAGTTTTAAAAAACAAAAAACAAGTTCAGTAAAAAGGGTTCTGAACAGATGAAGCAAAAGTTAAACCTCAATCAGAAAATGTCCGAGAAGAACTTTCCCATATGATCCAAAACATACGATGCGATCTAAAACAAATCAAAACAATGAGATTGCATGGACAGACATGGCTTCCAGTGGCACTGGATTTCTGGCCTCATACTGATCATAAGATTATATGGATGTATTCCATACATAGAGATTTACAGTTATCTCCAGTTCAGGCAGATATAGCTGAACAGTCTTTGGATGGCAATATGATGCCAAGACAGAGCAAAGTTGCTGAATGGAAAGTGACAAATTATTTGGCAATGGCTAAATCAAAACATTTAATAAGCTAAATTGTACTTTATTAAAATAAATCTGGATGTGGATATAGCAAAGTGCAAAAATGATTGAAAACAGGTGCAGTAAAAGTCTGGAAAATCGTGTGTGTGGGGGGGGAGTGGCTTTAGTACAACAAAAAAAACCTCTTTACTTCTCCTTCAACGAACTTCTGAAACATGAAAGTATTTCGTCATGCCAAACGTAAAGCCTCCAGGTTTTGGCTTTGCACCTGGTTTTACAAACTTCATTTCACATTTTGTCACAACCATAAAATTATTATTCTTTTAAATTTTGTGAGAGGCCAACACTTAGAGGTACGTAATTGTGAACTGGAAGGAAAATGATGCATGATGTGAAGTGTGGCATACCCCTCCTCTAAACCTTTTAGGGCACATTTTTACAAACCCAAAAAGAGAAAGAACCCAAAAATGCAGGCAGGCACAGAATATGTTTAACAAGGTTTATTCTCAATATGCAAGTGGTGGGAGTCGGAAAATCTCTGTAGAGAAAGAGTACAGTTTAGGAGCTGTAGAGAAGTCAGAATTTGCAAACATTAAACAAAAAAAGCCACTAACCTTTTTCTGGACCAGTGTACAGGCTTTGATCTGAGATGGATGTCCCTACATGCTTTTTATCCTTTGTGAGCTTCCAAAAGAAGGTGACCGTCTCTGTATCCAAACACTTCCTTTCCTGCCTGGAAGCTGTGTTGTTGCTTACACCTCTCTTGAGAGGAACTAGGAAGCAGAGGGCATACAAGATGATGTCACAACAGGTAATGGAAAAAAATAAAAAACAGAGAAAAAGTATAGAGCAGGTTTGGTTCGGCACACAGAAGTCAGAAGACACAGCAGTAACAAATTCAGGATCCAGAGGGATAGCAGTGAGATGGACAAGAGTCACGGACAAAGACGGAGGGATAAGACTGTTTATCCTAGGGATTGGTAAGGCTTGGTGGTCAGGACACAGAAACAGAGTCAATGCCCAGAGATCAGATGCTTGGCAGGAGTCAGATGAAGGCAAGGCAGAAGAATCCAGGGTACAAAGTTCTAATGAGGAGGTCAGACAAGGGCATGGAAGAAACACTGGACATCTACGGGGGAGAGTTTTCAACAATCAGGCACCGACAAGGAGGCAGGAGAGCGCTTAAATAGAACAGATCCTATGTAGGTGAAATCATGCTGATTGCAGCAGTGAAGGTGTGTGTGACCAGGAAGGAGAAAAGGGTGATATGTATGAATCAATGGAGATTTTTAAGTTTTAGCACAAATTTGGAGCATATAAGTTAAACATGTGCAGTGATAGCAGAATTTGTAGCTAAAATTTGTGGGCTATCAGAAGCTAAAGTTTTGGCTTGAAAAAGGAAAGGTAAATAACAGACATAATTCATATTTAATGCTGGTACCATATGTTAAAGTGCCTTGAAAAACTAAATAAACAAAAACAATACTCCCCATATTTACAATCTGCAGACAAGTTTGGTTAATTTATGTTAAAGTGCACTTAGGATGTTCAGCTGGTTTAGCCGATTGCAATACAAATCCAAAAGGAACAGAACCCAAAAAATGGAAAACATTTGTAGAGGCACTAGTTTGAAGGACGGTTCACATCATACACAGAAGTACCATTTTTGATTCACATCTCCAAAAGAACAGGAGCAGAACAGTTACAGTCCAAAGATTTTATGTCCATATAACAACAATAATCCAGGAAAATAATTGTAGTTCATAAACTGAGTGTCCATATAAAAACAATCCAGGTAAATAGCAATACTGCATAAACTGAATAATAAATCAAAGATTAGGAGAATACAAGTTAATATCTGAATAAAAGTATACACTTAAAGATATAAGAAATATGCATTCATTTCAAATTATTTACAATCATTTAATACATTTTGCATTCAACATCTAAATAAACTAAATGCTTAACCCAAGCCAAATATTATAAATGCTAAGTTTGCGCTCTTATTAAATAGACTTGTAAGGCAATAAGGCTATTTTAAAACATCCTCCACAGCAAACAAGAACACAGAAAACAATAAATCAATGAAAACACAAAACTAGTAAATACAAAACAAATGCTAATACATTAGGTTAGCATGTAGTGTATTTCAATGCTTCTCCCATTGAAATACACTATAATGGTAGACAACAGCAAAAAGCTAGCAGCATAAACAACCTCACTCACCAATTGCATGTAATACTCCAGCAAACACAAAAAACAGCAGTAATCGACACTTCTACATTCAGCCTCATGTACTCAAGTTGAAAGTGAGTTCACTATTAAACATGAACTAAATAAGCATTTGTTTGAGATGGCCCAAACGCAGCAACTCCAGCAACTTCCCCCTCTACTGATTAGGGAAAATTCACAACAGCTTGTAAACATAACCCCTTTGCTATCACATGACCAAGGTTGTGTTCAAGTAATGGAGAGAGTGGGATAAAACGGTTTTTAGCCTGGACTAAACATTCAAGGTTGGACTTTAATGTGGACCGTTCTACTTCCTTTATATCACCTCCGATCAGCTTTTCTGTTCCAGCCCAAAATAATATCCACCCTGGATAGCACCGGATGTCAATTTAGTAAGTATATATTTAATATATTTTTTGGTATTTAAAATTTAAATGCAGTTGTAAATCTAAATATTATAAAGGGCTTGTGCACAGAAAAATTATATGAACGTGTATACTAAAATGTGTATACAATAATGCAAGCCTTGTCAGAAAAAAAAAGTTAAAATACTTTGATAAATATCTCAGATTGACCATGTCAGAGAGTATTGGCTGCACTCACAGTCTGATGATTTGAAGTCATCAGTACTACACCCTTAGGTCTGACCCCCAATAGAGACTATACTCAACATCCAACTGAGTTGAAATTGGCACTATAGGGATAAGAGTAGACCTTTCATCAGTGTACAGTTTCCACAGCTTTGATGAAGCAGGGCCTAAAGTTTTCAGGCTTGAATAGGTCTGGTAATCCATTCCTAATGGGGCCATTTTTCTCAAGATCACATTTAGTTGCACTAATCCTGACTGGAGAGGAATAGTGGCAGTGTCTTCGGTACTGACATTTCAAAGTTATGATGTGAATTGTGTGACAATGGTACAAATACAAAACCATTGTACCAAAAATTTCAAACCTAACAGATTTTTATTTTCTGGAGCTGGTGGCGAAACACATTTCCATGTTCTTTTACAAAGCCTTGGGATTCCTCTGGACTCTGACACATTCGCTGATGTGTTGAGAAGTAACAGGTAGAAGAGTATGCGGATTTTAGGAGGATGGAAAATAACAACTTAGGTTTTGACTTTCGACTGGCCTTGGTCAGATACTATAAGCAATTTAGTCGTGAAATGTGCAACTGCATGAATGTCTTCAAATCTGAATAAGCACAAGCAAACAGTGTCAAAGGCTTTGAGACTCCAGTGAATACAGTTCTCATCCACAAATGGAGAAAACATACGATAGTGATGAATCTTTCCAGAAGCTGCTGGTATACCAAAATGTATTTTTATTTTATTTTAAACTTCTTCATTTCTCATTTCTGCAAGGTATGTTTTCGAAATAATAGTAAAAAGACAAAAAATAACACAGTCAAACATGGTAGTGTGAAGGTCTTGGCCTGCTTTACTTCCCCAGGACAGAAAATATTTGCCATAATTGATTAAATTGCTCTATACCAGAACCTCTAGATGGAGAATGTCCAGCCTTCACTTTGTGACCTTAAGCTCAAAATCATTTGGACAAAGCAGCAGCACAATGATCCGGCGCACAGCACCAATCTATCTATAAATGTCTGAGTGGCATTAAGTCTGAACCTAAATCTTACTGAGACTATGTGGTATAACCTCAGACAGATTATGATTGCAATTCCTGCTTGAAATCCCACCATTGTGGCTGATTTAAAACTATTCTGCCAATAGAAGTGGTCTGAAATCCCTCAATTGCACTGTAAAAAACTGATTGCCAGTTATTGCAAACACTTAAAATACCTTCTCACCTCGGGTGAGGTTGGTTTGGATTTCTTTTTTGCTTAATGAATGAAATAATTATTTGAAAGCTGCTTTTTATTATTATTCAACATATTTTTAAATCCAGGGTAATGATAGGAAACATCTAAGTGTGATAAAAATGAAAAACAGAATAAATTTGGGTGAAATATGTTGCTCTTAGAAGAAAGTAAACACCACTGTTAGACCTATTCAGGTCTTGTTACAGAGCAACATTGTTGGAATGAGCTTTGATGAATATTTAAATAATCACCAAAGTATCTGAATTCGACTACAGCAGGATTATCATTTGTAGAAGAAGCCATTTTATCACCAATAAATGCTGGTGATGCAAACACTGCATACAAATGCTGATCTTCACATTCATTGACTTTATTTATATTTATTTTTTAGTGGATTTCATTTTGAAAAGCAGGAGTGGGGTTCTGTTTAATCTTTTATATTTCCATCTGCTAGTTGACTTTTAGATTGTCTGTTTTGTAATCTGAGATTTTCACTCAACATGCAGAGCTCTGTCTCAACAGGGCTGCACAAAGTCCTTCATACCCGTGGTGGTTTTGGTTGAAATTAAAGACATGCTTATCTCAAAAGGTCATAAAACAATAAAAACACATTTTAGATTTAGAAGTAAAAAGCACCCCTTTTCAATGTAAAACTTCTTCCATCAATCAGTCAATAAAACAATCAAAACTTTCCTACAATTACTGACCGGATTTTTGAATGTTTCCTCTGGTACTTTAATGATTTAAACTCCAAATTACTGACATAGAAAAAGGTCCACATTTATGATTCTCACTGCTGAAACTTAGCTATAATCTGCACCAGGTCAGCATTATCATAGTGATTTTAGAGCAGAAAGTCTGAAGTGCAACTCCTGGACCTTTCTGACCCTCACTAATGCGGTACCTAAGGTAACATACAGCAATGAAAATATGCAAAACCTGCAACCTGGAGGTGTGTAATGACCACCGGTGATCATATATCTCATGTAAAAGGGGCTACAGGCCACTCAGTATAAAATGGTCCAGTTCATTAATATCACAATAGCTGTAAAGCTGCCAGTGCCACTCTGTCCTTATCCCACATAAAACTGATTTGTGGTAGCTTCAATCTGCCAGCCCTCGGTCTTCTTAATGATCATGAGATCCATCACACTCATTTAATCAGAGCTGTAAGGAAAGCAAAGAAGATCTATGAGGCTATTGTTTGCTTCAATGGGTTCTTTTGTGAAGGGGCCCTCACCGTTTTTCTCCTCTCCTTAAATCTAGATTATACAGTCTAATTTGTAATTTAAAGCATGCAAAGTGTCAATTGTTTCAGGAATGTTGATGGTAGTGGTAAATGGAGATCCTTTTATCTCTCAGTAGAGGTTAGGGAAAGAGTGAATGCAATAGTCTGTGTTCTTAAAGTCAGTGCTGATGTGAAAAAGAAAAAAGTTTTCAGATCTATAATACATAATAAAACCGTTCATACCCAATTAACTTTTCCGTTTCGTCACATTACCACCAAAAACGTAAATTGTTTTACTGGATTTTTATGTGACAGGCCAACACATGGAATAGGTGATTGGAAGATTGATGGAACAACATGTGGTTTTGAAAATGTAAAGAAAAAAAAAAGAATTTAAAAAGTCATCTGAAAACCCAAATTAAGACACACATTCTTTCTCACTGCTTCTTTGTGAAAAAAGTCTAGCCTATATGGAAAGCATCAGTCATCAAGTTTCAAAATTTGCAACAGGTGTTTAACACAATGGACTTTGACTGGTTCGTTGTGAAGCTCTCTGGCAATATTTGTAATGACTGTTGTACCATTGGAAGTTAAATCTATGCTCCACTCAAGTCTTTTCCAGTCCTAACATGTATTCCTCCAGATTTGTCCTGCAGCTCCAATCAGCTCTCTAGAACCATCTCCAAAGCATGGTAGTGCCACCACAAAATGTCAGAGCAGAGGGAGATTGTGCGTTTAGGTAGGGGTTACACCTTTGCATGTTGGCCAAAAAGTATTTCCATCTCATCTGACCACAGAACCCTCCTCCACATGTAGGTAGCCATTACATGGCTTTTTGGCAAAATGCAATTGAGACTTATTGTGGCTTTCTTTTAACAATGTCATTATTTTCTTAATGAACCCCAGATTTGAACTAACTCACAGTGAATGCTCTTGAATGTTGTAAAATGAATGGCAACCAGTCCACAGCGCACCAATGTATTGTTGTTGCTTTTAATTTATGTTGGACAAACATTGCTATGTGAGTGTGTCCTCTACAAAGACAAAGAAAGACAGCTGGCAAGAACAGGACTCTGGAGTTTGATTGGTTGACGATGTGTGGAAATTCAAGTAATGAAAGGTGGTGCAAAATGACTTAGAAATTGAGTATGTGACATGTTTGCTTTATATTTTATTACTGATCATTGACGCAGTTGTGATTATGTGAAACCTAACTCTAGTTTTTTTTTTTTCTTTGCTTTTTTTGCTCTCTGGTGATTTGACCATTTGAGAAGGCAGTATCTAAAACAGGTAGAGTGCTGAATATGGCAGAGACAGATGGATGGATTGCCATTTTGGAAGCTCCTGCTTTGTGTAATGACTTGAAGAAAATAAACAGACTTTATGTGCTGTGCTGTTCAGTCAAGTCAGAGAGATGTCTCCAATTTTCCACACTACACCTCTCTGTGTAACAACCTAAGATGGGAAAAAAATGCTTCATTTGTATTCCTGTGCCTCACACATGTTGTATTTTTTGATACTTTTGCAAGAAAATTGGCGGGAACGACTGAATTCATTGTCACTGTTGTCATAGATATGTCCAGCCAGTGGGCTGTGCACCTGGGTGTAGAGGGGACATTGCAGCATTGGTGGACCCAAGTCCCAAGAGAAACGTGGAGTTCATCGTGCAGTCAGCTGTGCATAATGAAGAAGCTAGTGGAGAGAGTGGGAGTGGCATGAAGAAAAATGGAAATGTCCGTAATTTCTCCATTTGCACGGCACGGAAGTCTGTCTCATGAGAACATGTGAATATTCTGTAGGAAGATTTCTTCTGTTCAGAGAAGCTGCAGTGGAAAGAAAAAAACAGGAATATCACGAGATATTTTGGCAGATATAAAACAAAATACAGATCTAAAACCAAAGGCAGATGACATCATAATATAAACTATTTTCAAACCAAAGACAGGTGGGCATGTGGTTTGTTTGCTGCCTTTATTTCTCAATAAAATATATGAAAATGTCACTTTATCTCCTGCATTTTTGTCTAATAGAAAACTGCAATTAATTTCAAAATATCAGGTTCGATTCAGTTCAGCAGAGTGTCGCCCACAGCCGACGATATGTATCATCAGCGATAAATATCTATCAAGTTGTTCATCCCCAGCTTTGCTTGAGGATGCTTGGATTTCACCGTTACCAAACAAAGAAGATAATTTATCTTATTTTTTTTTTATTCTTATTACTATTACTGTTTTTTTTCTCATGTGGACCTAGTTGTATCTTTAATAGAGCTATGATTGATTGAATTATCAGAGCGAGCCAATAATGGGAATTTTCTGAACCAGCAGATTTGAATTATAAGGAGCAATTATTGCTTCGTGAATTCATGAAGCAAAGGGCTAATCACATTAAGGTAGAGGTGAAGCTTCATCATAACCAAGGACTAAATTATTCTTGAATTCTTTCTTGACTTGAGGACAGAACAAATGTTTCTTTTTTTTAAGTTTTATCTAATTAGTTGAAAAAGAAAAACACATTACCATTTTGTTGTGCTCGATCACGCTGATGTGAAATCGTAATGTTTTATTAAACTGACATTAAAAAAATATTCTGTACATGCTGTACATTGATAATGGACTGCATGCATATCTATGCTGATCAGAATGCAAAAATCTGATTGACTCTTAAATTAAAAAGATGCTAAGGTTTGCTGTTTCCTTACTTCATTTTTAAAGCAGCTATTTGGATTTGGTTGTGTCACTGAAAATTTTTTTAATTCCTATGTTTATCACATTTGTAATCTCTCCTAATATTTCTGCATGCAGCATTTGTGACACTGAACAGTTACGAAATATGGCAGGAATTTGCAATAAATTTGTTGATATTTTTGCAGGCAATTTTTGGTGAAGAAATATCAACTCTTGAATATTACTTTTAACACCTCACATGCATATGTCTGTAATATTAAGTCAGTAGTTGACCTGTCTCATGAAGCTAACCATTGTTAAGCACCTTGAAAAACTGCAGCATTTCTGCTACACTTTGGTATGTTTTATATAGCCTAAGCCACACAGTTTGTAGGTAGGACAATAACTTCAATTAAACATTAATTTTATTAAGCCTGTATTTCTGTTTCTGTATTTGAAATGTGGGTTTAATGTTTTCTAAAATAAACATTTTGAATGTTATGTTTTCATTAGCTGAAAGTGGAAAATCTGCCATGATGCCCAAACACGGAGTCAAGTAATGCAGGAGAACAGTGAAAGGGATCATTTCAATAAACTGAGTGGACAGGAAAGCAGCATGAGAACAACAGGAGAATCTGACACCGAGACACTGAAACTGGGGGAGTGTTTACACTGGGGACTGTATTGCTGGATGCAACACAGTTGTGTGTAATAGTGGATGGAAAACACAAGTGTACAAGACAAGAAAACAGAGACTCTGAGTTAAAATAACGATTGATGTTGATATAATTAGAGCTTTTGACACATTTTGATTTCCACTGGCTTATGTGATCACTGAGCAAGTTGTAAGAAAACAAACTGAATGAGAAATTTGTTAAAAACAAAATAATTGACAATCCTGGAAAACCAGGAATATCACAAGACAAACAAAAGGGTTGAAGTTGTTTACCTGAAGGCAAAATGAGGTTACTTTTTCAGCAACACTGCCCAGTAAAAGTCTGCAACAAGGTTATGGTTACCATCCATGCTCAGCTAATCACCTTACGTAGGTGTTATGATGTCTCTGTGCAGGCATGTGCTTGATAAAATGGAGACGCAAAGGTGAGAGTGGCGAGAATATGGAAGACGAAATGAAAAAAGAAAGAAGAAAAGACTTCCCACTCCAAGTCAAACGCCTACCTTTGCTGGTTGAAACGCTTGGTCCATTGGGACAGCCCCTGCCACCATATTAGATTTTCAGGCTTATTGCCTGAGCCAAACTCTCTCGCCTCAGGTCACTTTTCCTGTCTGAGGAGACGTGGATTTCTCCCATATCCCGGAAGCCTCCCAGATATGTTGATCTAAGGCCAAAGCTTTAATATCACCCAGCTCACCTCTTAAGCTTTCATCCGAGTTAATTCAATTCAGACAACTTGAACAGCCAACGTGTCAATATTGGAGATATTAACTTTGAGAATACATTTGGGAACGTCTCATTTGAACAGTCTCAACACCCCCTGTTTGAGCCTCCCGTCTCACACCACGACTTATCTTAATCGAGGATGGCATGCTCGTCCACATCAGGACTAATTTAGTTCATACAAAACGGAGCACGATGCGGACAGACGGGTCTCTGTCACTTTTTTCCTGGGTCAGGAAATGGGCAAAGGTTGCGCAAAGGATGGAGAGATGAAGTGAGAATACAGATTAGCTGGGACTAGCATGCAAAGCAGTATGAAAGAAGAAAGCGTTACATCGCAGACAGAAATATTCATTTACATTGCTCTATTTCTGTTCTGTCATTTTGCAATTCATATGTCATTCATCAGCACACATGCATTCACAAATGTAAAATTGGTGAAGTTTGCAGAAAAATAAATAGGTTCTTCTGGTGGTCTACTGTTTTGTAGATGATAGAAAAATTGTTTCTAGAATGGTAAACAGAAACAAGCGTGGAATTAGGATCGAACAGTCTAGTCGTCGGTAATAAGCATTTGGATTCAATAAATGTGTGCCAGAGTGTGCAAGAAGGTCCATATGTTGTGCTATTTGACTCAAAAACGTAAAAAAAGCATTGGTTCTAATGATTTGACTGTGAAATAACAATCATTTTAAAACACACACAAAAAGTCATTTGGAACCACATCTCTAAAAAAAGAAAAAAAACAAAGCCATTACCATATAAGGGTAATAGAACAGCCTATGATTGTGAAAAATATTTTGCTAGCACAAAAGACAAATCAATTGGGAATATAACAGAGATGTTTTGCTGGTTACTGGCAACACAGAATTGAGTGAACACTTTTATTTTCCCAAAACATGCTCCATGCAAAAAGTTTGACATTTGTAAAAGTAAAAAAAAAAAAAACGACGGTCACGAGGGCAAATTTCTAGATAACCACCAAAAATTTTGTTATTTTTCTGTTTGAAACACTTTTTGCTTCTGGGTGATAAAACAACAGCCTAAAACTGAAAGACAGCAAAAATAGACGGTTTTCGAATAGATGGTTTGAGCAGAGTCATCAACCAGATGGTTCAGGAAACCACGAGCGTCTTTTTAAAAAATGCACAATTTTCCCTCAGCTTGTAAATTATGCGTCAGGAGAAAGCTGTTGCTTTTTCAGGGAGCCTGTTTTTAAGATGATTAAGGAGTGACAGACATTCACCACTGAGGTGAATTAGAACTAGAATTTAAAAATAACATTTGTGAAACTTGTGATGGAAGTTTAAACCATAAAGAAAATGAAAGAGACATATTTTGGCTGGTCACAGCAGAGATTTCGAAAAAGAAAGGCTTGGGTATTTTATGCTTAAGAATACACTTAAGGATTTGTTAGCTTGATTTTCCTTTTCTACTGCCAACCCACTTAGTTGTTGACTTGCTTGCTTGTCCTTTTGAGCAGTAAAGAAGTGCAAAGCTGAAATTAGTCAGTATAAAACATATATTTAAACAACGCTTCTGATTTTTAGTTACATGGTATTTTTCTCTGTTTAAATTCCTTTCTTCACACTAAAAAAAAAAATAAAAAGAAGAGAAAATAACTAAAATCAACTCCTGTGTCTCTTAGCTAATCTAGGTTTAGCTTGGGTGAAAGTGAGGCATTTTTATTCTGGTTGGAATAAATAATCTACACCAGGTCTTCTGGGCTTATTCCCAGCCAGACATGCCCAGAATACCCCTGGAGGGAGGCTTCAGGGAGACATAATAATCAGATACCCTCACCTCCGCTGCTGTTGCAAGAAGATATTAGGAGCTTAGAGAGGGTAGCCGAAAATCTTTGTTCCCAAGCCTATTCTCGCAAAGAAAAAAAAAAAAAAAAAAAACTTATTTCAATGTCTCGTATCTGCAGTTTCATCATTTCGGTCACGAATCAGAGCTGTGTGAGTAAAAAAAGCGGGGTATGGGCGTAGATATCGGCTGGTAAATCCTGAGCTTCAACTTCAGGCCCAAGCAAGGTCTGAATGTGGAAACAGGCAAGAATCTAAACAGAATAAAGCAGTGGTTCTCAAAGTGTGGGGCGCGCCCCCCACGGGGGCACAGGGCTATTTCAGGGGGGGCATGGGAAGTGGTATGGATGAATGAAATAAAAAAAGTTACACAAAAGTGTTTCACTGTAAAATAGTTTGTAGTGTGTTTTGTTGCAACCTGAAATGTGAAATAAACTTCAGTGGAGCTTGAAAACAAAATATGTGTATATGTTTATGTCTGGTTGAACGATGTGTGTGCCCAGTTGATTTGTTTTTTCCTTTTTTGGTGGGAGGGCATTTTATTGTAATCCATGAGGGGCCCAGAAGAAAATCTTTGGGAACCACTGGAATAAAGCAAGAAATACGGTGAAAATAGCCAAAGTAATTTAAGGCATGTGGCACAAAGAGAAAACAAAACATTACAAAAAAAAATTTTAAATCTCAAATTTTTTACTTTTTGAAGAAGTGAAGGTTTTACAGCCGTGAGCAACAATAATAATGAAAAGCTACGAAGTAGAAAAAAAAACATGACTTTATAATTACAAATGGAATCTGTGGAGGAACATTAAACTTCTAAATCTGTCTCCAGCTTTGGTAAATGCCAAGAAAAAGGAGGATTTATTCATAACAGGGGAAAAAATTATTGAGTCACTCAGATATCAACGTTAAGATTTTACAGCTTAGGTGTAATGAAGAAACCTTCTGTTGTCAGGTACCTAAAGCAATGAAAATACCGTTTATTTTATTTTGGTAGTTTTGTTGCAGAAAAATAAGCTTGACTGCTATTCTCTTAATCATATGACAGAAAATAACACGTCAAATAATCTTTTTTTTTCAGTACAGTGAGTCTAGAACTAGACTTGTGCATCTCCATAACTCTCTTCCTCATATTTTGAAAGGCTTCTCTTTTGGTATGATTTAGCGTGCGACAGCGAGAAAAGGGAATGTGTCTTTTTATTTGGTGTACGTATTTATTTTTACATTTTCATTTTAAGCTTTTTCAGAACATGAAAAAAAGAAGATTCAGCTACAGGTCGAGAGTACTTTTCAAGAATTCATAAAAGAGCAAATAATAAAGGCTTCTGAGAATTCCTGTTGAAACTGTAAAAGATTGATTTATCAAAAGACAGCATATTTCTATCTATTAGAGGTAAAAAAAAAATGTGATGAAAAAGCTGGAAAGTATAATCAAAATAAAACCAGGCTTTGGCAGAGAGCCTTGAGAGAACCGAACCCAAAACTGTTCTTAAATGTGTTTCTTTTTTAAATTTTAGACCACATCCAAATGGCTGGGCTTAAATATTTCCCTTCAGATGAGAAGTTTTTCTCCCCCTTTTTTTCACAGAATGTTAGGGTTGGTGTTGTCAGTATAGACTGACTTTATTTCACTATAGTCATCCTCACCAAAGAATATGAGAACATTTAGTTTTTAGTATTGTTCTTCATTTTTTAAATCACAGCTGCACTTTCATTCTTTCTTTCTTTTTGTCTGCTTATCTTGACCAAGGTTTAAACATCTGTTGCACATCTGCTGGAACGAAGTCAGGGAAGAATAACACTGGAAATCAATGTTTTGCAAGAAACTGTGATCACCCAACAAATTAAAAACACACACCAGTAACAATTTCTTTTAACAAAACTGAAGCTTAAGATCAGAACGACTGAGACACATATTTGATGGTGCGTTTCTATGCGCTGGAGCCAAAAGTGTGTACATTTGTGACATCCTAAAGAAGCAAATCAAAGGCGACAGTAGTACCAGAATGGAGGAAAGAAGTGATCACCAATATCAATCCAATGCGTAACATCATGTTCCTTTCTGATGTACCTCAGAGAATAAATCACGTGAGTCATACGGATCAGCGGTACTTCAAAACGCAGTTGTTTTTTCTAAGTCAAACTGATTTGCAGCTGAAATAGAAAAGAAAACTGAGACTCTACTTTTTCCACTCATTTCCATACTCTAATGACTTACATTTACTGCACACACAGTACCAGTGACACTCAATCATCTAAAAAAAACATCTGTTTAAGAGCTGTGCTGTGAGCCAATTAGCTCATCAGCTCTGTGATGTTTTTTTTCTTCCCTTTTAATGTTAAATATAGTAACTGCCATTTGCTTTATATAACAGCAGGAAACATCAAATGCAGGCAGAATCCCTCTGTATTAGTTAGGAAAATAAACCGATTGTTCTTTCTTCAAATGTAACTCTTTTCAGATTTTGGACACAGTTTAATATTTTTATAGCTATTGCCTAAACAAGGGCCCCAAAGTGTCCATGTTGTTTTCTTCAAAAAGACATTGAGACAGCTAACGATGAAATTCCCAGTTGGATCAATAACGTCTGGTAGCACATTACACATACTCTTGTCATCATGTACGGCGGGTGCATGCGGACAGTCTGATTTCTTTCCTTAACATTTTTCTTTAACAAACTGCTGCACATTTTATGTTTTTGCCACAGATTTAGGGCAGTTCACTGTTTTTCGAGGTTTTGTCAAGAAACCTAACTATTCTCATATCAGGTCCTACGTCAATTTGCGTCCATGTTTGCATGTGTTGACACTGTAGGTTTTTGTTTGTCTTGCCACACAGGATGAGGTCTTGTCTTAAATAAAAAAATTTTGTGAGAGCCCTTTGTGAAATTTGAATAAAAGCCTGTTGGCTGAAACCTTGCATTCTTCCCACCAGCATCCTTCAATCAGAGGCTCTCATGAGGTCTGTTTGGTTATTAGCCAGTGCTCCATATTTGTGAGATGTCACCAGTAATAAGCAAGTCCCTAGCTTTTCTTTCCTGTGTCTGTCAGACAGAAAATTGGATCCTCAGCTCCCGCTAGTCCCCAACGGGACCTTCCACCTGCCAGCACTATCAGTTAGTCTGATGCACAATAATGTCACATGCCACAGAGTGGAAGGGAGCTTGGAGGAAGCCTAGAGACACTATCATGTGTCCTATGATGCTTTCACATGTACTGCATTACCGTAACTCAAGTCACGGAGACACATCTCTTCATGAACATGCAGTGTATGGATGGAGCATGGTTACTTCTTACAGAATGGACAGACATATGTAGCCTACTCAACTACTGTGGACCAAATTACTCTCTGCAAATGATTCAGGAACATAAGTCATGTAATGGAATACAAAACCTTTATCGGAGCTGTGCAAATTATGAAGCAATTAGCAGCACTGCATCTCAAGTAATGATTTTAATTAGCTCTAAAATCCGATTAGCCTTGGCTGCAGTCCTTAAGCAGTGGAAGGAGTTTACCATCAGCATTAGAGGCTTACGTGGTTTATTGTCAGCCCTTAACAGTATTTAAATTCTGTTGAAACATCAGCTGAAGAACAAAGAACCAACAAAAGCCAATGTGAGAAACCATGGGAACTTGTTCTAATTTGATTAAAAGTGGTTGAATACATTTCTAAAATATTTAAATGTACCTTTTTGCTGTAATTTTGTGATGCCGTGTTGTGTCATGCTGCTGCTTAGTATTGTTTCCAAGCCTGGTCTGACATGTTCATGTGAGGATGTGGCATTTTCAGCGTCAGCTACAGCAGTTTACATACAACACCCTTATTGGGAAGTATTTTTACATCAGTATAGTGATCAATGCGTAACTGTTTTATTTGGTTACATGTGTAGCAGTGAAATTAAATTCCAGGACAGTAAGTGACATGAAGGGGATTTCATAAAAATAATTAGAAGGGGTATGGGAACTCAGCCCTGAGGAACCCCTGAGTTGGGATTTGAGTTGTTTTATCAGCACATGCGTATGATGTAGGCTGTTAAAAATATTGTCCACATGGAATTAGGCACACAAACCAAGCAAGGTAGGAAGAAAAGCAAAATCTGCATCCAGAGGTTATTTGTTAAACTTCACCAGCAGAGTTTCTGTGCTGTGATCTAATTGAATTTGTTACCATGACAGAGTTTCAAGCAAGCTAATTTCACAAAAAATAAGTAGGAGTCCTTATTTTAGTTGCAGCAATTTAAATAAACATCAGAGATTGTTTAGCTTGGCCTTTGGTTGCCATCTTTAAGTTTATAATAATGGCATTGGTCTTAAGAAGTGATTGTATTGTAACTGTTATCATTTTATTTTCCTCAGTGTATTCAGAAATCCCAGTATCCATTTTCACTGAAACGCTGTGACATGAGTTTTTTTCTTTTTCTTTTTTACCTGCAGTAAACCGAACTCTGCTCAAGATCTCGCCTTCCTTTAAAAATGCGCAGCTCTTTCTTCCTGCATCCATCTGCTCTCCTCAGTCACTTTTCAAGTCTGAACTCTCCTTTTAAATGGATGACTATGATTCCCCCCTCTGTCGCAGTGTTACCCTTGGTGCGAGCGCGAGGGATCGTCACGGCGGCTGCCAAAGCTGGACCGTCACAAAAGGTTTCCAGCTCCAGCTGCATGCCTGATTGTCAGGGACACGCTGTCTCAACCTCTTCTATTGAAAAGGTTCAGTTGGATGTTCAGCAACTGGGTCAGGGATGGTTTGCTCCTTTCAGCTGCAAGGACACACAAGACAAACAGTTTTGCAAAAAAACAAACACTTAAAATGAAAACATATTTTTGAAATTAAAGGTGGAGGTTATGCTTTAGTGTGCAGTGTCTAATGGAAAAGTATATATATATATATAATTTTTTATTTTTTTACCTTTTAGAGTTCAATAATACCATTTGCATTATGGCAAAGAGATTGTCCACTGGTGTAAAAGCAACCCTACAATTATTTTTTTTAGTTTGAACATACATTTTTAATGAATAAGATTAAATTCATTTTTACTTAAGTAAATTTATTTATTTATTTTCAAGATAATAAAAATAAAGACTAGACATCAGCATGTGACCTTTCACATTTATTTATTTATTTATTTTATTTTCAAGATAATAAAAATAAAGACTAGACATCAGCATGTGACCTTTCACATTTATTTATTTTATTTTCAAGATAATAAAAATAAAGACTAGACATCAGCATGTGACCTTTCACATTTATTTATTTTATTTTCAAGATAATAAAAATAAAGACTAGACATCAGCATGTGACCTTTCACATTTATTTATTTATTTATTTTATTTTCAAGATAATAAAAATAAAGACTAGGCATCAGCATGTGACCTTTCACATTTATTTATTTATTTATTTTATTTTCAAGATAATAAAAATAAAGACTAGGCATCAGCATGTGACCTTTCACATTTATTTATTTATTTATTTTATTTTCAAGATAATAAAAATAAAGACTAGGCATCAGCATGTGACCTTTCTTGTTGAAAGAATTGAATATTTAATGGATTATCTTATTTCTTACTTACTATGTAAGTGTATGTCAGTTGCATATTTTAAAGTTTTAAGAGCCAGTTTAGTTCTACAATTACAGATCGGGAAACTTTCTTGTCTTTCTGGACTTTGAACTAAACTGGTTCTAAAAGCTTAAAAAGCTTAAAAGTCAGCTACTTTAATCTGTTTTCTAAAATAAAAAAAAGACAAAAAAAAAAAGACAATGATTAAGTAAATAACCCGAAACATGCTTTCTGCAATGCACTGCTGTTTTGCCCTTTGTGATAAAATATGCTGTTGAGTCAATATAGAACTACAACGATGTTTTTTTAAATTTACAGGGGCTCCAATCCCCCCTTTTCAAAACTGACGGTGCTGCTAAAAAGCTGTCAAGAATTCAAAAATAGCCAGTCGGATCGAAAACTGGAGGGTCATGCTTTTCTGATTCTGATTTTTGAAGAAAGATTTTTTTGTCAGGTAACACCACTCTAAACCAGGCAGGCGCACTGTTGCTTCAGTATTTCGTCAACTTACTCATGTTTTCTCCCCACATTATCATTCTAATTTTGGTCTTGACATGTCGGGGGGGCTTCGCCAAAGTACTGCAGAGAATAAAGAAACTTCAGATCTCAAGTACATTTACAAACGTGAGCAGTTGAAAGCTGATCACAACCGACTGCAGAATATCAAAGGTGTGAGGAGAGGCAGGGAGTGACTGCTGCTTCAGCTAATCATTCCAGCAACTCTGTGCCACTGCTCCATCACACACATTGAAATTATTCCTCTGACTCCGAAAGGTTGTGGCACGATGAAAGGCCCTGATTCCACAGTCACACAAGAAGATCCTTTATTGGTAGTTCATCAGATATGGAAATGTGATAAAGATAAAAGTGACCGATCATTTTGTTTTGACAGCATTATCAGGAATCTGGACAAATGTGTCTGCAACTTTCAGATTGAAACAAAGTTTTGCCTGATTAAAAAAGATGAAAGCCGTTATGTTAGGAACCTTTTTTTTTAGAGTGGCATTTTAGACAAAGTAATAATGAACTGTGTTGTTTCTACAAGTTGTCAAGACATAATAGCATTAGCCCAGGGCAAGTTTAAAAAAAGAAAAATCGAGTGCATACAGCTAATGGAAGCTGCAGCTTCATTTATGGCTTTTCCTGAGAACACAGAGCGACTGCAGGGAGAGAGAGAGAAAAAAACTGAAGATAAAGTTAAGTATACCTTTGATTATTGCTCATATCATTAGGGATATCTTGCATATATTGACATACGTTTTCCAGAATTGGCTTTTTTTTTCATGGCATACATCCAACAAGTTGTCAAAAACAGTCTTCAAATGTATTAGTGCAGACATTATCGCACAAAAATACTGATTTGTCAGTTCCTCCTCTTCTTTAGCTGTGCTTTGAATCTCCATTATGTTCTTGTGCTATTGGGCTAAGACCCATGCTGGCTGATCACTGGATTTGAGCTGAAAATCCAAACAATCAGAAAAATCTGAACATTTACCGCCTCTAACTTACAAATGCGACAACTAACCACTAACAATTTTCTGGCAAGTACATAGATTGGTGGAGGGAGCGAGTTTTACTGCTTGTCATGCTGCGTTCATGGAGCAGCAAATAAATGAAAACACAGCCGGAATCAGAGTGATGTCCTCTCTCAGTTAATAAATGCTCTCTTCAAGGTTTTTGGCTACAGCTTTTTGGTTTCATGCACAAGTATTGGAAACTTTTTTTGGACTCTAGCAAAAACCTTACAGGCACACACACACACACACACACACACACACACACACACACACACACACACACACACACAAAGACACGCAGTACCCCTTCTAAAATTTTTATTTGCTTTATGGCTAAAAAGTGAATTTTATTTTTCAGAAAATACAGACCCAGCATGTTCTGTTTAAAAGGCACAGCAGCTACTCAACGGTCATTATAAACTGTGTTGGCAATCAGTTACAGATCACACATGAAGAAAATGAGGAGAACTGGCATAATTATCGTTCAGCGGTTATTCAAGGCTAAAAGTGCTCCGCAGTAAATGGATGCACCCTGCTGCTAGGAAAATAAAACTTTTACCGTCGCAATAGCGGTAATCGCATTGGAAAAAGCTGGAGGAGTCGTTCTTTGAAGACTTTAACGGAAAACATCCAGAAGGAAATATGAGAACAAAGATGCGTTTAGACGTAATGAGTTTTTTTCAAATTTTCTTCACCATGTTTCTCTTTTGTATCCATTGTCGGAGCTCAAGACTATTCAGAGGCAGACCTGAGCATGATTTTGTAACAAACAATAAATAAATAAGCAGCGCGAAAGATACATAATGCTTTGACTAATGTACTCAAATTAAAAATGTCAGCTTTTGAAGAAAAATTTGGACTTGAATATAGACTACCTCTACATAGACTTTTTGAAAACAAGACTATTCAGTTTGTTTTGATACGTCTTAACCTCCTAACGTCTAAACAAGGGGAAGAAGTAGTTGCAGAGCTAAAACTTTCTCTATTTATATGCATTACATGATTGATTTTAGAATCTATTTTGAATTTTATATAAAAGTAAGGACTTCCAAGAGTTGGAAGAATGAAGTGAAATGTCCCTAGAGGTCAGAAACTTGATAGGGAAAATCTGAGGTTTCTCATCAAATCCAATCTCAAAATCCAAAATGGCTACCTGGTATATAAACGTTAGTGCTAGCAAAAGCATAAGCAACAATGTATTTAAATAATTTCTTTACACATAAATTAGTACAGTAGGGAGTTTGCAGTTGTGTTTGCAAGTGTGAAATCTAAAACATTGTTCTTTGCCTGCATTGTTAGCCTGATTATTTTTGCGTCTTACTTAGTAAAATACATTGGTCTTAGAAGTTTGAACTAAAACACAGATAAAGTGCTTTATATCTTCTCTACTTCAAAGTTTAAATTTCAGATGGAGACTAAATGCATCTTAAGCAACCACCTTTTCTGTCATCCACTACTTCATAATTAAAAGAAAATCATTTACCTAGCAAATTATTACAATCAAAACTTAATACCTGTGTCAAAGTAATCAACTAAAAAAAATAAGTCGTTATAAGTTGTAACCAAGTATGAATTTCTTTGCAAATTGTTTCCATTCTTTGGCTCTGTAGAAAATTATGCAAAGCACACTTATCAAAACATTTATAACATTTTTGAAAAGAATGGAGGAATGAGGAGTGGCGACGCATAAAAGGCCTCACAATAAATTAGCATTTTTACATTAACCAGGGAGGATAAATAACCTTTACAAATAATTGCTTTCCACTGCCACAACTGTCTCGCACCTTTAATAATTCCTGTAAACTAAATGTGACAGAAACTTTTTAAAATGAATACATTTTTAATTTGATCAGTGTCTCGTAAAGTTTCTACTACCAAACAAAGACATCTTGAGGTATAAACTGAGTGTGAATTACACAGCGATGTATCTATGCCATTTTTCAGCCGGGAGAAGGTGGGAACACATGCTAATCATATTATGCAAATATATGTTGATCTTTAGGAAATGGCAGAAAGAAAGACTACTCAAATAAACAATAATTAAAATAACTGAAACTGTGACAAACTGGACGAGGCTCCACATTTATATTACCGCCAGTGTTAAAGAATGCAAAGACGAATAAATTTTTAGACTTTCTACAGGTGTTCACCAGGGCTACCACTAAATGTGTAGAGCGGCATATTTCACTTTCAATATTGCGGCGGAGGTCTATGCCATATGTTCAACAGAATAATTAGTTTTGGTTGTGAAGATTTACAGTGTGGGTTTCATGCTACGACACTGCCATTGACTAAAGATTGCACGCAATATTATGCATTAAATTCAACCGGAAACAAATTAACGATAACACCTATCACAGCAACAGATCCTTATAGTTTTCCATTTGACATTCATGGCTTTGCAGTAAGCCGTCTCCTGCCTTTTAAGAGACGTGAAGATGTAAGCAGGCTGTAATGCAAATCCCCCCATGGGTGTTCATGAAGTGAAGCCAGGGCAGCTGCATTATCTGCGTCGGAGCCAGTGGATGGTCCTTATCAGATTAAAGGTCGGGGGTGTGAAGGTAAAGCTTTGCCTTGCATCCGAATAAGTGCAGCAGGAACAGTCAGAGCACATATGACTGTTAGCCGTGTCTCTTTTTAATAACGAGAGATGGAGACGGGTTTCTGTTGTCATTAGCACTTAGATGAGCAAAAAACCATAACGTGTGTGCTCTACCAGAACTAATACAATTTTAGTCAGGTGAGCATGGGTTTATTTGGTTTTCATGGTTCTGCAGTAATCTGGCTGGTTACTCGGCTGACATGTTAAAAAGGGATGCATGGCTAATGCCTCTTAAACAATTTAGCAAATAGGAAAGCCAACAACAGCAACAGATAAATAAACAGTGTGAAACAACCTACGTACATAGATATCTCTATATGCAGTCACCTCTATTATCTTGATGTTGAAATGTACAAACATGGATATTTTAATCAATTTAACCCAATAGCACTGTTCATAACAATACAATTTAGGCTACAGTAAATATTCTATGTGCAGCAATGGTAAAATAAATTAACACTGCTACTCAGATGTTGAAACAATGACCCTTTTAATAATATAACTAAATATCGCACAATGTTATCCATATGCTCTACTCACCTCGGCATGCTGGAAGCTTGAAACTGAAAGCAAAACTCAAAGAAAAACTAAATTAATAGGACTATTTGATTAATCCTATTAATCAAATAAGAGGATAAATTGTTTGGAGCAATAAATTGCCTTTCCTAGAAATTCAGTTGAAAATTCAAATAAATAAATAAATACAAGACAGCGATGCAAAATTAATTAATTAACATAAGCAACTTAAACATCAAAGATGTGAGGAATTGTGATGTTCCATAAAATCTTCTTGAAGTCCTTTAGACTCATGTTACAAATACACATTGCACTAGCACACATGGCAAAATAGGAAACACTTAGTGCCTTTCTGATCATACTTGGGTTCTTTATGGGTCACACACACAAAATGAGGAGTGAAGTATGTCAAGTCAATCCTCACAACATACATCTTAAACTCACAACAACTTGTGTCATTTGAACAAATAAAAAAAACAACAAAAAAAACCCCATAAGGTTTCATGCTTGTAGGTTGGTGGGGCAAAGCTTTTAATGCATGTTTGTTGCCTCACCCAAACCGTAGAGATGACCCACACATGTGAGGACTGAACAACCAATCAGGAACCACAGCTCAATGTTTTAAAAGGAAAGGAAGCACCGCACTTTAAAAAGGGTTTACAGAATCAAGGAAACCCCTTCTAAACTATTGCTGCAGGTTTCCCTAAAACCACTTACATTCCTAATGCAACCAAAGTGGCATTTTCATCCCACTAATGGTGGTTGCTGCGTCTCCCAGTAAAACCAAGCGGTACGCGCTTAAATATCCCAGTGTCGTAAAAATGTGACCTTTTGAATTAAGTGAGTCAGAGATCAGACTAATCACTAGAGGGGCTACAGCAATCTCCACTTAGCATTAGTTGAATTTTTAATGGAGCTTCATGAAATAATGAGAAGACAATTTTTCAAAGAGGGACAGAGGACACATTTTGCACAAAATTAATTTCATGCAACACACATGGAACACATATTTTATTTAAAGTGTACATCAGCATCTAGTGTTTGTCTTTTGGATCTTCACAAATGTGCTTGTGCTCCAACGCTTTGGCAATACTTGAGTTTTTAAGCTTTCCATGATATTGCAAGAAAAACAAATTTGTCATGATCATTGGTTGCTTGGGGTTTTCTGAAGGTTTCTTCCAAATAACATTCTAAGTATGTATTTATTTATTTTATTTTTTATTCTGCTTAGAGTTTCCTTTAGTTTATTCCTTGTGTTTAACTCTTAGTTTATTCTTGTATATTCTATCCACATTCCCTTTAGATTGTGTTAAGCATTCATCCCTTTGGTTTACTTATCTCTTCTTTCTCAGCCTGTTTCCCATAATCTTGTCAGTAATCTACTCCCCACTACTTAATCCTCCTATTTCCAGTCATCCCTCACTGGATTCTACTTTGGTTCACCCTTGTTTTTCATAAAATCATTCACTTTCCAAGAACAGCTCTGTCTCTTCAGCCACCACAGATAAAGTGCTTCATTTCTTTTGCCTAAATAATGTGAAATGCATTGGTGTTACCAGCAAATGACTACTGCATTGTAATAAAATGCTACTCACACCACTTCACACCTACTCACCAGGATGTCTCTGTGACTGCATTACGGTGTTAATGTCTCGTTGATACCAACAAGGATATTTAGCAAAGGAAAATTATTTCTGTTGTATTTGGAACTCCTGTCCACAGAGGTTTTTGGAGACACACACTTATATTTAAAAAAGAAAAAAAACCTTTTCCAAAATAGAGATAAAACAAAAACAGTGCTCATGTTCATGTAGAATTTATGATGTAAAGGCCTGGTTCACACAGTACATGTTCGCTGTTGTTTTTTTGTTTTTTTTGCGCTATAAACATCAATGGGGGCATTGATTTATGTTCCTTTTGCACATCATTTCTCCTTTTTTTTCTGGCTCGGTTACAGCTGAACTTTGGTTCAGCACTAAGTTACAGTACGAAGTTACAGTACTAAGACAAAACAATGTAATGCATAACACAAAAAGATCTAAAAACATTTTATTTCAAATGATCTGGGGTAGCACAACTCTGGACGGAATGTAACTAAAATTTTCACGTCTGTAAATCTGGGGCAGGTGAAAATTAAATTACATATGCTATAGTGTCTGGAGCATTAACTAGTACAAGGTATTCATTTTCAGAAGCCACTGAAGTGTGAGACAGATTTACAACACAAGGAGTCTGAGTTTTAACCATGTGAGGTCAACTTCAACTCCCCGTGGAGCCGTATTGGATAAAAAAAGGATTGGTGTCATCCTCCTCCCATATTAACAGAAACAATAGTCTGCCGATGCTTTGTTGTACATATTCAGTGTGGGCGTGCACGTGTGTGTGTGTTTGTATTGAAGTTTGATGCTTTCAAGTGTCAAAAATGTATGGGATCTTTCACAGCAGTAAAAATCGTACTTTTGCTCATTTCACTGTTGCAAACCAGCTGGCACGTTGCAAGATTTATCAACTTTCTTGACCTCTTCCTGGGTGAGTTTGAATGCGCAACATTTTGTGCATTCAAAAAAATAAGGTTAACAAAATAGTGTTGCAGTTGCACCTAAAATATTTCAACATCCACCAATAGAACATCTCAAACTCTAAAGTGGGTAGAAGATTTGCTTGACTAACTTTTTGGACAAAATTTGCTTTTAGGAGTAGTTTTTCTGAATATTTATTTTTCCTTTGCTTTTATGTGAGTAATAATGCAATGGCGTATGGCTACTTGGACCCAAGTGCTGAGATGAGGAACCTGGGACGATGACGAAAAGTATGATTTAATAACAGAACAGAGAAGGTAAATCAGATTGAGGACAAAAGGAGGTAATGCATTCAAGTGACTGAATCTTATAGTGTTTATAGTGGAGATTTGATTACTGGATGTTACACAGGTGAGTAAATGAGCTGATGGAAAACAGGTGTACAAGAGCAGGAAATAGAGGAAATGAGGCAAAAATGACACTACTAGCCAAAGAAAAAAACAAAAATCAAATAAAATCCAATATAAGATGGAACAATATAATAAAAAACAATCAAACCAAACCCAAGTCTAACAGATTGTGAAAGCTCCCTCATGGAGACGTTTGCCTACTCTTATCCACCTCTCCTTGTACTTCTGCACTCTTAATAGTATCTTTTTGTATTAGAAATAAGGTAAAGTGATATAGATGTGAGATCAAAGGCTTGTTCAATAAAAAAATGACATAAAAAATATCAAAGAGCAAAAATGTTTCTCGGTACAGAAAGAAGTTTGAGAGTTTAACATAGCAGCTTCTGCACTGCCTGGCAATGGCAGGGAGACAAAGTAATCAACAACAAAAAGCTTTGAACTATTGCAAAAACCTGCAGCAAGACTTAGTGAGTCCAGACGGTGAGATGTGTAAAAAAAAAAAAAAAAAAAAACTTACTAAATGCTGAGGAGCTGCTTGCCACAACTCCCACGATGTTAAACAATACTAACCAAAACCAAAAGTAAACTCTTCTCCAGCTGACTCACAACTAAATAAACAAGCCAAAGAGGATTTGAAATTTAGATCTGTGGAGTGACTAAAAAATACGTGTGGTCCTGTTGATCAGTGGTACGTCTGCATAAACCGAAGAAATAAGGTGAACAGAACACCTTCATAGTTGAGAACTAGCCTAATGTTAATCAGAAATGTAGCCCACTAGATTGTTGCTCCGCTCCAGCCAAAGCGCCAAAGAACTTCGGGTCAATAAAACTTTTTAACTGCTGCTTTTTCTCCGTGTGAGTCTCTACAGATTGAAATTAAGCTAGAAGGTGCTGTCCTGCCATAAGTTTGCAACAGGTCATAGTAGTGGAGGCTTGCTACACCAAGTGCTAAAGGTGCTTGTCATTATAGCGTCAGAACTACAGTAGTCATTAAAAGTGACTTTTTGAGAAATCAGGTTTTGCACTTATTTCATGTGCTTATTGCAATCAGCTAAAAATCAAAAATCGTTGATCATGTGTCCAAACAGAGGGAGGCATCATTTTGAAGTCTGTGAATGTAAAAACCACATTGGTGAAGTTGTTAGAAATTTATTTCTTAAGAAAAACAAAGAAAACAAAATACATTTTCTACTCTTAACAGTGAGTTTAGTCTACTGTACGTTTCATAAGAATTGTGTGTAGACCACAATAAATATTTAAAAATGTGTCTTATGTATCGGTGGTGCTACGAGTTAGAACATGAGGCCATGAAACAAAGAGAAAAGTGTCGAATTTTATCTGCGGGCACAAATAAAGCTGAAATGGTAGCTTTGGGGTAAGTTGAGCCACTGGCATGTCATCGAATCTCAACTTGCCAACTATTCAGTTTTAGAACTTTCTTTCCAAATGTTAATGTTTGCTTTCCAAGCCCACTAAAAAAGCATTCTTTCTTTTTTTCTTTACTAAACACCTGCTTAGCAGTAATTTGAAACAACAACAAAAATGTTAGAAATGAGGAATTGTGTATAACAAAAAAAACTGACTTTTGTTTCAGGTATAGGAGGAGGTGAGTTGGGCGGAGGATGGATTGGGTATGCTAAGGGAGAAAGAGAAAATTTAGGAATATGACTCAACTTACCCCATACATGAAATAAGTTGATACATCAGACAACGTTTTTTGGACATGCTAAAAAAAAAAAAAAAACAGTTATGTTTACACTTGTTCTGACTGCAAAACATCCTGAAATATATGCAGATATGTCAGTTAGTGACCAAACTAAAGTTGCCTTGATGTAGTGATCTTAAATATGGAAAATGGCTCATCTTTACCCCACTCACCCCTATGTGCATTTGTGTGTGAGGAGTTTAATGCAATTTCAAAAAACAACTTAGCATAGCTCTGAAAATAACTAAACACTGTTTTGGCTGCCAATTCAGTACACTTGGAAAGAATGAATAGACTGCACTGGCAGAAAGCAGAGTGTCAAGGTTTGACTGGAATGCCTTGAGCGTCTAGTGGCTCTCAAGAGATACGGATTCAATCATTACCATCATTTGCCATCTTTTGAACTCTGAATTAAGAGCTAGATCACATGGCTGGCATGACTCCTGCAACACTCTCACGCACAGACACAAACACACCCGACCAGCCATGACTCACACGCCTTCAAGACAATTAGTGGATGCAGCTTAGCAGGCTTGCTTTCAACCCCGAGCAGACTTCAAATGCTATCTGTGACAGGTCACATTGTGGCGGAGGATTTTCAAAACAGCAGGGTTATCAGTTGAGGGATGTCAAACATTAGTTATTATCGGATGTTCACCGCTACATTAATCGTATTTACTTTCAGAGAGATAATTACAGGAAGGTCTCTAGTCTAAAGTGTGTGAAGTTTTACTCCAAATAGCACTCCGAAGCAGCTATATAATGCATCAGCGAGGAAGGGTGAAGGATCGAAAAACAAAACGCACAGAAAGCAATAAATAGAGTTAACTGGGGCAGTAAAAGTAATAAAATCAGTCAAGCTGGAAGTGAAAACTAAACAGCTGTGGAATTATGGCATTTCATTTAAGTCATTCATTGCCAACGCCATAGCCACAGGTGTAAAAGAGAAAATAAAATATAAAAATTTCTTCCTGAACAGAAAACTAATGCATATTTATTACATATGTGCCTATACTTTCACAGCAAAAGTATATGGATTTAGGACACAAACATATGTGTTTATGTAAGATATGCTTCAAAGTATGTCTATGTGAAAGCTAATTTGGTTTAGAAAACATTCTGCTTGTTTCAGTGAAAAAAGTGCTAAACCACATTGTACAAATGAGGTTCTACGTGTCACTAGATGCATTTCTTATATTTTCTATGTGATGTATTTAATATAAGCTGTTTTATTTTACTTTACACAATATAAACTGAGTCACACAGTTACTTTTGCCACCAAGACTGAGGCAAGACTGTCTCTTTGACTCTTAAAATGCATTAAAACTGTATGTATTAAGTCTTCCTGCACATCTTAATTAACAGCACTTAATGGTATCTCTTAAAAACATATGCTCCTAAGCAGCAACTAGGAGTGATGTCAATTTATGGAATGCATAAGCAAATGACATAAGCAATGAATCTGTTTCATTAGCTGATTTTAGATAGTTGTAATAGGATATCTAAAACACACACTCCTCAGTGTATCTTGAACACAATCTCAAATGTGAAGACTTAGATAAATTACACATGCACGCATATATGTCCCTATGTAGGGACATATAGGGACACACCTTATATGTCCCTATATGAAAGGGACATATAAGGTGTCCCTTTCATATAAGGGACACCAGAGCCCACAAAAGACCCCCTGGAGGGGTAAAAAAAAATTACACATACTTTCGTTATTTAATAAACAAAAAACCAAAATAGGAAAACTAAAAGCATCCCATGATAAGCAGTTTGTAGAACCCCTTTTAGTATTGATAACTTAGAGGGGTATTCTTTATTACTTTATCAGTCTCACATGCTGTTGTGGAGCACACTGTGTCATGCATTATGGCAGAGGATCTCTATTTTACTCTTATGCATATGACATTGTATCAGAAGTCTTGTGGTTGATAGCAGTCGATGCCCATACTGTTTCCTTCCACTCCAAACTTGTGGAATCATTTCTTCTTTTTTTTACTGATTGCCTGTGTTGTCTATGAACACAACAGATGCAATATCATCAGCCTTTCAACACCGTTCTAGACAGCTAGTATGCTGCGTTTAATCCTCATCAATCCATAGTTTACGCATTTATTTTTTTCCAATTGTCCAACTTGATGTTAAAGACACTGAATCAGGTCTATAGGATATGAGCCAGAACTCTTTGTTTGCAATTTTGATGCTTTGCAATGGGTGGTTTTATGGTAAATTTGATGGTGTTTTCACTTTTAAAAAGATAAAAGCTTCCATTAAATGGTTTCATCTGGTTAACAATCTTCCTCATGGCAGAATGACAAACTCAAAATTGTTTGGAAGCTTTATGCTTTAAAGTCCTAACGTTGATGGACGACCATATTCTTTAAAAATGCATAGACATGCATTTTATTCCTTCTGTTATTGTGTTAAAACAAAACTTTCTTTCTAGTCCAGCATTTTGCCATAGCTCCTGACTATATAGAAATCCTTAAGGTTGCAAATAATCAAATTATCATCAGAATTTGGTTTGATTAGGAGGACCTGACTGCTATCTACTTTATTAGCAAGTAGCAAGGGTACTTTGTTTTGTTAAATACAGTTTTTCCACTTCTGCTATGATCTATTTAAATAAACATGGACATTTTCGCCTCTGTAATGCATTTTTGTACACTTAAAGTAAGATTTACATATTTTTAGAACATACAGATCACATAAATTGTTGTTTTGTGCTATACTTAGACATCATAGAAATGAAAAAGGATGACCTTTTTTAAATTACAATGACTTTATGATAAAATCCCTAGATCTTGCTTAGAAAAAAGTAGAAAAACACTGCTACACACCAGCTGGGAGAAATTAGATTTATAGAGCTATTACGGTGGCACATGATTTAAGAGATAACTAAATGGAAGTTAATCATTTCTCCTGAATAACTACAGATTAATCTTGATAACGGTCTCACACAGGTAGATCAACAAAACAAAAACACATTCTAAGCACATTATTGGAAAGTTTTAATGGTTCAGCTGAACAATTAAGAGTTACAGAGATATTCTTCTTAGGTTTTGACAAGTTTAATTAACCCCAGTTGAAGTTTATCACGCCAAAAATGCCCATCAACATTTTTTTATTTGAAAAATATTTTATTTAGATGTGCTAGCTAGCTTAGTTTAAAAAAACAAAAAACAAAAAAAAAAACCTAAAACCCAAATGCATTCAAATAGGCACAGACATGAAGAGAGACTGAAAAGAAAACACATGCTGTTCCCCAATTATAAAATGTGAATGTTTATTAAATGTCGACAAGAACATTAAAACACAGTATCAAGATTCAGCAAAAACAATCTATTTTACGTCACCAAAAAAAAAAAAAACAGAAAGAGAAAACATAGTTAGTTCTGCGCTGGGAATGAAGGAAACGGAGGATGGAGGGAAAGGGGGCTGGATAATGGAGGTGGGCACGGGAGAAAAAACACAGCATTAGAGAGGGTGGGAGGAAATAAACAGAAAATTTAGGAGATGGGCTGGGAGGGTGGGGCTGGCAGCAGAGGCTAAGGCAATTAAGTAGGAACACACTAAGAAATATAGAAGGTTTGGGCACCAGGGGGAGGGCATTGATGCTCTGTAATGAGCAGGATGACTTGGATTGATTGGAGCTTCTGATTCCACTCTTTCATCTCCTCTTCCATTGGAGACTTAGCAAGCTGCAGGAGCAGCTAGCGGAGAGGGAAAGTGACTATAAAGGCATTCGCACAACAAAAACAGATCAGGGCGTGGCAAATAATAGCTGTCTGCACATGTAAATAACAAGGGGGAACATAGCAGTAACATATACAGTGTACACAACATGTCGGGGAGCGGGTTCACAGGGGCTGGGGGTTCAAAGGTACAGGCGCAGTTCAGCACGGCAACCAGTAGGTGGCGTTCACAATCACAATAACTAATAGGTCAATATAATAATGTAAATCTCTCTGTTATCAACACAAACAGCAGAGGGAGGCTAGTCAGACAGAAGCGTCACATTACGCCACGCTGGGACATACTCCACCTCCCGCTCTCGTCTCTGGTCTGGCTCATGCACATCGGCATGTGTAAACCAAAGCATGTGCCTACAGGTGCAACGCGGTGAATTAGAATAATAATTGAAAAGTTGATTTGTTACAGCGATTCAATTTGAAAAGCAAAAACTCATATAGATTCATTACACAGAGGGGTACATTTCAAAGATTCAATGAAATGTCTGACATTTCTGTTTCTTTTGTTATTAATTGCAATGGAATGTTACGTAGGACTAATAATTATTTTTTTAAAATTATGTATAATGTTATCCTCTACCCAATAATGGCAAAGACTGCTGAACTGATAGTTGTTGAGCAGACAGTAAGGACATCCTCCACCAGAAGCATAAGATATAAATGGTTATTTATTTATTTATTTATTTATTTATTTTAAACAGGCTGTTAATAGAGTTGTTTTCAGTCGTATTAATAGAAAGTTGTGAGAAAGGAAAAAGTGCACCAATTTGTTCTGAGCATACCACTAATAATCTTTAAATAGAGAAGAAAGAAGTAAACAAACCCTCTCCTTTCTTTAAATTGGCTGTTGGCCTGTGGTTGGTAATAATTTCATATAATCATTTTCTAATCCTTTTCACATTCAATTACCAATACCTGATTAACCCACCTGCTAAAACCATCAAAAGGACCGACAGCTCCTTTAATTACAATGGCATCACTGTGCAAACTCATCTGGATTTATGGAGTGTCGCCAAGAAGAAGATAAGACACACTAAGCTAACAATGCAGACAAGTTGAAGGCTGAGATTAAAGGAACCTTGGCTTGTTTAAAACCTCAACAGAACCGCAGGATGATCCATTGCATGACACGCTGCATTGACGCAGTAATTCATGCAAAAAGAGGCCTTGCCACGTATTGAGTGCAGATACAATTGTAGCGGGGCGGTAAATTTTGGTTGAATGAGTGTACTGTTTCAAAGTGTTGGGTTTCTTTTATATTACAGTAGCAATGCTATTGAATTATTTTGGTTCAGTTATGTCATTTTATTGGGTTTTTTCACATTTAAATATGTGCAGGTAGTTGGTCTCGGGTGCTGCACATTTTGACCACCAGAGAGCAGTGTTTCGAGGTGATTGCTGTTGCCCAAGACGGGGCAGGAAATGCATCTTGTTTTCTTCCTGTGTTGCTATGCGACGTGGTTGAACTTGGATGTGAACTGCGCGTGTTTTATCAGCGGGAGGCAGATTTGGCAGAAAATCGATGGTTCAGGGAACCTGTATGTGCGGTGCAGGGCGGCCATTTCCTGAACGTGACAATAAGATGTCTGAACATCGATGTGCTCCAGTATTAATAGTGAACTGAGATGTTACTGTGGAATGTAAGTGTTGATAAAATAAGTCATATTACAATTCCATGTGCCCTAAATCAGTGCGGTGTAATGCAGCTCTCTGTGTTTTGTTTGTGCAGCCAGAGGCCACTGCTGTATTTCTTTCCTTGTCTTTTTTATATTGTACTTTCTTTTTTTGTGCATTTTCTCTGTTATTTTAGAGATTGCCACATTGCAACAGTAGTTACTTAATGTTTGGTGCACATATGTTCAGATTTTTGAACAAAAGTACAATACAAGACAGCTTTGTTTAATCTGTCTCAACTGGAAATAAAATATACTGCACATTAAGAACCCCAGTTATTGTGTCCTGTGAGGCTAAGTAATTCCCGGGGCTACAAAATCATAATAATATGCATTCCAATAAGATTTGTTGAATTAAAAGCAAAAGTGCCCTTTGAAAATATGTTTTAAGGATGTATTTTTTTATTTATTTATTTTTTATTGGTCTGATGTAATATTGTGGTCTCAAATGTGTTTTCATTACCTGTCAAAAAAAAAAAAAAAAACACACAAAAAAAACATAACTGACCGAAACAGACATGGAAACATCACTTTAAGTGTAATTATGTCATGATGTATTCGAATTAGTGGGTTGAGTTACATAAATATACTTTTCAATAATATTTTAACTTACTGAATGTGACTGTACAATATGGGCATACTTTTAAGTAGGGCCAAATTTCTTTCAAACATAAATATTCTCATTAGTCTCATGTAATATTGTAGTTTTATGATAAATTGAATTGTGGGTTTTCATTAGCCGTCAGCCATTTTGATCAAAATTTACACTAACATCGTTATGTCACTCTGTGGCCATTAAATCTATAAAATATGAGTCTTTTCTTTCAAAATTGTACAACTGAAAGAAAATTGACTTTCCAAGGATATTCAAATTCACTTAGATGCTCTTTCTCATGTCTATGCACAGACACACAACAAATGCAAACACACATGCTCTGTCAAGCAGAGAAACAAACATTCACACACACACACGCCTATTTGTTTACATTCACACTCGCAGTCCAGTTCCCTCTCTTTATGTGCCTTATTTTACAAACTTAAAATCAGTCCTCAAACTCTGTGCCATAATAACATCTGTTTTTTTTTTCAGTATTTGTTTCTTTTTTATAACACGAGTGTCTGTGCTTTTGATGATGAAAAAAAGGGGCCAGCTGTCCACCGAGTCGCGACTGGGTAGCTTTTTACGTGCCGTATGCAGCCGATTTTGCCGCAGAAAGCACGGGGCGCGGCGTCCGGAGACACTCACAGCTGGTCCAGCGTCGGAGGTATTCAGCGCAACATTGCTTGGTGCTACACATGAAACTCAGCGCACATTCAAAGACTCAATCCAGTCTTGCTGTCCAAAAGAAGAGAATCCAGATAAGTAGAAGGTCGCAAGTGTCCCGCGAGGCCGCTAATGTTCCCAAATATTGAAACGTGCCTTTGCTTTGTTCTTTCACAAAAGAAGAAGGAAAAAAAAAAGCATGTGTTTGAGGGATAATCACCACCCTCATCTTTCCTTGTGCTCAGCCTTCAGATCAGTAGTCCCCACCGCCAACCATGGGGAGGAGGAGGAAAAGTTCTTTCTTTGTCACAGCTGGATTTTCTAAAGTCCATGTTCTCTCTCGTTGTGTTTTCGCATAGTAAGAAATGTTTCACATGCTCTGAAAGTCATACACGCTGTACAGTAGAATCTACAGATATCTTAAAGTTTTCTTACATCATCCAAAAAAGAGCTTCAACAGGATTGACAGTGCTTAAAAGAAAATAAAAATAAAAAAATACGGGGCAGCGATTGCACAATTTTTCACCAATGTGATGGCTTTGTATTTTTACCCCCTCCCCCCCCCCCCATCTCTGGTTTTTCATTCTAGCGTGAGGCAATTTTGACTTTTGCCTCGAGAAACTGAAGAACTTGAACTCAAAAAAAAAGAAAGAAAAAAACAGCCAATAGGAAAAGATTTTTTTCCCTTTGATAATCAATTTTTTTCTACGTTTGCATGACGGCAGAAAACCAGCTACACTCGCAAAATAAATTTGGAAAAGAAATCTCATATTGAACACCTGAAAACGAGAGGACAGTCTGATGAGTTGGGAATGTGGAATCGTTCCATTTCTTTATAAACCTGATCTGACACGACTTTTCTTCTCTTAAATCTGACACGTATGTGAACGGAGCGAAGGTGTGCCAGCCATGCATGTGCTTTACATTGTGCTCAGTCCAGTCACTCTTCTGACTTCCTGACAGGAAACTGAGAGTCTTAGAGAGAGCTTTGTCTGTTTGTCTTTCAGCCAGAGACGTGCACACACACGACCATCCGCGCAAACACACCTACACACACGCAACAGACACAAAAAGTGCTGTGCTTCCATCTGCGATGTTGCATCGGTTGGCCAGTACTCAGCTGGCAGGCAGATCAGACAAAGTGCCCAATATGCTCCCTAATGGCCCAAGTCAGACGAACGAGATCCTCCGTTGTCTCTTTTCTTTGTCTGTGCTCGTTTTTCATTCTTTTCACGCCGCCTCATGCTCTCCTCGCTTGCCTTTCGTCCCCTTTGATGCACTCTGTCCCCCTTTTCCTTCAGCCAATTTAACTCCTGTGAGCTCGTTTCCTCCTCTTCTCTGTCTTTTTCCCCCTCATTATTTGAGGAAGGGCGCCTCATTGCCACGACCCTGCTGGGTCTCATTCACACAGATAAGGGATGTAAATGTATCAAAGTGCACCGGTGAGCTTTCCCTTCACGCAGATGAAACCCAAGAATGTGCATCTTCTGCCTGCATTTTGGGAAGGGACTTGTTCCATTAGATGTGATTGAACGCTCTCCAACCACAGCTCCTAAAGTTTTGGGATGAGGAGGGGCGGGGGGGTCAAAGTCAAGAGAATATGATGATACTGCAGCGGGTTTGGACCACAGCTTTAGACTGAGGAAAGACGGCAAAGTAGATTGTGGGCTCAAGGCTGGACTTTGCTGTTTTATAAGGTAAAATATAAAAACTACGGGCATCATGGTTAGAATCTTCCATAAAGAAAGCATCATGGCAGTAACAGACATGAGGGAGCAAGAAGGAGGAAGCTATGGAGTCAACTGCAGTCAACTAAACTTAAATAATAAACAATGTGAAGACACGTAATTCAATCAGTCAAAAACCATGTTTTTGTTTGTGTTTTTTATATATATATTTCTTCTGAATGATCCAAAAACATCTCGTCTTCTCCTCTTCCTCCTTTTTATGAGTTTTATTTATTGTCGGGGTCACGGGTGGGACGGATCTTCATCTCCGAGAACTTGAGGGAATACTGCCAGCCGGTCCAGGAGGACCACTCGATGCCGTCGGCGTAGGAGGTGTGCTGGCCACGCAGGTACTGGCCGTTGAGGTTGGATGTGTGGCAGTTTCGGTACCACCAGGCGCCGTGGTAGAACGAGGCGCAGTTGTTCTCAGAGTGGTCGTTGTCCCTGTCTTTGGTGGTGAACTTCATGCCGTTGTGCTTCAGAAGAGAGTCACCTAAACACAAGCAGAAGGTTTTGATTGTTGACATTTTGTCACGTTAGCACCACAAACGTCAATTTATTCAGATCTTATTTGGTACGCAAACGCAAAGTAGCCTTAATAGGGAAAGTGGAAGGAATCGGATGAAGATTTTTCACAATTTTTCGCAAAAATACAGTACAGACCAAAAGTGTGGACACACCTTTCTAATTCAATGGGTTTTCTTTATTTTCATGACTATTTATAAGGCAAGACATCCCACTTATTAACCTGACAGGGCACAGCTATGAAGTGAAAACCATTTCAGGTGACGACCTCTTGAAGCTCATCAAGAAAATGCAGAGTGTGTGCAAAGCAGTAATCACAGCAAAAGGTTGCTAGAATATAAGGGGTATTTTCAGTTGTTTTACACTTTTTTGTTTAGTGCATATTTCCACATGTGTTATTCATAGTTTTGATGCCTTCAGTGTGAATCTACAATGTCAATAGTCATGAAAATAAAGGAAACTCATTGAATTAAAAGGTGTGTCCAAACTTTTGGTCTGTACTGTATATATTTTTTACCGCAATGCAGTTACAACTCTTTGGGTTATGTCTGTCAACTTTGCACATTGCAACATCTTAGGAAAAGTAGCTTGGTCAAACTATAAAAAGCAGGTTCTAAGTGTTTCCAGAGATTGCTGTTAAAATTCAGGTCTGTGCTTTGACTAGACAGTTTTAAACTGGTCTAAGCTCTTCCATTTTTCAAGTGGCTGTATGTAGTGCTGGAAGAGTGACCTCCATCCTGGTTTCAAATCCGTTGGATCCTTCAACACTCATTTTTATTTGCATCATCAATCTTGTCAAAAACCATGGAGGAGGTTTTTGGTTTTCTGTCAAAAACCATTCTCCTGGAGGAGAATGATGTTTCATTTAACAGACATCAATTTCCTATCACCTCTGACTAGCTTTCCAAAGCAAAGAAGCATCTTGCATGTATGCTAAAATGCTACATTTTGGTCTCATTCACTAATTTTACTTTTGTCCATTTCAATAATACAAGGTGTTGTCACACCTGTGTATTCCGGAGGATTTGGTTCCAATTTTTGGGCAATTTGGGGTTTGGTTTTTCCTTGACGCTCTGATGTTGAGGCTTTTTCACAAAAAGCTGCCCAGTAGATGCAGCAGATAAGGCAGTGAGCTTCTTCTTTCTCATTTGCAAAGCTTATTGCTTTGCTGTTTTCTTTGATCTCATTCTGATTGCATATATTCACAGTTATTTTAAATAGGCAAAATAATAAATTGCCCATTAGGGTAAACAGAATAAAAGAAATAAAAATAGAGCTCCACTGTTCTGAAGAATATTTTCTTCTCATTATCTGAAGCGGGAGGTCAGGCCACTTGGCAGCCAATTCATCAAACTTTTGTTTGTGACCTTTATGGCTTTTAATAACACACGCTTGATGGTTTCATCTGAATATGTGGCACTCGGAGAGGCTTTAATGTTTATTTTTCGATGTAAATGTTTTAACGGAGGCATAATGTCATATCTTGATTTCATTCTTCCGGGCATCTTTCATTCCCCCCCCCCTCTTTCTGCTGGTACAAAAAGCTTTAAAAGCATAATCAATGAGAGGGCCCGCTTTTCTCCAGCCCACGATTGTGATTATGACAGTGATGTAAGACCACTGCAGGGATGCGGCACAGCCAAGTGCCCTTAATCATGGTCTAGATGCTAAGTCTGATCCCCACAATCAAATTGCTGAGCTGGAAACATCGTCCCACCACATAAAGATTTCTCGCCGGCAATTTCTCAACGATGATAACCGCTCTGAAAAGCCCCTGCTTTTAAAGACTTACAAGTAAAATGAGAGAAACGTCCTCAGAGATGCAGCAGTAAGCCAGAATTTTCTTGATTTCTTTTTGCAAATGGATGTTCAAAGAGCTCATAATGTGCAATGAACTCCCCCCACGCTGCTCCGTTCATCTCTTTTCTCCCCTTTATTTCCAAAGCTGACTTCACATCGGGGGCTAGAAAGTGAAAAGACAGACAAAGCTGTGAGCCGAATGAAAGGCTGCTTACCAGCCATCGGGGTGATCACTAACAGCCAGAGAGGGCATCAAACAGCGCTTAATTGCTCGGGTTGTGGCTGTGAAACTCCTCCACCCTCCCTCTTGCTCTGCCCCGTTCACACTCCCTATTTGGCATTACTATGGTAACCCTCTGAGATGGAAAAAATAACCTGACGGCACGCCTCGCATTCATGTTTTCCATCCGTTTTGGCGTTGGGAGGAAAATATTTAGTGAATGGAGCAAAGGGGAGATGGGAGAGCCCCCAGTGGTGTCAACAACAGGTTGATGTCCAGAGGGCGTAGGGAGAGGAGGAAAAACAACAGTTGTACTTAAAGGCTCATTTACAAGGCACCGGGTGTCACCTTGGTGGTTTGAGGGGGCCGGCAGCCTCCTCTGATGCCCATTACGATCCAGCTGCTCACAGTGCAAATGAGCACCTGTTGGCTGATCGGAGAGCAGGCAGAGAAGGACAGCAGCAGTACATGGTCCTAATAAGAATAGCAGCAAAACCTGGAGGGAAGCTAACATGGTCTCTTGGGAGCTTGAATTCGCTTAAATGGACTGCATTAAAAACAGTGGTCACAAATGAAAAGAAGGGTAAAGCCAACATAATAGGCAGCAATGTCGTAACAGCTCAGGTTTAACAAAAAGTCTTATTCTAGAAGTAGGAATGTCTTTAGTTGCTTTTTGAAAGTCTGAACTCTGTAGGTGGGACTGGGCATTGCATTCCACAGTCGCGAGTTTGGAAGGCCACTAAAATGTTTTGATTTGATGATCTCAGATGGAGAGGTATATATTTGAATCAAAGTCAAAATATTAGGCGAGTTATACAGGTAATCAGTAAAGTTTATGAATGTTATGCTAGGTTCAGCATGAAGTTGGATGGAACAAAAATGCTGGTCAACTTCTCAGAGTTTTATTTGGAAACAATTTTTAAAAACAAGGCATAATTTTCCTCCACTTCACAGCTATCCATTAGATAAAATCCTAATAAAATGTGTTCCATTTTATTTTATTGGGATTTTATTTTATTGGGAGTGCCAGTTTTGCAAGGCACTATAGACAGAACTATCCGGGTTTTTATTTAGCCCAGCTCATCTTTTGGTACACCTGCTTCCTCTGGCTTTTCCTTCCAACCCAACTCCTCCCTTCTGCATCTCTCATATTTGTCCCCGTTCTCTCAGTGTTCTCGAAGCGGTGCTCCCCACAGGTGCCTTAAATTGCTTCTTCATTTCAGTGGCAGGTTTTTGTTTACGCTGCAGGTCAAGCTGTGCAATTAATTGCCAGTAATTTAATCAAGGTGACAGGTAGCTGGCTTGGATCTGATGGTTAGGGAGCAGAGACAACACCACTTTCTGTACCTCTCCCTCTCTCTCGTTCTCTCTCTGTGTGTGTGTGTGTGTGTGTGTGTGTAAGACACTGCACTCCTTAAGCAGTGGACACGCCTCCTGCGCTGTAAAAATACTGCACTGCTATCACAGTTGAAGGTAGAATGGAGGAGGAGCCGGTTGTAGGTGTCGCCTGCTTCTGGTTTTAGCAACAACGCTAGATATTTGAAGAGTCTAGTCATAGCAAAAGCACAGCACATCTCGCAAGAAAATCAGAACCTACAGTATGTACGGTACATACCTGCGTTGCCAGAATAGTCTCCAACCGTCAAAGGGTATCCATCATCATCAGGGTCCACCGAGAAGAGACCCACACCGAAGGTGCCGTAATGGGCGTACGCTGTGCTATTTTCAAAGTCCTCCAAGTCGATGCGCAGCTCATAGTTCCCCTGGATGGACAGGGCATGAATCTGCTTCAACCCTGCAGGGGAGAAAAGAAAACAAACAAAAAAAAAGGAGTGACACCCAGACAAAAACAATCCATTACAAAGTATCCTGCTTGTTCTCCACAGACAATCTGAAGCTATTTCAGTCCTCTGTCTCACCGCCATGCATTTTCTGGAAATAAGATATATATTTTTGCCCATTTAGAGCCTTCTTCTGCATGTGTTGGGTTTCTTTCGGAAACGAGATTAGAGAGTCCTTTTAAAGGTGATGCACTCACACAGCTGTTTGGAATGAAGATGGAGACTTTTTTTTTTTTTTAAACAGAGTTCATCATTTAGTGGGATGCATGGGTTCTGAGTTTAAAGTTTAACTCCTTCAGTGCATGTTCTATCAGAGGAATCTATAGTTTATACAAATGTCTTCAAAGTTCAACCATTTCAAAGGAAGTTTAACCCGTTTTGGTGTTTGCTTGTTTTAATATGTGCAAATAATAATAAAAAAGCCCCCCATTGTACTCTGTTACTAATTTCCGTATACTTTTTAACATTTTTTCCAACATAAGCACTGAACCCACATCACAGACTTAAATTCAATATTCTATCTTGGTCAAAGCAATTTTCAAACCTTTGAAGTCAAATTGTGCCTACAAGGCCATGTTTAAGAATTGCCGGTGTGTTTACGTTCATGTAACTTTGCGATCCAACACAATGCAGCAAGATGATCGATCTGCCTCTCTTCAGTGTTCTATTAGTGGCCATGTATCTTCAGCAGCGATGCTCCCAATGTGAAGAATTATTAGAACTGAAATATTCGTCCATTCATCCACTTGTCTGCGAAGTTTCAAAAGGAAAGCTGGTGGCTATCTCCAGCGGACACTGGGTGAGAGGCTGGTCACACAGGTAAAAAGGTAAAGGTAATTTTGTTTATATAGCACATTTTCAGCAACAAGGCAATACAAAGTGCTCCTGGGCACAATTGTCTCTCCTGTGACAACCGTGCCCAGGAGCACTTTGTATTGCCTTGTTGCACACATTCCAAAGGGCAATTTAGAGAGACAAATGTACCTAAAAATCAAGTTTGTGGACTGTGGGAGGAAGCTGGAGTACCCAGAGAGACCCTACACACACAAATTATATGTGAACTCCATTCAGCAAGACCACAGGCCAGGATTCAAACTCACAATCTATTTTCATCAGGGAAATAGTGGTACCATCTCATCAAAAACAAATTAAGTCAATTCAGATTGCAATATTCAAATTAATATATTCATTTGTTAACAGAAAAAAGGCTATCCTAACCCACCAAGTCTTAAATGAAAAGCGGTTGTGCCGAAACACAAGATTTCCAAAACATTCCACTTTTGTCTCATCAGCCCTGAGAAGTTTTTTTTTTTTTTTTTCAAAAATCTTTGGGATCAAAATGTTCAGAAATATTTATTGGCCCCAGAGACGAAATTTGTAACGGGCAAATACTGTATATTTTCTCAGCACTGTACATAGATATTTTACCCATGGTAAGATAGTTGTTTATACCCATCACTTTCATGTGAATTATTTTGAGTTCCAAATTACGCTTTCAATTATTGCTGAACCTTTTAGAAAGCATGTGCTTGCAAGACAGACTGTGCCAGAGGGGAAGATAACAGGAATTTCCATCCCTTCTTCCGCGCTCCCTCCTGCTCAAGGTGTCCCCCTGCTGTGCTGGAGTGATGGTGCTTCTCAAGGCAACTTTTCCCCTCCTGGGTTGATCAAAGGTATCAAAGAGGAATAGCATGTCAAGCAGAGAGAGGCAGGAAGAACTCTACCTGGGTGTCTCAAAGACAAAAATTCAAAGCAGGAAGACTAACAATGAATCAGGTTTCCAGGACGTGCTAAAGAGTCTGGCTGTAATGTACTTCTGAAATACTCAATATAAGCGTTTGATCAGGAGAACATTACTTGACAGCACACACGTTAATCTTGGAAAGCTTCAACTTTAGTTATAGATCGCTGTAAGAGCAACTGGAACGCGGGACGGAAAGTGCCGCAATGAACCCGAACGCTGTGATTCTTTGTTTTACCTCCTACAGTGTGCATCACCTCTGCAAATTAAACTCATTCTCTCTCTCTCTCTTTTTTTCAAGCTTAAAAAGCTCAAACGGTCTCGGCCTAATTTGAATTCCATCACTGTCGAGAACTGCTCTCTGAGAGCACCTTGTCTGAAGTGGAGGGCTAATTTGATGACAAACACATCTGAAAGAGCCCATTATTATTCCGAGGCAGAAGCCTGCAGTCTGGGCCGAGGCACTTAGTTTGGATTTTATCCAGCCCAGCGGGAGGCAAATCTCATGCTCTTGGTTTTCAAAGCAAATCAGACAATCGGAGTAGGAGGATCAGGCGTTAAACACATCCACGGGCAGGTGAGTTTATGCGTGACGCTTCCGAGTTCCTTTCTTTGCAAAAGTATATCAACGTACGAGAAAGCGGAGACGCAGGAGTGCAAACAAAATTTTGCGCATTTTCACACAGCTTTAGAGAAACAAAAAAACCCAAAACAAAACAAAAAAAAAGTCCCATTTACAGAAATAGTTTTGGTGTCGCAAACGACGTTGGAGAGAAAAATAACGGTATCAATCTGCTGGATCACCTCGGGGAGAAGAAGCCCGCAGCGATTTGAAAAACTTCAAAAGACTTTGAATGTTTTCTCTTCCAGAAAAAAGGGAAGCTGAAATTGCAGATGCAACACGGCTCTATTTAAAGACTCTCCAGCGTTCCAACTGTATTTACACAACTTTAATTCAGTTCCTAATTAAAGCCCCAGAGAATCTCAGCGAGACGCCAATTCAGAATAATTAAAAAGGAAGACAAGAGAAATAACAACAGAGACTTTGCTGCTTAAAGTCTTAATGCTCAGGTGTAAGTGTGCGTTAATTAAATGCTATTGTTAGCGTATTTGAAATTAGCTCTAATGCAAGGGAGGATTTTAAGGTGTTTTGCTGCAGTATTAACATGCTGATTGCTCCATAGGGGACACCCTGTTGCTCTCTTTCTGCACTGGTTCAGCATTAACTAAAAGCTCAGTAAAATTAATATACATTTTTTTTAGCTGAGTAATCAAGTTTCACCTATATATATATATTTTTTCCTGGCAAATTTCATGTTGTTATTTGTCTTGATTTATTGTTCGCAGCCTACAGTGCATTACTAATGGTAAACAAAAATCTGACAGCAATAATTAATTTCCAGAAACTTGACTAATTTAAATTATACATAGCAATGATTCCTGCAGTTTGAAAATAAACAACCCAAAGAGGTAAATAATTGCACGCTGTCTTCCCGAAGGAGGGAAAAACTGTTTAAAATGTTTAATTTTACTTTAATGATTCTTATTTATACTTGGAGGAAATAAAAAAAAAGGACTTGATGATAATAAAAAAAAAAAGATTTTCCAGATTGCCATTCTGCAGTTCTATGAATCATGTCACATTAGGAATGACACAGCACTGTACAATAAACAGGAACAAAATTATGCAGGCAATTTCAGTTTTTTATGGTTATTTATCTGTATAATTCATCAAAGTGCTGAACTTGAAGAGAGTAATTTGCTATGGCACCAATTGAAAAATGTCTATCCAAAATCTTTTGTTCATGAGAATATAAAAGCTTGTGTATGGAGTTTGGCTGGGATAATATAAAAAAGCATTTGTCAGTAGTAAAATGTGGGTATAAATTGACAAAGATCCAAATTGACCCAGTCAAAAGTTAAAACACTGGAAACAATCTGGAAACATCCCCTGAGATATAAAACATCTTTTCAAATACAAAATTTGATGGAATATTTGAATAAATAAACAAATAAAGCAGGGACAATACTTTGATTACTTTGGCACAACTTTGCAAATCTATTGAGTCATTCTTATTTTTGGACTTTAATTCCTGCTTATTTAATCAGTTTAACTCAGTATTTCAATGGTCACTGAAGCTGGGATTTTCAACACATCTGAGGTCACAAATGAACACCTATGTGATCTTGAAGACCATTTTGAAAAAAAGTCAAAATGAATTTGCAAAATCAGAATTGTTAAATTTCTCAAAATGTCTAGAGTTTTGTAAATCTGTTATTTAGTTTGCTCCTCTTATTTTATATTTTATTAAAGATCAAACCAATGCATAAAATGAACACCATTAAAATGGAATATAATGAATTAATTTGGTGCTAAAGTATATTTAAGTTAGCTAGCAAACAACAAATACTTCACTGCTTTTAGATTATGATAAGACAGAAGTTTGAACAAGAGTCTTTGAAAAAATAAACTGCTTTGTCAATCACTTGGCCTGGATGGTATTAAACTGGCCTCCGCTAATAAAGAACCTCTGTTATTTTTGACTTTTCATGGTAGCTGTGTCTGTACAGAAAGAAAGACAAAAAAAAGCCATTACCTAAACAAAACAAACAAAAAAAAGCCTTCAGAAAGTCAGAAGAAATGTTGATCACCATCATCTTTTGAAAAGTTTGAAGAAGTTGTTACTGTGTGGATGAATACTGTAGTACTGCACATTATTCATTGTAACCTTGATGTGTACCAAAATAGCAATCAAGCACCATCTACATTTTTCAGCTTTTCTGAGTGCTTGGCAGCATAATGGGTCTAACTATGTACATCATTAAGGTCTCAACCTTTGTGTTGCAAAGATGAATGTCTACCTTTTGCCAACATACAAAGCAGGCATAATTAACGTCATCTGAAAGGAAGATAAACAACACAACCAGTAGACATTTTAAAGAATCAATGCATTTACAGATAAGGAATCTCATTAACCTGTTTGCAACGTGATGAGTAAAAATGTTTTATTCCTTCTTTTGCAGTATCTACCTTATAAGTTTCATCAGTCTTACATTTTTCAGATCTAACCGACAAAGGTAATGTAGATCCTTATTGAGTGAAACCTCAGACTGACGCTCTCGTCATCTCCGACTTAATTCTTAACCAGTAAAAAAAAAAATATATATATATATATATCAGGAATGGCTTGCGTTTAAAGGTTTACTTAGACAAAATGAAACATGTACAGCAACAAAAATGGAATCAAAAGCAACTTATCCATGAGTTGGTAAATGGGGGTCAAAAGACTGTTTGGCTTCACTCCCCTACTTGTCTCCTGTCTATCTGGAACTTCCTTTCCCTTTAGCCCCACCCACAGGACAAACAAACATGTTAACGACCTCAAATCAGCAAAGTTCTACACAAAAAACAAATAACTTAAATTATACATACAATCTTCACAAAATTTAGTGTAGGCTCTTACAGGTAAGGTCAGTAAATACAAAATACAGTTTTCACAGAAATATTAGTTTTAGTTAAGAGAAAAAGTTATCCAAACAAATCTGGCCCAATGTGCAAAAATAGATTCCTAACGGGTTTCGCCACCTTGATGGCAATGGTGGCCATCTTCCTATGGAAGAATGTCTCCTCACTCCTCTTTGCAGAATAATTTTAATTCAGCCATTTTGTGTAGTTTTCAGGATTAAATGGATTGCAGGTTCAAGTCTGCACTTTAAGAAGTTTTCCCCCAAATCATCATTTTGTCCATTTCGAGCCAATGAGAGGTGTGGCTTGGATAATCGTCCAGCTGCGATATCCACGTGTTTTTGAATCATGCATCAAAACTTGAAGATTTTCGGGTAGAGAGCACAATTTGTGATTTCAACAGTTCATCAGGTCCTAAACAAACAATGCAGCCCACACCATCACACTGCCACCATCACGACTGGCTGCTAACATGTTCCTGGGTTTGGTTGGTTACTACGTCACGCCATTAAAAAAACTCAGCTTTTGCCTCGTCAGCCCACAGAACTGCTTGTCCAAAAGCAGTGGGGATCATCAAGATGTTTTTTTTTTGGCAAATGTGGATCTTAAAAAACCTTAGTTTCTTTTTTGTCACAGGTAAACATCCCATCAGAAGTTTCACATGGTCAAGTATCACTTTAGATGTTGTTCCGAGATGAGACACTGATGCACGGTTGATGTAATTTTAGAGAGCATGCCACTCCTAGGAATCTTCACCTCTCTTCCACATTTTCTCCATTTGGGAATAATGGCCCTTACTGCGGATATTATGATTTAAAAGCTTTTTTTTTTCTTTTTACTTTACTAAATTTATCTTTGATAAGATCAACTTGATGAACAGGAACACTCACGGCCACAAGAAATGGAAACAGAGGGGATCTTTCAGGAGGTGAATGCCTTTTCTTAGCACTTTAAAGGATTTCATTATTATAATTTCATTTGTACTTGCAACAGCGAGGGCTAAAGGCTACTATGTCTACACTGTTAAAAATAGCACTTAAGCTGAAATCCTACAATTATCCTTATCATGACCATTATTATGAATATCAGATAGACAGAGGACGCAGTGCGTCTTCTCTGCTGCATGTGAAAAGCAGACCGACTCCAAAATCGGAGCACTGTTACACATGGGAGCCGAGATATTGGTCTCTTCGGAAATAGATTTAGAAAAAAAAATGGCAAAACAAATTATATATATACGCAATTAGCTCCTTAAACTAGGTCACAGCAATCCATAACTCATTTTCGCAGCTCTGAGGTTGAGAGGAAGGAGGACAAACTTAGCCTGTTTAGAACTTGAAGAGAGTAATTTGTTATTTTGATCTTTTATCCGTTCCGAGAGGGCACGCTCGCTTCGAGACGGAGAGGGGAAACACAGTGCAAGCCTTCCTGACATTGATTAAACCATTACCAACAGGGATCCCTGCACTTTAAATGCAGTTTTCCAGCTAATGAGACTGACATCAATGACTTCATAAGGAAAAAGAATGAAAAAAATAAATACATCTTCGTGGGATGCCTATGCTTTAGTGCTGAAAGGTCCAAATATTAATGTTTTATTTGCTTTTATTTAAAAAGTGTGCGAGTGGGGGTGACGTATCGGATGCTTTTACGGGACGGTTCGGAGATCTGAGCTCACAGCCTCAACAGAACTCCAGGGCATAAAGAGACAGAAAGAAAAAAAAAAAAAAAAGCAGATCTCTAAACCCAACAGAGGAAAGATTACACTCCTCTTTGCCATTTGTGACATTTCTCAAAGTTAATTATTCATCATGCTTTTCTCCCTCTGTTGCTGGGGGGCAGCTCCAGAGACTGTTCCAGCATTAGAGGAGAAAAGGAGCAGTGCTCTTCCATCTCCTCCTCCTCGCCATCCCTTCCTACTGTAACCCAACCCCTCCCTCGTTTGTCATACCCCCCCTACTCCTGCCTAATCTTCCTGCCAAGCTGTTTTTACTCCACAGAGATTGTCGATAAAGGGGGAGTTAGGAGACGACGGGGCTGCTCCCATACAGCCACAAGGACAGTGGCAGTGACCCTCACCTACTGGGGCGGGGACGGGGGATGTCCGCCACGTCCTGATTGAGGGGGTCTGCTGAAGAGCTTCCTCTTGGGGAATACAAAAGACTTGCAATCGCCGGCTCTCCTCTCGTCATCGAAAGATAAGAATGCGGGTAGAAAAACACAGGCGGGTGTGTGCTGAACTCTCTGAGCCAAATGTGACATTTGGCTGGGACAAAAGTGAAAAAGCATTTGTTGTGATTAACAGTCACACACCTGACACAGGCACGGTTGTTTGCAACTGTGTTTGGGAAGTTTACATTTCGCTTAAAGTTCACATGAAGTTTTAATGATAAATTTGAGTAAAAGATTACAGTATCCTCAACATTTTTTTCACAAGTCTGTCACTTTAAAACCACTATTTTCAGTGGTTTTGCAAGAACTGTGATCGATGTACCAACAAAAGTGCATAATTGTGAAGTGGAAGAGAAAGGAGACGTTGTCTTTCAACTGAAAAAAAGTCTGAAAATTGTCAACGTGGAACTACGGTTTGATTCTATTCTCTGCGGTATGTCTATCTATCACATATGCACGTCTTGAGCCTTGGTTTGCACAGCTGCCCCACTCTCTTTCCATTTTTAGATCATGAATAATGCTCTGTGAGATATTTAAGCTTGAGATAATATTTTATAACCTTACTCTGCTTTAAATCTGGCCAAACCATATTAATGTTCAGTTTGTTCTTTTCCGTTTGTGTTATAGTTATAGTGTTGCATTTTGGTCTTGTGGTTATAGTTTTCTGAGAAAACTATGAAGAAAGATGTGAACATATTTGTAACTTTGATCACTTTTAAAAACAAGAGGAGCTTGAAGTTATAATCCATCAAGCCCTGGTTTATTATCAAGGCCTTTCCCTTCATTTTGCTTTATTCTCAAACTTAAATGTTTCAGAACATCAAACAAATTCTGCTATCAAACAAAGATAACCTGAGTTCATATATATTTGGGGGAAAAAAATACAGTTGGTAAAAAATTTGGAAAGTGTGCATCTTGTTATATTTGCAGTAAAACTAGCAGCATTGAAGACAAAGGAACACTATGCTTACAAGTAAAACCTGCTGATAACAGTGTGATGGTGTTGGCCACTTGACTGAAGCAGGGATGCTACTATGTAGCAGAAAGTCTAGCTTTTGAGCTTGTTGACCTAAAGCTCAACAGCACTTGGGTTAGTCAGTAAGATATTGAATCAACACATCCTGCTAAGGCCTTATCAAAGCTAGCACACATATTTTGCTGAACTGTAATTTTATGCTCTCCTTACAACTCTTATCCACAGAAAAAAAAAATGGCATGAAGAAGTATTTCTAAGGTATTTTTATTCAAAGTGGTGATATAAAAAAAACTGTCTTTCATATGTTGGATATTTATAGATCATTTAAAACGTTGACAGAAACTCATGATTTGCACATTCGCTTGGCATTGAGCATTTTGTGTGGTTTTTAATTGCTTTTCACCAACTCTGTGTGACATAAATTTAGAATGTAAGCTGACGTTAATGATGCAAAGGAAATCGTAAACTTTGTTAAAGAAGAAACAAGTTGCAATTGTTCTGGGAGTATATTTAGCGTATATGTTGTCGCCATGCTCAGGATCTTCAACATCATCACTTGCAGGCCCATCAAAGGTATGTAGGAAAAATGTTTTATTTTATTCTTACTGCATTTTTATGTACTGTTGCAAAACATGCTGAACACAAAAGGAAGAACTGAGCTTCACATAAGAATGCAGATTTTGTGTATTCATCATGGTATTTTGACACGTCTGTTTAAGGTTACTGAGACAGAATGACAGATGTGTTTGAATAACACATTCCTCCCACCTCACAGTCTCCAGTGGCCAACATTGGTATTTACAACAGAGTTTACAGCACATTGCCTTTGCTGCTTTCTTATCCACAAGGGGGCTGCCACTATGCGAGGAAAGGGTAATTTGTGACTATTTCTTGTTATAAAAACTTGATACAGCTTTTAATATATGAAAAAAAAAAAAAATATATATATATATATATATATATACATACATCTGGGTGTGCTTTTTCTCCCTCAGCAGGGATAAGGTTGGGAACTGGTCTAGAACTATAGGAATTTTAATTTTGCAACATAAAATTGCCTTGTTTGTAATTTAGGGCCATACCATTTAAATGCAAAACATGTTGCAGCAACTACAGACGTCCCGAGTTGTGGTGTCAGCTTTCAGAGACCACATTTGTAAAGAAGCATTTTGTTTTTTAAGAAACTCCATGACTGATCAGAAACACTTGAAAGTCGAATGGGTATAATAGCCCTTTCCACCAATTTGATGGTTAAATAATCTAAAGAGCAGATTAAAAGTAAATATTTGTTGTTGAGTTCATACATCTATTTATTGATTAACTCTGTGGCAAAAAGGGTTTTTGAATTGAAAAAGTTGCTTCGTTTGTTGATTCTCGGTTTTTGATTAAAATATGATTAACTCCATATAGACTCTGCAGTTAACGTGATTAAAGAATTTTAATTGATTTCCGCCACCATTCTAATTTCCATCACACAGATTGTGCAGGTGCGGTAGAAAAAAAAAGTTTAAAATGATATACTGTTGCTAGGCTGTGAGTACAAGGCACATTCAGAAAAAAATAAATATGGTGTGCATACACACTACCTATTTGCAAACTCCTGCAGGCCCGATATCAGTTTTGAGAGAATTTTTCTAGAAATACGCTTCATTTAGACAGGCAGAGAACCCCTGAGCAGGACTTTGGTTTGGTTTGGACTGATTTTTAGAAATAGAAAGAAACAAACAGACTGGTTAACACATTTCACTGAAAGGCTTTGAAGAGGAGGGCTCATGAGGATCTTTTTGCAAACGCACAGAGCTGGAAAAAGTGCAAATCCTGGGTCCCTTTTTCCTTTTCGCCTCGAACGGCAAATCCTAAGACTGTAGATAAAATAATATGTGGCCTCTAATAGGGCCTGCTATGGTCCCAGTCCTGTTGTGCATTTCAAGAAGCACAAAAGAGATGACAGGCCTGCACACATTCTCTCCTTTAGTTGCACTCGTGCACATTATCCTCCTTCCAACAGATAGAAGACATGCACAACCGGCTGATTTCACAACATTCAAAAGTACTTCAAGTCTGAATACTCTCAGCACAATAAGTTTAGCTGTGAACACAGGGTGCCGTCCCCCAGGCCGACTCCAGCGTTTGGTGAGATGATCTTCTGAATGTTCGTGCTGCCCTGCCAGCAGCGCCCTCGTTATTGCTTCCGGGAATCACTTGCCTCATCTTTGAAGGCAGACATTTTTTTTTTGTTTTTGCAATATATTATTAATACATATTGTTGCCTCCGAATCTTTCGGGTTTACGGATAGCTCGCTGAGCTGCATATTTTAGACCTCCAGCAGTCCTCCCCCTCCTCCTAAATTAAATCTAGTGGCTTTAATGAGTGCCGCCTCACACTGACACAGACGGTGGAGGTTTGACACGAGTTCTACAGAGGTAGGGATGCAGCCCTGTAGATCTGATGAATGGTGTTTAGGCTGACAGTGTGAAAAGAGGAAGATAATTATTCTCTTTGACTCCTAACAGAGAAATGACAGCACTAAAGCCCCGGGAGAAACGGGACGCAGCTCAACCAAGTTTGGGCATTCTTTTAAAATTATTTCAGTGTCATGGGTCGTATTTAATTGGAGCCTGCAAACGTACAAAGCTATGGTAAAAAGGACCACAAAAGCACTCAGCAGTTGAAAGCGCTGCTGCTTTTGTGGCAGTCCAATGGAGCTATTAAGTGATAGAGTGAGATGGAAGAGAGAAAGTTATTATGGTAGAGCTCTCATGCAATGTATAATTAAATGTTAATCCACCACAAAATACGTGTATTTTGTGCCCTGAGTTTTTTATTTATTTTTTTCCCTTTCTGAATAAGGGGCAGTTCAAGGCACGCTAAAATAGTTTTAAATGGAAAGAAATAATCCGTTGTGTGTTTTTTAAAAAAAAATCTGGATTGTTGTCTACATTATTTAATAAAATGGCTGCCATATTAGTTCATTTTTATTAATTCCCATAGTCAAAATAAGATCAAAAATTCTGATTCCCAGCAGTGTCAAAGGTTCCGAGATGTGTTTTTTTAAAAACTTTGTCTTGATGTATTATGTTTCAAATACTTTTTAGGATTCACACACTGATTTTAATCTCCACTCCTGATCCCCGCTGTTGGTGTACTAAGTGTGTTTTTGCCTCCTAACACAATTATTGTGCCCTGAAAAACCCAGAGTTTTGAAAAGACGTGTGGTTTCTCTCTGTTCCTCTATTCTTTCTAGAGACTTTTCTCTTTAGTAACACGGCCCAAAGCTTCCTCTGGTTTTGTCTGAGTTTAAAAACGGCTTTTCAGCTTTCAATCTATATGCTCACACAAAGGGAAGTGGTTGGTTTACGATCCATGAGGTTTGACGTTTTTCTTTACACAGCATGTCAGGGTTTTGGATATGAAAATAACAACATTTGTTCAAGGCTAGAGGGTCGTGGACGGATCACCATCACCATGGAATCGTGGTGTCGATCCTCTATAACAATATGTATGTAAAAATATTTCTGACAGCTTCTTTTTCTTTTTTGAAGTTCCCTACCTCAATAACTATGTATAAATGTATGAATTCCTTTTCTAAACAAAATGAAATCCATTCATCCATCCATAATTTATCTTATGCTTGGGTTTGGGTCTTGCGGTAACAGGTGCAGGGGGGTTCTGGATATACCTGGGGGTCTCCTCTCAGTGGAATATGCATAGAGAACCTAGAAAAAAGGGTTTGCAAGAGGCAACCTGCTCAGATCACCAAACCTGACTAGTTGATGTGATAGAGATGCGATAAAGGAGACGCTCAAAGTGCTTGTGGCAGCCCAATGGAGCTATTGGGCTAAACTCAGTTTAGGTTACAAGCGAACCCCAAAATCATACACAGCGTTGGCTTGCCCTCGATTTTCTTGAGTTAAACTTTTTTCCACAACTTCCTGACTCGTCTTGTATTAAATGTGGCAAACCATGACCATGTCTGCAGCTATCAGAAACAGTGAATCTAATGATGTGAAAGTGAACACTTTTACATGTTTACAAATGCATCCATCGCGAGACCGCGGCAGCGCGCCTGTGACTGCCCCACATGTCGTCTTTTTTTATCCCTGTCAGCCGAGTTGCTGCAATCTCTACACCAGCTGTCACTTCCTTCTCCGTAGCACCAGATATATCCCAGCACTCATTTCAAATGAATGAGTACCGGTCGCTTTTGTCTCTTGCTGCCTCTCCGGCAGCGCTTTAGCTCGCAGTGCGCAGTGAGAGAGAAGCGACACGTTTGCTCATGTTGCCTCTAATGTAGCTCGAAGATTTTTAATTAAATGTTTGTTTATCTCAACAAGTGCAACTGAGCTTGATTTAAAGCTCTCTTCAAAGGCTGTTTTGAGGTCCTCTTTGCCCGCCCTGTTGCTTATTTCCATCATGACTATTATTAATGAGCGGATGTATAATTTTAATGGATGAGGACAGGCAAGGGCTGGTGGAACATGGAAGATGTAAAGCTAATTGTCAGGTCACAATGATGCATGGAGATGTAGCTGCAATTAAAACAAATGTCATTTTCTTTTAAACAGTTTTCCAGCTCAGATCAAACAAGTAGTGGCAACCACCCGAGCATCAAAACGGAACAGATAGACATTATGTATTATAGATATGCCTTATGCCTTCTCTATTTTTGTTAGTAACATACATAAATAAACTATTTCCATCAAATTATGTCACTAAAGTGATTACTTTGCAGTGCATTAAAAGGATCCATAGCCCTCAAACTTGTTCACATCTCATATTACAAGGTCAGGCCTCAATGCTTTTGATTCAGATTACATAGACCAATCAAGGAAGTGCATCATTTTTGAACATGATTTTAAAAAAAAAAATCTTTTAGTAATGCATTGAAAAGTGTACTGTGCATTTGTATTTTTCTGACTCCCCCCAAGTTTGCCGCAGTCAAAGCTACACGTCTTTGGCGACCAGCACTGCAAGTTCACAGAGTAAATGTTTTGGCATTTTTATTTTACAAAATAGCAAAAACTCAGTGAGATTGGATTAACATGTTTGATCTCAGTCATTCCCTTGTAATTCTGACTTGTAGTTCTGGCTTATGTTTGGGGTTCTTGCCCTGCTGTTCGGTCAACCTCCACTTCAGGCTCAAGTCTTTTGCAGTCTCTAACAGTTCTTCCAGAAATGCTCTGTATTCAGCTCCAACCATCTTCCGAGCGACTTATTAGGGTGATGTGCAGTATTCTTCACCACACAACATTTTGAATGTTACACAAAGTGGTAAATTTTAGTCCCTATGACATGCTCTCTATATTTCCAGATGCTATGCTTCATGCCATGTTGTTTCAGAACCTAAGCCTGCTTTAAGCTTTTTTATTACTGTATTTATAACTTACTGTATGTGATATATTCCTTTGTTATCATATAATTTGTCACTAATATCCTCTAATGGACTTTTTTTTTAATTTGAAAAAATAAAAACAATCAAGAGTGCAACCTGGAGTTTGTACATGGGACAATAGTTCAAAGTTCAACAAATACTGTATTGGAACAGTAGGTTTTGAAGATTTTCAGGCTCTAAGGGATGTAGGTGACCACTGTTATTTTTCTCATGTTGTAGTGTAGAAGGGCAGTCTGAGCCAATAGTGATATGGTAGGAAATTCTGTCATCCATGAGACATTTGAATGGTGGTGCTCTTTCAGTGCTGAAATGATAATTTCTTTGTCTCAAGTCATTAGTATTTTGTTTTTCTTTCTTCTGCAACATAGATACGTTTAAATTGTATAAACATTATACTGTATATACATAAACATTACATTTTAGATATTGGAATGCATATTGATAACCCTTTAGACATATTTGTGACATATTCTTTGCTTGATATTTTTATTCCTACCATAGCTCATCTGTTTGCATGTTTACTACTTTAGCTTTGTCCTGCATTTGCGTGTACTCTACTGATGTCTTGGTGGTCCTCGTACGCTAACTTGTATACCTATGTATTTTGTATAGTTCATGTATTTCTGTATTATTCATTTTTCTTATTCATTTCAGTATTAAATCTTGTTCAAGTAAAACACTTGTCTGTTCCTTGGGGGACACGATTCAAGAGAACGTTGTGAAACTCAACATAGAACAGGAGCCACAATGGGTGCAACAGTGAAAATACTGTTTGAATTCACTTTACAATTTCATATGTAGGTTCCTGCAATTATGTGTCGTACATTGAACATTACGCTTGCTTCAGAAATGATTTAGGCAGACATAACTGCATACTGAAGATTGTCAAAATGTGTACTATGACTCACATTTGACTGTTGCTGACTGTGATGATGGGTAATCGCATTGCACGCAGAGTTTGGATCATCTGTTTAGCAAATACATGGCTGAATGAATGGTGTCTCGTCACGCCGCGAATGTACAGCCACAGGAAGTAGTTGCACAGTGTCTTGTTTCCTTTTCTTACTGTGTTATTTTTTTTTTGTTTTGTTTTTTTGTCTCAGTTTGTCTGTTTAATCAGCGTGTACGGCTTTGATTTCCTATGCCGCTTCAGTTGCACATCTCTCCATTAGTATTCTTTCAAGAGCATTTCAAGGGCAGAGCGTGTCTAAGTAGGCTGAATTTGATCATGCTGGCACATTTTAAATGTTCAAAAACAGCAAACAGAAATCCTGCTGTTCGGGTCCCTGCCTCAGCTGCGTCAGCAGGCTTGTTTATCCCACTCAGACTAGATCCATTCCAGCGATAAGAAGGGGAGAGTCGTGGAGAAATTTAAAACTCCAAAGTCATGCTGATTTCAGGCTGTCGCGAAAGAGCCATTTATCTGATGGCAGATAGCTCAGATAGATGTCAATGTTACATTTCAGCTCTGCTTTTAACCCCACGCCTTTGTGAAGCTAAACGTTCCCAGACGCCTTGCGCTGGGCAAAATAAAAGAGGGGGATTTTGCTCAAGAGGCGGGATTAGACTTGTGAAATCATGAGAGAGAAGAATGAGATCCAACAAACCATCACATCTGATATAATCAGAAATTAACCTTCGGGATGGAAAGACTGAGCCCGGAGTGGTGAAGTGAGAGGTGGCAGGGAGGAGGAAAGGAAGCGGAGGCAGGTAGACAAATGCTGGCAGACCTGCCAGGCCTTCAAGGCGGTAATTCAGGGAGAGGACCACATTAATATTTAGAGGCGCTCTCAGGTAAAAACAAAATGAGCTGAGGAGCCTCGGCTAGCAGGCAGAGCTGCGACGTGCCGGAATAAAGATCCGTTTGAGCGTGCAGCATTTACATGGATACAACGCTTCAAGGTTTGCGCCCAAAAACACAATCATTTTAGAAGGCAGCAATAAATTAAACATATTTGTCAAGACGCTTCTATAGATGCAGTACTACACGGGTTATGATCCATCAAAAATGAGGTTCGTGAGCTGAGACGGACCTGTAGGAAATCCTAAACTAAACCTGTGAGAATAATTGTCAGAAAAAAACATACTGAGAATGTGACGTGATCAAAACTGTTATCCAAAGCAGCTAAAATATTAAACACAATGCACAGTCCAATTAGCAAACCATTGATTAGATGGTTTAACCATGACAGGATATATTTGGATGGATTATCATAAAATTACACAGACATTAATGCTTCTTAAAGGAAGAACTTTCTGGCTTTGCCAAACGTTTGAAACAACTTTATAGGCTGAAGGGCAACATATGGAAATCTCTAAATATACATATGAATCATATGTTTTGCAAAGAAAGCTAACTGAAAGCCAAGAAAATGGCAGAATCAGATATAGAAATAGACTTCTGATCCAAAAAACACAAGGCAGATGTCCAATGATCAAGGTTCTCTTTTTATTTGAATCTTGTAAATTAAACTTAGTCAAAGTGACCTTTCATTTGTGTTCACTTTACCTTTAAGACTACTGTAAAATGTCAGGGCTATACATAAATGCATTTCAAAATGCACATGTTGGCAGCACAAAAAAAAAAAGAAAAAGCACAAGGAAGTGGTTCAGAAAGATCACTGAAGTAGAATAAAAAGGCTACATTTTATCATAATAGCTCACTTGGAGCCAGGAACATGGCCATTTGAAATATTATTTTCAAGTTCCAACAACATAACAATATACTACTGAAAATGTTAAGCAGGGATACAAATTTTATTTTTTTAGTTAAGTCTTTTCAGAAAGCCCCAAAACAAATACGCACATAATCAAAAATAACTCACTTCCTTACAACTCCCAAAGGGATTATGTCCATTTTATACAACTTTTCTACCTGGTCGTTGCCTTCCTACACAATTTTGCTAGATTATCATCTCCCTTCAGTGCTCCGTTTTTCTCCCATTGAGCTCAATTTCACTGGTTAATTTCTAGCCAACAGAAGGAGGAGTTGGGAACGATTATACAGAAGCGATCTAAGAAGAAAATTCCAATGAATGGCAACACACAAAGCTATTAAATGGAAATCTAAAGATTATAGTGTTGTAATTTAAGTTGTGAAGATCATTAGTTTTTATCATGGCTTGTGAACATGTTACAAGGTCTAAACATGAGGAAACAAAAGGACATTCCTGAGATCTTTCATAGCTCTGTTGTTGCCCTCCTGTTTTGACAGACCAGGTGAAGTCACTGTCCTGATTTAGATTTTTTTTTTTTTCATATTTGGCTCATCTTAACTGCTAATTTTAATGGCCTTTGAGTGCCACAAAGTGGTCGGATAATTAGTGGCCAGTGTGAGGTTCCTTATGTTCCTCGTTCAGTTCCAACCACCTTGCATCCGGATGTCAAATTTAGTAAGTTTCAACATTTAATTTATGTAGAAATGTGATGTGGGAGGGACATTTTTCTATGGCATCATGTCTTCCAAATTCTTGAGATGAAAGACTAATCTCCAATGAGATTCAAACTTTGACTCAAAGAAGCAAGGCCGTGTCCCCCTGCAACTCAAGCTCTTGCTCTGATCTTCATTGTTTTCTTCTTCAACTGTGCTGTATTCCTCACAGAAAAAGTTTGGTTGTATGAAAGTTCTTCATAATTTGTCTTGTAATCTTATCAAAATTTCCCTCGTTTCTTTCTGCTTGCACTCTCGCATGTCATCGACCCAAAAGCAGGGAGGAAGTGAAATTTCTGCAGTCAGGAACGCATAGAAACAGAAATGTTAATACTGTCATTGCTAGCACACAAAAGAGTAATTTAACTGAACTCTGCTGACAGTGTATAATGTATTTTTTAATCCTATAATTCTGTCAAACTCATACCAGTATAGCTAACCAACGTTACCACAAAGCACAACATTGTTTGCCTGCTAGATTTCATTAATAAGGCACTAAAATAACATATTTCTTTTTGTCTTAAAGATAAAAATTATATTTGTTTTCAGAAATACATAGAAAGCATATTGGTTACACAAAAAATGGAGCTATAGGAGCAAGTGCAACACCATTAATCTTTCTGTGTAAAATATTTGCTGAAAATATAAGGTAATATGTGATCTTCTCTGAGAAACATCAAGTGGAGAGGAAATGCAGTTTTAAAATCACTGCCATAGCCAACAGCTAGGCTACGTCTACACAAGACGTAGCCTAGAATCTGCCTTTTTTTCTTGCTGGAACTGCTTGTTCTGTTTTCAGCACATTTAACGTAAAAGTATTATTGGTGGTGGACTTGTCCTTGTTGCTATTTTCTGCGTAAATTATCTTTGGTTCTGAATAAAGAGCTGCCCATGCATAAGATACGTGCATGGACATACATAAGATAACATACACTTTAACAGCTGCATATATAACTAAAACTGGTTAAAAAATATGAAAAAAGTCAACTGCAGCTTCAGGCATTGGGCCCAACTGGATTTATATTAAATGAACATTACAGGATATAACATACAAAACCTTAGAGAAAAAAAGTTTCTTTAAAAATTATCGAACCAACTCTATTATTATTCCCTTTTGTGACAAAACAAGATTATATGTGAATTGTTTTGTTCTTCAAATAAATCAACTTCTGGATGTCCCATGAGATTGTGTGAATGATGGAACAAGATTCAGTCAAAGAAACGACCTCCTCAAATCCCCCAAACCGCTGCCATTGAGTCATAAAGAGGAATGCATTAAATATCTTACATTTCTTCAGCTGATCTTATGGAGTAAAGCATTTGGGAAAAGTATGAAATGCATTAAAACAGTTGGAGAGAAGTAAACCTAGCTACACAGCGAAAGCATATTAAGGAAAAAAAAAAGACACTGGCAATGCAGGAAGTGGGAGTTGACACGGGGGCAAAGCATAATGAGCATGGAGTAGGACACCGAAATGCCATGAAGTCTTTGATTATAAAAGCAAAGCACCATTATGAGTTGGCCTGAGCCGAGTGGCGGCCCTGCTGGGGCCCCGTCTCATTCCTGGGTCAAAGTAATGCAGGGTCCAAGAGGGAGAGTGTCCAACAAGGCCACACGTCTTCAGCCTTTTTTTGCTCTTAATGAGGTTACTAAACCTTCACTGCTAATTATAAGCGCAGCGCATGATTCGAATTCTCTGGGTTTTTAAAAAGCTGCAACAGTTTTCTTCAAATACTGACGCAGACAACAGAAAGATTTTAGCAGAGAGAAATCATAATGGCGTAACTAATTAGAAAAGCTGAAAATGTCATCCTTTAGAAAGATGAGAAAACTGCTCTTTAATGGCTTTAAATGACTCATCGACATGCATGCCGTCGCCAAGTCTGAACTCATAAGTTAATAATGAGATAAAGTCAATGACAACTTTTTCAAAGGGTTGTAAATACCTAGAAAAAAGTTACACTTGGATGTCAGGTGTATGTTTAAATCAGTGTAAGAAAATATGCTTTTCACAACTATTATAGCCTCGGTCCTTATACAAGATGGAGAAATCCTCTTGATAAAAATAAGTTTGGTGTCTTGATAATAAAACATCTCCTTTTCTAAAGTTCTGCATCTGAAACTTTGAAAAAAGTTACACTAAACATGAAGTTTATGCTCCTGTTTGACATCTGGCCAGGCATGAAGAGAAGGAAAAAAAAAAAAAAAACAAATATATATATACGTATATATGCTATGAATGCTGAAAAGGTGTCTTGGTGTTTTAAATGAAAGAAAAACAGGACAAACTTTGAAATAAATTATTACATGAAACAAAATAGAAGGAGATTTTAAAGCAGAGGCAGGGTGCCTGGCGCCCGGGTGTAATGGCTTTTCTGCCACTGTTACATGTAGATCTATTCCATCACTCCTCAATGAAATTTTCAATCATCCCATCTGTGCTCATTCAACATTCCTTTATGAGCAGATTCCGCTCATAAAGTTTTTACGTCTCCTGGAAGATGAAATCCCTTCTCCCTTTTAAAGTGCCTCATGTGCAGCAGACAAGACTCTGCTGCCGGCACATGAAGACAGGTGGAGAAACAGACCTACAGGGCAGACAAGTATCTGGGTCTTGTGGAAAAGACCATGTGTTGCACGCATCATCATACATCAAAATTACAAAGAGAATTGTTACAAATCACATCTATATTCACCTCATGCAGAAATTCTGTGCAGATTCAGTGAATATCAGGGTACATCTGCATATAGTGGAGGACAACACCCCCTCCTAAAGGAAAAGAAGAGTGATTGGTTGTCCCAAAAGTGGGATGGATAACTAAATCCCAGGAGAGTCAACAGGTAGTGGTCTAAAATAAGAGTCACATGACTCAGGGTGCCAGGTTGCTAAGAGGCAGTGAAACGGATTAGCAACTATCTTCTGCTTTTGTTTTGAGCACAGTTTGCATGTGGTTAACGTTACTAAACTTCTGGTTTGCAAATGACAAAAGTGGTTTTGTCACTTTTGTCAAAATCGAAATTTAGGACATCTAGTCTCCTCCAAAATCACAGATTTAGATTCTTTAAAATTTTATTTTCTTTGTGAAGCCTCATAAAGGGTTGTTTTTCTACCACCTTAGACAGAGAGGCCATAAAACCTTAAAACTATACTTCATGACTAGATCAAAACTGGACAGATTTTTTTTTCATTCTTTAAAATAGTTTGACATTACTATGTTGCACAGGAGGGCTGGAGAAGAGGATATTTGTGGCTTGACCAGCGCACTATTTAAACCAGAACCGTCCCTGTAACCAACATCAGTGTGTCAGACGCACCGAGAAGGAATCACTCATGAATAATTGAATGAATATGAATGGAGTATTGGAAGAGCTTAAACTGAAAACACTTGCACACGCTTTGAATAATGGATTACAGGGGATTGTAGTTTAAGTCTCTCTTTGTCATGTGGGATATGGTGTTAGATAGTATATTCCTGTGTTCTAAGACAGCTTGGGACACTGCCAATAAAAGCTAGTTCCCCTTCTACACTGTGGCTTCCACTGGGACATTAACTAACCTATAACGAGCAATTAATGCAAATGTGTAACCTCACACCTGAAATGCCAGGTGCTAAAGTGGAACAAATCTCCTAATTTTAAAATTTAAAATTGAATTATGATACAGGGGGGAAAAAATAGAGCATAGTGGCTTGCAAATTAAATTTGAATCATCAAATATTCATATTCAGTAAATTTGTGTTTGTCACATGGAATCTCAATAAAATACATTAAAGTCTGTTGCTTCCAATATAAAAAAAGGGAATAAAGTTCAATGGGTAAGCACACTTTCCCAGGGTGGCAAATGTATCCTTTATGAAGTGTCTGTATGTAAAGAGTGTGAATGTCGAATTATTAGTAAAGGACAACGTTTCTTAGAGAGTGAGAGCAACAAAACAGATTTGTAAAGGGACGTCTTGTTTGAAAGACACAAATGTGTTATTCAGAGATAACACAGAAGGCTACATAGGGAACAATATGTAGCAACCACACACCCCCATTAGTCAGTAACCTCAAACAGACATCATTTATCTAATGCAGCAAACACATATAGAATGCACATCGTCTCCCCCTTTTAACAAATTTTACCTTTTTTCTCCTAATGTTTTTAAGAAAAAAGGGGAGGACCCATGTAATGATAGCTCAGTATAGCCCCTTTCATCTGCAGCTTAATATTATGGCAGCCTTTGTGTGGAGCGTAGTCACTAAACATTCTTAAAATTGTGCCCTGTGTCGTGGAAAGGCATTAAATACAGTGTTTGCAAATTGCCTGAATTGTACTGACTCATGAAGAAATTTTCCTGGATTGTAATTATGTTTGGGATGGGGGTGAGGAATCTGTAGGCTAGAAAGGAAGGAGGAAGAGATGGTGTGTGTGTGTGCGTGTGTGTGTGTGTGGTGAGCACCCAAGGAGTGCATGCATTAGTTACTAAGAAAGGCCTAATAAAAGTCAGGTACTAGACGTCCAGAAGAAAAAGGCAATGCAAGGACCGTGCCCAGCTTTGGTTTTACAGCTTACATCTAAAACTCACCATATTATAACAGACACAGTCTAGCAGTTTTATCTGTCTATTAATCATTCTATTAACATGTTCATTGTAAACAATTTTCTCTTTGGACTTTACTATGGAAATCGGCCACAAAATCTATATGTCCAGATGCACCTTTCATGGTATGAATAAAGGTAGTAGTAAGCATAAAACAAACAGTGGCAAAGTCCCAGGAAGTAAGGGACAAATTTCATTTGCTACTTCACATCAGGGGTGTGGGCTTCTGAAACATTTGGTGTTTCAGAAGCCTACTCTGGGATAAATTAAACATTTCTAAATTTGAAGTAAATTGATGTCCTGGCTGTTTTAATGGGGTTTTTTTCTCCCTCATTTTAGAGGGAAATATCGTACTTGTGGTTTTGAAATAAGCATAAACGATAGAGTAAGATATAGTAAAGGGAACAGAATATATATGATTAACCTTCCATATTATTATGGGTTATTAAATGTCATGTTATGCAAGCTCCGTTATGTTCTATGAAGCTTTAAGCCACTCATAATTTGCCTAACGCAGAGTTTTTATGCATAATTTCCAAAAATAAATAACCCCTTGTAGAACAATGGGTTCTGTGAATACACTCAGGGATTGCCGGAGACGGATCAAAATAGGCAATTGTTGAGAATTATAATAATTGTGAGCTAAGCATAAAATGGTTTTGTGGAGAAAGTGGACAAAGAACCCCGGAGGGTGTATAGAGTTAAGTAGTTTTGTCTTGATGCTAGATAATTGTTTGTTATACTTGCAAGATTTTGCATAAAATAAATTTTGACTTTGTAATTTGATGCTGTTAGAATAATTTTATTATCATTGTTACATTAGTAGTGTTACTAGGGTCATCTATTGGTTAAAGTGAACATGTGGGTGAGACAGAGCTAACCTTTCTTTAACCCTTAAAATTAGTTCTTTGAAGATGGTCTTCTGATGAGTTTTCCCTAGTCGTAAACCTGTGTTTGTTTATACTCTGTGCCCCCCTACGTAGCAATTCCTTCGTCGTAAATCTACCTTTTGTTATGTGTTAGTTCCTGAGTGACTGCTGATCTTATCAGCACCAGCCCCCTTTCTTTTGTTTTGTGTTAATAAAAGGCAAGTTCTACTGCAGAGCTTCAGAACACATGGTGAGCTGTTCAGAGGAGCAGTTCGCTGTGTCTTCTCCTTTTGCCAAAGCTTGGTTGAAAACTCAGCGTTGTCTGTGGTTCTTTCTTTGTATTTTAGGTACACAAAAATCAGATGCCTTGAAAGTGGCTTCAGTCTCTTTAGGAAGTTCTGATTCTTTCCGACATTATGCCGTCAGCACGTTTACAATGCTTGTCATTATCACATTTATAATAATTCTTAAGAGTGTTGGACTGAGAAGTGGTTCGTAGGAGAAGCTCAGGTAACTCACAGTTCCGCCAGGTGTTTATATTTTGCTGCTACCGCTAGTCTGGAGGAGCTCTTTGGTGGAAAGTGTGTGGGGTGCTTCGTGAGGTTAAGGCTTCACTGGAGACTGAAGAAGAGTGGGACCATGTTTTTCTTTAGGACGTTTTGAAGGAAAATGCAAGCCTGATTTAGGATAGAAAGGTGACTCAGGTGTGGATTAGAGTTAGAAAGAAAACCAAAACATCTGCAGTACATGAAGAAAAACAATGGAAAAAAGAATGAAGTAATACATAAGGTCCAAGGCCTAACCCTAAGAGATTGAAAACAAATGCAAAAAGCATGAAAACAACTCAGAAACAACATACTGCATCATATCTTGTTTAAGACAATGCCAAGCACAGAAAGAAACAAAAACAGTGAAGATATTGACAACCTTAAGATTCAAACAAGTAGGAAGAGGTTAGTAAGTGAACACCTAATACCTGCCTTATTGGATCGCATTGAATACAGTTTATATATACAGTATATATAAACCAAAAACTAATGACTTGTCTCTCACAGGTAGCAGGATAATTGAATAACAATTTCTATATCCTTTTGAATTTAATATTTGCCTCTGCAGGCAGAAAAGATCATCTGTCTAAATGGACAAATGGCAGTTTATATAAGACAGGAAAAATAAATATATGTTGAGTCGTTTTCACAGGAGTGAACTGTGAAGCAGAGACAAGGAAGTCTTTTCACAGCAATGTGATAGGCGTTTTTTTTCTTTTTTCTTTTTTAGAAACAATGCAGGCGACACATTCGGATGGATGGTGAAAGCCCGCCTGGTGGAATAATGAGGCTATTTATTACCTCTTACAGGGTTCAGAGGTAGACTGAGCAGACCTTTCTGTAAATAGTAAACTGTCCTACAAGGTAGCAACCTGTGCAGACTTGACATTGTTATGCATACATACTATGTGTCTTCATTTATGTGAGATTGGGAGGTAGGACATAAACAGAGTTTGGGCTTTCAACAGAAATTAATTGTTTTACTTTACAGAATGCATTCATGTTGCTTAACCTCAGGATTTTATTTTCATTCTTTCATCATGAATAAAGGGATAGTATTTCCTAAACTGAAATTAATTGCTATTCATTTCAGATTTCCATTTGTAGAGATGGACATTGGACCAGTCCAGGGTGTAAAATGTGTCTCTACACTGCACATCACCCAAAGCAGACCATTCCATGGTGAAAACGTGGTGCTGGAAGCATCTTGCTGTGGAAGTTTTTTTTTTTAGGTTTTAGACGATCAGGGTTGAAGGGAAGATGAATGGCGCTAAATTCAAGGTCACTGGGAAAGAAATCCTGTGAGAGGCTCCATAGGACTTCCAGCCGACAATGGCCTAAATAAAACCAGCCAGGGCCACGATGTTTATATCAAGGGATATTTGTGTTAGATCTTAAGCTACTTTGTAACAAAATAGGAGCAAAACTTCATTCCTCACAAGTGTTGAGCTGCAGAAGCGACAGCTCCAATTCCCACAAACTGACTGGACACAAACACACACCACACTTTTCGGAATACTTAAAAAAGCAATCAAGAAGAAAAATCTTCCTTGTGAAAAATATGTTAATGTGCATTGTTTTTACACTTCATAACATATACACACATTTTTTTTTTTACAATTTCTTTAACTAAAATCCCAATAAAATACACACAAAAAATAGAAGCACTTAAGGCTATGAGTGAATCCGTTTCTCACTCACAGCTTCTCTGAACATTTTCCTCTGTGAACACAAGCGAGTCCTCACCGTATCAGTCAGCTTTTTCATTTTCCATGCAACTCATCAATTTTCCTGTCCTCATTAGCTCTTCCTTCCTTTATACATTTTCTTTCCTTGACTAACACTCCTAATGTTTCAGTCTATAATATCCCTTCACAAACTGTACGAGCATGGAAATTGGCAAGCTCTGCAGTCGAATGCCTTGCCTTTAAATGAGGCAGAGTCCTCACCTATCTATTGAATAGGGGAGTAATGAATCTCCCAGAGTGCAGTCGATCAGCAATCCATCCTCTTCTGTCCACTAACCTGTAAGTGATAAGAGGTAGTGACCCTTAACCTTGCCGCTATCAGAAATACGCACGCTCCCTGAAGCGGAGAGAAGGCCGTGCAGTGGGAGATATAGGGTCAAGTCACATCTGCTGCAATTATTTTACATGCATTTTTCACTCTTCTTTTAAAGCAAACTTGCACATAGATGTGAAAAGGGCTGCTGCTTTTGGCTTTCCTTTTCCATTTTGGTATTTGGCTTCCCATGAAGTAGAGGTAGAGAAAAGGTTTAGCCTTATGAATAGATTCAATGTGTTTGATCAAATGTTTATTTAAACTCTGGGCCTTTCATTCCTTGCTGTGTGGCAGCTTCGCTTTGGCTTTCTTCACTCGTATGAAAATGAAATGCCCGCAGACAAACAAAATGGAAAAAAAAAATAGAAAAAAAAAACATCAAGAAAGACAGGCAAAATGAGCCATCATCCTCATAGAAATTGTGATGTTCTTTGGTTTGTGCTTTCTTTGTAGACATAGGCCTCTTTAGATTGCCCGGTGGGTGACAGGAATATAAATACGGGATTCAGAATGCCGCTCCGTGATGGAGACAGGCTGTGGAGGATAAATGTGTGTCTTTATGTATGGGTGTTTGAGGGAAAGGAAGAAGGAAAAAAGGTGGAATATCGTAATACGGTGAAGATGTGGACAGGGCTGTATTTTATGGCTACAATGGGATGGATCCATGAATGTCAAAGTCTTGCAACAGGAAGTCTGGAAATTGACTAGGCCATTCTAACAAATATGAATACTCTCAAAGCTATTCTATGATAGTACTTCCTGTATGGTGTGCTGTCTGTTGGATGGGTGAACCAGCCTCAATCAGTTTTTTTTTCTTTTCCCAAGGACTGCCCTATATTTAGCGCCATCCATCTGTCCATGAACTCTGACTGGCTTCCCTGTCTCTGCTGAAAAATGGCAGTCACACAACATGATACTGGCACCACTCCATGGTAATGAGGTAGCCCTTTTTTTCTGATAGAAGAAAAAGACAATAAGGTTACTAAAAAACAAAAAAATAAAATCACCACTGTTCTAGATAAATATTTTCATTAGTTTCGTTGCCTAAGATTAATCAGAAAGCAATAATCTTTTGTTCAAAACTTACGAGCAATAAAAAATGCTGCTAGAGCAGTAACCGGAGTTGGAGATTGGAGATGTGATGGTGTCATAACAAAAAGGGACAAATATTTCTCAGCACTGTGTGTACCACTGATTTCATGGATTTTCAACCATCAGACGGCCAAATTATTAGTTTGTGTTGGCCTGCTTCTGCCATATTGGATGATATGATAAGTTCAGGGTGGCTTTGTGAGCTACAATTTTCCCATTCGGTGGGCGTACATGTTGTATTTCAACATCGGAACTGAAAAAGTCAAACTTCCGAGCACCAAAGGACTGCTCCATTGCTATCCTTTGCAAGCACTCGGTGACTGGTGTCATCAGAGGGTCTTTGTATTAGTTTGTCTTTACTTTCAAGCCTTAAAACTACTGTCACATTTGATGCGTTCCTGTTGCAAAACGTTTACACAGAAACTGGAGCAAAACGGGGTGGAGTTCGCAGTATTCTGCTGTGTCATGATGACCATACTTTTTAAGAGACCACCATCTCATTTTAGGAACTGAGATAACTATTAGCTGAATTAATGAGACAGCAAGTGTCACAGATGTGCTTTTGGAGTCATCATAATTGAAGTGTTTCAGTAGAAGTGGTAGGCAGGTGTTTGGAGGATGTTGTACTACTTTTTATGAACTTTTTCAACATGTCCCCCACCAAAATAAAAATCTATAGCAGGCTAGTTTAATTGGTGATCACGTTAAATTCACAGAATGTCAATGTAGAAGCCAAACCCATTATTTTTCTATGGCATCATGTCTACCAACAGTATTAAAAAGAAAGCCTTATATCATGTATATATAAGCAACTTCATAGCTCCATTAGGTATTCAGCTGTGAACTGATACATTTCTGAATCAGTTCATCATAGCAGAAAAAGCAGCTGTTATCAATGCTGGTTACTAATAGTACTGCACAGCGAAACAATGCAAGCACTCTCTTTAAAGCCTTTCGGGATCCATTGCATCTCTAGCCTCAGTCCCATGGTATAGCTGTTTTTGGTGTGTGTTTGTGGGCAACCTGTTCTCGCTAAACTGAAGATGAATGGGCTCCCCTGCTGTGTGTGGCGCCTCTGCTTCCCTGAGTGCCGAGTAGCTCCACCGCCTGGGAGCTAATTGCCACAGACCCTGTGCTTTTTCACAGAACCAGGGAAAAAACAATCTGACATCAGAAAAAGGTTTAAGAGGAAAATAACAAAAAGACTAACATAAGAAGGAGGACAAAATGTAGGCTAATAGCGTTCTTGGTAATTGCATAGTGTGTTTGCTAATCACCAAGTGAATGTGTGTGTTAGATTGTTGGTCTAGTTTTTAGTTTCCCATTATTGTTGCTTTGTGCAGCTAAAAGTATCTTTTAGTAAACACGTCTACCTGCTTCACGTCCTCATTCTTTCCAGCCTGACCTCTTGAAGCGAGGCGACTGACACTTCTTTAGTACTGACGCAAACAACCAAGCATCTAAATTATAAGAATCCAACTGCCTGTTTTCTGTCTTCCTTTGCTAACGCTCTCATAGACGCACACCTCTATACAATCACTGAAAATGGCCTGTTCTTTTGTGGCTCATCTCCCTATAATCACACAAGCTTAGAAATCTCAGGGTGAGCTGAGAGTTCAATTACAGCACTCGCGTTGTTAAAGGTGAGCAGCATGTAAAGTGGTTAATGCTGTAATACTGAGCAAAATTCGGTGCAATTTTGGTGACAGACAGGCAAAAAGAAGAAGAAAAGGTCGTATATTTCTGTGTTCTCTCTAAGTGACGGCTGTGTTTCTTTTATGAGAAGGTTGGCTGAGGAATATTAGACCGAAATGAAGTACTTGACGGATACACAAGCACTTCCAGGCAGTGCGGCAAAGCCTTGCTGTACTATTCTCTCATGTGCACTGCAGGGAATCATCCCAGAAGAATATTAATCATTAGGGAATAGTTAAGGCGTGATTTTATTTTTGTGGTGCTGAAAGGTCAGACAGGATGCAAGCTGTTTACAACTAGACAAGATGTTGGATGCTGCAAAGTTATCAAGAATATATTGTCATTTCTTCAGTTGTTTTGTAGGTGGTTTTTATGCGCGTCATTCTGGGGTGGAGCTACTGAAAAGAATCTGTTCAAAAAGTCAAACGTTATCTAGGATTATATATAATTTTTTTTACAATAGTATTTTACATTGCAAGTCTTTCATAAACCCAAACTTTAATTTGAGTAATTATATTTAGAGCTAATTATTTTCTAAAATCCCAGATGGCGCAATTGTTCTCATTCCTGATAATTCCCTTAACCCTCTGATGCATGACATACTGTATTGGCTATACAGTCTTCCATGAGTGGTTCAAATGATTCAAAATAATGTTTAGTATGATACTTTCTGCTGTGTTTTATTTCACACAAGAATAATTTTATGTTTGAAATATTTTCATTTTTCACTTTTTAAGCATTTTTAGAAGAAATTGTAGAACATTTGTGACGATTTGTAAAACATTTTTAAAATGAAATGACAACAGCAATTTTACAACAGCAATGTTGGAACAATGTCAGCGTCCATTATGTGTGTGTGTGGGCAGGGGGAGAGGGGAGTAGGGGATAGAAAGAGCATGTTTCTTGAAACTAGCTAACTAACCAAGCTAGCTAACATTACTGTCTGTAATCTATTATGTTGTGTGTATCATGCATATGGGCGTGTGTATGCGTGTGCATTTATTTATCCATCCGTCCATCCATCCATCCATCCATCGTTTTACCAGGGGGTGTTAGCAGCCTAAGTAGGGAGGCCCACAGTTTCTCTTCCCAGCCACTTGTTCCAGCTCCTCCGGGGGAAAACCAAGGCGTTCCTAGGCTAGCTGAGAAACATAATCCCTCCAGCGTGTCCTGGGTCTTCCTCTGGGCCTCCTCCTGGTGGGACGTGCCCAGAACACCTCACCAGAGAGGCGACCAGGAGACATCCTAATCAGATGCCCGAACCACCTCATCTGGCTCTTCTCAACATGAAGGAGCAGCGGCTCTACTTTGAGTCCCTCCCAGATGACTGAGCTTCACTTTCTAAGGGACAGTGCAGAAACCCTAAAAAACTAACACTAATTTCAGCCGCTTGTATCCATAACCTCGTTCTTTCGGACATGACCAAAAGCTCATGATCATAGATGAGGGTAGGAACTTCGACCGGTAAATCAAGAGCTTCGCTTTTTGGCTCAGCTCTCTCTTCACCTCGACAGACTGGTACATCGCCCGCTTCGCTGCGGACGCTGCACTGATCCGTCTGTCGATCTCCCGCTCCACTTTGGGTAGGATATCCTCCCCGACCCGGAGAAGGCACTCTATTCTTTTTCAGCTCATTTATTTATGCATTTATTTATATAGCTATGAATTTTTATTTTATTTATTGAGATAATAAAAGAAAGAACCTTGAACACATTGATCAACAGGATTTGCATGCCATTAAACACATTCTCTCTTTTAGTTTTCTCATCCAGGGTGTCAGACACACACAGAGACACACACACAAATAATACATGCGCAATAAAGTATAGGCAGTAGTGTTAGCTGGCTTGGTTAGATAAGTAGTGTTAGCTAACTTCAAAGAAGGCTAATAGGTTGATTTGTGACAATAACGCTGTCACATACACTGAGGATCGACACACACACACCCGCACGCCCACACACACAGATTTGTGAGGTAAAAATAAAGATAATAATTAGATGTAAAAGTACTTGCTGTGTAAAATATTATTATTCAGGGGTGAGACTTAGGACTCAGTGTGTATGGTTCACAAAAAAATGTGTTCCTGACAGTCACAGCTGGTAAGAAACAGATTCCATTAAATTCCATAGGAAATGAATATGGGTCATTTTGGACCCACTTATGGAAAAATGGGGTAGTAATATAAAACATGCTATTTCTTAAAATGCGTGCAAGGTAAATTAAAAATTTTAATTGCATGATATCAGTAACATGTTTGTTGAGAAATACCTGGAATATGAAGTGATAAAAACTTTTCATTACAAAGATATTGCAAAAAGATGACCTCACAGGGTCCAAAAGGACCCACTTATGCATCAGAGGGTTAAAATAAACATAATTTATATGTAAGCACTATTTTTTAACTTGTATCTATGCACTTCTAAGGACTACATTACTATCGATGGAATATTTAGATTTAAAATGCAGTTCATGCAAGCAAGAGACACATACACTTCTCAAAATCTTAAAACTGAATAAAATACTTCTCATTTCTATAACTGCATTCAAAACGTCAAGTGCAATTCTCAATAATTATTGGAAAAAATGTTTGTGGGAATCACGCCAATTAACCCTTCTTATTGTGAAGATGTATCTATGGTGATGAGCTCCGGGACTTTGAGGTTGAAAAGCCTCCTCATCAACATCCTAATCTATAGATTCATCCATAGATTCTCTCTCAGATTCAAGTTAAGGCATTTCAAAATGTTACTTCTAGTTTAAAAAAAACATGTTAAACTAAATATTACTTTGTCCTTAAACCTGCACTCGGAAATGATTTATTTTTGCCTTATGACAGACCAAAAATGCCAGTAAAACAGATGAGGCCCCATGTTTATCTTGTCACCACATAGAGAGATAAGTATAAAAATGGAAATAAAAAGATATCTATATACACCGGGTGGAGAGCTAAAGCCAAGAGTGGCATCTTGGTGTCACCAGGCCTCCATTCATCTACAGTCCATCAGGTTCTTTAGGTGGCATGCTATTGAAAAGCCTTTTCTGTCCTACCACAACAAATGTAAACATGGGATTCACTCTGCCATACATAAATCGCAAATCTACCAGGAATATTCCACCTGCACGTGAGCTTTCAAAGATCACATCAAGGCTGAAGAACAAAAGGAGTTAAGGCACATGAATGAACAGATGTCTGACATCTCTTTCTACTCCTGTAAAACAAAAAACCCCTGATATATAAAGCTGCAATTTCTAAGCAGTTTCTGGCATGTTACTGTAGCACTCAACAATCACTTCTGCTCTGGGAAAAGCTTTTCTGTGTCTTATTTGGAACTCTTGTTATAGAAAATGACAAAAGCTGGGAAAAAAATAAAGGGGATGAAGCCCATTGCAGTTTACTTCACTTTTTGCTCCAGCCGCCTCAGGCTGCATCTATTTTTTGCTGTTGTTTTGTTTTATCTTTTTAAAGGGAATTTAATTTTCAGCTCATGTCTTCTACAGCTGGCCTATTATACAGCTGAGTAATTATATTAGCAGCGTTTTCTAAGATTAAAACAATCCATATGGCCACATGTGTCGTCGTTTTGCCCTGTGAGATCTTGCAGTGAGCTTTCCAGTGAAAACATTACTGTGATGTGAAAAAAGGGATTAGATTATTCTCAGAAAAAGGGAATTATCATGTGGTATTTATTTCACCAGTAGAGTTTAGATCTTGCAAATACAGCAGAAGGACAGTGTGGGAGTGTTATATTGGTCCCCTTCCGTCAGTTAATCTGAATTATTTGCCAGAAGGTATCATTTAGGACACGTCTTACTAAGATGAATTATGTGTTTCCTGTAACAGCTCACTTGCTAGTCTTGGCACATTGGTGTGAATAAACAGCTGCTTTTTCATCTATTGGAAAATTTGCAAAGGAAATAAACTTTATTCCTCACAGTCCAAGTTAAAGGTATCTTTTCTATTTACTTCTGGAGCAGATTCTTGTTTGCCCTCAAGTTGTAGATAATTATATTTAGTTAATAATGGACTCTCATTTAGCTCTCATCCCTGACACAGCAGTAAAGTACTTGGAGACAGGACAGTAAGCTGTGTTTCATACAGCGTGACAAAGTTTAAACTCCGACTTTTGGGTTTCATTTGAACATTTGAGAGTAAAGTAATTATACAACTTCACAAATTTTATATATCTATATATACATAAAACGTGAATCAGGTGTCTGAGTTTGACTTTGTTGTAGATTTGCTCTCGCCCTCATGCCAAATTACATATACAAGCAGGAATAATATACACTCAACCCACGCTAATTTTTGTCCTTAGACAAGTTGCGCCTAAAAAAATCCAGATTTATTCCTGGATTTTTTATTCTACTTTTCTTGACAGAATTAGTAGATTGGATTTAGCTTGTTTCTGACACAAAAACGTTTTAAACACAGTCCTTCCATTATAAATAGCTTAATGTCTAGAGATTATTCCAAAAGCTTAATGTTAACCTGTTTAACTCATTCAAAGCCACTTTTGATGTGCATTGGGAATCATTGTTCTGTTTACACACCCAGCTGTGTCCACGTTACAATAATCCAGCTATGGATTTGAGTACCGGTAAATTGAAGAATTTGGAGGTATCCCTCCCCATCTACTGTCCCATCCACAAACTGAATAATAGAGAAAACAATATAGAAACCTACAGTGGACCAGTGCTACTGGAAGTGAAACAGCTCCTCACCATTGTGTTGGTACAATGTTCTCAGCATTTACATTCTGGGGAAATCAGGAGAACCTGGACACTGATTGTCTTAAAACCGCTTGAGAAAAATGCCAGCGCAGTCAGCTGGAAGAGAAGGTCATTGAGGAAAGGTTATATGTCTGAGCAACTGAAAAGCAAGTCCTGCTGTCCTACACACAGGATTCACCACAGCCTGAAAAAGTGAAAATCTACACTAATAATTAAGGATGACCTTCCAGAAGCGGCACAAAAAAAACACCCTCTGCTCGTCCTCTTTACATAGCTTTAAGTTATTATACTTTCTTTATTTTTATTCTGTGCTGTGCATGGACTTGTGTTCCCATATCTGGAATCAGTTAGAAAAACAGCTTGAAGAATTAATGGAAGTTCCTGATCCAAAGCAGAAGTCTTACATGTGGGCTGAGGAAGGTCAATGGATCTTAGCATGCAGCCTTGCTGTTGATGTCGATCATTTTTGAAGCACTGACTTATAAATACCGCAGCTTCTAATTTGTGCATTGTAGATCTTCATTATGCATAAGGAACAAGAAACTGACATGACAAGGAAATACTTGGCTCACTTTAAAATGAAGCTAAACAAAACAGACAAATTCACCTGCTGAGATGAAACTGTAATCTGCAATTTTTCTTTTTATCGTCAAGCCGAAGACATGACAGGCTCTGCAGGTTCCATCTTCAGCTCTCATCTCTGTGTTTTCTGGTTTTGCTTTGATTCTGTATTTAATGACCATAAGTGTTGCTAACAACATCAGTGCGTGACTCATTATCAGAGGGGGCATGTGTGCAAATCTAAAAGCTGCATTTGAACCGGTTCACACATCACACTGGATGTAGGTCCAATCTCTTTTTTTGATACTTGTTGGACTTTTTCCACATATTGGACGATAAAGGGTATTTCTATTCCATTTTATTTTATTTGGCTGCAGTAGTTTGTTGCATTTTTTGGGAAGGTACAACAAAAAAATCCACTCTGCCTTTCAAAAATATTCATATCCTTTGATTTTCTTTGTAAATGTTAAATTACAACCACAAAGCTTAATGTATCTCATTAGGAATGTACTTGATTGACCACTACAAAGTAGTGCACTCTTGTAAACTGGAAATTTAATTATGTTTCGTTTTAGACATATTTGTAGTCGTCTCCCCTCAGGCAATAGTTTGCAGAACCAGATTTGGCAGCAGTAGAATCTAAGTGTTAACTTTTTTTGCTTTACAAAACAGCTCACGTTCAGTCAGATTGGATGTAAAGCACAAACAGCAATTTTCAAGTCTCATGACTGATACTGAATTGAATTTTCTTCTACACTTTTACTTGACTATTGTAATACAGGGATAGGCTAGTTGCAGTCTGGGGTGTATTTTGCTAGAAGTTGAACCTCTGTCTCAGTCTGACCAGCTTCTCTGTCTCTGTTGAAGAAAATTGCCCATACCACGATGCTACCACCACCGTGTTTCATTTAAGGAGTGCATGCCACATATTTTGTATATAAACCCAAAAGACAAAGCTGCAATGACACCTCTAGCGTTATCGTCTCCCTCTTGATCAATTCCAAACTCTCCACACAAATCCACTACATACATTAAAATACATAATGCTTTTAAATGATCACAGAATTTAAATCAGTATCCAAGCAAAAAAAAAAAAAAAAGGTTCCTCGCCACTTCTTTTTCTCTTCAGATTTTCATTTCAGGCCTATCAAGGACAATTTAAAGCAAAATAGAATTTCACTCAACTGAAGATCTGTGTGAAGTCAGCAGCCACTTTGTCACTGCAGGCCTAGGGCTTTTTGTGCTGAAGAGTCAGGGGAAGGCAGCTGAAATTGGAGGCTGCACAGGGAGTGGCTGGGGGGCAGCGATAGGTATGATTTCTGTTTTTCCTTTTGAGCTATTTCCCTTCCAGTGTGGCTGGATTTATTGTTATTCATCTCCATCTTTGGATATTAAAGATTCGCCTGATGAAGTTCTGTCTTTTTTTACTATAAAGCAACCTTATTCCTAAAATAGTCTTGGGGCTGAAAGAGTAGGGCTGATGAGGAGCTGAATGGAAGACAAAGCGCTTAGCATCCTTCAATACTTTGACAATGCAGTCCATTGTGGGATACTTAGAATACGGTGAGGATTCATGCAGACACTGGCGGAGGTTTATTCTGCTGAGTAAATAATGAGGGCATGGTTTGTGTTTTCTGATTCCATCCTCTGTGTCTGGGCAGCCAAGCAACCCAAACTGCCCAGGCATATAAACACAACCAGATTAAAGGTGAACATCTCCTTCAGTAAACAAAAAGGCTAAAGGAAACAGCTTGAAACTAAGAGCAACAGCTTTTATATCATATCATAACATCAACACGCTCCTACTTTCAGTGTCAGAAAGGCACATCCGTCTCCCATAATGTAAAATATATTAAAATATAAAGCCGAGAAGGCATAATAGAGTAAACACACTTTGCGAGATAACTGTGTCTACCGAGTAGAGTCAACCTTAATCAGGTGTGTTTATACTCACTGATGGAGCTTTAGATGTAAAAGCATATCTGTTCTGTTTGTTGTAATGCCTAACTCTGATGGTCCTGAGCAGCAAAAGTCAGTGCACTTATGATACATACTACTAGAAATGTCCACAGTTCACTCCACAACTCAAACACAGACATCTGCAAACATTTCAGTTTTAGCACATGTAAGATTAGCTTAGGTGTTGTCTTTCAGGAATCAGAGATTGTTCTTGTCGCGGTGGAAATAAAACCATCTGAAGTCAGGAAAGCAAAATGGAAACATCATATAGTTCTAAGAACAGGTGAATTAAAGTGGTAGATACAATTTGCATGAAAATAATTTGCAGTACTTTGAAAATAATTAGTGGGCAGATAGCTTCATGAAGATAAAGAAACAGCAGACAGGTCAAGGAAAAAGTTGTGAAAAATACTAAAGTGGGGTTATGTTCTGAAACAATGTTAAATTTTGAACATCTCACACACACCACTGTTCAACTTAAATAAAATTCACCAAGACACGGCTCACTACCTAAGGTACTTGGCAAGGACAGCATTACACACACAATGGTAGTAGAACAATGCAGTGAAGATGCTGAAGGTGATGGCGAGATGGATTGAGTTAAACACAAGACAAAACAGGAATCTGATATGACCCTGAACATATCGCTGGGCTACAATGGAATCCTTTAGGTCAAATGTTGGCCACTCAAAGAACATTTAGAATCTGCACCAAGGATTTAAAACAATGCTGTTTGGAGACTAAATTCATCCGGTCTGTTTGAGTCACCACGCACAGAAGAATACACTAACATTTTAGGTTTATTATGTGCAAATTTGATAGAGACTTCCCCAAAGAATTTCAGCTGTAGCTGTGACAGAGTTGTCCTCCACCTCACAATTATATGCTAATTTATATTGATTTGTTATAAAACATCCCAGTTTTTCACAGTAGAATGCCGAAATGCTTTTAAAATGGGCTTTTTCTGGGAGATACCAAAAAAACCCAAAAACCCCCAAATAGAAGCAAAGTATAAGAAAAAAGAAAAATATAGTGAGGGATATTAATGAATCTGGTCCGTGAGCTCACAAAACTGAATATGGCTCAAAGAAGTTAGACAATAGTAATTTATGGCAGAATTTCTCAAACTATTAGGTAAAAAGGCAATCAACCTCAGTTAAGTAGGGATGTAATATAAAGTGTTACCCCTTAAATTTAGTAGAAATGCAAAGTTTGATTCACCTTTAATGAAGAGATTAATGAGTCTCTACAAAAAGCAAGACTTTTTTGTTCAAAAAGTGGTGAACAAGACACCTGATAAAAAATGTCCTTGCAACAGATGAAACACCAGTAAAAAAAAAAAAAAAAACGCATGATAGAAACGCAGCAAAATTGGAAGAAAAACAAAAACATACAACTCACAAAGAAATGTCTTTTCACTGTAATACATAGATGCAGCTTCCACCACAAACCAATTCTGCTTCTCTAGCAGGACACCTGGAAATCTAGGTTACCCTCCCTGGGATTAAATCAGACTAATTTAAACCCATATTACACATCGTGAAGCCAACAGCAGCCTTGGAAAAATGGCTGTTTAACAGCTTTTAAAGTGACAATAGAAATGCTGTGTCCCACTTCAGAGTGTCAGACAGGAGGATGCATTCAGTTTTTGTACTTATCTATGGAGCATGCCTATATCATATTCTTCTTTCTGTTTAGCTTCAGCAGTATTGCAAAAATTATTTTGAAAATGTTTTTGATGGAAAAAATGCATGTTAACATATGAGTTTTTGCATGAATTCAAAGATGACATACAAATAAACATAAAAGTAAAATAAAAAAATTGAAAAACAAAATTATTACATATTCACAGTCAATAACAGCAGACAAATGACAAGTTTGTGATGAAGTTATAGAGGAAAACTCAGAAACCATGTGATCAGTATGTACTTCCCTTCTTGCAGTTTCTGGTTTATATTCTTTTCTGGGATTTAGGAACAGATTTTTAGCTGAGTTTCAAACACACTATGTCTTTCAATTCCTCCAGCGTGTTCGAGTTGACAGTTTTCCACCGCTCATGTGGGAGGCAGAAAAAAAAAAAAAGCGTCACCCGTGGCTCTCTTCAGCATTCTTTGTGAGGGCAGGGGTCTCGACCAGAAAAGCAGAGTATGACACCGTCTGAGTAACAACCATGCTGTAATAAGAATTGATTTCCATTTAATGGACTAATAACAGTTTAATCCAGTGCTTCTTTGGCCTCCTCGCCTCTGCCTTGGTACTGCTGTGAAAACAGAAATGACTTTCACATTTGAGCAAAAAACTAGGCGATCTTTTCTGATCTCGGAGCAGGGGAAATTCTTCCTTTTCAATTAAACACTAAATGCATAAAGTAGTTGAGCGCTTTGACATAGTCAGCTGAAGGACAGGCGTCTTGTTGCTTTTCTTTTTTCTTTTGCCTTTTGGTTGTAATGTTTCTCCCATCACGAATGGTAATACGTATCTGTATATTAGTAATTCACTAGATCCAACGAGAATCAGAGTAAACAGGATAATAAGGTAATGAGAAATGCGCTGTCCTTCAGAAACAGGTGATGACAAAAGTGGCCAATCTTGGTCAGGAGGAAGTTAACAGCAATGAATGTCTGCCTAGGCTGCAGGCAAGCATAAATCCATTTTTCATTTTTGCCCAAAGGGTAATCGATGATGGGGGTGACGAGACAACAGCACAACCTGAATGAGCAAGGGTACTCTGAAAGGTTCAAAGTAGCCTGCTGGCTCATTTAAATTCAGTCCGCTAAACCCAGAGCCTTCCACATTCCTACCGAGTTTCTACAGTGTACCACAGGGACAACTAGCTGGCACTTTAAACATGTTTTTTTATTATGGACTGCATATTGTAATAGCCCTCAGGTCAGCACAGAGTCATAGATCTCCATTAATTCATATAAACTCTGCAAACGCTGTAAACTATACAAGCAGTCCTACATCCACCAAGGACGTGTTTTGCAGGTGCTGTAGGTAACACTTTGCAGAATGAGATTACAGTAAGAATCTGGAGTTTGCTTTATTTACATAGCAAGAACAAAACCATTTCTAAGAATCAGGTTGAAATTTCACCGAGGTCTACAGGTGTGACACAAATGTAGCGCTGTTTTTTTTTTTTTTTTTTTAAAGGTACACATATTATTTACATTGTTGAATTACTAAATGTGAAAACCTGTATTCGCTGATTGTTTTCTTAGAGTTTCATTCATAGAGGATTTTACTACCTCTAAAAACTTCTACACCAAACAGCGTTGTACTAATTCACAGAGAAGAACAAAAATTGGATTTTATTTCCGTACGGCTGATCCTACCCTGGTCCTGTGCAAAATAGGCTGATTAGGTCACAAGAAAATATTTCAATGCATGTGTGGTTATGTAATTTGTGACCTTTTAAAGCACCCATTTTGGTTGATTTGCTAATGAGGAGTGATTTAAGTACTTTAATTGGTCAACTACTTAAGCAGAAAAGCAGTCATTGTACTTTGCAGGCCCATCCACACGAAAAAAGAAAACTGAATGCCCTTTGTTATATAAAAGTGTGTTTAAATCAAACAGGAATATATTAGGGGTTTAGTATGCTGTTGAGCTTAGTTGTCTTTTCTGATTTTGCTTATTATTTTATTATCACCCATCAGTTAACATGTCAAAATTATTGCTTTTTGTTAATATCTTTGCTTAACAGTGAGATAATAAACAGGTTCTTAGAGTTCATTAATATCATATATATTTACCAATTTATCTCTAAAAATAAAATATCAATTTCAAACCCACCCGCATTTTATGACTTCCAATTTTTTTTCTTCTTCTGAAGTGACAACTGAATGATACATAAATTACAAAAAAAAAAAACATGACAGCCTGCCAAGCTGCCAATTGACACTTATTAAGATCCATGGATTTATGCTAAAATAATATTTTGCATGTATGAAGGAGGGCTTTAATCTACAGAGCTAATGGGAGAGAACCTCAGTGATGCTGTGGTACGTCCATGACCTTGACCATGACCAACTGTGTGTTCGTCCTGAAATAGGCTTTTTCAAGCTCTAATTATTCTGCCAGTGTGAACTTGAGCGAACTACAAAGATGAAGACGGAAGGAAGTTGGTGATAAAGTAGCTCATTACTGCTCCACTGAAGCATCAATGCTGATCTGTGGCTGCTTTTTAGATTGGCAGTTACGTGTAAAAAGATATGAAATTGTTTCTGAATGGCGCTGTGGATTACTGACACTTTACTTTTTTTTTTCCTGTGAATGCTCCTTGAATATTTATCTTGTATAGAAGGAAGCTTTCTATATCCCATGAGATAAATTGCTTTTCTGGAAGTTTGTTTAAAGTGAGTCATGACAGGAAGGCACTTCATCAGCTTCGCCATAGCAGCTTCACTGTTTCAGCTAGCCATGAATTACGCAGCAGTCACAGTATGTGTGGCATGTGGTGAGTGGGCAGTCCACAGATTCTGGGATCAGGACGGCAAGAGTTGGTGTTTGACTATCATCATGTGATTAACATCCAAGAGATTCTCATCTGAAATCATTAAGATTGTTTCAGTACTTGTTAACTACAGTGGACAGTTAACCAATGCATTAGTGAAGTGATAATTAGCAATGTTGTGATGAGATGCAGCTAGTTTGATTGGTCTCTGACACTGGAACTTCTGATGTTTGCTAATTGTGCACAATAACATTTTTGTTTTAAATATTAAAATAGAAACAATCCCGGTACACATTTTAAAATGCATCAGAAGATCTAACTACTCTCATTTTAAAATGAACATTACAACAAGAAATGCTACATTTCCTATCAATAAGTAATTGTTTCAATGATTTCTACATATACTTGGACTCACTGTAATACTGAAGAACAAAATCCCTCTTCACTTTCTGTTTTCTTGCAGACAAGTAAAGGCATCTCTAATTATTTATAACTTCATCCGCTTTGACAGACACTTCAGCAAGATCTAACAAGAGCAACCCCAAAGCAAGGTGCTGCAACCACCTTATTTATCACAATTTTCTGCATCACAAAAATGTTCATTTTACCAGGGACGTGCATTTCTGACAGCTGTTGTATCTGCATTGACCCCCCGTAATGACACAATCTAACTTCAGTACTTTGAGTGAATCCATAAACACATTAGGCTTCCAAAAAATTGTTTTAAATGTCCAGTAGAACATTAAAAATATTGTCATGTTGTATTTGTTTGTATGTATTGTTGCTTTTGTTGAGTATGTCAAATCAAAGGTACTTGTAGACTTTGGAAACAAAAGCTGGTGCAAGCCTAGTTAGCTATTTCTTTCATTTTCATCCCCATAACCATTTAAATTATGAAATTCTGATCTCTATAATTTCAACCCAGACTGCAATCTTGAGCTACATAAATTGTTTTAAAGACATTTCATGTCTTTAAAGCTTTTATTATTATATGTCTTATGCCCTTCTCAGATATCATGCATATATATGATGATGAGACTAAGTACAGTGCATGTCATTTGTAATATGGAAGTCTGATTCAATTCACATGTCCAGAAGATACAAAACAGTGCAACACAAAATAATGCAGCTAGTGCTGAACTGTCTTGAACTAAGGTCCAGTAGCTGCATTTATGAAACATCTACAAGTGCTGCATTACATAATGCCTATTCCCACCGAGTACAAACCTGCATCCGATTCAAAAAAGGACGATGATGGACACTAGTCCCGTCTTTGGAAAAATAAAATAAAATAAACCATTTATTGAGTGGTGAAGAGCTGAAGAATTTGGCTTTGGAAAAGCTCAATTTTACAGATGAAGGCATTCGTCTGTTGGCAGTTTCTCCTTGTCAAATTTCAGGACAAATGTAATGTGGTGCCAGTGAAATTATTAATCACTGAAATGTTTGTAACACTAAAAGAGGAAATCATTCTGAGGTGCATTTGGCATATGAAAAAAGAAAGAAAAAAAAAGCAAAACAAGAAGGCATAAATTTGTTGTTGTACAGACATCTTGTATTTAATATGTATTATGCTTATTAAAGCTGTTTCTAAAGTGGCTTTCCTTATTGATACAGTCTTAAAGGCACAATGAAATTATTGACGACAAGAATTTAAAATAAATATTCTCTATCAACTATTTGTTTTATGTTGGATATTATTCTGTCTTGTCTTACTAACTTACTTTCTTCTCTCTCTCTGAGGTAGAGTGCTGCGCTTCTGCTGCCTGTCACTATAACGTCGTAGCTAAAGGTGCAGTGCATCCAACCTAATCCGACCTTTTGTGATTTCACTTCACTTGAATTTGCAAGCCCCATTGCACATATGCGTTTTCTCACACAGTGCCAAAAAACACTAAATGATTCACTTACCTAGCCAGTGTTCTCCAGTGATTTTGCCAAATCCTTCACGGTATGACTCCCATCCCCTGAAGAAGTTAACCGAGCCGTCCTCCCTGCGCTGAATCACCTAAATGATCGAGACAGCAAGACGAGAGACAAAGAGGTCAGATGGCTTTTCATCTCACACAGAGCGCTTCATCATCCTTTATGATGAGTCATTCTCTGTCCCACTGATCGTCGCTAAGCTCAAGTAGAACTAAACTAAATGAACTCATAAATGCTTGCTCTTTCGCTAATGAATAATGCAAACGCTCTCGCCGCTAAAAAGGCAATTTGTTGGAAGCTAATAAAGGGAATCCATTAAATCTTGACTGACTTTGAAACAAATTGCCATAGAATCTGCATACTTTGTTGAGATCCCAGAACAGAGATTATATTCCTAAAACAATGATTCTGAACACGCAGGCACACACACAAATACTTTAGTAGGAGGCAAGAAAAGTTGCAATTATAGGCAAATAGGAGATTTTGCTTTACCCTGTGCACATGCATCAGCGTCTCCTATTAAAATATCAACCAAAACTGCTGACGTGACAAGCTGATGAAAGGAAATGAGAAACATGTTCCTCAAGAGGAAAATGTATGAATATAACTGGGGAGCTACGATTAGAGGGGTGTGCAAATGTTTTAAAAGCAAACGAAATTCCTTGAGACGGCGCGTCTTCACCATGAATAATCCCCTAACATTCCAAAAAGTACCAGATGGCACATACAGCCATTTTTTCTTTCAACATCTGCACCGACAAAGAAATCCAGCTGAGCGGCAGCAATTACCCACATTACCCCCTTATCCCACATAACAGCCTTTTTCTGAAATATGTTAATCATCATTTATCCACATCATCTTCATACGTGTAGCTTTTTTTTTTTTGCCAACATGAAGGGTACGTAAATTTTGTATTACTTATATCACATCAAAAATGATTGTCTTCTAACCTTTATTGTTACACTGTCATTACAAATCTTGGAATTGGAACAAATGGGCATATACAGGCGACATCCTAGCATCTTGCCTTACTTCAATTTGCTGGGCTTCTGAGGAAAACGCATCCTGTGTTTCTGGAAGTAGTGTGCATATCCATGTGCTTAGTAAAAAAAGTACTGTGACTGAAGAGACTGAATACCTGAATTCAACTATTTGGATGGGTGATCAAATACATTTGGTAATATAGTCTACATACACAATAACATCCACATACTACACCCCCTTTAGTGTGTGGATGAATTTTATTTGAAAACTGCACCTTGATCACATGTAGCCATGAACACATTTCTGATATAATGTTAGCTGTATATTTGAATTTGTAAACTTCACATTAATTGTTTGTTTTTCTGGAGCAGGAACCAACCAATTAACCAACCATTTTTCAGAATAATTTATACATTTTCAATGGGATTAAAATCAGAGCAACTCCAGGTATATATTTATCCAAATGTATCCATGCCAGAAATCGTTTTATGGGTATTTGGGATTATTTGCCTGTTTTTCTAACACAGCTGTACTGTTCAATGGTGTAGCTGTTGGATTGGCAGTAACTTCAAAAAGTTTTGAGGAAGTGCATCCACCTTGTTCACAGCACACAGTAGCAAAACAGAATTGTTTTGTGCTTTCTAATCATTCTTCTTGGGGTTGTGACAAAATAATTTAGTCCTCCCCTCTTCCTGAGTCTGTATTTATAATTTTATTAAGTGCTGCTGGAAAAGGTTTTGCAATAAATCTACTCATGTACACCCCATCTTGTTTTTGTGATTCTATCTTGTAGGAGGCCACCGAGAGAAGAGAATAGCTCATATGTATAATTAAAAGCCTGAAATTAATATTACATTCGTGCTTATGATACGTTTGTCTAAATCTCTGATAGAAACTGCAAGCAGGCTCTGGCTTAATCTTGTCCAACAGAACAAAAAGAAAGTAAGAGGAGGCGAAAAACAGAGCTATCTATCTAGCAGCGGACTTCAAATAACGTGGTGAATTTAAAGTGCAATAACGTTACCATCCAGTCTGTCATGATTCTTTGTTTTGTTTTTTTTTTGTTCACAGTTAAAACTCCTGAAAACTACGAGACAAGTTGGTCTTGGTGTGTTATATTGCTGCAGTTGAAGCTTAAGATTATAGACAACAAAGGAAACCTTGTGCAACCCTCAAAGATGCCACAGGGCTTTGTTAAAATAGCAGCGGTTCATGCATTGGGGTAAAACCAGGTTTTATTGACCTGTAAAGAATAGTCACTTGGCTTACAAAATTCATGTACCACCAATAAAACAACAAACAAAACCTTCTTCACAATGCCCTCACCGTAGCACACTGACTGCCCAGTCGCATTTCTCATTACTGTGAGGATATAACCTGAAGGACATCGCTCTTACGGTTGTATTGAATGGACTGTGTTTTATTGAGCATTTACTGTTCAGTGACAGTAAATGCTCATTTTAACATAGTTATCCTCACTTAAATAAGGTGCAACAAAGATTTTAAACTGAAAGAGGAGGTGAAATCAAAAGTTATAAGGCTTACAAAAAGGTTGTTTACATCCATTGGCATTTTGTTCTTTAAATTGCAATCAAACGCTATTATACAGCCCCCACTAATGAGGTTTGCAGTGGAATAGCTGCAGTGATGTCAATCCACCATTCCTTTGTTGTGGAAATCTCATGAGGGGGCCAAAGGTTAGCAAGCAGACATGAAGTCTAGCCCACCTGTTCCTTTTCACAGATTTATTGTGTCAAGTTTTTTTTAAGTTTTATACACATGATTAAGCAGAAAGTAGGACTTCCCTAAAAAAGATGAGGCAACTTTTCTGCCTTCAAGCAACGGCCCTTCCTATCTTACTACCTGCTTCCACTTTACCCTCATCATCCCCCGGTCGAATGGGCTGGCAGAGAAGAAAACTATTTTATAGTTGAAATGACATTTTTTTTCAATACATCTGTAACTATTAATGTCTCCACCTCCGGTTCTCAAAGTGTCAAGTTTAAGAGGCAAAATCATATAACGAGTCAGTGATCATATAAAAAGGAAATAATGTCACAGAACACTTTTGGAAGATGATCCTTTATTATATTGTGAGAGGAAAATACCTAGATACAACAGTGTGCATTGCACAAAAATGAGAACCTGCAGATCAGGAGTCAAATCTGCAAATTAGACGTAAAATAAAAGTCCTTACATTGGACTTAGACTGGATACTCAGCCTAAAAATGAGCTCTGGGATTTGAGTGTCATAAATAATCTTTATCTCAACAAGCAAGTGAGGATCATTTGAGAAAATGATTAATATTTTTCCCTCTGAATTACCCAAATGTGTACGAATGACTGGTTGTCATGGTAATGTTAGGCATAGTACATATGAATGCCTTGTAGTGATTTCAACAGCATATGCCAGAAAATGGAGGAAAATTAGCTTTCAAGTTCACTTTTGTTTAGAGTTATGATACCATCAAGAAACTGCAAAAAACAGAATTTTCCTAAGTATTTTGTCTAGCTTCTAGTGTAAATATCTTAATCAATTACTGTTGATTATAGATCAAGTATTCGTTCCACTGGCATATTTTCTCCCCCAATTATAAAAATAAAATACTTGTAAGTAAAAAAAAATCTAATCTCTATTTAAGAATTATTGACTAAAACCAAACTCTTGTATCTATCTCAAAAGTAACGTTTAAGTTCATTTTGCCTTATTTCAGCTGTGCTAAAATATTTGAAACCTTTTATTTTGTAAAAAGATGCATATGATTTAATACTCATGTACGTTTATGGGACATGTTCTATTAAAGTTTATAAACACTGTTCATGTTAGCTCTAGCTTGATAATGACCATGTGAATGCCTCTCAAACTGAGCTCCATATGACTTGAGTACATTTCAGAACTAAACGTCAGCATCTTATTTTTCTTGCTTTTAAGCTAACGTCGCTAAAAACAAACTTTAGGTTTGCAAAAAGAAGTAGCAATCCCAGTTAAATTAATTAAAAACTTGATTTTAATTGGTGTTGACCCATTTCTACTTTTCATCTTGGATCATGACTGCATATTTATGTTTCTGGAGGGATAAATATAATACCTTATTAATTTTAAAAATAATCCATGGCGGTTACAAACAGATTTTTTATGTGGAATATTCTGTAGAAGATAAAGATATTTAATATCCGGGCCGTCGGGTGGTGCAAGCGTACCGCAGGTAACCCGTAAATGCGGCCATCACCGGCTCAAGTCCCGGCCCAATGACCTTTGCCGCATGTCTTCCATGTATGTGCTTTGGCAAATGTTTCTGACCAGCACTTTCACTTGAAGATTGTCTGCAGCAGCAACTCTTGTATGAACCAGACACTACTGGTGCACACCAGTTCTAAACATCTTCATCCATCCACAAGAGTGGATACATGGAACCATGGTTCACAGTAGCAGTGAGAAACTGCCTGTAACTATACAAAGCTGGAGTCAACCTCAGCAGGTAAACCAACAAGTTCAGTTCATATTAGGGTCAACACTCTTTTCTTGCTGGTAATGCTCCCCATATGTCAAGACTGTCTGTAAGATGCGAGAGAAAATCTCTGAGGTTTAATTGCATGTTGACCCTGAAAGTTGGATTCTGTGAGGTCTTGACACACCAAGCAACGTCTCTCATGTTTCAATAGTTAAACTGAAATAAGGGGGACAGAGGACATGTTGAAGTGGGTACATATGTCAGATTGAGCAACTCAGTAATATGCATAGTGAGATCAATATATTAGGAAATACTGTTGTGTGGGCTAATAGCGTGTATCAGATTATCAAAAAAGGTGACAGTATTACAAGTTGTTCACATAGTTAAAATTGTCTAGTCATATATACAGAGGTTGTTCACTGTAAAAACTGTCTTGTTGCTATTTTCTTTTCCAACTGATTAAAAGAGGGACTGAAAGGACCACAGCTGACTTAAGGTACATAGAGAAACCTGCCACGTCAATCAAAAAACAACTCTATATAATACATCAGAAGCAGAGTACAAACATATGAACAACAGCATTAGCACATCAGATATGGTATTAGTTCTTCTGATAATAATTTCAAAAATAACCTGATCAGCTACTTTCGCTGGTAATGTATTTCTTCAGTTTGCAGAAACATTTTGACAAAAATAAACTATCTCTTTGGTTTTCAAGATGTCTACTTCTGTGTGTTGTGACTCCAGAAACCTGCTCAAGGTCAAAAAGTAAAAGAACAATAAAAAAGAAAAATGCAAAGCAACTGCAACTCAACAATAAAGCGGGTGGCACTGAGCTGTATGGAGCAAAGCGTATATTCAAAACAATATACAACTGTGACCAACTACTCACTCTGTGAAGAGTTTGCTGGTATATAGAGGATATTGCACTGTGTGCGGCTTCTCTTCTGTTTACCTCATTTTTCTTTATAACATATTTCTTTAGAATGACTCCCTGGCTGTGTACAGTCTTTGTGCATGACTTAAGCAATTACAGTTTCATATCTTCTTTTTGAGGGTGTGGGGGGGACTTCAAATTATCCTTTAAAGGCATTCAATATATTTTATGTCTTTTAAAAGAATGAACCTGTCTTCATGTTGTTTTGACCCACTTGTGGGGACTCATATCCCCTAAATCAAACTGAAATCAGACTTGAGGACCTCCCAAACTACAAACCTGTTTCAATAAAAGACATTATGACATTACTGCTAAAGTCTCTTTTACTTTAAATTGTGTGGGTGTGCGTGTGGGGGTGTGCGTATTTATGTGATAAAGCATTTGTGCTCCATGCAGTGGTTTGTGCTTTTAAGCTAGAATTGATAAGAACTTTGCAGAGGGAAGGCATAAGGAGTTAGGATGCATATAGGTAGTCAAGGGGGTTGTTTTTCTTGTGTACACTGCTATGTTTTTTTTTTCTGCTGAATGCAGTGTAGGCGGAAATATTAGTTGGGGAATGTCAGGTCTTGTGCTATAAATCCCTATACATCCAATTGTCTTGTCAGGTACAGTCCATCTCAATTATTCATCTTCTTTTTGATTTATACTATCCAACATTATGCAGCACCTCACAGTTCACCCAGCCAGCTGCACACAGAAACTTTAACCTCTGGCCAAACCTGACTCCTCTACCCATTACTCGTTTATATTGCTTTGCATTTTCCTTTTTATTGTCAGCCTTCAGAGATACATTTGATTACCGGCTCTGCTCTCGTTTGGATCACAATTGTTTGTAGAGAACTTGCTTCAAAATCTGATCCACACAGTTGCACAGAGAGTTGTCCGCAACACCAGATTGTCAGTTTCACCATTAAGGGAACACAAAGTCTATCATGCAGTTCAAGTGTTTGTCTGAAAATCTGCATGCTTGCACTCTTATGGCTGCTGTGCTTGCAGTGGCTAAGATTGCCTTTGTTTTATTGAGCCTTGGCTGCCGTGGCATCTCACCAGACCTCTTATACATGGATACAGGAATGTCGTTTCCACGGAGAAGCAACTTAACATCCCAACTGACAATTCCTTACACACAATGTCTGGCTTGGAGGGGCTCTACTTCACATCAAAGGAGTGTTACAGAAGGTCACAAGCTATTTCTGCAGGGCAGGCGTTGTTTCAGGCATGCACATATCGCCCAGTCAGATCTGCTGCTGTGACAGAGTGGCCGTTTTAGTTAAGCACTGAGCAAGGACTTGCATACATTGCCTAAAGTACAACTTCCAAAAACTGAGCCAGAAAAAAAATCCATAGTTGAAGACGGGTCTGCGTTCATGTTGTACAAGCAGCACAGTCAATATTAACAGCTACTGGAATCACGACTAAATATATATTTGTTCTCCTGGGACAGATAAACATGTGACGCTTAAAGAATACTGATTCTAGTTCACTTCTCTGTTTTTGTTGCGATGTATGTCCTTGTGTTTGACATTAGCACAGTCGATATTAGGAAAAACTCAGGGATGGTGGTTATTTGCTTTCATTTTGAAGCTCTTAAACCCTTCATTTGTTACCCACATATTACAGTTTTGACTTAATCCCCCTTCTTTCCCACAGTTCCTCTGGTACCCAAATCTTTTTACAAGCAGCTCCAACTTAATCCAAAAGTACAAATAGCCCATCTTACCACGGCAACTTTTTTTTAGAAATTAGCTTGGCACAACCTTACATGTTTCCAGTGACGACACGTCAGTGTGAGAAAAATTTAATTTTTGAAGCCCACAATATTGTGAGATTTCATTGTTATAAATGCACCCTTTTGAATCAACAGCAGAGCCTTGTTTTATGTTTTAGCAGTATAATGATGTGCGTAGCTCTGCATCACTTATAAACTGTTCACAAATGGTTTCTGTTGATCAGGAGAAACACTGCAGTGGAATAGCTTCTCTTATTATGAAGTTGCTAACATGTTTACTTGTTATGTAAGTTGAAAATTGTTCCTCTAATGCCTGTCCTTTTTATAGATTTTCTGAGTACTAAAGACGTCTTTTGACTTAAAGTACAATTTCAACTTTAGTATTTTGTGCTGAACAGAACAGAGTCACAGTCATTTGAAACTTGTTATTAAGAGGAGATGCTTTGTACATAATGTGATAAAACCTGCGCACAGAACTTCAGCAAGTGTAGCAGACTAAAGAGAAGGATTTTGAAAAAAAGTTTATGAAAGAGTTACACATTGAGATCGAATATTGATTAGAATTGGCTGGACTGAGTTTTACTGAATATCTAAGAGTTGAAAACTAAAAGTCCAATCTTTGTCTTATGAATATACTTTATTATAGACTATTTATGCTGAATGCACCATACATTGGCACTAACAGATGACAGTGGCAGCACACTATTCAAGGTGAAGTTGTTACTGTAGAAAGAAGAGTAGGTTAAGTAAGATTTAGGACACCTCTGAAAAGAAAACTATTTTCTACAGAGGCCTGTCAACTCTTTATTCAAGCCCCAACTCAAACAGAATGTGAAACTTTAAGAGATAAGAAAAATCTGAAGACATTACATAAGTTGTGTCCTGGGTTTATCCTTTAAAAGTGTGTAATCTTTGTCAAAGAACATGTCGGTCTAGGAAATCCTGACAGTCCTTTGGAAATTCGGTCTGTACTCACTGAGCAAGGCACACACACACACCAGCTGCTGTCAGTAATTCTTTCCATGCTAGTTATGATCACCGATATAGGATGTTAAGTGTAAATAGAGAGCTATCAAAAATATTTGATTCCCGACAGATTGTACTAGTGTGTCTCATAATGTACTAATTTTATTATGAAATAAAAGTAACCTGAGTCCACACAAATTTCTATTTTCACATGATTTCATTATGAAAGTAAAATATATCAAGTTTCATTTTCTGTCTTGTCATTCCACATAATATTTTGGTGAAGGTTTTGGGGATCATTAGGTTGTTTGTGCTCTTTTAGGTCACCAGAGGATTTGGACATGGCACTCTCCCACAGATGTGTTACTTTGCCCCGTCTCTTCCTTATTGTTGAACCACAAAGAGTACTTTCAATTGAGGCAACTGAAGCAAAGGGTTTTCAATGTATTTGAAAGTTGCTCCTTGGAAAGTTGGAGTCCAGTGAACAACACTGCAAGCATAGCAGCCGTAAAAGTGCAAGTATGAAAAGTTTTAGAAAAGTCTTCGAAAACTTTTCTAGACAAATAGAGTTCAATTACTTCTGTCATCTTGTCTTTAATTTCTACAGATTTGAGCATGAAGTGTTTCTATTTTAAATATTTTAGCCTTCTTTATGTTATGAAAAAGATTCTGTTACACTGACTTACTGAATGTGCAGGTTAGGAAGCAATGAGGGGAATTAAACTCAGCTTTCCAAAAAAAAAAAAAAAACCCCAAAAAGAGCACATGGTGAATCACAGTTATTTCATGGTTAGAAAAGGGAAGCAATTACCTTTTCAGATGAGAGCAGTTTGGTTTGGATACCCTTTTTCGCTCTACAAATGAAATAGTTTTTAAAAGCAGCATTCTACCATATTACAATTTGACAATTTGCTTGATGATCTTAAAAAAAAAGAAGAAAACTGAATAATATCTGGAGAAATGCTTTTCCTCAGCACGGAGTGCTCAGAAAGGCAAAGAGAGGAAGATCTTTCTTCTAGTATAAACTTCCTAAGATGACTCAAATTCCAATTTATCCCAAAAGTAGATAAACAAAAAACATTTTGCTGTTTACAGGAAACCAGGACTGGCTAAAATCAGTGACAGCATATAACCTGTTAGAAAGTCAGATATTGAAAATCAGACAAAATTCCATCTCTTGAGAGTCATTTACATCGAGCACATCTGTGGCAGCACCATCCAGATCACTTGAAATAATTATATTTGCGAGGCACAGCAGTTGGCTCACAGGCATAAAGTACTGGACAGTAAAAGAAAAGAAATCTCTTTTGTATGATTCCTCCTTAGTCAAATAAACTCAGATTGTTGAGCCCCCATTCGAAACACTACCACCTCTCAATTCTCGACACATATGAACAAAGACAAAAGCTTTACAGAAAGAAGTCTGTAGAACGTGTTGAACATATATGCGCACATACAGAGCATTGTATTTTTGCTACATGGTCATACTGAGTTTCAAGTAAACCATTTCAGCAGAAACGATAATGACCAGCAGGCGTTAACAAGCCAATCCGCAATCCTTAACGACCATCTCGCCCAACGCTTTCTCAAGGGGCGCTTGCACTGGCACGATCACATTAAGCTGCCTGTAATCTCTGCAGTAGATGAAGGCTACTTAACAAGCAGCTTTAAGCTCTTCAGCAGGCTTTCTGTCAACTACGGGGAGCCTGCAGCCTGCACAGACGGACACCCGAACCGACAGAGAAGTACACAGGAAAGAATCAACACCAGCACTCCAAAGCTGATTCTGGGAGATTTACAATCTGGCACGTCACCGCGTGGAAAACAGGAAGCGTGCCAATAGCTTGTTAGCTCCTGGCATTTACGCACAGTGAGCACACTATGTTCGTATGTTTGGCGCATTGGCAACAGATGTCACTTGATGATAGTCTGTGGTGGCTATAATAAAATCTTCACATGATTACAAACCTCCACCCATAAAGAAATGAGGAACATGTAAGTACCATGGGACTTGCATTTATGCAGCAGTTTAATGATGTAAAATATTCATACAAACAAATAAAGATGACAAAACGAAATAAAAAATAATGTAATGAAAATTTTACATGCAACACATATTTGAAATAAATCAATAGTCTATTTTATTCACCATGACTAACAAAATAGGCTAGCAGATATGAAAAAACTGTAGTAAATAGTCAAATGACCTTGATCGTTTTTGCATTCATTACTCTGCTTTTCATTCCATTGCTAGCTAATTACTTGTAAGTTTTAGGTTGTGTTATGCCTCCTAAAAGTGTTTATACCCTTGCAACAATTTTACATTACAACTCAAAAGTCTACATGGATTTGAGGTGATTTTCCAACACATCAAGTTGATGATTATTCAAGAAAAACAATTAAAAAAAAGGTACATTGTTTTCACAATGTTTTTATATTCATCCTTCTTTGCTCTGATACACTTTAGTGAGTCATTACAACCAATTTTGCCTCTAAAAATCACATTATTTGATTATATCAACTAGTAAATAGATCCAACTGTGCAAAATTTAAACTCATCATGACCACAGTTGTTCCGAGAAGACCTAAGATGTTTGTTAGAGAGCTGACAGGTCTGGGATAAATTTGGGAGAGGTTTAGCGCAGGAGTAGGTTATAAAATTTTAAAATTTTCACTCTTTGTATGCAACACGATTTGTGAGGTGGAAAAGGAATACTGCAGCTTGCCTTGAACAATCCATCAACAACAGTAGTGTTTTTGGCAGCATTATGGCCTCAAGATGCAGGAAACTATATAAAGGGGAATCCTGAAAGAAAACATGTAAATGGCATATATTCACCTTACAAGTAATTGAAATGGCTCGGTCAAAATCCAACAGATTTAATAGATCCAAAAGAGAATCTGTGGCAAGATTCATAAATTGTCACCAACTTAGCTATGTTACAAAGAATGGGGGAAAACTTCAACTACTAAATGTGGCAACAGCTAGGTACACCGTCAGTGTTCACTTTTGTATCTGTACAACTATGAATGTTTTTGTTTCTATTTCACATAATGCATTATTTTGTATAAAATCTCAGCAAAAATGTGCTTCATAAACATTTTTGGCTTTAATATGGTAAAACGTTGGTCAATTTTACTTTTTAAAATGTTGGATCAAACATTTCTGAAAGACTGAGATTTTTAAGGAAGATTTAAATATTCTGCATACAAAAACCATTAAATATGATCCACACAGATGGGAGAAAAAATAATTCAGTCCAATAAAAACAGTCTAAAAATGAAGCATGCTTTTTGGCAGCTAAAATTAGGATGAACAAAAAGATGGATCAATGAGGACGGCAGAGAAACTGCAAGCAATTTGATAACGTTGTTGAAGGTATTGATGATATGGTAACAAACGCTACAGCAGGTGATGAAGGCACTCATAAATTCAGAGCACCAGGCACAAATGCTATCTTCAAACAAGACTGCGAACATCTGTCAGGGAGCACTTTAATAATCCAATCACCAAAACAGATGTGGTCCAAACACAGCAGCAGCAACAGTGAATGAGAACAGAGAGAGAAACGCAATACGAAACAATTTTTCTCTTTATCGTCTCACACACACGTACACGGCAACAAGGAAGCATACGTTCTGCATTTATTTAACTTTTTTTTTTTTTTTACTGGCTTTCAGCACCGGATTCGATTACTAAAATAAAAACAAATATAGTGCCTCGTAAGGTTCGTAGAATAACAGAAATTAGATTAGCTCTCGTAGATCTCAGCTGAAAAATGTGCCCACACCAACGACCAATGAGTAGATACGTCCTAATGCTGATTTCCTGTTCAATTTAAATTAAGCGATGTGTAGCATTCAGCACATTTACTAAAATTCTTGTAACACAACCTTAGAATTAGAAATTGAAGAAGACACACTGAGTAGGTTTATTCAGTGGGGAAGAAAAAACAAATATTTGAAAAAAAGAATAATTGTTGCTGCATGGAGTGGCACCCCACAGTGATCCAAATAAAGTAAATGAATTTAAAGTGTTTTGGAATTTATGCTCTACTTGTTCTTAGTTTCTCAAAATGTTAAGGGACTTTTAGAAATCTTTTACAAATTTGATTTCTTTATGATAAATAGGATGTAACACAGAGGCCCTTTCCAAGTTCAAATGCCTTCCTAAACAATTGCTATTCACCTTATGTTGAGAAATAATATAAAAAAGGGATGGATGGTGTAGCCTTGTATGGGTGGAGGTTTGGCATATGGACAGATGCAAACTGTGCATTCCCAGAAATAGTTTTAAAAAAACATAGCGCAGTCCAATGGATCAGTGGATAAGTTTTTCTTTTTAAGGGTTCTCCAGTCTATGTTCCATCTGCTTTTGCCACCAAGCAGAATCCCTGAAACTTGCAAGTCTATTTGTGAGTCCGGTCATATAGCAGATGGGGAAAAGCCATAAAATAGCTGCATGTTGCCGCAGCAGGCCTTTTACAGATCTCTAACCTTTCCTCACATAACCTGCACACGGCTCTAATGGCACTAATATCCAAAAGGACACGCCTGACACCAGGAGTGATAATGCAGTAGAAAGCTCCTGCTCTCCTCCCGTCCCACTATCCTTTCTCTCTATGCCAGTTCTAGAGTGTAAAAAAAAATATATATGTGCGCATCCTTATAAAAAAATTGTATGGATATAATAATGACATGAATATCAGAGTAAACGCCTGTGATGACTGTGATCACAGTGAATGGTAATATGCTTTGAACTGAGCTGATATTCTACTCTGAAATTAACCACTTTATCCTTGAAAAATAATACGCAGACATAGGACTAGACTGCACAAACATCCACCCTGGATTTGCGTTATTTTCAATCGAATAAACTACCAGATAAAATATTGAAGACCTATGAACCGTAGAGATAGAGGAAAGCCTATAGGATGCACTCTGAAACACTCAAAAGGCACTAGAAGAGGAACAGAACATGCACACAATCGTACATTCAATCTAAAACTTTTACATTTCAGTTCTTAGCTGGATGGAATATTTTTTTTCTGAGTGATTGCTGTGCTTCTGATAAAAGCACTATTTGATAATGCAGACCCGCACTGCACTCTGATATATCTGCACTCATTTATTATTAATAACGCTATGGTCATTTTTAGTCCCTTCCTTTTAACAAATAAAATAGTAATAATAGAAGATACTGCTCTGACCCAAGAGGCTTTATTCAAATGGCTTCTGAAAATCTCTTTACTAAAACATGACAAGACAGTCACCCAAAAGCACTAGATGGTAAGAGGTTGAATGTGTACAGCTTTTAGGATTAACTGTCCGACTGGATTAACTGTAAACACAAATGAACACATTTTATTGTCTCCGTGTACACATGACGGTTTCATTTGTATTCAACTGCTCTGCTGAAATATGCTTTTAAACTTTGACTAATGCTAACGCCTGCAGGCAGAATGTGCGGCGTGTGCTCTGGTGAGCCGGGGGGTGTGAGGCACAGTAATGACATCTCTTTTCTTTTATCTCCTATCTGCCATCCTTGATTCTACCTCGATGGACCGACTGGGTCTCCAGAGCCCGAGTTACTGCGTCGGAGAAATATGGAGCAATTTCCTCCGACAACCATTCCCACCAATTCATAATGATGTTTTTTTCTTTCCTGTTTTTTTTCCTTTCTCACTTGTTTAAAAATGGTTATCTTCTAATAAGTGGATTAGTGCTAGGATTCAGCTAGTGAGGTATTTGCTCCTAGAAAACTGTTTCAGTTATGATAGTTCACTTTTTTATAGGATTTGATAAAGTATTTATATGGTACTGAGTACCACAATGCTTCAAAACTGTTCTTAGAATCAGTGATATTGTTTTCTAGTAGTGTGATGGAAAAAAAAGAAAGAAAAAAAAATAGCTCGACGTTCAATTTAACTTATTTGCATTATGTTTTGTGATGATAATAATAAAATAATAATAATAATAATAATAATAATAATAATAATTTTTAAAAATTCTTGACACTGCAGATTTGGTAGAAAGATGTGACCTATTTGTTGAAAAAAAATCTAACCACAAAAAAAAAAAAAATTAAAAATGGAGTTTGCTACTGCATGTGGGAATCAATTTCTTACTGACTGAAACAACTTCAAATTTAATATAAACATGATTTCCTTGCATACTTGTATTTGATGACTAAACAAAAACAGCTAAAACATTTTATATCTGGCAAATATGGCTCCACTTCTGTATCATTGCCATAGAAAATGAAAGGATTTTAACATAATAATTGGTTGCATTACTGTGAAACTTTTATGTTATTGGCTAACACAAGAGCTGCTTGCTCTGGCTCACTGACACCAGCACCTTTATGACTCACGAATGGATGGATGGCTAAAGAAAAACTTATTACAATATTGGTTTTAAAATGGCCAAATTTCAATGATTTTATATGGTCGGTTGCTCTAAAGGTTGCTATAGTTCCAAGATTTAGGTTATAAAATCATAGGTAAATGGAGCACATCATCAGTAGCCAGTGGCGCCTTTTACTGGTTCAATGCTCGTTCTTTTGTTTAAACTGGGAATTCTTGAAAATCCTTTAGTGCACTTCTCTTTCCAGCTGCACTTCTTTAAGGCAAAGCCTGATATCCTGGATTAGTATCAAGGCTAATTAACTACATACTTAACAGTTTAGATAAGAAAAAAAAATACATATATATTTCTCAGAACCACAAAAGACAAGCCCACCACCACTACCAGGACCTGCACTATGGGTTAAGAAGTTTTGTTTATAATTTATTGTTCTAATTATTTAATTTTGACTATATACTGTGGATTTCAAAATATGAAAATTTTACATTTCTTAACTTCAATTGAGGTATAAAAAAAGCTTTTACTTTGGTAAAAAAAATAGAAAAAACTCCAAAAACCTAAACTTTTGTTGACACCCTTAAACATTGATTTGATTCAGCTAAACCTACTTCGACGTTCAGTCATTTAGATATATATTTATATTAGCTTGTCACTAAGGCAACTAAAGATCAAAATACAGTGATGGCAAAGGCCAATCAGAATCATCGCATTACCACATCTTACGTTCAGATAAAAATGAGAGGAATACTAAATAAAACAACAAATATGTAACGTTTTTTTTTTTCTTTTTTAGCAATTTTTTGCTCAAGTGCAAAGCAAAATTAAAAACAGAAAAGATTTGCACTTTGATTTTTTTTTGAGACACAGCAATAGTACTGGGATTTGAAGCTGAAGTTGAGGGACCGGGATGAAGATAAGGAGGCTGTGTGTCTCTTCTAGTCTGAGCTGCAAAAGTGACATTCTATCCCTTGCAAATCTGTATCACTTACTGGATTTTTTTTTTTTAGCCATGGGAGCCTGGGTATAAAGAACAATGTGCTGTTCTTTTTCAAAGATCTGGAGTTTCCATTGAAATTAGTTAGTCAAAGATATACTTTTAAGCATAGAAAATGTTAGAAAAATGTCACTATGTTCCATTTTACTGGATAATGAAGAGTGAACTATAAGGTCACATGAACTGGATTACTTGCTATTGTAATGGTGAGCTTTGGAACATTGTAATGCTAAAATAGTCTTCTCCAGCTAAACTTCTGGAGACAAGTCACTTTGTCTACATTTTTATTATATTCACAGGCATTCAGAATCAGTTGTGAGTCACCCACTATTTCTTTATATTCCCTTCCAAGGAGACAAAACTCTGTAATTTTCAGAGGAACCACTTAGATTTTCTCATCTATGACTCATTTCGGGATATGAAGCGGCAAAACTCTCTGGCAAAACTGGTAATTTTTTGTCGACGTATACAAGGCAACAACAACAGCAGGAGAGCAGTTTTAAAATGAAAAGCATCTATGAGTACGATATAAACAGGTGCAGCACTAAGCCCAGCAGACAGCGAAAACCCAAAATTCAGTGTCCTGGAAAATTTGAATAAATTGAAAAAGGTTATTATTGTAAAAATGACACAATCATGGGAGCAATCACAATCACATAATTATATGTCCGAAAACTTGAATTGACATCCTTCACTAGAGGGCAGAAATGTACCTACTTTTTAGAAGTCTAGCCTGTGCTTAAGGCATCCATTTTTGACTGATCTAATGTAATATTCTGATTTTCTGAGAAACAAATTTTGGGCCTGTAAGCCACAATCTTTGAAATACCAAAAAAAAAGAAAAAAAGTGTAAAAATATTTCACTCTATGTGTAATGAATAGAGATTCATTACAAGAAACTGAAATGACCATTTCAGTTTCTTGCCAGTCAGTTCAGATGACTGGCAAGAAATATTACTCTTCTATGCAATATGTAAATGTTTTGATATCTACCTCTGTGTGTGATTTTTATACATATTTTGACTCAATAGTTTTTACTTTTTAACATAACATAGCTTTTAGGACAAACAAACTGAAACTTGCATCACGTAAAGCACGCCTAATCCGATTTAAACAGGTGATGTTTACCTCGTCTGAACAAAGACTATGCTCCTGATGCTTTTTTAAAAAATAAACAGAAAACTTACTTTTGACTCTCACCATATAAACTAAAACACAAACTCCAGAGAGACACCAGCAGGTTCAGCAAAGAGCAACCAAATCCAAAAGTAAAGCAAGAAGCATTACTTAATGGATATGGCCTCTGGCTGGTTCAGTTCCTTGCTCAGTCTCTTCAGATTACTGCTTCAAATGTGTTTTGAGTGATTTCCCTTCTGTGTTAATACTCACAATCAGTGATTTTTTTTCTCTCTCTCTCTCTTTCTCTCGAGGTTCCTTTTGACCCGGAGAGATTCAGCCCACATGTTCAGCTCAAGAATTCCTCAGTTGTTCTTTAGATCTGCTCAAGCCCAAAAATGCTACATTCGTTTAGGATGTCTTTTTTTTTTTTCTCTCTTCTTCTTCTCTTAATCTTTGAATAAATCAGATAAGTACAGTGAACAGCTATCTGCTTTTTCTGATCCCTGTGGGAAGCGCTTCCCTTTTTTCAATTATTCGAAGCATTTTATTAAAAACTGATGAGGCAACTCTGTAAAGAAATCTGGTAATGACTAATTTATCGTATGAATGGCTGCGGCGACAAATATACCCCCAAGGCTTCATTATTCACTGAATAGTTTTATGCTTACATGAATCCAGAGGATCATCTCTCACTCTGGAAGTTTGAAGCAGTGACTGTCTGTGGGTGGCTGTCCTAGGCTAGTTTTACCAGCTTGATTTTGAATCTAACGTGGCATTATGGAAAACAGCGCCTTTGATCATTTTGCCTTTTTTTTTTTCATGACTGCTTTAGGTTTGACTTTTTTAGGGGATTTTTTTTTTTTTCACTGAGCCTCTCACAACGAAGGATACATCTTTCATGTGAAAAAGAAACCAGATCTGCTTGGCACGATGCATCCGGGTGCCGTCAGAGCAGCCACGCATAAAAAAAAAAAAAGAAACCTATTTTGAAAGGTCATAATTGACTGATGGTGTAATTGTACTGATTGGTATCAAAATCTAGAGCCACTTGAGATAACTCCATTATCTTCAAGGCTCTCCGAGAGCCCCCGTCTTTACTGCCAATACAGCAGAAAAGAAAGATTTTATTACAGGCCATTTTTGAAGTATGCCTTTACGGGGAGTAAGAAAAATGACATTCATGCTCCTCCGTTGTGTCTTTTATGTCCTGCTCGCACTTTCTCCCTCCTCAAACAGCTCATCTGTTCCCTCCCCCTTTTTCCTTCTAAGTAACCTGCTCATCTTTCAGTCTGCCTGCAACAGTATGTCAAACCATGCTAATGAGGTGGCAGCATATGGCTCATTCCTTATTTAAGCTCAGCAGACAGTAAGCCACTCAGCTCCCTGAGAATCCTGCTACCTGCTCCTGTTGGACTACACAATGCTGATCTCCTAATGAGGCTCAGAGATTATCACAAGCAGCTCAACACTGTAGGCAGGATCAGTAGCTGCTTGTTATCGCCTCAATCTGAGCAGCTGTGAATATCCTTTTTTTTTTTTTTTCTTTTTTTTTTTTATTGGGTGGCACGGACAGCACCCTGCTAACTGAGAACAGGCGTGTGGGGCCGCCTTCGCTTTGATGCAAACAGTAATTCACGCATAGATGGACGCGCGCAAACACGTCCAGCCCCTGACGGACTTGCACGTCGCTCTGCTCCATCATGCGCCGCTTAGAACTCCGTCACTCTGACAGATTTACTTCATTTGATGAGGAAGGGGGAGTGGAGGGAAGGGGTTTGACCTTGCCTCGCACACAAACTCGGTGACAGATTCACAAGCATGCATGGGTGTCAACACGCAGCTCACTGTCATAAGGATTAGTAAGAGAAGTGCACGGTGAATTACTTTTAGAAGAAATTCCGTTATTTATTTCACTTTGCAGCCTTGACTTGGCAAAAACTGTGAAAATTATAACAGTTTAACTCCTAAGGCTTACAATAAATTGAGATTTTTCCAATTAAAAGGTAAACATCACTTCTTAAAGGTTTGGAAATGTCCCTGGATAAAAATAAGCAGGTATTTCAGACTTGAATACATTAAAATAACCTTATGGTAAAATCTTTTATTTTAGTTCCAAAGTCTTGCTTTGTAAAATTTTGAAAAGCCCAACCATTGAAATGAGGAAATGAATGCAGGTCATGTTAAGGAGGAGATGTTTTCGGTGGAACAATTAGAAGCACCTTAGCCGTCAGTGCTTTTTAACATCAACTTTGACCAACAGGACAGTTCTTCTTCCACTATAACAACTCAAATGTTTGGAGTGTACAGAGAGAGGGATCTTTACCTATTCCTTTTACCATTTTATTTGAGATATATATATATATATATATATATATATATATATATATATATATTTGATTTATATATATATAAATAATTTTTGACTTGAACTCTAATCTATTCTGGTGCTACACCATCACATATCCTCTGTTGTACTATTTTTTTTTTTTTTTTAATTGTTTATTTTCATGGAGACAAGTGTTAAGCATTAACAAAACAGAACACCACACCATTTTTAGCCTTAGCTAATTTGCAGTGCTAATCGTCAGATGGGGTTTTAAAAACATAAAACAGTTTCAAAGTCAACAAAACGACATAGCAAGACAAAATGTCACACATATATAAATCCTTTACGGTGAGCATCCAATATATTTGTTGCCACAAATCTCAATCTGGATCATCTAAATTCAGTTAAAGTTCCAGTACAATCTATTCTTACTCACTTTTGTGATGGTAAGAAATAGGTTGCTTCATCTATACCAGGGGTTTTCAAAGTATGAAAGGGTGAGCCCCCTCCAAGGAGCACAATGCCTGCTGCGGCCCCCCCAAATGCCACAACAAAACACCTTCTAATTGCTTTTATTTTAGAACCATCTCATCTTAAATGACACTTTATCTGAATGAAATTTAACACATGAACATTTTAAAACATTTCCTCCCATTTTAATTATTTTATCAGGGCCTTTGTATGGCAAATACGCCCTTTTTTCATTTTTCTAATGATAAGAACAACCCCAAACTCATTTTTCAACCGTTTTCTCAAACAAACGTTACATCTGAAATTCTGAGTTTAATGTTTGAGATACCAACAGTGTTTTTACATCTTAACAAAAACATTTTGATCAGATCTTTGGAACACATCTGTAAATGTTGCACATTTCATTGAAATTAAAAAATAAATCAAATACCTAAACAGTTGCAAAATCGTGGAGCTCTTTTTGTGGTTCATCTAAACAATTTTTCTCGAGCTAAATGAGAGTGCTGTATGAAAGAGCGGAGGCATACAAAGGAAAAAACAATTACGCACGCTATGCGCACCCTTTCTTTTTCTATCACGGTCCTGAATCATGTGTAACTCATTTTATTTATGATTTTAACTAAATTGGCAACATGGCAACATTACTGTTCAGCTCACCTTAGTTTTAGTGGGAACAATGTGCTTGTGCTTTTGCGCAAATCCGGTTAATGCGGGGCTGCACTGTGGAGAGGTATAACCGCAGATCATCTTCAACCAGCAGCCTTGACCGGTATTTGCTTTTTATCATTGCGAGTGCGGAAAACCCACATTCGCAGAGATAGGTTGAAGTGAAGGGGATGAGCACGTTCACTGCCTTCGTGGAGAGCTGTGGAAATTCAGTCCCTACTGACAGCCAAAAGTGTGACACGTCACTCATCCTCTGTTTCAAGTCCATGTCACAGCTCAGCTCAGCCAGACCCTCTTCCTCTCCTGCTGAAAGTCCATCTTTGAGTGTCACGGGGAAGGAAAATGGGTTTCTCACCCACTGGTTTGCCATTGCCTCCTCTCCAAAATACTCTCCAAACTGCTCGCGCATCCCCTCCAAATGCGCGCAGACCACCTGCTGTAAAAACTCCACCTTCAGCCCCGCTCTGGCCAAAACATCCTCTAAGGTGGGAAACATTTCCACTGATCCTCGCTCCACACGCGCACCCCACAGTTCCAACTTTTTCCTAAATCCACAGAGTTGATTGTGTGCGTAAAAGACGTTGCACTCTTTGCCCTGCAGACAGATGTTCAGTGGGTTTATCTTTTCGAAGACATCCGAAAGGTAGGCAAGCTTTGCAACCCACTTCATGTCCTCCATGTGTTTTACCAGTGGAGAGTTGATTTCAGCGAGGAAAAGAAGGACTTCCTCACGGAGATCACAAAGGCGCGTGAGAACCTTTCCTCGGGAAAGCCACCGGACCTCCGAGTGCAGAAGCAGCTGTTTAAAGTGCGCGCCCATCTTGTTGCAGAGGATGGAGAAGAGAAGGGCATTCATAGCAGGCGACTTTATAAGGTTAACAATTTTTACTGCCTCGTCCAGCACAGTGCGCAGCTCTTGGGGCATCCTCTTAGTTGCCAACGCCTGGCGGTGGATTATGCAGTGCGTCCAAATAGCAGCCGAGGCGACCTCTTGCACCTTTTTTACCAGACCACTGTGCCGGCCTGTCATTGCCCTTGCCCCATCAGTGCATATTCCACAGCAGCGGCCCCAATCCACGTTATTTTCCCGCATGAAATCATTCAAAACCTTGAAGATTTCTTCTGCTGTACTGCGTGAGGGCAGAGGGTGACAAAACAAAAACTCCTCATGCACATTTAGCTCTTTAACATAACGCACATACACCATTAATTGAGCACAGTTGGCGACATCAGTCGTCTCGTCCAGCTGAAGGGAGAAGGAGGGGCTTTCACGAACACTGTCCACTACCTGTTGCCGCACATCTGCGCCCATATGTGAGATTCGGCGTTGGATGGTGTTGTCAGACAACTGGATGACATTCAGTTTGGCAGCAGCAGCTTCTCCCATCATTACTGAACACATGTCCTTAGCAGCAGGAAGGAGTAAAGTTTCACCGATGTTGTGGGGTTTCCCCGTCTTTGCAATGCGTAAGGCCACCCAATAAGATGCTTCGGTTGCCTTAGCGTTAACAGTACTGAACGTCTCTATTGTTTTTTTTCTGTGTGCACAGCTCCTTCAGCTTCCTCTCAAAAGATTCCCGCGGCTTGGTCACTAAACTTGGGTGCTTTGTTTCAATGTGACGCCGGAGATAACAGGGTCTCATGCTATCATTAGCCAGAACCTCCTTGCAGATTACACATTGCGGCCTTGGAGCATCATCGGGAGCAGTGCAGGAAAATCCAAACTTTAAGTAGTCGTGGTCATACTTCCTCTTTTTTCTACTTACGCCAGAGCTCGTCTCCCCTGCCTTTTTCTTTACTAAAAATTTGTCCATTCTTTCTCTCACATCAGTAGACAGCAAGCAGATAGTTTCTTTTCCGGTTTATTCTTTCCCTCGCACCGCGCCTCCCCTAAAGTGCCCTGGCGCCCCCTAGGGGAGGCGCGCCTCACACTTTGAAAACCGCCGATCTATACCAATGCTTTCTGACATTAGTGTCCATATTGCTTAATAGTTATGAAGACAGGGTGTCTTTAAGGTCACACTCTAACAGGTTTGGAAATGTATTGAGATAAACTTTAGTTCTTGTCTAATCTAGTGGATAATGGCTAAAATAAATAGTCTTTATCATGTTCTGTCTATATCCCAGGAAAAAAAAGAATGTAATAAATTGCTAATTCGAAGTTCAAAGAACTTCGAATTAGCAAAGAAAGGTTCAGTGTGAGTTGAAGCTACTGGAATAAAAATGTGAACTTATTTGTAGTTTTCTTCTTTTAAATAAATGTTTACCAAGGTTGTGAAAATATGTACCTGGTACTGAATTATGTAGAAGCAAGAAAATACAAATAAAAATGGACCACAGAAACAAACCCCACTGAGTTTAAAACTAAATTCTGAGAAGTATTTATTCCCTAGACCATGTGAGACACTTTTCGAAAAACTTGCATCACTTTGCTCAGCACATACAGAAATGAAAATTACATTGTGAAAGGTTTTGAATAGATTTCAAAGTTCGCCTTTTTATCCTTTTTTAAATGTTGCATCACAGTCTGTGAAAGGGTAAAATGAAAAGTTGTGATGGATTTACGTCGCTGAAATAAAAAATAAAAAAATTCCCCCATTCTCTAAGAGGGAATTCTCTAAGAGGGAATTCTCTGCGCTTCCTAAAGGCAGCTTTGGTACACCTCAGAACCAAAAACGGAATAAATGTCTCTAACTGGAAAGAGCTCGTGTGTACTAAGAAAAATATATCTGAACTACAATTCCCAATATAGCTACAAGCAGCTGCGTGTCAGTGTTTGTTCACCTCGCCGTCTCTCTCTTCCTCTGTCTCTCCCAGAAGATGCAGCACTTCCAGAAGACAGTCCAAATCAAACGGGATTGTTTACTTGAGTAGGTCCAGTCAACTGAGAGATGTTGAAGTGAGAAAAATAACTATTTATGCTTGGAAGAGCTCCAAATTTCTGTCTACCTTTAAGGATTACAAAGCTTTATCAGACATACTTGGGAAAGAAAGGTGCAGAAAACAGGAGCAAGTTGGAAATCTGTCACCTATAATGGAAACAGTTTATTTTTGTGCCTTTGAAGCAGAATGATAAATTGTTTTACACAGAAGCTTTATTCAAATGTGCCGGCTATGCATGTTGTCGCTCCTTAACTGCACTACATTTGTATCTGAAGAGGCATCTCATCGTCAGCAGGCAATTTAGATTAAAGCTGATGTTTAAATCTCCCCTACCGCTATGATGGCACCATTTTTTTTTTGCCTCCAATGGCTGAACATGTCATGTCCCTCGGTGCGTGCTCTTCTAATAGCTTTCTTTGTCCAGCAACTCCTGTTTCATATTTCTTTCAGCTGTCTCTTGAAAAAAAAAAATCTACCTTACAAAAACACACACAAAAAAATCTCCTAGAAATATTTTAAAAAGCCCGGTGCTGATATCTCCTTGTTATTCTGACACATGAAACTTTGATGAAATGTTTAATACATGAGAATCCCGAGGCAGTACATCTGTAATTACAGTAGGTGCTCAAAAAAAAATGTATACAACATTAAGTGCTGGATGAGTGAATGGAATTGATGTGTGCAGGTGGGTTCAGCTTTGGTGAATCCTTTTTTTTTTTTTTTACTTTGGATGCTTAATACATTCCGTATAACTTATGAGAGAAGATGGGTTCAAAGGGCCTGCAGGCCTATTTCATTTTTCTGCTTTCATCTTGTTTATCACCATAGAGGAAATGTATCGACTGAGCAGAAATGCACGCACAAAAAAAAAAAAAAAAAAAAACCTAAGAGCTTTGTGTTTTGTGTGTTTTTCTCCAGATCAGGTCTGACTCACCGTCCATCCTCCTCTGTCCGTGGTCATGTCGCAGTAGACCTGGAAGCCTGTAGGGTGGTGAACGGGAAACACGGAGTAGATGCCGTCCTCTCTCTGACCACTGGCGTACAGATCGCCGCAGTCGCGGGGGCGAGAGCCTTGGAAGGGGTGAGAGGAAGGACGCATTAAATAAATCAAACCATGTATGGATTTTTAAGGAGAAAGGAGTGGACTTGTCTCACTCCGACTTCTATTTAAAGACAGACATTGTGGCATTTTCAGTTCATGTTGGATTAATCGATTTATTTAAACAGAAAGCAACAATTGCACAAGAATCCGCATTGCACAAAATCATTATAATGCTTGAGCTCTTCAGAATTTTTTCACTTCAAAATCAGAAAAAAATTAACATATTTCATGGGGAGTTTATGTCAGAGACCAAAACAAAGTAGAGCATGATTGTAAAGATAATAACAAATGGAAAGATATAGAAAGTGTGGTAGATTCAGATCCATGGGACAAATATTCATAAAACCATCTCCTCATGCAATATTCACCTATTCTTTGAATCAGTCAAAGATTCAAAGAATCTCTCTTTCATATTGGAAAGAGAGAGTGAAAAGCCAATTATTATGCACTGCCAAATATTCTCTAGTTGCTTTAGGTCTGAATTTTGGGTCATTTTAACAAGTCATCATACTTTGATCCAAACCATTACACTGTAGTTCCTGTTGTATGTTTAGGTTGTTTATTCTGGCCAGGTTCCAAGTCTTTTGCAGCATCTATTGTTGTTTTTTTTCCCCAATGTTTTCCTGATTTAACTCCATCACAGTTACAACCACCTCTTACCAGCTACCTTTTTTCTTCTGAATAAAAGCATCTCCACAATGGGAAGCCGCAACTAAAATCCTTCCCTGTTAGCATAATGTATCAATTCTGCTATCCAGTATTTGTTTCTTCCATTGTGTTCTTCGGTTTGTTCCATAATGTTTTCAAGGAAATTTCTGAAGCCTCCTTGGAGTAGCTTTATTTATACTGATAATACAAAACACACAGTTGGATGTACTTATTAGAAGACATCCGAAGGCAGCAGATTTTATTTATTTGGAGATAGTTTAAAGGGGGATGAATAAAAAACGCACACATGTTTTAGATTTCTGTCTTGTTTAAGAAAAAACACTTTTTTACTTCATTTTTGCTATCTTGTATTGCTCTGTTGCACAGAATCCTAATAAATTTCAGAAAGTTTTTGACTGCAGTGCATCAAGTAAAAAAGGTGAAATAATACTTTTTACAAGCACTGCATAAGCTGATTTTCAGCCTATCATGTATTGTTTTGATTTCTAAAAGCTTCAAAAGCTTCTGAACATCCATCCAGATATTGTTAAGTGAGTGCCTTAAAGTGATCTGTTTCCAAGTCACTATCCACAACAACTGCTGGTACCATAGCAAGGAGCTAAGAAATACACAAAAGTGTTGGTTAAAAGGCACAAAAGTGAAATAGGTATGCAGACACCCAAAGAAAGCAGCAGAATAGATGAAACTTGAGATAATATGGGCTGTGTGAAACAGAAAAAAAGTAGAAAGAAAGAAAAAGAAAATCCATACATTTGAGTGATAGAAGAGTCTGAAGGTTTGAAGAAACTTTATAAGCTGCAGAATTTAAGACGAAAATCCTGGAGAGAAGATGTGACAGAGACAGACAGAGCTCCTATGCCGGAGATGAGAGAAACAGAGGCATCCTTGTTTGTGGCTAAAAAAACCCCTGTAACCCAGGGAATACTGAGTCTATTCCTAAGGAAGCAAAAGAAAAAAAAAGGAACCCTGTGATGGGAGCAGTGGTATAGATTATGCATGCAGACTTCACAGGGTCAAAATCTTGAATTTAAAACAGCTAGGAGAGTTCTTAAAAAGGCCGTACAAGTTCCCTCTTACATGGTATGAAATGTTTGTCTCCCATGAAGCTTTTCTGCTTCTCAGTGTCAGCCTTTGCTAATAAGTTCCAGCTTTCATCATCGTCACACATAAGCGGTAACATCTCCCACTCCTCGTTTTTCATCCCAGGAAGCTGAATTCCACAGGGCATCAAAAAAAAAGGAAAAAGAAAAAGAAGGATGTGAAAATTCAAACATGGACTTTTAACTTTAATTATCCTTAGAGCAAAAAGGACATTCTTATCAAGACAACCATGATCAGATTAATACCACAGGTTGAATGTGGCTTGGAAAATTTAACCTTGACTATAAAGCAAGTGCTATTTAAAGGAAGATGGCTGGAATCAAAAGGGTTGGAATATAAATGCACAAACATGCCCGGACTTGTCATTACAGCTTCTAATTAATCGAATTAACATAAGTAAATGTAATCTAAAGGGTTCAGAGAGCACACGAGCTCGGTGACTATGGTGAATATCCACTGCTTCACAGACGCAGCTAATTAAGATAATTAACACACCGCCACCCTTGCATCACAATCAGCACAATAAGTTAAAAGGTACTTTTACCTTTTAACTTAGAGGATTGGAAAAAATGTCAATGTATTAACTGTTGAACACAATTGGGTTCATTTGCTACTTTTGTGTAGTTAAAAATAATCAAAAGGTGTTTCTTTGCCAGTTTTCTGGATTTAGTACACGACACGTGGTTGTTTAGGTTGAATGATGAGCAATTTTGAAGACTTGCTTTCGGTTTATCCATATAGACTTGAGTGCTATGAAGATTTCCTCTTTTACTCACACTTAAATGCTTCATTACCCACATTTCGTTCTGTTCAATTTATGCAGCCAGGCCCATGCCTGATTACTGCCAGACCTGTGGAATTGAGAAACCACCCAACTGTGACGTGTGACAGCGTGGAGTTAGAATCTCAGAAATCAACACATTCTGCCCCAATTAAAAAGATAATACAATAACAGATGTGAAGAAAAGTCATTGACATTTATGATATTCAACCCCTTCTAAGGCTTGCCAACATCAGCTATAGAGAGAGCCATTATGCACAAGTAGAGAAAACACAGACTGGTGGTGAACCTGCTGAGGTGTGGCCAGGCCTCCCAAAATTTCTCTAAAAGTACAACTCATCCAGGACATCATAAAAGAACCTAGAACAAAAAGCAGAAGCACCGCATGCCTCACTTGCTTCGTTTAAGGTCAGTGTTCATGATTCAACAATAAAAGAAAGAGACCAGGGGGGAAAAAATGACATCCATGGGAGAGATTCAAGGTACAACCTCTGCTTGTTAAAAAGAACACAGAGGCCCCTTTTAACATTTGCCAAAAAACATCTTGACCTCCATCTACTAATAAGCAAAAAAAAAAAAAAAAAAAAAGGTATTACAGTGTTTTCCTTTGAAGGTGTGCTTCTTATCTGGACTGAAATATGTTTCCAAAATGAAAATGATGATAATAATACACTGATGAGGCATATTCTTATAACCTCATGGTCAACTGTACAGTATTTGAATGTGAATATGTTGCCAAAACATCCTGAACATGCATTTGTCTCCACAAGACATCAGAAGGTGCGCATGGCAACCAAGATGGTCGGCTCAGTGCTGGAATTGGGAAGTGAAGCCTCCATTGTTTGGACTTTTTGCTATCGAGTACATCCTCCAGGCGCTTGATTGATTTGAGAAGTAAGCACCTACGACTCATTGATTTGATGCAAAAACTATTTCCATGCTAACTTAGTTTTGAAGCACATATTTATCACTACAAAGAGACGTTTCCTATGGTGCATCCTGGTGTGTTACTCAGGTTAGCACTTTCTTCCACTATTTACATGCCAAATGTTGGTTTAGAGTATGAGCTAATCTGGGCCAAAGCAGCCAATGCAACAAACTGTGTTTAACTATCAGGACCAGTATTTACTTCTACAGCAATCAGAGTTGTAGTTACTTGCCAGTTTGATCTCAGTACTGAGGAGCAGGGTTTGCTCCCCACAGGCAACAGTGAGCTGTAGTCTTCTTGCAGGTTAAGCAGTGTTCCTTCCTTGAACCACAGCAGACGAGGAACCCCCTCATGAGCTCACGTTTTGATATCACTCTGACCCAGTTGTTTAGCCATCTCAATTTGGCTCTGGTGAAAGTCACTCAAATCCCTACAGCTCCCCATTTCTCCTGCTTGTGGCACATCAAGTCTGGGGACACAACATTATTTTGCCACCTCATCAACCCCAACCTCTAACAACTGTCATTAAGAAGAGACTATTAGTGTTATTTCACACACTTGTCAGGGGTCAAATGCTATGACTCAGAAGTGTGTTTTTAGAAGTGTACTTTGGGTTTGAGGTACAGAATAGTGTTTGTGAAAGTCCCTGTCCTCTACCATGAATAAATTATACAAATGACTGAAAATCCAATCTGTGATATTTAGAACATTTGCTTTACTGAAATCTATTTTCTAAAGAGGCTTCAAAGCCTCTTAAGTCAACTGAGCCTTGCTTTCAACATGAACATCAAAACATCGGATTCAATAGATTTTAGGACTATTTTCAGCTGTAAATCTGTACGCAGTGCTTGCTTTTGCTACATTAGTTATAACCATAAAATATGTCCTGCATTTCATGACATTTGCTTTGGTTAATGTGGGGGGTATTGAGAAAATCAGCTTTTCTGAGCTTTATTTCATGCTATAAGGTTATTCTTCCATCAAAAACATGCCTGGAGTGTTGCTTTGATTATTTCACGCATGTTTGAGAAATCCTTGAATCTCTCCTGGCAGCCATTCAGCAGGCCTGGGCGTATTGATCTAAATATCAATACTATCGATACCGAAGTGAGTAATGGTTTTGGATCAATACCATGATGAGATCAATGCTTTTGTTTGCAGTTTTTCTTCTACATGTCTAGGAAGTTGCTGGAATTTGCTCACAGATTTAATGGCAGAGTATATGCAGGAATTAAAATCCCAAATGTTAAGAGCTTACATTTAAATAGAAGAGCTGGATTTCTTACTTTTTGTCATGTTTGCACTCAACATGTCTGCTTTCTTTTCAAAATACATTCTGTTTAATTCCCCCATAAGCACTTCAACTTGACATTAATAGCAGAAGATAAAAGGAATTATTTTTCTTTTCTGCTACATTGTGTTACATAGTTGTTTGATAATTAAACACAAATTTTACAAATAACTTTGTCCTGTAGTTTATCATAACACTGTTTCTGTTTTTTCAACTGAATTAGAACTACTTTGAACTGCTGTAAAATGACAACCATTTTTCTCAATCAGGTCAGGTTTTTGATTTAGAGAAATCCGATCTTTTGACTAAATGTATTACATTTTTGTCACATTAGGTTGTCGGAGAAAAAAAATTGCTTTCTAATATTACAAACTTGGAGTTCTGTAAGTTGAACAACAAACATTGATAAGGGTAAGTACATGTAAATTGAACATTACGTTCTCATTGTGCAAAATTCTCCATCTCTTCTGATCGTCCTGATGGAGTCTCTCCTCATCACTCATTAATCTCTGATTCTCAGGAAACCGTTTCATATGTGAGAACAAGTGGTGCATTTTGATGCTCATGTTGCATCCATAGTTCAAAAGGCTGACCTGATTGAGCAAAACCAATGTGATTTTTTGGCTTCAGCACATCAAAAAGACCCTAAAACAGTTGAAACATGATGTCAAATCACCAATTTATTCAATGATAAAGACATTTCATGAAAAAAAAAAGTATCGGTATCAGAATTGGTATTGCCAGTGTTTACTTGCGACTGATTGGATCAATACCAAATTTTCCAGTTCCCAATGCACTGTTGTGATTACTTGCAGAAGGTGGAGTGTCAGAAAGAGTAAGACCTAAAAAAATGAGGTCAATTTCAAGGCATCAAATTGAAAAGTTACATTTCTTTTAGGTTATATTTGAAATATACCACATGATTTAGAACGGTTGAAGGTAATAGTTGATTGTGCTATAAAATAGCACTACATGTCTGGAAACTATACAATCCCTCTTCTCATCTAATAATGATACTTCACATAATCCAACATAGTCATAGTCCCTCTGCAGCAGCCCTCGATCATCAGCCTATACATCAGCTGAAAAGTAGGACTCCTGTTACAGGTTTATCCAGCAGCACAGCCGGGTCTCACTGCTGTCAGGTCTGAATTCACACAGCTTTGAAAACCAATATGTTCTGAAGAGAATCCAACAGAAACAGTGAAACGAGGGACACCTTGAACTATTCACAGGCTCAGATGAAGATGAACAGACAAAAATATTCATTGGTGTGTCCATCGATTGCAAGTAAATTCCTCAAATTTGCTGCACGCACATTGTACGCTCAGAGCCAGAAATAAAAATGTGCTGTCTGGTGAGTGTTATCTTCAACAGAGAAAAATAAACAGGAATATGCTGCTTATCTAATAAGCATTGAGAGTCAGAGGGGAAATAAATGCTGTTCGTCATTCATGATGGTTTGTGAGAAGAACAATATTTTGTAGTTTCCTTAGCTTAGATTTGTTTTTTATTTTTAACCCAGTGTTCACATCTGTTAAAATGTCAAGAATATACTCCAGAACAGCTACTTTGTTTCTGCTGGCTGCTTAGCTTTCGATTGTCTCATCAGAAGCTCTGAGGAGCAAAAAGGTAAGAAAACTTGCACAGTGCTCAGGATCAACACATACACAGTCCTGAAAAAAAAACAAAACTATTCCCATACTCCTTGAGTTTTGTGACACTTTTTAAGGTAGAACATTGCCTTAGTGCATCTCATTTGGACTTATGTTGTGCAAAAACAAAGTTGTGCATTATTTTGATTTGGAGGGAACATAAAGCCCTTCACTCTGATACCACTACATAAAATTCAGGATAATTTTTTTTCAGAAGTAACCTAGTTGAAATGTAGCAGAATCGTGGAATGAGGATACTTCTTTTCAGCTGAGACAGGAAAGCTGAACAGATTTGCAAGGGACTAAAATATAGTGTGTTCACAGGAGACTACATTTGTAATTTTAGGCCTCTGTGAAAGTAAAACCCTGCACATCATGCCTTCGGTGAAACATGGGCATGACAGCATGATGTTGCAAATATACCTCTGAAAAAAATCTCTCCAACTAAATACTTTAAGGTACAACCATAATGAAACGTAGCGGTGGCAAGACAACTGTTTGGAGATGCGTTTCTTCAGAAGTGATAAGGAAGTTAGTCAGAATAGCTAGATAGCTACGTGGACTACAATAAGACAATATTTTAAGAAACTTGTTATTTGAGAATAGGGTGAAGGTTCAACTTCAGTGAGGACAAAAACTCCTAAACCTACAACCACTTGCAATTTAATTGTTTACATCAAATCATATTGAAGTTAAAGGTCAATTAAATATCTATCAAGTTATTAGAGTTGCTATTCACAACTGCTTTCCATCCAATCTCAATGAACCTGAACTCTTTTTGAAAGAACAATGGGTGCATTTTCTTTCTTCAGATGTGCAAAGTTGGTAGACACATAGCAGAAATCTGCAGCTGTAATTGGAGCAAAATTGGGTTTTAAACACATCCTTAAAAACCTTCAAAGCCACAGTTTTCTTCCCACATTACAATTATGCAATACTTTGTGTTGAACTTTGTAGAAATTTGGAAGAAACGTCATGCTATAAAAGTTTTTGCAAGCCACTGTAAATATATTTCAACCTAATCCTAAGCTGCTTTGTGTTAACAGTTACAACATTTGCAGCTTGACAGAGGTTGAATAAATTATTGGCAAGAAGACGACAGGACAGCAGATGGAGTCAGGGAACGCTTCACTAATGATGAATCGCACGCGTGTCCCCACTCCCCTTCAAATCCGGTAGGAGGTCAAATCATTTTAAGAAGTCAGAGATCCACAATGAGCATAAACATCTGCAAAATAACAGCCCTAATTTTTCTAGCAGAGGGTGGACAGCAGTGAAACCACAAGAGTTACCACCTGTGTATTGTGAATATAAAAATATCCTGAGGTTGTAGCCCTTTTCTTTCCCTCCGTTATGTTCAATGCATCAAAGTGGGTCAGTTCATAGCTTACATCTGCAATTTGGATCTGTAATTTATTTGGAAACAGTTAGCCATAGGTTTTCCCACATCTGTTCAAATGGAAGTGAAACAGCATTAAATGAGCACATTTTTGACACATTAAGGCTTTAACCTAGTCCTGATTTTACAATGCTGAGATCAAGAAACCTATTTGGGTTAAGAGCGGCTACGGACCTTGGTGGAAAAAGATTCTGAACAAACCATGGTGATAGCAGTGACAGCAACATTCCAGAAGAAAACTATTTTGCTTTTAGAGATTTGATAGAAAATTTCTACAAATATCATCATAATGAGGTGTCCTGTGTTTTTGCTTCAAACCCACACGAATAAATGGTGGAATTTAAATTAAAAAAGGAGAGCAAATGCGACATATATGAGGCCTTTCTTGCATCTTTTTAAGAGTCATAAATTGGAATATAAGTAACCAATAATACATGGTTGTGTCATAAAATAAGATCAGATTGGTGTTTAAGAGAGGGGATGTCTGTTGTCGAACTGCAAAATTGTAGACTTAAAGAAAAAAAAAGTTTCTTTACATGTTTCTGGCCTCAGATGCTCTGTCCATGGTGCTGAAATCTTGAGGAAAGTTTATACTGGCTGTCAGAGTTTTACTTTTTTGTTTAGTTTTACTTCGAGTCTTACTCACAGAATGAAATAAGTTTGTTTCTTCCAAACACAAACAGCAAAAATAACTTTAGAACAAAGCAAAACAGATGTTGTTAAACCAAACTCCCAATGTTAGTTTTAGACATCATATTTTAGTTTCTCTATTATTACACCAGCAGTAATTAGAAACACAGATATTCTTGAATTTTGAGCCTTTAGGTCTAGGTGTAGGTCTAACATCTGTTACCCGAAAGCTGTTACAGTGACATGTATGAAAGAAAATGTTTAATCTGTAAAGGAAAAATTAGCATATTTAGTGTTCTAAAACATTTTGATGCAATGTGTAATGGATCCATTTTAGAGTCCCTTTACATTTTAAGATATATGCAAATAAAAATGGATATATTCACTAGGATTTCCAAAACCCTAATACTAGGAGTAAAAAAAAGAAAAAAAACAAACAAAAAAAAACACTAATCATTCGGCTCTGAGTGCTATCTATATTTTCTGGAAAATCCAGAACACCAGAAATAGATAAAATTATGATAAAAAGCTGCTTTCAGTTTCGTCTGCAGCACTTTTCAGGAAATTAATAATAAGCCTGACTGTCATTTGGCTGAACTCTAAGAATCTCTGTGGGAAATAATTAGAAGTGGAGCAGGCTTTGAGCCACTCTGCAGCAGCCACAGCAGGACTGATGTAATAGTCACCACACTCTTACACTATGGACTGACTTTATGTTATGTAACAATCTTACATTATGTGCAGATATAAACATTTTAGTGGAAACATGTGTTCAGTTCAATGCCAGTGAATTCTGTTTTTTTTTTTCTCCAAATTCCAGGTGATGCAACTTTACAGTCAGAGCAGAAAACCTACAAGTAGTGTAATTGTTTTATTTGTTTATATATATATATATATATATATATATATATATATATATGTGGGAGGGGGGGGTTGCGGATATTTCTCATTTGCAGCCACAAGACAATGCACTAATAAGGAAGCTTGAATAAATTATTCCACTGTTATGAACTCTGGTTAGTTCTGATGAATAATTTCTTCAACAACTGGTTTATAATTTATAGTTAGTTTAAATTATGCTTTGTTTCAACTAATTGTTTACTGATTGCCTCAGAAAATGTTGTTAGGAGATCGGAAGTTCTCACTGAGATCAAAAAGCAAGAACTATGCAACAAATGCATGCCCTAAAAGTACCAACTTTCAGTACCACCAACAGAGTTTCAAATGGCATTGAACATTAACTCTGTTAGGTTTTGATATAAAGATTTGCGCCTGATCAAAAAATAAGCATTTAAACTTATGACTGGCATTTTTTTTCCAATACAGAATCAAACATATCTCTGCTACTAGATTTCTTTATATCGTTTGACTTAAATTTATGTGATTTATAATTCTTTTGTTTTTTTTTGTCTTCCAAAGGGTTTTTTTTGTCTTCCAAAGGGTTTTCTAAGATTAACTGTTAAGATTCAGCCAATGCTTGAACTGAAAAGGTATCTTTCGTCTTTTCAAGGATTAATTCATTCAAAATGCAAAACTGTTTGTGATGTACTTATATTTTGCATGTTTTTGTGCAGCTCTTCTATTTAAATGTTTGGCTGTTTGCACCAATACACAGAGTATTTGCAAAATTTTGTTTCATCTGTGTATTCTGTCCAGAGTATTGTCACTAAACTTCAAAAAACGCAGAAAAAGCTAAGACTTAAGGCAAACTGTAATATAATTAGAAATTAACTGCTATTATCAAATAGACTGAAATCAATCAAATCATAGTAAGCATGTTATTAGAATTTCATAATTGTATAAAATACAAGTGAAAACTTTTTTTTTCTTTTTTCTGACAGTACATGTTTAGTCTTCTGTACCAATTCAGACTTTTGTGACCTTGGATTTCTGCTAATTGTGCATACTGTATATAAATGCAGCTCTGAGTAACAGGGTGGCACCGAAAGCAGCATATGAAGAAAAATCAGATAACGACCAGAAAAAGAAGAAGAAAAAAGGAATGATCATAAGCAGAAAAACAAATGATGTTCTGGTAAGAAGTTATTTTTCTTTCCATTGAGTTCTGCTGTTCAACTGAACCAAAAATGGTGTGAATATGGGCGTTTGTGTTGCTACAAGGTCCAAGGAGGGTGTGTTCACAACCACACAGAAAGGCCAGGGAAGCCAACTTTATCTATGTAGCACCTTTCAGCCAGGTTTTCAAACATGTTTTCTTTAAAGCCAATTGCAAGCAAATTAAAAGGTTTTTAATCTTGCTTTACAGTGAACCGGAAGCTTAATCCAGAATATCGCTCCACAAAATCTTAAAGTTGCTTTGGTGTGATTTGCTCAAACTCTTGGAATGATGAGCAGGTTTGATTCAGATGATCTTAAAGGTCTCAGTGGTTTATAGCGTTGAAGAAAATCAGAAATGTAAACTGGGCTTTATTAGAAAGTGCTTTATAAATCAATAACATTTTCAATTCTTTGAGCAGCAAGTAGTCAGCGCCAGGATCTCAAAACTGGACTGATATGCTGATCTCTTTTTTAATTACATTAACATGTCAGGTGCTTAGCGAAACATCAGATAACAGACTGAGAAGTAATATAGCATATAGAAGGCAGACAGAAGCCTTTGCGTTCCATGTTTACTAAATATCTACTTTATCCTTAAATCCTCCCTTCAATAATAAAACCAGTTGAAAAGTGTCGCCTGTGATTGTATGTTGTATTCTCTGTAGAAGCTCAGCTGAGCTACTTGGCTATCAGTGACAGACAAATTCAGCAGGGGGGATGCCACCGGGTATGCCTGGTTAAAAGGCTTCCAATGGGACGGTGCCTCGGGGCGTTCTCTGCGAACACATAAGTCATCTCTCATGTAAAGTGAAAAATACCACAGTCTTACCGCCATTGAATAATGTGAAAGGAGCCCACACCTTGCCCGGAGAGGCTCTATTGAATGAATATGCTGCATGATGGATAACAAACAGATCACACTGGAAAAGAACTCTAAAGAATAATAGGTCAAGGGAAAATTGTGACATGGAGCAGGAAAGGAATGTGAAATGTCAACTTCTAGGTTGTCTGTGATGCATAATTTACGGAAATACAGAAGGGCAATGGAACGGCATACAAATCCGCGCAGTATGAACTCCGATCCTGCAAGAAAAATATGCATAGAGGTAAACACTGACTGGTTTTCCTTACCATTGGAACAGCCCTTGAGTCGAGCACCTCGAACCGGCGCTCTTTGTAGATCGGCCTTGACCCGAGCCTTCAGTCCCACGTTCTCCTTCTGCATGGCATTGAGAGCATCGCTGACAGAGTTCACCACCTTCACCATGTTGATCTGGCTGTCCGACAGCAGCTGCAGCACAATGAAAGTGGGATGGGAGAGAACACACTTACTAATGATGAAATAACACCAAGTTCCCTTCGCAGCAGATGGGACAACAGTTTCATTACCTTCAAGATGGACAACATTTGCTGCTTATTTTATTATACAGCACACAAACAGCTAGATTTGAACAGCTGAGTCCAATGAAATGATAGAATATCTTGTTGCATTTTCACTTTCGGCAACACTTGCGGCAATCATTTATTTTCCGCTTAAGATAGTGGAGCTGTTCAATAAGAGCATTGTTATAAGCCAAAATCACTGCTCTCTTTAAACAAACAAACAAAAAGTAGCATAATAGCTTTCATCTGATTGTTTTGTAAATTATGCAGTCTCCCCGGCAGTTTTCAATGCCAATGCTTCCTGAGCAAGATTCCTAGCTCTGTTCCACAGTAAACAAAAAGCAGTTGAAAAGAGAAAAAAAAGCAAATACAGACTGAATTTAGCCTAACCTATTCAACTGTTGCCAAAATGAAATTAAATTGTTCCAGTTATCTACAGCTCTTTGAAGAGAGGGAGAATAAGAAACAGCAAAGGGACAGAAATGTGAAGACATTAAGTGACTAAATTTCCCAAATGGGTGTTGAAATATGGCACACTATAAATTATTTCTTCAATATGACAAAATCAATATGCCCTTTTTGAACATGATCAAATTAATTCAAAATTACACAGAATAATCAATATTCTGTTGGTGGGAGTGGGGCAAAAGTAGGGGGGTAACCTGTATAACAAACATAGACGCTATTTACCACAATTCCAGTTATGTGGACATAACCTTTTTAGATGTTTTACATCCATACACCTAATTTAAACCGATAGGTGATTAACAGGTTTCCCACTGACCTTGAAGGCATCCTGGCAGCATAATTAGGTAATATAATCAGGTGTGTTAAAGAAAAAGTTTGAAGTCAGCCATTCATTTTAAAGCCCCCTCTACACTAACGGCGGTTTACTGAAAAACATAAATCTTCTGTCACGATTGTACATCCTCAGTTTAAGGAGGGATATTTTCACATATGTCTGCGTTTGACTCTATTAAGCTTAAAATTTAAGCTCATGTCGCTTAAAGGAGAAACTGTGTGCTACAACTGCTTTAGCAGAAACCTTGCTTAGCTTAGCCTTTACTCAGGGTCTTCTTCTTTTCTATGTCTTGATGGCATTTTTGTCATTATTGCCTCCTAGTGGAGCAGCATATTTACTGCAGGATGTTGCAGCTGAAAGGCTTTTTTCTCTCTCTTGTCTTTTGAAAAACAGAGGAAAACATATCCAAAGCTGGGATTCTAAATTTACCTCAGTCCCGCTGGAAAAGTTGTCATCCTGTGCACCTGACTGTACAAATGTGTTAGGACAAGCAGCATAATTCTTTCAGGACTTTCACAGGCACACAGATGCGACGGCTGCAGTGTGTAGCAACGACACGTGGTACCTTATCCCATAACACAATCTGGTGACTATAGTGAAGCACTAAAAGCCCTGTGGGAAGGTTGTTGATGAATGTGTGGGCTAAGACTAGCAAAGAGCAGAGTAACCTCTCTAACATACCCTGGTCACAGCCTGTCTCTGAGCTGGTCATTGAAGTTAAGGTCATTATTTTTTTTTTTATTTCATTCCTGTTGGAGTCTACGAATAGCCAGGTTGTTTCGAAAACTCTATGTATATTTCAGAGTAGAGAAATATACTTTTTTTTTTCTCTTTGCCATTCATCTCACTCACAGACACAGTACAAACAACCCCTTTCAAAAAAAAACTTTCGTCATCCTTCTTTTTCTCTGTCTCATGCAAACATACCCCCCTCAAAAACACACACAAACAAAAACCTGCGCTGTTCAAAGTCATACGCCCCATTGGCGCAGCTATACTCAGGTGTTAAAACTGCATTAGATGTAAACCCCTGTGGCCATTCCTTGGCCTCAATATCTATGCAACACAAAGCCGAGGCACAGCGAACTACGCTGAGAGAACATCACACTGGAATAGTGTGAGTTAAACCCACACGCAGCTTCAAACAAGGCACGTTTGTGTACATGCCCCGATGCAGGTGCAAAGAAAGCTACAGGCACATGCATGCATACATTACAGAACCGAGACTGTTCTGCTCGGCAACAAGGCAGGATTCATGGGGAAGACACTTTTGAATGTGGCTTTCTCACACTATTTCTCCAGTTGTTATTTGTTAAGCATGTATTGACGTTCTGCTTGCGTGTCTCCTTTCAAAGCAGGAGACGTGTCTCCAGCCTCGATTGCTTAGCCTTGACAGACACATCAATTAGGATCATTATGTAATTAGATCTCATTAGACAGCCTTTGCACTGGCTTAGAAAATCAGTTACGCCACAGTACTTAACACATGGAGCCTTGTTTTGTGTCAGGGTTTAAATGGGGGCCAATTTAGGTGCTTTTTTGCGCAGCTGTTGCATAAAAGGATGATTTGAAAATCCTGAACATGATCTGATCACATGCTCAGCTTGAAGACGACAAAATTACGATCCTTTCATGTTGAATAGTGTATATTTATGTTTTATTTAACCAGTAATGACTCAGAACTTTAAGAGGGTGTTGCTGCTGAGACAACAGCAGCTGAAAACCCTACGGAAATACTTATACGGTGCATTTAATAGAAAAATCATAGATCAAAGAGGTCCATAACCCTCAACCACCCTTCTACCCTGCACAAAAAAATATACCTCTAAATGTACCACAGTTGGTCATAAACGCAGTGTGAAACATGTTTGAACAATCAACATAATAATTTGGCATCCAAAGAACTGCGTAAAAAAGTGTTTTTATGCTCCCACACACAAATATATACATCTTCCTTCATGACCACTAGCCTTGTGGTCATGAGCCTCAAGGCTAATGAAATGGAAATCATTCCATTTCATTATTTTCAAATGAAATGGAATGATTTGTTGTTGTTTTTTCTGAAAAACACTGAAAAGATTTTGCTGATGTTTCCATTTACTTTTGGTTTCTCACTGACAAATCGGAGAACAGTACAGGCCATAAATTATCTAGTTTGTGTGACATTTATCCAGTCCATAACAGTTACAAGAACAATACAAGTGCAATACAAGTTGAGCCAAGGTTATCTGAAACCAAACTGCAAACAGACGGCAATAAATTGCGACTGAATCTTGTTTCACTACAGCAGGTGTAGCAGACAATTACCGTGTGTGTGTGTTGTGTATGTCCATAAATGCCTTAATCAGAATTTGCAGTGTATTTCACTATTTAAAGTATATCATATACTGTACATACCTATAGATAAGACTTGCAAGTGGGTAGTAAAGTTCAAAATGCATTTACTAGCAATCTTTACTAGCAACGCTGAAGCCTTTTCTTCAGCGTAAGAATGCTGTTTTAATTCTATAAAAAAATAAAATAAAAATACTATGAAAGAGTCTGTACTAACTGCCGGTCACAAAGAGAGGAGCTCAAACAGTTTATTACATTTCATGATGTTTCCTTCAAGCCACTAAGTTTATAAGGTAGGTTTTCTCCGCATGTAACTGGGACATACTGAAAGGTCATGAGAAGTCAAACATGCTAATGTTAGCTTAGCATGAAAACATTAGCAGTAGCAAGAATTTCAAGATAAACAATAAATCCATGTTATTTCAGGTGAGATGGAAAAACATTGGAATGACTTTCTGAAATTAAGAGCAGCAAAGTCCTTGATAAACAATTATAATTTGAATGAAATTTAATGAAAGCGTAATTTTACTGAACACAGCATGGAGTTTATTCACTTTTTGAGTTTTCATCAGGGACAAAAAATTCCTGACAACGATAAGCCAGGCAGGCAAATAAATAAATAAGTGCTTCAGAATATTATACAAATGTCTCTCTGATTTAATCTAATCTTCAGAATAATCAGACTGAGTATGTGCAGCTCCAGACATATGGTAATTTTTCAGTGCACCCAAACACCAAGTACGTACAACGCCCCCAGTAGATATCAAGGGCAGGTTAATAAATCAAACTAATGAGTGATATGCTGATAAACATGTTTTATTTATTTTTTTTTTTAATGGAGTCATCAGGAGAAAGCGACAAAAACAAACAAAGCAGGGCTTTTTAGATATACAGGGTCATCTGAAGAGCAGGGCAGAGAGTCTCAGTAGGTTTGTTCTTTTATCAGTCTAATGGACTATGGAGCCCTTTCACATTTAGAGTTAAAAAAGAACATAAAAGACATTAGTTGTGCTGTTATGCTGAGCAGTCCGTCATTGTGAGAATAGAAAATGCTTTAATGCCTGATGAAATCAAAGTCGGAGATATATACTGGGACAGTAAATAGGAGAAACGGGGACGCTGCGGTTAAGAATAACCCAGCTGACATTCTGCTCACAACATGCATGACACGACCCAAGATCATCAAGCAATGGGAAAAAAAAAAAGGAACAGAAAAAATGCCTTGGGAACAAAACTCATCCCTGGAGCAGCAGGAGACTGCATTTGGAGGTGCATCTAAGAGTCACAAAATATTCACATTATGTGCTATTATTACGTACAGTACATTTTATCTGAGGCCAAATCTGACCGGAGCCTTGTTGAGCTTGTGGAATAGTACAAGGCAAGAATCCTGGAATAGTGCAATTTATGAAACAATTATTGTCCAAGAAATATTGTAACATTCAGCGACCACAGGAGTAAGCTAACTCTAGTGCCACATATTTTTTCAAGTGGGTGTTTGTTAATTATGGTACTACTTAATAACAAACCCTCCCCAACATATTCTAAATGTCTATCAGGTAATTTTGAATTGCCATGGAGAGCACTTTCAGAGGCTAATGTTGTTATTTCATTGGCTCAATGAGACGAGAAACAAACAGAACTGGAAAAAATAAATAAATAAGAAAAGAACCCTTAAAATGTTGCAAATATTAATCTCAGCAAGTCATCCAGGTCTTGAAGCAGCAAATCAGCCTCAGGCAGTCACACTACCTCCATGATGATGTTCTATTTATGACATGCTATGCTAGATTTATGGTAGATGCACACCTTCCGAAAAGTTTCACTTTTGTTTTGTCAGTCCACAGAATATTTTCCCCCAAAACCTTAGGGATCAAAGTGCTTTTCGTTCTGGAAAATGTGAAGCAGAACATTGTGTTACGTTTTGGCCAGTGCTTGCTTTCAACTTAAAACTCTCATAGTATGCCATTTCTTTTTTGTTTTTTTTTCTTTCAATCTCTTATTACTGAATCATGAACAGTGTCATAACTGAGGCAAGTGATATCTGCAAGGTGTTAGAAGTTTTTATTGGTTCCTTTGTGACCCCCTGGATGAGTCGTTAATGTCTTTTCCCAAGTCTTTTCCATGGGAAGGTTCCATGGCTGTTCCAGTTTTTCCTCCGCATATTCATTTCTTATTAGTAAACGGATTTGTGAGTTTACTCAGATTACTATTGCTATTAAAATTCAGTTGATGATATAAAACATTAAAGTGTAAGAAATATTTAAGGTGGCACTAGTGGTTGAATGAACAATGTATCCTGAGATTTCTTTTTCTCACATTTGACCCATCATCTGTTTGATTTATGCTCTTTGTGAGATAACGCTGAGAAATCTGCATCACAAAAAGTTCTCCGCAGTCAGCCAGCCTGTTGCTTTGAGATAGGAGTCAAAACCCTGCCTCACCGTGCTGCTTTGTAAAACTTCCATTATTCGCTGATTTCGGGTTAACAGAAAAAAAAAGCGTGCTTGTTCTCAATCGACGTAACTCCATGTTAAGCAACCGCAATTCAGCTATCAATAAGCACCAGGCAAATTAAAGTGGCCCACAAATGTTAGGTCAAACTCTGAGTTTGCTCTGGCCATTAGATTCAACAGTCTTGTACTGTACATCAAGGTCTCTGAAGCAAAGAAACAATGAATAAAAGATTACCCTTGATGATGAGCATAACCTTCATACATAATGTGAATGTTTTTAATCGTGAATTGGATTCATATCACACAGAGTGCCTGATCTTTGAACAGACATTTGATTAGTCTGTCTGTGTGTAGATTTGAGTTGTGCAGAATTGCAGAGTCCAGCAGTTGGAGTAAAGCAATAATAATGAAATAAAGCTGACTTGAGTTCATCCGTCTCACACATAAATCAGACAGAGCCAATGTTCTGCCCTCCTATTTTAGACACTTAGTAGAGCGCCAGGAAGGTTTCAATACAATGGAAAAATAAATTCTTTTTTAAAATGGAAATCCACAAATGCAAAATTCTAAATCCAAAGCACAAATATCATAAAATGCTGAAGCCAAAAACAGAAAAAGAGGAAATGGGCACAGTATGTTCTGAATTTATAAACACTTCTTGAGCTTTTTGACATGTTGCCACATAATCACAAGCTTGATAATATTTCATTGCATGATTTGCATCAACACAAAGTAGTGCATTATAGTCCACTTGTCCATGATATTGTTTCATGATTTATCAGTTCTCCATAGCAACACCACAAATCATATCATGGAGAATGTTCAAACATTTACTTGAACACGGAAAGAGATGGATGGCAGACATGGGAAAAGAGCATTAATCAGAGAAACAAACAAAGAAACCCATGGTGATTCTGGATGTGCTACAGAGATCCACAATCGAGGCTGGAAATCTTGACAGGACAACCGCTAATCCTGCGCTCCACGAATCGGTCCCAAAAGAAGTTCTGTTTAAGATTTGTCACAAGTACCATAACTGAGGTGAATAAAGCAAACATGTGGAAGAAAGTGTTGTGGCCAGAAACAAAATTAAATCTTTTTGCCTACATGGGAACTACCATGTTTAGAGAGAAACAATCCCACACATAGTATCCCACCATAAAACACGGAGGTGGCAGCATTATGCATTTTTTACCAGCTTGCATATTAAAGTTTGCTTATGTGACAAAATGTAGAAAAGTTGAAGGTGTGTTTATACTTTTGCAAGAACGTCTATTTATAATAGTTGTTGTTATGTTATGTAACCTTGCTTCTGATATTTTGAAATGTGGATATTGCAAAAGCACCTTGAGTGTAGAGCATCTTTAGATGTTTTAAGAAAGGACCAAAGACCTCTTTTCATTGTAGCTGTATGACTTTGTGTTATAGCTTTTAGAAAACATTGTGCAATATGGTAAACACAATGACAGGCATTACAGATATTCTCTACACTGTCAGAATTCAGTGTGCTTTGATGTTTTCAGGCCGGTCCATATAACATATGGAGCTAAAATGTAAGCTAAACTCAGAGCCATTTTTGTTTTGCTCTCCATCACAGAAAAGCAGCACCTGACATGACTTTGATGTGTTTTCTTCAGTGGACCAAATTTCTAAAACCGCCTGAAGGTAAATATACTGGAACACCATATCTAGTTGGAGTTTCTCTGTTAATCTTTTTTCTTTGACAAGCTGAGAAATTATTTTAAAGAACTTCCAAACATTTCTCCATAGAGTGTTGCCTGTGTTGCTGTTTAAGCAGAAGTAACCATCAATTTGGCAATCATTCTGATGAGCATTTGAGCAGCGACTTAACAGTGTTAGATCTCTAGATTTTATGTCTTCACTAAGGTGTTTGTCGTAGCTACTGTGTGGCACACTTTGTCACTTTGGTTTGAAATATCTGACAATCCATTATTAAATAGTTCCAGTAAACAGTTGCACTCACATTGGGCATGAGTTTAATATTGACTTTGGGCTCATAATTATTTATTTGAACAATTCTTCACCAATCCATCCATCTTCTTTGGCTTATCCGGAGTCGGTAGCAGTCTAAGTAGGGAGGCCCAGACTTCCCTCTCCCCAGCCTCTTGTTCCAGCTCCTCCAGGAAAATCCCAAGGTATTCCCAGGCCAGCCGAGAAACATAGTCCCTCTAGCGTGCCCTGGGTCTTCAATGGGGCCTCGTGTAAATCAGTTCTCCAGAGACTTGCTAATGACCTAAATATTCTATTCAGGTGTGGTGCAGCAGAGGCACATCTAACAGTTGCAGGGCAGTGGCCCTCCAGGACTGGAGTTTGACACCTGTGCTCTAAGGGATTAAAAGCTCAGACACCCTATGGAGAAAACTAATTTCGGCAGCTTGTATCCGTGACCTCGTACTTTTGGTCATGACCCAAAGCTCATCACCAAAGATGAGGGTAGGAATGTACATCGACCAGTAAGTCGAGAGCTTCACGTTTTGACTCAGCTCTCTCCACCACGACAGATCAGTACAGCACCCGCTTCACTGCAGATGGTGAGCCAATCCATCTGTTGATCTGCTGCTCAATTTTTCCCTGATTCGTGAACAAGAGCCAGAGATACTTCAACTCCGCCACTTGGAGAAGGCACTCTACTCTTTTCTGGCTCAAGACTATGGCCTCTGATTTGGAAACACTGATCCTCATCCCGGCCGCTTCACACTTTACTTTGTTGTAAAATGCAGCAAAGCATGGCTTCCTTTCAGGGTATGTGGAACTATGAAAGGATTCCACATACCCTGTGGTATGTGTACTCTAAATATTTATTGCTAAATATTTATTGCTAAATATTTAGCAATAAATATTTAGCTATTTAGCAATAAAGGATTTATGAGAAACTCAGAATTGTTAGGGAAGCTTTTACCAGTGAGGCCAAGTAAGACATCTGCCCATAAAAGCATAAATTGTGCTTCTTTGTTGTGGATGAAGTCACATAGATTCTGCCAAAAAGCATTAACAAAAGGACAGTAGCAAAACAAGTGGAGAACAGTTTAAGGATATGAATCACAAAACAATTTACATCAAATTCTTTCTGAAATATAGAACTAATATACACCTTATTAGGATAGATTTTATGAAATATTTTATATGAAACTTCTTCAATCTTCCTGCATCACTGAACTACTATTACCCCTTTTCTAATGGACCTGGCTCCACTGTACTCAGCCTGCATTATGAGCGTTTCCAATTTTTCATTTTTTTCTAGCCGGCCTCTGCTTTTTCGGTCCCTGCTTTCTGGTAGGGCCAGCTAAACCTGCATGGGTGACGCAAGCTTAGCTCCTGTTCATTGATTGGCTGTGGGCATGGTCAGACGTAAGAGCAAAGAGAGAAGAAAAACAAACAGCGTTAAATTTCGAATGCGTTACAAGACGGAAGCAGATTAAAAAGAGCTTTAGAGAGAAGACAGACAAACAGCAATTACCCTATATATTAATCCCCTTCATTAGAATGAATGATGCCTTCAATTTTTACATTTAAATTCGACTGAAATTTTTACACTGCAATTTGCACTTTTAATTTTCCCCTCCCCTAATTGGACATAGCTGCTTTGTGTTTGAGTTGGTTTGTATGTGGAGCCAATGTTCTGCCGTCCACCGAAAGCCACATAAGCACATAACTGTACTATCTGAGATCAAACCTTGAATGATTGGAATTGTTCTGCCACCACTTTAAGTTGCTGATCAAGAAATCTTCAAGTATGTTCTTTAATTCAGTGGAAAACAAACGTCCCAGCCTCTGCCTCTTGGCGCAAGACTCATTTATTTTTTCCTAAGACTCACACAAAACTTTGCCTGCAGCTTATTACCCAGAGCTGTGGTTCCCATTAACAGTGATGTATCCTCTGCACTTTCACACCTATCTTTCAGGCTGTGAACTGAACATCATCTGAAGGAAAGGATATGTCTTCAGTGTAGGGATTTGTAGGATTGTAAATCATAAGTGTCCACGTCATGTGTTATGCTTCTTGCGTTGATTAAAAAGGTCCCAGTGTAATATTGGCCAAAACACTATTCAAAAGCACATAATATCTAATCATCCATCCGTCAAACAGCCACGCATGGACACTTTCACTGATAAGGACAATTTAGAGGGGCCAGTTAATTATATTTTTGGACTGTGGGAGAAAGTCAGAGCACCCAGAGGACCTTGGGGACAAAATGCATAGATCCCAAGCAGATAAAAACAATGCATCGGCTATCAAGAAACCTACAAGTCATCATATTTCATACTGGGAAATAAAGAAAGGAAATGCCTGATTGCAATTGTAAATAAAAAGACAAAAGTAAAACCAAGAATAAAATGAAATAAATTTGACAATACAATAAAAAAAATTAACCTAAAATATAAACTGAGCAAATAATAGTGGTGGGAATATTAAGATGTGAAGTTCCTGTCATATTATTTTGTAATGGATTGCACTATAATTTCAATAGATGTTACTGTATATACGTGCACTTCCACTAAGTCTTGATATTTTTTTTTCTTTTGGACAAGAGCTGCTGAATCTTTGAAGTCACCATTCATGTTTACAAATTTGAGCTTTCCTCTTACCTACTTTTTATTTTTCTTACTGAGCTTTTGAAGTTGTTTGTATCATATCCTTGGCCGAGACCTTGTAACAAGCACAATTTTACTTTCGCAAGCGCACAGAGGACTTGTGCCTGGAAGAATGAGTGTCTTGAGGCAATATGGTTTTCTCACATACCAGCAGTTTGCCCCCAGATCCTTAGCAGGGGTTGCAAGTGCCACTTGTTTAAAACATTAATAATCCTCAGGCACATTATTCAGTTTAAACTGTGACCTGTAGTTCAAGGAAATCAGTAAGTCATGCTCCTCCTTGCAGCTTTTGCCTTTGCGGAGTGATTTTGCAGTCAGACTGTGCATCGCTGCACATCATGAAAAAATGAGAAGTTGGTTCTCGGCGAGTTTAGACCTCAGTTTCCTCCTCTTTTTAAAAAAAATTCAGTACTGTTTGGACACAGGACATGATTGTTTATTGACAGAGCTATCAAAAAAGAAGACTTACCTTAGAAAACTAATTGGTACTTTGATGGATACCAAAACTGCTGTCACAATATTTCCTGTTTTGCCTTGTATGTTGGTGTCAAAAATGCATTTAACATTTTTGGAACAAATCCCATCATGACTTTCAAGTATGCATTTTGATGCTTCCCAATTTTGTAGAGTGTGTGTATGTACTGGAATGAAGGATGTACGATTCTGTGCTAGGCTCCATTAGGAGGGTTATTTTTGATGCAAAGCGGTTTTTGTGTTAACTTCGGCATCCTGAGAGGAAAAATCTTTATCGGTGCATACAGAGTGCTGCACAGTATATAGACTGAGATTGAGGAACATTATTATTTGTCACCATTGCAGCAAAAATTGAGAAGCAAAGAACTGAGATTAGAACACAGATAACTTTTCTGGGTCACATTTATGCCCATTTGCTTAGTAAAACAAAGAACAAAATGAAATAAATTTGACAATACAATTAGAAATAAACAATAAGAAAAACATAACCTAAACTATAAACTGAGCAAATAATAGTGCTGGGAATATTAAGATTTGTAGTTCCTGTTATATTGTTTTGTAATGGATTGTACTATAATTTCAATAGATGTTCCTTTATACATGTACACTTCCACTAAGTCTTGATATTTGTTTTTTACCTTTGGACCAGAGCTGCTGAATTTTTGAAGTCACCCATTCATGTTTGCAAATTTGAGTGAATAAATGGATAATGTTACTCTATTAACCTGTGTTTAGCTCAATAGCTTAATTTGCGAGTTTACAGTATCATTACTGCAATTTTATGTTATATGAGTCCTAACAATAGTGAACCAGAAATTCACTTGGGTATTTTTTTACTCTTCACAAAAAATTTAACTGAATTTGTAAAATGAATGACGATGACTATAAATATTTGTAGAAATACTTTACTAAAAAATGTAAACTGCTGGCTATGGCTATTTGAAATTAATACAAATATTTATGAGCTAAGATTATAAGTTAGTCTGACCACATCTAGTAACTAACAATGATTTTGCTGCCAGGTTTTAAAATGTAATTGGATTAGCAATGATTTGTACCAGACTTAAATGGACCTTATGAGTTTATAAATAACCATATTTAAAGAAAAATGTAGGGATTTATTTATTCGCTATTTGAAGAGGTTTAGGTAATCTCTCTTACAATCTATTGTTTAACAAAGTTTTCAATGGATGCAAATGTCATTAGAGTTCAATTCAGAATAATCAACAAGGAGTTTCTGTCTAGCAGAACAGACACATACCACCTTAAGTGCTGCATTCACAGTCAAGGCTGTTAGTTCTTTGTCTGTATTTAACACAATATCACATACTTGGGTGACGAACTTGACACACCTCAATTAAAACAATTAACAGATTGAACTTTGATTTTATCATAACTTATTTAAAAAAAATAAGTTCAAACAGTCTTTACCAATAAAAGCTCAAGTATTTATGGATGGAAATTTTATAATTAAAATTTGGTAGGTTAAGGTATAAAGCAGAAATGGAGTATTAAAAAAAAGTAAACATAAAACAAAAGGAAGAGGTATTTTACATGTTTCAGTCAATTAGCTCTGTTATGGTTTAACTTTATGAAGTAAACAAAATTACCAACTGGTCTTAAAAAACATGGATGCCCTTATATATCACTCTGTGATCCAAGCCTCAGCTGGAATAGTTTTTTATCATCAGAGTGATTTATCCATTCGCAAATATGCCAGAACACTTCTCTTGCTATGAAAGATGAATATGTCTGTTTTTAAATAATAAAAGCACATTTCCCCCAAACCTACTGCAATCAGATTCTCCTACACTTCACCTCAGGGGGATGTGGACAGGCTTATCCCTATAAGGCAGGGTGAAGTTTTTTTTGTTGTTTTTTTTTCCTGTGAGAAAGAGGGCTGCAGTGCACAGCACATTCAGCAGTGTGCCATCCTATAAATCAGAATTCTTGGCCACAGGTATCCCATAGATCACACAGTCACACCATGGTGTCAAGCTGAAACAGCGGATGTGCACACCACATGCCTTGCTTCCACAGAGCAAATCAATCACCTGCAGTGTCTATGCTGCTGCTGGTACCACCTCAACACACCCTGCCCACTGCCCCGTGCAACCTACGCCATTCCGCAAATTAAAAGTAGCTCAGTGCTTTTACAGCTCAGTCTGCTAACACTTGTTTGCCAACAAACCAACCTTTAAGCTTTTCTACATGAACTGATTAAAAAGCGCTGGAATTCTGGCATTAAGAAACAACTGCCAAATGAATTCAATTGCTTCAGATGCATGGCTGGCAGCAAGGTGCCACCTACACCATTCTATCTATTAATGATAGAGCGCTGACATGACAGGATTAAATGAGCATGTAGCATGAAAAATCACCACAGACATTCAAGATATGTGTCATCAATAAATCAGTCTGGACAGTGCAAAACTAAAGGGGCTTTAATTATGGCTACATCCATCTCGGTAAGCATTATGTTATCTTATTGAATTAATGTGCGAGTTTTCTTCAAACATGATGGACATTTCTTCCCCAGTGATTCCCCCTTCGAATGCAAGGCCGGGAGAGTTACATTAGGAGGAACATGAGCCCGGAGAAACATAAGCTCTATTTGTGCTTTAATTTCGTTGCAGCTGGGCAATCACGGTGTAAAATGAAACGGACACGCTTGAGTTGGCATTGACTCAGGGAACGATCATGTTTTGAGTTTGCAGAAAGGAGGAAGGAAGGCAAATAAACCCACAGAAAATGCTCCAGAGCAATAGGCTGTCACACATCTTAAGGTGGGCTCTCAATCAATAGGCATCAATAAGCATTTACATCCCGCACCTCAGAACTCCTCTGTATATTACTTAAAGAATTGAACTGAGCTGTGAATGGTTAGTGCTAAATTATTTTTTTATTTTTTTATCAGCAGTCACCACAAAAGACGAGGGCAGCAAAAAAAGAAACAAAAACAACTCTCACATAGTTTATTTCTAAAAATTAAACACATATTTTTCTCAAATAACGATCTATGAAGTGTTGGTCCGTGACTTAACCTTAAAAACAAAATTTAAGTATCCGTGAAGTAAATAGCACTATTTTTCCTGCAGTGTGTGGGAAGATAAAGCAAAAATAAATATGGATTGAAGGACTTAACATTATCCGTCCAATCTCTCATATCCTTACAGGGTCATTGGGGGAGCTGGTGCCCATCTTTAAAAATTATACATCTTTATGTTTTTAAAGCTAAAGTTTAATCAGTAATACTTTTAGAACAAATTTATGTCAGATCATGATTTCTTGGTTAATATCAAGTTGTCATAATGAAGACATTTTGAATAATGTCAGCTTTGTATTAAAAGTGTCATGATTTACTTAATGACACTTTATGACAACAGTCATAAATATTCATGAAAACTTGCTCATGTTCATGAGTATTATGTCATGTGTAATGTCACGTTTATGACGGTGTCATAACAGTCTTATTCACAACCCGTCAAATAAAGCGTTACCCGGAAAACTACGCTGGTGAAAGCTGACATTCGGTCTAAGATTAAACTAGTCTCCAGTTTTTTATGTTTTTACTGCTTTTTGTTATCTAGCTCAATAGATATTCTTCTGTTCAAAAAGCTTTTGGTTTTCTTCAGAGCTTAGTTTGTCCAATACCTCTTCAAAAAGGGTTAAGAAAACTGTTAAAAGCATCCTTTGTCAAATGCATTGTTTGCTTTTCTTGTGTTTATGTCTCAAATGATTCAAATTAAATGCTGACGTAATTAATGTTAAACTGCTGGCTATGAAGTAATTCCAGATAAATTGCTGCTTTGACAGTTGCTTTTCAGTTTTATTGTCTGGTTCAACTGAGTTTAAAAAATAAAATATTTTCTTTGTTTTGGGATATTACTACATAGTACATGCACAAAGTAATATTGTGCATATATTTTGATGTATTTGCATTTATTGCATGTATTTTGATTTGTTTGGGCATAGCAAAGACGTTCCCAAGTCATTTTTCCAAGTTCCAGACAAGTCTCAAATTTTTGATAGGCAAGACCACGCCTACTTAAGTCTTTCATCCTAATTCACAGTCATTCACACTCAGTCTTTACTGAGTGAAATTACAATTTTCTCATTAAATCAATGAGTGTTGATAGCCCATAATATACCAACTAAACTATTTAATAATCAAGCGCATAATTTCCCAGAAAACCATGAGCAGCAGTGAATCACTCCACAGAGTGACAATCTATAGCTCACAAACCAGCTAAACAAGGTACAAGTTTTAGGCCAGAAGTCTAAAAAGTGTCTCAACTCTTTAGTGCATGGATCTAAGTCGAATCTAAAGAGTGTTTCCTTCTCTGGTGTATAGGTGTCCTACCTGTATGAGGCGTCCTTGTTCTGTCTGTAGAGTATTCAGGTCCTGACCAAGACTGCTCTGCCCCCGGCGCAGAGACTCATAGTCCATTTTCAGCTGTCCTGCATGGGCTGACAGCTTGGCCACCTCCTCGGCCAGACTGACCAGCAGGGCCCTGTCCTGACCTTTGACCGACTTCAGGTCAGAGTCGTGGTCAGTCAGCGAGTGGAGCAGTGAGGTCTGCACACCCTCCAGCCGCATGAAGTTGCTGTTATAGTCGGGACAGTTGGGGTCAATGAAGATGTTGATACGAGAGCCATCGCCCCTCTCCACGGTGACCAGGGCGTTTGCTTCATCCTGATTGGTGGAAATGTGGGGTAGGCCGTCAGACATGGGCGGGGCCTGGTAGTGGTTCATGAAAAGGATGGTGCCAGTTACGGTGACGGCCAACAGAACGGCCACAAAGAGCAGGATGGTGCAGAGCAGGTAGCTGCAGCTCATCCTCTGGAAGAAGGAGAGAGAAGAAAAGAATGTGTTAGGACAACACAAAAATATTACATCATGAGAAAAAACATTTGTCTGGTGAAATAATGTTGAGTCCTTCAACTACGGCTTTTGTTGTAGTCTCAACAAGAGTTTAACATCTCTAAAAAGAAGCTTTTCAGACATGTTTTTTGTCTAGATGCATCGCATGCCATCAAATTTGCTCTTATGAAGTGCAAATGGAAAATCGATGATGGTTTAAGACATGGGAAAAACTGCTCTGGTAAGCATCCATGTTTTCAGATGTGAGACAAAATGCCAAAGCTGGCAATTTTCTGTTTCTGTCGCATAAAAGCCACAACCCTCAATGATTTATTTATTTTTTTCAATGAACCAACCAACATGGACCTCAACTATACTGAAACTTATGGTAAGTTCAGGTAGTAGATAATTGAGAAGAGGAAGATAATTTTTATTTTTTACAAATACACACATACAATTGCGAAAAATACATAAAAAAACTCTGAACACTTTTGCAGGTTACTATAAAACGGAAACCGTTTATTAAGGCCTATATGAAAGTGAGACTCAGGAAGGTTGTAGCTGAACAATCAAATGGCAGAATCCTTGTCTGAGAAAAGCCAAACTGTAAACAAAGCCGGCATTAAGTAAATTATAGGGAGCAGAATAAAGTCACAGTTAAATTTTTCACCCACATCAGGAGAAATAGGAACAGATAGCAGACTAGCACAAGAGCCCATTATGCATGATAAACAATGCACAACTCCCCCACATCTTCCTCAAATGAAGGAGGAATTGGTCTTTTTACCGTTTCTTTTTCCACACCAGAGGATGTCCCATATGAAAATATGTGGGCTGATGCATGCAAGCATGTTTGTTTTCTGTTTTACGAGAGCATGAGAGCGACTACATTAATATGGATATTGGCTGCAGAAGCACACTGAACCCCGGCTAATAGCGGGCTAACGGTCTGCTTTATGAAAGAGCTTTATGATTCCTTTAAAGTTAAATTATTCTCAGCAGAGGAAGTTCCTGCTAAACTTTGTTTACACACAGTCTATGGGCATGGACCATAAAAAGATGTAAATACCCATGACATGTGGGGGTGTTTTCCTAACAACTCAAGTCCATTTTAAAGCTCTCCTTACCATGTAGCCTATATGTTGCACCAAAAGGGGGTCATGTGGCCTGAACAAGCATAATACTCCATCAGTAGGCATAGGGATTTATTCAATACCCACACTGGTTGTAAAAGATTAGGTTTGGAGAAAGTTAATCATCTGTGATACCCTTCTGAGTGTAATTTATTAAAATGTCAACTCATAAAACGCATAAAAAATTAATTAGGACTATTTTACATAAGTATCTTAACAAGATATTTTAATATTTATTTTATCACAGTACAACAGGCCAGAATCAAATGGAAGAATTAAAGATGAGAAAGTCTTTTCGACATTTGAGTAAAAAACATTTTCTGATAAATTATGACCTGAAAAAAGCATCTAATAAAGAAAGAGCAGGTAGCAGGATTAGTGGAGGCCATGCAAGCTGGAAGAGGGGGGTGGAAACAACATTTAGAGAAAGCTGCTTTCAGACATTCAGAAAAATTAAATATTTAGAAAAATCTGTTAAATTATATGACCCTTCACGATGCTCAACAGCAGAAACCAGCTGAATTCTTGAATTCCCTGTTTCCAGTTCTCACAAAAAAATAAAAATGAACAAGGTGATTGCATATCAGAAAATACATTTTTTAAGACGACTGTTAAAACAGCTATGGTGGCACACATGACTTGAGACAGAGACTTGAATAAAAAAACAACTGTGTCCTACATTAAAGCCCAAAGGAGTATACACTAGATCATGCTTTAGACTAGTTTTACAGCCAGTGGCACAGGTAAGATTTCATTGCCAAAGGGAAGAAACTAAATATGAGAACACTATGATAAAAAAGGAAAAACAAAACTGTACAGTTGAAAGGATGAGAGCAAAGTGCAAGAATATGGATTCTAGCCCACCTTGCAAAATAAACAAAGAGCTGCAGAGTAGCAGATTAAATGACCCAAACATACCCTTTCCACAAAAGTCTAAATCCATTAAGACAAAAGTTGCAAGATACCATGGTGGAGACAAAAAGTATATATATATATATATATATATATTTTTTTTTTTAGATCTTTCCCATTTAATAACCATAAAAGCTCAAATTAGTGTAGGGAAAATACATTCTTTACTCTTCATGTAGCAATACTTCCTTTGGGTTTACCAAAACTTTACCAAAGCATTACAGTCAAACCAACAGTCATCGGTTATGGTAGTGAATACAGACGCAGGGGATCTTTGCTTGTGGGCACCTTGGTGTGTTTTTATGGTTGTTTTGTCTTTTCCTGGCACATCTATGCCACGGCAAACCCATCTACACTGGATTGGATAGGCATTAGATCTGAGGCAAAAACATAAGTTACAAGTGGCTTTTCACAGACTCACAATATTCCACTGTAGATAGCTACACCACCATTTACCAATGAACCAGATGCTTGTGAATTGCTACAAACTTTTATTTTTCCTGGAACTTGCTAAGAAGCATTTATCTAAATATTGGTGGATATGTATTTATATAATTTCAGCCTGTATACACAGCTTTGGATCTGAATAAGAAAAAATAAATAAAAATCCAATAAACTTGTGTACCTAAATTTTGTTTAAAATATCACAGTTTGGTGGAAAAATATTTTCAGCCTGGATGTAGAACATTTGAAACATCTCATTAAAAGTTTAATTATACTAGGATATTCATGCTCAGGTCATGTAAATTTCTAACCAGAATGGTAAATCATATTTAATCTTTTTGAAAGTTAGAGAAGCTAGTTTTGTTACTCTTGACAAATGATATTCAATACATGCAAATAAAACAAACCCAGCACTGCATCGATGCACCAGGGTTGCCCACTCAATTTAAATGTCTGGTGTTTTATGTACAAGCACAATCAGAACATGCACTCCCTGCCAAACACTTGTATCAGAACCAGTCAGCAGATACACACACTGAACAAAAATAAAAAAACAGAGAAATAAGCCAACGCTTTTTCAAACACCAACAAATTATCATACAGTGGGAATTAGTTGAACATGGCATCCTTTGGTTTCCAGATCTCACTTTACATGTGAACTGCGACATCATTAAGAAATGTCAGCATGCATTTTAAACCCGCAGCAGCTCCGAGATTTTAAATATTTGTACGTGTATCAGCATAGCCACGGTATATATTATGCGCATAATGGGAACACTCTGCAGAACGACAGCACTATGACATTAAAACAGTTTCCCAAAGCTCTATTGCCAGCAGGCCAAGACATTAGTGGAACCCATCACTGAATATTCATTACCAGTATACTGACTGTTAACATGAAAAAAGATAAACGTCTTAGGTGTCCTAGCAGTAAGAGGCTTGCAATGCTGACGTCTTCATTTTTAGAATATTGAATCATGAGAGCTACTGCTCAACAATGCCTTATTATACAGGATTTTTTTTCCACAGTGAATCTAATTTATCACTGAGAGCACCACTGCAATTTTGTTATGTTCAGGAAACATAATGTGAAATAAAAAATCTTACGGCTTAAGCATCTGATCCCCACATTGTGGAAGTGGCTCCAAAATATACCCTTTTAATTGAAATATTTTCTGCCAGAAATCCTTCTTACACTTCCAGCAAGATGTGAATCTAAGACTTTACCTTTGACCTTTGAAGTCGATGAAATGGCACCGTTCTTGTATCAGCTCCAAGTTTACTCCATCTCCTTTTCAGTTGAGTTGCCACTTTTTTGTCCTCCTTGTTTCACCTTTTTCCATGTCAGTTCCAGTTTAGTTTATCATCCTGCATTTTCAGTGCTTTTGCTTTCTGTTAAAACATAGCCTTATTTTCACACTATGCAGCTATTCTCTGTTATCTCCTCCTCTTTTTTATTTCATCTTCTGTGCTACACCGCATCTTGGTTCACACGCTGTACCACACACTTCTAATTACCCCAAACAGTGCACCCATGTCTTCAAACCCAATGTTTTGTTGACCCAGCCATTCACCCAATACTGAATCTCTGACTCTAACTTCCTCTCACATTCTCTCTTTGCAGAGAAACCCTGCTTGAAAATACTTTGGTTATTTTATGAGGTATTTACCGAGATGGATTATGTCAGGGTGCTGCAATGCTGCTGGAGGTCACACATCAGTAAAATATAATTAAAACGCATAATAGGAAGCTTTCAAATATGACTTCAGGGATGACTTTTATGGGTGAAAAATCTTTGAAAAGAAACTAAACTCATTAATTATTCATTCCTAAGAAATTTACATGATATCCAAAATTGTAACAAATGAAATGGTTGGAAACTGGTCTGAGCTTAAAGGTGTCATGATGCAGCAGTTTGAAGCGATTGACTAGTCCATTGAGTATTTTTTGCAAGGCAGATTGACATGAAGTTAAACAACGAAGTGGAAAAAGCACAAGAAGGACACACTTTTTCTGCTGCCTTATCAGTTTGATGGCCAATGAAAAAATAACATGCACCTGCAGGAGGCTTCATGTCCCCACAGAATACATGGTGTCTAAACTCGTCTTCAGAGCTGCTCAGTAATGACAGAGACTGTGATGCCGGAAAGCTCTTAACAGATTTTTCTTTCTTACTTTTTAAAAATGTTTCTTGCTGCATTAGGCCAGTCTGTAATTAGTAGTTGACTTTCAGATTTCCTCTGGTCTCAGAGGGATTTGTGGGGATAGCAGGGGAATTCTGATGGACAGTTTTTGAAAAAGGAGAATCAGAGAGAATTAATCTCTATGGAAATGACTAGTCCCATCACACATGAGAACTGGCAGACCTTTGTTAGATAAAAGACTTTAAAATGGCACAAAATAAGCTTTCAACATTTTGTTTTTTCTAATGTACCTTAAAGAAGGATTGACAAAATTTTTTTCATGTTTTAGCCACAAAGTGAATAATTTCTTTAATCTGGATTTTATGTTATTTTGGTATAATTGTAAACTGAAAGGAATGTGATACATGCTGTCTAAATTATCTCTGTCTCGTCATTGTGCATTTGTACTTTAAACTTCAATGGCATAGGAAGACATAATTTGATAGAAAAATAACACCACTATCTCCCTACTGAAGATTTGACAATGTGACAAAGATTATTTGACAACAATATATATCAGATTGCTGGCTTTGGTTTATTTGGCATTTCAAGAATTGCAGTATCTCTGTTCTTATACGCGTGTATTTCACACATGCCCACCAGTAATACAGAAACAATACAACTCTGACTCAACTACAGTAGGAATGACTCAGTAATAACTCAGGCTAAGTCATCCACATACTTCACTCACCTCTGCATGAAGAATGCTCAAAACGTTAAGTGAAACTGGCAACATGAATTGTTTTTGTGACTAATACAGCTACTAATTTAGTTTACATTCAGTCAGCATATCCTAACACACACATACACACACACACACATATATATATATATATATATATATATATATATAAACATATAAACATATAAACTTAGGGAAAGTTGGTGATATGATAAAGTAGTAACACATCCAATCCTGTCTCAACTAAATAATCCTTACTGTTTTCAGCAGTGACAACTGGTCACATTTAAGCAGACTGTGAATTGCGTTAAATAAGATTGGCTATACAATGATATAATTGGAAAAACTGGGAAACTGGGAAAAGGTTCTAGGTGTGAAAACTTTGGCAAGACACAAAATTTTGCTCAAATACACAAAACCAAAAAACAAACTACTCAGAAAAATATGCAGATTTTCTTCAAACTGTGCAGGAAGTTAAACATATTCAAACATTAAACTCGTAAACGGGAGCTTTTCCTCCAGTTTTCATGCGCCTGCATTTTAAGTTACTCTTTTACATTTGCATTCAACACACATTTGTCACCAAATCTCTCATATAATCAAATCCCTTTTTCTTCCTCCCATCACATCACCGAGTTCAGGAAATCTGCAGGGCCTTATCCATCTAATGCCTGTATGTATCTGAGTACTCAACCTGAGGTCACGTCACCGCCGCTGCTCACTGACAAAATGTAAAGTGTAATATGAAATAATCCTTCACACTGCCGGCATGCAGCCAGGAAGCGGATTGTGATGAGAACCAATTGTCAGTGATAGCTAATCTTCCCTACACCTGAGCCAGTCACATTTCATTGAGTGCCTCCTTTTTTACTGAAAGGAAAGGGGAGGAATATGTACCAACAATAAAAAAAGAATACAGGGAACAATGAAGGGATTCATTCCACATCATGATGCATTTTATCAGCTTGAATACAAACATTTATACAACATTGCAGGGTTGAGTACAAGTTTACTTGATGTTTCTTTTTCTATGTCAATCTTTCCCTTTTAAGATATATCAAACATTTTCTCATTAAAGCTACTCAAACGATATGCTTTTTTAAAAAAAAATTCACATTTGGTTTTCTCTGAGATCTGAGTTATGTTTTGTGAAGTCAAAAACACTCACTAAAAGCCTCTTATCAAAGGCAAGAATGGCATAATACCTAGAGCCTTTAAAGGTAGTTTTATAATCAATCAAGACACTGAACTGGACAAAAGGGTGTGTGTGCCAATTGCGTCGTCCTCACCCTTGCAGGTCATTCACCTTTTGTATGTCACCGCGGATCAAGCACAACACCATTTATTCAAAATGGCTGATTTAAAAGTTATTCTTGCAGAGCAGGTTCATCTGAACCAGCAATGATAAAAATCCCTCTATGAGGGTTCATTTTTGGAGAATACTGCACCAACATATGCATCCGGTATAAATGTTCAATTATAACTCAGCCGAAATGGAAGATTTGAACAATTGTAAGGGTATATATAGTTAAATGTTAAATTGTAACTTTAATCACTAATTGTTGTTATCAATCGATAGCCATAATTAACTTAAATTAATAATCTAATCCATTTTTTTTTGTTTCTGTTTGCTGGTATGGACTAAGTTTTCAAGCATAGTCTGCAATTTTTTAACAAAGCGCTATTTCAGAAACTTGATTGATCATGCCACAATTAAAGAGAGCAATTCAAATGCATGATTCTACGCCCAAACTGTGTGCAATATTCATGTCCATAATAACTGTATGTAGCCTTCCAACCAGAACTATGTGCAACGTGGAGACTGGGCCTTACCTTGGCCGGAGTCTCCCTGGCGGTTTCTGAGTCTGACCAGCGATGTTTGAGTTGAGAGGAGCTGGGCACACATTCACAGAACGTCTGCGTGAAACAAACAGACAGGGCCACCAGTGTTGGCATTTGTTCAAGTTACATGTGCAGTCAGGCATGCATGCACATGCACACAAACATGCAAGCGTGCATGCACACACCCACACACAGATACTGAGAGGGACATATGCGTGCCTGTGCAAATACCCACACTGGGCCGCTGGTTTTGGATCAGCATTGAAATAGCTGAGAAATGAAAGTGTTGCATGTGTTATGTGAACCAAGCAATCACATCTAATCTAAAATTGTTGTTCGGCGATAAAAGCTGCTCGGTCTGATAAAATCCAGTCGCCTACACATGAATATGTGCAGACAGTAAGACCCAACAGGCATTCTCATCATGCATGACTGAATTCAATTGTTCATGAAAGAGGTTTCAAAAATGCCTCGTCTATAAAATTAAAGGACTTTAAATTGTTGGGGAAGTGTTAGTGTGCAAGCAATTGTTCACGCATGCAGCTGAACGTGGGCGTTAGTTTGCAATATCTAAATATTTCACTCTTCAGTATTCGAGCTTGTTTGTGCTTTCTGCGTGCATTTGTCTGGAAGTCATTTTAGCTGCGCTACAGATAAAAGCAGAGTAATTATGAAAGCAGCATCTTTCTGACAGAGCCATGGGAGCACGCTGCTCCATGACCTTAAACACTACTGCTCCCACGACCGAATTGCTCAATTAGCCTGCGACAACAACACCGACACTGAAGAGTATACACACACACACACACAAGTTGACAAATTCAGTGCATTTAAAAATAAAAGGAATGTTTGCACTGAAATTTGTTCTTTAGCTTGGTACAATAAACTTGTATATATGCTAATATTTTACATAATATTAATCTAGACCCCTTGAACTTTCTTTGGTATTTTATTATATTAAAAGCAGACATTTCAGTGTCTGCTTTCAGTGGCAGTTGACTGAATTCAGGTGTTATTTTATCCATTTCAGTGTAAATACAGCCATTCTTTCAACATCTTTAAAGTTTGTCAGGGAATATTAGTAAAAGAAATGATCAGAAAATTATTAGTATTAACTCTGGAGGAGCTACAAAGATTGACAACTCAGGTAGGAGGAGCTATTGACAACTGCTGTTATACACTACTTGCCATTCTAGGGAGAACCATCAAGTAAAAATGAATTATGAAAAAAAAGCCATTAAAATTTTTAATTTCTGTTTTAAATTTTCCATGACATGTAAGCATATTGAAGATGATAAAATCGTCAGACGAAATCAAAATATGTGTGGCAGAAAAAAAAACTGCACATCACTCTAAACACATTATATAAATTGTAAAAGAGGAAGAGGCAGCATCAAGCTGTGAGTACGCTTTTTGGTCTTCAACAAAGAATAACATTGGCTTGGGAGCCAACTTCAAGTAAAATTGGAAAACCATATCTCCCTTTCTGTGTCCATCTATCACATAAAAATTGCAATAGAACACAAAAGGATCGGTGATTGTAATATGCAAAAATGTAAGCAATATGAATACAATGGTAAAGAATTGTATGTACATTAGATGACGGTGTGAGCAAATATGTCACCAAGAACAGAATAAGCAACCAGAGTAGATACGTTTTTCTGCCTTGAAAGCTGGGCATGTTCCATTTGAAGAGAATAAGAGCTATCCATGATGGTAGTAGTTAGTTACGGTCTGCATAACAGTCTAGGTTGGAGGAAACAAATGAAATGATCCGCTATGAAATATGACAGGCATCACTGCTCCAGCCAATACAGTGTGCTAATGACAAGTCAAAGCATTTCAAGCATGCTGTTATCAGGAACTCCTTTTCACTTTGGCCAAAAACAAAAAGAGAAGCAGATTGTCTAAATAACAAACACTACTATGTAACATCCTTTTTTCCCCTCTTTAGAATCACATGTGGTGAAGGTTGATAAAACTGTGCAAACTACTAGACTACATCAAATCACATTGTGAGGAGCCTTCCTGATGCCTCATGTTCTCATTGAGCATGAGTGGGTTTTCTCCAGGTACTCTGATCCAGTACAACAGAAATGTTAAATTAGTAGCAGATCCTACACTGACAGTATGCACAAGCATGAATGGACATGGTCGTTAGTCTTGTGTTTCTCTGTGCTGGCTTGATAATGGATTGGCAACCTGTGGAGGGTATGTAGCACGCCTCTCATCCTAACCCTCATGAGCAGAACAAAGCAGAAATACAAAACAAATCAATGAGAGAAAAAGCTTGGTACTTTCAGTCTGGTCATCTCCTCAGCAGGTATCTGTTCTGTTACATCAATGCTGCCATTCAACTAACAAGGCAGAATTTTTCTTGGTGGGATGTCTCTTGTTATTATTACTTTGTAGGCAAATAGAACGAAGATCACAGAAAAATGCATGGTAGTGGTTATTGTAAGGTTCCATCGGCAGTGAATTTCTTTACAGCGCACCTGAATAAGCAACTCTTAACTCACGTAGTTAAGGTCCAAAACACTTTCCACTAAGATAAAACTCTCTTCTGAGGTCATGTAATGAATAAGGATCAGGTAGTGCATTGGTCTTCCCATTATGTACTTTATACTTTTAAGATAAATGAATAATCCATCAAAGTTGTTATAAAGGGCTTTACAAAAGTTTTTACACTACTTGAATTTTCCCCATTTTGTTAGGCACAACCACAAAAGTTATGTTATTTTAAATAGGATTTGATCAAATAAGGCAACATATGGGCTGCACAGTGACACAGCAATGTTGCCATGCATCAAGAAGGTTCAAATCCCATCTAATCCCTATGCATGCATAGATTATCCTTGGGTACACAAAAACCGTGACTGTTACATTAATCTGTCTCGCTGAATTGCCCTAAGGTATGAGTGCATGCTTGTGTAATTCTATGTTGCTCAAAGGTAGACTGGCGATCTCTCCAGCTTCATTGTTGCATCTCTGTTTCAGACTGTTGTCCAGGTAAACGTCAACCACATTCATTTCTTCTCAAACATCTACTAATTCTGTACGCTACACGTGGCCTAATGGATGACTAACAAGGAGATAGTTGTTGAAAGAAAACCATAAGCAGTCTGATTTGAAATCTGCCACAAACTATACAGTATATGGAACACTGCAAAAGTGGAGGACCGTGCTCTGGTCAGGTGAGACCAAAACTGAACAATTTGGCCTACAAGGAAAGTTTTCTATATAGCAGAAATCAAACTGCACATCACCCTGAACACACCAGACAAAGTGGTGGCAGTATTATGTTGTAGAGTTACTTTTATTCGGACAGGGCACGAGTAAAAGATGAAAAGGTCAGACTTAATGGAAAATTCCATCAAATTAATAGATGGAAAAACAAAAATCCATTACAGGCTCTATGCATGATGGAATTGCCAAGTTGAAGTCCAGACCTTAATCCAATGAAGAAAGATTTAAAAGTATTGTTTCATGGGGGTTCAATAAACACATGAACCACACTATTCATATTCTTATTCACAGATAAAAAAAAATTTATGATTTTTCTTTGACTTCACAATAATTGGCTTTTTATTTTGGTCTATTGAAAAAAAATGTGAAATCCATTCAAGTATATAGCAATGTAACTAAATGTGGAAAACGAAAAAAGAAAAAAAAACAGAACTTTCTGCTGCAGATGTTTCGTGCACGCCCGATTGGGATGAGACCCCCGAGGCGGAACCATAACTCGCTAGAGGGGCTATACATATTTGAAATCTCGCAATAAAAGATGAAGAGTTGGACGTCTGGATTTCTTGAACGTGCCTAATCCCAAATAAGCTTAGATGGACGGATGGATGGATGAATGGATATTTTGTTCACTATAAAAGCTAATTCTTAAACGGGTTGTAACTCAGCCTAATTTATAGGAGTGCTGTAACATCTCCAGTGCACATTTCTAAGTTTAGACTTCATTTATACAATATAGTCTGGAATAACTTTCTTGGAACAATTATTTATTGTGCAAATAGCTGTTAATAAAATGGGTTGAGTTAAAAAAAATTATCTATTCATGTAAATCTCCACATTTACATGAACTCATGTTGACCCAAAATTTACATTTTTTCCCCTGTAAATCCATATTTGTTTTTGACAGTAAGTGTGAGTTTTGCAAGTAATTAATTAATTTGCTCTAAGCATTTCCGTCCAATGTTTAATACATAGAGCAAGTGCAAATAAGTATAATAAGATGGAAAAGAGAGAAAGAAAAACCTAAAGTGATCGTGGTTGTTAGTGGGGGAGGTGCACTGCATTCTAAGAAGCAGCCTTAGGGGTCAGCAATAGAAATCTATGTGTGCTCTGCCAAAAACGTTGCAGCTGTCTGTGTTTGCAATACACAGAGGAGCTGTGGTGCAGCACTGCAAACAGAGACACCACAGTGATTTGGCTACACTGACTAGATTAGATTGCAGACCTTCTTAGTCAAAGCAGAAGCATGTTCAGTATTTCATGCAAAGACGTCGACACAAAGTTTGCTCTCACTATGTGCTTTACTCTGGATTGAGAGCACACACACACACTGGCAGTGGAAGTTAAACACTAAGAACAAAGGTTTTGTGCTACAGCTGAAACACACTGAGGTTCTTGACACGTTCTCTGCCCATAACATAGAGCAGCATGTATCAGAGCTTTAGTTTCTTATCCCCACGTCTGCTGATGCTCACACCGGGGCTTCTTGGCAGCTTGTACACCGATACACACACACAGGCACCGCAAGCGAAAAATCCATATCTGTACGGTGTCTTACAGAGCGGTCTTGGTGTTGGGATGACTGCTCGGTCACATTTGTCTAGTCCTAATCTGACTCCAGAAACCCCACCAGCAAAGAGGATTTGAAACTCAATAGGATACTTTGATTAGTTGAGCCTTCAGAAATAATATCTGATGAAGTCACCTGGAAGGATGGGAATGTGTTCTTGGACAAAAAAAAAATCTAAAGTTTCAAGTGTTTCAGACAAGAATCCCAACATCACCTCAGAGTATGGTGGTTAGGCAGCTAAAAATGCTGTATTTGCCGTATTAGCTCACTTTCCAGAGCACCTTTACAGGAATGTGTGTGACAGGGATTTAGCAAGGTGTGTTTAAGCTCTCTCCTCACTAAGCCGCTGATGGAGTGGAAGAGGCTTTGCATATATTCACTTGTGGGCTTACTAATCATTTAACGGGACTCGCAGGATGCTAAATTGGAGGACTCAAACTGACAGAATGGTGAAAAGCGAGAGAAGACAGGAGAGAAAAAAAGGGGATCACAAAGCAGATTAGGACACACCACAATGTTTGGTCTTTATTTTGTTTATCTTAAAGGGGGAGACGAGATGTTGACTAGACCCTCTACAAGCAACCTAAAACCAGAACGTATAACACAGGTGGAATTAATTTCTAACTGAACAACAGTGAGACATTCCTCAAAAATAAGGACTACCAGCTCATGAGCATCTCTTCAAATATAAGGAAAACATATTTTTATTGATAGAATTTATCACAAGCATTTAATAGTGTGTGCATCTCCAGCCACCCATTAGATTAACAGAAAAACAATTACGACAAAATCTGCCTCTCCCTCATCGCTTCCCCATTCAGTTCCTTCAGACTAGTGGCTACAGCAATTAGCAGGCACCTGGTGCAGCTATGCATCTGTAAGCTTATGTTAACTACATATCAGTTCAACACTGCTAATAAGAGTAGCAAACTGCATAATGGAGAATGATTGTTCTGATGTGGAAAGAGTAGGAGCTTCTTACACAGAGGCCAATTTCAAGGCATCAAAATTGCAAAATCATTACTTTTAAGTTAAGTTTTATATATAAATATACAGTACAGACCAAAAGTTTGGACACACCTTTTAATTCAATGAGTTTCCTTTATTTTCATGACTATTGACATTGTAGATTCACACTGAAGGCATCAAAACTATGAATAACACATGTGGAAATATGCACTAAACAAAAAAGTGTAAAACAACTGAAAATACCCCCTATATTCTAGTTTCTTCAAAGTAGCAACCTTTTGCTGTGATTACTGCTTTGCACACACTCTGCATTTTCTTGATGAGCTTCAAGAGGTCGTCACCTGAAATGTTTTCACTTCATAGGTCAACCTGCCCTGTCAGGTTAATAAGTGGGATTTCTTGCCTTATAAATAGTCATGAAAATAAAGAAAACCCATTGAATTAGAAGGTGTGTCCAAACTTTTGGTCTGTACTGTATATAGCATTTTATAGAAATAGAAGGTAACAAAGTTACTTGATTGTGCTTTTAAAAGGCACTATATGCTTGAAAAATACATACACAACTACTATACTTTGGCAACGTGAACTATGAGCAAGACTTTTAGATATCACTTCTGTTTTACTCAGGTCTGGATCAGTATTTTTCAAGAGCAGAATTTAAGCTTCATCCAGGAGTTTTCAACGATAGGACATTGGCATTTCACACCTTTAAAGTTCACAGAACTTCATGGGTAATGTTCAATCAATCTTGAGTTGAAGTTAACTTTCAGGTATTGACCGACAGTCAAAATATATTCAGAATCCGTAAAAGTATAAATGAATGAAACAACATCCATATAAAGTTTTCATATTGAGTAGTTCCTTATTTCTTTATGCAGAACTATAGTTTTAGGCAGACTTTCACAAAATCTCAAAAAGCAATCGTGATCCGTTTTGCTTTAGGAGTTCTTTGGACGAAAATCTGCTGTTGTGTTGATCTTGATTCTGGTATCTAAACACTTTCAGAGGAACATACGCAATCTATCTAAATACAAAATACAGGATGAAACAATATAATTCTTATCTTGTCCTGAGGACGAAATTGATTCCTTCACATGCAAGGAACAAATCTTGGAAAGGGAGAAGCACATGTACTGTTCCGCATTCAACAATGTTTGTCCACCGGCCTGAGTTGAGTATCCATGGAAACCAACTGATGCACATGAAATATAGTGGTATTATTTTTTTATTTATTTTTACATTACTGCATTTAAGTCGGATATTTGCCACAGAATCAATATATAGCTCTTGTAGTAGATTCACCACTGCTACTTACTGACCAGATCCGCTACTTTCATCTGGAATGTTAGTCTGCTATTAGACCCGAGTAGATTCAGATATTGCCCTCTCTCATGTGTCTACTAAAAGTTGCAGCTAATACAGCAATAGGCACATTTACAAGAAACCAACATCAAACCAGATATTTAAATACAATTTTACTATTATTTTGGTTGACTACAAAATATTCAAGAGAATGCATCCTAACAGTATAAACATGGCAAACAATAAAGAGCAGATGCATTTGTCTGGATTTTCAGGTCAGGTACTTTTGCTTTTGTCCACCATGTGTAATGTTTTTTATTAACTATTAATGTCACACTGCACAATTTGCTGATGGTCAGGCAAAATAACTGAATTTCAAATCTGGGAGAATTCCACCAAAATCCATAGAAAAACTTTGGTAAGGTCATCAGAAATCACTTATTGATCATAATCACGAAGGACATGGGAAAGTAGCATGTCATTCTGGAAATACAATATAAAGATTTAATGAATAACACAACACTTCTTAATATTACCTGCAAAGAAAATCTTGTTTAAATAGGTACAGCCACATAACCCTGCAAAATATTGGACAAATTGTTGTAGCCAGCTATGAAAATATAAATTGATGTTTCCAAAGCATTAAGCATCATATATTGAAGGAAAACAAAATACCCAACTAAATTTGGCCTTGGGCGAAAAAGTAATTTTCCCCCTGATTGTGCCATCCTTGGCAGCAGCAACTGGATTTGAGCATGTGCAGTAATTGACAATGACACTGCTGTGGAGGAATTTTGGTCCAATTTTCTTTGCAGAATTGCTTTAATTTAGCTACATTGGAGGGTTTTTTGAGCATGAGCAGTTTACACAACATTTGTATTTTAGTAGGCCACTCCAATTTATTTTTTTTTTGAACAGTCCAGAGGTGGACTTCTTGTTGTGCTTCAGATAATTGTTCTGCCTCATTACCCATATGTGCTTAGCTTAAAATCATGAGCTGATGGCTGGATAATCTCCCTCTCCTTCCTTTCTGGTAGAGAGCACAATTTATAGTTCCATTAATTATGTTGAGTCAACCAGGTCCTAGAGGAGCAACATATGCCCAGACAATCACAATGTCGCCATCACCATCATATTTGACTCCCACTATGAGGATCTTTTTTGAAATGCTGTTTTAGTTTTACACCAGATCAAATGGGACACACAGCTTGTTCTAGTGTTGTCTCATCAGTCAAAAACATTTCCCAACAGACTCTGTAATCATAGAAAATGTTTTATAGCAAATTGGAGATGGAGGACATTTTGTTCTTTTCAGTCAGCAGTTGTTTTTCATGGAATAATTTTGGCAGGCCAGGCACTCCTCAGGTTTTCTACCATTTCATGTTTTCTCCCTGTGTGAATAATGACTCTCACTGTAGTTTGGAGGAGTCCCAAACCCTTAGAGATGGATTTGTAACCTTTTGAAGACCAATACATGTTAATGACATCTATTCTATAGTGTCTTTAGATCTGAAGCAAGAAAAACTTGCTTTGTTTTTCTTGTATCTTACTTTTTTTTCTCTACAAGTCTGAAAGTAAAGGGTGGTGCATTAAATTGACCTCTGCTTTACCATCAACTGTTGTTAATTATATGCATTAAATGCATAATTTAACATGGAGGGGCAGTTGCTTTAAATTGGAATTTAAAACAACTGCAATTTATATTCACTTAGTTCATCTTTGACATTATAATTAGTTTGATGATCAAGTTTTAATCTTATAATAATGTTCCTATTGCCCATTATACTGTATAATAGGCTTCATTACAGTAACTTAATACTTTCAGCAGCTCCCAATGTGAAACCTCTGCTTGCATAAACTCATTCAACAACAGAATCAATAGGAGTTGTAAACGGTTCAAAGTTATTTTGTTATTTTAGCTGCAATTTGGAAACTTAGCAATAACTAAACTCTCCTATGTATGTATACAATAAAGGTCACTTAAAGGTCACCAAGTCTATTCTCTTTTGGATATAGCATTGCTTTTGTCTGGATCTTTTAAAAGACTAAAACAACATGAAGGGTCACATAATAGCTATGAGACTATTGCTTGCATGACAAATGTGAAAGCTCGACACTTTTTTGGTACTTCGTGGCCACTAGCAGAATAATAATAATGCTAATAATAAAAAAACAACACAAGGAACACAAGGATTAGGTAACAGCACACAGGAGAACCATGGAGCAGGAGATAGAGGTTATAACCATTATTTTCTAGACTCTAGACAAATAAAACATCTCGATACACAGCTAAAGCAGCCTTTCAGTTCAGAAAAGTAGATTTCAATGAAATGCATTCATTAGCTTCACACAGTTTTAGTTTTAATCTAAGAGCTAACAATTTTGTGAGTATGAAATTTTATGTTTACTTGAAGACTGATGCCAGTAAATAGCAAAAATAAAAAAAGAGTTCAGGCATTTGTATAAATGGCTGCCAACGTATACGAGAACAAATTGATTTGTGCTCACTCTGTTTAGCATGAAGTACCTCTGTGACTTTCCGAGGGGAAGCTCAAGCAACCCGCACCAAATCGAGTCTGTAAATTCTTTAAAATGCTATTGGCTGGGAAAACGTATGCAAGCCAGCACTGAGAAATGCCCCTCACCTTCAAACTAAGACAAAAATAAGATAAGAGAGCGGAAAGGGATGTGAGCGACCAGAGGGAGGGGGATGTTCAATCCTGAGACAAATCACCCGTTCTACCCTTCACTGTTTGTCCTTGGAGCTCTTTCAGGGCTCGAGACTGTAACCCTCTGTCCCCGAGATGTACATACACACCAGAATGCAAAAACATCTTATTGCAGCTCCTACTATAAAGTTAATCATTTGGAAGCCAGAAGGGCTTCTTGGAATACAACTCATGCTAGAATGGCTTGAGTTAGTCCACTTTGACATATACCTATTTCGGCTTAGATAGTCCAACTGGCCTGAAGGATTTTATCTAGCAGGTGCTTTTGTTCAGTAAATAGGGCCATTACCTTATCAGTACCCTGGTAATGGCCTCAACGCATCTCACAGTTGCACAATTGTTCCTTAGACTTCGACTTCGACTGACTTTGTTGTCATTTTCAATGCACAGGGTGTATACAGAACGAAATTTCGTTGCATACAGCTCAGGATAATGTTTGAGGTTCCAATGTTGTGAGTAAAATAAAGTACAGTATAAAATATGAATATAAATCTAAATATAAAATATAAAGTGCAGGACTGACAGTAAAATAGAAGTTATTTAGCTCTGTACATGTGCAAGGTATAAAGTGGAGACCAGTTTTTGAGTGCAGTCCAGTTAAGAGTTCAGCAGTCTGATGGCAAGTAGGAAAAAGCTGTTTCGGAACCAGGTGGGCCTGCACCGGATGCTGCAGAACCTCTTTCCAGAGGGCAGCAGGGAGAACAGTCCATGGTGGGGGTGTGAGGGGTCACTGATGATGTTTCGGCCTCAGGACACGCATCCTGCATCGATGGTTGACCTGACACTTCGCCCTTTTGCCTGAGCTGGGTGTGAAAGGTTGTTGCCAAAGCAGTTTCTCCTTGTGCGCCTTCTTCTCACTCACATGAGAGTTACCGAACTCTTTTGCAAGCTCAACCAGGAAGTCCACCCGTCTCTCCTGCACCCCAATGCATGCCTGATAAAGCACATGTGCATTCAGTGCTGCCATGTCAATCATGTTTGCCAGGTTTGCTGACCAGCTGTCACATAGTGATGGAACCTTGGTCACCCCCCGCAAGATTATGACTGAAATAAATGCCATTAGTTCTTGTGAACTAAATAGGTGAAGCAGTCACCTATTTATCCTCCACAGCACAAAAGGCTGCATGCAAATTTGCATGTGCTAAGTCTCCCAGATTTCTTTTGCTTACACTTTTTGCATGATTTTTTTGAGGTGGATCAACACAATTAATTTGGTTAGTTTATTTCTAAACTGTCATTTTATACCCTCTTAGCTTTATTTCAAAGAGAAACATTACTAATTTCTTTTAGAAAAACCTTTGCATATTTTTTGAAACAGATTGTATGTTTTGCAAACTCTATGTACATTTGGCAAAATGACCTGGATAATGCAGCACAACATCATGGATCAGCTGCAAAAGGTCACATCTCTCCAAAAACACTTCATGTATGCTTCAAAACTAAACTGAAGAGCACTACCTACAGGAGAGTCTACTGTAGAGCTGCCTCCATCATAGATCGCACCCACCCCCAACATGGACTATTCACATTCCTACCTTCTGGCCTGACGGTCAACGGCCACATTTACAATTGAAGAAGGGATGCTAATTTGAGCCATCAGAGTCGTCAGGGTGGACTCCGGCCTTTTGGCCCTGTTGAGCCGATATGGGAAGGACTTGAAAACCGAGCCATCCTAGTGTTAAATGAGGGTTTTTATTTTGCATGACTTTGGAGTGCTTCTTGTCTTTTCCCAGAACATAGATGATGCCGGACTGTTTGGGGGGGAAAAAAAGAAAAGATAACCAAGTAGGAATGTTCTTCTTTAAGCACAGATTGATAAATAGACATATTTCTGGAGATTTCTTTTCTAATTCCAATTATTGTGATCAAAATGGCATAATTTATATAACCAATTCAACATCTATTCAACATCTATTCAACAAAACCCACAAAATCCACATGCCCAGCAGGGGTGGGAATCTGTATTTACTACCTCATTATTTGATTTGATTGCAATTTTTGGGGCCACAATTCTATCCAAAATTGGTTTTCAGTTTATTAAAATTGTTTCTCATAATGACTTCTGTTTCAATCAGTAGGTGTACACAAGGGTCCTTGGAATCTATTCCAGTCTGCTTTGCAACGCACAATGACAAATTGAGACATTAAAGTGTCTTTTTTCACAATTAAGTTTAAAATAATACCTGTTCTTAAATGGTATTGTCGCAAGTTGCATCACATGCTAGTGCCACTTTGGTTGTTTTAATTGGTGAGGTTAAGAGATTGGCGACCTTTCTTTTAGTCTCTTTGTAAAACTGACTCATGGCTATCACAGAAAAACTTAAGGTTCTCCAAAACTTCATCAGAAGCTGAACAGTCACTGTGTGGTCACAAGACGTTCGTATTTGCATACACCTTTCACACGTGACGCAGACCACCTGGGGACACCCCTCCCACTTCAGTATACATCATGCCCATAGCTGCCGTTCTCTCTCACTTCCTCTATTTTCCTTTTACAAAGCAGTCAGAGAAAGAGCACCACATCTTTCTGCAAACAGCCTCATTTGTGGACAAATGGGTTGAATGGAAATTGCAGCTACTTGATAAATTGGTAAATAAATGTAGGCATTTTTCATGCTACTGTTATCTTTTCCCCACATTCTTCCAACATGACGTGGTAAATGATAAAAGCAAAAGACTTTAGGACTTTAAGTCTCTCTTGGAATTGTGAGGCTTTTCTTACTCTTTTTTTATGCAGTTGTTTTTCCTGCCTTCTTGAATGTCTCCCAGCTGTGATATTTGGTTATACAAATAAACTTGACTTGTCCTGACTTGAAATCAAAAATTTATCCACAAGATGCAGGTTTGCTATAAAAGATTTTGATATGGCTGCGTAAAATGTCAGAAACATTAGACTCAGGAGCATCAGAGCACCCAAGCTGGATAGTTATCCAACAGGGCTAGAGACTAATGGAGATTAAAAATGCAGAAACAACTCCTTCAATGAGAGGAAAAACATCCTTATTGCACTTCGAGGGTCCTAGAAGAGCCAAAATGGCCACCTTGCTGATTCGTTTTCAAAACACACAACTGAGGAGTGGGAGGCATGTATCTGTTTTGAAGCAAAACTCATTCTTCCATGAAACAGCGAGTAGGTAATTATAATGCTATTCGCTCCTGTCAGGAATAATCAGAATGGCTCTCATCAAGGTCTCCTTGCATTTTCAACTTTGCACCGCTACATGTCTGTCTGTCTCCATTCCAGTCCCACTTCAATTTTTCTCTTTTTTTAAAAAATTGCAGGCCACTTACAGCTGTGATTGCAAGTACGAGCGCTGGGGCTCGCACAAACCCTGGCATGAAATGACACGTACACACTCTCAAAAAAACAAACCATTAAAAGGCGAGATGGATCTCCGCCCCACAGCTCTGCTATTTTAGCAAAACTGCAGCAATGTAATAAGAAGTCAGACACTTCCTCTAACAGGCAGAAATAAGGAGCCTCCTCCCCTTAATGTATACCTTTGCACACAGCTCTGTGTGCTGCACCACACCGCCACTCATAAATAATACATGTGTGTTATAGATACTGGTGTCTTCACTTCACGCTACAGCTACCCTGCAGAATGAATCACGACTGCAGGCTCAAGTAGCACTTCAGGGAGTTCTTTCATACGTGTGTGCATGTGAAGATGTCTCTTTTTATCACTCTTTCTCCATCGATCTCATTTTGTGGGTCTGTGACTGCACTTGCATGCAGGTGAACCCTAAATCTTGACAAGAGCTTGAGCAAAGGGATCAGATTTTTGTTGCAGATGGTGCAACACAAACATGCCATTTGCTCCTTTACTCCACTCACTCTTTGTAAGTTGAGATGTGGAAGCATCAGTGTTGAGTGCAAGGGTTCAATTAAGGAAAAAAAAAAGAAAAACTGCACATTTTGGTGTGTGTGAGTTCATGTGGGGAAAGCAAGTCTTGGTTGAGTGCTATTGGGTGACAAGTGCTGCGTATTCACTCGCCAAATGGAAATTGTACTTTGGAAGATATTGGTTGTCAGAGGTCATCGGTTTAATTGAACTCAACTTTCATATTGCAAAGTTCCCTTAATTGGATCAGAGTCATGTGCATCCTTCATTTCTATAACATGAATGGGCGACTGTGGATCAATGGGAAGAATAGTTGCCTTGAAATTAAGGGTTGGGGGTTGTGAGACTGATCCCATCATCCTCTTCCGTCTCATGTCAGTGTGCCTCTGTGCAAGGCGCTTAACCCTAAATTGCCTGCTGATCTGCGTACTGGTGTGTGAATGTTTGCGTGTTTGTGAGTGCGACTGAGTGAATGTGGCTGTAAAGTAAAGTGCTTTGAGTGGTCAGCAAAGAGTACAAAAGCACTATATAAATTAAGTCCATTTACTGCTTAGACAGCATGAGAAAAATTGAGATAAGTGGGATTCAGATTCATTCAACTTGTAGCAAAAGTATTTAAACCCCATTAACTTTTCTAGGTTTTGTCTGGTTATAACCTCAAATGAATTTTGTTGGAATTGTGTGGTTGAACAGCACAAAGTATTGTGCCATTGTTGTACTCAGTCACCTTTACATAAATAACCCTTAATACAACAAAGTGGAATCAATTGCCTTCAGAAGTTACATTTGTAAATGGATTCCAACTATCTATAACCAAGTTGCATCACAGTTTTTTGAGTCTATTATCCGAAAATGGGAAAAAAGAAGTCTGCATGACATAGCTGGCCACCTAAACTAAATTGACATGTTTGGGCAATTACATCATTAATCAAAGAAGCAGCCAAGAAGTCAATATGGCCTCTGGAGACAACCATAAGTTCTCTCACACAAATCTGGCCTTTCGCAGACTGACGACAACAAATCTATTGTTGAAAGAGATTAATAAAGGCAGCATGTTTCAAGTATGGCATAAGCCAAGCAGAGGAAGGAAAATATGTGGAACATGCTGCTCTGATGTGATAAAACCCAGGCTTCATTTTTATTGACAACCTGCAAAATTCTACGTGCTGTGAAAACCATGTGAACCACCTGAGTGGCATAATCATGCTCTGAGGTTTCTTTTTTTTCATAACACGGCCTGAAAAGCTACTAAGACTTCAGGCTAAATGCATGGAAATCTTTTCCAGTTTCCATTTCTAAAATATTTTGAAGCGAGTAATTTTCCAAGCATTTCACAAAAATGCACTAGTTTTTGTTGGCCTAACATGTTAAATCCTAGTAAAATATATAGAAGTCTATTGTTGTAATGTGATGAAATGTGAATATGTTCAAGCACCAGCAATAAAGATGAAGCATGCCCTCTATAAAGGGGCACAATGTTATATTCAAAAATCACAAAAGCAGTTATTTTCTGAATTGGACCTTCATAATAATAAAAGTAAGGCAAATAAAACAAAAAAGCTGTTTGACACTCTTTTCAACACTGATCAATGAGGATGGCACTCAGTGCAGAACTGAGATATGCATGAATTATGAAGGGGCCTCTTGAAATTTTGTGTGGGGGTTAGATTGCTGCTTTGTCAAGTGCTAGTATCAGTCACACTAACATGTTAATGTAATTGCATAACATGGTGAGAGAATCAGTTTCAGTCGCAAAGAAAGATATTTATTAATAAAATTGTTCAAGAAAAAAACCCAGAAACTATTTGGTTTAACAATTTTTTAACAACTTCACTTATTCTTGCTACAGCTGAAGCAGACAAGGATGTACCAAATTCTTTATTACCTCTATCTGTCATACTACGATATATAGTGTACAAGAACACTCAGATAAATTTCAAGAGACTGAGTGTCTTGCAAATGAGCAATTTTTCTACAGATACTTGCATTGGATTGTTATATATATATATATATATATATATATATATTTGCAATGCATTATGTCTGCCGGTTTTGAATAAACGTGAATGAATGAATGTTTTTGAGATTGCAATTCGCTTTGCTTTAAAGTTTAACACACAGAGTTCATAAGTTTCTTACGTTTTCCTACTCCTTTTCGAGCATGTAAAGATTACTGTGGTAAAAAAAAATATGTGTTTCGCATTCCTTGTGTGATTTTATACTTCCATCATCTTCAAAATAAATAAATAAAAGAAAGAAGTCAAATTACAAGCTGATGTTTTAACCATCAAAACTGAAAGATTCTATAAGATTGTGGTCTTCAGGAAGAGTTCAGATTTTGACTTGCAGGAACATCAGAGGAGGAGACAAAAAACAGAAACTGTAATGGAGGATGTAATTTATGTACCTTCTAAATTTAGCATTATTCTGTAGCTGTCTTTGTCCTTGACAGTGAATTTAATCACTTGTGATTGCAAAAAAAAAAACCTTTAATAAGACACATACAACCGTCACATTTGCTCACCATATGTAAAGATGTTTAAAAAGAGTCCCTCGTCCTTTAGAGTACCATTATGAAATGCTTTCAAACTTCAAACAGACCAAAATCTCTTTTCCCTTCCCAACTAACAGAGATAAATACAGTGGGACATTTTGAAAAAGATACATCAAAGTAACTACTTTTCAACGCTATTGTCCGAGTGAGAAAAGGACTTTAAAAGCTTTAACTGAGGCGAGTGCTCATGTAAAATAGGCCTACATTTCTTTCTGACAGCGAAGACTTCTTGGCACTCAGACGCTGGAGAAATAAGCAGCTTGCTTTCTAAGAGTTCTTTGAATAAATGCCACAACTGGCAATTACTGGCAAAATTTACTTTGAAAAAAACTAAAGCTGCCACTAAAAGTTAACCAAATCAACATTAGAAGAATGAAATTCAGGCAAAATCACCAGAGAGATAAACCAAACACGGTTAGCTTGAGTAAAAAAAATAAATAAATTAAAAAAAATCACACACACTGACAGAAGAACATAAACGTAAAATACAAGACTTAATTAGAAACAAACTGGGTAGTGGCCAAAACTAAGGCATGTTGTTTTAGAGTCAAGTAGAGTTGCTAATGTTAAGAAAAAAAAATCTGAAAAATTTGGCCTTTGTAAAAATATATTACTGTTTTAGTATCTTTTCGATGAGCTGCATCAACCCAGAAAACACAGACGAAGAGTGACAATGGCAAACATGTTTAAATGTTCGGTCGTCTGTCAAAATGGGAAAACCTCAAAACGACAACACATAAGAGCTTAATTAATGCACTCCTCTGCTGACAAATCCTCTGGAGTTACGAGATTAAACCACTTCATTAGTGTCTGGGGAGACAACAGACGTGATGAGAACGGCGGAGCTTCAGGGCGAGCGGAATGGGGAGACGGAGGAGTGAGTGCCTGCTTTGTTAGTGTTTGAAAGAGCCACTTTCAAAGTGGTAATTATGACGCAGGGAGAATGTAATTATTTTTCCAAAATGCCGGAGGGCTTCAAGTGCCAGCTAATAGTGATGGGTGACAATCTAATAGACTGCAGATATAACCAGAGCACAAGGCTTAATTGGTGTTTAAACCAAAGTGGCTTGTCTGCACGCATGCAGGCTCTTTCCTAAATGTGTCGGCCGCGACTGCACCTTGTGATCCTGCCTCGCACGATGTGACAAATTTGATTAGAGAAAAGCTTTGTCATTCTGCATCATCAGGCAGTCTGACAGTCTGGAGGGATGAATCAGAGCTTTTGGGAATACTGTAAAAGTTACTAGCGACAGCCATGTTTCACATTCCTACAGAAATCTTCAAACCTTCTGATATGAAATTTACAAAGAAATTAGAAAAAACTCAGATTTTCTTCAGTCTGTCAAGCTAATACAATTTTTTGGGGTTAAGGTATACCTTTATACCTTACCCCTTAACTGTCGCCATCAAAATGCTCACATGCAAGTCAATCAGTTTGTGAGGACACTTGTGTCATCATGACATTTAAGTGGATTTTACTAACTTGTGGTTTCAAAACTGCAAAAACGTTCCGGCATGAAAATGCCATGTGTGATTTGACTGTTCCTCTTCGACATTCCTCTTTTATTTCACAAACTGCTGATCTGCTGTCCTATAGGCTTCTACATTTTCTTCTCTCACTTAAAACAGAATTAAGCACAATTACGGTAATCAAATTGTAGCTTCCATCACAATATCAGTGTGTGCAATACTGCAATCATAAAAGTTTTTTAAATGCAACATTTGATTGCGAATAATATTTTAGGAGTAACATTAATTAAAAATCTGCAGTAAACTATTTTCTGCAACTCAGATGGACTTTCACCGTCCTTCATGCCTATACCCGATATATATCTTTTTAACTAAGATCACAAAACTCAGGGTCAAGAGTGAAGCCATTGTGAGTTGAAAAAGAGAGAAAATAAGGAAGATGTGGGTTATTCACATTTTTATTCTAACAACTTTTAGTGAATTATGTAAGTACAAGTAAGTGGGTGAGATGCATACAGATTTGTGAACTGTCTAGACATCAAAAGCAAAACTAAGTTCATCATTGCTAATAGAAGTAAATGTAAATGCTTATTGTTACCACAGAAGTCTGGTATTAAAAAGCATGGATTAGTCATGTGGAATGACACATTCTGACAGGGTGAGACTGGAGTCAGAAGTGAAATATTCAGTGCTTGTCAAGACTGACACAAAGAGAAGATTTTTGTTTATAGAAGTAAATGACAAAACCTTGTTCTGCAAAATATAGAGGTAATTAACTTTTTCTTTTTAAAAATTAGTTGCATAATTTAGATAGCTAGATATTCATGTGGTGACTATGTTGTCCTTGGTTGGGTGAACAAACTCCTGCCTAAGATCAGAATGCCGTTAGCGATCAGTATAACCCTGCTGGTGGATGTTTGGTGTACTATGGAGCAGAAAGCTGATGTTGTTTCTCCCTACATCCGGTGGGTGGCTCCGGTTGCTACAATCAACAGTAGCCACACAGGCACAGGAAGGAAACAAACGCACCCAGTATAACACTTCTATTGGCTGAGAGGTTGCTAGGCCACTGTGCCAAAAGGCAGTTCCATATTTCGTAAGCGAGTGGAGTCTGAGCAGACTAAGTCTGAGCGCGAGACGTTTCGAGTACAAGCATTACAAATTTTGAGAAGAAATTGTAATGAAAGTCCTGCTTTCAAAATAAAAATGTAAGCAAAAGCATTACAAGATTTGCGAACAAAAGACATGAAATCCAGCTTTCAGACTGAAAACGTGTGCTCTTGGATTATGGCAGAAACATTTCTCCATATATAAATTGCAATGCTGTTGGTTTAAAACAAGAAAACACCTTGAATATGAGTGTCTCTGAATATATAGCAACCACTGAATGAAAGCAAAGCCAAGACATTCCAGTGTTCTCTACATAATCCATCCTCATAATTGAAATTATATTTCTAATCACTGATTCAATCAAACATTTGTATTAAAAATGTGATTTATTTTGTTTATTCTCAACACCCAGTGATGACTTCATAAAAGATGAGCAGCTAGGAAGAAATACTTTACTTCACGGTATTAAGACAGTATTAAAACCTTTCTACAGTAATAAGCATTGGTATTTGCATTTTTGCCTCACAGGTAAACAACACAGAAGAATCTCACTCCAAATGACTTTTCTCCCATGCGTTAAAGTGACAAACTAGACGGCTGACTATAATGGATAAACCACTTTGCACCTTGTTGTTGCTATTCCCCACACACACGTGTGAATGCGGCTTATGGGAAATGAATCATTCTTCATATGACTCGTAAAGGGAGGACTGTAGTGAGGAGTTAAAGTGTCTGAACTCCTAATGGAAGCACTAGGCTTGGAAACAAACCACAAAAGTTTTTTTTTCTCTCTCTCTCCCACAGGCTCCCTCATCCCTGACATCCCCCAGCTCACATTTGCAAACTCTCCTCATCTAGTCATTTCCTTTTCTCTGTATTCTGCTAAAAGGGCGATTCAAGAGGCTTATCAGTCTGATTGAAATCATAAATCCATTTTACTCACTTCCAGATTTTCATTTTGTAGATCTATTATTGGGGTGGAGGGTACAGAGGGCTATCGAAAGCTCAATGTGCTCAGTGTGCAATGACATTTAGAGCAAGCTACTTGCAATAAACATGATGGGATCGGATCTTGAAGAAATTCTGTATATGCAGCTAAGGACCAGCTGTTTCTGTGACTCTCTGCTGCAACAGATGCGACAAGCAAGGTGAACGATTCTCTAAGAAAAACAGCGGATGGTGGTGGAGGTGTGGGGAGGTGCAGGGAACTCTCTAGTTTGCACCCACTTTCAATCCTCTGATCACAGTTTGACCTGTGGTCTTGCTTACAGCCAACTTCTAATTATGAACCGGGCACATATGGCCGGGATGATTATTCGAAATAACCAGTTGCCATGGCAATGACTGATCTCCGTGGCATCCGGTCCAGTGGATGAAGGAAGTTTTTGACACTTTGCCCTCTTAAAGTGCTCGGGATTACAGATGTACATTATCACTCTAATCTCCACTTCAACGCCTTCCACCGGCTTTTCAGCCCCCACAGAGAGACACCCACAGCCACTCAGCATATCTGCATATGGCCACAAGCAAACACACGCTATCCCCTCGTGTGTGTCTTTTATGAAAGCGGCACAGCGTAAAGTACGGGCGATTTCATTCTTCCAACATTGCTGCTGTCCTGTGTCAGTAATCCACTTCAATCCTTGTCTACATCAACTCCCTCTGGTGTCTCCAAATGTGTGTCCAAGCTGCTGCTGAGCTCTTAATCTGCTTGCCCCTCTGTTTTAGTCTTCTTTTACAGAACGGATAAATAAGTATTAAACCCCAAAAGCACTTGCAATAGCAAACAAAATGGGATCGTGAAGTATCCTTCCAGGTACGCTCTCGGACAGAGTGCCTTGCAAAAAATATTTATACCTCTTGTTCTTTTCATTTTGTGTCGCATTACAACCACAGGTCTCAGAGTATTTTATTACGAAAATGTATCTTTGTTGAAAAGTAACTGCATGTCCCCTCCAATACACCACCAGTGAATCTTAAAAATGGTACAAGTACCACTAGAGGTTCTTGGACTGCCCTCTTGTTACTTTTAAGAAATGTTGCTGCCGAGTTTTCACAAGATAGTTAGCAATTTAGCTACAAGAAAAATGAGTTGTCAACAATCTTTCCTTCAAAGATTGAATGATGCAAAAATTCAAGTTTAGATGAACTGTTACTGTACAGCCAGTACTGGGCTATCACCACATTTCTTTAACACAGGAGCCATATTGGGTTTTGAGATAAGCTTGATGAGAAAACTCTGTTCCTGCTTGACATTTTGACTCCACTGAACCTTCCTATTGATTCTTCCAGCTTAGAAGTTAGAAATTTATATTTCAAGCATGCAGTGTGGAAAGATAAAATAGTCATTTTTGTCTCTTTTCTCCCGCTATTGTTTTAAATGTCTTGACTCTATGGTAGCACTAAAAGCATCACTTTAATCTCTAGATAGGCAGAGCTGGTACAAAGATTCACCCAAAGACGTCCAAGTAGGGTTGAATAACGCTTAATTAAGGGAAAGACACTTTATGTGAGCATGAAATATTAAATATAACAGATTTCTGTCAAATGGCTTATTTATTATCAATCATGCAGCTGCAATGAAAAATTAGCCTTAATCTATTTCAATCAAATACATTTTTAAGTGAAACTGGTGCAAGTTAAAGCCAGCACTACATATTATGTGCAGTTCATAACCCATCCCAATACAGTCAGGCTTACTGTCATATATGCCAAACACATCACATTCTTGCTGGTGGCTGACTGACAGGGTACTGACCTGAAAGTGGACAATGTCAGCAGAGGTCGGCATATGAAAATCCAAGACCCCCTGTCCAAATTCCGCCATCATCGCCTCATCCTGCTCTCATATGTCCTCTCCCGTTTGACCAAGCCATCAAGCTACCATAAAGACTTTCTCTCTTCATCTTTACCGCATTTGCAATAAATCAATGTCAGCAGTGGGCGCTATTGGAATACTGCGAGTCTGATTGATTTCTTATGTTAGCATGTTTCAGAAGCCTGTGTGGAGGCTGCCACATTCAATTCCCTAAGCGAGGGAGGCGGCAGGGAAATGAAAATAACTTTAAAATGAGGAGAAGACGGGTGCTGCATGAACGAGATTGCTGCTGATGAACATTTTTCCAGGTTTATCAACCATTTTGTGACAATTTCTGATTCTTCCCCTGCTTGTGTTGCAAATCCTCCAAATCCTGAACAATATTTGACAAATGAAATCTCGCGTAATCTTTTTTGTTTTTAATCTCTTCATAACTGATCAGTAGGATTTACAAAAAAAGTGGCAGTCAAATGGTTAAGACATTGTGCTGGCCAGAATACCACTCATTCATTCACTGATCTGATTATTTGACCTTCTGAGATTTTTACAAATTGCCATTTTTCTCCCAGAATTATACTTAGTGTTAAAAATATTTTTTTTCTAGACTTCCCACTGTGAGCTCTCGTTATCATTATTACTGGGTGGCGATGTCATAATTTCCAGCTGGTTAACTCAGCTAGAAAAGTAAGACCCCCCACTTATCAACAGGACTCTCAGCAATTTCTCCAGCTGGATTTAATATTGTGGATTGAATTCTCAGCTGTGTCTAAAGGAAAACTAGAAATAAATCATGGCTTTTACCTGCCCTATGAACACAACATAATGTCAGTCTAACAGAACACACTGGATTGTGGCCCTAATTTAAAAACCATAGAACAAAAGATATCTAGTTTGTTACACAACAGGACAACCAGTCATGTGACCTTATCTTCATGTGAAGAACTGTTGATGTCCAAATGGTGCACACATATACAATATATGGTAGATTTTTTATTTACTTATTTATTTTTAATGGTTCACTTTAGGTACATGAAAACATTACTAAATTTGTTTTATTCTTAGTCTATAATTGTTTTGGCCAGAAAATATTTGTAAGGATTCTGAAAGTTTAAATTATTTTTGTTCTTTCCCCATTCTTATTTCATACCCTATGGGTTTTGGTTTTCACTTCCTTAAAAAAATAAATATTTTCAGCTCAAGTTAAATCATACATGATGGTTCGGCCTATTTCACCTACTTTTGTTTAAAAGCCAATTCCAGAGCTAAGCGAGCCTGCTTCTTGACGCGAGTGATTCTGAGGACCAATGTGAACTCATTGTTAAAACATCCATGTGCCAAGCTGGTCACTGTAAGCGGTGTGTACCCGAAAGATGGATGAAATATAACAACTTTCTTCCACTGCAAACAAGTGGAGTAGAAAGAACCAATCTCAGTGCCAACTCGCAGACTTTGAGTTATGTTGCTGCAAACAAAGTGAGGATTTGTCAGGACTGTGAAATCATTAAAGCAAAAAGGACTCAAGCAAACATTGTAAAATGATGAACATTTCATCCACATTTAAAGGTAAACTACAGACTGTCAGGTAAAATTACTCAGTGTGCATGGTGTTAAATCAATGAAAAGTGACATTGTAACTAGAAACACAGGAGTACTCAAACTGACACTCATAAATAAGGATATGACACTTTACAAATTTGCAGTTTTTGCCTTATGGCCACATTGATATGTTCCAAATACCTACCAAATGTCATTTTGCATTGTTGTGGTGTAATTCTGACCCCTTCCTTCCTGCTGAATTGTTTTAACTCAGCTGGATTTTAGAGTTTCCAAACTTAAATTGCCTAAATTATGCTACAAAATCTAAATCAGATTCAAGTCAGGGGTAATGCTGCTGTACTTGGGATCCTTTTAGTTTTAGCATAGCCAGAGTGCACTTGTCCCTGAAGTCATACTTATTGCTGAACAATCTACTTTAGGATTTGGTCCTATCATTTATACTTTAAAAGAAAGACTGTTCAGCAAGAGAACCTTAATGGGTTATACATGTCAATGTAACATCCACATGACTGGCAGGACTCAAGGTATCCCACCAGACGGTTGCCCAAAGTATCACACTGACTTAGTCAGCTTACTTTCTTTTCGCAGTGCACTCTGGTGTCATGTATTCTTCAAGTAAGGAGCACACATCCACCAGACCATTTAAGAGTACTGTGATATATACATGTATTTTTTATCATGACCACCATTAATGTCTTCAGCAAAATTACCTACAGTAGGTTGGATTTGTTGGATCAATGAACCTTGACAGCCTATGTCATCAGTTTAACACTGTTGCTTCCCTTGACCACTTTTGATAGATATGGACCAGGGCTGGACTAGAACATAAATATGCTCCAGGTGGTCCACCGAGATGGGTCAGATATTATGTCTGCAGATCATCTTCATAAATATGCATATGTCCATTGATATTACAATGGCAAACTATTATTAAAAAAAATCAGAGACTTCTTGTATAATTCCTTATATGCAACTCTTCTGAAATAAAAATGTTATTTGATCAAACTGAAATGTAAATAGTAAGTTTTTCATTAATTTTGAACACAGATACTGACTGCCGAAGATATGAAAAATGTACTATTTATGTTTTACTTTGATCAAATGGTATTTAGGGTGTTCATTACATTTATTCATGCTTCTAACTATATGGGTATAAATACTGATACAAATTAATGTGCAAACATTCAACTGTAATCATGCATATGTTTTATTTTCATGCTAATAAAAAAGTATAGGATATGCCTAATTGAAACCATAGTTTGTGCACCAGGTCCATTTCAAAACATTTTCAATCACAGGCTATGATACAGATGTGCACAAATTTCACATCTGCTTTCAGACTCTGTTTCTCTTCCTGTTTGAGCGTCACTCGTGCTGCATATGAACCATTACAAAAAATGGGGATGTTTCAGAACTGATCAAAGCTACGGTCCTCACTCTCCCAAAAATGCTTGTACAGATGCACTACTTCCATGAGTTGCCATTCATAAAGACAGAAGTGGTGAGTATAAACCACGTGTAAAGTGACAACCTGAGAGGAACTCCGAGATGAGATAGAGGGGGAAATCGTGCTACAGAGAGGCCTTTATTGGTTGGTTAACATAAAAACAAAGTAGCATCCCTCTGAGCAAATATTCAATCTGTCCAATTAACAGGCTGGCCCTGATACTGACTACTGCAGACCAGGAACACTCTACATTAGTGACCGTTTAGGTGATGTTCTGGCCCTTTGCTAAGCTCACTGAAAACAACTTATGCATTCCAATTTATCCCACTTATAATGCATTGAATTTGAAGAAACAAAAAAGCTCCATCACTGTGTTACATTCTATTTACAAGTATTGATAAAGAGTTAATTAATGATATCTCTGATCAATAATGAACATGCGTCTGTCACATTATTTTGACATCCCTCAAGGAAGTCAGAGAGTAGAGAAAGGCCACAATGGAGACTCTATGGAAAGGAGAAACCGACTGCTGAAGGCAAGATTGTACTCTGGAGCAGTTTTTTTCGCTTTACAGCTCTGTTTTTGTGACTGCTAGAATAGAACTGTTCATACGCCTTTCAGCTAGGCTCAACTTGTACGTTTTTGAAAATTGCACAAAAGCACACAATCCTTCACCTTGCAGGCAGTGAGACCGATGCATGAATAATTTGGTGTAATCATGTCCCAGATTTTTTCTAGAAAGGTGCACAGTTTCTGTTAAAGGGAAGAAGACAAATCAAATGCATTACAAAAATAAGCTACCTTCTGCAGAAATGGAAAAAAAGTTTAGACATCCTCTGAAACAAGGCTTTTTTTCTATACTTCTGTTTTAAATCCTACTTGAAGCAGCTCTGAGTGTGATGTTTTTTAAAAAAGAAAATGACCTAGAAATGTTAAATTGTCTCTTCTCTTAGATATAGTAACTCCTGCTATGAGAGTCAGTCAAGGGGGGGTTCCTTTTTTTGCCTGCAACATTTTTTTCTACATTTTCAGACCAATTCAGAGCTTGAATCATTTAAGGAGAAAGGTTCTGGAATAACAAGATGCTATGGGAGTGAGGCCTAAAACCCTCATTTATTCAAATGTGCCACTTCCCTTCAGCAGATCTGAATAATGACACACAATTTGCCAGATTGAATTTTTGATGATGAATAAATAATAGATGTCAGTAGATATGTCTGTTAATATATAAGCCATGAGTTTGCCATGACTGTTTAATAGGTTGGCAGCAATAAACACATCTCAGCATCTCATGCTGCCTCCATAACTTATCTATCTAGTTTAGAATCTATTTTATGCATGGAGTCATTTTTATTATTATTTATTTATTGTTTTTGTACAATTTCCCCATTAGTGTTCCCCATTAAAATTAATGTTGCATTTTATGCTTTTCATCTGACATCTTTTGAGTCATTTTTTCCTTGTTCTGCTGATCAATCAGTCACATCAGTCAAGTGAAAACATTAGTTGGAATCATGTCGTGAAGCAGAAATGGTGCTTTGTTGTTAGGTACTATTTCTCAGTTGACTTTACTTCTTTTTTGATGTATTTTTTTTCGTTTGTTTTTTGGGGGCAGGTTAGGATGTTAAGATGGCTGAGCAATCCATGACAAATCCGTTGAGATTTGATTAGGGAAATCAAACATCCCTGTGGAAATCATCTGATTCATTTATTACACCTTTAGTTACAATAAATATATATTCCTTGATGTTTATAACTTAATGTTCCAGACAGTTTTCAGAAACGAGCATTACACTCAAATGTGGAACTGACTCAGCTAAGAGTGCTTTTCGCTCAACTCTCTCAAGTAGCCAGAAGAAGTGAACTCTGTTCATTTCATGCATTCAAGTCACAATCATTTAAGTGACCTGAGTCACTTAAGGTAGTTTTGTTGCCCTCCCCATAAAAAATATAAAAAAAAGTGTGGTCGCTATGGATTAGGGGAGTGATAATGTGATGGTTTGTAAACTCTACACGAAAGAGAAAAAGAAAAAGAGAACTGCAAAAAGAGAATAAATTGATTTCTCACAAGCAAATCAACGTTGTTTTTATTTTCTTGTGGGAAAACGGCACGTCTACCAAAACTTTCTATCCTAAAAACAGCAAAAAATATATATGTGCGTATGGCAAGACCCTTTGACTTACGGTTGGATTGTTGCTGCAGCATGTATTATCAGTGTAAGTGAGGTCAGTGAACGAAATCATCTGAGTCAGCACTATTTCAGAGGACAAAGTTACCCGAGTGAAGTCGCCAGATTGCATCTGAAGATGCAATGTCATATCTTTATCTACAGTCTATGAGTGCATCTAAGTGGCCAAACAATTTAATTAAATGTAACTACAAAATATTTCCCAGATATTCAAAAGGGAACCTGAAGATAGTTGGGTTAGTTACTAAAATACTTAGCATCGTGGATGGTGATGCTGTGGGTGGGAAGGATTGCTAGTATCAGCCAGGATTGGAACAAATCAGACGAGGCCTCTGACGGAAGACTGTTGCTGTCTAAATGTCTCATGACTGTCATGACATGCTAACCATTCAATATCTGTGAAGCAGAGACAATATTACACAGCAACATGTCCAAATGACACCATCAATAGTTGACAAGCAATGCTGATCCACCTCATGAGTGCTTTTGACGCTCCTCTTAAAAGCTCTGTTAGGCTGATTGTTAGAAAGCTGGGCATAGAGATGTTGGCGTTGGGGATATGATCTTTGCCCATTATGATTGATAAAGAGATGGTTTGAACATCCTCCATAGGGAGCATTATTAGCTGAATTAATCAATATGAGGGTCACACTGCCTTTCTGATGTAGCCGCTTCAAGCATTTAAGTTAACATGCTGAAGGGAGTGAATCCTCATCAGTGCAGAAAGAGTGTCTGCACAGGTTAGCAATAGATAAAGCAACATTATGATTGTAACATTAAGTCCAACTTTTGAGTGTGGGATTTTTATGGCAGAAGCAGAAAACAGAAAAAATGCCACTGAATTTGACTGGTAATATAAAACAAACAATAACAAAGAGACTAAAATGGCTGTTAGGATTAGCTGGAAAGCAAATTGTGTACGCAAGACAGATTGTATTCTTACAATTTGGTGGGAGAGTCAGTGTGATAACATTTTGAAAATATGTACTCCCCCATATGGGCATAAGCTACTCAATCTATTGAGGTATGAAATGGGGTGTGGTCCCTAATGATGTCACTGTTGGCTCAAAAACATCCTCAGTAGCCGTATAGTACAAGTCACTTTCCTTTATGAAAGGGTCATTTTGGCTCAGATTGGAACCAATGCTCTGACTTTGCATAAACTAAAAGAAAGAGACAGTTGGGAAGCAGAGCAGCTCAATCACACAGGCTTTGGCAGTTAAACACAACGAGCCCCTCTGCAGTAGAGGAACATATGCCACACATTAGCGTCACTTTTTTAAAGTCAGCTGAGGCTTGCTGCCAGGCATTCTCCGTATTCCAGCAGTTTTCACTGGGATAGCATTTTTAATTGGTTTATGTTGAGCTCAGACTTCATCATCATCTTTCTCCCTCATGTCACATTATATTTTACAGCTTTAAGATCTGATGGTCAGAGGACAGTGAATGCTTGATTAATCTTCTTCGTTTGTCATAAATTATGGACTAGATTTTAAAGATGCAATCGATTCCCACTATTCATATTTCAATCAGATTTTTTTAGATGGAAAGTGCCTTACAAAAGGAAACTGCATGATGTATTTTCTATTTTTTGCATAAATCAAAGTGCCAAAGGAACAAACAGAAAATGACACCCTGTTTCATCCTGTGGAAAATACGGTCTCTTAACAGCAATTTCACCAAAGCCACGTCTCTATTTGACAAAGGCTGTGGCTTTACATGAACAGAAGTCTTTAACTGTTGATTGAAATCAGCAGAAGGAAATTGGACACTTCTCACTGCAGATGTGCAGATAGAGTTCCATCTGTAAGTGGAATGGGCTTGGCTAGTTGTCCATCAAGACGACAAAGTGCTGCACACGCACGCGCCTGCACACGCAATCTCGCTCTCCTATTCCTCATTCCAACATTCCACCTCATCTCATCTACACACTTCTTGTCTGTTTCTAACAGAGATTTACAATACATTTCTGTACCCTTTTAAACAGGTGAGATAACAGCAAATCGGAAAACTGGGATTTTTAAAATGTTTTATATATATACTTTTTTTTTGGCACTAGGGGCTTTTATTCGACAATAGTCTCACAGGAAAGGGACAGAGAGAAGGGGGAAAGACATACAGCAAAGGAGTCGAGGACAGAAGTCGAACTCGGGATGGTGGCTTCGAGGCCTGCAGCCTCTGCACACAGGGCGCCAACTCCAACCTCTACACCACGTGACGCCCCATGGCTACATGGTTTTGAGCGATTATTTTGAAGAGCTGTGTTTCCTAATTTTTGCGTTCTCTCCTAAAGCTATCAAAAATACTCAAACATTTACAATTTAAATGATTGTAGTTGTTTCCTACTCTAAAATATTATTCATAAATCTGCATAGGGAGAATTAAACATTTCCACATGAGATGCTTAATTTTCTTACCATTGTATCCATTAAATGTTTTAATGGTTTGTATAAGGAATACTTGCAAATAAGGTTAATCAGAATAACATTAGTTCCATTTTATAAACTACTAACGACTCATTTAGTGTTGCAATGTGTCTTCCATCCAGCAGAGGGTGCCGCTCGTCATCCTTAAGCAGAGCCAATTGTAAGAAAAATAAAGATGACAGAGGGATCTTGGAAAGTGAAACAGTCTGAATAGAGTCTAGTGTGGGATGGAAAATGCATTTTCTGTGATTCCATTTTGAAGTATAAACAGCACCCTCTCCACCACATAGTGGACAGACAGCGGAGCACCTTCTCACATAGACTGCTCCAGCTCCGCTGCCGTAGGGACAGATACAGGAAATCTTTCTTGTCACATGCCATCTCACTGTACAATAAAAGCTAAATCATTGTTCTGCACTAATCAGTCCAATTTTGCACAACTGCACTGTGGCACACTTGCTGTACATATATTTAAATATACATATCTGCATTTTTTGAATCTTTGCAAGGACTGCTCTAAGTTGCTTTTTATATTAACGGCATTTTATATTTTTACAATTTATAGCATTTTATATTTTATTTTATCTACAACTACTACTCAGTGGTAGTTGTTATTGTGTCTTGTCTCTATGCTGTAACTGCGAAGTAATTTCCCTGCTGGGATGAATAAAGTACTTCTATTCTATTTTATTCTATTCTAGAACACCTGACAAGCTCCCCAAGTTTCAACTTAATAGCGCTCATTTATGCTCATTTCATGCTACTTGGCAGAGCAGTGCCAACTTCTCAACCACAGATTACTGATCTGCAACAATGAAATTACGTGTTGCACAGAAAAATTGTACCATGACCGAAAAAGACTTCAAGGAGCCAAGTTTTAACATTTCTGGAGTAGCAACAACAATAACCATTTTTTAATCAAATTCTAAAATCTTAAAATCCTTGCATGAGCACTTGGTGTACCTTTAACCAAGAGACTGTAAATTAATTAATAATTAATGTAAAATTCTTCTTCAACATGTATTTTTGTGCATAATTAGGAGCCTGAAACCTTGAGAGATTAACATTGTATGAAACACTCTGTGAAATGGGATCATCCTTCCTGAAATGAAGAGGTGGTTTAAGCCCTAGTAGCTGCAAAACAGACTTGCTACTACATCATCTTTATGTATATTTTATGTATATTTTCTGGGAAAATTAAATGGGAATTTTTTTTTTTTTTTCTCTTAGACACGACTGTCATTTCTATAATCCAGATGTTTAAGGATTTCTGGGTTACAAATACACAACATTTCTTAGAGAGGATGGCAGCATCCTGAGGACTGAAAACATAAGTGGTTCAACAGTAAAAGGAGCGATGTCTAACCTGGTCATGTCAATCCTTCTTTTTCTTTATTTTTATTTAACCAGTAAAAAGGAAACAAGAACAGAAGTAGTCCTAATGAAGTCTGAGAGGCCTGGAGGATATTTCAGGATAACTACTTGTGCTGTTCCTCAAAGCCAGGTGAAGAAGGCAAAACTCTTCCTTAACTTTCAAATAATTCTGTTCCATTTGTCTTTTAGTCTTACTTAGAATTAAAATACTTGGAGAAATATTTTGCTTGCCAGCCACCATTTCTTGGGAAATAATGGAACATGTCCTATTGAGTCTACTGATCTTGGAGTAAAAATGTCCCTGAACTGCTTATAAAGCACCACTATCAACGTCTCCATCTGAGATGGCACAGGCTCCACTTACTATTCAAGGGATAAAAATGATCAGTTTAAAGACTACATTCTGATAGGGTATCTGTACTTAACTACAAGAACAGAGAAAATGAAATGGGTTCTCTTTCAGCATAAAGATCTACTATGCAGTTCAATATGAATGACAGCAAAAGCTGCAAGCTTACAGATGTTGTAAAGACTTGCATTGTGATAAAGCAGAATGATAGGTTCGGCTCAAATGGAAATATGTGATACAGGTTTCACAAGAACAAAACCGGATAAGATTTAACAATTTGGGATGAAGATTTAGCAACACATTTCTACATTTTAAACATTCTTTGATTGAAAAATAACCCAGACTAGGTTTAATTGGCTAACCAGTTCTTATGCTTGCCTAATTCTAAGGTGACCCTATTCCCAAAGTGACCTGTTAGTTTTTGTAAATATATATATTTTTTAAGTTGAAAACTATGTTTTAGAATGTTTTTGTTCACTCTAGGACAGGGGTGTCAAACTCCAGTCCTCAAGGGCCATTGTTCTGCAGTTTTTAAATGTGCCACAGGTACAAAAAGCTGGAATGAAATAACATAAGTACTTCCTTCTTGTGTAGATAAGTTATCCAGAGCCTTGCTAACGACCCAATTATTCCATTCAGGTGTGGTGCAGCAGAGGCACATCTAAAAGTTGCAGGGCAGAGGCCCTCTAGGACTGGAGTTTGACACCTGTGCTCTAGGATTGTTCAGGTTAGGCCTGAGAAGTTCCTCCTAGTTTCATAGTTTAGCACGACTGGAAGTTGATAAAAAGGTGACAACTTTCTTTTCATAAGGAGTTAGCTAGCTGAAAAAAGCTTCATCACTCTGTCAACATATTTTTCTTTCTAGGTTACTCAAAATGTTGCAAACTAAACAATTTAGAAGTGTTTGGTCTTCATTGTTGATAAAAGAAAAGTGAACTGTAAGCCAGCCTGAAGGGCAGCCTTTAATGCCACTTTGAGAAGAAGATCACGCTGCTGGCATTGTTCTCTTATATTCTCTCTTCTGATTCATAAATTCCTCTCTCTCCTGCTTTACAGCCTAAAATAAGCCCTTTACAACTAACTAACCTCAACCCTCACTCATTACACAAATCATAAATACAAACTGCTTTGATAAGGCACTCAATTTTATATTATAGAGTATTCTGTGCACATATATGAGCTGAAAGAGAATTAGGACAGGTATTCCTTTTGCACATGCACAAGCTAGAAATAACATTTTCCATGAACCCTCAAAGGTTTCAGACTGCCTTACAGCTATATAAGCAACATTTTCAATTCAAAAACCCTTTTTTCTGCCAACTCTTTTAATAAATAGACATATGAGCTCATCAACAAATATATATATATATTTTAGTTTTTCATCTATTATTTATGTTATTCACCTATCAGATTGATGCATGTTACTATGATACCCATTCAACTTCAAGCGCTTCAGGAATCCTTGGTCACTCTTCTTTAAAACTGTGAATGCTGACATTAGAACTGGGGGACAAATGTACTTGCAGCAACATATTTTGGATTCAGATGTTATTTTAGGGTTGAGCAGCTTCAGTGTTGTAGCCTTTTTGAGCAACGTGCACACAACAATAGTCAACAGCAAAAATGACACCCTACTGGGTGTCACTGCAATGCTTTAAAGTCTATGTAATGAATAAATCAAAATTAGCACATCAGTAGAGCTCCATTAAAATTTGATACCAAGACGCTAACGGCGGAAATCTGATAAACCCCAAAACCAGCAAGGATTGGAAGAGCAAGCGATACACAAAGTCAACTGATGTGGTGAAATGTAACAAGGGGGAAAAGATACTAAAAGAGGGAAGCTTATCTATATGAATATACACAGAGGACAACTGAGACGCACTAAGTATAAAGACAACAAGACAAGCCACAAACACTAAGACATGCACAACCGCAATCTACCAACTAAATGAGTGAAATAACCAAAGTCATAATGAAACCTGTTGCAGATGTTGCTTATTTGAATGCTAGTAAGCAATAATGTTGTGGATTTACAAAAACTGGAGTGCATTTAAGTTCACCCTTTCCTGTGCAAGCACACCGTTTACTCAACACTGATCTGAGACCTTCAGTGATTCATGCCCTCATCCTCCAGTCTTCTCAGCTTTACCTTGGTCTTTCTTTATTTCCCCAAACCGGTTCTAATCTGTATTTTCAAAACTGTTCCGCTTTCACCGAGCCCTCTTCCTTTCTTGTTGTTGTCCTTCTTTGCCTCTGCTGCTTCTTTCAAGGCCTTCCAGCCACCTTGCAGTGTAAGACATCTGATATTGAAATGTTCAGTTCCTTCATGTCAGCGACAGACACGCAAAGGGAGAAAATGAGAAAAAGACATTGAAAGAGTGCGTGGGTCAGATAACAAAGGCAGATAGAGGATGAGCGAGGCCACAAGCGCAGTGGACAGCTGCTGTCATGTATAACCTTCAGACTAGAGCCTTGTAAAGTCACAGGACCGCAGCATATTCATGTTACACAAAATGGATCTCTCTGCATAACAGTCCTACACAAAAGAGCATGCTGCTCCATTAAGGTGCTAAATGACTTTCTATGAAAAAGCTTACTTATGTAACAACTTGACAGTAATAGCTCATTACTGCTATGCTCCACCAACACACAGACTCCTCTCACATGTTCATACCTTCATTTCTAACAACAGGCCCACTCTTCTGTTAACCATCACACTATTCACTAAAGATAAAACAACAGATCTCACCTATGACTGTGGTTTCTGGTATGTGTGTGTGAAAAAAGCTGGCAATGAAAAGATAAACTGAATAACAAAAAAAAAAAAAAAGATGCAATTAAAATTGTTTTTGTGAAGGCACTCCCAAAAGAGAATAGGCAACACAGGGTAATGTAAAGGCTTTGAAATTGATTATAGTGCACGCTAATTGCAATGCCAATTAAAGTCAGTTTTGATATGCAACAAAAGCCCCAAAGAAAAATCAGTAACATGACCAGAATTTTTTTTTCATCCTTGATAAACATAAAAGCAGCACTAACTACTACCTCATGAACTGGCTCAGTTCACTGTTGCAAAAGACAAGGAGATTAAACTGCAGGAAAAATTACTTGCAAAATTGCTGGTGCCCCTCTGTTAATGATCGAAAAACCCATAATGGTCACTGAAACAACTGGAACCTGAGAAAAGTAATAATAAATGAAACTTTACTGGAAAAATAAACAAAAAAAAAAACTATTAAAATTAAAAAATAATTTTAAAAAAGTAAACCAGTAAGACAAACCTGGACAAAAATAATGGCATCCTTAGAAAAAAAATGAAGTAATTTGACAATTGGGACATGTTAAACTAAGTTGTGTCTTCTACGTAGCATGACATTTGTCCTCAAACTTTAGTTTTTAAAAATGGTGACAAGGAGTCAATGTGCTGTTTGGTAACATGGTGACAATGAACATGGAACACAAGAAGTGAACGAGAGTTGTCCCGGGAGATTGGAAGAAAAAAATCACAGACAAGCATGTTGAAGGTAATGCCTATAAGAACATCTTCAAGCAACTTATTGCTTGAAGACTACACTTGTACATATTATTTAGAAGTTTAATGTCCACTGGACTGTAGTCAGAATCCCTGGCTGTGGCTGCAGGGAGGATGTTTGACATCAAATTGAAGAAAAATATGATACAAATGCTAAACAAAGAGCCCAGGACAACCTTCAAACAGTATTCCCGGCAGTAGATATAATGTAAAGCTTCATGATTTATTAAAATATAATCACAATAATATACACTGTGTGATAAGCTACATAACTTAGAATCCTTTATTTTTTTGTGGTCAGAGCCATCTGTCCTGCTGGTTTTCCAAAAATGTATTTGTTGTAATGCAATATGATGCAATACAATCATATCGTACCTGCCTGGAATGTATACGGCCGCACTAATGCTTACACGTATGTGCGGGCGTCATTAATGAGATTTAACACCAATCCACGGTGCTGTTAAAATGATGTCTTTAGCCTCAGAAAGGCCTTCATTCTGCTCTCACTGCAGCAGGACAGCAGCAGAAAAAAAGATTTAAGAAACTAAACAGCTGAAGTGCTGCAGAAAACATCTGGCATATTATTAAAAGAAAAAAATAAAGTGGAACCTTGGAGTGATTGAAATCCTACATCAAGTGAGAGTAACAGCTTTTTTTTTATTTTGAAGGAAGTTCTCTTGAAACTCTATAAAATGTATTTTGGAAACCAAATTTATACTGTTTTTTAGCATATGGAATGCTATTTAGACCACATAAAATATTTATTTTGAAGTTTGAAGGACGTACACAATCGTAGTTGTCACTCAGATCTTGAAAATGAGAGTCCAGACTTTTAAAAGCATAATATTGTTTCAAGAATATGAGCCGTAATACTTTAGTCAGTGATTTTAATTAAAACAATTTACATTGAAATAAAGATAACTATATTATTGATGAAGCAGCATCAGGCTACTATGTCCCATCAAAAAAGCAAAAAATGAGTTAAGGATTCATCTTTTATTCTTGTTTTAAAATTATCTCTACCAAGTAGTCACATATTTTAGTCACATCTTTTTTCTTTGGGTTGCTGCTCATCGTTTCTCTCCTCCACTAACTGTCTCAGTGTCATCCTGCTTTTCCCTGCACACTCAGATGGTTCTGGTTCAATAACTTTTTTTTCTAAATGCTTTGTTGTTTTCCTCTCAAGGGATTAGTCACCTTTCACAACTGTGTTGATCATCTTAGTTTTTCTGAGTATTTTCTCTCTTTCCAGGTAATTTTCTCACTGTAGTCGTATATCGCTAGCCACCGTTTTGTCAGAATAATTATAGTATGCATGAAATTAGTGTTATCTCTTGCATTATTTTCTTGCTGTTTATTCGATGTAGAGGGTCAATAAATTACAAAATGTGGTTAGAAGATACATTGGTAAGTGCAATAAAGAGTCATAATAATCGATTAGTGTTTCAAATGTGCATTGATGCAAAAGTGCTAGGTTCAGCTTAAATGTGTTAATGACAAGATTTTGTTATCAATATAACAAAATCTGACAAAAAAAAAATGCTTAGCTTGACTTGTTTGTCAAAGGAAAATGTGATGACAGATTTGTACACTAAATATCTTCTGTCTAAAAGCTTGATTTTATAAGAAAAACTGTTTCCTGACCAATCATTTCATTACAAAAGTGACCCACTACCATGTTTAGCTGTAGAAAAAAACACCCTAAACTTTTTTTATACAAACTTTTCCTTGGTGATATTCAGATATATTTTGATCCACCTGTGCTCATCAACTTACACTATAACTGAAGCATTAAGTTTAGTTGTGCCAATCGAAAATACACAGCCCACGAGTATACATAGATATATACACATGCAGAAAATATAAACACTAAAGCTTATTCTGTGTGCTCTTTTTTTCAGAACATTTGCCAGTTTCTTGTCATAGGCTTTGACGGGGCATGAAAGTCCACACACACATAAATGAAAAGTGAGAAGGACAAAAGAACGAAGCCCCCGTAAAGGTTGAAAATGTCCTATCATACGTTTTCTTGATGCCACCCAGCACAGGGCAAGGAAGACTGATGCTGAGGTTGTTAAAGGCTGAACTGCTGCCATGGCATGACCCCTCCCCCCCAAAGGGAATTCACAGACTCAGTGAACCAGTCTCTTTGCTCTGTTTTTGCTACAGTCTACATCCTCTTTCACCTCTGGCCATATCGCCAAGTGCATTAGTTTGACAAGGGCACCCTAAAAAAAACCCAAACAAACAAAAAAAAAGAAAAACAGATTGCAGACATCTAATTCACACACTGTGACAACGGGCCGTGACAACCTTCCAGTGTTAAAAATTCTTCCTCCCAAACAGAAGCTTATGAAATGTGCTTGTACAAATCTAAATGTCATATCATTACTCTACAAGTCAGATGAGTGTTCTAATTATGATTATTATAGCTGAACAATTAATCAAAATCATAATATAAAGGTGGCAATTTTCACTTTGCACATGCTATCTTATTAACTGTAATTTTCATAAGGCTTTTTAACAAGCTGTGGCAAGTGACAGCTTAAGCTGGCATCTTTTGATTCCATAAACTGGAAGGGTAGTTAAAAAAAAAAAAGGTACTTATGTATAATTAATGTTCATCTTTTTTGATCTCGGCTGTCATTTGCTGACTCTACATGCATGTTCTTAATTAACTCATCCATTAAGAGCAATAAAATCATATTCCTTTTTTCAAAATTGACCTTATTTGGATTCTTGAAGGAGCTTTAAAAAAAATAAAAATAAAAAATCAGCGTTAGTGCCCTGCAAAAGAATTCATACCTCTAATTTGTTCATATTTTATAATGCTAAAGTAACACATTTCAATGTATTCCAATAGGATTTTATGTGATCAACAAAAAGTAGTGCATAATTATGAACAGTCAGAATATATATATTTTTTTGCATTAGTTCAACATTTTTTAACAAGAACAAATCGGAAAAGTGAGGAGTGCATTCATATCTCCTAAACCACCCACCCAAATTGATTGTGACCCCTTGATGGCTTGTGGCAAACTTGGGCTTTCGACAATGAATCTTTGAGAGATATGACAGTAAAGAGGTTCATCTCAAACGCATCCAACATGTTTTACATTTACAGTTGTTGTAAAGTTGTTTTTCTAATTTATACATCATTTAACTTCCAGTGCGTAATTATTCCTCATTGTGGTTGACGTGTGACAAGATTTAGGGATATGAACGCATTTTCAAGGCATCATACAAACTTCCATAATAAGAGATAGGGAGATAAATAGGTGGAGAGATATAGAGATAGAGAGACAGATGGATAGAGAGATAGATGGTAGATATAGTGAGCAGTTTTTTGGTCACATATATTAGGTAAATGGCCACGCCAACCTCTGATGTGTTTGTCAAATGTGACTAAGTGACAGCTGCTGAGCAGAGCTGTCAGGGTTTTTTCTTTTCCTGTTTTACACTAAAGCTTTAAATCGGAACTGTCAAAGGATTCTGGGCTCTCAAGCGATTTGTTATTTCACTCTTGAGCTCTGTTGTCTTAAGCAGATTTTACATTCATTTGCCAAAATATGTCAAACTCTTCAGTCAAACCTAAAGGTCAGCTGACATTTACCCATAGCTTGGTTCTGTTAGCCTGTAGTCTTATCAATAAGACTACAGACTCTTGTGAACCTTCTCAGATTTAAATTGTGGTGGAGATTATAAAGCTCATCACAGTGCATGACACCAATAGCATTTGTTTGGTGTTACAATTACTTGCATATGCTTCCAAGAAAACATGGCCATTAATTGGTTTAAAGTTAAAGAAATCTGGCTGCGTCATGATGTTTTTGGTTAAAAACTTGCTTCATTCTTAACAGGTTTTTCAATCCAGAGGCTATGGAGTAGAAGGCATTTTGACTTGTGTGATGACAGTATGTCCTGAGTACATTTGAAGGCTCAAGAGTTGACGATAGAGTGCTATTGCAATTAATTCATGTCTTTGTTTCCCTTTTCCTCCATTGCCGGTCTTTAGACACTGTTAAAATACATTTAGCCCATCGAACTAGTTGACTAATGTGCTAAAAGGATTGAGTTTTGGCTTAAAATACACAGCTTTACAGCAGTAATCCATCATGTTGACAGTTGACACTAAAGACCTCCCTCTGTGATGATTTGTGATGGCAAAGGTCCCAACAAAACGGCACTTTATGACATTGTCGAAGTGCGAATGGTCTGTGCCACCACATGTGGGTGTGTGTTTAACTGAGTTACTGCAGACAGATAAATCCTGGCAGGGACATCCGACCCTGATATCATTTCTAATTGGGTCGCTGCAGAGTCTCGTTCTGATACACTTGCGATAGCAAAGGGTTGTGTGCTTATAATAGCTTTGTTTCACATCTTCTGGAGGTAAATCTTTCATTTTACAGAGCCAGACGTGTATTCGCAGCCCTGCAAAGAGGTTGCAGTCTCACCACAGTTCACTATTTCTGTGAAAAATGTTAAAATGGCCATTTAAAATTTGAGAAAAATTTGTTTTTAGTAAAAATCACCAGTCTGTAAATTAAGATCTCTAGAAATCCCTTTAATGTAACATTTTTATGTAAGGATTTTATTTTTATTTATTTTTTTCGCTTTTATTTAAAAAAATCTACTCTCTGTTGTACTGAAATAAAAACACATGCTCAGGTCAGATAAGACTAAAGGCCCACCTCATCTGACCTCTCATTTAAGAAAATCTTCAACTCACATTTGAACTTTAATAGAATAGTCAGAATAAAGTGACATATGTTAAAGAAATATTTTAACTACCACAATATTTATTACAGAACTATGATTCTAAATCAGGGGTGTCAAACTCCAGTCCTCAAGGGGTCACTGTCCTGCAGTTTTTAGATGTGCCACAGGTACAACACACTGGAATGAAATTACCTCCTTCTTGTGTAGAGGCCTGCTAATGACCTAATTATTCTATTCAGGTGTGGTGCAGCAGAGGCACATCTAAAAGTTGCAGGACAGTGGCCCTCCAGGACTGGAGTTTGACAGCTGTGTCCTAAATGGTCAATCAGTGAACCACCGATAAAGATCAAGTGTTCCTATCACATCATACCAGCTGATGAGGTGAGATCACAGGTCTTGTGTGCTTTCAGATCAGGCAGCAGGGGTTGCAGAACAAATGGGGCATGGTTTACACCTTGCAGCGTTGCAGATTTTCCCTAAAGAATGGTTCTCTGTGTTGGGATTCTGATGCAAGCAGCCTGTTCAAATATACTTTGTGCTTTAAATACAAGCAAACCTGTTGCACATCATTCACAGCATGTTATCAGATTCTGCTGATCAACATCGTTCCCATACAGTCGGACACTAAAGGATGATATGATACTCCCCTCTGTGTGCACCCACACTCTGTGCGGCATCAGCATCAGCCTTTGATTTGTGCGTCACACTTGCTCTACAATCATCTTGTAGCCTATTAGCCTGTATTCTCAAGAAGCAGGGTATCTTTAAAAAAAAAAAAAAAAGATAGCATAAATTACTGAGGGATCAAACTACTTTGCTGTTAACATTATTGTATAATGTTGGTGTTTGTATGTAACCGTCGTATCACGTAAATGCCTGATCACCAGCCTGCAGACCAATTTTCCTCTGGGGACAAATGAAACCATCTCTATCTCCGTCCATCCATCTACTACTTACATTTATCAGTGGTGGGTGGACTTCAGCTGCTTATTTCATGTCAGGACTTTTCAACTGATTGTGTGTGCATGGTAATGACGTGTAGCTCATGGAATGAAAGCATTATTTCAATTTGGCTACTGTTATGAATGCAAACACAAAGTGATAGTGGAAGTAGACAATGGTGACTTCTCTAGCAACGGTTCCAACTCTATACCAATGTGACTTGCCTCAACCTTCTAAAACGTTTTCAGAGAAGATCAATTTGAGTTTCATTGGCAGACGGTTGCAGAAATATTGACAGAAGGGGCGAAAAAATTGTGGCACTGGTGATTTAATTTTTTTTTCTCCACTTAATGTATTGAAATCAAACAGTTCTTTTTCTCTTTTGAAAATTTAACTGAGATTATATCACCACCATCCAAGGGGAATTTGAAAACGTTTCAAACGTTTTTAACAGTGGTGCCAATAAATGCGGTCAGCATTAGGTGGTTTTCCAACATATTGATCTATTGTTTACTTTAATCTGTTCGTGTTGGTTCAGGGTTCTACCAGGGAAGCTTGGACAGCATAAACCCACAAATTTTGTGATTTCTGAGTTTTCTGAGTGGCCAAGGCCACTCAGGCACAGCTGCTATCTGTGTTTTGTTTTGTTTTTTTTCTCTCCAACTCTCTCTACAGAGTCCTTTCACTGCTCTGGAAACTTTGGTGATCTCAGAGAGATATTGATTGCCTCCAGTCCGAGAAGGGCAACCCCACTGGGCCTCACTGCCTTCTCAGTTATACTGGCTGTGTGTCTGAAAGCACAGGCCATGTTCAGTAAATAGGAGAAATCACGCAGATAAACATGATGTAGAGCCATATACACTGCGTGTGAAACAAATTAAACTGTTCAAGTCATCAACTTCTATGCTGGTGTCTTTGTAGAGGAGCCCTAGTAAATAAATACAAAACAGCAACCTATCATCCAGTGTTATAGTATAATTGCACAGTTCATCTCTTAGTGGTGCAATGAAAGCAAAAGCAAACCTTGATTCTTTTTCCATCAATAATGCTTAATATGAATGTTTTGCCCTGGAGTTCACTTGTAATACAGTAAGGTAAGAGCATATAGGAAAATCTATGTTAAGTTTCATACAGTAAATTCGATTTCAAGGCTGATTGTATTTAAATCTCAATACCACTACATCTGCCGTCCTCCGCTTACAAAGGCCTTACATATTCAGGATGTGCAGCCTGACATGAAAAATCTTGCCATCTTCAGTCATCTCACCTCTAAGAGATCTCCACTACATGACCACACCCCACTCCTTCTGAAATGACTGTCAGAAGCATGAGCTCAGAGATAAAGAGTTGGTGTAAGCACTCAAGATTACAGAGACGGTGAGGGGATCACACACGTACATGTTTGCAGTGAGAAAGAGTTTTACGTGGGCTTGTGTGTGATGGCAAATTAACGGCAAGGGAAGAAGACAGATTGATGTGGGGAGGAGGAAAGGGATGGAGGGGAGCATTGTGAGCCTCTCATCTCATCCTACGTCCCTCCTGATGCTGTCTGCCGCAGCGAGCATTAAGCTTATGGAAGGTATTTGTTGTCTTGTCATTCTCTAACCTTCCCAGCAAGCATCAATGAGTTATTCAGACCTCCACCCTCACAACTAAACAGAGAAAGCAAAAATGACACATTGCTCATCACATATTATTTTCCATTCATTATGTCTTCAGGCCAGGTCTGTATTCACATTTATTTTTATTTTTTTAAGATGGGTTGTTTGTAGCAAATAAAAAGGGGTTGCATGAAAGTCTGACAACTGTAAGGTTTGACAAACGAAGCCTTGTTTTAACTGATTCTAGTAATCACGACTCCTCCACTCGCCTATGTTCCATATGCTCCCACCACAGCACCAATGCATAATGAGTTCATCATGGCTTAACCCCTTACCTGTCAAAAATTGAACTCCCACCCATCATGGAAATAAACCACATGGAAGTATTACAAGATCAGAACATTCTTCGCTCTGGAAGTTGATACAGAGTGAAGACTGAAAGTTAGAAATGTGTTACCAAAAATAGCTATCATTTAACACCTTTAGAGTTTGGATAAGGGTTTGTATTTGTTAAGGAACATCTACGGAAATTGTGGTGTAGCACAATTTTCACTGAGCAAATCACAATAATTGTGCTAAAAGTATTGTTAGAATAATTATCTAAGTTCATTTACTTGTGAGTTTATTTGAAAGGTTATGTTTTCATATTATTATTTTGTGTGTAGTTTAGTTGACTTCTTTTCTTCTGTGAAATACTATTAACCATTTGTAGGATGTTTGCCTGGAGGCTAGAGACTTTGCACATTCCTGTGGTATCAGCTTCCATCTGTAATTGATTAGTTGTGGTCAGTTGCATGCCCTTGTAAGGGCATGTCCACAGGCGGTGCCAGAATGTAAAGACGGTTGGTCAATTCTCTGTGTGAAGAAGCCCAACCTCCTTTTTCTATACAATAAAGAGAAATGCAGAGAAAGATCTAGCAGAGTCGATCCAAGACAGTGTTTTACAGCGATTTGTCGCGTCTCGGATCTTCCCTCATTTTCTGCAGAAAAGACAATTGCCTTGGTCTGAATCTTTGCTAGATAGGAATTAAAATAAACCTATCAAGTATCCTAAAATATAAAATTCATAATTTCCTCTGTTTTTAAGTAGCAACATTCTGTTTTACTACAACTTATCTCTCTTTTCCTCTAATATAAATACTAACCACTCTGATTAAGTGGTCGAGAATACTATCTTTTTGAGTTCTTAAAAAAAAGAAGTCACAAATATAAAAAAAAATTGTAGTCTGCTAATCAGAGCTTTCCAAGATGGGTGCATCTCTACCACAAACATTTTGAGATCTACAGGTGCATGCCAGTATGTCAAAAACAATACCGTTGAAGAGTTATTTTAATTCAATTCAAAAACTGAATATCATATATTCAGGACATACACAGTGATGCAACACATTATTTGTTCATTTGTTCTCTGCCATACCTTTTACTTCTACTCAACTTTCCATTAAAGCCCTTAAGAGTCAGCTTCTTTATAGCCTTTCACTAGCTAATCCTCCTAGTGTGTGTCAAATCAGCAGTCCCACTATGTTTGCGCTTAGAGGTTAAGGGGTGTGGTAAAAGATCCCTATCAAAATTCTGTATTAAGACATTTTAAATTGATCTTGAGTAAAATTCATGCATTCTAAGTAATAGCATTTTTGGTTGTCATTCAAGTTAACAGCAACAATTCCCAGGATCTACTTGGATAGTTAACAGTGTGACAGTTCAACATACCTTGGGGCCCCCCTGCTGGTCTATGCGCTGAAAGCGGCAGCGTAGTTTGCGTGTGCCTCAGGCTGGCTCAGCCTAGAGGATATGTGCCATTGGCAGGTTTCCCTCTCGGGATAGGAGCTTTAAACGTGTTTTGAGATGTGATTTAGCTGTGCGTTTTTGGCACCCAAAACCTTGAAAATGTCATTCCTTTTTCTCCCCCATATCATGCAATGACAATTAAAAGTTCATTTTGACACTCGGAAGGGTGTAGAAAATGATCTCCTCCTTTTAATGCATTTATCAAGCATAATAACCTGTCCTCATTCTAATTAGGGGAGGACAAATAGGCTCACGGTGTTTTTGCTGCCCTGGGTTGGCAGAGGCGGCCAGCTCTAATAGTGCCCCGAAATCCGATTCCGCGCTCCAAGGGAGCTCCTCTCCCTTATGGGCTGTCAATAACCCTCCACTGACCTTGTGAAAACACATCGACTATTCCCCAAAGTGAGCTTGCCTGACTGTAACACAACGCACGTCCTCTCCTGTCTCAATTCATCCGAGCGGGGAGACAGCCTAAACGGCTCAGGAGGGGTGTTAAAAGCAAGAAGGCGTCCGTATGCCAAGTTTCGGAGGGTTTCCAGACATCATGGTACATGCGTACAGCCCTGAGCTCTACATGAAAAAGAAGTAGTACGCCGAAGACGCAGCCAAGATGCGTGATGTTTTTTTTTTTTTTTTTTACTACTTCCAAAATGTACCAGTTTCTATGAAAACGTAACATTCCCGCTAAACAGGATTTATGACTGCATGATAAGCGGGAGGCTTTAGACAGTGTGACAAGAACAGAAGCTCATCTGCAGCTATGTCCTGTAATAACGTCTCCACAGTGCAGAGATTCGCCCGTGAGGCAAATCCACCACCAAATCCAGCGTGGTAACATTGCACCAAGCAGATGCACCACTCCTCGGAAACACGGCACAGCGTCAGGGAGGCGCAAACATAGATACATTCATACATACCTGGTTTTTATGCCGAGTTCCATCTTCGAGTTCAGAAGAGGTATTCATGATTCCCCATCGGTCATTTACCATCCCACGGAGAAGGTGCGCATCAGATCCGTCTTTTCCGGGCGTCAGAGAATAAACCCACTTTATTTTATTATTTTTTTCACATTAATATGTACCTGTCAAAGTCAATACCTGGTATTCAAGCCTACTCCATGGGAAAAAGAAAAAAAATAACGAAAATACTAATAAGGATTGCAAGTTCTTCAGCCGCACAAATTGCGCACCAAATTGAGATTTAAATTCCTCCCCGGAGTTTCCTCAGCGTCCGTTCATAATTCCATCTCAATAGGGTAACACACGTGTTTTATTTGAAGGGTGCAATCTTTTTTTTTTTTTTTACTTGCTTCCAGCATGCTTTACATGCATCAAGATTGCGATGGAAATAAACGAAGAAAGCTACAAATGATCCCAAGAGTAGGAGCACAGTTTCTACTCCAAAATATATATGTATATATTTTCTCGGTCCACTTCGTAAGAAGAGAGTTAAGAAGGCTGACCAAGTTGGAGTGCGTTTATTTGAAGTGAATTTGGATGAAGTCGTAAAGCAGCGGTGTCCTCTTTTCCCCTTCTCCTACTTGTTTACGCGTCGGAAAAGCTTTCATGCCAAACCCGCTGGTGGATAGAGCCTCCCGTAGCCCATTTGCGCCAGTTGGATCACAGAGAAGCCTTTGACGAGACGGGTGTGAGGAGGAAAGATTATCCTGCTCCTCTCCGCCAGTGAGCCGAGCGGGGCGCCTCGTTCCTCTCCGGCTGTCAGTTAGCGGCTCCCTTCCGTATGCGCGGCGCGCTCCAACGCTGCGTTTTCTTCCCTTGTACCGCCCTGCCCTCGATTGCTGTACCACTGACTCACCGCCTTCTCTTCCACTCCACACCGCACCGATCCGCACCGTGGACCCTCCTATTCCACCGCAGCAGCAAGATTATGAGAAATCTATGCGTAAAGTGTAAACTGACCACCACGGACAGTGATGTACGTATAAAAAAAAGAGTTGCTTGTGAGATTTATGTCGAGATTCGGACTTTGTTGGGTGGATAAGCTGTCACCCTAGCAGACTATTTGATAATTCTGCCTCTAAAAGCGGGAGGGTTTAATGGACCCCTAACGGGGAAAAAAAACCTAATACATAAGTCTGCCTCAATTATGTCACACTACCACTTTAAACTACTTCCTCATTCAAATGAATCTCAATACTTTTAAACATAATCAAAAAAGTGAATGCATTTCAGGAAATGGACCTTATACAGATTATACTGTTATAAATGTTAAAATTCAAGCATTTATTTATTTATCTGATCATCTTTAGGGAAAATATTTTACAGATTTTTTTTTTTTTTTCCAGAAAATCAAACATCACATAACACTAATAAAGAAGTAGAGAGTTATAGTCATGTTAGCCTGAAAAATTAAAGGATGCTTGCAAGTTGTGAGCCATAAAAGACTGCATACTGCTGAATCCAGGCATATTAGTAGAAAGCAGAGCAAAACATAAAGTGCGGTAGGAATAAGGGCCTACAACAAGCCTTAGAAGTATTGTGAAGCAAAGCCCATACAATACACGAAAGGTGTGGACTGTATCCAGAAGACGGGCCAGAACAATTCCTCAGTTAGGCCACTTCTAAACCAGAAACAGTGTCACAAACGTCTTACCTGGTCCAGTGAGAAAAGGAATGGGCCATAGAGTCATCTTTTCAGGTGAATGCTTTGCATTTCAATTATGAATCAAGGTCCCAGAGCCTGAAAGGAAGTGGAGAGGTACATAATTCAAGTTGCTTGAGGTTCAGAGTGAACTTTCTACAGTGGTGATTTGGGGTGCCATATTATTTACCACTACTGGACCACTGTATTTTATAAAATTCAAAGTAAGAGCAGCTTATGTTAGACCACAAACATAAGCTGTGATTACTCCCATAGCTTGTCTACTGATAAGCTGTGGGAGTGTTTGTTTTATTTTCTAGCAGGACTTGGGCGTCTTCCCACACTGCCAAAACCACCAATACCTTATTTACTCCCAAGCAATTGAACCTGAACTCCTTTGGAGAAATGTTTGGAGGTAAATGAGAGACACCAGACCCAGCAATTGAGACTAGTTAAAGGCTCATATTCAACAAACCTGTGTGTTTGGCAAAGACAGATAGCCTCCACACAGGGCTGCTTTGTTGCAGTTGTTCAAATTCTTGGGTAAATTGTTCAATAGGCTAACACTGCAACAGGTTATTTTCCACTTTGAATAAAAATGAAGTTTGGGTTTTCATTGGACGCGAGGTGCCCTTGTGCTTCAAGTTTTGAACTGAAATGCGTGATATAAAGACATTTTGCAGTGATATTCAAATTTATCGAGATGCGGCTGTTAAAACATGTATGCACAATGGCAGCAACTCTCTTTACTAAATAATTTTAATTAAAAACATTGAAAATGTAAGTATTAAAAAAAAACGTACATAACCATCGTAAAACTGTTTAAACATGGATTTAGTGGCTCAACTGTAAAACACAAGATTCAAGAAAACCAGTGAAGCACACAAAAGTAGTAATGCTGAAATTCCTTCATAAATCCCCCCAGATTCAACTGGGGACGGTTTGGATTTGTAAACAGGGTTTTCTTAAAATATGGTTTCAGAGTGACCATTAGTAGACACTAATACTACACATGCAACTTTGCAAAAGCATCGAGTTGCAGTTTGTTCTCCCGTGGAGCCTGTACCTTAAGCATATCCATGTGTGCACTTTACCAGTAAAACGTCATAGCAGCCGTACAATAATAAAAATCCTGCTGCTGGAATCATTTTGACTGCATATATTTTTGCATTTATATAACTTGGGTAACAATGCACATGATGAAACATACTTTATTCTTCTAGGAATTCACTGTTTTGCATACATTTTGGTTGTGGAATATCCAACACCAACAGGATGTAGACAGGATGTTGACTGAATTAGAATAAAAAAGACAAACTTACACAAACAGGTCACAACACAACAGAACTGATGACTGACAAAGGACTTGCAGCTGGGAGACTTCTTCTTTTCTATTATGGCGGATCGCAAGCAACTTTAAGGTGCATACCGCCACCTACTGAGGGAGACTAGGGAGAAATTTCATTATAAATACTAACGAGAAAATACAAGAAATTGGAAACCTGCTATTAACCAACTTACTCTGAAAAAAATCGGGATAACAATGACAGAACACAACAATACAATAAAATCCACTAATCTTAAAAAAGGCAAATAAGAGGAGCACAGAGATCAATATTCAGTATTGCCCTTTAATAAATGAATAATTTTAGAGGGGAAATAAAGGTGATTGTGCATAATGTGGCCTACTTCATTTTGAATAATTTGTACTTAGTTTTGTTGTTTAGGTGATTGTGCCAAATAGAAAGATAGAGGATAAAATCAGCTAAACTGCTCCTAAAATGTTTTCTTGTTTCACAACAAAATATTTTGCTGTGAAAAAATATTTAGTGCCACACGCATTTGAAAATACCAAACAAAGCTTAACATTAAGGTTTCTGAGTGGTGTTTGGAAATGCATCAATTACTATATTTGAAGCTACTTACTTTTACTCTACATACTTAGTTCAAAAGACAGTCAACATACTGTAGGTACATAAGGGGGTTAAAGACTTTGAAATTTGATGGTTGTTAATGCTACACAGGCTAAATAACTGATCTACTGGGATCTTCATACAATCCCCAAGTTTTAAGGAGAGAAATAAAAAAAAAGCTAAAATATATGTAGCTGTTTCTGTAGAAGTGAATTGTTGATGTCAGATGTCATAATAGAATGGCATGCAGCAGTTTTTGTCTCGAGGGTCTTGATTTCAGCCGATACATTTATATGGTAGAGTTAGATTTTTGAATCGATGTGAAAGGTTGGATCCATCTTGTACACAATCAACAGTTGAGGCTGCATGTGGTGTAGTATTGTGGGGATTGTTTTCTTGAAATGAACCAACATCTCGGAGGAACGCTTTCAGCATTTTATTGAAACTATGCCTCAAAGTATGGCATAGGCGGTCCAATTTGTTACAGGGAAGGTGTATGTAATAAAAGTACTCAGTGAATATAAGTCGTATAAATTTGGAATCAGAAAAGTAGCGGATGGTACATTTTTCAAATTGCTCAGTCATACGAAAAGTATCCAAAAAGTTGCCCTTTTTCCCATTAGCAAGGAAGAGCCCTCCTAGACTTTCAAAAATGTTCACATTTAGTTTTCATAATTTGAAAAAGTGTTCTCTGAACTCTTTTGCAACAAAGTAGGAATTTAAACTTTCTTATTTAAAAAAACAAAACAATTATTTTATAAACTATCATCAAAAACAAGGCCTCCCATGAACCTGAATGGGTAAGTTTCCACAAAGTTTTATTGATACTATTTCTCATCATTGACATGTTAACAATAGAGCAGTCCAATAAGCTTCAGTCATTGGAAGTTTCTTCAAAAGTCACCTTGACTAATCAGCGATCACTGACTTTTAATCAAAGACAACAGAGGTTTATATTTGACTTTCATTATAGTTGTACTCTTAGTTTCAGTAATGTTTATGTATCAAAGCAAAATGAAGGATGGTTGATAAATAAATACCATTAGTTTGCTTATTAGCTGTGTATGAGCGTTTTTACTGGTCACTTTGGGTTCTCCCCATATTCAAAAAACCTTCAATTTAGTTAATTTGACTACTCACTCCATGGTGAGTTACTGAAACCACTATGTGTTGTATAGGTTGCTTCATGTATGTCACATAAAAATGAAGAACATAACAAACTTTTTTACTTTTCCAAAGTTAGCCTTAAAACAATAAATTAAGTGAAGAGAAAAGAAACATCACAATGTAGCGCTCTCAAAAGTTTCTTACCTGTGACAAATGCCAGCTGGGATATTTTTTTAAAATGTACATTTTACAGCCACAAATAAATTCTGGATTGTAATTAAGATCCTTAGCAAGGAACAATTAGATATGCAAAAGGAGGTAAGACGAAACAAGCTGAATCAGTTTTTCCTTGGCATACGGAAAATGTAGACTGTGTTCTGTAGCTTACTAAAAGCACAGCATGGTAACTTATTTTGCAAAAAGAAAATTGCATAAAAAAAAACCCTATAAACTATTTTAGCAGCTAACCTTTAGAAAGAAGTCACAACTTCTGGCCTTTAAAGTTGATGCGATTTTGGAATTTTTGAATCTTTGATGTGAAATTGTATTTTTCCTTTTTTTCTAGATTCAGTAAAGCTGAATTACACACGCTGAAGTTAGACAGCATCGTTTGAGTATATGCATGATTGTAAATGAGTAACTGGAGCTTCCACACCATTACTCTATAAGCTTTCAGTAAATTTATTTTTCTCCTGGATGCACGCTTCACACGTTCCCTTACTTCAGTCACTTATAGCTTTGCTTTCCTTTTCTGTGCACAGTATTGTAATGGCGCTATAATAGAAAGCTCGTATTAAGCAGCTTGTGACACAAAATGTGTGAATTTGATAAGTTTTCTGCTATGTGTTCCAAACTTTTTAAAAGAGTATGGTGACACACCATTTCCTCTGTTGCTATTAAGGAGCAGTTTTGAATAGTTGCATTGTACACCATATGTACTAGCAGGCATACAGTATTGACTTGTACTCATGAGGACAAGAGGCAGTTAAAAGCAAATGTGCTTTTTTTTGACCCTAGGGTTAGTATTCTAGGATGATGACAAACAAAATGTGCAAACGACGCACTTTTACTGACAAACTGGGGAGACATTGAATCCTCCCTGAATCCTTCAGGGGTTTTGACAAAACATCAAGATAATATACTGATTTCTAATGATGAATGGGCCATGACTTTAATATCAAGGGTACTAGCTTAACGGAGTGACTGCCATACACATAGAGCTAGTCGTTGTGACCTTGGTCACACCAGCTGGTGGCCATGTCTTTGTCCGATAAGGTGTGTGCTTGCAAATGTGTGCATCCGTGACGGCGTGTGTGGGTGTGTGTGTGCGTGTTTGTGCTCAGTTTTTGTCTCTGTGAATGTCACTGAAACCTGACCAACCAGAGACAGTCAGAGAAAAAGGAGAAGTCTCCCAGGAAGAGCTGTTTATCTCTTTGGTAAGTGCACAAAATACCACCTTTCTCCTGGCTTTAATTGGTCTGAATATCAAAAGATTGTTCTGTTTGTACGGTTTTTATTTATTTATTTGTTATTGTTGTTTTTTTAGGCATACACCATTTTTTGTTCTGTAACAGCCAAAGCAACAACAATGCATTCATTTTTATTTATGAAGCTACACACATGACTGCTTTACATGACATGGGTAAATCAAATGTTTTGTACTCGATTTAGTTTTACGTAATTTACAGAAAAAGGAAGTTTTAATAAAAAGCTAATTTTCTTAAAGATGTAGCCACAATAAATCGAGCCAGGTCTTGTGCAAACAGTAATGCCACTTTGCACTTGCAGATAACCTGTTCAAACACCAATAATAGCAAACACCAATGTTTTTGGCAAACAATCTAATCTGACACTCTGATCATTAAACTTTGGTTCTTTCCAAAGAACAAATTAGTAGAGTGGAATAATTACCCTCTAAAAAGCATAATTATTAGAGGAAATTGTAAAATGAATTAAAGCTGGAAGCAGCCTCAAACGGCCCTCGCAGCCCAGCGCTGCTCTGGCCTCCTGGTGACCGCGGGAGTTCTGGCAATGCAGATGCTCTCGCCGTCCACTGGCAATACGCACCGATGAGTTCGGCAACACTATCTGACGACTCACCAAAAATCTGGTGGAGATCAATTAATGCAGTGATGAGATATAGCTGATGGAATAACCTAGGGGGCACAGTGGAGTCAAATTACTTAATTTCCAAGACAAAATTAAATATTTGGGTTTATTTTGGTTCATCTGAACCAGAATTTCAAGGTTGTCACTGTTGAGTATGCCTTGCAGCTGTGGTCAACTGTTCACTGCAGGTCAGTAGAGAGTTCGCCACAGCTGCTGCTGCTCACATCCCGCCCAGGATGGTACAGAGCAGATGATGGAAAAGCTCACTACTTAGGGTAGAACTGAACCAGGTATTACGTGGTTAGTGCACAAATTGCCAGTGGAAAAACTCCTTGAAGGTCTGGTACTTCATGTGAGGTGCCAAAACTGGTGCTTATTGAGCCAATTTCATGACAAAAACTGCTTCATTTGTTAATAGAAAGGCACGTGCCTGCTGAACACCAGACGTGGCTCAAACTATTTCAACAGAGCCCTGTGCAAAGTGTTGTCTGATTGGTCAGAGGTTTGGTGCCATACTGATGTGGGAAAGTGCTTAGATAGCAGTGTTGATAGTTCTCTTTGTAGTACATAAATCTGCACCTCTCCATTGTGAGATTAGTTGTAAGGTGCTGAATGAAAGAAGTCTGCTACTGCTTTGTGAAAACGTTGAGACCAAAGCTTGGACCACTGTTTTTAATGTATGTGATCCTGATTCTGCATATAATAATTTGATTTATGAATTATCTAAAGCTATTAGCATAAGTATTCCAGACAGGACTGTCATTAACAGGAAAAATGAATAAATCCCCTGGCTTACCAGATACTGAATTCTATTAAGCATAAAAACAAACTGTGATCACAAGGGTTTAAGAAATGGTAGTGATTTTATTAAAAGGAAATATCACTTGTATAAAAACAAATTGACATAAATAATAAGGAAGAGCAAATGTTATTATTATACTAATAATATAAAAAGCTTTTCAGAACTTTTTATAAGTTGCTTGTGATTTTTTCAGGAGGGAATAAATAGAAAATTATTACTTCCAGATTTCTGAAGCAGTTTTCCAGAGCATAAAGTTGTGTTCACATTGCCAAGCTCTTTCTACTGTGTGGAATTTACAGACAATTTTGTGCATGAAACCTGTAATTATTTATAGTCAGACCGAATATGGGGCTATCAAAATCTCCAAGCAATTTGTTTTTTTACATGTTCTAAAAATATTGAAACCACATTTCTTTTCCAGATTATATCTTTGACATGGTGTCTTCCTTCCAGAACCTGTCACATCTCGAAGCCCAAGCACATCAGGAGGGTCTGGCCATAAATCAGAGCAACTATTTGGCTGGCAATGTTTGCCCACCAGCCTGCAATCACTCTCCACGGTAACCAACTGATGTACTGGACAACTGGTGGCAGTTGTGCTGACCATTTCCATTAAGAAATGCTTTAGGCTTTAGGTTTTATCTCAAATATCAACCCCAGGATCAGGGTTTGCAGTTAAGACCAGTTATTTATAACATGCTGACACTGAATCAGAGGAAACATTTGCTACTTTAGGTCAGATGGATTTACCAAAATATGTCTATTTGCTAAATGCCTAAATAAGATAAAAAATTTTCAGAGAAAATTGATTTGCTTGAGATTCAGAAATGTGCATACACATTTAAACCCAAAGGTCACAACAGTGACCAAGAAATTTATTTCACTTTCAAGGACTCCAAAAAGCTTACAGATTAAATTTTCAGTTAATGTTCAGCAAATATTGAAAGTTTTGAGTGTTTGGATAATACTTATGCAATATCACGTGTTTAGAGTAAATTATCACATGAATAGAGCTGTTTATGTTATAGTCAAATTTGTACTTTACATAGCAAATGTTGCAATAAAGTAATGCTGTGGAAAGATGTATTCAAATAAAGTAACAATGTTTACCTTTTATGATCTTTTCTATTTGGAAAAAGCACTTTTAGCTCATCTTAGTAAGAACACCATATTATCCCACTGGTCACAATTGTGACAGATCATAAAACAAACCTTTTCATATATTTTTCCACAATTTTTAAAATTATTTCCCCTTGATTAGTTCAAAGGGCTATAATAACATCTGATTTTAATGTTTTCAAGTCTGTGAAAAATTTTGGTTTAAATGGGCTAATACTATTTTAGGAAAACGAAAGGTATTGCTATTATTGCTTTCTAAACTACTAAATGGTTAATTCACACATCATTTGAAGTCAGTTTAGACACCCTGCTTCCTTCCAGGAAATTGTGAAAAAATGTGAACAAATCATCCAATATATGAAGCAAAATGTGGATCTCAACAATTCAATAATTTCCAGATGCAAATATGCAAGCATAAACTGCAGTGAAATGTCCAGTCAACATAAAGTACAGGAAGTGAATGGGTTCAGTGTCAGAAAGATTAACATATGTGTTGCTAAATTAGATTGTCCAGCTCATAAGAAAAGCAAATAAACAAATAAATAAATCATGTTAAGATTCCAGCTAAAACTGATAGGAGTCTCATAATCTGAAGTAAAATGTGTTCTGTACTGATATAGCCGGAAAGGATGAAGCCAATAATCAAAAATCAACAAAAAAGCCATATTCTTGTTTACAAAAGCAGAGACAAGGGTCTTTAGGACAAATGTGTCATTTAATAAAGATAAAAAGTTTAATATTTGGCCATGATGACCATTTTTACATTTGCGGGGAAAAAGAGCAAGCTGCCAAACCTGAGAACTCCATCTCAGCTGTGAAGTAAAAGGATGTTGAGGGTTTTGCTGCTTCATAAGTTAAGAAGCCTCATAAGAAAAATAAAGCAATCGTCAGAAACACTAAGAAATAATTCTGGTAATTCCTAAATTACATTGCCTAGGAAAAGAAAAAAAGGTATTGTGTTTCTACATGTATGGTAGATTATGGAAATATAATGTTATCTGTAGTCTTCAAAGCAGACCTATTGCTTTGTTGTTTGGTTGGACATATACTTGCAGCTATAAATAATTTATCTGAGGGTCAAAATGTTGCAGGAAAAACCAGTGTCTTGCTTTTCCTTTAGGTCATCTCTAAGCCTTGTTCTACTAACAGTACTTTTATCTCCATCTAATCCTTCATTTCATGCATTTCGTGAATTATCCCCTGGTCAGTTATATACCTCCTTAAGAGTTGGTCCGGCACTTTATTCATAATAACAAGTATAATTGAAAACCAGAAGAAAACTGCACTGTAGCCCATGGACCCTAACACAAACGTACCTCTGCTTGAGCTTGCTGCAGAGCCATCCAGCACGACTACTTCTTTAATGTATTGGAGGCTTTTGTGCTTGTTATGTTTTTTTTCAAATACAGGAAATAAGTCCCTTCTGAATGGCATTGTTTTCGGAACTGGTAGTGCCTGAATGAAACTAGCAAAAAAAAAAAAAACCACCAAAAATACATAGCAAATATATATTCACTGATGGGTGTAGGACCAAGCCAAGAAAGCCCATACACAAAATGTACACCCCTACAAGAGTTTACCTAAATACACACTAAGTTGGAGTAAATGGAGTGCAGTCAATGCACTCTCATGAAAAAGAATTCTGTAACAAAAAAATAAAAAAATAAAAATCAATAAGGGATACAAACAAAGGCGCTGCAGGCTGATTGAGGATTCTCCTGCACTATTAATGTATAATGATGGTCTTTCTCAAGAATCTCCAAAGGAGGAGTGAAAGCTCTCACACCTCTGAAGTGCAAAGTCAGAGACAGGGCTGCAAGTCTTCCCATCTGCTTTGTTCATCCCTTAATTTAGCCCAGGGTTAGCTAAAGGTGTGGGACATGATTCAGGTTCCTGATGCATCGGGTTCTCCGCCAGGCTCTTTGCTGTGCTCTGCCCCTTTAGAAGAAAAAAAATCAACCCTGTGGGGTAAAGCTATCTTATCACATGTAGCACACAGACTCACACTTGCGAGCACACATTCCGGAGTACTTAAGGTCCACTGAGTCACTGACTCTGGTTGCAGATTGCAGTGACATTTACTAATGAGGGTAATTAGGCTCGAATCTGGGAATAAAATTACACAAGTGCTGGTGCTGATGATGATCACAAAAGAGATTATAATGATTATGAGCTTGAAAATATGGGGCATTTATGGCCAGAAAATGTCTCCTTTACCCGTCTTAATTATGATATCCAAGATGCATTTTAATTGTGGTGCTTTACAGTATTCAGAGGATAGTTATTCTCAGCTGTGATTTGGCTTCTTGTTGCTTCATGGCTCCCATCCTCTTCAGTGAGCAAAGTGTTCCTATTTCTTTCAATCCATGTTTCCAGTCGGATGTTTAATGTTGTGTAACTCATGTCTCCGTGTTTTGCAGCCTCCGTCTCATTCGCGCTCTGTTTACCCATTGGCTTACCATCAGAATGTCTCAGTGAGCCGCCAGCCTGTGTTTGTCAAATCGTTTGTAATTATCCTCAGGCCTCCCTTGGGCTGCACTCCCAGGCACCTCTGCAAGTATGTGCCGCTCCGATTAACCCTCGCTTTTAGAAGCACCTCTTTTTGGAGGAGGCTTGGAAAGACACGCGTCATAAAAGCGAGGTCCAAGTAGGTGCGAGACAGTTAGCACATTAAGTTTTAAAAATCTGATGCTGTAACAGCACCTCAATCTTTGTCAGTTTATGCATTTTCTAATGCCTCCTTAGTGTTCTCTATTTACTACATAAAAACATTTACTACTAAAAGCCATGTGTGGGACACAGGTGCTCTGGCTTGATTTTATTTTTATTTATTTTATTTTATTCTTTGGATATATGTAAAATGCAATGTGTGGTTTAAAACTAACTTCAGAACACCCCGAATTTGTCCATGGTAAAAGATAATGGTGGTAGCATTATGCTATGGGGATGCTCTTCTCCCCTTTAGACATAGGGAAGCGGGGCGCCACAGGGCTCATGTCCAGGTGCATCATATACTGAGGTTATGGTCTTCAATGCAGTTGTCCTCGGATCCATTCCCAGCCCAAGCTCATTTGCTGCAAATCTTTTCCTTCCTCCTGTTGAGCTACTGTTGAATAAAGGCCACTAGTGCAATAAAAAAAAAGGATATACAGAAGCTGGCCGGAGTTAAGGGAAAGAGAGATTGAAATACGGATGGAGCTAAGTGCAGGTACAAGTACAGTAAGGAAAACTGTGAGATGTTGCCAGAGACCTTCCAGTAAGTCAAATAGCCCAATCTACAGTGAAATAGTTTCATTCAAAGAATATGGCCGTATTCAATCGATTAGAATATGATTAAAACATGAATTTATTGCAGTAACTCAATTCACCTTTTTTTGTTTACACACATTTGTTTTTTTATTTCTGTTAATTATGATGATTTCATGCTTACAGCAAATGAAAACACGACAGATAAGATTAGAATATACATCAACACCAATAACATAAACATAATTTAATACAGAGATGCTTAATCTAATATATCTATCAAGTATATACACTTGATAGATATATTAGATATATATTAGGTTATTGCTCAATACAATAACCTTATTGTATTGAGCAGTGTAAACCGCTGTCAACACTTGCATTTGTCTATAGGCACATTTTTGTCTAAGCTCAGATTTATCCAAAAAGACAAAGATGCCAAAGCAGCCAGAGGGTTCTAGACAATGAAGGGAGGCTGAATCCAAATGCACGGCCAACATACAGTAAGTGGCTTTTACTGGCAAAAAGAAAGAAACACAAACATCTATCGTTTTCTTTAAGCGGCCTGTTTACGGATGTTTTACTATTTTTGCAAATTGCACAAATTCCCAATGAGATACATTCATGTATGTGGTTGCAACAATGATAAAATGTGAAAATGTTTAATAGTCATACATATTTTTACAAGTCACTGCATTGTTAAAGCCGAGTATCCCTTCTTTTGCCCAGGACGCCTAATCTGACAATTCCACTCTGCCCATTTAATCTTATTATATTGCTGGTCATAAAAACCATTGTATACACTTCTCGCACTTTTCTATTACACATTCAGTCGTAGCGTTTCTCTCAGTTTGGGTTTCAGTTGCATTTCGAAATTGATTTAAACCATATAAAGGCGGAAGGAAACCTAAGGTAATACTTCAAACGAGGCATGTCAATAACTTTGAGCTGAAGGTTGGTCTTCAGTAAAAAAGAGAGCATGTCTATGTTTTAAGCCTCCAATTTCTCTTGAGATTGCCATTCACCCGAAGGGGAACTTAGAGGCCAATAAATCTGATTTTTCTAATGGTGAACGTTTAAATGCACACCACCCACTCAAACCTTATGCTACATATGTTATGCCATGTAGATACAGTAGACTGTGGAAAGAGGGATTGTAATACACTGTCATGCAGATGAAGGATTATCTGTAATACTAACAAAAGTGGTATATTGAGTTTACTAGTACAGCAGTGAGTTTTTCATTTTGCTCTGGTGCTCTGACTTTCTCTAACTTTTGAGGCAGAGTATGGCTGCCCTTATGAAGTTTATTTTGCTCTGTGGTTTCTCAGAGTTAAAGCAAAGTTTTTTTTTTTTTCTGTTCACTGTTGTCACATGCTTGATTAAACCTAACTAATTGCCTTTTTGATGTGAAAAGTTTTTGTTCCCAAAATCTTTTCTTTAATATAGATACTAATGACTTGCCCAGAACAAGGTGAAGGCAGGTCTACTCAGTCACATGATGGTTCTCATAGTCAAAAAGTGAGACACCTATGCGGCAAAGAAACCTGTTCAATTCAATCAAGATTTTTCATATATTTTAATGAATCTAATTCTGTTCAAACCTCAAGGTCACTGTACTTTATTTGAAAACAAATATTCAAATGTAATTACAATTTAGATGTAATAGAATGCAGCTAAACCGGATGCACCAACACTGGGGTACTTCTTAAAGGAACAAAAACAAAAAGTATTGTTATTGCTGAGCCATTGGCAACAACAGATTCATCAATGATTCCATCTTTTAGAGAGGCAGATAAACCCAGATACACTGAGCCAGGGGTATGTTATAATAAAAAGAGAACATACCCCTTGTTCTGGGCTAGACATGTCCAAACAAAGAATCAAAGGTTATTGGTCAAGAAGGTGCAATGTATGAATTGTAGAGGTGTATGTAATTGCCATAAAATGACATAAAGAAAAACACAGGTCTTATAGCCTGTTTGCTCCTTGACTTTTTTCATCCCTTTATGTGTATTCTGGTGAAAACATCTTCAAGGAATGACACAGTTGATCTCTGCATTGACTGCATCGCCCGTAAACATATACAAACTATTCTGCATAGCAGACCTGTTCCCCTTCTAGATCAAAGAAAAAAAGCTAATGTGCACAGAATTTGCATCAGCAGCTTGTCATCTATATTTAAAGTTTAGGAATAATTATGGGAAGTTTAAGAGACTGCACAGTGTGACCCCATAGCTTTGGAAATGGATCTGTTGGAGCGTGAGACAGAGTCTCTCCTGTGGCAATATGTACTAATGTGTGTGAAAATACCAAAGAAAAGGTGATGAAATTTTTCTACTTTACCCAAGCTGTATCGGGGTACTTTCAAGTGAAACTAAAGAGCCTGAACCAAAAAGAAGAATAAAAATGATATATAATAATCCTAACACCTCTGTCTTGAAATGTTGCAGCTATTGGAGAAGATGGGAGATAGAGCAGGGCAGAATGTCAACCCACTGAAGCCAATCCTGGCAAAAAAAAAGGGAAGGTAAAACAGAACCTTGATGGAAGAGGGTTGTGTGGGTTGAGTGGCTGTGGATGAAAGAAGCTCCAGCACTTTCATCTCCGGCTTGTGAAAAAGAAATCAATCCCTGTACAAATTCTGTAAATTACTCAGTTGGGGAGTAGGCCAGAAGGTGAAAGGATCTGCTCTCTGAAAAGCTTTGGCTCTTCTTAATATGTCAGGGCTGGCATCTATCTTGAATTCCCACTGCACACTACAAATGTCAACAAAGAAGATCAGCCGTCTGAATAATTTAGACTTGGCTAAACTGACAGGATTCTGCAAATGTTTGCTCTTTGTCCAACCGTGTCTCTGAGCAGAGATAACATGCTAAATGTGGGGAAAAAAAAAAAAAAAAAAAAAAAAGGTTAGACTCAGTTAATTTTATTATCTCACATAATATTACAGAAAAGCGGAGCAAGTTGTTACCATGATGCTGTTTTTAACTGCATTGCGGTTAATTGATTGTAATTGAATTAGGCAGAAATTGAGGTAAAGGGCTTGGGATTTTATAAGATGATACTGAGCAAGAGGCAAAGTATCTGAAAAACCAGAAAATAAATCACACTGTAATGCACAATCACACTTACAGTACCTTGGAAATGCATTAGCTGCCATTGTAACTTGTAATTTTCCCCATTTTTGTTTATTAAAGGGACAGTACTATGCATTTCCAGGCACTTAATGCCATTTCACAGCACAATCAAGTAACTATGTTACCTTCAGTTGTTATTCAAATCCTATGTATCTAATATGACTTAAAAGAAATGTGATTTTGTAATGTAACAACTTGAAATTAGGCCTCTGTCTCCTTAAACACTCTTACTCTTTCTGAAACTTTGTCTTCAGGAAGTCATCACAACAGAGCTCCTCTATCAACTCTTTTTTTACCAGCATTAAATTGAGAAACATAATGAGCTCAGCAGATGTGCAGTTTCACCAGGTGTTTACTAATTACTGCTGGCTAGTCTGAAGGAGCTGAGTGGTGAAGGGGAGGGAAACTTTGTGAGGCGGAAGCTTGGAAACTGCAGTTTTGCACAGCTGAATGGTTACCACATGAGGTAAAAATGATTTCTTAAACATGCATGAAAGAATCAAAGCAATACTCCATAAATGTTTTTGATGAGGAAATAGCATTATAGTATGATGTAAAACTCAAAAGTGGATTTTAAATAATATTGCCCCTTTAAGTACAAACTACAATACTTTTCACTTTGTCAATGGTGAAAACAAGAGAACAAGAGGGGGGAGTATTTCAGAGGATGTTAATGGTGTTGTCTGGAGACATGAGTTGGGTGCACGAGCCACAAAACCTAGAAGATTGAGGTGACTGAGCAGTTGAATGAGTAGCTGTAAAAGCAGCAGTCTCCTTGCAACCCAGATTGTTATTTGTAGTAATTTTGGTTATTATGTGAGTTTAAATGAGTGTTTTGCAGGTGCTTAGCAGATGAATTCCTTTTCATTTGTGTCTTTGTGTTTAGAAATGCATAAGTGTTTTAACTAATTGATTTTTTTTTTACTGAAGTAACATGATGGGAAACAAAATAGTTGAGTGTCCTAGAGTGGCGAAAGTATTTACAGCATGATCCATAATGGTGTCCTTTATGACTGCAAATTAAGAAGTGGCTGAGAACAATTGCTGTCTTTTGTTGTTTCTTGTACAGTGACTGAATGGAGTGATCATAAACAAATTTACTTGATGACACAGACGTTTACTGACCAGTTAAGAGCTAAACACTGCTACTGTTGCTGCTAACGTGGCTGTGCCATATGTTCATACTTAATATTGCAATGTTTTTTCTTGGGTCAAGAAAAAACATTGCAGATTATCTATGCCTGTTAGGAAAGCCTGAACATATTTTTCTGCTTGACATGGATTTGTCTTTCTCTGGCGCTCTATTAGTAACAGTGGAAGATACTGATCAGTCTGTTTAAATTCACAATACTCTTTAACGTTCAGCATCAGAACCTTTTGCCATATTTACAACAAAAGGTAACAGTGGACTAAAATATGTTTTTTTTTTTTTTTTTTTAGTAGATCGTTATGAAAAAAAAAACAAACAAACACAACCACTCCTAAACTTTCACTGTGCTAGCAACACAGGTTTTGTCCTCTCCCAACTTAATTTTCCAAATATGGCAAAGGGGAGCATTTTTAATATCTCATTTAAAATTGTGGTTTGAAATTTGATTTAAAAAAAAATTACTTATCTGGAGGTGTTAGTGTTAATTTATATATTTCTATGTTGATATGACAGATGGTTGGGGTTGAAATGCCATTCTTTTCTTAGGCTGAATTTGGACAGGGACTATGTTCATTCCCAAGATTTTTATCAGAGTAAAATTATTACAAAGAGTGGCCATCCCATACTAACCATACAAAGAAGGTCACCTATCTTTTCAATAGAATCCCCATAAAGATGGGGATTTTCATCATGGATGGAATGAGGTTGGACTAATAGTTAGCATAAGGGACATGCTCGGATCATTTAAACACAACCCTTTTTTCTGTCAAGAAAAAGCATTGGATTATTTTCAAAATGGAAATAAAGAAAATATGTTTAAACTGAGTAACTTATTTTGGAGTGTCACAGAGAACCTGTACATAATTTTCTTTCATCATATAAAGGCAGTTACATCCAGAGAACACTAGAAGATATGTGAGACTCAATAATGTTCCTTATTTTACCATTAGGGTAAGTAAAAAGAACAATAGCGACTGTGGCGCTTAGGTAGAGTAGTCGTCTTGCGATCAGAAGGTTGTAGGTTCGATTCCAGTTTCCTCCTGCCTGTCAATGTGCCTCTGGGCAAGGCACTTAACCCCAAATTGCCTACTGATCTGTGTGTGTGTTTGTGAGTGCGACTGGGTGAATGTGACTCTAGTGTAAAGTGCTTTGAGTGGTCAAAATGACTGGGAAAGCACTATATAAGTTCAGTTCATTTACCAAACATTTAGAGGATGAAACTAATATAATTCTAACAGTTGAAAACAAATCACAAATATTGCAGCTAAATTAGATTTGGCTAATCACTGCATTCTAGTTGTTATAAGAGAATAAAGGGAATTTCCGAAACAACATAGTGCATCTGCATTACCACCTGCACAGCTACCTTCCTCCAAAATCATTCTATTTTTCTTTTTTTGAGTGGATTTACTCAAACAACATTCATGAGTCCTTGGCTGGAATTTTCAGTCTGAATCATTTTTATAACACTAGAATCAGACTAATTTTCATAATTGGAATATAGCTGTTGAAAATCTGTGCGCGTTTAGCTTTCAGCTCCATTTAATGGAAATGTTTGAACCACAATTACGTTTGGCTTTGCTTCCGCGAGGTACTGATTTACCACTAAGCCCATCGTTTGTGTTGTTTTCTTTTTCAAATGTGTTGTTGATGTAGCTTTCCCCCCTTAGATTCGTTCTTTTTTTTTTCCCAAATGGAAACACAAATCACTGCTGAGTTGGGGTGGCATTTGCTATGAATCACATAACAATGATAGATGATAAAACAAAAGAAACACTCACATCCTAAAACTTACAAATGATAGCATCACAAGCCACTGATCTTTCAGACACAGGAATCAACTTTTTAGCTGATGAGTTGCCTCATGTTTGACCTCTGTTCCCTCTCTTTCTCTCACACTGTGCACCAGATGGCTTTGTACAACAAGCTGCACACAGTATCTTTGTAGTGAGACTCCTGCTCATTTATGATAGTAGCGCAGATTCATCAGAGGCATTCTAACAGACATGATGACTCCTGTTTGTTCTCGACGGTGTGCAATGTAAACACAAAAGGAAACAAAAATGCTTCCTGTGAGTCTGCAAAGCTACATATCAATTTTCCCTCCCACCGACCCACAGCTTGACTAAGATGCCTTTCAGGTAGCTAAATGATTCTTATTGTATATCAATAATCAATTGGTGGAAATCAATACTTCATTAATTTCGCAGTGGACAGTGCTTATTCCCCCAAAGTGTGCAGCAAGTCTAGTCAAACCTTTGATCGGCATTGCATGCTTTTTCTTTTGTTTTTTTCTCACACTTCATTCGGCTGAAAGGGCTCCTCTACTGCCAAATTATTATAATATCCTGTCATTCTGACACACGGGGAGGGGAAATTAAAGAACCTGGAAAACAATTTCCAGGAAACAAATGTTCAAGTGCAGGCTAGCAGTAATGGCAAGTACATTCACTGCAGAGTAATGAAGGAACAATTATCTAAATTATACACTCACTCGCCTGAAGTTAAATCTACCAAATGGGCCACTAAAGACCTCTGAACATTTGGAAAATGCATTGAGTTGATTTCGCATTGGCTCTGATGGCTAACAGGGAGTTATTTGTGCGTAGAACTACAGGTAATTATTGTCTAAGGATAAAGTAAATGTATTCAGGAATTTGTGCGGAATAAGAGAAAAGCCAATGAAATTACTAATCAGTTTGAAGAGCAGAAGCTAGCTTGAGCTGACCTGGCTTATTATTAGAGCAAAGATGCTCCACAAACTGCTGACATCATATGACTTTTATGTCCAAGTCCAATTTTCTAATATAGTATTCAGGTATAATCTCGTGATTTTTTTTTTTATCAGTTGAACAACATTAAAAACCTATAATTTCAAGAAGTACAGTAGGCTCCGATTGCTTTGTCATCTACATCAAGTAAACATCTTCCCTGTTTAACACCTGTTGATAAATAGACACGACCAGAATGGTGCATACACTCCTCTTGGACATTATTGTTTTTTATTACTATTTCTGCCTTTCTTCGTAAAAATTTTAAGCTCATAATCCAGCAGTCTGACTATTTCAAGGATGAGAAGGAGTCGCTGTGTTTGACGACATGATGTGTACCACTGAAGATGAACCACAGGAAGAGAAGGATGAGAGGAAAACAGATGACAAAATAAAGACGGACAGATAATGCAAACAATTACCAAAGAGACCAGAACAACTTCAGAAGAAGTTAAATGTGAAATCCAAGGTCAAGGTCGAACAGTGTGAGATTGCGTAAACATTGTTTGTCCCAAAGTGGACTTTATGGGAGATGACCAAACGCGAAAATAAAACATAAAGCAGCAAGAATGTCCCCTGATGTACAGTAAAAAGGCAAAAAGCATCTAGCATGTCCTTTGGACAGATGAGCTAAAATCAAAGCTTTTTTATACTCACAGTGACTATATATATTGAGACTTCTGACCTCAACATTAACAAATTTAAATGTTTAAAAGTAAAAATGATTGAAAATCACTAAACTTAGGTAAACGTTATAAACACGTCTAAGTGTTACGTTTTGAACGAGGTCAGTGTATTTGTGTTTTTAAATGCCTATTCCAAAATTAGAATCATAGTTTAATAATATATTTTCTTTCAATTGTGATTCAGTGCTATTATAAAATCTACGTGCCACAGTTTACAAATGTTCTGTTGAGGTTTCAAATCTTAAGTTCTCCATTCAAACTGTTTTTTTTTTTACCATAACTCAAAGTGGTGTCCAAGTGGCCTTATTGCTTCACACTAATTTGGAAGAATAAGGAAAGGCAGCAATAGTTTGTCTCCCGCTACTGTGTTAACTGTTTTTATTAGTGCAGTCAAAGCATAAAACAAAGAGAGGCATCACAGAAAGTGACTTTGACAGCTCACAATTAAAACTCTATCAGACTAGAAGATCTCATATGCACTGTCACATAAGAATAGACTCAAAGGTGTGGGAACAAGACAAGTGCTCGGGAATACATAATATAATCAATATTGCCTTCATCAAGAAACATCTGATGTAGCAATAGAGAGAATAATATATATAAAAAAAGCCATCCAATGTGAGCCCAACACTCTGTGGCACGAACACTCAAAAAAACAGCTCACAAAGGGAGTTATTTTTCAGAATGGATAAGAAATTTTCAATGGACAAGTATTATTAAACGGTGGCTCTGTTGATGCAACTTTATGTGATATAGTACAGTAGAGGATAAGTAAAAAAGTATCTGTCACTGTTGTAAAAGACTGGGTCAGTATGTGTCATAACTGGTAATTCTCAGGAAGAAATTAATAGTAGTAAATAAGTCCTTGCTAATTGAGTACAAAAGCCGTCAGTACTCACAACGTTTTATGAACTCCTTAAATAATATTTTTATCTGCGGTCTAATAGCGTTTCTTTTTCAGTCAGAAACTCCAACTCTAATTGTTCAACATCTGCGTAATGAATCAGATCATCAGTTTATAATTACGGAATTGCTAACTAGAAGTAATCCCCTCTTTCATTCTCCATTAACCATGTGTTACCAGGCGATATTCACGTTGCATTCTCCCAACCGGTTATCTTTAATGCAATAAAACGTGTTTAAGTGCGCCAAACATCACAAAAGAATCGCTCTGTGCATCTGGCAGATAGACAGTCATTACTGCTCTCGTCGTCAGGAGTGAGGCAATTTCCTCTAGCAGCGCTGTTTGGTGGAGAGCAGTGTGCAGAATGATGTTCAAAGGTAAAGGTTAACAGCAGAACTGCAGTTCTTTGTCAGCATCCTGTCGTACCAAGGAGGGAACTGGCTGCAGAGACAGAGCTTCAGGAGCAGTGAGCAGGTGGCCACTTCATTTTTCTCTGTCTAAGACAAATGAGACCAGGCTTAACCAGAGGCTGCGCCGCAACTCGTGTTACATGGCTATACCGGCTGACTCTTGCTAATAGTTGTATCTTTTTACAATAGGATGTAATTTTTTTTAGCCATTATTTATTCTACATGCACACTCGGTTTGTGCTACTCCAACAGAAAAAATAAATAAATAAATAAATAAATCAACAACTATATATCTGAGAAAATTGCTGTACATTCAACACATTCCTGAAAAACTGTAGTAATAACTCAAAGAATGTGTAAACAAATTGGATTTTCTTCCTGAATTGTGCGTAAATTTGTCTTACAAACAGTTCTACTAATAAAATGGTGGGAAAAATACATAACATGAAACTTCAATGAGTTACATAAACAAGATTTGAATGCACAGGTTTGAATCAACTGGAAATGTTCTCTAATGCTCACATGGTCAAAGTTAAGCATTTATTCTCTATATTTATAATTACCCTCTTGATAATGCTCAATTAACATTCCTAAGCAAGTTGCAACTCAACCACTTGCTAGAAGTGCAAAATGAGCCTGTTTTATCCATTCTTGTCTATGTATTTTTTGGAGATTTATTTGTGGTTAAAACACCCAAATGCTTAAAAATTTCAGACCCAAAATGTCTGAAACCTTTCTTTTATATGAAAAAAAAGTGACAGGCCATGAATTGAGAGAGCATCAGCCTGGTCTAAAATCCTAATATTCAAGCTTTTGTAAAATTTGCAGAAAATACTTATGATCAAATGAACAAGACTTAGCTAATTTTTTTCACAAGGATAAAAAAGTATGTTTGGGGGAGCCAAGGAGACGCTTTCGCCACTGAGAAAGTTGTACCAACATTTAAGTATGATGGCGGTAGCAGCCTCCTATGAGTCTCTTTTGCTGTCAGAGGTATTGCAAAAAGTGAAAAGAAAGGGGTGTATCCCTCAAAATCTGTTATTTCACTGAGCTGGTGGAAACATGGCCACGGCTGAGTATTCTACTGGGATAAAGATCCCAAACGCAAATCAAAACTTCCTTGGAAATAAATATAGTGGGCAGACCAGAACCTCAGCTCAACTGAACATGTATGGAATGTAGGTTAAACATGCCTGTGAAAAAATGTTACTTATTTTAATGAATGCTACCATTTCCTCCAGGAGAAGAAGTCAAATGTCTAGCTACAGTTATGCCACTAGCTTGTTCATGGCTACAAAAACATATTAAATCAAAACATAATGTGCCTATGTATATTTAAGCCTGAAGGTTAAAATCTGCCAATATTTTGATTACAGAAAATCCACATTACATTGCACCAAAGCATACTTTCTCCAACTATACCCTTTCCTAAACCATTCCTCATTTCTAAATTAATAAAAGCCAGTAATACTAATTATTCTGTCTTGATCAGCTAAGTCAAAATATCCATTATTAAGATTTTTTTTTTACTACAGCTTTCTGCTATGAAATACTCATGAAAATCTTCTGATTCTCCTAAAAAGATTTCATTCTAAAGCTGCCTAATTAAAATTCCTATGTAGATTATTGTGGGAGCATTATAAAGCCCCTGTCAGTTTAATCAACATGTAATCAAACAAAAAACTTTCAGTGACTGCAACAAAAATCAGCTATGTAAATAATATCTGGAATGGCCTAAATCGCATCAACAAATCAAATGGACGAGGAGACATGTTAGAAGACGAGCTAGCGTCCAAACAGGCAGTCCAGTAAAAAAAATAATCTGACGCACGAGAGGAGCTGCCTTGGGACGGTGAAAATCAATTAAGTCAGGGGTCTGTTTGCTGTTTAGGAGGGGATGTGTGCTGTTCTTTCCTGATAAGAAAATTTCTATGCTTGATTTGGTTATGCCAAGAGAAGATTATCGCCTGGCAGGAGCCGCGGTAGGCCTTACTCATTAAGTGGTGGGTTACTGCCAATCCTCAAGGCCACAGCCAAGGTTCTAAAACATTGTAATGGGTGAGTGAGTGAACATCCCAGAAGTATGGGACTTTTGGCCAGATTTAGTTTTGCATAACTAAACCTTTAATAAAACAGTTGTGTTGAAAAACGCAACCAAGTTAAAGGGCTTAATGCCTTTGCAAGGTAGACTATGTAAAATGTGATCTTAATGATTATTTTTTCCTGATTCCTTCTTCACTTGTTTGAGTGCAAATAGTCCAAATCTCTGGATTTTGTCAGCGAGCTATCGTAAGACGGAGGTAGAACCATTGTGGGCCTATCGGTGTGGTCGCGGTGTCTCCCGTCATCAGGTTTGATAGCAACATTTCAATATCAATACAACTGAATTAAGCAATTCACAGAAATGAAAAAGGCTGCCATGTGTAATTGGTGTGTGTGGAATTGCGCAGAACCACTGGGACGCTGAGTAAATATGACCTGACAGAATGAGAGGAGGGAGAAAAGGCCCTTTTGATCCCTTATTCATCTTTCTCCTGTCACTGATAAGGTTGGTGGGGTTATACAATGGGGGGATGATTTTCCCTCCGGAGAGCTAGGGGCAACAGTACATTGTCACGCGCAAAATATGTAAAAGGATAGTGAGATGCAGAGACAGAAGAGAGTGTAGAAGGTTACAGTCAATGAATAATAAGAGCTATAAAAACATATATTAGCAGAGGTTGAAGCAGAAAAAAAGTGTGTTACACAAGAATGTGGATGTACATAAGTAGCCACTACCTGGTGTTTGTTCTCTTCGCCTGTATGACTAAAGCTCATAAGACAAATACTCTAAATTAGAAAATTTGACAGTAATGCCTTCATCTTTTTTCCCCCTGTACTCTAATAATGTTGAATTCTTTCAGTAATTGAAAACTGAAAAAAATACAAGTGTGTGTGTGTTTGTGTGTTGGCGTGAGGAGGGGTGTTTGAAGATGGGTGGGGGAACAGAAAGGGAGAGAAAAGGAGAGACTCTGCTGTTCATTGAAGCATAATTCCATTACAGTAGGTGGCTGCTGTGAAGAGGAACCATTAGAGGTGTAATCAGGATGGATGGATGGGGATAAGGAGAGACACTTTGAGCAAGGGGAGATCTACAGATGAATGAACCATGGGCTATGACCCATAACATCCCACTGAAGGAAAGACTTCAAGGGAGGAAAATGACACCTGTCACTAAGGGTAATAATAATGATGTCATCGATGCTTTCTCGTGCCTGCTTTCATTTCTGTGTTTAAATCTCTCCTTTGTGGCTTCATACATAAAAGCTAAAACTACTATATTTACCTAAATACCATTGTCAAAATGTCTTGATACAGGAAACGAAATGTTAGTATGTAAACTATTCATTATGTAAATATAGCAGTGACAAAATCTACTGCAATTTAATTGATTCATGAAAATTAACTGGGTATATTACTGATAATATGCACATATTATCAGCAACATACACATTATCAAAAGCCGCCATAAAGAGTAATTTATTATTATTTTATAAATGTCAACGAAGAAAATCTGACACCGAGTTTCTCTTTCAGCTGGAGGAAATAGATGGTATTATTGGCTCCAGGTGGAGATCAAAGGACACTTGGAAATGGAGTAGCACCTGTCACAACTCCCTCTGCACAAGATGCCCTCAATGTATGAGGCATAGAGTGCACTGCAGAGAGCACACAACAATGCAAACACAGGTTCACACAAATAGCTTTGCCACATTTAGGAACAAAATGCTAGTCTTTAGTCAGACAAAGAATCAGAATGAGCTTTATTCGTCAGGTTTGTTCTCACAAACGAGGAATTTGACTTATGTTGCACTGAATGTCTATTCTTACTGTAAGCAAAAATAAATACATTTAGCGGGAAGATAGGACACTACTTTAACACTGTTTCTTGTAGGTTTCACAAAACTACTCAATACTTGAATTAGCTTCTGATTTTAGAGTACACAGTCGGAGTCAGAGTCATTTAATAGTTCATTTGTGATTAGAACTAAAATGGACCAATCCATTTTAAAATCTCTGTTAGATTAATCACACAGGAACTGAAGTATCCTCTAGTAATTTAACATCTTTTAATGTTATCTTTGTTCTCTTGTTTTGTAAATCATGCAAAAGAATAAAATTCAGTAAATTCTAACCAAAGTGAGTTCAGATCTTGGTTTCAATTAGTCCAGAGTTCAAATGTATATTGAATTGTCCCCTGTTTTGTTTTTGAATTAGCTTACATTCAATTAGTAAGTCAAAAAACTAAAACACTGATGGGTATCAGCTAAAAATCAGGTAGTCTAAAAGACTACCTGATTTGAGGTAGTCTAAAAGTCTTTTAGACTACCTGATTTGGTAGTACGGTGGCAACATGCAACTTTACAGACACCTGTACTTTTTCCAAATTTTTTCTGTCTCATCATTTTGTTGTTCTTGCATTATATACACAATTCATATTCCTTTTGAATCCTTACTTTGGAGTTTTGTTGTAGTTTTACAAAACGTATAAAATTTAACGCAAAATGCCTTTACAAAAATAGCCTATAACAAACTTTTTTTTTGCAGAATTTCACAAATGCATTTGAATTGTTTCTTGTCATGAACACATGATGCATTTCCTCTGTTAGAGAGAGTGTGAGACCTATTGGTAATTTGTATTGAACTTTGAGAAGAAAATATGAGTGTAAACAAAACTAATGTAGCAAAAACTGATCATTTCTGACTTTGTAGATTGGTTGGATTGCAATAAATGAATGTTCCCCATCTTCAAGAAGCCAATGCAATAGCTGGAGTTCTGAATAGTCAACTGTGCATCTAAAACAACCTGCTTTTTATATACACATAGTCAGACATTATGGTCTTGATTAAAATTGCATGTTATTCTTAGGTGATTGCACCCAACTGGAATTACATACATACATTTACCCATATGAAAGCTGACCAATTTTATAGTCACAATCAAAACTGTTGCCTCGGGTGAATTTCAGGAACTGAATTTAGAATATCTTTAAGGAGAAATGTGAAAGAGTCTGTCATATTAACTAAAAAAAGTTTAAAAACAACATAGAAACAAAGTTTTACTTCAACATCAAAAGGAGTTGTAGTGAAAATTTAAAGAAAGTGTGGAAAGAAAATCCACCACAAGCACAATAATGAAACATTTAGACAATATTAAATGATCTTATATTTACACACAGAGCATTAGAAAGGCTAACCACTGAGATCTTTTTAGTGGTCTGGATTTTTGTTTGTCTGAATATCACAAAAAAGTTAATAAATCAAACTATTTGGTAAAGAATCTTGATGAAGCTGGTAGAGCTTGTTACCAGCTGAATTTAGTGTAACGGCTTCTACAGTTTACTGTATGCTGAACTGAATACAGGTTTCAAATCTGAGATCACAGAGGACACAGCTTTTGAAATAAAGTAAAAAGAAAAAAGATATGATAATTTTTGCAACCAGTTTGAATCAACAAGCTATATTAAATTATACTAACAACACTTTATTTGATGGTTTGTGAATAAGACTGTCATGACACTGTCATAAACATGACATAACACCTGTCATGAACATGAGTAAGTTTTCATGAATATTTATGACTGTTGTCATAAAGTGTCATTCGGTAAATCGTCACACTTTTAATACAAAGTTGACATTATTCAAAATGTCTTTGTTATGACAACTTGACATTAACCAAGAAATCATGATCTGACATAAATTTGTTATAAAAGATTCAACTTTGTCTTTAATAACGTAAAGCTACATAATTTAGCTGATTAAATAATTTACTGATTAAAGTTTAATCAGAAATACTTTTATAACAAATGTTATAACAAATTTATGTCAGATCATGATTTCTTGGTTAATGTCAAGTTGTATATAAAATAATAATTGTGATAAAAATGGAAAACATGTATGCAGAAAAACACAGCGTTACTCGGCCCTACTCCTTTTATCTCCTGGCACTGAAGGACACTGAAGGGACAAAGAAAACAGGAGAACGCTGAAGCGTTTTAGAGTAAAAAAAGGTTTGAAGAGAAGCGTCTTTAGTCACAGAAGTAAACATCTGGCATCATAAATACCACTAACACAAATGTTTGAGGACATAAAAATGAAATTCTTACTTAGCAGCTCTGAGACATGTAGGCATAATTCTTGAAGATGGAAAATATTCCAAGCACAACACAACACGAAGCAAGAAACAGAAACCACATGACTTTATGATTCCAATTGTTCCAGTTGTTGTTTTGTTTTTTGAGAGATTGAACTTTTTCACCAGCAAGGACCATGCCACAAAGATATGAGTTTAAAGGTTTTTAAGGGGATGTGATAAGAGGAAGGGTGAATTAGGTGTAAGGATGGATCTTCTGGGAAAACTTGGTGACGGAGGCCTGGCAGGAGAAATGGCTTCAGACAAGACGTCTCGGAAAGAAACAGCGCAACTAATGTGAGGAAAACGCAACAAAATCCTGTGCAGTGCACACTGAACATCTAAATAGTGAGTCATTCCAAGAAGATAATGAGATTGTAGACTGGTAGGTGGTAAGCTAATGAGTACAAATACGAAGGCCTGAAGCTAATAAAATTTGCATTATTAAGTAGGCTCGTAATAAGCCGTGGCGTCAGCAATTGTTGTGTCCTATAAAGTGCAGACCAGGAGTACACTGTGGAGGTGAAATGTTACCTGTTGGCAGAACTGCATCGTTTTCATAGAAATCTAATTGTTTGTAACAATTTTTTCATTTAAAAAATACATCGCTGAATACATTATATTCAATCATAGTAGTCAAACCATAGTGTTTACGAGTGTTTAATATGCAAGTGCACTGAGTCACTGTGGAAGTTGCAACCGAAAGTATTGACATTATTGTTTAATGAATTTAGAGAATGAAACTGTTGTCCAACTCTTTCTTATCTAGCCTTGCATGTTGACACATCTGAGGATGTTTTGAAAGTTAATCTTTTGAGTACAGTGTGTTTGTAACAGAATAAATTATGACGAATTTATAAATTTATACCTCCGTATTGTAACAAAAAAACTTGTTTTACTGGTCATTAACCCCTTTCACTTTTTCCTTTCATGTGTTCAGATACATTTCTTGATTTTAAAGTACTAAAACTGTTTGCATGTTGTGCTTTTCCTGGTCGCCTGTTCATTGTAAAACAATAATGTAAAAGGGGATTGTGTTTTATGTTTTTCTTCATCTCATAGTTAACTATTACACAACAGTTTGGGGATACCTGTTGACTATATCCTATAAGTGCCCCCATGTGATAAAGTGATTACTTTTAAAATCAAAGTCTCAACTTCCCTTATTTAGAGGCTTCAGCACACTGCTGAGAGGAAGTCTTCATTAGTCCACACACAGTGATCGCATAGCATAGTGTATCTATTAAATTTGCATTGCAACACAGTGAAGAAAAAACTAAAATTGTACACATCAGGGTCATCGTACTGATGCATTCATTTATTATAATTTTAACTTTGTAGATTTAATACTTATGTCTTTGCGGAAACTGATTTTAAAAAATATCATTACCATAGATGATGATGATGATGATGATGATGATGAGCATTGCAGAAACATTGCTATTGTGTGTTTTCACATAGTTTGGCTCAAGGAAACTCTGAAATAAGAACAACGCCGAAACCAGAATAATAAAATATTTAACACCGTACCAACCATACAGGCAATAAAACAAATTCAGGTGAACTGCAGTCCAGTCTTTTTCATAAAAAATGTTTGACTCTCGCTCATTTGCATTGGCACTATGGCCTTGGATTTAAATGGATGAGAGCGAAATGGTCTAATATGCATTCATTTCGTTGGGGGTGATTTATCGAGTGATAAATATGGAACGGGGCAAAGGTGTTCCATATATAGTTGATCAAACCGCCACTGAATTATGTGACCATCTCAGTCCGGTGGCTGTCCACAGCATTCAGCTGGGGGGTACGCAAGCATCAATATCAAATGACTCATTCCAGCTGGCAGCAGAGACACGGACGAAGTGGTAGTTGGGTAGTGGGCAGACTTACTCTGTGCTGTTTTTCCCCCCCAACAGACTGATTCATTTGGCTGTAATCCACAGCTCCAAGGCAGCTGTCTTATCTCTGTGGATTGATGAGTTCTACTTGCATCTAATCTCACTCACAAAGAGCTACTGTCTAAGACCAAATGGAGTAAAGAACACGCACGCACACACACACATTCACAAAATGTGCTTGTTACATCCTCTGAACAGATAAATGCCAGCAGGTTGATACTGTTTGAATTCTTACACTGTACTGTACGTTGAATCAACAGATGCTTCGTTGGCCTCTTGTTTGATTGTGAGATAAAAGGAAAATGCTGTCTGACGGCATCAAAAATTCATGATACACGAATGTCGATTTCATCCAGCTACAATAAGCATGCAGCCACAGAAAGTAAAAATGCTTTGATGTCAAAGTTTGTAAATATTTATGACTGAACAAGTAGTTAATGGACACATAGTCAACCTCAGAGCCCACATGAAAGGAAAGAATGCTGAACGCTGCTACATGTAAAGGTTGCGGAGGACTAATTTGACCTTGACATTGGGAAATTTAGATTAAAACAAAAAAAAAACCCTAAAATAATTCACATTTTTTATAAGACACTGCAGGAGGAATTCTTGTATTTCCTGTATTTCAATCATTTCTAATTTTTCTGAACTGGCCTGTGTTCTGTTTACATTAATTGTGTCTGTGCACTGTCACCCTGAATATTGGTAACTATGGTTATTTGTGAAAATACAGTCATCTGAAAAGACTCAGGACTCTGTGATGAGAGAAACAGTTTCACTGTGGCTTTGATTTTGAATATTTTTCTCCCTTTGAATGACTCATTTCTCTTTATGAACATTCTCAATTGAGCAATATATATATATATATATCTATATATCTATCTATATCAGGACCATAGTCATTGAACAAGGCTTTGGTACATTTAACAATGTCGGTAGGTTCCCTGTCCTGCTGGAAAAGGCTTCAGCATTTCGGTTGTCAGCAGAGGAGAGCATGAATTGAAGCTGATGACTTCAGAAAACACAATGGTCCTACACCAGTAGATGACCTGACTCTTTCTGATATAAGTGACCAAAAATATTACATTTTTTATGCTTCTCAATTTTTTGAGCTATGTCTCAAGCATATTGTTTGTCAAGTAGTAGTAGTAGTTAAAGAGCTGACTTGTTGCTAAGTAATCAGAAGGTATTTCACTTAAAAGTTTAGAGCTCCTCTGAAAAAGGTCAAAGTTATTAACACAGTGAGACTCGGAGGAGTGCAGTGGTCCTTGAGACAAATGTGAGGGTTGACTTATCTAAGCCACCTGCCTCACTTCCCTGTGGTATAATGATAATACCACAGCATCTCCAGCTGTGACATGGTGGGACTCCGGAGCTCCAGCTTTCAAGTGTCCTACACATTGCAGTTTTGTTATCATTGTCCTTGTCAGAGTAAAGTCAAATACATCCGGGGAAAACTTCTTAATACAAGTTTCATGTGATGGTTGATTATAAATTAATGCAAATTGTGCAAGCTAAATGTTGTTGTGTGATGTAGCGACACATACATTTGTTTAGTAATTGAATCCTGAAGGTAATCTGATGTGATTAGAAAAGGATAAAAAAAAAAAAACCACTAGCAAGTCAAAGTAAGGGTATTGTTTTTATTATTATTATTTTTTGCCTTGGAGAAAAAACACATTTCAATGTGTCAGTAGATTTGTATTCTACTTATTTTTCCTCTTGCATTTTTTTTTTATCAGACTGCATATCTGCCCAGATTACCTTAAGCAAATCTCAGCCTACCACAGCTTCCAGTGTAAATATCCGTGATAAATTTATGTTTATGAGTAAACCGCAATTTGAAACAAGCACAATTTACCAACCAGATTACTCCGATTAACCCTCCTGTTATGTTCTGGGGCAAATTGACCCGTTTTAAAGTTTTACTTTTTTTTAAAAAATAGTTGGAAGTATTTTTTTGCATGAAACTTTTTCTATTTGTCTTAATAGGTGCACTCTACATATAAATTGAAAACATATTCATTTTACACATTTGTACCAACCCTTAGGTCTATTTTTTACATAGATACTGTTCGGGTCAATTTCACCCGGCAGTCAGGTTAAAGTGCAAAAAAAGATTTAAAAAGGTCCAATTCTATATGTTTCCTTGCAGCTATGAACCATATTTCACCCCAACACACACATACATGCACACCCCGACACACGCCAGCCCACTTTCTCACTATTCTCTTTACTTCACTAGGAAACTGCGAGAAAGCAGGTATTCATTCAACTTTTGATGGGAATCTTTTCTGTTCCCATGGACAAACTCCACCCACACTGAGTGACACTCAGCAGAAGTGGAGAAAAACATAAATACTCTTTGCATGACTCATTTATCTTGATTTTAATCAGTGGGTCAATTTGACCCCGAACAGTATGTGTGTCTCAAATTCAATTATAAAGATCACCCATTGAAAAAAAAAAAGTGTAATATAAATTGTTTTTACCAAAGATCAGTTTCAAGGAAATTATAGTTTTTTTGTGTCTAGGTTTTTTTCAGTGGACCTTAAAAATGTAAATTCCATTTTTTATGTCCAAATGAGTAAATGAGCAGGTTGTCGTCATTGATCCTTAATTTCTGAGAAATAATAAAACATCATTGCACAAATATTGATTGAAATGGTTAGTATTGGAGTTAATAATCAGATACAAAAATGTTTTGGAGGAATTTTTTGGTTTCTGACAGTATTGCATGATTAAACACTCCCCGGGTCAAATTGACCCACAAACATTTTTGCTGTACCCTAGAAACGAACATAACAGGAGGGGTAAAGTAGATATTTGATCAAGTGACTTGATTTAGACTTGAAAGTAAAAGAATAAAAGTTTCCTTGACTTTGTGCTCAAGTTGGAAAATTGAGAAATATAATAATTCTAGCCCAGTCAGATTGTATGAAGAGCAAATCTGAGAACCTCTATTTTCAAGTTATGTCACTGATTCCAAACAAGTTCAAGGTTTGGCTGTATGTTTAGCATTGTTGCTCTGATGGAAGGTGAACCTCCACTCCAGTACTTTGACTGGAATGGATTAACTGCATGACCTGTTAGAAATAAAATAATCCATTATTACAAATATCTATTATTACATTACTTTTATTTACTTTCCACTTTAAAATTATGCATGCTTTTGTCATATGAAATTTCAACGAAACACTTTGAAATTTGTGGCTGAAAAATGACAAAAGCTGACAAATTTCCCATGGCACTGTAAACTCACTCTTATTCTACAGTTCATTTGTACTATTATGTCAATCAGAAAGACACAATATAATAGCTCCTACAACAATCAACTTACCTCACACTGCACACTTCAATCCCACACATCTTTAATAAAAAGCTTCCAATAAAGAAATGGCTACAGGGATCATCAGCAATTGTCAAGCAACAAACAACACTCACATAATCAACTAAGGAGAGCAATCTTCAATTATTGGAAATGCTTTTTTATGCTGTTAAATTCCAATCAATGTGTTATTTTGAGCTAGTGACACTATCCGTGAAGTCACTTGTAACATATCGCACAATTGTAACTTTTATTAGCAATGTAGGATTTACATGTGAAAAATCAACCTTTTTCCAATTGTATTTTTTATTTTCCCAGCAGAAAAGTTCTTTTTTTTCATGAAAACTGTAAGATAACTTATAGTTTTCGAAAAGAGCAGGTTGCCATTACTGAAATAATGCAATATCTCACACTGATACTGCAATAATGCTCTGAATTGCCATTTGTGAAACCCTTTAAATTTCTAGTAACATCAACATAACCACTTGTTTAGTTAGTAAAATTTTTAAAATGCAAGTATTTTTTTTTTATTCATGCTTGTTACGGCACATTCAGCAGCGTAACACAACCAAACAGAAAGGGAACACTGTAAAATTTGAATTATTTCTGTCCCTGCATAAATAGCTGCTCTTCTGTAAAATAATACTTACACCTGTGGAAAACAAAATCTTAATCACATAGGTAAAAAAAGAGCAGGATTGCCACTGAATTACCCTCCTTCAATACAAAAATACAGTGCAATATGTATTTTGCATTTTAAAAGTGGAAAACATTGGTGTTTTTCACTCTGCGTCGGTGTGTTCATGTGCATGTGCTTGTGTGTATGTGCCCCCAGCCTGAGACACGCTTCTGAATGGTAACACAGTCATACATCTACTGATGCCCTCAGGCAGAGACCTAATTAGTTTCCGAGCCCATGTCACTTTGGAAACTTTAACGTAATTTACGCAGGGCAACAGCTCCTGGAGCCGGGCTTGGAGCGAAACTGTGCAGGCATGTTGGTTTTCTGGTTTTTTGTGGCTCGTAGTATTTGTCTTTGATTTAGTTGCCAACCTCCTGACCTCTTATTTCCTCAAGGTACATTTTGATCAATATCTAAGACAAATGTCGATGACCCCAGTCTGACCTGCTGTGCTCCCAGCCAAGCGGACATGAACATGCATTTAGGGTAAAGTTTGCATTAGGTGGACGGAGAAGTGTTTGGAGTTAATCCTTTTTAATGCTGGCTTGGCTGTATTCTGGTCCAAGATGTGACTTGTCCTCTAATGAAGCAATCTCATATAGCTCACGGTGACCACTAAAATCAATAATAAATCTAAATTTGCCTGCTTAGAGAGCAGAATGTTAACCAGTTTATTGTGCAGTTTTTAGTCTCCTTTAAAGTTGAACACCAGCTGTAGCATTAAGATCAATAACACATGAAGTGGATGTCATTAATCATCTCATTACAATGGATCATTTTGCTCAGATAGTTTTGCCTCTGGCATTCATTTGACAATTACTTTGATCACCCATGTAAGATTTATTGCATACCGCATCAAACCTATTACAGATAACAGCACCCCAATGATGGCAAAGCATGGCAGTCGTGGGATTTTGTTGCTCAAAACAAAAAGTATTCCCTTTCAGTGAAACTCATTTCACTCCTGGCCCCTATCAGCTAGAAATACACCTAAATTTTGCACGTTCACTCCAGAGGGAAAGGGTCTCTAAATTCCTTTTTGAGATTCAGATGGCAGGAAAAATGGTAGAGCCCTGTTAATGGATATGTCAGGAGGAATACTACAAATAAAGGGTTATGAGCTGCTTAAGCAAATCATTTCAGAATAATTTCCATCCATGTTCTGAATTCATTTAATTAGACTTGACAGTTTAAAGTGTAAAGCATTTGAGAACATTTCGAGCAAAACATTAAAATAGTGGTATTGTGTTTCTCAGTGGGATAATAGTGATTGCTTTGGGGTTACTTTCTTTTTCAGCTTTTCGCCACTTTTCTGTATTATCATAAGATAAAGCATAATAAGAAGCGATCGCCAGATTGTTGGTCACCAAAGGGAAACATTGGGTCTCCGTTTCATTTTAGAAAATAGTATCATATGTCTAATATTTCATTATTATGTCCTTTATGGCTGCAGTAAGCAATTTTTCTACCGAAAATATGTTTTTTACATATTTGGTAAAAATGTCACCATGTCGTGTTGGTATAACATGAGGCAGAAAATATGTTTTAAAAAAATCGAGCTGCTCGGCCTTCTCCCTGTGGTCCTGCTGCCATCTGCAGAAACACACTACTCTGTCGGAAGCAATCAATCAGAGCCAGAAGGAATGTCCTAGCACTGTCAATCATGCTGGTGACTTTGAAGGGATGTCCCATTTCATATTGCAATTTTTATTCACAACCTCGTGTAACTTCAAGATAGAAGCCGAGGGAACAGGTAGATCTAACATGAGAGTAAAACAAGATTAAATCTGAGGATGTTAACATTGTAGCTTAGCTTTTTTTTTTACAATTCATATTTGAGTATCTCCTGATTTCAGTTTATTCAGTTTTGCTAAACAAAATAATTACAATGTTGTGATTCATATTAGTGTATGCCGTGGAACATCTGAAAATGTTTATGCTCATTTTGGGATTTGTTGAGTTAGGTTTGAGTTTATAATTAGTTTTAATAGCTATATTTAAATTTTAATTATTATTTTCATTTGAACGTAACAGGCTTTTTGAGGAAAAAATTAATAAAAAAAATTTGATGAAGCCTGGGATGAATGCATTACCGTAGTATCTTATGTTTATTTTAACAATGCACAACTATTTTAGTTTTACCATGTCAAAGTAATAGTATTTGTCCTTGTTTTAGATTTCTTAATCAAAAGGCAGAAGAAAAACCTGCCTCATCATGATGCCTTCAGTGTTCTGTGATGCAGCAGCTCAAAATACAGTCTGACAGTGACAATATGCATCTGAAATTTAGGAGGCATTTTCAATTCCAAACAGCATCTGTGTTCAGTTCAGATTTCAGAGGTAATTATTTTACTGATGATGCACAGCTGTGAGAGATTATTATCCCACCAAAGCAGCACAAATTCCACAAAGCCATGAGAGACTGACTGAAAGTCAAAGAGAATCAGGGTAGGCACCCAAAGAGTGAAGACATTTAGGATTCATTTCATCACGAGATCACAAGCCGTCATATAAACATCCTCCATGGCAAAGTAAGTGGGGGGTAACATCTGAACGAGCTGCAGGCTGGCAGAGCGACTGAGAGAGAGAGGATGAGGAGTCACTGTAGAGAGCCAAGAATAAAAGGAGGACAGTGAAAGGTGAGAGGAATAGAAAGAGGTTGCAGCCACCCACTGGGTGGACAGTGGGGAGATGGTTAGCGTAATCAGTTATTGACCTTTTCATTAAATCACTTCTGAGTCCCTGCTCAGCGGTCCAAAATAGCCTCTTCTATTGTTTATGGGGAAAAAAAGGTAACTGCAGCCTGCTCTTTAAGTGGAAAAACTTTTCGTGGAATCAATTATTATAAGTGACAGTGCTAAAGTTGAGTAGAGCTTAGATCTTGTATAACACCAATAAAGGTCAAAAATAATAATAATAATAGTAATAAAAAAGATTGCAATTGTTGCTTTGGATTGGTAATGTTATATGTAGAGAGCTGGAAGGTGCTGTCAATTAAGCCTATGTCTCACCGTTTTTCATTTCTCGCAATTTGTGCATGTTGAAAAATGTGTGCTAGCAAGATCTAAGTGTAAGGAAATGAAGCTGTGTTTCTTGTACCACAAAATCCTGTTAATGATCCCCCATTTTGAACAGTGCATGTCCAGGGCAGGGAATACAGTGTTTAATCAGCATGTGGTGCATTATTTTTACCATGGCATTCCTAACTTTTTAGAGATCAACTGGCTTTCTGAGGATTAAAGCTCATCGCTTTGCTTTTGCCCCCGACTATTGCTATGATATTTACACATTTACATACATGCTTTAGTAGTGGCACACATGTGTGACATGTATTGTGTGTAAAAGCTGCCTGCTAAACAAGTCTGTGACAGTTCGCCTTAGCTGGTGATCAATGACAACATGTCTAAGCTATTTCAAATTATAAAAAAGAAATAAATTTTCAAGATCATATAAGCTTAGCAAATTTTATGCTACCACTGCCTTACATTTCGTGTCTTTTATCTGTCTTCTACTGGCAAGCCCACTTCATTTTTTTTATTTTAATAAAAACTTCAAAATAGCTTTTGAACTTCACGATCTGCATATCCAAAACATTACAGCTGTCAGTCAAGCTGCTTTCAAAGCATTGTAGACAAGCTGACATATCAACATTCTATATTATTTATAATCTCTGTATTCTTTGTAACCAAAATTCCCTTCATAAATCATTTTTAATTGGACAACTATTTATTGTCTACTATTTCTTTATTATAAATAACACCCTAAATTATTATAAATTCATTATGTTTGGTCTTATGATGATCAGAACCAGTGGCAGCATCGTCACTCTGAAGTATAAGAAGCATAATTTTCAATGTATATCGCAGCAAATGAAATTAAGTTGCATCAAAATCAGCCAAAAGGCATTTCCACACGTTACTTAGCAACTTTCCAACAGATGTGCTTTACTTCCCTCACACTGAAACACAAACTGAGTAAAGCCTGTTTGTTGACAAGGTTTTCCAACCGTGGAGTTTAACATGGTCCACAAAGCTGCTCACAACCAGGGTTTTACACAAGAGTGCCTGTTCTCAGCTTTGAAGGATGTTCAGGCTTTTCTCCTTCAGTGAGATTGGCGGCCTGTTTTAGATAAACCTGCTGACTGGAAAAGGCGCAGAAATGTACATATCCTTTGGTAGTAACTTTTTAAGTTCAGCTTAACAAGAGGAATTCTTGTGGAGGAATGTTGCATCAGAGTGAGATAAGAGCGTAAAACTGCGACAACTACAACAGGACGACAGCAACAAAAAAAAGAAGCTAAATACCTTCATTCTTTACACCACATGATCCCTGTGTGTATCCTGTTATACACACAGGATAATTGGTGGAAGCATTCTAAAACTGTAAACTATTGAATGAATTCCTGACCCCTGAATAATGTGCACTGGATTTTAAACTGCTTGTCATACCTCTATCACAATATTGTGTAAATTGTACATTTCTTTGGCATACAAAGAAAGGCTACTATGAGGTTCCAGTCCTACCTTTCAATCAGATTTTTACCATATCTAATGTTATCCAACAACTAAACCAGGCAGAGGCATATTTGTGGAGGGAAAAAAAACAAAACATGCCAGGATTGGTGTAAATTAGTGGTGCCACATATCCAACGCTGTCTGTCTCACTGATAGGAAATGTACTATTGTTATGCAAATGTTGAAGCAATGAGCCAATAACATTACTCTCTACATTACACAGAAGCTGTGTTTTTCTCACCTTAGCAAATACAGGCTTGGTACTGCCTCACATGGCATGAGAAGGCACATTTTTTATTATGAATTTCAGGAAATAATATTTTGACCAATAGGTGGCAATCATTACCTCAGGATAAAGCTTTGAATTTTCAGCCTAAGAATAAGATGTTTATTCAATTAAAATGACATCCTGAATGTTCCATCTTTCAGCCCAACAGACATGCAAAACATTAATCAGAGTATAACATATGCTTCATACAAGAGCTGTTTCTTTACAAAGAGCTCTTTATCTTTTTGCATATTTGGAGCTGAGTGACACGTTTTTTTTGTTTTGTTTTGTCAATTTCCGTAAGTAAATGGTGGCAGTGCTGTTACCACTCGTGTTTTCTGGCAGGAGGGTCCTGGATTTTGTTGATGTGTTTCTGAGTGAATAGACGCATATTCTCTTAAAGCACCAAATAATCTGGCATTTTCCCAAAGTCCAAAAATATGCTAGTTTTTCTAACTGGTCATTCTAAATTGACATTAAGAGTGAGAATTTGGATTGATCATTGTTTGTCCTGTGTGTATTTGTGTTGCCTTTTTGTGTACTGGTAAATAATCCAGTACACAACTAAAGATAGGTTTCAGTATCCCATAAACGTAAATATGATGAGAGTTGAAAAATGGATAGGATAGAACAGAATAGGATTATAAATTATAAATTTATAAAAGTCACATAAAAGTGATCTGAACATTTTTGCATGAAATTATGAATAAAACGTTTGATTTACAGTAAGGATCAACACAAACGAAAAATAAGTGCTAACAAACAACAGTTACCTTACCACATGTGGTAATTATATACCAACAATGTGCTGACAGCTTGTTCTCAGTTTTTTAAAATGACCAAAAAAGCTGCTTGCTAAGGAACAACAAAAACAGTGAAGGGCTTACAGACAGGTTTATTCTGGTCCCAACAATGATTCAAGTGAGCGAGATTACTGACAGAAAACATCAGCATCTGAGAAAGCATGCTTATTTTCTCATAGGGAGTTTTATTTTTATTATTAAGGCATGATGGGGGGGAGGGGGGGAGTCTTCCCAGAACCTTCCTTTGATGATGGGAAGACATAAATGCAACACTACACAATTCAGCTGCATCTCTGCTGACCCGCAGAAAAATGGAAAGACAATTATAGAGGAAGAACATGACAAGCTTGTCAGCGTGATGCTCACACTGAATTCGATTTGTCCTCCAAGCCCATTCACCATGAGTTACACCTGATTGAACCTTCAAAGGGGAACGAAGAGCCGGCTTACGCTGCCTACATTGATCTGTCTTTTAGGAAAGACTTTTGTATGAAATACATACAATTTAGAATAAAATAAAATGGATGCAGACAGAAAAGCAGTGAGCACTTGAAGGTAAAGAAGCGATAGTTACCAGTGTCAAATCAGAGATGAGTAACAGTGCAAATAGATGTTGTACCAGGGAACTTCACGATATTAGCACCAAGATATTTCTCGTGAAGTCATTCTCTTAAAGGGTATTTGGTTGCTGATATCATTTGACTTCATCTGGTTAGGAAAGTGAACGCTATTATGAGCCTCAGTCACAAATGTGTTGTTAGCTTACTATCTGTCTTAGAGATAAGTATTTTGATTAAAAAAGTAAGTAGTTCTTGAGCTGCCTTGTTGATTGAAGCAGCAGACAAATACTTCCCGGCAAACTGGCCAACTCCGAAAAAAACATTGAAGAAGCCTTCACCACTTTGAATAATTTGTATGGCTGCATATGTAAGACTCAGTGGAAAAAAGGAGAAGTTATTGACAGAGTGAAAAAAAATGGTCAAGATTGTGTGCACAAACAAGGAAATTGGCTTTAGTTTTTAGGGACTAACAGCACACAGACAAAGAATAAATACATTTTAGAGTAAATGCTATATAGATAAAGAAAAAAAATCTTCTTCTAAAGAAAGAAAAAGTGAAGGATGGTTTTGACACTGCAAAAATGCCTATTTTGTTTCACAGTAGAGTGGCTGACTACTCTGGCTGTGAGTCAATATGGCCAATGTGTTCATCAGAGAGACAGCCTGTGGGGTGAGACTGTCTCAGTGGCGGCGAATCTTTGCAAACAGTGCTCTGTCACATTAACTTGAAGGTAAAGTTTAAACATTTTGTGTCCAGATTGTGTGGAATCTACCGAGATGTTAAATGCTCTTTCTGACCTTGCATCCCAGATGACTTATAAATAATGGCAGTAAAGAAGATGACCGACAGCTCTATTGGAAGGTTGCACTTCTTTGAATTGCCGTAGGAAGTACAGACACTGCTAGACCTTCTTCCAAACAGTGTGGAGGACCATGTCAGGAGTGGAGTGGAGTTGGAGTGGTTCCTGGACACCGGAAGTAACCCACAGTAAACACAGTGTTGTTCAGTGGAGGGTTCTCTGGAAGTCCAACTGTGAGCATCTCTGGCTTGATTGGGTTAAGTTCCAGATGCAATGTCCTGGATCAGACCAAATGACTATGGTGTCAACTGCAAACTGGTGGTATGATCTGGGACAAAGAAGAGATAAGGAAAGACAGTTTATCATTTGCTGGTCACAATTGCAAATGGGTGAGCTCTATTGGTTTGAACTACTTGCTAAACTCCTATTTTTCTAATAGTCAGTCTGATCACTTTTATGTTGATCACTGGTTAAATGTTGAACTTAAGTTGTTCTACTGTGTTGTATAACAACTGAGTTGTAGTTTTTCAAATTAAAAGTTCATGGCCAGTAATATTGACCAACATTAATTAATTTTTATTTTTTTTTAACTTTGTCTTGTGTCAGACACTGAAACGTCTGTGTGCTTTACTTCTAATATCAATTAGTTCTCCATATTGATGTGTGACGTTTTTAGTACCCAACACACACATAAATTGAATGCCATTTGTTTCTTGGTGGTTTGTTTGTTCATGTGAACAGAAAGCGTCAGCATCGTTCCACTCATTGCTACTCCTCCAACTTGTCCTGTAAGCCTGCTATATGGTTACACACATCAGCAGCATCAGCATCTCAAGCACTAAGTGCGAACCAAAAACAGAAAATCCTCTGCCACGTGTTAATGATTTTCATACAGTAACACTGTGTTTTGTTAATTACATTTGCAGTAAGTGTAGCTGCTGCATGCAAGCAGGAAATTAATAGTTCTTAAATCAGACAATTAAACATGACGGGCTGACAAAGGAAATCAATTATGTGCGCTTATGGTTTCAGGGAGTAAGATAGTGAGCAAGTGGTGGGAGACGCATTCAGTGTTTTACTGTAGAAAGTTTTGTAGGAGGAGGGTTAAACATCAATAGTAATTTAACTTGGGGGAAGTCATGGGTCAGTGTTACAAAACCCATTCTCAAAAAAAGAGAAAATGTCTCATTACCAAGCTACAGTAAAAATAAACAACTTTCATTCCACATCATCCACCTGCTTCAAGTGGGTTGGAGTTCATGAAATGTCTCTCCTGAAATCATTCTTTCAGTGAATTAGCAATAGCATCAGTCTTTCATTGTCCCATAGCCCACTGAAGGATGACTCATTCTTCGGAGTGGGCACACAACTGCATCTTTGATGGTGTAGCTTTAATACAATCAGCATTTTTGGACAATTGGCTTTCAAGAAACCATATTGTGATAAAAAGCAGACAAGGCTTGACAGGACAAATAAAGTTGGGAATCATTACATACTTTTGTCGTGCTTGTTTTCTTGCGCCTTTGACACACATCTTCAATGAATATATACCATATGTCTAGCAAAAACACATAGCAAAATACTGAAAGCAAGCAGACACAGAATGAGACTGAAACAGTTGTTCAAACAAATCTACGAGGAGTTGCTATACTTCAATGAAAACTTGTCTTTTTTTCTTACTTCCCTATTTTTCTAGCCTCGTTTGTACTGCATCGACCACATCTTTGTTTTTTCCTCATATGCAATAATTTGACTTAGTGCAAAAGCATCACTTCAACAGAATATTAACAAACAGCCATGGTTAACTTTTTTACTGGGTGAAACACAAAATCTTTTAATCTTTCTAGTGTTTGTTTTGGGGTTGTTGAATTGTCTGACTAGCAAAACGAATCACTGTAACACGATGTCCTTAATCAATTATGAATCACATCTGATTTGACTTTCAATATAAGTTTAATAAGGAAAGAGTAACCAATAATACACGTGGATTAATACATTAATATATGAAATATCAGACAACTGGTAGACTTGCAATAATCTATGGATTTTCTATGGGGTTTAGCATAGGCTAGTACAGGCCAGTCAAGCACATTAATACTTTGGTCATTAAAGCATATATTGGTACTGCTGTTGGCAGTCTGGGTAGAGGTTGAATCCAACTGGAAAATTAAATCAACATCTTCATTTATCCTGTCAGCAGAAAGAAGCAGAAAGTGCTCTGACATTGGAGTTGAGAAAGAAACAACATCCAACACCAAGAGGATAAAATGATTCACCAAAAAATAATTAATCATCTGTGTAAAAATCAAAGTTTGTATTAAGCAACTTGGATTCTTTGCTTCTCACACAAATTCATGCTTAACATGGAATTAAGCAACTTCTGTGTCTTTGTTTTTGACAACCTCCAATAACAATATTAATGAATAGAGCTTGATGTAATAGCTGTTTGGTCAGCTAGCATCCTTCTGACCAGGATGCTACAAAGAGTATGCAGGAATGGATATCTGATTTTATACTCAATGTTAACAAACGTAGTAGAAATTAACACTATCCATAGCAAAGCACACCTGGTCACCATGGAGATTAAACTCAGACTGGTGTTTGGACATAGCTGTTGATCACGAAGTTACAATGACTTCTTGGGCAACCTCGTCCCCCCACCATCACTTGCTCTCCTCCCAAGTATTTTTTGATGTCCTAAAATTATTATCTTTCAGATAAGAAAAACCCATAGGCTACTGGATATTTCTGCTTTATGTCAGTGCAAATTGTATTATAAAACACATAAAAACCACAGTATACTTATGACATCGCAAATTATGGTACTTTTTACCTGTTTTCAAATATTTAATACCAATTTTTCTTAATTTTGTTAGAGTTAATATGCTTTCATCCTTACTTGTTAGCATGTTGGTTGTCATTTTTGCTGTTTATCAAAGGGAAATTTCTGGGCCCTATGCGCATAAAACTGGACAGCCTGTAATCATGTCTCCACTTCCATCCGCCTGGACAAATATGGTCATTTCTGGCTCCAACAAGAAACACAATCCTTGAAGCCAAATTTAGCCCAGGCCATTTACAGGTTGCATGCTGGACATGATTACATGTTGGAAATGTACTTGCACTGTGGGAGCTGAAACTATACATATGCACAATTACATTCTATCCTTACCCAACCGTGACACCTGAACATCTAAATTACTGCCAAACTAAACAACTTTCTGTTCCAATTAATTTCATGTACTGAAGACACAGACACGTACCATAAATTCAAGTCTATACACAAGTGTCACAGCTACAAGCAGCACTTTAGTTTCCTTGTAGCTGCTTCTGCATTGTGTTTTTGCCACTCTCATTCCTTCCGTCTGGAATTACACCCAGCCATCTGTTGCAAATGACTTCCCCCAAACAATGGTATATTGTAGACCAGCCACACAAATAGCATTTTGTGTGCACAGACTCATAACTTATGCAATGGTCTCCAACTTAATTGTTTTGAGACTTAGAGAGTATAGGGAGATATTTTTTTTCTTTTATAGAATTTTAGATTGTAAAACATAGCTATTTTTCTAGTTAAATTATGTGTATTACACCAAAGAAAGAGTTCCACAGTAACATATAGTTCTCTCCATTTTGAATGACATACTGTATTTTACTTCATCTAGAAACTTTAATTTATTGTTTGTTATGCTAATGTCTAACATCATAGAGCAAGCATCAGTCAGGGTTTCTGTACACTTGAAAGGCCACAAGACACAAAGAAGAGATAATATGATTTCTCTTTTACAGCGATCATCTACAGTAACTATGCTTAACAATATGATCACTGAGAGATGACTGCCTTTTCTCACCTTCTAATGTGGGGATATATTAGCCAGAGAGTGAACATTTCACCCTCAGAGTTAATGCAATAGAGGCAAAAAAAAAAGTAAAAAAGGCTAAGCTTGAAAGAGTTTAATAGAGGCCAAATTGTGATAGCTAGTGCATCTCCAAAACTGCAGCTCTTATAGACTTATAGAGTATTCCCACTTTGCAGTGGCCAGTAATTATCAAAAGTGGCTGAAGGGAGTAAGAAAAAGGCAATAAGGGAAACAGCACCTAAAGCTTGTTGATGCACGTGAAAAAGTTTCCGCAGACCTTAACTGTATTGTTTTACAATGAACATACATACTGTAAAACTATATTGGAATGTATGAAAACAATGGACAGACAGAGAGGCTTCTCATAATGAAGGTCAGGATGAATTTTGTGTTTTTGCCACATTTAGCTGGACGTGAACCTAAAAAAAAAGAAGAAAAAAGAGTAAATGTTTCCTCTGACAAGAAGTTGTGTCAACAGAGGATTCTATTGATGGCTTGGTGGAAGGATTTAGAGATTGCTCTTAGAGAGGATTATACAAAGTCTATGACTATCCAGTCTCCCTAAATTATAGCATATATTTCCTGAACAGTGTTACAAACATAGTCTGAAAGCAGAAGTTTTTAAAACGTTTTGGCTATATAAATGTTGTTGAGTATGTGCACTCATGTGAATTTGTATTCTGCTTCATTTGGCAAAGAATGTAGAAACAGAAGAAGCATCTGTTAGATCATGTAATCCATCCAGATTTTAGCCACATGAGCATCTGCTGCAGCACACCCCAAGAGGGAGTCTGTGATGGGGAAACATAAAAAGAGAATCTTGTCGTATTTTATCCAACTCTTGTCGCATAGCTTTAGAAATAATTCCTAAGTAAATATTATTAATAAAACTGTGGCGTTCAATGTCTGCGTGGGAAAAACAGAATGAACATAAGGAGAGATTTAACTAAAACTTCGCCACCCAGAGTGGTGCTACAAAATGGCAGCGCCAGTCTTCAACCCTGTAATGCAAGTCCATGCCATGGCAGCTGTCATGGTCATTACAGCACAATGCGGGTGCCAACCTCTTGGTTGGACAGCAGCTGCCTTAGCAATTTGGACTTCTCAGATTAAGGCTGAGTTTAATCTGCACAGATCTGTTCAAGGAAACAGATAACGAAGGGACAAACAGCTAGCAACTGAAATCGCAGCGAGAACTAATCCAGAAAGCAATCAAATCAAGCACTAAAAGTCATCCCAGATGAATTACTGCAAATGCCACGAGTGCAGGGATGAAGCGATGAGCAATGTGCTTTTTGGTAATTTCATGTGTTTTAGACCCGCTTGTGGTTAAACAGCAACTGTTGTACCTCTTGTCAGACAGATGAAAAGATGTGTTCTTTTCATCTACAGCAGATCCTTTGGCAAGCTATAGCTACAACCCTTCCAAAATGACACATCTAAATGAAATGGATGGATGTATGGCTGGATAGATGGATGAATATCTGATACAGATGCCTCTTTCTCCCAGCGACTCTTCAAAATTGGAAAGACCAAAGAAAATGCCATACAATAAAGAAAAATATGTTAAACAACATATTGCTTTTCTGCAATAATTTCCAGTTTTGCCTTGCCACAAAAATTAAGGAAAACGTTGCTTAATTTTTTAAGCAATGTAAAAAAATTGCCCAATCCTGAAGCAGAAGTCCAGCTTTCATCTTAGTACAGATACTCTAATGTGAACGCGCAAGAAGAGACAGGACCTGATGTTCCAATAAATAGCTCTTCATTTCTTTTTTCCGAAGAGTTTTTGAGGCGCTAGTGGCTCGTATTTTTTTCCACAGTAGGCAGACAGGAAGGAGGGTGAGGAGAGAAGACATGCGGTAAAGGTCGCGGGACGGGGAGTCGAACCCGCGACGTCCGCGTCGAGGACCAAGACCTCCAAACATGGGGTGTGCTAACCCCCTGCGCCACCACAGCACGCCCCAGCTCTTGATTTCTTGAGGATTTGGACCGCATGTCTCATAGTTTTCAAAATGCTAAAATTTAAGGCAAGTTGAGCTGCACAGTATATTGAGTCATAGATGTCATTTCAACTTCAGTGTCGGCAATATCACAATCTGAAGCAACAGCTGGGGTGTAATATTGGTTATGGCTGAATGTTTAAGGTGCTGACCTTTAAAGCTTTGCATTCCAGTAATATATTATGAATTTTCTCTAAGCTTTATGCTTATAAGTGATGTAGATTTTAATCACCAAGTTTAGAAGATTTTGAGATGTTACCGATATTTTTGAATATTCCCATATCAATAGCATGATTCCCCAATAACAAACAGCACTAATGAGAAGATAAGAAAAAGTATTTTACGGCAACTTTAGTAGTAGTTTTTGGTGACTATTTCTTAGTTGGAAACTTTAGATCCTTGCGATACGATAAAGTCCTGTCAAACCCCAGTTTTTATTGAACCTCAGAAATTCTATTTCAAATGTTTTCCATGTTTTTCCTTTGAATTTCTTCAACATTGTTTCTTGCTCAATTCCTGACTCAGCAAGGATATTGAGTTTTTGTTTTTCATTTTTTAATCAAACAATATCAAAATTCCAGTGACGACAGTTTCATGTTAATAAAAAAGTTGTTTTCCAAAAAGGTTAACGTGTCTCTGTTGTAGATCGTGCAGAGTCTTGGCAGGCTTTTGCGTGCATGCCTTGAAAAGGTGATGTCGACGCTTATGGTTACCAGCTTTATGGCGCTGGTGTGCCTATCGTGAGATCCTGATACTAGATTTACTTGCATTAATCAGGGCGAGGATAATCCTTGGATTTTACTTAATCCTTTGAATAGAGATTAAATATAGCTTCTGTAAAATTCTTTAAAAGAAAACCTTGTTCTCCCCTTTGGATTTGAATTGTTATAGACTGAACAACCCATAGTGTTTGCTCACTGTTCCTAATTAGACGATAGCTAAAACAAGGAGATTGTGAGACAATCCTTCACACGGGGTAAGAGAACAGAAGGAAGCAGCTCTGCAGGATCTATTCTATCTTTTTTTTTATAAACAATATATATTATCAGCTCCTATTCCAAAAGGTGAAATGAGACTTCCTGGCTTACCCAGTTCATATCCCTGTTTTGTCAGAGAGCGCCACTATATCAACTTTTCTTGCAGTCTTATCACAAATCATTCCCTGAATAATGGCTTTTGCAGCAGCAACAGCAGAATTAGAGCTTCACCAGCAGGATGTGGATTTTGTGCCCTGGCAATCTGATATAGCTTTATCTTTTTTTTTCTTTCTTTTGCTCCCTGTCATTTGTTGCAGTTGATGCTCAATCCATTGTGCTTTGCTGTCATCAGGTGTTGTTCTTAGACGCTTTGATTTAGGTTTGCATGATCAACGTGAGGGAGTTGCTCCAAATAACAAGCCAGGGTGTCTGGCATCGGTTAAGTTGATACAGCAATGATGTGAGAAGAAATAAATCCTGCTGCAGGCATAAGGGGTATCTTTAAAATGGTTTCTCTTGAAACAAAACACATATATATATATTTTGTTTTTGTTTTTTAAAAACTTGTTTGAAATAAATAATGCCTAGTGTGTCAAAGGTGCCCTGGCCTGTTCGGACTGGGCCGACAAGATATTTTTTTACTTTTCACAATTAAAAAAAAAAAGTTCTTGTGGAGAATGCAAAACAGAAACCAGTGAGGAAGACTGACCTTTAGTAGCACCGAATGAACTGCTGCAATACCCAATAAAAATAAGAAAATCAAAAGTATGCAATATCCACTGAGAGTAAAGGTGTAGGCAGTGCCATTCTCTGCAGTTACTTTTCTCCAGATGGGACTGATATTTTTGTCAAGGTGTATAAAATATAAAACAAATTGTAGTTGTGCAATAGTTAGAGTTTGAAGATTAATCTGACAGATTGCTAAGGGGAAGCTTAGCTATTTGTGACCCCTTAGCACAAATAGCTAAGCTATAAGATATCTCCAAAAATGGAAAATACTGTATGTCCTCTAAATTGATTTATTTTCCTTTACAGTGTGCATAAACACCGTCAGGTTTACACTAACTATGCTCACAGACTCCTACGAAACAAAAGAAGACTGATTTCTCGAACTGAATCAAAGAGTGCTACCTGAAAGTATTAGTCATTCACAGCAGCCCTCTTTACGCTGCTTTAATCTAAATGAAGCCCACTTGTTTAGAAAATCTGGCTTGCTTGGGGAGGTGTGAATGTGCAATAAAACTTTGAGCCACATGAAACATTTGAATTCTGATCTGCCTAAAAGCCACACCAGTTAGTCCTATAGTTTACTTCGGTTTAAGTAAACCATTGCGCAAACAGGAGAAACGGCTTGTGATCTTTTGCCAAAGACAAAAGTTTTTGTTTACATTTTGTGAAAAAGGAAGTTGCGCTCTTTGTCTTCTTTGGGGGTTTTGTGTAATTTCTTTCTGGTTCGTGGTGCAACGTCATCACACAAAATGGGGTTTTTCGTACGGTTTGGTTGGCTTGACACTGTGCAGCGTGAAAGCAAACCACACCAACTGAAAATGCAACAAGTGTTGCAACTTTGGTCTCCAGTCAAACAATGTCTACTGTAGTATCAGGTGTGATAACACCCTTAGATTAAGGATGTTCACACTTTTGCAACCAGCTTATTGTGGCCAGTTTATTTTTTGCATTTCTATTACAACCCAACCCTGCTAGGATTCAATGAGGGTAAAATTATAACATTAAAATTGTAAGAAATCAAAAGGTTTATTACAAAAAAACCTTCACAGAAACCAAGAATTGATGACATAAGTTGCCAATGAAATCAATAAACAACAGAAACCAGACAAAGCTTTCTCTGCAAAGTGGGCCGAATACAACCACTACTACAAGTAATAAGCAAAACACAAGGGAGAAGAGTCACCCAAACTACCGCTCACTAGTGGTTCAGACAATAGGAATGTCTAACAATGTCACAGGCTGTTCAAGCTACAGCACAACTAACATACAAACAGTCTAAACAAACGTGGAAGGCAAAGACAGCTGCAACTCTTCAGAGTCTTTTTAAGGTACCGGTGTGTCTCATCAGCTGCTGATTGGTCAGGTGTTAAACTGCTGGTCAAATAGGCTTTCAGAAGAAGTGCAGGGTTCCCGGGCAGCCAACTGTCTGGGTGTGTTGCCACACTCAAATCTGCATGATGAGAGACTGCAACACTCCTTCCAAGACCAGGGCCCCAACAAATTATACATTTGTTTGGTTTTAATTTGAACTGTGCAGGTTGTAGGTCAATATGTATTTTTTTTATTGTTCCAAGTGATTCAGAGATTAAGGTATCTGTGTTCAGTACAAACAACTGGAGCAAATTTATTTTTACAAAGAATATTATACAATTGTCAGCTGTTAGAACCACAATGTATTAGAGATAAGAAATAGGCATTTGTTTAAATTCTGCTTGCTTTTATTGAGTCATAATTGGGGTACCATGTGGACACACAAACAACCCCAGCCTTGGTACACATAATAACACCACACATCAGCTTTAATTGCCTGATCAAATACATCCACAGAAAAAGTGGGTGACAGGCTCGATGTTAAAGGTAGTTATTTGATGAAGACAGTTTCACACGACTCTGTTGAAGCAGCAGGCAAAAATCGAGCTGACGCTTTCTTCCTTCCGATGCCGAGAGCAATAACAACAAAAAAGTGTTAAAGATTTAAAAGAAGCTGCGTAAACTTCGCAGGTGCCGACATCTAATTATCATGATGGCCAAGTGTTGTGGTTCCTCAAAAATAAACATAGTGTTTGACCAAAACTAAAAGTTTAAGGTTTATGCTAACTCGCATGTGAATTTGCAGTGTTAAAAACAGACATTTAAAATTCAAAATATAACTGAAAACAACAATAATAAAGAGAAATGGATACACAAATAAATCACATATTTCATGTGCATGTCAAATGTTCCACTAATCCAATTTAAGGGTTTTGTGTCTACAAATTTTTTCTGGGTGATCTGAAGAAAATATGAAAGCCCAACTATCAATACACTACAAGTCAAGAGGAAATAACATTTTTGACGAGCATCACATTTTTTAAACTTAAAATTATTTTAGAAATTCAGATTACCTAAATACGTTTATGTAATAATGTAGCTCCCGCCTAAAGTGTACTTCGTCCTCCTGGAAGGTGAACCTTCATCCTGATTTCAAGTTTTACTACAGGATCTAAAGCTTCCAGGTTTGCTCGGTATTTTTAGCACCATCCCTTTTCATCTCTTCTATGTGGTGTGCGACAAAGTTTAAGTTGGACTTCTTATGGCTTTCTTTCAACAATTGCTTTCCTCCTGCCCCTCTCCCATAAAGGCCAAGGATGATCAGTACCTAACTGATGGGCGTTGTGTCCACAGACTCTTCTAACTGAACTCCTATTGAGTTTTCATGGCTTCCTTGATCATTTCTCTTATTAATTCTCTGCCTTGGCCAATTTTTGTGGACGACCATGTCTTAATCACATAGATTTGTTGTAAAACACATCACAGATTGTGACTCTAAGTTTCAAGGATGTAAATACTTTTGTAAGGCAAAACTGTTTACTTCCAATTTTGAGAATACAATGATGCTTATGTTTTACCATTCTGAAGAAGCTGAAAGAGCTGCTGTTCACCCAATTTATTTCTCTGTGACAAAAGATTGTAAGCTTTGCAAAACATGTGACTGCTGCATTAAAATCTGCCACACAGTGTTATCTGAAGAGTGCAAATAAAAACTACACTAATATAATAAAATTTATTTCTTCACATTGTTAAGCCCTTGATATAAATTAATAACAAAAGAAAAAAAATCCACTTCATATTCCTTCAAATGTTCCTAGGGAATCCCCATCTGTCAAGCCTTTTGATCAAGGCGCATCTGTGCCGTTTAGGGGACAGATGAACTGATGGGTACCAGTCCTGCTGAGAGTCCTTCTGTACCTGACAAGAACAGGTAGGAGAACATTTGTGGAATTGTTCTACAGCATCTTTGTCAGATTCCTTATTGAAAAACTACAGTGCCTATGATAAGTATTCAGCCCCTTGGATGTTTTACCCCCTTTTTAAAGGCTTTTACAAAATATTCACGTGCAACAGAATTTTCAGAAAGGAATACAAAACACTTAAAATGAACAAAATATGTAATGTCGAATAGGTGATTGCTCTAATCTTCACCCCCTTTATTTAAAATTCACCCCTTTTACTCCTCGTTAGTACAGTGGTGAGTATCCCCGCCTATCACGCGGGAGACCGGGGTTTGATTCCCCGACGGGGAGTGAAGTTTGTTTCAGGTCCCTCTTGAAAATGAGATCTAGATCTCAACTGGGTTTACCTGATTAATTATTTTTTTTAGGGGGCGTGCTGTGGTGGCGCAGGGGGTTAGCACGCCCCACATTTGGAGGCCTTAGACCCACGGACGTCGTGGGTTCGACTCCAGGTCCCGAAGACCTTTGCAGCATGTCCTCCTTCAAAAATGGCGCTGGCTCAGCTGGCCCGTCGTGTGTGTGTTAATCTGTGTATAAAAAATTCTTGCTGTAACTGCGAAATAATTTCCCTGCTGGGATGAATAAAGTAATTCTTCTTCTTCTTCTTCTTCTTTTGGCCTCATCGGGTCAAAGAGTATTCCTCCATTTGTACATGGAGTCTTCTTCAACAGTGCCATAACATAAATTCCAGTGTTGTGTATTTTACAGATATCTGGAGTTTTGGAATACTTAAATTTTGGGGAAAACTTTTACTTATGTGATAAGCATAACATGAGACATGATGCCTCGTATTAGATTAAACTGTTTTACAATCTGAGGTTGTTTCAGAGCTTCTAGTCAAAGTAAAAGATGGTGCTTGATGTTATTTTACTAACAAAGCAAATACAAATTGGCATCAGGATGAAAAGTATGTACATAGCTAAAGTTCCAATACGTTAGGATGAGAGTGGGTATTTTAAAGGCCGGGTAGCTTTCTATCTTGTTGCTTCCTTTGACTGGGATTTTGAATCATTCACTTGTTAGAATAATTATGTTTTGTTATCATTCTTACATAGGTAGTTACCAGTTTGTTTTTCATTTAAAGGTTTAGTATTCACACCCCAGAGAGGAGGAATTTGATAAACCGTGTGAAAGACAAAACTTGCTTTTTCTCTAAACGTTGAAGGTGCAGCTGCTTCTTATCTTGGGTTACTCCTTAAACTGCTTGTGTGTAGAATGTAGTTCTTCCTTGTTTCAAAATAGCCATTCTTTGATTTATCACTCTCCCACATTCCACTCTTGACTCCCTTCTTTCTCCTGCTTAATAAAAAGACAGGCTCTGCTGCAGGAAATCAGAACGCATGGTAAACACCTTGGAGAAGTGGTTTGCTATGTTTTCTCCTTCTGCAGAAGCTTGGTTGAAAACTCATAAACGTTGTCTGTGGTTCTTTCTTGGTATTTAGGTAAACAAAATACCTATCATCACTCTTACTGTAATGACAAGGACTTGTTAAGCATGACTGCCAAATGTTTCTTTATATGTCTAAGTGAGGTGATTAGGCTTATATTTTTTTTCTTCTTGGCTTCTACCAAAATTATCATAAAGCAGAGCCACAGGTTTTACCACATACGGCCTGATTAATAATTTAGAGAGAGCATGGAGGATATAAAAAGAAACAAATTTACTTTTCTTTTCACAATTAAATCCACATGAATTAACAGATAAATCATAAAACTTGTGCATCTTTAGGCATCTACTGAATGCAAAATCTAAACAATATTTAATAACATCAAAGTAGGACAAAAATTGTAAAGACAGTATAATGTATGTATGTGGGGGATTTAAGAATTGATTGGCTTCATGCTTTCTGTTTAACAACAGCTGTAATAATTAATAAATTAAAACATTTATATAGATTCATCACCTTTATCGGTTTATTTTGTGTGTGCCGGCGTGTGTGTGTGTGCGAGTATGTATGCTTGACTCATTTTGTCAGACAGAAATTACTATTTATATCCATGAGATTAAATTTGCCTACTCTGTAAAAGAGTATGAGAGAGAGAAAATTGAATTTGAGACAGCTAGTGAATGCCAAGTGGGTTAATTCATGGATTTAACCCATTTAGAACTACACGTAGTCCTTGAATTATGCCAGCAGGTAAGTTTCCAATGTGGCTGTGCAACGGCGACAACGAAAGATTTTCACTGAGGGATAATTCTGTTTAAACAAAATGAACTGTGTCTGGCTGGTAATTTAAAAACAGATTTTCTCTTTCAACATATTGAATTTGAGATCATTATGTTTGTGTCTTTATGTGAGAAGTAGCCTAAAAGTCTTGATCTGATCAGAAAGCATCTGACTTTCTGAATGCCTTGACTGAGCAAATTTAAATTAAATATAATGTACATATGATCTATTTCAGAGCATGTAGCTGTTTGATGTAACTAAGCCCAGCACCTGATTTAGTTCTGCACTAGTCACAAAATGGTGTCCTCTGCTTGGTTTTGCATTTTCCAGAGTGTTTGATGAATATGACATTCGATTTGTATGCCAGCTTTATATCTGATCTGCTGATGTATCAGATAATTGAGGTAATAACAGCCAAATATGGTGTGTACAAGTGGCAAATATGAGTAGAAATCAATCAAATCAACAACATCAATTATGAATATGAACAGATTCATAATCATTTAAATCCTGCAGATGAATATTACTCTCATCAATGTTTGTTTCAGCATCTGTGCACATGTCCTCAATAGTTCCTGGATAATCAGTCATATTCTGACTCAAATTTATAACATTGAACTAGTCACAGCAGGAACGCTTTCACCATCAAACTGTTTTTTTTGTAAAAAAAAAAAGATGTTGCACTAGAGGAAATTGCTTTAAAATGCACAATGGACTCTTATCAAAAGTCATTCTCCCTGCATAGTGTTTGCTAAAGCTACGAAACCACTCTGGAACAGCCTGCACTTTGCCATCTAGTTAGCCATCTACCACCAGTCCCTATAAGCCCCTCTGACCTACAGAGAAACACTTTTCTGCACAAGCTTTTCGAAAACTTCACTGCACTGGAAAGTCAGATTTTATTTTGGCTTGACTTTTTTGTTGTTGTTATAACTGTATGGTCATTGGAAGAAAATGCACTTCTGGCCATTTACTTTAATATTGGTCCTAGATAAATATTTTGCACAAAAAAATATGAAAAATAAATCTGGCTCTGCCATACCAGAATAATGCAGTTGCTTTAATCCCACCTCTATCAATCCCACAGCAGGGATTCTCAAGACAGGCGGGTTCACCATTACACTCTTGTGTCAATCAGCTGCCACAGGCAGAGCGCCCAGCCTCCTCTGGCAGACCACAAAACATCTGCCACCTCGTTGCTTTGTTACAAATGTTCAGCCCCCACCTGGCTGCATGATTCACGTCCGCCATTAAGGCCTGTTGTATGACTAAGGATTTCTTAACTCGAGAATATCTCTCTTGAATTGTGATTCATCTGCTATTATGAACACACCACAAATCACTTGCTTGCTCAAAGCTATATGTTGGAAGTATTGACAATGGGAAATTAATGAGGGATGGTGGATTAGTGGTGGAAACAGCTGTCAGTTTGCCATTTCTGGTCATTGTTAATGACATGCGCCAAAGTGTGAAAGAACTGAGAAGTGTTACATTGGTAAGTCGAACACAGTAGACGGTTATCAAAGAGAAATCTCTTCACATGACATCAGAAACAAGGTACATGAGACACGCACTGTACCAACTTTGATTGGAAACATCTTCCCCCTTCATTTAGAAGACACAGGGATCATGTCCTAGTGCATGGTGAACATCTGAATTGGTTTACTGGGCCTCATCAACAGGTCACCTCAGACATACATATTTGCACTATTTGGACTCCTTCTACTTTGGTTCCTATTTTCTTTTAAGCAAGATCCCCATTAAAATAGCAGCAGACGTATATACTTTTGAAATAAGTACATATTTTAAAGACAGTACAAAGATTGCTTTTGTTGTGCAATACTGTTATATACGGGGCTTTTTGAAAACACTTTCTACAAAAACAATTCTGAATACTGTACCTGCTTAATAATCTACTCCATAATAGAAAAAAATATTTTTAACGTGCATTCCCGTGTCTATAAAACATTATCTGGAATGAAACCTGTTTTGTTTGAAAAGTTACACTGTAAATGTGGAGAGGTGCCGCTGCTCTGGGTGTTCTTAACTATGCATTACACAAAGGAACACCTGGAGGTTACACCAAGATCCACTCATAAATCTGAGGTAACAAAAGGCATGATTTAGTTGTTGTAATTTGCATGATTTATCTTCATAAAACTAACAATAAATGTTAAGATGGAAATAAGATTTACTCATTAGTTTTTATTCATTGTATTGCGGTTTTCCTCCAAACTAGGTCTAGTGCTTACTTTTCACAACAGTTTATTTTTGTTTTCACTGATAAACCATACACTTCATGCACTAATTTTGGCACCAACTCTGTAATTATGGGCATGGGCCTGCCATTCTTTTCTACTGCGCCCTCCAAGGGACATGGGAAAATTTTTTTGTTTTTTTGCGTTCCCTCGCATTAAGTTTTGCATTCCCTTTCAATATGCTTACTGCGATATTTGCTGGTCTATTTTGTATACAGTCACAAATGTCAATTTCAAATATATACGCATGTAAAGAGCCTCAGTGAAACTTGTATATTATTAACTCTGTGGTGCAAAACACTAATTGAAAATTGATTTATTCAATGCATGTTTATGTTTGTTTGTGTAAGGCTGAGATGGAACTGCACATGAAAATGGCCCTTTAGACCATTCAGACTATCAAAACTGTCAGATGACTCATTACCCCAGTGGTTCCCAAAGATTTTCTGGGCCTCCCTATGGATTACAATCCCCGCCCCAAAAAAAAACAGAAATAAAAAATCAACTGGGCACACATATTGTTCAACCAGACATGAACCTATACACATATTTTGTTTTCAAACTCTACTGAAGTTTATTTCACACTTCAGGTTGCAACAAAACACGCTACAAACCATCTTTACAGTGAAATATTGTTGTGTAACAGTTTGTTTTTTTCATCCGTACAGCTTCCCGCGCCCCCCATAGGGCGCGTGCCCCACACTTTGGGAACCACTGCATTATCCCATGATAATAACTCAGAAATAGTACAAATAACTTGGATGTATTTTTTTCTTTCTTTCTTTCCTATTTACAGAAAGTTTCAGTTTATATCATAGGTTTGTGGTGCATTTCTATCCTAAAGAAAAAGATGTAAAGCTTCACATATTTCACAACGAGATATTAACATTCATGGATAAGCCTTACAAAAAACGTATATAATAGCAGAAAGTGTGACGGCCACCGTAAGAAAGGCTGACAGTATTCAATTATGCCGCATGAACTGATGAGTACATTATTGCGAGAAAACGTAAAAGAAAAAAAAAATCTTCCATGTCCCCAAGAGGCTCCGTATTTTTCCACAACTGGAAAATTAACTAATATTTGGTACTGATGTATATTGTTAAAAAATGCTCATGTTTCTTCAATGCATCAAATATTTATTTCACAGAGATGACATTCCCTAGTTAAGATACAACCAGTTAATAACTATGGCCATTTTTGGTAAGAAAAATAAAATGACAATAATTTGTTCTTGCAGTCTTATCCAACTTCACTGGGCTAAAAGTGATAAAGATTTAACAGCAATAGTTCACACACACACACACACAAAAACATATTCAGTCTCCAGTTTTTGAGGACATCAGAGTGGTTGAAACACAATCAAAGCTAGAGTTTGAAAAGACATAATACTTCTGATTGGAAATATAGTTCTCTTTTGTGAAATACCTGCAGTTCATATCCAATCACTTCTGTCTGAGGATTGATTGGACAAGCTCTTGTTCTTCTGTGGACAACTGTTTGATCTACCGAGAACACTTTTCTTTAAAATCGCAATACAAACCGAAGGAAGAAAAAATCTACTAAAAATATATTCTTTACAGTCTCTGGAAATGTTCCAAACCTCTCTGAGGGCTTATGATTGTCAGGGGACTTTGAGCCTACCCGATGACTCCAGCTGCTCCCCACCTATGGATTTCACATCTACTTAATCTGTCAGCTGCATTTCCAAACATTTTTTTTTCCTTTTGTCAATAAGACCGCAGCACGACCAGCACAACAAGAGAGGAGAGGGTGGCTTTTCGGTTCACCTCCCTTCACAAGGAGGCACTTTTTAGTCATAGTTAGGGGAGAATAATGATTTGATAGTTCACTTCCATCCATCCATCCATCCATTTTCTGTTCACCCTTGTCCCTAATGGGGTCGGGAGGGTTGCTGGTGCCTATCTCCAGCTACGTTCCGGGCGAGAGGCGGGGTACACCCCGGACAGGTCGCCAGTCTGTCGCAGGGCAATAGTTCACTTCCATTAAAATAATTAAATATGGCATTCTAGGTTCCCATTAAGAAAACCACAAAAATCATTTTGTTCCAGGTTATAAATCTGTTTATGGATCGGAGATTTAAAAGCTCCACGGTAAAGCAAACCTCATTTTGTCTGAGTGGAGGAACCCACAGGACTTTGCTACATTGTTTGCAATGTTTTTCTGCTGCAAACAATCCAGCAAAATGAAAGCCTTTTTTTTGTCGAAACTATCTACTCAAAGTGAGCTGACAGCCCACAATATTTATCTATAAAAATTATTTTTTTTTGCCCCCCTTTGAGCAAGCGATCATCAAACCATTTGAGCATTCTTGATTTTTCTCTGAATGCATCATACCTAGAGAAGAAGGGATTTTGGTGACGCCTGTAAATTTGAGTGTTTCATCATTTTTCTATTGCTTTTTAGTGGATATTTTTTATGTTCCAAAATAATGTCTTCTCCTTTTGTACATAGCAAATACATGGACACAAACCAAAGAAACATTTGGAGACTAGAAGCTTTTCCCAGATAATTTTTTCCATGAAAATAACAACAACAAAAAAAAACTGTTGCGCTGTGTGGTAGATCTTTGTCCTGCAATGAAATGACAGGTGTGATGTTTGTGACGGTGCGGTACCGGCTTTTGTCTACGCTGTTAGATGGCGACAGGGCCTCTGACAGGTGTTGAACAGGTGTTTAAGAGTAAAGTAACCTGAAACCGTGCTCCACAAGTCAGTCAGCAACAACATATTTACTGTTTTCTTATATTTTATCTGCAAAATGTATCTTAGATCATCTGAAAGGAAAGTTAGCTCATATTTACTGTCAAACTCTGTGCTACGACTGCAACTCACCATCACTAACAGAGGGAATATATCCACCTAGTTGGTGGATTTATTTGTAGTTGAATCACTTGTGAGTTATATGTATCCCTCTAATTAAGTTGTTTAATTTTGTTGATCTATTTTGCAAATTTAAATCGCTGATGCGTCTCGCTGAAGAAAACAAACATGAAGCCTAGGCGCAAATTCAAACTGGAAGACTCTTTTATCCCCACCGGGACCCGTTAATTGAAGCGACCTGCCCACAATCGTCGACTTATCAACGCCGGACCAAGCCACGTCACGTCCAATCATCGACCAAGTCCCAGCTGATAAGGACCTTCATTCATGGCGTCCTTCGCTCTCCAGCCGAGCTCAACCCACCACCACCCCTTCTCCTCCATTCGCCCGGTCCTGAGGCCCGCACCCTTCTTCAACCTCCACCACCAGTGCCGGGCCCTGAGGGGATGACGTTCCTAACAGCATCGGGGATGCTCATCTGAAGCCTATCGCTAACGCTGCGATAACCGTTATCCCCAGCCGGGGCCCGAGCGCCAAAGACTTTAAATTCTGTTTGTCAATAAACTCTTCTAATTGTCTTCTCATCTCCGTCTGAGTCTCTCCAGATTGAAACAACATCTGATTGGTCAACCCACACATCAACTCAACTACAGACAAGAAACTTTCCCTGCAGTGTTTTTGTCCCACTGAGTGACTTTTATTTGTGAGGTGGAAGGATAAAAGTAAAGTTGTGATGATCAAATTAGGGGAGTTTCTGAAATGAAATACCAGTTTCATCTTTAGGTTATTAAAAAATGTTTTGTAGTTTTTCTTCCTTATCATTTTGGCAGTTGTGGTCTGAACTCAACCCGTACACAAAAATTAATAAGACATATGAAACTTTTACAATCCTTTTCTTGACCACAGGTGTCTAGAAGCACTGATGTATGCAGACCACTTCCAAAAGTGATTCTGTATATGCAGCTATTCTGCATCCATCAACTTTTATAACCTGAATTAACATTGCTGTGCTCCTTGTTAGTTTCCTGTTTCTTTAGCATGTCTTCAAATGCTTGCTTTTCTGCTCTACACTAAAAAGGTTCACTAAACTGCTTTGCAAGCAGCACAGGCCATTTTTGTCAATGTGTAATCTTTCCAGCATGCAGCAAAATTAAATTGTCATTGGGTAACAACATGAGCCCCTCATATCAGATACCACACACTCGGATAGCAAGGTGCTGGAAATGTAACGTCAAAAGAGGAGAAGGTACATTTTCCACTGCAGCGACGGAATAGTCATACAAAGCAGTAAATTCAGCCACAGATTCTATAATCTATAATTCTATTGCTTTATTGCTGTCTCTTGAAAATATATATCCTCTCTTTAGAGTGTCCTTTAGAGAGTTGCTTTGCCTTAATCACTTTCACAGCTAGTTGGTTAAACCCGTTATATTCAGCCTATAACCCCTATGCAACTGCTATGAGAATCACCTAAACTATAGCATATGGACCTCTTTCATTTTCAGCTTTGATATGGTTCCAAAGTGCAAACATGTTAGCAACACAACACACATTAAATCAACATTTTACCGCAGCTAGTTGCGCCTTCTGTGTAGTTGACATAAAACCTAAATGGGTATTGCAGTCAGGGACTCCAATAGGATCATTTAATGCGGTGAACAGGACCCGGAGCTCTGAAAAAACAATGACTCTGTGTTTACAAATGCATATTTTAATGTCTCATAAAACCCTGAGGCTGGTCGAGTATACACTACTACACCTTAGAGCGCAGAACGTTTAGATTTTTTATTACTTTTTTAATATGTAAAAGCAGATATTTGAAAAAAAAGTGTATAATTTTGTACTTTATACTAAAAAAACCCAAACATTTTTTAGATGTTCAATAGAAAGCATGTAATTTAAAATATCTTACTTGTGACAACGTAAAATGTTTCACATCATGTTTTCACATGATTTTTGTTTTTTGTTCTTTTTTTTGCATTGTAAGTGTCATGGTGTGATCAATTCTCTGAACCCACATGTGCAGAACACACTCTGGAAGCAGATCAGGTTAGGGAAATTTATTAGAAAAACAACGTGCAGATATGTACAGGTGAAGGTGAGAGGTCTCTCTCTTATTCTCTCTGGCAAGGGCTGGATCTCTGGGATCTAGTGAGAACAGAATAGGGTGAGTACAGGGGCGTGGGAGCCCTCAGTCCCTAACACGGCTATGGTCTTACTTGAGGATTTACAGGGGAAAGCTCGGCTGGAGATCTGGGACTGGTGGGTCCGCGAGGCCGGGGCTCAGGGAAGGAGGGTGGGCTGGTAAGCGGAAGAACAGGAATCCAGGGTGGAAAAACCTTCCAGCCAGTAACTCGGGTCAGGCGGCCAAGGCGTCACGGAGGGGCAACCTGGGAAGAGGTTACACGAAATTAGTTACTTCAAGAAACAGGTTGGTCAGAGGATGGCTAGTAACAACAGATACCATAACTGGCTAACACTCTGGCACTGGAGTGTCGGCAGCTCCATCCAGATATACTCCTCCAAATGAGTCAGATATGTGTCAGGTGTGCAGCCGCGAAACCACGCCCTCCAGGAACCTCCAGGAAGCCCCCTGGTGGAGAAAGTGGGAAAGAACCCCAGCCAGCCTTCCCCAGAACCCAACAGTAAGATAAAGTTACCTACTTAGTCAGATTCAGGATATAGGCATTTATTAATCTAAAATACACATGATTCATTAAAAAGATTAGTTTTTTTGGACAGTTGCTGGAACGCCTAATCCAGTCCTTATCAAAGAAATTTTACTTTGTTACTATCTTTCAAAATATGTCGGGTCTAAACAAATTTATTGTTGATCAAAAAGGATGGGTTTTAGGGAAACAACATATTACATCCTCAAGCAGCTCCATGAAAGCCAATTGCTCTGTTGCAATTACATATCTGCTTCAACATTACGCTTAAAATATCGAACCAGACAAAATATTTATTAATTGGAAAATATGTACTGACGAGGGAATACAATAATGTCATTTCTGGAAATGTACTGCTTGAAAGTGGATGGTTGTTGATCCTTATGTGTTTACTGCTTCCTGCAAACATGAAGTAATTAATCTCTAGGAGTAGAAAATCAATACAAATGCAAGCTGAATAAGCCTGTCAATCAACAACGCTTTAACTCGAAAGACGGTTTATATTAGTAATATGTGGTGCGTTTGTCAAACCTGCAAGCACAGCAGCTGGGTGAAACAGCTGCAACTGGATAATTCATTCCTCACAAAATGTGTTTCCTTTGACATGGAAACTATTTCAATGTCAAAATGTCACTTTTCCACACAGGCATATCCAGAGTTAGGGATAGGCAAAAACCAGACACGGATGAAGGAGTTGCTAATGTCCGAAGGCCAAAAAAATGAACCACTAACATCTCTGCAGACCCCACAAATTCTGGACATAAATTGATAGTCAAATTTCTTGTTTACACATTAGAGAAGCTGATTTTCATTCTGATGTATGAACATATAGATAAATGTTTAGATGGACGGAAACAGCTGCTAGACAGTGGGGTGGAGAATTAAATCTGAAAAGGCAAACATATTTTTTTTAAAATAAGAAGTGCTTAGATGAAATTCCAGACTTTTTCTTTGAAATTTTTGATAATATATGAGCAAAATAAATACATTTGCAAACTGCAAACTGAAACTAATCTCTTTTGAAGAAAACAAAAATGTTGCAATAGTTCTACAATTGCTCAGTGGGGATAATATAATATTCTCTTCTGGGAGACCAAACTGCTGCCAAGCATGTGCAAGGATTAACTTTTCATCAATGAAACTGGGAGATTTCATTAATTGATTGGCTCGGTCAGCCACATTTGAAATGCATCACATCCACTTATTGTTCAGAGCATTGATAAAATCTGAGGAAATGTGCTAAAAATTAATTATTCAGTCACAAGTGACTTTTCATAATGACTCCCCTGATCTATTGCACAAAAATGATTCGATGAGGGGGAGAAATGGAGTACACTCAGCTGAATATGGCACAGATAATTTTAAGATGACACTTAAACACTTAACAGTATTGTTATTTGTCTTCTTTCCTGGTTAGCAAAATAAGACTAAAGTCTGATAATTAATTGATTAATAAAGATGAATTTGTTGCAGGTGGCTAGGCAAATGAAATCCCTTCTCATTGCTTTTAGGTCACTTTAAAAAAATAGTTTTGAGAAGAACAACACGACTTCATCAGAAACCGCAGCACCACAAACAGAGCCAACACAAAGAAAAGCTTTTTAGGAATTGGACTTGCTGTTCTCTCGCTCTCTGGACTAATGCTGGGGAAACTCTTTGGAACTCAAAAGTAGGATGTTGGATGGTGAGCAGCCCGAGGAAGTGTTACACCCAAATACATCCCAGTTGGAACATAAATTATTCCAGCTCTACGGTTTCAGCGGGGTTTCGAAAACAACAAAAGTCCTTTAAAGTGGGGTCGAAAAATGAGTGGATGTGTACTTGTAAGAGGGAGTAGGAGGGAAAATGTACAATAAAATTCCTTAGGGTAGCAAAGTCAAGGGAATGAACGACAGATGAAAAGGAGGAAAATGCTGTCCCAGTGTCCCAAGTTATTTATTTTTTCATTGGCATATGACTTTAGCAACAGAGAGAATAGGAAAACACTGAACAAGCACCTGGGCTACAAATCCTCCATGGGACTCAAAATTGTGACAATGGAAAAACAAACCCTACAAAAAAAACAAAAACAAATAATAAAGCTGCACTAGATATTCTTCTACTTCCTCTCAAAAGTCTGTTTTCTTTGTACGTGCACAAAAAAATCTAGAAGTAGGTGGAGCCTAGCTTCAGCTATACGGTTTTTGCTAGATAAAGTTTTAAAAAATTGCTCAAGTCCAGTTTAGATCCAGATTTTTACAACATTTTCAGATTACTCTTTGACTTAAGGCTCATCACCAAATGACTTGATCAATCAGAAAATGTAACAAGTGAAGCGAAACTTAATACTCTGTTTTTGTGCAAGTCGTGTGTGTCACAATTCTAGTGAGTTTAGATTGTTTCCTATTTTATTGATTCAAGCTTAGTTCTTTCCTATTCAGTTAATTCCTTTACAAAGGGTATTCATATTTGTTCTTGCATTTTTATTCTCTGTGCATTTGAGTTTATTGTTGTATTTCATTTGTGCATTTCCTTGGATTAGTTTAAGCCTTCTCCCTTTGTGTGTTGTTCATTTCCTCCTCAGCTCCTCGTGTTCATTAGTCTTCTTCACTCACCCTACTTGGTCAGCCTCCTCTCACAGCTGCAACGTGTTTTCAATCAGCCACATGTCAATTGTCCAGTAATCAAGCTCCTCAGTATTTAAGCCTCCTATTCTCCGTCATCCCTTACTGGATTCTCCTGTTCTCTACCCTGTGGTTCCTTGTAGCTCAGCTTGTACACCAAGTTCCTTCCAAGTTTTGCGAATCTTTCTTCCACTTTACTGAACTTCTCAACTCACAGCAAGTGGCTGTCTGTGCTTGGGTCTTTGATGAATCCCCCAAAGATGGCAGAGTGCCATCTAAAAATGTGCTTTTGACTACATTATACATGTAGACATAGACAAATGTTGATGCATCATTAGTTGTAAGGGTGCTGATGAATGTGATTAAAGCCTCATATAATATGGTTGTGTGTGTCACTCTTTTTTTCTTCTCTTCTTTTCACATCCCAGACAGACTGATGTTCTACATTAATAAGAATTGTTTTACTAAGGCATCACCACAACACACTGTATCACTTTTAAAGGCTTTCAGCTTGGAGGTTTTATTAAGATAAAAAAGGAATGCTTTAAAAAAAATCTGTCAAAGGTTTTCTTAACGAGATTAAACATTGCTTTTCCGTCTTTTTGGTTGAAAAGTTCGAATGATCAAAAGCCCTAAATGAAAGGGAGCTTATCACCATCTTGTAAATAAATCACAGGCAGCAACAACTGAGTGATTTTTTTATTTTCATTTTTTTCTTTGCAAGTGATCCATGCAGAAAGTTCTTTAATTTAATTTCAGACATTCATCTAATCCAGGAGTAGAAAGATGATATCGCTCCTTTTTCATCTTCTGTTTGTAGACAGTCTTTGAGCTTGCAAGATTTTTTCATCATCATTATATTATTATTATTATTGTCAAGTGTAGGTACATTTATAAAAAGCTGGTTTCAACATATTTGGTAAAACCGTTACTATTTTTTGACAGATGAGAGACTTAAAGCTACAGTAGAGAGACAAAAAACATTAACTATGACTATCATTTCGAGTATATATTTTTCCTGGGCTTGATCTGAATATGCTCTATTGTCACAGCATTCTGTACAGAGGTCCAGGAGTTGTTTGGGTTTTTTTCTTGCAGTCACAGCAGAAATGTTTTCTTACTTTGGCACCGTAAATGACAAGGCGAGTGAAGCACAGTTGTCTATCTGCTCTCTGAGGGAGGTTGACTCTCTCACACTTTGAAAAGCCCTGGTCTAGGTTTTCAGATGACTATTGCCAGCTTGAAAGATTTACGGACCCACCTGCATTGTCTGGGGTTCTCCTGTACTTGGCAGGACAGAGAAGATAATAACCCAAGTGTTTATGCCTCAGCTTTTCAGTGTCACTTGACAATAGGATGATTAAACATGTAAAAGGTGCTCTGTACTTTGAATACCATCATTTAAAGGTAATTAACAAAGCCTGCTGTATTCTGTGCCCATTGAAAACATCTGACTGTTGTTTGCTTGGAATGCAGGCTACATTTTTGCCAAAAACAAATTTCACGTAACACCATATACATTACTCATTTCGGGGGTATTGATGAAATGAGAAAAAAATATATATCAATACAGATTGAAAACAGTGAGGGAGACGCCATGAGAAACACAGAATGCTCATGCTTTACTGATAACGTTTACCCTGAGGTTAAACAGAACTGCAATGCAATTACATAAAATAATAATCATACAAAGTTGTCTTACTGTTCTATAATATGTAGCCAGAGCACACCTTGCCAAAGACATATCAGTTATTTTAAAAATGAAATACAGTTTCTGAGCAAGGCGAAGAAGTTTTGAGACACGGCAGGGTCTTAAATGAGCTTGTGTATTTAAATGTCAACTGTGCTTCAGAAACAAGTTGGTAAAATGATGTAAGATGATTCCAAGTGTTTAGAAAAGCATTTTGTCTGTATTTGCTGCAGTTTAGATCTTTGTTTCACTTTTTTGTCATGAAAATGAACCTCTTATTAGCATTGGGCTCCAAATCATTGGTAATGTACATAATTACATAGACAAACAGATGACATATTGACTATCCTGCACAAGTTTTGTTTGTTTTACTTTCTATGTGTATTGGATAGTTGACAGACTTGCTATGATTTTGGCAAAAGTGGCCATAATGGCCATTTCATGACAGAAAATCCAAGTAATTAAAATATTTAATTAGGCTATCAAATGTACTATAAAGCCATCTGTGGGAGGGATCGATTTGATGCAAAAATTTCACATCAAGCAAAAAGTATTTTATATTGTCAAACATGGGACTAGGAGTTTTATTTTGATTTTTTTAATATATACTCTATTGCTTTGAATAACATTTAAAGCAAGAATATGAAACTTGCTAGACACCCTTGGAAACTCAAAACCCGCCTTATAAAGGAAACGGTAGACAATAAGGGGGGCAGATATAGTTACTGATTAACATACAAATCATAAATAAAGAATTTGAAAATTAAGGAGGAGCTTTGACAGCAGAATATGTAAATCCAAAGTAAAACACACTGGAGAAAACAAAGAATCTTACCCACTGACATTCACTAATTAGCAGAATTAAACTAAGGTGTTAAGTTAGAGTGACTAGAAAAAAAACCGTGAAGTGTCAGAAACTTGGCTGATGCTCATCAATGTGTCTCTTTCTCTGCAGTGCAAAAGAGAAGGTAGGGGCTTCAACACCAGGGGCGTCACAAGGTCATTTCGTCATGTGTTGTGAGGTTGAAGTCTGGCAGGAGTGTGGGAGTTGACAGTAGCGTGGGATCCACATAGTGCAATAAAACAGATTTAACAGCAGATCTAAACTGGAGAAAATACAGACTTAGAATTCGAAGAACGGGGCCATGAGGCATGGGCAGTGTAAGGCAAGAAACCAGTAATGAGTAATGAAAACCAGAAAACCTTGTGCACCGAGGATCTGGGTGAGCTTAATCAGGGGAATGTGGAACAGCCACAGGGAGAGAAAAACAGGGAGACCGAGAGAAGGTGAATAAATAACACAGAGGGAGCTGAACTAGACACAAAGATAGCTACAAACTAACATGAGCTGGTGGAATGAGGGTAAAACCAGACACAAAATGTGCTTTCTTTTTTACACTTATTACAATAAAGATAAAAACAAAATGTACTGTATAAGATATTCAAATGCAGGTGAGACTGCTAAAATTCTAGTCAAATCATTACTCAAACATTCCTTAGAATGAGGCATAGCCAACTTGGAGAAATCACCGCAAATGATTTCTCCAAGTACAGCTAAGGGAAGTAAAAGGCTGAGGTTATTTCTTTAAGTTAATGTTGCGTTTTAAAAACATTAAAATATTTGTGGAGGCCAGCTAAGGAAGGCAGGAAGCATAAAGGAGAGAAGCAAAGAAGCTGAACAAAGTGCGTGACGGTGGCCTCGATCCCTCTGGGGTACATCCTCCCACAAAGGCCAAGTCTGAAGTTATAGTTAGGTAACATTTTTGGACGACTCCCAGCAGAGTTCCCACAATGTGACATAGTTGTCACACAACAGCAGAGAATCAGCAGAGTATGTGGGCACCTCATTAGATTTTAATTATTTTAAGATTCCTCATTTAATTCATATTTTATTCATGCAATCAAGAATGTCCTTAATATTAAAAACACGCTGGCGGAAATCAAGCCGTTGAATAATATAGCAACGCGAAGAGCCGAGAGATTTGCCTTATTGGGTGGTGCTGAGAAGAGTTTTAAAATTTTAGCAGAGAGGAGAGTTGTGGCAGCTGTAATATTATGGTACTGTGCAGTGGTCTGTGGCAGTCGCTGGGGAGGTTTTCACAGTCTGTGGAGAAGCTGAGACATCAAAGAACCAGAAAGCGGTAAAGCAATTAAGTTTCCATATGCACTTTGATTTTCTATTTAAAATCATGTCCCCTTTTTTTTTGTAAGATACCACTGGGCCGGCCCAAATATATCAGACGCAGCTTTTATGAATATGAATAGATCCAAAGGATGATGGACTGTGCAACATAATTCAATCTTCGGTATGGCCTCTGCGAAGTATTATTTGGCTCATTATCAAATCAATAAAATGTAATTGCATCGACCTATAGTTGTGCTTTGTCATTTATCATGTAGGCAGCTATAATCTTGGTGATAATGCTCCCTTGTTGCGTTGAGGTTCATTAGCCAGGCAAGCCAATAACGATCTGGCAATGTCACCGATGCCGTGGAAACTATACCACTACATAAACAAACGTTAGCTGTCAAAATTTGGATCATCGTGCGGAGAGGTTGTCGAGGGTGTTTTCTGCACATGAAGTTAACAGTAGGTTTAATCCTCTGCTTTCCGGAACGCTGTCCCAGATCAGGATAAGATGACATAGCTGTCTGGCTTGAAGACAGCTTGCAGACGCCTCGTGTGTCAGTTTGTCACAGCAGGTCCTGATGGCGCTTGAGGTGACAGTGAAGCAGTCAGGGAGGAGTGAGAACTGATGGTTTTTTTTTTTGTTTTGTTTATTTTAAAGTGGATTTGCAGCAGTTGTGCATTTACCGAGTTCACCAGTTTCTTGATCTGCTGAGGGTCAACATTTGGTGCAGCAGCAGCCACCGCCTACCAGAAGCTGTCCAAACAAGTGTGCTGCATTTTGTTTTTTTCCTCCTACTTTAATCTCTCACTTAAGATGGTCCCACAAGCTTTCAACAAAGCTTAGGTCAGAGGAGGAAGGGAGATATGCCATTATTCCCTGCCAGGTTTTAACTTGTATATCTTCTCGTTCAGTGGTCATGTTTCAGTCTTTTCTTAGCACTGCCTTTCCCCTGAGGACCAGACACCTCGTATTTCTGCTCATTCCAGTTAGGTTGCAGTTCGAGAAAATGACGGCACTGGTGGAAAATGGGTTCCTGTGAGTTCTTGAGTGGTTATTCTGAAATATTTGGTAGTTAATTAGAGTCTTTCTCTCACTTGATTTCATGCAACACTTTTCTTTTTTGCAACAAAACATTTTATGGCACAGGGATTTCTTGGAACTCCTGCTACATCATTTTGTAAGACTTTTTATGTTTCAGAGTAAGTTAAATTTGTTTTTTTGGCTAATTTTCCAGAAGAATAGAAGCTGTCTAAGAATTATGCAAACATCCATGTGGTGTGTCGATCTCCTCAGGCCACACCTTCCCTGTCTGCATGTTTGTACGTCACATGATATGCTTATCCAATAAGCATAAAAATGTATTTAGTTTGGAGTTAGAACAATAGCTTGCCTAATTTCACACACACTGTTCTTGAGAGCAATTGCACCGCTATTGTTCTTTTTTTTTTCTTCCAACACAATTTCAAATACATGCACAGCAAAAACACAAAATAAACTGTTGGCCACTGAGCGTTGCACTGGGAAACATTTTTGGTTTATCACCTTCATTCAACATCATGAAATGTGCTTCTTTGCCTCCCAGATCTATTCTGCCAGTACTAAACAGTAACTAGAATAGCATCTGGGTAAGGGCAAAATCAATGAATAAAAACTAAAGTGCCCTGCAAAACTATTCATAGCACTTAAACTTTTCCAAAACTTTTGGAAGCTGTTTTATTTTTTCTTTGTTTGTTATTATTACTATTTCCTTGTGTTTGACATTATCGGAAAGCTTAGAATCCACCCTTTCTGAATCTGTAAATAAGTTAAAACACCCGCAGGGAGACTTGTTCATAGTTTTGCTGAGGCATTTCTAAATGCCAAAAATAAAAATAAAAATACATAAATATATATGTTTCTGAATTTCACTTTGTTAATGTACTTACTTATGAAGTGAGGAAACATTTTTGACACATTGGGCTATTTTTATGAAAAATACAGGGACTCTTTTCTAAATTCATGTAAGATTATTAGATGAAATCCAGCACATTTGGCAGCTTTCCTGTCTGGGGCGGATTGATTTTTCACAAGTGAAGAATCATTAAAGTTCTCTCTGGAAAATATTGGGTTGTTTGACTAAGCTGATTATTCTTTGTCTGAGAGACTCCAAGATGGAATAAATCAACGCCACCTCACAGAAAACTGTGATTTATGTGCATTATGCAGTTGTTGCACATATAATGTTGAAATTATGTTCTGGCATCACTGACATAACAGCCACTAATGTCACCTAGCCTCTTTGGGATGATGCACTACTCTCTTCTAAACACCCAGCAGAAAATAAATAAATAAATAAATGAACTGAATTCACTACAACGTGGGAAGATAGTAATGTAATGTCCTTTTTATGCATTTATACAGTAAACAGTTTAAAATACAGTTTAAAAAAAGACTTGACATTGTATACAGTGGCGGTCTTGCTGACCTAAAATCAGACTAAATGTGTCCCCTTTTTATAGATTAGTTATGAATGTTAAAATAATTTGAACTTTTTATATTTGCCAAATACTTATGTTGTTCTTTTTCTCACTCCTGATGCTTTTGTTTGTTTGTTTGGGTTTAAGTTTTAATTTGCCATAAAACTTAATTTCTTTGTTCAGTGTCATTGTTTAGGTCTTTTCATTTTAGTTTCTTATTTATTTCTGATATTCTGTTCATGCATTCGTGCTTTTCTTGTTTGTATCTTTGAATTCTTTTGTGTTTCGATTCGGCTGAATCTTTCTCTCTCCTGAAAGATGTTTAGTTGGCTAAACATTTATATTTGCATCTGAAATTTACACTCAAACATGAGCTACTCTTGTGAACGTTCATAATTCTCCTTCATATCTTGGCTGATTTATGTGATCTGTCCATGTTTTTTTTTTATTATTATTTTTGTATTGGTTCATCATTAGCTTAAAATGCAATTATTCGTAAAAGTTTCCTCAAATTGTGTAAAGATGAAATCCGAAACAGAAAGCACTCCTGTCTGATGTAAAATGACTCAATGTGAACTAAAGGTTGATTGTCATTTTATACGGAAGTCAGGAGTCTTTACGTAAAAACAGAGAATCCAAATGCTGCATGCTCCCCATTTGTTTGTGTCCATTCTGTGTCACAGCTCCAATATTAATGTTCATGTATATCCCAGTACGGATGGCAGCTTCGGTATTTACTGCACTGCCATGAGATTGCTCTCATTAAAGGCAAAATGCTGACCTTGGTAAGACACAAATGGATCTTTAAGAGACAGCCTCTTCCATCACAGTGAAATGGAGCGCTCCCAATCTCACAATACTGCTATTAAGTTTCATCAAGGCTCATTACATTCTGACTCCATGTCATCTCCTTTGCTCCATACAGTCCAGTCCTGCAAACACACAGCACCTCAATAGGTTTATATCTTTACATATAGCCTAAAATTGTTTTTATTGTTGGCAAGTGCTTTATCCAATAAAAGTTAAAGCTTTTGAGGCTTCCCACATATGAGAATAAAATGCAATAGCCTCTGTCAGGGAATATCACCCACTCGCTGTAAATGTCACTGTGCGTGCTTGTCAAAGTGCCATCATGGATGCACTATGTAAAGGCATCGTTAATGTCACAATGCAATTATCACAAAGCAATATTGGCTTTAATTGTTTGAACATTCACAGAGGTAGAAATGCCTCCTAGCTGTTCAACCTCTAATTGATGCCAAAACTGAATTATAAGCCTCCGTCGGTCCGTTTAAGCCATGACAGCGCAGCGGCAAACCGGAGAAAACTGAAACGGAGAGGAAGGGGCAAGTGGGAGGCAGGACGGAGGGCAGACACAGCAGCACGCTTATATGATCTTGACCCAGCAGTCGATGGGGAAGGGTGGTGAAACCTGATTACAGACAGCCCACATCCCAGCCTGCTGATTTCATTTCCCTGGCTCAGTTCAGTTGGGTAAAAGAAGGAGGTGTGATGTTCTTCACCAGCACACCGTGCTACCTTGTTAAAGCCTTGGGCACCTTCTGTTCAAGTGTGAGGATACCTACATACTGTATGCCACAGCGTTTCAAAGAGCAAGTGCAATATTTGTCGTGGCCTTAGTTGAATACATTAAAAACGATTACTTTTTTTAATCCAAGCTGTCTGAGCACTCCATTCAGTCTACCTCCAGAAAGGCACCATGAAAGTAAAGGTCACAGTCTGAAGGTGTTTAGATGGACATCTAGCCGTGTGATATGATGTGAATTTGGACCCATGACACCTCATCAAGGACACTTCCCACACCTAAACTGTCTCAAACGTCAGCTGAGGTTCTGTGTTTCCCTTCCCTCTTGAACACACAACTCACACTTGTCAAGGTGGCCTGTCACGAGTGTCTTCTTTATTTCTACCCCTTCTGCCCCTACTCGTTTTCTTGGTGCACAGGAACGGAGAAAGAGGTGATTTGTGCAGCCATATTTTTTTTTCATAAAGTCTCTAAATATTTGAATACTTTTTGTAGAAATTTAGACTGCAGTTGCAATAGGTTAATAGCTTTTCTTCCCCACATTGGAACTCAAATGTATATCTGTTCCACATTCCCCATGATTAATCTCACTTGGTTTCAACGTCATTCTCCACGGTTGCCTCAATATTTGCGGAGCGCAAATATTGCGCAATATTGTTTGCTTTTAAATCCTGTATTCTTTTGTTTCACTTTCTCCAGTGTGATGTCCTGTTTCCTTTGTGCCAAAAACTATAAATTCCTGGGGTTTTTTTATACATATATATTCAGTTCTTCCTAAAGCTTATTAAAGCTTCCAACCTGCTTGCACTTTGGTCTATCGCAGCTACAAAACATGAAAGTACCATGGTACATTTTGAGATTTTTACACTCACTACTCCAAGCTTTGTCTCTCTGCTCGGTACATCATTTTGTTTATCGGAAATTCAATGACTGCAGTTTTAGGTTTGCATTTTAGTATGACGTTTCGAATTATTATTAGTAGTTCTGTCATGTGCCTTGAATAAATTCTCATTTGGAAAGCAGACCAAAATTAATCCAGTATTTGACGCAACATCGTTCTTTGCACTGAACCCACTTTCCCCTTTGGCTTTTCTGATTTTCACACAATTATTTACCTGAGATGGGTGGCAATGTGAACAATCAGCTGCTGTTCCTGAACAATAAATCTGAACAATACTTTTAGACACAAAAAAGTCTAAAAGTTTTCTGTCAGGTCAGAATTCAGACCTGACAGATCTGAACTCTTTTTCACCCACTGCAGTAGGTAGTCAAAAAAAATTATATCCAATAGGAAGCCATATTGGTCAAACTAATCATTCCCCAAAAGTGTTATGTTGGTGTGATTTTCTCAGTGCAATTTCTAGAGAAAACTGATCATTTCAGTGACAGTTGGGACGATGATGACAGGTAAATAGCAGCCTCATGGAGAACCATTGAAAAAAAGAAAGAAAGCAAAGCGTATGAGGAGGGAAGCAAGACTTTTTTTTGTACCCAGAACAGATCCCTTTTTTTATCCGATGCTTCCATTAGTTATGAACTATTTCTTGATTAGGAAAATATTTTTTAACTACTTAAAATTTTAAGACTTTCAATACTTATTGTGCCCTGTAGTTGGCTGCTTTTAGGCACCTCTCTCTCTCTTCTGAACTCATTCTGTCGAAGAACTTTAGAGCGTTATTTATTTATTTTCTTGGAGGTAGCACCCAAGGGCCTCACAGGATGCTGTCAGCAGTAATTCTGTGAACTTGATGCTTCTCCATGATCATGTTGTTTATCCCATTAGCAGAATGTAACTAAAGTAACCTAATGTGGGTGTTCTGCCAGTGAGCCACTTTATTGCTTGCCTCTGTATAAGGGCTCACGATGGTTTCCAGTGTATCAAATACAAGATACTTTCCCAGAAAATATTGGACATACACAAACAAGACAGGGCTTATTGTAAATAGTGTTATTACTGTAAAAACTAAATGTTTTTATACTGGCTGGGAGAAAAACTAATGTTTCTTTTTTTTAGGCTTTTTTAGACTCAAGGTTCAACGTTATTTCCATGGTGAAACACATTTCTACAAACCGAATAAATAAAATGAGACTAGGGGAAAATAGCAAAATATGTGTGTATCTGTGTGTCGACGTATGTTGAAATGTGTAGGATATTAAAGCACCTGCTATTACTTGTTGCCTTAAACAAAGTGTACATAATACAGCAGATGCTTTTTTATTTGTTATTCTTGTTTAAAGCATAAAGAGACCATTTGGAAACAGTTGTGCTAACACTAGGCAACATTTTCAATTATAATTATTAATTGGACATACACAATTAATAGTTGTAAGTGTATCAATTCATTTGTGTATTTTGTGGTGTACAATAATTGACATAAAATGAAATTAGCTTGGGTGTAAAAAATGCTTAAATCAATTAATCACAACAACTTGTTGATAGAATGATGAGAAATAGTTGCTAGTGGTAGCCTTACATAAGGCTTAAGTATATTGTATATAAAAAAAATCATACTGTTCACATGGGACCTCACGGACAAAGACTGAAGTGACATAAAATGTGAGAATAACAACTGTCACACACACTTACAGGTTTAGCTAAAGGCGAAGGAAAGAGGCAAAGAAGACCAGGTGTGCTAAGAAGGCCACACTAAACGTGACAAGATGTTCAGTCAGGAAGGTGTTGAAAAATGATTGTTAGTGCTGCAGTAATGACGGCGGAACAGGTGGGTAAAAACCGCATTTGAAGACAGATAGAGAACAAGACCTTGGAGATATGAAACACACACGTTAAAGAATTATATAGAAATGTGTTGCTTCTGTAGTTGTCAGAGATAACAAACTTTGGGTTAGGTTTGTTCACTTTGAGATACCATGATACCAAAGGAACTCTTAAATATTGTCTGATATTTCTTCTTATCTTGAAGAGGAGATCAAAGACTGCCCTGTGGTATCAAAAATGTAGTCAGAACATCTTTTCTGTCAAGCATTTCTCTTAACTAAACAATAAAAATGTGTAATAAATAGCATCATGGGGGATGAAAATAGTTTTTCTTTCAAAAATAAGACATAACTTAAGACCTAACAAACATTGTGACCAATCTTTTCTATGACTAAACATATGTAGAGAAAAAAAAAAGTTTTCTTTTTGAGTGCATGAATGCAATAACTTCTATTTTCTGCACGCTTATTTACTTTGACAAGCTGAACAGTGACAACTGCAACCCTGAAATTAGGGTATGCCTTGAAGCTAAATGAACTGAATTAAATTACTAATTATTAAGCCAAACAAATTCAGTCTTTTCCATTCTTAGAGTATTACTGAAGCTACAATTAATCCAGAGAAAAATGATGAATCAACAGCAAAAACCAATCGAAGACATTTTGGTAAAATTGATGGAGAGGCCAGCAGTCATATGCAGTAGTTATAGTGGCATTCTCCAACACTGTAACGGGAAAAAGTCGGTACACTGTCTAAATTATTTCATTAGCTGGGACATATCAAAGATTTAGTCTTTAGCAGTTAAAGAAATTGTTCAGATCTAACTACAAGTATACAAATTACCAATGGGATTCCACATCGTTTACTATTTGCTGAACCAAAAACATTAACTTATTCTTATTCTTGATTATTGGTAGTTGATAAGCAACTTAATGGAGCATTACTACCACCGCCTAGTAAGGAGTGTGGACCAAATGCCACAAAAAAAACCTTCAACTCCTAACAGACAAATTATACTGTCTATGCTGCAAATAGAATATGCCCTGGTAAATTTTACTCCTTGAAACTGTCTGAAATAAATCAGTGAGGTCGAGTTTTGACAATGATTGGTTGACACTCAAAACAGAACAGGAAACAAAACGACAAATACATCATCCGTTATTAGCTGATAGAAATTAACTGGTCATGCTTTTGGCAGAGCTTAATCTGTTTTGTAGAAAGTATCTCTCCTTTCTGGTGGTCTTTCCACTGTCTTCTCTGTTTAAGAAACTTGTGACTCACTAAAAGGTTTCCTCACTACTCCCAGAAGTTTGCCATATTAGGAGCTCTCTTGTTTTTGCATTTTTTAGAGTTATAGTTCAGCGTTTTTTGCAAAGTGAAACAGACGTAATAAGGATAATTAAACTAGAGGAAACAGCATGTGCCACAGGTGTGCGTGTGTGTTGTTTTTATAGAATACACTCACAGGCCTAAGATGCTATGGGAATAACTTTTATTTCACCGAAGTAAAAGTGGGATAAAATATTTTTTCTTAATATTTTAAGAAAAACATTAGAATTCTAAAAAAATGTCTAAAATAGGAGTCACTTTAAATTTTTTTTTTCACTATCAATAATTCCAATGATAATGAAGCCTAGGCGCAAATTCAAACTGGAAGACTCTTTAGCCCCACCTGCATCATCCAGTCGGCGTGTCCCGCTCATCACCGCTGACCTATCAACGCTGGACGAAGCCACGTCACGTCCAATCACCGACCAAGGCCCAGTTGATAAGGACCTCCATCCATGGCATCTTCCGCTTTCCAGCTGCGCTCAACCCTCCTCCACCCCTTCTCCACCTCCACTCTTCAGGCTCCCATCCTTCACCGACCCCCACCACCAGTGTCGGGTCCCGGGGGATGACATTCCTAACCTACATCGGGAATGCTCATCCGAGCTGATCGCAATTCACAGCTCAATGTCCTCAGCCGGGGCCCGAGCGCCAAAGAACTTTAAATTCATGCATGTCAATAAACCTTTTTAATCGCTGTTTTTTCCGTCTGAGTCTCTCCAGATTGAAGTAGTAGTTTAATGTTTTTGTCCATGACACTTAAATCTCGATAGGTACTTCCTGGCTAAATAAAGTCATTATGAAAGAAATGTTGTAACTACTCAATATATGAAATTAATTAGTCTAAAGGACAATTAACTAACCCAATTTGGTAACACTTTAACAGGTGGTGAATAAGACTGTCATGACACTGTCATAAACATGACATAACACCTGTCATGAACATGAGTAAGTCTTCATGAATATTTATGACTGTTGTCATAAAGTGTCATTCAGTAAATCATGACACTTTTAATACATAGTTGACATTATTCAAAATGTCTTTGTTATGACAACTTGACTTTAACCAAGAAATCATGATCTGACATAAATTTGTTCTAAAAGTATTGCTGATTAAACTTTAGCTTTAATAACATAAAGCTACATAATTTTTAAAGTTTAATCAGTCTTATTCACAAACCGTCAAAGAAAGTGTTATCCACAATTTCACTCGTGCTTGTGTTAAATGATTTTATTTAAAAAAAAAAAAAAAAACAGGAGAAAGTATAATTTCCTAAAGAAGTAAAAACCATCCACAGTGTAGTTTATTACACTGAGGTAATGATTTTTTTCATTTGTATGCTAGAGCACTCTCCAAGAGGCAAGCTTTCCAAATTATGGACACATTACAGTCTGAGTCTCTCTGCAGGCTCAGACTTATTTCAAATTCAAACTCATGGCAGATCCAACAAAGGTGTTGGAAGGTATGTGAGCATGACGGATGGGAGTAAGTAAAGAAGAAGAAAAAAAAACACTTTTCTCCCACCATCATCCTTCAGAAAAACAATACCAAGGACGGGAAGATCTTAGACCTGACACAGTTGAGTTGTCTTTCTTTGGCGAGAGAACGAAAGCAAGTGGAAGTGGTTACCTGAGGCACAACAGTTTTGTGGAGTTGTTGTTTTTTTAAAGTGTATGTCAGAGCAAGTAAAGGAAATGCATTGGTACTAATGGTGCTGTTACCAAGCGTGCAAGGTAAATAGTAAGCAACAGAAATGAAAATGGAGTTAGAAGAAGACCAGAATGAAAATGGCATACATAACAGTATTGATTGACACACACACACGCACATTTGCGAGGTAAAAAATAAAGATAATTATATGTAAAAGTTCTTGCTGTGTAAAGTATTATTACTAAGGGGTGACACTTAGTGCCTGTATTATAAATAATTGCTCAATCTTGAGAGGAGAATCAAATACAAAAGACTAAAATTAAGTTAAACTTTAAAAATCTTTCTGTCTTGCCAAATAATTTTCTGTGGAAATCATTCAATAAAAGTTGATTTATCCAGCAAGCGACAGTAATGATTTTTATATATTTTTTCATTTTGTTTTGAAACTTAAAGCTCTGTTTCCACAAAGGTCAGTTCTGCAGAGAAGAATTGTTGTCTGTGAGCTATTGTACTCGTGAATAATCAAATTTATCAAAGTGGAATCTGGCTTTAGAGAATCCTGGAAGTGCAGTTTGTGCGAGAAAACTCAAATTGAATAGATCCTTCTATGCAAGTGTAAAGGCTGACCATGCTTGTAATTAGAAACTTCAGACAGAAAAAAAATAATACCTCGTATTATTATAACCTCGAGCTAAAGCTCAATTTTGGTCCAGAAGGTCATGTTGTTGGAAAAAAAAAAAAAAAAAAGAATTACTATTCTTTTTTTTTCTGCCAAAAATTAAATAATGTCTATAATACAAACGTGTCGTCAAAAAGTCTCACTGATTAACTTTTTGACATCGATGAATATATTGCATTATGGTATGACCTTAATACATAACAGTCTTCTTTAAAGGATGGGGCAATATAAATTTGATTTATCCTCATACATTCCCAAATATCTTTTAACTCTGCTAGGTTTTATTCCACTTCTCAATCACTCACTCCATCAACTTTATTTCTACAGCAGAGTTCAAAAACTGCATTTGTTAAAACGTTTTAAAAAATGTTTTTCAGTTATCTTGTGATTTTCGGAGTCTCATAAACCAATAATAAAACATAAAAGCATCTAATTACATGACAAATTAATAGTGTAGTTTAAGAGACATGTAAATAAATAATTACGTAAGTCTGCCATTAATTAAAAGTAAATACAGGACATGTAAACAATTTGTTAAATAATTATAGTTGTCCCTAATTAAAACTTAACATCTGTGATCATGAAGGGTATGTATGTATTTGATTAGATAATTATTTTTTCTCTCATTATTTTTTTTTTTTAGTCAACCATGCATAATGAAATAAATGAATAATTTTTTTCTGCAAGCCTTGTCCATCAAAGTGAAACAATTATTTTAGCATGAATTATGCTGAAACAATTGCAGGTATGAATGTAAAGGCATTTGCTCATCAGGTAGGAACCATGACCCCTGAGGTCAGATTAGAGGTAACATTGTGTTGACCACATTGACCACATTGTTACTTTACTCTACTTCTGTTCAAGTATTTCGTTTTGTTTTTTTTTTTTTTTTACCCCAAGCGGAAAACATGTCAGTAGCATTTGGTGCAACTGTTCCTTTAAAGTCCATACCTGAACCCGTGTGACAGGTTATCAAAATCAAATCAAATTACATTAATGAAGTTAACTTCATCTAAAGCAGGAACTAAACCTTCTGAGCGAGACTGACATGTTGTAAGGATAGAAAATGTAACAGGGACATTTAAAGGTTTCTAATGTAACAAACATTCACATCAGCAGCCGCTCAGCACAGGAGAGGAGAGAGTGTACTTCAGCATCAGTTGTTGATGGGACCGATGGCGTCCTAATGGATACATGGCTCCCTCCTCAACCTCCTCTCTGCCTGAGAGCAACATCTTGACACAGAGGACAACACAGTTTCTCTCAGCCCATGAGGGTCACTTTTAAGCATAACAGCAGAGGAGATCTATTTTACCCAAGATGTGGCTGTCTGGAAGGTCCTTGTGTTTGAAAGAGCAAAAAAGCACAGCACACCTCAAAGATTGGAGATAAACAACTTAACACAGCTTGCTTTGCAAAACAAATATTCATCCATCAGTGTGATCAGTCCCAGCTGAATCTGACTGACTTCTTCTTCAGGCTGAAAAATATTTAAGATATGGGTTCTGAGAATCAATCTTGCAGCAGAGCTTGCACTTCCATCCAAACTGGGTCAACCAGATTCAGTCCAACGATCAAAAAAGTGGACGGTTGTTCAATGTGGGAGGAGTTGTGTCATGTGATCCTGCTTTTTTTTTCTTTTTTTTTTTTTTAAACCAACCTTTCTGCTACTTTTATTATCTGACCAAATTAAAACACTAACATAATAGTTCAATTCAGTTTGGCTTATTTGTAGAGTTAATGCCATTTCACACCAAATGTCATTTCAAAGCACTTTACGAAAAAAAAAGAAAAAAGGCAATTCATCATACGGACAGATTACATATATTCCAAATTGGTCCTAGTTAATTGAATAATCCAGTCATATTCAGTCGATTATCCAAATGGGTTACAAATGTTTTCCAGGTATTTGAGAAAAGACTGCTGATTAAAATAACAAAAAGGGTAGTATTTGAAAATAATATGTCACTTGAAGTGAGGAGGAGAGGAGACAGTCTGTGCATATTAAGAGATACAAGTCCAAGGTTGGTTAATATCACACATTATTTAGTTTAGTGTGCAAAATTTCAGTGTATTTTGCACACTGAAATACAAACAAAAGCATAAAGAATCACAAGCTGTCTGCATTTTATGGGATCGGTTTGTCTTTAGCTGCAGGTTACGTTGCACTTTAAGACATCATGTTGTGTCAACGAGCAGCAACACACATCTTCTATTATTTTGTCATGCAGCACATTCATTAGAAAAGACTAATGAAATACTTATTATTAAAGATTTTCTTAACTTAAATCAAAATAAATGTATACAAAAAAGCTCTTCAGTGTCACAATTAAGTCGTTATTATAATGACCATTTATAGACATTATTTCTATCAAATGATGTTTTCTCACCTCACCTTCCATGTTCAGTTTTAAATTCCTCTGTAATGCTTGCATTGCCTCGCCCCCTCCTTTCAGCATTTCCACCCCACCCTATTTGTCCTGCCTGCCCATCTGTCTGTCATTTTGTCAGCTTATTAGTCTGGTTCCTTCAGCAGTCTTTCAGACGGCAATCTGCCTTCCTGTTTTGAATTGAACATTTCTTCATCCTTTCATTTCAACGAATCAATGCTGTACTAAATCCACAGAAGCTTGTTTTTTATTATTATTATTATTATTATTATTATTATTATTATTATTGTTATTATTATTTGTGTTCTTTCTACTGAGATTGTTTCCTGCATTTTAGTCACCTTTGCTTCATTTCAAAATGGACAATAAAACATACTAGAAGGCCCCACATTAATAAATAGCCAGCTCAAACAGCCCCTTTGTAGTTTCGGTTTGTGCAAAATTTATGTCAGGTGCATCATCTGGAGCAAATGCTGAATATCAACGCTGAAATACTCGCCTCTTTGGTGACTTTGAAGTTGAAATCATTGTGTCCAAAAAATTCCTGTAAAGTATTGCAACAGACATGGCTCTAGCTTCATACAGATAAAAAAAATATGTCCCCAGTAAGTCCAGGGTTTTTAGTTGTTTGACAAAATAACATTATACTTTTGTTATTACTGGATGTTTATAACTCATGGGCTTCGGTACTATAGGTAAACTGCTACTTTTCTAACTCGGTGTAGCAACTAGCCTTGCTGCAGTGCAAACGCTACCTTGTAAATGATAATGAGTAGCAGCAGGTGGAGTTACTCTTCTACCTCATCATAACAATGACATTGCCTACAATATTTGTTAGCGTCTCAGTCTATTAAAATGTGTTTCCATCTGCTGCTTGTGTCGTTACTTTTTAGTCGTTCCAGCCTCCAGTTTCCCTTGCCATCTCCAAAATCCTGCAGCAAATCCCACAATCATTTATTCAACCAGTCAATGTGTTCTACCATTTTATAACATCTTACACATATGTTAGCTGAAGAAAACATCTGTATATTAATTCGACAAAAGGAGCATTTTAATAGGAAGTCTTTTCTCTAAAAATGTCGCTCCTTTTTGCGTTTTCACAAGCATTCACTTACGTTGTGACATCTAGTTAAAAGTCAAAGCTTGCGATAAAAGAAAAAAATATATGGTTCAGATATTTATGAGAAAATGGATAATAGTAAAACCAGCTGCTAATGAAGTTAAGTATCAGGTTAAACATACAATGAAAACATCTGTATAGAAAACTCATGTGAGCAAATAAGACCAAGTCACTTCATAGTTCATGTGTTATGGCATTTTTTATTAAAATGTATTCATATAATTCAAAACCGTTTCATTGATGATAATGGCATTTCATTACCCAGATGCATACTTTCTTTCTTTCTTTCCCCAAATGTAGTGCTCAAAAGCTGTGGGTTTTTTTTATGATTTTAAAATACAAACATTTAAATCAGTCCTAATCGTAAGGCAGGAGATAACAAGTACACCGAATCATTAGTATCAATTAGTGGCCAAGAGCAACGGCATTTTCTAAACTTGAGGAAAAATTTAGCTTTTAAGGTAATGAGGTATGCAAAATTGAACAATAATCTACAAGCATTAAAGTTTAGCTTTTGTCCACGTTTTTTTAAGTGAGCTGCTGATTGCTTTAAAACAACCTCAAATTGCTATGTTAAAAAGGGAAGAGTTAGCATTTAACGCCATAAATCATAACTTTTTCTTTTACAAACCAATCAAAGTTTTAATAAACTCAGTTTCAGAAGAGGTAGCACATTTGCTGAACGCTATTTTTTATTTTTAGTGTTTTCACTCATGACTTATTTTTTTATTAGTAGGATGCATTTGTAGAAGTGGTGTGAACATTTCTGACTTAATAAAAGCTGCACCATGCATATAAGATAGATACATAATTTTGCCTTTTCTATTTGAATGGACTGCTCCCCCATGGTTTAAATATGAATGTTAAACTGTTGCCATAGCAAGGCAGTTTCTATGTAAGTTAGTTTATGCACATGAACCAGCACATTTTTGAAACATCAAGTTCTGTTCTATCTATGAAGTATGCCAGCTGCTTATGTAGCATTTGGCACTTCAAGGTGATTGATTTTTTTTAACTCACAGTGTTTGAGTAACAACTCCATATTGATTTTTTTGAACATTACTGAAAAAAATGATCAGTTGTATGGCCATGCTGGGGCAATATTTATGTACTCCATAAAAGTGTAAATCAGAAACTCGACAATATGACAGGGGCATTACATGATTCTTTTTGACCTTGCCCCTTGACACATATCTTTTTAATCTGATCCTCAAAATTATTTTTTGTTATTTTCAGTAGATGATACTGATCTCAGGTGGAAAAAAACCCCAACTAGCTTTGTGTACATTTGTACAGTGAAATAATATTTAAGAGTTTGTTTATACTCTTGCAGCCTTTTCTAAATCTTGGATTAACTTGTCCTCACGACACTCAACCCAGTCTGAGATGTTATTTTATTTCTGAGAGGAGACATGTTGCTGGTTTGTGAATAATTGTGCTCATTGGTTCCGTCTTAAGAAATTGTCCAATAGACACGATTGTTTTTGAAGCTAACCCCCCAAAAAACACTAAATGAATACCATACAGCTCATTCTAGCATTTAATATAAAGTTTGCAGTGTTTCAAAATAGCTGGTGAGAGTTGTATGTATTTATGGTGTTATTGTTCTTCATGTTTTACTATAAAGCATTCAAAAAACAAGACATCGAAGACAGAAACAAATCTCTTGTGAGCCTCCATCTCCTACTTAGATGTTGACTAGAGGATATTATTATTATGATCAACATATTTTGTACTTTTTACACATTTCTTTATTTCACCGTGTTTGCCCTGACTGTCCATGGAATTTAGATTTCAAGAAAGTTGCAAGACATTCATGTCGTACCTGCGTTTGCACGTTTACCTGCGTCTATGCACTAGGAGTAGACCTACAGTACCTATTGCAGCTGTTGGCATGGAGAAACTGGTTGTCAGATGTGATCAGGACTCATATCACTCATGTTTCCCTGATTTAATTAGCAGAGCCTGGGCAAAGCTGCCTTTGGGAAGCCAGTTTTCTTTCTTCTTAATTGGTATATTAATTATATCAGAAAAGCACATTGTGTTTGCCTACTTCAAAGTTGACAGCGCTAGGGTGTCTGTTTTGTTTGTAAGTGTGACTGTGCATGTAAATATAGAACCTAATAGGAAAATAATTGTGCCTTTGAGAGAACGGGTGGTTTAGGTTGCAAGGTTATGTTGACATCTAACCTGCATACTTCTTCATCAGTTACTGATAAAATGCTAAATTATCACTATAAAGTAATTTTCTTCTATCGATTTTATGCTTCAATTAGCAGCTATAACGGCGAACCGGCTATACGTCTTGGCTGTATAACAATTAGGTTTTTCAGCATTCACAAATCTTCATGTTTGCCACATTTACTCATGCTCCGCAACCCAAACAGAATATTGAAAAGGGATTATAGCCCATGAAGCCACAGAGATAACAGCTCATACTTGCTCGGCCCCATTACAGCCGGATGATAAAAGCTCTCAAAAGTGCCATTCGAAACCAGCTGGCTTCACACAAACACACACATCCTGCGGAGTGACAACCATTTATGTGTTCATTTTAGTAAGTCAACTAAATATCACATATAACATCGCCAAAATGAATCCACCAGATTGCTGACTCTGTTAACGTTTAATATTATTGCATTGTAGGTTTACATGGGTGGGCGGAGGGGATTAAATTGTCCTTAAATTTTGTTTTATCATGGTTACATATGTCCAAAGCAATTTTCAAAGTTAGAAAAAAAAAAACATTAGTACAAAGTTGTGGTCTAGAAGCAACAGGCGTACATTTTAGTCAAAATATTAAAGGAGGAGGTGTCTTCTGATTATATGAGTCTTGAAGATAGAGGACTGATTAAAAGGAATAGGGTGCAAATCTGAGAGTTGAGTTCAAAGAGGCTTTTCTTCATCCCACTGGATATGTCGGTGACAAGGTGCAAGATAAAAAAAACAAATAAAAAAAAAAACAATAAGATATTTATAGTATTGCCCTAACAAAAACGTTTTGACATGACTTTTTGTTCCTTCAGCCTGATGGTACCATCGCAAGAGATGGTACCATCAGGCTATCTGGGTGTTATTTTCAGGGTGCTGTGCAGTGTTATTTTTCTGTCATACATAGCATTTTCTATGTGGACCAAAATCTTTAATTTTGGTCTCATCTGACCAGACCACCGTCTTCCACAAGTTTGCTGTGTTCCCTACTTAGCTTGCAGCAAACTGTAAATGGGACTTGGTGTAGCTTTTATTCAATAATGGTGATTAGCTTAGATGGGAGGACATATTTTAGAAGGTGGTTCTCATCTGATAAAAGAGTATTTTAGAACCTAATCCTGCTGTTTTTTCAACTATGTTATTTACTAAAATGTTGAAAATGTATCCCATTTTTTGTACTTTACAATATTCTACACCTAGTACTGGTTTTTCCTAGTAGATTAAAATAAAATCCATCAAACTCTGTTGTTATGGCGTATGTATGCTTTTCCAAGGCACAATTATCTTAGAGGTTCTATTAAACAAGGGTATTGTCTTCAAACTATAATTTTCACATTAAACATAATGTATTTTCACATAATTTTACTTACTCGTCGGTTAACAGCAAGTTTTACAGAACATTTTTCTCTGAACTTATAACATTTTCCTCCGTGAAAAACGTGTTTTGATTTCACTTGTACGTGCATCTGTGTCTGCAGCAGATCTGGATTCCCACCCTGAAGTAGTGAATAAGACGCGACAGAGCCTCAGGGTTGCAAAAAGTAAGTTTGTACTCATCCAAAGACACGACCAGCTCCATTCATCTTCTCAGAAATTAACTATTCACCACCTAAAAAAGACTCCCACTCAGCATTGATGTACAACGGCAGATAATACATATTTCAGGTAGAAGAAAAGCACATGCGGATTTTCATAATGTGCTCGTGTTTGTCATCTCTTCCGGCCTTTTTAACTTTAGTCTAAAGCCTTTTTTCCTTCTCCTTCACTTCCCCTGTATTAAATATGGTTGAAATGTGGGTTTAAGACATGGCTCAGTGCTCTTACAGCCTTATCACTCTTCCTAGAGCAAATTAAACTCATTATAATCCATTAGTGAATGTCTTAGAGTTCCCTGTAGGCTTAAGGGAAGCATCTCTCATCTCAAAGCTCAGTGAGAGCTGGCAGCCTTTAGAAATATCACAAAAACTAATATTTTTTTTAAAATTGCTGGTAAGGCCATGGGAGCAGAGTCACTAGACAGCAAAAAGCATCATCTGTGGAATAGCTAGGCCAGATGGATGACTAGATACACAAGTATTTATTTAAGTGTATTCTGTCTATATTGACTGGCTGTCTAGAACATAAGCTAAAACATTTTTTTTTTTTCACAGAAATTCATTTTGAAGATTGGTGAGGGGGAAAATAGCATTCTTGCCATTGTGCTGTCCATCAATTATACACCTGTAAGTAATGCAATTAGCAATCGTGAAATTCCCAATCCTCAAGCTGGGAGACTGGCAGGAAATGTGTTAAAGTTATTCCATTTAAACCTCTGCCCGCCTACAAAGGCAGACTCCCTGAAAACTGCCAGGAAATTAGTCCCAGTGCTGCGATCAAGCTACAGCTCAGCTGGAGAGAATCAGAAGCGATCCAACAGTCTTGTCATGTTCCATTTTGCACTCCTCTGCCCGCCGATTCTCACACTCCTTTCGCTTGTTTTAAAGTGCACCATGCCTGTAGCTGTCTAATGCAGTGCTTCATTATCAAATGTACCCCCTATCTCTATCTCTACTGTCAGTTTATTCATTAGACAGCAGGCCCCTTTTCCATTAATCGGGCATGTGTAGTTCAAGAGATGTGACTGAAATTGACGGCAGGGTTGCAAAGTCTTTTACTTGAGCCTGGAGTGAGATGAGGATTCAGACGACGGCTCTGAATTTAAAGAGGAAAAGAATGGTAGAAAGAAAAACATAATTGAGCCAGAAAAGCAATGTGTGTGTTGCTAGAGAGGCAATGACAACAACAGATTTGCTGCTTTGACATTTAGGGCAGCAGAGAGACTCAATTAATTTACATGTGCACAGATTATGAATCTGCGTGTAAGATGACAACCAATACATGAGCAATTTCGGTACTTTATTTCAATATAGAAATAATCAAACTTAACATTTGTTTGTAAAATCTTAGAAAATTTGGGTTATCAATAAATGTAGTCCTCTTTTATGCCAGTTGAGAATCAATTGTTAAATGTTTGCACGTCTTAATAGTGATGCATCACAAACTTCTGCCTTGGTTTTACAGGATTTCTTTCCTGCGGTTGACATTATCGATTGATAACATAGTGATAGATGAACTTGATTAAAGAACTAGATTTATTTCATAGACTTGTGTGATAGCAACTTGTATTTCTTGTATTTTTTTTAAATCTTCCATAAAGGTGTGTTGTTTTTAAAGTGCTTCTAAATAAAACCCTCTATGCTTGGCATGTTCCCCCTGAGTCACATTGTAGAATGTATAATTATGCTACCGTCCTATTATACTTGTAACGATGACAAGCAATTTATATCTCTCTTTCATCAGATAAACCACAGACTTTTATTGTTGCCAAGAGATTGTCAAAAATCTTTGCAGATAATAATAATAGCAGGCAGGTCAGAATAACACAAGTTATTGTTTTTGGTACCTTAAACAAAAGATCGGAAGGTACGAACAAAGTAATATACAAAACAACTAAACACATAATTCCTTCATGTTTGTGCTCACTCCAAACATGTTTTTCACTTCAATTATACAATAAAAATGTCACATTTGCGGTGTCAACTTTTGCATTCTTACAACGGAGCAATTTGCTTAAACTTTGAAGATCTAAGATAGCTGTCATTTACTGCCTTTTAATAATGCATCACCTGACTAAAAATGATCAAGATATTGATCGACAGCAATCGCCTAAAAAAAATGTCAGTGGTTCTTCCATATGCACACATTATTCTCTCTATAGGACCAAATTGCACACACTTCACAATACAGCAGGGGTACATTTTCATTGAAAGCAACTGGACATCTGTCAAAACGCCGAGTTGATTATTTAACAGGAAAAAGTCCATCATCGACAATCTTTCGCAATTACTTCTGAACCAAAGACAGGTATTTATAGTTACTGAACACGTTTCATGTGACATTTTTGACTGGGGTGACAGCCTTGTTAACTGTGCCATTTACTAATGGAAGTAGAATAACAGCTAAGGACTATTTCTTGAAGGCAGGCTACAATCAGCAAGAGACGCATTTAATCAAACGACATTTACATAAGTATAGTGAGGATGGTGGACTTTTATTGCTTGTAGAAGGGCAGACTTAAATGTCTTCTGAGAAAACCTTAAAGGGGTGGTAATATGTATTTTTTTAGGCACATGGTGCAATTTTATAGCACAGCTAAGTATCTTACCGTCAGTTAAGGTAAAACTGTTGTACGTATCACAATTTGGCATCTTGCGGAGCTTTGTGGAAATAGGAGGCCTTTTTTTAAGGACAAGCATTTAGGCACACCTGAATGGTTTCCACAGGTGAGCCATGAATTTCTCAAACATGCATGAAAGAATCAAAGCAACACTCCAGGTATGTTTTGAAGAGAAAATAACATTATAACAGGATGTAATGCTAATTAATAATTGCTAATTTATACATAATTCAATTGGTTTTGATTAAAAGAAAAGAACCGTCAACGTCTTCCGCATTTGTTGTCATTAAATTGTTTTGTTGTTCAGCAACTGAATCTTCTTTGAAATCTTTTCAGAGAACCTTTCTGAAAAGATCATCTGCATGCACTCAGTTGATCATTTACAAGCCCCGCAGCGGTTTTGAGTTGCACAGCTTTGCTTTGTATTTCCAAAGGAAGCAATAACCCAGAAGGAGCCTATAATTCAGCCTTCTTTCACTCACTGAAATCTTAAAACTAAAGCTCTTCCAGAGCCAGTAAAAGCTGTTTTACTACAGTGTCTTTTTTTTTTTCAATCTTCTCTGAAAAGCATTTTTTTCAAATTTTCCTTAAACCTTCATTATCATAGGCGGTTTTCTTTTTAAATCAGTATAAAAGAAAATGACTGCAACATCTTTACCTTATATATTGTCAGCGAACAGTATATTAAACCTATATTTAATGATCTTTTAATGTTGTGGCTTCCTGGGAATCGATACTCATTTTATGATTCTTGTCTAGTCAAAGATCTGTGCAAAAACATCAATGTGTCTTGTACGGCTTCCTTTTTAGAAACACTCTTGAATGTAAATAAGCTCAAATCAAAGGTAATAAACATGCAGTACCACGAGGTTCCTTATCTGTTGAAGAGGAATAGCTTAAGCCCCAGATGAAACTGTTCTAGTGCATTGTTATCTGGTACAAACGTGATGTAAGTTCACTGTCATAGTCGCTAAGGAGTGCATGTGGGTCACCTCGTCTAGTTTTTGGTTCATTTGTTTGAATCTCAAAAGGTTAATACTTAAAACAATCTAGAAAACAGGAAAACAGGTATCTTTCACTTGTATTTTACATTTTATTGGTGAGTCAATTTGATTAAGTCACTTACTGCCCTTGTTACAGCTAACATCAGCATTTTTATATTATTGACCCCAGTCCCTTATTAAAAATGTTGCACAATCTGGTCTGCGTCTCTGTTCCCCTTTTAAATTATTTACATCTCATCTTTCAGACAGAAACTTTAATCTTCATGTAAAACCAGGTCAGGGCATATTCCTTCAGTCTTTTTTTGTAGAGTCCATTAGCTTTTTTTATCTTTGTTTTAAGATCAATCCTGTTTCTACTATACATACTTCCTCTTTGTTCTGATTATTAACAAATGTAACCTTCTCATATGGAGTTGGCTATCAGCTGTACTGCAGAATTACGTAATTTGATGACTAAGTGACAATTACCTTTAGTCAAATTGTAAAAATACAGAAAACTGTCATTGTAGTTCAGTGTTTGTGGAGTCATCAGCACTTAAAAGTTTGTTAATTTATAAAAAATGGAAAGTTGTGCGATATTCTTGTAGTAGTATCAGGTAGTCTAAGACAATATTCTCTGTTTATGATTTGGAAATAATTCCAGAAGTGTTGTTTCCCCTCCACTTTCGATTGACTCTTTGAGTCTTCATATGACTTATATTGCCCATTTTATAAAGGTCCCCCATGGTAGATATACCACTTGATTGCCTCTGGTTCCAATATACCAGTGTTTTTCCAATAAAAAATGTTTGGATTCAAACCCACGAGGGAATACTTCTGTGAATGCTGTGATAATTTGTACATCATACGTTGGCCCATAAATCCTTAGAGTGAATGACGATTGGGTTTGTTGTGTTATCCCCTTTGAGGCAATTTCTCCTTTGGGCTATATAATAAACATAGCTAGTTCTTGATTTTCATCTAGTCTGGTCTTTTATTTAACTGTTTTGTCATTTGAAAGATAATCTATATACCCTTGGGTCTGAAAACCAGGTACCCCTTCTTCTTCTAGTGTTTGCAAGCAGTTGCTCTGGAGTTTCTAAAGACTCTTTAGGACTTGCACAAATCCTTAATAACTAAAAATTACAAACAACCACCTAAATGGTTTTGAATGTAATATTATAAAAATGTTTAAGTTTAGCCATTTGGTTTTTTTTACATGTAATAATTGCATTGACAGAGCGATACTCATGGTAGCAATAGTACTTTCTTTTTAGATATCTTCTCATGTAACTAAGTTGAAAAGTCTAACTTCATTTTTCACAAATCAACATCAAATAACATTTCCATTTAGTTTGTGCAAAGATTAGATATTTTCTTTTTCTTTTAAAAACTTAAAATGGAAATTAAATGGTAGTTCTTGTAGCCACAGCTGCCCTGGGACACAGAAGTGAGGAAGCCATGCAGTAGCACCACAGGAGCCTCTGACCACCACTAGCAAGTAACGTAGGTGAAGTCTATTGCCCAAGGACACACCTGAAACATACAGAGCTGGGATTGAAACAGGCAACCCATTAGCTACAAGACAGTCTCCTTCCTCCATTGCCAGTCTCACCCCAACAACTCTTCTTAGAGATTGTGTTCAGTAACAATGGGGCATTTGTATACTCTTGTATAAGATATTTGTATACTTTTTATAGTATTGTACAGACAGTCCATTATAACCTGCATATTTATCATTTTTATTCATTATTTCCCTTATTTCTCTTAAGTTACCGTTACAGTCATCTCCAACTTTCCTGCTTGTTTGAGATCAATTTGGCGTATTACAATGTTGGAAACAAAATAATCCTTGTCCTATTTGATTGCTATCACAAGGTGTTGTAATACTGTTCAAAAGCCTTGCTTGCATCTTTAGTTGACGTTACAATTTGCTTTCCTGTTTGGCTGCAATTGTATTTGAGAAATCATTTTATTTCATTTGTCAGGCTGAAATTTTTCTGACTCCTTCCTTTTACCCCCATAAAAATTGGACAGAATGCTTGAATATTGCCCCAAATTGTGTGACTTCAAATATCAGGCAACAAATCAGCCATTTAGATTCAGCCGTTGTGTTATTTCATTTCCCTAAGCAATCACATGAAACAACTGGTCCTAAACTGTTTCTTTCACTTGAGAAATGTTTCAAAATGAAGGAGACACAGCTTAAGAAAAAAATTTAATAAATAATTGGAGGCGGTAGATGCAAGCTGTTATTTCTTCTCATTTGGATTATTGCAATGGTTTCCTAATTTAGCAGACATGACAATTGTTTTCAAATGTTTGCAGCAAGACTCATCATAAGAACCAATGGGATTAGTAAATTTCAAAGTTAACTTTAAATTCTGTTAACAATCAGAGCTTTGCAAGGTCAACATTTTAATTACATATGTGACCTTATCCACAAGAATATGGATACAGTAACTGTGTTAGCTAGAGGACTACTGTTCCTCAAAGGTGTGAAAACCTGAGGATTGATCTAGATTTTGCTTCTATCAGGTATATTTTAACTTTGTCTGCTCTATTTGGCAACTGTCTGTGCTGTTCTTGATAACAAGCAATTGCACCTTGAGTGTTGAATATGAAATATGAAATACGAATAAGAATTGATAGCCTAAGAAATTAAATTAAGAATTTGTCACATTTGTGCTGACTGCAAAATCTTGAAGCTTGTCTTCTGGAGTTTTAGAACAGCTTTGCTAAAACGCACATGTCCAACCAGTGGTGAGCAGCTCTGGTCCTCCTGGGCCGCTGTCCTACATATGCTTCTGCATCACAGTAACTAGTTATTAGGAGGCTCATGCAGAACTGGTGACAGGCTGTGGAGACAATTCTACTTTTTTATTCAGGTGCATTGGAGCAGGAAAACATTACAACATGCACGACAAAGACCCTCAAGAACCAGGATTATCCTCCCCTGCTCCTGAATCTGTAATAAAAAAAAAGACATAAATTAACAGAAATTATTAATTGTAATAGTCTTTTTTTTAGATTGTATTTTCTGTCCCACCTCCAGTGGTTTAAAGGTCTCACTATTAATGCTGGAAGCACTGTTTCACAGGGGCAAAAACAATGGGGGACGCTGACTGCGGGTTTTTAATTAGATTTCATTAGCTAAATAATTGCATCAGGAATGTTCATAATGAACTCTAATTACTTATGGAGGTCTAAATGAGAAAATCAGTGGCGGGCACTGGTGGGTAAGGAAGAGTTCAGGCACACTGTAGATGATTCTCTTTGGGAAAATGAGTCTGACAAATGACTCCAGCAATCATGATTATTAACTTATATTTTATCTATAAGAATAAACTAAGTCTATATGAAACCACACAGCACTGATTTCTAGTTATATTTCAAATGTGTTCTACCCTAACCCTCTTTTCATTTGCCTTTTGTCAAATTTGTTACAATAATTTAATTTCTTTGTTTAGTACGAATAATCCTACTCCTCATCTCCTCTTTCTCCTCACTGACTGCTTGCATGTATCCTGAGGCTAAATGCCCCGCAAGTGTTCCCAGGACGACCAGATCCCTACATCTCTTTGGGCTCGGTGTCTTTATGTACTTTCAGTCTTGTCATGCTGTCAGAACAGGAGATTAGCCATTCAATCAAGCCGAGGAGGAGCATTTTGCAGATAAGGCCAGCTCTGAAGAAGCTCCTTCTCCACACAGTACCATATGTCGCTGGAGATTGGCTCCCCACTCATGAAAAGTGCATTTGCATTTTTCCTTCTCCTTCTTATCCTTCCACTTTGCAGCCCTAGAAACTGTCCTATCTTAATTCTGCACTAAACTATCAAACAGCTTTTTCTTTTAGCCATCTAAAGTACTCTATTATTCTTCTCCACTGAAACTATCCAACAAGTGCGCTGCAAAATGTTTTCATTTCACCAAAAAAAGAGACTACCATCAAAGAATAACATCTTCATGTTCTGTCGGTTCAATCAGTTATCAGTTGAGCCTGTAGCCAACCAGATCTCCGCTTTGTTATTAGCATGATATGCATCTTGAAAAACTGCCAATGATGTGATGCATTATAGATACATGAGTCTCATGTATTTCATTTACCAGACAACCACAGTGCACTTAGATTCAATATGTTTTGATTTAACAAAATATGATTTGATGGACTGAATTGAGATGAAGTTAGTGAGCGACGCCTTCCGACTGTAAAGGAATATATTTCTAAGAAGGCTTTTTATTATAACGCCACAACAATTTGCCTCAAAGCAAGATGAAGAATCTGCCATGCTTGTTGCCATTACAGTAACTCAGAAAAAAGATGAAACTTTTAACTCTTGGTTTATGAGTAGTAAAAAGAAAGATTTCAAAGATGGTTGTGTAAAATTTATAGCTGTAATTAACTATGAATCTATCTATTAAGCTTGACTGAGCTGACTATATTTTTCTGTTTGCTTAGTAAAGGTCCTTAACCCTATAACGCCAAACGTATCATATGTGATACATGAGTTTTTGAGACCTCCAAATGAGCAGTGTGACATTTTTTTCCCTAAAAAACCCGATGTATACAATTAGACACATGTAGTGCACTGATAATCCAACAGGGGGTAGTAACTTTCTCACCAGAGGCCTTTCCACTGATACTACAAGACTGCCATGGCAAAGGACTGGGACACATGCGTTTTCAGCAGGAAAACTTTGCCAATTTTAGAAGGTTAAGGTAAGAAAAAAAAAATTGTTTTGGGGTGAACTATCAATAGGAACACTTACTGAGTTGATGCAATGTAAAATTACTTAGTATTTTATCATAATTGTTTTGTAAAACCGTGTTGAAAAGTGATGTATCAAATTTGATACAGTGGGTCAGTTAACTCGAAAAATCAGTCAATTGTCTTTTTATTGTACTTCATGTATTTTACATCACGTCAAGCAATGTACAGTCTTTTTTCATATAAACTAATGACATGTTTGCATGTTCATAATTTGGTACATTTATAGCTTAAAAATAGATATGCAACTTGCACCTTTTGCTTATTTTCATTGAAAACTGACCAATTCAAAGATAAAATAAACACTCAGTTTTTTGTGCCTGTGTGTTTTTTTTAGATGGCAAAGACATACACTGTTGAAGATATTCTGAATATGATTATGGATGGGAATTCAAGTGACATTGAGCAGCTAGGGGAGGATGAGGATGAGGAATGGACTCCTGCAAGGATTGAGGAACACCCAGATAGCGGCGATGATGACCACCTGTTGACGAAATCATGGTGCCTTTCAAAGGAAAATCACATCTACGGTGCTACATGCCAGGAAAACCTCACAAGTGGGGGTTCAAGATGTGGGGACATGGTGGGCAAAGTGGCTATCTATATGACTTTGATGTGTGCCAAAGGGGAGGAAATCTTGACCAAGAGAAATCTGATGTTGGTGCTACAGGAGATGTTGTCCTGAAAATGACCTCAACCCTTCCAGCAGGAAAGAATCACAAAGTTTTTGCTGACAATTTCTTTATGTCAGTTCCATTGGTAGAGCACTTGAAACAAAGAGGAATCTACTACATAGGCACAGTCCGAATGAACAGGGTGAAGAATTGCCAACTGATGGATGAGAAAGAACTGAAGAAAAACAGAAGAGGGTCACTGGATTTCAGAGTAAACCAGGAAAACAACATCATTGTGAGATGGTATGACAACAAAGCTGTGAACCTGCTCTCTTCTTTTGTTGGTGTTGAACCACTGGGCAGTGTGAAGCGTTGGGATTGAAAAGCCAAAACCCACATAATGGTTCCCAGACCGGCCATTGTTGACACAACAGATTCATGGGAGGCATTGACCTTCTTGATATGCTTTCTGCACTGTACAAGTTCAGCTTCAGATCCCGAAGATGGTACATCTACATTTGGTGGCACACCATCACAGTGGCAGTAATCAATGCATGGATCTGCTACAGAAGAAACCTGGAGAAACTGCATCCCAGGCAGAAACACCTGCCCCTGCGAAGGTTTCAGGCCTCTGTTGCCACTGCCCTCACAAGTGCACGAAAGGTCAAAAAGTGTGGCAGACCTTTGTTCTCTCCGGAAGCAATGCCAACCCCTCCTAGGAGGAGGAAAACCACTGAGTTGCCCCCTGATGTGAGGAAGGATGGCCTCAATCATTTCCCAACATGGGAAACCCGACAGACATGCAAGCACTGTGTGGGCCACTTTGCCCATGTGTTCTGTGAGAAATGCAGAATGCATCTTTGTCTGAACAAGGACAGAAACTGTTTCCAAGCCTATCATAATGCAAAATAAAAAGGTTGTGAGCCACAATATGTCTAGAAAATAATTGAAATGTTATGTTCTCGAGACTGCCACCCTGCCAGTTCCATTGGTGGATTTGTTATTGCTGCATTGTTGTAGCACTTTTTATGTTTGGAATTAACAATTTATCTGAGTTATTTGTGTTTTATTATGTTTTTGTTTGTTCAAGAAAAAATAATCTTTGAGCATTGTGACCTGATGTATCAAATATGATACAAAATGAAACTCATATATGGAAAATTATATTTGAAAAAAAAAAAATTTGTTTGTTCAGAGGGACCAATAAAGGCTCCAGTTTCAAAGAATTGGAATTTTCTGTCAGTTATTTCATGGTGTGGGCTTTATAGGGTTAAGAAGATGCTTTATAGGTGTGGACAAGGTAAACTATTAGCTAAATGAATCAGAAAGTAAATTATTCTGTCAATTATTTTTTCAGTATTTTGTTTTCATTTTCAAATTAAGAAATATCTACCAAACATCATACTGCTATTGTAGAGAATTGTGCACTACACTCATTCTTCACTTTTTTAATAAATATTTAGGATTTACTTTAAAGATTGAAATAGAATCATTAACAGTCAAATAACACTCTCCTAAAACAGATTTGCACATTTTAGTTTACACTGTAATGTGTGCATGACTTGATTCTATTTTCTATGTAAATTACTTTACAAATTGTGTGTGAAAAAGTGCTAAATTTATAGAAAGGTGATAATGCAGAAATCCTGAAGGAATAACGTTACACTATTAAAAATGCCTAAATAACTTTTACTTGTATAAATGTGTCAAAAAATATCTTGTTCAAAAACTGCATCTAATTAATGCTGCTTTAGAGGCATGTTAAACAAGATGAGTGCCTAGAGTCACTTTCATTGCTTCACTTCTAACAACATTTTTAAATATTTGTCAAGATGGTTGTGTATGGAGGTCAAAAAGTGAAAAAAAAAAAAATTGATCAAGACATATTTCACCCTTTTTGTCTTCAACTTCCAAAACACATTTTCACATGTACTTGGTTGTGTTTCGTTTTCCATATCCCACTTCTTAACTTTCAGTTTTATTTCTCCCCTTATGGACTATGTGGCCAAAAATGTGTTGCGGCTTACAGAAAAAGGCCTAAATTGGTGCAATTTAGAGGCACAGAGAGTACAATCTAACTAGCGTTTTTATTGGACCCATCTGCTATATGAAATCCATAGGAGCACACCATAATTATTGCTCATTTTATTTCATTTTGAAATGCCCTCTCCAATGTCAGAACGTGGAGCACTACATGCAGAATTACAAATACATTTACATCATTTTTAAGCTGTGCCATTCTGCCCTGCATTTACATGCACTTCCTTTTGTTGCCTTCTCCCGTCTCTTTCATAGCCTACTTTAATCTTTTTCTTCACATCCTTTTGTTTCCTTACCTACTTTCCAAGTCATATCTCCAAATCCCACTCTGTTTTCACTTCAGAGTCTCTCCCTGTCTAGTCTGTGTTTTCCTTGTATTCGCTCTCTGCTGGCAATTCTCAGAACTCTAGCACATTCACAGTCTAAGAGGTGAACGAATAAATAGTTAAAGAAAGTGTGATAAGGGCAGTAGAAGACCCACAAAGAACTTGAATGTAAAATATTCTAGCTGCTAGCATTGTCACTGTTGAAACTTATTTGGTCTTTTAGACGTGTAAGCTCAAACTTACTGACTTATAAATTGACACGTCTATTAAGGATATTTAGCTGTGCTTGTAAAAATAAGATAGGAAGTTTTGTTACAGCGGCAGCTTTATGATCTGAAAGCACTCTGGAGTTTCAAGGTAAAATGTTATACATTTCAACAATTCTTAGAAACGTCTATATTGATAAAACCCTATATTATTTCAGTCATTTTTAAACTTTTTTTTTTAGATGTCTTTGCTAAGGCATGATTAAAATACATTGCTGTTTCACATTTTGACGCCTGAGTTGAATAGTGATTTCCTACACAACGTTTTTCATCATTTTTCCATATGAACTAGAAGATACCTTTTATAAGAAAAGTGTTGGACTGCATTAGCCTTTTGTTCCTTTATAGAAATACAAAAGTTATTGGTATTATTACCTGCTGGTCTAAGGTCTTCAACTGTCCAATGGCAGAAGTAATATTTGCATGAATGGAGGCATGGGAAAACCTCTCCTTTTGTCAACTCAACGCTGTCTCACTTCTTTCTTATAAATGTGACCAAAAGTTTGATTAAACACTGAACATTTTCTTCAAACCAAAATGGGACTCAACTATTAAAAACATGGAAAGACCGTATATTTTTACATTATTACGGTGAATAATTGGATGAAGAAAACAAATGTATCTATAGAGCTTTTGGCCATAGTTATAAAAACAGAGTTGCTTTTAAAGGTAGATTTAAAATCAACGACCTACAACTGCTGCTACAGAACTATACTGGCCTGTGCAGATGCAGGACACCTCAGTTACTCAAACTGAATTGAGGGGGGGATTGATTTTGTAAGAAACTAAGTAAAAATGACTTAAAACACTGCTGCTGTTAGAAGTTGAATTGGATGTAGAACAGTTAAGTAACATGAGATAAGCAAAGAGCATTGATTTGGTAAAGAGCCACATTACTGGAGAGTTAGAAGCAACACCAATACCAATTTCTGCAGGTGCCTTGCCGATACAGGTGAAGATAGCCTTCGAGACTCTCCTTCACTGCATTTGCTTCCTAAGTCTGTTTGTTCCGTGTCTCTGTAGATTGGTAAACTTAAGATAATTCTTCCCAATTTTCCCAGTTCCTATAGTTTATGGGGAACAGTGAATTTTCAGTCAGCATTGCTAGTCAAATTCATAAACTACTTGTATGAATTTGACCTTTATTTAGGAAAAATAATTCTAAACGAGATCCACTTGTTTGACAGATGCAGTAAGTTTAATGTGTCTGTTTACAGTAATAGAACAAGTTGTTTTATTATGTGATAGCAATTGACACAACATGTGTGCCCAGTTAGACATTTTCAACTACAAATATCCAATGATATAAAAGATCCATGATTTTTATCAAACAGTCTTAGCTTCCATTACATGTTCAGCTTGATGACGCATTTCTGTCAACATGCAACAATGTCTACTTACTAATTCCTGGTGCCGTGGATGATCTACTCATTATCAGCGTTGACAATAACATGCCATGTTCAAAACATTGACGACGTCCTGTGACACAGCAGGACGCTCGAGACTAGCTAACTCTTCATGCATCCACACGTAATCATTCGTCAAAGTCATTTGAAGCAAAAAGACACAACCACCAAAAGGCCATTTCTGTATGGATTTTGGACTGTTGTGGAAGGAAGCTGGCAAATGAATCTCAATGACATGCAATTACAGCGGCCGCATTCACATGCCAGGGACTGCTAGGCAGGAGGCACACTGCCTCTGCTGTGAGGCTCCTCTCTACACTCTCTCTACTCTTCCATCTGCCTTTGTGTTGGTTGTTACAAATTTCTGTGGACACATTTTTATTATTAAAACCATCAGCCATCTGGATAAAAAAATTTAAAAAAATCCTAGAAGTATCCAAAACAAACGTCATAAAAATTTAAGTAGCAGAAGGCTGTCCATGGCGATGGCACTTTCCCTTTTGAAAGCAACATGTATTATGTATTCACAATGCACAACTATCTTTTTGACCTTTCAATTACGGCTCCCATGATATTACTCAAGCACATATGAAAATCTCCCATGATACCGGTGACTTTAAAGTCAGCAGTTTTATTTGTATAGCACATTTTCAGCAACAGTGCAACTCTAAGTGCTTTACATGACTAAAACAACAAACAAACAAGCAAAAAATTAATAAAAAAAAAGTAAACATTACATTGAGGCAAAGTAATATTGTACAACGCTGTAAATATAAAATTATTTCCAAGGGCATTTACTTCCAGCAAAAATACCAATGTAGTGATGTAATTTTCTGGATTTTTCTCTATTTGCTACATATTGTCAGGTTGCATTGTACTAGACATTGTTACACTTTATACTGCTGTAGTTCTGATTTTCTTATGTTGAAAATGACAAGCAAACGGGTGCCACTGCATCAGTCGTTATACTAATGGATCTGTATCTGAAACAATCTTTTCGTACAGAAGGAGACTGAACATTAATAGATTCATTACACACTACTTTAACTGGGTGAACATGCTTTTTTTTTTTTTTCTCCGAAGAGTTTTTGCGGCGCTAGTGGCTCGTATTTTTGCGAAAGTAGGGAAGACATGCGGCAAAGGTCGCCGGGACTGGGAGTCGAACCCGCGACATCCGCGTTGAGGACTAAGGCCTCCAAACGTGGGGCGTTTGGAGGCACCACCTTTTTATCCAAGGCTTCACATTGGAACCTGTCGGTTCAAACTGGGATGCTGTCCAGTAACCTCACCATACTTTTCCACAAATTTATCCCTGACCCGTCTGGAGTGTTTCTTTATCTTAATACTTGTCCACAAATGTTTTGTAACATGCCTCTCAAACCTTGATATGACCAGTGTATGAATGAGATTAATCTGCATCATAATAAAAAACATTGTCATGATTCTGGGGTGTTTGAGTTTTATTCTTTGTGTTTTGATCACTTTCTTCTTTTTTTTAAAAGTTCATCAGGTTGTCAGTTAGTGTTGCCATATGAGTTCATTTCTGTTGGATTTGGTTTCTTAGCTTGTTCCCCTGCTCCTATTTTCTCCATTTGAATAAAGCACTCTTAGTTCAGGGTTATCTCCTCTCTGATTTAGAGTTTCTTTGAGTTTCAGCGGAGCTCCCTCGTGTTAATTAGTGTCTCACCCCCAGTTTACCTGCTTGCATTCTGCCGCCTGTTCCTCATTGCCCCTGATTAGTGCATGAGGTTCTTGCCTCAGCATATAAGCTCACTGGTTTCCTTTGTTCTTTGCTGGATTTTTCCATCCAATATCTGCAGTCTCCTTATTAAAAATACAGTTTTCTGTATAATTGTTTTCTTGTTTTTTCTGATAATAACATGGCACAGCCATGCAAGACATATCAAAAAAGTGTTTGATGATATTACTCAAGTACATATGAAAATCTCCCATGATACCGGTGACTTTAGTGTCATTTGATGTTACTGCTGACTAAAGCTAAAACCATAGCTTTTGAAAAGATTTTAGATCGAAGTCGGAGAAAAAAGGAAACGACTTGAGATTTTTCCCTCTGACAATTTGATTGTTTTAATAGTGACCTTTCCAGACGCAAACTGTGGGGCGCTGCATTGTTATGTGAATGTGTACCATGAAATAAGTGATAATGACATTTCTGTCAGAGCTACTTTGAGCTACTCAAGCCCGGAAAAGAGAAAAGAGCACAGCTATGGCACATATTGGCTCAGTGGAATGTAAAATGCAGAGAAAGTAAGTGAAATAAATGGAATAAAATGCCAGAAGGAGAAGCAAAGGGAATTAAAACAAAAATGAAAGCAGAAGGAGTGAAACAGGAGCGAGAGTAAGAAGATTCGCTGGGATTTGCTCTGGCTCAGCAGTAGCTGTCACCAGACCTGCGCCACTCCCAACAGTAGCACAACTGAGCCCAACGAGGAATAATGAGCCTTAGAAATCCACAAAGGTCACTCACTGCAAAGATCTCCCCTCTCACTCCAAACCAAACAGAAATGCCACCATTGCGACTCAAAAAGAAAATTCTATAGTTAGAAGATGGGGTAGAGAAAAAAAAAAAAAGAGGGGGAAAAAAAAATCCCCCAAAAGGGAGAAAGGCAAAGCCAGGAACTCTAAAGAAGATCTTCACCTTTATCTGACAACCTGAGAGCACAGCAGCAGTGGGGGACCACAGTGGGAGATGAGAGTAAAGAAACGAAGGGGGAGGCAAAAAAAGGAATTAACTAAAAGACGGGAGAGGAAAGGAAAACTTTTGGGACAACGAAGGAGGCTGTGCTAACAGGAAAGCAGAGACTGTTGAACCAAGACAGTGTGGAGCAAGAGCTATGATAAGACTGAAATCATTAGAGAGTGTTGCAAGAATGGAGAAAAAGAAGATAACTATAAAGCATTAGTGTGTGAAAACGAGCAACATCAGCTAAGACACACCGAGCTTCTTTAATACTGAATATTTCCTCTCTTGAAGTGAAGGCAGTCTTAGGAAAGGCAACGAAAGAAAGGAAAGATGAACTTTACCTTCCGATTTATCACTCAGGAACATATGGCACCTCATTGTCTCGCCTGAACTTCTGAACAGCTGAACTATGGCAACGTAAAAACCCACTTCATTTTAAAGACCCAATTTGCAATTAATGTTCAGCAACATTTCCCCACATCTTTGAAAAGTCTGCGTGATTTGCATTCCAGTTACAGGTAATGCGCCGCATAACAAGCTTTGCATCTAAACACGGAACACCTGGGCCGGATTTCAGGCCACATTTACGCTCATTGTCATGATCTGAATATTAAGAGATTTTTAAGGCTTTTCGAGCAAGGCGTAATAAACTATTTGAAAACCCTATCATAAAAGGGGGGCAATATACATTTCACATAATGCACCTGAGATTATCTTCTTACTGCCAGTTTAGGTTGGGCAAAGAATCAAATCCACTCAGGCAGACAGGAACGTGAAGTCTACCAGAGTTTAAATAAATCAAAACAAAACACAAGGCTGCAAAAACTTTTCGAAAACTTGGCAGGATAGCACAAAGTAGTGCTCCAAAAGCCCTGGTCCTCAGAGCCCAGCATGTTTTAAATATATCCCTGCTGAAGAAAAATAGATTCAAATTATTCCAGGATTTCCTCAGCATGCCAAACAGATATAACGTTATTTTGCAAATTATTCTAAAAAACAAACAAAACAAAAAAAAAACATTTAGAAGCAAAACAAGTGAAAGCATTTATTCATATGGGGATTGGATTGACAATGCAAGCTAACGGTGCATATTTCTGTCACTGAATAAAATAGATTCCTTTGCCCATCAGTAATGGTTTAAGTATTCCCCTTGAAACTGAAAATGCATCTCATAACAACTCCAGAAATACAATAGTTTTTTGGGGTTTTTTTATTTCAAATTACGCTTTTCGGAGATATAATTTGGATTCTATGAAACTCTTCTTGATTAGGAGATGTGCACATCTAAAAAGAATCTCTTACCAACATGAACATTTTCAACAATGGAGAAAGCTGACGCTGTACATGAGGTGGCGATGGAAGCCAGATTGTGTAAAAAAAAATAAGATAAAAGGTGAGATATCGCATCACATTTCACTTTGCATCACACATATCCAGCAGACACACTGTCATGAACGTGTAAAATCTGCAGGGTTCTTTCAGCTTATGCCGGTGAGCTTCGACTATTCCAAAAAATACAACACAAATAGCTCTGCAAATAGCTACTCCTCCTCCAAGCGCTCTTAGCCGCGATGTCCAGGTTTTTGACTCGTGGGCCGAAATTTGTCAAGTTGAAAGTACATGTCAGTCAACAGTTGGTGTACGACAGGTCAACTTTAACCCAAACGAAAGAGTTGCAGTCAGAGGTGAAAGCAAACCATGCTGCACAAGGTTTATAATGTTGGCTTTTATTTCCTTCTCATGCTAAACGTCTGCTTTTAAGACTGACTGACGCATGAATACATTAATTAATGGACCAGTATATCGAACAAACATGTTGGAAATTGATTAAACTCAGTGTGTGCTGTTAGTGAGTAAGCGTCAGATGAAATGCTGCAAAGTTATTTCACCTCCAGCTCATAATATTTTATAGAGTATGTGTTAAATCCCAACCCCATTAATACGTAGCCGACATAAAAACTAAAACAGATGTAGTTGTGTCCTAAACAGAACAGTCTTTCTTTAAACGCCTACCATGATCTTTTAGGTATGTGATCATAACCTGCACCCACATGACACATTTTTCTGTTAAAATATTACAAGCTGTTCCATAGATGACACCCATCCCATTTTCTTGCGCTCTTAAACACGTGTTGAAACAATTTGGGTTTGAATAGGCTTGTGTTAAGAGCTTTTGCTCCTCTGCCTCCCCCAGAAACAATTGTAACTGGATCTCTGAATCATCATTCACCATGTATTTGTTCTTGTCTTTTTCATCACACACACGACTACTTTTTAAACTAACGTGGTCATCTTTTTCATGTAAAGAGGACAAAGGAAAACTTAGAATTTTGCCTTATTGTTGAAAAATAGTTTAGTGCTCAGAGACTACTTAAAACAGGAAACTCATCTCGGCTAGATGTACAGTATCTGCGGCACGTTCTCCTGTGTGATTGAGTAAATGTAAGAAAAAAAACTAGAGGAAGTACCTGAACGTGATTTTTTATTTTTTTATTTTTTGCCTGAAGCAAAATTGAGGGAATTGAGATTTCACGCTCCCGATACAAAGTTCCAATTTAATCTTATTTGATAGATAATAAAATCAAGGCCAAGTACTGTGATGTGAAAGCCATTTGCCCCCTTACCAATTTCCTTTTTTTTTTTTTTGCTTTTTTGTCACATTTAATGACTCAGATCATCAAACAAGGTTTAATATCAGAAGAGATTACTTGAATAAATTCAAAAAGGCAGTTTTCAAAGGATAATTTAATTCATTATGGGGAAAAAGTTATCCAACCCAATCTGGCCTTCTGCGAAAAACTAATTTCTCTTCTAAACCGAAAAACTGGTTGTGCGAACGCTAGCAAATACTGACTTCAACGATTTGTGACAACTGAGGAATTTTGGCCCATTCTCTATTCAATGTTTTACTTCAGCCACAATGGGGGGTTTGAACGGTGTGTTTAAGATTACACATCATCTGAAATAGATTCAAAGGTTGTTTTTTGGGGAGATTTAGAGGCAACTTTAGATGTTGTCCTCCTGCATAGCTAAAGTGTGTTTAGGTTGAAGTCCTGTACGGATGACTGGACATTCACCTGCAAGTTTTTCTGGTAGAGGACAAAATGGATGGTTTCATCAGGTATGGTCTTGAGGAAACAAAAGAGCCCCAAAACCTCACATTTTGAAAAGTTTGTAGTTCCTTTTTTGAAATGAGGACAGTAACAGATATTTTGCATTTTGTGTAGAACACTATGATGTGGCAGGTCCCACACAAAATTAAACATTCTCATTTAACAACAATAGATAAATTCTTTATAGGACAATATATTTTAGAAGATACCTGGCGACACACACGGAGGCACAGTCTTATATTATATAAACTTGTATCTGCTGATGTTTTCATGTGAAGAAGTTTGCTGAAGTGGCAGACTACTGATAAATTTTTGTCTTGTTGCTGATTCGGCTTGTCACATTTTTAATGCAAGTCTATATTCTACATGAACAAAAGTTCCTGAAAAGGTTTTACTATCCCACATGGACAGCTTTCAAGGGATATCCAAGCAGAACGCGCAGAGCAGGTAACATCATACAGACAGTTGCTGTCTTTCACTGTGAATGCCACAAACAAGAGCAGAAAACGGTTAACTTCCTAGGGAAAACCAAGATTCATTTTCACTCTAAAATAATGCATCTGGCTTGTATTACTGCTTTCCAAGCCTTGCACACAAAAAAAGACCATGACCCTTTAAAAGGTCATGGTCTATTCATGGGAGCATGGCCACCTAGCTAACACTATGGATGCAGCCAAAATAAAATCAAACAAGGGACTGGAAGCTGAACTTGATCAGATATTCAGATATAGTCACTTTATTTAAGTGGTGGGGGTTGCTGTGGTGACAAAGAGGTTAAGCACAACCCCATGGAGGCCTTCGACCTCAACACGGCTGTCGCATATTCGATTCCCGACCTGGTGACCCTTGCCACATGTATTCCCCCTTCTCTCATTACCCACCTTCCTGTCAATTCACTATCAAATAAAGGCCACTAGAGCCAATACAACCTTTTAAAAACAATTAAGTGGGAAATTTCTGAATTGCTTAGTGGATAAATGACATTCACATTTAGTTCAAGGTCAAACTGTGACATAGATGTGCTTTTTAAAATTATTTTGCTTGTCCGTTGGTAGTTTCTGATATCTGCCAGCAAGTCCAGGAGCATCTAATATTCAGAGGATATCGGGGTCACAAAAAATGTATAAAAAGTTTTAATATTATCATCTTTTAAAAGATTTTTGTGGCCCCATTTGCAGTATTTAGACAGGATGTTGGTAAAGAAAGAAGGGAAAAAGATATGCAGCAAAGGTCCCAAGGACGGGATGCCGGACCATTCATTTGACCATGAGGTTTGGAATTGAACATTCTTGGTAAAGGTATTATAGATATTTAGTTACAGTGGATGAAATGATGTCCATACTTAATTAAAATCAGTTATTACGGTGCTTATGTTGAGCACAACACAAGTGGGTCATTCCTCTCCCATTCACACAATAATAAGCAATAGAAAACTCACTGAAGGCTTGACTTGGTCTCTTCACAGTCGAGCTCTGGGTAAATAACTACATCACTTCTGTAAAAAAAAAAAAGACAAAATATTTTAAAATGTTAACAAAAAGACACTTGAACATATATAATACTCCTAACTTGGCCTGAACAGACGCACTTAAAGTCTCCACTCACTGTAGGCTTGTACCTAAGTCTTATTATTGCTCCTTGAACTTTTCATACACTGAAGCCTGGCACCAAAGTTTATCCTCTTATCTTCACTCAGCACAGCTGGCTTACTGGGGCTGTTTTGGTGTTTGTTGTTGGCGCAGGCACATGCTCCCTGCAGAAGTGTTTACAGGGTTCAAAACATAAAATACAGCACCGTTTTGGCATCACTGCAGCCCCAGTAGGGAGCCTACCATTTCAGTGTCAAAAGATTCTTTAAAAAAAACAAAAAACAAAACTGATAATCTTCTTACTACAAGTCCGTACATTCCCTTTGCTTCATGTTGAGGCTGCCATTGTCCTGGTATAACCCTTGTCACTGATCATATCCACAACACAGATTTTTCTGCTTTTTATATTTTTCCCCATTCATACTTTCAAAGCATATGTTCAAGGATATAGCCACATATTCTTTGCTCTGCTTAGTGTTTGTAGAGTGCAAACTATCTGTGTATGCTTTGCAACTCTATAATTAAGCCTCATATTGGTCTTACTTGGTCACTTCTAGATATGCCACATTAGCTTACCCCTGCATTCGAAGGTCACTATAACTGTCAAGCTTAATTCATCTACGCATTTTTTATTAAATTTTTTTCTGTTAATACAATCTATCAATCGAATCAGCCATTTTATTGTCTGTCAGTATCAAGTGTTCAAACCCAGTTGCCTGGCAACAGCTGTAATGGGACCCAAAGGCTGAGGTATAATTGCATTATTTTCTATAGGGATACAAATCCTAATTCTTCTGTTTTGTATCACGAGTTCTCCTTGGTTGAAAAGATAATATAGAGGTTTTCTTATTTTTTAGTGAACGTGAACATGTGAGACACAAGTAGTTTAATTTAAAAGTTAAAGACCTGTGAAAGTTATGCCCTAAAGGTTCTATTTTTAATTGATGCAGTATAAATGCCAAGTCCATAAATCTTAAATTTTATTTTGTATATTTCTTCATTGGAATTTTCTTAGTTTATGTGTGTATAAATTGCACGCATCATGCTTGTGTTCTACATGGCACGTCTTCATTTGGGTGCACTAGGCTGCCTTAGGCTGGCTTTAGCATTGAAATAGTGTTATTCTAGTTAAATGCAGAGCTTGTTAATTTATCTGAAAAATCAGTCTAATCAAACAAGCACTTCCCTGCACTCAGCTGCGCATCTCTATAAATATCCACATTGGGTCATCGGCAAAAAAAAGTGCAGCCTTGTGATGTGTGATTACACTAAAAGACGTGCAGAAAAAGCTAGATGCATTGTCACATTAAAGCTATTCACAGCAAATAAAGCACTTAATTTTTAACAGAATACTTACAAAACACTGTAAAGTTGTACATTTATGTCGTTTATATAAAATGAAATGAGAAAAGGTAAGAGGAGATTATAAGTAAGAATAGAACAAATCCTGATGGATTATGGATCATGGCTCATCGAGAGCAAAAATCAAGAGGAAAGAAAAGGAACAATGAGGTTGATATCTGAGGAAAAGAAGAAAATTAGTGCCTGGACATCAGAGCTCTTAGGCTCAGATCATAGCTACTACACTGAGATAAGGGTTGAAGATGTCAATAAAAAAAAAAGCTATTAGCTGATAAACGATTTCCACTGAAAAGTTCAGATAACCATGCATTAAGGAACCAGAGAATGTATATGAGCACATAAAAGAAATAGGAGCGGCCAGAAGATCAAAACCCAAGTTACTGCGAAAATGTAATGATTACTTTTTGTCTTTTATACCAGAGCCCATACAGACACATGAAATAAACAAGTGTACTCCTCATTCAACTTTACTCTCAAATTTAAGACATGATGAGTCGTAGTGACGTCTATTTAGGCTCCCACTTTGGTCATGAGCTGTTGTGTGGGTTGTTGGTCATGTAACATGTCATTTGCAAAAGGGATCCAAAGCATATCTGCTCTGTTTCCTTGTAAAATATAACAAGATTACATAATCCTACATTGGTGTGCTTTTAGTCATGTTTTCTTTATAGCTTAAATAACAAAACAAAACAAAATCTTCTTGATTAAGAATTCTCATGTCAGATACTGAGAAATGTGAATCATTTTGACCAAAATATCAAACGTGAACAATGAAGTAAATCTAGGATTCAGACTGTGATTTAAATGAAAAGTTAAAACCAAAACCGAACCCAGCACAGCACAATACTGTCAGGAAAAACCCTTTGATGCCCACCACCAACTAATGAGGGTTCATGTTGGAGGTCCAGTGTACTTTACATCACAGAGTATTGGGCCGTGCAGTATAATAAAATGGCTTTTTGGCAACAGCTTTATGCACAATAACTGTGAAATAATAGACGACTTGCATGGTATTTACATTTCAAACCCAATGTTGTGAAATATGTTAAATACATGCACCTAATTTAGATAATATGGGCCAAGTTATTAAAACCCATAGTGATGAGAACATTGTGTTAACAGAAAAAAACATAAGAGTTAGAAAAATGAAGGTTTATTGAAATTAGTCATTATTGCAATTTTGACTTAGAATATGGCAATCATATCTTTAGATAAAAAAAGAAAAAGATGTTTCAAATTCAGACATCTTGCATATAGTACACAGCTAAAAATGTCTTCAAAAGCTGTAAAATTATGTTGGAAGGTCATGTTGTACCTCTAGGTTATTAATGACATATTTCCACAAAAAAATATTTTTTCTTTCTCTCTTCTCCACAAACAAGTTCTTAGTTAACTCTTAGGCTTTTATAAAACCTTATATATATATATATATATATATATATATATATTGCTCAAAAAAATAAAGGGAACACTTTAAGTGTTAAACACCTGTTTAAGTGTTCCCTTTATTTTTTTGAGCAGTGTATATATATATTTGTGTGTGTGTGTGCGTGTGTGTGTGTGTGTGTGTGTGCGCACTGCTAACCAATTAATTGGCCTGTCAGAATTATGTTCAAACATTAAACCTATGACCAAAATAAATATTCTATTTTCTTTTTACAGAACTCTGATTCAAGGCCAAAACACTGAAAATTGTTCTCAGAATTCAGAGTTGTAACATCCGTTTGATCTGTACAGAATACCTTATATTTATATAAAAAAAATAATTTAAAAAATCAAGACTGTAAGATTTATCTGATTTTACAGTTTCAATCATTCCTTCTCTTAAATAAAATTGTGCTTCCATAGTCTAGCTCTTTGTACATTTGGGGTTGAAAGCTTTGGTAGTAAATCTTAACCCTGTAATATTGACATTGTAATATAGTTAATATAAATAAAATGCAAAAAAAAAAAAAAAAAAAGAAACAACTGTGTCCTGGATAGGCTCAGAGAGCTCTCCACATTATTCAAGGCACCTGCTTGGCCTTGTTTGCACGTACACAGTCTCCCCCCTCAGTGATAGCCCTGGTGTAGGATTAATGTTGTTATTTGCACCTATTTGTCACACTCTCCCCACCTTTTCTGTTTCACCCATATGTCCTGTCCCTTTGTGGTGTTTTCTTTTTTTTTTTGGCTCTTGCCTTTCAGTATTCTCACGACCTCTCAACCTGCTTCCTGTCCGCTCATCACTGACTTTAAAATGAGCAGAACGCCCAACGGATGGATCACCAACTCCATTAAGCAGAACCTGTTCTGTCCTCAAGGTACCAGCCTGGCCTGTGATAGTGTACCTTTTGTTTGTATCAGGATGCATGTATGCGAGCCTGTGTGTAGTGACTTGTAGTTTTCACATAAAGTGAAAGGCAGAGAAAGGAGGAAAGAATTGAGGGAAGTTGATCCACAGTTGTGTGTGCATGTTTGCGTGTGTATGGGATGTTTTTAAAGGATTTGGTCACGTCCCAGTGAGGTCAAATTTACAAAGACTGAACATAAGTACCCACATTTCCCAGTTCATCTGAGGAGGATTAGCCATTAAATTAATGACCGGGTCCTGCTGTCAGCGTGTGTTGCTGTAAGTGTTTGTGTCTAAATAATGCATACATGCAGTTTTAGATCAAACCAGCCTGTGCAGTTTTGATTTAGTTTAGGAAAAAGAGCTTTAGATCTGGCTAATAGAGAGATCGGTTCCCTCAGACTCACACTGACGACAGAACGTTCCTACAAATCATATTGTTTTTGTCTGACAGGAAGTCTCAGTAAATAACTCTGATGGATATTTAAGCAGAGATGCTCAATATAAATGCTCTTTAAAACAATATGATAGAAAGAGTAGCTATTTTGTCTTTCTTATTTACTCCTTACATCATTAGTCAATGTAGTTTAAAACGCATTGTTTGCTTGAAAAAAGAAGTTTGACCATCACGTACACCATGTTATCCTATCTTCCCTGAAGAGGCAAAGAAAGTAGACCTCTGTGTGATAGATAGATAGATAGATAGATAGATAGATAGATAGATAGATAGATAGATACTGTGTGTAAATGTCATATATGATGAGTTGAATGGGAAATTACGTTTTATAGTTTTCAACATATTTACAGTGACTTTATTTTTACTGTCAGCTCATCAATAGTCATTAGGTGCTGTCTCTTCAGATGTTCACCAACCAATTGAACTAATTTCTAATAAATACTTTCTGACTTATAAAGACCAACACACAAACTCCATGTTCTCTTCATTTTCCAAAAGCGCCTTAGGGAAATGGGCTTCTGTGTCTCTTCATATTAATACAGCATCAACATTGTGTGAATTAGAAACACCACTACATTTTTAAATCTAATTTAAAAGGAAATGTCCAAATCTGTGGTCTTATGGCATTTCATTGTTTTCTTGTAGTTTTTGAACAGCTTGACAGTTTGATGTTGTCAAAAACTCTTGTCTTTTGTTTGCCGACCGTATTGTTTTGGTCTGAGGGTGACTTGTTGTTTTTTTCTTTTTTTAACTGTTTCAAGAGTTGATATAATTTTATTTAATTTAGTCTTGGTTTTAAAATGCCCACCTTTGTTAACTCTCCACTTGTTCTGTCTCCATATTTTTGTCTTTTGTAGATGCTGCTCTTATTGTAATTCTGCAAGAGCTGCCATGTTTCCAAGATTAGTTGTAAAACAATTCAAAAATTTGACATTGATATTTGCCTAAGGAATGTTATTCTATACATTTATGTATTTTATTAATGTATTCACAAACCACAGAGGCCTTCAGGATCTTTCACACATCAATGGTTTATTTTTAAAAAAAATTGTTTTAAAATGTTGAAAGTAATCTCACAAGTATGAAACGTAGCCGAAGGATGACCATCGTAGAGGCTAAGGAGGCACTGAAGTTGTCACCTCGATCTAAAGATCCATGTTGGATCCATGAAGAAGAATGCAGCACAAAGGAGACAGATGGCACCATCACAAGCCAAGACACCAGCATCACCCTAAACTCTCACCTACTAAAGTGAACAACAGCTAATTAGTGAGGCACTGTCAAACCAAAACACCTTGAGGTGTCAGACCTCTGACAGGAGATCAACTGCTACGAGCAAAAAGCCTCCCATCAGCAGAACAACACAAATTAGAAATTACAAAATATTGATGGCAACTACAAAAAGTTGGATATGAAAAGAGCTGTTTCAATGTCCTCGCATCAGATGAACTCAACAGAATGCCACAGGGCAATTAAACAAACTTAAATAAGCACAAGAAGCAGCGATGGAGAATAGGAAAGCAAAGCAGAGCAATTCTTGCAACTTGGACTTATGGGTCGTCAGGCAATATTTTAAAAATTATGTAGCTTTATGTTATTAAAGCTAAAGTTTAATCAGCAATACTTTTATAACAAATTTATGTCAGATCATGATTTCTTGGTTAATGTCAAGTTGTCATAACAAAGACATTTTGAATAATGTCAACTTTGTATTAAAAGTGTGACGATTTACCGAATGACACTTTATGACAACAGTCATAAATATTCACGAAGACTTACTCATGTTCATGACAGGTGTTATGTGATGTTTATGACGGTGTCATGACAGTCTTATTCACAACCCATCAAACAAAGTGTTACCACACCTACTTATCAAGACATAGGTATTAACTACAGTAGATGAAAGATTAAGTAATGTATGGATGTATAAACTACCTATATACTGCATACTGTATATAGGTAGTTTACTGAGAAGACTGGAAAGGAAAAATACCTTTAAAACTGAACAAGTTTGTTTATCTCTGCCCAGACTCACCTCTTACTTTAGTTGTTCAGAAGAACAAAGCACCGTGAGGATAAACAGATGTGAGAGCCACTTGGTTAAGGGATAACGTCCTACACTTGAGGCAGGACAGTGGCAACAGTGGTGATTGGAGGAACAGCAGCATCAGCAAAGCTGTGTGTTAAGCCGGCCTCCCTCGCTCAGAACGGTGGGGCTGTGTTGGTTCAGTGACGGACTCGGAGACAGCGTGCCGTTTTGGGGAATCTATTATTCAAAGACTCTGTCTGCAGAATTTCAAATAAGCCAGGTCAAAGCTTATTCTTCGCCCAGAATACAGTCAGCGATTACCCAGGTGGTAGACTGAATATTTACTTTGGATCCAGGGGTTCCTTTGAAGACACAGTACCTCACTTCTCTGCCAGTGCAGAAGGGGTCTCACACTCTTGTCTCCACTATGTAGCCCTTACAGGATACTGGATGGAAAAAGAGTTTTTGTTAGAGCATGATGTCACATATTCACTCGGTGAAACTCACCCTGTTTTCCTAGAAACTGAAAGTGGGTTGACGAAGTGGATTCTGCAATTAATGGATTTTTATGCAAGTCTGTTTGTCCCCTGTATGTAGTGCAGTCTGTCATGGCTGGTTCCCAACAGGGTAAAAGGCCAGTTTCTCAGAAAAATATCCATATTACTATTATGCAGTAGAGCAGGTAGAATAACAACTATGCAGTTTTCAATGATTTATCATTCCTTCTATGTGAGGGCACATACAATGTGACAAAGAACTTCTTTAATTCACACAGAATCAAAATTATGCATGCTCAAAAACTGTTAATTTAAGCTACTTATTTTACTGACACTGACCTGACTTTGATATAGTCTACATACAAAAGAAGATTCCACAAGCTGTCAAATATTTTGTTAGCATAATTCTTTGTTTTGTCACTGCCAGTGGTACAAGTGCATTACAAGCACATGAAATAAGACATATGACGTCCTCCAGGTCTCTTAATTTCACTTCAAATTAACATGTAGATTGTTAAAACTTTGAAACAATTAGGTTTCCCAGCAACAAAATTGCCCTGAATTCAAAACAGATTTTTGAATGGATTAGGGAGGCTAACATTAAGATTCAATAACAGTTTCTCTAAGGCCTCCAAGACTATGAAAAAGTTTAGAGTCTATGCTTTAAAATCAAATTCATTTCTGAAAATCCACTCATTTCATCTATCCATTATCTGGACACACTTATCCTTGCCGAGAACAAAAATGGCTCTGAGTTTAGCTTACATTTTAGCTCCATATGTTATATGGACCGGCCTGAAGGCATCAAAGCACACTGAATTCTGACAGTGTAGAGAATATCTGTAATGCCTGTCATTGTGTTTACCATATTGCACAACGTTTTCTAAAAGCTATAACACAAAGTCATACAGCTACAATGAAAAGAGGTCTTTGGTCCTTTCTTAAAACATCTAAAGATGCTCTACACTCAAGGTGCTTTTGCAATATCCACATTTCAAAATATCAGAAGCAAGGTTACATAACATAACAACAACTATTATAAATAGACGTTCTTGCAAAAGTATAAACACACCTTCAACTTTTCTACATTTTGTCACATAAGCAAACTTTAATATGCAAGCTGGTAAAAAATGCATAATGCTGCCACCTCCGTGTTTTATGGTGGGATACTATGTGTGGGATTGTTTCTCTCTAAACATGGTAGTTCCCATGTAAGCAAAAAGATTTAATTTTGTTTCTGGCCACAACACTTTCTTCCACATGTTTGCTTTATCCACCTCAGTTATGGTACTTGTGACAAATCTTAAACAGAACTTCTTTTGGGACCGATTCGTGGAGCACAGGATTAGCGGTTGTCCTGTCAAGATTTCCAGCCTCGATTGTGGATCTCTGTAGCACATCCAGAATCACCATGGGTTTCTTTGTTTGTTTCTCTGATTAATGCTCTTTTCCCATGTCTGCCATCCATCTCTTTCCGTGTTCAAGTAAATGTCTGAACATTCTCCATGATATGATTTGTGGTGTTGCTATGGAGAACTGATAAATCACGAAACAATACCAAGGACAAGTGGACTATAATGCACTACTTTGTGTTGATGCAAAACATGCAATGAAATATTATCAAGCTTGTGATTATGTGGCAACATGTTAAAAAGCTCAAGAAGTGTTTATAAATTTAGAACATACTGCACCCATTTGCTCTTTTTCTGTTTTTGGCTTCAGCATTTTATGATATTTGTGCTTTGGCATTTGTGGATTTCCATATAAAAAATAAATAAATACATATTTTTCCCTTGTATTGAAAACTTTCCAGCTCTCTACTCAGTGTCCTATATGGGAGGGCAGAACATTGGCTCCACTTGCAAACCAACTCAAACACAAAGCAGCTATGTCCAATTATGGGAGGAGCAAATTAAAAGTGCAAATTGCAGTGTAAAAATTTCAGAGTCAAATTTAAAGTAAAAATTGAAGGCAGCATGCTAATGAAGCTATTGAAGGGGATTAATATGTTGGGTAATTGCTGCCTCTCTTCTTTCTCTCTAAAGCCCTTTTTAATCAACAGTCAACTAATTACTAAAACGTAGGGATGTTATGAATAAAAAGCTGTCGGATAGAAGAAGATGGGTGGAGTGAGAGATATGAAAATGTGGTCTTCCTTGCCGCACAAACTTAAAGTGGATCATTTTTAATGCAATAAAAATATAATAGATCTTTAAAATATTAAAAAGCTAGATGGATGAAGCTCCAAACTCATTTCTGACAGCTAAACAACTCAGACACAGTGTTCGTCAGTGTCAAATCCCTGGTTTCTCACAAGTTCTTTGTCCACTTTTGGGTTTCCTGAATCAGTAAAAAGACTCAGCAAAAAGTTATAATTTATTTTTACTCTTAATAACTCTATGTTTTCCTTCAAAGGGCTCCCATGTTGATATTGCTACAATTTGAATTAAAAATATGTAAAGCAGTCATATATTAAAGCTTTCCTTCCTAATGATAATGTAAAAAGTACTGCAGCTTCCATATATTTTCTAAACATGTAGGGCTGGGTAATCACTTACAATATTAAAACATTAATTCGACAAGAGTTTTCCTCGTATCATAAAATTACTGTGGCTCTGCTGTTCTGTTTTTTAAGAAACCTTCTGCTACAAGCAATACACATACTGCTTCACTATATACTTTTTAGCTACCACTGACTTTTATCCAGTAAGAATAGTGTTACATGTTCAAATTTGTTGCTGTTTCCCCAATGTTTAGTTTTTTTTACTTTTTGTTTTTATTTTTGGCAAAAATATCAAAAGGCCTCTCGAATAGAAACTTTCACCTCGGAACAAAATGTTTTTGTCAGGATCTGTGTTTTCTGTGTTCATTTAGAGTTTTTTGTGTCCTTGAGTCTCTTCGTTGTCCTGTCCTCCCCTTGATTGTTCCCAGGTGTATCTCGTTCTGTCATTACCCTCCCATGTATTTAACTCCACCTGTGTTCCTTGTTCCTCGTCGGGTCCTCGTCAATGTCTAGTCAGTTCGTGATCAGTGTGTCCATGTGCCTGCTGCTCATTGTTGCTGGACTTATTCATCATTAAAATCATTTATTCATCTTACCTGGGTCCGCTGCATCTGCCTCACCATCCCTCACCGCACCACTTCTTGACAGTTTTCTTTAATAGCTACCATCAGCATCAGGATTAGTGGAACCGATAACAATACTGATATTTTTTTCATAATGAAATTATTCTAATATAATTTTTTTGATTCTTGATTCTAGGACCTCTTTAAAAAGTAATCAAAAAGTTTATAATAATTTTTTTTTTTTTGCTCTGAACCTCACAAAGTCCCACCGCCACAAGCCAAGCCCATGACCTAAGAACTGCATCAGCCACCATTTGAACTGAAACTGAAATGAGTCAAGTGTAAAACAGGCAAAACCCTAAAAAAGAAAAAAATGTTTAAAAAAAATATCCATTCAAAGCACTGAAAGTGTTGTTTCTTCCTCATTTAGACCGAATTTGCATTAAAACGAAAAAGTAAATTGTGCTTGCCACATATTTTTGGTGTCCTGCTTACTGCACAGTCAAATGCATCAAAATGGTGTGAACTCAAAAATGTCAGTGAAAAAATAAAACAATAAAAATCTCACTGAGCACTGAGGGACATCCAGCAACCAAATTGGAAATTCTGCCACATGCTCCAGCAATAGTAGATTTACAATGAAAAGGTTTAGAGCTTGTTAAATCCAGCCAGTCACAGACAAGCACCGCTGGAGGAAAATAAAGATTTTGTTTTAGAGAAACAGAAAAAAACGCAGAGAACCAGAAAAATGAGACAATTAATGTTATTTTGAAACTTTTTTAAGTTTGTGACAACATCTTCCAATGTTATCACTCCATGGTTATTTTCAATCTTTTTTTTTTTTCAGTTTGACATCTTCCAATGCTACCGCTCCAGCTTATAGAACAACAAAACAAATCCCTTTGTGTGTTTGCACCGAGAAAATGCTAGTCATCAGAGTTAACGTCGCTTTAAGTCTTTCCAACCGAACCTGTTGTGTCAAAGCATTTCTGTGTAGCTTTAGTTTGATTCTTCAGGCCGTAGTCTTACGGGAAAATAAATGTCTGAAGTTGTAGATGCAGATGGAAATAAGTTATACTCCAGGATTTCTCTATACTTTGTTGCATTCATTTTATCTTCTACCTTTACCTTCCACATGCCAACTGGCAAACTCTAGACTAACCTTGATGTCAGTTTTCTTCAGCTTTCTCATTGCATCTCCTGTGAATCTTTGGCTGGTGAAAAACCCAGGGAGCAGTTGTTGTATGCAGTCTTTCCCATCTCAGCTGCTGAAGCTCACAGGTCCTTCATAGGTGTACTTTCTTAGTATGCTCTTTGTTTCACAGTTAATTTATGAAGATGGCCGGATCTAAGGATACGTAGATATGAGCCACATTCCTTCCATTTCTTGATAATGGCTTTAACTGAACTCCAGTGGATGTTCAGTACTCAAATAACATTTTCTCTAATGTTTCTTGGGGTATTCTTGGGTTTTCAAGCTGTAATGGTAATCGGGAATACTGATAAGTCTCTGAATAGACCTTCCAGACACTGGCGTCATTTTATTACAGTCACTTGACACATTCACTATAATGAACTGATCTCTGTTCCATACCATGTGAGACTACCACCACCAATTGGCCGGATCTCTGTTGAGTTAGGTCAATCCTTTTAAAGGGGGTGCCTATTTATGCAAACACCAATGGCTAAGAATTTATGTTTAATTATTTTTGTAGAAATCAGTTTCCACTTTGACATCAAAGGGTTTTTGTAAAACCTGTCAAAGCCAAATTTTGTTTAATTTGTAAAGGCAGTACATTGTGTAAAATATCCAAAGGGGTGAGGGTTTTTTTATATATAGCCACTGCACTCTAAGTTCAGGAATAATCCCATCAGTGACTTTATCCAAGAGTCTGACTCAAATATAGAAGTTAGAAGTACTTCCTATTAAGAGAAAAAATATTTGAAGTTGACGACATTTTCATAATGAGAAGGAACAATTTAAAGCCTGCACAATGTTAATAGCAGCATCAGCTCCACGACTGGTTCTGAAGTGACTCCGCTTAGAAGCCAGAAGTACTCTCCACTGAAAGAAAACAAAGTACATGAACCTAATTGTGAAAAACCATCCAATGACTTCAACCAGGAAAGAAACACAGCCAAACACAAAAAAGCTAAACAGGCTTTTTTAGCTTTTTTGAAACCTTTTCTTTCAATTCTTCAATTGAAAGAAAAGGTTTTACCACTGTCCTACTAAATCTTCCTCAAGCATCAACACAATTTGGTACAGTGTTAGCATGTCTGAATTTGTTTCACTGAAGAAAATAAGACCAGTTCCACAATACTATCAAGAGATTTTTCCCATAATATATACATACTAAATGTGGGTATATATTATGTATTGCATTTCTTCCAATTCAACAATGAAAATGATATACTTACACTGCTACAAGCATTTGATCCGTTGCAATTCTCTGCACTCTTGTGCTGTGACCAAAACGCGTCCTTATGCATACAGAGCTCATACACATAAATGCAAAAGAGTAACATCAAGCTCGAAAGGCCTTTTATAAAGGTGTGCAGCGCCTGGGAATTTTTGGAAAGATAGGGCCGTTGTACGTCGCTCATTAGTTTGTCAGATACCGCATTCCCTGCAGGGCTATGGCAGCCGCCGCCTGCATTGCTAAGTGAAGCGCTGACAGCTGTGACATCAAATCACTATTTGAAAGCGTAGCTTATCGCTGCGACACTGTGTCATCATAAAAAGGGGACCGAACCTGCTAGTGTCTGTGCAACAAGCCTCATATCATGACAGCCAGTTGCACCAATCTGAAGCATAAAAGGAGTAGGTGGCAGGTGGGGGCTAAAGGATCAGTGGCAGTGTGAGAAGGGAGACGAGAATGAGAGGGGCGATGCACTGGGGAGAAAGGACTAGAGTATGTGAGAAACGAAAGGGGAGTTTGACATGTGGCATGAGAACAAAGAACAAAAATACATGAGATAAAATCTAATTGATAATGATCTTATTTTTAACAGGCTCCAGTTGAAATGAATAGGTGGCTGATATACAGTTTTGATTTTTGAGAAGAATGGGACCAACATGCTATGACAGTCAGACATTTTGTTTGATTAGCCGCATAGGCAGCCTTTCAAAAAGAGCTGGCTGTGCTCTGGTAAACACAGAGCAAACTGAGGTCTAAACTCGCCAGGAACAGCCAGATGGCTGCAAATGATAGCTGTTTTGTTAAATGCCCCAAACAGAGATGTATCACTTTACATCATGACACTGTGATGTGTATCATTTTTTTCTGCTAAAAGAAAAGTGACAAGAATGGGTATTTCCAAAAGAAAAGGCACAGACTCCACAGAGTAAAACTGTCATCCTCATCCAGACAAAAGCAGAACACATGTAAACAATTTATATCTATGTCCTGCTGTTTGTATTTGACATTTTAACTTTTAAACAGAGTCAGCTTGAACAAAACTGACAAACCGAGTTTCATGCATTAGATCTCTGGTCTATCTTCTACTTATTGCTGTATCACAGGAAAACACGAGGAGGACTTGTCTGAATGGTTACAGAAACAGTAGGCGGTCCCTGCAATGGTATACCCTAGAGTCTTTTGCAGACTTTACACTAAGTTCCAGCAGGCCACATGCTGACTTTATTCACCCAATCCAAATGCTCCCTACAGTTTTGAAGGAGAGGATAAGACTTCCTCAGTTGACAGGATTTTCTTTTTGTGTGTGCCAGACTTTGATTCTCCAGAAAATTGTATGTGTCAGGTAAAGTCAGAAACCTAGTTTGCTGCAAATAAATTTGAAGTGTCATCCTGATTCAAAAGACCTACATAGTGTAATTCATCAAATTTTCCATCTTGTTCTGTATTATACTTCTATCTGATCTGTTTTGACAAAGTCTAAAGGAAATATTAACTTGTTCTCATGCCATTGCACGAGAACTGTTTTTACCTTTTATAGCTTTTATCACATTTTGTCATTCTACTCTCACAACCATTGTCCTATTTTAGAAGAGTTACATATCATAAACCAACATAAAGTGCATAACTCAGTGAAAATACTTTATTTTCAACTGACCTGAATCTGAAAGGTGTAACAAGCATTGTATTTTGAGCCTAGCAAAGTCTACAATTTGCAGAAATGCATATTTCTGCAAATTTCATCTGCTGGCTTTTTGTGCAAAATGTGTTTGCAAAGTAGCTCAATCTCAGACTGAAAGGAGAATGTCTGTGAACATCAGTTTTCAAGTATTGCTGCAGAATTTCAGTTGGATTTAGGCTTTGACTGGGATATTCTAAGATGTGAATGTGCTTTGATCTAAAGCATGGTTGTCCAGCTCTAGTTCTCAAGGGTCAGGGTCCCGCCAGCTTTGGACGTGTGTGTGCTTTTACTCAGCTCATTCACATGGTCCAACTACCTCCTAAGCTTGCCTACATAACCAGGCCTGCAAATGAACAGTAATTTACTTCATGTGTTGAAACAGGAAAGTAACAACAACATTCAGGTCAAAGACTAACTTTGGAAACTATGTATCTAAATGATCCTACTGTAGTTCTCAATGCATGCCCCGGTCTGTTGCATTTATGGAAGATAAACCTCAACACCACTCGGTCCAGATTTAAGATGAGCTCTTGGTTGGTTTTATTTTTATTTTTTTGGATTAATTTTGCCATCCTGATATATCCAAGGTTCTGGGATGTGTGTGTAAAGCCAATTTTTCCAACAAATACTACTTTGTGAGGACCAACAGCTCCTTATGTGGCCCAAAGTCTGGACTCCAAAGAAAGTAGTGCTATTTTTGGGTTAAGGGTTAGGATTAGGACTACAGTGTGAATTGTTTAGTTTAGGTGTAGGATCAGGGTTAGGCTGTAGAGATCAATGATGGATGGATGGAAGTCAAGGCAGAGTCCTTGTGAAGATGGAAAGACATGCTGAGTGTTTTTGTGACTTTCTACTGAACTACAGGTTTCCACCAGTGGGTGTGGTCAGCATGGTTGCATGTCAGTAAAGAGCTGCTGTGGATAAAAAAGGAGCTGTCCTGATTTCTGTGTTTCGAACATGGCAGGTTAGTGTGTTAGGTTTGCAGTTGTCATACTTTTCAATCAGTAGACAGGACGGAAAAGTGCTCTAATAGTTAAAGTGAGGGATATGTTTTTAAGCCTACCCCTGTTTTTAAATCTTATTCCTGTCGGGGTTTTTTTGTTTCCATTGGTTTTTATGATGCTATTTGTTCCTCAGTGTTCTCCAATAAACCTCTGAGGCAGAGCTTACCCAGAGTTGGACTTTATTTACTAATTGGATAACTTCTGTTGGAAATTGATTGCACTGAGTTACATTTAGAGGTGTCAGACTACATGGGTGGATACAAATGCGGTCCACACTCTTCAAAATTTATTTGTAGCAGAAATTTTAAAAATTTATTATATTGCATCTTTGCTATTATGTTTCATTGTTTGTTGTGTCAAATAAAACCCTAAAGAATATTCTGCTGTGGTTGTAACATGGCAAATTGGAGAATTTAAATGCAAAGGGGGTGTTATGTAAAATTTATTTTTTTAAGCTGTATATAATATTATAATGTCACTGTCATGAGATGCATACCTGTAGTATTGCTTTGAACCTTGAATCTCTTGTCAGCCATTAAGGGGTGCCCTATTCTTGCTTATACAATGTATTGTCTACTTAAACAAAGCTACACCATGGAGCGCCAATTGCCAGCTGAGCTTTTATCTAAGCTTTTGGGAACTGCTAGTGGAAACTAGCTGTAGAAATTAGCAAAAACCTTGAAGAACTGAGTGTCTGCTGAGCTCCTAACAATGGTTGCTGAAGGGGGTATGTTGGAGTTAGTAAGAGATTCTTAAAAAAATCAGAGGCCAATTTCAAGGCATCAGATGTAGCTATGATGCCAAGTCATATTTCTTTTGTTTATGCTGTATAAAGAATTTTTTTTACCACTGAAAGTAACATAATCACTTGATTTTGCTATAAGATGACACTATGTTTCTTGAAAATAGATAATACCTCCTTAAAGCATTATGAATACTATTGTTTCTTGACATTGATGAAATGGTGAATCCTCTCTGCCAGACGAAAGAAAAAAATCACCTAGATTGTTCATCATGATGGTTGATCCACTTACAGCTGAACAGATTTGAAGCCCAGCATGCTCTTACTGAAATCCAGAAGAGGATTTCATTGCAAATTGATGTCGTCCTCTTTACAATGTCCCTGTCTGAGTGCTGACAGAGCCGCAATAACTCAAAGCAATCACAAGGAGATATGGGAAAGACTTTGCAGTAAATCCCACTGGGATCATAAATGTACGGCATCTAAATGCATCTGCTCCTTCTTTCTTCCACCTGCGGTAGTCAAGAGAGCTCTACTTACCGCAGCTTAAACACATGCAAACAGCCAAATCACAAGCAAACAGATGGAACATCTTAATCAATTTACCAGCAGAGCAGTGTCAATACAAGCAGCATGTGCAAAGAGAGAAAAAATCCTCAACATTTGAAGGTGTAGAAATGTGCTGTAATCAAGCTTAATGTCACCTAATGTATCTGACTGACCCCCATTGGAAACCAAAATTTGTAAAGCAGGTAACACTTTATTTGACGGTTTGTGAATAAGACTGTCATGACACCGTCATAAACATGACATAACACCTGTCATGAACATGAGTAAGTCTTCATAAATATTTATGACTGTTGTCATAAAGTGTCATTCGGTAAATCATGACACTTTAAATACACTTTAAACTTAACTTTAATAAAGCTACATAATTTTTAAAGTTTAATCAGTAATACTTTTATAACAAATTTATGTCAGATCATGATTTCTTGGTTAATGTCAAGTTGTCATAACAAAGACATTTTTGTCTAGGTGAATAAAGATATGTTTTTTGCAAGGCATATCTCATTTCCTGGATCAGAGATGATTTGTGTCTGGTGAAATATTCCCAACAGCTTCAGAACCGCTAATTTTCCACTTCTGAATTGTTATAATTACATTTGCCAGTATGTCCTGCTGCTTGGCCAAGTGTCAAGTATTATTCTCCAATCACTGAGGTCTGTGTCTCTAGAAGAGTCGAGGGCCGGTGCTTTGTTATGCCAAGCCCAGAGGTGACAAAGTCTCTTTTCAAGATGTAAATCCGCTTGGCTCAGTTGAATCTCTAGGCGGTGTAGTTTTTAAATTACCCAGCAGGGGGAGAAGTTTTAAAGGTCTTTTTGAATCTATCAGCCCCCACCCCTGTCTCTCCTCTGTCTCCAGCTTGCTCCTAAAGTAAGGGGGTCCTTGCATAAACTTCATTCCACTCTACAAAAGGAAAACACATGTTGCAGATCTGGCAGAGGAAAACATAGAAAGCAGACAAAGAGGACGTTGGACTGGACTCATTCACTTGATGTTGGATTACTTTTTCCACATGAAGTTTGGATCTTTGTGTTTGCAACTTCGAAACTGAAGTGTGAGTGTGAAAGTTCAAAGCAATCATAGACATGGCTGCAACTTTTGCTTTGAGTTCTCCTATATTGGCTCTTGTCTTTTCTCATTTCCTGCACCACTACTGTCCGGTTTGGGCCGCAATGGACACCTGCTATGATGAGAAGGGGGCCTCAAGCCGTTGCATGCCCAAGTTTGAGAATGTTGCCTTCAATCGCACTGTAGTGGTGTCAAACGTGTGTGGTTCTCCACCTGAGGACTACTGCATGCAGACCGGCTCAACGCGCTCGTGTCACTACTGTGATGCATCAGACCCTGAGCTGAACCACAACGCCAGCCTCCTGACAGACTTTAACAGGAATGAGGAGCCCACATGGTGGCAAAGCCAGTCCATGTACTATGGCATCCAGTACCCCAATTCTGTCAACCTTACCCTTCACCTTGGTAAGAGCAACTGCACAATCTGCTTTCAGCTTGACACCTGATTTTTGTTAGACATACTTTCCTCAGCTTTTGGTGTTTGTGATTGGATTTAGCAGAATAACTGCCTGCAGTATGTAATGTCTTTTATCATTAAAAGTGCTTGACAGATTATATTTAGACTTTTTTCCAGTGAAGAGAATCTTGCCTGATTTTTTTTCCCCATATATTCTCAACTTGACATGCCATTAACTTTTCACTTTTCCTTTCTTTGAAAGTAGTTTCAGGCTTTGTTTTGTGTTTTGCATGCCCATGGGGGGGAAGGGAGGGAGGTCGACAATTTAAAACAGATGTTCTGAACAACAGACGATTTGCATGATTTAGTCTAGACTCATCTCCATAAAACAATCTCGCGTCCAGACATGCGTTAGACTTGAAATTCTTCTTATCAAACGAGAATTCTGTTAGATTCATGGCAGATTATCACAGACAGCACTGCTGCAGTGTAGATAATAAAACATGAGCAGTGACATGCCTTTTGGGTCTGGCCCTTCATTCAGACCACATTTCAAACTGAGCAGTGGTGTTGGTCCCAAAGAGATGATTAGAACTTCGGGGACAAATCTGATCAAATGTAAAGCCTTAAGCATGTCTGCTGTATGATTTGCCTGTCACCACAATCTAGCAATTACAACTATTTGCGCTTTTACAATATTCATTTTTTTTTTTTTTTTACCCCTGAAGTCCTTCAAAAGTGGTTTAAACAGGTCTTGATGACTGGAAGGGAACAAATTAATGCTAGCCATCCCATTCCATAAAATGCATTTGGAATTCATAAGCTACATGTTTGAGGGAAAGAAATGTCATTACCTCCCGTCAGCCAAAGTCATTTTTTTCATAGCCTGGGACATCCAAGGTAAGTCCACTGTCATTTCAATTTATGCAAATTTTTTCCATCACTTTCAGGAAACTTTCCTTATGCTCTATAAAAACTGCAAAATTAAAAACAACCCAACTTGGGTCAAGCACTGATTCACTTCATTGATGTCAGAGTGCTTTGCAACATTATGCCAATCCCTTGAGCTTTTTTCATATTGTAATTTTACAACATTTTAAGTCAAGATTTGACATTATTGATCAACACAAGTGAAAATTATTGAGCAGTAGGAGCAAAATTACGGTTTTCATAATTTTTTGGGAGGAATCATTCTGAATAATGTAACATACATTTGCAACGAAGCACTTAATATATTTTCCAAATAAACACCGAAGCAATTAATTGCTATTAGAAATAACTTAAATATAATAGGTAACTTAGGTCCAACTGTTTGCAATTCAGTCTCAGCTTTCTTGCTGTGGGAATGATTTATGCTAATAGTTAATACCCAGTTATGAAGGCACCATACGGTCAGGAAGATTTTCTTCAACAGAAACAGAGAAGATTGCCTTTTGTCATTGATTCTGTTCATAACCTTTTATGGATATAATTCCTAGGTGGAGACAAGATATTGAAGGAATATGTATTGGCAGCCTTAGGATCTGTTGTCAACTTTTTGCAGATGTGGTTCTGTTGGCTTCATTGGACCATAAAGTCTAGTTTTCATTAGAGGAGTTTGCAGTCAGGTATGAAGCAGTCAGGATGACAATCAACATCTCCAAAACTGAGACCATGGACTTCAGGTGGAAAAGAGTAGATTGCCTTTTCCAGAAATGTCCCAGGACGAGGAATTTAAAACTACATTTACATGAAATTGCTGTCTGGAAACTGCTGGTATTTTCATATGTTGATTATGGAAAATGATTACGATCTGTTTAGACAAGACCGCACACACCTTGAATCCTCTGTACTTGTCATGCCAGGCCACAATATGGTGCATGTCATCTAAACGAGCTTTCAATTACAATCCTTAGCTTCCGCCTTGTTTAGGAAACAATGACCAGTTTCCAATTAACCAAGAGCTCATTGAACCTATTTCTTATCAGACGTTGTTAAACTGAACAGGTTATGTAGCGCACACATAAGAAAAACCCAGTAGTCTTTGCACCTGGTGGCATTCCAAAAAAAATGTCACTCTTAGACCTGGTTTCAAAATGTTCCAGTGTGAGATACTTGATAGACGTACAGCTGAATCTCATTTAAAACATTTCTGTTTTATTGAAGAGCCACTGCGTGTAAACGGGGCTTAATTATCTTGGGGTGTTGTTCATAGATGCAGGAGAAATGGAGGGGTAGATCAATAGGCAGGTTGTTGCACTGTCATTCTCATTGCTTTGGCAAAATTGCAAATATGAAACTACAGACCACTTTACTGCTCAATTAATTCTGCCAGTAATATTATAATAACCTTGTGCAATGTGTCCATTTGTATTGCAAGCTTCTTTGTCCTTTTTTTTTGTATTAATCATGTTTAATCCAATGACATTCCTGTCACAATACCATGCTGTGAAAAGCTGCTTAAATCATTTCCTAACCAATGTTATAACTTTAGCCTAACTGTAATGGTCTATGATGCAAATATTTTTTTGCAAACCTTCTGTAAATCAACTTTATTCTCTCATTTCCATGGGTTTGTGTGATTACAGCAATCTCTTATCAACAAGAGGAATCTGGGGCCCTAAGCTGACCTTCCCAAAATGCAATTACTACTCTTTTGCAAATCAAATCAAACTGCTAAAGGGCAGTAGAAAAAGAGTTTGTGTTTTTTTGTTTTGTTTTATGTTGTTTTCCTGGAATATCCCTCTAACTTAGCACCATATTCCAAAACTCGGAGCACATCTAAAGAGTACAAGGTCAATGCTTAGTATTTGTAATTTTGGTTTAAGTTCATTTCAAAAAGTTTTCCTTTAATATTCACCAACACCTATTCCCCAGTTTATGAAGCTGACTTGTCAGTGGTGGGTGGATCCTGCCAATGAACAGTCAAGCAAATAAGCAGACTCAGAAAAACAAAGAGCTCACAGGGCAAACACACCTACACCTTGGCCTTCCATTTGCCAAGTAATCAATAGAGGTGAGCATTGGCATTTCTGCCATTGGCAAGCTGCTACCAGCAGGAGATGCTTGTGTCAAATTAACCTACAGAGTTCATCAGAGAAGTCACTAAGGATTGATAGAAGAGTATTTATAGGTACTTGATGTCTAGTGTGCTTTTATTTGTTTTTCCTGCTTTCTTTGGAGGATCACTGCAGCACTAGACCACACATTTTTGGAACATGGACAATTTTTGGAGTAAATCAGTTTAAATCTGACAGTCTGTTAGTGTAGCGTTCATTATAAGGTATTTTAGAAAACAATTTAACGTCATAAAAAACTATTTGAACAATAATAAACAATAAGTGGGAATAAATGTTGACACTTTTATTTAGGTTACTGACATGTCTTGTTATTGTTATGATTATTAGATATAGATGTCCAAATCTGTTAGTATAATACAAATGTGCTACTAAAATTAGTATTTCCTTTACCAAGATTAGCACAGTAAATATGATTTGAAATTTATTTATTTTAGGTCATGACAAACTGCTGCAAAAGTGAATTAGTTATTGAGGACATAAAGTTTTCAGATATGTTTCCCAAAGTAGGACTGTCTGTTCATCCATATATTGTTTGGGCATGATGTTTTCTATCCTGAGGCAAAAGGAACAAGGTGTGGGTCACCGTCAGGTTGCATACTGAGTTTTCACCTTAGACTACAGGCTGTAAAGCTCAATAATGTAATATTAGAAAATTAGAACATCAAGATAAAGTTCAGTATTTGTGTTACTTATTTCAGAAAGTGAAACTCATACTATGTAAATTTAATATAAGAAGAAGAACAACATTTCAAGCCTATATGAATTGTATTTTTTTATGATTGTGGGTTACAGACAATAATTTCCCAAAATTTATATATTTCATAAGATCAACTAAAATCTGTAAGTTCATTTTTATGCAGTTAATACTTTGTTGGGCATCTTTGCATTAATAGGAGCATCAATATTGTTCTGCTGAGGTGTAGTCAAAGCCCAGGTTGCTTAGACGGCACCCTTCAGGTCATCTTTGTTATTGGGTCTGGTGTCTCCCATCTTCATCTTGATGGCACACCAACAATGGGGTTCAGGTCAATGAAGTTTGCTGGCCAGTTTGCTGGGGAAATCAAACCAGCTTTTAGTACCGTTGGTAGTTTGGGCAGTTTCAAAGTTCTGCTGGAAAATGAAATTGGCATCTCCATAAAGCTTGACAGCAGAAGGAAGCATGACGTGTTCTAGAATTTATTGGTGACTGTACTGAGTGTGGACTCGAGAAAGCAGAGACCAAATAGAAGCTCATGAAACCTTTGCAGGTGTGTACAGTTAAATAGCTAATTCAGGTTTGACTCCATACACTTCTAATGTTGGATTTTCATGGCATGAGAAATTTGCAGTTCTGTCGCACTGTTTCCACTTTTCCAACGACATCTTGAACAATGCAACAACCTGGATGATTGGAAGTAAAAACAGCATGACAGGGAAACATGAGGTCCAATTCATCTGCCGGCAGCGCAGAAGGTATTGTTAATGTCAAAATGCAGTAAAGCTCTGCAGACATGGGGACACCTCTTTGCAAGGTGGGGTGCCAAGATCAATTTGAATCTCGGTTACTTTGAAAATCATAATTACTATTGAGCAAAGCCTTAATTGCACACAACCCCATTCTATATGTTTGTCAGGAATGGTTACTTCTGCTCAAAATTATAAACTTTCTTTATATCTCAAATGTCTTCCTGTATTCGCCGCAGGATGAACAATCGAAGCTGTCAAACAGCTGCACTTCAAAGCAACAACACGGTTATAGACTGTGAAAATGTCAGCGCTCTGACCACAGAGGAATGCTTGCATCACGTGTCCTGAAAAGTAAGAAGTGCTTCCATCATATGAAGACTATTGATTTTCAATAGCAACCAGATGTCTGTCCATGTTTTGGAACTCTGTTTATAGCGTTATTTTTGTTCCAAAGAGACTGGATATTGCTGCAACTAGAAAAGAATCCTCCTTGTCTTGAGAGTTTATTATTCAAACAATTCCAACACCCACATGTCTGTCTCCCATAGACTAAATTGACCTTTTGCTCCTACCAAGCATGTGCTCCACTAAACTCGCCGCCTTTGACGTTTCCACCTTAAACGGATTCTGATTCGGTTTTCAGAACACATAACATCATGTAACTCAATATCTCTGAATTATGTGTGTGGCATCCTTTTGTAGTCCATCTGGGCTGCTGGTGGGGGGTGCCATCGCCTTACTGTTTTCCTTCGCCTGTCCAAACAAAATAAGATCTCTGTGAGGGGAATACAGGCAAATGTTGGGATGATAAACAGACCAGCAGGATGCAGAGGCACATGCAGCAGACAGGTCAGTGTGGGTCTGTGAAGAAATGGAGAGAGAGGGGGAAAACAGAGGTGGGGGGGGTGCAGGATTAGGGCAGCTTCAGGGGGAGTAAACAAAACATAATGAGGAAGGAGAAGTAGGATTGGGGGGGTGGGAGAAAATTCTGCATTGCTGGTAAGGAATTGGGGTCAGGTTTTTCCCACAAAGACTTGTTGAGAGAGAGAGACCCACACAAACACACATTCTATCAGAGCACATTGATGTCTACAGCTGGTTCTCATTTTGGAACGTCAAAGAAAAGCAACATCCTGTCTCTGATTGAAAGCATTGATAAAAGACGTCTGCCGCATTGGGGCATGGCGCTTTTGCAGTTAGATCACGGGCTTACATCTGTGAAATGCATAAGTAAAAGCAAGTTGTTTGATTGGACTTTGCATTTGGCATGAGTTGATAAATCCATCCAGCCGCTTGTTTGGTAACACAAAACATTTAGCTCAAATAATAAACAGATTTCAGATAGTTTCCCGTACTTAAGAGGGTTTAGTCTGAGTCTGGGCAGACAAGTGCAGCTGTGTTTGACTCAGAACAGGTCAAACAGAGGGCTAATTATGTGACTACTTTACTCTTTATAGTCATTGTCAAAATGCTAAAGTCCCAACTTGGATGTATTTCTGTATCAGCTTCAAGGTTTCAGCATTTTTGTTGTTTTTGGATCTTTGATCATTTTCTTTCATATTTCTGTGCAGGGATGGGATTTCAGAATTTTGCATCTTACATTGGTCATACAACAAGCTATCTTCAGGCGTGTCTTGTTTTGTCAATAATAACCTGCACAGTATGTCAAACCGCAGTCATCCCTGGAGTGTCAACGTGCATAGTATCGCATTGGATGCAGTATTTGGTAGGATATTGTATCTCAAATTCACGCTCTGTGTGCCGATACTATTTTTGGCCTGACAGGCTTTAGCCACCCCTGATGCCCACACTTGTTAATTGGAGGGGATTGTGGTAAGGGGAAAAAAATGGTTAGGAAACTGTTGGTAAATTATAATAAATATCAGTATCACGTTATCAGCAAAATTATGGCAATTGCAGTTTTTTTGATATCACACTTCCTTCATCAGTACTTTTCTGGAAATGTAATGGTAATTCTCTAAACCACTTTAGCCTGAAAAGTCTTATTATCACAGTGGGTGTTTCTAAGCACTTCCACTGAGAAGCAGGCGTTGTGTAAACACCATGAAACAAGACTAATTTCCTACTAGATCATTTTGCAAACATGTGCTAAAAGACACCTGCATATCTTTCAAACTTTTTATTCCAATTTATCCACAATCCACAAAACTGGTGTGGCTTAAGAGTAAATAAGTGTTCAGGAAGTGCTTGCTTTAATATCCAGCATGTTAATTACAATCATCCATTTATTTCGCTACCCACTTATCTCTGCAGGGCCACCAGAGAGTTGGCTCATATCTCCAGCTATCACAGACCCACTTATGGCAGGATAGAAGTAGTGTAAGATGAAGTTAAATACACTATTTTTTTTTTCTTTTTATCATCTTAGTGAAATATTCTTTTTAATGTCTGGATAAAGTGCTAACAGTCTGTTTGGCCTCTTTTTGAGGAGGCGGGATTGGCCTCCAGGGTCAACAAACACTGATTTTAAATAGCTTTCAGTTACTACAACCTTTCACTGCTATGCCTGTATAAACCAACAAATGCACACTCTTTTTCATATCATCAAATGGCTACATCAGATCACAAACTTTAACCAAGAATGACTAAGCGATAACCACAATAACATGCAAATATCCATGTTTGCAATTACTCTGCTTGTCATCACAGATACCCAGCATATATTTCATCTTCTGTGGTTTTTTTTTTTTGTTTCCTCTTTTTTTTTGCCACAGCAGGGCTGAGCTCACCTCATGTGGGGAAATAAATGAAAGCTAAATGATCTCAGAGCTCCAAGTTGAAAGATACCATTAAAGGTTTCTAGAAAGACAAGACACGAGTGTGCCAAGCTCTGACTTGGCAGAGTACAGCAACAGATGTCATTACGGCTGCAGCAGCGGACGGCGGCCCTCTATCAGTGTGCAGAGCTTAGTATCTAATGATGTAGATGAAAACACCCAGGCGTGCTCCAAAAAAGCCTGTTAAGAGAATTTCCGCAAGTTACCCCTCTGCCTGGTCTCAATGTGATTTCAGTTTGTGTCTACCCAGTCAATCCTCTTATTTGTGAATGTTTTCATATTCCGGAGTCTCAGGTTGTCTCTCAAGTTTTCTACAGCAACAGAGTATTAGGATTAATTGGTGCTAGAGGTGACGATGTAGGCGTTTATTCCACAGAATTGAAAGAAAAGAAAACTGAACTAATCTGAAGGAAAAACAAACCTGTTAATTAAAGGATGGTCTTCTAGCTGCATGAGAGATTATGCTAAACAATTGCTCCAATATAGTAAAAATGCAAATGTAGCAACATTTTGTGAATCCATTTTTTATTCAATTTCTCAATTATTGCAATATTTAAAAAGTAATTATTTTACTCAAAGTAGTTTTTCCCCCTTTGCTCCTTTGCCCTAAACTGTAACTCCACAGTGTTGACTAATCGAACACCTAACTATAGAAAAAAAAAAAACATGAATCTACCAAATAAGCAGGAAACTACTGATTGTTCTGATTTCATTGAAAAGTGATCATGTTTTTTGTTGTTGTCGTTGTTGTTTTCCACAGGCAAAGCCTTTGAGATAACATACATCCGTTTAAAGTTCCACACCAGCCGGCCGGAGAGCTTTGCCATATACAAGCGTACAGAAAAGGATGGACCGTGGTTACCATATCAGTATTACAGTGCTTCATGTGGGAAGACATATAGGAGGAATACAAAAGGTTACATTCGCCCTGGAGAAGATGAAAGGACCGCAGTTTGTACAGACGAGTTCAGTGATATCTCCCCTCTCACTGGAGGAAATGTGGCTTTTTCTACCCTGGAAGGTCGGCCCAGTGCCTACAACTTTGACCAAAGCCTGGCATTGCAGGTGAGCAGACACTTCATATTCTGCTGAGCACATATTTACCTTTGAATATAAAAAGTTAAAGAAAGATTCTTACTCACTGTATAAAAATACACTCTTTTGTCACTGCTTTACATATTACTAGAGTGTAAGATGTATGATGACTTGACCTGATTAACATAGCAAATTTATGGCTCCTGCAAGGTGTACCCAAGGACGAACCGGACTTATGGAGGTTATTTATTTATTTTATTATTTTTATTTTTTCTATAATGTCACAGAAGAATGCAGTGTGTTTGAGGTTTTGTCTTCACATCCACCCAGATGGAGTCAATTTTCCTTCTAGAAGCTAAAAATATTATGCCATCAAAATGTGGGCTTCCCAGATTGTTTTAGTTTGTGTTGAACCGCTCACATTTAAAGAATATCAATCCTTTCAATGATCACTACTTTCTTCCCTTGTTTGGATGAAAGTTTAAAACTGTAATCAAATGACTGAATTGCCTCCTCAGCATGCAGCTAAGTTCTAATCATTGCATGCGATACTCTAATGTACTACTTCAAATGTTATTCAGAACATTTAAAACTGTTGCCTCTAAATCTGCTCATCTGCACACATTTTTACACAAACATCCTACAGCCATGCTTGTGTATGCATGGCTTTTAGTCTTTTCAAAGGAGTTGGAGTAAAGCTAATGTTATGTTTAGTTCTGATTAACATTGATGAAGCCTTGAGAGTGTTGTGCTGAATTAATGGCCGCCTCTTGAGGTTGAATCTGAAAGGGGTGGGCAATGTAAAGCATGGCTAAAAGTGACTAAATAAAGCACTTACAGCAGTCTCCCCGCCTTTTTAAAAAAAAAAAAGACTGTGAGTATTCATGCATACATCTATTCATACCCGTGAAGTACTTTGCTACTTAAACTGAAGAAGTCTGATGTGCTTTGATGTTTGCTGCCTATATTTGTGACTATTTTTACTTCATAGTTCAAATACTGACGCACAGCAGCATGAGCAGGTCTCAGCTCTGCTTGAATGCAAAAAGCACCAAATCAGAAATTTGACCAGACTCCTTCAAAAAGTAAGGATCATTCAAACAAAACAAGAATAGAATAGAAGTACTTTATTCATCCCAGCAGGGAAATTACTTTGCAGTTACAGCATAAAGACAAGACACAATAACAACTACCACTGAGTAGTAGTTGTAGATAAAATAAAAAATAAAATATAAAATGCTATAAATTGTAAAAATATAAAATGCTGTTAATATAAAAAGCAACTTAAGAGCAGTCCTTGCAAGATTCAAAAAATGCAGATATGTATATATAAATATATCAAGTAATTAAGTTATGTAATGTAAATATGTTCTCATTAAGAGTACACAGAAGAAAAAAAAATCAATTAGTCATATTCTGCAGCCAACGGATTTTTGGTTAGATGCAGAATTTCAAGACACATTGGCTGAGGCAGCGTTTGAAGTTTCTTTAACATCTGTGTGAGTTGAAAAGGTTCCAGTTGAGCAAAGAAAATGATGTGAAACCTGGGAGTTCATAAATTTGCTTTAAAGGTTCAACAGTCAAAGAAAAAGGAAAGGTGGTAAAAAGTACTGACAGAAAAAAAAGGGGGTTTTGAAGTTGTGAGCTCGGCTAAGGTGAGCAGAAACAAATGTGAATCTTAAATGTGTCTGGAATGTGCTTGTCAAGTTTGCTCAAATCTACCAAATAGATAATTGAAGCTGCTTTCTGACTACATCCTTGTGTAGTCTTGAAAAAGTGCGTCGTGATATTTTGTTGGATCTTGGAAGGCAAAGGAATTTTCTGTTTACAGCCACCAGACTCCTGAGAAAACCACTAACAATGCCGAAGCATAACACAGTACATATCACAATGTCAGTTGATGGTTTGAAGTACTTTGGTGGTTGTCAGACATTTTACGTCAAGTATCACCTAAAGTTCAGAGTGGCTTATGGTAGATGTAATTATTCATCAATACCCAATTGTATGACCTTCGAATGGCTTGTCCTGCTGGTCCGTGTTAGGTGAAAAGGTGCCAACTAAAATAAGCAGGGGTTAACAAGACACCAATATGTTTATCGTTTTATATAAACCATTCGAAAGTATAAGAAAACTGAATTGTGCTTCTGTTGTCTGGAGGAAAATGCCAGTGGTGTACTTCAGATGAAAGAGATTAAACAGTTGAGAGAGGAGCAGTATCTCACGGTTTCAGGTCATTGTGATTCATTAGGAAATTAGCTCTGATCAGATTGGGCTACACTAGGTTATGTCAGCAACTACTGTCCAGCCAACATTTACAAGTGAAACATTCATGGATGGAAATTGGTATAAAAATTGACCCAAGAAAGGATTGTTTTCATAATTAAATAATGAAAACAATCTTATATGTAGACATTATTGATGTTGTCTTCCTCCAAATTCCTAACTGTCAATAATTAATCTTGTCACTAGAAGGTTATTTTCTCTCACAAAAGATGTTTAGTAAACAAACATTCTTGAAATCCATCAAGTAGCCGAGTACTTTTAAGAAAGGACGCCACTGCAAAATGTTATATTTATTTATAAATGTCGAAAAATATTAAAGAAATACATTAAGCTGGACTGGTCCGATTTCAACGTCATTCAAACTTGGTGCATTCACAGACAACACAAAACGCTGCTCACAAGAGAAAAACAACAACAACATGAAGCAAATATAACGATGTGACAGAAGAGCCTTTTTTTAGTCCCCTACCTCTGTCAAAACCTCATTCAGGTGATGTGGGCAACCTCAGGCTCCCCCTGCCCATTTTGCTGCTTTTCACAGTTCCTTTTTCCTATTTATGTTCCCCATCTTCAAAATAGCAACAAAACCCACGAGAACATTTTCAACCGAGTTAGCTTAATTTCAGAAGAAGCATTTGACTGCATTGATCAGCTGCTAGCCATGACCTCTTGCATGTGCAGAGCTTCCATCAGAGCATTGATTATAACGGCTTGTTCTTCTGTCTGACCTTTCTCCGATGTCTTGGTGTGAAAAAAAAAATTTTCTGACTATGCTTGCACCTCTGAAAAGAAAGCTGTCCTCCTCCACATCATTAAATAGGAAGAGGAAGTGAAGATATGTGGGGGATATGAAGTGTAACCTTGCATAGCATAACCTGCACCAAACCTTCCTGAAGGACGAAAAGCTAAAACGGGGAGGAAAAGCTAAGAACTAAGCTAAGAACAGTTTGTAAGAATATATATGGTTACTTAGTCACTTTATTCAATTTTGTTTCGTTATGTTGTTCCATTCCAGTTTGCAAAATAGCTGTCACACAACTGGTGCTGCCAATCCTAGATTACGCAGATGATATTTATGGTAATACTAAAGAAGCTACGTCCCTTTAAGACTCTATTTAATAGTCTTTGTGTATTTATTCTGAGGTGCAGGACTCATGTATGAGTCTTTAAACTGGCTAGTTCTCACGGCCAGAAAGAAATTTCATTGGTTGTTATGTATGTTTAAATGTATCCATTTTAATTTTCTTCCACATTTTAACCACATTTAATCCCCTTTAGTTCACATTATAGCTTGAGAAATACTGATCAGTTTTTGTTGGGGGGTTTTTTCACACCAAGTTTTAATAAAAAAATTGGACTTCATGCGTTTCAGTTTAAAGCTCACATTGAAATAATTGACCTCCCTCAGTTAGCTGTATCACCTCTTTCCGTATGTTGAAATTATCTTTACTTACTCATTGTCAAACATCTTGCTCAAGCTTTCAAAAAGAACAAACACTCATTTTTTCTAGATTTACTCCTGATGTACTTTGTATTTGTACACAATGTTGTATTTGGTGTCTTGTTGTAGAGTGTATGTATCACACATTTACTACATTTTATTCATTTATTTCTGATATACTAGTTGATTATGTGCGAGGGAAGGATGGAGTATGTGTGTGTAAGTGTGGTTGGGTGTTTCTCTGTTTAAACGTTTTGTATTGTATTTTGGATTTACTTATTACAATTTGTTTTATTGTTTATTATGTTTTGGGGTTATCATCGAAATAAATAAATAAATAAATTTGCTGAAAAGATTTTTCTTTAGAGTGGTTTTAGAGTGTCACAGTTAAAGTCTGGACTTTATTTGAGATGGTGTGGCATGGCCTTAAGTGTGCTCAAAATCTAAAGTGGCAGAGTTAAAACAATTTTATGTTGATAGTCTCCAAAGTGAGAGTTAAATATGACAGAAAATGAATCACTGAAAAAGTCTGATCTGTAAGGAGGAGATGATTCTTACTTTAAGTGAGATTTAGTGTTGAATTATGGGTAGGCTCTCACTGAATTAATAGTTCTGCAACCCATTTTTTGCTAATTTTGAATTACCTGTAATCATTAGTGCTTCAAAACATCACTGATATAAAAAGGAATTCCAAAAAAAAGACAAAGGATTAAGCTGACATGCCTCAACTCACCTTAACTCTACCTCCTTTTCTATCAAAACACATTTTTTCCTGTCAGGTGCTGTTTCTTCACAATACTTTCCCTCTCATCAAGCTTGGCACTTTGAATAGGCTGTGCCTCCTGCAACCTCCCACTGAGTAGAAAGAAATATATTTTTTTTTTAGCAGTGATCCCAATTTAAACTTGAAAAATATGAAGGGCAGACAGCAGGGATGAAGCCACTTCTGCTCTCGAGTGTACGCTAAACTGCGCAGAGCAGCAGGATTAGCAGTGCATTTTCTGCTCAGCTCTCTGATGTGAAGCTCCCTCGCATCTGCAGCAAGTGAAAATTGGAATTAAAAGCACTATTGGATTATCTTTAGTACCATTACGGGTTTGGCACATTGTGTGGCAGGCTGCAGCCAGTAGGATGACAAACAGCAGCATGAAAGGGGAAGGACTGGGTTTGGCTCTGGAGATTTTGCTCAGTTGCCTCCGCTGGGACAGTAATAAAAATCAGAATGAATGAAGAAAATAAATGTATCTGCGGTTTAGCAAGAGCTTCTTAACTCAGCAGTACATGAATCTCCTCTCTCTGCCACATTATTCCATGCCTCATCCTTTTTTTCTACTGCCCTGTGTGTATGACGTTCCCTCAGCTCTTATGCCGATGCTTCTTCGTTTTTGTTTTTCTTTGCTTGAAAGATCCTCTAAACGTCTAACCCTCAAAACATGTATGCTCTCTAGTTTTCAAGACAAATATCTTTTATATTGATCCCTTCAAATTAGCCACTTTGCAACCTGCACTTATCTATTTGCTGTATTTCCATGCACTCTGGTAAAGCTGGAGTAGCACAAAATAATTTAGGGGCTTGGGAGCAGAGGATTGGACTCCCTGTCCTGTCGTAAAGTGTGCAGCTTGGATTTATTTTGAAAAATATGCACCTAGGACTAACAAAGAGAAGTGCCTCTTCTTCCCCTGAAAGGGTTGTTTTGGTGATTTATAAAATATGCAAGGAAGACAGTAGACTCAACATTTGAATAGGTGGAGAAAACATGGCTCTCGGAAAAGGTGTAAGCAATGTTTCGTAAAACGAGCTCGGATCCAAGATTTTTAGACAGTTTTCCTAAACTTTAACTTGTCTGGTTTGATTTAACTCTTAATTCTGAGCTGCGCAAAACAAATTAGTCATACATGACAGAACAGAAAATTGGATGAAAAATGTTAGAAAAGCTTGCAACCAATTGTTTTCCTTTACCCAACCGTACTTTGCATTGTGTAATGTGGTTTGGTAAACAAACAAAAAATTTACAAAAGCTAAAAAAACATTTCACAAAAGTCAATGCACATTTCGTGACTTCTTAAAATCCCTTTAGTTTGCTTTAGATTTGTGTTTATTTGTGATTTTTTTTTAGATGTTTGCAGTTAAAGTTCCCCCAATATCATGTATGTTGTCAATTTTGATGCAGCCAAGGGTGGAAACTAAAGTTTCTTTAATATCCAGGCAATCCCACATCACTTCCATGCCTCACTGCATTGTTTCTATTCCAAGCAAAAAAAAAGTTCCAGAGCAAATGTGGAGTTGAACAGTATAGACATTTTAATTGGTATTACAAAACACCAAAAGTTTCTGAGAAACTACTTTCTTTCCTTTTTTATTTATTTATTTTTGCTTAAAGACGAGAACAAAAACAATTGCTTGAAATAAGTCAGCGTACAATGAATCATGTACAACGTACATGATTTTTGCATTGAATTACTGAAATTTTGTAATTTCTTTTTTTATATATTTTAAGTGATTGAGTCTGTATGTTTGAATGTGGACTGGAGTGATATAGATTCCAAGGTTGTTTTTTGGGTTTTTTTTTTTTTAAAGGCACGGCTTTTATTTTAAAGGTAATCAGTAAAGTAGATTTAATCACATTCAAACTGACACTAATGCTACTTTTGGCAGTATTTCAAAATCCTTTGGATGATGTATACCTTCTGATTATAAAGCTGCTGGCAATCAATATGAGCTAAGAATACATGGATTGGTTGGCAAATCTCTGGACAAACCTGGCAAACAACCACCCTCCTTCATTACACCTCTCACCCTGTGCCTTTCTTTTAAACAAGACGAGAAGGCCCAGTAATTTAGTGTGATCTCTTTTCCCATTAGAATATAACAGAGATCAATTGCACTATTTCCATCCATCCATTTTCCGTGCACCCTTGTCCCTAATGGGGTCGGGAGGGTTGCTGGTGCCTATCTCCAGCTACGTTCCAGGCGGGAGGCGGGGTACACCCTGGACAGGTCGCCAGTCTGTCGCAGCAATTGCACTATTTCTTTCATTAAATGTCTCATTCCTCCTCTGTTTTAAGGGTGCTGAGCCATGTGGGTGTAGTGAGCGGAGACAAAAAAAGAAAAAAAAAAAAGTCTACCCTCTTTGAAGCAGAATCAAAGCTCCTGGGTTGCGAAAGAGTTCTCTCTTCTTTTTTTTACGCAGGAAATCTTCAAAATAAAGACGGTGGGGCATAGCCTTCTCTAATTGTGTGATACAGGTTCTCGCTTGAGGTGCAAATACAGGCAGCTCAGTCGAGTGGGGTTGGGAGGAACACTATACAATATCCTTTGCACAACAACACTTTCTCCCGAACATCGAGTGAAGCACAAAGAAAGGAGGAATTGAACAAGCAGAAGGTAGAAAATTACATGCTACAGGTGCTTTGATTCAAACTTTTTTCCTTTATGCTGGGGAAACAATACAAATCTACACTGTTTAGAGCCTGCAATACTCTTAGTATTGTTTTTGAAGGATGACAGTTAAAGATTTGGTTCTGCTGTCCTAAACAATCAATGTAACAAAGGGACATATTATAGGTTTAGCAGGCGCTCCATGATAAATGCATTGCAATATAATATTTCACCATTCTGATTTTGTAAAAGCATATCCAGCCAGTGTGTTGGGGGGGGAGGTATATGAGGAAGAGAATTGTGAACCTCCTTTTTTTTTTTGCGTGGGAAAATTCATCACTTTAAGAAAAAGATTTAAAACCCAGGTTAGCACTCGCTTTAAAACGTACATTTTTGCAGAAAAAACCTTTTGTCAAATCAAATGAAGCCTATCTAAAACAATACCACATCTGAAGGAAAAGGCTGCAACCTTTAAAGCGTGAGATCAGATGTTTAGATTTGCTCCACATCTATTGTATCATTAATTTCAGTCAATTCTTTTATTAATACAATTGATTGTCAAAAGCAAGCCATCCCATATTTTCCATATGGACTACAAAGAACATTTATGTCCTTTCTCTATTCAATCTTTTAAAAAATATTTTCCAAATAGACTCTCCTTATTAAAAAATGGGACTTTGGGAGTACTCTGGTCATAGACAAGCGTTCATGTGTGGTGAGAGGTGACAAAAGGGAGTCCTGGCTATAGTTAAGTATCGATTGGAGGACATCCAACCAGTCATTATGAAGGATAAAACGATGTAATTTTAAGCTTTGTGTGGCACTGTAAAGAGCTGACTTTTTTTTTTTTTAATAAAAAGCCAGAAAGTAAGACATCTTGTACCTTATAGAGTTTTATGACTAATACTGGAACTTTAAACTTCCCTGACACTCCCTTGTTCTTCTGCAAGCAGAACTTTAGTTGGGAAAAAAATTGTCTCGTGATTGTAATCAGTGATTAGTCAAAAGTTGACATAAAAAAAATCTAGGCTTGTTTTTGATATAGAATTTTCTGTTGCTCCAACAGAGAACTTTGTTTTATAATGGATGTAATCAAAGCAAACGTGGTCTGTTTATCACTGTTTGTCATAATTTTGGACTTGTGTTGACATTCCCAGCCACACTGATGAATGATTTGTAAAGCTTCCCGAATTTGTAACATTTTGTTTCTGTGAGTATTGATGTTTCCTAGCAACAGGAAAACAAAACGATTTAATCAAGGGCATTTACAACAGCGGGATCCATTTTATTTCTAATACAAAGAATAACAGAAAAAATCAGCGCACTCGAGCTGTGTCAAATTAGATATAGCTCACTGACAGAAGAAATGAATTGATGACCTGTTTTTTTTTTTTAAACAAAATTATTCAGTGGAGTGACATATATTTGCTCCCTTACAGATTCCATTGGTTTTTGTTATTTTGTCATATTTACATGTGATATAAAATAAATTTTCATATCAAAGAAACTTGAATAATTGCAAAAACCAAGTTTTAAATGATTTAACTATTTAAGGGAAGGATAAGATATCCAAACAAAGCTGCCCGGATGTACAAATGAACCTGTTTCTTACACCAGTCAAATGGTTCATCACCACAGGAGACAATAATTTCAATGCTAAATTTTTGCATCACTTCTAAGGATTTTTGGCCCACTATTCTTGCAGAATTGTTGTAATTCCAGCCACACTGGACAATTTTCAAGGTTTTTAAGGTCACACCAAATCATCTCAATAACAGTCTTTACTTCAAAATTGAAGTAAAGATTGTGACTGAGTCACTCTAAAACATTTTTTTTTATTTCCATCACCATGTGTCACGCTTATGGTGTTCTTTTTTTTTCTGAAATTTGTTCATTTTATGCCAGATGTAAGAAGTGCACACACCTTCCAAAGCTTTCCGCTTTTGTCTGGTCAGTGTGCAGAACATTTTCCCTAAATTCTTGGGCATCATCATAATGGTTTTGGGGGCTTTTTTTTGGTGATTGGTCAGTAGTAGTTTTACCCTTTGCATTCTCTCTGGAAGCTATTTTTGTCCAGGCTCTTTCCTTTGTAACATCTGGAGTAAATTTGGTAGGCTGGTCACTCCTAGTGATTCTTTTTTTTTGTGAAAAATGACTCTCACTGTGGTTCAGTGAAATTACAATTAAAACAGTTTTGCAAACCTGCTTTACAAAATGCCCATCACATGTAAATGTATCATTTATAAATAAATGTGACAACATGCATTATATAATCTTCATCGTCTTTAACTTGGGGCACATTTCTTTCTGAGATTCTTTAGCTTACTACATGTTGTCAGACTGTTTCAGATGAAATTGTTTCTCGTTTCGAGAAGTCTGAAAATAAACTCAACTTTTCAAGCAAGGGATTAATCACAGTTAACTAATGGGGCTGGAAATGAAAATTAGCCACTTGACTATGATCGCTTGTATTTACATTCTAATATTCATCATTATGTATTGTCCTATTTTCAAAAATAACCTGAACCGAACTATATTCCTGATTTAATAAGTGGAACTGAGAACCTTTGTTTATGTACATGATCAGGTTGGCTTGAATAGCCCTCCCGCGGGCCTTAGTACAATAAAATATAATTAGAAACAATATTTTTTATATTAGTTTGATAATATAAAAGTTTATATTTATGCGTTCTTTGTTTGATATTAAGATTTATTAGACGGTAGCAAAGGAAATCTGGAAAAACTGTTCAGCTTTGTCCAAGTAATAAAAGCAACTTGTTACATGCAGATTGTCAACCGAGCAGGAAAAGTTTCTCGTTATTCTATGCGCCATATTAGTCTGCCATTTCCGCTGCATATATCTCTCATACAGAGCTATACATATTTCATCAGGCTTAAAACAGAAATTGCATCCAGCCTGTTTTGTTAGCATTTTAATCCCACTGCAGATTTGTCCGCTGTGCCACAGTTTGGATAGTGCATATCCAATATAGTGACTTTACATCTTGTGTTTTATAAAAACAACTTTAGTTTTTTTTATTTTAGAGAGGTAAAGCAAGAATAAATAATGATATATATATATATGAAAAAGAAAACATTAAAATGTGACCATCAACCAAAAAAAAGAGTACAGACTGGTGCTTTGTTATACTTATAATGTAACATGCAGGATTTTATTGCCAAATGAGATTTTATTTGAAAGAAACAACATTCAACTTGTCATTTAAATACATATTATTTTTTTTCTTCTAAAGAAATGGCTTATTTCAAAGTGAACTCTGTTGTCAGGTTTGTAAAGCATGCCTTTTTTCTTCAATAATCAGAAAAAAAAGATGAAAGCCGCCGTATGAATTCAAATTTAATTTGTTCAGTCATCCATTAAAATGGTTTGTCTCTCGCTACTGCCACAACACCGTCCCCCTGCTCTCTCCACACACACCCCCTCGCTCTCACTCAAGAAAGCTGTGTGGCAAGACCCAAGCTCTGACTCTGAATGACAATGAGGAGAGCCGGAGAGAGGAAGAAAAAATACATATTGAGGGCACAGTGAGCTTAAGCAATTAAATTAAAAAGTTATTAACTTTGGAATGAGGGACACTGCTCTCCTTCCTGTCACCGCCTGCAGACGTAGAAATAAGGGAAACAGGAAGAGTGGTGAAGGAAAGGAGGAGCGCAAGAGAAAAGAGAGAATTTGTAGGCGATGGCGAAGGTTATAAGCTTAGGGACATCCTCTGCAGCAGTGCTACTGCCAACTCTTTTACTCTGATCCATGTCTATGTATGTGAACCTGCTCACTTGACCATTTGGAAGCAACTGCCTTGAGCAAAGGACTGGCTCCTTGCCACTCTCCATGCTTATTCCTATGTCAGCATCATTGTAGCATTGTGAGCCCAAATTCCAAGGGACTTGGAATCAAAGTTAATTAAGCTTTTGCAGTGGTTTGCACTAATAATAACTTATGAGCTGACTCCTAATTAACCCTAAGAAACTGCTTCCTTTTACTGGAGTAAGTGATATTTGGAATTATTACACAATTAGCACTGTTATACCAAGCATAAACTTTTCCAGTAATGATCGTTCTATACTCCATGATAAATGAAGCATTGCATTTACTCTGTGTGTTAGTGTTGGGAATATATTTAAAATGTTTTTTACTGTGCATGCAGAACAGGAGGTCTGAAATAAAGTGAGTTAAATACCATGGTCCAGAATTGCCCCTCATTAGTGCCGTTATATATCTGGTCCATAATATCATTAGTGGGCAATGGATTTTGTGCTAATAATTTATTTAATAGGGATACATAATAGCAGGTCATGGCCTCGAGCCATTTTTGTTTCCATTAAAATGTGAAAAACGTAATTGTTTTCAGTATTAACCACAAAATGATTAAGAAAGAAAGTATATTTCCCAGAGTTTATGTCTTTACAGCTTTTGCTTTAAATGAATAAGGCTTTGTATTTTGAAGATAGTGTCACAACAAAGAAATAACTCACTAAGAGCTTTAGGCATCGTTTTTTTGTCAAGGTTTCTTTGTTTCATGATAACAGAAGTTTCTTGACGATTTGCATAGAGTAAGAAGCAACCCAAATAATTTAGATGCAGATAGAAGCCATGTGTTCACACTGACTACACACAAACAATTTTTGTTTTGAACAATCGAAGGCGCTTCATGTTACATTGACTTTAGATGCACTCTTACATGTGTGTTTCTTGCAAAATAAAATTTTTTCCACCAAATCTCAACTACAGTTGATGCGGGGAACGATCATATTGAAACGCAAACTTAACTTTACAAGAGGCAACTGTGGGTAGTCTGAGTTCCTAGTGGGAAATCAGACTGCGGTGGGCGTTCAAGTTGTTTGTTTTTTTTTTTTTTTTCATTTGGGAAGTTAGAAGTACAGCTAGAATGCAACATTATTATTCACCTCCCCTCAGCCTGCCAGTTTCCGTCCTTCCACAGCTGTTTTCCATCACCTGTTTTTCCTCTGTCTGCATTCTCCCACAAATGTTTGTATTTTCTTCCGATTACGTGGCTGTTTTCTGTTCCCAGCTTTATGTCTTGTTCCTGTTTTTTGCTTAGTTTTCTGTTCTTCATTAAATCTTTCATCACGACCATTCTGAATGCCGGTCTGCAGTTTGGGAAAGCTATAAACCTGCATCACCTGAAACCTACATGGTTACTTGCTTTTTTTATTTGGCTACTTACATATCAGTGTGAAGACGTCACAGAATAGATCGTAGAGCAGCTGTTAGCACTGTTTCTTTTAAGTAAGAAAGTCCTGGGTTGGAATCCTGGCTGGGAACTTAAGTGAAGTTTTTATGTTCTCCCTGTGTGCCTGTGGATGCAGTTTTCTCCGTTGTGAAAAAAAAAAGACATGCAGGTTAGGTGAATTGGTTGCTTTACACTCTCTTTACATGTGAGTTAGTACATTGTCTGTTGCTGTGTTACCCTGTGATGGACTTAAAACCTGTCTGTTGTATACCTAAGCTCTCTCCCCTTGGCCACTGGAGACAAACATAAGCCCCTTTGGAATGTAGGAAAATGGATGAATGACTAAATGAAATTCATTTGGGATTTCAGCCAAGTAAATTGATGTCATATAACACTTGACAAGTACTAAAGCAAAACCTGAGCTTAGGAAAATCCTGCTTGACCTCACAGGCCTGCTGTTGCGAGCCATAAATACAAATTTGCCGTTTTAAGTTGGTAAAACCCAAGACAAAGACTGATCTGCTTTCTGACTGCCTCAAGACTGCAGGTGGCATCCAAATCCTGTTAGCCTGCAGAGCCGTGTGAACAAGGTATAACGTCCTGGAGTTAAGGTTGGAACAACAGCATGCCAGGTGATCACACTCAATCATCTGATGCTGTTGTTACATTATGCAATCCTGCAACTGCTTGGCAGGCCTTGACTGACTGCCAAAAGGGAGGACTGTCCAAGAAGTGCACTCCAACTGCAGTTGGATCTTTTGGCAGAGGAAATTGGCAGGAAATAAAGATGAAAATCAAATAATGCTTTTGTACAAAAGCATTTTTTCCTGCATAATCAGAATGCTGCTGAAAGTAACCACTACTTTTGTTCTCTCTCTCTTCAGAAAGACCTGAACAGAGAGCTTTATTAAGTCTGATAGGAGTTGAACTAACAGATAGTTAACTAGTTTCTTCTCAAACTGCAGGCAACATATCCAAACTCTGTGTTCTCTCTCTGGTCATGCTAATCGGAAAAATCTCCCAAGAATCAACTTTCCTTCTGAACATTTTCTTTCTGCTGTTCAGGCTATTTTAAGCTGAGAAAAAAATCACACTATGTTCATGACTATAGTCCCAGAAGGCCCAAAGTGCCATCTTTGTTTCATTTCTTAGATTTCTACAAATTGCTTCGCTTGCCTAACAAAGACTAATGCTTCAGTGTTTTACAAGGAAGCTATTAGAAGGTGCGAAAATGGAAATCTACTTAATGCTCATTCCATAGGCAGCTTGGTACCCTTCAACAAATTCATGTTGGTTTTAATGTGCAGGACTGAAGAAGTGTATTGTTAACCAAGATAATGATGATTTTTTTTATGTTTAATCCTGTGGAAGTGACACAATATCTATACCAGAGAGGGAGTGAAAAGAAGCTTGTGAAATGAAGATTCCCTCATGGTAAATTTCCAAAATCCGATAAACTCTAATCAAGTTCTTTGGTTAGGAACAAGTGTTCAATTAGTCTGTTAGCAAAATTAATCAACCTGCCAATCAGATGGCAGCTGGGTATTTAGGTGTCTAGGTCTAGGCCTGGTGAGGACAACCAGCTGAAGTTCAAACTGAGCTTCAGAATGGATAAAGCTTACAGAGGATGGTCCTGAAAGCCTCTGCTGCACCACTCCTGAATAGAATAATTAGGTCATTAGCAAGGCTCTGGAGAACTTATCTACACAAGATGGAGGTAATTAAGCCATTTCATTCCAGTGTGTTGTACCTGTGGCACATCTAAAAACTGCAGGACAGCGGCCCTTGAGGACTGAAGTTTGACACTCTGTCCTAAAACAATAGTTATTTCAACAAAAATGCTTTGCTCTTATGAAAGGTCAGATGAGAATGGGCAGATTGCTTCAATATGAAAGAAATGCTAGCTTGGATTGTAACTCATTCCAATTAAGGTATGTAGAAAACCATCTGAATGCATGACATGTCAAACCTTGAAAGAGATGCAGTTATAGCCACAAAATACCTCAGGACTCCTGGTAACAGTCAGCAGAACTAGATAACATATTGATAAAAGCATAGACTGGTTCAATTGGTCTTGATTTCAGCTACAATAATTGTACAATAGGATTAGGACTTGTCATGCACCATGGATGGACCCTGCCTTGGATCTATGGTTCAGTGTGGTGGTGGTGTTATAATGACACAGTTTGGGTCTCTTGGTTCTTTTCGAGCATCCCTTACGTCTGACCACATACTTTCTACACAGTGAAAAAGTTTGGGGTTGTCAAACTAAGGCGACTTATTTCGCACAAATGTTTGAAGGGATGTTTCTCATTTTCATACTATTTTATTTTCCCCCAGTATGGTTAAGAACGTGGCTTACTTCAAAATAAAAAAAAAAAAGCATGGAAAACATGACTTACAAAGCATGCTCGGTTTATGCCTCGTATTCTATAATAAGCAAGGCCCCATCTTATCAAAAAGCTGTTATTTGATGGGCTTCGCCGCTACAAAGATGCGCTGTATTGTCTGGAAAAAAAAAAAAAAAGAAGAAAAGACAAGAATGAAGGAAATCATCAGGCGATTGTAGTCTGAGGCCCGTTCACTCCAATCTCCTTGTCTTCCACTGCCACACTTCAAAGACGTCTCTGGAGAGTAGCTTCAAAACACACAGCTTTACAGGCTTTTTGAGGACCGCCACCAAGTCCCAAACCAGGCAAAAAAAAAAATAATAAAAAAAAATCTCTCCAGTTATTTGTTTAAAAGTGGGTTTATAGTACTGGATGGGCTTTTTTTTCTTTATCATTCTCTTTGCTTGACGTCACTTTTATCTTCCACCCCAGTATTGCAGTATTTTTTTTTTCTATTTGCTTTCCCTCTGTTTGCATTATCCTCCTTCACTCTCTCCTGCTGTTGCTTCATCCCGCTCTACCCTTGCAGTGGGCTCAGATGCAGTAGCTTAAATCTTATCGGAGTGGAGGTTCTGCCAAGTGCTATCCATTACAGGAGAGTAGAACGGCAATGTTGTGGGTTTTTTTTTTCATATTTTAACTTTTATCTCCATTAATCCCCTCCGTCTTTCACCCCTCTCACTCTAACATCAGCTCAATTTTCTTTGCCATACTCATTATCTTCCCATTATATCTGCTCTCCCCCCCGTCGTTATACCATCACCCATGTCTTTTGATCCAACTTTTCATTCCGACTAATCTCTCTTTTCTGCCAACTTTACATGTCTTTCTTTTCCCTTTTTTAAGAGTAGGATATATGCTGCTTTCGGGATTGATTATAAAAAAAGAAAAAAAAACATATTTGACAACACACTGCCACTATTTTCTGTCTTTCTTCCTTAGTTGTTTGTTCTTTCTTCTTTTTTTCCCTCAGCTTGTCAGATTTTATTTATTTATTGTCTCATGGCATGTTCGCCTTCTCTTCCTTTTTGTGTTTTCCAGGAATGGGTGACAGCCACTGACCTGCTCATCTCTTTGGACAGGCTGAATACCTTTGGGGACGAGTTTTTTAAGGATCCCAAAGTTCTGCGCTCGTATTTTTATGCCATCTCTGATTTTTCTGTGGGTGGGAGGTAAGAGAACCAAAATATAAAAAAACTAAAAAAACCCCATCATTTTCAAAATGCTTTTAGTTTTATTAAGTCCCCTTTGGTCATTTTTGGAATGTACAGTTTTTTTCTATGCTGAATTTAGAATTGCAGGTAACCTGACTGAGAAAGGAGGCATCAATTGGTGAAGCAAAAAATGTCTTTGTATTTTGACCAAAGACCCATATATTTATTGTAATATGGAAAACTCATTAACTCCACTAAAATTGCAGCTCTTTTAAACGTTTTCACTATTTGGACAGATGAATGTGAGTGGCTGTTTTAGCACAGACTGCTCTCGATTTATGTAGATTAACTTACGTCTGCCTTACTTTAAAAGTATGTGTTCTTGTCTGTCCCTTTTTGAAGAGTGGAAAGAAATGGAAAATATTATAATATCTAATTTATATCCCAATTGATAATTTTATAATAATATCCCAATAATATCTCAACAAATTCATTCTCCAGAGAATCAGAAAAACTCAACTCACTAAAAGTGTCTAAGCACTCAACTAAACTAAAATAATCAAGCTGTTTCTTACTTTTGTTAGAGGCACCAATATTTTTGTTTTCTCTGAACATTTTTTTAAATCTAATCGTCCATTGTTTTTACCATAAAAGGTCTTGAGTGTAGTTCAAAACACAGGCCAAATGGTTAAACTATCACCATAATATCCCCTCTTTCTGCCAGTCAATTTACTGGTGATGAACTAGTGATGAAGTTAAACCAGTAAAATACTCCACACTTCTTCCACTTTGGATTTGTTGCTCACACTGAGGTCGGACATGTCACCACAAACCACACTTCACCCTGGTTGCTACATAAAAAAAAAAAGGAAAAAGAAGTGGACAATTAAGTAGTTGAGATGGAGTGTTCTGAGAGAATATAAACTTGATGTGACACCTGTCATAAATGTTTAGGATCACTGCATCGGCGTGACAAATTTCCCAGCAATGTCGCAACACCTGGGGGACAAACCCACAGAGCACCATGTTGGCCTTATATCTGGACAGTCTGTTGAAGAACATATGCCTTTACACTCTGCTGCCTCATGTCAAGTCTGTGAGTTAGATGCTGTGAAAGATTTGTTGTGATTTTTTTTTGTTTTTTTTTTTGAGTTGAGCATCAATGCAGCTGCCGCTGAATATGGACCAGTGCGTGAGCTGATGTGGTGGCCTCTAGGATGGAGAAAATAGTTTCTGACTGAAAGCTTGGCTGCACAACGGCGCTTTCTGTGCCCTCCTGTTAACAGGGTCCGAAACCTCAGCTGCTTCATGTGTCAGCAGATCAAACTCTTAAGCGGCTAATCCATAATGGGAGGTTAATTCAGTCCAATTGCCCTCACTAAATAAACCTCAAAATAAGCAGAAATTGTGTAAAACTTCAACCCACAATTCTTCTCTTATGTTTAACTATATAAGTTATGTAGTGTAACTACAGCTAGGCCTGCCACAATAACACATTTTGCTGAGAAATTAATTGCCTCAAAAATTATTGCGATAAACAATAATACTGTTTGAAGACCATTTTAAACTGATGGAATGGTAATAACATATTGCAAGCACATCCTGCCAAAAATAAATGCACTTTATTTACAAACAAACGCTTAACTTAGACTTAGACTGACTTTATTGTCATTTTGCATGCACAGGGTGTATACAGAACGAAATTTCGTTGCATACGGCTCAGGACAGTGTTTTGAGCTTCCAATGTTGTGAGGTTACTCCAGAATAAAATAAAATACAGTATAAAATATGAATATAAATCTAAATATAAAATATAAAGTGCAGGACTGACAGTAAAATAGAAGTTATTTAGTTATTTAAGTTATTTAACACCGGAACTGGTAAACAAAACCAAAATAAAATGGATTCTCAGTCTCCGTTAACAAAAAATACACTTGAATAAAAACTAAACACAACATAAAACCAAAGTGGAAATAAAAACTACATTCAACCAAAAGAGAACAGATTATGAAGTCTGTATACTATATTGCCCTTTAATAATCATTAGATTTAGAGAGAGTAGATGGGCATGTCTGACTACCTGATGCAATAATTCACTCCTCCCTAACGCTAATGAAATGAGGAAGGGAGGGTCAGTGAAGAAGAAGAACACTGGAGTTTAGCCTTTTTTCATCCAGTGTCATCAAAAGAAACAGAAAAAGGCAGGAAGAAACGATAAAGCGGACAAATTAAAATGAGGACGATAATTTTCATTTATCATTCCATTAATTGATTTGTTGTTTTTTTGTGACAGGCCTAACTACATCTAACATGTGGTGTTAAAAAACCCAGTACAGACGTGTCTGTTGGACTTTGAGTGTTTGGTTTGAGTTTTGTGTTCTGATGATGTCTTTTTTTTAAGCTTCCTCCATGACATTCTTTTCAGTTTATTTGTATTATTTTATTGGTTATCCCTTTGGGTCTTCCAGCACAGCTTTCAGTGCTCTGTGTCACTTATTAAGTTCCTCTCAGTCTCCTAGTATATCACTTCCCTTTCAGCTCCCCGCTCATCCCATTGATTATGATCACCTGGTCCTTGTTTGCACTAAGCACCCATCCCCACTGCACTTTTAGCTTGCTCCATTTCCCTTATTGTCTCACTGAATCCTGCACTTGGCATTCATGAATCCTGTTTCTCTCAAGCCCATTTCCACGTTTGCAGCTGTCTGTAAGTTCTTGACCTTGTTCTTCCATAGAAACTTGTTATAATTCAGTTTAAATCTGCCCTACTCTTAACTGCATTTAGGTCAAACTCAAAGCACATTTGTAAAATCAAAATGTAGGGGCATTTTTTTTATATTATGTGACAGAACAACACACTTTCTCTCGTGATTGGAAACTGTGGAGGAGTTACAGGCAACCACTGCTCAGTTGGAGGACTCTGTTGAAAGAACAGGAGTTGCACTTCACATAATGGAAAAGTAGCAAGAAGAAAATCATTGCAAAAACATCTATCTCTTTTCTTCCACTTCACAATTGTGCACTACTGTGTGTTGGTCTATTAAATGAAATCCCAATAAAACGGATTTCAATGTGTGACATGACAAAAAGTGGACATGTTCAATGGGTACGAACACTTTTGCAAGACATGACACAAATTTTAACAGAGTTCTTGGGTATAGATCGGAGGCAGTTTATAGTCACTTGGTTGTTGTCTTCTCAGTGATGGTGGAATAACTGGGTCTGAGCCTCAGGCAAGCAGACATGTGATTGTAGGACAGCTGAGTAAATTTGACAGAGGTTGCCACTCGGTGACAAATGTCTGCCCCTTATTGCAGCAACTTGACAAAACCCTGCAACACTGCCAGAAAATAATACATACAGAAAAAGTAAGTCATAGCTGGCAAGAAATTAACCTCTCCATTTGCAAAAGTGGAGGAAATAAATTTTAAAAGTCATTATTTTAAGGAGCCTTTTGTCAGAAATTTAGAAAATATTTACTTTATTAAAAATGTTTAAGTACTTTTAGCAAGCAAGGAGTTTATGGCTCCTGCTAATTATGAAATTGTCCACAAGATTGTATATTTGAAAGGAGTTGGTCTTCCAGAAGTATAAAGTGTTCACTGTATCACTTTATGCAGCACCTATAGATATACTTTGAAAAATGTCTTGCAATTTTATCAAGTCACTTGAACTGCCACAAAATAATCTGACGACAAAAACCTTTTCCAAGATCTCATCTGAAAACTCTCTGCATCGTACGTTTGCTACCTCAATAACCTTGATGCATATTGGAGACAGGTCCTGTGGGTCGATGAGTCAAGGCACGGATTTTTGCTCCAATTAGCAAAGCTGTGTTTTGTAGAAAAGAAGGTGAGAAATGTTACTCAAGACACACATTTAAACTGCTGGCAGGGGGTGCATTCTGATCTCGCCTTGGGGAACATGTTGCTGCTGGAGTGAGAAATGGGGGAGGGGGTGGGGAAGAACCTACATATTTTAGAAACCGCTTACTTTTTCTGTTTAAAAAAAAAAAAAGTTGGGAAGACAATCTCAAATAATGACCCTTGGGGGGGGCGGGGGGGTCAAATTTGTAAAAGTATTTTGTGGGTGCTAAATGAAGGCAAAATTGAGTTTTTGCATGTTTTTAATTCTACAGCGGGAGACAAAATATAATACAATATGCAGGTATGCACTGGAAAATCAGTGCTGGTTTTGGTGTGAAGCAGTGTAAAACTGTTAACCAATCAAAAAAAAAAAAAACTAATTGTCACAAGACTGTAGAATTGATTCTGTCTTCCAGTGAAGGCTATCTGATACTTTTGCAAATTATTTTGGAATAATAAAAATATATATAGTCTGAATTTATGCTCAAAAACCTTGTTGTCAAATACAAAATTGAAATCTTATGTTTATGGGAATTTCCGTCAGATGCATCAAATGGAGATGTCATTAAGCAGAGTTCTAATAAAGTACATCTGTATTATGCAACTGAAGCACAGTGATTAGTTTCTGCTCCCATTGGACGTTGTGGTTGGGGTGACATGAGGGATGGCTGTCAAATCTGAAAGGATGGTTTAAATGCAAGTTGGTGTGAGGTGAGGAGTGGGGTGGTTGAGGTCGGAGGATGCTGAAGTGGAGATGTCACCTGAGGTCACTGCCAACAATGTGTAATCGTGTGCAATTGTAACTTTTTGAATTTTCAGACAAGTGTGTATGTAAACAACAAAAAAAAATTATTATTTGATTAAAATCTTAGCCTTAATAAATGCATTGAATCTCCATCTATTTGCGGTTGGTGTTTGTGCCTATCTACCTATCTGACCGTGTGTTCCAAAGTTGAGACGTGGTCATTACAGTATACCTCCAAAATAAATTAGGATTGCATCAGAATTAACCCGACTTTGATTTTTCTCCATGAAAATATTTCAATGTCTTTCAGGTATATTGTGCTTTAAGCCCTGGCTGTTTCAAGCATTAAGGGGGAGGTTCCGAAATGTTTGCAAGTCACTTTAAAGTAAATAGTGAGCCAACAGTCGCTGTTTCATGCAGCACAAGCCTGTTGCTCTTTGTCCTTGTCCTTTGGCTAGTATGAGTATATTAGCAGTGGCACATTAACACAGTTGAAAAGTGCAGTCGCTGAGGGGGAATGAAAACCCCACCTCATCTCAGACCACGTTTATGCCTGTGAGGGATAATACAAAGTGACAACTCCGTATGGTGGAAATACCCTCTCACTTTCCTCTGCCTTCAGCTCTGTCCGTTGTGTGCACATTCGTTCATGGTGTCATAAAAAAGCACGGAGAAAGGAAAACACAAGGAAAGACTGGACTTGCAGGTGTAAAAAATGTGTCTCATGTTTCCCTTTAGATGCAAGTGCAACGGCCATGCCAGCGAGTGTGTTGAGGGGGAACAGGGTGGCCTGGTGTGTGCCTGCCAACATCACACAGTGGGAACCGACTGCCAGAGATGTCACCCCTTTTACCAGGACAGACCTTGGGCCAAGGCCACTGGGGATTCCGCCAACGAGTGTTTGAGTGAGTAGCTTGATTCTGGGGGTGCTGTCATGGACCCGCTTAGGAGCAGCCATCTGGAAAATCCACAGGGCAGTGTTAAATTCTAGTGACAAGCTCAGGTTGTCAGGGGCTGTGTAAAATCTATGAGTGTGCTTCGCCCTTCATCACTGAAAGAAAGAAAGGAGGGAAAAAAACAACAGACATAGCAGTCTTACAATCAAGTCCTAACAAAAACTGAGTTTTTACGCTGCACCTCGTATTCACTAAGCTACCTTGATGCTTAGTAATAGACTAATGGGCAACTTGGAATTGTCCAAGGACACAACTACTAAAATTGTACTGTACTAATTCACATCACAGTTTTATTTGTAAAACTTGTTAAAAAGAATATTCCCTTTTCCTTTCACTTCAGATGGTGTGCCACAAAAATTTCTAAATGACATACATTTAGATTTGTGGTAGTAATGCAACAAAATGCAAGAGTTCAAGAAGAATAAATACTTTTGTAAGGCCCTGCAAATTGCTAATTGATTCTTCCACCATTTCTGTGTTTTATATGTTTGCTGGAATACTCATTTGTGTTTCTATATGCATAAATTAGAGAATTATCCAGATTGGCTCACCCAACCATGAGCTTTTACTGAGTGCTGCCAAGGATGAAATGTAATTGGCTGAGGAATGAAAGAAGAGTGCCTACCAAATTGTTTTTTTACTTTATTTTTTAATTTTTTTTTTTATATAGAATTCCATTAAGCAGCAAGCATGTTTTAATTACTCTTACTGAGTTCCACGCAGATGGCGTCCTAAATATACTGCTGCACCCAACTAAATCAATGCCATATATTAAGAACAAGTCAAATACAAGAGAGAATATGAAAGCATAAAGCCGATTCCTTTGTGTAATTGCGCAGCTGAGAGCTCATTCTCACTAATTTTGCCTCACAAGAACAGTCGCCATAATTTATTCTTTATTGTTCGGGCAAACTAATTTGACAAAACACTTTCCTTTCAGCTCATGGACTTCGATCAACAAGTCTGCATCGAACAAAACAATACACAAAAATGTACATTTACCCAAGTAAATCAGTTGAAAGATGCTAAACAATAAATAACATAAAATCTGACATTCTGTATGCTTTAATTTCTGAGGAAAGTAATTGTTTGCACTCATTCGTTTTTTTTCTTAGAAAAGAGCATAGACAAAGTTAAAAGCATGCAAAGACATCTTCATTTAACGTGTTTAGTTTCTTGAGTTGGACTGTGGAGAGGGCACCGATCTCCTCCAAAATGGAAAAACAGTAAATCAACAATTTACTGTTAGAGGAGATGGATTGAGCTATCTGGCACCAAGGATCAGAAGTAATTTTTTATAGGTATTTTTTTCTTCATCTTTGTTTAGTCGTAGATTTATCTTTTAGCACTGAGCTGGGTTTGGAATGACAAAAACGTGTAATAATTTGTCAACATTGTACAAGATATTAGGGATGGATCTGTCAATTTATTTAGCATTCAGAAGTTTTATCCTAAGTGGAAGTGTAGAAAATCGAAAGTGGTGTGTTTTATGCACGTTTTAATGCCATAAAAGGCTTTAAGAACAAAAAGATGCCACTGTAAGCAAATGTAAATATATGCAAAAAATTTGAGGATTGTAATTTCCAAGACGAATTTAAGGATGTAGTCTGTTGTGTATTTATTTCTTGTACAGACGACAAAACAGCTTTTAGTAGTATTAAGGAAGAATGTATTTAAAACTTTGAACAAAATGTTTGGCTCGGCTCTTCCTCAACACAGCCGGGTTCTTCTCGGCGAGCGGGCCAGCTGTAAAACGAAACTAACAAGGCGTGTTGACGTCACAGATCACAGAGTTTAATTCATACAAAGCAATGAACAACAAAGCTGCAGAGATACAGAGATATGCATTTCTCATAAAAATAAAGACACACAACAGGAAGACAAACGAACACGGAACACATAGACAGACAACGGCGCCCACGTGGAGAGGGAAAAAAGATGGAAAAAACTCTCTCCGCGTGCTCTGTGTAGTAATCTTATATCAAAGAGGAGTTTCCGTATTTTAATATATGCAAAGAAGGCGTTCCGTTGTTCAACCAATCAGAGACCTGTTTTCGGCCCCAAAGAAACCCCGGACACTCCCCTATACAGCTCAGAGGTCTGGTTCTTATCTCAGTAAGAGGGCCACTTCGTGCTCATCTCTGTCTGGCACGAGGAGAGGCGCCAAGAAGTCTCTTGCCCCCTATCGGAATGTAAATTTATTACTCTGTCTTCAGCGGGGGAGGAAAAAGCCCTGCTTGTTTAAATGTCTGCTATTGTCAGCTCTCCCATGCTCAACATAAAACTGTTCCAATAAAAGTGTTGGCTATACCTTTACACATGTTGTAAGTATTTTAGCACTTAAATAATCATTTTCCTTTACAATCCCCCTGTTGAGGTCTGAAAACAACAGACCTCAATAAAAATCTATCAAGCCGCGCAATACACAACCAAAACACAGAACAAACAAAAAACCCAAAATATGAAACAAAAAATAAAACAGGGACATATACAAAAAAATTAATAAGAAATGCTCTGCAACTTAAAAGACAACATACATCACAAAATTACAATCTGTCAAAATGAAAAACACACAAAAGTACAATCTGTTGCTCGTCTTTTTCTGTTTTTTTTTATGTCCATCGACAGTCTCTGAAAAACAAAATATGCAGTCTTCGTCAGGAAATGTTCAAAAATATGCGCGCAAAAACGAAAGTCCTTTTCAGAGTTCGCAACGAACGAAAACACGCAATAAAAGTTAATGATGATCCTCTTGCAGCCTGATCCTCCTCGGATGGAAACCTCAGGTTTCCATCCGAGCGTCCGTCGCTCACTGAAAATTGGATTATTATGCCAATATAACAGTGAGTTTCAAAAAATGAAATCTCCTCCTGAGAAAACAAGATCCAGCCACGTGACCCGACACCGGTTTATAAAACAGACATTTTGTTTCAACATAAGTTTCATTAGCATCAGAAACACACTTACAACATTCTGTAATATCATCATAATCAAACAATGGGTTCACTGAAAAACAATTTTGTGCTTTGTCATTTTCCATCAGGAGAATTACTTCTTACTCTTTATCAAATAACGCAGACTTTGAAGGAGATCACATCCAGAAGGCACCAGAACAACAGCAAACTGAAATGAGAAAGCAGATGTAAGAGTCTCCAAAAGCATCATTCATTTGTGTATACCACACAAATATCTTCAATTCACTCGTGTCCGAGTGAATCCTCCCCGCTCGTGACTCTGTGGCTGTTATCTTTGAAAAAAATGTGAAACCGCTTCTCCAAGCAGCTGCACACCCCCTCTTAAGACAACAGCATTTGCCGTAAATTCCAGAGTCAGACTTGGAGCTCTGAACTTCAGTCCAGTCTGTATGTAGAAACCCGTGAGCAGATCTCATACCTGTCTCGTTCTGCACATTCTACGTAGGATGTGATCCATTCAACCTATGTTTCAATTATTTAATATCATACCTCCATCCGGTGGAAAACGCCAAAACCTTGTAATCACTTGCTTCAAAGGACATGTGTCCAAAGTAATGGTTTGCCAGAATGTTAAACAAATGCAGATCTTTTCTTAAACCAATCTGTAAAAATAGGATTAAACAAACGAAATATAACAATAACAAAAGCTTAAAATCGTAGTTGTAAAGCTTACATTCACCATCAAAAAATGAATATCAATATGAATTAAACAGTCTAGTTTAAATTACTTTTATAGAACCAACGAGATCTTACTGGTTGTTATTGTCTAAAACATTTTACATACGTTCTTCAAACAAAATTCAAAAGAGACAAACCTGGAGAAATTATAATGTCAATGTATCAGTGAACAAATCCAGACATTTTCAAAATATACCAATTTTACCTAGGTGTTTTGCTTGTCGAATTTAAAGTTTTATTCAAAATCGTTTTAAATGGATATAAATCAAAACAAAAATCCAGTTTAGAAAAATCATTATAATCCCACCTGTGTACTTGTACTGATTAGTGATACTTAATCAAAAACAGATTCTTCAAAACATTTCTTAAAACGTTTTACTCCATTAAATTAATGCTCTGAAAATGGCCAGCGCAATAATATTTTTTGATTTCTATAATTATTTTTCCCAAGTTAATTAACCAAAATATGCTTCATTATCACTATAAAGTTTTCTATTGGTTTCAAAATACTTTAGCCCATTGTCAGAACATTTTTCAATGGAGAACGACTCAAATCCATTTAAAATAAGCACATATATTACCAGACCATATTTTCCTTTCACTTTTATGTATAGCACAGATCAGACATGTTCTTCAAAAGTTTTGTCTAAGTAATATAAATTTCAGTAATCTCTAATTAAGTAAAATAAACCCATAACATATTCTCCCCCTGTTGATGATGCATTAACTGTTAAATGCAACATCATTCCCAGTACCTGAAACAAAAATGTTGATGAAACAGGGTTATCATGTCAGCTGAGAACCCCACCGATATGCAATGCTGCCTTTTTCTAAAAAGTAAAGTTTGCAAAACAAACAGAATACGTCATTGAAGCATGTGTCAAACCTTCAAGAATACGATGTTCCCAAAATACTTCACATTACAGGTTTAAAACTCATTATTTCATCGTACTCTTATGACTTACAAATAATTCAGTATAAAACGTCTCAAGAAGTTTACTAATTAAGACACTGTGCTGGTCTCGCCTACACCAGCCAGAGAGACGTTGAAGAAAATTCAAAACACAGTTAACAAAGAAAAATCCAAAAAATAAGAAATTGGGCCCAAACTGAGATCAACATAATCAAAACACAATTCAGGCAGTAATAGAACGACTCAAGGCACAAACGGACTTACCAAGACACGAGGGAAACCTAGATAATGGCTGATCAGACCATTAACACACACCAAAGGGTAATTAAACACACAAACTTAACAAATACAGGTCAGTATATCACTAAATTTACAAATGAAAGAAATTAAACTAAAGACCAAAGTTCCCTGTCCCCTGGTGAACGGGTCCAGAGGAAACTAGTAACTCCAAAGAAAAAAATTAATTTGTAATACTTAACAAAATAGACAGAGAACTGACTCGAATAGCTAAATAAAAAGTCAGACTAAGGAAAACAAATTCAAAACAAAAAATCTAAACTATTCCCCAAACAATATATAAAATAATATGAAAAGAAAACAGAAAATCATTACCAAGAGTATCTGTGTGTGACAGACTCAGTGTTTTGATGATAAAAACTTATATTCAACCTTTTCCACATTATTCCTTGCTCACTATGTATGTGCTTGTCAAACTATTTACTTGAAAGAGAAACTGGTTCACTAAAGCTAGGAAACCAAACAGCATCAAAATCCTGTCTTATGTGATGGTAAAAACTATCTAAAATTAATTAAATCCTGTAATGTTAGATTTCACAATTGACATTTTAAAGTCACTACACTATTCTGAGCAATCTCTATTGTCAGACCATAAAACAAAGTCTTAAGCCCACCATAAAACCCCCTTTTGACTTCTCGGAGGGGCCGACTGCATGGCAGGAAAGAGAAAAACCAATAAGGACTTGCAGGAGAAACTCCCAATTCTATTACTACTTTATGTTGCACCTAAATCATCAGATATGTTTCAGTTTCTTCTAATTAAAATTTGAACTTAAAACCGTTTTTGTTGGGATACCTTTCGGCGTTCCACCACTAAAATTGTAACTTATATACTGATATTTCGTCAGGAGGTACTTTAAACGATGGGAGAGAAAATGATTTGCCTTACAGATGCTTGTACTTGTCTGCTGAGCTGCTATGAGCAGAGGTTACTTCGCACTTAAAATTAGTGGTATGCAAAGGGGCTTCACATGTTAATTAGTTGAATCTAGTGGGGGTAGAAGTTACAGCCCAGCTGTTGCTTGTTCTCCCGTGCTGAATGTCTGTGAGTGAGGGCTGCAACTTCTCCTTGGGCTTCATTATTCTCACGTCTAAATAAACATACTTGTCGCTTTTTCCTGTTTTGTTCTATTTATTTATTTGACCTTAGAACCCATAATTTATTTTCAATTTGTTCAGATGTTTTATTGTATCAGGATTCTATCTTTCAATAACCTTCCAATCTTTACACTGCAGGTCACACTAACTGCTGTTATTGCCTAATTTTAATAATTTAGTCCAGTTTAACACATAGGGTGTTCTAAAAACCGGAAATTTAGCACCACGAGACAGCACGAAAAATACTCTGCAGGGTAATTTCTGCTTCTACTTGGCATCCAAGTGAGAAATTCTTGCTTATTGCATCCACATACAGAGGTGCTGTTTACATTCCCGTTGTATTAAATGACATAAAATACCAAGTGGTATCCTATCTCCAATCCCACAACCTTTCACACCAACATGAATTACACCACAAACGAAGACATACAACACAAACACAACACATCTGGCCAGTTTTATAGTCAGTCCAAGTGTCAGTCCGTCCCCATTATTTTGTCAAATTGCAGTCTAATTTTAAATTGTACTGAAGCTTCAGGAATTTGCCAATGTTTTGTCAACATGTTTCAAGATTTAATTTAATTAATTTCAACTCTAGTTGTCAGGAACCTGTATTAAATATCGTGCACGTTCACAAAGAGACATGTCAAAATTGTTCAGCAATCAGTCATTTCCCGTTATCCAGTGGTAGTATTACTTACTGAACTCTAGGATGTTGCGGAAGTAAGGCAGCGTTTGAAGTTTAACGTGGCGTCAGGTCCGGCAACCCACCATCCTGTATAACACCAGGTGTATAAAGCGGGCACTGTCGAACCCAGTGTCCCAGCTCGCCACAATAAAAAACACATGTGTCTGCGTGTCCCGCCACGTGTATCTCTTCCTCGCACCCCCGACCATGCGGGAGCTCCTCGTCTTCCCCCACGCCAGCCTTGAACGCCAGCAACATGGATGTGCGAAGCCGGTTGCGCAGCCGCAGTAGGGACTGGAGGCATAACAGGAATTAAACGAGCAGCAGCTGTTAGCATAGCTGAAGCCTCTCTCAATGTTTGTGTAGCTTCACCTAATTGAAGCTGTAGTAATCGTGTCGTCAAATCTACTTGCTCATACATATTAATTAAAGCAGCAATCTGGTCTCGCGAAGCCAGACGACATGAGCGGTGTACAGCATCGTTTGTCAATTCAGTATCCATAATAACTTCACAATAAAACGCAGCAAAATCAATGCAAATTCACACAAACAGCGCTATTCACACAACGTAACACTCCGCTTAAACACACAGCCAGCCCGAACTCGCACACGCGCACACACACGGCCACGCACGCAGACACACACTCAGACACACACGCAGAGCTCTGCACACACACTTCACACAGAAGAGCAGCTAGCTGCAAAAGCACCACAAACAGACAAACACAGATAACACTAAACAGAATGATAGACAAATTAGAAAAACAGAAGGAGAAGGAAAACAAAAATACAAAGAAGGCGCCGGCTAAAAATAAAAGATGCAACATCAAAGCTTACCGCAAACTATTTAAAAGTGTACCCCACACTATTTTCAAAGCTTCCCGCAAGCTATACCAAGAATTTACCGCAAATTCTATCCGTCGGCCTACCGCAGACCTGTTTAACTCAAAACAAAAATACAAACCAAAGCTTCCCGCAAACTATTTAAAAGTGTACCCCACACTATTTTCAAAGCTTCCAGCAAGCTATACCAAGAATTTACCGCAAATTCTATCCGTAACAGTCTTCCCCAGACTTGTCTATCAAGTGTACCACACACTTAAACTAAATTTTAATACACAATTTCCTTTCTATTTGGAAGTCCAAGACTAAACGTTCCGGGGAAAAGAATAACGACTAAGAAAAACCCAGCATTTACACAATAGGGTAGCAAATCCTATGTTTGGAACCGCCACGATCCTCTTGTTTCACGTGTATTTTCAATCCAATTCCTATACAAACTCTTTTACAAACACAATCCCTGCATCCCTGCAGCTCCGAAAACTCCGCGTGGCTACAGCTGGCACGCAGCGCTACATACTACCAAAGCGTAAGCAAATAGTATCTTACCGCAGGAAGCCGAGCCGAACCAGACCGATCCGCCCTCGCCAAGACCGGACGAGCTCCCAATTATTAAGGAAGAATGTATTTAAAACTTTGAACAAAATGTTTGGCTCGGCTCTTCCTCAACACAGCCGGGTTCTTCTCGGCGAGCGGGCCAGCTGTAAAACGAAACTAACAAGGCGTGTTGACGTCACAGATCACAGAGTTTAATTCATACAAAGCAATGAACAACAAAGCTGCAGAGATACAGAGATATGCATTTCTCATAAAAATAAAGACACACAACGGGAAGACAAACGAACACGGAACACATAGACAGACAACGGCGCCCACGTGGAGAGGGAAAAAAGATGGAAAAAACTCTCCGCGTGCTCTGTGTAGTAATCTTATATCAAAGAGGAGTTTCCGTATTTTAATATATGCAAAGAAGGCGTTCCGTTGTTCAACCAATCAGAGACCTGTTTTCGGCCCCAAAGAAACCCCGGACACTCTCCTATATAGCTCAGAGGTCTGGTTCTTATCTCAGTAAGAGGGCCACTTCGTGCTCATCTCTGTCTGGCACGAGGAGAGGCGCCAAGAAGTCTCTTGCCCCCTATCGGAATGTAAATTTATTACTCTGTCTTCAGCGGGGGAGGAAAAAGCCCTGCTTGTTTAAATGTCTGCTATTGTCAGCTCTCCCATGCTCAACATAAAACTGTTCCAATAAAAGTGTTGGCTATACCTTTACACATGTTGTAAGTATTTTAGCACTTAAATAATCATTTTCCTTTACAGTAGCCTAAGGTGAAAAGGTTGCATTTGATAAGCTTCCTGATGACTCCGCAAGGTATAATTGTTTTTTTGTTTTTTTTCTCTGAGTCACTGGCCCTTGAAAGGATCTAAAGACCTCCAACAAATGTATCACCCAGATTATTGAAATGATCAGCTTTGTAACCCAGCAACAGGAACAAGACTGTATTTCTGGTCTTAAATGCCATGACACCTTTTGCCTCTGTTTCCATGTCACAGCATCATGCTACAAGACAGACGTCACCATTCCACTGAATGCCTTTCCAGTCGTGCCTCCATTCAAACTGAAATTTTTCACACATCCATCACTTGCTGGCTTTTCCTCAGCCATCATACAGGCCTGCTAGTGGTTGAAGATTATTCCAGCTGAAAGTGGGCACACTGTATTCTGACAGCCAGTCAAAAGCTGACACCCGGAGACAGACAACCGCTCTCTCGCCTGTTCACATCAGTTACCGTAACCTGCATATATTTGGGTATTTTGGAGGAGACCAAAGAAAAGGAGCCGAGTCTGCTGACAGGTTCAAACCTACACCCATATAAAAGTAAAGTGACAGCCCTGGCTCACTGTGTTTTCCCTTGGAACAAATATTATACATAACACTTAGAGTTGTCTTTTAAATGCTGTGCAAGATGTCAGATATGTTCACCTCAGGGTAGTCTTTGGAACCTTTTTTTTCAGTGCAACCTGAAAAAACTGAGACGTGTCTTAATGAGAATATGTAAAAGTACAACATAATTTAAGCCCATGGGTTTCTTAACGGTCGTGATCAGCTACCAAAGGACGGAGGGACGTTTCAGCTTCACAGTTGGCAAATTCCAGCATGTCAGTAGCAGTGATTGTGACTCAGAAAAACAAAAACAAGCACAATTTTGAACTCTGATTGTGTTGCAATTCAGTACTGAGATACTCTGTTAAAAATCCACAGTGACTGCAACGTACACTTTCTGGCAGCCTACTCCAGTTTGCCCTTTCAGCCCCCCTTTTTTCCTGTCATCACCCCAGCTCTTGTTACAGATAAAAAACTTTCTGCTTCAGATCTGCCCAGTGCACTCATAGGACATTAAATGAAATGTGTTTTGTTTTTTTTATATAATTTGTGCTAAGCCTCACTGATTGAGAGAATGCATGTGATTAATACTTATGATAAAGCAGTCATAATTCTTGAACTTTTACACTCTCTTTGCAGCAACAAACTTCAAAGTATTGTGTTCTGCTTTTTTTTTTTTGAGACCAGAAAGTGGTGCATAGTTATGATGTGGAAAGTAAATGACTGCAAATGATTTGTATTCTTCTGCATGTTTTTTTTATACCTCTAAGTAAATTCCAATGCAACCAGTTGCTTAGAGATCAGTAAAGAGAGTTCATCAGAGTGCATTTCAATTTCTCTGAAAATACATCTGTTCTGCGAAGGAAAACATCAGTGAGCAAGCAGAATCATAAAAACAAACAACAAAAATTAGCAAACAGGTCAGAGATAAAGTTATAGAGATGTATAAGGCAGGTTTGGATTATTAAACAATGTTTCAAGCTCCAAACATATCAAGCTCAAGATTTAATCTGTCACCTGGAAACGGATTATAGCTACACTGCAGACCTACTCATTCTTAACCATCAGAAGCCCATTGCATACATGAAGGAGGTGTAGGGATTGCTTATTTACAAGAATAAATGTCATAAGTGTAGTTTGTAAGAAGTGTAGTTATAGTTTGCCACAAGCCACGTCAGAAACCCAGCAAACACGTGAAAGAGTGTACTCCAGTCAAATGAGATTAAAATTAAACTTTATTTTGTCCTACCGACAAAGCACTGTGTGACTGGAAGCTAAAAAGTCACCTAGTAATGAAAGAAAATGAAAGGTACTCGGGTCAGATGAAACCAAAGTTTACCTTTTTGCTGTGTGGTGGAAGCTAACGCTCCCCATGATCCTGTGTGGAGACTTTTCTTCAGCATTGGTCAGGAGAGTTGGTCACCTTCCAGCAGGTGATATTCAATTGAATCAAAGCTTATTTGTGTTAAAATGACCCAGTCAAAGTCCAGACCTAAATCTGTAACAAGATTTGAAAATCTGTTTTCAGAAACTCTCAATCCAATCGGACTGTAACAGAAGAATGGGGAGCAATTTCAGTGTTCAGACGTGCAAAACTGGGAGAGAAATTGCCCAAAATACCTGTTGACCTTTGATTGCAGTGGTAGATGTTTTTAAAAACGCTTATTACAAATTGAAGCTAGATTTTACCGAATCATGTTTAAATTCCTTCTATTTCACAATAATCAACTATGCTCTGTTGGTTTATTAAACAAAATTTGATAGACCAAATTAGTTTTTTATATCAAACAAAAGATATAACGTGTGGAGTTGTAAATGTGGGAGAATTTAAAGGGTCCAGGACATTGTATTATATCTTGATATCTGTTAGATTTTTTTTAAATTGATTGATTGATTACTTTATTGAACAGACTCCACATGGTCCACATATATGCACCGCAACTCATAAAAAATCTTCTAAAAGACTTCCACACCAATGTTTCCACAAAGACATGTGGTAACATAGCATACTAATCATTATTATTTTTAAACATTTTGTTTTCTGAGTAGATTCTCCTGAAACCTTGGCCCACTCTTTTTTCATTAAAAGACAGAGTTTAAATTGCTCAACACAAACATAATTATACACACAAACAACTTACCACTGATCATTTTAAGGCAGCAACCAATTACTGTTGCTTAAAACAAATCTAACAATATAAAGAGAAGCCAAGAATGTTTTTCAGAGAATATTGTTTTTACAGTCGCTTAGCAGAAGGCACAATTTATAACACGTTTTTGACCTTTTCAGGGCTAGAAAACCATATACACGTTCAAAAGAATCATAATCAAGATAAACCAGAACTTCATAGGATATCCAGAAAATAAAAACCTCATTGATCAACCACTTTATTTCTCACAAATCTGTTTTTTTTCCTTCAACAGTATAAACTCTGAAATATTTTAAATCTTCTTCTACCTCAAAGCCAGGACTTTACAAGTGTAGCAGAGTCTTTATTGAAAAATTAATTTGGAATAAATTAATTTGAAATGTTTGATCTCCGTCTTTGCAACTTGTGTTTGCTTATTAGTTGATGCTTTTTCAATGTGTGGAACTTGTTTGAATTCATCTTCAAAAGCATGGTTGTTAGGGCCGGGTTGATAACAAAAAGAAATGTGTCTGTCTTTCAGATTTAAAGAAGCATAAAAAAAATGTTCACTCTTTTAAAATCCTTTCAAGGACTATAAAACATGTGCATGTCCTTTTGAAGTAAATTATTACCAAAAAAACAGTAATAAAAAAAAAGAGGATAAACCCATCAACAGTCTGTAACTTCTGTATCATCGTCACTCTGAGAAGCAGGTAGTGGAAATAGGCATGTCGTGATGTTTTTTGGGTTTTTAAAAATTAAATTAGTGTATACATGTTCATGAAACTACAGCTTTATAGTTTGTAATGTTAAAAATGTGTTGGCAAATATGTGAGAACTAAGAGTTGAATCTGTGTACAGATGTGTTGGGATATAATGGAATATCATTCTCATCAAGATTCTCCCCTCTGAGAATTAAATCCTTTATAGCCTGTCAGTTTGCAGTGGGTCCCTGGAAAATTCATTGTTTGCCTGATGTTATAATAGGTTCAGCCTGAGGCTCTTTCCATGGGGACACACTTTAAATTCCATCATCACATCTTTGAAGCTGACATATGCATTTGTTTAGAGAAAAGAGTCATTTTCTTGAACGTCACCATAAAAATTCATTATTTTAAAACTTATTTTAGCCTCGTCGGAATACTGCTTTAACATTGTTGAGTAAAGGTTGATTTTTCTTGTTTTTGTAAGGTGGACTTCTTGTCATTCTATTTACTTTTTTTGTTTTTAAAAAAAGAAGAGTTAAGCTAATTTGTTTTTACTGCAGCCGCAGTTTTTCAACTTTTGTTACAGTATAACTCTAAACATTAGATCGTTACTGTTTGATGCTATGGTTCTAAGTTAAAGTTATGATTTATTTGTCTTATTGCAGTTTTATCTAGCCTGCCTTCCTTCGCAATTTTACTCAATCTTAACCCTCTTTTTAAAAACAGGACCTCAGTTTGTAAATCTATTCCCAAATACAAATATATTTTCTTAATTTTAAAGGCACAGCAATCACTTCTAAATCTTGATTAAAGTGTCTGGGTATATTATGTTTATCACGGCTTGTTGTTAATTAGCATAGAAATTGAAAGGGTAAAATATTTCCTATTTAAACATATCAACCACACATCACAAGTACAATGTGTGGTTGATCAATTCTGACCCTTATCGTTTTTAGTTTTTTTAATAAAGTGTAATAAGTGAAACAGACTATCCTTTTGACAAACTTATAATTCTGGGGAGGGAAACCAGGAAACCGCCCGACGTCTTGAATGATTCATTCCAAAGTTTTTCTGTTTTTTTGTTTTTTTTTAAGAATAAACAGACTGTGCAATATTTTTGTTATACCCAAGTATGCTTCCACACAGACTAAACAGTCTGGATTAGCAAACCTAAAGTCTTATGATAAAAACCAAGCCAGGTTTTGTTCAGGCGGAGATTTCCTTTCCTTTGCTCCAATCAATCTGTGTGAAGTATCGCAACAAACCTAATGACTCGATAAAATACACGTCCAGTGTCTTCACATTCTTGTCAAGTAGGAAAGAAACTGTCTTCTACCGATTTAAATATTAATTATACAGTAACTTGGCTGAATAGTTAAATGACTAGGATCAAGCTGAAATGTAATTGACTTTTAAATCAGTATTTATAATTAGACTCAATTTACTGTATATTTTTTTATTTTTGCAGGTTGGTGGTTATTTTTTTAGGAAGGTGCTGCTGCGTGATTAATAAAATCTTACACAACACTCAGAAGTTTATTAAATAACCAAAAACTGATGTATAAATTACTTGAAAGTGTGTCTGAATTTAGTGTCACGGGAGAGAGATAACCCTAGAAAACTAGATGCAATATTTAACAAATATATTTTTAAATTAATTTGAATTTCAGGGAAGGAAATGTGAATTGTTAAATAATTGATTTTTTTTTTTTTTTAGGGGGGGGAAATGTTTTTGTTGCCTGAGTAGGGTTTGCTTCACTGAAAGAAATACAAAAAATATATATTTTTTAAGGGTTAACTTTTAAAAAAAAAAATTATAATGCATAACTGTATAAAATCTTTGCTAAAATGATTATGCCTTTAATTTGTTGTGTAGGGTTTTTTGTAAACTCTTGCTTTATGAATATATTATCTTAAATAAATGTTAAAACGGGCTTCTCACGCTTATTTTTCAATCAAAGCTGATTTTTTTTTTTTTTTTTTTGCATTGGAGCGATAAGTCTTGATTTTCTCCTTCACCTCAACAGTTTGTGCTCTAAAACTGCTAGATTAAATCACTTTAGGATTGATCAGAGTGATAAAGGTTTGCAATATCTGTTACACAATTTAATGGGAGAGAAAAAGAGGCCAATTCCCACACACACCCCTAACCCCTAATTTGATTTACAAAAAGGATGATGTTTTCAGACCTGAGAAGCTTTCTCTTCAGGACCAAAAAACACTGTCTGTTTTAATAAATCAGCCAATGCAATGGTGAGAAGCATTTGCTGGAATTGACTTTTTTCCCTTTCAATTGGACGTTTGAGGGCAATCGCTAGCACCATAAATGAGATTAAGCAAGTGAGGTGCAACGTGCCAACCACTTGTCAATATTTATTACACAGCCATAATAAATATCACAATATAAACTCTTAGTTAGTTACTAAAAGTCCATTTACAACCTTATTTCTCTGACAATACTCTCTGAAATTTACGATGTGGACTTTTTTTTCATCCTAAGCATTTTTTCTTTGCAATTCTTTGAATGTGTGACAAAGGTGAGATGTATGAAACTTCAACTTAGTTTATTTGTAAAGAATTCAGTGCTTCACTTTTTCCACATTTTTTGTTACAGCCTGATTCCAAATTGAATTTAATTTCATCTCTTTCCTCAAAATTCTAGACACAAATAGCCCATTTATGACGATGTGGAAAAAGTGAGAATTTTTGCAAATTTGTTAAACAGAAAATCACATTAAGTAAGTATTTACCGTCTTTGGCATGAAGATCAACATTTTTCTGTTTTCACTGATCCTATTATAACAGAATGAAGACATTCCTATTCATCAGCACAATATTTATCAAGAAAACTAAAACATCTTCTCCAAACAACTTCTTTAATGCAGTAAGTTAATCTTGCTCCAGCAAATGCATTACCAATCCCAAAGAGAAACGTTATTTTATAATATTTTTATATTATTAAAAATATTAACGTGGAAATAATAGAAAAACAGCAAAAAACAAACAAAAAAATTCTTATTGTGAATGCCAACAGATTGTGGGTCTCATTTACGTAGAACAATCTCATGTGCAACGTGACGCCTCAAATGCTCATGCATCACCTTAGGTTTCTTGACCAATCCGACATCTCATTCATCCGGCAAATTAAATGTAAAAGAGAGAAATTATTGTGCCTGCAGGGATTCTGCACCATTACTGTTCTTCAATTGTACCATGTAAATATTAATATATTGGACAGAAAAAATAACATTGTTGTTTGCAATAGTTCTCTAGCAAATAAATCGAGATGGCAGTGGGTTTTTTTTTTAATACTCTTTTACATCATGCCCTGCTCCTGATTGATTGATGCAGAATAGAGGCTTTAATGAGTTAAAAATTGATATTACTCATTAGCTTACCACTAATGAGAAATGAAACATGCTGCCAGTGACTGCATTTAGCATGATTGTACATTTAGTTCAGGGCTAAAGTGTAGTGTTTTTGTTTTTTCCCAGTAAGGTTTGCCAAAACCTGCCCTTGAATTTTTGTTTTATTCTGTTACTATGTTATGTTCTATCAAACAGCATATAGAAAAAACAAATAGCCTTTCTGCCTCACTCTTAGACATATTTTTTGTGAGCTTACAGTAGCTCCTCTACAGGTAGGAGAGTTTGAAGCGACACACTAGAGTGTAAATAAATGGCTTGGAAAATAGAATACCATCATCACCCACAGACCCACCAGTAAAATTGAAAAAAAAAAAAAACAAACAACTGAATAAATAAATATATGTCTATTTAAAAACGCCCCCCAAAAAACTAGTTTCTAAGGGCTGTGTTTGGATCTTTCCTTTTTAGCTTTACTCCAAAACTTTTATTTTTTTCTGTTTTAGCAAAGTCTAGAACCAACCTGCTTCATATTTACAGTACACTTGACTTTGAATGTGATGACATTGCATTTTTACAGCTACATTATACAGTGTTTTCACAGGTTATTATGAACTGTAAGAAGATATTGATGGATAAAACCACAGAAGTAGATTGTTTCTCTTGCCGTGTGTCCACACTAATCTGTTTGAAATAGATCCCCAAGCGGCATTATCGAGGCAATGTAGACGGCTACATATGGATGATATGCAAAAAGTAAAACTTGCTGAAGATATTCAGATGGAGTATGAACTGCTGATGTACAAGTCTCCATAGGAACATTAGTGCCACTGGCTCACAATTTTTTGTGAAGGCAGTGGAGTAGTTTTCCCTCTTACTGAGGAAATGGGGGTTTCCTAGAGAAAAGACATTTAATTAGATTACAACCACTCTCAGAAGGCTCATTTAGACACATGATAAAGTGGATACAGATTGCCCTTTGTTCTGCCAAATTGCTGACCTTGCATATCACCATATGTTCTGCTTTATGCTTCGTGTCACTTCTGTTTTATTTCTATATTTAATCAAGGTTATAATTTAGCTTTATTAATGTCAGGACTGCAATTTTTCACAAACTAAACTGGTACTTTTGCAGAAACGAAGGCTTTCCCTAGTCCACTTAATCAATGAATGTTTAAACACACAACTGACTTCTAATTTCTGTCAACCCAAACCTTAGTCAGGCCTCTAAAACAGAGAGGGAGATATCAATAAATTAAGATATAGTTTTCAAAACAGAATCTTGCCGTGCCATTTGTACTATTATTACTTAGCATCAGTTCTTTGTGTTTCCTCTCCCCTAAATTTGGATTATTCCCCAAAATACCTAGTGTCCAGTATGCTCTTGGAGCAGAGGTGAGCTTATGTAGAAAAGCTGCCAATCAAGATATTTTGAACAATATGAACATAAACAGTGTGAAAACACATCACTACAACACTAATGAAATATCATGTTGGTATTAGAATATAATTTTCTCACAGTTCATTTTATATTAACAGTCTCAGAGTTTAAATTGGTCAATCTGCAGCTTGCAGGTATACTCACAGCTGATTTGTTTTTAACCAACAGTTTTTTAACACTGTTGGTCTTTAATATAACCAGGTGTGTAAACAAATCAAAAAGTTGTGCTTAATTCAATATACCCATCACAGTTGGTGCTCATTTAATGCTCACAGGACTGTGAAGTATTCACTTTGACTAAAAAGCACTATTTTTGTTCCATGACATTTTTGATGTCTTCAGTTTTCACCTTGCACGTTTTTCATTTCTGTTTTTTTTTTTGTTTTTTCCCCCATCTTCTTAACTGCACCATAGTCCAACTTGCAAACTGCAACAACTCATACTAGGTATTAGCTAGCAGCTGGTGAAAACCCCAAATACTTTATTCAAACTACTTTGGCCTTTTTCCAATACAACCCACGCAGAGCTGCTTGACTCTGCTCTACTCATTCATAAGGGTTTTTCCTCCAGTAACTGCTACGTGGCACCAGACCTCTTCTTTACTGTTGCATAAGACAAAAAAATTTGTTTTATCTCAAATATTTTATGTTATGACCTCAAAAACCATATGGAAAAGGTTATGGACAGTCATATTTTATTACTTTTACATTGTACTTAATATACTTATAGATTTTCTTTTAAAAAATATACAAGTTTCCAGCTGATTAGAGGTTCAGTCAATAACTGAAGATCATGTTTACTCTGCAAAATACAAGTTACTTTATACAGCATTATGGAGTAGGAGAGTTGTGTTAGAATCAAATGGTCAGATTTGGGCTTTAATAGCTTATTTTCTGCATGATGTACAATGTATATACATTATATTTTCTTAAAATACTTACATTAATTTTTACAGAACTTAAAGATAAATATTAGGCAACCATTCTGTTTTTCAAATAATCTTTATATGTATTCTTGCATACAAAAACTGGTGTACCTTTAGCAGCAGTTTCCATATTTGCAGGGTTTTAATATACTAATTACATTAAATTCCTCCCACTCTTTGTTTATAGTTTTAAAATAAAACCCTTGCCAATTTACACATCTTCAAATGTGAGGACATTTTTACTGTTTGTTTTAACATTTGCCACACAGCATTTTGAGTTATTCAAATACCCGCATCCCACTTCGGTTCTGCTATTGAGAAACACTGAATTTATGCCAATGCTGTTACAGCTTAAAGTTTTCCTGAGTTCATTTCTCCAAGTTTCAACTCTGATGTTTAGCCAGAATTGTTGTTGGAGGAGGTGGCTTCATCGTGGGAAAAAAAGAAAATGTTGAAGCATAAAACTGAATGTGCCTTCAAATGTGTGTGCAACCTTCTTAGTGCTGCTTAGTGGGTTCTGTGGTCTGCAGGCTCATATTGAGAAAAAAGCAGCATGCTGAAGAGGTGGCTGTGGGTGTGCAGAGCTGTAAATGTGGTCAAGATGGCCGAGCAAGTTAAAGAAAACTCTTTGGGGGGTCTTTGGGTTAAGAATGTTGGGGTAAATGCCATGAAGTGGTTTGTTTCAACTCTGTCTACAGCTTGTAACCATTTTCATCCCACAGACAGGAAGGAGATTAGGAGTAAAGCCAACACAAAGCGTCACCATGTGCCTTAAGAGGAACTCAATATTGATTTTTCAAGTCTCCTGAATCCTGCTGTAGTTCCCCTAAAACATATCACCCATCCATGTAATGTTTTGATAGTGTTTGTGGAGATGCACTGTGAAGCACATCCATCTAAATTCTCCACCAAACAAAAAGGTGCTCAGCTCAAAAGCTGCACCACACAATTCAAAAATAACAAATAATTTAAGGAACAAGAGAAAAATCTCCCTCATCGTTCATAGCTTCACCTTCTGGTCTGGGTGAAATTCTTCCAGAGAAATTCACTTCAATGGGAGAAAGTCCAGATAGAGCAGTGAAGGGAGATTAGAATAGAATTAGGAAGGCAATGACTCCATAACTCCACTTTATTGCAAAGGATTAGGACACACGTTGGTTAAATCTGCCAATAACTGACAGTTTTCTCAACAGTAACTTGGTGTGACAACGCTAAAATGAAACGCAATACAGATAGCAATTAAGGCAGCAAGCGAAAAAGTAGCAAAAACGAAGGTCAGATCACTTGAACTGAGAAAATCCAGCAAATGAGTATGAAAAACTATGCAATATGTTTTCTAAGAAAACTTCCCTTGACGGGTAAGAAAGGAGTAACACAAAAATTAGGCTAAAACAAATGCTTTACTTATCTTTTAGGAACAGCAGGGACACTCTTAATGCCATATGTTATCTTCAGCTTTATGAACAGCCTTCCTTAACAGATTTTTCCCCCCTTGCATGTTTAAAGATACTTTTATAGGTCACAGCTGTCAGCTTAATTACACATCATCCAGTGGACCAATAAAAAAGATTATTGACTTATAAAGAGTACATTCATGTCTCTTTTAGGAGGTTTTCCTAAATTAAAAAGACTCATTATAACACTTCTCTTCCTGTGAGTTATTAGTGTCTCTGTGACTCAGTAAGTCTGCTGTTCCCATCCAGGTTAAATCTACAGGGTAGCTGTATGTCCCTTTGCTCACAGCCCAAGGACAAGATTATTTATATGGCAAATTTAAAAACAACTACAATTCACCAAAAATGATTTCTATGGTTAAAAACGAAAAAAACTAATACAAAACTATGTTCAATAAAACTATCAGAAGAAGCACAGGTGTCCTGCTTCACTATTTGAAAGTAATTGAAAACAAATGGGTTTTTTTTAGCAGCGATTTAAATTGATTAGCTGTTTAAGTGACTGATTTTCAAAGCCAAGTCATTCCAGAGTGGATCACCTCTGAAAAGACGCCATCACCTGTTGGTTTTAGTCTGCGTCTGTAGGTGTCAAAAAACAAGTCACCAGTGGAACTAAGAGTCTTTGTCAGATCTTAAGAGGGAAGCTGTGTGGTGTCAAGCCATTAAGACTTTTAAGAGTTAGCAGTATGTTTTTTTTTTTTTAAAAAAGGATTATGAAGAAGCAGCACTATGGGAAGAAGAAAAGTGTGAATAAGTTTCACTGCCATTTTACATTTGATTTAATGGATTTTATACAAAACGTGGGTTTACAAAGCCTGCAGTATCTACAGAGACCAATGCACTGAATCCCACTGAAAACCTCCTGGTTATTCCACCAAATATTGATTTCTGAACTCTTCCTGAGTTAAAACATTAGTATTATTATTTCTAAATGAATATGAATTTGTTTTCTTTGCATTATTTGAGGTCTGAAAGCACTGTATTTTGTTATTTTGACTGTTTCTCATTTTCTGCAAATATAAATTTTTTGCTTGGAATTTCAGCAACATGATATTAGTAGTTCACAGAATAAAAGAACAATGTTCATTTTACTCAAACATATCCCTATGAAGAGTAAAATCAGAGAAACTGGTAATTTTAAGTGATCTGAATTTTGTCCAGAGCTGTATATTACAGATAGCTAATGCACGAAATATTAGCACCTAAAACTACACAGCATGGTGCAGTCTGATTGAAAACTATTTAAGCAATTTGTTAAATGCCACTTTCAGCATATTGATGGCAACAAAGCAAAATTAGATGGCACTACATAAATCAAAACTAGACATTAAGCAATACAACTTAGAACTTTCTCACTACAAAGTAATATTTATTCTGTCCATTTTCTTTAGAAATGAGTAACATTTTCAAATGATCTCGGCCTACAAGTACATTTTGGCCAAACCTAAATTAGTACAGATAATATGGTAACTAGGATGCTGCTGTTACTTAAAAACCCCTGAGTATAAGTTCACACAAGTCTGTCTTTAGCAGATGTCTTTAAATCTCTAAAAATGTCACTAAATGCCACGTTCTACAGTCTACACTAGCAGAAATGCGACAGTGGCTCAAGCTGCTGTTGACGGTGCCACCGCCTGGCTGTCAGCCTGCCTGACCTGCAGCGGCAGCAGCACCACTGGCTGGAATGATAAAGATAGAGTGGATGGGAGGTGACAAGTGGAGACAGCTGAATTTGTGCACTGGCGGCCCACCAGTGCCAATCAGAGCCTGACTCATGCAGCAACTTTCTGCGTTGGAGGAGGACAGTGCTTGTCAGATTTGGCTGCGCTATAACCAGTGGGACTGTAAACGTGATAGCAAGGGGAATCAATATTTGTCAGAAAAATGCATTTAGTGTTTGAAAATATACTTTTAGCTCAGTAAATCCAAAGGGATTTGGGATATTCCATCTGCTGGAAGTCCTTTTTTTATTAGAGAGATGCTTATTTCTTCATTTCTCCACCTTTTGAATTGATGGCACTTAAAATAAAGTGAGGGGAAAAACTGAAGTGAATATCTCGCTTTCATATTTACTTTCAGGAGCTTTATTGTATTGTTAGTCTTTAACGTAATCCTTAATCTTATTGTGTATCATCATCATTTTAGCCGAATTGTATTTCATTTTCAGATGGATGATAATTTGGATGGATACAGTTTATCTATGCTTTTCATAAAAACAGTGTGTGCCATATTTATGTCATTTAAATCTTGGAATATTTAGCAGCTTAAAGTTCTGTTCTGTAGATGCATATCAACATAGAACAGGGAAGGGGAAACTTTTTGACTCGTGGGTCACAGTGGGTTCTAAAATTTGACATTAGAGCCAGGCCAGGAGCAAATGTGTTTGTGTGAACTATTAAATGAATGACGTCAAAGGTTTAGTAGTTACTAAAGCATGCACCTGCAAGGCCTATGGTGCAAATTATTTGCCAAAAGTTATTTTTTCATAACACAGTAGGAACAGTGTTGTGGGCTCCCTTTTCTGCCGGTTCGTCGAAGGCTGAAGTTGGTTTTGTTGTGGCAGTTCTCAGGATAGATCCGAGGTGTTGGTTCGTTAACTTGGATTTTTCATGGGCTTTGTTGACGTTTATGACGCTGAACGTCTGCTCACACACGTAGGTCGAGCCAAACAACACCGGCATCTTCTGAGCCACCCGCCGCTAGTTCGGAAAATGGCTTCGTTAAGCAAAACGTAAAAGTCACTCGGTGTAAGTGAGCTGAACTTCTTTAAAATGGAGTCAGACTGACGATTGATCAGTTCCAGCAGCACCTCCTGTGATGCTGTTTTGGGATCTTGTGACAGGGGGCAGGACATCAGCTGAAGTGACTTGTCTTTTTTTTTTTTTTCCCAAAACAAGAGAATTGATGGCAGAATTCTCCACGTAGGTCGAACAGTGATTAGCTGTACTTTTTTGCGTTTTGGGTATCCTCTATTTGCAAAGCTAATGTGGGGAAAATGAGAGAAATATCAGTTTGTTGTCCACAAAGTTATCTATCCCCTGTAGATTTAAGTTCAGCTCATTCATGTGTGAAAATGTCACACATGCACAAGCAATAAGCAAAGCCACACAGCCAACCTCACATCAGGAAATTTGTTGCATTTCCCCATGAACTCCAAACATTTGCTTATCTCCTCTTTTATCTCCACACTCATTGGAATGCTATGCCCAAGCTTAACCAGACTTGTACATGTATTTTTATTTTATTTTATAAGAAAAACAAAACCAGACTTACTTTAACAATAGTGATAACGTCCTTATGAGTCACATTGGTTTCCTACAGAAACAAAATAAATTTAACAATGCTGGAGTCCCCTCGCTCGTATGAAGTTGGCAAGTTTCACAACTGGATTAATGACATGATTAAGCTGCAACACAGACTCAGAGATTCTTGATGAAAATGCCATCCTGTTCAGGGATTTCCTCTTTCACTTTATGTCAGACTCCTGACATTTTTTCAAGTTAAATATGGCGATCCATGTGTGTGACACTGGCGAGTTTACTCCAGGGTAGCTTCATTCTCTTGGTGACATCAGCCAACTCTAGCCTCTTAAGTCTTCTCCTCATGTTTGTCCTTTGAAGGACTCCATGGTCTAAAACTCCTCTGCTGTTAAAATCCTTGGTAATCCCTCGGATAAAAATAAGGAGCTGAGTATTGTCGCTGTATATTGTCATTCAATAAATTTTACAATGAAGAGTTTTTCCTATTTTTTTTTCCTTTTCAGAACTGAGGATGAAGAGAAGGACTCTACCTCTACATTTTTACAGTGGTTTGACTTTAGTTATTTTAGCAAACTTGTTTGCTGTGAGATAAGAGCACATATTGCGTTAGAATGACGACCATTTTAACTCTGAGTTATGGGCATGAATCTGTATGCTTAGCCAGTCTGCAGTCGTTTGATAGTTTGATCCAAAACACTCTCGGGCTGCGATAGTTGTGCTTTTCGTGCACCATGAGCATACATAATAGTCCTGATTTATCATCATCTGCAGACCGCAGACATTATTTTAAACAAGTGTGATACGGCAAAGAACTTCAGTGAACCGCAGCATAAAATGTAAATTAAGCAGAGAAGCTCTTTTCAAAAATGTTGCCCTTTGTTCAGTATTGTACTATCTTTAGAGAGATGCCACTGCCATTTCTAATCAAAAACAAATTTGACAGAAAATGCATTTATATTTAAATCTGGCAGGTCAAAGTAGACCTTGACTGCATCTGTCAAAGCGTATGTATAGAATTAAACACTAATCCTTTTGTGTTTAAAAGCTTTTAAACACAAACACATCTTTCCAGATCACCAAAATTCCAAATGTACTTTCTAAATATTTAATGTAGCAGAACAACAAAGAGAAGGTAATTGTAAAGTGTGAACAAAATGATACATGGAATACAAATTAAAATCTGACAAGTGTGATGTAATAGCCTAGTCAGTTCCTGGCTATTATTTTGGCTACCTATTCCAACATACAGTATAAAAAAGGTTTTTGAAGGTTGTTATCCTGTTGCAATGTGAAGCCCCAACAGAACCTAAACCTTGTTCAACCTTTACAGAACCGTCACGAGCTGGAACTTATACAGTCCGTGTCAACATGCGAGCAATCCCCGCACACACACATACACGCACACACACACACACACACACACACACGCAAACATATGCACAACCGCTAACTTACTTTTTGTTGCAGCTTAAACTGACGCGGTTCGTCGTGGGTGCACACGCTGTGTTCCTGCTGCAGTTATTATCGTCCTTCCTAGCCTGTTATTTTCAGCTTCAAACATTTTCCCGGTTCTATTTTCAAGCAGGGCTGTTTCCAGGTTGTGGCGCATGATGACGTAGTGATGTCATCAGAACGTATCGAGTGTTTTCTATTAAATTGATCATTTTATTTTTGATCACGTTTTTTAATATATTTTTTCTTTACTACCTCCCTCCCCCCGGTGTTTATTATTACTTTGTATACGTCAAGCGTTTTCTTGAGTTAGAAGTAATTGTTTACTTATTTTTTTCTTGTTTGGTCTTTCTGTGGGCGGAGCCTGTGGCTCTGCCAGGGAGTCAGTCTGCGGTTAGACTCCTGACAAGTCACACTGAAGGTGATGCTGTTTGTCTGCTTTATTCTGCCTTGGATGTCCTTTGTACATATTCTGCACCTCTCCTCTTCATGTGAAGAAAAGCGTAATACATTTCACTAAAGTGATCTTCGGCCTTGGCCAGTCATTTTTGGTTGCCCAAGTCATAATAGAACCCGTAAAGGAAGGTGCTGCACATTACTTTTTGCAACTTGGTCATAAAGTTACATTTTGGTCTTGTCTGACCATAGTTCATTTTTTTCACATGTTTGCTGTGTCATGACTTTGGAAATTTGGGAAAACTAAGCAACAACTTAAAGATGAATATATGTGCCCATAATGGAGGTGTCAGTGATATGTCTGGTCTTGGTCTTGAAGGGTTTTGATGACAAAACAATTATGTTTTGCTCTTTTTTTTTATTGACGCTAATAACCAAATGAGGTAAAACATTTAGTTCCATCACATTTGCTTCTCAAACTAGCTGGTAGGTTGAAGTGGTAAGCCCATTCCCACCTACCAGTTGAAGTGGGCAGTCTTTGGTTTTCAGTTGTGCCATGCTCTCTAAGTTTCCGGGTTAAGCAGTTCTCTGTAAGATATTTAAAGCCCGGGATACTTGTAATGGCACTGTTTATGTGTGGGTACCCTTAAATTCGCAACTTATTTTTATTGACTAAATATTTTTAAACAACATTTCCAGTTACTTAAAATAAATTTCATTAAGCCCAGCGCTGCGATGCTAGGTTTTATATAAGCCGATTATGTAAGGTGAATACTGCTGAGACGTCTCATTAAAAGGAAACAGTTATCGTATGGTTATTTTGAGCACAACAGAGAGCCGGATTCATAATAAAATGGGCAATTTCACCTAAGTCCCCCCTCAGGGTAACTGGTAAACTAAGGAGGGATTTGATACAAGGGCTACGAGGGCTTTGATGGTGCGTTATCAGCTGAGTAATTTGCTCTTGTATAAACATGAATTACTGTTATCTAAGTGCCCCCTGACAGCCGATTGGCTTCTCATTAGGCCCGTGTGAAATGAGATTAGCAACGAGCCTCTAAATTATGATCCAATCCCAGAACACATAATCTCTCACACATACTGTATTCCCTGTCTGTGTGTCTCTCCCCCTGCATCTATTTCTGATGGGTTTCCTTTTCTTCCTTGGCTCTCTTTCCCTGCTTTTCCTGATTTTCCTCACTTGACCTTCTGCCTTCTCTCTTTTCCTGTCTTCTTTTTTTCCATTACTCACAGAGTGCAACTGCAGTGGGAGATCAGACGAGTGCGTGTTTGACATGGAGCAGTACAGGAGCACTGGCAGCGGGGGGCGCTGTGTGAGCTGCAGAGACAACACCAATGGTCCCCACTGCGAACGATGCAAGGAAAATCACTACAGGAAGGATCCGGAAGAGGCGTGCCTGCCCTGCAACTGCAATATCAATGGTAAGCTGCACATATGACACCTTAAATCTCAGTTACAACCCATCACTGCCTGCTAATTTCGCCGCTCTCGTGAGTATTCTCAAAAAAAACAAAAAATACCCAAAACAAACAAAAGACTAGCTACTGGACTCAGTGCTATAATATGAGTAATACCATAGCTTTTATGTAGCCTGAAAAGTGACCTTAAGATACTTTCTGCCTAGGAGTCTTGCTCAGTATGGAAGTGTAAACATAATCCTAAGCAGTTTTCGCCAAGACTACTGTCAGAAATGCTAAAAAATGGGGACAGCTCAAAGAAGGAAGTACAGTGGTGAATGCCAAACAAACGACTTGTAAATTGTTGAATATTTAAAAGCATGTTGAGTAAAATTCAACACAATTAATTGTGCTGTTAGTTTCTGTCTCAACTCTTTTCTAAAACTGGAGAATAATATTTTGGGGAAACATAGATTCTTTGGGGAGAATACCTCGGTTAGTTATTGTAAGGGGTGCTAATGCATTGTTTACTACAGTGAGTATTTTATGAACCAAATCAGAGTAATTTTACTAAATCATGTAGAAAACACTCATCTTGATAAAAGTTTATAATCTACAGAATCAAATAATTTACTGAAGTCAACAAATAAAATTGCACAGTGGTATTACTGTTTACAAGAGTTATGGCCAGAAGTTTTAAAATATTAATAATGCCACATTCCCTTAATCCCACTGATTAAGGGAACTGTCAAATTTTACTAGAGAGCGGAAGGTCTTTGTCCTTATAGTTTAAGAAATATTGCTCATATAATATCTTGAACATCTCATCAGATTTATAATCACTTGACCATTAAAAGAATGACTTCAATCAGATGTGCAGGTGTGATTTGATCCAGCCGAGTCACTGAACATTATCAGGGAAGTGCTTCATTGCTCATTAAGCCATGGGGAACTTTTGGTTCAGCCACCATCATCAGGTCACAGATGAAAATGAACGAGGATATCCACCATCTTTGCCCAGCATATAAATAGTGTAAGGTGATTGCAACGAGCTGTTGGAGTCCATTATATTGATCAAAGGTTATAACAGACTCCATCAGGCTCCCTTTATTCTCCTCTTTCTGCCCCAGCTGGTCTTTTTTGTCCATTAGCTGAAGTCGCACAATATCAGTGCAGCCGATAGATGACATCCTGCTCTTCTATGATTATGTTTGAAGTAAGTTTGTCAAAGGAAAGTCAATAACAAGATATCCTGTTAACCCCATTATGAAAAGGTATTATTGACGTATTGATTTGTCTAATGTGATTTTCAATCATCTTTATTAGGATGATTTTTCTTTTCAATGAGCCTTCCGCTATTTCCGGTTTACGAGGTATTTCCTTCTTTTATGCTCCTGTATGATCTGTCTGTTTCCCTTGCAGGCTCATTAAGTTTGCAGTGTGATAGAGAAGGAAGGTGTCGGTGTCGAGTTGGCGTGACAGGAGAGAAGTGCGACACGTGTCAGGCTGGCTTCCACTCATTGGGTCCAGGTGGCTGCAGGTGAACAACGCGCACCGTCACGAATTAAGACAAATACTAATGTTCAAGAAAGCTAGTTTGAGCCCACAGATTATGTAGTTATGAAAAGAGGATTAAGACATTCTGATGAGCCAAGTATTTTACAAGACAAGGTGACAACAATAAATATAGATATGAAAGGCACAGACAGTGCTGTGCAACTTTCTGATTGTAGGAAGTGTGGCTGAAGTTGAAATTAGAGTCAGGAAGTTTTGTTTACTTGGACCACAAACGGGTGACAAGTGGTTTCCTGCTGTGTGGTAAAAAAATAAATAAATAAAAATAAAAATGTAGTCCATGAGTCAACAGTCTATGCACACAGATTTTAGAGTGTAAAAAGATGTAGAGAGTTCAAATTTCTCCTATTTACAGTCATTTACAGTTCAGATTATTAGTAAAAGACTAAGAACCCACAGTTTCGTTATGATCATTGTTTGATGCAGATGTGTTTCGTGTGGTAATTGACTGTAAAACATAGGTGTCAAACTCTGGCCCGCGGGCCAAATTTGGCTCGCAGTGTAATTATATTTGGCCCGCGAGGCAATTTCAAATTAATATTAGAGCCGGCCCGCAGGTATTATACATTGGCAACGCTGTGACGCCCCATTTACCGCTTATACTATAAATCTCATAATGCCCTGCTGTTTTTTTGGCACGTCAATCAGGACAGAGGCAGACACGCCTCCTCCTCTGTGTCAGTAGCACTTATGGTAGCGGACATGGATGTATTAGGAAGGTGGTGATCCGTCTTCTTGCGCACTCCTTCGGTGAAAGCCCTGGCGCACCCCGCATCCTCGTTCCTCTCCCCCAAACCACACTGCGACCTCAAACTACAGCTGTCACTGTGTTACCCTACCAAAAAATGGCAAAAAGAAAGACAGAAAATAGAACTTTTCTGGACAGGTGGGAGACAGAATATCTGTTTACATATGTATGTGAGCAACTTTTCTCCTCAATGAAGATGACGAAAACGTCTCACAGGAGGCGTCTGACTGACGAACACCTTTGTTCGATAATGAAGGTTTCCTCAGCTCAAACCCTGAGCCCCGACATTGATGAGCTGGCATCCAAAAAAAGATGCCAGGTATCTGGCTTGGCTGCATCAGAGTATATCAGTGTGTCGCACAATAGCAACAAATACGTTTTCTACGCACCTTTTCTTTTTACTCCAAGGCCTGAATGGTTTATTCATAGTTTATTTAATGATTTATTCATGGTTGTTATGTTATTTTATTTTCAAATTTGTTATCCTGTGTACAAAGCAAATTTTGCTTTGTACCAACAATTACCACCTTCTGTCAAATGTGTTGTTTGTGTGAAGCAATAAAATTATTTTAATAAATACAACCCAGGTAAGAATATGTCTTGACCTAATTCTACTATATAGTGTTCCCCTTTACATTTCCTGAATTCAAACTTGTCCACTAAATATTCATTTTAACTGGGCCTAATTACATGTACAGTTGTGTTTATTTCAATTAGATAGTCTTTTCAGGATTTGTTACCTTTTCAATCTAAAAGCACAGGACTTAAACATTAGTGTAAACTTGCTTGGTTATAGAAACAACCTTTTCATTCAATTATAAATACTAACTTGTTTTTTTTCCTCTATTGCTTAAAAAAATGCCAATGTCTACACAGTCTTGGTGATAATACAGATGCTGAATCAGTAGCTCTTGTGAACATCTACATTCTCGACATTCATCATCCTGAGTTGGGTGAGGCTGTGACACATGGCAAATGGTGCAAGGCTGAAGAGCCTCTCAAAACAAATGTTGCTCTTCTCAGCAAACTTTTAATTTGCTGAACATTTAATTACAGCAGCCTGTTGACTTGTTTTTTATTTTTGTGTTTCACATAGATTCACAATTTCACCAAAATGTGTTAAAGCGATAGAGAGTTCCTATTTTTGTAAACTATCATCGACATTGACATGACCTTAGACTGACAGATATCTTCAGATATTTTCATTGTTGCTTCAGTAAAACTCTACACAAGCACTGCATTCTCTGACATATTGCATATTGTTTCTCTACGTTTGAACTCGCCCCTGTTATTGATAATTCCAGCATGCCACAAGAATGAGCTCAGAGGGTTTCAATTGATTTCAAGACAGGCAGAGTTGCTTTCATTCCTGAGGTATGAGCCACATTTAGACCTCAGACTCTGCACACTAAAAGCCAATTTTAGAGTTTCTCTGCACACCTTTCTTGCATCTTGAAGATGCATTGACCCACTGCATGCGTTTTTCATGATAAAAGGGGCATTTCAACTTTGTCTGACCTTGAAGTGCTCATACTAAATAACTATGTGTGCAACTCTGCATGTTAATGTACAGGATGGTGCACATGTGTGCCAGAGAAGTATTTTGCCGTATTTAAATTCCTGAGAAGTCTATTCTTGCATACCCTGTAGCTGCCCGATGAATACTAAGTTATTATAGTGTTGAATTGCATATCAATGATTGCTTAAATCAATTATTTTCTCTACCACCTTACTCTGGGTATCGTGACAACAGACAGTAGACTAGGGGTTCCAAAGCAGGTTTTCCAAAATTGTTATAATAATACTACACAAGATAAAATAAAACATTTGTTTCACAATATTGAATTTATGGTTGGCAGTAAATGCATTATAAACTCAAGCAAAGTGAGCAGATTTTTTTAGTTTTAACAAAATCGCAAAATACTGGATCACAGCTTTGAATTTATGACCTTCTTTGAAACCTGGTAGTGTGTCGGCCTTGTTCCTTCTTGTCCTTCTTGTTTTTTGTTTTGTTTTAAATGCGATAAAGAAACTTGCACAACCAAACAAGAATTGCTATAAAAAAACACATTTTTTTAACTATAGTTTGCAGATTTAAAAAATATATTCTTTAAATTGTTACACACTTTCTGATAAATGTTATTCTCTGACTTTGATTTGTTTCCATAAATTTGTCATAGATAAGGGAGATTCTTCTTTAGAGCAGAGACAGTCCGTCAAAATACTATCCATAAGCTCATGGCAGCATGCATTCACGCACACACGCCGAGTACTGTCATTCATGCAGCAAACTCTGGCTGTTTAGCTGAGGTGTGAATTACCCGGACCACTAGAGCAGAAACAAGTATAGGCAGCTTGCCTTGGGATAATTGAATTATTTATAATGGCACCTCATTGAAATAGATTCTATGTTACAGTCTCAAACACAAGGAATCAATCAATAAACACAATCAAACACATTTGGACAAAGTTCAAGCGACTGTAGACTTGCGCGCTTTCTCACTTGAGTTTTATCAGAGTTACTCTAGAGAGTCTTTATGTTTCATTCAACAGCTTGTCTCTTCCATCTTGTTTGTTGTGTAAGGAAATCACATGCGTGATTTGTCAGAATACGTCTTTGTAACTGAGATATCTGGATAAAATTTCCAACTTAAATATCTGCATCAATGTTGTTGGACCTTCTGAAGGAGAAATCTCAGTCCTTTAAATGAGCATAGACAATAATAATTATTCTTGCATATTAATGTTGTTTTACTCTAACTAAAATATCCCCAAAGGTACAGTATATACACACTACACATGCTTACTGCTGTAGTATATTCTATTAAAGGGGAAGTATCATGTAAAATGTACATTTTTTGAGCTTTACATCTTGTTATAATGTTATTCCTTCATCAAACGAATACTTGGAGTATTGCTTTGATTCTTTCATGCATGTTTGAAAAATCCTTTAATCTCCCACGGCAACCATTCAGCTGTGCAAAACGCCTGGGAGGACCTAGCAGCGCCTTCAAGGCTCCTTCGAGGAGCTGCAGTTTCCATGCATCCGAGCTTCCATGTCACAGCAGCACTCCCCCTGCAACTCCTCCACTCAGCTCCTTCAGATTAGCCTACAGCAATTAGCAAACCCCTGATGGAACTGTGCATCTGCTGAGCTCATTTTAGGAGCTACTTCTCAGTGTAACTCTGGTTAAACATTGTTAAAGGGTTAATGAATGACTTCCTGAAGGCGGAGTTTCAGAAAGAGAGCGTTTTTAAAGAGACAGAGGCCGAATTTCAAGGCTTTAAATTGGGAAGTAAACTTTGAAGTCATATTTGATGTTTATATAGCATTTTTTAACAGCTGAAGTTAACATAAACTTTATTATGTTAATTATGTTAATGTATTATGTTACTTTATTATGCTATAAAATAGCACTATGTGTTATGTCTCTTTAAATGTAATTCCTTTCAGTTTATTTTCGTAGCACCAATTCACAGAAGGCACTTTACATGGCAAACTGTTCCATCTTCTATTCAATTACAGTGCTGAGAAAACGTACTTCCCCCCTTACATTCTGTTCTTTCTTTTTATCACCCTTGCATCTTTCAGAATGAAGGGTTTTTGATCATGAACGGTCCAATTAAGTTTATGCCACAGCCAACATGCAGTCAGATTTTAGTCAGTGCTGCTTTCAGACATAGACTTGTTGGTCTGCTTTGGATCACTGCCCTGCCAAATAACCCAAGTGTGCTTGCACTTAAGGTCACAAACTGATGGCAGATGTTCTCCTTCCAGGGGACATCACTCCATCAATCAGGGCAAGTCATCCAGGTCATGAAGCAACAAGTCAAACCCAGTCCATCACACCACCGCTGTGTTTGACCATTGGTGTGATGTTGTCTTTCCAAAATGCTGTGCTAGGGGGTCATTGGTGACAGTACATCGTAGACAGGTTGCCAGTTCATCACAGGGTAACACTGAGGGACACAGGATAAACAACCATGCACAGGTACACTCACTTCCAAGGGCAATTTAGGAAGACAAGTTTAACCTAACATGGATGTTTTTGGACTGTGGGCAAAAGCTGGATTGAGTACTTAGAGAGGTGCATGAGGAGAGCCTGCAAACAACATGCATGGGGTTCAACAAGATGTTTCTTGGGGTGGAGGAATCTACATTCATTTTGGTTTGCAGTGATTTTATGCCATGAACTCCAAGGATGCAGTTTTTACCTTGTCTGTTTCGTCTTTTAGAAACTTAAACGCTGATCTCTTGAATTGGTACAGGAAAAAGACTTGGCTAAAACAAATATAAAACACTGAACCAGAACATATAATATATGTTATATGTTCTGTTGAATAGAACATATAATATATAGTTAATGGCTGCAAGATAGCCATCATTAGTTTTATCTCTTAACAAGACAAGGTTAAATACAGGGAGTCATTTTCATTCGAAGCAGAGTACCCTACGTTAACGACAGCAATAGCTCTGTGAATGACTCCATGTTAAACAGACACATCTAAACACAGAGGCTTTAATCCAGGGGTTTCTATCTACGTAAAAGAGAAACAAAGAAACGTCAATGGCAGCAATAACCCCGACATTAATTCCCTCTTGAAGTGAGATGCTGGTAAATCTTCTCCATATGATGACAGTGAAGATAAATCACTAAAATATAGAGCCGTTTTTTTTTCCTTTTCTTTCAGATGCGACGCTTTATCCTTTGAAATAATTGTTCTATGTAAATATGTATTCATAAGCAGATTTAAAAATATTCCATTTTACATCACTTGTCTGTAGGCCGTGTGAGTGCGAGCCCAGCGGGAGTTTGGATCAGTGCTCCCCCCTGGATGGGCATTGCTACTGTAAGCCAAACGTGGAGGGGCAGAGCTGCAATAGGTGGGTGAGAAGTTTATTGCTTATGTCACCTATGTGCGTATGTGCGGTTGCTAGGGTAACTATTTAAGTCCCTCATAATAAGAACAACTCATGTTTTTTTGCTTTCAACTGTAAAATAACATCTTTTGTAATAATGGGAAATAATGTTCCCCAACATGAATTGCACCGATTATCCTCAGAAGGTAGGTCAGCACTTTAAACAGATGCAGCAAAATGGGGGGGGGGGGAGTAAAGGAAGAGAAGGTAAAACTTCAACCCATTTTGTTTGCTGTCGTCAATTTTCCCAAGTACCACAGTGTATTCAAGCGTTTCCCTCTTTTATATTTCCCTCCAGGACACACGATCAAACTGATGCACTCATTTTTGCACTGGAAACACACACGGCTCCACGTCTCCCACTCCTGGACCACTGAATCATACCATGGTCCCTGTTTGACTTTTTTTTTTCTTCCCACTGAATTTCACAGCTCATTGAACAAGTTCCTCTCCTGTGTAATGTGACTAGGGCAAGGGGTGATTTTTAGCAGTGTTCCTGTCCCACCCATATGCCAGCAGCTGTGTATAGGTCAGAGCTCGCGGACCTCACGGCTGAACTCACTTATTCCTTTTCCTCCTCAGCCCCGCAGTGCGCATCAGCCAGCGTCTCTGCGGCTAAACCTTAAGAGACAGTGAGAATGTGGGATGCATTAAACTGCTCGAAAGCAGATGTGGGTTATCTTGGGTTTTATTTTGACGATGGTTGTGCATGCATTTGTGTATGAACCTACAGATGCAAGCCAGGATTTTTCAACATGCAAAGAGAGCACCCAGCAGGGTGCCAGCCATGTTTCTGCTTTGGTCACTCATTCGCCTGCTACTCAGCCAATCACTACAGAGCCATTGACATCACCTCAGACTTCAATGAAGGTATGTCAAAGCTAATCAACCTGCATACATAGATAAATTATTTCTGCATACATTCAGCTTGATGCATACATTTCAGTTGTGCTATACTCTTTGCTTTGTTTAAGTCAGCTGGCTATTTACTCACCTTTTATGATCAGATCTTGCAATATGCAATATGCGTAGAAACCATATCAGCACATTTCAGATGGCAAAATGAATTGCCGCATCTGAAAGTTTATCAACAAATACAAAATGATACTGAAACCATGTCTGTAAGTTACAAAATAGGAAATATGCAGGATTTAAAAAGATGATTTTTTTTTTTTTTGCATAATATGTCCCTCAACTTACATTGAAGCATGTTGAACATTTATGAACCACAATCATCCAAGATGTCAAATGTATTAATTTATTTGTAGGTACTGTCCTAAGATGTACTACAAGCCATGTTTGATGAATGCTATTCATTATTTTAGTTATTAGAAGAGAAGTCAAGTAAATCACCTAAACTGCTAAGCCTAAAATTATCGATGCAGAATATTAAGCATTGAAATAAAAATGAATTCACCTTGTATTATTATTATTCACCTTGTAATATATATACAGTATGTGTGTGTGTATATATATATATATATATATGTATATACACAAAGCATTTTTTCCAATTTTATCTATTATTTAGGTGTCAAATCTCTGGAATCAAATTATGTAAATGGTTCAAACTATTAACTGAGAGACCATTTGCTCAGTTAAAATAATCTTGTCTCTAGGTAATTAAACAGTTTTAAACTTTAGCAAAAAGTGCTATGATATCCTAATACTATCTCGTTCACAGGAGGGAAAGTGGTTTCCTGTGAAAATGTGGTGAAAACATGTGGTTTTCTTTATTCTGGAAATTCTTAAAAGCTCAACCCAAAGCATAAAATAAAAACCTTTTTATTTATTTTTTTATTTTTACCAGCAGCGTATCATGCAACTGGAGCACACACATCTGCAGTGCACTCAGTAATTGAACCACACCTAATGAAAGCTGAAATGTTTTGTTTGTAAAGGAAATTTAGTCAAACAAATGAAGACACAGCTAACATCCATTTTTTATGTATAAACAGTAAAAACTGCAAGAATTTAACACAAAAGCATGCTAAAAGTTTTGATGCCTCCTCTACAATAATAGAAATCCTCCAAACAAACAAACAAACACTAATGGATATGTGGACTGCCTTGATGCTTAGGTGTGTAGTGGCGCATATAACAAAGATGAACCAATTTAATATTCAAAACTTTAATTTCAAGTTATCTGTACAGCAACATTACCTTTCCAGCTGTAATTGTTAATGATATCGCTGAAACAGGATAATATTTTGAATTTCAAAACTCCCTTTGGTCACAGATCAGGATGGTTGGTGGGGAGAGTTCTCTGGAGGCCTGAAGTACCCCCTGCTGTGGAAGGAAGGTGAAGTCTACCTGCTGCCTCTTAATGAGGAAGACACCGGTTTCTACAGAGCCCCCGGTGAGTCGGAAAGCAAAACACCAAACATATCAAAAATTCAATAAAATTGGATTGATATTTTTAAGCTCAGTGGAGGAATATAATTCAGTATAATGAAAAATAATGTTTGTGTTGAAATGTGGAACTAAAATTGATTTTTGCTGCAGTGTGGTGGCAGGAGTTTGGTGAATCTGGATTTTTGCAGTTTTTCCTGTGACATCGATTCCTGAAGTTGCAAGAAATGTAGAGTCCTTAAAAATTATTTTATGTGGATTTTTGTAATTTGAACACTTTGTCAACTTACTTTGACTTATTTTAATGAAGTGCAAAACAGTACTGGAGAGATTGGAGTTTCTTCTAGTATGTGTGGAGGATATAGAGCTGCCAGTCCTCCACTAGTTGCTGCAATCAGGCCACTTAGTTTTTTCTTCTCCTTAAATGAAAGACATATTAAGCTACTTAGAAAAATTTCCAATAGTGAAAAGCAGTCATCTTGTAAAAACTAAATCATTTCTGTCTTGATAATATGATTTAAAACCACAGGCTATGCTTTTAAAGAGATGGTTATTGAATTGAAAGCTATGTTCTGTGAAGGCACTATCAGTAATAGCTCCCTTTATCCCAACTATTATAGACTGCTGTCATTTCACAATGGCTTTGTAGAAAAGTAAATAAGAGCGTAGAAGGCCAACAACTACTTATAATAATATGTTACTTTTAACTAAGGTTGCTTTATGTATCAATACACCTCATCAGCTCAATCACCTCCAAAAACTGCAGACTATAAAAAAAAGTGTGATCTGCTCAAATGACAGTTTTTCTGAAAATTTAAAAGTTTATTCCTCTGTTGGAGACTTCACTAAAAAGTTACTTATCTCATTTATTCATCCTAAGATTTTCACTCAAACCTTGAGGAGACGGAGACTTTTTTTAGGTCAGACTTCAGACTCTGGAATAGTCTGACTCTAAATATTAGATGTGTACAAGCACTGGAACATTTTAAATCTCCACTGAAGACATATTTTAATGCTTTGTTCTACATCCAATGAATTTTAAGAAATTTTATTATTATTTATGATGCACTAAATATGTTTTAAATTATTTTAGTTAATGTTGTTGAAAGATACAATATATATGTTTAGAAAACCCTCCAGCTGGTAGATGTAATAGTTTGTAATGTCTTTTGCTCATCCTTGTTGTTCCTTTCTGTACTCCTGCATTTTGGCTGCAGTTCATATGATGGTTATTCTGATATCATTACTTCCAAAGAAAATCTCGTCTCAGAGCCATTAGAAGATAAGAGAATAATCTGTCCAAGCTACTAGACTTTGAGCCCCTTTTCATCAGCTGCCCCAGCAGCAAACGCCTGATGGAATTGGATGCCTTGGCAAAGCTGGAGAACCAACAAAGTGAAAATTGGCTTGACTTCCTCTTGTCTCCGCTAAGCCGGTTTTGGCCATCTTCTTAGATTCCCTCCGGCCATCACTCAGACCTCAGCCAGAAGCAAAACAGGAGCAATCCCATTAACCCTGAAGTCTTGGGGTTTTTAATGCCCAGAATGCGTGATCACAGAGAACAACTTCATCTTGGGGTGTCTTTTTTTTTTTTTTTTAGACGGATGAGAAGAGCTGTGCTGAAAGAGGCTGCGACAAAGCATGGTGGTCTGGCATAATTTGTCAAACGTCATTAAAAATGCACTGCTGAGTTACTGACATGCCAGTTTGAATTTGTCAGTCTGTGCATATAACTCTAAATTGAATAATTGTATGCCTTGACAGATAGTAAACATTAATAAACATGGAAATGTATAGTTAATGATGATTTATTTATTTTTCTTTACGGCTGCTGTTATTTTCCTAGTCTTTGGTGTCTCTGAAGACCATGTTGCACAGATTAGTATCCCAACTGCCTATGAATAGCTTCACGACAGTATGGTTATCTACTTTGTGCAGCGCTTGTTTATGGTTTTTCTCTACATAATGTATACACACATCTGTTACAGTGGCGTTGCTAATAATGATCTCATTTTCTCTTGCCTTGTTCATAGTTGTGCATGTGCGAAGTCACTTTAAAGATTACACCAAAGTGGCAGCTGCTTTGGAGACGGCTCTAGTTTTCCCTCTCTCTGCTCGGGCTGTGTTTTATTTTTAATTTGCATTTTTGCACTGAAATCCCTCCACTGTCCGTCTTCACAAGCGCTGGAGATAATTCTGAGTGACAACACAGCATCTAGCATCACACAAAATGCCATTCTGTGATTGAATGCTTGTTTTTTTTATTATTATTATTTTTTCTTACTTTACTTTCTCTTGGGCTTGCTCATATTTAATAATTGGTAATTTTACTGGCTTTCCAGGGAAATTGAGGAACTGTTCCAGCCCTTGCCAAACAGCGGACAGTACTTTGAAGATGTTTTTCTCAACAGTTATTGACAAAGAGGGTCGGCCAGAATTGGGAGTGCTTCAGACAGTGCAAAAGACATTGGAAGGCGGAATTGCACTCACCTTTTATTTATTTTTTCATTCCTCTTGACAGTTAAGCCAACATGTTGCTTACACCAGTTGTGATGTCAAAATTGCTCCTTCTTTTCCCCCCCCGACATGAAGATGTTTCAATTTTGTAAACACATTGAATTGCCTCCTCTCGATCTTTTCTTTTTATTTATTTTTTTTGCTTCAGTTTAAATCCGCCACGTCATAAATGAATGCAGGTCGTGAGCGTGTTTTAGTGTCTGCACTTAGAGAAACTTGTACTCTTAAGTCTTGCCACATTTTTTTCCCCGTCTTATCCTAAATGTCTGCCTAACACTTGGTGCAAATGGATTTCCAGTCCCTTTAGCAACTGTAAGCGTGGCTGCCAGAAAGTGTTAGTGACAAACAAAAAAGTCCGTCCCAAAACAGTTGCTTTTGTCCTGCATTCAATATTTTCTGTTGCCACTTGAAAATGCTGGACAGCGACTGCGGCTGTCTTGGCGAGGCGGCGCTTCATACCGACGGGGACATCGAGCATCTCAGGACCTTGAAGCCATCTGCTGAAAAGGCTGTAATGTTGATCTTTTTTCCTATCGGTAGAACAACCCGACCTGCTAAGCCTGAAGCGGGAGCAGGGCTCAAAGAAAACAGGACAAATGTGAAGAAAAGGACAGAATTTTAATGAACTTCGCCTGTAGCAGAAGGCAGCGGAGCAGAATATGGTTATCCTTATGCTAAACTCATGAGAGAAAGAAGACCCTTTATAAACATCCCTTGGCTTCCTGACACTCGTATTCAAGCACAGCTGCTGCAAAAGGTACTTGCAGCCTGGCACGCGTAAAAGTTTTTCTTGTGGCATTGCCTTCTGGAAACATGCAAAACCAAAAATTATAAGGAAGTGAGAAAATCGAGAGAAAAGATAATAAATGGGTGAGAGATGGATAAATATTATGCCTGTTTTCATTTGAAGTACCTTACTCGCAAGTAAATTTGACTTCATTTAAATATTTGCTGATATGAAAGCAGTCACCCCCATAAGAAATAATTAATTGGCTGTTTTCTGATGTTTTTCGTCAAAGCTTTGTGCGTCTGATCCCGATCTTCACTAATTCTGATTTAATTTCCAAACACCTGCCAAATTCTCTAAATCACTTAAATCTTATTTAATTGATTTGGGAGTGGAGGTTGGGTGCTGGGGTTCTTATTTTACATCAACCTTTTAAGCTTTATATTCTTTATTGTCATCTCTTCAACAAAAACATATCTGGACATATCATATATTGGCTGGACGATATGGCTGGAAAACGTATTGCGATGTAAGAATTTATCGTGATACGTTCGTCAGTGGTTATCTATAATTATTAATTAGATTTTTTGTTTTAAATATCTAAAATACTGCCAAACTGCTGCCGTGACTGTTCCTGTTTTACCCAGTTTTCACTCCACGCCGTTTTTTTTTTAATTTTTAAGCAGTTCTGAGGCAGAGTGGCAAAACCTGAAACTGCTGTTTAAACCCCCCCTGACAAATGTATATAAATATTGATGGCCTGATAGATGGGCTTTCTGTTATGTAAAGTACACACGCAGGTTATCTAGTGCAATATTTAAAAGTTAACAGTTTGTCCATGCAGCCTTCGCCCTCAAACTGTTGCCATGGCAGCCAGTGATGGAGCCTCAGTGGCACTCGTGTTTATGCAAGGCAGCAATGATTTAATCAGACTGAGCTGATTTAATTGAGGTGAAGAGAAGCCTAAATCCTCTGATTGATTGGGAGCTCATCCACTATTCACCAAAAGTTATGCAGACATCTATCACTTGTGAGTACGGCTTGGTGTGCTTTTGGCAGACTGTCGACAGTGGCAAAGTCAGCAGGCTTCTAATCTTTTCGAGAGGTGAAAGAAAACTAGTTGAAAATCAGACGACCAAAGGCGGGAAACTTTTCTGGGTAACCCACGGATCATTTCTAAGAAATCACTCGGTGACACAGCTGATATTTTTTATCAGTAGTTTGTGTACATATGAGTAAAACGAAAGCATCTGCAGCCTGCTTGAATGTGGTGAGGCAAATCCCAAAATGTTTAGGGTTGGTACCTTGTATGAGTTGTATGTTAATTGTTGTGAAAATAGTATTTGCCCGCTCAGAGTTTGTACAAGTAATGTTCTGAGGTCCAACCTTTGTCCTAAGTGAGAAAGTAAGCAAGTAGCATATTCTTGCTTTATCTAACATTTACAGTCTGTCTGATGTATCTGTAAATTTAGATCCTGTTTGACAACATGGTGTTAGAATAAACCACAAATTCTGCACCAGAAAACCCTAAAGCAATATGTCTGGACATCAAGTCAAGTGTAGCAGGAAATGATCTGAAACACACCAGCAACTCCACTTCTGGATAACAAAAAAAAAAGGCTTTTAGGTTGCTTAGTCAAACTCTAGATTAAAAACAACTGAGACTCTCTGACACGCGACCTTAAACAGTTTGTTCATGCTCTAAAGCCCCGCATTCAAATCTAATTTAAAACTGTTCTGCAAACAAGGATAGACAAAAAATTCCCCAATAATTGTACAGGCTCGTTGCCAGTTGTTGGCACTGCATAATGGCAGTTGTTGCTGCCAATGGTGGTGCAAGGACTTATTAGGATTTGGGGACAATTACTTTATCCATATTGGATCAGCTTGATTTGAATATCTTCATTGCTTTAATAAGTGAAATCATCATTTGAACTACGTATGATTGTCTGATGTTAAAATTTTATTGATCCTCTGAAACATATTAATGTGACAAACAAGCAAAAACAGAAAATAATGATTTATTAGTTATCTAAACTGATCTGGTAATCAAATTGTCATGAAAGGAATATGACAAGGAGCTGCCGGGTCACAGATATGCTTTTAGCTTCCTGTGGATCTAACGCACACTAAGCTGGAGTTGGAATGAAACTTCTTTAATTTTCTTCAGTTTTTGTGGCTCCACTGGACTTTATTCATTAGTAACCGGACAGGAAGAAGGACAGACTGAAGGGGAAGACATGCAGTAAATGGCCGGAAATAGAACTGGGGACAACTATGTTGAGGACTATAGCCTCTGCACCTGCTGTGTAGCGCCATTTTCCTTCAATTTATAATGCTATTTAAAATCTATATAAATTCATGGCCATGCAAAGGCACCATATCACAATTTTAAACAAATAATCCACTGGTTGTTTATGTTTTATTTTCTGTGTAATGATTTATCACTGTGAGTGGTGCTGTTTTTGCTGTTCTATTGCACTTGTGCTTTGGTAGTCCTGTCTTTGCTAACGCATACAAAAAACAAAAAAAAAACACCTAATTTTAAATGAATGGCACCCATGCACTGTAACAACCTACAAGCTACATCTGAAAACAAATGTTTGAAATCATATTGGAGCATTAGGTGCAAATTCTAGCTTAATCACACGATTATATTACTGGGCTCATTACCCACAGTTATGCAAGGTATATGCCATATATATTCCCAATTAATCACGTTAGATGTCATAACCATTGACTTTTATTTTCTGTGAACATGGAAGTCTCCCATTACTCAGTATTACAGTGCATCACTCCCCAAATATGGGTAATTACCTCTTGTCTGTTCCTCAATCAGTGGCTCTACTGGGGGTGTTCTCTAAAACAACAGTAATCTTCTGCTGGCAAAGGCTACGCTTTTGAGTGTCGCTTGAGTGGTGTTTGTCTGAGTGACTCACTGGAGAGAGCATATTTTAAAACAAGGCGGTTTTATAGAGTTTCAGAAATGCGAGTTAACAGAAGAGTCGAATATATTCATATAAATACATGAAACTTGGGGGTGTAATGCTACCTAGAGTCACAATTTGCCGAATGTCTGTTTTGGCCTCAGTTTGATGTGAATTGAGTGCAAGAATAGAAAATAATACCACAAGCTTGACTTTTTATTTTGAAAAAAGTAACATGTAGACTTAGAGGATTCGTGTACCTGCAACTTCACTTTAACATTAATGTTGATGTTAAAACCAAAAAAGGTCATATATTTTGAATTAAATAGTGCCTTATTGGACATTTATTAAAATACAAGGAAGGGATTTCCATAGATGTTAAAAATATTACAAAAAACTGCAGAGGTGCGTCTGTTTTCATTAATTCCTGCTTTAATGTCCTAAACTGTAAAAAGCAATATGGAACCAAATAAATCCTGCCAATGTGCATAAAGCAAAAGCAGTCATCCCTCACCTGACATTTAATTGTTTAAAAACCAGGTGGTGCTACTTATGCACCTGATGAGACTTAATTAGCATCTGGAGGAGGTTGTTAAAAGCCTTGTAGCAATTTCACCACTCTGTATTAGAGTTCCAAAGCAAGTGAAATGCGAGCATTAGATCTATGCACTGACTGCACTGCCTCTATAGATCACAGGGAATAATGAAACTGTTTTTGCACTGTGCATTAAAATTGAAGTGGTGTGTTTTCAGACTCCTGTGTGTCATCATAACCAGTCATTCTTGGTTTGGGTTGGCATGGAGTGTTGTTGACAGTATCTCCAAATTCACATTTTTTGCAACACAAAACGATAAAGTTCTTTATGCATTTTTATGCATTTTTAGATGTTGCTAATTGTAAGTGATTACTATAATTGTACAGCAACGGTTCTATCTAAATTTTAAAAATGAGAATACAGTATACAGAGATTCAAGCCACAGTACTTAATAGTTCTATGAACTCAACACAATTGTTTGCAGTGGATTTTATTTAGTGGTCTGAGAATAAAAGAAGCTGGATGAAAATGCAAACCACACTTTTCAGGGGCTTTCTTATTCGGGAACTGGAAATCCTTTGTCCTACACTTGAAAATGGCGCATTACTTCGGACTAATTTTAGTAAGTAAGCATCAAATATTGCACGTATAAGTAATAAATAAAAGATTCATAACCTGTAAAAAAAGAAAACATTTTTACTTAATTAAAGCAATGGTAAAAATGAGCGGTTAGAACAAATAACTTACCTGCAGTAAAAGGACTGGAAGTTTCATTTGTAATGTGATTATTTTAACACAAACAAACCTAAATATGCTACAAGGTATCAGGAATGAAAAGTTTTCAAACTTCTCTGGATGTTCTGGGGGCTAAATCAGGTCAGATTTTTATATAGAGCACATTTCATCCTACAATTTAGAGGTGCTGATGGCCTTTTATCCATGGTAATCATTCACGACAAAGGCAGAAATAAAAGGAGGGAAGATATACTGCAAAGGTTCCCAGATCCACAGATGTCATTTTCACATAAATTCTCTGCATAAACAATTGTATAAAATCCTTTACCTTCCACCATTTTTAAAAACGAACACGTTTTTTTCTCTTCTCATCTTAGACACTGCCACAGCTAAAATGGAATTTATCAACAAAATGTCTATATATATATATTTTTTGTATGTTTTAAACTTGCAAAAATGGGCCTAAAAAAGACAACAACTTGGAAATGTTTCGATCTGTTGCTTGTTTTGTAATTCCTACTCGCTTAACTAGTTCAGATGTGAATTTGTGACTCGGCTCATCTGAGGAACGTCTCACCAATTGAAAATGCATGTAATAAGAAAGCCTTTTTTCTTTTTCACTACAGATTTCCTGTTTTAATTTGTTTAGCCTTTTCAACTGGTATTGATCTCAAACTCCTCAGAGACGTGTTTGTTCGAAGCAAGAATGCTGTCTGTGTCCTCCATGCCGATGGCTGGACTGCAGGTGTTTATCATGCCACTCCCTTTGTGTCTGATTAGCAATAATTATCTATTTCCTTTGCATCTGAAGTCTGTCTGACATGAGCGATGGCTTACGGGATTGAACAGAAAGTACTATCGATTACCCATGGAACAAAAGCCTTCGTCATTGAATCACTGCCTGGTTCTCATTTCCTCCAAATCCCGCTCCTAAAGTTGGATGATGAATATAAATAATCGTGTCCTCTGCTCTACTCATTAATGTATCCTCACAGTAAACCTGTCACTGCTACTTGCATAAGGGAAAGCTCAGCTTTATTTTTTCCTCCTACGTGTGAAGGAAGATATTAGAAAGAAAAAGGATAGATGGATGGATAGAATCACTTTGCAGAAAGTTCAGTCAGGAGAAGAATTAAAAAAAAAAAAGTACAGTGTCTAGTCTATTTTTATACTGCAGCACAGTAAAGAAACTCATCGGTATTTGAAGGAAACCTGGAACCAGAGGGACATTACTAAAACGTGACATGTTTGCAAGATTGATAAAAAAAGATCAAACTGAAACTGGTCATTGAGGCTGCCAAACGTCGGAAGATGTCGCGGGCAATTCTGGATAAATACTGGTTGTGTTGCTCATGTGACAGCAATCCCCTGTGTTGTGGACTTACAGCTGGACTTGTAGGATACATTTATTTTCTTATCCGAAGAAAGCATCAGGCCTGCCTACAATCTCGCTAGATTGTTTAAGAATTTGTTTCTCTGGAACAAAACTCGTGCCTTTGATCTCAAATTCAAAAGGCATGTTTGGCACAAGAACAATACAGGATATTACCAGAAGAACATCACACCCAGAGTAATAAAAGTGTGGCGACAACATCATGCTGTATGTGTTACCTTTCCACAAATGGAAGGACACTTTTCTTTTTACAAGTTGGATGAAATTATGAACAATTCTAAATAGAAATTAGTTTTTACCTCAGACACTTAGTTTAGTTTCACGCTAGAAGACTGAAGATGAAGAGTGACTTTTTTTTCGTTTTTAGCCTGTTATTGAGCCTGATCTGTATCAATAAAAGAAGCAGTTTTGGTATGACCTAGCCAGAGTTCACAACTACATTGGACAGAAAAATCTTTGGGTTCAGCTGAATGAAGTAATGGAAGGGAGCCGTCCTGACAATCTGATAGATCTGGAGAGACTTTTGCATCTCCCACAAGGCTATGTGTAAGGATGCTGTCGGACCAAAATAAGGCGTAATACAAAAATTAAATCAGAAGATGATTGCACGTAGTTTCAATTGAAACATGTACAATTATGCCACAAGGTTATTGCAGCGCTCTTGTTGCTGCAATAACATTCACTGTGCTGGCATAGTATTTTGATTTATTGTAAAGCACCTCAAATGCAATGTGTGAAGGACATAATGTTTCATTTAAAATGAAATTCATGATATGAGACTGAGAGAGGAAAGGACAAATCTGACATAATAATGCATTCCACTAAAATAAGATGGTACGTGTTGTTTATGCAGTCTGTAATATTTTACCAATGCAGCAACATGCCTCATTTCAGGGTATCAGAAAGACAATTTAAATAGCAGTTGAGATAAAAACATTCATCAGTGTGGCTGCCAATGAGAGGGGGGCCACGCAAGGGCACCGCACGAAAAATAAAAGCCCGACTCCTGGTTGAACAGATATTGGCTGATCAGACAGCTGAATTGCTCTGAATGATGCCACAGACCCCTCACAAGCAAAATCACCCACTCAATTCCAAAGCCCTCTTAAGCCCCCGAGGAGTTCAGGATGTACTTCACACACGATTACGCACAAAAACAAGATGGCAACCAAGCGTGCAACTTGTCATTTTTCCCTCTCGCTTAACCACATCTGGTAGAGAATGGTAGCATTGTGTTATTGTATGAACATTTTTATCAATTTTCAAAGAGCAAATAAAGGATGCGGTGAAATGACTTGAATAAGAAGCCGTCTTTTGCAAAAGAAAAATATGTTTATATTAAAAATTGTGTTCTTGATACAAGCAAGAAATACGATTAAAAAGCATATTTTATCAGATATATTACATATTAACATAAACTGAGGAAACTATAGATTTTGATGGCAACATTTACAAAAATATGAGGTCAGAAATATGTTTGTTACATCTTAAAATTTGAGGACACAGGACCTGTAATCCTAGGCTTGAAGACACCTGGTTTTATAGTATGTTTAATTATCCTAATAGTACATTGGGGTTAGTAATTTTAGTTACTAGTAATCCTCAGTGGGCTACTTATTTATTTTTTTTGCAGTTAATTTGCTCTAATTGTTTCCCAGGCATTTTAATAAGCAACCAAATCCTTACAAAGGCCTTTCCACGGATTCCCCATTTGACTACACTCAACACACAATTTGTGGTTTTGATTTGTTTGTATTTGTACACACCTTTCATATACTGCACAGACCACCTGGGAGACAACCCAGTGTATGTCACACCCCTGGCCGCTGAAGTTCTCCCTCCCTGCATCCTCTGTTTTGCCTTTACAAAATGATCATGGAGAGAGCCCCACACTTTTCTGCAGACTGCCTACTCCGTGTATGATGATGTTGCAATTTCCGTACAGGAGTTTTTCGCTATTTAGCAGTGCAAATATTATAGTAGCTCTTTAGTGATTAACTGAACAAAGGTACATAATTCCTCGCCACATCAGATAAACATTCCTTAGAGTATCCACGTTTCCTGCAGATACAAAAACCGGATAGTGGAAGCGGACTAGTAGGAGCAAAATATCAACATTGCTTTTCAAGTGCATTTCTGCAAAAAACACCCCACCGAACTTCCAACAACACCTCGCACAGAGCTCTATTGAAATATTTTTGACCTGGGCCTGGTGTTGAGAAATTTTTGTTGTGCTTTCTCAGAGCAGATTTTGACAATTCTGATGAAGTAATTGGAGCATTAACGCATCCGAATGCTTTGATCTAAACCAGTCTACAGTGTTTCTGGCTGTATGCTCAAGCATTGCAGGAGGTGAATCTTGTTCAAGTGAATTTTGTTCAAGGATTGCACTGTATTTTACGTACGCTCACTTCTTGAAAAAAGATCCGCGACATCATGCCTTTAAAAAGCTATGAAGTCATAATATCGTTGGTCATCAGTCTTTATTCAACAAACTTTTGGGGTTTATACTTTTTTTTAAGCATAAATGTATTTATATTACTGAAAATTGCTAATGGTGACAGTAACTTATTAGTAGGATTCATACTTTTTAAGACTTTTGTTTTTGTCACAATTCTAAGCTTATTGAAGGTAGATGTTCAAAGTCTATTTGATCTTAAAACTAATTAGAAATATATTCATTTTACATTGATGTCACTTATATGATGACAAAAGAATCACTTTGATGTAAAGGAAATGTTTAACACATTTCTTTTCACTTTAAAGAAAAATGAAAACGTATAAAAAAATGTTGCCGAGTTGGATCCGAGTTTGGATTCAGAAAATAATTCTAAAAAGCTGTTATTTTCATTACATTAGGATGTGAAACATTTTGATGTACCAATTATGGAAAGTGATATCATTTTTGGGGACCCTGGAGGATTGCAGAATACGATTAATATGTACAGTGCTGATGAGCACTGCTATGTTTACATAAACGCTTACTTTAAAGTACATGTCACCAGCTGTTAAGCACGGAGGTGGATTATTCATGCTTTAGACGTGTGCGACATGTGAGTGATAGAAGACTGGAATAAAGGTGAAGATGAATATGTCAAATTCCTTAGAATCTGTCAACACTAAAAGCCTTTTGGATGAAAAAGAAAAAGAATGAAATCCTTCAAACAAGAACAGAATAACTATAAGCTCCCAACGAACAGCATTCACATGCTGTCATACTTGCCAGCAGGGGTGTTGACAAGTCTGACGGCTGACTTACAACTCAATGTGACAACAACACATGTCTTGGAAGCTTTTGCATTTTATTTTGAATTTGCAAAATAGTAAAAGAAAAAACAAAGAATCCAGGAAGTAATCTTGCATTTTTTACTTTATGTTCTTTGAAAACCAGATCAGTTGTGCTGTGACTGATGCAAGACTTTCAGTAAACTGTTTACATGTCTCATATTCCTTTAACGGAGGGGGATTTAGACTGCATTCCTCAGACTCAGACAGAAAAACTCTGCTGCTCTGTGTTTAGCCTGCTTTAAGTGTGGGAAACTGGTGACTTGTGGTAGAAATGTCTGAGGGTGTCTTTAATTTATTGTGACCAAGCAAAAATGTGCTAATATATAATTACACAGATTCTTCGTGTGAGCTTAATAAACAGCACCCTGTTTTTCATTTTATGAGCAAAAAATCCAAAACATCTGGTAAAAGGCTGAGCCTTCCAAATTAATTTAAAACCACATTACAACAAAAATAACAACATTAAAATTGTTTATAGTTGTAAAGCTGAACAGAATGTTTTCTAAATATTTCCCAAAAAGTGTGCCATGTAAATGAATTTGGCTTCTCATAAACACTTACCCCACGTTTCAGTATAATTAGAGATACAAAACATTCTGTTGTGACTCTGGTTATATGTTTAGGATTACTGTCTCACAAAAAGGCCTCTTATGGGCTTCCTGTCAGAATTCTTCTGTATTCAACATCCGTTATTGTCCAACTCTGATCAGCTTCTCCGTCATGCCCATACCATAATGCTGCCACCACCTTGATTCACAGGATGTTAGATGGTTTGTTCTGAGTGAGTCTCATCTGGCCAGACCACTAAATGGCAACAATTATAGCAGCTGTTTACTTAGTATCTGCCAAGCTGTAATAATATTGTAATAATATTGGTTGTTTTGCATAAAATAAAACCAGCTATAAAACCAGATTTTGGTATCACCAAAATCCCCTGGAAATGTAATAATGGAAGCTTGTGATGCATTAACACAAAAAAAAAGGAAATACTTTCTTGGAAGTAAATGATTTGAAAGGATTTTCAATAATGACCTCCTTTTTTAAAATGTTTTTTAAATTTTTTTCCATGAATACCAAATTTGGGATGAGACTGATAGTCGTCCTGTTGATAGATGACTGCAGCTCAGTTACCATGAGCCTCATGACTGCATCTCCGAATTATTGCTTTTATTTCCTGATCTGTGAGTGTAAGTGGATGGCAACGTGTGGTAATTTTTAGATTATGAATAGTTCTCCATGAAATGCTCAAAAACTCATATTGTTTTATAACATAACCCTTCTTTAAACTTTTCCACAGTTGTGTGTCTGGTGTGTCCCTTTGTCTCCATGATGCTTTGTTTACAGAACAGCCAGATTAATACTGTGATAAAATGACTTGCAGGTGGACTTCGTGGATTATATACTGTGTCTGCTCTCACCACAACAAACTTGTACACAAATCTGTGTTTATACTTGAGCAGACTGGCTCAGATTTTAATTATGAAACTCACTTGACTCTACTTCCTAACATCCATCCTGTGCTTTCCTTCCAACCAGAGAAATTCCTGGGTCACAAAGTCAACAGCTACGGCCAGCTCCTCTCCATCACCTTCACCTCTGAAACCTCTGAGTTGCTCCCTGACCGCGTCACACTGCTGCTCCAAGGATCTGGAACTGCCCTGTCAGCAGACCTTTCCTACCAGCCACTGCCAGATGTCGACCCCAGCCTCACCCCACGGCGCTCCTTCAGTGTCAGGTAAGGAGCAGGCGGGGTAAGGCTGTCAGTTTGCAGCTTTGTGTACGCGTTGTTTTTAAGCTACCGCTGTATTCAAATTTTTTTTTTTCTCAGGGAAACACAAAATCCATAGCCCGTATGTTAGGATGTTTGTTTGTTCTCCACGTCTGTTTAGCTCCCCCTTTGTCTGAGTTGTTTTCTGCAACATTATATTTAGCGCCCACAGAACACAGGCCTTTTAGGACAAACATGTTAGGATTAGTATTCACCCACATTGACATTGCTGTCACAATCCCAGCTGAATGCCAGGGTGAAAACGTGGTAATGAGCTGGCTCCTTCATCTGCTGGCTGTCATGTAGACCTGCCAGGTACAGAGCTGCAGCACATATCCATTTATACATGTTATGCCTTTAGCGGAGGCATTGAAATTCCAAGGACAATACAGAATGAGAGCTACAGTCACACCAGACTAATAATTGGAAAGGAGATATGATTAATGATAAAACAGTTGTAACATACGGATACATTTTCAACTGAAAGGTGTAAATTAAAGAGTCTTCAGAGTATATAAGGTCACAAGCAGAAATTATAGGTGGTTGTACAAAAAGCCAAACCAAACTGACCCTTTGTGAAAATGTAATTGCCCGGCGCTTGGGTCATGCAGTGAGACAATTTTCTAAAGCAAACCAACAAGTCCACTTTTGAATGAGTCAAAATGTTTTTGTTTTTTTTGCCTATTCAAAATTAGAACGTAAAACTAATGGCTAGAAATAGCCTATTTTTGTGTTTTTATATTCAGTCAGGTTATCTATGGCTGATATTTTAATTTGTTTGACTTCAACAATTTCAAAGTGACAAAAATGTAAGCAGACAATTAAAAACAGAGCACATGTTTTTTTTTCATTGGTCTGTGTATCACATAGCACATATTTAGAAATGCTTCAGTACCTGACTTCAGATCAGGTTAAGCCTTTCCTGTTTCAGATGAGTTAGGATAATGAAAATTATGTAGGTTTGCTAAGACACCAAAGTAATGGGAGATAGATGATAGTTTATATATTCTTTTCACATTCAGAAGTTTACTTGCACTGATCAGTAGATTACTACACCTTTAAGAAATTTCTGGAAGACTAGATAATCATGTCATGGCTTTATAAGTTTTTGATAAATAGCATTATTGGAGATTGGAGACACATCTCTAGATGTATTTTTAGTTAACATCTCAAGCGTACTGCTTCCTTGTTTAAAGGGAAAGTGTCTGATTTAATGTCAGACATTAAGACAAAAATGTCATGTGATATATGCGGGGTATACAAGTATCTTGTTTCAAATGCATATATATTTTACTTAAACTTTATAATCTCAGAAGTTTGTATTCCACCTCTAAAGGATTGGTGGTTTCTTACAGATAAAGTGTCAGATTGCATTTCAATACTCCTCAGTAAATAGGGAAAGAAAAATCAACGATAATAAAGATAAGATATGTACATAGCAAAACAATGTTTTTGGGGGGTTTTTGTATATTGTTTTACGTACATAAAACTAGTTCAGGTGAAAAATGTTGCCTTTACTTATGTTTACCAGAAATGTGACTCCTTGTTGTCTGCTGTTCATTAACTTGGTCCATGTTTTCGTTTTACCTTACACGGGCGACCTTCCTCCTTGTTGGCAAACATATTATAAATGTGTCTTAAGAGGGGATTCATTAAGAAGGGTGTGATTGGCTAGTTGTTGCTACTCTTTCTGGCATCTCTGTAGGATTTGACTTGGTTTATTTATCTTTTGGTTTTTAATTCAGTAGTTTGGATTTTGAATTAAACATTTTATCTGTATTTTTGTGTCCAAGTTAAAACGTCTCTGACCCACAGCAACACTTTGCTTTTAACAGCTGCAGCTTCACATAAAAGAGTGGTTTCACTCACTCTCTTACTGCATAATGCATAAAGTATCCTCCTACGTTTAGACAGATACTTGGTTCCGCAGCCATCAGATCACATTTTGCAAAATAAAAAAAATAAAAAAAGTGCATGTCTATATATAAATTCAGAGAGAATTTATAAACATGTTGTGTTCAGTCAGTCTGAGGCAAATATTTGGGATCTTAATGAATTCCGACCTGTCGAATGTGCAGGAGCAGGACCTGGGTGAATGCTGCAATAATCACAGGGTGGATGTTGTGATTAAGACGGCAACAATCAAAATCAAGCACATTTGTCATGAAGCAGAAAAAGAGAGAATTTTCTTTTCTGATGTCTTTGTGTTGCAGTACTACATTTGTGATTGGAAACAACACCTGCGATCTCTTCTCTGACTAATATTCCCTGCCCTAATTACATGGAATATTTTGCAAAAATGTTAAACTGAAGAAGTTATAAAACTAGCAGCCTTCCTAAGTGTATGCATATTTATGCCTTATATCACAATCCATGTCATTTTCAGTTTTCTAGTTGTAATAAAGAGTGTCTCCATGTTTACAACCAGCAATAATGGTTAATACAATATTTTATTTTGGAAGTTCTTTTTAAAAAAACAAAAGTTTTCAAAACTCTTTGGAACAGATGTCTGGTTCCAGGTTATTAAATTCAGGCTGAGTCTCCAGGATGCTAAAAGGCCTAATTCCTGCCTCTGAGTCCGCTGTACTGCCCGTTCACTGGGAAGCCTGTGTGACATAAAAGTCATCATCTGTGCCACTAAACTTCTCTAGGACTCTCTGATGATGTCCGTGTTCTGCTAAGATTTTTTTTTTGACCGAACTGGGCCGTGTGCTCAGACTGCAGTAATGCTCCCAGTCAGACAGTGGCGTCAAACACACAACAGAAAATAATGAGCTGGCATGAAGTTGAAGAAGAAAAACAGCAACATTATTTAAGGAGTGAAATGTGGATGTGTCTGTGTTATGATCTGCTGCTACTCTTCTTCAGATGAATCTGGAGTTCCCTACTTAGATGGAGGCTGATTGAAATACTACATATTTAATCCAAAGCCATTGGATGCCTGGTAGGAAGCTGAAGCTGAAAATAGATTAGAAAGGAAGAGTTAGGTTTTGTAATCGCCAAGCCATAGTCCAGAACTAAACTTGACAGATAATTCATGGACAAGAGAATCTGACAGACAAGGAAGAGCGGACAAATACAAATAAGTCAAGATGTGGATGGTGAGTCTTACCATAGGACACGTGTATCAAACTCGAGGCCCAGGGGCCAAATCTGGCCTGCTGTAGCTTTTTATGTGGCCCTCTAGACTTAAAATTACATCAATGAGTCCCTCCATTTTTTCACAACTCCTCAAAATTCACATGAAATAAACAAATCCTCACATTTTTTCTGATTTTTATTACAAGTTTATTTTCAAAATTGGTCAAAAACATTGGGTTTGACTGCTGCCTCCGCCTTACTTGATGCCAAGTTATAGTCGGTGATCAATTCGACTAATAAGTAAATGTCCCATTTAACATCATACATTAGCACACATACAAAATTTTCTTACAAATTTCTAATTTGGCTTCATAAAATCTGTGATTTTGATTAGAAAAATTACAAAAACAACCACAAAATCCAATCACAACTGTTTATTAATATGTTAACAGTTTGATGGGAAGATTTTTCATATGGCCCAAAATGAAACTGAGTTTGACATCGCTGCCATAAGAGAACCGAAATGCTGAATTGAATCACAAGGATTTTATGTTTGTTATTGCATCAAGTTAAATATTACATTATTTTGTTGGGAATACTTTAAATAATTTATCATGGTCTTGTTTTTAATTGTATTTTTTTTGTCATCACAAACCTTTGGCTTTTTAACAGAAGTTTGTAGACTTTTGAAACCCTTGTAGTTTATCATGATACAAATAAAAACACAATAAAGCAAGATCCAAATCCTGAAGAGAATCAGAAACTTCACCTGGTATCCACAGTTTTTATACTCTTACATAATAGAGGGAGGAAAATTGTATTATATGGGGATATTCCTAGCTAAAAATAGTTATATTTCAGAATTTTTAAGTATTGTAAAAATCCTTTCTTATGGGATATTTTTATATAAAAAGCAATTAATGTTAATTTGTAATACTTTGACATAACTAATTAGTCAATATTTGTCAGGAAATGGCCTCTTTCGAATAATTCCGATATTTATTTTCTCTCAAATAAGTCCTGTCCTCCATTGACCTTTGTGTTTGCGCGCGCGTGTGTGTGTGAACTTGTGAATCGGTTACTTTCTTCGCCGAACATTTTTATTTTATTGGCGCCTTCATCTCACATCAGACTTCCTGCCGCTCTCCTTGCGCTGTCTTTGTATCTAACAAGACTCCCCGTTGGCCCCTCTCGGGATAAAGCGGTCAGCGCGGAGGCAGAAGCGGCTGGCACACCGAGGCGTAGTGGTGCTGAAGAGGTGAGCCCCGGTGTGACAGCCTGTGGTGGATCGGCAGGCTAATCAGTCGCAGAGAGATCTCATTAGGCTTGTCGACATCGCCGAGTGGGTGCAGGTGGTCCGGTCCCCCACAATGAGCCTCTTCCAAAAACAGGCTCAAGTTATTCGCTCTATTTTTGTTTCTTTTTTCTCCACTCGGCTGCGAGATACGCCACCCATAATCCTTCTCATCCCACTCTGCTCCTCCTTCACACTCTTTGTTGCAATTTGTCTCCTATTCTCCCTATGTGTTGTCCTAATTGTCCTCCTCAGCAGCCTTGGACCAACTTAACCTTCTATGCATCATTTTACTCCCTAAGCAAGGTTTTCATTTTCTTTGTTTTCTTTAGGCTTTATTTGAAACAAAGCAGAGACACAGCAAATTGTTTAATAGAACTGAAGAGTCCACATGGCTAGGGCCCTTGTTAAGCAGCGGTGTAATATTTTCTTTGTGCCTGACAGACGACGTTTCAGTCTGCTGGATAGAAACAGTCCTTTATAGCCCCCTAATACCTCTGGGATCCCTCTTCTGAAGTCTCTGTAATAATGGACAGCTACCTGTTGGCTGCTGAAAAACACACTAGAAAACAAACATGTTAAAGTGTGTGAAATTTGAGGAAAAGCTACCAAGCCTCCCAGCGTGGTGAGTATGTAGTTTTTGTTTCGTGAGGAGAAGCTGTGCTGTGTTAGGTGGGCAATGGTTACAGCAGGTAGAAGGAAGCCGGACAGAATCTTGAACAAGGAAACGACTGATTGATGAATGTTGCAACGCGGAAACCTGCTGTTTCAGCTCGAGGGTTGTAATGAAGGCTGCGCGGTGTTGATGGTTCTCAAGAATCCCACGGTGATTGTTGGCAGTTCAGACAGGAACCTTGCACCTACGATGGTGTTTGTAGTTGTTAAAAACAGAACTTGACAGGAGAATTGTCAGCCTGGTTGAAATGGTTTTTTTTCTTTTTCTTTTAGTAAAGGTAGAAATGTCCAGTTCAGCTGCCATTATGTGGTGAAGAAGAGATGCAGAGAGACTTGTACTAATACCAGCATGAGAAAAGGAACACAGGTCGATCCTGTTAGACATTTCAGGAGGTATTTGCAATTTATAAACTGTATATTTTCATGCTTTTTAACTTTTCTTTTCACATTTTAACAGCAAACGTTGGCATATTGTATTTGGAAGTGCATAATAGTAGGAGAAAAATAATGCATTCCTCCACATTTGTTTTACAAAAACATATTTCAGATGACTTCTGGCTTGACTTCTGTTAAATGCTGTCCATGCCCAGCTTGTCAGTTTAAGTGAATGGCCATCTCTTGATAAGTTTTGCATTCATGAGGTACTCTCTCCTTGTTCAAAGCCTTTCACAGAACCTCAGCTTTAATCACCCGAGGTTCATTGGACATCTAAAAGTGGCTTGTTGCCCAGAGTAAAGATGCATCTGACCCATTTCTGTTTCTTATCAACACATTTGAAAACCATTAACATTTTTCCAACTACTTTCTTACTATGCACGATTTTGTGTTAAGTTCCAAAAGAATACATTAAAGCTTGTAGTTGTATCAAAATGTGAAAAAATTATTTTTGCATGGCACGATAGGGTGCATTTGTAGTTCATAATCATTTATTCATAATCAGTTCAGATAAATTAGTCATATGAAATCACTCATTCCATTGATGAAAAATACTGTTGTCAATCCCAAATGCTGTGAATCAGAGAATGCACACAGTTAGTGGAAAGCAGAATTGACATACAGTTCATGTTACTAATTCTTCTCCATTTTTCACATTTATCGCCACGTTTTCATTTTTTAGCAATATTCTGCTACTAACAGGTTTGTGGTTTTAATATTGTTCATTATTCTTGATAATTTTTTTAACACAACATTCTTTAAAGCGATAGATTTGCACCTACGTGGCACTACAAATCATCAGAGTATGCCTCTGGATTTATCTGCTGTTTGGTTGGTGTATGTAATTATACAGTATTTAGAAGCAGTGGGGAAAAGGTTTAGTGAAGGACCTCAAACCTAAAAAGACGGACAGTTTCTTCAGCCACCAAAGGACCCAGTTTCTCAAGGGGATCCCAGTTAGACTTCATGTCACTCCCAATATTTCCCAGCCTCACTGTGGTGTCTTTGCAGCAGTAATGACTGCTCCCTTTCCTCCCAGAGCCCTGGCTAAAGGAACATACTGCCGCTTTCTCTGAAATTCACCCAACGCGTCAAGACAGCATGCCATTAAACTTTTCCCAAGAAAGTTGCTGCTCATCTTCACATGCAGCTTTTCGTTTAGCACCACGATGATGCATGATTTTGTTGTTGTATTTTCCTAATTTCCCTTTTTCTTTTTTTTTCTTTTCGTGTCATGCACAGGTTTGTTTATTTATTTGAGATTTTTTTTTGCATTTTTGATTCCCTGAAATGAGATGGAACACAGGCATTAAAATTAATCATGTTTTGAAAATGGAAATATGTGTTTGAGTGTTTTGATATAAAGCATGAGGAGGGAGGCATAAATAAACATGAGTTTGAGCACACACGCACAAACACGCACGCACACACTCCTCATCTCTCTCCTGACTGGCAGCATCTGCATTCATGGATGGTAAATGTGATAACCTGTAAAGTGGCTTTGTGTTCCCACCTGATGCAGAGATCATTTTAGAATCGGATGGCTGAGGAATATATGGATGCTCAGGGATTCATGTGAGGGGAATTGATGAGAGGAGGAGGTGAATGCTGTTTTTTAGTACGTAGTATCCCCTCATCTCTCTCATGTTCTCTGTTCATTTTCTCTTCACTTGAATTGAGTGGGTGTGGGAGTTTTATTGCCTTTCTGGTAGCGCGAGTGTACATTTACAGCATGTAAATATACGTAGGTGCCTGAAGCAGCTGAAAAAATAAACCTATTCTTTACAAACTGCTTTATTAAGTCGGTACTAATCAGCTCTTTGCTGTTGTAGATGCCAAAGGGCTTTCAGGAAATTACATTTATAGATGTCTATGAGAACTGCAAGCCTCTTTGCAGCAGGAATCAGAGTCCATGAAGCAGAGAAGGAACTTGGTTCATCGTGGCTAGTTTATTCTTTGAAAATCTACAAATTTGATTAAGGGTTATGTTTGGCAATATTAACAAAACATAGACAAAATTGCTTACAAAAAGGCGGGGGGTGTATTTTTGTCCAAGATGAGTAAACTTAATAAAAGTCATGGGAAGTCTACAAGCCAGCATTAAAAGCACATTTATTTTGGATATAGTAAAATCTAAAGTCATCCACCATGAAAATGTTGCTTTTGGCATTTGGATCCCTGTTGTTCCAAGTAAAGAGAATATTAAATATTTTGTTTACTGTTTCATAATTTCATAGAAACTACCAAAAATATTCATTTTACTTGACAGATCATAAAAATCTCTTAGATAAAATGCATTTCAGTCAAATCTAGGAAATCATAAAGGTGTATTTCTTAGAAAAGGATAACATGCTGGCAATAAAAGTGAGTGTTTTCTTGCTTTCTATATTACTGATGGATAACATTATCTACCACATATTAATAGATCACAAAATGCAAACGTATGGTGCTACATTAAATTATTGTGGTACACTCCTCAGTAAGTTGCAACAATAACATACCTTACCTCAATACCTATAAGTGGACGCTTCTGGATTATTTCTACATGTGATAATCTGTGACTTTAAAGCCAAAGATCATTTGAAATATTTTCATTATGGATAATGTTCTTATTGGACACCTAAGGCTGTGGTACAGTTACAGCCGCAATTCATGTTTGAGTGTAAGGATAGAATACAAAGCAAAAAAAAAAGAAACCGATCGACTTTATGAAGACAAATGATCTTAATTAAACAGCCAAAAGGATGAAAATCATGCAGTCCATTACTTCAGATTTAACCACGTATTCAGTTTTATCCTGGTGATCATTATTTATGTGGCATGTTGCAGCAAATACGTGGTGCATAACTATGAATAACCATTGGCTGTTGGCGAGTGGTGCTGGAAATATAAAAACATGCATCACAAATTTAGGTATAGCGAATAAGAGAGTGAAGATTTGTATGTATTTTTTTTCCCCTTTTGCCTCATGTTTAAATTGTTAAAGTTTAATAGCAGTCTTCAATGCAAATGAAATGGAGTCCTTTCTTTGCCATCAACGTGTTCACGCCAGTGGTATATTTATGCAAATACGAAGCAGATTTTACTCAACAACCAACGACATGTTTATGTTTTGGATCTTATGGTTTCTCACTTGCATCTCAGTCTGACACATCATCCTCCGGATGCTTCAAAGGGGGTTTCTGTGTCTGCTTCCATCTTTGTTTTTATTTTTTTCTGCTTATGATCCCCTGTAGAACTGCCTCAATTACTGTTTGGCTCTCTGTGCTCGCCTCGCCACTGATTAAAAGGGACAGTGACACTCCATAGGGGAAAGCATCATCGGGAGTTTGTTCACTTTCATGCACACTCTGCTTATCACTGCCTGACCAGCTCCATTACCGTGGCTTTGAGGCCCAGTTTGTAATTGCCTCTTTTATTACTGTCCCTACACGACAGGGCAAGGAACGACGACCGGCTGCGTCAAGAGACTGTGAACAGCCAAACACACACACCTATACACACACCCCTACATGCACACCCCCACATACGTACTGTAAATACACGTGATGAAAATGAGACCATGCACAAAATAAAGCATTTTGAAAATGAAGTAGTGTTTGGCTGAGAACAATTGACCTAATGAAATGGAGGCCATTTAAAACTAACATAAAATTCTTGGCTGATATAGAGTTAAGTTTTAACTCTTGTCTTCGTTTGCACGGTTCTTGTTTTCGATTTAAGTCTGCTTTTTTTTTTTCATGAGGTTTGTGTTCTGCAGCAAATACATTCTTATAGCATTATGTGTCCACAGGACTCATAGTGGTAAAATGTACAATTACAGTGGATTTAAAAAAAAAAGCATGTAAATCAAGTTATTTTGCATATGTCTTTAGATTACGCATGAATTCTTTCCATAAGCTGTTACCACTTAAATATATAACATGGAAATCTGTTTTTCATTTTACATCGCTCAAATGTCTGTGATTTAATGGTAAGAGCTTTCAAGTGTACAAATTTACACCATGTGTATGCCTCAATCACACACTGTGCTTTATTTAAATATTTTACATTAAAAAAGATATCTGCAGTGCACACTTACAGTTTTGTTTTTGCTTGTTGCTCACTCTGAAAGGTGGATAACAAGTTACATTTACATGAGTAACTTTTTAGAAAAACTTTAGAAGTAGTTTTACTGCTGTTGAGTAATATTTTTACAAAATATTGTGGCTCTTAGTTGAGTAAAATTTCTCCATACTCTACCCACTGTAAGTAGTTTTGCTGAATAAATGCAGACATGTCTATGACGTACTGCCAAGCACTGTGCTCTTTCCCACACTCAATGTTATCTATTGTTGATCTAGTTACCGCTGATCATATCTGGCTGTCATAAGACGTTCACAACTAAAAAAAAAAAAAAAAAACAATTTCATAATGCAATCTGCTTGTGGGGAAGCAACAATAGTCTAATTACTTTTTGTTGCAATTGTATTCCCTTACTTTACTCATCACTTGAAACTAATAATGGGATTACAGAAACTAGTAAGATACTAACCATCACTGGTTATGCTGTTTTTTAAGGTATCTTCAGATTTAGCAAACGTAATGAATAGCTTAAAATAGAAAGGCTTGCTTTCTTAGAACTATGGAAAATAAATGAGAGTTGTGTTTTTTTTTTTGTACATTTTGAGATCAGCTCTGAGGAGCTGACACAGCACCTGTCATCGAGATGGAACCGGTGCAAGACTCAGAGTAAAACAGGCAGATGTCAGCTGTGCTGAAGGGCTTTGCAGAACATCTTTCAGCAGATGGCAAAGCTCAGTGATCAAGACCCTGAATATATGTTGAAGTCAGCACATTTAAATTTTTTTTCTGGTGCTCCCTGTACATCTGCTAGTTGTGCTTTATATAGCACATAGCTGAAACAAAGAAAATTGCATAGATAGCTGAGAATTTTCTATCTGTGTCGTCGTGGAAGGCGATAAATGACACGTGCAACGCAAATTACCTCTGTGTGCTACGATTGTACTGCTACAATGCATCCATTCAGGTGTTTAACCACAGCTTGTGCATGTGTTGTACAAATTTACAGTAACTGATGTCACCTGTCTGCTCATTTCACAGGCTCCATGAATATGAGGCGAGCTTCAGGCCTCATCTGTCTGCCTTTGAGTTCCAGCGCCTCCTTCACAACCTGACGGCTCTGAAAATCAGCAATGCTGGGGGACACAACTGTAAGTGGGCATTTCTGTTTTTAAGTGTCATAAGACACTGTATCAGACACAATAACTTAGTCAGATATAGTTGAAACCAGATATTTACATTTACACATACACTCTTTTGTTGTTGTCACCATCCAAAGTTAAATCAGACCAAATGTCTTTTAGGTCAGTCAGTATGACCAAAATTATTTTTATTTGGTAACTGCTAGAATACTTGTCGATTATTTTATTTTATTTTTTGTTATATATTTTTTTATTTTCTTCGAATTCAGAAGTTCAGCACACATTTATTTAGTATCAGGAATAATCGTCTTTTGAACCGTATCATTGAGTCCAAAACAAAAACCTAAAATAAAAACATAGCACAAATGGAAAAACTGAAATAAAAAAATATTAGTGGAACTCATTTATAAAGTAAAATGTATTCTATATGTTTGACTCACCAAATTAATTACTGTCAGCTGAACAGACTTGTGGTGTTTTTTCTACAGTGAAAATCAAATAATCTATAGATAATTCATCACTAACCAACTCACCAGGTTTTAAGTCTGGTTCAGTTTTCTAGTTGGTCCATGATTTCAAACTAACAAACAATTCTCTTTTTTTCCCCAAGGTGTGTCTGGTATCACTTGAACTTACATTTGGTGACAAACAGAGGGAACAGAATGCAAAAGTAGCCAATTTGGTTCAGGGCGCCGTTTACTCTGTTCTGGTCACCGATACTGGATCCAGCAAACCATCACAAACTATTACGCTTCCTCCTCCATGTTTGTCACTACATAAATTCTTTAGCCATCTTTACAGTGAACAAAAATCTGGCTGGCTGAATCAAATTTTTTAATTTTGAGAAGAGTACATCACAACAATCAATCGTGAGTGGTGCAGTCTCATGGCCCAGTCAAGCATACCATTTTTTTCTGATATCTTAGCAATGAGTTTTTTGCTGCAGCTTGAAGCATTCTCTTTATAGTTCAAACTGAGTGAAGGTTGCCACAACTGAAGTGTGCCTGAAGCTGCATTTCTTTGATTCTCCTCAGTTGTTGATGCACAGACGTTTTTCTTCGGACACTGTTGTGGCTTTCCGTCTGATACCGGACTTTCTGTCAATACTTCCTCCCAGTTTCTACGTGCCTTTTGATTCTGAAGGTAGACTGTACTGACGGACGCCTTGACCTTCTTCTAAATTTCTCTACAGGAAAGACCTACATGTTTGGTTGTTGTGGTGCTTTATCTTTCTTTCACTTCTTTCTCGCGGCACACTACTTTTTTGGCAACCTACTACTTTTTGCTGACGATACTGCTTGCAAGTATAGTGTGTTTCAAAACTTTTTCAATGGAGACACAAGTAATTAAGAAAAGTTGAGAAACCTGTTGGAATTGGTGTAGCATCAGGAAGGGCCACCCGCCGAATAGAGCAAAAACGACACATGCAAACACCAGTAAAGGTTTCTACATTTGTCTCGTCATTTAAAAGAAAAAGTCATGCTAGCGGAGTCTAAATACTCGCTGAATATGGCAACAAACTGTCTACGATTATGACACTTCTGCATAGAAAGTTCTGTTTGGGAAAAGAAATGTACCACAAATAAAAATGCAACACCGAAGGGAGCTTCCATGACATTGTCACTGTGCTCAGAGAGCAGCTTGGCTTTGAAATACCTACCTTTCCAGAAAAGCTAGAAATGTATTACCTGCTCCTTTATCACATGTTCTTGACATCCATCTCCTTTTTTTTTTTTTTCCTCGACGTGACGCGTCTTTCTGATATAGTTCTGTAATGAACAAGCAGGATCTGAGAGACACTGACGGATTAGAGCAGCAAGAAGAAAAGAACAGCTGGCCCAAACTACCAGCCCGCTCACACTTACTTGCACCATTTTAATTAGTTGTTCCAAGCAGGCATCACAACACCCAATGTACTTCCTGTGTGCTTCCTACACGCATACAAACAGAGGCACAAGTCATGCATATTCCATAAAACTGTTTGCTGTACCCACCATGTCCCCGTGCCATCTCTCTTGTACTGTACAGTGGGGAAAAACTTAGATATTGATTTGTCTTAGTCATTCTTAAGCAGTCCCAAATATGTCTCTTTGCCACAAGCTTTGAGGAGAGACTTGATTTCTCCAGTCAGATTTGGCTTTTTGAAATTCTCTAGGCAAAAAAAAAGAAAAAACCCGGCTCGTCCTAAAACAGAAATCTCGTAGTCACTTTATATTCTCTACCACTAAAGTAAGCCCCTGTCAGTGTGTGGCTATATTGAATGTTTAAGAGAAATCAGTGGTTTAATGGCTTAACGTTCAGGTACCTTAACAGTCCGCCAGGTTGCAGAGAGCCTTTTAATGTTAAGTAAAAATCTTGACAGCTTTGACAAGGCTTCTTTGAAATAACGGATTGATGGCGACAACCAGCGCAGCGTGACTACAAATGAAAAGCTTTCAATTAACATAAATATAGACTTTGGTGCCTGAAAACTGTTTTAATTGCAGATATCCCCTGTGCTGAATGAGCTAAGAGACAAGGGGAGCAAGTGGAGAGCATAGGGTGAAGGCTAAGGCACATCAGGGGATTGGGAGGAGGACGGGCTCGCGTACTTGTTATCCCTCTGAGGTGCAAATGAAGTGGGTTTCATCACTGTTGAAAGAGCGGCGGGATCGTGGCTTGTTAAAATCCCGAGTCCGTCCTCCTACTCCAGTACTTGCACATTTCTCACCTCTCACTGATCATTATGCGGCATCTCATTCATGCTTGATATCTGTCTATGTAGCCATCCAGTTATGTGTTTAATCACAGCGATTTGGAGAGGAAACGCAGAAATAGACACGAGAGGACCAAAAGTAATTTTGTGACTGCTGCTCCAAGACCAAAGCGGGGGGAACTGGTTTCAGTTCAGGTTGGCCTGCCCCAATCACTATTCATGAGAGGAGAGAGGGATGTCGAAACCCCCAGAGGAACCTGCATGTTTGACATCACTCCACATGGTCTCCCGTCTCTTTTTTCTCATGTCGCTCTCTGCCGAGGCACCTTTTTTCTTTTTGTCTTTTTTTCTCCCATTTGCAATATCAAAGATCAACTAAATGACTTTATGTGTGTGGGCTCACGCATACGTGTGCTTGCGCTGGAGAGAGAATTAGGTGTGGCGTCCAGTTACATGTGGGAGGATGAATCTGTTTTTTTTTTTCTCTGCATATTCTTGTGTGTGAACAACATAGACAAAACATTGGCTGAGGAAATGGAAGGACTATTCTAAGAAGGAACTAACAAAAAAACTAAGCGGTGCATAATTATGAAGTTGGAGAAAGATTACACATGTTTACAAATTAGCAATTAGGCAACAATTGAAGGCAATTGGTGGCATTTGTTTTTTAATCTAGATGCTCAAAGCTAACAGCACACCATTAGTTTCCTTGTTTAAGCACATTTTTGAAAAGCATGTACAATTTTTTCCACAGTTCTAAATTATTTTTGGATTAGGTTGTCACATAAAATCCTAATAAACACAACATGACACAATGCGGGAAAAATGGGTTCAGCAGTGTTTCAAACAGAATCCCACATAGAGGCAAGTACTGCGCAAACGTGATCATCTTTCTGAAGAAAAAAAAAAGAAAAAAGATTAATTTACTTATCAGTTACAGCTACCAATGCAATGGGCATTTGTTTATGACTAATCCCATCCCACTTTCCTCCTCCTCCCTCTCCAGACACATCACAGCTTGCGGGGGTAACCCTGACCTCCGCTTCCAGCTTCTCCAGTCCAACCAGTGCTCCCGCTCCGTGGGTGGAAGCTTGCTCATGTCCTCGAGGCTTTGCGGGCGAGTTTTGCGAGCGGTGCGCCCCGGGATTCACCAGAGAAGACCCCGGCAGAGGGCCTTTCTCGACATGTGTGTCGTGCAGCTGCCACCAGCATGGAACATGTCATCCAGAAACAGGTGAAAAGTTGATTTTCTGTTTAGAATGCTCACTGAACCATTAAAGCATTATATTTCACATATTGTATATGAACACAGCTAATTTATTGTAATTCTGGTCCCAAATTTGCTTCTATTTTTCACATACATTTTATGTCGAACCTAAAACGTCAAAAGTCCAAAATGAAATGAAACACTATTTAATTATGCACAGTCAACATTACAAAGAAGTAATGTTGCCAAAACAAGATCCTCTTACATGTTTCTCATTTATCAATGCACATTGCTTTATGCCTCTGACAAACAGTGGTGACATTTCATACAATATCTTCTTGATTTTTACCTTTTACTGTCATGTCTAGGTATGTTAATATTTAAAACATACACCAACCATTAAATGAGCATTGCATGACCTTTGGATAAAAATTGCTCCTCTTCACAAACTGAATTTGATAGAAAAAGCAGCTCAGCTCTGTAGTTAAAATTGGATTGAACGCCATGCTCAGCATGTCATCCAGCCTCAGAAGCGTCACCTAGGCTTAGAAAAATTATTATTCAACAATTTGACCGAGCAATGCTTCCACAACAACCACTGTCACACAGTTGAACACACTTTGCTTTGTACTGCATTTCTGGTGCTTATTGTATGAGTTTACAGGACAAAAACCACCTGCAGCGTCAGAAAGTACAAACCATATGGAACTTTGATGTAAAAGCTGGAAAAGCAGATTTTCATCTATGCTTTTGAGCATTTTTTTTCCCCCTGGAATTTAATTGGTGATTTGAATGGATGTTTATAGATCAAGAAATGACTGGACACCCAGAGGAAATTACATCTAAATCTAGAACTCTTACCTTGTCAGCTGAAATTTCAAAACGAATATGGAGAGTCACTACCGTAAAACTGTACAACATAGCCTACTGCAATGTGAATTGGAATATTGTAATACATTGAGTAGCGTAAAATACATTGTAAAACATGGCAACAGGCTTTAAATTCTGGGAAAAAAATTGAGATCTGGATGGAAGTTTTTCGTCAAGCAGAACAGCAACCCTTAACAAAACAGCAAGGCTGCAATATTTGTATTAAAACATACAGTACTCCTGTGAAAAGAAAAGGAAGAGTCAAAGTTCAAACCTAAGTCCAATAGGAGCCACAAGACCTTATTATTGGCCTTCATGGTTCACATAATTACATGTTAAAGCACATTTTCAGAGGTTCATTAATTTAAAAAATGAAAACCATAATTTCTTTCCCACTTAACAATTTTGTGTAATTTTGTGTTAATCTATCACATAAAATCCCAATACATTACATTAAAGGCAGTGGTTATATTGTAACGAAACATGCAAAACAAGTACTTTTGCAAGATGCTTTATCAGTAATAGCTCAGGGAAAACCGTTTGTGCAAATGGTAAGTATATGCTGTAATTGTGAAGAGATGAAGGTCATTATAATCTTAACTTAATCTTAACCTCATTCACGAAGCAAATGGTGCATGTGCATATCAAGCTCAAAAAGTGTCAGAATGTTTAACATTTGTTTCTATTTTTTTAAATGGTCACAAACAAAGCAGGCACAAATGGGGAGAATAAAAAGAAACAATTGTTCCTCTCAGTTAGTTAGAGGTGTCAATGGATAGAGCTTTTAGGCAACAGCTACAGCATCTGTGGCAGACTGTTTCTTTTTTTTATTTACTTATTTTTTGCAGTGGCTGCATTATGTAGAAAGCAGAAGGATTTTAACCATAATGTGCGAATAATGTCTGTTTTCAATGCAGCAAAACCCACATTGAAAACAGCATATTTGAGGACCAAATCTTCATTTGCGAGGACTTTATGGACTTTGTTTTTTGGGGAATTTGTAATGGTGTATTACAAATTCTCTGGTTTGCACTGATCCCACCCACCAATGTTTTCTTGGAAAACCTTGTGTTCTACTACTGATGTAGGTGTTTGATTGATTTTGGGGGGGGCCACACTATGCATGACGGACGACTAACACTGCACATAAATCCAGAGCACATCATCAGAGTTCAGATCGAAATGCTGTCAGAAATCTGATGTTTACAGATGCTTTAAATCACAGGTGTCTAACTCCAGTTCTGGATGGCCTCTGCCCTGCAACTTTTAGATGTGCCTCTGCTGCAGCACACCTGAATAGAATAATTAGGTCATTAGCAAGGCTCTGGAGAACTTATCTACACAAGGAGGAGGTAATTAAGCCATTTCATTCCAGTGTTTTGTACCTGTGGCACATCTAAAAACTGCAGGACAGTGGCCCTCGAGGACTGGAGTTTGACACCCCTGCTCCAAAATCCAATCTAACAGAGCCAGATGTGCAAATCTGGGTGAGACATATCACAAAAGACTTGTAACTGGAAATTGCAGTAAAAGGAAGTTCTACAGAGTAATGTCATATATATTGAAAACAAGTCACTTTTCAAACAAAAAAAAAAAGTTAATGGTGGTACTGTGACAGATTTTTCCCTCCATCAAGCTGGAGCTAACCTTTTAAATGTTTATGTCTGAGTAAGTGCTGGACAACTTCAGCTCTAAATAACATTAAAACTGATAACTTAATCGAGATAGACTCTTAACATCAGAGGTCTGTCCCTCAGTGTAATAAAATGAAAATATGAAGAACATGGTGTTGCATTTTCATTGTGTCACCTGTACCAGTGGTATGCTTTGCAACATCACACACAAGATGGATTATTTAAGATACACAATTCAGCATATTTTGGAGCCGGGTCCCGTGAGGACGTAAAAGTCAGAATATATGAGCTTTCACAGCATTAGCTTCTGCCTTTTTGTTTGTGATTTGCCACTTCAATTCTCTATACCACCCCTGAAGTGGTCTTTTGAGAGGAAAAGTAAATCAGAACCAGCACTTCTGTGTGTTTTCAGAAACCGTTATATTCCATGGGAGCCATAGCATCAACTTTTCTCTTTAACTTTAGATTGCTTTGCAACTTACTGGAGCCTGGACAAAAACAAGCTCTTTTACAGGCTGAATCCAAAGCCCAGACGTTCAAAAGTCGGTGCTCAATATGGCTTTGTGGCTTCATGAAAAAGAGGAGGAGAGTGGTGCTTTTTTTTTGTCTAATTAAAATGCTGATCTGAGTTAGGTACAAGATGAATCCTTTTTAAGTAAACCGTTACATGAGATGTTGGATCATCACACTAATGCAAGATTTTATTTCTCTGCTGCTTAGAGTGAGTGGGAAGAAGGAAAGCAAACTGTTTTACTAATGCATTTCTCTGTCTGACAGTCGGGCATCATCGCTTTAAAGAAATGTAACTCAGTCATCCCCCAGGAGCTTGTGCAAGCTATCACTCAAAGTGGGAGTTGAAAAGCTACCCCAGTACAGCAGTAATCTGATTTCACACATACTAATCTCCACGAGGACAACAGAAGCACTGGGAATCTGGATTTAATGTACCTGGCATGTTTATAGGCGATAATATCAGTAGCAGTGGTATCTCTCTTTTTCACCTCTAAATGCAACGTCTCGTAAATGACAGAAGTAAAACAACAGCTGTTGGCTTTGTAAACAAGCCAACCTCCGTGCGGTTATTTATACATCTGCACATCTTTCCGTTCCCTCGCTTTATCACTTTCACAGCCCCAAACAGCTCTCTCCATCTCACTTGAGCAGACAACCACCCTTTCCGAGGTCCCACCCTACAGCTTTTATCTTCTCTCAATCTTCCTCTTCTCCTTATAGCCATCTTCCCCCCTTTTGCCCTCCTGCTTAAAGTCTCAGTGATCTGACCCAGTTAAGAGATGTTGCACAGCTTTGGCAGAGGGACTGTGTCTTGTGTGTGGCCCTGTGTGCAGGTTTAATATGACCGAGGTCTGGAAGCGAGTCTGGTATCATTGGCTGCCTTACTCTTCCCTAATTAGACTTGTTAGCCGCCTCTTGGCTAATGACGTCTAAATTGCTTGCAGATTTCTTGTGTATCTTTTGTCTCTTCTCAATCTTGATGTCCCCTGCTCTTTCTCTCTCTGTCTTTCACTCTTATTTTCTGTGCATCTTCTTGTTCATCAGACTCCCTATGTGTGTCTTGCTGTATTCTACATCCTTTTGACTGCATCTGTTCTCCCCAGTCACCTTGACTTTGTTTTGCGCGTCCTTGGCTTCCTTCTGTGCAGCGCTCAAAAGCCTTTGTCTTCCCGTCTTTGAAAAGCATATTTCCTTTGTATTACAGTTTTTTCACTGTCAGTTTTTGTCTGAACTGTCTCTAGATGCAGTTGTCAGAACTGTTTCATGGGACAGTCCAGGCGCAGTTTACACATAAAATCTGAGTACATGTTATTGTTCTTTCCGTATTCTGTGTGTTTAATTAGACTAAAATGAAAGGTTTTATCATTCTTGTAACAGAACTTACCAGGTTTAAAAATGAGCTGAAAGCAACACAGAACTACGATGTATATCAGAGGTCTACCATAGACCTCAATCTAATGTCCAGAAGTGGACATTTCTCTGTCCTTTCTCTGTATTATGATTTTGATAAGAATGTTTTCCATTTGGGGTCTTCAGCCCTAGTCCTAGATATCTACTGTCCTGCAGGTTTCAGATGTAACCCTGATCCAACACACCTGAATCAAATGAATAGCTTGTTAGCAGGTCTTTGCCAAATGTGGTGGCGTGCTGAAGAGGTCATTCAATAATGGGATTCATCTCTGTTGGAGTAGGTATACATCTAATCCTGCAGGACAGTAGTTATCCAGGACTAGGGTTGAAGACCCCAAATGGAAAACATTCTTATCAAAATCATAATACAGAGAAAGGAAATATGGATTATAATTAGCTTTAGTACAGTTGCCAATTGCAAAAAGAAAACTCAGGAATCAAAACATATTAGATGAACTGCTAAAAGCTCAAAAGAACATGTATCTATAATTTCAAAATATAAACATCGTTCTGACTTTCATGTTATTTCAGTCAGGTATTCAGATGCTTATTATGACTGATGGCAAATTCAAAAAGTCCTGTGTTTGAACATGGCAGGATTGTTGGGCTGCACAAGCAAGATGAAAATGAAAGCCTTCCCTAAAACTTACAAACTAATGACAAAGCAGCCAAAGCCCAAAGAAAAAGCTTGAGAGAGCTGAAGGAGTATTGAAGACTGGCTATTTCATTCAACATGCATTTAAATGAGGGCTGAAGAGTTGCATCTTGTGTAAACGTAACAAAAACTTTTGTATGTAGTGAACAACACATACAGTGGACATTTTCATAGAATTTGTGTAGCTTTTATCTTATTGGTGAGCATAACCTCTCACTTGCTGGTCAGGTCAGATTTTTTTTTTTTTCATTGTCAAAGTTTCTGGCATTCTTGGTAGCGACTTCTGATCTTTCTTTTATCCATCTGTACCTATATCTTGAACTTCTGTACTGAACAGAACTGGGATTCACAAATGAAAGGTAGATGTGTGTAGATGGTGTGTTTTCATCCATTTCAATATAGTTGAAATATAATATATTTCAATATAATATAATGTTGTACATGCTCTGATCCATGTAGAACATAAATGTGATATTACAACCAGGCTGGTTTGGTTCAGGCACTGAAAGCTTTGTCAGACACATTTGGTAAGAATGGACTGTGTAATTTTTCACCTCTTAAGTAATTTCCGAACTCACCAGTGTCCCTATTTTAAAGATTTGCATGCACACTATATTTCACAATGTGGAAAATCTGAATGGTTCATTTTTTTCTTCTGGTAGCAGAGTGAATGAACGATAATTTAGATGTTTTGAAGATTAGGGTAATTTTAACAAAATCAACGGCGTATTTGTTTTGATTAACCTGGCAAAATCAAATGTGATGGATAAAGCGTCTAAAAATTTAGAAGAGACTAAAAGAAAGCTGAGGTCACAAAGTGAAAATGAATGAAACAAATGAAATATTTACATGCTATTATTTTGTAAAATATCTTAAAGAAAACATACCATCATTAGATTATTGGACGAGACAGTTTATTTTCAATCATTTTTTATTCGATTTAATAATGAGGGTCCGTCTGAAAATATCAGTTTATAAGTTCATAAGTTTGTTACTTCTTCCTTCTCCTTTTTAACCATGTTAACATTGCTGTACAAAAATATGTGTCTTTTGCGCTCCTTGTTCATGTGTGTGATTTTATATTTCTAGCATGTTTGGAATAAATAAATAAAAATCATGTTTATATTAACCTGTAATCTGTATGAATGTCATTTTGGCTCTTGATGATTTGTATGAACCTTTTTTTTTTCCTTCATTGGTTGATAATACAACATAGTGCTTTGTTTTTTAACAAGTTATAACAAATTATAAATACAGACTTAAATACTCGAGTAAGCATCTGACTACACCTGTGAAGATAATAGGAAAAAGTCCAAATATTGCTTGAGATTTCCTTTGAAATGCACAACAATCAGGTATAACATTATGACCACTGACAGGTGAACTGAAAAAGAGAATTTATCTCTTTATCATGGCCCCTCTTGGTGAGTGGAATTTATTGGACAGCGATAAACACTCTGTGTTCTCACGGTTCAAGTAGCCTTGCTTTTAAAATTTATGGATTTTTTTTTCTTTTAGGTATTGTCTGCTCTAGTGGCCTTTATGTAACAGTTATCAGACAGGAAAGTGGGTTATAAGAAAGGAGTATGAAGTGTTATCTGGCCAGATACCCGCAGCTCCTCTGGGGTCTTCCTGATCTGGGGTTGATATCTTTTAAAAGTGGGACAAGGAGGTAAATGGGGAGAGCTGGAGGCAGTCAAGGTTTGTGGATGCATGTGGGTAACAAAGGCTGACCCGTGTAAAAGACAAGCTATTGTAGTTGAACTTACGAAAGACAATTCTTGTTCTGATAGACAGGTGTCAAAACACGTAGTTCTTTGCATTCCTCAGCACATACGGGTGCAGAGCTGTAGACTACTTGTGTGCATGCTGACCCCTGAAAGCGCAGACAGCAACAATATATACGCCTGTTGTAGAGAGTTTTTTCTTTCCTCAGCTGTTGCAGTAGGCAATTTTACCACAATAGAGTCAAAGGCTTTAATACAGAACACTACAGGAGAATCCTCCTACCAGCACCGATTATAATCTACAGTGACTCTAAAGAAAGTCTGACTGATTGAGTTTCAACAACATTCAATTCCACTTCAAGATTCATAAAGTAAGTCTGAGTAGAACTGAACTGAATAATGTTCCCTGCAAATAAGCAACAGTGATTAAGGAATAGCTTAAGGAGTTGAACTAGTTTAAGGAGTTGACTTGGCCCCCAAACTCGCCCGATCTCAATCCCATTAGCCATTTTTTGAAAATCGCTGGACAAATAGGTCTGATCCATGTAAAACATAAAATATTTGCTGCAAACATGTTGCCAGATTCTACGACAGACTTTCAGAATTCTAGTGGTGCCCACATAATTTACTTTACTTCACAATTTACATTACTGTGTTCGATTGACAGCAAAGGGGGAGCCAATGCGTCATTGAACTGCCTTCTAGCTAAAAAAGTGCTATACAAATAAAAATTCTTCTTCTTCTTGCTGTTTTGAACTGGAGAAAAACATATTCTTCATCACAGAGTCTAAGGAATATGTGTACATACACATATTGTTTTTTGGGATGTTTGAATATTTGCCTGCCCTCAGTGCTGTGTGAATGACAAATGAGAGTTGAATATGGAACATGGTGTCCTCTGAGTCAGGCATCAAACATGCCTTATGCCCTTTGGTATCTTGTGTTGAATGGCATAAGCTGCCTCTCAGAGGAAAGGATGCCGGTTAAAATTAGCCTTTTTTTTTTCAAATAGATGATTAGAGTTGCATGTCATGTTCTGACAGCCCACTGGCTTTCTTATAAGAAATTAAGCAGGAAGTAAACAAACTGCACAAGCTCTCCGCGAATCTATAAGTTCGGGTCAAGGGGAGAGCTATCAAGGAAAGTTGATTAGATACCCCTGTTCATCATTTGTCACTAGGCGGGAGGACCAACCTGCTGTTTCTTCTATCAGAATCCTAATTGCTGTATAATTACCTAACGGCTCGTATCATCCTGCAGGGCGGGCCCACAGACAAAAGCTGGGATGGAGTTTATTCACCGGCTGCCGGGGAAAACCGCCGCCAATGGTGTTTCATAATCATGATTTATTAACACTCTCTGGGTTGTGTCGGTTCTATTTGCTGTAATGTAACACAACAGATTGGAAATGTTAATATTTGTTGTGGAACAAGCAGATTGCGATCTCGGCCGAGCTCCGGCACTGTGGGGTGGATGAAGTCAAACATATGTCCTTTAGATTCAAAAGAGCGGTGCACGTTCAAATGCACATGTACAGTGCTGATTTTAGGATGGGCCAGACATGCCTCTGCACAGCATGTACACCGTAGTAATTGCATATAACCCATCCATAAAATTGGGCATAGGCCATAATTCACAAATCCAAGAGTGGATTTGGGAGAGGGGGAGAGATGATTGTATAGATAGAACAGAGACACTCAATTTTCTCTGCAGCGTATCCTGCATGCGAGTGCTCATTAATCACTTAAACAAATGAAACACGTGATGTTCCCAGCACACTGCTGGATATTGAGTGCCTGGATGCTGTATTACAGCTTCTCTGTTTAAGCCAATAACATGGTTCTTTGGTTGAGTATCTATGGTGCACGACACCGTTTTTGTTCTCCGTGATCCTGCTGCATTGAATTTAAGATTACATTTAAGGAGCTATTTTCAGAACATAGTTTCCATTTGCAGGGAGCTTGACTTTGCGTCTTCTAAAGTCGGAAAGCATAAACGGCTTTGTGTGGTTGACTGAGTATCGCTTTTCAAGTTTGAAGACGTCCAAATTATCCTTCATTTTGACGACTTCTTGGGCTCGTTGTGTAAAGTTTTCCTTGTCTAAACTAATTACGTCAAGAGAAAGGTCAGAACCTTTTCAGACCAGCAATCTTTGACAGTGTGACTGCGAGCCACGACAGGCAGACAGAGTGTGTGCATTGTTTATCTGGCTGTTTATTTTTGTGCGAAATAAGTGCGCTGGTTGAGAGGAGATAAGTAAAGCGTGGCCAATGGGATCAGCAATAGAAATTACATGGGGAGATTCAATGCAGACTGACTACATCTGTCTGTTTTTTCTGCTCTTTCTCGCTTCATTTTACCCACACTGTCGCTCCTCATATCCCACACTGATGCAGCCTTGGCATCTTAAGGGCTAAGCCTTGAACAAACACGGCCCACCAGAGAGATTAAAGGCTGAATAAACTGGTGCCAGAGCCAGCTTCACTGTGCATGAACTCTTCTGACTCAAGTTTGTCCCCAAGACTTTTTAGACTAATGAGCTTTGAGGACTTGAGATGGCATTTCAGCAGCATTTCGAGAATTGCTTGTACTCGTTTGCCCCGTTTTATTCCAAATAGTTCCTTTTGTTGGAAAGCTCTGACTCTGAATGTTTCATATTTCAACTTAGCATACAAATATGTATTCTGATGAACACGTTGGCCATCGTTTACAAGCGTCACTGTGTAAGTCATGTTGTGTGATGGCCTTTACAACCTAGACTTGAATATATTTTGCAATAGGAGCCTCCAGTGATCCATTTTCCTTTGCAAAGCCAGGATAAACTAAGGAGGACTTCGGTGTTCTGACTTCTGCTGACATATTGCAGTGGGTGTGACATTTAGCTATGCAAAACAACTCAACATTATTCAAAAATTTGGCCTTGCGCAAATGTCAGAGACAAAAACAACCACGTGCTGTTATGCAATAGAAGAAACAACAAGAATACCTTTTTTACTTGTTTTAGAAGGATCAGAGCAGATATTTAGGTACCATAGTCAACATAAATATCTGAATGTCTGAATCAAAATTTTCCGGATACGGATGTGTAAGAATGGCATCAGAACATTGGATTTATTTTAGTGCAATACATCTCTATAAGAATTAACCCCGAAGGGAAATTAGATGTTATTGTGATAGTTATCTAACTTTCTTTGGTCATTATAAGTGGCAAGAAAGAACTTAGTTTTTACCGCTGATGCATCCCATACTTATCCACTAGAAACCAATGGAGATTAGCTTTCCAGCTAACAGCTATTAAGAACAAAGTTTAGACCAAAGTGGATTTATAAAAAGTAACAGCAACTTCCATAGCAAAAGGGTCAAAGCAGTTCATACAAAACATATTTTTTTAATCCTGGTATGGATAAGAAGCTCTTTGGTTTTTAAATGGATCGGGTTTCGCTATGCACCCCAATCTAATGTGAGCGTCAGTGTAAATAATCCACAAACGCAAATATAACAGAAGTAAAAATGTATCACATTTGTGTGAAAAGCTATGATGATTTTGATATTCAAGTTGCTTTAACAGAGCAAAGATCTGCTTTATTTTTGGCCTAGCTCTGATTGCATGGAAAGATTCATCTGTGGCAACTAAGATACTAACAACTTATAACCTTTTAACAGATCCTCCATTTAGAGAGTTTAGCCTTGAAGTGACACTGATTAAGTTGATTCTCCACAATTAATTAATTATTATGTGAGGGATGATAATTTCTCTTCATGCCTTGGAGTTTAATACTAGTGGAAATGAAACTGAAAATGTGGCATCAGAGAAAACAAACATGTGATGTTCTGAAGATTCCGGTGTCATTTTGGAGAAGTTTGTTGCTAAACCCAGGAAGATCATAAAGAATAAAGTTGCATTCTGTAGCTAAGTGACATGTTAAATGTTTTAGACTCCCATGCTTGTAGTTAAGTTGAATGAATGCATCAGAATTATTAAATACAGTCTGCATATCTGTGGCTTGTTTGAACAGCTTCATGAGGGAGTTACCATTTAATTAGACCAAAATGCATCATTTACAATGCTCTCCTTTAAGAAGGAGCTGACCCAGAGATTTAGTGAGACAACATGAGCTACAGCCACAGCTGCCAGCACTCCCCTCCCTGATACCCGGGGGCCTTGACTATAATAATTTGGCCGACAGCCTCTATACACAAAACAAGAATTGATGCATTTATTTTCCACAGTCACACTATGACAAAACAGATTTCCCCCGTCATCTGTATTTCACACATTATGTATTGGCTTGGGCAAAACATACTGCCCTATGTGTTTTTGTTTTTGGTTTTTTTTGTTGTTTTTTTTTGGTTAGGTTATTTTTCTTAGAAGCCTTCCCCCCTGTTCTCTGCAGTAGTCTGTTTAGAACTCAATGAGAAGCCGCATATGCAGTCAGAGAATATTTGTGTTAAAGTAGACGGCAGCAGTGTCATGAAACAGTTCTGCAGCAGATTAAACCCAGCCTTTTACCCTTGAGCCTCCAGGGAGGCATGCAAAATTTCCTTTTTCTGCATCTCTTTTTCTGATTTATTTCCTCCTTTCCTTCATTAAAACAGCCTCTTCCCATGCATCGGTAAATAGATTTTATTGCCCTGCAGCTTTTTTATTGTTTATGGAGGGATACAGCTGGAATAGCTTATAGTTTACAGCTTATAGTCCATGCTGCCATTTTCTTACATAATACTGCAAAGGAAATGGAGGGAAAAGGTAATCATATTTCCAACTCTTTTTTTTTTCTTCTTTTGATTTCTTTTAAGCATTTGTGTCATTGGGGCAAAATGAAAAAAAAAAAGCGTAAACATTCTCATGACTCGCGTCGTCACACGTTGCTTTGAACCCATTTGACGTGTTTATCAAAAGCCCCACATGATGCCCATTTTTCCCTGAACAACCTCCCAAGATGGTGCAGAGTGACGTGCGCTGATTTGTTCAGAAAATACATCTGACGATTTTAAAAATCAAAAGAGGAGAGCTGTGATCCTCTCAAACAAAAGCACATTTCTCCTTCCGCTCCCCTCACTCTACTTCCTCTGTCTGGTGTTAAAGCCACTACAAGCCATCGCAAACACTGATAACTGCTATCTTTTGAGAGGTCACTTATGGCTCTTTGAGTGAGAGAAAAACTGAATGATCGTCTAACATGAACCAATCCAGTGAGGTGAGAGATATGCTGAGTCTGTGTGTCTTTGCCAGTGCCTGTTTGTATCTCTGGAGGCGTAGCCGAAATCATTTTCACAGGGTACACAGCAGCCCCAGGATGTATACTCTCTGCCCCAGTAACAATTTCTTCTGAAATGTCAAATAAAACTGTTAAACAACAAATTGTCTAAAGCTCCACTTTGAAAGACGAGAAGAAAATCCTACTGCTAGAAATCAAAAAACGGTAACCACATACTTTTGTAAGGGAGGTGGTATTGTGAAGCTAATATCGTTTAAAAATGCACTCTAAAAGTCCAAAAGATTGAAAATGTATTGTACTCACGGCTGAAACCAGAAGTATACACATACTGTACATTTCTCACAGTAGTTTGCTGTAAATTTGACCCATTCCTCCTGACAGAAATGGTTAAACTGGTTTGCAGGCCATCTTGTTTGTACAAACCTTATCAACTCTGCCCCAATTTTTTTTATTGATCTGAGTTTTGTGATAGAACCTCCAAAAAAATTGACTTTGTTGACCGTAAGCCACATAGCAACTCAATGGCCTGTTTGCTAAGGTTCATTGTCCATGTGAAAGTCCCATTTAGCCATAAGCTTCAACTTCCTGGTTGCCGTCGCAAGATGTTGCTTCAATATTTCCTGACAGTTCTCCCCATGCAGCAAAACAACCCCATAAAGTGATCTTACCACTTCTGTACGTCACAATTGGTGTTTACTCATGTTTACTAGGAGTTTGTCCTGTTGGAAGTCGAACACCCTGATTTGTTGTGTCCTTAGGCGAAGTTCTCAACTGACTTTGCCTGCAGATGGTGATCAGAGGGCCTGAGTGACACTAACCCCCCACCCCCGCTTAGAAAACAATGGTCATTATGGTCTGACACTTGAGCTTTAGTTTCATCAGACCTCAGCTCATGTCTCCAGAAGTTAGTCTTTTTCCAGCTGTAACGGAGTCATTTCACTGTGGAAAATACTGGCACTATCTTACCAGGTTCCAGTAGCATCTTACTGAGTTTTTATTTTTATTTTTCTCTTTTTATTAATTCTACCTAACATAAAACAAGAAGAGTTTAGGCTGATTTAAAGTCAGACAATGACGATAAAAAAAAGTTACGTCTCTTGCTACAGAGCGCATGTAAACTTTCAGTTTTGCTTTTATATATGACTGACCCTGTATATGCTCTAGTATAGCTTTATCTCTTGTCTAAAGCCATCACTCAGTCATGCATCCTAGTGTATCCTCCTGCAAGACACTTGATTAACAAAATAGGTGTGGATTTATGTAGCCAGAGTACAATGGGGGGAAGGTGTGCAGGCAAGAAAGAGGCTATGCGGGAAGAAAAGGAAGCTGTCTGGAAGTGTGATCTGTATGTGAAGATGGCTTCTGAGCAAAACTCCAGCCCGCTTGTTTCCTACGCAGAAATATTGGTTTCCCATCACAGAACGGACGAGCAGAGTTCAGGCAGAGGAGCAGAGCGCGCTCATGTGCGGCTCAAACGGGAAGAGCACAAGAGGGGAGAGGGGTGCGAGGAGAATACCGGGATTGTGAGGATTCATATTGTGTTGTACTCCAAAGGGAGATTCAGAGAAATCCCAATTCATTAGCACTAAATGAATGCTCATTGATTCATTAATAAAATTGTTCTTTGGAGACATTACGAAAGGAAGGTGATTTGCATGGCGATAGGAAATGCAGCGCGAGGAGGTATCCAGCAATTCAGCGACATTTTGTGATGCATGGCGTTAGCTTTTCCGAGGAGCCCGTGGAATGATAATAGCATCGAGGAGGCCCTCGGTGGCTCTGCTGCCTCATATCACACTCAGTCATCTTCACACACAGTAAAGTCAGCACATTTCTGCTGCCATTAAATTTACTATGGCTCATTGGGGATTGACAGTGCACGCCACCACTGTCATTGTATGCCTTATGAAATTCAAGAAAGACTCACTTCTTTGTGCTGGGAACAATCGTTATTGCTAAATACTGGCTTTGAAGTGCTGGCATTTTACGCTTGAATGTTATTTATTATGCAGCTCACCTCATCAAAAGACTTATTTCTAGCCAGAAGCCGGGCACTTGAAGTGGCGAATGGCTAATTGTTGTCTGCCCCCCGTCATAGATGTGGGATCATTTTAGCTTTTCAGGCATTATTCTGTTTTAAACGTTTGACTTTTAATTTAGTTCCATGTAGCGACAGCAGTGACCTCAAACAAGAGAAGAGAGGTTCAACGGTGACGTGAGCTGACTTGAAAATCCACAGCAAAGAGCTTCTCACCTATGCACACAGTGGGCTACGGGGGAATGATGAGAAACTTTAATGAGACCCCAGTTAACTCACACAGCTGCAGATTATTTGCAATGCATCACAATCTTATTGGCATGTTCTTTAGAGAATCAAAACTCAATTACCGCTATCAATGTGTGGCAAAGTCATTTGACAGGTTATTAAATTTTAGAGCTCATTCCAGCTATTTTATGTCTTCAGCTTTCAAACATTTTGTGTATGCAAACAGAATGAAATGATACTTTCGCTACTGCAGCTCACTGTCCCTTCCAAGCAAATGTTTGTGACCGACCAACGCAAAGCAGTTCACACAGACGTTATTGTACACGGAAGAAAATCGATACAAGTTTCCAAACATTTTTACAAACAAAAATCTGGACAGATGCATTTGGGATTAATCCGCTCTGATACCACTAAATCCTTTGGGAGATTACCAGCTTTACACAACCAAAGACTGAAATTTCTTTCAATTTTTCTGTACAAAATAGCTTAACGTCAATCACATTGAATATAAGATTAATAATTTTGTCACAGATTTTCAGTTGTGTTTACTGTAGGTATGGCCAATGAATGGGTCATTCTAATACACAAAGTCACAGTAAATTAGGCAAAATACAAAAGAACATCTTACAAAGCATTACACTTTTGTAGCCACTTGAATCTAGCATTCTACAGCAGCAACATGCAGACACATCATGCAGTCTGCTGCAATAAATCACCCATTTGTAGAAATGTTATACATGTGATTTTTGTTAAACCAAATTTCCAGGTTTATCAGCCAGATGTAGCATGAAGTATACTTTTTGCTCAATGCTTACACTTTGCATCACAGGAATTCCTGTGTACTATTCAATTAATATGCAAAATATGGAAATGGATATTTGTCAGGTGAAATGAAATGTTCTTTTTTGTTTGTTTGCTTTTTTATTCTAGTGATTCAGAACACTCTTGACAAAAGTTCAAGACTGTGCTGTCCTGGGCGATGAGCTGCCTTGCCCACATTAAAATCTGTCTCTGTCATGTAACATATGGTTAAAAAGTTCAAGGGCTGTAAATACCTTGTAAAACATTATATTAATACTATGAAATTATGAAAATATAAATGGTAACCTCAGAAATAAGTTTCACAGCTTGCAGGAAAACTCATCAACTCTCTGATGTGAAAAGTAGTCTCTTTCTTCATGTTTCTTCAAAGTTTCTCTTTGTCATAACAAATTTTCACTGCTTCAACTCAACTAGGTCATTACCCACAGTTGGCTTTAAGCGCGTTTGTGGGCCTTATTGTGGGCTAGGATGCTGGGCCACTGTGGGTCACTGAACAGCCACAGAAGTTTGTACAGCCCGACCATTCTGCGCATTTTTTTACACTCTCATCGAATCGCTCCCATGGATATTCTGGCAGGTCTGCGTCACGTTGTGTCATTCAGTGGCCGGTGTAGCTAAATAGATTTAAAATGTAGCAGGTGGACAGAAAAAAATCACTGTGTAAATTGAATAGAATGCATCTGGGGCTTTGATGTGTATGCGAGTGTAAATCAACACATGTTGTATATTTAAAGTCGTTTATAGCTGAAAGTAGATTTTTTTTTTCTTCTTTTTTTTTTCTACTGAATTTCAGAACAACAGTTTGTTCTTTGGACATCATAGAATTGGTAATCTCCCCCCTCATGGTGGGGGAATTGCTTTGCTTCTTGAAGGTCTTTCCGACTGCATTTGGCTCACATATTTCCCAAAGCAATTATAGTTGGGGTGAATTTAGTTGTCTTCTGCTCTCCATGGTGTGCTGTAGGGAATGTTTTATTTATTTATTTATTTATTTTTTTCTAAAGCAGAATATGGACTGTACTATTTGCTTTTTGGCCAGAGACACAGCGCCCTCTGCTGGCATGGAGAGAAAAACATTGTCTGGTAATTTATGAGCAGGTGTTCCTGTGTGATACAAATGTGTAACTCCTCTTTGTGTTACAGGGGTGTGCGAGTGCTTGGATTTCACCGGCGGGACGACCTGTGAGCGCTGCCTGGATGGTTACTATGGCAACGCTTTGATTGGCACTCGTGGTGATTGTCAGGCCTGCCCTTGCCCAGGTCTCAGCAGCTGCGCCCAGATTGCAGAGACCGGACAGGTGGTCTGCACCAACTGCCCTGCAGGACAGACAGGTGACGGGAGATTCCTGCAATTTAAGATGATGTGCACGGAGAGTCAACAAAGAAAATGAGGAGCTTTATGACAAGATTCAAACCACGTCTCCATAAATCAGCTTGTTACCGAGAAGACTGTCATTTTAAGTCGGCTCATTTGCTTTTCCTGTCACTGCGAAGGGCCACCTGTGATTCAGGCACATTTAATCAGCGGATTTAATTTAATTAGAACATAGTCTAATGTTACACGAAAATGACCTCCGGCACTGCCATCAAAGTCCCTCTCACCTCCTTTGCCTTTCATTGTGCGCGTGCAGGCGTGCGCTGTCAGATTTGTGAAGATGGCTACTACGGCGACCCCCTGGGAACGTCGGGGACGTCTCGCCCCTGCGCAAAGTGCACCTGCAACGGAAATGTGGATTTCAACGCCGTGGGAGTCTGTGACCACTTTACTGGGCGATGCCTGAAGTGCCTCGGGCACACAGAGGGCGACCAGTGCCAGCGCTGTAAGCAGGGCTTTTATGGGGACGCCCTGAACCAAGCTGCCAGACAGAAGTGCAGACGTGAGTCACTAAGAAAGCATTAGAAAATAATGTCTTTTAATTATTTAATATGGATAGAGTTGTTTTTTTAACAGAAGAGTGCCAATTACAAGTTTACACACATTTATTATAGATAAAATTATTAATTTGTCTTTTGAATCCCTTCTTAGAATTGACTTTTAATTTTAAGATAATTTAGAAAACAAATGGGTAATAGAATAGATGTGAAAATAGCAGGTGTACTCCTTTGCACACAGGATCAAAATCATATGTACACTCTCAAAAATATACATGCCCCTCCAGTAATTAATGAAAAACGATCCCTTAGAAAATTTCTGAAGCTGGGTCATTCCAGAAATCTGGCATTAGTTATTCCAAAGCTTGCTTGGTTGAGATCATTACTCTGATGGAACATCTAACTACAATCAACATTCATCAAATTTAGAGATAGTCGTGTGTCTTCATCATTTTGTTCAGTACCCAAGCTGCCATTGAAACAGACCCTCAGCCAGATGCAGACAGTACAGTATTCTTGGCTTTGAAATCCTCATCTCTACACCCACAAACATATTTTTTGGACTTTATAGGCAAACACCTCAATCCTTGTCCTGATTTCTCCAGAAAAAAATTAACTTTTCCATGTGGAAAAATTTCTAAATTTCAGTCATGCTTGAAGCAGTTTGGAGCAGGGAGTTCTTTTTTTAGTTGACACCGACTCAGTATTTCGTGATGTTAAACTTGCTTCACCATGGACAATCACACTGATGTTCCAGGGTCTTGGGCTTAAGCTTTAGTAGTTCCTGAGTTGTTTTGCAACAGCATATTTTGTAGGAATACATAATATGTATCGCCACTAACATCCAAATCGGCCAATATTAGTCGTTTTTAATATAACAGTGTCAGTTTGGTAAATTAAACTGGGCCAATATTACCAACTAATATTTTTTTCCATCTTTCTGCAATTTTTTGTCTGGGGAAGGAGCTTGGTCATGAGGTGTTTGTTTGATCACGTGACAGTGACAGTGATGTAGCACAGGATTGTGGGAAACTGAAGCAGAGAACCAGTGGTAAAGTCAGCAGGGCAGTTGTTTTTTCAAAGCGTTGAAAGGATAGTTAAACATTTATAAAATATCAGCCATAACAGCAATATCAATAGTGGATATTGCCCCAAATTTTCATCTCAGTGCATACCTGTCTGAAGGTTGACTCTGTGCCTTAAAACCAACCAGTTTAAACAAGCTACATGATTTTTAATTGCACAATTGGTCAAATATTCAGTCACAATTATATCAGGACCTTGTTTGTGGCTACAAAGAACAAGTAGCTTCCCTGCAACTTGGCAAAATACATTTATACAGATATTTTTTGTGTTATGTGTATAATTTTGACCTTGAGTGGTTCAAAGAAAAATCCACATTTGTTGTTTTTACAACTCACCGAAGGTATATATAACCATTTTACCTTGGAAAAAGAACAGGTTAAATGCAGTAAAAGCCCCCAAATTATAAGGAGTGCATACAGACTTCTGACTGCACTATACGTTTTATGCTGCTCTTGCAAAAATATCTAAAATCCTTCCATGTTGCAGATTTATGGTAAATGAACTTACAACTGTCCACAGGGATGTACAAAGTTACAACTGTGAGTATAGCTGGTGTAGAACTGTGAAAGATATCAGAGTCCTTACAAACTCAGTTTCTAAATCTTTTAAAGAAAACTGTGAGAAGAATTTTGTCATAAATTAAGACTTTTGTACATTTCTGTTAGCTGTTTTTACACTGCAACTCCTGAAGAAAAAGAAGTTCCCATCAGACTGCAGTAGAAGATTTATAAAGTTTTACTTCTTGTATAATCAGTGGTGCTGGGATTCAGATATTTCTCTCGACAGGAATGCAGGAATATCTATTTGAAGCATTCACTTCTGGTGTATAGGTGCACATTCTTTTTTTTTTTTCTTTTTTTCAGGTTACTAAAACGCTAAAGTTTCAAATGAGATGAGCAAATGGCTCAGAGTCGAATCACTTTTAAAAAAAAAGTCCTTGAATTGTTAAAAGGTAAAAAAGAAAATCAGCAACTGAACTTTAAATAAAGTTACAAAGGCAGGAAACGACCCAAAGTACCACAGCGGAGGTGTTCATTCTTCCACTTTCATATTCCTTTTCCTATTTTTCTCCTACCTGTAATCCCCAGTTGAATTTATCCGGCAGAACAATGTTGCAGAGGGATGCTTGAATTTCCATGCTCCTGTCTGTCATTTTGTCTAATTCTCCCTCCAGCACTCAAATGAGATAAAACTAATAACATATTCCATATGAAAAGGAGATGGATGCAAATTTAAGCTGTCAACAATATAACATTATCTTTACGTTAACTATTAAAATGCTTTATTTGTTCTTCTCCAGCATGTCGCTGCAACGCTGCGGGAACCGCCGGGCCTGTTGACGAATGCCACCCCATGACAGGAAATTGCCGTTGCCTCGCTCATGTGACCGGGCGAGATTGCAGCCACTGTGAAGTCGGCTTCTTCAACCTTCAGCCTGGCATTGGATGCGAAAGGTAAATGGATTCCCACCGCATCTGAAAGAAGGCCTGTATGAGAGATTATGCATTGAACCTGCCATTAAGACATTGTCCTGCCTTCACCAGGTGTAAATGTAACCCAGTCGGCTCGGTGTCGATGGCTTGCCATCCAATCACGGGGGAGTGCGTGTGTCGCGCAGGGGTGGAGGGGACCCTGTGTGGCTCCTGCCGTGTGGGCTTTTTTGGATTCTCCTCACACGGCTGCAGAGGTACACTGCCTTACATCAGGCATTGCAGCTGCCCCCTGTGCCCTTGTCTGATCGTTCAGTACAGATCACACTTGAAAGCTTTCTCTAACTCGTAAATTGTTTACCCTCGCTTCCTAACTCCCCTTCTCGTCTAAACCCGCTTCATCCAGCCTGTAACTGTGACCCGATGGGCTCCGCTTCCATGCAGTGTCACGGCAACGGCACCTGCCAGTGCCGCCGGGGCTTCGTGGGTCACAAGTGCGACAAATGTGAGATGAATTATTTCTATGACCGAGCCACTCACCAGTGTGAGGAGTGTCCAGTTTGCTACGGCCTCGTCAAAAAACATGTGAGTATCTGTAGTTAAAGATCATTTCTGTGCTGATACGGGCACCCTGGTGAAGGAATTTTGTGAATTTCAAATGCGGTTTTAATGCAAAGGTTTGGATCCAGGCCTGGGTTCTGTCTGAATGGCGTTTGCATGTTCTACCAGAGTTTATATGTGGGCTCTCTCCATGTACTCTGACTTCTTCCTACAGACCAAAACATGACTGTTAGGATAATTAGTTCAGCAAGGTTGCCCTTGAGTTCAAGTGTTTTCAGTGACTTTTCACTTTTTCACATGCAGCAAATAACATGCTATTTACGCTACCTTCATGTGAGCTCTGTAAAATTGTGCAATATCCATGCAACAGAACATATTCAGTATTTATTTAGTCTGTATTTAAAATTCTTCCAAATGTTTAAGTTTATATTTAATTTTGATTGTATTTTAATAATGCATTTTGTTAATATATAGTTGTTTATATTATCTTTCCAGATATTTTTATATTCTTTGGGGCATATTTAGCTGCTGTCCTGCTGTAACAAGTGAATTTTCCCCACTTTGGGATTAAAAAAAGGCCTGGCATTACCAAATTCTACTGTAAATTACCTGATTTGTGTAAATAGCTCTCCCCCTGCCATGCATTTTTGTTTGCTTCATCTATCTCCATTTTTCCTAATGTCTAATTTTGGGTTTTCGATTTTGCCTTAAACACTTGGTTGCTGCACTAATGTATATAAATAGGTTTCACACCTACATGGTGTTTCTTGCCTTCTTGCTTTCACGAGGTGCAATTCTTCCCTTGAAATATCACATTCCCCCGGAGCACGCCGCCTTTGCAGACCTTCCTGACAGCCATATGGCTCCTTTGTATTTTGGAGATTGCAGTTATACAGTGGATGTGCATTGAAATAGAAAGGGACATTTGCCCTAATGATCTTCTGCGCTTCTTTCTGTCCCTTTGGATCTGTTGCATCCCATGCTCGGTGCGCCAAGACTCTGTGCGTCCCTGGATTTCCCTTCTGAGGAGAATCCAATACCTCTTGACATGTTCTGCCTTTATGTCCTGCACTTATTCTTTTCCCCTTGCAGAAGTGGCTGGACGTCCTCTCTGGACCAGCACCGTTCCTGTGCGAATGCATTCAGTGATTTCCACAGTGTTAGCAATTCAGTGAACATCCCAACCCTTGTCTTCTCTGAACTCTTGCAATTACTCTTCCTGTCCTCTAACATCCCATCCCCCTCCCACCGGTCACCCTCTTTGCCTCCCTATCTTGGTGCTGACATTTTTTTATCCCCCTTTGGATAAAACATAAAATGGAGAAATGGAGTAACGTCATGGCTTTGCAAAATCCTTCATACCCTGAGAACTTTTTCATTTCTTGTCAAAAACCAACAATCGTCATATTTTAAGAGTTCCATATTAGGTCATCACAAACTACTGTAAAGCTTTTAGTGATTAGAATCTTTAAATTGTAAATTTTGTTAGGAGCAATGTTAAATAATGTTAAATCAATATGCTTTGATCTAACATGTGCTGTTAGATCATGTGCTGTATGTTCAAGATCGATGTCATGCTAATGTCAATCTCTGAAAGGGTTTCATCCACGTTTGCCCTACATTTCAGCTCTATCAATCTACTCACCAACCCTAACTCTCACTGCCCCAGGTTCAGTAAACCACCACCATGCTTCACCATAGTGATGGTGTAAATCTATTAGATGGACTGTCAGTTTTCAGCAACACGTTGCGTCTTGCTGTGGGTCAAATAGTTCAGTTTTGGTCTCATCTGAGCAGAGCACCGTTTTCTATGCATTTGCCATGACTCCTGCATGACTTTTCACAAACATCAACTGGGATTATTTCTGACCTTTCTTTCAACGATTTATTTTGTATTTATTGAAAAGATGATCAAACCCAGAAAATAAGAGTTATGTAGAGCCAAGAGTAAACTCTGAAGACTTTTTTTTTTTGTCACCTGGCAGACACTTTGGTTACTAAGTAGCAGAAAGCACAGCTGATAATCATATTGGTCTTGTGGACAACTTATGGCACATCTTCCCCCTTAAAAAGATGTGTGATCACACCAACATTTAATACATCTATGACTGTTTAACTGCCAGGACCAATCACGTCCCTTTCATTTCACTTTCAGACCTGATTTTTATTCTCTCAAAGTCTAATCTACTTATCTCTCGCAATGCTTTCCTCCTCTGCCTATGGCACAGAGAACAGCGAGAGGATCCAGATAGGAAGACGCTTTTCCATCCCTTATCGCGTTGTTGATATTCATTTATTCATTGCTTTTGTTGAAATACTACATTTTCATGTGTTGGTGTACTAAGAATTGAAGTCACATCTCAATCTTTGCATCTGAATAAATGAATACAGATATTTTAGAGCCACATTATTTTATTTTTCTCGGCTTTTTTTTAATATAAACAAAAAAGCCTGCTCTCCCTCTGATTCTTTTAAAATCATGATGTTGTTACAGGCCGAAAAGCTTCAGACTCGTCTTCAGGATTTGGACAAGCTCCTGGCTCACTTTGATTGCCGAGGTAGATTTGGGAAGCGCCACCACCCACTGAAGTACGCCACGACGGGGCTTTATGAAGGGGAGCACCAGAGGGAAGATACTTTTCCCAACGCGCTGGAGGATTTTCTGGCCTTCCAAGGTACAACAGCAAGAAAGCAAGAGATAATTCCTCGCTCCTTTTGATGTCCCCCCTCCCCTTCCTCACCCTCTTTTGTCCGTCACTTCTCGAGACACATGACAGCGTTCGCCTTGTGAAACACGACTCTAGCCTGTTCCCCTTTGTGTCTGTTGCGGCGCATCCTGCCTGGGAGATGATAACCATATGAGCGATCGGGGAGCGTGGCCGAGACGTTTGACGTAACGCCACCCCCGGCTTTCTGCCGCGCATCTCTTACCCCGGCGCGCCGGCGTTGCACGCGAGGCACAACAAAGCGATTAAATCAGGAAGCAGGCAACAATACCCGACCTCTCCCAATTACTTTAACACAATGCTGATATATCCTCATTATCTTTCGAGGGGAACAAGGCTTACAGGCTCAGCTGCACAGGCCAAATGGAGACAAATCATAACAATATAAAACAAGGCACCATGTGACTAACTTAATCCCTATTGATATGACAGAAAGTGCATCTCTAATCCCTAGTTTATAGTGATTATAGTTGCAATGCAGATAACAGTTGTTCCTAACACCCACACCACTCGCGCACACATTCCAGCCATGCTCTTTAAGACACTGGGTGGCCTGATAATGATATAATGAGCATGTGGGAGCCACAGGCTCTGTGTGAGCACAAAAACAACCCATGCTGGGTTGTTTTTTAGTTTCAATTCATAAGACAAAGATAGAATGAAGCAACAACCGACACATATTGTACTGATTGGACTCACCCCCTAATTACTTGCTTTAACAGCCAGTCAGATTATCCTCATAAACTACAAAGCGAGTGTGACAGAAGTGTTGAAATTTGGACAGACTCCCACATGCTTTTTTTTTTTTTTTTTGTCTCCTCTCTAGCAGATAGGCGGGAAGGATGAGAGTCCTTGCACGAATTACCCCGGTAAATGAGAGTTTAGAGAGCAAGATAGTTGCGAGCTACAAAGAGTAGGGGAAGAATAACATTCTCTGTGAAATAATCCATGAAAGGCTTAATGCGGTTTTTATTTGCTTTGTTCTTCCAGAGGCACGGGAGGCCTTCATAAAACAATTTTCCTTGCTGGAAGCTTCAGCGGGCGCACTTTCAGCTCAGCTCCACGGCATTACATTTGCTTTGAACTGCAGCATCAGCTTGACGGTGGAGGAAGACGAGGACGAGGGGAAGGATGAGGAAAGTACAGGAGCGTGTCGAACCTTCACCAAAATCCTGTTGATGATCAGGGTATCCAGGGATCAGCTGAAGCAGGCAACGCTGGATCTGGACAATGTGGTGGGTGACACACATGCCCAGTATCAGCAATTTGTAATGCTGAGGAAACAACTGCGCCACCATGGGTGGAGTATATAGACATAACTGTTAACTTGCTGCCCCAATCATGATCTCTACACTATCAACACTGGGATTAATGGAAATCATCTGGGTCATTTCACCCGTTTGTTGGGTCGTACCCCCACTTTCTGCTCACATCTTGTGCTAACCTACATCCATGTTGTGTTAACCTTTTTGCAAACCCATCTACTAGATGCTTGTGATGTTGGTTATAGAAGTTTTTTTTTTAAATAAACTATGGCAATAACCTGAAAAATACTCATTCTCATTTAATTAAATTTATCCGTATACTTCATTGACATTAAATTTTACGTCTTCTTGGCACATTTCCTTGAAACAGATCATTAGTAGATATTAGATAATTACTTTTAATGTGTTGCCAAAGCAGCTGCTAAAGAACAAATTAGATGACCTATAAGAAAACATATAAGAAAGAAAAATAGAGAGACTAGCTTTTAGCACTGGCAAAGACCAAAGATCGGATTACCTTACTCATGTAAGGTTTTCCTTTTTCAGCAAAAACTAAAAGGATGCATTGGTTTCTATTTTAAAAAAAATACATATGTACATGGTGCCAGATTTAAGTGAAAATGTCTGAAGTTCTATCATTATTCCAAACAAAGCAGGGGCTCCTCTGTCCTCTTACAGGTGTATTGACAGTTTCTAAAGGCTGCATTGCACTCCAAAACACTTTGGATACAACTGAATCAGTTGTATCCAAAGCACGATCAGGCAGACCGAAATTGAGTGTGGCATCAGAAAATCAATACATCAAGCTTTGTTCATTGAGAGAAAAGCAACTTCATCAATTTTTAAAAGATAAAAAAAAAAAATGCTGGAATACAAACGGCAAAAAAAAAAGTCCCATCAACAAAAGCCTGTCTGGCAGAGGTCTCAAAGGACGAGTAATAGTTTCTAAACCACTTCTCACAAGGGCGAAAATGGGTCCGAAATCCAAGACATGCCAGCAATTCACAGCGGGTGACTGGATAAGAGTCCTCTTAGAGAAAGATTCTTTCTTTGAGATTTATGGCAGTAAGTGAAGAGTGTATATATGAGGATACAAACAGGAAACGGAGAGCTGCAGAAAACAAAACCCTCAGTGGAACAAGGTGTGTAAACACTCGGCAGGGGTTTAGGATGTAGGATGGATGCAACAGATTAACTGCAGCCTGACCAAGGAGAAGTAGCTCTAAATTGTTTAGACATGATGTACACTTTAGAGAGAGTCCCAAAGTTAAACTGGAATATAACATTAAAGATCATACATGACCAAGATGGACAAAATGAGCGTTTTACAAAATGAGCATCTATCATTTTGCTAGGTATGATTTTTTTTTTCTTTTTAGCTATATCTGATCAAATCCCTAATAGGTAATGAGTCTCATCTCTAGCTTTATACATTCACATATAAATAGTGGTAATAACTAAAACAAAATAACAAAAATGATACAGCAGATATTTCTGATCAAAAATAGTCTAAATATCATATTATTTTTGCTCTTTTTATATGTTTTTTTAAAGGAAATGATCAAATAACATAATATATTTTGAAAACAAGTTGGGTGCATACTATAGTATTAATCTTACATAATTATATGCACACTCCTTTACTGATATTCTGATGAATGTCTCCCATGACGTTGCACTTCAAGCACATGGCAAAATTGGTAGAGTTCAACTACGTTAGTTGGTATGGTTGCACTGTTCCACTTGTATAAGCAAAGTCCACAAATCAATAAGTTTATTGTTATAGCTTTGGAAAACCATTCAGGAAGCTTAATTCAAGCCATTTATGCATGTTTGGGATAATTGTCAAACCATGTCTATTTTTCACTGTCAGAAAGACTGAATCTCAAAATGGCTTGAAACGGCTCACCAATAAAAGAAGCACCTTCTCCAAAATTGACACCATCATGCCAGATTATAATTTGCCTACATAGACAAACCAAATGGCTTGTGAAACAAAGGTTTTATAGTCTGACTAGACAGTTGTTAATTCAGCTATAATGACCAAGAGGAGAGTTTGTTTTTGGAGTCAAGTTTAGACATTCATTCCCAAGAACAGTGCCCCACCTGTTAAGCCTGGCGGTGACTGAACAATCCCGCCGAGTCGCTCCCTACACTGCTGTTGTATGCATCACGATTCATGGAGTAATGAAGGAAGAGCTACCTAAAAGTTTTCTAACTTTACCTTAAGCCGAAGGCTAGATGGTGAAAGCAGTTTGTGTTCCAACAAAAAGACAACCTCAAACAAACACAGTTTTTTTGGTCAATAAGCAGGCTAACATTCGCCGTTTTCTTTGGTTAACCCCTATTTAAAATTTGTGGTGCTTGGTGGAAAACCAGCCAATTTAAATCTGACCATTTCTGTTGATAATGGCTATTAGCCAGACCTGGTTAATGGCTGCAAAAAATACTTCTCTTCATCTTCCTGAGAGACATTTATCCAAATATTAGTGTGGGTGTATCTATATATTTTATCCTATATACCAGATTTTAGCAAGAGAAAATCCACAATGTTTTTTTCACCCAATTCTTGTTTTTTATTTTTTATTAATTAATTATATATATTATGTTATCAGTCCACCATTAAAGCAGGATAGTTTAAATAAATCATTAAAAGCCTCAAAATATTCCAAGTCATACTGATAAGTGCAACTTCACATCAAACTGGAGCTATGCAAACACGCTGAGATTACATGTGACAAAATCTCGATCCTCTTATGAGTATGGAACGCTTCAGGTTGACAAACAATAGACCTCTGGCCCACACATCTAAATGGCAAACTACTTTCTCCAAAAGCAAAGATTTAACCGGTCTTTAATGGATTCCTAAATTAACAACTTGTTCTTTACACATTTGGTGGCCTTTCATTGTAAGCCTGGGGATGCAGGAAGCTTTTATGGATCCGCCTGTCCTCTTATTTAGACTTCAGAGTGATCAGTGAGCTTTTTCTAGCTAAAGTGTAATTTCCTCCCTTCTGATCGTCTTTGTGCTTGCACAGACGAACTGGACCTCTGTAGCTCTCATCACTTGCAGCAGCTGTTTGGTTAATAATCAATCGACAGGCAGTCTTCCAAAAGGAGCAAAGAATTGAGCAGCGTTAATTGCAGTTCGCTCAGTTTGTGTGCATTTCTCCAAATTGGATGTCACTCGGTAAAGGACTCTGCGTTCAGCCGTGTGGACATAATTTTTATTAGGACAACACTTCAGTGGATACGTACATCATTTTTAATAACATGTACTTACCGTCCTTTTAATTAGGTACACCCTACTTGCAACGGCTTGCGTCCTATTCCCTTCATAGATCTGCCTTAGTTCTCTGTGGCACAAATTCAGCAGTGTTTTGTAACACTCATCTGATTCTATATTGAAATGACAGCATCTCTCTGTTCCTGGTTGCACATCCATGATGTAACGCTCTCATTCTACCGTATCCAAATGGCGCTCTGCTTTGCGATCTGCTCACTGTGAATCCCACTGCAGTGCAGGCAAGTTAGTTTGAGATGATAATATCCTGCTGGAAGTAGACCTCAAAATGTGTGATCATACAGCCACAATACTTGGATAGACTTTAAAAAATGCTTATTTAGTGATGAGCCCAAAGTGAGACAAGAAAATATTGTTTTACATTGTTTACATCGAATTCTGGCCCACCCATTTGAATGTCAGGGCTAAAACAAACACTCATTAGACCAGGCAACATTTCCCAGCCTATTATTGTCCAATTTTGGTGAGCCTCCTGTTCTAAGCTGACAGGAGTAGCCCCTGTTATTGTCTTTCTGCTGTAGCTCATCTTCTTCGAGGTTCAATGTGTTGGGCTTCCGAGAAGCCACACATGAAGGATGTAATGAGATGTTATTTGAGGTACACTTGCCAGTCATGTCAAACCAGTTTACAGATTCTCCTCTGACATCTTACTAGATCTGAACTTTTTTTTTACTCCATTCTCAGTTAATCCGAAATACAATTGTATGGAAGCTACAGTACTTCCAGTACAGGAACATTTAGTTTATATACTTGAGGAATTAGAAGAAACCTAGAATCCAGAGAAACTCATCTAGAGAAGCTACTCATTGCCTTAGATCAACATTTAGGACCATCTACTTTATAGAATCAAGCATGGAGAACCAACACTTTTATTACTTTAGACCAATACTTGGTTTATTATTATCCAGATAAACTTCTTCTGGCTTATAAATTATGGAATACTTATAATAGGATCATCTAGTTAATATATTCAGGAATTAGAACAAACTTAGAATCCAGAGAAACTCTTAACTTATCTAGAGAAACTACTCATTGCTTTAGATCAACATTATCAGAACAAGAATCCAGAGAAACCCTTACTAGTATATAAGTCACAGAATACTTACTCTTTTTTCTTCCTTTTTCATCATTTTTCTTCTTTTGCCCTTTCCTTTGGGTTGTTGTTTTGTTGTATTTTTTGTCTAATTCATGTAAAGCACTTTGAATTACCTTGTTGCTGAAAATGTGTTATATAAATGAAATTACTTTACCTTACAGGAAGTCAGCCGTTTCTGAATCATGCAAACCAGCTCATCTTGCAGTAGCAACAATACCAAATTCAAAACCACTTAAATCTTTTTCTCCTCCATTTTCTGAACTGTTTTAGACTTCAGCACTCCATCTTCATATCTTCTAGGTGATCAAATTCTAGATGATTTGCCCATTAGATCAAATCTAATGGGCCGCTCTCATTTGATTGGCATAATTGCTATTTATGTTAAACAGAACATGTTCATGTGTGTCTACTGTATGACATAATATGGTGTCAAGACTTTCTGTATAAAATTACAGTAAAACTGTGAACGTAGTTTAAAGCCAGACCTCCCACTCACTGTGTTGCTTTCCTTACCTATCATTTTCACAGGTCATTTCCTTTGAAGCCATGTCAGCGCCCAACAAATGGAGCATAATGGTCAATGACTCCCAGGTCCTAATGAAAAGGTAAGTCTGTTCAATGGGCTTTCAGTGGTCAATTAAAAGCGGAGTCTGTTCCAGTAATCTGTGGATCTCTGCTCGGCTGCTTTTTCGTGCTTGTCACTCACAATGCGGTCACGCCGCAGCGAGTCGATGCTCTCGACCACTCGGCGCTCGCAGCTCTATTATATGCTTGTTCCAGAAACCTGGCCAGGAGATCCGGTGTGTGGTGGGGGAAAGCATCAATGCTCAAATCTATTTCACCTCACCTCAGGCAGTCGTTATGGTCTATTATTCTATGCTGCATGCTTTTTTTTTCCCTCCTCTTTTCACTTTGCTCACCTTTCTTTCTTTCTTTTAATTTTCTTCTTTTTTTTCCCCCTTTGCAGTCACAGAGAAACGGCGGACCACATTGAGGCCGTAGCCAGCAGGGCGGTGCGTGAGTCAAAGCAGGCTTTCAACTTCCTGATGGATCTACTGCAGGACAACTCCACAGAGGAGTACACCAGGAATCTGAAAGAGCAGTGAGCAAAACCAATCAAATTAACTCACACACACACACACGCCCACAAGCAGAGAGAATGCTTAAGTGGTCACATAACACATAACTCATACTTATTAACCCAAAAAGCCGCTCAGCTCCCTGGATTTTTCGGCTTTTGCACTGTATTTCCAACAAAGTGTACCTATCCTTGCATTATCACCCAAAGCCCTCTCTTTCACTGCAATTTTTTATTTATTTTTTTTTTAAGCACGCTGGAGTTTAGGAGTAAGACATTTAGTCACAGGGGGGACAGCTTCTCTGCGCTGTAAGCCTATTGCTTTCTTGGATTTGCAGCACGCTCACTGCATCTCCTAGCATGTGATTGCTCTGAGGATTATCCCGAACACCAGACAGAATGATGCAAAAAGCCCTCCGGTGGCCATGATGAGAGCAAAGAAGCGAGGAGCTCAAAATTGATTACCCCCCTCCTAACGGGAGTCAGCTTGATTCGGGAGAGTTCTGTTCATCACTGGAGCAGTGCTGCACATCACCACGTATGTGTGAGTGTGTGTGTGAGAGAGGCACTTTATAGGATGCAAAGTGAGCAGTTTTAGCACAGATGGGCACCATTAAATTGCTTTTCCCACACATATTTCCCCATGTGTTGATACTTTAGCAGAGGCGTTTTATTGTTTGGAAACTATCGAACCAGAAAAGAACTAAAGTGTTCAATCTGTTTCTAAAAATATACCTTCAGGTCTCTGCCTCACCGAGCCTGAATTGTGAATCATGATTGTATTAAAAGATTTTAAACCAATGAAAAACTGTGTTCTTATTCATTTGCTGTGAACAAATCTAGCACTTTGCATTTTGGAACGTTTTCATAATGATTTACTGTGGAGAAAGATTTATATAATTTATATTTCTTTTAAAAGTTTTGGGCGTGCCGTGGTGGTGTAGTGGTTAGCGCGACCCATATTTGGAGGCCTTCAGTCCTCGACGCGGCCGTCGCGGGTTCGACTCCCAGACCCGACAACATTTGCCGCATGTCTTCCCCCCTCTCCTTCCCTGTTTCCTGTCAGCCTACAGTCATATAAGGGACACTAGAGCCCACAAAAAGAACCCCTGGAGGGGTAAAAAATAAATAAATAAATGAAAAGTTTTAAGTTTGCCTCCGCTAACTGTAAACATACTCATAGTAGTTACCAAGTATACTTACTACTCACTGAGGTTATGATATTGAGTAAGGGGATTGTCAAATAATAATAGATAAACATTAGGGATGTAAGACATACCTACTTCTTTCACTACTTTTTGCTTCAAGGCATTTGGGTCTCTAGCTGTGCTTTTCAGAATCACTGTGAAATCACTGAACAGGAATCACTAAGTTAACTGGAGATGAGCAAAAAACACAACTTTTGCATTGTTTTACTTTCACTTTCCAATAAAACATGAATGCAATGGTTTAAATGCACTTTGTTTGTTTTTGGAGAAACCAGTTTTGAGTAGAATTACTTTATTTGTTTCAGATTGTTGCTGTTGGTTGTGTTGCCTGAAAATGAATGATCTCAGTCACATAATCTCACACTAAAGAATTGATGTAGTTTTCTCAGAGGGAGCTACGTTTTTTAACTTCCCATCACACCCTCTTCATTGTTGGTGCTCTTCCTGATTTGTTTGTTACAGTCCTGATGGTTGTAGATATGGGCAAGTTTTTCTCATCATTCCCTGACTTATCAAGATATTGATAACTTTTGAATGACATGTTCTTTCCCCAATTTTGAAGTGTAACTAGAAGAAATGAGCTTGTATGTAATATAAAACCCACAGTAGGCAGTAATTACGAAAGGTGGATTGCTAATAAAAAGGAAAAGTTAAATTTACATTGTTTATAGAAATCGCTAAATGTGCTATTAATTCTGTTATTGGTACTTTTATATCTAAATGTAGAAAAATGTTAGATGAGAATATTTGGAAATGTCAACGTGTTATAATGGCATTAGTCCTAAATTACAAAACAATACATTTTGTTTTCATCAACTACGTTCTACACATTTTAAACTGAAGTTTCCTTTGGTGCAGCCTGTAAGAGTAGGAACAAAAGCTATCAGAAAGCTGGAGGTATTGTGGTTTTGTTTTTGTTTTTTTCCCCCTTAAGAAACACCTGCGGTTTTATGAAAAGCATCGTGGATGTAAATAGAAGAATAAAAGTTGTGGAGCTAGGTTAAGACATGATAAAAGTCTAGATTTTTGGGCAGGTCGGGAAGCAACAATGAATTTGCAAAACAAAGGAACAGGAACGTTGTTCTTCTGTGTTTTCAAGTTCCACAATAGTCACACAGTGCATTTCTCACACATGCTGGCTCAAATTATTTAAGTGCAATCAAAGTTGCATGTAAAGAAATAATATTATTATAGTATAAAATCAGGAGATAAGATGTTCTGTTTTTCTGGTATGGAGTATTTTTTTTATAAAGAAATCACGAAAAACGAGCCTGGTCTAAACCTCATTAAATGGTAAACATGAATATCAAAAGCTTGATTTTAATCCGATCATATTTTGACGTTTTTGCAGAAAATCACTCTGTACGTGTCCAATGAAGAAAAACAATTTCCTATGGTTGAAATGTGTGTATGTATTTTGGAGTAAAACAAAAATCTCTTTGATTAAACAGAGACTGCTGCAGTTCCTCTTGCTAAAGCTTTGTGATTTAAATTAAAGACATGTGCCACTAGGGTTAGCATGCATGTAATTACTGGATGTAATGTAGTCCATTTAAAGGCTTTCTAAATGATGTTTGACCTTACTATCTATGTTTACAGGCTTTACACACTGTATCTGTTTTTTTCCTCACTAAATTCAAAGCATTCAAATAATAAGTTCATGGTGTTTCAGTGTAATTACAGAGTCTGAGTTCCCTTTAAAAGCTTAGGATGCAAATCAGTCCACCAGTAGCTTTTCCTCATCAGGTCTGAGTAGGTGACAAAAGATGCTGCAAACTTTCTAGCTAATGATTTTATCAACCAATTACTTTAGAGCGTAGCTCTGTTGTATTTTATTTAACTTGTGCTGCATTATCCACTGCAAGTTGATTTTCTTTGCATAAAGCTTCAGTTGTTGTCATGCAGCTTTTTGTTAAAAGTAAATGTCATTAAGTTTTCCATAGTTTTTATGGTTTAATGAAACTGAACTGCATTGTTTTTGCTCAAATAAGTGTATAAAACTATGCAGCCATGTAAAAAGCCCCAACCTATTCAGAATGTTACGAGATTAACATTTTAATTCATTTCTGGGGCAACGAGTGCTTAGCCGCCCTGCTCTATTTGCGTACCTGCTCTTTTGAGGCAAAACAGATCATGTATAATTACAGCTTTGAAGATGATAAAAAGTGACAATTTCAACATCCCATGCACTGCGTCCAACACCTTTCATTATTCACCATGCTTTCTTTCCGCAGCGTCAATCTCACCTTACTCCTCTTTAAACATGAATCACGAGCAGAGTTTCCTCATCATCAATATCAATAAAGGCACAGGGTTTCCGTGTCAAAATACTCCAATGAAAGCTCCTGAATTCTCCCACTGAATACGAGGCACCGACAATCTTGCAGCACAACACTTAGTATTTTCTCACATCAAATGAATGCACCACATCCTGAATCTAGCTGATTTTAGCTTTACTACCTTATTTGTGACTAATCTGCTGTCCTTTCCTCCTGCTTTCATGCCAGAATAACCCGAATGCAGCAGCAGAAGGAAAACCTCACTGTGCTGCTAAATGTTACTGTAGCTGAACATCTGGCCCTGGTGGAAGAAGATGCCTCTTTCAAGCTTGCTGTGGGTAACATCACATCATCCTTACATCAGCTGACTCTGATGGATGCCGGAGCAGCATCTGACATGAACCAAACAGAGTTCAACCAAACACATCCGGACAACTCCACTGCACAGGTCAGTCAAGACACCCTAGAATTTGTAATGTTTGTTTGTTGACTGATGTGTGTGTGTGTGTGATTATATGGCCACATGGGTGGAATATATAGAAGACCAAACACACAAGTCAGGCTAACTGCACTGACATACTATTGAAATGGAAGAGCTTTCCTCTTCTTTTTTTTTTTCAAAGTTGTCAGCAGAGAGGGAATAGTTGGACAATTTGACTCAGCTGTGTCGGAGCAGAAACATTTAGAACACTGGCCAACATGCAGGACACTGGTCATTGAGGACTAGAGCTGGACACCTGGGCGCCATTACCCCAAAATGGTGGTGGCAGTATTGTGCATTAGTGAAAATATATAAAACTCAGAAGCATGGTACTTACTGATGCATTCACTTTGTAGTTGGATTTTGTATATAAATGTCTGAAAGACAAGCAAAATTCTTCCAGAAGTCAAAATATTAATGGGAAAATTCATAAAGAACATTGTGTGAAAGGTGGCATCTTTTTGTAAAAGTGGGTGAATTATTGTTATTAGCTCATACAGAAAATTGTAATTATGTGTAATTTTTTTGGCTAGTAAAGAACCTAAGCTCAGAGGCTGATGATGGCAAAAAAAAAATAGCAGTTGTAATAATAAACAATAAAAATAAATCGAATTAAACTAGATACAAAAAGGGAATATAGCAAATATGTTTCTGATGATTTCGCTGAGAATTTTATTAGCATGTTGATTTATACAATGATCAGTTTTACAAAGGTTGAAACTCATTATAGTTCAGCTGCAGTAGGAGAGATGGGTGTAAACTGACACTTGACTGGTTGGAGGAGGCAGGCGACCACCAGGCAGTAATTTAAGTTTTCCACTTGATTTAACATTTGGCATGCAAAGAACACCAAGTTGGCAAAGAAGAGGAGGATTTTTGGCAGAGGCTGCTGCTCAAACGGTGCACATTATTACAGAGGGAGGTGGCAAACCTCTTCAGCATCTCCAAGCAAACAAAGTACTGCAAACTGAAACACTCAGTTTCAGATTTTCTAGATTTCAAATGCAACAACATTTGTATGGGCTAATTTGACCTCTTGAGAAAAGCGGGTTGGTTATTTTATCTTAAAATAAGCTTACACTTATCTACATTATTTTCTTTTTGTGTAGTTGAGTGAGGACATTTTAAAACAGACAGAAGAGCTGGACCAAGAAATTCAGACCAAAGAAAATCTCATCAGTAACATCAGCAAGGAGATGGCATCGGTAAAACAGACAGTCTTGAAAAACCTTGAAGAAGTAGACGCAATAAAAATGGTAAGTATGTGTTGTTGTTTTTTTCTTTTGACTGTGAAAGTTATTGACTAACCTCATAAAATAAGTTGGATTCGGATAGTTTGCTTGTAAGGGTGAAAAACTGGACTTAGCTAGCTCGCTTGCCTGTGACTCTAAGCACACAGCAGTGTCTGTTTCTCTTGCTTATGGCAGATATTTTTAATTTATGGAGGGAAGTGATCTCTGAAGTATAGCAAATATATTTTCTATATATATAATTTAAGACACTTTAAACTAGTCTGAAATAAACTCACATTGTTTTATCTGGGACTGTTCAGCTTCTGAATCGGTCACCCAGAAAGTAAGCCAGTGCACACTCTGGAGTAAGTTTGAGAAGACTTGTGTGGGCTTCACCTTCTTCCACAGCTACTTGGTACTTGTCCTCTAGGTTAGGTTGTCTTTCACTTTCCATTCCCAACAGCGGAGCTCTGTGGGATGTCTATTTTTTGCTACTTAAACTCGATACCCACCTCTTTTTGCTGGTCCTTGACTCTGCACCAATCAGAAAGCAGCTCCACTTTGTCCTTGTACTTCATGTCACTCCTCGTTTTAGTCTGACCACATGTCATCTGCAAACTTCATAATACTGCAGGTGTGTAGGAGTGCTATAATATGCGCATGACTATTATAGGCTAACATTAGCATGTTTTCTCTTTGTTTTTTACTGCTAATTCAGCTTATGACACATCTCACTGCAATTCCTGTTATGTGAGGAGAAAAAGGTTTTGCTAATTTATAAACTTTGCTTTGAACAATTTTTACAATTAGTGTTTGAGCAAAGACGAAAACCTCAGCTGTCGTGCAAACTAGAGCTTAATTTGAATAGGTTTTATCAACATGACTGGTGGGGAAATTTTGTATCATGTTTAGGTTTTGTTTCACAATGTAATAATTTTTTTTTTGCTCACTTTGTGCAGCTGCAAGGGAATGTTCAGGAGGCAAAAGCTTCTGCTTTGACATCAGTGGTGATGGGCAAAGAAGTGGAGTCAGACGTCATTACCATCCATAGAGAAGTAGAAAGTAAGACTGTTTCTTTATGAAATGTTCAAGAATTATACATCTTAAATTAAAAAGTCAAATATCAAGCTAACAAGATGTAAAGCCTGTCCACGGCTGAGTGTATTTGCATATCACTTGGAAAGTATAATGAGGTGGAAAGCTTTTTTCTAATTTTTACAAAGTCAGTTTTTTGGCTGAAATATTAAGCATGAATGAAGTGAACATTAGAGGATAGTTCTCTGATCAGACAACCTAGATAAGAACTTGAAGAAAAACAGAGTGCGCAGAAACGATCAGTCCTCAACTGGGAGACGATGACCTCCTTGAATCTACACCGCGTTGAGTTAAGAACAACTTGTCTTCCCGTGTCGATTCTCACATCTCCAGACATGGTGAAAGAGTGGCCCCGCCGGCAGGCTCAGACCAAGACGGCATTAAAGAAGCAAAGACCCCAGGAAGAAAAGGTCCTTTCAGAGGTCAGGAAGAAGGTCAAGCAAATTGAGAAGATGCTAGATCCTGCGAGGGAAAACGCCAGCCTCACAAGGAACATCACAAAGGAGGCAGAGCAAATGGCACACGATGTGGCTAAGGTATGTTCTTGTTTTGTTTGTTTTACAGATGACTATTTTAGACTGAAATAATTTAGCTGATTTAAACACTTGAACACATTTAACTTCTAAATTTGGACCCGTTTGTTGTGATTTGTTTGAAGTGGAGGGTTGCCGTGTTTAGTTGGGTGGTATTGACATTTATTTTGTTTTCAAAGTTTCCCTCATCCTGCCTGGGACTACAGATTTCATCATTTTAAATTATGAAATCAAATTACAATATGAAAACTCCACATAAGTGCAGTTTAACCAGCAGTGGTGTAGAAACATTAGGCTTAAAACTCTGGAAATTAAATGTCCTTAGACATGTTATGTATCTTGTTTGCAGGGATCCAAAGCCATTCTGACCCAAGCCAAGCATACAAGGACTGCAGCTTCTCAACTTAACTCACAAATAGACTCTGCTTTAAATAAGTTATCAGAACGAGAATTACTAACAGAGAAAGCAAAATCCATGATCCCAACAGAGGTAAGTTTAAGTAAACATACTGAAAAATACAGTAAATATCTTTCCATATCTGTCCATATCTGTCCATTGCGTCAAGTGGCCAAAGAGAGGCCAACAAATAAAATATATTTATTTCTTCATTCATCTGTTATAATGGCCCAGTCAAAGTCTGGGCCAGTAGAGAACCTGTAACAAGAATTGAAGATTGCTGCTCACAGACACAATATTTCAATTCTTACCAATAATGCATTGTTTTGGAAAGAAAAATTTGTAAATCTTTTTGTTCTTTAGATTTGCAAAGCTGATAGACATATTTAAAAATACATAAAGATGTCACCAAAAATGTCATTCTACAACGTTGAATACACAACATATCACCCATTTTATATTTTTATTCATAAGGAATTTTTTAAATCATGAATGCAATTTTTTCAGTTTTTGGTATTTTAACAATTTTATCTTGCTTTTTTATACAAGATAAAAACAAACCAACAAAGCCAAATGCATAAAATATGGTTTATTGGAAAGCAGTGTCACATATTGTCTCGCCTTGTCATCTTGATATATTGTTACATCACTTTTAAGAAACTAGACAAGACAAACATTGACTAAAACTCAAGTTGAACTTTAGAAGGCATTGAGGAAGAGACTTCATATGAGATATAATTAAACTGGGTTTTAAAGCTGCTTGGAAATGTAATTTGCTGTCTGGACCTTTTTGTGTTTTTTGCCCATTAACTCTAAATGGGTGAGCATTTTGGCAGGAAAATGTCTTCCTCCAAGTTACAGTTTAGTACCTACCTACAGTAGATCTATGCATATTGATCTCCTCTGTTTAAGATTTTAAAAAAAGTGTAATCATTTTGTGTTCTTCTGTCTAGCCTGAAGTGTCACTTTCCAGCATAAAGAATGACATGGAAGCAGCTAAACTCCAGTTAGAGGCATATTCTGTTACGCTAAGGGAACTAATCAGCAAAATAGGTAAGTCAGTCACATAAACAATGTCACTAGAGCAAACTTATATATGATTATCTTTTTCTAAAACACTGCATTAGTTTTACACTAGATGAAAAAGGAGATTTTCCAAAAGGTTCTACATATTCACCCCAGTGCCTTAGGCACTAATACAATGATTTTTAAGTTTAAGAGAAAATGTTAAAGAAGTCTCCCATGTTTGATGTTGTGTACCAAGTATCTTTATTTTCGCTCACAAATACTGGCCTTAACTGAGGCCTTCGGTCCTTTAAATGTCTGGGATTTTTATGACAAAAAAGAAAAAACCTAAAGTGCATCAACACCAAAAGTTGTTGATGAACTTTTGGTGTAATCTTAGTTTCTGGCCGAGCATGGGAAGCCTCACCACTGTTCCATATTTTATCCATTTGTGGATAACAGGCTCTTGCTGAGATTTGCTGGAGTCCCAAAGCCTAAAAGCCAATGCATACTGAACAAAAGCTGAGAAGTTGGTTCTTTTACTCGAGGCTGTAAGAAAAACAGCTACGATCTTGCTGGCAAGGACATTACATACTTAAAAATAACAAGATGTCTTGATATGTCTATCCCACCGCAGCACAGCTACTTTATATTTAAGGATTCAGCAGTGAATATTGTCAAGAACAACCTGCAGGAACCACCAAACTAGACATGCAAGAAGAGAAAGGCATTATTGAGTTCTTTCAGTCCTTGGAAAGTGGAAACATTGCTCTGTTCTTGTAGAAAAGGCATTTCTCTTTCAAAATATCTCCGTTTCCAGACTGAACGGTGCCACTGACTTTGCCTCTTGTGTGTCTTTGAATTGTCTTTGATGGGGGTTGAGCTGATGCTGTTTTGGGGTCCTTCAGCCTACTTCATGTTGTCAGACAGGTTCTATTTAGGTGATTTCTTGATTCTGCAGTTCTGGCTATAATCAAGCCTTTCACAAGAAAAGTGAAATTAACCCAAAGATATGGGGTTAACCTGAGTGAACTTATGATTTGAGAAGGTGAGTGGGGTGCTTTTATGCTCACTTCCAGTTTGGTTTTGATAGATTTGTTACTTTATTAATTGATTTTTAAAAAAAGCATCAACAACATAATATTTCTCTACCTTATTTTGTTACTTTATATGCTGTGAGTGCACCGTATTCCTTGTTTGTGTATTTTATATTGGTCAAAAAAGCTGGTTCTGATTCTGATAAGTTTTTTGTATTTAATCTTGATCTTAAAGATTTGATTTATAATCTGAAACATACAGTTGTATTAAAAAGGCTAACACAGAAGAAATCTGTAAATTGCCTATTCTTTTTCCACAGCAGTGCATGTGCCAAGTAGTAGAATTAGCTAGAAAGCCCAGGATTTGGCACTTTATCGTCAGCATGTTAACATGCCTGGAAGGATAATGACCAAAATCACTGTAATTAGGTCATCATGCAGACTCGCACACTGTTTGAATCTCTAATGCAGGGAGTCCATCAGTGAACAAAGAAAAAAGAAAAATCTTCTCTGATTTCTACGTTTACCAATTTCCTGTGCGTTTTTCATCAGACGGGAGCGTGCCTCTGGAGCGCTTCCATCGAATCCTAAACGAAACAGAGCGCCGTCTGAGCATGCTGCGTGGGAGTGTGGAGAGCCCGGCGCTGGGCTCCAAGATCCAGAAGCTGCACTCTGCTGCTAAAGAACAGAAGAGCCGCCTGTCCCTCATCGAGCAGGACATCCAGGAGATAAGGGAGGAGAGAGAGAGTCTCGGGGACATTGCCTCCAACCTGCCTCAGTCCTGCCCCCAGGCCTTGGGAGAAGGTAAAGCCTAGAAATGGGAGATAATCAGGATTGAAGCATCAAAAAAAGCAACCAAACATCAGAAAAAGTCTGGAACAATGGTTTAATAAAAGGAGCTGGAGTTTTTTTTTTCCAGCTTCAAAACTCACCAATATCTTCTCAAATGTTCCTTTTTTTTCTTTTTTTGCCCTGAGCTACAATTCACTTTCCCATCATCGAGCGAAGACATACACAGTTTAGCCAAATGCCTCTCCTCTGTCTACAGTGATTCATACCTTATCCCCCTCCTTCATCTTGATGTTTTTCTTTCTCACTCTCTCCCTTCAATTTTCCAATCTCTTCTTTTTTTTCCACCAACATTATCAGAATTTCAATTTCCCTGCGAACAACATTAACCAGCCGGCCACCGAGAACACCCACAAGTTTTAAAATACTGCTGACTTTAACTTTGCGGGGGTAAAAAGGTGTGTCTGAGGGCTCCTTCAGACTGACACATTCATTTACACTTCAGCTCTCCTTTCATCACCGCGCCTTAATTAACAATTAGTCATCTTGGCCTCGGCGGTATTCAGGTCAGGCTTCATCAACACGCATCCTGGCTTTTTGGGATTCTCATGGCGCCTACCTGCCTGTTTTTGTTTTCCTCTTTTACTGAGTCACTACCAAGTTGTCGAGTTGCGTTGTGTCCTGGGGGGTCACGGATGGTGAGTATGGACGGCTTCTTGTGACCAAGCTGTTCGAGCATCTCTTCAAAACTGTCCTTAAGTGAAATGGCTAATGAACAGGCATGGGCCAGTATCACGATACTTATAGAAAAATGTAAAAAAAAATAAATAATTGCACACCATGATCTAATGATAATCCCTGATGATATATCCTGCTGACAAGACGAGACAATGGCCAAAATTGCGTTCACAAGTAATAGATGCGCATAAACTCTGAGCATAATTAAATCCATATTTGACTTATTCATATATGAAAGATTTAGACTTATTGCTCTAAATGCAAAGGGAAACCATTTAAAGAGCTCAATTTTGTGTTTTAACTAATAAAAACTACTGTAAGAATCATATTTTTTCTTGAAAATATACCTTAAGTAACTAACACAGAGTAAATGTAGGTCATTGGTACCCGTCTTCATTAAAAACTGAGAAATGTGCCTTTTGTTTAGCACCCATTGGGAGCTACAAAGGGTATGACAACATTAGCATTGTTAGCAGCTAACTTCTTGCCAGTGGTGGCATTCTCACCATGCTTCTGAATTGCTCTTATTTCGTCTGTCACTGTTTGATTGTTTCTTGTTGGTACCAACAAACCAAAGTGCGTATGCCATATTTAGAAGTGTTGTTTAAACTCCCAATAAAACTGGGTAGTCTGTAAACTACTTCCTTGCTTATTTCAAAATAAGAATGTTGAACATAGATCCGTCTGGATGTCACATTGACAACACACATCTCTACATCTGGGGCTCATATTAAAGGGTTAAACTTTAGACTCCAGATACAGGCATATTCTTACAATTCGTCATCTGGATAATACAGTCATATAATTTTGTCAAAATCTCTCCTAATGGAACAATGTAAAAGTTAAATTTCATGAAATAAATTATCTAAAAGACTTAGTAATTTGTATTTTGATGTTGATACACTGATGCAAATAAAATGACAGAATAGAAGTTTTCAAAAGCTTGTTGGGAAGAATATCCCTTTCAAACGTTATCATCTCAGACTCGTAATCCTAGCTTGCAAAATGTAAGTTTGAAACTATATTTCCTTCGTAAGAGTGATGAACACCCCTTCAGTTTCCCCCCTTATGACTGACCCTGTTTATCAAAAGCATACATTTCTGTTCAGTCCCAAACTTTTTTGCCATCTCCTGTAAAAGCGATGTGAACTGCAGAATGTCTGTTTTTGACCATTTAAAGCTTAGTCTGCCTTGATACTGGTAACAAGCCCGTGCCTGTTCATAAATTGATGGTCTCCAAGACTCACATTGTACTTTATTTATGAAGGGTTGATGTGATATGATCTCAATAGGATATGTATGAAGTTTTTAAATAATCAGAAGTATATTTTCAGTATTTTAGGCCTGCCAATAGAAAAAAATCCACTATAAAACATACTTGAAATGCTACTTCAGCTCAATGTATCTATTGTGTTAATGGACCAAAGAGTACACTGTGTGATATCATGAGACGGGATGATTTTAGCTGAAGGAATGTGTAAAATAGCATATCCCACATATCAAAAAACGTAATAAATTTTGTCTGAAAAACATTTTATGCAGAGTTTTTTGTTTGTTTGTATATTATCTTAATTACATCATCAGATGAAAAACAAACTGTAGAATCTAACCTATAAAGTGTTGTGCTTGTTGGACTGTAAAGGCTCCCCGGTTCTGCTGCAGACGGACAATGAGACAATGCTAACTCCCGGTTGCTGCTCCCGGATCCTTTTAATAAATGTGCTCTGCAGTGAACGGGAACAACTCGGTCATGGTTGGGGGTTCACATCACAAGAATCAGAGCTGTCTGAAGGTCGAAGCTCTGTAATAATACATCCAGCAGCCTTCACATTATTTTGGCAGTTCCGGTTAAGTTGTGTAAAACCCCTTCAGATAAGTGACTTTTATTCCTGTATCGCCATTTTAAAATAAATTTTAAAAAATCGCTGCTGTTTCCAAACAGGAAGATTTCATTTCCCACCATTTTCTTGCCCTTTATGGGTTTTTTTTATGTTGGCTATATAAACTGTAATCCTCTTCTGTCCCAGTTCCAGTTGTTTTTGAACTTTTCAATTATTGTTCTGACTGCAGATGGGGAGAAGTTTACATCGGTAGCTATTTTCTTGATGTGATTTCTCAAATATGAGCACATAAAACCTAACTCAAAGGCATCTTCAAGAGGGAAGCTAATAAGTGTGTACACCTCTGTAATCTGGAATCTGAGCCCCTGGCTTTACAAAGTTTCACAATAATTGTAGAGAAGACTAAAAAGAGAAAACATGAAAGAGCATGTTATTTCCACCAGAACTAATGAGACTAGAAGCAGGATTGCCGGTCATCTGATGTGAAGTTTCTGTTTCATAAGAGATGCATGTGAACATATGAGCCTTCCAATAGTTTGCCTTTGAAGTGGAACGTCAGAGTAAAGGTCATGCCATTTTGAACTCGGCATAGTTGAACAAATAACTATTGTGTTAAATATTTAGACACATTTATCCACTGTGTCTGTGCATGTCATTTACGCACTACTGTAGTATTTCATTCATTCTACTTGAAGGTTTGTAGTTATTCAGTTAAATCCCAGATTATACATACGCATTCCAGATTTGGGTTTGAAATTATCTTATAATTTGACTAACACTGGAAGTAGCACTGCTATTTTGGGACTGGCCCCAAAAGAGACCGGACTCGAATTTGAGAGAGAATCTTGGGAAGGAGCAGAAGACCAGGATGATGGTTTCTAAGATTCTGGAGCCAACCACCAAAACTAAATCACCAAAAACACCTGTGAAAGCATACTCCAACCTGACCAGCAATTGTAAGAAAGCCTTGATTGCTGTAAAGCCATTCTTTTTTTTCCCCCACTATTTACTGAAAAGTCAATTATTTATAACATGTTGTGACAGCGACAGGGAAACAGTGAGACAGTCGGGTCCTGTAATGTTAGGATCTGACTGTCCTAACATTACAGGATTGTTTTCAAATTTAGACCTGCTCACATTTTCAGTCAATAAAGCTCAATATTTGTTGCAATTTTCATACAATAACAGAATTGTTTAGTACATTTTTTGATTATTTACTCCCATTGGGCTGACATCCCCTTCTTTAAATTAAAAAAAATTAATTTGCATGAACTTACATTATTTTGTACTATTTGCGCCAACGTGCATTTATTGGAGTCTTCAATGGCAGAGCAAAAAGCTGGCATGTTTGTCACAGAGAATCAGAGGTTTTAGAGTTTGTTATTGTTCCACGAAGATTCAAGAAGAATGACGGGAGCATCAGAAGACGTTTCGCTTCGCTCTGATCCCACTTTTTTTTTCTTCAGTTACCGAGTTTCCCAAAGCTTCTTCACATGTAATGCATCTTCAAATGTTCCTCCTCAGGCAGAAGAAGGTTAAAGCCTTATCCGCAGCTTGTGTCAGCTTTGGAGTTCAGTATATGGCTACAGCTGTTGGTGGCAAACCCTGTCTTGTACATTTTTTGGCTTATGTCTATACAATGAAAGCTGTATATTCAGTCATCTGGGGGGGGGGTGCATTTATGTTTTAAAGCGAGCAAACCTAAATGGCTAAAATCGATCTCCTTTGGAAATTTTGATCCGAGTCAGAGTGCTGCCTAATGTGGGAACTGGGTCCCTGTGCTCATGAAGTCAGGAGCCAAACGAAAACTGGTTCTTTTCAGAGAAGGATTTAATAATTCCTGACATAAACTTCATCTACATTTATATTGGTCTTTATGTTATGGTCCGTGGTGCCAGGCACAATTTTAACTCTTCCATGCATGAATTAGAATAAACTCAGGATCTTTTCAGGGTGAAGTGTTTTCAATTATCTTTAGGTATAAAATATAAAATAGTTTCCTTTTCATTCGTTTTTTTTTTTTTTAAACTTGCAATTCAGGTAAATAGCCTGTAACTACACTGAAAAATAAGGATGGACGTGACAAATACCACACCGAGTGAAACCTACATAAAAATGTGTTGTATAATACGACCACATAATAGACCCATTTTATAATTTCATAAATTTTCCACTGCTGCAGACCCCTCCTCTTGAACTGAGAATTTCAATAACAATCAGGCCAGAAATTTCAGTAACAAACAGTAAATATATTGTTCATACTGATCTGATAGCAAAGTGTAGCCCACCCAGTTATTAGGTTTAGGGCAGAGAGGTTTGGATACTTTTTTCCTCTCTTACTAAACAAAATCATTATTTGGCCTGCATTCTGTATTTACTCAGGCTGTCTTTGTCTGACATTACAATTTCTTAGTCTGAAACATAGCTATGCTCTATACTACACCCTCTCACAAAGACAAGAAAATAGCTTTTGATTAGCTGTCTAGAGTGAACACTTTATGCGTGAAAGGGCGACTGCTGTATTTTGGGAAATCCTGGGATAAGGAAAGATTGCTAGAGAGATAAATAATGCATGTTTAAAACTTTTTGCTCCCCTCACCCCCCCAAAAAACTCAAAGAAAATTAAAGCCAGAAGTGGTTTTCAGTTGACGTAGAGAAAATGGCGTCACTCCAAAGATCTCTAAATGCTGAGGCTTGACGTTGCACATCCAGGCCCGAGTTTAAATCCTGAGCATCAAAGATACTTTCTGACACGCCCCCTAGTTTGCCACTCATCCCACTTCAGGGACACTTTGCATGTTGCGCCACTACCATCTGCAGCATCATTACTTTTAAATCTTCTACTCTGCGATGCCTCATGGACTGTCTGACAAAACAGAATTCAAGAGCTGCCCTCTGCATCCCTTTTATTTGCATTAGTGTGTAGCAATCACAGAGCAGCTCTGAATGTGAGCCTTAAGTAAGGCGCACAGATTTAAAAAAAAAAAAAAGGTTCTTACTGGTATCTAATCCTGGAAAAAAAGGATTGCTGTCATGTCTGTGCCATCATATTAGCATTAACATATGAAGATTAGTATTTTAGCGCAAGAAGAAGATTATTCTGACTCCTGCTACACCTTATCTTCCACATGACAGTGCATAAAAAAAAAAAGCGATATATTTTCTAAAACACCAGAATCGCATCCCATGGAACACACGCTGTGCCGTTCCAAACATTTAATTATCATCTGCGGCGCTAAATCTGTGCCAGATGTTTCTGTACGTGAGAAGCCTGAACCTGTGAAAGACATAAACACGATCATCTTCAGAATGATACAAATATAATCACTCTTTCTTCCACAAGTTACCCAGTCAATAGTCTTTTTTTTTTTAATGAAGTCAGATTGTGGCGTGACGAGACTGTCAACAGATCCGTACTCACATCGCAACAAGTGGAAGCATTCTAGCTACTTCTTTGAAGAAAGGCTTGTTTTGTTTTTTTTATTATTCTTTTTTTCTTTTTGGTCCCGGGTGGGGTGGACTGCATGATGAAATAATTGCAACCTCATTTACAATCCCACCATGTGCAACATTGCTTATATGTTTCCTGCATTTCACAGTGAAACAGAAGAAGCTTTAAATCCTGATGCAAATGGTTGAGCTCTAACAGAAGCCACAGGAGCTGTGCTGATAAGAGCGAGCGAGAGTGTGTGTTACACGGAGAATGAACATTTTAAAAAACGTGCGTCAGTCAGCGTATCAAAAAAAATACACAACCTAGCTTGTTGTAAACAATGCAGACTGTGCAGAAATGAGTCTCCTGGGGGAATCCAGATTCATAATGTCTGCCTAAAGCACGCGTGAAGGATGAAGGAAAGAAAAAAACATTTTTTTTTTTCAGTTTGGATTCAGTTTGTGCACCTGGGGCAGTGATGTTTGCAGAAACCAGATTTCAGTACAATCTGAAATAATATTTTAAGTTATTATGACAATAGCCAAATTATGAGTGAAATTCAAGAACAGCTTTTGAGTTTATAGAGAATTAAATAATATTCAGTTCCATAACAGTTTTTGGACATGTGAGGAACTGATTGTTCCTGTAATTTAATGAGCCAAACAGGTGAAGTACGTTCAGTCTGAAACATTATTCCCACTGAGGACGAAATGTCTATTTGTAACAAGAAAACCCAAATGTTGTTAGGAGAGTGGATCAGGGTTTGGTAAATGAATAGCTTGAAATTTTCTTCAACTAATTTTGGGGGGGATAAAGTCTTTGACATGCCTTTTCTAAATATCAAAGCCACTAAATCATTTTATTTTAAACTGGCTCGATGTCCTTGATGATGATAATGATAATTTATTTCAGACAGACATTTCACCAAAAAAAAAAAAAATAATAAAGACTTTCATGTTTCCAAGTGTAAATACAATACCTTACTATCAAATTAACATACTCAAATACATGTAAATACACCACTTATTCAGTGACTAAGTCTGACAAGAAGTATGATGAAGTCCTTTAGAAATCAAAATGAGGAGGAGGTAAGACCAGAAAATCTGAGTTTTTATGGCAGACACGATAAGTATAACATGCTGGAGGAGGCAGGAGGTTCTGAAATATTTTCTTTTTTAAATAGATTTTTTAAAAATGTCACTTTTTCTCAATTGAGAGACTGATTTCTGTGGCTGACTGGCAATATACTGTATATGTGAGAGAATAAAGGCAAATACTTACCACAAACCCTTCAGTGCAAACACTACCCTTATCATGCACTACATTACTTACTCTGAATTAATTGTACTAATTTCAATACACCCACCAGAAGAATTGTACAAGAAAAAAAAGTATATTTCTGTATTTAAATCAGGATGTTCGTGTATACTTTTTCTTCCCAGTCACGGTCATTCTGCGCTCTCGGTTTAAGTCCATCTGAACCAAAGCGAAGCTGAAACTTTAACAACTTTGTGGTAAACGAGGTGCTTGGTAGTTGGCCACTTAACGCCACAAAAAGAGTTCCTCTGGCTCTGTGTGCACCGAAACCTTTTTACATCCTGTACAGATTATAAAAACGTGACGGTGAAAAAGCGGCAGAAAATGTGAAATCTCAGCTAAACAAACAAAACATGTATATTAGTGATACAAATAACCAACTTACGATTAATTGTTTAGCTGCTTTGGGGTTTCTGTCACTTTAAATCGAAATAAGGTGCTGCTGGCCACGCCCCCTAACTCAATGTTTACACTAGTATGTGAAAATGGCTGCCAGCCGATGGACAATTATACAACCATACATCTTTGAAAAGCATTAGTGCACTTACAACAAGAATGCAGCAAGTGGTTTCTGGATGGTAAGTCAACAACAAACCACTTGTCTTTTCCAGCAGCCATTGTACAGTGCATACATTGGTGTAACCGGGGCAGTGCCTGCTGATTTGTGACATTACATTCTGGAGGTTTTTGAAACATCTTGTTTTCTAGAGGCCAAAAAACATGAACTTTATGTCAAAAACGGGCTGGGTGTTTTTTTAAAGAGCTTGTTTTGCTTTTAGAAGCAGCAGAAACCCAAATGGAAATGTAAAAATGTGTAAAATGTGAATTTAATAGTTGGAACTATTAAGAAAAAAAGAAGGAAAAAAACGTTGATTGGCAAAAAAAAAAAAAACAGAAAAATGGGTCTGTAAGAAAGTATTTCTTTCTAAGCACTTGTGGGCACACGACAAGAAAATCTAAAATATATATATTTTTTTCTTCTTGATTGAATTAATTCTTTAAATCCAATTTGATGAAATTTTTTTGTTAAATTTGAGCTGTAAGTATATATCATGATTTTTATGTATTTTCTTTTTTCACCTTTGTTTCATACGTTTTGACAGCCAAACTTTATTGTTGCTATTAAGGCTGTTTCAGCGTCAACTTCTTGCTATGTTTCACTTAGTCTCCAACAGAAGGTTCCATGTTCCTTCCTCTCCGATATACAAAGTACAACTATTACTGGTTTGAAGAACAATTGGCAATTATTAGTATCTAAGCACATTCTGAACCAGGCAGCATTTTAAAGCAAAAAAGAGCTGGAGTCTAATACAGAAGAATGTATTTTCTGTGTAGATTAGAGAAAAGCAATTGGTCCTCTCATTTGGGTTGATTGAAATTAGTACATTGTGAAAAGACGGGACGTTTTATTTCATGAATACTTAAAAGGGAAAAAAAATCAGGGTGATTATTCATTAAAAAAAATGTTACAGCGTTTTACAAAACTGCGCGTTTTTTGCATTTTCGTTGCTGTACCCAGCATCATAAGTAAACATGTAGCATTGATTGAAAATTCACCACGTTGTGATGTTTTAAATTATGGATGGAGTCTGAGCCCCCACAGCAGTTTGAGAGCCACAGCTGCACTGTATCTACAACAATTTAATGGAGCAAACAAATCGCTGACTGCTTAAAAACATTATTTTGTCTCGGTACTGATTGAAAAATGACACATCTGACACGTATGTATTTTTTTGGTGTGCTGAAGACCTTCTCTGTAGTAGACTGTTTACCGGCAGCCACTGCTGCTTTTCCTCACCTCAAAGTGCAACGGTGCAAAAACTCCAGTTACTGATTCAAAAACCTTTATTCCAGCTTCAAGTTTCTATTCAGTTTTGCGGTATAAATAATAGTAATAGTATTTCGGCTTTGATTGAAGAAAATGAAACTAAGCAACGCAACATTTCAGAAAGGGTTGTAATCAGACGTCAGATCTGACCCTACAAGGCTACCTCATGAAAGATTTATCCCAGCTGCGCGTCTCGTATCGTTTATCACTTGTTTCCCTCTTCTCGCATCTTTTTCTATTTATTTTTAAACACCTTCCTCCATAGCTCTGGAGGGTTTTTCACCAAATGTAAGGGATGTTAGGATGTCACTAGAAGCAAGAACTCCCCCCACTGCATCTTTCTTAAAAGCTGTCATCCAAATGTAATTGTTCTTCGAAGAGAGTCACTTTCATGAAAGCGATTTGAGGTTTAAAAATACTCAGAGGTGGAATAGCTCTTTTTTTAGTTTCCGCTAAGAATGCTTTCTGAGCTAAAATAAATTCAAACCACCCCTTTCTTGCTGTAGGCTGTGACATTCATCACAGAAAGGCTCGTGTTTTGGATATGCTTATTACTTCAGATGTGTTTTAGGTTAAAAAGGTACCCAACAAATGGGAGGCATAAGTACCCGTGTGCATTCATATTAAGTTAAGAACCTGTTTTCCAAAAATAACAGCTTATAAAATGAAAGTGGTCTTGTTACCGAGTGGGGAGAGAAAAAAAAAAACGACATTAAAAACAGCTGCATCTCAGCGCGAGTCCGGTAATGTGGAAGGAGTGGGAACTGTTTTACATTTGGTCAGGTTCTTCAGGATAGTTCCATACAAAAGAAACACTAATGAAAGGGGAATTAATAAAGTAATCCAGACAAAATATTTCAATTTCCAAAGAGTTGCTTTAAGTGTGCAGGGTTTAACTTGCTGAATAAAATGTATAAGAAAAATCTAATACTTTTCAAAAGCATTTCTTTTTTCTCCTGCATGCATCAAGTTTGTTAAACAAGAGTTAATAATCATATTCAGAAATACAAGGTACAGAAAAGTGTTGTACATAAATATATAAAAGTTTTGACTCCAGTGTTTGGTAAAATCTAATAAAATGATTGACTGAAGTAGAATGGCTAAAAATATCATTACACATATATACATACTGTATATACCCTGTTGAATTGTAAATCTACCATCTTTAACAGATCTTGTAAGAAGTGCATAGAACTTTTTATTATTATTATTATTAAAACAGCAGTCTAAGACAATTCCTCCATATGTGGGGCAGCTGTTTCAAATTGTTTGTGTAGACCTAAATAGCAAGAAGTTCCATTTTTGTACTAATTCCTGCTACATTGTAGAACAGCGCTCCTCAGACACAAATATCCTGAGTGACTCTGCAGCTGAGCATTGTTAGCAAAACAAAGATAAGAAATATGACACTTTTGGAAAATAGGTCCCATGGGTGTGAATATAAAATATATTTTTCTTGAAATGAAGTGGCGCTCCGCAGGAGATGAGCAGAGAGAAATGGAAAAAATAAAATAAAATAACTGTTCTGAGTTGATTATCTTTACAAATAGGGAGTCAAATCTCATCACATGCTTGTGGTGCCGCACCATGAGAGTATGGTAATGAATCAAAAGAAGTCAAACATCAGTATGGCACAAAAGAGTCCCCGGTGCTCAGAGGGTTATCAGACATACTGAGAAGTGCTTATTCATTGTTTTACTGCTGACTGCCCCATAAAAGAGATGAGTGAAAAATAGCTACTGTCCTTTCAAACTCACTATCTATCGTCGCCAGAAATTCTGTGTCGGAGTGAAATACATTTTTCGGAGTTTCCAAGAGTTAGAAACCGTGTTTGCACAGTAACACACAAAACTTCTCAGTTTTACCTAGAACCGTTTCAGCGCTGGAAGAATTTTGTTATTTCAGCCTCATAAATAATTAAACATTAGGCTCAGAAAGCCACCCTGAAGACAAGTATGTAAGCGTGCATCCAGTCTTCACACCGCAATACAGTTTAGTAACTTGCACACTGTCAAAGATTAAGTCAACTCATAAACGGCAATGGACTGCAAATTTGGTTGAAAGAAAGTTAAAGAAACTTAAAAATATGAAACCCCACTGACCTGACCATGTAGCAGAGAGGGACTCTGTTTGTTATTGGTTTTCTTTGGAAGGGCAAACTAGTTCATTTCGGCTATACTGTGCATCTACCGATAGCTTCTTGTTTGTTCTCTTTGTTGGTTGCTGGAGAGTAGCAAGGTTAACCTAATTCAAGATAGAAGCAAAATCTCCGTTTGCACATGCAGAGCAATTCTAACGGCCAATTTTCACTGATGTAAAATTCACCCCAAATTAAAAATGTAATTCCGCTGACTGGAAAATGTTAACTACAACACAAGGAATTTCATTTTCAGTAGCCATATTTTTTCCATTCATTTTATATTTAGAATAAACAGGACCACATGAATTCAGTGACTTGCAGACTCCTTATAAGCTTCACTAAATAAAGCAAACTCTGTCAACGTGTGACCCATTGTGAGAACTGAATGACGGAGAAATTAGATCAAAGAAAAAAAAAAAGCTAATTCAGAAGGTTGAAAAGACTTCAATGGGAAATAGTCAATGAAATAAAATTATGTTTTCTGTTGCTTGTATAATGTCGGCATATTGTTCAATATAAACCCTGATGACTTTATTTCTACGTCTTCTTTGGCTTTGCAAGGCCAGCTTGGTGTTTGAAAGCTCTTGAATATTATCAGCGAACTGGTGAAACATAAAGCCAGAAGCAGCCGCAGCCTATTGAGAAGCTTTTCTCTGCTGTTTTCATGATGCTGCTTTGTGAAAGAGGCCATTGAAAACCAGGCAGAAGTTTGCCCAACAAAAAACTGCATTTTTTTTCTTGTCACTGGTTACTCTTTTGTGACGGTTTATTCGTCTGATGGGACAGTCTTGTTCTATGTAGTCAATTTCAAATCAAATTTGTTGGATTTTGCAAATGTGGGCTGGGCTGCTTGACCTATGACCTCTGGAAGTATTTATTATTGCTTTTTTAAAATGGTAGTGGCACGAGCAAAAATATTTGCTGCACAAATGTTTGACACCAATTTTGTTTGATTTGAAGGAGGTGGGGGGACAACTTCATGTCATATTTAGGGTTATATTGGACATTTATTTCTAGATTATTTACATCGAAAATCTCTATCAGAGCTGCAAGCAAATGTTGAGTTTTCTGTATGTTTACATTGCATGATTATGCATAGTAGTTTGTAGTGTGCAATTCTATCAAATGGAATTTTCTCTCACAATGTAAACATGTAAATATATCAGAGTGTAAATAAAACACACATTCTCACTTCTCAACTGTTACTTGCATTTTCTAGGTAAACCCACAGTTTTTTTTTAGTCTTTTTTTATTGCAGACTACATGGATGTCAGTAATTTTATTTTATTTTTTATTTTTTACTGAAGTCAGCCTTTGAAGTCAGAAGACATTTCCAGTTTGTGCTGACATCAAAGACTCACAGTATCACCTCAAGGTTTCCTGACACTTTCACGAGGGACTACAAGGGGATTTTCTGTCGGGTGTTTTCGAATGCAGTGTTTCCAAAAAATCACAGCAGTTTCATTATGCACCTTTATTTTAGACAATATTAGTCCATATCTTAAAAAGAAGAAAATGTAAACAAAGTGCTTTACATTGCGCACAGAGAAATCAGTGCTGCGCATTGAATTTGTGACATAAATTCCCAAGTGACACAATTTTGAGGCAGGTGTAGATTTAATGAGTGTTTCTCTTTACAGGTAAAATAAGATTCTGGTGTGGAGTTTAGCGCTCGTTAATGGACGTCTAAAGTGACACAACTTACATGTCCACCGAACACTGTTGGGTTATTTCTTCGACCCAAGAAATTGGGAAATTTCAACCAAATAGTTAGTCTGAAATTACAACCTGGTTTGTTTTAAATATGCAACCAGAACAAGTCTAATTTTTTTCTACAGAAACATCAAGAGCTACACAACAACCTGACCAGTCTTTACAGAACTTCTACTACTTGAATTAAGAAATGGTAAAACAGATTTCTTTTTTTTATGATTTTCCTTATGGACAGTTATGAAATTGCAGAATTTTAATGAATTGCATGTGTTTGTTTTTTGTTGTTTTTTTAAATGTAGAAGAAAACCATTCATAAAAAAAAATGTTTGAAGTAATACAGCTGAAGTTAGCCAATCAAACCAAACTGGGCTGTTCTTAACTCAGCAGCTCTTACACAGTAAAAATCACATTTAATATGACAGTAATAAGATTCAACTGATAAGAAACACATGGAGTTTTGGTACAAAGTCTCTAATATCCCTCTGGTTTTTATCCCCATAGATTACTCGGTTTCTTCTTGAATCCTTAAGAATCCGCACTATCTTGCTTTCTTGTCACATCCTAAACCCCTTTGTTTACTGCATACAAAGCAAATGCATCTACATAATGAAAAGTGAGTTATCATTCGTTTTCAATAAGGCGCCAGAATGAAAGGCTCTGCCTCGGCTCTTTTCTCTCCCACACTGCTGCGTTCCGACACGCCACTCTCTCCAGCTGCCCTGGTGCACTAGGCAATGAAAGAAAAGATACCTACGAGGTGAATAAAAAGGGTAATACCCACTTCAAACACCTCTTCCCACTAATCCCTACATGCTCTCAAACTTCACACAGCGAAAGTGTATAGCGCTGACACGTGAATGCTCACGCTACCCACTCAGAAAGCCTTTCCAAAACAGATTTCACTACTGAGGAGTAACTAGAGGCTTGAGGGAGAGGAGATTATTCATTCAGGGGAAAAAAGAAAGTATCTGTCGGCACTTTCGCCCAGCGTGTGATTCTCCACAGACACGAGTGCTTTGAAAAACCAACTTCCCATACAGACGGGTGCAATTGTTGCTTACCGTCATCTGATGCTTGGTATTGGCCGCATACAATGCAGCTTTGCACTGCTCTGTGCTTGGAAGGCTGGGTAGGCATCCACTTATGAGTGTCAATTTGCAATATGAGCAAATATTCCTTTAAAGTGCTTTTAGCATTTATTTAATAAATTATTATCTCCGGGTAGCAAGAAATGGACAACACTACACACTATTAGGGCCGTCTGAGAAAACTCAGGTGAAAAATACCAAGCCTATTTTACAGCGCAACAATAATTGTTTAACCTTGTAAAGTTTTAAAACCGTTCGTGTAAATTAATCTTTTAATACAGTGTAAATAAGAAATAGTTTTTAATACTTTGCCTGGTGAAATAAAAGTTTAACCACAAAACCTACAGTACCTTAACGAGAGCCTGTTAAAAAAAATCTGTTTTACCTCTATGATAACAAAAAAAACGCTGTCTTAGTTTTCTGGTTTGAAAAAAAAAATCTGTTTTTGAACAAAGAAAAAAGTCTTTTTTTATGATACTTAATACATGAGCCATTGTGTCTTATATACTGTATATAGGTCTTATACATAAAAACACACATATTTTTAGTTTTCTGGTTTGAAAAAAAAAAGATTAAAAATGTTTTCAATACTTAAGACATGAGTCTGTGTCTTTTAATTTGCTATACCATCTGCTTAAAATTAGGCCAAATGTTTGTTTTATCTTGTATTGTAAACTACAAGTGTGGACATTTGTATTCAAGAGTAAATCCTTCAAGGTTTTTTTTCCTCATTTGATGCAATTGAGACACAATGGCATTTTAACTAACATTTCAAAATATCTCCCCCAAAACACTAAAAAACCTACCACCCTGTAAAAATGCATTTTTTTATATGCCACTACAGATAAATTTGCAGTGTTCTCCATTCTTATTGGCCCCTCTGTTAAAGTTAGTCAGCAGGGTTTCTGTTTTTAATAACCTGTTCTCTCTGCTCCAGTGAGGTCTTTCTCTTGCTAGTTTCTAAAATTCAACTTGTCTTTGTGAAAGTTTGCAGGAACTCCCTAGAAGAGTTCAGCATTCTTGAGATATTTTAAAAGGCTATGACCATGACAGCTCCTCTGATATCGATGGTACAAATGTTGATTGTGCTCCACTTCAGCTGCATTCAGGAGTCAGATTCTTGGTCTGCCTGACATTTGAGAAGCGCCTGCTTGGAGAGAAATATAAGATGAAAAGTTCTACTGACAGAGAGAGAAAAAATGCAAAACAAAATGCAAAAAAAATGGCACCATAAAAATAAAAATAAAAGGTTTTAAAAGCAAAGCAACAACTAGCTTGTTAGACCTTCAGTTCAAATTTGTATGCAACACTTGAGAATATTTTATCTTATTCTACTTTGGGGAATTGTTTAACTTAGCCATGTTGAAGGCTTTTTGTACGGTTATGCCACAGCAATTCTGATTCAAGTCTAGACTTGATCAAGGCCAGTCCAAAACATTAAGAGTTTTTTTTTTTTTTAGTCACTCAGTGATGGAGTTGCTGCCGAGCTTTTGGATCCTTGTCCTTCTGCATAAAACAAGTTCAGGTGAATTTGAGGTCACAAATTGAGAACCTGCTGGATTTTCTGGTAAATTATAAACTTCATGATTGAATTGATCCTTGTGGAATTCTGCAAGTGTTGATTTTATTCATTTACAAACAAAAATACATCTAATAGTAATTGAAATAAGTTCTACCACAAATATATCAAGCCAGCCAAGTGTTAGAATTATGTGATATAATTATTGTCAAAGTTGGTGAAGAATTGAATTATCAATACAGAAACCAATCTGGTTATGTTCTATAACCAGATTAGCTGAATACTTAACCTCATACAAAGTTATTCAGGAAAAAATGTGTTGCCGATTTAGCGTCCGTGTCCTCTCAAAAGCTGCGGGAGTCATTCATTTCATTTCTGAGCCCAAATTTCTTTGCCGACTCCCAACATGAACTCCCCTTTGATCATTCTGGGCACGCTTCACTTTACTCACTCCTCGCCTGATTCCATTTTCTCTCCGGTGTCCCTTACGGGGAGCTCATGTTGCTCTCAGGGTCACCTGGGTTCACGCACCTGCTTCAACATCAGACCGGGAGGCAGCTTAACAAACATGGTTGTTTATTCACATGTATTGGTAAAAGATCTTAGGGTTGACGCTATCTAATTGGACTGGATCCTGACGCGAACACACGCAGCACAGCGCTGTGGTGAGTCATGGGGAGTTGCAGCTTGGGGAAGTGGCCAAAACACAATCAAAAAGGATGAGGTTCTTTGAGAGGATGACAAATTTTACTCTTCAACCCTCAGCTCCCATCTGCTGCTCCTACCTAATGGTCCTCATTTGTCAGAGCATTCATAAATGTGTGTAGCAAACGTGTAAATGTAACGCGATGTGGCAACAGCAGCCTTGCATTTGTCAAACATTTTATGTTTCTATCATGGCCAGGCGCAGAGAACACCCACATAGACATTTCCCATGTGGGAAATCCTGTCACACAGAGGCAGAAAAATTAGTTCTCTGAGGCAGGAAGGGAGACATAAATGATGGTGTTGATGCAGAATAAACAATTATTATTTAACAGCTGACATAATGGGGTTATTAGAGTCTGGTCTATCAACTGTTGCGTTGGCTCGATGGATGGAACAAAAGGGACACGGATTTGAGAATTTTTGAGGCAGGGAGGGGCAGATTTCAATGACTCGTGATCGATGCTATAAATCACTTGCATAAGTCAGGTCATGAGTATTGGCAACAACAACATCCCATATTTTACCATTTACTGCTGAGCTATTCCGCTCAATAGAAACCAAGCGTAACATCAAATTGTTTGCATCAACAAATGATAAAAATGTTTCTGTTGAAGCAATTGCTACTTGTTGACAATTAGAACTTGTAGTCTCCGAAATAGATTTGCGAATGGCTCTCTCCCATTGTTTTATAGCCTATAGCTCCAGGAAAGTTGTGAATCATCAATTTAAGATTATCAAAGACACTCTTGAAATAGAGTTGGAACTAATCTTTTTTTTTTCTTTTTTTAATGCACTGTTTCAGACATTGCTGGGAAAAAGGCTATTCTTATTTTCTCCCTGCTTCCATTCAGTCCAGTCACATTATGATTAAACAGATGTGGATAATCATTTGCAGTTTAGAAAGAACCTTGTGTTCTCTGACATTCCTCTCAGCATGAAAACGGGTCTTTGAGCAAAACATACACCAGACAGACGAATAAGCGAGTCTCGCATGCACATGTAGCCGCACATCGCAATCATCGTGACAAACGTGTATCTCTGACTTCTGTTTGGACCTTTGAATCTCCTTGAACATTTGAGCCTTGCTTTGTTTTGATCCTTAAGCGTCCATTCGGGCTAATCTGCTTGATTTTCTCCTGTGATAGATAAGAGGATGAAACGAAGTCATGTTTGTGCTCCAAAGACTAAAATGATTTGGATGGATTTTTGATTACCATCTCTTTAATTTCAAGTGCAGCCAGTAGAAATGGTCTAGGTAGAACAGCAGTAAATCAATGCTGCCCTCTTGTGGTAACACAAATTTCTTTTTTCTTTTTTTCCCCTCCAATTCCATCCATCTACGAATCTCTTGCCACAGGCTTGCTGGGATGCTTTAATTTATTATGCTGGTTTAACAGTTCCGTTTTCCACAAGCCTACAGCTTAAATAAATAAAGGTTAATAAAAAATAAAATAATGACACTATAATTCTGTCAGTAACTTGCTGTTGTTATGTCCCAAGTGTTAAATTGTAGCAGCTCAAGTGCTTTCAGTCATTCATAAGCACCCTCCAAGGAAACAATTAACCCTTAACTCTTGACCCAGTTCCTTTAAAACCTCCTTTTTATGTAGAATTTTTTACTGAGGTCCAAAAGGTAATTTCCGCTGATATATTCCACCTCCCCGTCTACCTCTTTCACCCACCCCACATCTCGCTCTTAAATGACATGAACCGGCAGACAACAGGGCAGAATTTTCTCTTTCTGTTTCTTCTAAAACAGGAAGAATGAAAGAAAAAAAGAACAACTTTCTTTTAAGTGTTCGCCAAAAGAAATAAATGAATAAATGTTTGTCAGGTTCAATGTGTCTGTTCTGGTTAAACTGCCTGCTCACTGAATACACAGTGAGAGTTCTCTTATTTTCTACACTCTGACCTTCTGGAGCCTCTGACTCTTTGACCCAGCCGATGCATCGGGTGGACTGCTGATTTCATGGAAAAAAAAAAAAACAACAAGCAGCTTTCTCACTAAGGATGTTTTATTTCAGAAAATTTGCAGTTGAAATCCTACAAAAGCATGATGACAAGGTAAAAGTAGGATTTCAGATCAGGGGATAAGGGATTTTCTTATCTACGTAGCTTTTATGATCTTATTAATATGGCAATTTCAAATCCTTTCAGAAATCTTTGACTGACTTCAAGTCAAAATTTTGGTTTGGATGGAAAAAGCTGAAGCATAAATCAGGAACGTGTGCTGTGTATTGCAAAATGGACTTCCCTCTATGCTATGTCTTGGTTAGCATATTTGTCAAACTGTGAGCCGTGTCCTTTGTTTTTCATGTTTCAACTGGGATAAAACCTTAATATTTTGTTTTTATAAATTGATGGCGTCTCATTCTTCACTGGTAGAGTCCATGTCTACATGGCTTCAAGTAGACCAGAAGGCTTTTGTACATTTTCACTGAAATGTCTGAAATCACTCAAAGCTCTATTCAGCAGTAAGACCTCTTTTTGCAAACTGACATGACAAAATATGTGCTTCAAAAAAAACAAACAAACAAAAAAAATCACCAAGTTTTGCTTTTGATGTGATGTTTTGGGATGTTTTTCCAGCCAAGGCAACCACATCCAAATAATCTTTGCCCACCTCTAACAACCAAATTTCTGTCATTAGCAAATAAACAAATGGTAACAGTTTGCAACACTGGACCCATTATCATACAGAAGAATAAGCTAATTAATTCACAAGACAGTTTTTTTTGTTGTTTTTTTCCTTGCACAAAACATGTATGTTCAGTCCAGAATTATGTTAAAACAACATCAAGGAGTTGTGCACATACAAAACATATGAAAAAGCTTCATAACATTTGGCGAAGCATCTTATTACAATGTGAAAGTGTTTGCAGTCTATCCGATTTAGCACCAGCCCGTGGCCTTGCCAGGGTCATCATTTATTTAAACCCAGGCAGCTCTGCGATCTAACATGGAATTAATGAATTTATAAACAGCAGATGCGAGTTTCCAGAGTCGTCTCCCAGATTAATGTAGCGCTGTTTAGTCTCTGTTACTGTTAAACACCAGCAAACATTTTTATGCAAATAAGCGCTGAATGTAGACAGCGTGTCCTCGAGTAAAACACAAAGTAGCGTGATAAACTGCACAAAGTGACTCCCTAGTAGGCCTTCATGAAGCACTAACGGTGCACTTTGTCTTTTGTGCCACTTTTTCCTTCAGTTGCAGTCACACTAATAGCGAGCACACGGTGCCTCGCAAAGATATTTTCCCGAAACTATGTCACATTTAGTTTTGTTACAGCCACAAATGCCGGTGTCTATTTTTGTAATTGTACATAATCCGAAACAAAGCATTTCTTTTCAAAAAGATTTATAAAATTCTAAATGAAACGGCATGCGTTTATATTCGTCCATCTTTACTCTTAAACCCCAACCTGAAATCCTGCTCAGCTAACTGACAGTCGGGTCAGGTCGGGGGTACAGTTGGAAAAAGAAAAAAAGAAACCTCATGCATCACCTTGAACATAATATCCCCATAATGAAATTTATCATGCTCTGTGGATCTATTTCTTTAGCATGGACATGTGCTACCTGACAGAGACTTTGAAAATCCTAAAACAGGAAGCATTTAGATCAATACATCAGTATTTTAATCAATGTGTTAGGATGGAATAGTCAAAGTCCAGCATAGAATCTATGGCAAAACTTGAAAGTTGATCACATATTTTCTCCATCCAATGTGACTGACTATTAAAGAACAGACGAAACGTTTCTCTGTATATGCAAAACTGAGAGCAACATAGCCTGAAATACATGCAGCTATAATTGCAAAAGAGAAACACATACTGTAAAAAAATCTTATGTATTTCTGGTGCAAATGTCTTGGTACACTTGAAATAAGAAAACTAACTCACAAGTAACTTTTCAGTAAGATATAAGAGCTCGTTTTATGTAAGTAATTCCCTAACATTGATGAGAGAGTACTAGTTCCACTGGCAGATTAATTCAAGACATTTTTCCAGAAATCTCTTGTTATAAGTGAAATGATCTGCCACTGGAAGAAGTAGTTCACGTGCATTAAGGTATTTGCACTAGAAACTAGACCAAAAATACATGGCAATACGTTAGGATTCTGCAGTGTTTTAAATATGGGTGCCTAGTCATTTTGGAAAATCAAATTTGCGGAAACCGTAGTGATTGCGGTGAGGTTGGGATAAAATTGTGTCTTGAATTACTATAAGAAAAACCACTTTCTCCAAATGAATCTGGTGGAACTGTGCTACTTCTAAATGTCTGAGTGTAAAAATAGCAAGCATGCTCTGGAACTGCAAAGTAGTGGCACAAATCAAGCTTATTGCAAAAGGCTTGTATGGCAAAATGGCCCATATCTGCACTTCAAAAACATTCCTGATCTGTATTTTATTTTAACAGGCGTAAGGTTTGTTTGAAAATACATGTTTGAAAGCAGATGCATTTAAAAAAAAAAAAACGCTGGCATATTTAATGCTGATAGTAATGTTGCATGTTTTTTAAATAAGATTGTATTTAGTTTACCTATATATTTGACATCCTCATTTGTCATACTATAAATTCTGTGTTGTGTGTTATTTTTACACCGCAGTATCTAACATTTGCAGTTAAAATTGATTGCTTTATTGATCAGTTTTGACTGTGCGGCATTAAAAACGAATGAAAGACGGAACATGAACTTGAGCGAAGCTTCGAAGAGCATTGATTTGTTATACCTGATTTCAAATATCAAGTTCCAGGCGTTTTCCCCTTAATTCCTCCTCAGTGATTGCTGGAATAAAGAACCAATCCCATCACTTGAAATCAGCGAAGCACATAGAGAAAAAAGACAGAATAGGCAGATAAATGGAGAGATGACTAATTTCTTTATACTTCACCTCCAAGGATTCAACAGTCTTTGTGATCCAGAACAACGACAACCATTTAATTGTGGTCGATAGTTCTCCACCCTTTCTGAATGCCTTTCAGAAAATGTCAGCTGTCATTTTTTGTGTGTTCAGTCCAGCCTTTGTTCCAGACTAAGGCAGCATATTGTGGAGAGAGTGTGCAAAACATGACTTTTTGACATATCAGAAAGTCATTCCTTTAAAAAAAACAAAAAAACATCTGCAACACTTTAGTGTATTTTATTGAGACTGTCTGTGATAGGACATATTTGGAGCAACTTTTTACTCATAGAAATCTGAAAAGTATGGAATTAATTTAGATTTACCTCCCCTTGTTCTGCAGCTACAGCTTCACTTTCTTTCTTTTTTTTTTACCAGCGTTGGCCACTCACAGTTGAGAGCCCAATTTAAACATTGAGCCTTTTCTGAAGTTATCAGATGTGTTTAAAAAAACATCATTGACTAAGTTTTTGAACCAGTTTATGACTAAAATATGCAGACTTGCATTTAAGTGGCTTACAGAATAAAACAAAGAAAAAGATATGGACCATTTTGTTTAAAGTAGTAGAATATTGGACAGTCAAAAGAGAGACTTTCAAGGGAACTTCACTGATAATGACTTACTTAAAAAAAACAAAAAAAATAACAACTCTACACTCCAAATAAAATGCTTGTATTCCAATCATTCCCATTTCCACAGATGGGAATGATGAGGTTAATAACATCCAGCTCCTACATATGCAGTCTGTTTCTACAGATAATCACTCCCAGAAGTTCACTGATTATGTGTTAGGATGCCACCGTTCCAACAGGTCCAGTCTGGAATTATCCTCATTACCAAAAAGTAAAAAGTTAACTCTTAGTAGCATTATAAGAAAGTGTAAGAGATTAGAAACAAAAGCAGACGCTGAGGATCACACGCATAAAGGTCACCATCTGTCTGCATTTGTCAGTAGATGCAGACATCCGGATATCACATTGATTTCAAATTAACTCAAGAATAGACAATGCAGAGCTTCCTGAAATGGATTTTTATGACTGAGCAGAAGCATCCAAGCTAAACATCAACAAGGGCAATGCAAAGTGTTGGCTGCAGTAGCATGAAGCTGGCCTCCAATGGATTCTAAAATAGTAGAGATGTGTACTCTCTACTTGCCTGACTTACCTGACTTTTCCAAGAGTCGGAAGAAGAGGGGCGGCGGGATTGCACTTTATGTGAGTGAGAGGTGGTGTAATCCCGATCATGTTAACGTGAAGGAACAGATTTGTAGCCCGGACATTGAACTTCTGGCTGTGGGAATGCGGCCGTGTTATTTACCGAGGGAGTTTACGTCCGCCATTTTGATCGCTGTTTACATTCCCCCATCAGCTGATGCAGCGGTGGCCTGTGACGTCATCAGCTCTGCCACAGCCAAACTCCAGACTCAACACCCGGACGTTGTTATTGTGTCTTGTCTCTTGTCTTGTCTTGTCTTGTCTTGTCTCTATGCTGTAACTGCGAAGTAATTTCCCTGCTGGGATGAATAAAGTACTTCTATTCTATTCTATTCTATTCTATTCTATTCACCAAGTAACATGTGAAGTTGGCTGCAGAAGGAATTGTGATGTTAGACTGTTTTATTAGGGGTTCTGTTCCATGCACCCAAATTTATGGGATAGTTTGGGGATGACTGCTTTCTTCTCTAACATCACTGCGCATCCGTGCATGAAGCAAGGTCCTTGAATATGTAAATGAGCAAGGATGGTATAGAAGAACTTGACTGGCCAGGACCAACACCCTATTAAATCCTGTGGATTAAGAATGGGGTGCCACTAGAGCTCGTATTTGTCAAGGCAACCAAGCACAAACATTTGGTGATATAGTTTACTTAGAAGCAAAGTCCAAAGAAAAGAGAGATGTTTCTAAGCTTTCTGATGGGTGCTGTAAATCCCGAGGCTGATGCACAGTTTCACTAAAACAGAACCGAATCCACTGTCCCACAGCACTAACCTGGAGGAACAATCAGTCCTAGGAACAATGCTGTAGGCCTCAAGGTAAAATAAAATAATTCAAGCTACAAGTCCCCAGAAATTTTCATAACTTCTCCAACAGGTCTGCTAAAACTCCTCCTTTCTTAGATTTAACAAAATCACCTGATAGCATAGCAAATTCAATCCACATGCAATTGAATTTTATTTGCTGGGAAATACAAGTAGAAAACAAAGCAGGTATGGGGCTGCCTCTGTGCTGCTTCTTACCCACCACCAGTTAAATTGGCATCAGTGAGTTTATCCCTTTATTTAAAACTCTCCCTCTGAAGTGGCAGAATAAAAACATCTGCATTAAGAATTTGTTTGTCATGTATTCCCAGCCATTCAAACAAGCAGTTTTTTGATGTCATAAACACTAGCAAGCTGAAAAGCTCAGGAGCATTATCTGTTGGATGAAAAGGTTAATATAGCCTGATTATGAAGTCGGTCTCTCAAAATCTTGGTGAGTGGTTTAATAATGTGGCTGAAAGGTCGGATTCCTGAGTGTTTTCTGACTCTGTAACATTCCGAAATGTGCAAAAGTTAAGGACAAAGACTATACTGTGGGGCGCTGTACTGAGTTTTTGGACGTTTTTAGCTACTTAAAGGGTTACAAGATAATGGACATTTTCTAATTCTAGTTGAATTTATGGAAGTGTTTTGAAATAAATAGGACATTTTAAATAGCTTGGGCCTTTTCATCATGGGGGAAATGTGTCTTAGCACAATCTAGACTGCAGCAACCAGAATTCATGCAAGTACACATGAATATACTTAATCATATACCCTTGCCATGTTGTTTTTCTCATGGTGATTCAGACCCTGCCATGCATTTCTTTATCACACATATAGTTAGAATAGATACTTTATTCCTTTTCTTTATTTCTGGCGAGGATTGATGTCATTTTACCTTACCTATAAATGTAAGGGGTTAGGGCTGTGTAATATTTTATTATTGCAAAGAATTGCTGGTTATGACTCAGAAAAATGGTTTTCCATTGCATCAGTAGCGGTTTAATTGCAGTAGCTCCCTTCAGTCTCATTTGTTCCCCTGCGAGGTGTTCCAGTTAATGAGCACAGTGATTGAGTGCTGATGACATATTACTGTATGTCTCATTACTCCTTTAAATTTTCGACAAGAAGAAATTAGATTAATATACTTCACTCTGATTTACTTCCTTTTTCAGTTGTGCATTGTGTAACACAGCAAGTACCTTTTTTAAAGAGGTGTAGCTGTAAAAGTTTCGTTTTCTCCATAAATCTGTAAGACCTGTATTTTGGTATTTTTTTATTAATATTATTATTTTCAGTATCTACAATTTTTTTCATTTTCAGGTATATTTAACCTGAAAATGGTTAAATATACCATTTTTAACCATTTTCAGTTAAATGGTTAATGTTATGTTACGGGTCAAATTGACCGGTTTAAAAGTTAAACATTTTCTTTTAAATATTTGGAAACATTTTTTTTGCATGAAACTTTTTCTATTTGTCTTCATAAGTGCCCTCTACATTTAAATTGAAAATTTATTAATTTTACACATTTGTAACCCCCCCTGCGTCTACTTTTTACATAGATACTGTTCGGGTCAATTTGACCCGGCAGTCAAGTTGAAGTGCAAAAAAAGATTTAAAAAAATGTCCAATTCTATATGTTTCCTTGCAGCTATGAACCATATTTCACCACACACACACCCACACACGCACACCCACACACGCACACCCCGACACACACAAGCCCACTTTCTCACTATTTTCTTTACTTCACTAGGAAACTGCGAGAAAGCAGTTGTTCACACAACTTTTGACGGGAATTTTTTCTGTTCCCGTGGACAAACTCCACCCACACTGAGTGGACACTCAGCAGAAGTGGAGAAAAACATAATTACTTTCTGCATGACTCATTTATCTTGATTTTAATCAGCGGGTCAATTTGACCCAGAACAGTATGTGTGTCTCAAGTTAATTTTTTTTTTACTCTTGTTTTTTTCCCCAGAAGAACATGTAGCGAGTCATCTAACATGGGCAAATTTGTGAAGGCAATACATTTTCATGACATCAAGATACAGTTGTTATTTCAAAAGCAAGAGTTTGGGAGAGATGATACATTATTTTGCTGAAGTTTTTTTTTTTTTTTTTTTTTCAATTGATCTCAATTAAGATCACAGTATGTCATCATTGTATGGCATATTATGAGTCCGTGGATATAAATTTTACATCCAGGAATAAAATGGATGCAAAACTCAATGTAAAACAAATTATAAACTAAGTTATAATTTTAGTTGTAAAATTATGAAAGTATATTAAATCTCCAATGCAACAGATACTGTTATTATTTACGAAATATATCAACGTGCTAAACGGTTAAAAGTATAACGTAGGAGTTTGATCTAGAGTTTTTATTTTTATTTTATTTAAATATAAAGAAAGCAGGTTGATACTTGTCTTGTTCACTTAATTTTATTCTTAAAGTCTGCCTTCCTTGTGAAGCATTTTCATTTATCTCTGTCATGAATGGGTGACGCCCTTAATTTATGCAGTTTTATCATGCTCCACATGATGGCGAGCGTCAGCGTGATAAGCGTAAGATGCCCTGATTTACTACTTCAGCATCAGTTCTAGCCTGAGGACAGGTTTCTGTACAATAAAACCGGAAATTAGATGTTTTTACCTTCAAAATAAAGGTCGACATCAACTTATTTTGACAGGTGAGAATGTGTGCGGACATTACAAGGTGAGTAATGGACTTATATAAACCATTTCTGGTCTTTTGTTTAACATAGTGTTGTGGGTAAATAAACACTTTGAGTTTCTTTAATGAAAACAGATACAGTTTGAATCTGACTAAAGGCCTATATAGAGCTCTTAGAACTACTATTAATCAATATCTGATAGTAGTAGGGTTTTATAGTTTATGTTTCAAATGTATGCATTATTCTATGTCATAATCCTTTTTCTTGCCTCTATAAATTTAAATTTAGGTGATTATATCTTGTAGAATGATTACATTTCCTTTTTGTGTATATGTTTAGAGAGTGGTGACCAAGTGTACTTTGTTATATGTTTATCTGAAAGGGGAGTTGTGTTTTTTTTTTTCCTTAGTTCACCTAGTCCCTGACTTACTTTGAGAATGGTGCTGCTTATTTTATACTGGTATTCCATAAAGGCAATCACATCTAAACAAGAAGTGGGTGGTATGTTCAAAGAGTAGGAAGAAAAGGTTGCTATATTATGAGGGGAGGGGAGGATTATTAACCAATAATTTAATTACAAACTGTTATGCTATTTCTATAATGTTGTTTTCTAAAATAAAAACAACCTGTATAAGTTATTATTCTATCCGTAATTATGACTACAATATAACCTGCAAAGTTCATGTTTATTAATAAATGATAAGAATGAATGTCTAAGTGTAATTAGAATTATTAGGTATACTACTTTATTTTGAAAAGCCCGGCCGGATGCCTCGTTTATGATTGCGTCACACTTGACGCCGGTGCAGAGTGGCCCATTGAGCCCAATCTTTAAATAGGAATAATACCCCAGCGTACAGTTGCGGCAGTCTGCTGGCCCGGATATTTTAGTATTTTCTCTGTCTCTGAACCTCAGCAATAAATTCCAGGATGCCTTCAAATAAAAACATGCAAGGTAAAGAAGAAAAGCGACTCGGAATTATTTTTTATATATATTTTGGTTGTCTGCCATTAGCTAAAGCGTTGAGTCTTTACAATAGAGTGTCGCAGGCCGGCTGGCTCCAATTCAAGACCCGCTAGAGGCGGCATTATTGCACTTATCGTTGGAATAACCTTAACCTTCCTTTTGTTTGCAGGTGGGAAAGCTTTCGGTCTGTTGAAGGAGCAGCAGAGGCAGAAACTGGAGGAAATAAATAAGGTAGGAGTGTAGTCTTTCTGCGAGCCTCTCTGACAGCATTTGAGTTAATGAGGTCGTGTACACTTGACTTGGCATTGGCCTTGTTTTTGAACGTGCAGCAGCCCCGGCGGCTTGCCGAGGATTCGCTGCAGAGGAGCCTCCTCACCGCCCCTACGATTGATGAATTCCTGAAACATAGTTCATATTTGAGTGTAGCTGGCCGCTGCAATGACAGTAATTCATTTTTATTGATTTATTGCCACCTTGTAGTGTCTTGGCACTTGTTGAATGGCCGCATACCTTCGCACATGAATGCCTTTGGGAACTGTTTCCCTCTGACCCGATCACATCGATCTGTTGTAGCTGCTCTGCCTTCTCCCTCCTTCCCATCATGGCAGAACAGGTGTCCGAATGGGCTCTTTGTTTCGCGCCCAGGCCTGTTCTCGTCAGATATCTGCAGTGGCCCCTCAGATTAACCAGATTTCCCCATAATCTGTGCTTCCCTCCATTATACACCCTGGCCTGTCGCCTGTTATCTGCTCACAGCTGCAGCAGCCGCATGGAAAACAGTCGCTGCAGCTTGTTACATTTTACTGCATGGCACTCCTTGTTCCCGTTATCTGAAGATAACGCGTTCTTTGTTTGGTAATTGGAGAAATGGGAGGTGAGATGACCCCAGCGTGCCCAATGGTTCTTCCTTTTGGGATCTGAGAATAACTCAAAACGGTGTGCGAATCATTAACTTTTGCTCGATATCTGTCTCATTTTACAGTACAGAAGGACAAATGTATTAGGATATTCACAATGCCTTCCAAAAGTATTCATACTTTTTGTTTCAACCAGAAAAAAAATCTATGTTTTAGTAAGCTCTTATGTAGTAGACCAACACAAAGAAGAAAAGGATGCATGCTTTTTTAATTTATGTTCAAGCTAAAAGTATGCCACATGTCCTCAAATCCTCTAAATCAAAGCTTTTGCTATATTTACAGCTGCAACACTTTATTGGATATGTATCTACAAGATTTGCACACCTAACTCTGAAATGTTTTCTGTTCTTCCTTGGAAAAATGCCTCAATCTCCTGCAGATTTCATAAAGAGTGTCTGTCAACATCAATACAGATTATCTACTTGATTTTGGTCTGTCTAGGTTTATTCAGACACAATAAGATGCTTTCATCTCAGCCACCCCATGGCAAGTTTTCCATGGGGACTTTTTAGACTGCCTGTTCTGCAGGAAGGCAGGCCTCCAACCTAGTCTGAAATCTGCCGTCGCCAAACTGGTTTCTTTCCAGTGTCGCCTTGTTTTTAGCTCCATCCATCTTCCTGTCAACTCTGACCAGCTTGTCCATCATATCTGAAGAAAAGCTTCCCCACACAATGACGCTGCCTCCATCATGTTTCACCACAGTGATGGTGTGTTCAAGATTATGTGCACTTGGGTTTTCTGTTGTTTGGCAAAAAGAGTGGAAAAATTCTGGTGCATTTGTGTCCCATCTGACCAGAGCTCATTCTGCCACGTGACTTTCTTGTCCCCTACTTGGTCTGTGCAAAACTCCACAAATATCGTTCTTTCATGACTGGCTCTTCCATAAAACCCAGCATTTGTGAAAGCATAACTTGGTCATTTTTGATATATTCTCTCACCTGAGCTACGCATCTCTGCTGCTCCTCCAATTACCATTGTACTGCTTCTCTAGATAATGAACTTTTTTTATTGTTGTTTTATAACCTCGCTTTGTTATAAACTTCTCCCTGATCCGTCTGGGTTGTATAACAGTCTTCATGATCCACGTGTTTATGAACTGCTGTATTTATACTAAAGTTAAAGTACACACAGGTGCGCTCAAATTGTTACACACAATGTGTGCTCCAGTAAAACATTCTCAACTTACAAGAGATACTGACAGCAAAAACACATACTTTAAACAAACTTGTACAATATGAGGTTAAAATATTCAATGAATCAGAATATACGTCCTGACAAGTCTCGTTTGTTAGATTAAAAATACCTTTGAAAATAGCCTTTAAGTAAACATTAATCACACTTTTTATTAAGCCCACATTTCCGATTCGAAGAATTTCTTTTTCTGGTGGAATATTCTAATTTTAATTGTGTTTTCATCAGCTGTTGGCAAAAACAAATCACTGTGATTAAGAGAAATAAAAATCAGCCAATCTAATTAATCCATTTAATGTGTTTCACTTGTCGATAGTTACTAAAATAAATGCACTTCATAACCAGTAATATTCTAATATATTGAATGAGCTTGTGGGCATTTAGAATAATGCAGTTCAAATTGGAGATTCTAATGGATTCTGATAAAAGTTGCTTCTGATGCTAAAAAGAAAACCTGGGAAATAGAAGGCATGTATTCTATTGCCCAGAATGTTGCAAAAGCTGCAGGGAAACTCTAGAAGTGCAGAATTTGTAGAAAATCTTGACAAGGGGAAATCTAGAGAGAGCTTTCAATAAGGATCTTGAGACAGAAGTACAATATTTTTGTTCTGACTCATGCGAGGCATTGTTGGCGGAAAATAGATTTCACGGTGTGATGTACAGGCACTGCACTTGTCGGGATGTGTTTGCATGCTCCTGCCTGTGAGAAGACTTTCCTGTGGGAGGGCTGCAGTCAGCTGAGTCAGTCTGCACTGATAACCATCCAGTTGCGATGGTTATCCTCTTTGATTGCAAGCTTCAAAGTCGCGCCGAGGTCAACGCAGAAAAACAGACTCGCTCTGTCTTCCCTGCTCTGTGTTGGTGGTGGTGGATGACTCCCACACAGCATATTGCACCATTATCATTTTATTAGAATGGCTCCCTTCAGGCACTCCCACTCCCTCATGAGGTGCCCCAGTAATGAAGTGGTGACAAGGCAGGATGAAAAGCACTGTGAGATAAGATACAATTAGATCAATGCCATTTGTGAGTACCTGGTAACTTAAGGAAAGGTGTCATAACAGTATTAATGTTTTTCAGTTTCTTCTTAATATGTAAAAACTGTTTTTATGTGTCCTCCCCCCATTTTCCTTCAGTTTTATCACCTCTTCATCTTTCTCAGGAATACCTGGAAGACCAGAAATACAGGGATGAAGAAGGCCTGGCAGAGAAGCTGGAAAGCTTAAAAAGTGAGTAAATCCACTCTTCACGTCAGCTGTTCTAGTATCTACTAGTCTGATTGTCCCTTTAAGGAAGTGTGCTTTTCTTCTAGTTGCTGTCGTGCCTTCAGCAGTTGTTTAGTCGCTGCACGGTCTGCGTCGGCCCCTTTGGTCGTGAGCATTTTTGCTTTTCTCTGTGGGAAAGACGGACTGCTGTGATTTCCAAAAAGATTTGCTGGGCCAAGTTCTCAGTGGGCTGAGAGGAATGTGCCGGGGCGTTCCTCCGCTTGTTGTTTCAATGTTCAGAACCTTGCTGGGCACACTCTGAGCTTCTGGGAACAGAGAAAACATTGCTGCTAGCTAATTACAGAAACAAAGTTGCATGATTCGCAAGCACCATCCCACTCCTCCACTACACATGTATGCATCTGGTGTTGTTTTTGTTGTTGTTGTTGTTTTTCTTTGCTCAATGTAAATTCTGGTTATAATTTTCATGAGAGAGTGACATCTAGCTATTTAGCTTAATAAGTTCTGGAAATGGGGAACATGCCGCAGTGTCCTACTTAGAGCGTAGGCCTGCTGGAGGAAATGGAGCAGTGACATATAAACAGCACCCAGGTCCTGGGAGGTTGCTCTTTTTATTTTTTTCCCCTTCCTCCTCTTTTACATACTGTCCCAGTGACCCAAAGGTCAACCCCCGGACAGCTATTGGCAACCAGTACATTTCCATCAGTTCACATCTTTACCACTTTGAAGTCTCCTTCTATACATTAAATCTGCACTGAGTTTCTCCTGATCATTTGCATGTATAATTGTTAATTTAGTTGTTTTTTTTTGTCGTAAAATATTTTACCAGGTTTTTGAGGTGACAAACTTCTTTTTAAAACAAAAGAGTCCTTTTGGCATTAAATCATAATGTGTGTGTATGCAGGATTTCCCCCAGAAAACTTGCTAAGCCCAGTGGTCGGGGAACCGAGGCGGCCCACCATGTTTTTGTATTAAAAGATGTTAAGTCGACAGGAAAAGCAAAAATATTACTGGATAATTATATGTTACGGAAAAACATCGCCAGTGAAAGGCTATTTAAACCCACAACTAGTGTTAAAAACAACTAATCAAAAAATACAATTAAAATGAATATCAATTATTTGCACTTCTGTTTAATCCAAATTAAGTCAGAGGCTCCATCAGGAGCATGACTGAAAGCGTGACTACAAGTTATTCCTGTGGTTCACATAGAGCTGCGCCACCAGAGCTAATGTGGTTTGTTTTAAACTCTTACCTTGATGTTCTCCATAACATAATTTCTCACTGGGGGTTGATGTACATATCCATATAAATCAGCCTGTGTCCAGTTTGAGTGAAAGGAGGCGAGCGGGATCCGCGCTGAAATAACTTCAGAGATAAAGCAGCAGCAGCGCGGGAGGCAACATGCAGACGCAAGGCAACAGGCGCGAGCTGTGTGATTGGTAATTTTTGCAATGCTCTCAAAGCAATGCAAAAATTACTAACACTAATGATGCACAGAAGCTTAAACACCCACCTGCTTATTTTTAAGTCTGGTACCCATTTCCAGCAGTCATTGGGCTTTACATGGGTCACCAGGGCAGCACAAATAAATATCGTGCACACACACTCAGATGGCAATTTACACAAGTTGGTTAACCTAACAAGCTTTTTTTGGACCATGGAGGTGATCCTGGAGTACCTACAAGAAACCCATGTTTATATGTTGTATGGGGAAAGCATCCTAACTTTATTTAACAAAGGCTGAGATTCAAACCCAGATTTCTATTACTGCAAGGCAACAATGTCCTTTATTTTATATCTCTTATTTATACACATGGGTAAATGTCTCATTGCCTTTAAAATTTCACTTCTAAGAGAGACCTGGCAAGAACAAGGTGCTGGTGTTTTCTAGTTACTGTGTGTTTTTAATTTGGTTGAGGTTATTAAGTTAAATTAACTTGATCCCAAGTTAACTGAAATAGGAAGATCCATCCATTATCTATACTTAGTTATCTGGTAAAAGTCATAAAGGAGGAACTGGTGCCTATCTCCGGTGGTCATTGGGTGAAAGACACATGCTTGACTGGTCATTAGGAAAAAGCTGTACTCCAAATCAAATAAATTTTTCAGCTTATTATTTTTATAGGAAGAAAAATAAGTCTAAGGTTTGTACTTGTACTGTGATCCTATAACCTAAGTACATCCCAAATTTGGACTTAATGTCTTAAACCTCTACTAATGAACTTTCCTAATCTGTTCACTTAAGATTTATGTGTAGATTTTTGAGAAAACTTCTGTTTACTTGGTAATCACAATTCATTAAAAATATGCATTTAGTTACATTGAGTGCACATACAGTATAATTGTCTATTTAGCAGTCTCAAATATCCCAAAAAATAAAGATAATGACTTGAATTCAAAATATGTTTTAGATGAAAAGATGCCATTATTGCAGCTCCATCTGGTTCCTCGGCCATTGTCCTTCAGTCTTATGAAGGCATGGGAAACATTCTTTGTCAGCAGGCCAAAATGGCACAAATGATCTCCTGTGTTATCGTCCGGTTCAGCTATTTTATCAGCAAGCCTCTATAAAATGAAAAGCTTCTTCAGACAACAGTTGGTTGAAAACGTGGACGGGAGTAAACTCACTAATCAAAGTACACCTCGGTGACTCAAAATGTTCAAATGAGCAAAAACTAAAGTCATTGCATCACATTAGTCATTTTGTTCCAACAGTTGCTTTAGGAATCCAGAAAGGAGCAACAACTGAAGGCTTGAGTTGTGTTGAGTTGAGCCCCTTTCTGAGGCTGCAGATGATCAACAGGCTGCACTACAACAAGTGGTCCTCTCAAAAAGTCATGTGTGTGTGCATGGAGGCCCCCTCCTGAGTGTTTATGAACAGGGTTGGCATTGTCCTGTCCCTCTTCCCCAACGATTCACACAGTTAACACAGCACCCCCCTCTCTCTCTTCCAACACACACAGAGTGTCTATTGTGGGACAGAAATAGCAAGAGTAATCTGACCAAAGGGGTCTTCTAGGGAAGTAGAAGGAGGGAAGAAACACAGAAATGCCTCCTTGCTGGAGTGTTAAATGTGATGTTTTAAGGCAATGCAAGCGTAGTTAAAAATACTCTATTTAACTCCAAATACCTATTAACTAAAGAAACTATGAAAAACAACTTCTAAGTTTCTAAGTAGAACTGCACAATATACTGAAACAGAATCGTCATCACAATATCAGTTTGTGCGGCATCAGAATCGCAAAGGACTCTTTGAATACAATATTTAGTGCTGTACGTTCAAATTCTTAAACAACAATATATTTGGCCTGTTGAACGGACTTTCCTTGCACTCCATTTCTACAGTGGATGAATATTTTCATTGGCTGAGACACTAAAGCTCACAAACAATGGTGGTGTGATGAAAGAAAAATATGTTGGTTAATAATAATAGAGATCATCATAACAGTGAAGATGTTTTCCCATTGGATAATTTTTACATTCATTTAATTTGTAAACAACAAAGCTATTTGAATTTAGCATTAGTTTTAAAAAAGCTGTATTACCTTCTGTGGATAATTAAATAGCTAGTTCTGTTGCAAGAAGAAGCTGGTTTGAATACCAATCAGGGTGTTTCTGTATGGAGCTTGCATGTTCTCCCCCATGGTACTCCGGCATTCTTCCAAACTCCAAAAATACAAACGTTAGGATCATTATTGATTTTTGCCCACACTTATTCCCCATCCCGTTTGCTTTTGAAGATTAAGCACTTTTTAAACTTTTTTTTTTTTGTCTTTTCCAGATCCCAACCTAACACGCAGTATTTAAGCTCCCCAAACTCCTGTTATTGTCATCTGCTCATGGCTCTCACTTTGAGATGTTCACTGTCAGTCTTAAGAGTGTGACCCGTGGACAGTGTGTGTCAAGAATTTTGCTGAGAAGTCAAATGCCAGCTCAGTTATTGTTGTTTGTACTACAGGATGTGGAGTGTGAGGTGAGATTGAACTCCCACTGTAAGTAATAATCCTGTGTATGTTTGTTTTGCAGATAAATATGCTGAGTTTGACCTGAATGATGAAGGAGAGATTGGTGAGTAAATACCAGCTATAAAACACCTGCCGCCCTTGCATAACAATTGTCAGCTTGGCTGACCAAAGTGCAGTGTTGACAGAAAGGAACAGTAATTAATGCTACATGTTTGTGTGTGTGTTGTCTGGCCTCAGAGAGGCTCATGTGTCACGGTTGTGACCTCGATGTAAAGTGAGACTCCTTCACTCGGCCCATAGCAGATGTGAGGTGAACAGGTGTTGAACGCTTCCAGCTTGTCTGCAGATGCTGATATTGTAGTTCTAACTTGAGTTTTGTTTTTCCTGTTCACATCTACTGCTGTGGTAAACCCAGATTTCAGAGAGGTGACTGTCGTTCACAGCTGCCATGCAGCTGATCTGGGATGGCATGTCTCAATAGCCAGCTGCTTCTTCTAGAATGACCTGAAGAATTGTGTTGCTTTACATGTAGTTTTACACCATTGGCTTTTTATTTTTTAAATATCTAATCTCAACTTACTTTTCATCAGAAAGTTTAGTCTAAATACTCTTTCATTCTTGGTGTAGGATTAGACTAATTACTCTCATTAGTACTACTTAATGTCAATGGTCAAGCTTTACTTAACTTTTTATTTGTTCCTAATTTATGAATCTGTTACAGTAAATGACCTGATACTTTTTAGTGCAATAAGCATCTATTCCTTGATTGTAGGTTTGAGGCATCTCATTTCTGAAAAGCTTTGTGACATTTATGTACAAGTTTTACGCTTATATGTAACAGTAAAGCTGCTTTCTAAATGTTTTCTATCTTGCCAAGAAACCCTGTCGTAACAAGCGATTAATCTATAAACGCATGTTAAATTAAAATGAGCTTAATCATTTCCATCTTGATGGTTAATTTTTTTTCAAGATCAATTTTGCTTACAGAGACATAATCCATTGTTCTTATGGCTTTGGGTGTGTTTTCACATGCTATTGTTTTTGGTTGTTGTTTTGGATATTTAAAATATCTTCCACTTCCAGTGTTAAGTGTACTTTGCTAAATGAAAGTTTGTTGGCATTTGAGAGAGTGAACTTTTATTATTTTGCCAATATCAATAAGGTACTTGAAAATGGTCTAAGCACAATAATATTATTTATGGCAATAATTATTGGGACAATTTATTGCCAAGCACTACCCAAAAAAAAGCACAATTTTTTTTTTTCCTTCAGTTGGATGAAACACTGGTTTAATCAATTTGAGCCAGTTTGTTTGACATTTTATTAACATAACATCCACTGATGGCAAAAGAACTTCTGCTAATGTAATTATTTCCCTTCATCTTCTCAGATTTGATGGGGCTGAAGCGGATGATGGAGAAGCTGGGAGTGCCCAAGACCCACTTGGAGCTGAAAAAGATGATTGTCGAAGTGACCGGCGGCGGCAGCAGCAACACCATCAACTACAGGGACTTTGTCAAGATGATGCTGGGCAAGCGATCAGCTGTGCTCAAACTGTAAGTGAACGTGTGAATTAGTTGTGAAAAGAACTACTTGTGCTTCTCTGCAAGCTGTGATTAACCTACTGATGATCAGTGTGCGTTATGTCTGAGAGCATGTTCAGTGTTGACATTTACCTGCTTCATCCATCTGCAGGGGGCAGTGGGATCAGTCATGATGAGCAGTGATGTCACTACCTACTTGCTATCAGTCACCATAGCAACAAAACCCATTTGGAAAGCCTATCCACAGTCAACACCCTTTGCTTTAGCTGCGATTAGAGGCTTATGTAACTGAGTCTAGGCTGATTAACCACTGACGGTCGCTTAAAAGCTGAGGGGGAAAAAAAAATCAGAAACTCATTGGATCCTTTTTTGCTCTGTTTTTAAATGGGTTAATATAGCTGGTTTAAGCCTTGTAAAGCAGCTGTGTGCTGGGTCAGCCATGCCAAACCACATGCTGCATGTCAGTAAGCTGACTGGACCCCAGAACCCAGACTAATCTCATAATCCCAAAAACATCTATCAGAATGCAAAACTTTTTCTACTTTGCCTTCAAATGTTTGGTTTTTCTTTCTTTCTTTTTTTTTTGGAGCGTATCCCATAATCCCGCCGAATCCCACAGCATGCTATTTATAAAAGTCTAATTTCTTCCTGCTTCTATTTTCCACTTGTTTGTATTCTAGCAAGATAAGCTCTGCTTTCCAGAAATCCTGTTTATTTATGCTGTTTGTAAGATGGCAAAATGGTAAACTAGTAAATACATTTTGCTTTAAAAATAGCAGCCTGGCTTAAATTAATACCAGGGTCAAATCTGAGCTTTGACAGGGTCAATTTACCAGAAAAATACCACTTTTCGTGTGTGCTCATTTTTAATGTGTGCTCTTTAAACAGCCTGCAGTCCACTGGAGTTGCTGATAAGAGGGATTGTTTACAAAGCCTTTCTTTTGTCATGTTGTTTTAATCTTTTAAGGGAGGAAGTATGAGGGCGAAGCTCGGGGTACAAATTTATAGCAGAATTGTTTTTTGTTTTTTTTTCAAAGCATTTGGCAGAACAGCAAATTATTTAGTTCCCGTTAGAGGAAAACAATTGCGGGCAGACTCCACAATAGTGCTTAGTTAGCATTAGGGCAAAGGACACTGAGTTACTATAGTTTGACAACAGCAAGTGATTATGTTGGATTTGCTTTTGTTTTGTTGTTTTTTTCAGTTTGGGGTTGTTTGTACACCATTAACGCATCTGTGCATCTGTTTTGGCATACTGCTGTCCTGGAGAGCAGAGATGCTATCAGTAAGTGTTGAGAGGAGAAAGAAAACAGACAAGTGAAAGTAGTGTCGCTTTACTCGTTTGGATCATTGATCCTTCTGGGATTAGTGGGGCTTTGCCGAATTTTCCAGAAGAGGAAATTAAAGGCAAGCATTCACTCTAAATAGCTCATGTCAGATCCTTTTCTGTTCTGTGTAAAGTGGAAGCTGCTATCCTCTTTGTTATTCCAGGTTTCCTTTTATTACTTTCACTTGTCATCATATGAGCCGTAACGGTAGATTTTTATAAATCCATTTTGAAATTGCATTTATTTACATTGACTAATTTTTGTATTTGAAAAGGTTTTTTTAATCAATTTATTTAATTTGTTGTATTTTATTTGTTGAGCAGTGGCCATGCATCATTTTTGGTTCCAAGTTGTTTGACTTTTAAGAATTGTTTGGAAAATGTAATCTCCAATTATGGAGCACATGATGTAAAAGAACAAAATATGGTTATTTTAGCAGATTTGTTTTATTTATCTATTTTATTGTCATTGTTCCTCTCAATGTTAAGATACAGTCTGGAAAAATATGGAAATATATTTGTTTTCCAGACTTTGAAAAGTACAAAAATGTCTGTAAATAGAGGACTTGAAAACCTTTTGACACAAGTCCCATAATCTCCAATGCATCTAAGAGATTCTATGAAAAACTTTTTGTATTTTCTACTTTCTGTTTCATCCCTTTTTTTTTTCTTTCTTTGTCCCCATCAGAGTTTTGCTTTTTGAAGATAAAGCCAGCAGCAGCCCCTGCAAGCCAGACGGACCCCCTCCTAAACGGGACATCACTAGCCTGCCTTAAACTTTGATGTCAGACTGCAGAGCAGAGGGACTTTTTTGTGGCTGTGTGGAACATCATGGAATAATTGTATTATTGTGCAACCAGGGATCAAGGATGATGTTTTGTGAACAAGTGGTGTGTGCAAGGTTTCTGTCATTTGGAAGACCGAGCCTAAAACTCACTAAAAGATGTTTGACTGTGAATATTCATGTTTTGTTTTCCCTTTAAATCAAATGTAGCAGTGATAGTTGTATATGTAATCCAACTGATAAGTTGCATTTTTTTTACTAAGTGTTTTATGGTTGTATTTTTAAGGGAACACTCATAATTCTATAAAAGTTGCATCTCCATCTTTATTATTATTATTATTTTTACTTAATTTGAGAAAATCATATTTAACCATGCAAGATTAGGTCACTTCTGGAAAATCAAATAACAAGAAGCAGTTTTTACAATGCATTTTCCCCACCGTCCTCAGCACTGGCCCTGATCATCAGACCCAAGGTGCTACGACCTTCCTTTTGAAAATTCCCTCACAGTTGTTGGCGAGATGAGCAGAAAGAGATTACTCTTAACTGGAAGAGTTTGAGTTTCGGCGCATGGCTTGAAGACCAGCCTGTTTAGATCCAGTTTCAGATGAGGTTTAAGCCGCTGCTCTTTTTGGACACCGTTTCACATACGGGCACACAAAGCAGAACAAATGCACACACAAAAAACAATTCCTACATAAAGTACAATCATGTTCTTTCCAAGTGCCTCAACCTGCAGATACTGTAAGGCTTTAGCCGTTCCAGAAAGGAGGAAGAGCACACATGCTTTCATGTAGAAACACTTTTAGCTTTGTAATTCCAGGAAATTGTGAATTTATGTTTATTAGGTATGATAGTATTAATAAGTGATTGCTTTGTATTTATGAGCGAATGGTATTTACAGTGTTAATTTTTGTCCTTTGCTTACTAACCCTTGTTTTCTATTTCACTATAAGTGTGTGATATGTCTTTGATTTTTCTGTCTCCCTTCTATTTTATCAACCTTTTAACTTGTTACTTTTTGTAAAACATTTTCTGTAATTTGTGCCTCCGTATGTATCCGCCCATTATCTTATCAATATCCCGCAAAACTATTGTGAAATTGGTACTTTCACTCATAACAGGGTTTACACATGATTTGTTTTCAGTCTTTTAGGAGTGTCACATTATTTTAATGTTAAGATGTGCATTGTTTGCAGACACCAAAGGAATTAAAATTTCTTCATACACTGGCTTGTTAAGTTCTTGCATTGCTTTTTTTTTTTTTCCAACGTGGGGATGTGTGGAGCAGGCTGTGAGTAGTAGATGTATGTTTTTAGCCGTTTTAGCTAGCTGGAGTTAACTTCTATTTTCAAACTCATTTATGTTGGGGGGTTTTTTTGTCATATTTTTCTCCACACAAACATTGTTTAGCTCAGTGTTCTTGAAGTTTTTATGATTGTTGATGGGTTTGTGCAGATTTTCCACAACATATCAGTTGTTTTTGCCTTATTCTGCTACCTGCAACTTGTCACACAGGTCAGGATGTTGTAGTTAAAGTGGAAAAGCCAGTGGGATTCGCTAATTGCTGACTCCAGTGGCTAGGCTCCTCACAGTTAGTAATACAAGCCGATAACATGTTTTGCAGTGTAACCATGTGGACCACATGTTGATTCTTGCAACTTTCATAATGGTAACAGCCATTTTGAATCTCATCTTGTGGTTGGATAGCACTTTCCAAGTCCAAATTTTGACTTCTAAAATGCATTTTATTTGTTTTCAAGTATTAATTGACAATAAATCCTTCTGTGTGATTAGGGAAGGTAATATTAATGACTCTCACTTTCTTCAAAGGGCACTTTCTTTGGAAATTTACAATAAAATGAACAACTTTCACATGCTAAAGGGTTGCATTGTTTCTAACAAACTACCTATTTTGTACTCCAGATTCTGACTTCTGAAACTGACCACAGCCCCACTATTTAGCAAATATAACACAAGCAGGTGTGCAGTACCCCTTTAATTTTCACATTTGTAAACTTTGATAGCTACCTATATTTATTTCATGATAACAGTGTTTACTTTTATGCATTTTTGGCAGTTTTGTAACAGTAAGTGTGAAACTAAAGCGATTTCAGCAAAATGTCAAGCTGCACATTGCATATTTTATTTATTTTACAGCAAAATGTCTTAATACTGGTTCCCTCTAACCTGATTCAATGGTATGCTTTAAATTTAGTTTTCTTTTACGCAATTTTCCTTCATTGTGTGTGAGTGATTAAGCAATAAATGTCTTCGCGTGAACGTCACCAGCTGCAAATAGTCCTTTAAATTGGTTTCAGTCTTCTTTATATTCTGGATGGTATGTAAGGGCCGTTTATGCTGCCTCTCATTTGGGAGAACAGTTGCTAGGGTGTGGAACAGCATGGAGGATAATAAGCAGGACTCTAACAAGCCTGCTAACAGGCGGGCCTACTACCCTTAAGCACCTCTGTAATTAAAATGATAACCACTATAGCGTGTAATAAACTGTCAGAGGCTTATAGAGCCACTGTGGACAAAAAAATACTAAGACATTGTGAGAAAGGGTAGGGAAAAAAAGCAATCCTGTAAATAGCAATTACCTTACGGTGAATTTTGGACTCAAATGTATCCAATAAGTTTTATAGAATTACTATTTTGCATGCTTTGAACATTATTAGCTAATTTCTACTTTTAAGCTCTTCTTTTTTTTCGTAATCTTAGTATCTTGCTCTTTGTTTTCAACTTTTTAAACGAGATTTATTTCGTTTTTTGATCATGAGCTTGATTAATCATGAGCTATTTCCAAAATATCACCATCCATGCATAATATCAGCCCTTGTTAAGAATTAAAACTAGATTGATATCTTAAAATTATTTATGTGTACAAACATTATGCTCAAGGAAGGCCCATGACTCTTTTGCCTGTTTTTAAAAGCCATGCATGGACATTGCCATCTGCTGGACACTCCAAGCAAAAGCATCGATGTTGTGTGGATAATGCGTGATGACAGAAAAACTGTGCTTTGCAAAATTATTCACATCTTAAACTTTATCACCTCTATCAATGCATTGTTATTGGAATTTTGCATCACTGACCAACACAAACTGGTGCTGGACTGTTACTATTAACTCTAGATTACTCATAGTCCTAGCCAGGGGCGCAACTCCATATTTTTGAGGTGGATGCGAACATATCTTCGGCGCCCCCCCATATATCGAATGATGACTGAGGCCTGCTCTTGCTTTGAAATATCAGGTGTGCAGTCCAGTTCCACTGCAAAGTACTTAGAGGACTTGATCTTGGCAGATATTTTACTCAAAACACACTCTGATATTGAATCTAAAAATTCATTCTGAGTGCACCATGTCAGATATCCAGTGGTTTGTTTGGAGGCAGCCTTTCTAAGATGCTCTGCCAGTGTTACATCATATCGCGCTATGAGCTCAAGGATTCCCAGAAAATTTCCATTTTTAGGATTTCCTAACTGAGAATTTTTCCCCCTTAGTGGCAAGTTTCTCTCTGCAAGGAAAAGTATGCAGTCGATAACTCTAGTCAACACACTTCTCCAGTGTGCTTTTTCAGCTGCCATGGTTTTCTGCAGTTCACTATCAATAGTTTTACCTAGGCGTAAGCGAAATGCCATTTCTTTCCACGTCAGATAAGCATTTATGTGAGAACTACTGGTTTCATGGTGCTTCAGTGTTTTTGAAAGACATCGCCAGTTATTATACCCCTCCACAAGGCATGTGTCAAGAACTTTAGCTTCACCAAAAAGCTTACATGCAAAACAATAGACTCTGTTAGTATTTTTAGAATACAGTAACCAATCTCGTTCAACTTTCTCTCCATTAGACAGTAAATGAAAACAGTATGCTTTGGAAAAACACCTCTTATTCTTCTCTGATCTTGGATATGGACCATCAGAAACTTTCTGTGGGCCATTTACAACCATGTACTGCCTAAATGTGTCCCCCATTTTGTGTGGTAAAGGCCATTCAGATGGTTCTTCTGAATAAAGCCTTGTCTCGGCTCTCTCCTCCGCAGCTCTGTGCTTCTCTCTCTCTTCATCATCTAGTCCTCTCTGCTCTTCCTCTCCCTCATCTGCACCTTTCTGTTTCTCGTGGTTGACTCACCATGACTGCCTGCACTAATTTTCCCAAAAAAAGAACACAATCAAAGATGGTCATCAGAAACTCAAACCATCGTGGTATATAGGTTTTTGTTGCTTTCCTAATGCCTACCTGATCTCATCACTTGTCTCCTCTATCACTGACCTCATGTCTGTCTCCTTCATCCCTTGTCTGTGGTGTTCTCCACTAAGTCATGTGGTCAAAAAAGCATTATTAGTTGTAAAAATTACAGATCTTACCGTTTTTAAAAATAATGTTTAAAAATTTGTGCTTGAGATGGACTAGTTGCTCCCTCACTTCCACCTGCATTAGACCAACCTGTTGCCTTCCCCTGTCTGTCCTGATTCTTCCTCTTTCATCATCTTCTCTTCTTTCTCTCCACCATCACAGCTGAATGACATAAATTTTGTGTTAAATAGGCTTAAAAAATACAGCAGTCAAACTACAATAGAAATTAAACTTTAATTTAAATCATCTCCTTGTTGGATAACAGTTACTGATTGGACATTACATCTGATCTGACTTATCAGATACATCACAACACCACTGTAGTGGTATTGAATAAGATATTTAAACTCAAGTGTCCCCCTGCCAAAAAGGTTGGTAAAATAGGTCACCAACCTTTTTGAGTTTAAGGGCTTTAGTGACTCTGATGACTAATTTGTCTGATACACACATGAACTTGAACAACTCATCTTTAATTAAAGAATCCATAATACATATGAGTGAAAAAAATGCACCCAGGAGGGCTAAGTGTTGGACCATAGCTGGGCACTGCCGCCACAGCAGCTTTAGCTTTCCTGTGTTAATATTTCCTGAGTTTTATTTCGGTCATTCTTACTTAGTGCGCGGTTATGTGTCTGTGACATGTTTATGTATCAGATATTCATAGAAATACAAAACAAATCGCGTCCCTTAATGGTTTAATAGGGGAGGCAACTTTTAACAGCCAAATATGGGACGATTCCGTATTAGGCTAGCTGCTAGCTTTAGCTAACTTGAGTTTGCATGTTCTCCCTGTGCATGCGTGGGTTCTCTCCGGGTACTCCGGCTTCCTCCCATAGTCCAAAAACATGACTGTCAGGTCAATTGGTTTCTCTAAATTCTCCCTAGGTGTGAGTGTGTGTGTGCATGGTTGTTTGTCCTGTATGTCTCTGTGTTGCCCTGCGACAGACTGGCGACCTGTCCAGGGTGTACCCCGCCTCTCGCCCGGAACGTAGCTGGAGATGGGCACCAGCAACCCTCCCGACCCCGTTAGGGACAAGGGTGAACAGAAAATGGATGGATGGATGGATGGATTATTTACAGCCCTCCTGTCCTGCTAATACACTGACGGTACTTACCTACTATCTTTCAACCACATTGAAAGGCTTTTTTTCATCCCGCCAACATCTTTATCCTTCTCCCTTTTACTTTTTCTGTTTTGCGCCCCGGACAGCTTTTTTTTCTGCCGCTCCATTTTGTCAAGTGCACTACGAGTGGTAGTCTAAAATAAAAAATAAAAAACGCGCCTGCGTACTCTTAGGGGCGCGTGCACAGCCACCTGCATGGGAAGGGAGAGCGACAGGAAGGGAGGTGAAGGAGCACAGGGGCGCCTAATCAGTGCTGTTCCCCTGTTATTGATCATTTCTTTCTGTTAATTATAGAAAATGCCAACAAGAAAAAAACATTTTTCGAGACGGGGTTTTGGCGCCCCCTCTAGTGCAGCGCCCCTATGCGTTGCATACCCTGCATACCCACTTTTTGCGCCACTGGTCCTAGCAGATGTACACTGAAAATCATGCTTGATAAAGGAGGTGAATAATGGTCCAAAGATAATGTAGCAGTTGTGTTTTTAATGAACTTGTTTATTTTTATTTTTAAAATGGCATATTGAAAGTTGTGTTTATTCTTCTGCATAATTAATGCAAAAATGTATCCTGGCATTAAATCATTTTATGATTCCTATCTATCTTTGTTCATGTTTCTATTGATATTTTGACCGCTTTTCATCTTTGAATTTGGCAGACCTTCTTGCTGTTACCCTAATCTTTATCTTGAGACTCTTGATAGGCCAGTCCAAAAAATTTTGTAAATCAATTGATTACTTTACAACTGAATCTGCCAGTATTTATTTTATAAACAATACCTGAAATGTGGTGTGCACCTGGATTTTGAGTCCTTTTACTCTGATAATCCTAAACATGTCCAGTCCAACCAGTTGCATTTAGGAATCATTTAGTTAACGCCAGTGTAATTTAACGCCAGTGTCTCAGAGAACATAGTGTCTCTGAGACACTTATGTTCTGAGTGTCTCAAAGATTTCTTAGTGTAGATTAGTGAACAAATAGCATCATGGAGACAGAGGAATAAGTGACATGTCTGCCTCTTATCCAAGTGTGCCACAAAGGAATACATTTTGAACTAAGAGCTATTGAAAGTTTGAAGTTTTGAGGGACAGTAAGATGTGGACAAAAGTGTTTTGGTCAGATGGGGCCATGATTCAATTTTTGTGGTCTACATTAAAGCGAACACAGAACAGCATGCTGATAACACCGTCCCTATAAGAAATGTGAAAAGAGGTATGAATACATTTACAAGGCCCTGAACCCCCCCTAATGCTCAGCTGTTTGGTGGTTTGTTGTCAGGTCATGACCTCCAGAAGTTGATGATTTCTCTCATAATTCATGCTTTCGTTGCATTCTGGTTTATTACGTTTTAAATTATTACGCATTTAAGGCCTCGCTCATTCTCCAGTAACTCACCTGCAGGTGGTTTAAAATGTGACTGTGAGGATGCTGAGCAGTACAGAAAAGAGCTCATAATTCCAGTGCCGTCTGCCTGCATTGGCTCCCGGTTCACCTTCAATTTCAATTTAAAGCTTGGCTGACTGCCTTCGTGGCTCTAAAGAACCAAGCTACTTCCTTTATCACAGGACTTCTTCAGCGACGTTTAGTCAATCTAGTAGCAAATCACTGCTGCACTTCTCACATCCCACATACAATGAAAAGAGCAACTGTGCCGTCTTATATAATTTTGTTTTTTCTGTTCGACTTTAGCAGTGAGCATAGTTGGCTCAAAGAAGGCCACCTTTAAATAAATGTGTTGCATATGATACATTCTGGCAATGAAACCATAAAGAAAGCATTGAGGACAAGCATTATTGGTAACAATGTCTACAATAAGCATAATTTATTGCAAATTGCTTACAGAAAGAAACCAGGTGCAATCAGAGGTCATAGAAAACGTGAAATGAGATGAGCTGGGTCTGAATTGGAAAAATGGGATCTCTTAATGGTGGCGCATCTAACTGTTTATAGGATTGATATACCACATTTTAATGAAAAAACAAAATGGCTTTCATCTCTAAAAATCAAAATATGTCCAGAAACTCACACAGTTTAAAAAAAAAAAAAAAATGGACAGTGGCGTGAAAGGATTTTAAATTGCAAAGTTGGTACTGAAATAAGCATCAGTTCTAGGCCCTTACATAACTCTAAGTTATAGTTGATAGTTATAATTAATGATAGAAAGTTGAGGAGGCTCACAAATTCACAACCTAAACAGATGTGATTACAACTTTGATCTCTTGTGGGCATATTGGATGGGTTAGAGTTAACCCTAGCCTTGCGTTTCTTTGTTTAGTTACACAGCAAAAGTTCAGCCTAGCTGAGCTCTTCCTGTCTGTAACTTTATTTTTTTACCCTGTAAAAAACACACTGAGGCCTCTCTTTTAATGTGCAAAGATTTGATGCAATTACCTAGATTTCTCTTAGGCAGCTTTTAATTGGTTGACGTTATGGACTAAATTTGCTTTTTTACCTTTCAAAATCTGTTTGAAAGGTAATCAAATTTGACTATATGATTGAATTGATTTGATACTTTGACTTATTTCTATTATAGTGAGAGGATATGTACTTTCAATATAAAGATATTGAACTTAGAGTAAATTGCATAAAAACTTTAATGTGATCAGAATTGACAAAGTCATTATTGTGCTTCTTCCCCAGTGCCTTCAGGTCTATAAGGGGATACATGTGGATAATTGTGTATCAAATGTTGTTTTCTCTTCCAGGACCACAAGAACAAAATTACATCACTCTGTTCTTGTAGCTGGTTCTTGCATATATGCTGGGTAGAAAATTTTTTCTTGCGGTGTATTCAACAAATACAAGTGTTCTCAAGTGCATATGGAGAACACGTGTAGGGTATAAGTACAGGAGCAGGCAGAGATGAGGCTGGTTAAGAATTGTGACTAACCTATTCCAAAATGTTGTGAGTGGCCACACACAAAAAAAGGCCAATGAAGAAATTCAAGGCAATCCATTTGAAAGTAGCAGCTGTGCTCATTGATGGTGATTAAAAAGTCAAAATCCTAATTTGGTGAAAGGGAAAATAATGCGTCAGCGCCCTCTGCTGGAAAAAATGCTTACAGCACCTGGTATTCCCTCCCAGGTGATCTTCCATCCAAGTTTGCTCTGCTTTGCTTCCGAGTTCATACGAGATCGGGCGTGTTTAGAGTGGCATGACCGTAAGCTGCAGATTTCTCGCCTTGTATTTAAAGTGACCACAGTTTTTTAAAGCGGTTGTGATGTGGAAAATTTCCTGGCAAAACATTCAAAATCTCAGTCTAATAATGGCTGAGCTACTTAAGTGGCACTTTTGCCTGGGGACAATCCTCATCCTGGAAATCAGATCAGGGTGTTTCTCTGAAGCCATAGCTCACTTTTCTTAAAAAAAAAATATTTTCTCGACGTTCAAAACAGTTTGAAGGAGGCTTCAAAAGAGAAAATAACTTTCAACAGAATGTCTATTTGCTGCTCTTCGAGTCACGAGGCCGACATCCAAAGTATATGTGCAGGTGCACTCATACCCACATGCTACTGCCGTTCAACAAGCTCTGCACTGGCGGGGACATAATTCCAGGAGCAAAAATGCTGTGTGAAACTGGGTTTTGTCATAAACGTTTGAAGAGAATAAGCCTGCTTCTAGATTTCTATTTGAGGAGCGTTTCTGGAATGTTGGAAAAATGTCCTGGCCTGGTCTTAGCTTTCTTTCGGCTCTCGATTCTTTATAAATGTTTGTCCACATCTCCTTATTTTAATTAATGGCAGTTGTCTCAGTAAGCAATATTGACATGTAATGTTTTGGGTTCAAAATTAGATCAGAGAAAACACAACCAACTAATAAAATATGATTACTAATTTAATGGCTGCATGTGGTTCATTTCTCAAATGCTTGTCTGTCTTTTGTGACACAGGAATAGAGAATGAAAACAGAATGAATTGTAGATCAACATTTATGTGCCAGCAGAGTTTGCCTGCTCCATTATTATAAGAGCTGACTAAGCGACTGCATACTACCAATGTTCACAAGGATTTTTTTTTTGTTTTGGGACAAACAAAATGTTTGCTTCCTAAATATGTACATTTGATGTACAGTACAGACCAAAAGTTTGGACACACCTTTTAATTCAAGGAGTTTCCTTTATTTTCATGACTATTGACATTGTAGATTCACACTGAAGGCATCAAAACTATGAATAACACATGTGGAAATATGCACTAAACAAAAAAGTGTAAAACAACTGAAAATAGCCCTTATATTCTAGTTTCTTCAAAGTAGCAACCTTTTGCTGTGATTACTGCTTTGCACACACTCTGCATTTTCTTGATGAGCTTCAAGAGGTCGTCACCTGAAATGGTTTTCACTTCATAGGTCAACCTGCCCTGTCAGGTTAATAAGTGGGATTTCTTGCCTTATAAATAGTCATGAAAATAAAGAAAACCCATTGAATTAGAAGGTGCGCCCAAACTTTTGGTCTGTACTGTATGTCTGAGCTAAATTTGTTTTCAGATCAACAGACAGACAGTGTGAGTTGAAAAACAGAAATGGATAACTTGCTTAGATAAGTACAGGTCAGATACAGGATACATGTTTCTTATTTGAATGCTTCAGGTGTGTATTTGGGAGACAACTGGTATAACCTATCTTGATTTTGCAAGTTAAATTTCTGATGCTGTGTTGACCTTAGTCATTTTCATGGAGTTTTTATGAGCATTGATGTATGAAGTTTTACTTTCTACTTTTTTAAAACTAGTTTTAGACAAAGTTTAACTTATAAATATTTTAATAGTTGTTTATATTTCTTTGTTCCTTGTCTTTTAAAGCTGTATAGTGATGTTAAGAAGTTATACATACCATCACTGGCAGAAGGGTTTAATTGTCAGATGAGCCAAAAAACCGGGCTATTTGGTCACAAAACGTGTGTCAGAAGTAGGCACACTTTTTGGTCAAGTTTTCTATCTTGAAAACTTGGCCAAAAAGTTTCAAGATAAGAATCACAGCTGTGATTTATTTATTTTTCCGAGACTTAATAAAGGGATTTTTCAGGTTCGAATGTGTAACTGAAATTTCGGAGTTTTCTGCATGCAGTGAAGGCAACACCGTGCCACGCCTACGGGCTTTGACGAATCATGCGCGAGCCGGGGTGGATCTCTGTCCTCCGTGCGTCGGGGAGCGGATTCGGAGCCGCTCGAGAGACGCACACAGAGTTCGGTCCGTGTCTGGCTGCAGCAAGCTAACCCCGCAGAAAGGCCACTGCGGGAAGATGGCGACGGAGAAACAGAAACACGAGGGAAGAGTTAAAATCGGACATTACATTCTCGGTGATACGCTCGGAGTCGGGACTTTTGGGAAGGTTAAAGGTATGTCTCGTATGTGTTGCCGTCTGTGCGTCCTGGCGACTGAAAGATGGAGGCTTTTAGCTTATCCGCTAACTTAGCCTGCTAGCGAGCTAAACTGTCGCCAAATCGGAAATGTAGCTCATATGTTGTCATGGTCTAGCTTTACCTACTGCGTGAGAAACGCCACATATTAGGGTAAAGCAGCTGAATGATTCAACAGAGCTAGCAAGACTTCTCGATTATTTCTGACACAAAAGTATTAGTTAGCGTTAATAGCGCTGTTAGCTAACCCAGTGATCCACAAGTCGCTGTTGGGACTGAAGTAAATCTTCCTGACTGCTATTGATTCGTCCCCCTCTTTCTGTTTCCAAACATTAAAATTACTCTTGTGACCTTTACGGGTGAGGAAATGTTAACTCTTCCAGGTGTGTTTGGAGAGGGAGTGGGTCAAAACCAGTTAAATGTTCGCCCCAGTGTTTTCAGAGGACTACCCAAGTAGTAGCTAAGGTCATTAACAGAGGTTACCTACTCAGTTTGGACAGAGGTGGGATTTGTAAGCTGTAATTTGTGCTCCCCCCCTCCGACACACATTATAAACCTGGACCTATCACCCTTTTCCAACAAACAGCCGGTCTGTTTATAGTCAGTTAATTTTCAGTGACTCATCTCCCTGGTACCCCAGTTCCTGTAGCTGATGAAAGGAAAACACGGTGTTAGTGCATTGGAGCTGCTGCCCTGAGCGAAGGGTATCCAGATTTAAGCAGTAAAGAACGATGTTCACTTGCAAAGTTGCACAGAGTGTTATAGAATTGCTGTCCGGAGTACAAATACATATTTTATTACTGCGTCTGTTTGATTCCAAATATGTGGCAGGCCTATTGGATTTTTGTGATCAAGGTTTGTGTGAAATGGCCTGTTTACTTAGGTGGTAGTTGCTGTAAAATGGTTTCAGGACGGCTGCTTTGTTTATACAATGTTACAAAAAGAGTTATAAATAGTCTGCCAACATTTCCAGATCCGTCATGTTTTATGACGGGCTGAGAGCTAAAGCTCAAAAGGACCAAAAACCAAGCAACTTTGCTGCAATACTTTCAGCCTTTCCTTGCAGCTTCTGAAATCAGCTCTTGATCAGTTCACTTCAGTAGAAATTAAAGCGCTGTGGTATTCACTGATTGAGAAAAAAGGGATTTTTAAGTTTCCAACTCCTCAGTGTCTTATCACGACTGGCAAAGTTGACCTGGCATTTCCTCTTTGTATCTCTAAATATTTTGTCATCACATCTAATAAAGTGAAACTTTGAGCATCGACTAACATAGCAAACTGCTCTGTTTTTCCACTATTTGATCAGTTATTGTAATGTAATTTTTTTGTTTGCTGTCCTATTGGAATAATCCTCTAGCAGCAACTGACTAAGCAAGAACATTTTTGCATGAAATTCTCCATTGAGATATTTGCGTATCTAAGTTTATACTTTCTACTTTGACATTTGTAATGTGTTACAGATCACAGTGCAGTAAAATGTGTGCATGTGTTTGTAGCAGTAAATCTGATTCAAGCAAAATATCACAACAAACCTCAGCCATAAAGAGTTGAGGTCAAGAAGAAACAAACGACTTTGAGGAGCAGCACAGAAGCTAGAAGTTGGGCTGTAAACTTTGAACTTTGATTCCTCATGTGGACTGCGAGGATGAGTCCAAATAAACAATTATTGATCTCTGTCTGCTGCATTTAAATAAAACAAGTTGCACACATTTAAACACAACTATTGTAACTATTAAATGTTCAGAAATTATTTTCTTCTTACGTTATGAAAGATATGCCAATTATTGCCGTTCTTGCAAACATTTTTTGACTATTCAGTCTATGAACAGATATTCTTGTGCTTTTGCTTTCTGATTTCAATTCTTCTCCCTCTGTTATTTGCTCGTTGCGCAGTGGGCCAACATGAGCTGACCAAGCACCAAGTGGCTGTGAAAATCTTGAACAGGCAGAAGATCCGCAGCTTGGACGTGGTGGGAAAAATCCGCCGGGAGATCCAGAACCTCAAGCTTTTCAGGCACCCTCACATAATTAAACTGTAAGTCCTAGATTACACACCCGCTCACCGCAGTGTAATCCCCCCCGCCGCCACATTAATGCCACCCACTGAACTATTTCCAGACTTTAGAAATGGTATGTTCCAGGATGCATCCGTCAGGGTGATATCATCCGACCCCGTGTCCCTTTTCATCAGCGCTCTCTGTCTGCGTTGTGCTTTCCCCTCCCCCTTCTTGTTGTGCATTTTAATGAGCAAAAAGTGCATTATCAACGACCCCAGCCTTACCGGGCCGTGTGACCTCTTTGTCCTGAAATAATTACTCGCCAAAGAGCAGCTTTTGAGGCAGTAACCACGCTGCTTGCCTTGCCGTGCTTGAAATGACTTGTGAAGTTCCTGACAACATTTGTACCTGCTAATGTGGAAAGATGACAGATATTTTCAATGAGTCATATTACAGTTACTGTCGGAGCTGAGTGACACACTTGTGTTGCAAAATGTCCTGCGGTTTCATAAGGGAGTGAGCCTTATGAACCTTTTGGAATAGACTATCCAAAATCTATTTTATTCAGCAACATGCTGCTACATACAGCAGGGATACTCTGTTACTGAAAGGAGCACTGATCTAAGTACAATGAAGGAAATTACTGCAGTACTTCCTGCCTGATGGGTAATTGTCTGCAGGGTACAGTTAGAGGGTTAGTAAATAGAGCACAAGGTGTGGTAAATGTCTTGAATATCAGCTCCATGTCATGCATGCACAAGAATGTAAACTTTGTGTGTGGGATCTTAGAGCGAGAGAGAGAGATGTCATCTTTTCCAGAGGGCGGAAGCAAATGGAACAAACTCTGTGGTGTGGCCTGTTTAGTCTCAGAGCAAATGCAGCAGTGCAACACAATAGTACTATGACATATGTATGGAAGCCCATTTCTGCCATAAAGGGAAAAAATAAAAACACGAGTTTTGAAGACATAATTGCAAGAGTAAATCTCAATATTACATGTTTTGAATTTATAATTACCAGAAGAAAAATTGTAACTATGACTTTAAAACACAAAATTATGACTTTCATTTCATAATGATGACATGCAAACTTCCTGTTGGGCTTTTGTTTTTTCTTTCAAGGTGGAAATGGGTTTCCAGAGGAACAATTGAATGTTTCTTTTTTTTATTAATTTTCCCCTCACTCTTTAAATTTCTATTTATTTCTTTATTTCAATGGTTGTATTCACTGCTCACTTAAGACAGGAGATGTTTTGAATTGCCTTCCTGTGAGGTTAAGACTAGCAGGTTCATGAACAGAGTCAGGAGGGTAAAGCTGATGCATTGTTTTCAGAGGGATGTGGAGAAAAGTTGTGTGATTTGATAAGGGGATTTTGATGAGTAACACACAAGTCATCATTATACAACTACTGTTCAAGTTGTTAAATTGCAAAGTAAAGTTTCTTTCAAATCATGTTTTATGTATACAGAATATAAATGGGAGGCAAATACATGTCTTCCCTTCTTCCCAGTTACCTTCTATTTAAACACTAAAGAAACTCTTAGAGACGCTTGAAGAGACTCAATAATTGGTATCATATGTCATATCAGTTGGTGTTGAAAGGACATTTGTTTATGCTGATTTTTTTTTTACATTTTTGTTTGTTTTTGCTTGCAGTGTAAGTTCCACATTAAAGTCGTTAAAAATTTTGTTGCTCTTGCTATTAAAGCCTTTTGGTTTTAACTGATGTTTATACGATACAGCATATGTCTAAGTTCAGAGCATATTCTGGGAATTCAGCACAGCTTTTACTTAGAAATGAGCACTGGGAGCTAAAGGTGACAGTACCATAGTTTAGATGGGGTCATAGATCATTACAACAAAACTGTGTGTGGGTGTGTTTGCAAACCGATCACAAACCAGGTGCTGGTTCTCACTTAATCGTGTACAACCTTATAAGCTTTGATCTTATAAGGCATATAAGGTTTTTTTGATTTTTTTAAAAACTTTAAACAAAAAAAGTTTAAAGTACAGAAGTTGCGCTTAAAACATATTAAACATGATAAATTAGATTTAAATGCTTTCCTCTTAAAATTTCTCAAACATTTCATTGCTCAAACTCAGTTGTAATCATATTTTGACGTGTCAAGTCAAATATTCATGTCTGGCTGATTCTTCTTTGGCACGATATGAAATTAGGTTCCTGCCATCTGAGCTGTTTTGAGTCAGTTCTGCTCCTCAGCTGTTAATAACTCATGTGATTTTAATCTTTTCGTTACTGTTGTTGCAGGTATCAAGTTATTAGCACCCCTACAGATATCTTCATGGTCATGGAGTATGTCTCAGGTGGAGAGCTCTTCGATTACATCTGCAAAAATGGAAAGGTAAGACATGACAGTACAGAAGATGATCTGAGAGTTGTAGATCAATGGGTCGTATTTTACGTCGATTGGTCTGTGTGAACGCTAACGGGTAATTTCTGATCTATTAGTTGGAAGAGAAGGAGAGTCGGCGACTGTTCCAGCAGATCATATCAGCGGTAGATTACTGCCACAGGCACATGGTGGTGCACAGAGACCTCAAACCTGAGAACGTGCTGCTCGATGCGCACATGAATGCAAAGATCGCAGATTTCGGTATGTACTCTACACTTTACCTGGCAGGCTGGATAAGAGGCGCCATTGTCGTTATTGTAAAAGGATAGCCAGTGAGGTTTCAGGTTACTCTGCAAGCATTTTCTGGTGTGATGTTTTTAAGAGCAGGCATTGTTTGATATGTGTTAGTATAGGAACAGTCATGAATGCTGAAATAGAAGGCACAAGCAGGCTTTCCAGTTACTAGCAGCACTGGCTTGTTTACCAGAAAATTGGCTAATATGTTGCCTGATCCTAGAAAAGATAACATCAGTGCACAGTGAGGGTAAATGTGAAGTTAGACTTGAAAATGTTCTGAATATGTATTAGAGGAAGGTGAATTCCTCTTTGTCACTGGAAAATACTCCCAAGGCTAGATGGATAGTTAGATAGTGTTGAAGCTCGACCTTCAACTTACACCGGCTTTACTTTGTTATTGCATTTGTTTTATCTATGACTCAGATTTACTCTTGCTGCCAACAATAGGAGATTTTCTCTCCTTATAGGGAGCCTAAGCATGAGTTGTAATGATGCGGTCAAATAAACTCTGGGAACTTTACTACTGCTGTTTGTTTGGCAAACAGAGCCATAGCATTACTGTCTTTTATGTTCATAATGCCATGAAGAAGAACAAGTGACACAAAAAGGTGAAGATTGAAGGTTACTGGTTTTTTTTAATTATTATTCTGAGCTATATGAGGAATAGCTTGTGAATCCTTGAGTAAATATTGATTATTGCAAAATTAACTGCAGATGTGCCTTTGAAATTCCTTTGAAATGTTTCACATTATAACTCCTAACTTTATTTTCCCACAAACTCTGGTCAGCTCCCCTGAGCCTGCTGGAAGAAATGTAGAGAGGGGGACTTGTTGTACTTTTCTATCTCCAATTGAAGTTTGTGATTCTAAGATGACACCAAACATTTTAATGCATTAACAATTCAAAATTTTGTGCAGGTCTGTCAAACATGATGTCAGACGGAGAGTTCCTGAGAACAAGTTGTGGTTCTCCAAACTATGCTGCTCCAGAGGTCATCTCAGGAAGGTAATGAACCAGTTCTCAAGTGGAAAATTAGCCCTGAAAGTCAAACTTTGCATTGAGTCTTACATATATATTTTTTACACCTGTCCTCAGGTTATACGCCGGTCCTGAGGTGGATATATGGAGTAGTGGTGTCATTCTGTATGCGTTATTGTGTGGGACACTCCCCTTCGATGACGACCATGTGCCAACGCTCTTTAAAAAGATTTGCGATGGGATCTTTTTCACGCCGCAGTATCTGAACCCCTCAGTAGTAAGCCTCCTTAAACACATGCTGCAAGTGGATCCAATGAAAAGGGCAACTATTAAAGAGATCCGGTAAGCCAAAAATACAATATCATATTGTCTTTATTCTGTTTTGGATTATAAAGACGACTTCTTTAGCGCGTTTCACCCCTTGATCTGTTTATTTCACCACTATAGTGAGGACGATTGGTTCAAACAAGATCTGCCAAAGTACTTATTCCCTGAGGACCCCTCCTACAGCAACAACATGATTGATGACGAGGCCTTGAAAGAAGTGTGTGAGAAGTTCGAGTGCACAGAGGAGGAGGTTCTCTCCTGCATTTACAGTCGCAACCACCAGGACCCGTTAGCAGTGGCATACCACCTAATCATCGACAATCGGCGCATCATGAGCGAGGCCAAGGATTTCTACCTGGCCTCAAGCCCGCCAGACAATTTTCTGGACGACGTGGCTGGAATCATCAAGCCCCACCCCGAGCGTTTACCCATCTTCGTGGCGGAGCCTCCTCCGAGGTCTCGCCACACACTGGACGAACTGAACCCCCAGAAGTCCAAGCACCAGGGCGTACGAAGAGCCAAGTGGCACCTGGGGATCCGCAGTCAGAGCAGACCCAACGACATTATGACCGAAGTGTGCCGTGCAATGAAACAGCTGGATTATGAGTGGAAGGTTGGGGGAAAAACATCCAATGTTATCAGTTTTTAAAACCGATTAATGTGCCTTAATGTGTGTTTACAGTATTTAATTTCTTGTTCTTTCTAGGTTGTTAATCCATATTATCTGCGTGTGAGGAGGAAGAATCCTATCACAGGAATGCAAACCAAGATGAGCCTTCAACTCTACCAGGTGGACAGCAGAACCTACCTCCTTGACTTTCGTAGCATAGATGGTAAGTTCTTCCACTCAGTTCTACATATTAGGACGGTATTAGTTCAGATATGTTGGCTCAACTCGCAGCAACGTGGCTTAAAAAGAGCTTTGAAATTTGGTGTAAATTTACACTCCAAAGACTTGAGTCTGACAAACAGTCTAGTTTCATTAGAGGTATCAGTTGGCCACTGATCACCAGTCAGACAGGGGAACATAGATGTGCTCTACAGCAAATGGGTGCGTTTCATTTGTTAGCCAGGAATATTTGCGAATATCGAGCTAATATTGGTTTATAACTAGGGCTGTGTAATTTTATAAATCTACGATATTTATCAATGTTTTTTTTCCTCAGAAAGGGTATCGATTTTTAATCCGCGAGCATCAAAACATTAAATCCTACTTTGAGTTTTATGTCAAATCCACATGAAATAAATGACAGCTATCACACATGACATTTTTTTTACCCAGTTGCACATGTACATTAAAAGTAAAAATAACATGTAATGAAACAACCAGTTACAATTAATTAAATAATGAAATGAAATAGATAAACTACATTACATAATGTAAGTGAATAAGACAAAAAAAGGTTTCTTTTCTGCATAACCAAATACACAAAACCACACAATTAACATTTAAACAAAGCAAATGTATAACAAATGTATAACAAAAACAACATTTATTAGACCAGTATTTCACCATCAGTTCAATTAATTCAAGTCTATGGAACAGCTACAAAATGTTACCAAATCATTCTGTCCTTCAGAAAATCACAATCGTATCGAATCGTATTGTTTGCTGGATATCATGATATATATCGTATTATGAGATTAGTGTATCACTACAGTCCCATTCATAGCAGTCGGGGTGTTTTTATCTGTAGCTGAATGATAGTGAACACATGCATGTTTGTAAAACTCTTTTACCATTTAAAGTGCACCATTCACTTTTTGTTTACCGTAATTAATGCAACTAATGACTGATGTTTAATTCAGTCATTAGAAAAAAATTATTTGCAATTTTGAAAATTTTTGCAAAAAAGTTTACCTCAACTAAGAGAACTGAAACAAACTTTGTATGTTTGACTTAACACCCATGTTAAAGTATTTCCTTACTCATTAACCTTTGCAGAAAATGGTTTTCTTAAGATCTGGTATGAGGTTGTCCTTCCTTTAAAAGTACTCATCCCTGTGTTTTTCTGTACTTTAATTGTTTGTTTTCTATTGAGCTAATTAACTCTGCTTTTTGTTGATAAAAACATAGCACATAAATGGCATATTTATGTTGACCTAGATATCTTGGCGAAACCTGATCCGTATATATTTGGGTTGTTTATCTGACTCGTGTCCTGCTCTAGTATAGACTTCATTAATGATTGACTGAAAATGAGGGCTTTTGGTTGTCTGTATGGACTTGGCAATAACTTCAAACGAAAATGTTAGGAGTGTTTTTTGTGGGCAGTTTGATGTGACACAGTCGTGCTGTTTAAAGGGGACGAGGCTAAAATTTGACTCTAGCTGATTTGTTAGCAATGTTCAATTGTAGATCGTGCCAAAAAAAATATGTTGTGAAAGCTTAATGTTTCGAAAGCAAAGGGTACATTTTATAAAGTTATGTGTGGTCGGTATTGTTTGGATTTTTACAAGGAAACCTCTTGTGAGATTTATTCCCTTTGATTGCCATCAAAGGATGCTAGAAAACCACTAGGGGATAATAAAAGCTGACCTCTTGCACAAGACTGAAGAATCTTGCTCTTGCAGCTTAAAAATGTTAATTGTTGGTTATTGCAAAAGATGTAGGGACTAAACTGAATGCAAATGCTGGTTATTAGAGTGATACCTATAAATCCAGCTCACAAGATCCACTAGAACAAAATTTTAACAATATTTTTCTGGAAAACTAAGCCTGAATGCCATTTTTTTTCTTAATAAGCAAAAAAGAAACTAATTTCTGTTAAGATATAGACACAGAAAATATCGTAAAACCTAATGAAAACCCAGTGAAACATGATAATACTAAGTTTATAAAGATTTAAATACTTGGTATGTTTGCTGTCAGACCACACATCAGTGTACTCCAAGCATATTTCAAGATTAGTATTCCCATTAAAGTCTGTTATTTTAAGACAATATAAGACATACTATATGTTTGTGTTGGTGTATTGGTATAACATTGATAAAAATCCATGTACTTTGTCAGCTGGGTTTAATTGAAGTCACGTTTTTGTCTGAGCAAAACAAAAAATATTTGCTGCAGGACTGTTTACACAACTCATATGGGCATGTTAGATCATATATATTTGTGTAATAGAGATGGGTGAGAACTGATCGTGCTGTTTGGAGGAATGCTTCATTTCTCAGTAAAGTATGTGAACCACTTCCTGAATGAAATGCCAAGGGATGGAGGAAGGGGATTGCTAGTGGTAGGGAGTGTCTTATGGGATTCAACCAAAGATTCCCCCCATTTCTTTGTTTTCACAAAAGAAGATTTTACAAACCTCACATTATACTTTTTATGAAAGAATGTCTGTAATAAATTCTAATCAGTATTTCCCAGTTACTGACATTGTTGTACCCTTGCAAGTAGGCCTGTCCCGATAAACGGTAAATCAATTAATCGTACGATAAATTAAAACTATCCACGTCATTTTAATTAGCGGCATTATCGTCTCTTCCGGCCTTTTTCTCTTTCTGTTGATGACACCGAATGAAAAAAAGGCTCAACCCCGGTGCTCTCCACTGACCCCCCCTTCCTCATTTTACTTAGTGTAAAGCTCAGCGCACACGAGTTGTCGGCCCATTTTCAAAACCTGACAGATCACACATTAGCCGACAGAAATCCTAGTTATAACGGTTCGATCGGGTTCGTTCCTGCCGTGTGGTGTCCAACAATGGGCACAAAATAATGGCTACAAGTCCAGTGAACTAATTTTAAAACCAGGCATTAATCAACGCTTTACTACAATCTACCTGCAATGCATGTGGCTCTAGTGTCAGCGTAAAGTCCTGACTGAATGAAAATCATTAGAACCTATTTATGTCACGTTAACGAAGAACAGCTGAAAAGTTACCGGGTTTATCAACTGCGGTAGCAATTTCGCTCCAACTCCTCCTCTTGTCATTTCTATATTCTTTGCATGTTGAATAAACATTAATGTTGTTTCCACATATCATCTCCAATGTCCGCTGGACTTCGGGTTGCACAGTGTCAGCTGTTTGGGATTCCCCTCTGTAATTTCCCCTCAGAAAGCACGGAGGAGAATCCTCGCTTTCTGATTGGCTACCTGTCACATTCAACAGGCTGCGTTAACATCCCAGTCGGAGAAAAACCCCTGATTTGGATCAGAGCAACAATCTACTGCAACACACCACACAATCTTAGAAAGACCAACGTTTTAAGATTGTTGTAAGGGGAAAAATAGGAGCAAAAAATCGTGCAAAAAACTATTGCATCAGGTAGTCGATGTGCCCATCTTCTCTATTTAAATCTAATTATTACTGAAGGGCAACATAATATACAGACTTCATAATCTGCACTCTTTTGGTTGAATGCAGTATTTATTTCCACTTTGGCTTTATGCAGTTTAGTTTTTTCTTCAAGTGTGTTTTTTGTTAATGGAGACTGAGAATCCATTTTATTTTTGTTTTTGGTTGTTTTGTTTATTTTGTTTATCAGTTCCAGTGTTAAATATTCTTTTGAAAATAAAGTGTATCTATCTTTGGCAGGAAATCGCATGCATTATTACGCAATTTCTATTAAATCAGTGTAAAAAGGTCTTCAAACAATATTATCGTTTATCGCAATTATTTTTGAGACAATTAATCGTTGAGCAAAATTTGCTCTCGTGACAGGCCTACTTGCAAGTCAGTGCTGTTAATCTCTCAGAAGAATAGTTTAAATGTTTTTTGTGTGTGTGTGTTTGTAGGTTTTATTGGTTTTTCCTTGTTAAACATAGTCTTTCTTGTGCCGTTCAGATGATATGCTGGAGACTAAATCTGGAACTGCTACCCCTCTCCGCTCTGGGTCCGTGGGCAACCACCGTGCCACAGTAAAGAGCGACGCAGAGGGAGCAGACGTTTCGGCCACCTCCAGCACTGCGCAGCCCACCAAGACCGCCGAAGGCTCCCTAGGTTCCTCTCTGACCTCGTCCGTCGACTCGTCGGGTGGTGCGGACAGCACGCCCGCCCCCCGACCGGGAAGCCACACCATCGAGTTCTTTGAGATGTGCGCAAATCTTATTAAACTACTTGCACGATAGCTTGCAAAACAATCATCGCTAGCCTTTTTTCTCTCTGAGTGTCTTTATAGCAATAAGCATGCAACCGATTCATGGCTCACTTTATCCAGGCGGAGGATGAAGTGATTGTTCCATGGCACTGATGCAGGTTGGCGTTCCCTGAGCTGTAGGGGGAGGTATACCGAGCTGACTGGGTCTGTAGGAGTTGAAGAAAGAGGAATCACGTGCTACTTAACTAGGACAGAACATTTCAGAGGGGAGGGTAAGAAGGTGGGGGTGGGGGGGTCTTTGAATTTCCAAATCAGTCCTAACAACAGATGCCCACATCCCAAATACAACTATATGCGGAAGTGATTACACTGAACGGTCTGTACTTATAGCCTGTAAGGCGCACGTTTCAGTACAGAGAACAAAATCTTGTTTTTTTTTTTTTTGGCCTGCAGAGGAGGAAGCAACGGGTTGGGGGGGTTAAGAATTGAGTGGCAGTCATAGGAGGCAGGAAGCACTTTTGCACAACTTTCTTTAATTTTCTGCTGCTTGTAGTTTTATTTTATTTTTTGGTAGGGATCAGAGAGGCGTTGCAGATGTATCGGGGCACTGCACTATTTTCCATGCCGATCACATTCAGTTGGACCCCAAAACGTGCAGTGACCCTTGATGTCTGCAATGTGTCAGGCACAAAAAACAGGATGCTTCATCAGATTTATGTAGGGTTTTCTTGTTTTTGTCAAATACTTAAATGTTCATGATCTTGTCCTCTTTGTAAAAACAATTTTTTGAACTTGTTTGTCCCCCTGCATTTTTATATATAAAGGCGTGAACATATTTATCAATGCATTAAGTGGAGGAGGTTTTGGTTGTAACAGAATTTGATTTTTTTTTCTTGCATTAAATTCTATTGCTGGATATTAGACATATATAAATGTATATTCCTTTCTCTTTTTTTTTTTTTACTCTTTTTAGGTCTTTGTCAGTTTTGTTGCCGTCAATCACAATTGTTCTGATACTTGATTGTCTTTCTAGATAACTAGCTTGCTTTTCCAATTTAAGAGGTGTTTTGTTATGACACACAAATCTAGAAATATATCATTTTAAGTGTTCATGTGTTAGATGGACAAATTGATTTTGAGTTTTTATGTTTTTCTTTGTTTGGGATAAAGTATAGGATATGAGTATGATTACTGAGTGAAATGCCTTTGGCCTACATTCATTTCATAAATGCCAATCAGTCATGTATACAGACATCAAGGCCTAATTTTCAACAAATAGTAGCAGTTATAGCCGATATGTGGAAAGTTCATCGGTGAATACATATAAAAATTGTTTTGTTTTTTTTCCTTCAGATTTTTAGTTTTTAATTGCTCTCACATTCCTTTGAAATTTGACATTTTATTCCAGACTTAACTTGAATTTATTTGGTACTGTAAATTGTTAAGGACAAAACATTTTTGGTAAGATGGTAACCGTGTGACAGATTTATATTTGATAAAGTTTGTCCGGATATTAAACTTGCAGACTTACAGTCACAGGTATGTCTTTAAATAGAACACATCTCATTCCATTTCCTGTTCAGTCTTAAAAGTTTTGAGTGGTAATTGTTTGGCTGCCTTATCCTTATTAGTACTGTTTACCCGTTTTTATGCTTGAAATTTGATTCCAGTGCTGGTCAGAAATATTGGCACCTTTTGCAGTTTTTAAAGATTGATGTCCACGGCTTATATTGTTAGTCTTACACATTTAAACTGGTTTTGAGAAACGTAATACTTTCTTACAAAAATAAAAGTCTGACCTCGAGTTTGATTTTGTTTGTTTTTTTTAAAGTCACCCTTTCTTGAGATTACTGCTGTTTAGCTTTAAACAACACTGACATAAGTTCAGATCATGATTAAAATTGCAAAGTGTGTCAATAATTGTGATCATGTTCTCTCGTAGTGTATGAAAGGTTTCCACCCAAAAATATTCAGTTCATATTTGACTTTGATGTCTCAGTTTTTAAACCACAGGTTGAAAAAAAGAGGGTAAAGACAGTTTATAGTGTTGTGGACATGGTTTAAAATAGTACTTATTTTTAAAGGGTTTCTTGAAAGTCTAGATTATCAAAACTTGTCATGCCTTACATGATGGGTTTTGTAGGAAAGATGAATGTGTGCAAAAAACATTAACTCTTTGAGAGATTATGGAAAGTGTCCTAGAAGACTGTTTTGTACAGTCTGGTTGAACCTCTTCAATATATTGCTCTATTTTTCTTTGGTGTGAAGGGAGTCCCTACCAGATTGAGCAGTGTAAATCTAAATGGAAAGTGTTGAATCATTTGTATACACAACTGGCTAATAAACTGCTAATAAATTGCATACTGTTGTTTGGAAGTGTTTTTGTTTTTCATTTTATGTAGCTATTTTAATAAATAAATGCTTCTTTGTGAACTAATCCTTTAAATAATGGCGACTAGAGAAGGTTTGATCTTTTCCGTTAAATTTTATAGGTAGTATTCAGACTTTTATATGAATAAATTATTCTAAAATTATCTTTAAGAAATGTTACAGTGGGAAAAAGTTTAAAGTTTCTCTAAAAAATATAAAAGGAACAATATATTAAATTAATGAACTGTAAATTAAAGATGTATTCGTAAGATATTGTAAAAATATCTAAATTTGAAGCATTTTCAGAAGTACTGATGGTTGCCTTTAAATTTACAGGTTGCTTTTATTTTGAAATAAGCTGTAAACATCTTCCGGGTGATGCTGCATTTACGGGGGAAACGAAATACCACTTTGAATTCATGCTTCTGACGCATCTATTTAAGGTTGCTTCACGTTAATGTACTTTTATACTCAAAATAGAGAAGGGGAAGTCATTTTCTAAGAGTTATTTGCAAAAAGAAACATGAGAAATAATTATATGTTTTTTGATCTTGTAAAATGATAGCGAAATGTCTAAATTCTGGTTCTTCAATGTACATTGAACGCACCATTAAAGGTTAAAAACAATGGCTGACAGTTAGGGTTTTGCGTATTAGCTTTTATATGCGGGACAGCTGTAAATGTATGTGTGTGCATAGCTCCTATAGTTGTTTGAACATCACTCTCAATGGCTCTACTTTCATTAATGCTCAGTCAGAATAAAGTGTTGTTTTGCTAAGCTAATGTCCTTTGTGTCGGAACTATAACATATCAGCTAGGCTATCAATGCTAACGCTAGCTAACAGCTTTTTGATAACATTAGTCCTCACGACATGTTTCACATTGTAATTAAATAAACCAGTATTTACCACTTGAAACATGCTGTGCATATCAGCCACTTTGTTCATTGTAGCATGAACATATTAGCTTCTTTACTAGCATTTCACAATAAAAGTCTTGTCTTTCAGGATGGCCTCATTTGGCTGGAAGAGGAAGATTGGCGAGAAGGTGTCAAAGTCTGTGGTCCAGCAGTTTGAGATTGAGGACGAGCGAGCTGAAGGTGATGGTGAGGCGGGTCAGGATGAAGAGGTGGACTGGCTGCACGCCATCAAGCGGAAGAAGGAGGTTCTGCTGGAGGACTGTGCTGCAAAGAGCAAGAGGCTGACAGAGGAGGGGACCCTGTTGGCTGAGGAGGGCAGGTGAGAGCACCCTGTCATTGTGGCACCTTACTGACTGCTTTAAAAGCACCACACAGATAGACTGTTGATGCAAATCAGATGGTGAAATATTGTAATCCTATAAATGTGTTTTTTTTTAAAGGTTATGCATGCACATTTCTGATTGATTGTGTGAGGATGTCCTAAAATACAACCGCAACAGTCCTCTATGAAAGTAAAATGAATCAAGAAACCTTTTTTTAGTTGGATACTTTTTGCTGAATTTTAAAACGGCAAACAATTAAATAAAAATCTAAATTTGGGCAGAACGGCCTTTATTAGAGGAGAAAGGTGTGCTGTTGCCATTTGTCCACGAGAGGGCAGTATTGTACGCAGCTAACCTGCTGATCAAATCTGGGGGAGATTTAAAAACCTTTCTGTGAAACTTGGTTCTATGACATGATGGCATAATAATATTTGTGTTGCAACAATAATGGAGTGGGAAAATGCCGTTATTTTGCTTTCCTTGGGAAACTGATGGGATTTAAACAAAATATTAATTTTTAATTTATGGTAATAGTTATTCACTTGGTATCTTTGCATTACTTTGCAGGGCCAAGTTCAGAGGCCTCTTGATCTTTATTGTGCCTCTATCATATTATACCCATTGGCCTTTTTCAGTCAAAAGAGTAGTTTCTTTATACAAACTCTGTTAGAGGACGTGATGTTGTGGCCTTTAGTTGCTGCCTGTAATCATGTTTGCCCAGAGAAAGTGGATTTTGCTTGGAAATGATGCCACATTGGTGCTGCCTAATGGCTGCTTAGAGATTTGAGGTTGTGCCTGTTGGTGACGGTGCATTTTCGTCTCCAGCAACATTGACCTCTGACGGGAGTTTCTTATTACAGAGGTTTGACTGTTTCTGATGTAATCAGGGAGCTCCTTGGGCCTTGCTTCTGATCTGAGCCTCTGGGAATCTTCCTGTAGATATTTTAATGTACTTTTACTACCGGTGAATAGTTAATATTTAACTAGATTTGATGTGGGCGTCTTATTCCGGCCGTTACTCTTTATTTGTTGAGTGCACCATAATTTACACCCAGAGTGTCAGTTGCTGTACCCTGTTGTGAAAAAGGAACATATTTACAGCCTAATATTCTGCTATTAATGCTTTACGACAGTTTGTTTTTAATCATCATTGGACTTCCTCAGACTCATATTATTACGCAAATGATTTACACAGTTTGCCAAAATCGTCCTGTGGTATTTTTATTCGGTATTTCTGACATCATCCTCAGGTTTTCTGTGCCTTTCTGTTTACTTGTTTTCTGACTTCATCATAATCAGTAAAAAATACAATGCTTTCATTGTGGCGCAGTATTATAAAGATGTTTTTAAAAAGTTGTACACCATTGCTTTTACTTAGCAAAAAGCAGCTTGTCAGCAAGGTTATTGGCCGGGGCAATGAAGGCCACCACTCATTAAAAAACGGTTTGTCAAATAAACATTTTTTACATTTGACAATTGTTATAAAATAAGGATGAGATGTGAGGTGTGATTGGTTAATCTACACAGCAACTCAAATACGGATCAGTCACCTTGTCTGTAACAGCTATTTTATGCATTTTGAAGCAATTATTTATTACTATAAAAACATGTAATGAATTCTAATTCATTAATAAACTTTTTTTACTCCTTGGCAACTCATAGCTTGCCAATTACAGGTTTAAAAACGCCTTATCTAAAAAGGCGTGATGTTGCCTCCCTCATTCAGTTCAAGGGGAAGTTGTGTCCAAATGTTTGACTGGTTTTGCTTCTACAAAAGCCAAATTTGGCGACATTCGGGTTTTGAAAGAAACTTTTTTAACTCCTCCAAAACCTTCACACTAGTAACCCTTGTACGACTCATCATGTGAGGGGAGCACTTCTCTCTTTTTTTTTTTTGGATTGTTGTGTGTTGAATTGTCACAACTTCCTATTTGTTTTCTGTATTTAGATGAGCTTCAAAGCTCTTGACTTTTTTAAAAAAAAATTTGTTTTCAAACTTTTGTTTACATCTTAAACGAAATGAGAATTAGTGCTTTCTTTGCAACCTTCTTTCTGTAATCTACTTTTGACTGATAAACAAAGATATAAGATTCATTATGAAAGACGTTTTTTTTTGTTCCTTGCCTCATGTGCTACATTGCTTAATTTCCTCCTTTCCTTCATTGAGCGAAGGTTTCTGCGCTCCCTCAGTTTCTAGTTCCTCAGTTAGCTCTCTTCCCTATAAATCCACTCGAATGGTTTATGAATATATTGTTTCACCTGATCGATGTTAATTGCCTCATCGTGTGGTCTTAATTGCTTTCGGATTTCTCGGGTCATCCGTCTCGCTTTAAGCGGTCAAAGCTGCTGACATGACAATGAGAAGGTCAAACTAATGACTCCACCTCAGTCTTTGTTCCTCCTTTTGGGAAACTTGTTTCGAGTCAATATTGACCTCGAAGTGACGCTTTTCACAGATTGAACATGTCGATTCGGTGCGGTCAAAAAGTAAACCTGTGCTGTGAAAACGAATGTATGCAAAACAGCTGAAACCAGTGGTGGACTCGGACTTGTCGATGTCCAATCCTGTGTATGTTTTAGTGTTTTTTCTCAAGCGGCCGTCAGCCCTGTTACCTCGCAGACTCTGATTTGCAGCCTGTTTTAAACTGCAGAAACCTGCCTGTTTGTTTAAGCCTTTGCAGCCTTTGTATACCTCTGCCATTCTGCCAGGCCGATGGACAGGTGTTGCACAACGCAGATTGTTCTGGGAAACTTTTGGCATTTTTAAAATAAAAATCAAAATCTACTTATGGTTCATTTAAGCAATGAGCGCTTGGAAATCCTTACTTAACTGAAACCAAGACATAAATGGGACTCAGAAAATAAAAAAAAAAGATTTGCTGTGGGGAGAGGATCAAATTAAACTGAAGCATGACTCAGATGTGTTTCACAAATGTCTGTGTGCAGAAATGATCAGGGCAAATCTTCTCATTATATCCACAAAGCAAACTGTGTTTTAGTTACATAACGCATATAAAATCTTTGAGCTGAGACAGTAAAACAAAGCCATGCTGATTCTGTTTAAAGCGTCTTATTAGTGTAGGACAGTCATGGTTGTAAGGAATCATAGAGATGAGTGTGTGTGTTGTTTTTTTAGGCACTGGGAGGCCATAAAGAAGTGGGATGAGGCTATTCAGCTGACTCCAGACGACTCTCCGCTGTACGAAATGAAGTCTCAGGTATATATTTACCAACTTATTGGTTTCTCTGTGATGTCCCTGCTGCTGCATTCATGAGGGTTTTGTCACGTCCCATTGATAAGCTTTTATGTATTTATATTAGTGTATATGTCAGAGCTAGACAATGAAGAGTATAATTGGGAAGTGAAACCAAAATTATTATTATTTATTTTTTCTTTTTTTCTTTCAATTGAAAACCTAAAAAATGTGGTTTGCATTTGTATCCAGCTGCCCTGAGTCAATACTGCTTTGAACCAACTTTATCTGTGGTTAAAGCTGCAGGTCTCTGCACATCAAACTCTTGAATATGCTTCAATCTAAGCCATCCCACTGCATCTCTGGCTGCATGTTTAGGTTTAGGGCTTCCTGCTGGAAGGAGAACCGTCAACCCCGTGTAAAGTCTTGTGCACTTTCAAGCCGGTTTTCTTCCAGGAAGAATGTTTTTAGCTGCACCTGTTTCCTTATTAACTGTGACCAGCTTCTTTACTTCTGCCGAGGAAAAGCGTCCCCACAGCATAATGCTGCCACCACCATCTTTAGCCATGGGAATGTGGAATAGTGTTTTGAAAGTAGACCAGAATTACAAGGTGTTTTTTTTTGTTTTGTTTTTTTGCTTTATTTTGTCATATAAAATGTCTTTAGAAAAGCAGTGTTAGCAATTCACTTTTCAATGCAGTTTCTTCATAAAAATTTCCACAACAGAATGACAATAATAATGCAGGAATACATTTTGGTTTGTTCTCTCTATTTTATCATTAGGTCACAAACTGGGTGGTGTTTTTTCTTACTTACCAGGAAAATATGGAATTCAGGGAAATAAGTTAATTCTTCTTTTTTTTCTCCTAAAACCTAGAAATAAAAATACAATTATTTTTATTTAGCCTTTAAGCAAATACCATTTTAAAATTGGTATTTCTATTCCTTGTTTTTGAAGGATAGTGTTGCTTTTGTGGCTCTAAAAGGTTGCTATCTCTCTTTTTTATTTTACAAGTAGAGATCTGAAAACGGTGGCATTCAACTTAATATGATACCCAGAAATAAAATGCGGTCTGACAAACTGCCTTCCATGCATGGCCGTCCATCTTAGCCAGAGGTCAGTTTCTTCCACTTCACAATTATCACTACATGTTAGTCTTTCACGTAAAATCCAAAGATAAAATGGTGAATATTTTCGTCATAATTCAACATGTAAAGAGTCAAGTGGTATGACTATTCTTGCAAGCCCCAGCAAGAGTCACATTTTCTCTCATCATTTGTGAACTATCTCTCTTAATCGTCACCAAGCCAGTAGTGAAAACGCTTTTGGCCGTTTTTTGTCATCAGGTGGAGATTGAACCTGATTCTGATGCCACTCTCCCAGTCTAATCTATACTGAATCTGTAATGAACTCAGTTTCTGTGTTTTTGCTTCTTCTTCTTCTTCTTCTACTCCATCTGTTTTCTGTCTGTTTGTGTTTGTACTTTAGCGTCTATGATTTATGTCTGGTTTTAATCTCTTGTTCATCCTCAGGAAAAAAAGAAAATCATTTCTGAACTCAGCCGAACAGTCTTGAAGTTGGAGGATGCAGTTGGGCAAAATGGACCTCTTCCCGTTATTTATCCATTTACTATAACTAATACAATACAGGCTAACACAATAAACCTTCTCCTTGTAACTGTAGTCATTCTCATCACGTTGAGTATTCCATGCCTAATATAATATTATCCATTACAGGAAATTTGAGAAGGAAATCATTAGTGGACCAGGCCTGGAAAAACTCTACCCAGTTTTTGTGTTGTTGTTTTTTTTTCTTTTCTTCTCAAGCCATGACGAGTTTACACACACACTGACCTCAGGTTGCCTTGACTGTTTCAGCGCTTCTGCGTGTGTTGTGAGCAGCGCCGGTTAGTTATTCTACTTAATGCTTCTACATCCATAAAACGACAATAAGCCGACATACCTCAGATCCTCACCGTTGCTCAGATGACGTGTTCGATGATGCTGACCCTCTTCTTCTTCCTTTCAATGCTTTGTGTCCGTTTAATTCAATCATTATTGTGCCCAACACATCCGGCTTCCTGCACGTCTAAAGCTGGCATCATCTGTACAGCTTTCACCTCCTCGTCTTATGTGTTTCCATCATACAGTGGAACCCGCTGCTACTTAGTAGCATGAAGTAATTTGGCATTGGAGATGATATAGTTTTGGTGAAATGTAACCGGCCTCGTTTGTAGGGCAGCTTGTAGTCACTGAGTTGACTTCTTGGTTGAGCTAGCTTCCTCCTTTTAAAGAAAACGTTCTAGTGGTGCAGTGGCCCTGTCAAGTATGATTGAGATGCTGTAGTGGGATGTTAAGATGTCTGCATGAACTCGGTGAACTGAGGTGGTGTTGCAAAGAAGCGGGGGGACGCAAACCCTCCGGGGTGATAGATACCGATAAGTCCTCACAAAATTTCAGCTCATTGCTGCTAAAGTTTATTTTACAAGCTGCTAAATTATAGGTTGCAGTTAGTTTTTCAAACAACTTTTGCAGTTTGGTTTCATCGTTGTCTCATAAATAACAGCTGTGTAAAATCCGTGTCATGGCCCTGTACACTCAAGAGTGAATTGCTTCAGAACCTACGAAGTATCAGATGGATCAGTGCTGTCAGGATATGTAAAACCTCTGGTATGAAAGCGGGTGCTCCCCCCCTCAATCAAGAACTGTATGGTTAATATATCACAGACAGAAATCTAGCTGGTAAGCTCACACCAGAGTAGCGTTTAAGAGATTGAGGAGTGGTACGAGTTCACTTCAACAATGATGCGTGTGAGCTCGGGTCAGGGGAGAAATTCCATGAAGAAATTTAAAGCCCATGACGGTGCTGCTGCTTTGCACACTGCTCCTTATGTTCATGTGGTTAATTGTAAACCTTATAGGCTCTAGTAATGGAGTCAATTGCTTTATATTAAAATGACAACACATTTTTGCAAAGAAATTTTGCAAATGTTTTACCTTTTATTGAAACTTTATAATGAGACTGATTATATCCCTTCCTATTCTGGCAGGCGGAGAAAATTCACCTGACTGTGAAACCTAAAATTTTCAATCACGTATTGATTCATGTTATATTTTATCGCAGATTTGTAAAATGGAGCATGCGTTTAAAATACTTATGAATAAACTTCTCAGGAAAGAAAAAAAAAACAGAAATTATTTTATTAGATGTTAACATCCAAGCTCTAAACAGATGCATAGAATAGATAAATGTGTGGACGTGCCATAACTTTGTCCAGCTAAACAGAAGCAAAATTGAAGTTATTATCTTCGGACCTAGAGAGGAACGATCTTGAGTCAATGCTTCTGTTATTACAGCTGGAAATCAGCGATCAGGCCCGAAATCTGAGTGTAGTGATGAACACTGACCTGAACCTTCAGAGCCACATAAAGACAGTCACAAAGTTGGCCTTCTATCACCTGAAGAACATTTTCAGGATTAGAGGACTAATGTCGCATTGATTACTGCAACAGTGTCTTCAGAGGTCTGCCTAAAAATCAATCAGACAGCTGCAGCTGATCCAGAATGCTGCTGCTGTCGTTCTGACTAAAACCAGAAAGTTAGAGCACATCACACCAGTACTAAAGTCTCTACACTGGCTCCCTGAAGCTCAGAGAATAAACTTTACAATACTGTTTCTAGTTTATAAATCACTGAACGGCTTAGCACCACAACACACTAAGGTTGTATCAACCTTCCAGACCCCTCAGGTCTTCTGGTTCTGGTTCTGCTCTGCATCCCCAGAACCAGAACGAAACAAGGAGAAGCAGCTTTCAGCTTCTATGCACCACAAATCTGGAACAAACTTCCAGAAATCTACAAAACAGCTGAAGCACTTAGTGCCTTTAAATCAATACTAAAAACCCATGTGTTCAGATTTGCTTTTGGACCGCGGTAACCAACATTTTGATGTGTAATGACGGCTCTCGGAAAAATGTAATGTTTCGATTGTTGATTTTTATGTCTTTATGATGTAAAGCACTTTGAATTGCCATCATGCTGAAATGTGCTATACAAATAAACTTGATTGATTGATTGATTGATTGACATCGAACATTCCCAGAAACGTACTGTTTGACTTTATCAAACGTAGCAGTTGAAGGGATGCATATGATGCTTTAATGTTTTCTGGTCAACTGATTGTAAATCTCTGCAGTCTAGACTTAAAGCCACTAAGTCAAGCTTACAACAACAGTCTTTTGTGTAGATGATGTTGCTGAGTCAGCTATTTTCAGTATCAGTTAAGCGTTCAGATTTCCCTCAGAGGAAGAGCACAGTGAAAAGAAAACAATTTTCTACGACAGACATCTCTGCGCATCTCAGGCTGTGAGAGCGTGGGAAAGCAGTACTTCTCAGCAAAGAGGCTGATTTTTATTACTTTTCTTTTACTAAAGAGTTACTTTGTTTTCTCCATTAGAGCTTTCAACTTCTGGCTGTAATAAAACATGCTAGATTTGGAAATATTGGCAGCCTGTGGAAAACCTCACCACCAGCCTTAGTAAAAGCTTGCCATGCTAAAATAAGATCTGAAAAACAATTTCAAATGCCATCTCATGCCTAATCATTTTTGCTTGTCTTGTGATTATCACCCTATTTGCAATATAAACAATTAATGATCCTTTCAGAGGTAAAGACGTAAAAATGTTTCAGTATTTAATTGACACCTGTAAGTAAAATTTCCTGCAACCAGACGCCATCAGAGTTCACGTTTGCTATTTAATCTCTGTTTTTGTGTGTGAATAGTTTAGTAATTAATTTAATTATCCCAAAAAAAAGTCCACTTCAGAAGAAAATTAATATTATTGATCTACTGTTATATTTCCTATTCATCAGTGAATTGGGTACCTATCTGTTCCTTGCTTGGTTTTGGTGTCTTGTCAAATGTGTGGATCGGTATTTTCTCGATGACGTTACATATGCAGAAATATAGATGCAGTCTTTTCTTCTTTTTTTTCCATGTGTGTTTCCTCTGCAGGTGCTGACCATCCTGCATGAAGTGTTTCCTGCTGTGAAGGCAGCAGAGATGGCCGTGAAGTTCAGGCCGCTGTGGTGGGAGGGCTGGCAGACTCTGGGCCGGGCACAGCTCAACCTGGGAGAGGTGGACCTGGTGAGTAATGATGGTTTCTTTAGAGGGTGAAAGGTTTGGTTTAAGATAATAACAACTGATCAGTTAAATTAAGCACCTTTTTTAATCGCTTCTTCCAAGTGAATATCTAGAAATGCTGTAAAAAAAAGATTTACAGTAGTAGCTGTGTTTTAAATTGAGAAAGATTAGTTAACAAACTTTTATTTGTTCAAACTTGATCTAGTTTTTTATTAACTAGCTTCCTGGCTTCCGAGAAATAATGTTTTGTGATAAGGATCTTGGAAATTTTAAAGGAATACGACTTCATTCAGGCATTCAAGTTGTTTTATAAGTCACAGCCTTGGGGAACATTTCTTTGCCGCAGTAAACAATAGCATTTACATTTCATAGCTTTAGGCTTTTTCCCTGTTGTAACATACCAGTATGGATCTGAATTATACCCAACCAGTTCATGATCTGGGTTGAAATGTTCATTTGGTCCGCAATTAACCTTTTATTTTGTTATCTTGAACTCATCAATGTCGGGTTTCTGAAAAGCTACAGGTTTCCTCTATGGTTTGAAGCACTTCGGAAAAGTCTGGAATTTATTTCCCAGGTTTCACAAAGCATGAAGAAGGAAAATATGCATTTCAAGACTTTACTCCCGGCGGTATCCGTCCATTATTTTGTCCATCTATCCATTAAACCATCCATCTCAATATTTGCTGACTCCATATTTGTGAATGTTTTGCCAATATATGAAACATGTGCTTATATTGGAAAAAGAAAATGGAACTTTGAGATCAAAAACGGTGTTGGAAGGTACGCTGTAACACATTAAATAATTCTGTTTCGGGGTGTGCTGTGGTGGCGCAGGGGGTTAGCACGCCCCACGTTTGGAGGCCTTGGTCCTCGACTCGGACGTCGCAGGTTCGACTCCCGGTCCCGACGACCTTTGCCGCATGTCTTCCCCCCTCTCCTCACCCTCCTTCCTGTCTGCCTACTGTAGAAAAAATACGAGCCACTAGCGCCGCAAAAACTCTTCGGAAGAAAAAAAATGGAAAAAAATAAATAAAAATAACTCTGTTTCCCCGTTTGTTTATTTTTTTGTACGCTTCCATCCTCTTATCTGATGCTCTTCATATGAAGCGCACCCAGGTGCCTGCGGCCGAGACGATTGACTAAATTGCCTCGGAACATGCCGGGACTTGTATTTGTGAAACCTGTGGATCACAGTGACTTTATTGCCGCCTTCCCAGCAGCCTTGGTTTAAGACAAAAAAACCCCTTCAGGTTATTTTCGCTCATGCATGCCTTAGAGCGGGAGACCTGTCCGACAGCCCCGAAAACAACAAAGGGAAGTGTCAAAAGTTACTTAAGCTCAAACAAAACTAAATATAGACACACCTCCTCACAAAATGAAGCCCTTTTGGTATGACAGAACAAATATCTATTTTTAGTACAACTTGTTCTGTCGTGTTTTAGAACATTGGGTGTACCAACATGTTCAGGCTGTGCCTGTTTGGCAATTCAGACAATCTTTTGTTTTTCTTTTACTTTAATTGACTGTTCTGTTCTTGCTTTTTTTTTTTTTTAAATTTCCAGTAAACTCAATTCAGGGTAAAGAGACTATGCAAAAAATAAAACATGTCAACAATATGCTGGCGTTTATGGTCTCTGTTACAAATACATTTATCTTCTCTGGATTTTCCTTTGGATGGGCATTGAGGATTAAATGACCTGTTTTTTTGTTCTGTTTTTTTTTTCAAAAGTTTTTTTAATTGCAACTCAAGCCTATTATTGCTTGTAAAAAATAAAACAATCTAATCCTTTCCTCTGTGGTACTCCTCGATGTGTTAACCTGCTAGAAACGTTCCTCCCTAACAACAACAGTTGGTATGGCAGTGAGAAAAATCATTTTTGCACATCAGTGTGAGTTATAACATCCAAGTTGATACACCTGAAGAATTTACTCCTGCAAATACTGCAGCTTTTATTTCTTTGTTCATGTCAGGTCCAGTTACATCTATTTGAGTTTCTTTTAACCGTGCTCAGGAGTTTTACGTTGGTAAAATAAAAAGCTGTGAAGCCGAGTAAATCGGTGCGTTCCCCGATATTGGACTTGATTCGGACCTTTGCTTTGACGATGCTTTGTGGAGGGCGGGAGTGACTGTGAGGAGCCGCTTCTACTTGACCACAGCTAACTTATTTAATTAAAGCTTTGTGTTTTAAATAGGGATCTCTAATAAGATGATTAGCAGCCCCGATGTCATCTTGCATATATTTAGTGTTTCATCTCAGGATAATTTGCTAAATAACATCCTGAGGTGACATACGGTACCTAAAAAATCCAATGTATAGCCAGCCATTGAAAGCATAATATCTAATCGCTTAAGAAGACTCAAGCTCAAATGTTTTCAATCATAATGAGATATTTAAAAATTAAACACATGTAAGAAAGTATTTAAAAGACAACTGTATTTGCTTTATCCAGACATGAATGCTGTGCATGTTGTCTGTGAAAGAGAGAGAAAGAGCAAGACTTTTGGAAGATAGGAGGAAACCTTAGTAGAGTACAACAGAGCTGTTGTGTTTTATTATTTTGAGCCTTTAGCCTCTCACTGTCATGAAACAAATTGGATTCAAAGATGTTGGCAGTGTTTTAGAAATCAAAGAGGAAATGTAAGGTCCTAGATTTTCCTAGAGGCTTCTGAAAAATCTGTAACATTTGATGCCAACGGCAGTTTAATATGTGAATGATGGATTGTCTTTACTGTTCTTTTAAGAAAAGGAAAGCCTATCTGAAAAGAAAATACTGTACTTATTAATGAACAGTTTCATGTAAATATGTCAGATGGCTAATTTTCATCATCTGTCTTCTGTAAAATGATTGAAATGCTAACATATCTTTTCTTTTAATCTTCATTTTAAGCCCAAAAATGTACCCCAAAACTTTTCTTCAGGCTTCTCGAAGCTCAGTCAGAGCTTCAGCAGCTGATTTAAGGAGCTAAACTCTGCTGAGTTTCACCTTATTTTCCAACCGCTTTAGGAGATGCCCGACAAGTCTCTGATATTTGTCAGAGTTGATTTGTAAGATCATCAGTCAACTTTATTGGCGTGTCGGATGAAATCGATTTCACCATTTCATGGGGATCAAATGGTCATTTGTCAAGTCAGGCGCCTGGTTGCATGAACGACTAGAGACGCTTGCGATTTTGTTGAGTGGGACCGCAGGTTTCAACGCAATCGTCTAGTCATGACTCAGCAAAGAGATATTGATCTAGCTTCATAACAAACTACAGCTGTCAAGGGTAAGAAGGTTAAGATCATAACCCCAGATATGCTGCATGTTTCTCTTGTGTGAACATTCATCTCAAAGACTTCCAGCTCATTTCCTGAATGATTGCCCCTCGCACTTCACATTTTCCACTGCTTCCTCAAAACTTTCCTTCCTATTGGCGCTCTCTCTGCAGGCTGTGAGGTCCTTCCAGATTGCCATCCACCTGTGTCCCTCTGAGCGCAGCCTGTGGCAGGAGGATCTGAAATGGGCTTGGACCTTACAGAAGCAGCAGCTGGCCACCAAGGAGAAGATCAGACAGGAGGAGGAGACCAAAAAGCAGATCCTCAATGCCCCTGAGCTGGAGCAGGACTACGACTTTGAGTCCGATGAAGTGCTAGCAGCCTGTGTGGCTGTCGCTGACAGGCAGACGCAGTACGAGGAGCTGAGGAGGACCACAGTGGTGATAGACGCTGAGGGGAATGTACGAAACGTAGTGAGCGGAGAAGAGGGATCGCAGGATACGGACACGCCAGCAAGCGAGCAGTTTGTTAAAGCAAGAGGACTCTGAACTGCTCTCACATTGAACTGATTATCCCGTGCAAAGCGTAAACTTAATATTAGACACAAAGATCACAGAAGACCTAGTTGTTGCAACTCTTTGTATTTAACTATCCCACCTCTTTACCATCAATTATAGGTAAATGTGAACGTTAAGTTTTTATATCTGTTGTGACTCATGGGGCTGGAAACGAACGTGGAAAGATCAGCCTGGGGAGTCACGTTTCAGTCAGTGAGAGTCGGTTCAATGTTCAGCTAGAGGCCACTGCTCCCATTTATGTAGAATGGAACCAGATGCTCAAGTATACGGTGCCTTGGTAAAGTTTTAAAGTGTTTCACAATTTGTCACATTGCAACAACAGACCTTTTAATGTATTTGATGTGACGGACCAGAACAAAGCATCAGTGGGAGGAAATTTATATTTGTTTTCAACGTTTCCACAATAAAAAAACGTGAAATGTGTGGCATGCTTTTGCATTCAGCTCACCTGCGTGCCAATCTTTTAGGCTGTATGTCTACCAGATTTGAACTTATTATCTCTTTTTTTTTTCAGGGTTGGAGACCCCTGGTAGAGAAGCAGGTATTCCTTTGACAGATTACCCCACCTTGCTTGTGAATCTCTGCTGCTCCTCCACAGTTACCAAAGGTCTCTCCTGCTTCTCTGATTATAGCTCTAATTCCCCAGCCTGTCAATTCATATAGGCAGCCCATATTATGCTAGATAAACAGTAAAACGTTCAAACCTTGAGATATTTTTTAATAAACTAACTTCACTTATAGTAGTCTGTTATGTTCCTTGGTCATCGTGATGATCACTAGTGTTTTTCCTAGTACAGCTAAACTGTATTTACTAGAGAAGGGTTAAAGGCAAGTGGTTGCACTGAGGTTCACATTTTTAATTGAAACCTTGTATTGTTTTCCTTCCATATCACATAAAATTCCAGAAAAATATATAGAAGTTTCCGGTTTTAATGTGACAAAATGTGTAAAGGTTCAGTGGGTATAATTACCTTTGCAAGGCACTGTATTAATAAGAGACAACCAGTTTGTTTTATTTTGAAATTGGTTATTATTGTAGTGTGTTTCGTTACTTAGACGTGTTTTATCTATTTTCACACACAGCAAAAGTTGTTTTTTTTTCTAATATGAATGCAAACCGGAATCATTTTTTGTATGAAATTGTCAGCTTTGTGATGTGTACTTCAAAACTGGAAATGATTGTCATTGTGAGTACATGCTAGGCTGTTCCTTTCTATTGCAAGTGTCATAAAGTGAACAAATTTAGTTTTAACATTAAATCAATCCTTTAATATTTTAACCTCTTGAGAGTTTTGGTAGTTTTTCTTTCACAGTTTTGTACAGTTTCTATAAAATTTAATTTACCCTTTCATTGCTTTCCCCTATCAATCATAATAATAATTGGGAAAAACAAACAGATTTCTACCACATAACAGATACAAATATGTAACATAAATATGTGATTGAATACATAGTCACTGCCTTTAAAGTGAATGACCTAATTCAACAGAGGCCCAGCCACTTGGTGCTATTAGTAGTAAGTCGGGCGGGTACTGAGCAACGAGAGAGCTTCGTGTTTGGAGAGCATTTATTTTCCAGCAAGAAGGCAACCAAAAGCATTCTGCAACAACTTTTTTTTGTCAAAAAAAACAAAAACTTCAACAAATTTTGTTGGTCTTGATTGATTCTCAAAAACAATAAAAGGTAAAACATCCAAGTACTTTCATCAAATCTGGATTTGGAAAATGCATTCTCTTATCAAGCTAAGAAAATGCAGTGATGTGTAAACCAAATTAAATATGATAAATTAAGATTGGAAAACGAGTTCATATTTTTTTGACAAATAAAACAGAACACACCTCCCCAAAACAAGGATGAATAACAACCTTCAAAGTTTTGCTCCACAGCCTGTGTTTAGGTCATGTCAGAAACTGGGGCTCAGGAAGAAAAAAAGGTCAACAAACAGCTCAATATTTACTGACACGATCTTAATCATAACTCAGTTGGAAGACATTCCTACAGCATGTGTGTTTGTTGACTTACATGGTTCAGTCAGACTAATCCAACATGCGTCCCACAGGGCTGAGGTCAACTGAAAGACGACGCCACATGACATATAGCAGGTTTGCTTTCTTCTCCTTGTTGTTTTTGCCGAGCACAGATGTTGGCGTCTGAGTCAGCCAGTCGAACATTTAAAGGCGTAAATGTGATGGATGAAGAGAGTGTGATATCCCTGTTGATTAACGGTAATAAACTCCTCTCCTGCTCCTCTTTGTGGTGATTCCACTCTTGATAAATCCATCCATCTGATAATGAGCATAAATAATTCAAATCGTTTTCAGTGCTCTTTAGATAGGACTCATTTTATTTTCCACTTGTCTTTGGGGGAGTTTAGGAGTGACTCAGCTTTTTCAGACTTTTTCACGCAAATGAGACGAGAGGCTTTCTGGACGGTTGATACCCGAGGACGTGTCGTTAAACTAAGTCAGCTGATGAGCAGTTTGGCATTTCACGCATAACGGATCAGCCTTTTGACTGTTTTGAAGCGTTTTGTCTCCCCTTTTCAGAGTGAAAAACATACATTAGATTTCAAATGATACTTTACAGGGTTTGTAGATGTGATGTTTTGCGATATAGAACCTTGCTTTGTTTTTATGCTGTTAGAAAGTGGTGTTTCAGCATTTGCTGAAGGAGGTCTCAAGTATTCAGACAATTGAGCCATTCGCAGACGGCTGTGACCCCCGACCTCCGTGAACGGCTGGGGTCCACTGTCTGTCTGAATCTGCTGTCCTGGATCTTGCAATGATTCTGGACGAAAGATTAGGGTCAATGTCCGGCTGTCGAGGTTATTTGTATAGCACTTTCAGCCACAAGGCATTTCAAAGTGGCTGCAACGTAATAAGATAATGTAAAAATCAATTACAAGTCAACAAAAAACATTACATTTTGTCAAATGCCATCATCAAAATCATCAAGCAAATAAAGTAGTAATGAATCAAAGTAGTTATGAATCAAAGGTAACTCTAAACAGGGGGCGTTGTAGCCCTGATTTAAAGGGACTCCGAGTTTTGCAGTTTTCTAGAAGTTCGTTCCAGATTAGTGGAGCATAAATGCTGTGTGGTTCTCTAATGTCTATTCTCTGAGCTACAGGGAGGCAGTGTAAGGATTTTAGTACTGGGGTGATGTGCTCTATCTTCCTAGTTTCAGTGAGAACGCGAGCAGCAGCGTTCTGGATCAGCGGCAGCTGGAGGATGATTTTTTTTTTAGGCAGACCTGTGAAGATGATGTTGCAGGAGTCAATACACCTAAAGACAAACATATTGGTGAGTTTCTCTACATTTTGCCGGGACATTAGTCCTTTAATCCTGCAAATGTTCTTTAGGTAATAAAAGTCTGTCTTTGTAATTGTCTTTATGTGTCACCACACGCAGATTTAGGTAGTTAGAACCACAGAACTAGCCTTTAATTTAGCTCCAGCTATCTCCCATCTATTCGGACCAACTTCCCTCTAGAGAAAGAGGGAAACCTAGAGAAACCGCCCCACAGCATGATACTCCCACTACTGTGTATCACAGTATCAATGGTGAGTTTATTGTAATATAAAATGTTCTTCCACTTATAGTTTTTTGCATGTAGGTCAGATATTGTGTGATCTTACCTAGACGCATTCTTCCACAGATTTGCCGTTTCTAAACTAGGTTCAGTCTATAACGGCTCCCTTCTTTCCATTCTTCTTTGCTGTGGCTGACCTGAACCCTTATTTTTGCTCAGATTGACAGAATTACTAGGAAAGCACAACAAAAAGGCAGAAGTGGGAGTTTCTTTTCCGCTGAGACCAGATCCCTGGCTGTTGTACATATAAAACATTAAATCTGGATAACATTCTTGTGTACTACTATATAGGGAAAACACAAAATCGCAGTAGCAAATTCCCAATGATAAAAAGAATAAATTATAATGTGAAAGAAAAAACAAATTACCAAAAATATCTTTGCCGTAAAATTACTCCTAATTAAGTTGTAGGTGCAGCTGTTATTCTAGGATCATGTAGAGAGATAAGTGGCGCCAACCTGCATGTAATAAGGACGTGTCATCTATCTTTGTGGTCTGCATATGTCTCCGTGTGTAGATGTGTGTTCATGTGTGAGAGGAGTGGTAAGAATTTCCTTGTAGAAATGTGTGAGTGGATGTCTCGAGACATCGCTAAAATTATTTGCGCTACTGTTGGTGAAGCTTTCAGGATGCAGACAGTCTGTGGTGGAAGACGGCACAGACTTCTTACGTGGTCTGGGAAAGTCTGGTATTGAAGTGTCTTCCAGTTTGGGTTGAGCATGGAAAAATATTTGTCTTTCCAGACTTTGTTCCCCTGCTCCATTGTCTAGATGGTGTTTTCTTCTTCTTTTTGCTTCCTTCCTTGTGTCCGTCCTTCTTGTACATATTATTCCTTGTCGCGCCTTTATCTTCTGTCTTATAACATCCCTTTCTTTCATACAGTGCATCTATGCTTAATTTTCTCTTTCCTGTGATGTCTTGCCATTCAATTTCAATTGCCTTGTGTATGAACGGCGTTATATAAACAAACTTGCTGTGTCTTGCTTTCTTACCTTTCTCCTTTCTTTGCCATTCCGCCTGTTCTTTGTGTCTTCCTTGTTCCCCATCAGTCTCCCATTCTCTCTACCATAAAGCCTGCCTTGTAGGAGCCCTGAGAGTAATAATTTAGAGAACACATAGAGCAAAATAAAGGGGCAGAAAGGTGGATCTACAAAGCATTCAAAGCCCAGTTAGGCAAAACAGCAAGCAATCCCTGCTGCGAAGGCAAGGAGCTGATGATGAGTCAAACACGGTGAACCAGATTTAGAAAAGAGAACAGGTAACATGTTGTGGGTGTGAAAATGCAGAAGATAAAATCTAAAAGAAGAAGTTTTAAAAGGCAAAATGTCCTTACAGAACCCCACAGGAGAAAAGTAAACGAACAAAGCCGTTAAAAGCAGCACAAAACATTTTGTGAATAATCAAGATACCCAACTTAACATAAACAAAGATGTTAAAGATGAGGGTTTTTGTGAGTACATGACTGATTGTACCAGGGAAGTCTATATGGACAGACGAAACCTGAGCTCTCAGAGAACTCGTGGTTGTTTATTAGCTTTTTTTTTTTTTTTTTAACAGGGCAGCTTCTTCACTGTCATTATTAGGATGGAGCACTAGAGTATGAATTGAGTCAGCAGCCATGCACACCTCTAATCATCTGCTTTGAACTGAAAATGACTGTGGATCCTGTACAACATATGCTTATGAGAAATAATAAATCTTTTTCTGGGAAGTGTTGTTCAGTTTTCAGTGTTAGGTATGAACGGAGGTTAAATATGTGTATGGAAAACCCATAAAACTCCCTGATAAAAGTTTTAGGATCACTGGAAACCCTATTTAAACCCATCTCTCATTGTCCGATCCACCGCAGAATGCAGTTTATGGTCCAAGTATTGCCGTTTGAACTCATGTCAGGGTGCCCGAGATTACGTAAAAGATAGAAAACAGTGAAGCAGGATTATTTAAATATGGACACAAAGTATTGAGAGGCCAGCAGAAGATCCAGACCAAGAAATTTATTCTGTTTAAGTACCCATCTGCAGTGCTAAAAGTCCCATCCACAGTGCTTTCTTTTTTTAACTCATTCTCTAAATGTCAGCTGTTTTTAGAGCTCTAAATGTCTAAACCAGCGTTTTTTAAGTGTATGACTAACCGGGGGGGCTGCACAGTGGCGCAGTTGGTAGCACTGTTGCCTTGCAGCAAGAAGGTCCTGGGTTCGATTCCCGGCCGGGGTCTTTCTGCATGGAGTTTGCATGTTCTCCCTGTGCATGCGTGGGTTCTCTCCGGGTACTCCGGCTTCCTCCCACAGTCCAAAAACATGACTGTTAGGTTCATTGGTCTATCTAAATTCTCCCTAGGTGTGTGTTTGTGTGTGAATGGTTGTTTGTCCTGTATGTCTTTGTGTTGCCCTGCGACAGACTGGCGACCTGTCCGGGGTGTACCCCGCCTCCCGCCTGGAACGTAGCTGGAGATGGGCGCCAGCAACCCTCCCGACCCCATTAGGGACAAGGGTGCACAGAAAATGGATGGATGGATGGATGGATGACTAACCGGGTCTGATGAGGTGAGAAAACAATGCAAGTTTCCAAGAGGGATTATTTTTCATCTGCTAAAATCTTCCTTCGGCTATTTGTCAATCACAGCTTCCTGTCTGTGGAGAGACTTTACGGCCTGAACAGATCTCTCAGTCTGAGGTCGCAGCTTCCAATAAAGAGCGGGGACATTTAAACTGTTCCCTGAAGGCTCTGGACGGACGCCATGTTGGACCTGGAAATCTTTCGTGGGCGGACGGTGGTGGTGGTGAGTGTGGGGGGCTTGAAGAAGCAATCTATCCACAGGTGAGCGGGGTGGTAGAATTCTCTGTTGGTTCCATCTGAATAGCTGTCTGTTTTAAGTGCTTTGGTCATTACTGCTCTTATGGGAAGAAGTGAAGGGGATAATGTTGCACATTTTAAAAACGATCCTGCTGACAAAGGAAAACACTAATGAAGACCATTTCTTAAAGGGGAGAGTGTAGATTTTCTTGCACAGGTATTCTGTGTACTTTAACTCCACATTAAGATAAATAAAATTGTTAGTAGACCATCATTAATTGCAGAGGCGTTAAGTGAACACTTTTCCTCAATTGGTAATTCATTACCCAGTCATTCATACTCTGAGTGGAACCAGATTCAGAACAGATGTGGCTGTTCTTTTGCCTTCAGAACTTCACATGAGCTCCTGCTGACAATCACTTCAGAAATGTGCTGGTTATAGAGGTAGGAGGTTATTTGGTAGAAAGAGATTATTATTACATTTAAGCCCAACTGGAGTCCTGGTTTTAGGTACAAAATGGATATTTAAAAGGTGGAAATGGAAAGAGTTCATGAAAATAGATTTCTTGCAGTAAACCTCAGTTTAAGCAAATAAACTATCAAGAAGCATCTCAGTTCTCAGTAAGGTGAGCTACATCCTGGAGCACAAATCACTCCACATCCTCTACTGTTTTGCAGTATTTAATTTGCTGTGCAGAGGTTTTTCAGGCAATGCTTACAAATGTGCAACTCGATCACTGGATCAATACTACAAAAAAGGAGACAGGACAGATAATTAAACAGATAATTAACAACACCAGCTGCAAAGATCATACAAAGTTTTAGATTTTTTTCCAAAATCAAAAACATTACATTTTCCTGTCCTGGTTCATTCTCACAAACATAATTTATATACCAAGCCATAAACAAGCTCCTTCCTGGAAATATTCAGAAATTGTTTTTCAGTACAGAAGGGGAGTATAAATTGAGGGAGGAAATACAACCTAAAGCGTCTCCATATCTGTGCAACATTTAACAAGGTTTCGTATTTCTATATATGGAGACAGTAGTTTTCACAGAGTACAGGAATGAGGGGCTTTGACCATCACCAGGTGTTTTCACAGATCATTTGTTCCCTTATTTGCGATACGTTTAAGAAAACATGCATATACTGTATACAATACACATTCTGAGGGGGCTTTGGGTGTCTTTACTTTTTTTTTTAGGGGCAAGGAAAAATGATAAGGGAGTAGGAGTAGGAAAAAGGAGAAGTATATGCTTCTTCCTTGTCCCTTTTGAACATGTTATTCTGTTTTTGTTGTTGCTGGACTATTTTGAGTGTTGCTTTGCTTTACTTTTGTTTGTTTATTTATGTATTTGTGTCTATTTCTGTTGTTTTTCTCATGCCTGAAATAAATCACACCAACTGAGGTTCAGCAGGTCGTTGCAGTGCAGTGAGATCATCTTATGTTTTATCATTTCCATTGTCTGTTTAATTTATCTTTAAAAACTGGTCAAACCCCATTATTATGGAAATATGCTAGAGTAACCATCATTTATAAAGGGCGGACCCTAACAGACCTACCTCAATTATTAACAACATAGCAAAAATATTTGAAACAATTATTTTTAATCAACTCTCTAAATATTTTGATGAACATAGCTTATCTCCACACCAATCTGGATTTAGGCCAAATAATTCAACAATCATTCAAAGCACTGATTTGGTCTTATGTTCACTTGGTACAAATTTGGCTGAATGTTTACGATCATTGTATATATAGTCTTTCCATGTAAGCGTCAATGTGTTTGTTCTTAACTGTATCAAAGGTTTTTATTGCCAAATAGTTCAATCTACCATGGGACATGCCTCCAGAAATGAAGGCTTTAGTCGCTGAATCCATTTGCAAATTGTATTTTTCATGAGTAATGGCTTCTTTCTTTCTTTCTTTTTGGGACAGAACTTGTTTCACTGTGAAAAATAACACTCTTAGCAGCTTTAACCAGCATCTTCATGAAGGTTTATACATTTTGTAAAGCCATATTAAGCTTCATGAGCCATATAAATTCATGAACTTCTGACTTTGAGGAAAGTAATTAAAATATTAAAGAATCTATATTTTTTTGGTATTTAGAAACCGGATGCTAATTTAGTAAATTCCAACGGAACAGTGAGAAAAATGGTTGTCTTTTTTTTTTTTTTTTTTTGCAGTGTCTGTGAACATCTGGTTTCAACTGTTATTGTTATTGAGGAGTCTGTTGAACATTTGTATCCAACACCCTATAAACTGATAACCAGCAAAGCCAATTGCATTTCTAAGCAATCTGAGTAGGAAAAACCTGTGAAAGTTAACCTCTACAGATATTCTGCGAAGATATCAGAGATTGCTCAGTTGACTGGATAAGATGAGGTTGCCACTAATGTGAGACGGATGGGATCAATGTAAATACATTTGTTCTGGATTATTCTTTATCTTCAGCAAAGGGGAAAAAAAGGAATAGATCTTCTTGTTGCTCCTGTTTTTTTTGTGAATAATGCAATTAAAGCAGCATTCTTAGGAATCAATTTTTTTTATTTTCATTTGAGGAGTTCAACACATTATGGCGTTTGTTCAATGAAAAACAGGTGCATGTGGACCTTTATCGAAATAATGTTTTTAGCAGCACAAAGAGAATAGTGTTCAAAAACAATGTTACCTGTCAGGACACTTGATGTGTTTTAATCCCCTTTCTTAACATCACCACACAGTCAAATTAGATAGGACGCCCTGCACTTTAAGCCGAAATAAGATAGGACTCTTTCAAAGTACTGCGCTACAATAAGCAAATGAATTATGTTATAAAATAATAGTCACATTAAGGTTTTTTTTAAGTCATCTTCTAGTGTATTTACCGTGGAAAAACCACAGTATAGCTGCCTTTTGGTATGAAATGCAGAAAAATACTATATGTCTAGCAATGTCAGGGATGCACTTTGAAATAATACAGCCTGTTTGCAAGTGTCAAGACGTAAACGGGAAAGAAACAAAAATCCAAACACACTATAAGCATATTCATCTTTTGGAAATGCAAAATGGCACAGAAGTATCGAAACCTTCTCACAGAGAAGACATTAGCATACATTTTAATACTTTAAATAATTTAACACGCTGTTCACATTTTAACATTGATGCTATACAGTCATTGCCTGTCATTCATGATGGCCAAGCAGTGGTTCAAAAGTCTTCAAAGTGCAACAGAAGAGCTCCTCTATGATGTCCGTGGATTTGTACGTTACAACTGCGGTGATTTGAATAAACTGCGGGGAATCACTACTGAGGAGTAATACATTGATAATACACCGAGGTCATGACGATGGTTATATGCATTTTTCCTGCGTGTTTGCAGTATTGTCTGTGAGGGTCACGTGCAGAGCCGTGTCCTTAGGACAGACTGGAAGGTCAGCCGTACATGCCTCGTTGTCCTCTAGCTCCCTCTGAGGCTGCGGCTCCTCCTGTGCACACTGCGATGTCTGTGCAGCCACTGGACAGTAGCCGTCCTCGGACGCGGCCTTAAATGAGGCCAGCCCCAGCGTGTTCCCGTCATTCGGGTACAGGACGGTCCGTAGGGTACTGACTCTTTCTCCCGGCTCACGGGATATCAATGAAGGGGAGTCCCTCGAGATAATGGAGGAGGAAAGGGCACCATCTGCACAACGAAAACGTCCTCCTCCCCGCCGTCCCCGCCCGCCCATTTTGCAGAACAAACATTTGATCTTCTCCAGGACTTTGAGAACCACCGTCTTTTTCAGGAGAATGTAGAACCAAGGGTCTAGGATGGGGTTCACGGAGGCCATGCGAATGGCTATGAGGTTCTTGTTCAACCCAGAAGTCTGCGATGTTGGGTTTGAGAACAACTGGTTTTCGAAGATCCTCAACTGATGATAGAAAACAGAAATAAATTAGTTTTAAAAGGCAGCATTCCAAACTACAGAGGGGTATCATATTCCCCAACACATCTTTGAACTTTTTAGATTAGATTTTGTATGCTGGAAAGTGTGGAATTAAAAACAAACGACATGTTTTTTTGCTTTTTTATTTGTTTATTTATTTTGGGTTTTGTAAACTAAATCTGAAAAGTGTACTCGGGATTTGCTTATGACAGCAGTGACTCAATGCACTGTGTAGAGGTGGTCTCAAACTCCAGACCTCAAGGGCCGGTGTCCTTCAACCTTTAGATGTCTCTCTGATTCAGCAGACCTGGCTCCAATACTAGCTCATTAGCAGAGCTCTGTAGAGCTTGACTGCATGCTAGTGAGCCAGTTTTACCGTTTAATTCAAGCCTGTAGGACACATCTAAAAGGTGACTTCAGCTTAAGACCACTCCTGTACCTTTCCTTTCGCTTCCAGCTGCAAGTCCTTCGGGGTAAGTCGAGCGTTACAGATATAGAGACAAATTCATGCTCGTTCTTTTTCGCAAAACAGTTCGAATTCAGTTAATATGATGGAGAGCATCTGCAAACATCAACGTTAAAGTATTGCCTTTGCACCTCAACTGAATCTGGCCTGGACTTTGACTTAAATAGATCTGGCTGTATTCAAAATGCCTTGTCTGATTTCCACTAAACAGCACCGTTGTTGGGCCCCCTTCAGGTGACAAGTTCTGTTAAGTCCACGTCCATTGACTTGGGGACATAAAAACGTGAACGCTTGTGACAAGTACATGTTGCATTAGTGTGACGTAAAGTTAGGCTTTTTGGCTTAAACCTGCCTGCCCCGTCAGAGTTCAGCTAGTGGTATAAACACACCAAACTGCACCAACACGTGCCACACCACACCCGTCCTACCTCACATAAATTCCGAATAAAAGACTAAAAAGTTTGTTGACACAATGTGAAAAGTTCTCAGGAGTGTAAATCCTTTTATTGTAAAGAAATGCACATTAATGCCATGGAATGAGCAAATTCTTAATGACTTCTTACTGAGGTCTAAATGGAAATGTTCCAACAAAAGCCGTTCTCACTGTCATCAAAAATGAGCCTTTGGCTCATGAGTCTAACCAACACTCATTTCTTGAAGCCAGAGGCAGAAACCTCTCAGTTTTTAACATAACCGTCTCCTTCCCCCACCCCATTGTTTTGTGAAACTATTTTTAAACGTTCACCTATGAACAGATTTAAACTCTGTTCTGGCCTCGTAAGGCTAATAACCTAATTAATGGTCCCATTACACCTTCTGGTTCTAGTGTGAAAGATGTGGGACGAGGCAGTTCTGTTGCTCCATTTACCCAAACAAAAAGGACTGTTGCAAATATTGAATGTGTTGGATGACAGGTTTTATGGCCCTACGTCAAAACTTTGATCTCAATATGAGATCTAAAGAGGTGGATATAAAGGCAGGCGGATTGAGAAGTAAATTTGATATGCAATCCTTTTTTCTCCACAGAGTAAAGGTTTCATTAATCACAAAATGTGTCTGTAATGAGAATAGTAAATCACTTTCAGAATTTCTTTGCAACATAGGAAATTTCACCTCAGATTTGACATGTTTAATAACCCATTACAGACTGCCTTGGCTCATTTATGTCCTTTTAGCCACTTTTAAATTTTGAATGGTCAATATTTTTAGCCTGTGTTATTGCTAATTGAATAGAGATGTTTAAACTTTTTTTTTAAGCCCTCAGCACCATTAAACCATATAATTTAAATATAATTTAGTTTAGCTATCACATTGTTGGACACTTTTTTACTCTTAAGTTACACATTTAATCATGCAGTTGCATCAGAGCTAATGCAGGAGGCCTAAAGAGAGCCCCTCTGTTTTATTGCCTTGCATTGCTGCAAAGAAGTTGAGTCTATTATTGGAAACAGTAGCTCTAAATAAACAATCCACACAAATAACTCATTCTGCACTTCATCATTTTTAGTGTGTTTCTTAAAAAATTAGAGGATGCTGTAATTACAAAAAAGTATTTTTTTTAAAGTAAATAATGCAAAATGCATGACAAATTTAAAGTTTTGATTAGGACTGAAGAGGCTAAAATGCTTAAAAATGAAGGCAGACATAAATAAGTAAATAAATAAATACATGCTAAAACATAATTTTGTTTTTTTAAAATAACTTTTTCTGCAGAGATTTTTTGTGTGTGTTTCCAGCTTCTTTTGGCGCAGGGTTATGCAGCAATATATTTTCCCATTTGCACAATCCTATTCCCTGACACTGCGTGAAGATGCAAAGAGGCAGTAATAATGACAAGTACCTTTTTTTTTTTTTTTTTTTTTAAATAGCCTATTCCTTCTGCCCCCTCTGCAGTGCAGCCCTGGGCGTTTGGTCAGATGCTCACATCAACAGCCGCCACACGTTGCAGCAAAATGCCAGCTTTAGAGGGGGTCCTGTGCTTCAGAGAGCTGTCGACTCGTTTGACTTACGCCCCCATTTGAATAGACATGCGGCCAGAAAACCAACGGAAACCGTATCAAAGCTACCAACTGAACTGAAAGAGCGCGCGCGTAACCACACGTGCTTCAGAGACATGCCGCATCTGCCCACAAAGATCTCAAATAAGAACACAAAGTTCTGGGAGTCCGCGGTTGCCATATACATTTCAGTTCCTGGTTACTTTTAATGCCAATAAAACTGTATTTTGTTTAATTTCGATGCTTTCTTAAATCGTAGAACCTGTGACACTATGGCGCGCGCACACACAGACCCAAAGCAGCGCAGTTTGAGCTGCGATCAACCCCCCGTCATACTTACAACTAAAGGTATCGAGCAGATGAGGACCACAGCGGAGGTTCCGATGAGCACAACCACCATCTGGATCTCCACTCCGGCTAAGCGCCTGAAGTTCCGCCGGCGTCGCAGCTCCGCGATGCGCCGCGGGTCCGTGCCCAGCGAGGTGCGGCGGATGAAGCGCCTGTGCATCAGGATCAGCGCCCCGCACACCATCACGTTGCAGAAGACGGTGGCCAGCACAATCACCGAGTTCACTCCCGCGTAGATCAGGTTGAAAGTTCTCACCGTGGTCTTGTTGCTCTGCCAGTCGATGAAGCACCACGACTTCGGCTCCTGGACCTTCACCTCCCCGATCCCGGCGACGGGCAGCGCGCAGAACACGAGGCACGACACATACACGGCAAGGAGCGTCAGCGCGGCTAGTCTCTGGTTGACGAACTCGTTGTAAAAGTAGGCATGATTTATTGCGAGGAACCTTTCCACGGACATGGTGAACACGATGCTAAGTTGCACCAAGAAGAAGTAGAGCAGGATGAAGCCCGAGTACTGGCACAGCTTTCCCTCCAGCGAGTTGTTGTTCACGTAGATGAAGAGGGTGACAGGGCTGGCCAGCAGGGTGCCCAGGAGGTCTGTCACCGCCAGCCCGCACACCAGAGTATAGAAGGTCGTTTCCTTCTGCTCCTTCCGCGACAGGCGCAGGACTACGATGGCGATGACATTTCCAATCACCCCGATTACAAACATGATTGCCGGGATGGTGAGCGAACGCGAAGGCGTTTGTTCCGCCGTGGCGTCCATTCCTGCGAGCGACTCGTTCACAGCAGACATTCTCCTCTCGGTTCCAAAGCACAGACACTTTCCATCAACGCGCCTTCTTCATTGCCGAATAACGAATCCATTGTGTCCACCGACCTTTCACTTTTACGCACGACATCATACCTCCATTTTTTTTCTTTTTTTTTTTTTTTTACCACAGAAGAACAAGAAATCATGAGAGAGAGAGGGAGAGAGAGAAAAAAGAGACAGAGAGGCGTATCGACTTTGGTCTAATGTCTGGAGGCTTGCACCTTCACGTCCTCATCACACCCACAAACTTGACAGGGAAGTTTGAGTTTGAACAGCAGCTCCTCCTATATGGGTCTGGGCTGTTGTCGGTGTGTGCGTCCAGGGCGCACAGGGCGAGGAGGCGCAGTCTGAGTTCCAGCTCGCAGTTTCAGATCCTCTGTATGCTGCATTTACGACCATCATCACTTTTCAATTGACATCGGCCAAGCGGTCAGGACAGTATAGTGGCTTAAAGCAGAACAGCATGCATATCTTTTTTTTAATTAAACAAACAAAATCAGAGGTGGGAAGGAGCTATAAAGTGTTCCCCCTTTCCTGCACAGTTTCCGAGGTTGAAACATTACAACAAGACCGCGCTTTGTTGGAAATAACAGGCAATTTATCTTACGGTTGACCTCTCTTTCACTGTCGACATAAACTGTTAGAACTAAAAGTAGCATATGGTCATCATTTCATATTACATCTTATTTTCCTGTCGAAGTTATGTCAGGGCTATGGAAAAATTAATAGAGAAAATTGCAAATAATTGTGAAATTGTACTTACTCAAAAAAAAAAAAGAATAGAAACAAGTTACAATTTGATTTTTTTAAAAAACCTATCTAAATTAAATAGCCGTTCAAACCATTCTATTTTATTTTGACTTAAACTTTAGACACAAATGTTAAACTTTCCAAATAAAATTTAGTTGGAAGTGCAAAATATCTCATGCGGATGTGAAATTTCTTAATACAGAATTATGTTGGTATAGCAGTCACTGGTCACTTTATTAGGTACACCTGTTCAGTCGTTCAGTCATTTTGCACAGAAAGAGCATCAGCCAGTGGCTGTGGGTAAATGTATTTAGGCTGCCAGGCATGAAAAGAACACTCTTAGACTTAGACTTAGACTGACTTTATTATCATTTTCAATGCACAGGGTGTATACAGAACGAAATTTCATTGCATACGGCTCAGAACAATGTTTTGAGGTTCCAATGTTATGAGGTTACTCCGGAATATAAATCTAAATATAAAATATAAAGTGCAGGAATGACTGTAAAATAGAAGTTATTTAGCTATGTACATGTGCAAGGTATGAAGTGGAGACCAGTTTTTGAGTGCAGTCCAGTTAAGAGTTCAGTACTCGCTGAATATATATATATATATATATATATATATATATATATATATATATATATATATATATATATATAAAATGATATGGAACAATGTCTTTTGTGTTAAAGAATAGGATCGTGATTGATTCATATAATTTAAATTGTAATGAAAAAACAACAACAAAACACTGTTCTACTAAGACAACATGATAACCAGAACTAAAATGTGCCACTCACTGGCAACAACAGCATTAGCGTTGCATACAAGCTTGAATTCTTCCACAAATGCAAAATAGGCCTTAACCACAAGCCTCACAACAATTACTGATCTTTACTGTATCATTGCTTTATACTCTTCCCCATATAAACAAGTGAGAACCTAGAGAGAAGCCACTCATGCGTCATAAGTGACCATGATGTGATTTCCTATCTGGCATCAAAAATGCTAGGTAGGAAATGTTACCAAAATAAAATATTTAACTCTGTTGCAATATGACAAATATTGAAAATTAGATTTAAAAACTAATATGCTATTTTAAAAGATAACTAATTTTAATTGCATAAAAACAACATCCTACAAAATTTGTTTTCCCAGTGCATGTCCCAGTGAATCGTGGAAGATGGCAGCTTGTCTTTTGCCTTCCCACACAATTCTGTTCGATTCTCATCTCTCTTCAGTGCTTTGTCTAGATTTTCTCCCATTGAGCTCGATTTCTCAGGAACATTTTCGTCCGTGCCAGTCAGCAAACTGAAGGAGTTATTAGCAATGTTGTTGATTTTATGCATTGTTTTATAATTTCAGTCTGCCTATGGTTGTAGTTTGGCAATGGCTGCGGGGGAAGTGAACGAAGCCATTCAGTCCGTGTTGGCCACGCTTCCAAATATTGAACAATTAAAGTCAGAACAAGTGGAATGTTTAAGACAATTTACTGCTGGCAAAGATGTCATGGCCCGTCTCATTAGCAGCCATCTCATTTGGTCATCTAGCGACTTTTGGGAGAGCAAAAAGTGACTTTGCTGACTGAGGAGTTGGCAACAGTGTGAACAAAGCAAAGTGTAAAACAAAGGGGTGTTTTCTTTTGTTTTTTTTTTATGAGGTCAACTGAACTGGGTTCTATTAACAACTGGATGTTCACTTCCACTGTCATCACATGCTTGCCTAGGATGAAGGACTGACGGAAAGTCAATGGCTCATTGCACCAGAAATTGGATTTAAAATGTTTTATTATCATAAACTAAATTTCACAAGACTATATTTATTATAAGAGGTTGAACTGAAATGTATTATCTTCATTGTAAATTAGTCCATAAGATTGGATTGGATTGACTCAAACATTTCTGCAAACTAACTAGAACTGTTTGTTCTGTCCCTGCAGGGCGAGCAGAGACTGTGTCCCAACCTTCCTCAGCAGCTTCTGGTCATCTCCTACCATACCTTTATTCTGCGCACGTCCATCACTGTGTGGTTTCATCCACAAAACAGGACAGGTTTCGACTGCAACGAGCAATAAGGCCTCCAGAGAGCATCATCAGGACTGACCTTCCCTCCACTCAGCATCTGCACAGGTCAAAGGTCAGGTAAAGAGCAGCTGACATCTCTGTAGACCTCCCACTTCCTGAACACACACCATTTAGACTTTTGCCTTCAGATTGGTGCTGCTTCAGGCTTCCTAAAGTACATTGTTTTGTTTCTAATTATATATCCCATTACAACAACAAGCCTAATCTTCTTGTCTCAAAGTCCCACAAAATTGCTCTTCTGAAGTAGTTTCTTTTAAGTCAGCTGACGTTTGTTGCACGGGTCGTTTTGGCACTCAGTGCTGGTTACAAGGAAAAGATCATAAAAGAGATGACAGGTTCCTATTTCGTCAGTGGGCCTGCTATTCTTGCATCACATAACCTACTTGCACTGGAGAGATTTCCCAAGCATGAAGCTTGAGCATTTGTAACATCTTTCTTAGTAAATAGACCCCCCTCTCCTCCAAAGTGTGTCAAATCAGCAGAAAAGGCAGCTCATAAGATTCAGTATCACTCATTGATTGGAGAAGTGTGTGTGCAGTCAGGTTCCCAGGAGAACAAGCTTACTTTTATAAAATCACAGTTGGTGTCTGTATTCATTTATTTATTTTTACTCTCAAGTAAATAATCCAAAAGCAACTTAATAGTAAATGTTTTGGTTATAAAGTTTCTTTTGTTAAAAGTAGATTGCTACCTTTTAATGGTGATGGGTGAAAGTCTTAATTGTAGACAAAAACACATGTTGTTTTATACTAGATGCAAAATTCTATATGTGGAGAAAAAATAAAAGTACACACCATCGCCATGGTGACATGGCATATTCCCCGACCAGTTGGACAGTAACCCTGAACGTACAGCCAAAATGGCAATAGAATGGTGCAGATTAAAACTTATTCATGTGGCCTAGTCAAAGTCCAGACCTAAATCTAACAGAGAGACACAATTCAGTGAATGCAACTATGCAAAACTGTTGATGCAAATCACAGATGGTGTTTTATAAGACACATCTATGTTGTGCAAAAGTATTTATGCCTTGTGACAAAATTCAAAACGCAAAATGTATCTGTATTTGTGTCTAAGTAAGACAAATGTAAAACAAATGTTGTAATTTGTGGTAGTCTACTATGAAGGTATTTTTGCCTTGTAAATTGTGAAGTTGAAGTCAGAGGACAACAATGTAGATTTTTTTTTTCAGTCTTTCAAAAATCCAGTCTGTCCCCTGTGTTACAAGGCACAAGTATCTGCGTCTTGTAACAAGGCTTGTAACAAATACTTGTGCAGAAAAAATACCTTTGTAGTTTGTCACGTGATATTTTTCAATACATGCCCTTCGGGCCAACAATTGTAAACACACACACACACACACACCCCAACGGTCAAATGGTCTACATGCATGTTTTTGAGGAAGTTGGAGTACCTAGAGAGAAGCCACTCATGCGTGCAGAGAACATTCATACTTTGTATAGAAAAAACAAAAATTGCACCACTATGCATTTTCAAAAGTTCACCATTTCATTGTAACATCTTCTCCTCCACACATGAATTGGTGCTTTATCGTTCATTAAGAGTTTTGTCATAACTATAACGAAAAACAAAACTAGTCCCTGGTGTAGTCATTTACAGAAAATCGTTTCCCCCCGGCTAATGATACGTTGAAGGAGTCTGTTGCTACATATTTGTGCTTGCCAAAAGAATGCGGAGTTTGCTCTCAGGTTCTGGACCAACTCTTTCTTCATAAATAACTGCAATGTGATCTCTCTCTCTCTGATCAGATTATCCACTTTGCGACTATGGATAAGTTTAAGCTCAGGGGAGCAGAGCAGCATAAGATGGCAGCATTTAGAATGCCAGGCTGATGGGTTGATGATTATTATTTTATTAAAATAGAAATAGAATTAGAATATAAATTGATCAGGACACAACAAACCGGTCCCAAACCATGATGATACCACAACACTCCATACTTTTTTCAAACTAAAAAAACGTATTGAAGCGTCAGCCATACTTATTTAAAAACACTCCTGTGTGTCACTGCCACGTTTTAGCAAATATGTCATACATGATGAATTTTTGGAGAGCAGCAGCTGCTACATATTGAACTTCCACAGTGTGATTTATAAAAAATGTTTTCATTTCTACACAACCCTTCTTTATTGTTAAATCTTTAGTGTTGACATTTTTCACCGCTGCAAGGATTTAGTTTGAGTTCTTCAGGAATCCCCTTTGTTGCTGTTCCACTCAGAGTAGTTCGGAGGTGATTCACCTGGCGCGTGTTTTCGTTTTTGGTTCCTGAAGACATTTCACCTCACGTCGGTCAGGCTTCCTCAGTTTTAGCTGTCTGGTGGGAAATTCCAGGCATTCGCACCGTAGCAGGGTCATTGCTCCGCTTGAGAGTCGTGAGGTCATATATGTGTCACGAACCTGATGATATGAGAATGACCCCAGTTTGACCTGGAACTTTCCACCCGTCATATCAACATTAGACAGTTTTGTCAGCACTTCTGACAAAGTGGTGAGATTACCTTCTAATCAAGGTAATCTCAATGTATTAGCATTTCTGTGGATGCCGATTAAAAATGTGCTGTTAGATTCTGATAGATTTCTGTTCTTCCAATGAGACAAGCTGATGACCTTTGGTCAATAACAGATTAAAATGAACCACCAATCAAAAGCGGAAGATCTTCAGTCTTAACATTTTCCATCAGTGGAGTATGACCAGCTGGCCAAAACTGAACTCTCCACTGCGTTTCAATATTGCGTGATCATCCGGTGATGGAAATTGGCAGCATGGCCGATAACGTCGCAAACATCGTTAAAGAAAATGTGAAAAATATTCTATAATTTCTGTTGATTTTTTTCCCCCCAAGTATTATAATCAAAAACAAGTGAACTTAAAATGCATCACAAGAACCTTTAACCTCCTGGTAAGAACTCTTCTCACCCACTGCTTGCATCCTGTGCAGTTTCCAGTTGAGTCACCTCAAGATCACAAAGTTGCTGCAAGACATTTTGATGATAGTTATCACAAACAGCTTTGTGAGAGTTTATCACAAGCAACGGTCTTTAAATACACTTATTTTATTTGATGGAGCACACATGCATATCTTGCAAAAACATGACATAGCATCAATGACTGTTTCATGCTACGCTCTGTTCTGTTTTCCTCAGAAACAGCAGCTAATACCTATGTACTTGTCTGAGAAATTGACAGGAAGTCAGGAGGATAACGGCTGATTCAAGCCGTATTGAAAGACCAAGAATGATTCTGCTGTACTGTAAATGTGATGCTCCGGGATAGGATGTTATTGTATGTACACAACAACAAAGCTGTGGTTTTGATCTGTGACGCGTATCTTGTACTTTGGCAAAATACATGCAGTACCTACACAGAGGTGTCACTTCCTCTGACCTCTGGGTGAGGTTTTGTGGCACACAAGGAAGGAGTGAAAGCTCTCCCATTTATAAAACGTTCCATAAAAAGATGGCTCGGGTTTCTCAACAGTATATCTTCTGTTACCAGAATAAATAAAAAATATTGTTGACCTTAAATAAACATAACATTAAATATATTAGTGCAGTTGGTATTGCTGTTGCCTTGCAGCAAGGAGGTCCTATGTTCAAATCTATGGCTTTTCTCTGGGTATTTCAGCTTCCTCCAAAAGTCCAAAGCATGATTGCTTGACTTTTCATGTTGTATGATCCCACCATCAAGATTAAATCAAAACTCACTGGGCCGCTTTTTCCACTTAATTGTCCGGTTTCAATGAGCTTGCTTTAATTGTCTCCTCAGTTTTCTGCTTCTAGTTGTCAGGAGTGGCCCATGATGTGGTCTTCTGCTGCTGCAGCCCGTCTCCTTCAGGACTAACTATGTGAGGATCTGCATTCAGAGATGGTATTCTGAAAAGTGGTTATTTGAGCTACATACGCCACTCTGTCACCGCACAATCTGCCCTAACCTCTGAAATCAATAAGGCAGATTGTGTCCAGACTGGAGCTGCTCAATGAAGCCAGAGTTATCGCTGTGCATGAAAGTCTGTTGATCAGCAATTTCTGAAATTTGCAGACCAGCCCGTCTGGCAAAAATGACAATGGCTATTGTATTAGGCTGAGGTGTCTAACGTGACGTCACACATATCCTGTTTCAACCACATTCTGATGCTTTGTTTTTCATCAAGACGTCTTTAACGCAATTAGAAGCGTACGTGCTTTGAGTTTTTGCCAAGTGATCGGCCGATGTGCTTTTTGTTTTAACGGGTGTACTAAATGAAGTGGTTTGTGAGACTTGATGTTGATGTTAATGCAACTTCTTTTCAATTTTTTTTTTTTTTTATACAATTACTGCCAGCTTTACACATCCCTAAGCCATTGCTCATAAAAACATAACCAAGTTAGATGTTTACACTGGCAGGGGAAGTTAGGAATATCATAAGCAAATGAAATCCTTTCACCAAAATGCTTCCCTGTATGAATGGTGAGAGTTTTTGTCCTTCACTTCTCTCTCTATCTCTCTCTCTCTCTCTTTTGTTTGTTTGTACTGGCATCATAGAAAGCAGAAGTGATGCTGAACCGTGTCGTTAGAGAGCAGCTTTACTCAACATGTTTCCTCCAGGATAGATGGGACATTTCAAACAGAATCTAATGTCCCCTCATTTGGCCTTTTTTAAAGGGGTAATTCAGCCTGATCAGGTCAGACTGTTCGCTGGGTAAAGTGTGGGGACGCAGCAGCTGAAACCATACGACATCCAACGTCACATATTGGCCAAATCTATGCGAGAAAATAGTAGGGACTTTTAGAAATATTCATTCCCCTTTGACCTTTTCACTTCTTTTGTAACTATTACGGCCATAAACTTTAAGGTATCATAGGGAGTGTACAGTATTATTCTGCAGTAGAAGGAAAGTAATAAATGGAGAATCTAGAAGGACCTTTCCACCGCATTTTACAGCTACAAGTCTTCTGCCAGATTTAGGAATAAAGTTTTTATCGTCCTTTTAATTGCAAAGTGGCGTAAGCTCAGTGAACATCTAATTTAAAGTCATTCAAAAAAAAAATTTAAAAAAATTCTTAATTGGACCCTGACTGAACTGAATTTGCATAAGTCCAATCCAGCCCCACCATGTCTGTGTATTTAAGGTCGCTGTGCTTCTGGATGGTGAATCTCTCTGCCTCTCTCAAATCGTTCGCAATAAAACCTTGACCAGCTTTTATTTCTTTATTGCCCTGTTTATAGCTCCATCCATATTCCCATCAAATCTGACCAACTTCCCATTCAATGCAGATTAAAAACTTACCCACACTATAACGCTTTTACAACCACTTATCACCTATTGTCTTTTCTTTTGCCACACATACAGCTTTTTGCATGGAGGCCAAAAAGTTACATTTCTCTCATCAACAGAAGACTTTCTTTTACACGCCGGCTCCTCTTACGTACATGGGTTGTGGTAATATCTAAATGTACATTCTTGTGGTTTTCTTTGCGCAACTCTTCCATGAAGACTATATTTGTGAATTAGTTTTCCTGTCAAAAGGTTCTCCTACCGGAGTAGTTCATTTCTGCAGTTCCTGTATAGAAAGTCAATAATACGACAATAAAGTCATAGGGTTATTTCGACTTTATTCTCGTGATACTATGACTTCGTTTTCATAATTTTATTTATTTATTATTTATTATTAGTATGACACCAATACTCTGTCGTGACGTATAAAGCCATTTGATTCCACCGGATTTTATTTATCAGAGTATGTAGACATGCAAATACATGTCACGCTTGATTGCTTTGCAGTCAGGAGGCAGTGTATGATACATGCATACACTGTGCATGTATCAAATTTGCTCTCCCTTACACATGCTGTGTGAAGGAAACCATGCAGGAGAACTGGAACTTTAAAACTCAGCGGCTAACAATCACTGCACACGCAGAGCGAGGTGGTGCATTTGTGCAGTGCAAAAACCAGCAAATGTGCCTCAGCCTTTATCAATGCGACCAAAGTTTCAGCATGTTCTGTACAGACACAGCCACTCTGCCACAGGCACCAGTCGGGTCTGCTCTCTGTGTCAGGCAGCACAGCAGCTGTTACTGGAACAACTGGGGAACCTGCTCCTCAGGTTATCTTTCTGGCCATGTGCCAGAGGCGAGCTGTCTGACTCTTGCCGATCACAACTAGTAGTAGACTACTGTACTGTACGTGTTGTTCTTTACGCGTCAACAAAGAAGGAGATGGGGTTTAAATAAACGTGTTCCATCTTTGTGGTTAATTGTTTTTTTCTTCTTTTTTTTATTCAGTTTGCTGTGATTGGTCAGAAACTTTAGCACTGAAGTACTGAAGTACTGATATAAAAAAAATTGCTTTGCTGACACAGTTAGCATAAGTTTGCTTCAATTACTCTATAGAAAATAATTTTCAATGCATTTATTAAAAAAGCAACTTCGTATGCAGGAAGAATCTGGTAAGCAGGTACAAAGTAAGTCGAAATGTAACTCAGGCGGCTGCTGTTATTTCCTGTTTCCGACCACCGAAACATTGTGACACATGCTGTGCTAGTCTCACCCTGCTTCTTCTAGAACCCTATTCTCATTGTTGTTGTCATTAGCATGAAACACATCCAGCTTAGTATGTGTCGAATATCACGGTTTCCCACCACACATAAGGCTAACCTGACGTGCAAACTTACCACATGTTGCAGTATTTAAAGCTAACACCCATCATCACTCCAAGAATAGACACGGCGCACGAAACATGACGGTCGCCACTGTGAGCTGCAGAATACTGATGGAGGTAAACAGAGTGAATTTCATGCAAGTGTCAAAAGATTAAAAGCGGACTAGGAGAGGAATGGTGACCCTAAACACAAAGTCACAGCTGCAGTTGGTTGGTTTAGATCAAAGCACAGTCATGTGTTTGAGTGGCCCAGTCAAAGTAGAGGACAAAATTAAGTTGCAGTCTGTTTCAAGACCTGAAATTTTCCTATCCACAGTTTTTTTTTTTCCCACCGTCTGGCTGGTTTAGAGCTAAAGAACATTCAGTTCAAGACTGACAAAAAAAAATATCTCAAAATTATTAATTTTCCATCAATTTTCTGTTGTATACTCGCTTGCGTTGATCGATCACATTACAGGATAAAGGAATAAAAATCTTTTGCAATGTGCCGTGGATATTGGACTATGCTAATAACGTCTTAAAAGATGGACATTTGGGAAAAATCAATAACAGGACAGCATCAAATTATTTTCTCGTATGCATTTTCCTGTAAAGACTTTTTTTTTTGCTCTAATATTAAAACTGTTCATAGTTTTAGGGTCACCAGTCTTGGTGGTAATCCAAAAAAACAAAAACACACGGAGAGAACATCTTCATCTGGCCTGGAGGCAGGAAGGAGGAGGAATCCGGTCATTAGGGTTGTGTGTTCTGACTCTTGAGGCAGGTTGATGCAACACAAAATTACATTGTTTACCCAAAGCAGCACCTGTGAGTTCAGAAGGCAGATAAAAGGAACCAATTAGCCGCGTGAAAGCCGAGTGACTTTTGAGCAGGGCAAAGGAGAGCGGTGCATCATAGGTCAGTTAGATTTCCATGTAGACGTGTGTGAATCTGCTTAATCTGTTTTCCTGTCCTGTCGCGGAGAAGACAAATTGACTTTCGAATGAGAGAGGGAAATAACAAAAATCTTCAAACATGAACCCAGGAGAGGGAAAATGGCACATGACTCACCTTTCTGGTCATTTTCCTGGAACTAGACGGATACTCAGTGTGATGCTGCTAATGCATCCCGATTGTTTGCCTTTTGCTCATTGCGTGGGTGAAACTGGAGCCGCACAAGTGAGATGACTGTTAGAAAGCAGCTATGTTTATTTCATTTCAAAATTAATTAAGTTTAATTAATTTTCCATCCTGTTCAGTGCCTTACAAAATTCATCACACCCTTCAACTTTTGTTGTCGTGTTTTGACACATCACGACCATAAAACTCCATGTATTTAGAGTGAAATAGGAATATACTTTATTGTCCCACAGTGGGAAAAATCAGGATATTTTGGTGAGACTTTGGACATGCACCAAAGTAAATATTGTGCATAACTGAGAGCAGGAAGAAAATGTGATTTCTAAAGTTTGGGAATACAAATCCAACAAGTACGGCAGGCTTTTTGTGCTGTAACACATGAATCCTCTTTATTCTCTACCTTTAGTTTTAGGGTAATTGTGCATCTGTAAATTGAACTTCTTCCTCACGCTCAAGTGTTTCTTTGTTTCCACCAGGCTTTCTCTCAGAATTATCCTTTATCCAGCTCCATTCTTCTCCCCATCCACTCTGACCAGCTCCCCTTTCTCTGTGAAGAAAAGCACATGCACCGCATAATGCTGTCAGCATCATGTAGTACCACTGGAACGCTGTGTTCACAGTCGCTTTGCAGAGCTCCTTTTTTTACATAATGCTGTGCATCTAGGCCAAAAAATATATAAATTGTGTACTTTCCCCTTTGACTTTGCCGTTATACACCACATGGTGCTAATCACATAAAATTCCAGTGAAAAGAAAACATGAAAGAGTGTGGTTGCATGATGACCAAATCTGAAAGTAAAATAGGTATGAATACTTTTTGCAAGGCGCTGTATAATCTACTTGGTGCTTGCAGGGCTGCACAGCTAAGGACTGGAAGAAGTGCATAAAAAAATTTAAAAATCAGCAAATTGTAGCAGTGTCCTTGGAGAATAGTATTTGTTTTACATATCCCTGATGTCTTGTTGTTCAATTTGCCCAGCAAATAATTTGGTCTAAGACTGGAAATAAATTCATTGGAAAGACCTTGCTCTAGTTGACATTAAAATGGTTTGGATGATTTGACGCTGACGGGTGCCGTCTGGCTCCTCTGCAGTCCTGCTGTCTGGTGATAAGTGGGGAGAAGCATTCAGTTTGTTGTTATCGTCATCACCTCGCAGTCGAGGAGATTTGAATCCTGGCTGGATCTCTTCTCTTGAGCTTCCTTCCACCACACAAAAACTTACATGTTAGGTTAATTGGCCAGTCTAAATTTCCTGCAAGTGTGTCTTTGATGAACAGGTGGCATGTGCTGAGTGCTTCTGGATGCTCAGAGAAGGGCAGAACCAGAGGTGATCTCTTCACAAAGAGCTTAATTTTCATTTCTATTACAATTTTTTCAAATGCAGGAATACAAAATAACAATTTACTGACATGTCCCCTTTATATTGTGGGATCCAAGGTCATGTTCAGAACAAGGAGCCCATTTAGCAGAGCTAACCCTCCTGTTATGTTTGTTTCTGAGGTACAGCAATAATGTTCCTGGGTCAATTTGACTTGTGGAGTCAGAAACCAAAAAAATCCTCCAAAACATTTTTGTATGTGATTATTAACTCCAATACTAACAATTTCAATCAATATTTGTGCAATTATGTTTTTTTTTAAATTTCTCACAAATAAAGGATCAATGACAACAATTTACTAATGTACTCATTTGGACATAAAAAATGTAAATGACATACACTGAAAATCCTACACACACAAAAAAAATATCTTTGAAATTGATCTTTTGTAAAAAAAAAAAAAAAATTATTACATTTTGATTTTCTTTTTATTTCAATGGGTGATCTTTATAATTGAACTTGAGACACTTATACTGTTCTGGGTCAAATTGACCCGCTGATTAAAATCAAGACAAATGAGTCATGCAGAGAGTATTTATGTTTTCCTCCACTTCTGCTGAGTGTCACTCAGTGTAGGTGGAGTTTGTTCAAGGGGAACAGAAAAGATTCCCGTCAAAAGTTTTATGAACTGCTTCCTCGCAGTTTTCTAGTGAAGTAAAGAGAGTAGTGTGAAAGGTCATGTGTAGTTCAACTGATGTGACCAAGCCCCCCACACACACACACACACACACACACACACACACACACACACACACACACACACACACACACACACGTGTGTGTGTGTGTGTGTGTGAGTGTGTGTGTGTGTGTGTGTGTGTGTGTGTGGGAGGGGGGGGCGAAATATGTCTCATAGTTGCAAGGAAACAAATAGAATTGGACATTTTTTAAAATAATTTTTACCTTTCAACTTGACTGCCGGGTCAAATTGACCCAAACAGTATCTATGTACGATGTAGATGTAGAGGGGGGTTGCAAATGAACCATTTTCAATGTATATGTAGAGTGCACCTATTAAGACAAACAGAAAATGTTTCATGCAGAAAATATTCTTCTAACTATTTTAAAAAAGTTTTTAAACTTTAAAACTGGTCAATTCGACCCACAACATGACAGGAGGGTTAAAGTCTAATAAACTAACACTGGTGCCTCAACTCTACATGTGAGGATAAATGAACACAGAGAATGAGTCGTGGTCCTGCCTGGGAAAACCAGGAACATTTCTGCGCTCCCCGGGGAAGCATTAGCGCCGAGTCTTCCACGACTCCCCGTCGTTGATCACGCTCCCGTTTTAACTCAGGTCCACTTTGAGGCAGCTAGGTCATGTGTAGTTCAACTGATGTGACCAAGCCTCAGATTCCTTGGTTCTGAAGGAGTCTACAGGGACTCAATCAAAACACTATTTTTATATATATATATATAAAAAATGAAGAAAACAAAACAAAAACTTACTGAACTTCAGCTGCACCTTAACCCTAAGACAGAATTTATGCTAGTAACTTTCTTGTTCTATTTATAATGTTTATAATATAAGACTGCTTCCTGATTCTCTCTTGCAAGTACCGATCTGCGCTTTATTGTTTACTTTACTGTTGCGGTTTATGACTATGCATGTTATGCCCAAACCGGGTCCACGGTGCCAACAGACTCAGAGTGTCTATAAAAACCCAAAGATGATCATTGTTCTAAATAAGGGAACGAGATCACTGAACGGCAAGTCGTGATTTGCCGGTGCTTGCAAGTCAGTACCTGCAACTTTTCAATCAAATTTTATACGTTTTTGTGAAGAACAAGTTGTACAACTCTACAACAAAAGCATGTCCGATAAATGACTCTTTTCTTCAGTTTATGCGTTTGCTCTGGAGAAAGTTAAACTAATCACACTTCCCACGCAACCCTCCCTTGTTATTAGAAAGGAGTTTAAGAAGAAGAAATAAAACAAAACCTCTGAAACATGTTGGGTTAGAGGGGGAACTCTTGAGAAGGGGACGTCTTCTGCGTTTAACCCCGATAAATATTTTAGAAATTGCATCAGCGCAGAGACCAGAGAGTTTGGACGTGATGAGAAGCAAGTCTGTAAACACTGAGATGTCTGAAGGCAAGAATTCAAGGCTGCACATTCTGCAGAGGGATGAGACCCAGCTACTCCCAGAGATTCAGTCCAGAAACAGGCTCATCCAAGGTTCTTCTGAGGGATTGTAATTTCTGAACAAATGAACCCAGGGAGCCGCATTGACTCTCCATTGTTATCTTCTCCACGTTCTACTTGCGCCGTTTAATGAAACCCTAATTACACTGGGTTGTGACGCAAACGCAGACACCGCAAAAAGGTGGATGTTTCTGTCAACACAAAGCGTTACGCAGCGCTCACAAAAAAAATAGGTCATTAGCCTAACGTCAGGATTATCATAAATCATCATTTGCTGGATTTTTCTCATGCTCTTGCTGCAATGATGAGATTTATTAATTTACTACCTTGTCTGAATCTGACTAGTGAAGAGTTGCATGGGGACATAATTCAAAGTGTTTTGTAAAACTTTCTGGACCGCATGAAATTTGTTTGCCGTTCGTCCGTTTACAATCACAAATGTTTGGTCAGGTTAAACTTTATTCATCCCATAGGGAAATTGAGGTTATCTGTTGCTCACACATTAATTCACATCCACACAGCATTAAAATCGTACAGCTGGAGACACCCATAAAAGGTACAAGAATATAATAAATAAATACATTACCACTAAAAAGTTAAAGTGTTTAGTTAAAGTGCTTAAATATGTTAAAATACTAGTTACCCCGTCTCCCTCCCTTTCCCCTCCCACAGATAGCAGCATTATAAAGCCTAATGGCCCATGGGACAAAGGAGTTTTTAATCCTCTCAGTTGAACAACCCAGTGAGAATGTATTTGGATTTGTGGAAGGCCAACACGAAGGAATAGTTATGTGGAAAAATTTAATTATGCCTGTTTTTTTTTTCTTTCAGAAATGTGTTTTGTATTTAGTCCCAGTTACTTTAATACCCCTGGGCAACCAATTATGCTCCACACTCACCTAATTGTCATTTGGTCACACATAAATATAGAGGTCCAGGTCTATTAACAGTGGGGGCAGGTCAGGGAGGACAAGGTACTGAAGAAACATATATCGGTGTTTAGCTAAGCATCACAGGGAGCACTGTTTAATCCAGGGGTCTCAAACTCCAGTCCTCGAGGACCGCTGTCCTGCAACTTTTAGATGTGCCTCTGCTGCACCACACCTGAAAAGAATAATTAGGTCATTAAGGCTCTGGAGACCTGATCTACACAAGGAGGAGGTAATTAAGTCATTTCATTCCACCATTTTTGGACCTGTGGCACATCTAAAAACTGCAGGACAGCGGCCCCCGAGGACTGGAGTTTGAGACCTCTGGTTAATCTATTATCTGCAAATGGAAATAATATGGGACTGGAACCCTAGTGAGACACAATTGTTCGCCTTAACTACCCACAGTGCAGGGATCTACAGCTGAGGTGGGAGAAACTGTTGAGGGGAGTAGTGAGTGATGCACTCCACAAATCTAACCTTTACAGGAGAGAGGCAAGAGAAAGTCAAAATTAAGAGAATGTCATAACAAGTCCCATTTTCACTTTCCCCCCCTAAAGTCTTAAACTAAATACATTTGAGAATATGTGGCAAAACTTGAAAACTGACAATGTGAAACGCTAGTAGAGATGTACTCCAAAGGATTGGGAGCAAAAAGGTAATTCTACAGAATATTAAATCAGATGGTAAATTTACTAAATTTATGTGGCACGTTTCTAGTCACACTGACCACTCAAATCACATGTGAATTCCACATAATTACACTCAAAAAACACAGTTTGGTAGACAACTTGGGTTGAGGATTCTTGCTCATGTGATGAGGTGAAGCTGGAATCGAATGATCAGCTTTACAACTCCAAAACGAAGCTGCTTATTAAAACACAGTCATCCCATGTAGATGTGACGATATTTTTTGCACAGTTCCTCTTTTAGTTTTTGGTCACAACCGATGTTTTAATATCATACATACAGGACAGTTTAACAGCCAAGGCACATCAAGTTTATTTGTATAACACATTTCAGCGATAGGGCAGTTCGAAGTGCTTTACGTCATAAATACAAAGACAAGAGTCCTAAAATGCAAAAATGAAATCGTTTATCACACAGTTAGCGTCTGTGAGCAAGGAGCAAATTTTCTGATCGGGTTGTTTTCCTCATTGGCTAAAAGCTTATTCTGAGTGATGCACTTTTTTCTGATTTTATCTTTCTTTCTGACTCCTGATCTACAGTATGTGACCTACATAAAGCTAAAATTAACTCTTGCGATACACAGGAGACACCAAAAGTACAACGCTAAATTGTTAGGATACAGGATAACGTTTACTCTGCCTCATGCCCTTGAGCATTTGAGAACTCCTGAATCATGACTCACTGACTGAAACCATTTCCTCTAAAGAGGGAAGGTTTAACTTGTTCATAACTATCTTGACAATCCTCGCTCAGAATGGAAACAGCAGCTTTTTATCTCTGCCTGCTGCCGTATGGAGGAGCTTGAATGTGTTCAAAAGATAAGAGTCTAGCCTGTGACACTGTGGCACCACTCTCCCACCCGTGTAGATTTCTTGGACGCCTCGCCGGTTTGTCACAACTTCCTGGGTGCGACAGAAATCTTTGAAATGAGCTGTTTCTGGCTTCCTCCTGTCTGTGTTCACTCTTCCATCATTGCACCTTTCAGATCTCCCCACGTTCCCTCTCAACCAATGCTCCTTAGACACTTCTAGCTATAATTATGCTCGTCAGCCCAACAGTCAGGTGCGGTTTTAACACAACAAGCAGGTCTGAACAGTGGCAAACTATTTCCCTTAGGCCGCTTGCTGAGAAAACATTGAGAACTTTATGTTGTGCAGCTTTTATAGACAGGGTTGGATTATATAATTGCCAAAAAGGGAGCCAAAACCTCCACAGTGCCTTTTATTCTGTACACAAACCCAGCCAGAAGAAGTTAAACCTCACCTTGCTTTAATCACAAACCAACAGGCCTCAGCGGGTACCTGCTATGTGAACACCTGACCTCGTCTGACCGAGCTGTTTACTCTACTCAAACCCTGCTGTCATTTGTAAGTTCACATGAACTCCTTCAGGCAACTTCAGAAGCAAAAGTCCTTAAAATAGAGCTCAAATGAAGATCCTTCCTTAAGATAAATGCCGGTAACCGACGCTGTGGTGACAGTCTTATAAATCTTCAGGAATTTCAGCTTTATTTCCCCCCGGCATTAACCTAATAATTTAAAATAAATTGCCAAGTGAATGGCAGGGTTTATACAATTGATCCATCCATCCATCCATCCATTGTCTGTTCACCCTTGTCCCTAATGGGGTCGGGAGGGTTGCTGGTGCCCATCTCCAGCTACGTTCCAGGCGGGAGGCGGGGTACACCCTGGACAGGTCGCCAGTCTGTCGCAGGGCAATCATACAATTGATGGTTTATCTAAAAGAACAAATGAAGGATTGTCTTGCATGTCTTTTTTTTTTGGTCTAAACCCAATATTAGTATATGAAGACAAGGGTTGTTAGCCTGGAAACCTGTTTTGACTCCCTTGACATGTTAACACTGTGACTTATGGTGTGAAAAGCAAAATATTACAGCAGTTTCAGCAAAGATTTTTCTGCCTTGGTGATGCACAGCCTTGTTCCTCCATTTCATCCCCATAATTGTAAATAATTGTCTAATACAACCATGACAGTTTAAGACTTAACAAAGCACCATCTGTACCAATTACTGTTATCTATTTTAGCTTGTTGCCATTCTTAATATATTCACTTTAACCTGGGGTTTCCAGCTCAGATTTAGAAATCATTCTCGCTGTTATGATCATGTAGCCATGACAAACGGCAACATTAGTGCAGAGGCTGACTCAGGTGGTGACAGGTGTAATAATCTAACCATAACCTTAACCACTGAGAACATATTCATAGTCCGCTTTGTTGTTTTTCAGTTGATTGATTGTATGTACACTAAATACACTTAAATGAGGAGCAGATTTACAATTGTGCAAACGCGCTCTCTGCTGACAATTAAATTAGGTATTATGAAATGCCCCCCTGCCAAAGCAAATGATATGGATTGTGCGGAAAAATAAAAAAAGAAAGCTAGTGATACATTTGAAGCTCGGGAAAACATGGAAAATGTAACCTGTTAGATTTCTTTCCAGTTAAAATTGGATGGGGAAACTATACAACTTGGGAGTGGTTTGCCTGAAATCTTTGTGAATTTGTTTATTTTCTTTAATCAAGCAATGTTTATGTTTAAATTACATGCTACACTGTAATCATGATCAAGAAAGTGTTACATTTTATTTTTATTCTGAGATCATATTAGAAATCAGAACAATATATTTGTATAAACTACTGTATATTTAACTGAAGTCAGTCCTTATTTGTCTTTCCTTACGGAGTTTAAGGGATGAATCATTTCACTATCTTTTACAGTCTGCAGCGATGCATTATAAAGATTCATATCTCTGATTTAGAAACACCATCCGGAACACGATTCCTCTCTGATACGGTCATTTGTTGTTGTTAATGTAAGAGGAGTGCCTCGATCTTATCAGGACCTAGAGCTATCTGTTAGGAAAGATGTTTTTTTTTATTCTGGATCTCTCTGTTCACTTCTGCACCTGCTTCATTAAAGAGAGGGCAGCTGCGACGTGATGCAAAAACAGCTGCAAACTATTTGCACCTGCCCAAGCCAATGGACAAGTTTGCATCCGTATGCATTTCTCAATCTTTATTGTGGGTCCTGTGGAGAAATCAGGAGAAATCGAATAATGAATGTAAAAAAAATTGGAGAAGATGGCACCGCTGTGACAGTGTCTTGCTGAGTTGTCCCTGGTTTGTATTGGTGGTGAGCAAAATATGTCCTAATTTCTTGTTGTTTTCTGAGCAAGCCATATTTACTTATCGAAAACCTTTTTGTACCTGCAAAAAAGGTCAAAACACATCACAGCAAGGTCTGAAATAATTTCAGTTATTCAGAATTCACTTTATTTGGTAGGTAATATTGCAAATGGACACTAATCATCAATTCTCACATGGCCACAAATACAAACCGATAACAAATTTAAGCAGTGAGTTTCAAAAGTCGTGTCATAAAGCTCCAATGTCTACTGGTGGGCAAGAAGACCAGAAAGGCTAAGTTTGAATTCTAGTTTAATTAAAGTGTTGCTACTTTCTTTATGGGGCTTTTTCATTTTGAATCAAAACGTTATTGATTGATAATAGAAATGAATGCTTGCTATAGAAACTCTACAAAGTTACAGTCATCTGGAAATGTTTGCAAGCAAGAATATCTTCTATGAAGTTTACTTTGAAAAATTATGTGCATCAATAATATTATTTTATTTAAGTATATTTCACAAATTGCTTAGACGTGTCTGAACCACAGCTGCTCAGGATCTCAACTGGACATGAATCAGAAATGAGACTGAAGGTTTCTGTTGTCGGGACTGTTAACGGCGTCGATGCTGAATGCGGCTGTATTTGCTTTGTTAACAATTGATTGACACGATTCGATGGGTTTTAGAGGAGAAACAGGCCCAGAGCATCACAGGTCCTCCACTATGCTTAACAATGAACGTTTATGTCGCCCGTCTGACCTAAACACACTGGTTCCGACGTAAGTGACTGTAGCTTTTAGCAATCTTAACAAATTAGGAGTTGTGTGATATGGTTAATGGTATTATATTTCTAAAACAACTTTTTGGCATTTAGATATTTTTTAATAGATCTAGTTATTTCTTACTTATTAAAATGTTTCTAGACATTTTATTAAGTAAGACATTTCTCAGTTCTGCTTATGTCAGAATTGAGTAAAGAAAAGGAAGGGTGTGTGCCAATATGTGACCCATTTCCTCACAGACATGTGAGGTTCCTGTCCATCTGGCCTAAACTGCAGTTCCTTGGGAAGACATTCATCTTTCATTTCCCCCCACAGTGACTTTTTTTTTTTTTTTAGAAATATGTAAATTGGAGATTGAATGATTTCAGACTGAAAATAAACTTCTGCAAGATGAGCTGAATCTAATTTGAGACTTTTTGCTCATCGTTAGGACGGACAAAAGTGTGTATGTTATGTTATTTTAACATAACATGTTATTTTAAAAGAGGCTTCGACTTTTTGAGCTGCTGAAGTTCTAAATGTAAACATCGACGTCCCTTTTAAAATATCAATTCCATCTACGTTATTCTTTATCCTCTATTCAGGGTACGTAAAACTGAATTTTTCTTCTACAGTATCTGGCAAGAAATAATAAATTCTAAAATGCACAAAGTACATAGCTGTCCCAAAACAAACAAACAAATTCCCCAAGAAGTAGAAAACAAATAGCATTTAAAAAATGTTTTCAGAAAGTTTTATGAAAGTAAAAATCATAATTTGGAATTATTTCATTTTAGGATCTCTTTGTTCAAAAGAAAAAAGCAAGTTTTAACTCTCAATATAACTGATCCTTATTACTCACTTGTACATCATGAATCCAATCTTCATGAGCACATGCTATTAATGATTAATTTATAGGTACTAACTTAAAACTCAAATAAATGTTTAAGGGCGTTTATATCTGCACATGTCTGTTTTCTCATTTCCCACAACTGAGATTAATTTCAAAAGGTGAAGTTAAGAACTCAAACTGTAAAAACATGTAGATTCATTTACCTCTTTAAACACTAAGAATGTTTTCTTATTAATCCTTCATCCCTGAGGCGTACCGCAGGTTTCAAAACACACCAAACTTCTACCTGCGGGTAGTAAAAAGTAAACTTTGTCTAAACAAGCCACCAATCAGACATCTGATTGGCACCCTTTGCTGGGAAAATGATTAGCTGAGTTTCAGAGTATTCCAGGTTTTCCCCAGGCACCTGGGTTTTCCCACAGACCTTAGCCAACAAATTAAAAGAGGTCATTTATAGAGACACACCAAACGTCTGCTCTTTATTTGTTTGGTATTAGGTGTTTGTGGCTGAAAATGTTCTTGGCAGAGTTGCTCCTAAAAGCCAAAGCTGAGATAATTGCAGAGCATTAAACTCAATTTGCACTGAATTAGAGCTGCAAACTTCTTTCCTATCCTAGAGGTGTAGGGGTCATCGTTTCAACTTCAATCTCAGCCAAAAAATAAAAAATGTCTGTTTTGAATTAACATGAAAAGCGGTGATATGTTTATTTTTATACTGGACAAATAGTAGGGAAATTAAGAATGCAACCTTGATTGTTACACTAGATAAATATTCTCGGGGCGGTTATTCTGCAGGGGACCTTGAAAATGCACCCCTGATGTTGTTGGGTTTTAGCATACCTTCTATGACCAAAACCCCTGATAAAGTTAAATTTGCTTGCTTTCCTTAACATTTAAAAAAAAAAACATAAACAAAGAAACAGCCGGATAGAATCATAAAAAAGTATCAAACCAAGTTGTAAGTGGTTTCAAAGGCAATTATCGGAAATTAAAAAGAAGGATGTGCATGTAAAACAGATCAATTTCAGAGGTTGAGTGCATTTAGAAAAAGAAACTAATGGAATTTTCCATCATTAAACTTTATGTTAATTATACCGATTTTTTTTTATTCCTGCTTCTTCGATAATTGTGTTAATGAGTTGGACAATAAGTGCCAGGCACAGTTTTATCTCAACGTGCTTGCAGAAGTTAATGCAAATTAACCATCTATGCTGGACATTAGCCCTATGTTTAGACCAGTGGACATTTCCTGCCCTGTCCATGTTAAATAATTATGATTTGTTTTGCAGTACACCGCTGACTCACACATTTATGCTTAGCAGCTGATGAATTATTACTTTTGTAAATGTACAGACCTTGTTTGCAAGCTGTTGCCGAGTTACGGATTCAGAAAAACATAGAACAGAGCACAAAAACCTATTTCACTTTCCACTCACCTTTGACCTCCACTAATTCCTTCTTTGTGCCATTTCATGCTGCGCGAAAATCCGATTATTGAGGATATTTGCATTTTACTGCACACAGCTGTCTAATGTTACTAAGAATTAAACAATAATAAGCCACAGGAGAAACATGGGAGAATTTAGATTTACTTATGTGGAGTTGTAAGGGAGTATTTTTTCAGAATTCTTCTACTGATATTATTCATTTAAAATAAAATAGAACAATTGTATCCTTTTAGAAGTAAACTGTCACATATTAAACAAGATGCTTGAGTATTTTATTTTTAAATGGGACAGCTCTAGCAGATAAATCTACTGCAGTTATAAACAGTGCTTTGAAGAAGAATTTGCATCGTTTAGCTTTTGCAAATTTTGTCACACATTGGATTTAGGTCTGGACTTTGACTAGGCCGTATGCTTTCTGTTTCACCTCCCAATGTGTGTTTAGTGTCTCTGTCCGTGCTAAAGGAATTCCTGCCCCAACCTTTTCTGTAACCCTCAACTGATTTTCTAGGGTTAAATTTGTAATAAATAGCATCCGCATCACCATATTGAAAAACAAAGCTATTCGTCCGCGTGCGTTTCGGGCCGAGGGGGAAGGGCGTGAGCCACTTTTCTACAACTTTCTGACCTCCTTTCCTGACGGACAGGTGAGGTTTCTGTCCATCTGGCAAAAACGATGGTTCCCTGGAAAGACCTTCATCTTTCACACCCTGACAGGAAAGGGATATGTGTCATCACCATGAAGAGCATTTCGTTGTGAGGCCTGTCAGAAGCTTAGCCACCCCGTTCCTCGATTTAATCTGTGTTGTTTTCTGCATGAGAAACAAATGATCCATGATGTGTCGCTTAAATTTATTTCACATCCCAACAAATCTGATGCCATCATCACAGGTGAGTGAGGGAAGAAATAAGTCAGATAGCAAGAATTAAAATAGTTGAATAAAGTTTAAAAACAAGGCTAATGGGTTAGCATCATTGATTTGCACGGACTACATCTTTGTTTGGCTGCTTCAGAACAGGTAAATAAAAGTAGGCAACAGATCGTTCTGTTCTGCAAACCTTTTTGCCGTTTCAGATAAATACTGGCAGTGCTTCGTGTTGACAACAGCAGATTCTTTCTTAACGGCACTTTCCCATGACTTTGTTTCAACTTTGATGGTGATATTTGTACTATAAATATTAGGATAAATAGAATATAAAAATTAAAAAAACATTCTGTTTCTGTTTTTGCCAAAACACAAAGGCAAAAAATTCAAGTGCAGCATTGTTGCAGATGCATAATATCTGACTGCAGAAAGCTTTAGTTTGAGTTTATTTAACCAGTGGGGGGAAGTGATATGTTTTCACCTAATCAGTCTTTAAATTTACAATTTTCTATGCATTCAGCATAAAACTTTAGGACAGCCCAGATAATGATAATGTCGTTCTAAGCTCATTATTGGTGAATTCACAACGCTTGAGGTAAATTCAGGCACACCTGACTTTGCATTTTAAGGGCCTTAAACACTTTGCTTCCTTGTGTAACAACACGGGAGAGCTAAAGGTAGGTTGGCCCTCTGTGCGCTTCATATGTTGGGTGTGAACATACGTTGATAATTGGATACAATTCCTAGATGCCTGAAATCTTCATGGTCATCTGTTCAAACAGTGATATGAACAGTACAGGAATGTGAAATCTAGCCATTATAATTTGAGATAGGTTCCGAATTCCAGATAAACGTCCCACAATAAAGACATTTCCACTCAGAGAGGAAAGAGCCACTCATTTTTGGTGGTGTGTGTTGTAGCCTGGTGAAACTAAAATTAAAGTGCTTGGTTACATAATGACCATTGCTACATTTGGAGGGGAATAAAAGAAGAAACTTCAAATGTGAAGTACGGAGGTGGCAGCATCATCTCATCTCATCATCTCAAGACAGATCAGGCAGAAAACTGAATCTTGAGAACAAATTGATCTTCCAGTTGGAGGATACCTCCCAATTAGAATAGAGACAATAAAGTTAAAGTTTTTGAAGTCGCTAGTGAATTAAATATGCCATCTTCTAAATTCTGAATAAATAAATAAATATATATATACTGCATATACTGCATTTAGCATAACTGATTAAAACAGAATACTATTAATATTCTTATTTAACGTCAGATAGAGGAAGAAAAACAAGGGAGTGGGTCTTATCGTACAGTGTATGTGAAAAACAGGTTTCAACTGGATTTAGGTCTGAACTCATCCCTTGCCAGTTTACCCAGCCTGAATTTATACATGACCTCATGGGAGAATGTTTTACAGCATGTGCAGAGTAATAAAAATATGAGCTGATTCACATGACCTTAATGAGAAAGGCAGTAAAATGACTTCAAATCGAGTTATCACTCTGTGGTAGAGTTGCACAGAATATGCTACATCTTCTAGAGCGGACACGTTTGTTCGTTTTCCTTTCAGAACACCAAACAGCCGTTGGCTCATACAGACAGAGTGATGAAATATTTCCTGGAATAAAAAAAACATAGCACTTCCCATTTGAAGTGGCCTGCCTTCACAGGGGACTTCCTGACTATGACACCGGCCTGCAAAGGTTGTTTGCAGCAGCCCAAAATTCAGGGACAGTTCTGCTGAAGCAGTATCTCTCAGATCTTGAAAAGGTTTTGCAAGAAAAACAAGCACCGCAGTATGGAAAACTGAAAGCTAATGAATGTCTCCCGGTATGTCCACCCTGTGTCACTGGCATTCATGCGTGAAAGGAGATAGCGTTAGAGCAGCGCACCGTCACAGTTTATCAGGAGGTCTTTTTTTTTTTTTTTCCCCAATACACAGCTCGCTGTGTTGATTGTTTTTGCAACTCAGCGATATCTTTCAAAAATATATGCAAAGCCTTCAACTGTTTCCCCAGATGCTAAGGCTGCTAGTACATTACTAACGTCCGTGCAGGTCATGTTGGAGGGAATATCTGCACAGTCCACCTGCTGGTTCTCACACTGAATCCAACAGCCTGAAACAGAAAGCTTGTTTGAGATTACTACACAGCTGGATCAACTGATGTTTGTGTGAAATCTAAATACATGATGTTGACTGACATGAAAGCTAAATGTAAGACAGTAGTCGGGTATGGAGACAAATGTAATGTTGTCTTTAACAACATCATGACACTACACTTTAAAAAAAACTGAGTAGTCTCATGGTTTTAATTTACAATAATGTATTATGTCGGCTGTAGATCCATCCTGAGCATCTTGTGCACCTGCCCTATAACTGCACTGTCATGATCTGTGTCTTTCTGTGTTTATTTAGAGTTTTCTGTCCCCTTAAGTCTCTTCGTTGTCCTGTCCTCCCCTTGATTGTTCCCAGGTGTGTCTCGTTTCTATGATTACCCCCAGTGTATTTAGTGTCACCTGTGTGTCTGTTCTTTGTCGGGTCCTTGTCGTTACTTGCCGCCCTTGGCGTTTGTCGTGCCGTTCCTGTGTGCCCTGTCTACCTTTCGTCCCTCGTTAACCGTTTGCTACCGGCGTCGAGCCCTGGCTTTAGCTCGGCCGTGCTGCCCGGCTTTGGGACTGTTTTTGGACTGTGTGTTGCCTTATTAAATTCCTTATTCATCATACCTGGGTCTACAGCGTCTGCCTCACCACCAGCCACACCACTTTCATGACATGCACCTAATTCACAAAGCAGGTAGCTCTGATTGAGTGCTGGTGTAAAATGTTATTTTCTTGCATCCGGCCAAAGTTATTTTTTTCTCTCAAAGATGTTCTGACACAAACAGAAGTGGCGCAAAAGTGACAAAAGATAGAGAATTTTTTTTTTCCTCACAGAAACTTTCAGTTCCTGTCAGTATAAGAACCACTCACTCTGTATAAGAAATGAATCCAAGTGTTTTTAAATTATTAAAGGACGTGGATATTTTTTTACACACAGGAAAACAAGGTAGAACAACTTATTCCTTTCACCAATTTACAGGAAAACACAACAAATATGAAAGTTTACACAAATTTGAACAGCTACAATTAGTGATATACTGTGAGAATAGAGAAGTACTTTCATGACTGTGGTATTTTTTCCATATATTTTTTTTCACCTGGTAAAAAAGATGTCTTTATGTTCCAACCTGGGCTACATGTTGGTTCTCTTCCAGTGAGTCTCAGATAGTCAGGTCACTTTCAGGAACCTCCGACACGACAGTCCTGAGTGCTTCAGAGCACCCACTGTAACGAGGATGGAGTGAAATACTTTGCTTTCTGTTCATTAATCTCCAAAATACTAAGCATTGTATTATAGTTTTTTTTTTTATCGTAAGTATGTTCTTAGCAAAAATATAGCAACATGATTGTACACTTCATGGAAACCTTGTTTAGGATGATATCTGACACTCTTCTGAGATTGATGTGCACAATGCTGTGAAAACTAATTTCTCCTTATATTTTCTGTTTTTGACTTTTTTTTACAGGTTTCAAACAATCAAACAAATACACACAGAGTAAATTAAAAATTCTGTTTTTGAATATTGATTTGATTTAAGGGGAAAAGTTCATTTTATTCTTCTAACAGTATACTTTATTATGTTTGTACAAATTAAATATGTTATCGTAAAGTGATTATGCATTGTCCAAACATGAAAATTGTATTAAAAGAACAATAAAGCCTTCACTTTAAACACGGCACCTTTTATTGTAAGAACATAACATATAATTAAATCTATCAATCTATATTTAGAAGCCTCAAGAGAAACTATTGCTACATCACAGCCCTCGGTGTGCCCTGATGCATCTGTTGCAAAAGCTCCATATTTGATCATTCTGTTTGACTTTTTCTCTTTTTTATATTAGCATTACAAGTTTCTCTTAACCTGGAGAGAGCGGATGTCAGTGAAAGTATTAAAGAGTTAAAAAGTCTCAGGTTTGAATCCTCAGTGGACTCTAAGTTTGTTTCAGTTCCTTGATCTCATTTCCTGTTTGGACAGTTTAGGCACATTTTGGTTTTAAGGTGCTTTACTTTTGAATATTTCTCTCTCTATCTCCTCAGTGACTAAATTAAGTAGATTGAATTGCTTTACTAAACCGGTGTGATTTTCTGTGGCAGACCTGCACGACATCATTCTGAAATGAAAAATTCAAGACAAATCTTTTTTTTATATATATATACAGATAAAAATCAAATAAGTCAGATATAATCCAGTCCAATCAATTACCTTCAGGAGTCCGATAAGTAAGTACAGTTCACCTCTGTGTAATTTATTCTCAATATTAGCACGGCTGTTCTGTGGAGGCCTTAAAGCAGTGGTCTCAAACTCCAGTCCTCCAGGGCCGGTGTCCTGCAACTTTTAGATGCATCTCTGCTTCAGCACACCTGGCTCCAATATTGTCTCATTAGCAGGGCTTTGTAGATCTTGACCACATGCTAGCGAGGGAGTCATTTAATTCAAGCGTGTTGGACAAGGAACATGTCTAAAAGTTGCGGTTTGAGGCCACTGCCTTAGAGGTTTGAAGGAGAGAATTGGTGTTTAAACAGCATAAAGATCAAAGAACACACCAGAAATAATTAAAGCAGGGTGACGTTGTGAAGCAACATCTCAGAATTTGAACATCTCAATCAGACAATTATGAAAAAGTACAACTCCAAATCCCTTCGGAGAAGTTGATACGTAAAAGTTTTAGTATGTTCTGGACCCAAAATGGACGCCACGACTGAGAAAATGTTAAACAGTCTTTGTTGACAACAGCTGAGATAATGTGTGAAAAGAAACGTGATTGCTTCTTGGGGCAGCTTTCAGGTCAGACTCTGCAAAAGAGACAGGGCAATTAGTGATTCGTAAGACAAACAGGAAGTGAAGGCCACCAACAAGAGATGGTTTCCCAAGCTTTCCTTTTCTGAGAATCGGAACCTTACTGGATTGGAATACTTTACGTTTTGAGAGCGACGTGTCTGTTTATCAGGGATTGTTTCACAAGAAATGGCAGCACAAAGAAGCAAACTCTTTACGATGGAAACTGGGGCAGAGAATCCACAGATGGCAGGAACTCAGGTAGCAAGATTTGCTTATTTCTACTCACCACTGCAATGGCCTGGTTTCACCATGAGAACGTGAATGGTCACTTTGTTCGTAATCCTTTGTACAGCAGTCGGATAAACGGTTCGGGTTGAGGACAGAGAAGGGCGGTGAGCCAGAACAATCCAATATGGATGAGATAGAAATCTGGTGACATGAAACAGGAGTCGAAGACACAGGCAGAGATACAATCAGAGCAGACAGGGAGCAGGAAAAGGTAAGGGTCGGAGGTCAGGCATGCGGTGAGGATATCAGGCATCGATGCTTAAAGGCTGTGACAAGGACGATGACATACGATCTTGAACTGAGTGAGCGCAGAGCAGGAGTTTATATAGACAGAAGCACATGTTAGCCTTCAGCAGGAACAGGAAGAGCAGTGAGCTAATCAGCCTGTCAGGGAGGAATCGCATCCACCTGCACTGACAAACTGGGCAGAAATAAAAACAATCAGAGAAACATCCTGTATAGTGTCAGTGGGTGAGCTGTAGAGGTCCACAGCTCAGGTGGAACCCTACAGCTCTCTGTTCAGAGGACAACTATTAGTGGGGAAATCCAGCCTCTGTTGAAAAATGATACAAGAAAGTCATAGGCACACAGACGGCGTGGAGGAAATTTAATCACCTTGAACAAGCTACCACTGTAGTGAAATAAGATGGTGGCAGCTTTACGCAGCGGGAAAGGTTTTACATTTTATTCTTAACTCGTGAAAACACCACAAACACTTCCAGCTGTAATGGCAGAGATTAGTAGTTGCACAAAGCATTGACTCTTGGGGGACAATTTTTGTTTGTTTAATTTTTAGTTAAATTTTTTTTAAGCTAATGCATCCTTTTCCTTCTGCTCCATAAGTGTGTCCTACTGTGTTTTAAATGATCTTATAAAATCCCAATAGAGCACAAAGGGGATTGTTTATATTAACATGACAAAATGTTTATAGGTGTGAATATTTTTGTAATTGTAGTTAATTGAGATTTTTCTGGATGTTTGATTAATTTAATTACAATCTATCCACATGGTTAAGGTCAAAATGTCCACTGTGTGTGCTGAAGAGGACACTTGGTAAACCCACTGAGACCTCTCTTGTACTCCTATAATCACCAGTTTGTTTTTTTGTTAATCATTTGCCAAATTCTCTTTGCCTTGTTCTTAGTTTGTAAAATGCCTCCTTGCTCCTGTGTTTGCCGGAAGCTCAACATGTCTTTGGTGTCCTTTCCCCTCTTCACATCATAATTCACCGTTGTGTTTCCGCCTGACTGCTCCTGTGTCCTCCTCTTACTAAGGCTAAGTCAACACGGCCGAAACATATATGTCTGTGTACGTCATTGCACCTGGGTGAACGGGAGGACTCGGACACAAAGCAGGATTACTGGCTTAGCGCAGCAGGTTTGGCTTTCAAATCCAGTTTCTCCTAAAAGCGCTTCGCTTTTCATCAGGGCACACAGGCATGGCCACTTATGCTTGAAATCGACACCGTTTTGAAGCAGGTTATGTTCAAACTAAGCAGCCGGGCTGTCTTAGGTGACAGCTGATCTCACTTAAAGGATTTTCATTAACCTCTTGGGAATTCTTGAAGCGAATGATACTGTGTGGAATAAATTATATTTTGCAGAATGTCCTCACATGTTCAGGTCTTGCTGTGCAACATTTACCCGATTGAATAATTGCCATATTGTTCTGCTGCATTTCTTAATTTTTCTTTTGAATAGGTTTAACCAAAGTGTTAATTGATTTGAAATCGTCAAGGTTTGGCTAAGCACATTTCTTCCTTCATGTACATATGCTTCACCTGATTTTAATATTGCAAAGAACAAAACCTCAGCAAACTGAAGCTGATTTTCCACATTAGCATATTTGATGGAACAGGTTTTAGCATCGTTACCAGTGCTGACCCAGCTTTTGATCTTGGATGTACTGTTATACTTTAGAAGCGTTGACTCCAAATTGATCAGATTTTAACCAAAAGAGGAAAGATTTAAGTATAACATAGGAACTGTGATGGTGTGGTTTTGTTTTTTTTCAAGTGCCCTGGAAATCTTGTTCGAATAGATGGCTTCATGAACTCTGAAAGTTGAAAATTTTGTTAAAAAAACTGAATCTCGGTCAGTATTCGGTATATAAGCAGAATAATGATCCAAAAATCTAAATTTTTGCAGTAAAAAGTGAATTCATGGCCTTTTATATGTCTTTACCAAGTGTGCTAACAGACCCATAGGTTGCTGTAGATGGACTGGTGTCAAACCTTTTTTGAAGGAATGTCCTTGTTTATTAACAAAAGCAGAATGGAAAGAACTGCTCCCTGATAAGGCTCTAAACAGATTAATTGATAAGCCAGACTTTACAAAGACCACAAACACGCTCTTAGATTGGTTTGTTTGTGTTTTCTTTCTTTAGAAAATGTGATTCTAAGTAGATTCTTCTCAGCGCCAGAACACATTAGACTGCATGTCCGATTTGTTTCAGCACTAAATTATCTTTTTTTTATGTTTGTTTTTTTACATGTGAGAATCACATCAGCACTTGCAGTCCAGGAAAGAGATAATGAGAGATGAGCAGGGTTTGAGGTTGTGTTTATTTTGCTTGATAAGGAGCAAAATTAGTGCTTGAATCAGGAGCCAGAGCTACACTTGCACCACTTTGACCAGTGCAGTAGCCATGAACATTTTATTGTTAACAGCAGAAAATTGCAATTTTCCCAGTTTATCATCTACAGGACACCATCAAAATGGACGTGCGAGACTATATTTAAAACGACTTCCTTTCTGCTGAACTCATTACGTTTGATGATTCCAAAGAAAATTGTTCTCAGCAACCTTTTCTTAAGAACTAATCTTGGAACATTAGGAATCCCTTGAGACAATGAGCAGGTTCTGGACTAAATCCATTTCACAGAATGAGCAGCAGAGATCAAATCCAATCACTCCTATTCTATTCATGTGCTGCATTTGTATTTTACGCCAAGATCATGTACTGCATGACTGAACTGGGCTGAATAAAACAGAAAATAATTCAGTGTTCTTCTTTTTGTTTGTTTGTTTTTTGAAACACAAATCTGAACGGCGTGGTGTGTGAACCACATTTCTTCATAAGTAGGTCACTCAGGGTGTGTCCCTGTGAGGTTTACTCATCTGGAAATTGTTCTCCATTGTGATTTTTCAAATCAACCTGGTCAAACTGGACGGGAACTGGGTGTGAGCAACATTTGTTAAAGTCTTGCCAGATTTTTGAGTGCAGTTAAACGCAAATCTTATTGGGCATTTCAAACATATGAGCATTTCTATTGTAGCGACATGTTTAGTGTTGTCCTGCTGAAAAATGAACCTTAATCCCTGGTAGCAGCTTTCTCCATTTTGTTTTCTAGAATTATTGTATATTTTGTTTCATTGTCCTCTCAACAAACCTGTCCCTGCTTTCAATGAACTGCTAAAATCTGTGGTACTGAAATTTTCCAAATTCCAATTTAAATGTGCCTTATTTTTTTCAAAAATAAAATGTAACACTCAGAGTCTATGATGTTATGTATTCTAAAAAATATATAAATAAAAATACCTCTTTGTCTTTGGAAGTGATGCAGGCCCACAGCATCACAGATCCTCCACTGTGTTTTCATAGTGGGCATGCGATGCTTTCAAACATATTATTCCCAAACCCACCTGGAGTGTTTGTTGTCAAAAACTTAAACTCAGTCTCAGCTGACCACAGCACACAGATCTAGTTAGATTTGAGCTTAGCGAACTCTGCATGTTTACATTTGTGATGGTTGGACAGAAATTGTTTTGTTGCTGACAACCAGTTAGCATGTGCATAGCATTTATCATTGGACTCAAACTGCATTCCTCGAGGGCCAGAGTCCTGCATCTTTTAGATGTGTCCCTTGTCCTACACGCTTGAATTAAATGACTCACCTGCCTGACTAGCATCCAGTCAAGCTCTACAGAGCTCTGCAAGTGAGCTACTATTGGAGCCAGGTGTGCCGATGCACAGACATGTGAAAGATGCAGGACACCAGCCCTTGACGAGTGAAGTATGAGTCCCCTTATTTAATGATTGTTATGGAGACTTCTTGACCCAAAGATGGCGCTGTAGATCTCTAAGTATGAGCTTTGGACATGTTTTCTTCTCTTACTGTCCTCCAAAGTGCCAAGATAACATTTTGTCACCATTTATTCTTGGGTATCACACTTCCAGCTGCTTTAATTTTTTTTCTTTTTCTTCTTTTTTATTGACACTGCGGCTTTCTGATGTTCACTTTTTACCCATTGTTTCAAAAATCCCCTACCATTAAAGACTTATTCAGCAAACAACAACAAATCTGTGAAAATTAGTGTCCGTGCGAATTCAGCTGTCAAGCTGAATTTGTGAACGTTGATTGTTGGCATCATTATTGTTTTCTGTTCATGTGCTGCGCAGTCGATCAGATACAACAAACGGGCCATTAGTACAAAATCGAGCAGCAGACCACATCTGTTCCATTTATCTGTGGGAAAGGGGTTGAAACTCAGGGTGGAGGCTCTGATGCCCCGTCCTAGCCACAAAAATATCCACGCTAACCTTCTGTTTGTGATCTGTGAAAGATAAATGCTTTCCCAGAGAAGGGAGGGAAATTTAATGCCACTGCGGCCGAGTGCATTTGGGGCTGAGTCTGATGACAGATCTTTTAAGACCGACAACACTACGTGTCGGAGGGCGAAAATTTATGCAAGATTGTTGGAGAGGCATGGTGCTGTTCATTATTTTTGACAGGAGGGATTGGAATGTACGTATTATGTAATATATGTGTTATTGTTAATGGATTAAGGTTATTATTCAGCTAATTTTGTCCATGGAGTACTTCCAGAGAAATGTAGCCCAATCCAAAGTCTCCGGATTTATTTTAAATGCATTTAGAGACGCGCTACACCAGTATTTACCTGTCCAGTCACCCTGACATAGGAATTTTGATTGTAACAAACGATGTTCTCTTCTTTACCAGCAATGCTTGATGTGGTCCCACTCAGTTTGAGCTACAGGAGATTAATGAGAAGCATAATTGTGGTTCTTGAGGATAAACTTAGAAAACATGATACGCCAATCAGCTTTTTTTTTCTTTTTTTTTGTCTTGGGTCAGAGAGTGCACATTTTGTTTTTCAAAAACTATTCCCAGTGATTCTTATCTTTATAAAAAAAACAAAAAAAAACGTCCCTCTGCACTAATCCCACTGTAGACTTGGAAATAAACAGAGTTCCGTCACGTATTGGCAGGTCTAGACGGATGAAACATGCACAAAGCAGATCCTACGTTGCTGCTTTGGGGATATGATGGGGGCAAGGGGGAAAGTACAGCAAGAGACAAACTGACCATTGAAGAGGTCAGTTTGACTTATTAAATGCTGACAGATGTGAGACGCAGATCATCTGTCAGAAACATCCATGGCCCTCGGAAGAGCGGGATCCATCTAAAGTTCATACAAATGCTCTTTCTGCTTACATGTGCGTATGACAGTCTTACTGACGTGTGTATAATACCACAAAGCAACTGTGCACATCACATTTCAACTCGTCTTAACATCCTTGACACTGAAAACATTTGGCAAATTTCAACTTGACTTTGAGTGGTTCCATCTTGTAGATGGGAGTATGCTCAGTGTTGCTGTCCTGCTGGAAGCTGAGCCTTCGCTCCTCTCTCAAATCGTTTTGCAGCCTTTAGCAGATTTTTTTTTCATTGCAGTATTTAGCTTCATGCATCTTCCCATAAGTGCACAAAGAAAAAAGCACGATGCTGCCACCATCATGTTTCATTCTGGGGTTGATCTGTAGATGTTGTTAGTTTTCGGCCTCACAAAGAGTTTTCTTATTGGCTTAATAAAGTTAAATTTTGGTCTCATCAGACCACATGTTTGTTGTGCTTTCCACCTAAAAAGCCTTCACTTTCAGTTTTTTATTTTTCCTGTTTTACAAACACTAGGAAACATTACAGAGCGATTAAAAAAGACTGAGAGGTCAGCTCTGGCTGCTAATCTATGCAGATGCTGAACTCCGTTCGCCTGCTTCAGTGTCAGAGCATCACCAGTAACCTAAATCTATTCAAATATCCTTTGAGGTGCTGCCTAATGCTGAGCAAGCAGAATGTTACCTTCCCTCCTATTGGGACTTTGCACTGCAGAAGGAAATCAATAAACATTTCATCGAGCAAATAAAACGGTTTTAGGTAGAAGGGAGGATAATTTACAGTTTCTGCTATAAAATTGTAGTCAGGAGAAATTGAGTAGCTTAAAGTCCGTCAATAATTTTATCTACAACGCTGAAGATTGTGCTCTTTTTTTTTTTTTTTTTTTTACAGCAAGATGTGCACTTTCTGCCGTTTGGTGTCCGACCTCTGGCTTTACCAGATAAGCACCTGTCAAGAAAATCCGAGCTCATCCCACTTCCCCATGCTGGAGATTTTAGTTTAACAGTAATAATAAATAAAGTTATCTTTAAAATGAATCACTCAAGTGACATCAAGGCCCAACAGTAGACTTAAGTGTCAATGAAGTTAGTTTAACAGTAATAATAAATAAAGTTATCTTTAAAATGAATCACTCAAGTGACATCAAGGCCCAACAGTAGACTTAAGTGTCAATAAAATAAATCTAGTTGTGTGTGTTGTTTTTGTCTCATGCAAACTTTGCTTTAATTCTACTTTTTTCTATCTAATCATAAGAAATCATAGTCAGTCAGAGAGAGTCATTAAACAGGAAAAGCAGGTTTCCTGGAAAAAGAGGAAGTTTCCAGCCTGCAGATTTATAAAAATAGCTGAGACTATTTTAAAGCATGAAAGTTTTAAAAAATTAAATCTAAACATTATTAGTAATTGGATAAGATTCAAAGTAAAATACTTATATGAATATTGGTTTACTTGTAATAATACTTACACTTATATTTGTGGGAACACTTACAAGAAAAACAAGTAACTGTAACTTTAGTAGTAAATAATTAGAATCATGTATTATTCTTGGTTTCTTTTCAGAAAAACATCTGTAATAACTCACATTAAGATCATAATAAGAGTAACTAATAAGTTATGGTTATAAAATCATAAATGAATGATAGATCAGAGAAGCTGAAGAAAATAAATGTGATATAAGTTATGGTTATAAAATTATAAATGAATGCTAAATCAGAGAAGCTAAAGAAAATAAATGTGATATAAATGTGATTTTGACATTAAACTTGAAATGGTGTAAAAAGGTGTAACTGCAATTAAACATCACTGATATGTTGGAGGTAGAGAGTAGGTGAAAGGTTGTGCAGGCAAGGGACATAGGAGGTTGAGCAACCCTGAGACATTAGCACAGACATCATGACATGATGTCTCTTAAGACAGTGATGGATATGAGATCATCTGTCTAAGCAGACAGATAAACCCTATATAAGGTGGGTGCAAAAGAGGAACCTTTCGTTGGATCCTCCGGGCAGCTTCGAGCCAAGATCGAGATGGACAAAGAACTCTGCAGCTGAAGAAGAGCCGGGGCCACAGAGCCGAAGACTGTCCCGCTCATGGAGACCAACCCGTCTGGCCCACAATCTGTGGCTTCGAATCGCACTTCTCTCATCGGCTGGGTTCAGACCCCAAAGACAAAGATGAAGACAAAGACAAGGAAGAAGAACTGGTGCCTTTTTTCCTGCCAGCACCAAGTCCTGTGTGACCTCAGCATCCATGCGGAGAAGAAGCTCATCAGACCTGCGGAGATCCTGGCCTTCGCCGATCGGCGTCTTCCTCCTGTTGCAACACCTTCTTCATCATCAAGCCAGGTCTGGGGTTCGAAACGCCAGGCTCCGTCCGTCTCTCTCAAAGGTTCCCTTTTTTAGTTCTCAGTGTCAGCAGTAGGGAAAGATAGACTAGATGATTGATTTTACTTATTTGATTATTTCTGCTACTGAATTAAGCTGTACTGACCCTTGCAAAAATGCCTTACTAATAAAATATTTAGCATAAAGAAAATCTAAAAGATGTTGTGGACATTCAGTTAATGAGTCACCTTAAAGTTCTTTGATGGTTGTAAAATAGCTATGATGTTTGATTCTGGAGAGGAAAAAGTGGAAAATGTTTTTAGGTTGCTGGTAGCCCATATTTAAAACATCATCCTTGGGACTCGCCCGAGTTACTAAAACCTACCTGGTTCAATAACAAATGCAAGTTGTAAAATAGAGAACGAGCGACCGTTAACAGGTGTGCTCTGTGAAACTAGTTGGCTGTAGGCTGCTCAGTCTGGCTAATTCACAGGGGGAAGAAGGGTGGGACACCTGGATGTAGGCCGTCAGATAACCAGGCGAATCGTTTCTCGAAACCAGCTTAAACAGAGTTTACTTCAGTTCTGGACAGGGTAAATCCCAGCAGATTTAGGAAACTCAACGGACCCGTTAGACGGAGAGCTGGTAGCACATCTCCCCTCTCAGAAGAGGAAGTACGAGAGTGAGAGAGTAGAGACAGAAAGGAGGGGGGGGTGTTGCGCAACAACACACCTCTGTCCATTTCATATTCTTCCTGTTGAATCCATGGCAGAGAGGGGATGCCATGGATCCCCTCTCTTTGGTTTTCATTGCTACAACCGTGCGGTGGGTGAACCTCCGAGCATTGCTGACAGCTACCTGAACAGCCTCATTGGGCAGGTTAATGAAATAAAGTTTTCCAAACGAAAGCTTATTTTGCGTGTGCACCCACGTCATGTGAATGCGTGAGTGGGAGGTTTGTAGGAAACTTTTGGATGAACATCAGTCAGCTTGTTGGCGGATAACTTGAAGCAAAACAGTCAGATAAGATACAGCTGAGCCTTTGAAGTGATAGGAACCAGGATGGAGAGCCAAAGAGCGGCAGACAGGACAGAATGGATGTTGTGTTGGAACAGAGCAACACACATTTTAAGTATGTGAGATAAGCACAGTTGGATCTGGGTGGATAAATAGGAGGACTTGCAGAGTGTAGCAAAGTTATAACCATAAACTAACCAACATATAGTGTTTAATACATGCATTTGATATGGCTATTTCTTTAAAAGAGGTAGAGGTGCAGGAGGAAGAAGGGAGTGATCCGGTACCTGCTGGGTTGCAGGTTCAAACCCCCATTCTGTTGATCTGAGTAGCTGTGACCTTGAGAAAGACACTTCACTGGCTGCTGGTGCAGGTCAGAGGCGCCGACGCATGGCAGCCTCCGTTCTGTCAGTCTGCCCCAGGGCAGCTGTGGCTACAATAAACACACACCATAAGCGTGTGAATGTTTGTCTGAATGCATTTGAACTATTTTCTATAAAAATTCAAAAGGCTTGGAAAACGTGTGCTGTGAGTGAAAATATATTTTGCCCTCTCACGGATGTCTTGCGGTTTTGCTATTTTGTGAAATATTTAAGGTTTTTACAATAAAATTTTAATACCTAACAAAGAAAATCTGGTTCATACAAAATGTAGTTTTATAAATGTAGTTTTATTAAGTGGAAAAGAAAACACTAGTTTTCCAAACCAACTGGCCAAAAGCCGTAATTGGCCAGCAAGCTCTACTCCTTGTGCCTGTATGTTATTTTGAGTGCAACGCTCTGATGTCATCCGAGTGCCAGCCTGGTACGTGTCCACAGATATCAAGAAGAAGGAGAACATTGTGAGGCCTCGCTATCTGGAACTGTTGACTCCAGCTCAAACAAAAGAGCTGTGACCTGGAAGAGCAAAAGCAGTAAAAGGTGAGTCTTAAAAGCAATGGACAATAGTTTGTATGTTTTCATATTTCATATTTCAAAATTATTTGCTAATATAATTGTCTTTCTGTACACTAAGTTGCCCCTTCCTTTGAAAAAGTGAGATGAAGCTATTAACATCACACTAGATCCAGAAATTCGGAAAACTTTATTAATCCCAGAAGGCGATTCAATTGTAGTTAAACCCCTTTGTTACAAAGACTAAAGACTACATTATAGTTAAAAAGACATCAAGCCAGAAATCTAGCAATGCCGTCAACATGCCAGTGACACAGTGCAGCTCAGATGAGTCCAGTGTCAGGTTTCCCAATTACACTAATAAAAAAACTGTAAACAGGAAATACTGTATATGACCTGCAGGGCTCATCGTGTTTGTGGTAGGAGATTAAAAACCCAATGGGGAAGATTTTATGAAAGGCAAATAAATAGTTTAAAACCCCTGTTTGCAACTGACTACAATTGCTTTAGCAATCAATAACTTGGAAGCTGAAGGAATAAAGGAATTTCCATATGGTTTTGTTTTCTAAAAACGACCATGAAAACACAGACTGACGGACATGAGGGAGACGTATCCTGCCAATACGTGATCTGGTTGGGTCATAATTATTCTCACCTTTTAGACAGCTCTGATTTTATATCAGATATAACTGTAAGAACACCTTCCTCCAAGTTACCCTCTTGTCTCTTAAAGCCACAGAATATTTTCCAATAAAGTCTTGGGAATTATCAATTTTTTGTTGTTGTTTTTTTTTGTTAAATTTGTGATCTTTTTGGTCAGCAGTGATTTTCTCAAATCATGATCACTGAGCTTAAATGAATTAAGTGGGTCCTGTTTTGTTTGAGATGTACTGGGTTATTTTTTCATCTCCTGGATGAGTCAGCTTGGGGCCGTATGCTGGGAGAGTTTCCACTGTTCCATGTTTTCTCTATTTCTAGATGGTGGTGCGGTTCATTATTGTTCACACTTTCCAAAATGACAGATGTTAGTGTCTTTTGTTTCTCATTTGGCATTTCCTTTGAATGTGGCATAAGGTGTCACTTTTCCTGGTCATTTAGACTACTTGTCCATATCTGTGTTGACAGAAAGGATATAAAATCTGGCAGTAAAATAAAGAATGCTTAACCAAATCTCACTTTTGATTTATGCAAGTTCTTGCGTAAATCAAGGTTAATAATTGTAAGTTTAGTTGTATTAAGTGGTTTTAACTTTGGACCATAACCAAAGTTCAATACCCAGGACACATCTAAAAGTTGCAGGACACTGGCCCTTGATACCTGATATTTGAGGACCCCTGATCAAAAACATGTGGAGCAGTGTCTCATTACTACAACAATGGTGAATGCATTTTTAAAACACTTTAGACATTGCTCACATCAACTGTTAGCTGTCGGCCAAGGATGGAAATGTGTCATCACTCTGTAAACCTGACCAACATTTGATGCTTTCTGAATTGGAAACAAAGTTTGGCGCTGCACATGAGTCCAAGGGTTTTCTGACTCACATGTGTGGCATAGATAAATGGCAGTAAATTATGGAATAGGATCATTCATAATTTATTTGCATAGAACACAAAAGGAAAAAAGAATAAATATGAGTTATAGTACATGCAGAGAATTCTATCCTGCAATCATTTTATAGGTACATTTTATTCTCATAAATAAGTAATTCTGCACAGGCTTTTGTCTCCCCCAAACATCCTAATTATGAAGATTTTTATCGTGCTTGAGTTTCCCAGCGATGTGTCATCATAATAGGCATTAAAGCACTGTGGTGATGTCCCTAGAGCTCTGATGTTCCTTTTCGTGCTGCAGCGCTTCAGCGCCCCCCTGTGGTAGTTTCAAACTTTTACACAATCAAGAACTCATATAAGGTCTTCTCTGCTTGAAACTCATGTCTGAGTCAAAAAATAAATAAATTTAAAAAAGAGTAATATTCTGAGTGGCTGTTTGTGGTGAAATAAAGGTAGCTGACAATATTGTAAAGACCCAGATAATATTTATTCCCTCCTTTAGTCAAACCTTGTTCAATAAAGGTGACAAAAGGGGAAAAAAGTAAAAAGCTTTTGATTCAAAATTCATAAACAAAAACTGATGTTCCTCAAAGACGAATCAGCCAAAAGTAATCAAAATAAAAACATTGGTAAAACCGTAATGTAAATGATCTCTACAGGGAATGACAGAGTTTGTATTCAGAAGTTGTATACCAACTCAAGCACACCTGTTCCTATTTAATAAGGCACTGCTTAGCTCACAGATGTCCAGCTCCAGTCATCAAGGGCCGATGTCCAGCCAGTTTTAGATGTTTATCTGCTCCAACACAGCTGATTCAAATGGCCCAACTCCCTCTCATGAAGTTCTGCAATAGCCTGCTACTGACCATCATTTGGTTCAGGTGTGTTGTACCAGGGAGAGAACGACAACATGCAAATAATGGTCTCTGAGGACTATTGGATACAAGCTGCGCAGTGATGGAGAGGAGGTCAATATGTGCGTGAGTTCCTCAAAAATTAGGGTTATCCACCCCATGCTGATTAATGAGCTCCTTCTAGGACAAGTCAATACTTGATTTAGAATTTTTCTTATTATTTATTTATTTTTATTTTTTGCAATATTCAAGACCATGTGTGAAATGTCAAGATTTTATCTGGAATTTAGGGGAAATATTGTCAAAAGGCTATAGAGTTAAAAGCAAAAACTGATATTTTCTGCAGTGGTCTCTTATTTTCTTCCACAGGGTTTTTGTTATGTTTTGAACAGACTTGTCAGATAAAGAAATTATTAGAAAGTCACACAATGATGCACGATGCACAAGTTTTCAGCCTGAATTGATACTGTATGTGTCATGCTCTTTATATTTCTGTCTTGGCAAAAGGGATTTAATTTACTATTAAAGAACGTATAGTTTTCTGCAGTTCTTAAAGATTACCACAAGAGGGTGCTGTTATTAAACGTTGATTTTGAACATGTACCACCAAAACTACCAGTACTATACAGATTATGGGTAAAAGGGAAATATTTTCATTTAGAGGTAAGAGGGTTTGTTTTATTTTTATCACTAAAAACATTCAACTTTTTTTTTTTGTAATTTCATTATAATTATATGTGACCTCATAGTAAAACCTTTGACCCACTGGCCTGCTGTGAGCTAGTGGGTATTTCTTTCTTTCTGTTTTAATCAAAAAATGAATTAATCGAGAAAAGCTACTTTAACTTGTCTTTTACAAGATTCTCCTGAGGCATTTATTGTAATTTTTTTTAATCAACTTTCACGGTTGTGCATCTCTGTTTTAATTGTTTCTCATGTTGATGTGATCTAACAGCTGGGATGGTTTGTTGACATTTATAATTTTACATCAAAGTATTAAATCAAAGCCAGGATTTTTGCTGAACCAAGACGTTTTTAATATTTAAAGAGATTAAGAAGTCAATTGAGTTGTAAGTGGAGGAAAGCATTTTGTGCTAGTGGGCTGAGTAGATGTTTAAATGTCATAAGGAAAATGTTTGCTCCCACCAAAATGTCCGAGAGAGCCAGGAACACCCAGCTCTCCGAGGAGCAAAACTATCTGCACTTTGAAAAGTAAGACAAACAGATTCTGAGGCGTTTAAGTTTAAACTAAATCCAAGAAGCAACGGAGCAGAAATGTGTTGGCTGAAGCAGTCTGCTAGGCAGCCAGTGTCTTACTGCACAGGAGTCGACAATCACAAATAGAACAGGGTTTAGCTGTGTGCCCACACACACACACACTGTTAACTGTGCAGTTAGCTTGTCTCTGTGCAGCACATCTAGTAAAGCAGGTCAGACTCTTTTTTTTCTGCTTGGCATTTGTAAATCATTCAGTCCTAACAATAGGCTTATGTATTAAAAAAGGGCAAATAGATGAACAGTTTTGATATTTTTAATGATGTGTTGAATATACAGTACAGACCAAAAGTTTGGACACACCTTCTAATAAAAATGGGTCTTCTTTATTTTCATGACTATTTATAAGGCAAGAAATCCCACTTATTAACCTGACAGGGCAGGTTGACATATGAAGTGAAAACCATTTCAGGTGACGACCTCTTGAAGCTCATCAAGAAAATGCAGAGTGTGTGCAAAGCAGTAATCACAACAAAAGGTTGCTACTTTGAAGAAACTAGAATATAAGGGCTATTTTCAGTTGTTTTACACTTTTTTGTTTAGTGCAAATTTCCACATGTGTTATTCATAGTTTTGATGCCTTCAGTGTGAATCTACAATGTCAATAGTCATGAAAATAAAGGAAACTCCTTGAATTAAAAGGTGTGTCCAAACTTTTGGTCTGTACTGTATGTCAAAGCTGCTTGTAAAATATCCTAAGCTAGGTTTTCACATATCTCTCATCCAGTCAGAAATCTTTGTTTATCCAAATACACGAGAGCCAAAGCATTGCAAAATGATAAACTAAAATAGCATTAACTCTGAAGACCCTCATTAAACCTGTGTAACCAAGTTGTCCCAAGTTTACTTGCATTTCAACGTTGTTGTGTTGCATATTTGCCCTTCATTTCAAACATATATAGAAATGAGAAAAAGGTACATTGCTTTTGGTAAAGAACACTTTAAAATCAAGCTTCATGGTTTTAAAAGACAGAGACGGTTGATATCCGTCTCTCTACGGGAGTTTGTCTCTGTGTTGCCTGTTTGTGATGAGATGGGGTTGGGTTGCTGTTGCTGATGGACCGGCAACCTGCCAGCAGTGCACTTCTTTTAGTGACCACTGAAGATAGCCACCAGCCCCCTTCCATGCCGAATCCTGCATAGTTATGACTGTCGCATAATTTACGCAAGGGTGACGCAATGGTTGCAGCAAAAAAAAAAAAAAAGTTTTCAATCTCCTTCTGCACTCTGCCAGCATTCTGTCTGCACTAATGAAGATCCACTCTCCTCAGCATTCCTAATGCGTTAAGAAGCTGCAGCAGCTGTTTTCTGATTAATTCAGCTAATAATTTGATACACTGATCATTCCCTGATAGTGAGATGTTCATTACCTATGGGAAAAACCAGCAAATGTAAGATGATGTCACACTGCAACCACCCTTTCATTAAAACACTCATGTCATGTTCAAAGCACATGTTTAGAAGAAGTGACACATACTTCAGAGACAGAAGTTGTTTTCATAAAGTATTCTTTAGTCTCCCTTTGGACTCATATAAAGGACATTTTTAAATACTCAACATGTGGCAAAGTTAGCTGGCAGGAAGAGTTGGGTCAAACATTACTTTCAGTAGTGATGTTTCTAAAGTAGGGGACTGCATGTGAAAAAATAAATGAAATATTAGTAATCTATGCAAAAAAAAAAAATAGGAGGTAAAAAGTATCAAAATGCCTTTAACTGAGTTGATTGTAATGTTTATACAGATTTTCTCAGAGATGTTCCTGGTGTATTGAATTTCTCTGTGTCCCTGACTCACTCAGCACATTACACTGTAAACTGAACAGGGCAGAGAACCAAAGTGCTTTGGTTGTTGTTTTTTGATGGACCCTAAAGACTTTGAGCTGTTTTGAATTATTAAAATCCCTCCATTTCAGTTTTAAGACATTGTGTCTCTGAGCAAACGCAGATGTGTAAGCAAAACCCTCACTGTTCAGTCTATCAACCACTGACCTAAAATCAACAACACTCCTCAGCCCCCATCCTCACACATCCACCTCACCCCTGCCTCTGTCTTAGAGACTACTGGTGGCACCTTGTTGTATTTTTAATGTCTCCTCATTTTCCAGAGGTGTGTAATAAATGTTTTATACAACCCCCCATGGCCTTGGGAGACTGAGAGCAACCCTAGCCCACCAGGCCACACAGGCTGTGAAATATTCACATTCAGCAGCCTGCACTGCAAAGTCAATAACACACCAGCAGTGAACCCCCCATCTGTATTCTGTCACAACACAAAGGACCAAAGAAAACCTAAGAAAAAGTCAAGATTCATGTGCACATCTTTGCATGTATGATTATGCCAACTCATTGGTTAAGATTTTCTGCATTTACGCGTTTGATCTTGTTTCTTTAACACCAGCATCAATATTATCGAGACCGACCACAACCCCCGAACACTGCAAGACTCCCCCCAGCAGGATTATGTAGCCCTTCTTTGTGCAAAACCTGTGCACAGCTAAAGATGCCTAAGGCATTGATTCCTCCTGATAATTCCCAGTCCCTGGTATGCTCTGCAGGAAGACTCAGAAGATCAGCTGCTGATTTTTCAGAGACAAACTCCCCATGAACCATTCTCATCTCTAAGGCTGATGGAGAAGAGACAGTTGTCTGTGTAACAATATGAATAAGAAACCACATGTCACGTTCCAGAAAACTTTATTGTATTTTAGCTGGGTTTTGTGTGATAGACCAACACAAACTTATGACTGGTAAAGTAGAAAGAAAGGGATACATGCATACTTTTTTCCACAAATAAGTCTTTTAGAGCTTCTCCGCACCAGCGTTGCCTATAAGTTTTCAAGGCTAATCACAGATTCTTTACAAATTTTGTTTACGACTTTGGGGCACTGTAACACATGAAAGTGATTTGATTAAAACCTTTAACAGTAGCTCTGGCTGGATGTTTAGTTTGACTTTTAGTGACATTTTGAGAATTAATTCTCACTAACAACACCGACCTGGGCAGTGCTGCTGAAGGGTGGACCCCTCCACCCTACTCTAACATTTTTGCAGCCTCTGGCAGCTTTTCTTCAGACTCCGCCCATCTTCCCATCAACTCAGACCGTTTTTCCTCTATGAGGATGCTCTGAGCATGAGTCTGCCACCAGTGTGGATGGTGGATGATGTGCTCGGGAAGACTGTTTCATCTGACTGGAACTCCTTTTTCCACATTGTCTCCAATATAGGTTGTGTACACTTTAAACGGGACTTCTTATTTCCTTTTCTTCAGAGTTCAAACATTAGGATATTGTTAAACTGCCTCACCCGGCTGTAAAGGAAATCTGTATTGGTCTTTATGATGCTGCTTGTCTTCTATTGCTTTACCATAAACTTCTATGGCCTTTACAAAACAGCTGGATTTATACCGAGATTTACTATCTAGGTGATAATTGGTTGCACTGAAATGTGAGGTATCAGAGTAAAGGAGGCTTGCCACAGTTTAAATACTATATTATTTTATTTTTGTATTTATTTATTATAGTTTTTATTTCTTCAAAGTATTGAAAACAATATATAATTTTCATTTCGCTTCAAATTTATCCCATACTGTGATTATTATCTTTTTTTTTTTTTCAAGAAAATACAATGACAGTTGTGGTTATTACACTGCGAGAAGTGTTATTTTTTATTTTTTATTTTTTCAGTGCTCTTCCATTCTCCTCTGGGGAAAACCGAGAAACTTTTAACGCTCTTATCAAAGGCTAGGATTTCACTGCTTTTACCATCTACAGACAGGGAAATACACATACACACACACCCCCACACACGCTTTCACACACTTCCTGTCTAATGAAACATGACAGAGCCTGTGATCTCAGTGCTTTTCATTTGCAATTCATTGTAGTTGCCCATCTTTAACCTTCTCTCTGATCAGATGTTTCTTTCATATAAACACTTGTTGTGTGCTGGGAGGAAGCTTTCCACAATCAAAGAGAATCTCTCGAAGCTCCCTGTTAGACTGGGGGATTGAAGCACAATGCTGCATGTCTTTCTGCATTACAGCATATAACAAAAGGAAAAATCATCATTCAGGACATCTAGTAGAACAGAATATTTTTAAGTAACTGTGGAAAAGTCATCATACCCCTTGAACATTTTCCCAATTTCTGTATTTTATTTTTTTAAGAAAAAACAACACAATGTAATGCATAGTTATGAATTCTTACGGTTTTCATAAGTCTTTTGGTAAACAGAATCTTTATGATGAGCTTTTTCATTCAGCATCATGGATACCAGAGATCACTTCTTCTACAGCTCCTGTGGTAAAATCGGTATAACTGTTAGTTGCACACTTGGCAAATCTGGCATTTATGAAGTGCTCAAAATTGACCAAAATTGAATTTTTGGTATATATGCTTGGAAAAGCAACGCTATTACCTAAGCATGACACACCCAAATTGTGGTGGCAGCATCATACTGTGGTGAGGTTGTTCTTCAATAGGGCTGGGGAAGCTGGTCAGAGTTGATTAAAAGAAATAGTTTGAAGTTTGTGGTTTGTAGTCTAAAATATATAAAAGGGATTAGAGAGGTGTGAAAACACTTTTTGGGAAACTGGGCAGCATAAGATATTAAGAATTTCAACACATTTTTTTTTGTTAAGTTCATAAAATCAATGATTTTCAAGCAATAAACTGAATTCCCACAGCACAGTTTACGAGTGGGGCCTCAGTTCAGGGCATTTTGCTTGCCATTTTTGTTTTTTCCCTTTTTTTCCCTTTCAGACTTATAAAAGATTTAACTTGGAGATTTTTTCATACACATAAATCACATACCCAAGGATCTGACAACAGTTCTAACATGTTTTGTTTTTGTCTGTTATGATTAAAAAAGTAATAAAATGATACAATTGTCAAAGTGTAGCTGCTGTTTAAACTGTTGAACAGAAATCTTTCAGGTATTAATTTTACTTTCCTTGTTTCTTTGATGGCGCTTTTCGTTGGGGAAATTTTTTTTTATTACTATTTTTTTTTTTTTTTTTTTGTCTTCTGCCAGTGGAATGTTAGTATGTGAGGGACAAATGATAACTCCAGCTCCACGGTGAATATGCGAAAACCATCATCTCGCTGACTTCCGGCGGCATTTGATTCGTCGCGTATGACATCAGCTGTGGGGTGAGTGTGCAGAAAAAAAGAAAAGCCCCGGCGCCCTCTTCTCTCCCCGGTTACTGAGCATGACACAATGTCTGCCGGTATAAAAAGCTAGAGCCACTCCTATCAGCGCTCCACTCGCCTGTCTGGCTCTTTTGCGAGGAGTAGGCTAAGATAGAAAAAATAGAAGAAGAAGAGGGGAGGGGACAGGCTGCTGGTGGGATCCATAGGATAAGCGCAGACACGTATAGAAAACAGAAAGGAGAGGATGGCCACACTAGTAGAATCTGCAGAAATGGAGACCTTGGCCGCCCAGAGCAACACCACCGGGGCTTCTCCGACGTCCTCCAGCCCCTCACAGCACTTCAACGACAGCAAATTTTACCTGCTGGTGGTCATCGGGGAGATCATATCAGAAGATCACCTCAAGTGTGCCATTGCGGACATAGAGAAAGGTGAGGTGGAGCTCATGACTTTACATTTTTCCCCCATCTGTTTGCTTTGCAGGACTTTACGCACGGCGCAAATTACGCGGATGTAAAGACCCTCACCCACTTCTCTTAGGGTTTCATTTTACGATGATTTTACTCAAGATATCAGCGCACCACCTTATAGAATCTGAGCCGTTTGCATCAGTAGGGTTTCCTTTGTATCCCTCTCGGCCTGGTTGTTGTCATCCACACCTGGGAGACAGCTGACGGTAATGATTCAGCACCATATCTGGACATTGCGTCAGAAATCAGCGCATCATCGCTATAAGTCCAGTGCAGCTGCGATTATGTCCCCTTATTGGGGCTCTTTGCAGATGCGTAGGCTTTTGTTCCTCACTCCACAGTCAGAGCTGACAGCAGGGTGGTGGGGGGGGGATGTGGCCGCTCATTTTGTGCTCGGAGTTTGCGCTACCCTTTGTGTCCTCAGACTGATCTGATTTCCCTGTAAATCAATCAATCCCCTCTTGCATCCTGCGGGAGCATGTTTCCATCATCATCATCATCCTTATCCCGCATCCAGCTCTCTCATCCCCACACCGGCTTGTGGGCGTGGCTCAGTCCGCACTGCGGTCCCTACGGAAAGCCATGAGGACCCATCTTTGGGCTGAGTGGGGCGGGTGTTTTTTTAAAATTATTATTATTTTTTGAAATACAGTTGCTGCCGAGGCCTGCCTTCTGGGTCAGAGTGCATTGTGTTGTTTTGAAGAGGAGTAGGAGGAGAACAATATGGCGCAGTAACTGTGTAGGAGGAAGATCAAGTTCTTCTTATACACTAACACCATCACAGAGCTTTCTATAAAGGACATCCTGACTTTCTTGTTATCTTAAAATGCTGATTATGCTTCTTCATAAGGAACACATTTTTTTAATTTGGATAACCTGTGGTAGTGCCATCCTAAATTTCTATGTTTTGGTCATGTTCATTGTAAACATGGACACTTAAAGCTTATTCTTGGCCTTGCTAAATTAGAGTGGAAAAAAAATGTGTGCACTATAAAAATGAATTTTGGACTGTATTTAATGTTGGATATTAAAATTGTTGAACTTTTAATAATGCATTCGTGAATTTTATGTTTATTTATTTTTTTTATTCTTTAGCTACTTCATTTTTAAAATAAAGCCTTTATAAATATTGTGATTAGAATTTATATTAAATAGTCAAAGTTTAGGCTGGTGGTCTGTATGGGTTGTATTATCATGGAATATATTATATGATAATTAACAACTAAGTTAACAACTCTCTGTGAGAGTTTCTGTGCTACAAGAAGAATTTGAGTTGATTCTTCAGCTTTAGCTAGCTTAGCGACAATGCTAATGCTAAAGTAAATTTGCTAGCAAGCTGGGTTTTTAAGTCTTAATTAAGCAATTGTTGCTATTCTACTGCCCAGCCATATGATGTTAACGTTAATGCTTATGTGTATTTAACATTTCTTTCACATGTTATAGGTCGTCCATGAATATTGATTAATAACCTAATATAATGTATAAATTGTTACATCAAATGTTACTGGTAAAATTCTTACCATGTGTTTCATCAGTGTAATTACTCCTATGTTAAACTTATGTTATTTTTCACACTTAATGTTATCATTGTGTTCCAACAAACTATCGTTGAAATAGAGCCTCATTCCTCAAACAAATTTGCCATTTGAGTTCCAAAAACATCTTTTTTTAAATTATTTTTTTTAATCATGAGGTCATTGCAAGGCATAATTTATTCACTTAGAAAACAAATAATCAAGCTCAGCAATAAAACTGGTGCAACAATTTGCCTGCATTTTTGGGGGGGTTATTTCAATTAATATTTGTGGATAGAAGTGAGGTAAACTCATCAAATTCCAAATACTTGTTAGAAATATATTTGATTATCTGATTTGTCCTCCCATCTTAAAAACAAGAAATTAAGAATAAATTTGCAATGAAGACAGAAAATGTCTCTGAAATGGTAATAAGCTTTTGAAATTTGTTTTTACCAATTCGGTAAAATCAACCTTTTCTCCAGCATCCATCCAGTTAGATGGATTTTCCTTTGGCAGCACCTGTTTCAGACGTTATATATATATATATATATATATATATATATATACATACATTCAGTACTGTAGATCGGATGATACTATGATTCAGCACAACTGAGGCCATCATCGCCTTGGGCATTATAGATATTTCCTACTATGGATCCCTTTGCTCGTGCCAAATCTGTAGCAAGTCTAGACACGATCGCTCCAAGATTTTCCAATGAACCGGAAGCAGAGGATCAACATCATAGACGTGTGGGTGGAGAGGTTTCTAAGTGTTATACATGCTGTGTGATCTGAATGATTCCTATGCAGAAGATCAATTTCTCTGTGTGTTCCAGGGATCTGTTCATGGGACACCAACCTCATCGACTGCAACCTGGACCAGGAGCTCAAGCTGTTTGTCTCCAGACACTCGGCTCGATTCTCCGCAGACGTCAAAGGTAAACTGGAGCTAAGATTGAGTGTGTGCTGGTATAATTTCACACATGCTGCTTAGTTTCCTGCACAGATGAGAGACGGATTAAAGGGAAAAGACGGGAATTCCAATCTTTCCCTACTGTGTGGGGAGCTGCTGGCTCTGTGGGCAGCATTTTACTGGCAAGGTTTGTGTCCATTTGTCCTCTTAGAGGGATCGATTGCTGTAGATGAACAGAAAGATTTAGATTTTTATCAAGGAAGGTGGGGTTTCTGTGAGGTCAGTCTCTCTTCCCAAAAGCTGTTGCCAAGAAAGAAAAATGTTCATCTGAGAACTTAATGAATGAGTCCAAAAAAGTATGTCTTTGAAAAGATCTTTGACTTGAAATCTTACTAAATTAAAAATGGTAATTAAGATGCAGTCTTTGTAGCTTTTCCAATTTATAGATAACTTGAAAATCATTCACATCCCACGCTGATTTAAGTTTAATATAGTCTTTTAATTTGTCCCACATTTTCATTTAGATTGTAAATAATGTGAACTTTTTGGGATGATTTAGGCAGGGTCCAAAAATGAACCTGAAAGAGAATCTTTGGAGGAAGCCTGTTGATTATTGAGAAGGGAATTAAATGAATAATAAACAATTATCATTTTATTTGTTTTTAATAAAATGTAACTAGAAAACAGATTTTTTTTTGTTTTGTTTTAGGTTGAATAAAAAAGACATCTAAATTTGCCAGGGGGATGCATAAATTGAACATTATATCCATCAATATTTTTCTCTTTCATTTTGGACAAAGAGTTTGTCTGTCTGGAAATAAAAACCTCTCAATTTCTACACATTAAAAATGATAAATCCAGGTTATAAAAACAACAATATTCTCTGAACTGTTTAAACCTTCAATTTCGCAATTAAAGCTGTTTTGTAGTTTACAGTTGTACAGACTATCATGAGATGAATGGGAGAAGATTTTGCATATCTAGGATTTTTGTCTTTTTTCTACAAGGTGAATCTGAGAGGCTGATCAGCCACGCCCGTTGCTGCTGGATGCTGCAGGGGTTGGCTGTTCAGATGAGTACAAAGCAAAGTGCAGCTGTGTTGCCTCTGTTCAGTCTAAAGCGCCTTCTTTAGTGAATCCCACCCAAGCCGTTACCTTTCTGTCTGTTTATTTATTTCTTGGCACAGTAACACAATAACTAATGGGAACATATTTTTCCAGGCGTTGGTAATGAAATCTTCGGCGTCTTAATAAAACGACTGCAAAGACATCTTAGCAAACCTGTTATGTGGATTTAGTTTTTTTTTTTTTTTTTTTTCATCTTAAGTGGCTTGGACAGAAAACCAAGAAAAAACAACTGATTGATGTCGTTGGCTTGTCTTTTCTATGTAACTGAGGTCTGTCTGAAAAAGGGCGTGGTCGAGGGACACACTGTCAGACCACAGAGCTTTCAGCACAAAAAAAGGCACATTACCAGACTATACTGTGACTACAATCATTACCAGCTGATTGTAGTTGTGTTAATGATAACATATTTTTAACTAAAGTCCAGTGACACTAGATTGAGAACCCCCATGCCATAAAAGTATTCAAAACAGCTCATTTCTCATCATTTCATGCTTCTGTTTCAGCTAGAAACTGAAGCAACCTTCACCCAGATTTGCCCTCTCAACTTTTTGTGATGTAGTGCTTTAACATTTCTACCCTTTGCAAAGTAAAAATCAAATAGCCACTGCAAAGACAGAGCAGCTCCATTAAACCAACCCAGACATGTGGTCTGTCAGTGTGTAACATGGCCTTGACCCTCGGCGGCAATGAAAGCCTCTGTCTGTCTCTGCTTCATGCTGGAAATGACCAGCAGGATTTAACACTTCCTTGACGCGACCTACACTCATCCAGCCAACAAACGCAGCAGATGAAAGGACAAGTTCTATTTTGTCCTGAAATTATTGCTAAAGATCTAGACTACACCAAATGCAGAAATCAATCTAAAATGAAGTTTCGTGGCGCTCCAGTTTTCCCCATCCTATCCTCCATTCCTTGCTCTCCATTTTTCTCCCGATGTGCTGTTGCCTGGATGCACAGTTGATTTGGGAGTAATTAGCAGCGCGGGATCCCCAGTGGCAAGGGTCTGTCCGTGAGCATAAAGGAGGGAGGAGGAGGTTGTAAAAGCGAGAGAAGAGGCGAGCAGGGGACCAGGGGGAGGTGACTGCAAGGGGGATAAAATGCAAAAGATTAGGGGGAAAGATGAAGATGAAGACAAAATGACAGATTAAAATCTGATAAAGAAGCCATGGCTTTATCACCCATAGCTGTCTAAGAGTAAAAGTCGGATTAATATATTTTCTTGTACTGTTTACTGTGGAAATTCAAATCTTTTCTCAAATTGAATTTGAACTCAACTCTAAAATGATTAAATCATGTTCTTAAAACCTTTTGTTTAAAATTTGCTTTGTTCTGAGAATTACAGGAGATTTTTGCCACTTGAGTCAGTTGTGATCTCATGCAATAATAATATAGCTTAAAGGAACAAAACAAGGTTGTTTTATTTTTTACGGCAAAATAAATGGTGCAAAAATATTTTCTGTTATACTTCATGGTTATGAAAACTTAGAAATTTGTAGGCTCTCATTCTTTAGTTTAAATAATGAAAATAATTTAGATAGTATCTTAGCTTATATTTTACAAGCTAAGATACATTTAGCTTGTATCTTATTGTTGTTATGGCGACTTAGTGACCCCCTAGCAAGATGCAACTCTTTGCTGTAATCTTCTAAAACAAATCAGTGTGAGATGTTTTATTTTATGTCAATAGGTTTGGAGGGTGCTGTGTATCCCACAAGAAAAAGGTTGTTGGACAAAACAAAAACATTAATCACAATGGTTTTTAAATAAATTAGCATAATCCATAATGACCTTTTACAGAAGCAGCTTCTCATCAATCTAAAAGCCAAAGTGTAAATCTGCTTATCCCAAAATGTCAACCAAATAGTCTCCAAGCAACCACTGCATCCCTCACTTATAGTCATCTGAAGAAAAGCAATTAACTCCAATAAAGAAAAAAAAAAAAAGAATTTTATTTAATATCTTCCCGTTTTTCAGCAGTCATATAGCTTTAAGCACCTTCACTGGTACAGGAACAGTATTTAGAAGAACCCAGGGATCAGCTGCAACCATCCATCAGCCTGACGGAGGACAGAGCATCCATTACGATGTGTGCAGGAAGCCTTGACCCTTACCAGGAGCCCCTCAGTCTCCTCCTGCTGGATATTAGATGCTTCAGCTATAGATTTCCCAGCCCTGTGCTTTAGGTGGAGAAAATAATGAAACCTCAGCGTCGTCTCTATACCTCAACTCCATTAATGATGCTTGCTTGCCTCTGGGATTTCAAGTGTTTTTGGTTATAATTAGTTAGTTTGAAAATAGGTCATAAAAGGATATGAAAATTGCTTGTGGAACTGTGACCAGATGATGGAAAACAAAAGTGAGATCATTTTTTTGCTTTGCTTTTCTTTTTCTAAAAGGGTTTGATAGGATATAATGAGTTAACACCAAACGACAATGACTGCTCTAGATGCTCTTGATAAGCTTCAATAACATGGTGCAGTGGATTGATGGATTGATCAGTAAGTCAGGCCACTCAAAAGCAGCGGCGGTGCCATTATCTCCATGAACTGGCCGTGTTAGATGTGCTGGTTCTCTTTTTAACCCAGTTGTTTGGGGACACAGGAACAAGCGATACTGAAAGTCCGTTGGGATAAAGCCAAAGACAAAGAGAATGAATCTGAGTGGATGTTATGATGAATTTCCTTTACCATCCTGAAATATGTAAGAAAGCCAAACAGAAGCAGTAGGCATTAAGCTATTGTAAGAATTGGTTTTATTTTTTGTTGTGGTGCCATCCTGATCAATGTTCCCATCCGGTTCAGTCCGGAGCGGGATCGCTGTGCCAGCCTCGCATTTTCTATTCAGCCCGAAGGAGAATGCTTGGCGATGCATGTCGCATTACCTTGACTCCTGCTGAGACAGAGTCTCTCTGGTTGTTTTTATTTTGATCAAAGTAATGGCAGAGTCAAACGTGCTTCACGGCAGAATCTGTCATTTCTGATGAAGTGGCTCAGACTAACAGTGATGATGGCTGCCTTGTGGCGTTCCATGTTATTTAAGGGTTTCTGTGTTTTATGTTTCATACCAGTAGCTGGTGCAGAACTAACGGCGAGAGGCATCGGGAAATGAGATGCTCCTTATAAATACATTATCGATCACAGATTTATATATTGCTTGGGTATAGAAGCATGAGTGGGATGAAAATTAGACTAGGGAGATTGCTTATTCTCCTATTTCACTGACACTGTGATAAGAGTTTTCTCGTTTGTTCTCAGAAGAGCTCAGATCATCAGTTTGGACTGCTACTTTCTCAGAACAAGTCACAGCGATCCTGGCCGACCCGACACTTGACTCCAGTTGAGATCAAGCTTTCATCACACTGACACAAAAATGATACTCTCACATTTGGCTCTTTGATCTTGCTGAGCACCAACCACACCCAAAAACACTACTACTAATTTCCCAAACACTGATTGTGGTCACATAGCTTGCCAACCTATTTCTAGTCCAGCTATATTCTTCTGGTATAGACTTTGAAAAGCTAAAAAATATATACAGTTGAAAACAGATCTTTACATACACTGAATGTAAAGTTATTTTTGTCATTCTCATAGTCTGATATTCAACTAAACATTCCCTGTTTTGCATCAGTTATAATGGCCAATATAAAGAGTAAAAGTATTACAATCACTTACATGCATTTCATCATAATTTGTTAGTAAAAGCCATTGTTTTTACTTTGTATGCTTGATCTGTGAGTTCAAACATAAAACGAGGGACTGTGGGATTGATTCAGTAAAGGTTCACTAGGAACTGTTTCCACCCACCCCCACTAACCCCTAATCAACACATTCATTATCAAAATCAATCACCGAGAACCAGAGATGATTGAGAGCCTTTCACTTATAGTCCCATTGTTGTCCAGATTGACAGATTTGCTATGTGAAAAGAAATGTTAGATAATCCCTAAAGGAGAAACTATATTGATGTTTAAAATTAAACCATTAAAACGAGGCAAACTGTTGAAATTGTCCCTTTTTTTTGCCATGATACTCTCAAAGGCTGAAACACAGATCTTTGCAGTTCCTACATCTTTCCTAATCAACAATATTTGCTTAATTCCTTATATGTTTGTTTCTGATATTTGTTTTCATTCTGGTATTTTATTTTCTCTGTATTAGTTTAATTTAAAATGTCTTGGTCCAAAAATGTAACTATTATGAGTTAAAATATTAATTTCCAGTCTTTATGTAATTTTAAGATTGCAATGAGTAAAGGGTATTTTGTGCTGTTTATATTACATGATAAATATAGTAATATGATTTTATTTACAGTTTTAATATGGGAACCTTTTCTTCACATTTTTTTTTTCCAAATAAGTACATTGTGAACATACTAAAAGAGTTTCTATGAGCTAAATATTGAATAAAAAACTCCCAAAATAAAACTTATTGTATTTGAACTTGTTTAAATACAGTATATTACATTTTATAAAAAATTTTTTTGCAATTTCATTGTAGCATATCTTAGCATCATTGTGTGGTTGTCCTGTTTTTTAATTTACAGAGCTGTTTTTGAAATATTAAATGTGTGATACTAGCAGATTTTTAAAACGCTGTAATAATTAATCTTACTTTTGTTTTAAGAGAAATTTTGTCATTCAACAGCATGGACACCTATTTCCAAGAAAGAGAAATTTAATCTTGAGACAGTTTTTAATGTCAAGAACTCATATTAAAAAATGTGCTGTCCTTCCCCCTTCAGAGATCTCATCCATCTTGCTGATGAAGAGCTTCACACTGCAGAGGCCGTTAACATTTACACAGTCACGTTGTTGCTGTCAGGACAACCATAGTTGATAAATTAGATGATAAACTCATTTGGGCACAGCTCCTCCTAACAATAACAGAGTTCAGTGTGACTTTGAAAGGCTTTTTGTTTGTTCATTGTGATTCTGAAACAAACAGAGTCATGATTATTTTCTTGTTTAATCACCAAAATGTTTGCTTAAATTATCAAACCAAAAGTACAAAAAGTCAAGATGTTGAATGCTATTTACATGACTTAAAGGTTAAAGTGAATCTCCCATGATAGGTAGCATCAAACAAATAATACAACCAGGCAAAGATAACTTAAGTGAATAAAAAACTGTTTTTGTTATCCAGAAATCACTAAAGTAGCATTAGTCTGATAACATGAAGTAGGCAAAAATATCATAGCAAAAGAATAGATGACAAATATAGTCATTGACATCTATCAGCCTGGAAAAATTCACAAACCATTCTTAAGGACTCCTGAGAACCAAAGTGAACCATTATTCTGGTTTACAGAAAATACGGGAATGTAGAGCATCGTTCTAAAACTGTGGCAGGCTCACAAAAATTACTCCAAAACCAATGGCTCATACAGGAGGTAAAAAAAAAAACAAAACAAAACAGAACATCGAAAGGACTGCAGGCCTCACTTGCTGCAGTTAAGGCAAGTGTTCATGAAATAGAAAGAGAACTGGACCAAAACAGCCATAGCAACAACCTCTACAGTTCAGAAATAATACAAATACCTTGTGCATGATGCATGGGAAACCAAGGAGAATATTTTTATCACTTCATATAATGTGTCATTTACTCATGTTAACCTTTGACGGATTATCTGAAACATCAACAAGAACACAGAGAATGAATCTCTTAGGAAGCAAATACATATAGCCCAAATCTTCACTGATTATATTTTGTCATTTGGTTCTTTTCAGGGCAACGAATTCTTCACCATAAAAGTAACATCCTCGAGACGGTTGTGCTCATTAACCCTTCAGATGAAGCCGTCAGCACCGAGGTAAAATGAGCCAAATCCGCAGCTGGCATCGTCTCATTTCCGTTTATCTTCCTCTGTTGTCTTTTTTTATTTAAAAAGAATCACATAATTAGCTTGACTTCCTATTGTTTTGTCCATTAAGACATTCTCAGACGATTTACAGTGCGACAAGAATGATTGCTCTAGTAGTTAATGCTGGTGGCTGGTATGAAAAAGACGGGAGAAATTAAATCTACAGGGAGGATTAATGCTTCATTATGCAGCTTATCTATGTTTTTGGTTCTTAGCACTTCAGCAGAGGTCAAACATGAGTTTGTTTTGTGTCATTGCTCTAACTGGCGCCTCCAGCCCCTCATCTATGTCTATAGTCTAATATCCATTAATAATATGCCACAGCACTGCAAGAATGACTGGGCTTGTCGCCAGAGTGGCTAATGCTGCTGAGGTGGCGCAAAATACAAGGAGGGAGGGAAAGGCAGATACAGTAGATGGATGACTGGACAGTGAGAGAGTGCGTCAGCTAATTAGCTAATGGATCTGACTGACACATAACTGTTGGTGTCTAAGACAAACCTCACTGATTGCAATAAGCTTAGCAACAATAAGGCTTTGCATTAATGTACCCCTCCCTGTTATGCTCGCATGTGTCACCACTTGTCTTTCTAAAAAAAAGTAAGTGGAAATTCATTGTTACTTAGGCAGTTCAAGATGTTGTAATTTATCTTTTGTTTTTTCTCCCCAAGTATATTCCTATCACTACAGCTGTTATTTTTGCTTTCTCTCTCTCTCAATTTGCAGGCTCGCTTAATGATCTCTGACACAGCCAGACACAAGCTACTGGTCCTCTCAGGGCAGTGCTCAGAAAAAACGGGGGAACTGATTCTTCAGTCTGGATCTTTCTCTTTCTGCAATTTCATAGACATATTCACTGATCAAGAGGTGAGGCTACATGCAAAAACATATCAATATGACTTATGTCTTGCACGGCTAAGGTGACCTGAAACAAGACTAAAATCATTACAATGAATGCATAATTTATTGTGTTCATTGTCTATTGTAGGAGCCATATATACATTTTTGGAACCTAATACAAAATGTTATTTGTGTTTGTGTATTTCCTCTGTTATTTGAAAAAGATAAGCGTCTTAATTGTATTGTGTTTGAGCTTATGACATGGTGCCTTTTGATTGGTTAGTGACTAATTAGTGTATCCAAGACGAAAGTACTAGCTCTTTGCAGAAGTCTGGCACCTGGAGAGTAACACAGTCTTTTGACCGTCACTTTCTATTTGTTTTGAATCTGTTTGTTATTTTTATGTTCTTTTAAGTTAAGTAAAGACTGAAAGATGACCGTCGGATTCAAGACCTCTTTTTTCTAGAAGAAACGTGTCGCGTATGAAAGAGCTTTAAGGGGCTAGACTAGTGAGAGCTTGCCGCACTTACATCTATATTAAATATGATGTGACTCAATTGGAAATAAATAAAAGAAGAAATCTTGGAAATTTATGATGAAATTGTTTTATTTATCTTGTTGCTTGATTTCAATATTATTTATTGAGATATTAAAGTCTACATGCCTCAATGTGTTTCAAATGGGCAGCAGTGACATGCTATATAAAATCTAATACACAGGTGGGTCTAAATTATTCCTGAAGCATTTATTTAGGGTAAAGTAAAACATGCACTAACCTGCTAAAAGAGCATTCAGCAACTTTAAAAAAAAAAAAAAACATTAAAGTGGCTTTGGAACTTGCCATTATCATTATGTTTTGAAGATAGAGTTGAACAGTGAATGGAGCAAAACTCAGCTAATGTATTCATAAAAATAAAAATGTATTGAGTAAGACTATTGATGTTGAATAATTATTACAGTGAACATCATCGATTATCATGACTGGCAGAGTTCATTTATGTGGAAATGGCCATGACAGTGATAAAAATGTATGCTTTTCATTTCAGACCATATTGTACGACAGTAGGTCAGGAACCAGGTACAGTAGCTTGACAGTAAAACTGATCACTACACTTTCCAAACATCACCAAAAATCTTTACAGTGATACTCTGCTAACAGTGGCATTATAATTATAAAAGTATAGATGACAGTTGGAGGATCAGATGTAGTCTAAATTAAAATGTTGTGAAAAAGATTGTAGTGTTTGTTTTAAGATTTACTGAGATATACAATGTGGATTCATTTCTTGTTCAAAAATAAAACTCCATTTATTTATTTTCCTTGCACAGATTGGTGAATTACTCAGCACTATCCCTCCAGCAAACAAAGCCAACCTTACACTCTCCTGCCCTGAACAAGGAGATTGGAAAAACTCCAACTTGGACAAACACAACCTACAGGACTTCATCAACATGAAACTAAACTCGGCTCTCATCCTCCCAGAAATGGAGGGTCTCTCAGAGTTCACTGAGTATTTATCAGAATCAGTAGAAATCCCTTCTCCTTTTGACATGTTGGAGCCCCCAACCTCAGGTGGATTTCTCAAACTTTCTAAGCCATGCTGTTATATTTTCCCCGGTGGTCGAGGAGACTCTGCTCTCTTTGCTGTAAATGGCTTCAACATGCTCATTAACGGTGGCTCCGACAGGAGGTCGTGCTTCTGGAAGCTGGTGAGACATCTAGATCGGGTAGACTCCATCCTCTTGACTCATATTGGTGAAGACAATTTGCCAGGCATCAACAGTATGCTGCAGAGGAAAATTGCAGAGCTTGAGGAGGAGCAATCGCAGGGTTCGACAGCTAACAGTGACTGGGTGAAGAACATGATTTCTCCAGATATTGGCATTGTCTTTGTGAATTTTCCCGAGAACCTGGAAAACCCTGAACCTGATTACAAAGTGCGTAGAAATGTTGAGGAGGCAGCATTCACCCAGTTGTTCCTCAACAAGCTAAATTTAAGGATTGAGCCTTTGCAAAAGCCTGTAGGAAACACTATAGAACCAATCACACTTTTTCAGAAAATGGGTGTTGGGAGGCTTGAAATGTATGTGTTCAATCCTTCAAAAAACAGCAAGGAGATGCAGCACTTTATGAAGCAGTGGACAGGAAGTGAAAACGACACTACCTCCATTCTTCTACCAAATGGAAAAGAGTCCGAATTCCCTCTTTCCTACTTGACTTCAATCTCTTCACTCATTGTGTGGCATCCCGCAAATCCCTCCGATAAGGTTGTACGGGTTCTATTTCCTGGAAATGCCATCCAGGACCACATATTTGAAGGCTTAGAGAAGCTAAAGCATTTAGAGTTCCTGAAACAGCCAGTTGTCACTCAAAAAACTATGCCTTCCAGTATCCCATCCACACCAACGCTGAAGCAAGCAAAGATGAAACACAGAACGGACAGTAAAGAGAGCCTAAAGTCTACCCCAAAGCCATCACCAAGCAAAGCCATGCGAAAGATTTCAAAGGAGGAAACACCAGAGAAGGCAAAGACAGACACAGAATCAATTAATGAGAAAACCCTGAAGTTAGATAAAAAGGAAAAGATCCCCTTGAAAAAGGAAAAGGCAAAGCCACAGGAGAAAGAACCAAAAGCAAATGCAGATCAAACTGGACAAAATGAAACTCCCGAAAAAAAATCTGAAGCAAAGTCCAAAATGGAAAAAATTAAAAAGGCCAAACCATCAGCAGAAAAGAAAAATGAGGTTAAAAAAGAAGCAGCAAGGAAAGATGAAGCTAAAAAGGAAGAAAAAATAAAGAAGGACGAGACAAAGAAAGTTTTAAAAAAGGATACAAGGAGAGATTCTCCAATGAAGGAGAAGAAGGAAGAAAAGAAGGAACAAAAGAAAGATGCAAAAAGACTCTCCAAAGATGTTAAAAAGACTTCCAATGCAGCTGAGGAAAATAATCTAAAACCAAAGCCACTGAAAAAGGATGACTCTTCAAAGAGAGATCTGGGAGCTCCATCCAAGTTAAAAGATAAAGGAAAGTCGAAGGTGATAAAAAAAGAAACGAAGGTAGAAACCAAACTAGCAGCAAGTACTGCCATTGTTGCAGAAGACCCAGAGGCAGAAAGATTTCTGATGTCCTCCCCGGAAGACCTCACAAAAGACTTTGAGGAACTTAGAGCTGAAGAGTTTGTTGAGGATGATGCAACTGTACAGCAAGATGAGGAGAAAGCAGCTTTGGTGGCCCAAAATGAACAAGTGATACAGACCAAAGAGTCCCCTGAAGGATTAGAGTCTGTGGATGAGGGCATAACAACAACAGAGGCAGAAGGTGACAGTGGAGGGACTCCAGATGAGCAAGTCCTGAAAGGCAAGCTCAATGGCAATGCTTGTGAGAAGTTTGAGGATGAGGGCACTGTAATGGAGGAGACATCTGAGGGAGGGGACTATGATGACAAAGCAGAGACAGAGGAGACTTATGCGCCACAGGAAGCAGAATCAGATAAAAATAACCACCAAAATGAGCACCAAGCCAAATATGATAAACTGGAACAAAGAGATGAAACAGAGGACAATGATGATATCACAAATAAAAATGTAGTAGAGGAGCATCTAAGTCCTAACACAACAGAGAAGCAAAAACTCTTTGAATCAGCTTCACCCAAAGTGTCTTCCCCAATTTCTCCTGCTGCATGTACCCAGGATGAAATCCCTCTTGTTGGCTTTGAGAGCTTCACAACTTCAGATGAAGAGAACCGAGATGACCCACCAGAAGAGTATACAGTCACATCAGGTTACACGCAGTCCACTATGGAAATCTCCAGTTTGCCCACTCCCATGGATGAGATGTTGACTCCCAGGGACATTTTGAGTGATGAAACACCCAATGATGAGACAGGATCTCCATCACAGGATGCTGAAAGGTTTGGGAAATCAGAGTCAGGAGAGTTTGAGAAAAAGAACCTCTCTCCACTTCAAGATATACCGGGTACAGGTTTTTCTCAGAGTGATGTCATAGAAGGCCAAGACTACCACCATTCTGCTTTAACAGTATCCCCCCTTTTACCTCTAAAAGAAGATCAATTCTGTGAAGAGCTTCCATCAGGTGGAAAAGCTGAAGAATTTCCATCTGATCAAGAGTTAAATGAAAGGCATGACTCAGTCAAACTTAGTTTGGTATCCACAACATCTCCTGTTGTTCGTTCTCCCTCAGTGGAAGTTAAGAACATCATTCATTCTTCTTCAACGATGGGTGTTCCAATAGAATTGTCATCCACCCTGGCAAGTTGCATCCAAGCCGCAGCTGATTCCTACAAGAGCCCTGATGACAAACTTTTGGAAGGAGCTATTTCGCCTCAGTCCTCTGGTCACACACCTTACTATCAGTCACCAGTTGATGAGAAAGTAGAAACTGTACCACCTCTTTCAGATGAAAGCTCACAGGGTCCAGTTATTGTGGAGGTCACAAGTGATAAAGAAGACTCCTACAGTAGAGTTACTCCTGAGCCTAATGATCCAGTAGTAGAACAATCATCACCAGTAGATAGGACAGATTCCGCTCCAAGAAGCCCATCTATACCTGAGCCTGAATCCCCACAGGAGTCATCACCCATCGATGCAGAAGCTAAGAAACAGGAAGAGATCAGCCATTCACTGTTGTCCTCAGCACCACTGAACAAACATGAATCTGACTCTGGGGCTTTTACAACTTTTAAAGAAGAGAGTAAAATGTCTATTTCGGAGGGCACTACATCAGACAAGTCTGAAACTCCCCTGGAAGAAGTGGTTGCAGAAGATACATTTTCACACTTGGCCTCAGCATCCACAGCTTCTCTGGCCACTAGTTCGTTGCCAGAACCGACTACTGGTTCTCCTTCTCTGCATGCTGAGGTAGGCTCACCTCACTCAACAGAGGTTGATGACTCTTTGTCTGTCTCAGTGGTTCAGACTCCAACCACCTTTCATGAGGCAGAGGGATCACCAACTAAGGAAGACAGTCCAAGGCCTATGTCTATCTCCCCAGAAATCTCACCTAAGACTAAAAGCAAAATGCAGACACAGGACACAAAATCTCCAGAGCATTCCACTATGTCTTTAGAGTTTGGCCAGGAGTCACCCGATCATTCCTTAGCCCTGGATTTCAGTAAGCAATCTCCAGAGCACCAGTCACTGGGCAGCAATTCTCATGCTACAGAAAATGGTCCAACTGAAGTGGACTACAGTCCCTCAGATGTAACAGAGGTAAAGGCATCTAGAGAACCAAAATGTGCAGAAAACCCCTTGCTTTTAGAAGGAGGTGATTCAGCCCGAGCCACTTCGGCAACCCCTTCAGATGCATCTCAGTCTTCTGTTACAACTCCATGTCAAATGACAGAGAACCTACATGCTGCTGTGGAGCAGACAGATAAGTCTCCATCCACCCCAAGGGCCTCATCTCTCACTCTGTCTCCCCATTCCAATGAACCCTCCCCAGTGTTAGGAGGTCCCCCGGCTAATACAAGCATCAGACCAGTCTTGGAAACAACAGCCGAATTGGATTCAGAGCAGAAACCTGACAAGTCACCATTACCTCCCAAAGTCCCTTCTCCATCTACATCTTTCAATATTTCAAAAGAAGATATTCTTTCCCCCAAAACAGAAATGAATCCATTCAAATGTGATGACTCTATACTTGAAAAGAATTCTACAAGTCCAAAAGTTCCTTCACCATCAGAACTACCTCTCTCCTTTGAGCCTTACGATTTTAATTCTCCCTGTGGCTCTAGGGAACCAGACTCCCTTAAAAAGAGCCCCTGTGCTCCATCTAAGACAGATGTTGATCTTTGCCTTGTGAAATCTTGTGAGTACCGTCACCCCAAGACTGAGTTGTCACCATCATTCATCAACCCAAACCCTTTAGAATACTTTGTTAATGAAGAAAACGCCTTGGATGAGGAGAAGCCCCTGGCCAAGTCAGGTGGTGGACCCCCGCCACCAGGAGGTAAGCTTTCTGCCAAGCAATGTGAGGATACCCCACCCACATCCATCAGTGAATCTGCCCCATCACAGACAGACTCAGACGTACCTCCGGGAACAGAAGAGTGCCCTTCCATCACAGCAGATGCAAACATTGACTCTGAAGATGATTCTGAAACTTTGCCCAGTGACAGAACTCTGACATACAGGCATGCTGATCCACCTCCACTGACACTCAGGGACTCTGCTCCAACTTCAGGTAATCATGATGTTTGTATGGTGGACCCGGAGGCCCTAAAGGCTGAAGAAAACCTTCACAATGCAAATACAGATGGCGGAGACAAGACCAGAAAGAAAAAGCTATCAAAAACGTCCTCATCGCCTGCCAGGAAGAGTGGTCTGTCAAAGGTTAAGGACTCAAAGACTGCTTCTCCAAAGAAGGGTGCTGGAGCAGGAAAAGATGTCAAAAATGCAACCAATACATCAGCATCCAAAGTTGTGAAAAGCTCTGCATTGGGTGTGTATTCTTTTAATCAGAATCATCTTTTGTGCTTGTGTTGTCATACATACAGTATTTGATGCAGTTGAGAATTTGATTAATTGACAAAAAAATCTTTTTCAGGTACCGGAAGTGGGAAAGTGCCACCTCTGTCCAACTGCCCTCCTATGTACATGGATTTGGTTTACATTCCCAATCACTGCAGTGCCAAAAATGTGGATGCTGAATTCTTTAAACGTGTCCGCTCCTCTTACTATGTAGTCAGTGGCAACAATCAATCAGCTCAGGAACCCAGTAGAGCTGTCCTGGATGCTTTACTTGAAGGAAAAACCCAGTGGGGAAACGGCATGCAGGTAAGTTTTAAGTAACCAGTGAACTTGTAAATATATTCAGTGCTAAAACCTGTAAAAATTGGAACAAATTCATCATTGATTTTAAAAAAAAACTACATTGTTTTTGAAGAAGGATTTTCTTGGACTAATTAAGATTAATCAGAATCTTAACTGTGGTGTAATGGTGGAAAACCTTGACATTAAAAAAGTCTTATAAATTCAAAGTAGAATAATTGTCCAGTAAATATTCTATGAGAATGTTAAGTAAATTAGAAAGCAATAAAATCATGGCAAATGATTTAGATGAAACTGATAAACATGCATTGAATTTGTGGTTTTATATTCCTTGCTTTTACCAATGTCCTGCACAATATAGATTTTTTTTAATTTGCATATCATAAAATGAGACGATTTTGTGTTTGTCTCATGACAAACTTGCTAATAAATTCCGAGATTAATAATACTTGGAGTAACTTCATGATAAAAACGAACAAGTACAACACTCTTGAGGTTTGAGGTGCTGTCCATTGCATTTAAGTCACTGACAACTCAAAACTACTCCACACAACCCCACAGCAGAAATATGCACTATTCCTTTAAACCTGCAATCAGTGTACTGACCAGATTGAGGAATGCACTCTCATCAAATAATTTCCCTTTGCTTCCTTAAGGTTACTCTAATTCCAACCCATGACACAGATGTGATGAGGGAGTGGTACCAGGAGACCCACGACAAGCAGCAGGAGCTGAACATCATGGTTCTGGCCAGCAGCAGCACAGTTGTCATGCAAGATGAGTCCTTCCCAGCTTGTAAGATAGAGCTGTAGCCTTGTACTAAACACCAGAAAGGAATGTTGTCTTCAAAGAAAACCAAACTCATGTAGCACTAAGCTTGAACTGACACAAAAACACTGAATGAAATGAAAACCTGTAATGACCGTTAACTAATGTTACCAAAAGAAGAAGATTAGGGCCTTCATGTTTCGGCTTGATCCTAATAAAAGGATCAAATGGCAAAGAGACGAAAACCCAAATAAACCAGCAGCACCCCTTGAATGTCCAGACCTGCCGGTTTTAATATAGTCTCATAATGATAGTACTTAATTTATTTTTTTCCTCAGAGCCTGCTGGTCAATATTTATTGATTCTGTTGTATTATCGTAAAGCTCTGTAATATTCAGTTAGAGCTTTTTGGCAAGCTCTAACTCTAACAGGCTCCATTTGGTGTGGGAGGAAACCATATTTGGTGTGGTTTCCTCCCACACCAAATGGGAGGAAAAAGTCTTTCTGTAACTGCCTTATAAAGTCACAGTGAATGTAGAAGACCTGATTGGATGAACAACTCTGAAGACCCAATAATTACTAAATGGTGATAGCTACAGTGAGAAATGATGATAATAGACAGGGATGCTTGAGATTGGTGATCATTAATATAATGACAGCTGCTAAAAATAGAATTTTTTTTTTCCTTTAATTTTTAAGTTAGCTGAATTTTATTATTTATTTAACTATGCCACTAATATGTTTTGCAATGAGCTATAACAGTAAATTAAAACTTTTGTTTATGATTATTTAATTTTTTACATCATTCAATGGGTTCAGAAAACTAATGTGTACAAAATCATTTTATAGACTTTGTCTGTAAAAGAAATGTTGAAGAACAGCTTTAATTTTGGAATATCTGTTTTACTTACAGATTTTATGCTAATTCAAGAAAAAGGGAACCTTATCTTATTTCTTAGAAGTGGGTTTTTTTAGGTGATCAGTGATTTCCCATTGTAAAGCTGGCAAAGCAGGATATTTTCATAATCCTTACAAATGTCTTGTTTTTCTAAATTGTACTATAATTATAAATAGCTTTGTGGCCAATAGGGTGGTTGGGAGGCATGCATGAGTTATGCTATACTGGAACTTTTCTTACTTTTAATCAGGTTTTTGCTCACACTTGCTTTTAGGAGCTACAAGAAATTACAATGAGAGAACAAAAGACTAATTTTGAAAAGGGGGAAAAAGCACTCAATCAGTGATTATTGCAAGTTTTCAGTGACATATGTGCTTCACACAAATTCCAACAAAACCAGTGGCACCGTAGTAACAGAAAACATGACTTAGGGCACAATGTGTCATACATTTTCATTCTCAGCCAAAAATAACATGGGTGAGAACGACAACAAATCAACTTCTTGAAGAATCTCAGTCACAAGGGAGGCAGCACACAGAGGTGAGAGTGAATGGCTTGTGTGTTTTTTGACAAAAGTATGTAAAACTCAACACTAGACACTTTAAAGAACAAACATGGCTCACATCAAGCTTACAGTAAACTGGCCACTAATCATCTCTGACAGGCCAGCATATGGAGGAACATTTAAGCAACCACATACTGATTACATGCTCTGGTATTTTGGGCTATCCAATGAAATCTCATTGGGTATTTCTTAAATGACGTCAGTTTTTCATGATACCACCACAGACTGGTTTTCCCGCAGGGGAACCTCAAAACCACCACATCACCACGAACGTACTGTCAAACTGAACTGATATTTTCTCTTCTCTATTCTCTGGTTCCTTCCCTACACTTCCTCTATCTCTCTCTCTCTCTCTGTCTCTCTGACTCTCTATCTGCCTTTTCTCCCACCATGTCTTTCTCTCGGAAGAAGTTTAAAAATGTTTGTCTGCAGCTGTGTGATATATTTGTCTTGTGATTCTGGCATCCCTTCTGCCCTTTCCCCAGACTCATATGTAACCTATAGCAATTAGTTTCCTTAGTGCTTTCAGATATTTATGTGCTATCTGTCCTCTACAGTACCTGTTATGGCAAATCTTATGTAAGAGTAACCACAAATTAAAGGACAGCCACAATAAAATCTGTTGTGAAAGAATAAAGATTTGTCTTTTGAGTTTGTTTTCAGTGTTTAAAGTCAATTTTTTCTTAACAAATAATACAAAGAAAGTTGAGAAAATGAGTAAATGTATAACACCATCCTGACCATGGCTGGTTTATGTTAAAATGATGTTCTTTCGTCTTTGGGAATGTGGGAAATGCAACTAGTACCATTTGAAAGTTTTACAACAAAACGGTTGCAAAGATCTTAAAGAAGCTTTTAGGTTTTACCCAACATGCCTTGGTAATGTCACAACTTTTTATATAATCAATTGACCAGCTGATGTTAATTTGCACTGATTGGTGGCAGATTTCAACTTTTCAATTTCAGAAAAATATATTTTCTGAGCCAAAAAAAAAAAGAAAAAACTTGTTCAGTACTTGTTATTCATGTCACATTTCTGACAGCGTCTTGTCCAGCTGATGGGGACAAGAACAGCGTATAGGTGTCATGGAAAAACGGAAATGTCTGAATGCTTATTCAAGAATATTGCGAGACATTGGACTGACTAAAGCAATTTTCATCTGACATGAAATTCTGAGTTAATCCCCAGTTTCATGCATCCTAATGTGCTCATGCCAGTCTGCCTTATCAATCTGTCTCCTATTTGTCTGTATTTATAGCAGGTGTGTGATTAAAATGTGATTTATAGAGCATTCCCTCCTATTCTATTTAAATTAAATTATATGGCTGGTAATAGTATAATGTCAGAGAACCAAAGTGTTGACAGGTTAATGACATGAGGCCAAAAATGACTGACTGTACATGACACTGTAGCCCCGGGGGAAGAGTTTTTCTTCCACTGTTCCTGATAAATTGAGCTATGAAGGCCAGACAGTCCTACAGAGATGAATCTATGCTCCCACTGTGAGATGTAGCATGAAACAGAGTCACAGGTTTTATTTTACTGGTGAAATGGGCCATACTTTGAACTCTTTAGCGTTGATATTACTGCTTTTACAGGATACAGTTATTGTAATGTTATCATTAATTGAACTTCATTCCTGGTCAGAATAGAGATGATTATCGTCATTATCATCCAGCCAAAGTGGCCTAAGCTAAGACAAGTGTCACTTTGTGTCAAGTCATTCTCATACCACACAAAAAAAATTTAAACAATGGATTATTTTATCAAATGTTAATCAGGTCAGTATAAAAGAAATATGATGTTTGAACATTCTTTTGGTCATCTTTTACATACTGATTATTTGGAGTCCGAATCATTGTGTGACTGGTGATTTAACTGAAAGCAACTTAAATTTTGGGTGTTTTTTCCCCTAAATGTTCTCTAAAAATTTGATTTTCCTAAAATTTTCAGTGTATCTTTATGGTATTACAATAAAATATATATTTTTTGTAAGCATTTTTATGCATATATACTTTTTTTTTTTTTTTTACTAATGGTGCCAGTAAATGTAGAGGGCTCTGTGCCTAAAGTATACAACAAAATACAAATAGTTAGAAGACAAATGAGAAAGAAAAAGTAGAAATTGGAATTGATTTGAGAAAATCTGCAAGGATATGAGTTTATTAATTTTACTGAAAAGACTGGGAAGTAATTAGGATACAGATTTGAATAGATAACTCTAACTATCCATTAACGTTTCTAATATTGAAATAGTTTACAGTTAACATCAAGAGATAAAGTTTTATTTTATATCTGGTAAAAAGGACAACATGTCCATTCCTTCTAAATTTCCTCCGCTAACTACTGCTGGCAGATGAGCTAAAAGTGTCTTCTGAATTCTGCTTGCACTGTAGAACATATAAATATTTAAAACCTCTATGTGCAAGTCTTCCCCTGCATTTATTTATTCATTTAAATATTTTTTTAAAAGCTGTATGTGAACTGTCTATTCGAAATGCCACTGTTGAAAATGAGTCTATTACATTACATTACATATCTTGAAACTGGCATATTTTTTTTATCAAGGTTATCAGACCATAACAATCTCATTACAAGCCCATGGCTATTTCCTTGTTACTTTAGCTTCATCATGCAGCTGCAAGTGTGCATGTCAGGTTAATTGGCAGCTTTAGTTTGACCTTAAAGTCAGGTTGTTTATCGCGTGCATGACTGCTCTGGTCCTGTGATAGACAGGCAATCTGTGAAGGTTGTATCCCACCTCTTCACTGGTGACAGCTAAGACAGGTTCCAGACCCCCAAAGCTCAGAAGAAAATGAAGTAATAAAGCTTTAATAAATTCGAGATGTATTGAACAGCTCCTGTGTGCTTTAAGCTGACATACATTTTGATTTAGATATAAAAAATAACAGTTGTGCAGATAGTAATGAGAATCACAGTAATTCTATTTATTTTGTTTTATAAGAATTACAGCAAATTTAGAAAGCTAAATTACAATCTTCTGGCTATTTTGGCAGAGACATTAAGTGAACATGTTTTCTATTTCCTTTCATGTGCTTTAAAATTCTAAAAAAATTATACGAATGAGACAACATCCCAGACTTTCTCTAGATAAAGCATACACCAGCAGGCATTTATTATCAATGTGAATCTCAAAACCATCTGCCAACAAACCTAGATCTTCCGTTTTTCTACAGACGGAGGCTTTGTCTTTTTCTTTCAAGGACAGTGATATAGTCAGCTCCAGCTGTTTTCAGGTTGTTGCAAAACTGTTTCAGTGGGGACGTTTATTAATGATGACGGGACACCCAAGGCGCTTTCCAAAACCAAAGGGAGGTGCATGTAAGGATAAATCAAAGATCTAAAAATTGCGGACCCTCAGCTCAACCTGGCTGCTTGTCTGGTCAAATCAGACTCTAGGTGTTACAATATCCACATAAATGATAATATTTCTCTTTTGAATTGTTTGCCTCTAGGTATAGATCAGCAATTAGTATGGAATCATATTTATGCAGAGGGATAAATTGGGAGAAAAAGAGGCTCATACACCTTCCAGGATGCCATAAATTATCCAAGGGACCTGTATCTTATTGGCTGAGCTATCTCAGCTGGATGGGCTGAGATCATGTTGCTAGGGCAACAGTGGGGAACCTCCCAGTTTTTCGCTCTGCATTGTTGTTTGTCATAGGAGTTTATTGTGAAGCATCCAATGTAGAGAGTTCATTCTTCAAAACTTACCAGTATGCTTTTTCAAAATGGGGGCAAATCTGATTTAATTTCATCAAAGCCTGTACAGCACTTATAGAAAGCATTAAAAAAAATCAAGATATTATTCAAATAGCTTGATTTCAGCATACCTGCAGAGAACATTCCCGATACATTTTAGTTTTGAGACATACATACTGGAAATATGCACTAATAAACAACAAGACTGCAACATGTTTTAAGGCATGATTTCATTTTAAATGTGTGTTGACGTCAAGCCGTTACAAGGAAAATACAGCAGAAATCTTTTAAGGACGCTCCTTTTCTGTTACGTAATCCTGTCAGGTCAGTGGGGGCACAAACCTAAAAAGGCAGGAAGTGTTGCTTTCTGCAGCCTCCTGTAATGAATTATCAGTAGATCTACACCAGATTGACACAATTATTTGTATCGGATTGTATTCCACTATTTTATCTCAAAGCTCAACATTTACAGTTAACCTTCCTATTTCATAGTTTTTAAATTATTAAGTCTACTTTCTATAAAAGAAATAAGCTTATTATAATACAATGATAAACTATAAAAAGTATTAAATAAAATATTGAACATGGATGAAAAGAATTATAAATTATTGTGCATTATCATTAGTTATAAAGTACTCATAGATATGTACATACATGGCATGAAGTTTCTTTTCAATTGCAATAGTATGTAATGTCATTACTTTTTTAGGGTAGCTCTTGAAAGTGACTAGAATTGATAAATAACAGATCAATGTTTTTAAACATAAAGATCATAAAAAAGTGTAGTTTTTCTTTGTTCATTGCTTTAAAATTCCACAACAGAATAACACAGATGGTGCAAGAAATAAAAAATTAACAAGTTTTTTTTTCTTTAGTCATTTGAATATAATATGTTTATTTTTCTGAAATTTCCCTTAAATGTAGGGGGAAAATGTATTCATACTCTTTTTGTATAGGTTTGATTCATTTGCTGTTTTGATTTTTTTTTTTTTTTTTACATCTTCTTTTCTAAAGCTCTAAATACAATGAAACCATCTAATCTATCATTTTAAATGGCTAAGTGGCATTTTTGTCGATCTGGACAATTTAATTAAGAAGGAAAAATCTGGGTCTTTACGTTGTTATTCTTCTTATTATTTAATACAGATGTTTAGTGTGCACATTGTAACGTTTTTCGGAAATGACCAGAAATGGTATCACTGCGCCATCTACAGGTGGAGTTTGAGAAATAAGAATATTTACATTACAGAGTGTGGCGCCATGTTGGAAGATACCAACCTCTATCTGCAAAACAGAAACTGACAAACAACTGTGGTACTGCTTGTTCAAAAATATAATTAATATGAATGTAATCTCTAAATTATTTTATGCAGTTCATGAATAATTTTCAGAACGTAAGTAAACTTAATTATCGGAACTCGAATACGACGCCACACACAACCCCTTCTGTGTTCATGTCCACGGTTCGGTCGGCTGGTGTCATGGCGCTGCTGGGGACACTGGCTGCTAAATGCTGTCGGTCGTTACTTTCTAAACCCTGCAAAGGGCTGTTCTGTGGAGTTTTACGGCCAAGCTGGATTCAGGGCTGCATTGGAGGTAAGAGAAACAAAGGGAAACCCGACAGCGACTGTCCTGTTTCATGCTACACATGAATGTAGAAACTTGCAGGACAGGGTAAATCAAGCGCCTCCATTGTAGACCATGAAAAAAAGCATAGCAAATGTTCATTCATAGTAAACTCGGAAATACTAGCATTTAAAAAAAGTCTTACAGGCCTGAGTTGCTTGTAAAAGTTCTGCACTGGCTGAGGCGAATGGAGTGATTGTAAAATGTGTTAGCTGTCAATTCAAAGTGGCCTGGAATTTAAAACATTCCTATAGTTGGACTTTAACCCACAAGTAATCATCTTCTGTTTTGTCGTTTAAACCTCGATGCTTGAAAAAAATGTGTATTGAAATCTTTTGCATTCGTTAATTTAATTATTGAAAGTGTTCCATAGATGTACTCCTCTCCATAGATGTTAAGCAGCATGGCGTTGCCAAACATCACTCCTTTGTGGAGGCCCTTTGAACATTCTGTCACAAATACACATTTAAAGTTAACTTATTAATATTGTTCAGCTCTGCCCCCATAGCAAAAGTGGAGAAAGCATAATAATTCAGTTTCATCTGAGCACTACAAATGATAGTTTAGAAAGTATACAGAAGAAACAACATGAGTACCAGCACTGAACCTTGAGGAACCTCACCTGGAATTTTTCGCATCTGTAAACCTGTCTTGTTTATTTAAGCAGATTTTTTACATTTGTTCACTAAGTGAGTGATAACCGTCTTATACAATATGTTTGCTTTTTCTTTGGTAATATTTGCTAATCAATATCATCTAATAATGCACACAATATTCCGCATTACTTATAGCAGTTGTTGATTTTTCTGCTAATTTTACCAACAGAAAAACAGTCGATTTCACTTGTAAATTCAGGCAGGTTTTGCAACCTTCTTTTAATCTGGAAATACTGCTAATTAAAAAAGCCCCACACTTAGTTTTACCTGTTTTCATTTCTATCCACAGCTAAGAGGCATTTGTTGTCAGAAGATGTTATCAAACTGCAGGATTTCCAGCAAAAAAAGCTGGCTGTGGCTCACCTTGTTACGGGATCAGATGGTGAGAAACTGTTTGATGCCGAAATTTTAATGTGAAATTTGCTTAAATTAAAATTGTCAACACACCTACACAGGCAATTATATTGAGCTGTTCAGAGAGAAGATGCAAAGAAATGAGCTGATTCTGCGAGATGACCTAAAGCTGCTTCTCCACCTGTGTCAAACGCCAGATGATATGCTAGTAGCCCAAAAAGCCATCTATAGGTAAGTGCTACTCTGTCCCAGACACAAGTTAGACTGAAGCCTTCACTGTTTCTATAAAACTAAAAATCCAATTTGTGAAATGTGAAAAGGTATCATGCGGAGAACCGGAACCTTTTGTATGGAGACTTCAAGTTTGGCCCACTTTTCATGAGGCTTTGCTATGAACTTGGCATGGAGGGAATGGCTGCTGCAACTTTAACTGATAAGGTAACAAGTCAAAACAATGATAAATAATTATATTAAATTACAACACAAAATAGAAACAACTTGTACAATTAATGTTTTTGTTTTTCTTCCTACTCTGTACAGAATATGAAAGGCTTTTTCATTGATTCAACCTCTTTTAACATCGCCATCAACATGTTGTTTGTTAAAGGCTCATATGAAGGTAAGGAACAGGTCAGCCTACATGTATCATTACATGGAGGCAATATTCTAAAAAGCGTTTGTTCTAGGCGCTATGGATGTTTTAAGAACAATGAGGAGCCAAGGAGTACCATTCAACAAAGACACACTTACACTAGCGATGGCTACCTGCTATAAACTGGTAATGATTAAATCACAGTACCTACCAAAAGTATTCACACCCCTTAAACTTTTTCACATTTTGTCTCATCAGCGCCACAATTTGTGCTCTTTACTGGGATTTTATGGGATCGAGCAGTGCAAAAGAACAAATTTAATAATCTACAATTGTGAAGAGGAGTGACAATATAATATCTGAAAAGTGCGGCATGCATTTTTATTGACCCCCCCTTAGCCTCAGTTGCCCAAAATAAAATTACATTAATAGTAAATAGAATTCATTTTAGACAGAGCAGCTTTTATGAGGAAACAAATAATAATTAGTTAATATTGATTAATTAATTAATAATTAGTTGAATACATGTTTCAATAATGTATTACTTTGTGTTTGTCTATGACCTTAAATTTAATTAAAATAAATCAAAGCTACTTTTTAAGATCACAAAATGTGGAAAATTTAATGGATTATTATTGATTTTGCAAGACAAGAGTGTTTTTTTAACCATGCTTTAGCACTTTACCATCCCAAGTTTGTCTCTGGTTAGAGTTTGATCTTTTTGTTATTTGCTATTTGTTGCTCAGAACACAGCAGAATGCTACAGAATCAGTATGTCACTAATAGAAGAAGAACAGACCAGAGGCCAGTTCATCCCTCGCCATGCATATTGCTTTGCTGTAGCATTAGCACTCCGACGGGTGAGTTGGATCTGTGCTCTCTTAATGATGTTGCAGAAATACGTGCAAATTATTTGAAAAACATTCTATTCTCTTCTGTTTTTGTGTCAGAATGACCTAGAAAAGGCACACTCTATGTATTCACAAATTATGAGCACTGACAGCAAATTGTGCCAAAACTTTAACGTAAGTGTGCAGCCTGTCATTCCACTGTATACATATTTATTGGCGGTTTGTGGTGAAGTATACACATTTATATTTGATTTTATGTTATAGGTTATGATACTTACCATGTCAGGAGACGTTTTAGGGGCCGTTTCTGTGCTGTCGGCAGCTATATCGCCCAGTAGGTCGTTTTTTGTGAAAAAGCCAGAGTTTTCCAAGGAAGTGGTAAGTGATTACAATCGGTGTCAGATTTGTGATATGATAGGTTATAATGTGACAAGGCATGTGGATTTTTTTTTTTCTGTTGGCCGGTTTTCAGATCGATTTGCTCGTTTTGAGGAGTGAAGGCACACCATTCAAGATGAAAGCGGAGCAGGTGGTGACTCAGCTCCAACAGGCCGGTCAGGTGACCCAGGAGACCCTCGACGACATGCTCTGCCGTGTCCCGACGGGGAAGAGGAAACCGGTTGTAATGGAGGTGGTGAGGAGGACCAGCCGAAGGACTCGGAGGTCTCTACAGTCCAATCTGTTGTCAGAGTGAAGCCAGAGACGAACACCTAGAACCATCTCTCTCACTGGTGATGAACTATAATGTGAAATTTCTGGGATGTTATTGCACCCTATTAATATGGGCTCTGTTACCAGCACAATCATGAAAGCCAGTGGTGTTTACCTCACGCAGACAGGAAAGTGTTAAATTCTAAAAATAAAACTGAAGTAGTACTTTTTGGTATTACTATTATTGTGTTATTTTGAAGAGCTTTTTCAAAATTGACAAACACAAATCTCTTCATGTTCTCATGGTCTTGGGATCAAGATCATCTCCGACCTGAGAACAAGCTCAGACATGATCTTATTGTCAATAAGATCTTATTGTCTTATTGCCTCTGTGTACCTCTAAGAAAAGGACAGTGTTTAAATCAAAACTATGATAATTCCTGGAGTCAGATCAATAATCTGTAGATACATTGCGCATCCCTATTACCTTTGATTATCCATCTCTGAAAGAAATGTATGCTCTGCTGACAGGTATTTGGCTTCATGTCTCCACTTGCTGAAACTTCTGTAAGAAGAAAAAGTATAACCGTATTTGTGTTATATCTGCTTCCAAGAATCCTAACATTGGGAGCGTTGTGTTTTGTATATTTGGTGTAGATGTATGAGCGACTGATTAAAGGTGAGCAAATATTTAATAATAAAATAGATTTGAAATGAACAAAATTAAAAAATTAAGAATTTCTTTGGTGTCATTGTATGCTGAGTGTAAAATCATATGCAGAGGATTAAACTTGATAGGTTGCGAAATATTACCAATAAGTACCTTGAGCTTGGACATGTGCCAGAAGTCTCACTCTGAACTGATTTAAATCATAGAGCTGATAAAATGTTTGATTCTCCCCAGAATGACTACAACACCTCTGCTCTTTTCAGTAGCCTAAGATTTTAAAAAATAAATAAATTTAAAGCATCACTAATGTTTTTGATTGTTTAGAACAATACAGGCATGTGGACATGCAAAAATCTGGGGTGGTACTGACACTCTTTCTGGCTTTATGGTGGTCAGAGTTGTTCTAAAATCTCAGACAGTCCAAGCCTACAGAGGGATGTTGCATAAGAACTGCTTTTCCCCCCCAGTACAACATAATGGATTTGTAAAATGTCAAATATAGAAATGTACATATTTTTCAAGGTTATTTTTAAAAAAATAAAGTCTAATAGTGCCATTAAAAATAACCTTTTTAAATATGCACGTTTCTATATTTGATATTTTACAAATCCAAATTTGACTTCAGAAAGTGTGTCAGTAGAACTTGATGAAACACAGTGAACCAACATCAGCAAATGACATGGCTCTCTACAATCCCCGTTGCTTGTGTACCTTTTTTCTGTCTCATGTTTTCCTTCCACTGAACTTTCCATGGTGATCCTTGTATGGAGCGCTCTTTGAGCAGCTCCTTATGTTTTAACATTTCTGCGTTGAAAAATTTTTTTAATGGTGTTATTTACTATTCAAATTTTTTGAATGTTGCATTTTGGGGTTTCTTCAGTTTCAAGCCTACTCTTGGAAATGTGCCGACTGTAAACAAAGGATGACGCATTTTAAGCCCCTCCCACCACGCACAGCTGACGCTGGCAGAGCTCCCACCGTGAGCTACAAGACGAAGCTGCTTTTATTTAATCCAAACGCGTTAAATGGACTCTTATCCGATGTAATAAAGTGTTTGCATTCGACATTTTAGTCATTTATAAGGCGGCTTGGAAGTTCCAAGACATGTGCGTCGGTGATATCCGCTCCTAGCGGCTGCTGGTGGCGATGCTACTGCTTGTGATCATCAGCTAGCCCAGGCTTAGCTGGCTCGGAGTGACGGGGACAGAGAACCGTGGGCGAAGGCAGCTGGTAACATCAGTCAGCTGACACCAGCACACAAAAGGAATATATATATAAATATATATAAAGGTTAGAAAGTTGGAATTGTATCTAGTTTCACCGAACTGGAGCGTAGTGGCGTATTAGGCTAGTCGGCAGCTGGTTTTGTTGCCTGGAGCGAACTTAACTTGGATATTATTGGGTTGTTTCAGGCTGTGAGATCTGCCTGTGGGTGTTTGAAAACCGTAGCAGAAAAAAAAACCCCACAATGAGCTCCGAAGAGACAGCAGCGCCCAGCAAAGCCGCTCCGGATGATGATGGCATGACCTGGTGGTACAGATGGCTCTGCAAAATCGCTGGGGTTTTGGGAGGAATATGTAAGTAGCTGTCAGTGTCCTTCTACTGTCTTCCAGTTTATACATTTTACGTATAGTTTTATTATTTGCCAGACTACAATATATATATATTTGTTTTCCGGGTAATTTATTCTTGTCTTTATGATTGATATATTTAATTTGCTTTGTGTATTTACTCATGGCCGGGTTGGGACAGGATCCGTTTTGAGTCTGACATTTGAGCGTGTAAATACTGCTTTCATCTTTTGTCCCTGCTGCTTGTTCATTGTCCCCTCACTGCAGTAGGGCGCCGCCTGTTTTGTTTGCTTTCCCCCTTCACCCAGCCTTAAAACTCTTGAAGAAGAGTGACACAAAATCAAATTTGCTGAATATTCCCTTCAGGAAACGCACAATCCATCTCTGCATGAGACAGACTTGGAGCTGCCTTTGCAGTTTTCCAGCAGCACTGCAGCCCTCCGTCTCCTCCCTCTCTCCTTCCCAGTGACACCAGAGTCACAGTCCCTGTATCACATTAACCACTGCATATTCAATGACTTCTGTATTATTAAGAGGAATGGACAGTGTAAGGGAGCAATGGTCTGTTTTTTCCAGTGTTTGAGACAGTGTGAGGTTTGGTGCTGAAGCAAATAAAAGTATATGTTCAAATAAAGTGGATGGTGAAAATACAAAAGATAGGTGGCAGGTGGGCTCATTTCTTTTTCAAGTAAATTAAAATGTCTTTAATATTAAGATGTACATAATGTTTGTTTTTAATAGGGTGTGAAAATCTTCAATTACATTCAGTTCAAATTGCTTTATATTCTGCCAATTCACAACAAATGTCATCTCAAGGCTAACATGTCCATTTCAGATCCATATATATAGATTCCAATTTGGTCCAGATTCAGTTCAAATCACTTAACATTTTTCAAATACTTCAATTCAGATTCAGTCTCATACAGTTATTTTGTATCCATGTTGCAATATTGTTATATTCAACTATATGCATTTGGATTGTTTAATTCCAGTTGAAAAAAAAAAACCCATATCAATGACAGCCTCAATGACCATTGATATGATTTGATTTTTTGAGAAATGTTTTGCACCGCTTTTTTTCTGTCATCACGGAAGTCGCGTTCGAGGCTAAGCCATGAATCATCTTTCAGATTTCCACCCAAAACGGACGGAGACATGCGGCTATGCTAGAATACTTAGGATTATACATGTTTCTTGGTTTACAGTGACTTTTTCCTTCTAAATGTTGAATCGTAATTGATCTCAAGCCTTATCCTTATTTAGAAGTTTCTCTACTATCATTTTTGCAGTGCAGTAATTGAATGTCAGAGGAGTTTATTACACAATCTCATTATTTCTTTTTCTGCTCTTATTTGCTGTATCTCACACGCCTCTGCAATGTGAGATTATGCCAGTTCTCACCCTCTCCCTCTAATTCCCACTCTCATCATGTTTCTGTGAGTTTTTTCACAGCTTTCCTAGAACATATGAGCTTTTTTTTTCAACATTCAATCAGCTTATATTATAACACGTATTCATTTCTGATGGTATATATGCTGTGTTTTTCAGATTTTGTTTAGAATAAGCTCTTCTGCTATTAAAGCTAAGAATAAGAAAAGCTTAAAAAGCTTAGTAAAAATTTGTCATTCTAGTCATGAAGTGGTTAGTCTTACTCATAAAATACAAACCTATTTAGACTCTGAAACAGTTGTAATAATTTTTTTAATTTGTTATAGTTATTTGAAGTGAAATTTGTGATAAAATGTTCCCATATGATGTATGTCGGTGTGTTCCAGGTGTGTTTGGAGTGTAAATGTGCTGATTTCAAGAGACATCCTGCTGTTTGCAGTACTTGTCATGTTTTTATTAAACACAAAAGTGGCTGACGTTGATTTTTTTCATAGCCTCATCGGCCATTTAGCGATCCCCTCTCCTCTGAGGAGTTTACTGCACAGATCAATGTCTTGTGGTGCGCCGTAATGTTTTGTGTCAGATCCCGTGACCCACCATCTGTTTTACCACAAAAAACAGCCGTCTTGTTTTGTCTCCTCTGCATGCAGCCTGCGCTGTCTCGGGAGTGTGGAACTGCGTCACTGTGAACCCTTTAAACATCGCTGCTGGAGTATGGATGGTGTAAGTTTCTCAAGGTGTATTTGGAAATTTTCACCTGAATGTGATTTTTTTTTGGTTTTTTTTGCTGAGCACAAAATAAAAATCTTTGTTTTTTTTTCTTCTAAACATTAATCCAACCAACCAATACAGGGCAGGTAAAATTTTATAATAAAGCTGTTTCATGCACATATTTACTCATTCTGCACATTACTAGCAAGCATGGCAGGTATTCAAAACTGTTACAGACTGGGGTGAAAGTTCATCTTCCAGCAGGACGTCAATAAACCTACAGCCAGAGAGTCAGTGGAATCTTTTATCAGTGCTGGTTGATCCTCTGCTTTTCATGTCTAGGTGTTTCCCTGAGGGCTCACCTGATTTACGAAAAAATAGCTGATTAACACGCTTCTGCAGGAGGTAGTGTAATTATTTAAACCACGTGTGCAGGAACAGATGCAGGTCTGAGACATGAAGGGGCCCTGACGACTAGGATCGAGAACCACTGCTTTAGATGAAAGTATATTCTGTGTGTTAGGGTGGCCTGGTCAAAGTCCAGACCTAAATCTAACTGGGATTCATTGTCAAAACATAAAAATTGAGAAGCGTAGATGGAATAGAATGTATTTAATGTACGATCTCATGTGTATTGAGAGTCAAACCTCTAATTTCAGGGCTCACATTTAGAATAGTACATCAAATATTAAGCATTAAGGCCACGACCAAACAGGAAAGTATGTCTGTTTGAAATCACAAAAAAAGCCTTCCAACAAACACACCCTAACAGAGCCACTTGTAAGTTTGTTCATGGCCTCTGTTTTGCGAGGCATATTCATCGTTAATATTATGTTAAAGACATTTTTTTTGACAGCTTATTTGTTATTTTCTCTTCTCGTTGATTTGTGTTTCTGTGTCTGAGATTGGCGTGCTGCTCCCAATAATTCCCTGTTCTGCTGTGCTTGTGGCCCCGCCCTCTCATCTCAAGGTTGAATGCCTTTGTGCTGTTCCTTTGTGAGGTCCCATTCTGCTGCCAGTTCATAGAGTTTGCAAATGCGATTGCAGCCCGCGCAGACAAATTCAAGCCCTGGCAGAAAGCCCTCTTCTACTGTGGGTAAGAACAAGCATCCATTGTCAAAGCGGCTGACATCTGAGAAATCTGGACTTTTTAAGCATAAACACTTGTACACGAAAGTGCTGTTTTTCAACAATTCTGCATGTTCTAAACTCTTGTCTTTTGCTTAATGTCCTTTTTGGTCGCTTCTCTTCAGGATGGCTCTGTTTCCCGTGTTCCTGAGCTTCTCCATTACAACACTGTTTGGAAATGCCATCGCCTTTGCCACAGGAGTTCTTTATGGACTTGCGTCTTTAGGCAAAAAGTGAGATGGCTTCTATAGGTTAAAAGCATGCAACACGTTACACCTTTATATTTAAACATGTCTTTTTTTTCCCCCCAATGACTCACATTATAACAGGCTCTCACATTAAATGCAGTTCACAACATTTTTATCAATTAACACGATGCCACCCTAATAATGACCTTCCCTTTTTGTGATGCAAATAGGTTTAAACTGAGTGAGTTTTGTACTAATCCCTTCTAATTCTGATTCTCGTACACTTGTTTTTTCTTTATTTCCACTTATTTTTATTACCACCCTTCCTTCGCATCCCGTTTCCTCTATTTTTTTCTTCTTCTTTTCTTTTCCCCCCTGCCCTCTCAGGGGAGACGCTGTGACTTACGCCAGACTACAGCACCAGAAGCAGGGAGACGAAGAGCGGACGGCAGGGACAGTAAATGGAGCTCCAGAGTGAGGCATCTGATTCTCCCCCTCCCCTCGTCTTGTTTTGCAGTTTTTACACTTGGACCTCCAGGTTCAACCTACCTTTTGTCAAAACTACATAGTTGTTTATTTAACTGCTTAGTTTGGTGTATTTCTTTTTTGTTCTGATCCAATACTGTCAACAAATTTATTTATTTATTTACCTCCAATCTAAAAGATGGAATTTATCACCATGGCTCAACGCTTTTGAGGTTATGCTTTAAATTCTTCCTTTAGATTTTAGTTTTTTTCAGCTTTTTTGTTTTGTTTTGTTTTAGCAAACATTTACTTTACAAAAACTTAGTTTTTTCCCCAAAGCCTTCCAGTAAAACAATAAAAACATAATTGAGCTCAGCTTATTCAGGCAATGTAGAGACATGCAGTTGGGCATTTTTATTAGCAATGCAGTGCGGGGCAGAAGCTCACCAGCAAAAGATTTGACATTTTTATTATTCACTAATGACAATATGACCGTTAAAGAGCGGTAAGAACTGAGTTTATGTTCTTCAGGGGGAAAAAGAAAAACCCATTTACAGTGGTAGTTATCCCACCAGTTGTAACAAACAAATTTGACTGTATAATATATATTTTTACATGAAACCTCCACCTGACTTGGAGCGAAAAGCCAAGCTAGCCAGGATCGTGGTGCGGAGGTTAAAATGTTCTGGTCTTGCGTGAAAAGGCTACAAATAACTACAGAGATGTGTGGCTGCATTTTAGGGAAAATGAAATTTTGTTGTTTGAAACTACTGAGTCTCATTGGGGATATAATATTAATAATAATAAAGTCTGAAGGATAATGACAAAATTGTACACATGCAGAAATGCTTCTGTTTATAAAGTTTGAGTGTATCAAAAAGAAACCACAGGTCTGCCCGCTACATGGAAGTTTAAATGTTTGATGCTTTCTGTAACTAAAAGACAAATTTAAAGTAAGAGTTTCATAAATTAGAATGATGTTTGATTTAGTTTATTCCTTGTTTTTGTTGTGCCGGTTTTTATTTAAAACTGATATTTGTAAATTATCCAATCAAACCAGATACAGTGAAGGAAACGATGTTTAAAAAGCCCAAAAGTGAATAAAATTGTTACCGCACCACGATAGTCTCCTACAAAAAAAAAAGTCAAAATGGGGGGAAAAAACATGAAAACATACTGTCAGGCAGGTGGGTTTCTTTGCTAAATTTGGATAAAATATACAGTGAGAACAATAATTAGAACGTTTAAAAAAAAAAACGGTGTTAGACGAGGAACCAAGTTTATTTTCCCACCAAACAAAGGTTTGGAGGATTGGCAGTGGATGTACTTGGAAATGTTGATTCAAAGTGTTTGAGAACTTCAGGACAGTTTCCGATGTGAGGTTATGGTTCTTCAATAATTAAAATATATCTTAAAGCTTTCAGTGCATTTTTATTAGGGGTGAAAGTAAATATGGAGACCTCTGTTCATAAAACCTAAAGTGTTTCCTTAACCTTTTCACTGTCTTCTGCCACAGCTTTTGTATTTAGTTTCCTCTTTTGTTTTAATTTGTTGTTTGATCAAATGAGAAATCTTGTATTCCCTTCACTTTTTGAACAGTTTTGACTTTATGGGCTTTGATCAATTTTTGTTAAAAGTTTCAGACTCTTGATCTCCTAAGGTTTTTAACCCTATTCATACCTGCTCATAGTAGGAAGAGGTATTAAGGTATAATAACATGGCACACAAAGACGTCTGAACTGTGGCTTATGGGCATTTATGAACAAAGGCAAAAGGGATTGAATGTATCTGGTATATCCAAAGATTTCCACACCTGAGGTTTATTATTTTCTGTGTTAGACTTTTGTGTCCTTTTCTTTTTTGTATCCCCAGATAAGCTGATTTAGTGTAGCTCAGCCTGTGTAGCCTATCGGGAGCTGGGATGTGTGCTCATTTGTAAAACATTTTGTAACGGTTTTTTTATTTCTTTGTTTCTTTAAAAGAATTAGGTCATTATTAACAGTTTAATGGAGGGAAGTGTCTTTCTTCAGGGACTATTTTGGTGTGTATTCCACTCATTAGGCAGAGTTATGGTTTACCTTATTCATGATATGGAAGCGAGACGGAGATTGTACGATTGAACTGTTTTTATTGCCTTGCCCCAGAAAAACGAATGCTGCTTGCATGTGTCTCTTACGGCCTTTGCTGTCTAAAAGTCTCTATTCTGTCCGTTTCTGATCAAGTTTTATTTAATGTACCTCCAGGGACAGCTCTCAGGTATCATTCAGAGCCAGCTGCACGACTTTGAAACTACCATGTCACTTTAGCCAGTTGAAACACTTTAGCAATCTCCGGTGTTGGTGAATGTTTAAGGAACATCACTGATTATTCTCCTTGTCCACACGCATTTGATTTATTGTCTTTATTTAGTTCAAGCAATTCGCCCGTTTGATTCATCTGTTGCCGGCGGGTGTTTAGTGCCGTTTTAGCTGTAAGAGGTACGTGTATAGTCATTGTGTGTTGTGATGTGAAGTCTGATAATGAATTTGGTGAAATAAACTTGCTACTACCAGTGTTGGGTTGGGTTTTTTGTGTGTGTGAAGTTTTTCACAAAGGCTTCATGGTTTAAAATGGAATCACGCAAAACCAGATTTAGCCTTGGCAGATTGATTGCTAAAATTTGTCAGACGGATTTCTGAACGCAACTAGTTATTGACGTCCCTGAATTTAGTAAAAGGTTGAACAAAAGGTTTGTGCTTAAGATGATCTTTTTTGCAATTTTGCTTGACAAAGTTAATCCTGATAAAATTCTTATTTTCTGAATTTGTAAAAATGTGGATGTAATATGAAAACATTTACTAGGTGCCATTTCAAAGTAACAGGATTTTACCAGAAAGTGGCAATATTACTGATAACTTCCTAACTAGAGAGTATCCACTAACTTTAATCATTTCCCATCTTGAAAAGCAATATACAGTCAAAGTGTGATTAATTTTATTAGTGAAATGTGCTTTTCTACAGGGAATAGCCACACTACAACGCTTCCAAATGTATTCATTAAAAAGAGACCTGTGGTTCAGTACTGGTAAAAAAAAAAAAAGCAGAACTTTAAAATTATCTGTAAGACTTAAAACAACAATGCATTGACAAGAATTTTCATTGGCAGCCTGTACATCCCTGCTAGAGAATATCATCAAAACGCAAGATATGTTCTACATTCTTGGAAAAAACTACACTTTTATTTATATTTATTTATTTATTTAAAATAAACTGCTCCACTTTAAAGAGAATCAATGTGATCAGATCAGTTTTAGGTCTAGTGTTACATCAGGACCACAGCACATTACCACAACCTCTATCCTATGCTTCTAATAGGTTGACGTGACCATAATAGTCCTTTGTCCTTTCATGCTTTATATCATAAAAAGACAAAGCCTGACTCTGGTAACATGACATCGACATAAATTAGGCCTCATGACTGCAACTCATAGACTATTTAGGGTATTCTTTCCATAAAAAGACACTTTTGGGGCGGTAATGAAGCACAACCCTTCAAGTTGTGCTTTAAGACCCATAAAATCAGCTCTGAATAAAACTCAGTCATATATTACATAACTGAGATGTTTTAAAAAAAACAAAACATCTGAATCATCTTTCTACAAATTGACAAAACAATATTGCTCTTCAAAACAGAGCACTCTTCACATTGTGCTTGTGTACACTCATATGTATCGCTTTGCTATTCCTGGTAGCTGCACAAAGTCGTAATGTAGTCACAAATCAAGATAACCCATGTCGTTATGCTCTGGTAATTTATCTCTATACCCCAGATAAAAAGGCTTATATGTAACTAAAGGGATTTAATTATGGGAATTAAAATCTTACAACATCTTTGTATTTTTTTACCCCCTGAAGTGGGCTGTAACTGAGAATGTCTTTAAAGTTCTAAAGTAGGTAGCAAGTTTACTACAGCCTACCTACCCTTCAGTATTCTTCTCTTTTCAAATTTGCAGCTAATAGATACTTTTTGAAGTATCTAGGCTTTAAATTTGAACAAAAAACACAAAATAACACCTGTAAAAACATCTAGTGACCTGCAGGAATCCAAGTAGAAATGCTTCTGTTTTTGGTTGACCACAAAGTCCTCAGGACTAATTTATATAAGTTTAGAAGACAGGCTACTCAGCCATGTTGTCTGTTTGATTATTTTTGAAATTCGCTCTGACACAAATAAGTAAATGTAAACAACAATCCAGATTTACAGTATATAAAGTTTTTCAAAACTGGCCAGATTTTAAAACTACCGTGATGAGCAGATCTTATTGAGATTTATCAACAGAACTCTTCTTCTGTCTACCAAATCTAAATCTACTTCAAAAAAGGCCTTCGGATTGAATGGGTTTTCAAAAACACAATCTGACTGTATTTTGATTGTAGTCAACTTTGAAACCAACAGAGGGCGCTGTAAGTTAACTTTGATCATACGCTAGAAGAGTAAAGATCTTTCTATTGCAATCACAAAGAGGGGATAATCATGTTTTGTCAATTGATGTTTCAAGATCTTTGCAGGGTGGGACACGTCAGAGTCCATCAGCAGCTGCAGCTTAACAAAAGCAGAGCAAGAATCAACTCGGCATTTCTATCATTTCACAACTTTACTGTGTGAAAGGGAAGTGTCAAAAAGGTGAAATAATTTGTGAAACTGGTACCAGTCTCTGTCAAGTGGCTATTTGGGGGCTCTTCAGCAAAATAGCAAACGATAAAAACAATCTCTTTGATGTTTGTGAGAATTTTAATCATTTTATCAGAAATCCCAGGGTATGAGAATGAAGAAACAAAGATATTTTCTTTTATTTAATTGAGAGAAGACAGGCATACTTCATAGGAAAAACAAAACAATAAATAAATAAGGGGCAGTATGCATGCAGAAAATTATTCTCACTTAAATTTTCAACTGTTTTTTCTTCTCTTTTTTTTGGCAGGTACCAACTTATTGAGCTAGACGTCACGTTATGATCCTGCGTTTAAGGCAACCAGCTCACTGAACCCAGACACGAAAGGAAAGGAAAACAGTGACAGATCTAAAATTTGAAAAAATGTTTTAAAACCAACAAACGGATGCACTAGACTTTGACTAGGCCATTCTATCTGAGCTATTCCATTGCACCGCCCTCTGTTTTCAGCCCACAGTAGGTTTTCTTCCAGTATTTCCCGATATTCAGCTTCATCCGTCTTCCAGTCAAGGAAGCCGTTGTTGCAGCATGATTCTGCCGCCGCCGTGCTTCACTTTGGGGATGTTGTGCTCAAAAAATTTTCAACTTTGATCATATATTTCCCTCTGTTTGCTGTGTGCCCAACATGTCTTCTGTCAAACTTCAAAAGGGACGTCTTACTGCTTAGCTTTAATAACTTTCCTGTTACCTCTTACTCATAAACATCTTTTGTTTTTATTTACCACCAATAGTTGCCGTGTCAATAGAGTCCCACCTGAGATATTGACCTCTAATGCCCCTGCAGAGGTGCCATGGGCCTCTGGGTAGTTTTCCTCATTACTGCTGCTCTTTTCTGGTCTCTAATTGAGGTATTTTCCCCTCTAAGCCTGTCATTTTTAACAGATTACTACAGATGGTTTAAACCTCTGAAAATTTAACCTTGACCTGTCTGCTGTGTTACTTAGTCTGCAAGTTTTTTTTTTTGTACTTTGATTTAGGGGTATCAGAGTGAAGGAAGTGGATAAATCAACACAGATCTCATATTTTATTTGTAAAAAAAGACAAAGTTAAATATAATGTTCCCTTCACGTTGATCTGTCTCAAAAAAAAAAAAAAAATCTGATTTATGTTTGTAGCTGAAGTGCATTTTGCAAGACTCTGTACCTCCCGGACTTATTTTACTCATTTTCTTCTCATGTCTGGAGAATTTGCCCTCCCACAGTAAAATCATCGCCGTCAGAAATGATTGTATCCCCTTTTCCCCCCCCACCTCCTGAGGGGAGGGCTCACTTTGTTTGCTGGCTGTCCTCCCAGCTCCCGGTTGCATCATGCCTGGGAACTTCGCTCCAATGAGGGAATGGCTTTGTGCTTTGCGGAGGGAGGCAAGGAGTGGGGGAGACACTCTCTGATCGGCTGCAGAGCAGTGCTGAATCCGACCAACTGGACGGGAATTCAAACAGGACTCCGGAGGAGCGGGATTCATTACCTGAGGAGAGAGAGGGAGGATTTCCCCTGGGAAAGCACACACACACGCACTTCCTGCTTTTTTTAAATTTATGTACTTATTTTTGCCCTATTGGCAGGTTGAACGTGCAGGGGACACCCTGTGTGTGTGTTTTTTTTTTTGTTTGTTTTTTTTTTGCTCTTGTTTTTGTGTGTGAGGAAAAGAGCCGCGCAGTTTTGTCCTTCCTGAGGTCGGGACGGGTCGGAGCCCCGCGCAGCGGCGATGGAACGCGTTCCCACCGGGAAGTGCCTCACGGAGCCGTGCACACCCGGCTTGTCGTAGCGTCTTCTGGATCGATCCGCTCAGCTTCTGTTCAGGGATTTTTTTTTTTTACTGTGCAGGAGGAAAGGGAGCCCGGGATGCCCGTGAGGAACAGGTACAACCTGGTGGACGATGTGGCGGACTCGCGGCTGCCGCTGCACAACGAGGAAGCTTACCAGCATGGGATTTACTTCCAAGCCAAGGTGAAATAACCTGATCCATTCATTATTTCTAGCCAGTCTGACTCCCTCCAACCCGTTCTCCCCAACCATGTGGCGGTGGCAGGTGTACTAGACGGAGCAGCTGGGATCCATTATAAAGTTGAAACTCATGGCAGCAGCTGCTCCGACATTTATTCCAGGTTTATCCCAGGAATGTTCCTCTGATTGGATTTATCTTTGAAATCTCAAAACAACAGCTGATCTGAGTGATGGGTATAATGACAAGATTCCCGTTTAATGGTGAATCCTAAATTGGAAGCCAACTAAACAAACTGGCACCAGGGCCGAATTTAAGTTGATATGAGCCCCGGGCAAGAGTCAGGGATGGTGCCTAGCCTTGCCTAAAACAATTTCTCTTATGGATGCAAATTGCAAGATACACATGGAAATTCTATTTTCTTTTTTCATGAAAGAAACTTTACGTTTATCCTTTGTTAAAAGTTTTCCTTATACTCAAGTTATCACAGACTGGTAGACAGGATGAAACTATTTTTGGTTTGGTCCTTTCTAACGTATATTTTTATTACATTACTTCTGGAAATGTCTTTATTCATTAAAAAAAAAAATCATTCATACCTAGAGGGTGTGTTTAAAGGTTTTATTATGGTTGACATGCCCAAGGTCAAAGAATAGGTTTTTCAAAACATCCATCAAGACAGCCATATATATATATATATATATATATATATATATATATATATATATATATATATATATAGGCAAATAAGATACCAGTAAAGTTGAGAAGATTGAAGCAGGCATGTGCTGTTGTTGTTGAACTTTGACCCTGTGCCACTCCTTTGTTTTAACAGTTTTTAACAAATTGTTGTTTCTTGTTCAACACTAAAGATCCCTGTGACTGAAGTCCATAACAGTAACACTGATTGGACTGCAATTCTAAATTTCATTTTCTTAATACATTATATATTTTTACTTATTAATTCGATAAAAATAGAGAACATTTATTTATGTTGTTATTTTTGGCTTATATGTAATATGTTCTGTGCTTTAAGTGCAAAAATAATAGAAAACTGGTATTCTTAAATTCTTAGTTTTGTGTCTGGATTTGAGCAAAGGCATATCTGGGCAAGAGCCCGCATGGTTTTGGGGGAGCTCTGAATTTGTACTTTTCTTTTTTATTTCAATAGAAACTATATAATGTTTTGAAAACAACATTATATAAATTTGTAAAACTAAATTTCTGAAGAAAACTCATAAGCCCTTATTATGAGGGCTTACAACATTACAAAATGTTGTAATTTGTTAGATTTTAAAGTAAATAACCAAAACATAACTATTTGAAAACTATGATGTCAAAAACACAGAAATACCCTACGATCACATTAGACATAACGGCTAGCTTTGAGCCCATGTTCGCTGCAGATTTTGGAAAAAAAATTTTTTTCAGTGGATGAAGATACAACAAAAGAAAAAACAGACTGTTTCAGAAAACAAAAAGTAAAGATGTACAAGGTCTAAAAAGTTAACTTTGAAGCTTATGCACGTATGCCCAACTTTTCTGTTGTAATGTACATGTGTAAAATCCAGACTTTTACAGATTCTCAGCGACTAAAAATAAAATGAATGCACCAAAGCTTAATATAAACGTGCGTCAGAACCATCCTCCATCTAACAGGGAGTGCATGTGATAAGCATCGCATGTTTTTTTGATGAAAGAAAAACATCGCAGTTAATAAATTGATTCAAGGATTACGAAGGAATAAAACTGAATGAGTGCACACAGCGAGTCTCTACATATTAAACAGCAAAACCAAAGACATATTTTTTACCAAGTCAGTGGTACGGATTTTCTGCTCCCAGACCGTTTACCGCAATCAAAATAAGAGCAAGAGCAACATCAAAGGCAGCGTGTTCCCCAGGGCCGCTCATGAATTCAAATATATGCAAGCCGCAAAGAGCTTACTAATAAGGGAAGGCTGTGTCATCTGTGCCACACTAAACTCATCTTTGAAACAGAACCATACAGATTTGACACGTTGCAAGAAAAAATCATTGTTTTGCAGTGTCTTACACACATTGATCTCTCTAGAAGGCACAGTCTGCCACAGATGCTGACACTCCAATGATTAGCATGTATTGTATGCAGAGAATGGTTGCTAATAGAGACTGCAATTTTTTCCACTGGTTCCATTTTTCAACATTTGTAAGTTGTCTTTTTCACCTGAAACGACAACTTTTCAGCTGTCGTTTCAGATGACTTCTGATGACTTGCAGGTTGCCAAAGAGGAAAAGACCAAACTATACGGTACAAATGAGAAAATGAGTAGAGTGCTGGTTGAGATGCTTCGCAGTGTCATAGCAACAGAAGAACTGATTGGGCAAAATCAGTCCAATTTTTTATTGGACTGATTGGACACCATAAAAAATTTAATCTCACTTTAAATACCATGTTTTCTTTCTCTTTTTTGCCCAACACATTTTTGTGCACAAAATAATTTAAATGTTTCCATTTAAAATAGAAACGGCAACAGTTCTTTCTTCTGCTATAAAAATGTTATGTTAGAGGCCGTTATGCATTAGTTAAATTAATTATTGTTGTTGCATGCTGCATAATAGGATTTTGATGCACTGAAGTACAGAAGTAAATGAAGTAACCCTCCATGAAGGATATTATTGCACAAAATATTTTCCCCCTTGTCTGCTCATGTAGCCAGCTTGCTGTCAGCTGTTTAACTGACGTGCCACTTGTAACTTGCTATGGTCAATTTTAAAACAAACCAACTTTTTTTTTTTCGCTGTAATTAAGACGAAATGTGCTGCAGGCCTCTTTCAGCCAGCTGACTAGCAGTGTGCCGGAAGATAAGTTGTAGGGATTGTGCTCTGTTAGTCTGTTAACTGTGACTGACATTGTCCTAGTCTGAGTGACAGTTGATAAGAAAAAAAATATGCAGATTAAAAATGTGCCTTTATTAGCAGAACTTTGGTCACGTCAAACAATCTGTGCATTTTCACAAGGAAATAGTTGATTTTGTCAAACTGTCTTTTTGCAGTGCGTGGTACCATGGATGACTGATTTTTTTCTTTTCTTTTTTTTTCATGTGTGTGTACGCGTTTGCCACAGTATGTGGGGAGTCTTGACGTGCCCAGGCCCAACAGTCGGATGGAGATCGTAGCAGCCATGAGAAGAATCAGGGTAAGGTCAACATTTAGATCAGGTTACAAAGAAAAGTGAAACCTAGATGGGTTCATCTTGAGGATATTGTCCAGTGGTTTATTTTTCTACTAGTAAAATGTACACTCACAATGAAAACACAGTTAGGAAAGGAAATATTGACTTCTGTTGTAGGTTTTCACAGAATAAAGCTTTCGTTAACGTTCTTTAGAAAAGTCTGTTGATTCCACATTGTGTGTATTTGGTGGGTGACATCACAAGAGGTACAGGAATCAACATGATGAGCTGGCATTGGTAAATGTCTTAGCAGATAATGCAACAGATCTAAACTTAAAGATTTATGCCAGAATTTGGTTCTGATGATTTCCAGGCTACAATAGGGAGAACAATGATAATCTTTAGAGCTTGATTCTAAAGACGATCTCTACGTGTCACGTGTTGTCATCAGGAGTATGTGTGTAAGGAAGTTTTCTTATCAAGATATTTCTCTCGATTGGGAAATAATTTCCAAATATTTAAAAAAAATAATGATCATGACATGCTTGGGCTACCCGTCACATCTAAGATGAGTTTAATTTTCAAAAATCGTCTGACTTTTAGCAACTCCATTGCTTTAGATTAGAATATATGTTGACTGTCCTTTTTTAAATGCCTTGCGATGTTGGCTGATCAGCTTGATTTTTGTACATCTTGTGATGTTATTTGAACCAAACACACACAAAGCAGGTCACAACTTTTTATCTTCTTAACTTCTTAAAATAACTTTATATTTACAGGAAGTCCTGAAGCTGAATCCATGCATTTACTACCTGACTGTTTTTATTGTCAGAGTGCTTTTGTTAAAGATGTAGACATTGCTTGATATTTCCTTTAAATAAATAATAAACAGTTATTTGGATTGTAAGAGATTGGTATGAACATACCTGGGTCATAGCTGGAATTTGATAAAACATGTGTTGTCATTAAGGCTGCTAAAAACAAACATCGCTGGGATTTTCTCCCTCATCTGAAGTCCTTTGGGGAGGACTGTGTAATGGAGGAGGGAGACGCCTTTAACATTAAAACTGTAATCACACAGAATAAAAAGCGCGTGCTGTCAGATGCAATTTGTACAGGCAGTGCAGTGGTGCATTCACTGGCCGCTGAACAACAGAACACAACACTTAAAGCAATCCAAAGAGGCCTTTTTACAGAAAGGAAACGGCTAAAAGAGTGAGGTGGATTGTGTGCCTTTCTGAAGTGTGTAAAGTGTGTGTCGCTTTTTATTGTTGCTTTTGATTACACTAAGTGATGCTTATTTGAAAACAAGATTTCAAGGCTTCATCTTGTTTTTTTTTTGCCATATTAAGTTTTTATTTACCCCATGATATCACAGCAATAATTATTATTATTATTTTTTCAACCAAAAGCTAAACGGTAACCTGCGGACGGTTCTATAATTTACATGTGACTCACCGGGCTAACATGCCTCAGAAATGACAGGCCTCCCAGATCAGAATGAATAAACTAGTGGAAAAGAAATATGTGGGTTTGCTTGTGATTGGCAGCTATGCCTTGATGAATCATTTAATCCATACCAAATTTTCTCCTCTCTTTTTCTTTTCCTGCCAGTTAAATTGGTTCGTTAGAGACTGCAATACATGTAGGAATACAAATTGAAACTTTCAGACGGAGCGAGACTAAATCCACGTCTTCAACACGTGTTTATGAAGTTGATATCCCACATTTTTATTTCTAATTTATTTACATTAGATCTCAATGCACGGTGCAGAACAATTTGGTTTTGATTGAACTGATGTAAGAAGCAATATCATGTGACGAGTTTAAGTGATCTGGTTAATACAAACAGCCTTTTGGTTTATTAAATTGTCATTTGTGTTTGACATGATCTCTGCTGGCAGTGATCAAAGCTGCTTATTTATGGATGAGGGCTTTTTTTTTACTTTGATCAGTGGATGACCTGTTTAATTTTTAATGCGTGTCCTTTTAAAAGGCTTGGATGGATGTTGGATTTAGTTGCATTAAAAGAAAATCAGCCATACATTGCAAATAATGTTAAGAGATATTTTACTAAGATTTTATGTGAAAATTGTAAAGTGGAAAGATGCACATCTTTTTCTGATAATTTTACAATGTCTTTAGGCTCCATCATCCCCACTGTGAAGCATGGTGATGGCAGCATAATGCTGTGAGGAGAAGCTTTCCCACTTCCGTTAAAAGGAACAAGGAAGCTTGCCTGAGCTTATAGAAAGATGGACGGAGCTGCATATAGAAGGGAAACCTGAATAGATCTTTTAGGTTATATTTGTTTCAAAATGAAAATAACTAGAAAAGCTCCGATTACATTGTTGGCTTATAAATTTGATCTTCTATAGTGAGTGAAAGAGAGCTGGCGGTTGGGTTTTGTTATCTTTGAGGAGAGTCGGCCCACCTGCTTCACTCGGCCTGTAGTCTGTAAGTGTCAGCTTAATATTTCATGGTTTAATATGAGAGTGGCACAGATCCTCACATCTAGCCGACTCTCAGCAGAACATTAGCCATGCACACATTTCCCAACACACTTAAATATAAAACAAAAAACACTTAAATATCATTACAATGGCTTTAAAGGGACCAAAAGTATTAAATACACAGTCAATGTGCTTTAAAGTATGGATTTTATATGTAAAATAGCACAAATCAACAAGTGTGAGTGTTTAAAATTCTAAATACGGTGGGACTGAATTAGTGATAAATGCAAAGTTCAACTTCAAAAGGAGAATATTTGTTTCTATTAGCCCTTTTTAGGCATTCTTTTTATCTTAACATGTGATAAAAATGGGATTCAGACATTTAACATTTGGCTTTTGAACAAGCTGATAGATCAACACATGAAACAAGAAAGCTAATTAATTCAACCTTCAATGAAAACGTAGAGATCTCACTTAACCTCGGTTAAAGTCTTTCACTACAGACTGCAGGGAAGGGAGTCTTTACACATGCAGCAATTAAAATAATGCACAACATTTGCCAAGAATAATTGGAAATACATAGAAGATAAAATCTTAAAATATTATATTTGGCATCATCAATTATGTTGATGAAAATCCTCAGACCTAACTAACACCTTGTCACTTAGGTACGGATGTATCCGATTCTGAAGGTAAAATTTAATACACATTAAAAAAACATTTTTATGTAAAACAAAAAAATTAACAATTATTTCCACTGGTGCTAAATAGAAATAATTGACATTAACAGGTAAAACTATGTGATCCATTGCATGCATTTATTGTTTTGATTCCAGTACTTATGCTCGAATAGAAATTTAGGCATCGGTATCAAAGTTGCTGTTGGAATTTCAAACAACTTGAATTAGAAATGCCAAAGAAAAATCTAGGAATCAAAATGAATGCAAATTTTCATTAATGAGCTGTGAAGTTTGAGTCATTTTCTCCTTTTGAGGTTTTCGCCGTCTGCTTTTAACACCTCTTATTAAAGTCCAAGCTCCAGTAGCTGTTTGTTCAGCCTCTGGTTTCATCTACGTGGGAGGAATTTCTTTGCCGGAGCTTTACGACCCCTCTCACGTACTCGGAGTCCACATACATATAAGCGATGTAGGGCGTCGATGCTCATTTAAACTTATTTGCCAAATCAAATGCAATTAGCTTTGCAATAGATGAATGTCGACTAACCTTTCTGACTTTTCCTTCATCTCTTTCTCACATACAGTTGGAGCGCCTCTCTTTTCATTTGGAAGCACAGCTTTTTAACCGAGAGATTGACTGGGGTTTTGTGTGTAATTAAAGTGGCTGAAAATTGAGCTTGATGGAGGTGGGAGAAAAGACTGGGGAGGGAGTCGTGGAACGGAGAGAGGTTGTGTGTTGGCTGGCAGAGCTGCACTGGTTTCTTCTCCCTCAGTTAATCTTCTTACTCCGAGTCAATGTGGGAAAACAGCGGCAGGCGTCAACAGAGGACGGCAGTGTGAGAGAACATAGGAGTTCAGTGCTTGTCGAGTGAAGTTTATTGCAAAAGTATTCACATTCACTTTCACATTCTGTCCCTTTGAGTTTTATTATCATATTAAGTGAAAGACAAAGTAGCACATGTATCGGGGGGAACGGGAGGAAAGCATAAAATAGTTTTAAAACTTTCGACAAATTAAAACCTGGAAAGTGTATGTGCCTGAGTCAATACTTTGTAGAGACACTTTTAGCAGCAGTTAGACCTGGATATTTCTTGACTCGCAGCAACACAGCCATGGACGCAAATTCTCACACCTAAGGTTAATGTAGAGATGCTCCAGTCTTGCAACGTTTAGTCGTCTCTCTGCTTCAGCAAACCTGGCTCCATTATTGACACATTACCAAAGCTCTCTAAAGCTTGACTGCATGCTAGTGAGGCAGTTTAGCTATTTAATTCAAGCGTGTAGGACAAGGGATACGTCTAAAAGTTGCAGGACACTGGCACTTGAGGACTGGAATTTAACACCACTTCACTACAGTGACATTTTGTTTCTTGTCTCACAAGAATGACCTAACCGAGAGGCATACAAGTATACAGTGCACCAAACAGAGTACATATTTATAATTGAAACATCATAAAAGTCACCTAAGGAATAGGTCATATAAGTCACCATGTAGGAATACAATTTGCTGCACACGGCCTGTAGTCTGTAAGTGCACCAAATAGAGTATATATTTATAATTGAAACATCAAAAAGTCAAACCAAACAGTACAAAAGCTCACAGAAAAACAAGAGTTCTGGGAATCCCCATGCTGGTGGCAACAACAGAGAATTTGACACAAATTGTGAAAACCAAGGATGTGTCAAGGAGCTCGATTTCTGGAGTGCCAGAAAGGTGAGCAAATGAGCAGATGAGACAACTGCGAAGGTGAGGAGCTGAGTTATTGAAGGACAGTATTGGGTAAGTCAGGGGGAAATAGAAAAATAGAATTAACAAAACAAAGTAAAGCCTAGAAACAGTGATGGACTCTATTTACTGTTCAGATGGAACCGGATTTTATTTAGGATATTCAAGTAAAGGGACTGAATCCAAATACAACTCATTTTCCATTTTTATGAAAATTATAAAGAAAACATTTAATTTTAATCCCATTTTACAACATGCTACTTTTTGTCACATAAAATCCCAATGAAATTTGTTGCTGTTATGGAGCAAAGTGTCAGCAATTCTCCTACTCATACACCCGCTCTTTTCCTGGCAGCGAAGTGAAAAGATACAAGTCTGCATCCTGCGGCTCTTTTCAGCCAGCCTGTTTTTGTTTAATCACCCACCCGGTTCAACTGGGCTGGTTTTTAAGAATTTGATTCATTCAGTTTGACCGGTGGCTCAGAAAGCGTGCGCTCACAGAGATGTTTTTGCACGCTCAGTGTTTGTGCGTGTGTGTGTGTTTATGCGAGCCGTGGCCGCTCCATTATGGCGAGACCTCTCGCGACCTCCTCAATCGATTAACGAGGCCGGACAACAAAGGCTGGTGTTGCTCCATGCGCATGGACAGATCCGGCGTCTTCCACGGCTCGCTGGCTCTCTAAGGGACACGAGTGTGTGCTGTGGAATTTCTTTGGGAAACGAACATGTTCTATTTACAGGAGTGCCTGTGTCTCCGCAAAAAAAAAGAAACAAGTTGAAGGCAATCCTCTACCTCTGCCTATCTCTCCAGCTCCCTCTTAGTGTCTTATCCTCTACCCCCTCCCCACCAACTCTTTTCCTTTGCTCCACTGCTATTTTTCTTCCCTCCCCTCTCTCTCTTCCTACCAAAATAGACTGTCTCAATTTAGCCCATCTCTGGCTATCTACTCAGTGCTGACAGGAATAGATTTTGGGGCTGAGAGCAGGCTATGCATGTTTTTCTTTGAATTTTCAGCAGCTCTAATGGGATTTTAAGGCTCCCTCACGTGTCCTTCAGGATGCAGCCTGCTTTGCGTGGTCTGCCAGGAGGAAGATTTTGTTTGTTTTGGGATTTTTTTCTGAGCGAGCCTCTGTTTGAGTGTGCAGGGGAGAAGGCACCCCTGACATTTTTTATTGGCTTTCGACACCAATCTGTTGAGTCTGTGTCAGTCTTACGTGAGTTCGTTGAACTGTCACGACTCGGTGAGATGCAGATGATTGACTGCTAATGTGTCCCGAAGTCACAGTCACTCTGAACCTGTCAGACTGGGGAAGAGTGTTGGTTTTTTTGGGGGGGGGGGTTTGTCAGGTTCTGTTTCTGTTATAATGCTACAGGTTGGGAAAAAGTTTTCTTATGACAAATACTAGTAAATAATGCCAGATTTGTTTAAAGGGCAGAAGATTTTTAGCTTTCCAGTCTATTTCTTTATCTTTTGTTAGGAACATGGGGGTGGTGGATGCTCTCCACGCTGCCAAAGGGCAGGAGACAAGGCTTGTCAGTTTGTCAGCTCATCACAGGCCTACGTAAGCCTGCCTTTGGACTGCAGAGGGAAACTAGAGCACCAGAAAACCCACCCAGGCGTGGACAGAGAATATAAACTCTGATCAGAGAGACTCCGGCAAACTTTTACGTCAGCAACCTTCTTGCAGTGCTAGTCAATGCGCCTCAGGGCTCCCCAACTAAATCTTTTAAGCACAATTTAATTTCTGGTGCTCCACTGAAATCTCAAGAAGAAATATTTGCAGTATTGGCACATTGCAAAACAGAAGAAACAAAAGACCTTTAATCAACCCTGACTCAACCTTTAATCAAACTAAAGTTTGATTAAATTCATTAGCATTTGCAGAATGTCCTGCTATCAGCAGGACAAAGATCCAAAGCACTGTCAAACGAAAGGAAGGTTTTGAATCTGGACTTAAATCTAATTGGTATGACCATAAACAGAATTTTCACGATCAGAAGAGGGAAAAATCTTTAATGCGGCTGAAATGAAACTATTCTGCTAGGAAGAGAGACATAAAACACAGGGATGTACAAGACTCCTTACTAGGTATCACGAACTGTTGATGTTGGTGAGATACATCTTGTTACTTTTTACATATAAAAATTGCAGATCTGTCTGTCTGTTCAAGTGTTGGTGATTGGACGGTTCACATGTGATTGAGTCACATATTGTCTTTAAAAAGGGATGAACCACAATGGGAGGCTTTGTTTTCTCTTTGGGTTCATGCTGGCTTAATGGCAGATGCACAAGTCCAGTAGGTGACCTAAATGCTTATTCAATTAGATGTGATCTCCGCTTTATGCTGGTGCAGTTTCTTTGTGTGCGCAAACACACAAAAAAAGAGGATTATTTCCTTCTTTATTAAGAGCGATTTTACAATCAGGTGTCATCAGTGCAGGATCTGCTATGTTCATGCTTAATAACTTGTTAGACTGACAGATGGTAAACAACCCATCTGTCAGTCAGTGTTATGTATGAATTCTCATAAGCTTCAGAGTGTAAAGCATATTTTTATGAAGAACAATATTATCATCCAACGCCTGGCTGAATTGTAGCTGAGAAACTTTGAGTCATGACTATTGTGTTTATTACTTTTTTCAATTCAATTAATTGAATATTTCACTGTTTTCATTGACACAAAATAATGTATGGTATAAAGACCAGTGTCAGTCCACTATGACTGTGCCTTTCTACAGTATTTATGCCACATTAACTTCTTCACATTTTATCACATTACAACCACCAAATTATTTGTATCTTATTGGGATGATATGCGAGTAGTGCATAACTGTGAAGTGACAGAAAATGGATATAATTTTAAAAATCTGTCAGTACTTGGAAGAACAACCTCCTTCGGTTGTAATTACAGCAGAAAGTTTTTTAGGTTGTGTTTCTCAAAATGTATTGCACATTTGAAAACTGAAGTTTGCTGTTTTTTTACTCAGTAAAAAAGGGCAAACTTTTTAACTGAGTAAAAGAGCATCTGTGCTCTTCAGTAAAGAGCATCTGTGATTAAAACTCTTTCCAATCTGAGCACAGATTTCCAATTGAATTTAAGTTGTTGTGGCAATTTGTTGCACTGGATTCTATTTGGGGTGTCATACTATCAGAGGATGAATACATCTGCCATATTTTTTTAGACTTATTGTGCTTTGTTTTATCATAAAAAAAATCTTAGTACTATGTTCAGGTTAATGGTTGCAAATTGATGAAATGTGTAGGAATCTGTAAATCCTACATCTTCTCTTTTAGTCTCTCCTAAGGCAATGTGTTTTAAGTTTACCACAACTTTCAGGTGCTTTTAGGTTTGCTTTGGGATTTCACATAAGGTCTGTGATGTGGAAGAGTAAAAGATTGGCAAACTTCAATCATTTTAACGTTTGGCATCACAAAAGAAATTTGGCCATTGACCTGGAAACGTTTGCCATCCTGCAGCTGCCACCTGATTGATATGACGCTGGAAAACATTTAAAATAGTTAGTTTTTTTCTTGTACACCTTTAGGTTATTTTCATAAATCCCAACTAGAACAGAAGAAAGTGGATGTTTCTCATTAAAAGTTTGAAACGCCAATAACTATTTTCTCTTCGAGAGGGATGCTGGAGGTTAGTCAGAAGTCTTTCGCTCCAACGTCGGAATGACCTCACAATCTGGTTGTCTCAGTCTTCTTGGCCGCTATTATTTCCCTGGAGTATACAAGCACACACGTCTCTGCTTTCATAATCCACCCAAAGGCTTTGTCTTGTCCTTTATTGCCACATGTAATTCAAGTTATATGTGTATATACGCTGATGCCATCACATTCAATAAAAACAAACCTTTCTCTTGAGGAAGAACCCTTTCTAAAAGGCAAAAACTCAATCCTGCTGCACACCCTGAAGCTACGTTTTGCTTTACAAACATTCTCTAACCCTTATAAAGCCTCAGCATGAAAATGTTAAACACGTCTCTTCTATAAGAGTTGATGCCGCCAGTGTTTATAAGAATGTAGGATGTTCAAAGTGAGTTTTCTCGAAAGAGGAAAAAAAAAAAAAATCCGGAAATTTCGACAGATGTGATCACCTGACCTTTTAAACCAGGCCAGCAGCGGGGGTTGCACTGTTATTTATGCTCCATTTTTAGAGGTATTTCAGAATGTCTGCAAGTACAAACTCATAGCTATGTTATAGTGCGCGCTTCCTGTGAACACTCCTATTTGTTTGTGCCTTCTCTGGCTGCCACAGAGTCTGCTGTAGCTAATCTAAAGTGCAAATATAGCAAAGTCAACATACTGGCAGCTGAAGAGCTCCCGCTTTTGTGTCGTTATTGGAAAGATATTGTTGGCGTGTTGTTTGGTGTGAGTCAGCACCCATAAAATATTTTCTAGAACTAATAAATCATGGTGGATAGCTTGTAAACATGAATCACAAAGAGGGAATAAAACTTCAAGCTTCAGCATATTTCCTTTGGATTTTATCTGATGGACCAAGACAAAGCGGCGAATAATTAAGAAATGGAAGTAAGTGATGCGCGTTGAAGCTTTTTTTTACAAATACAAAACAAGACTTAATCATTCTAACATATGAAAAGGATTTGCTCTAAATTCGTTCTATTGTATCTCTGGCTGCATGTTCAGGGCAGATGTCCATTTTCCCCAAACAAAATAAGGATTTCATACATATCAAACAACAGAGTATTTTTATTTATTCAACAAATTGCAAGGGCACTAAGATACAGCAGAAGATACAAAAGGCATGCCACACTTTTCTGGTTACTTTTACTTTTTTTTAAACTTCCACTTTACAATACTTTATTTTTACCACAAAACATCAAAATAAAATACGTAGAAATCTACAGGTATAATGTAAGAAAAGGTGGCAACATTGATAGAATAGAATAGAATTACTTTATTCATCCCAGCATGGAAATTATTTCGCAGTTACAGCAGCATAGAGGCAAGACACACAACATCCACCACTGAGTAGCAATTGTAGACAAAATAAAATATAACATGCTGTCAATATAAAAAGCAGCTTAGAGCAGACCTTGCAAGGATTCAAAATGCAGAAACAGTATGTATATGTAAATATATGTACAGCAAGTGTGCCACAGTGCAGTTGTGCGAAATTGGACTGATTAGTGCAGAACAATGATTTACAGTTAGGGCCAGAAATATTTGGACAGTGACACAAGTTTTGTTATTTTAGCTGTTTACAAAAACATGTTCAGAAATACAATTATATATATAATATGGGCTGAAAGTGCACACTCCCAGCTGCAATATGAGAGTTTCCACATCCAAATCGGAGAAAGGGTTTAGGAATCATAGCTCTGTAATGCATAGCCTCCTCTTTTTCAAGGGACCAAAAGTAATTGGACAATGGACTCTAAGGGCTGCAATTAACTCAGAAGGCGTCTCCCTCGTTAACCTGTAATCAATTAAGTAGTTAAAAGGTCTGGGGTTGATTCCAAGTGTGTGGTTTTGCATTTGGAAGCTGTTGCTGTGACCAGACAACATGCGGTCAAAGGAACTCTCAATTGAGGTGAAGCAGAACATCCTGAGGCTGAAAAAAAAGAAAAAATCCATCAGAGAGATAGCAGACATGCTTGGAGTAGCAAAATCAACAGTCGGGTACATTCTGAGAAAAAAGGAATTCACTGGTGAGCTTGGGAACTCAAAAAGGCCTGGGCGTCCATGGAAGACAACGGTGGTGGATGATCGCCGCATACTTTCTTTGGTGAAGAAGAACCTGTTCACAACATCAACTGAAGTCCAGAACACTCTCAGGGAAGTAGGTGTATCTGTCTCTAAGTCAACAGTAAAGAGAAGACTCCATGAAAGTAAATACGAAGGGTTCACATCTAGATGCAAACCATTCATCAATTCCAAAAATAGACAGGCCAGAGTTAAATTTGCCGAAAAACACCTCAAGAAGCCAGCCCAGTTCTGGAAAAGTATTCTATGGACAGATGAGACAAAGATCAACCTGTACCAGAATGATGGGAAGAAAAAAGTTTGGAGAAGAAAGGGAACGGCACATGATCCAAAGCACACCACATCCTCTGTAAAACATGGTGATGGCATGGGCATGCATGGCTTTCAATGGCACTGGGTCACTTGTGTTTATTGATGACATAACAGCAGACAAGAGTAGCCGGATGAATTCTGAAGTGTACCGGGATATACTTTCAGCCCAGATTCAGCCAAATGCTGCAAAGTTGATCGGACGGCGCTTCACAGTACAGATGGACAATGACCCCAAGCATACAGCCAAAGCTACCCAGGAGTTCATGAGTGCAAAAAAGTGGAACATTCTGCAATGGCCAAGTCAATCACCAGATCTTAACCCAATTGAGCATGCATTTCACTTGCTCAAATCCAGACTTCGGACAGAAAGACCCACAAACAAGCAAGACCTGAAGGCTGCGGCTGTAAAGGCCTGGCAAAGCATTAAGAAGGAGGAAACCCAGCGTTTGGTGATGTCCATGGGTTCCAGACTTAAGGCAGTGATTGCCTCCAAAGGATTCGCAACAAAATATTGAAAAAAAACTATTTTGTTTGGGTTATGTTTATTTGTCCAATTACTTTTGAGCTCCTAAAATGTGGAGTGTTTGTAAAGAAATGTGTACAATTCCTACATTTTCTATCAGATATTTTTGTTCAACCCTTTAAATTAAACGTTACAATCTGCACTTGAATTCTGTTGTAGAGGTTTCATTTCAAATTCAATGCGGTGGCATGCAGAGCCCAACTCACGAAAATTGTGTTACTGTCCAAATATTTCTGGCCCTAACTGTAGCTTTTATTGTTCAGTGAGATGGCATGTGGCAGGAAGGATTTCCTGTATCTGTCCCTACGACAGCGGAGCTGGAGCAGCCTATGTGAGAAGGTGCTCCGCTGTCTGTCCACTATGTGGTGGAGAGGGTGCTGTTTATTGTCCATAATAGACAGAACCTTCTTCAGTGTCCTCCTCTCCACCACAGTTTCCAGGGACTCCAGCCTTAGTCCCAGTACAGAACCAGCTTTCCTGATGATTTTGTCTAGTCTATTAGAGTCGCTGGCTCTGATGCTGCTTCCCCAACACACAGCAGCAAAGAAGATGGCACCGGCAACAACACTGTGATAAAAGGTCTCCAGCATCTTGCTGCACACATTGAAGGATCTCAGCTTCCTTAAAAAATAGAGTCTGCTCATCCCCTTCCTGCTCACAGCGTCAGTGTTAGATGCCCAGTCCAGTCTGTTGCTGATTACAACTCCCAGGTATTTGTAATCCTCCACCTCCTCCACCACTTCCCCTTTGATCTTTAGTGGCCGTGAAGGTATCTTCTTCCTTCTGAAGTCAATCACCATCTCTCTGGTCTTACTAATGTTGAGTCTCAGGTGATTCTGGTCAGACCACTCCACAAAGCAAGAATACTTTTTTCGCTTAATTAATAATAAAAATAAATTGCTGTCAGTGCTGCACAAGACAAGTCCAGCAACATCAAGTCAAACTTTGTACATCCTGTTTCACTGCGTTTCTGTTCTAAGAAGCAAATGTAAACAATCACAACACCCCAAGATTGTGACTCATTTACCAATTTTTACATTTGGAAGTAGCAAACATATAAAGCAAAATTAAAGCTGTTGCAGTTTCTCTACTTTTCTCCAATAGTGAATAAACATAAATCACTATGAAATTCATTCCTCATTTTTCCAGCGTGCACCATTTCCATGACCTTTTCTCCAGTTCTTGTTCTCTGGAGTCGTCATTGCACATTTCTGCAAAGTTTACACAAAGTGCTTGGTTTTCGAAATGTAACTACTATGAAACAATCTGATAATATCGCTGCATTAGTCTAATTTCATAGTTTTTAATCACATTCTGCATTCTGCTGTTGTGTGTCCCTCAGATCACATCAGCATTCCTGCAGGAAGAGAGGAGTTTTTATTGTTAGGGGACATGATCTACTGTACATAAACAGTATGGGTTTGGACCTGATGGTGAAAACATGCGCAAGAAACGGCTCAGATAGTTTAAAATGTTCTATGAACCGAAATTTATGTGGAATGAAAACTTTCTAGAACCCAAAATCAACCCAAACATACCAAATGGATCCAGGCAAAGTTCCAGGGGACTTAGGAAACACAAAATGACTTTAGTGGTACTTTAGAAAAGGCTTTTCTTTTGAACAGCCAGCTGGCAATTGTGGCTAGCATGTAATGGTTGTCATGGAGACTTATTGACCCCCCCAAAGATTGACAAGATGAGCTTTGTTCCTAATCCAGCCTTGTTTATCACAATTCCACTTGTTATAAACTTCTTAATGATCACACAGACTGTAGTTAGTAGTTGCAGATTTCCTTCTGTCGTGATTTCCTAACTTTTCACAATCACTCTTGACTTTTCCGTTTTGTTTCCCCATCTTACTTATTCCCTTATGGAACCAAGAAGACAGAAATGACTATATATGAATTTGTTAAAATGTTCTCTCAGAATAATGAATAAATGTTTCTTTAGTGGGAACTCTTGCTTCTAGAAATTTACCGGAAAACTTTTTGCACATCTTTAATTGCGAGGTAATGTTTACACTTTCCAAAGCATCATTTTCTGTTGAATAATTGCTGTTCATTCATTTTACCAGACTTGCGTTCTTTTCATATATCACTTAAGACGTCAAGTTTGTAAGCAGCGCCTCCAGGCATGGGAGCGCTCTGTAAGCATGAGTAGGCAGATAAGCTAGCTCATTGTGTTATGGTGTCGTTTGTTGGATAATGATTCAGGAAAGTGCTCCAGGCCTTTGAGCTGCCAGCATAGGCTGCCCTACTTCTAAATGTGATTTAGGCCCCTGTGTGTGTGTGTGTTTGTTTTATTCATTCATCTCATTTCTCTCATCTTCCTCCAGTGATCCTAATGGAAAACATGAACGTGTCATTGGGGCCTGCCTTAGCAATGCATAGGGAGAGCAGTGACTGACTTGCGAAGCACCTATTGTTCTACACCTCAAAATAAATGTTGCTTCCTACTAGCGTTAGTTAATGCAGCTCGTACCGCTACGTGCCCCCTCACATATATATATATATATATATATCAACACGTGCGGCTCGATCTTGTGAGGGGAGCTATTACTTTTGATGGCATTTCGAGTAACTGTGGCGACATAATTAACAAAAAAATCCCCAAAAACAGAGCCAAATTCAACTCAAAACAAAACTGAGTTTGACTGACACTGTTTTGTGTCAGTCAGACTCAAAATAGACAGAAGTTTGTCTGCCCCTCTGAGCTGCTCTTTAGAACTACAGTGATTGTGGAACGTCAGAACTACAGACATGGTGGAACGTCAGAACTACAGACATGGTGGAACGTCAGAACTACAGACATGGTGGAACGTCAGAACTACAGACATGGTGGAACACTCAGTTCTACTCATAGACATGAATAGAATTAACATTAGCACAAGCATTAGCATTTAACTACCCCCCCACATTAGCATTAGCCTTTTCCCTAAAAAGAGCTTTTAGCTATTTTTCTTATTTATTAGCCACGCTTAGCACACTGAATGGAGTAACTCAATGTAAGACAACATGCTAGTGAAATCCCACATGCTACTGACAGTATTTAGGCTAATGTTAGCAATTTGGCTCATTTTAACTTGTATACTAATTTCTACATACTGAATGGTATAAGTCCATGTTACTTGACATGCTTGTGACTCTCAACATGCTATTGAGTACATTGCAGCTTACTTTAGCATTGATGCTAATTTGTAGCATTAGAATGCTGGGTTCAAACCGATGAGCACACTTTGGCAGGCCCTGTTTAAATTTCTTCAGAAATTTTCTAGTTCTCCCATTGCTGTTGCTCAGCTTCCCCACACTCCTTTTTTTCTTAACTTTATCTCTCTCTCTTCGTAAAACTTGTGGCACCTTTTGCTCTCCTCCTCCTCACTCAGGTTTGTGTTCACTTAAACATGCATGAAGTTGATGAGTTTTAAAAGCTTCAAGTTCAAATCCCTGCAGACATCCTGATGTCAAAATTTCCATTAAACACTTACATATACAGAGCTGCTGTAGCTCAAACAACTCCCTGCTTAACACTTGGAATGACTAAATACCTTTCATCTGTTATCAGCCGTTCCATATAAGTCAATAATTTTTTTCTCCCTATGACAGTGAAACCTTGGAATAGGCTCCTGTTTATTTTGTCATATGCTGTATGATGGTAAAACTCTAAAATGGATTAAAATAGAAACTATTTTATGTAGGTAGTAGGTAAGGAATTAAAAAGAAAAAAACCGTAAGAAAATAGAAGACTTATGAGTTATAAAAGTTTATATGAGTTAAAGAAATACTTTTTTTTTCTTCACTCCACTTAAACAGTTTAACTGACTGATAGCATAAATTATATGAGCTTCATCATTTCTGGCAAGAGAAGTCGTCAAGTATCCAGCCAGAATTATGAAGCTTGTTGTTAGTTACAGAGAGTGTGTGATTTCTCTGTAACTTGCAAAAAGATATCAGTCTAAAAACGAGTGGGGTTGTGTATGTGTTTAGAGTCAGTATATATGATTTTGAACTTGTGTGAATTTGAATTTCTCAGGATTAGAAATCTTTTTCTCTATAGTTGGTTGGTTTCTCTCTTCTTTAATGTCACAAAGTGAATGATAAAGCACAGCTAATCATAAACTTTCTAAGCTGTGTGAATTAATTTTTTGTTGACCCAATGACGAGGTTGAGATTGTAATTCTGTCATTCAGTAGGTCCATCCTTTGGTCACTCTGTTATCTACATACAGTATGATTTTTAGGACAATTTGGACTTGTCTGAAATTTGCATCTGAAAACTGTGAAGTTTATGTTGTAGAAAGTCTTCTAGTGCTACTCATGTACCGAGCTCTACTGCAGGGAACATTTACCTCTGTTCTTCTTTTTCATTGTTATCTCCTCTCATTACATCAGCCAATCAGGGCAGAAAAAACTGAATGAATAATGAGAGAGGAGACCTGAATCGTATTCGCCAGAGACATTTCCGTGCTACCAAAGTGGAATCTTGTTTCACCCAAAACCTCTGCTTTCATGTTTCCTGCCAGAACCTTAAAATATTTTTTTATCCCAATTGAATCTCAGTTTAGTCTTTTCCTGAGATTGGAGAATTTTTCTTCTTTTATGTTAGGTGTGTGTTTGTCTTTCCTTCACATCATCAAAACTCAGCTAAACATGGCAGCATTCGTCCTTGCAATAAATTCCCACGCCAGACTTTGATGCAAGGTGTTGACAGCAGTTGCACCGATGCATAGGTCCCAGGATACTCTGAGCCATAATATAATTTGAGGCTAAATATCTGAACAGCTGTTGGTTGACTCACCACATTGTACTTAAAAAACTGGACTGTCTCCAGATGATTGAAACGTCTAACTCCATAAAGGTCATTCGCCAACATGAGGTGGTAAACACAGAAACACTGATGCTGGTAAACAACTTTGTTACTGTGGGCACATTTTCAAGCTGACCTTTAAATTTAGCTTATCTCATGCGGATGTCGAACCTTTTTCTTGCCTCGCGGTAACAACAGGAAAGCATCAGAGGTGTCGTCCCACTTATCACTCTGCATCCCAAGTCCTGCACATCTCCAGAAAGTCCTTTGATTCTACACCAAAGACATTTATCTAGCTTGATCCCTTTGAATGTCTGTAATCTGCTGCTGTGTTTGTGGATGGGAAATCGGATGCCTTCAGAGGGCCATCAAATGAAAACACAAAGAAAATAACTTGACTCTTTCAACTAACTGAATAGAGGGCTGATTCAATCGCTTTTTGTGCCAATCTGCATCTTTTTCTTTTTTTGACACACTGTAGTTTAACTTTATCATTCTTTAAATAAAATGTAAATGGTACAGAAAAATAAGGTAACACTTTAATTGAAGGGGTGTGCATAAGACTGACATTACACTGTCATAACATGACATAACACCTGCTATGAACATGGAGTCTTTATGAATGTTTATAGCTGATGTCATGAAGTGTCATTCAATAAATTAAAAGTCCATGAAGTGTCAACTTTGCATTAAAAGTGTCATTATTTACCAAATGACACTTCATGACATTCATCAAGACCCCTTCATGTTCATAACAAGTATTATCATGTTTATGACAGTATTATGTCAGTCTTCTGCACACACACCCCTTCAAATAAAGTGTTACCAAAAAGAAAAATACACCAAATCCATTGATCCATCAAATGTCTTCCATTTATCTCAAGTAACGCTGAGTTTCTGTAGTTCATTCTATGACGCTCGCTATGGGTGTGCCGCAGCGTCTCGTTCCAGTAAGACGCACCCAGAGGCAGGTTTTAGCAAGGTAACATCCAACCCTTATTTCGAAAGTGAATGCACATTGCTCAATTTGTGTAAATGTTCGACAATAGGCAAGATATTGGGGATTTACAGTATCAAGTTTTGACATGTATCCATCAATCCATTGTCTCACTTTTCCAAGACATCATTGAGGAGTTAACAGATCCAGAAAGGAATATTCTTCTACGAAGTGACACTTTCCAGCTCAGACAGGATCTTAATGCATTTCTAGACTGATTTGGGTGTATAGACTCTCCAACATGTTCTGGAACTGCCACTAGAATTTACCTGCACAACCTCCAAGTACAGGTATGCAGATATCCCAAAGACCCTCAGCAATCCCCTTGCGATCTTCTTTTTGATCCTCCTTTTCACCTCAATCCATCTAACTATTGTCTGCTTCAACTTATCATATCGTCAAACAGTTTTTACCTGATGGCAATCATGGCACTAAATTCAAAGGCATAAGAACTTCTGCTCTTGACACCACTTTGTTAGAAATGTAAATTCTGTTGCGACACCTCCAGGCACTGCAACCATCTTCTAATGTCTATTTATTTTTCATTTTGTACTATTTATTTCTTTATCTTTGAATATTACGTGTATACACATAACCTGCATCTTAACTCGAGTCGAGCAATCTCAATCTCGTTGTAATCTGTTGATGACAATGACAAATAAATCTTATCTTATCTTATCTTATCTCGTTAACAAGACACTTGAACTGCTACAGTTGAGACAAAGGCTGCGCCCTGACCTGGAGGGAGCAATCTATTAAATATTTCTGCAAATATGTCACATGTATGCATATTTAGACTGCAGGCTTTAAAAAAGGCTGACTATGACAGATTATGCTCAACATTCTGCTACTGAAATGCACCACAACTGTTTCTGAGTTATCCCAGACACTGATTCAAATTACTTGTAGTTGAGGTCTTTGAACACCTCATGGCCTCTCGAAGCCTCTTTTAACGGGCTTTTCGCAACAAATTTGGAAGTGAGTCGCAGATGGTGCCCCAATTCACCACCCAGTGTTTGACCCCCTAAGACGGGGTTAACATGTGCTGAAGCGCTGACCTTATGCCTGTCATTGTGCGAAACATTATTGAAAATGTTATGCCTTTTGTCTGTCCCGGTTGAACTTCCTTCACCTCACATGTGCATTGAGTCTTATCTTTTCCTATTTCTTGTCTTGTGAAGGTTTCCATGTTAAGTCCCAGACGTGTTTGCTGATATGTTTTCAGATTTCTGCCTGCAAGCCATTTCTTGTTGGTCCTTGGTGGTCTTTAATCGCTCATCTTAGTACTGGAAATAAGATCATAATCCTTGATTGGTCTATTTATTTCCCAGCAGCTTATCCAAGTTGTCTGGTAACACAATATATCATTGCTCATGATTGTGTTATTACTGCTGAAACTGCGGATTAGCTGCTCAGTGGTGCGGCTCTGAAAATGCCAAAATACAATGGTTGATTTCAGTAGTTGCGGATTAATGCCTTATCTTGAAAGAAATTGCCACATTATTGAGTTCATACTTGTATAAAGCATTACATTGCACTGTCCAGTACAGATGTGTGTCGGTAACAATTGTCGTTCCATAGGGCAAGGGGATTTTAGCAACTCTGACAATGTTTGTCCCAGTAATCCTATTAATCATATTGTTGCTTCGAAAGGATATAACAATGGCTGTGTATTGCACCATGCATTGTTTCACATTTCATTTGCCTTTATACTCATCACATTTTCGTAAGACATTTAGACACAGTTTGTTTTGTGATTTAACTAGTGCATTGTTTCACACTTCCATCTCTAAAAGCTTTAGTAAAAATGAGAATCGACTTTAGTGGCCAAGATTGTGAAAACAAAAAAGAAATTTGACTTCAGTTCCATGTTGCTCTCAATTATTTATTTTAATTTTCAAACAGTTGAGTTCAATTGTAAGATTAATTTTAGTTTTTTGGGCTCTCCCGGTTGGTTTTTATTCTTTAAAAAAAAGTAAACTTGTTTTTTTAACCACATTTCATTAGAGTTCACTAAAGCTTTCTCGTGTCCTGACCTTCACAGGAAATGAACACGAGGTGTTGTGTCTCTTTCCGTGCACTAAGAATGTCTGCTTTGCGAAGCAGACATTCACAAAGTATGTAGAGTTTGCCCAAAATATCACCAAATTTTTCTCCAGTTACTGTTTTAGGCAAAAAAGAAGACAGATGACCTTAAAAACTGTTTTATATTGGCTTGATATGAGTTTGTAAAAAGCACAGCTACTTCCTCATTGTGGATCTTGGTTTGTTTGAAATATATGTTGGTATTATTAAACTTTCATCTCACTAGACTTTAAAAACTGTCGAGTTGATTTAGCATTGGTAACATTATCAGGCTTATGTCAGCACTGATTACTTTTATTTTCAGTGTTCATTATAGATACCAACTTCAACCCCTTGCAATCCTCCCTGTTTTTTGTTATTAGAAGCAAGTTTCTGGCATCTTCAGGTTGTTCTCTTGTACTTCCTCCTGGCCCCACGTGACCAGCCCAAAGTAGCTGCCGTCAGCGCTCTGGGACTGGCTGTCGGCTTGCTGCGCCACTCAGCGATTCATTCAAGCGTTGGTCCATTCTCACTCCAAGGGCGTCATTGCCTTTGGAGTGCCTGGCTTGGTCTGCAGTGGGGCAAAGCTGATTACTCTGACAAGATCTGAAACTGGTGGTTTGCCAGAGGGGCTCCATATTGAGCTTGGTTCTCACAGGTGTTTATAAGTGCTTCAGTTTGACACCAAAACACACCGGGCAGATCAGGTCACATTTATCTGTTTTTTTCTCTTTTGCCTTCTTAGTTTTATGAGGGCATTTCTTTTGCTGCATTTGCTTGTTATTTGCACAGAGTTTTTATTTCTTTGTTTAAATGGTATCCATATACAGATTTGTTACTTTCAGGAAAAAACAACTCTCTGTACATGGGCATAAAGACTAAGGTCATGATCAGTAGTGAAGGTCGAGGTCATTATTCCTCTTATGCTTTTCTGTTCACTGATGACAAAAATTTGCCAATTCACTCTGAAGGTTTGTTCATCTCCGCTATCAGGGGAGTAATTCAGCTCTCCCTGCATGGCCAGCAGGAAAATTAAATTCATTCGAGACTAGCAGAGCAGCTGTGATCAAAGCTCAGCTTATTTTATTTCATTATTTCATTGAACTTCTGGGAAGCAGTTGCTTGAGTGGGTTTATTGTGAAGAAAATGAAATGCACTTATAGCAAATGAAATAGTCATGAACCGAGTGATGTAAAGGGTGTATGTTGATCTGCAAACTCTATTTCCATCTTTCTAGGTTCAGGTGGTGGGCAGTAGCCCTGTCACTTTTGTTACCCACAGTCAGCTCCTTGTAAACTGAATTGCGGGGAAAAAGCATTGAAATTCCCTGGAACTCCCCAAATCCTTGGGATGATAATGAAGGGGTTGCTAGGCTGCGATCTATAGGGCCTATTGTGGGTTCCTATATGGATTTAATGGTTGAACAGGGAGCATCAGTGACCCACATTGCACCCACATTCCGCGGTTTTTCATTCGGTCTCTTCGCACTTTCCCCCTGATTTCTCTTTCTCTGATTTGCTGGTCCTAAATCTGCCTGTTTTATCCAATTTAAAGATGTCCATTAGCAGCACATGTGGACACACACTGGTCCTTTTTCAGCTATACCCTTTGAATTTCTCTCAAGCAAGACCTCTCAAAGACAAATGAAGTAACAATGACTGTAAGACTCAGTGGCCTGTGATTAAGAGGTTGTTGGCAGCGACAGATTAGAACCAAAGGGTTTATTTACCGTAGCCACAGTATAACCACTTCAACCTAATGGGAGACTTGTTCACGCAGTTGCACTTGGGGAAAATGTACTTTTTTAGTAAAATTTTGATCTGAGTTATGCCTACTGCTGCATAAGTTTCTTAATATTAAATCCTTAATGCCATGGGAAGGTTTGGTTCTACTGTGCAGGGCTGTAGTACTTTACCAGGATGAAGCTGGATCTTTACTCAATCACTACTTGTTGGTGTAAACCAAAGTATGGTGAAATATAAAATAGCTCTTTCACTGACTGAGAAATTTAAAGCTTTTAAACCAACAAGAACTAACAGTCATGGAATGGTTGCCATGGAAATATACAGGAATTGGAGTTTCTTAGCATTCATAAATCATGCATAGATATCGGGTCACACATATGGATTAGTTAATTTCCATTGTTTCAACTCACTTGATTCAATAGCACGGGTTTTTAACAAGTTTCAGCAGAACTTTTCCCGACTGCCTGAAAGAGGTAACTCGTTCATTTGAATCAGGCATGTTTGAGTAAGTCATTATGCAAAGCATGCAGAACTGTGGGCACTGAGGACTAGGTTTGGGAAACACTGCCGTAAACTTTAACACTGTTGGTGAATGCACTAATGTGGGAATATCATTCCTCACATCAACATGAGACACTGTGAAGGATTTTCCACCCCAACCTAGTGCTAAAGCCAATTATTAAAATAAAACAATCAGCTTGGTTTTCCACAACCAAAGAAACACTATTACATGTATTTATGTCTTGTCTATTGAATCACTGGTTTTATTTTACATTTTGTGGAGGACTGGAGTGCGTTCAGACACTTTAACGACACAAATTGGATTGCTTATGACATTAACTCTCCAAAAAGAACTAATGCAACTAGCTTAATTTATTAACAGCTGTAACTCTCAGGAATAATGCAGCATTAGTGTCAGCTATGGTTGCAAAAGAGTGCATCACATATGACACAATTTAATTAAACATGCTGGTTTAAGGTAACAACTAGGCATGATATGAGGTATATATTAATATATTGGCACTAACATCAATATCATATTTAGGCAACAAAAGGTGTTTGTGAATGTTTGGCAGCCCAGCTGATTTCTGATCAGTACCAACAGTTCTGTAAAGACAGGCCCCTTTTGGATCATTCTTTCATTCCATGACCTACACGTGTTTATTTCACAATGGAACCCACTGGTAGGTCCTGACATGGAATGGAAACCAGTATTACACCATTTGCCTCCAGGGGGCAGTCATGAGCATGCATCCATTATGAAGTGTCAAGGGGCAATTGTTGATCAGTAAAATATGATGCAGGTAAACACATGCTGCACACATTTAAAGCATCAAAAATATTTGGACAGCAGGCAAGCAGGACGGTCATGACGCAGAAATAAACTATTCCAAGTTGGTTTTTATAAATTTGCTTCAGAATGACAAATAGAAACAGTATGGTCTCCTGCTAAATGTTTGTCTCTCTTTTAAAACTGTCAAGCCATAACTCATAACCCAGGCCTCAGAGGCTGTAGTGAGAGCCAATTTTCTTTCCTCACTCAGTGCGCACAACGACAGTCATCACCATTCTCTTTGACCCTTTTATAATACATTGCAGAGAGGAGCAGTGATGGAAATGTGTTACACTGCATCAAAAGACTGATGAGGCTGACGGCCCTAATGGTGACAGCCAGCATTTGAAATAATTACTCCCAGGCTGTTTCCAGTAAGCTTCTGCACCCGTGTACCAAAACAAGAGTCACTTTTGTGGGTTTTGGGCTCAGTTGACGGCTTTTGCACAAAACTTTTAAAGAGAGCAATTTAGAACTTGTAAGCCAAAGTCGTTTGCATGCCCGTAATTACCACCCTAAATATTTTTATTGCAGTTCAGAGTTTTTCTTCAACTGTCACAGTGGAGTAGGTTTAAGCTCTATACTGAAACCTAGCATTTGTTTCTTTATGGGTTTGCTAAGGTCATAAAAAATATATATTTAACCTTTATTTTACCAGGATAAAAACCCATTAAGATTAAACACCTCTTTCTCCTTCATCGGATGCTGATTGCATTCTTGTTGTTGTTACACTATAATTGCATCAGAAGCATAAATATTTAATAAATGTTTGCACTTAAGCAAAGAAATTATAAAATGTTCATAGTTTCAGATGCAATTTGAAAATTTATCTTTGCTTCTGCGTAATGTTGGAATGAAGCTTAAATTATGGAAAAGCTGCGTTTTTGTTCCGACACGAGTACGGAAGTGAATTTAGACGCTATTATAGCGAGGTTAGCCTGTTTGAAAAAGACATCATGTTTTTAATTTTATTGCTGTTGCTGACTTCAGACCAAGCCACAGAACTGGTACAGCTTTGAGGGTTTACATAAAGTTAACATGGTGAGGGTTAACTTTCATATGAAAACCATTTAGCAACTACATTGATGCTATTTGTTGTTGTTTTTTCCCCCCGTGGTTAAAATAACCACTCTTGGGTTTTGGGCATTGAAACATTTTGTTGAAAAATTTAATGTTGGAAACTTTTTATAAGATGCCAAGAGACTTGGAGAGACAAAGTTTATGAGTCAAACTCTGGGACGTCAACATCAAGTGCCAGCTCAAACAAAAGCTTCATTTTATTTAATTATTTTCAAATGCTAGACAGGTCACATTTGTCAAAAGGAAATGTAATTTATTTTTATTTTTATTTATTTATTTTTGTGGTCAAGGACCACAGCCTGCAAATTGGTCAAGGTTCCTTAATGAATATTTTAAATTAATAATGCACTTACAATCCCAACACCAGTTTTTCAATTTTCTTACTTGTTCTATTTGTTTTTACTGACTATAAAGTAGTTGTTTATGTTTAGATTCTTATCCTCTTTTAAGTGTCTAATGGAATTACCATTTTAGATGTATTTGTAAGGCAATCCTCAACTCAAAAAAGGGGAATTTATAAGTGGCATACTTGATGAAAGAGCAGGAAAATTGTTTAAAGTGCAAAAGTTTTCCCCAAAGCACTGCTTGCATTAAAATGTCTTTTTTTACACTCAGATTCTTAATGGATTGATGTTTCTGTCATCTTTTTGGAAGTTGACACCACAAACAAAAATCATTATTCTGAATTAGGTCAGCTCATTAGAAGCTCCAGGTAAAGAACCAGATCATGAAGTGTGTTTTTCACTGGCTGCATGAGAGTCCAGTAATAAAGACAAATTAATCTGAATTTCACTTTTGAAACTTTCCTTACATCTTATGGTAACAGCACTTCACTTCTCGGCATGTTCGCTACCCCTTTCCTCCATTTTAGTGCCTCTGGTGTCTTTCTGCTTCTCCTGCCTATTTTCCATTTAATCAGCTCTCCCAGGACTCAGGTCTGGGTAATTAGCGACTGAAACTTTAATCACCGTGGATTCGGGCCAGGGAGAGCCCAGCTTTTAAAGTGGACACAAGCAGAGGATGAACATGCAAGTAAAACATTGTGCAACTGCAAAACTGCTTTGGTAAATTAAACCATTTATTTGCTCTCAGTCTGTTCAAACAGAGTGCGCATATCCAAGCGTTACACAAGTAAACAGAACAATAGCCGTCTCTAATGGCTTCTGACGGGCCTTGTTGACATAATGCTGAGCTAATTGTTGCATAGCAGCATCACGCAGCTGAATGAGAAGGTTGCAGTTCCCAGGAGATGTTTCTGTCATTGATGATGATGGTACCACGCCTCTTTTGTCAGCTCTTCTAACCTCCAAATCATCGCTTTTATTCTTCATTCTTATACCGGTCATGGTCTCTGTGATGACGTTTGTTTTATTTCGCTGCAACATCTCATTTGCATAGTAAAGCTCCTGGGAAAATTATTCACACTGATGCAGCACAGCCCAACTCCTTATTGTACATTTTAACATACAGTACATACAGTATAACACTGTGTGCATAGCACCTGTTAATTATAGCACCAGCTATTCTCCCGGACACAACGCCCACCGCAACAACAGATATGCAACGAGGCCCTGCAGACACAGCCAGTTTTAAAGAATATTTGGTGATTCGTGACTTACTTCCTTCTTTCAGATTTCAAAAGGCAGTCTGTCCTTGGAAATGTTATGAAATAGTTGACAAGCATATTGTATTGCCATATGCTTTATGTAAGATGCATTTATTTCGAAGTCCAGAAAAAAAGTTTGTAAACTAAGTCATGCATAGTTTTTGTTGTGAAAGAACTGAAATCGAAATTGACAGTTTTTGACATCACAACAGTGCAGATTTACCAAGTCGTACTTTTCTTTTTAAAGCTACTGTAGATGGATCAGGTATATATGTCACATCTGATACCGAGCCTTCAAATTTGTCTCTTATTGTAGTAGTCTCACAAAAATAAAGTGCGGCAGCTTTTTTTTTGGAGCTCTTTTTGTACTATTTTTCTCCCGATGCATAGTGGAAAAATAAATGTCTTGTTGGTCACAGTTCCAGTAATCTTGGTATTTTTAAGAATTGCTTTGACTGTAGATTTGGGTTTTCATGATACTACTATATACTACTATTACTATACTACTATTATCTTGATATTCCACAACATTTATGATGCAGAAGTTTTTTTTTTTTTTACTTTGGATCTCAGAATGGTTGTCGTTGGCATAATTATAATTAGAGCAAAACCAAAAAGTAGCAGGCCACTTAATCTTAAAAATAAATTAAAATTGTCCCTGTCTTTGTAAGTTGTGGGTTTTATTTCAGCAACCTCCAGTTGCATGTCAATGTGCCCCTAGGCAAGGCACTTTACCCAAGTAAAGCTAGCTGACTGCTAGCTTAACTTAGCTTGAAAACTAGCAACTTATGCAAAAACAAATTATTGTCCACTACCACTTCCAAAAGTGACCATCAAACTATTATGGATCTTCCTATCATATTGCAACTAAATTACAAATTAAAATAATTAAGGTCACAAAGCCTTGTGAAGAAATTCTGTTTTGAAAACCCAGACTTATCACTGTATTACAAGCGTTTTGTTCTTAAAACAGCATGCCATAGTGACTGGTGACCACCTTTAATTGCCATTGCAAGTATGAAAAAAAAAAACATTTTTAAAGTTTGAAGCGCCTATTAAAACTTTATTAGCTGTAAAGATGCAGGTTATATCTTCTCTCTAGCCATTAAAAACAAACCCTAGAAAAAGTACTTTTGAGAGTTCAGCCAAGAATATGGGCCTGTTTTTTCCCAGCAGCTCACCTTTTAACTAGAGGATTTTATCCTTTAGTTGCAAAATGTATTCACTTGTTCTAAAACTTTAGTTTGGGTGTGCAGGTGTTACAGCAGAGGCAGTGCATCATGGTTAATATTTAAGGTCCACTCTTTTCATCTTGCTCTTGTAATGAAGCTCCCTGGTGTAATGCACATTCCCACTCTCTTTATGAGCGGCTTAGCTACAATTTATGCTGATACACACATAGATACACACACTCGCTAGTTTCTCTCTGTCCAGTTTTTACAACAAACAGCAGGCATTTTGCTACCAGCAAAACAGCAGAAACATAAGAACAAACCGACCTCCCGTCACATTAAATACATGTTCATTAAATGCGCATTCAGCAGTCAAGTCCCCAAGCAAAGCATTCTCCTCTCAGCTGAATTGGACCGGCTTTAGCTCATGTTTTCTGATAGCCCCGCTGTACGCCTTCCTGGATTGCAACTAGAAGGAGCCTAAGTGCTTCTTGTTTAAATTGGCCGCTGATTTGAGGTGACAGAGCAGACATGCAAGGTGCCTCAGCAGACCTTGAGGCTAGCTGACGAGAGGGAAACGTGTTAAGTGCATGCACAGCTTTTGTACTGCACTAAGCAAGCACAACAAGGACAATCACACAGCTTGGATGGTTTACTTTACTAGATGAGAAAACATTAGGTAGCTCTTAAGTCTTATGAGGTTTTTGTGAAAACAACTCAGTTTTCTTAGCAAAGATATTATTTTGAAATTTTTGCTCTCCTGATTGACCTCCTGGCAAAAGCAGGATTTTACTCCATCCAGTAAGAAGTGTTGATGTCAATGTGTTCAGCTTCTAGCAAAAGCCTGCCTACAAACGTATGGTGCCTTTCCCAATGTAATCATATCCACTGAACTGCTTCACATTAGCAGCATACACTCTAATGTGTTTTATTGGGATTTATGACAGACCAATGCAGAGCTACATAGAGGAAGGAATAGATTTGTGTTTATTCCCCTTTACGCTGGGGCCCCTAAAAAGAATGTAGTGCAACCAACAATTGTCCTGTGTTGATAACCTGTGCCTATGTTGATTTTCTTTTCCAGTATGAATTTAAAGCCAAGAACATCAAGAAGAAGAAGGTCAGCATTGTGGTGTCTGTGGATGGAGTCAAGGTGGCACTGAGGAAAAAGCAGAAGGTGTCCCAGACCCGAAAAACTCTACTAGTTGAAGCTATAACTTTGTATCTATGTGCAACGATGCTAATTTCTGTCCTACACAGAGAAAAGACTGGACATGGGATGAGAACAAGATGTTGATCATGCATGATCCAATATACAGGTAAGCTGAAAATTCAAATGTAGATTAAAGATCTCCTCTTATGGCTTACAAAGTTGGTCAGAAACATAAAATGACCTGGACCTGTTATTGTAAACAATATGCCAATACATAAATCTGGAGTGTCTATTTGCATTCATCCCTCCCTGAGTTATTTCGATTGAATTTGTATCTTGGGAGTGGATTTTGCCCATTCGTCTGAATATCAATCAGATTGGATGGAAAGGATTTCTGAACTTAATATTTTTTATGTCTTACTGTAGCTTCTGTATGAGATTTAGATTTGAACTGGGCATGAACATGATCTAAGCTAACCCGGTGTCAATCCTCAAAGACCTTAAACTGGGACCAACTTGCAGGCTAAATAGGATTATGTTATTTTTTTATGTAAAGTGAAAAAGTTAAACTTTTCCCACTTTTCCTCACTATTGGTTATGTCATTATTATAATTAGTGACGAATACTTTAAAAGTCAGTGGTAGCGAGCTTTGTGGATCATCTTGACGATTTTATTGCACTGATAATTTCAACCTGCTGTCATTATTTCCAGGATTTTCTATGTATCACATGACTCCCAGGACTTGAAGATCTTCAGCTACATTGCAAGAGATGGCTCCAGTAATTCATTCAGATGTAATGTCTTCAAATCTAAAAAGAAGGTACAGTTTGGTCTATTCCTCAGTAAGTTCAGATTGCAGAGAAATCACACCTTTTGGTCCTTATTGATGGGACCAAAATGGATGATGCTCTGTCAAGATGTTAATTCACAGGCTGCAGAAGACTGCAGTAGTTTATTGAAGGAAATTCACCAAAACACTAAAAAACAGATAAAAATTGCTAATTAAAATCACCGTATACAGTCTAGTGATAAACTATTTGCCCATTTTTTTTCCTTTCTTGTTTATGATGTGTTTCTTTTTGAGATGTTTTATCCTACTTTATGTTGTCAGACAGCTTATATATAGGTGATATATTCATTGTAATTGTCTGGCAGTCATCAGGTGTTGGTACCTCTAGTGAATTTGAACCAAAAGATGTGATTAATCACATTATCCAAACTCATGTTGGTTTGGATTTGTCTGTTAAATTATTAAATAAAGTCATTTGAAATCTATGTATATTTATTTCTCTAATGTTATAATTATTTTTAATGATCTGAAAAATTTTAGTTTGAGAAAAAGGCAAAAATAGAAGAAATCTGTAAGGGTTTAATACTTTTTCCATGGCACTTAATTTTCTTTCATTTTAATATAAGTTTCCTTTCTAAATTAATTTTCTGTTCATGGCAGCTCAACTATTTGTTTTGAGTTTTAAATTGGATCTTGAATTCAATTTTCACTGGCTTAGTTAATATTCACCCACTTAGAGTTATAGCCTGCAGTGAATACAAACCAGCTGCGCTAAAGGACAAGGAGTACAAATGCACATTTTAGAAAACCATCTTGTCCTTTTCTTCTGTTGAGACCTTCCTTTGTGTCTGTCATACATTATCTTGGCTCAGTTGTTCCATATATAAGTGATATTATATTCTTTTTGAAAAAAATTATGACCGAATAGCAAAATATGTTTCTGTGTTGCTTCTCTTTTGTGTAAGCAGCAGCAATAAACAAATATTCTGCTCACTTTTGAATACCCCTCCATGTTAGCCGTGAGCTATCTCTTCCCTCCCTCTCAGACTCAGGCCATGCGTATTGTGCGAACTGTGGGTCAGGCGTTTGAGGTTTGCCATAAGCTGAGTTTGCAGCATGCCGAGCAGGAACAGTACGCCGACGGACAGGTGGACGGCGATAGCAACAAGTCAACGGAAGAGCCCAGCAGCCACGGTGAGGACACGCTTTCTGTAACCGAGCACAGCAAAAAACACATTGATGAATACAGACGTTTGGGCTAAAAACTGTAATGCAAGGTGCAATCCGGTTGCCGGAAGATTAACTTTGCCTGGGGAAATTACCAGCGAAGGAGCAAAGTGACAGACAAAGCAAGAAGGATTTATATTATGGAGAGGATGACTGGAAATTCCTGGATAGTTCTGTGTGCAGATTGGTGAATGAGTGTCTCCACCTGCAGGCTTGTTGTGCTCTGAACTGACACCGGCTGAAAGGCCGCCTAGCGAGGAAGAAGCCAGTACTTCAAATTCAGAGCCGAGCAGTAACTAGTTTTAAACCCAACTCAGAATTTGTGCAAGTCTAAAAAAAAAAAATATATATATATATATAGGATTCTTTGGTGGAGACGTTTTATAATTAAGACAAACAAGAAACACTTTAAAGCAGGGGGAACGGTGCAGTAAATTTAAGAAATTGAAGTCTTACTCTGAGTTTCTTTATTTAATTTGAAGGATTTGCTTCTGTAATGCTTACATAAATTAGTATTTTACGGATATTTTTTTCGTCACGCGAGAAAAGAAGTGCAGTAATTGTCAAACTTTGTGGGTTATTTCGGTGAGATGTCGGCACCTGTTGGGAACATCTGACACACATGTGGTGACACAATTAGCTCTCATCCAATTCGCCATCAATGATTAATCCCGAATCTGTCAGCTCTGGCGTCTACCTGCTATTTGTTGGTGTGTCGATGATAAGAATGAGCCCAAAGTTTCTTGTTTATGCATCATTCGCTGCAGTGATCTGACCTGGATATGAAACCCTCTGGGGGCAAAAGTCGACTTTTTGTTTCAGTCTCAGGCAGAAACAGAAGAAGACTGGGATTAAAGGTGTTCTTTTTCTAGTTACTGCAACCTCAGAAGCTGTGGATAAATTACTTTTCATTTCTTCAAACTCCAGCTGCTCAGTGGAACAACACAAGCAGCAGACAAAAACAAATGGCTTGACATACTTGGTTTATTTTGTGTTCGATTATGTTTTGTGTTATTTCAAATCTTAAATGCAGATGATTCTGCAAGAGAGTTGTTATTATAATTAATACACTGTGGTACTAGAAACCAGACATTTTCTGATTAACATAAGATTGATTGAATTACCATGCATTCACCACTACAAGGCACTTCAACCTCTAAATATTTGGTTTCTGTAAGTAAATTTGACTGGGGCTTCTTAGGTTACACATACATGCCATATTATAGGTAATATCACCATCAAACCTTACCAGCCTTGTAATTTTGATCAATTATCCTACAGCAAAAGCACATGTGCCTGGTAAAGCAGAATGTGGCACAAACTTAAGAAAACAACAGACCAGTTTCTGTGGGCTGAAACTCATCTGAGCTAATAACTGTAATTTACACAGTGAGTCTGTAGCTCCCTGGGATCGAAAAACTCTTCATCACTTTTGGATAAATTACTGTTTGCTCCAAGAATAGTTTTCAGCCGTCATACCATCTATGTGTAATACGAATTTAATGACATAAAATTTATGGTCAGACATTTGCACGTATAGCACCTAAAGTGGAGTATGTGTGTGTGTGTTTTTTTTCCCTTTCTTTCTCCGCAGCTCGTAAGCTCACAGCAACTGAGCGGTATGAAGAGGATGAGGAGACAGATGAAAGAGGGCGAAGAGGAGGAGGAGGAGATCCTTCGATTGATGGTTCGCTGTGCGAGAAGGCAGTCGGTGAGATCCTGCAGAGCCTGGCCGAACTCAACGTGGTCAAACCAGGCCAGACAATCATGGTGAGATACTCAAGGACACACAGTCACACCTTGAAACAGTGGAGCTACATAAACTGAAATATGAGTTGTGTGTTGTACTGATGCTTCAGTATTAACGGGTCTAACATTTGTGCAGTAGAATTACGACGCTCCGTAGTTGTAATGTGCTTTGTGATTTGAGCAGATGGATGTAAATCAATACTTATTTTACTGTATTTTCAGAAAGAACACATGGTTTTGGGGATTAGGTCTCCCTCTAAATCAATTGAACAATTTTAAAATCATCTTTTTGTTGCAAATGTATCTATTCCACAAAAAGTCATCTTGAAAAAAAATGAAACCTTGTCTTCTCTATTGAAGAATTTCATTATATATTAGTTGTAACACTAGCACAAATTTCATGAGTGGCTTTTAATAAATAGCACATTATGTATATATTTAGAATATTATGCTTTAGATTGCATTGCATTGTTAGATTGTTAGTAATTAACAGTTACATATTTTGTGCTTGTAAAAAGCGTTTAAAACTCAAAGCATTTTATTTTGATATCATTTTGAAGCAAGTTTTTAAAGCACATATGCTTGCAGGCCAGCCACACAAGCTCTCAGGTGCTCTCCAGGCAGTAAAGAGTGCACATTTTTAAAGATACAGTATGTGGCTCTACTTTAAAAGCAAAAGAGCAATAGTCTGCCAAGGAAAATCCTTTTAGTCTGCCATAAAAATCCCTAGGAAGATATAACCTTTGCTGAATCATAGAACAAAGTAGGAAAACTGGCGACAGTAAAGTGTGGAATTGATTTTATGTTACAAACCATTTTAGTCCGTACTTAAAGACCCTGCTTCTAACAAAATGCCTTTAAATCTGTAGGCCAACTAAAAACAGAGTCACTAATGTAAACCTGTCTTACTGCGGGTTTGACTTTTACATTTTCAAGTCAGGAAAAAAAAACAACTAAAAAGTATTTGCTCTCAATAGAATGTAGTTAAAACTTAAACAGTTTTAATATGTTATTACTATATTTGTTGTAGATAATTTCTACAGCAAATTTCAAGTTCATTTCAAGTTTTATGTTAAACAGCCATCTAAAAAAAGACTAGAAAATGATTCGTACCCTTTGAACGTTTCACCTTTTTCATGTTGCAACAACAAACTACAGGTAATTTATTAGGAATTTACTTGATAGAGCAACACAAAAATGCACAGTTTAATCCTTTTTTGACTTCTGAATATCTTTTCAGTACTGTGTCTTTGGAGTTTCCACCTGTAACTCCGATACCCCTAAATAAAACCTAGTGTAAACAATAACTGATCATCTAATTTGCATACAGACAGAAAAATTAGATGCAGTCTTAAGACTTGCTGTGAGGCAGATGTTCCTGTAAACATGTGGCACTTGTAGGTTCCTTTGCTCTCACTCTCCTGTCTATTCCAACCCAAACTACCTGCAGAAAGTTTAAGTAAATCTGGAAACTGTTCTGGCCAAGGTAGTTCTGGCATGGCTTGGCCTGTAGATTCTGGTAGAATCAACTTTGAAGGCTTAATTAACCTTTTTAAGTTACTAACTTATATCTTGTTCCCTGGAAAAGACATCTTTCTATTGGTCTGTTCAGTATTGGTCAACCTACCTAATAATTAAGTTGAATTTGAATAAAACTGGAAGAATCGATGCATTCTAAAACCTTCAACTTTTGTATTAAATGTCGTTGTGTGAAATGTGGCAGTTGAGGTTAAATATATTTGTTTTTATTTCCCGGTTTCTGAACTCTTGTCACTTTCTTGCCAAGCTTTTTGTTTGCTTATTATGGTCTTGGGATCTTTTCCACTGTCGTTCAGCTCTATCATATTGTCCTTGACGTCTTTTGAAAAGTCTGTGCTGTAGTAATTATTTCCCCAACTACAAACAGGTATTTAGGATCCATATGAGTTTTCTTACAGAGAGCATCTGATTGGTCTGTATTTTTCATTAATCCCACTAGTCGGTAAATCTTGCAGTAAAATGACTCGTCTAGTTAATTTTTTGGTGTCAGATTATTCCCTTCACACTTCCACCTCCTATCAGTTCTGACGCCAGCAGTAAGAGGCAGAACAATCTTCCTGGTTTGAATGATTGCAGGTTTCCTGGCCTCAAGCTGCATTTTGCTTTTTGTCGCTGCAGGATATTGACTCCGCTCCTGCGATTCAATGTCGGGTTTCGGCTTTTTGAGCACAGAGCTTCCAGATGGCTCATTAAGCTTAGCGACTGTAGAGTATCTGACAAGATCATTACCCTCAGCTCTCCATTGATTAATACCAGATAATGTTTGCATGAAACGCCTAGCTCCTGGTTGCGTCCGATAAATAGTGTATTTAAAAGTGTAAAGGAGTTATGTTTGATGCGCTGACAGACAGGACACTGTCCCTGTGGGAGATGGAATTAATACGCTGCAAAAAGACAGGCAGGGATTAGTGCGGGGAACCTGAATATTCCTGCTCGCCTTGTAAAGAGGGGTACACCTAATCCCAAAACCCCCGTCTGCTCTCTTTGATTTCTCAGAAACGTCACAGTAATCCATCTGAAGGGTTCTCAAACATCTACTCTGGAAGATAAGCAGAAAACCATGTGGGGATTGAACAATGAGATTTTGAAAACTTAAACACTGTGATGGAAGTGATGCTGGTGTCAGGTGTGGAGGTGAACCACATGTGGGTGGGGAAAATATTTTATTTAATTTTTTCCTGATATGGAAAAAATAATTCTTCTAGAAATTAACATGGATTTCTGACTCGTGCCTCCTTTAGAGTGCTTTTGCTGCCTGACTTGGATAAAAGGTGGTATTATAACCTAAAACAAGGATTAGTAAAATTGTGTAGCGATAACTCAGGACTAGGATTTTAAATCACTGCCTGTTAAAGATATGTTGAACAATAAGATATCCTAATTAGGACTCTCCGTGAGGACTTCTCACTGAGAAGTCTGTACATGTGTCAGACATTTTGCCTAAAGTTGTGGTTTTAGTACATCTTTACTTTACATAGACTAATTAGAAAAAATGCTTTCAGGCTCTTTAAGAAAATGTTTTATGATCGGTGACACTTATGTCATTAATTAGATATGTGATTTTAATTAGTCAAAATTGGTCATTTATATTCCAAAAATATGTTTTTTTTGCATTTTATATATTTTTTTCTGTAGCCAAGGAGGCTGTGTTAGTAAGTGGCTTCTTATCAGTCGTTCACATTGAGCTTGCTTAGTTTTTGTTGTGCTACGTTTCCCTCTAGTGGTGGAATATGGGCATTACAGAATTGCATAGACTCATTTTGTATGCCAGCAGAAAGAAGAAGAGGTGCAAATATAGATCCCATGTGTTTTTGTGCAAACATATACTCTCACTACACACTTATGTTTCTCAGTGAGATCCCAGACAATATGCTGATTTACTCGTTTTCTCCATTCGTCTTGGTGGTGTGAAAGGAAAAGCTGGTCAAGTTTAGTGACTGCACTTTTACCTCAGGGAAAATGATGGTGCTGGAGATCATCTGGAAAATCACTTTAAAATTCCCGTGGGGTAAACCGGGAGAAACACGAACAAGAGTATTTACGTGTACGATTTGACCCTAAGGTTGAATTGTGCTGTTTATTGTCATTAGACAGAGCCGGTCTCAGATCTAACGTTTGGATCTCCACCCAGATCTCTGTGCTGGCAGTTTATCCATGGCTTTGATTGACTGATTGATTTAGCAATCAATCATTCAATAGCTGTGGGATTTGAAAAGAGAAGACTGAAAACCACTCATGATCTCTGTCTGTGTTTAATAATATTTGTCAGGACATCGACAGACGGTCCGTCTTCACTGTGACGTCTCAAGGCATCGCTCCCAGCAGCCCTTGCTCTTCGTCTCTCACTCCGCTGGCTTCTCAGCACTACCTGCAGCTCCTTCAGCAGCAGCTGCAGCAGCAACAGCAGCACACTCAGGTGGCTGTCGCGCAGGTAGGACACACACGCACACACACACACACACAGGTAGGACACACAGCGGCAGCCACATGCATTATGCTTACTGTGTACAGTAGGAACAATTTAGCTCTTTCTGGTTTTGGAATTAGTAATTTTGCATTAAAAAATATAAGTGTGACAGTTGGGCTGAATAATAAATAAATCAATCAATCAATATATATAATGATAGAGACGTGATCAATATCAGCAGATAATACGTCTGATAGAAGATTCAATAATTTCACTGAACTCCAATCCAAAAACCCACAGCATTCTGGAGGATGTAGGCAGAGGAAAGACTTTAGTCGCTCAACACCTCACAGCCAACTAAGCAAAGTGTGTGGCATCAACTAACTCAGTCTACAGTTACCTAGCAACAACTTGTTGAGTAACTTGCCTTGCAGCAGTTACATGCCTCATAACTGCTTAAGAATAAAAAACAATGGCATGGAGTAAAAACTACAGGTAAACCAGGAAAGGCCAGGTCACCAGTTTTTCAGTATTTCAAATATTTAAAACAGAAGAACAAATCAATAATTATTGGTATTGGCTAATTATGTGGCCCTGTACCAAGACGGATGCATGCTGCAACATCTCTGAATGGGTAGCAATATTTTGATGCTCCTGCAGAACCTGCAGCTCCAAGATTCAATCCAATACAAAAACTGGAATGGAATAAAGATAGAGACTCCCAGCAGTCTCTATTGCTGAACAATACAACAATAATCTGAACGGCAATAAGAAGTAAGGTCCTGACGCATCCTCCTCCACTTTTTGTGTAGAAAATATGCCCAGTGGCATCTCTTTGCCAGTAATTTTAAAAGCCATCAGAATCTTTTAAGACATTAAGACGTTTAAGTCTATATGCAACATTAGTTTACACTTTAATTTTTGTCAAGAATCTGACAGTTGAATCTGTTTTACAACTTGAAATCTTTCAGGTTTTATTTCATCTGCAATTATAAAACAAGCAGATGTTGATTTTATACCCCTAGGTGGCAGCACTGAAACAAGAATAAGTGCATAAAATAATCAATGTCAATTAATAGAATCTTTGAAAGCTGCGTTAAATTAATATTTATGTGAAACTACCAAATTTCAGTCAGTCAGAATTATCAGTATAAAGGACATTTACAAAATTCCAATTCTAGAGTTATACAGCTTTTCTGTGGATGTGGTGGGAGCTGAGACACAACAGAAGACCAGGGAACATCACCAAATTGGCATTTTTAATGGATAACATTTACACACAAGCATATTCGTTCGGCCTTTTGCTGCGGCTCCAGGTGCAGCTGCTGAAGGACCAGATGGCAGCAGAGACTGCAGCTCGCATGGAGGCCCAGGCCCGTATCCACCAGCTGCTGCTGCAGAACAGGGACCTGCTGCAGCACCTGGCGCTGCTCGTGCAGCAGCTGAAAGAGATGGAGGGCCGCTCCCCGATGAGAGTGCAAGAAGAGCAGTCACAGCAGGACACTCAGGCTAACGGACACAGTAAGTGACCCAACGGACGACTGGAAGGGACACCGGGAGTCTTTCGTGAAACAATGTCAAGTCAGCTTCTTCAGGTGCTGCTGTCGTTGTTACTCGCTCCTGTCTTCGCCTGTGGGTGAAGCAGACAGTAGCAACACATGCCTCACTTGCTTTCTGTGGCTGCCTGCCAATTTAATGGAAGGGTTTTATTGGTGCAGAGGCTGTTTTAGGAGTCCACCCTCCCCTTAGTGCTACTTTCAGGATTTCACTTATAAGTTCAGAAGAGAAAGAAACCGCTCTCCAGGTACAAGTAAAGTGCAATTCCATAAATCCTTGATGATGGTTGGGGCTTTTTATATTGTTATTATTTTTGCTAAAAATATCTTTTCAGAGGAGGCATAGCCTTTGATTTTTTTTCCCCCAGAAATAAACAGAAAGTATAAAAGTGGTTATTCAGTGTATAATAGAAATGAAACAGAAGATGGTTATAGCTTCAAACCGGGCAGCCTCCAAGCATTTCACTTTGAGCCGTTGTTTGAGTTGGCAGATTAGATTTTTAATTCACATTTGTACTATTGGATAGACTTCTAGCTCATATGCTTCCATAAACCTTCCAATTGCATTTATTAATTTAACAATTTTTTCAAAATATTTTGATGCAACCCAAATGTTGGATTCATCCTGACCCAGCGTTTTAGGGAAGCTATGTTCATAAGACGCATTTTAGACAACCAGAAACATTAATCCAATGTTTGACAGAAAAATCCTAATAAGCAATAATACAAATACCATTCAAATTCGGTTTAATGCTGGAGGCTGGTCTATGGTTTCTGCCATGTTAGATTTTTGTTAATGGTTTCAAATACATTTTTTTCACTTTCCAAGAAATTGACTGATCTTTAACTGGGTGGCATATTATTGAAACTAGTTAGCATCTTAAAAAAAACCAACACGGTTATACGTCTAAAACCCAAAAGAAATATGATGAAAAACAAACAACATTTTCTAAAAATCAACATAACTAAAAATAATACTCACTATAAATCAGTTCTGTTGCTTTCTGTAAAAAGAAGAAGAATGGACAGAAGCTCGCTTACCAATAAAAACATGGCCTGCAGGAACAGAAGGAAACAGAAAATCCTGAGATTGGCTCCAACTTGACTTTGGCGGTCACTTCAATTGATTTTTTATTTCTGGGAAACTATGAAACAAAACAACTTTGTCCGGCTGTAAAACACACAAGATCTAGTCAAGGCAGTGTGCTGCTTAACCCAGTGTTTTGGTGGTCTTATTTTTAAGCTAGAACAGAGTCTTCTTGATAGAAACCATGCTTCATATTGGCACAAAACCACAGCTCTAATGTAGACAATATCTGGCAAGGTGAGCGGCACAATAAAGCAGCAACGTCCCCGTAGGTAATGTAGATGTCTCATATATCCCTGGCATCTTTGATACTGTAAGGTTTCCAAGAGCCTGAACTGAATCAAGGTCTTAAAATTTTTACACTAGCTTATGATTTTGGTAGACGGTGTACCATAGTAGCAACAGAAAGGCTGTAATTGCAAGGCACAGAGAACAAGGTGCTAGTTGAAAGTTAGCAAGATGACATCCATCAATTAAGCAGTACACACAGACTGCTACTCAGGCCGATGTCATCCACAAGCAACCGAAGACAAAAAGATCTGCTGAGAAGGCGTTGCTTTAAACCTGAGTTTTACTTTGCAATGTTGCCGCTTTTTTAAGGTCTAATAACCGAGTGTGAGAAATGTTCCTGGACTCGTCTTCATTTTATATGCCTATCTTTTCTAACATGATTTCACATTTCAAACTGTGCAGAGTTGATTTCTACTGCCTTTTATCAGCATTAAGGGAGAGTTTTGTAAGATTTAAAGCCCTTTTTTCTGGCCTTCGTAACTTGTTTTATACATCTGTGTTTACACCAGATTGAAAGAAAAAGGCTGATCTTGCCAGAAATAACCACCGTTTCACTCGGTGCAGTGTGCATGGTCGTGTCTGTGCACATTTATTTTTTCTTTCTGTGTGTGTGTGTGCAGTTTAATTTTTCACGTTGTGTTTCATGCTTGTATTAATCATGCCATCCCCTCTGATAGAAAACGACCTGAGTGGGGGAGAAGCTGGCAGAGTGGGTGGCACCCTGCCAGCTTCTCCTCTGAGCTGAGTCAGCTCTTTTGGGGGATCATTACAAAGCAAATAATAAAAAAAGTTCAATTTGTAGTCAACTTCTTCCTTTTGTTTCCCATGGAGTCTGAGGGCAGCATGTTGTACTCTCTGTCTGTTCCAGATGCTCCACAGACGGCACAAAGTTCGCAGTCGTCATCAGCGAAATCATTATCCCTGAATCTGAAGAATCAGTACAATCAGAACTTGGAGCAGCTCATCTCCTCCACGGCCGCGTGGCCCCTCTCTCCAAACCAGGTCGACTGCACCGAGTCCTTCCTGAACCTGCTGAACCTGGAGAACAGCAGTAAACCAGCAGCCTCGTTTGCAGAGCGGGACCCTTTCATCAGAGCTAATGGCACAGCGGATAACAAGGAGAGCTCCAACAGCGAGATTGTCCAGTTCTCATCTAGAAACTCTGCCAACCTGGATGAAAAGTAAGACTTCAGATCTCATGCTAATAACACACACAGGTCCATGCAGGTTTGGATTCTATCATTAATTTGGTGTAGAAATGCAGGAGGATAACGCAGCAACTTTAAATGGTACCACAGTGTGAGTATTTAGTTGTTTTATGTGAGACCCAACACTAAACAGTGGTGTCAAAATTACTAAAAGTAGCTGTGTAGCGAAGTAGCTTAGCAAATAGGCTAAAAGCAAAATGTTGTCTCCTACTGCTACTTTACTGACAGATGGAAAGGTTACCATCACCAACAGCTTTAAGAAATACTCAGCAGACGTCCCGCAACAATCAGACAAAACTCACACACTATAGTTTGTTTTATAATTTTGTTGTAAATTGTTGTGTAACTGGATGAATTACAATATATCCTCGCAACAAGCCATCTTCCACAGTCCATATACATCATTGAGATGTGTTATAGAGGTTGTAGCTCTGGCCGTTTGATGAACCAATCGAATCATCTTGAAATCTGCATCTGAATAGTGGCACCAGTTATTTTCAGCATTTAGTGTCAGCCTTGCGAACCAACTGTGACATCCGTGACCCAGAGAGTCATTAGTGGATGCAGAAGTATAGGTGGGGGTGTTTTGTTTGTTTATATATCGCTGTGCGAAATCTTGACTGGAAAATCATATTTCTTCCAACTTTTTACTTAACTTAATATAATGCACGTATTTCCCTTTACTGTAAGGCCTGAACCAGGCTGAACTTGATCCGTGGCACTTAGAAAATTCTGGTAGGTCAACTCTGTGACCTTTGCACTCAAGGACGTCAGCCATTTTCTTCTCAATATCACTATTTGGAGCAAAGCTGGGCTAATTCTCGCGTATCTTCAAGTCAACCCAAAGGAGTTCTGGAAGAGTGTTGAACGGTTTAGTCCCCCAATATATACGTTAAGCTATTCAAATGTGTTGACCGTGTCAGCTTGTGTTCAGGGTAACCAGGCGACAGTGACATTAACATCCAGTTGCTTTTACTGTTATTGCTGGAGAGCGGCACAGCTCAGCAGAAAACGGCTGTAGTTAATGAAAGAACAAGTGTAATCAAGGGATTATTTTGGGAAGAAATAAAAAGGTCGAGTTAGACAAACAAAGAGGGGATGAGATTTGAGCTTAAAAGCAGGGATCAGAACAGCCTGTAAGAGTAGAAGATTTAAGAAAAACACTGTTACTCTGTCAGCTTTAACTCCTGTTCCTGTATCTCTTTCTTTTTTTTAATCTAATAATTCACTCTAAACAGCTTCTAAAGCACTTTTAAAAAGAAAAACAGCCTCTTTATTCATGGGGGTGGTTAATAATGAGTGCATCTAGCTTTTAAGGGATACGGGAACTTTTCTTTTTTTTTTTTTTTTTTTGCACTTGAAGCACCTCCACTTCTGTACTTTTGGGGATATGTGTGGAATATGTGACTCGTACTGTAACTTTAGAGCCAAGGCTCGTAATCACATTTTAACGAGTTTTTAATCCTCTTTAAAAAAGCATGCGCAACATGAAATTATGAAAACTTTACAGGACACAAAGTTGTTTTATTTTTCTTCTTTTTATGCTCCGTTTTCATTCTCACTCCCAGGATCTGCTCTACTCAGAAAATTCTGTGCAGACGTCTCAGAGGGCAGCGTAGTAAAGTTGATTTCAGAAAGGAGAAAGGAGAAAAGATCTGGGATCGACTTAGCAGAGCTGTGTGTGTTACTGTTATCTGCATGCTGTAATTCCATGTCTCCTCTGCATATGTGTGTGTGTTTGTCAGTCTGCAGCCTAGCCCGACTCCCATGCTGTGGTTTTCCTACTGCACTGAATCCCAGGCAGTTATGGCTATCATCCCTTTACAAGCTGAACCTCTTTCCTGCAACAGCATGCGTCTCAGTGTTTATTTTTTGCTTTGTGCACAAAGGAAAGTCAAAACGGGAGCTACAAACGATTTAAAATTATGTAACCAGTTTTCTCATTTCCTTGTATCTTACCATATTTCCTTTTAGTGTCTTACAAAAGCTGCAAGAAAACAAACTCATGATGAAGTCGCTTTTTTCACTAAAGAGATTATAAAGTAGTGTTTCTCCCTTTTTTCCATGTATACTACTGCTTGCTTCATCCCCTGAGTTAAATCACCTTTATGCAAATTTTACTCATAAAACATTGTGTTCAGTCAGCACTAAGAGGAAAAAAAAAGAGTGAAAAGCGGAGAACTTTATTTTCAGCTTTGAAAAAAGAAATGACAACAACTGAACTTTGGTGACCTTTTTAGAAGTACAGTAATCTAGTGCAGTGACTCAACAGCTAAAAGAATATTTAAAAAAATCAAGTTAGGTTGAAAAATGTTTGGGGAAATCCAATATGTTACTCTGCTGCTTTGCCCGAATCCTTTGCATCACCTTTGCTGCAGTCAGACTGCCCTCCCCCACCGCCGCACCGCATATTTTATTGCTTTCATTTTCTTTTGTTTCCTTGATTCCCCCAGTGGATTACTGTTTACAGCCTGAGTGGCCAGATTTTATGTTCTGCAAACTGGCAGACTGATTCTGCTCTAGTCTCCTTTCTCGCCGGTTGGACCGTCTCCCTCACGCCCTCTTCATCAAGCAGAGGATCCTGACTTCACATGAATCATTCATTTCACTTTTACAAACACGTCTCCCATTGTCATCTACATGCACACCCTCATCCTCTCTGTTGCCCAAGAATACAAACAGCCGCGTGTGACCGGTGTCTGCTTTGTCGTACAGATCAAGTGTGTGGCTGACATTAGTTGACATCAAAACATAGCTCAGTCGTAAACCCGTGACGCTGACCTCTCTGGGCTCCACCCTGGTTGTTCTTGCATCACAATTAAAGCCAGCCAAATCCGACACCTGCCAAAAGCAGCATGGAGTGGAGCTCAGTGGGGTCAATATGGTGTCACACATAAAATATGTGACAGACAACTCTTAAAAAGTTAATCACATTTGTGCCGTTTGACTTCTTTTAAGTTTTGTTCTATTTTAGAGCGTTACTACTGCTGAATAAAATACCCTGAGCTGATGGGTGAACTATTCCGTCTCAGCAAAACATCATCTGGATAGGGTTCTTGACTCCACATCACCATCATTCTTCTCCCACCATGCTTGTCAATTGAAATGAAGGGTTTACTTTTAGCCAAACATGCCTGCATCAAAAACCAAGTGACCTTTCCTTGGTCTTTTCTCTTACTTAGAAAATAATCCAAAAATCTGTCAGTTTAAAGAAAAAGTATGCAATCTCAACGTCACGTTGTCATCTGCTTTATAAGAGAAACATTCAGAAAAAAAAGATTACTTTTTTCTTTTACTAATTATACAGCTACAAAACCGCTTACTAGTAAAGGTAGTTTCTGCACAACCTGACTTTTACAGATACCCCTTGAATCAAGACTTACCTGTCGTAAGATATCAAATTTAATGTTTTCTACAACCCACATAGGGTAGATAGTCAACATATTGAAGACGGAGACTTACATTCAACTTCAATGCCCAAAATCAATTATTATATAGACCTGTCAAAGTTATGCAATAAATCAGTTAATCACATGATTTCTCTTTCAACCAAAAATCTGTATGGTAAAAGTCTGCAGTATAGTGTTTTGGCATCAAATAGCTTTTTTTTTTTTTTTTTGAAGGATAATTTTGTTATCAGAGACTTCATGATTCATTTAACGTGTTGCTTCTATGTTTTTGTTTATTTATTTTTGGATATTTACAATGTCTTCCAGTTCCAGTGTTACAGTAAATGTTCATTAGAATTGAAAGTTAGTTGATCTTTGAAAATGCGTCCTTGTATTATTATGCCATTACCATTATATTATTATATTACTTCAAAATGATCTCAAAATAACAATATTATCATTTATCGCAATAACTTCTGGGAAAATTCTTCATTCAGCAAAATTTAATGTTACAGGCTTGGTATTATGTAAAATTTACAAAAAATTGACTTAACACTTGACGATCCAGTTTTTTTAGTTTTTTTTTTCCTGGCTACCATATGTTCAGATGCTAATAGCTATAGCCTAGCATGCAGTGAGTCACACTTTGCACAACAGATGGAGGAGTTACATGTGGCATGGTAACATTAAATAAGGATGTTGTAGTAGTCAGAAAATACTTTTGTTCCCAGAACGTCACTAAGTCGTAGGATGCTGACTAAAGTCAGTATATTCTCTGAGGATCATGACTGCCTGTACCAAATGTCTATCCTTCCAAGACGTTTTATTTAACTATAAGTGTGAAACAAAGTGATGGTCTGACTAAAGTTTGCAATCCCTTGAGCCGATTGAGCTAAAAACTGCACCCTGCCCACACTTAGCAAATATGAACATAAGCTTTGCCTATCTCACCATTTGAGACCAGAGAATCCCTAACAATCTCACTCACAAATGAGCTCTTCATGTGTGATAAGAACGGCTCTCTCCCTCCTCCCCCTTTCGCTCCAGCCATGTCGTACGGTGCACAATCGCATTTCCTGAAATTAGCTGCGATATTCCGTTTCCCTCTGTCACTTTTGTTCTACCCCTTCATCTTTAACATCGCGGCCGGAGCTGCAACAGCAGATCTCATCGGCCGATAACCCAATTGCACGGGTTCGATGGGGGTGTAATGGATGATGCTTCCTGGCGTTTAGGCAGAGCCGGTACTGTCAGCTAGATTTACACACAGTTACGTGGAGCTCGCTCGGAAATAGATACTATCAGTTGTGCCTTTGGACTTACTGTTGGTCTGAAAATGATCTTCTATAGGGAGCTGGTGGGTTTGTTAGAATAATGTTTGAAAGGGACTCTGTCAGGCATTGTTGGGATACTTTAGAAAATCACAGAGTCTCCTGATCACCCACGTACATTCAAAATAAAGCACAAGTGTGATAAATTCTTCACAAAGCCAAAAAACCCACAGTCTCTTATCTGGAGTCGAATCAACCGCATGCTGTTCGCTTTTCAGTTGCCTCCATAATTCTGTTTTTTGTGTCTAAAACAAAGACGAGTAAAAAAGGGACACATCTTTTTAGAAGCCCAGCGGTATCTCCTCCTATCTACCTGTTGAAATGCAGTGCTCCTGCCGATTATTTTCCTAACAGGAAGCATTCACACTCCGCTCTTGATTCCCCGCTTTGTTCCTGCTTATTGAACGGAGAAGACAAACACGCTGTGCCTCTGTGTCATTTCGACTTCAGACTCCGTGGGGGGGAGACTCATCGGAGCTTCTGTAGCACCTTTGCTGCTCTGGTCTCCTCATTGACTTTTCAGTGGCATTTAATTAGTTCAAAAATAAACAGTTTCCCCACAGTGACGAGCCTGAAACAACGCTGGTTTATGGGGTCCTGCCAGAGGTCCTGTGAGCTTCCAGTCATGAACAAATCTTTACTGGCAATAGTGCAAGAAACACAACAGGATTGGGATGAGGACAGCTGTTAGTTTGCATATTTATAATATCTAAGTTGAAGGAACACTCATGACATGTTTAAACTTGAGAAATAATTGTGTCACCGCAAACACCCGCAAAGAACTGGACAATGAAGATCAAATATTCACAAATGTTTTGTACAGTGTATTATTTCAGCCATAGCTTATTGATTTGGCTGATTTATTTCTGGTGTAAAGCTGCACACTGCTGCATGTTGCACACTGCTGCATGTTGCACACTGCTGCTGGTTCCTGTCTAGCTGCTGCTGCCGGCTTCTGCATGTTTCTCTTCACCCCTCCACCATCGCAGCTCTTTCACCATATGACTGATCAGTTTCTCTTGCAAGTTTCTGCTCAATTTTAAAAACAGTAGAATTCATTGGAAAGATCGTTGTCTTTGTGTTTTTCTACAGCATTTCATATACAGAGAAAGGGATCTTTGTACTATTTCAATCCATTTACCATATTACTAACGAGATCATAGCTCGGACCATACAATACCACTGTATTGTATGCACCTTCCTAGACTGCTGGATGCCTGGTCCTACTTTACTTTTGTCTGGCCAAAGCGCACAGCAGCCAAAGACATTTTGACAAGTTTGCATTTGCGATGTTACGACAGAAAAGCTTCTTTTGCAAGCTTTCCTCCCAAACAGAGCCAGATAGTTTGACAAGAGTCTGTCTAATTATTGTTATAGCCACCACTCTGTGCTGCAGTTTCCTTTGGGGATTTTTTTTATGTCCCTAACTTTCCAGCTTATTGTGCATAGTGACATGATAAACATGATTCCTCATCCAAAAATAGATGTATTTCTCGCATTTTATTTATACCACACTGAAACATAGCATGGATTAATAATTGTAACACTACTAAACGCTCTAATCAACTTTAAAAAATGGAGGCCTGAACAGCCATAAGATTTTGGAGATACTTTTCCTGCAACAAATTTCTCTTTAGTCCAGCAGATAATCTTAAACTGGTCACAGTGGGAATATTTCCAAAGTTTGATCAAATCAGCCGTGCTCACTGGAGAGTCTTTTTGCATTGTGTAACACTAAAGGCATGAATTCATATTAGTGAGAAATACCGACCAAACCAGCAGCTCTGCCCACTTACTTAATTACATTCCCGTCTCCCACTGTGTCCTTTTTAGATTCAGCCAGAGAGGGAGCCAGGGTTTTAAATGTCCAACACAAAAGAGGCTCTGAAGTCACAGATGGTTGGATGCTCACTGGCCTTAAAACTCCTCCCTCGCTCGGCTCCCCTGATCAGCCGTAGTCTAACTGTTGCCTTTCTTTGGTACAGGTGTGAGGACCCGCTCCTGCTCATCCTCCTCCTCCTCTAACTCCCCCCCAGACCTCCCACAAAAACCCACCCGGCCAGCAGCCGTTGCCTCAAAACCTCCCAGCTCATGCGTTCCATCGCTCTGTCCCCCCTATCGCCCCTCTCATCGTTTGCTGCCTCTCCCCCCAGGAGCCTGGGGAGCTCTCTGCCACCCCATCCTCTTCCTCCCCTTTCTCCTCTTCTCCCCTTCTCCTCCCTCTGTGTGAGTATTACTCATCATAAGCAGCATGTGTCTGTGGCACAAGCATGGGACCGGGCATGTGGTGGGTGTGGGTGTCTGTGGGCTCGAGTGTGGGACTCACCAGAGATTTTTCTGCTAACGAATGCATAATAACTCCTATGTACACGCGGACATTGCGCTTGCAGATTAATAACCGCATTAGCATGGGGATAATCAGTCACTGCGGCGCAATTTGGTGCATGGCGGCTCCTTCTTCAACACTCGGGGTGGGGTTTCCTCTTTCACGGACTCGCTTGCAAACAATAAATGCTCTTGTCCAGGTTTCTTATCAGAGGCGGTTCAGGCCGAGTGGTAAAGCTGTCATAGCAGAGGCAGCGGCACGTCTTTGTGTGCGAGCTTTACCCTCGCACTTTCCGTGATCCAATTTAAAATGTGTGTCTTTGTCACTTGCATGCTTAGCTTTACTGACTCAACGCTCTTTCAGATGGATTATGTCAAGCCTGTCTTGCATCAGAGGTCCCCATGTCAACAACACACACAGTTTGAAAGATGTACATAAGTACAAACTCTTTTAAGAATTGCTATTTTGCAAGGACTGCTCTAAGTTGCTTTTTATATTAACAGCATTTTATATTTTATTTTTATTTTTTATTTTATCTACAACTACTACTCAGTGGTAGTTGTTATTGTGTCTTGTCTCTATGCTGTAACTGCGAAGTAATTTCCCTGCTGGGATGAATAAAGTACTTCTATTCTATTCTATTCTATATGTTCTTTAAATGAGAAACAGAGTAACAACTGTTGCCCCCTATTTCCTGCTGCACACTGCCAGATAGCTGGCTAAAATAATAATCCCACATTTTTCTCTGAAAATGTATGTCTTAGACATATTTGCTGTCATGCAAAACACAGATAGAACGAAATTAAAGTAACACCTCACATAAGATGTTAAGACTTGAAAATCAGACTGCCTGTTAAAATAAATTATATTTACTTGTTATTTTTGTCTTGATCTGTAAAAGCAGAGCAGCTTGTGTAAATATCCAATCCATACATCCATCCAGCTTTTGTAGATTTCATATTTGAAGCCCATCGTAGATTGTTTTGCAATCATCTCAGATTATTTTACAGTGTGCCTCCCAGTGTTCATGTGGATTATGGACCAAAGACGCCCACTTTTTTTTTATCTATCTTATTTCAAGATGCTTTCTTGTTTTTCACATTTTTAAGAGTGGTCAACAGATCCACTCTCAAACGTTTTCTTTACACATTAAAGAAACAGGAATTATGAATTACTAATGAAATATTTATCAAACCTCCAATCAACTTAAGTAAATAATGCATTGAATATGCCGTGGTTACACGTCTTTAATGTTAAATGTACCAATGTGTGCGTTAGAACAATTACGCTAAGTATTATTTTCTCTGCTGATTGAGTTTGCGGAAATAAAATAGAAAGTAAAAAAATCAGTTCAAATAATGCTACCGCAATAACAGGTGAGTTAACTTTATCACTCCCGGACAATAAATATAGAGGTTCCCTGCTGCACCTGCACTTATCCAGGCAGACTTGATGCATGCAAACACATTTTGCTTTTCATTTTGGAGGCAGAATGGAGGGAATGAAGCATTTTGGGAAGAGGTGGGTAAGTGAGGCAGAAATTGGTTTCATTTCGACTTGGCAATGAACAAAGATGGTGAACAAAAAGAAGCAATTTACTCTTTCACTCCACTGCTATGAGCTTATGATTTTAATAAAACAATATCACCTTGGTAATTGTTTTATAAGACATAAAAAGCTATTTTCACTGTTAGAACCACAACAGACCTTTTTTTTAGGTACGTCTGAGTATCATTTCACTTTGGCGGACCTACATATGAAGCATTCCTTCACCAAGTTACACTTCCTGGCAATTTCCTGTTGGAATAGAAAGTCAAGCAAACTTTTTTTTTATGATTACTTCTTCTCATAACGGCACTAAGTGTAAAAGCAGGTGCATTTGTTTAATAGATTAAGAATTGTGCCATTGTCTGAAGCGACAGTTTCCTGACAAAAATGATGCTTTTCAGTCAGCAAATGATAAATATAGCTCACCAGCAACACTGTCAACAGCATTGATCCAAATTACCACATGTCAACTTATTTTGAAAAACTAAACTGACGTCACTGTCATGAATTATTCGTCAAAACCGGGCGATCATCCTCCTCAACTCAGGGAAACCAATTCTTTTTAAACAAATGTTAGTGCTGCTTATTTTAGCAGCTGTGTAGACATGTGCTGTGATTATATTTCATCCACTCAGGTGGGGAAATTTACTTGAGTAACATTTTGAACAAAATGTATTTCTATAAGTAGATTTACTGTACCATGCTTTCTACTTGAGTAAAATAAGTTGAAGTAATGCTATACTTGAGCCATTGTTTTTCCTACTCTACCCACCTCTGTTCAGCAATCTTTTACATTCTTGTCCTGTTGAGTCAGTTTACAATTACCTACCCCATAGTGCATGGCTGACAAAATGTAGTCTCCACCAAAAGTAAAAAGTAGTCAGTATAATGACAAATACAACTGTCTTGTATTTGGATCTTATGTGACCAACACAAAGATAAACATATTTGGCCAATGGAAATAACATGACATGTTTTCAAAATGTGAAAAAGAAAAATCTAGAAAGTGCAGTGTCCCTTTTTCAGTTCAGACGATAAATGTTAAATGTGTCTAAAGATGATTTCCCTAGCTTTGGTCGCCGTCTTGTTGAATCAGGCACTGAAGGCATCATCAAGTTCTGTGATTTCATTACTCAGAAATGAACTTAACCACAGACCGGATCTCTCGGGGGAACAAAGTTAGCAGTCTTATAACCGCGAGGATCCTCGGAGGAAGCGGGCCTTGTTATCGGGAGTCATTTTTCCAAGAGGAGGACGATAATTGTGTGTGGATGCATGCGTTGGTGCTTGTCAAGGCTTTATTGTGGTGAAATCAGCGAGTCCTGTTTCGTCTTGCTTCCTTACCCACATCCCCCAGGCTTTGGCTCTGGTTCTTCCCCAGAGGCTTTCTATTTTCACACAGTGAGCCTGTGGGCTGTAGATAAGTTCCTTGACAGACAGAACAACGGCGAACCAGAGAAGGAGTCAGTGTCTTGTGTAGGAATAGCTTATGTCCTGTGCACTTAGGTTAATGAGGTATAATGTGAATAATGGAGAGTAAAAGTGGCTTGAGGCCTTTTAGTGGGGAAGTTATGCTGGCTTGGAATTGGCTAAAAAAGGAAACTAAGGCTGTTTTCTCACCTGATAGCCTGGTAGACTCGATTCAAGTGAGGACCAAAGTTGCAATTGTTAGATTTTCAGAGTTTGCTTTCACACTGCACTGTCAAATTATCCAAAGTGAAAAACATGTTCATCCCTCACCTGTACTGAGGAATCGACCCAAAGGCATCAGATTTTGGTGGTTGTAAGATTTCTCTTTTGTCTTTAGTAAAAGAACACAAGCCATGTATTTACTAGGAATCCCATGACTTTTGGTTTGCTTACTGTTTTTGGAGCAGTCTCCGGTCAACTTGCGTCCACATATGCATTCGAACTGTGCCAGAGTTCACTTTAATGGAACCTTTACGTGGGTTTTTAGGCAGACCAGAGTTCACTCTTTTGGTCCACATTAGAGTTCAATTACACATTCACAAATACCAAAATGGACTGAACTTTCTGCACAAATTTAAATGAGCTAGAGTTTAATTAAAGTGGACTAAGCATCGCTGGTGTGAATGCACCCTAAATCAATAACCAGTATTATTATTAACAGGGTTTTTCTTTCTTTTCTACTTGTAGGTATAAACAGATAATACCCAAACTTGACCCTCCTCCACCTTCCACAAACCGCAAGCGATCCAGCAGGACGTTCTCTCCGGGGTCAGAGGTCCCAGCTGTGCCCATGCCTGTGCCGCCGAGTCGCAGCAGCAGCCTCTCTTTCCCGGACATCACCCCCAGCTCCCTGTCGTCCACCGATTTCCACTCGCTCAGCAACGGTGAGAGCAGCTCCTCCTCATCTTCGGCCAGTGAGGACTCGGGCGTCCGCTCCGAGACCAAGTCCCTGCTGTCGCCCCTTCGCGACGATGATGACCTTTTTGCTGACCGCGGGGCATTTTTGACAGCGTCCAGCAGCTGTGGAAGTCCCCTGGAGCAGCAAGGCGGGGCGGTCGCTTCGTCCTCTGATTCGTCAACTACAGAGTCGAACACCATGGCCTCGCGTTCTGACGGCTGTGATCAGCCGCTGTGCTTTTCATCTCCTATGAATGACACCTGCCTTCATATCAGTTTTTCGGAGGATGAGCTTCTGGAGAGCAGCCAGGAGGACACCAACATGACCCAGGGGAGTTAGGATGACTTAAATGTTATTCAGTCGACATAAAAAAAATCCAGGATTGGCTTTCAGACCCTACTATGTTTCCACACGGCTTCCATTGCAGGATCTTTAGTCGTTCTACTCACCTGTGACACAGTGCACGTGTTGCTAAAACGCTTACTATTGTATCAGTAATTAGCCAATAAATAGATTTAGTATTTTTGTAATGAAATTTCTGATCTAATTTACTTTTTAGGGCCTAGAATGTTAAGCAGAGTACATGTAGCAATATATTGCACTGTTGAAGTCGTACTGAATTCACTGTAGAATTCTACACTAACAAAGGAAACACATTTTATTTTTGCTAGCTGTCGATGTGGAGCCGTCATTTTGTATGATGTTTCACTTTGGTGCAAATAAGTGGAAAAGGACGATAATTTGTAAAATTCACAGTTAAGACAAGAGCAGGGGACAGAGGTGATGTTGGGAAAAGTTTCATCTCCTGCAATGGACCTGGTAGGATGATGGATGGGAAGAAAGGAACAAGGAAGTCAGTGATTGGACAGAGGAGAGATAAAAGTCAGTCAATTTAGTTGTTATGGTTGTTCTTGGGACTATGGTTAGGCTCACATTCGTGGGGTTTTTTTTTTGTCAAGAGCAAGTGGGATTTGGTTATGTTGAGTCTAGATATAGGCTGGTATGAAATGTTCATGCTAGAGTAAAATACCACAGTATCACAATATTGTGGTATCGCAATATCCACAATATTGCGATACCGCAATCTAAGGCAGAACTTGATCTAAATGGTTTTATATAAAACTAAAAACAAATACTAGGAGTGTTGCACTCCTAGTATTGTATCTGTACGTATTAAGACCTGCAATACGTACAGGTCTTAAAAGGAGACAACATACAATATCAAAACGTTATGAGAAACAGAAATTTCCATTTTTATGTTGTCACAAGCAGCAGTGATTTCAATCAATCAATCAAATTTGATTTGTATAGCACATTTCAGCAGCAAGGCATTTCAAAGTGCTTTACATCATATCAAACACAAAAACACAAAGCAACATAGAATCAACAATCAAAACACGACATTAAGTCAGGTTCCATCAATAAATTTGTAATTGATTACGTTTCAAATACAATCCTAAACAGGTGGGTTTTTAGTCGAGTTTGCATCCATGAAAGGTTTACCTGTTACACTCCTACTGTGTTATATGGAACAAAATACCTATTGCTATTTTTATTCCCACTCACAATCACACTGTTTAAAACAATGTAGACAGCAATTTCATAAACAATCAAAAATTATCACAAAAATGGTTGTTAAATTAATTTAAAATAATAATCTGAAACATGCCTTTCATTTTGCTAACAGCAACAGCAGCTGTTAGTTAGTTGCAGTCTTTTCAGTGTTTACAAATCCTTTATGTGTTAACTGTTAGTCTGTCGTTTCTTTTTTTACAAGTTACCTGAAATGCTGCCAGATATGTGATGTAAAAGTGGTGGAGACGTCTGTGTTGTCTGACGGACGATGTCAGGGTAACGACTCAAGAACGACTTCCTTTTAAACCTTGAAACAAGAATTCAAAGAGCTTAAAGCTCTCGCCTTTAAACATGGACCTCTTTGAGATAACTTTTAGTTTCAGTTTTTCAAATATAAATACAGCATGTTCATTATTACAATTACTGTACAATGAAGATATACAGAACATTTATTAATCCTTATTTTAATTTTGAACTGCAGACTTGTCTGATATCTGCTGTTTTTTATGCTTTTTTTTTCACTTGGAGCTGATTAAATCTGCATCTTGCAGATGCTGGCAGGGATAAGGTGGATAGAACAAAAACTCAGCCAAATTTATTCGTTTTGAATTTCTTACAGCATGGCACTAGCGATGCACCAATATGAAAATTAATGTCTGATGTAAATGTTGCTATTACGGCCAATAACCAATATTTCTGAATATTATACAGTTCAGTTACAGTAGACTGTGATTACTCAGGTACTGTTTACGATCACATTAAAGCGACTTTAAAGCTTCAAAGTTGTACGGTGGGAAAACTTAGTGATTTTTAAAGTCCTTTTTTAAAACTGCTATACTTTGATGCCACACGCGCATTTGTGCTTCTTGTTGTAACAAGATGTCCCTATAACAGGAAATAGGTCAATTCTTGAAAATTTATATGTGAACCCATCAATCATTTGACTGTCATGTCTTTTTTTTAAACATTTTTGTTATTATATTAATTGGTTGACGACTAAATGTTGACCAAACAAAATCAAAGCTCTGTTCTGTGAATCTCCAACTAGCAAAACAAAAAATCCCTTGTAGTAGACCTACATAATGCAGCAACACATAGTTCTACTTCAGGTGTAAATGAATTTTATACTCAGAAGTGTAAAAAATAATACAGTAAAATTGGGTTGACCATTTTTCTTAATGTGGGTTAAAGTAAAACATGTTTAAAAACTTCTGCAGATCAGCAATAAACAGCTGAGAAGTTTATGTGTTCACTTTTCTGCTTTGCTATTCTTTATGGCTTCACTGAAAGTGCTCTGTTGTGAACTTTGATTAGTAGAAGGAGAAACACAATAAAAGGGGAGATACGAGGCGAAGCAGCTGCGGAGTGATGAAGGCGATGGGTGCAGAAGTAAAATGTCCCGAAGGGAAACATTTTACACCAAAAGATGAGGCTTTTCCCAACGTCACGTTTAGCAGGGAGTTTTACAACACTAACATGGCTGAAAATAAAACACAATAAAGAGGTGTAGCTGAAAACTATGGCACTTTACTCTCTTTCTTTCCATTATTTATTCTCAGGGAACCTTAAGGTTGGTCTGGGCTTTACATTACCCTGCACACAGAATGATAGAAAGGTCAATGTGCCGTGTATGACACCTATGTTCACTGTACTGCTGAAATTACCTGTCTGTGCATGTACTTCATTCTGCAAGTCAGCTTTGTTGACAGTCTTCTATATAATTTCCTGTAACCGCAGTACATTGGACCCGCAGACGGAGCTGAAATCACCAAGGAGCTTACGTATAGTAAAGTTTTAGAGAATTAGCTGAGTTAGCAGCAGAGAAGTCCTCCTCGGTTTGTTGATAACACTCAAATTGGATCTCCTTGTTTGTAATTGTCCTAGTTTTCAGCACAAGTCTCATTAAGGCCTTGTGTCACTTTTTCCAGCGGTGCTGTCTTCAAGCTTAGCAGTTCTCTATGCCATGCGAAAGCCGAAAAGCATGCATACGCAGCACATGCTGCCACTGCCAGGCATTAAGATGAGGCTGAACGGCTTATTGCCCTCTGGGCCTCTATGCAATGCACTTATTAGAAATTAGACAAATAGGAATTCCCTTCGCTACGAGGTATTAAAGCTGTAATTTGTCCCAGAGCAGCTAGGATCTCAAAAGTGAAAGCTGCATTTCTTGGTACAGCAAGCATAAATTATGGATAGGGTTTTTGCATGTTTTGTAGCAAGAAATGCACCAATCAATCTGCCTGAGATCAGAATTGACTACATTAAAGGCCATAATGAGCTCCCATCATTTTCAGTCTGCTACTGCTGTTCAAAAGTATGTTTTCATGAAGCTTACATTTTTCAAACCATCCAACTAATTATATAACTTGAGTAAATACAAAATGATAGTTTCATTTATTAAAGGACGCAAATATGTCATACCAGACTTTATGTGAGAAAACAAATTACATCTTCAAATTTTGGTGACAACTGCTGTCGAGCCTTTGAACACTGACGTCAATTGAGAGAAGCGGAGACTTCAGGCTCTGGATGTTCTGTTTGTGACTCCAGGAGTGAATTGTTAATGCACTGTTGGAGTCATGTTGGTCATTTAAATTGGATAAATGGCCAATCTATCCAATGGTCATTGAATAAGTGATCCAATGATCATTTATCATGTATTCTATGATCAAAAGGCAGTGTTTCACCTTCTGAGATCCTTTAATGTTGCCAAACAGGATTTAAATGGGGTTTTTTATTGTTGTTTTATATTAAGAGTCAGGCAGTAATCATTCTAAGGTGAGGTGAGTGAAACTGAACCAATAAAGGTGGAAATCACAGTTATTGCTGGTTTGATGAGGGAGAACTTATTCTCACATTCAGTTAGGTGATTTGGATACGTTGTTTCCCTGTAATAAATTTAATTGTTAAAAAAAGGCATTTTATATTTGCTCATGTTATCTTTATCTATCCAGATAAAACTTTGTGCCATCCCCATTGTCTAGAGTCTGTTATCACTTGCAGGGTTGTGGGGGTTTGGTGTCTGGCAGAAGACACCATGGACAGATTGCCAGTCTATTGTAGGTCTACACAGAGACACACAGGAAAAGCAACCATGCACACACGCTCAAAACTAAATGCGACGGAGGTGACTTTTTTTTTTTTTTGATGATTCAAAATGTGTATTTGTAATGAAAAAGAAGAATTCAGATTAGATTTGTACTTTTTCGCAGCAGCTTATCACAGTAAACACAACACCGTATGATGTACCTTCTTTTGAGTTTAATAAAAAAAGTCGGATAAGATTATGTCAACATAGATATTAATCTTGTAAGCTTCATTTTCTGTTAGATTCTAAATTGCTGCGTCTGAAAAAGAAATTCCTTTACATGTACTTTTCTCTTTTGAAGCAAAATGTTATCAAAAAAAGTCCAAATCTGCAGCTCAGACCTAAGAGAACACAAGAAATCAGTAATGGCGAGGAAAAGCCTCGATGCATCTGTATTTATAACCTCCAGTTCTCACTTTGTGCCACCTTCCAACATGGCATTCCCCAACCGGACAATCAATGATGCTGTCAGGCCGTCTCGCCTGCACTCTCTCCGACCAGTACAAGGAGCCCGTTCAATACCAGGACTGCTTCTTGATCTGCGATCAATGTGATGCAGCTCTTAAGAGCCACATGGCAGCTCCGGCTCTGAAACCTCGGCTCTGAGGTTTTACACAGACGCTTAAAACGCAAGGCCATCACACTTTATGCAGTCATTAATGCTGCAGAAGAGGCATTAGCCTGTGTGAGTAGACCGGGGTGAGCCTGCCAGTGATCAAAGCTAATGCGAGGCCGGTGATCACAGCGACGCAGGCGAACTCAACAAGCTCTTAACTGCTACCAGTTGGACTGCAGATAAAGCAAACAGGGCTGACTTTATTGTTGCTTTTTCCTTTAATTATTCAAGAATGCATGTGCTCTGAAATTTCATACTGTTATCTACATCAGAGGGGAGTCGAGACTAAAAACCGTAAATGACTGGAAAAAGTCTTTCTGGTGAGAAAAAACGTGAATCCTTCACTTCTTTATAGTGAAGGGTGAGATAAACAGTAGTTACAATAAACTAATATAATAATACATAACAAATTCAAAATATGTTATGCTTTAAGCTTAGGGTTTTTTTTTTGTAAATTTTGTGATCATTTAGACCTAGTCTGTTGCTACTACCAGGCAAGTTAACATTTAGGATAAGACCTTTATTTGTTTTTTTTTTTTTGTTTTTTTGAAACCAACAAGTCCAGTTTAGTTCACCCTTGCCACTTTGTACTACTATTTTTTCTGGACATACATATTTAGTTTAACTATGGGTCCACATAATAAATGTATGAAAAATTTCTATATGTTTAAATGGCATTTCCATGTGGGTTTGGCTGCTACATTTTTCAGACTTTGATGAATTGTTTTTTTTTAATGTACATCTGTCAGCAAAGCGAGTCATCATGGTTTTAAACAAAAATAGAAAAGTGAGCCGTGCAGTGTAAAGCCAATACTTGGAGGCTGATTATTGATGAGGAACAGATGGAACTGAATATAGATCGACAGTCGGTCTAAGCAGCAGGAAAACTAATTCAACAGAGGACTGAGAATGTAGCAAGAACATAACCAAAAACCAAACTAACCAGAAAGAGGAATTTACTAAAAAACAAAAACACAAATCCGAGGATTAAGGTTCTCCTACATCTTAAGTTTGTATTTTATTTACATACATTTTTTTCCTCTCTACTTGTAGCAGAATGAGAGTCACAAACAATATTCTTAGCTGAATTTCTATCAGGCTTTTCCCCTGACATCATTGTGCTGTTTGGAACCTTTTGAGGTGCCTTGAATGTAAAGCTATATTTCTCGTCTGACCCTCTAGCAGAAACGATAACCTCAGGTTCAAGATATTTCTTCTCACAGAAACATTTCTTTTTGAGGTCAAGAGAAGAAGTAATAATGTTTCCTCCCTCTACTATTAGAACCTGATGGAAAAAAGGTCATCTATGCCCTCTGAAAGCCACGCATCTCTCTCTCTGATATTCGACACAGCCACACAATTTTCCACAATTTGCAATGACTGAGACGGGGTGTTTCTTTCATGATGTTTGAGCAAACAGAAAAGCTACAGGAAGGGTCAGAGCTGAAGAAGGTTAATTGAAGGCAGCCATATCCATGCTGGTGAGTCATACAGCAACTAGAACTACAGTTGTAGGGTTTGGCAGTAAAGTGCACTCTCTTTCTTCCAGAGAAAATTTAAAAAAAAAATGCTTTTAAAGTGTGCACACCAATCCTGCACACGTTTATTAAAACCATTAAAAAAACATTGATTTAACAGGTCTTCCTCCATCCTCCAACCAGCAACCCTCTCCCCACAGAATGACGCTTCTACCACTATGTTTCACCATGGGGATGACACGTTCAGGATAATGTGCAGAGTCGAATTAAGTTTTCCGGCATGTAGATCCAACAGTTCAATTTCTCTTTCCGCTAATCCGTAGCAACTTTTTATTTACAGTACATGTTTGCTGTGCTCTAAACTTAAGCTGACACCGACTTTCTTTCTTGTCACTTTTCCATAAAGGCTAGCATTTATATTACAATTAAATAACACACAATGAAACTCCTTTTACAACCTGAGAAGATAATTTTATTTATTTAGGGTTGTCAGAGGAAAGAGGGCTGACTTAAAAAGCAAAAATTGTGTCCTGCTTTGTGTTTGCTTTTTCACATAGTACTTAATCAAATTTTTAAAAAATGTTTTTTTACCGACAAACGATAGAAAACATGAAGAGTCAGGAAGTGGCTCACAGGACATTCTCCTATTTATGTTGATGAAAAAGAAAAAAACAGAAAAATACAAGAATTTTTTGTTGTTTCAAACCAATTTTTAGTTGTTGGTATTGTAGACACCGAGCTCATAGTTCAACACCGAGAGAGAAAATACAACAACAACAACAAACCAGCAAAAATTTACCGCCGAATGAATAACAATGCAAACATAAATTTTTTGAAAGCAAAATATCCAGCAGGCCTCTCTGGGATATGATAATTGATAGTCTGCAGAGAAAGTAAGGACGATGGAATTACAGCATAATATTTTCTCTGGCAGCGCTGACTGAGAGGTGCGGTGGTTTCTCCTGACTATTGTGGACGACGCGCGGCCGTCTCTCGTTGCAGCGCTGCACATCAGAGCAGAAACTGGCACAGATTTTAGTCTGATCTGAAGACCTAGAACTGTGATAAATATTTCGCACTCTGCGATTTTTTTTTTGGGGGGGGGGGACTGATGTGTTATTTTGGTGCCCTGTAAGTAGTGAATGAATCTACGTATGTTTAAAATGACAAAAAGGTTGCTTAATGATGAAGATTCATAAGTTCCTGCACCGCAGCAGGATGTCTACATCAGGTCAGAGAGGTCACAATAACTAACCCAAACCCATATATCTACTGTACCTCGTATATCTAGCTCAACCCTCTCACTCCCTCTGTGACAACAACCTTTAAGCATTGACAGATATAATTTAGTGCCACCCTAAGTCTGCAGCAGAGCTAACAGCTATGTAATTCTGTTTGCCTCTGAGTTATCTCTTCAGTTCTCGCTCCTTGTGTGAGTTACACATTCAAATGCTCTGCAATATTTCAAACCATTTTCCACATGGTACACATGAACCCAATATCCTGTTTGCAGACTGCTTTCTGTAGTTAAGTAGATTTATTATGTAGGGTTTAAGCGGGTATAGCAGATTTTCTGTTGCAAACCCTTTTGCTCTACTAAAAAAACTTTCTGGAAAACAGGAAGACATCATGCACATCACTGGTATTTAAATGTAATTTAATTTGCAGCTACTTCTTCCGCTGTTCATGTTGCCTTGTGTTCATGCTTTTTTCAGATACAAAAGAAAGCGCTCCCTGCTGACACCAGATTAGTGTTTTTATTTCCCCCGACTGCTGCGATCATTTCAGCACTCAGCATTGTGGGATATGATAGGCAAGAGAATGGACTGCAGATTGTTGAGAGGGTTTTGTTGTTTTTTTTTTGGAATGAATACAATGCAGGCGTAATTTTAGCAATGGTGTCAAATGAGTGCTTTTTGCACAAAAACACCGTTTTAATGCCACATGGCTCTGTTTTGGCTTCAGAACAAAGACCGCATCGTGTGGTGCCGTGAAAGTTAGAGGAAGATTGGAAAATTTCCATTTCCATTTAAAATTCTTAAAGATTTAGTCGTTTGTCTTTTGGTAGCCTGAAAAATTTCTACAAAAACTAGAACATTTTTCTTTTTAATTTATATTATTTTTAAGTTGATCAGAATGGCTGGCAAATGTAATTATCGTTCTATGATGTTCTGTTTCCCTGGGGTCCAAATATGACGTGAAGCAGAGTTCTAGTTTCAGTAATTCCAAAAATTGACAATGACAAAAGAAAATGGCTTTCATGTAAGTCATAAGAAATCTAGAGCTTTCAAGTTGATCTGGCATAACTATGAGATTTTTCTTAAATATTTCTCTCCCTGGATGGGAAAGACATAATAAAACTGTGGACTGATTTGTTGCAAATGGCTTCACAAAGCATAAGAACGATAGGAGTATGGCATCTTTCTTCAGGTTGTTCTAATTGAGGCTGAATTTCGATGTTGGCTGTGATGTTGACTCACAGCCAACATCGAATGATTAGGGACATCTTAGCTTGTTCCTTCTAGTGCTGTCATATGTCTAATATTTAGCTTTTACTTCTCAAAAGAAAATGAAAAAAAAGAAGAAAAAAACCACAGAGAAAACCCAGAACCTTTACATCAAGGATCTGCATCATTCCTGTGATACATGAGACAGAGTCTTTGGTCCAAAAATGACAATCAGAGAATCTCATTGCATTTGATCTCCTTGATTACTCTCCTTTTGAGTGTGGGAAATGTTGGGAGTAGTAAGCCTTTGAAACGTTATCCCTCTGAGTTTAGGTGAAGAGTTTTCACATATGGTAAAGCCAACACGCTGCTCAATCTAGCTCTTTCTTTTCTACAGGATGGAACGTTCGATCGTTTAACAGCACAGTTACGGTTGTTTTTAAGATATTCCTTCACAACGTCCCCATAAACTGAATTGCCAGTTCATTTGATGATGCTCACTCCGTGACTCTGATAGTATCTGCTCTCAGTAACTACGTCTCGGTGCAACCTCCACAACCCGTGTAATTGAATCCGAGGCCCATTTAATCAGTCCACTTCACATTATTTTATTCACTGCTTTTAACAAAGTGAGGAGGCACTAAAAACGATGCTCCGTTAGACAGGATAGGCTGGAAAGCCGAATGTTTATCCTCAAGTTACTTGTCTGACAATTAATTTAAAACACAGCTGAAGGAAAACGAGAATTTAAAACCAAGTTGGCCCCTTTGTAATGGCAGGCTCTGATACTAGACAGTGAGATGTCTCATCTGGATGAAGCAGGTGGAAAAAAACCTTTGTTTCAGCTTAGTTTTGGCTAACTATGGTTGAAATTTGTGTTTCCTTGCTTTTGAATTTGCCTCTAGCCAAAGACCAAAAACTACTTTTGCAGTTCCACCTGGCTTCCCCCACTTAAACAGGTTAAATTAAAGAATGAGTAATTACAAAAAATGGAATTACAATATAAGTTAAGGTGTTCTCTAACCTCTGTTGTACCAGTAGTTTGTAAAACACAAAAAAGAATTTGCTTTTGAAGCTGGTTAACATTTGACTCAAGACATCCAAAAGAGTGTCACTCAGATAAGCTCATCTTATCCAGTTAGTGCTTCGTATTGAGTGTTGCTAGATGTATGTCATTTCTGTATAAAGTGAAGTGGTCCTTCTGCTGTGCTCAAAGCCCATTGGAAAAACTATCCACAGTTCGGCACAGCTGATATTATTGACATCATAACACCGCTCAGGTTTTATTGTCGAAAGCAACACTTTTTGTCCGAGTCCAAAATGCTTATCTTTCATCTGCTGTCCCCAAATGTACAAAATAGAACATTTTAATGGCATAAAAAGATGCTCACGTTTAACTAAATAATGATTAAGCACTCTCCAACTTAAAACATGAGAATGATTTTTTTATTAGAAGTGAATTAATCTACCAGTGGAACTAGTACTTAAAATCAAATAATTAAGGAATTATTTACTTAAAACAAACTCCTATATCTTGCTGAAAAGTTACTTGTAAGTTTGTTTTGCCTTATTCCAAGTGAAATAAGATATTTGCACTAGAAACTAGACCACAGATATTATTAAGACATTGTGTTTTTGCAGAGTATGCTTAGTTTTATGCTACACTATGCAAATGCTCTGCCTACACTGATGATTTCCTCACCTTAGCATGCCGAATGCCTGACGTTGGCTCCAGGAGCAGGACATTGGGACCAATTTTGTTACTAATTATCTAACAATTATTTCATTGTATGTGGGCACTTGTGTACTATATAGAGATTTCCCATGCTTTTGCGTTTTTGTCACACCTACTTAAAATAAACCGTTTTCAGAATTGAAGATGGTCTGAATCAACACAAAATACTAACAAAAGCTTAAATAGAAATTGTTTTTCTTAAAGGGAAAAACTGTCCTCACCCTGCGTGAAAAAATAATTTTCCCAACTGCTGTAAATCATGTATGATAACAATATTGTAGAATATTTGGGTTTTCTATTTCTGCCCAATGTCTTTCCTATTGTTAGACCATGAACTTTGACCCTTTATGAGGCAGATGAGGCCTTCAGTGCCAACTTTCTCAAATGGTACTCGAACAAACACAAGGCTGACATGCATTCATTGATTCGCAACAGTGGAGAATCATTTCATTAAGATCCACCGTGTTTATCTGCATGTGTGTGACCTTGCTTATAATCTGCCATCTGGACTGAGTGCTTAGCTCAGCCTTCATACACATGGACAAGCAGGAAAAGTGACTCACTGCTCTCTGCAATGGAAATTTCATGTTTATAAAATACTTCATTTGCACTCATTACGTTCTCCTCAACAACAACAGCAGCAGATGAGACGAATTTCAACACAAACCCTGCACTGAAAATGAACTTTCTATCTCTGTTTTTGTCATCTACATTATCAATTTGCTGTTTTTGTTTTCCCTAAAGACATCTTAGTCTGTGTAGTCCCTTAACAGTTGCACTGAAATGGAAAATAATTAATATTTTTTATAAATTGAAGAATTATTCATGTTACTCGGTCAGACAGGAACCACCACCCTTTTGCTTATACAACAAAATCCTAGAGATCACGTTTTTTTGTATTTCTGGTCTCGATTAATTAATAAAATTTTTTTTTTTTGGTAAATTATGACTTTCTCCCCTCTTAATCTTACAGTTGCACTCTACATCCACAATGGAAGTAGTCTGGAGTGGATGAATCTGGGAAGACAGTAAAATATTGTGAAAGACAAATTAAATTCAAGTATACACAATGGATTCTCAACAGTACCAAATGACTTAAAATCTAATTAACTTGTGGTTGCTGCTTGCTTACTGAGGTAAGTCAACAATCTGGTTGCAATGCGTCTTTACTTAGTCTTCTAGGCTTTAATTGCTCTGAGGAAACACTTGAGTTGACCCAGACCCAGCTGGAGGGATGATATATACACTTTGGTCTGGGGAAACCTTGGAAACCACCTGGAGGAGTTTGTGGGTATCACCTTGGAGATCTCATTAAGATCGGCCTGGTTGTGTGCGCTTTTATGTGTTCGCCTGCTTCTCTCTTCTGCCCCCATTCTTGTCGCAACTGCCTCGACTACGTCTAATTGTCACATCCAACCTTTTCTTAAAAGTACCAGCAGAAATCTCCCTCCGTGCCTGACTGTCAGTACCAGTTGCAAACAACGGAGGTTATTTCACCTACCAGCTTGACCTCAACAAGAACAGAACAACAGTACCTGGATAGCATTTGTCCACAAGACTCCACCATTGGTCCCTCGTCATTACATAACTCATGCTACAGTTTCCCCCCCATTTGTTCTACCTAGAGATCAGAAAGCTAAAGCAGTGAAACCTTACGTCACACAGTAAAATGTACAATATTGGATTTGGGTCAATCAGAACTTTTAAGTACATGGTGGTAGAGGAATGTGGTGGAAATTGCAGATAACTTCTCCATTTGGAATGATAAGATATGTCTAAATGGCACAGCATGATAAAAATGTATAATTTATTTGCTTAATGTATTTTAACCTCTCTCGTCTGAGTAATAGAGTATTTTAGTTCCTAAAATTAGTTTTTCTGCTAAGATGTCAAAGATTAAGATGTCAGATTTTAATGGGTGCCTTTTAAGTTAGTTAGGTTGATTTTATTCAGTTGGATTGTTTCAGTTCTCATCAGATCTGAAATGTTTCACACGCCTTTTGTTTTATGACTCAATACAAACACAACTGCAAGTCCTTTCTTCTTTGTTGTTTACTTCAACACAAACACAGTTTTCCAGTCTTACTGAGGTGACGAACAAGACCATAAAAAAGAAAAGAAATGGCTGAAAAATAGGACCATACAAACAGGACATCCGAGTATGTAAGAAAAAAGAAAAAAAAGCCATCTACCTTTTTAAGATGAATTCCTCTCTTCTAAAGATTAATCAGATTATTTGCTCTGTGGTGACAGATTGATTGGAGTGATGCTGAGGCAGCATTCGCTCTGTTCTCCAGAGACGGACACATAACTGAGAAACATCCGGCCTCATTTCCAGCACTCCATCTAACACTTGTCATGAAGGTAAGTGTGTGCGCACAAGAGGGGGTGTACATGTGCGTAAAAACACATTCATAGGTTCACATCCTGCTATCATCCCTGGCCTCAACAGATAAGCCTTGATTTACATGCCTTCTGATTTACGTGCTTCAATTTATCTTCTTATTTTATGGGATTGTGTGTTATTGGAGTACGTTGATCATGTTGCTGACCAGCAGCCAGGAAGTGCTTGGTTTATTTAGCATTAACTGCATATGCAGGAAAAAAAAAAAGAAGCAATTTTCTGGTGGTGTTCTCTGAATGCATTAGAGAACGTCAAAGATGTTCATTTGCTAAATTCGTACTGAATTAGTATTCACTAATTCACAACTTGCGGTGGTGTTTGATCCCAGTCTTCCAACTCTTTACTCTCTAAAGTTACAGGGAATTGCGTTAAATTGCAGCTGACTTTTACAAGCCTGTCCTCTGGGTCTTACAGTATTGGAATTAAAAGGGTATCTAACAACCAGCTGTTCTGTTTTCTACTGGGGGTGTCAACCAGCTTCTCTGACAGCATGGACAGAGTTTTGTGTTCGCTGGAGCCAACTACTGATGAGTTGGGAGGACTCCCTGGGTAATGGCTCCAAACAGAGGGTACATCTGGACACAAACAGATTGGAGGGACATCTGCTCTGCTCACACTCATTTGTTTGTTGTTTGCGGTAAAATAGCCCCAAACCAGCTTATTATGTGGAGAATGTGTATTGTGTGTGCAATTATGAAATTGCGATACAAACGTTTAAAATAAAACATGTGGATAATGGGCATAAGAATACAGATGCAATTCTGTTAACTTTGCATCTGGTGTTTTAATGTGTTCCTGCGGTATATTCCATTAAATTTAGGTTTAACACCATGAATTCCACTTACGTCGCACGGCTCTGTATTTACACCAATCATTTACAGTGGGCAAACTAGGAAAATCGGTGTATCAAATACTTATTTCTCCCTACTGTTTCAAGGGCAAAACTTTCACCTCAAGTGAAAGTGATGAGTTTGAAAATAAGGGACACCCATTCTGACTGTGGTTTCTGAAACAGATGTTGATTGTCCTTGACTGGTGCCGCGTCAGTCACAGATTCACACTTGGTCCCAAATTGATTATCATATTCAGACCCTGCTGTTGGTGCATATTGGAAAAAGGAGACGGTGGCCGGGGTTCTTATGAATGTTATTTATTACTAACTAAAAATAGTGCGCAGGCTGCAGATCACTGGCTGGGCCCCTGAATATTGAAAGTTACTGCAGCTGCCTCAGCATCTGTTGTAATAAAGCCGCCTCGTGCCTCAGAAAGGCGTCCCTGCTAAATCAATCTGTGTCCATACACACATTTAGGCTCGAAACCTCCCTCTCAAGAGTCAGGGTGAGCAATGGTAGGAGGAAGCTGACGACAGGGAAGATGACATGTCAACGCATGAAAGAGACACTTGCAAATTTTTTATTTACTTCTAAACAGCACGCTTGATTATGAAAGTGGCCCTCCGTTCAGGTGATTTGAAGCCATGCTGGTGGGGATTCCCCACAACAAAGCATCTTCTCCTGCCCTCCTCACCTTCCCATGGCAACAGACGTCCTTCTTGTCCTCTTCTATGCCCCGGTACGTGTCACGCGAATAAACAAACGTGCCCTCCCAGCAGCTGAATGTGCTGCGACAAATGGCAAGAAGCAATAACTTTTTTCACGGCGCAGCCGGCGAATAGGCCGAGTGACATTTAAAAGGAAGGGTGTTTTCATTGCACAAATGCATCAGCTGAACTTAATGTCATTTCAGGGAGTCGCAGTGACACGGCAGCAAGTAGCGGACAGCTGTCCCTATGATCCGTCTGCTGACAGAGAGAAGCCACCGAGAGAGGGAACAGATTTTTAAAAAACTGTTCCCGCTCTCATTAATGTCATAATGAGAGCAGAGATTGCTGGTTTGAAGCTGCTTAGTGTACTCTGCAAGGGGGGGGGGGAAATATATGGATAAGGACAATGACAAGGAAGGAAACCTGGAAAAACTCACAAGAGGGCTCATTTGAAGTAAAACTTAAATCCCTGAAGAAACCAGGATACATAAGTAACTTCTAATGGAGTCAAATGATCACATCTCTTTACAGTAACATTCAAATTGAGAAAACAACCTTAAATTTTTGCCTGGCACAAATGTTTGGAGAGGGTTTTTAAACTCAAAAAAGTCAGAAATCAGACAACCAAAACTGATTTGACTTTCTCAGTTTTCTTCCACTTTGCAACAATCCAGCTGGTTGTCTATTCCATTTGAAAAATAGTTTTGAAGACTGTTCTAATTTCCTTTCTATGCACTACTTTATGTTCTCAACAGATTGTGGTTCTAATGTGACAAAATGTGAAAACGTGTGAGGCAAATGAATAATTTTGTGACGCACTGTTCATAATATTTTTGACTTGTGATTTGGTGGCACAATTTTACTCCCTTTAAAAAGATTTTGGCAACTCGAGGACTCTGAAGCCTTCACGTGTTACCTGGAAGCTAATGTTCATGTTTTGAAATCACATCTCAAATCAAAGCGATGGAGATCGTTTCCCCATTTTAAGAAGCAACTTTGTAAAAATGAGAATATGAAAGAAAGAAATGAAGGACAATTAAATTAGTTAAGTTATTCCCAACGTCTTCCCTGCCACTATTGTACAATGACGTCAGCAGGTATATTAATATAAGATGAGATCTTGTTTTATTTAACTATTTTGTTGCTAGTTTTCAATTTTTTTCTTAGCGTAAATTCACCTTTTTTGTTTTGTCAGGTTAAAGAAGCAAAAGAAGCTTGTCTGAACGTATTCAGAAAACGTTCAACATTTTTACATGAACCGTGTCCGTTAGTCCATCAAAGTTTTGACTGATTTTTTTTTTTTTAGGGCGTACTTCAGTCTCGGTGTCCTTCTTGAGAATGGGCTGACCATCAAAACAAGAGACCGTATTCGTCATGCTCGCCCACACATCTGTGCGCACAGACCACCAGGCGGTAATTGCTGTTTCTCATTGTCCGTGCCGCTGCTGATTAGCTTCCGGCCTTTAGCCGACACTCGAAGCGCACAAGAGGAACAGAGCTGCATGCGTGTCTGCATAGCCGCCCTCCCGGGTTTGGAGACCTGCGTCAGAACAAAGTAGCACTCGGGGAAAAGATAGAAATTTAAGTATTTCCAAGAAGACTTCTGTGCCTTCAATTAGCTGGGTGCTTGAGAGGTCACATTAAAATGTAGAGAGGGTGGCTATCAGGCAGTGATTCAGAATATATGCGCATCCTAATGAAGCCATTACAATTAAGAGGAAGGCAGGCCCCTTGGAGTAATCAGTGGAATATGAAATAATCTATATGCATGAAACATTTAGGAAAGCCTGATCGCTCTGACAGGACGCTGGTATATGCGTGGTCCTTTTATTAGTCAATGTAACGGATAGTGAACTATTTAAAATAAATTGCCCAAATAATTTATATTTGTAGACTATTGTAAATTATTCAAAGTGAATTTTTTTAATTAAGAATGTCGCAGATTGTTTATGGGTGTTTGTCTGTTTTGATTAGCATTTTTGTTGGTTTTTTATTTTGATTTGTTTAATGGTATTTACACTTTGTAATGTTTTGGGGTTTTGTATGTACCTCACGGGCTGCCGTAGCTAATGAGGGCTGGTAGAATCGTTGTGTCAATCAATGACTTGAACTGTCAAGCTGTTTGACATGAAGAAATCAACACTTAGTGTTCCCCAGTGAAAGCAGCGAGGTACGTTTTGTTTTGTTGTTTGTATTGTAAGTTTATGTTTGTATTCTAATATTTGTATATGTTTTAGTTTTCACGGTGACTGTGGTAATTGAGGTGACTGAGGTGATCATGGTGGATCTGAATCACCCGTAAAAGAAAAAGAAAAACGCCAAATTCACCCGTCGAGACTGGCTGATTAATTTAACTGCTGGGGAGCTGCTATAGTCATGTTTATAATGTAAGACCATTAAAAATCATTTAAAAATGTTTCCTTGTATAATGGGACTTTTACAATACATGATTCAAGTGGAAAACAATTAAATGAAAACATCTAGACTGAGTGGACAAGACCTTAAATTAGTACTTTAAGTTTTTTTGTTTGTTTTGTTTTTTTTGTTAAATTTGCGTCGTGTAGTTAAAGCTCCAGTTTTGAAAATATCAGGATAATCTCATTGTTCCATCAGCCAGCAGGGTTAAAAAGATTAATAAATAAAAAATTTAACACAGTGTAGTGGACAACTGTTAATAATTTGAGGAAATATGAGATTACAGAAAATTTCAAAAAAACTCAACTTCATTATGACAAAATGTCAAGATAAATATAAATATTCTACATGGGTCAACAACTTGCTGTACTATTTATCTATCTGGACAAAGTAGTAGGGTGAAGAGATGTGTTGTATATCCAAAATAACCAAAATCTTCCAGTGGAAGACAATATTATCATAAATTGTCCCTTTTCCTCAAATGGAACCGGGCTTTCTGTTAAAAGATTTAACAGCTTTAAACACGTCAGTTCAACTTCGGGGATCTACTAGAAAGCTGATGATAAAGGTTTTACTTTTATTGATCACAGAGTTCAAGCATGCATCCAAATCATCAATAGAATGGCAACCAGAAAAAGGCCAAGCTGGAATCCAGGACCAAAACTGAGAGAAAATCTGTGGCATCACATGAACAGGGTCTGCGGATAACAGATGTCATCACAACGTGACAGATTTGGAGAGCATTTGCAAGTCAGAGTGGATGCTGACAGATCCGTACCAAATAAGACTGGATGCTGCTTTTCAATCCAAAAAGTGATAAGCATTAGCTTAAGGATGTGTAACTTCTGCAAGCAGGCATATACAGCAATGTAATTTATTTTATTCCCTAATTTCTCAGCTGAATTGTGAAGCATATGTGTCAAAATAAAGACTCAAAAAAAAAACCTGCTAAAAAAGCAGGGGTTTGGAAACTTTTGAGAATCACTGAATCACAAAGAAAGGGGACAGATAATCCTAGACATTGCCATCTTGGTAATATTTTTAAATATTATTAAATTACTTTATTTAAGAGGGGTTGAAAATTAAAATTGGTCTTCTAGCTATCCAGCTGAGGTTTCAGAACTCAGTGTTGGGTTGAAACAAAGCTTGAACTCTGGGAAACAATTACAAGTAGTAGGTTTGGTTCAACCTGAACACTGAAAACACAGCGTTACAACAGTGAAACATGGTGGTGGCAGTATCATGATCCGGTACTGGGTATTTTCTCTGTGAATAAACTAAGAATAGTTTAAATAATGCAAAATCTGGAGATGTCTGCCAGAAAGCTCTAGATGAGAATACATTTTTGGTATTTAGCAATTGTCCATTAAGAAAATATTTTTATTAAAAATCTCTAAATGGGGTTTTTTAAATCCAAAGGTTTATTAACGAGGAGATCATTTCAGAGTGTGCACTCTTGCGGAACAAAGTTACTGCACCTTTTTTATTTTATAGTGTTCCTCTAGTACATTTGAATTGTGCAGGATATGATATACATGTCACAAAGAAAGAGATGAAAAAGAGAACAAAAATGTGTGAATCATAGTGCCAATTCAATCCACTTGTAAGGAAAAGAAAACAACAATCACAAACGAAGTCATTCTTTTTTTGGTAAGGTAGCACTGACACAATGTCAGTCCCACTGTATTACAAACGATCATGGCTAGTTAGTGGCTAACAAAAAGGATGTTGCTTAGAATACAGTGCTGACACCAAAAATGAAGAACTGCAGTTGTTGCTTTTTTTGAAACTGGGTGATGTACAGAGAGTTTGTTGCTTTCCTTATTTCTATTGTTTTTAACAAGATACATTATTTCTACGTACTGTGTGCTGTCGTTCACCGACTTAAGATAAACGTCTTAAGTCAGACGTTTATCTTTAGTATGCTAGAACACATTAATGCCTGCAGATTTACTTTTGCACAACTCGGATTTGGTACCGAAGCGAGTTTGGTGTCGGTGTGTTATCTCTCTAATCAGCGCTGCTTTCATCTGCTCCCTGTCTGAACTCAGCCAGCTTCTGATCAGAGCGCAGCAATTAGACACCAGAGGGTCAGATGTTACCTTCACGAGGACATAAAAACCACATGTGATGCAAAGTGAACGCCGTAGTTAAAGGAGCTGGAATTTAAATAGATGCTAATTAAGCCGATGCAACCCCGGAATGGATGTGCAAAAATGATACTGAAAAAGAAGTAATCTCTGATTGGTGCAGCATTATCTCAATCTGAAAATTAAAACATATATATGTATATGTATACTGTACATACACTGTATGTCATCTTTAATTGAAGTACGTTTATGCATTCATTGGATGCAGGGGATAAACAGCAACCTGCTTTTTCTTAAATACACTAAATGCAACAAAGGAATGTTGTCACCTTCCTAAAATAATAGCCTAAGTCATATTTTGCCAAAAGAAGGATTAGACAAAAAAACAACTCTTTTGGCATAAAAAATAACTTAGGCTATTATTTTAGGAAGGTGACAATATACAATACTCATATTTTGTGCTATTTATCCTCCCATAACACTAAAACAAACCACCAGACCTGGCAGAGGCTGGATATTTGTTTATATTAGCTTTTAGTGAAATTATGAGCATTTTGTGTTTATTGGAACTGTATATCTTCTCAAAGCAGTCCACAATAATACAGTTTTTTTTATCAAGTTTTATTAAAGCCAACAGCGGGTTGCAGATTTAACAGGCTCTTTGTGACCGTTAAGCAAACACACAAGATTATTACACATATACACACTCACACACCGCTTATCCTCGCCGCCTCATTAAAAATATGCAGAGAATGTGTACTTTAATAATAAAAAATATTACTTTTTTTTATCTTATGTCCAGTCACTATTCACAAAAATCCAACAAATAGTTCTATTGTTCTGTGTAATGTGGCCTGATCAGTGACGTAAGTGAGAGGACAACTATTTAAAGGCTCCACTAACCATAGGTTGATGTGTACCCATAGAACAGTGAGTCAGAGACTTGCAGAGACAGAATCACGCAAATATGGCCATGGCATTCTTTGAACGTAGCTGTGACTCATGTTGGGAAAATTCCTCATCTAAACACTGGGCCGACACACTAGAGTTTTGCATAGCGTAGGAGAGAATGGCTGACTTTTCTTCCTGCTGGAAAGAAAAAAGTGAATCTCCGCAAACCTACAGGAAGCACCCACGTAGCGGTTTATCAATCAAAGAAGAGCCTGCTAAAAAAAATAAATAAATAAAATGAAAAGCTGTGGCTCCTACTTCAACTTTGCCGCTCAAGAATGCTGCCATGAATGAAGAGTGGGTTTTACATCTTGTTTAGAGCCGTTTTTAGATGACTCTGTGACGTGGTTATGCATATTAATTCACTGCAAATAGCCATGCCATTCTGAAGAATGAGCTTATAACCAAAACAGAAATTTGCTTTTCATTATGAACAGCACAGGTGGAGCTGTGAAAGAGTCCAGTTGAAATCAGTCCAGTAATCTCATCTGGAGAGTTGTTGGTATAAAATAGGGACAGATGTGCTTCAAAATGCCCCCAAAATATAAGAAATCTGCTGCTGAGAACATTGGATCAGGAAAAAACTGCTTTCCAGATTATCAAGAACTTCGAGGTGAAAGGTCAGAGGATGTAGCAAAGGGTTAATAACATCCAAGAGTGTCCAGCAGGCACCAGAACAATTTCCCACTGAGGACTGTGCTAGAGAATTGTGTTACCACCAGTACAGAGCTTGAACAACATTGGCAGCAGGTGAATATTAATTGCATGCAGTTTTGTTGACATCTTTTTATTGTACATAAATCACTTTGTGTTGCTCTGCCTGAAATGTGCTCTCTACATAAACATTAACCGTGTCTCCAACAACGATTTCTTAAAGCAAATATTTTTTAAATGTATGGCATTAGAAACGATTGATGGAAACGGCAAAAGTCAAAATAACTTCCTTTTGTACGCCTCAGGGGTTCATTGTGTGTAATCGAGGCTAAGAGGGAAAAGGTTTTTACGCTCGCTTGAGGTGGTTTTTGGCTTTTATGAAAAAGAGTTAATATGCTAAAGTGGAGATGGAAACACATTTGCCGAATAAGTTCGGATGTAGCAAACATTTATCTCACATGACTGACCAGCTGTTTCTGCTGTCGGCATTTGCATTTCTTTTTCTCCGTCTTTTCTCCATATTGTCTGTAACATCGACAATACTAGCTGTTGTGACAAACCAATTACAACTTGCCTAATAGCAACATGTTCCTGAAAACCTCTCTTTGTTATTCTCAGATGTGTGGTACAAGCTAGTTTGTAGTCTTTGCTTCTTTATTACAGCCATGCGTAACGTCAGCATCTGGATAAATTACGCTTAGAGTATCCTGGCTGATTTGCTCCCAAACATGTCAAATTTGCATTTCTTTTTTGTGACATCTTAAAAGTTTGCTTACAATTCATTCACATGACAATTGGATGGAAACACAGCTGATATGTTTATTAATCTCCTGTATACAACAGGAATATGTAAAAAAAAAAAAAGTCTAATTTTAAAGAATAGTGTTACTTCATATTGTTGTATACAACTTTGCAGCAGCAACATCAACTAAAGCTTTTTTGCTTTGATCTTTCAAAGCGCTTGGAGTTTCAGCCTGAATTGTTTTGTCTAGAAGTCCTTTGTTACAACTTTAATCAGGAGGGAGAAATAAATTAAAGTGAACCTGTGTTAACACAATACAATGGCGTGTAACAATATTTTCCGGAAAACTGTAAAGTTCAAAAACTGTCAAATACTGTGTTTTATGTTTCAATTTCTGCCACCTCCAGCACACACAGGACATTTTCGATTTCTCTCTGAGTGACACCTCTTGCTAAGAACTCATCTTTTGCTATTTTAGCAACTCCAGCACAAGAATCATTCTCCACTGGGCCTCTCTGCCTGTGTGGTGCTGGTGTGCTGAGCTTGCTGCTTCTTTAGATTTGAACCGGAGTTGACAATCGCTGACAGACATTTATTATAACCCTGCACTGTACACAGCATGCTGCTGCTGTGGGAAAGTTTTAATGATACATACTTTGATTTATACACACACATATATACCAAATAGATTTATTGCAATATTTGTTGGCTGTGCGATAAAGATGACATGTCTCTGGTATCAGCTCGCTGCAGACATCATCCCATGATAAGAGATGATCATTTACTTCACCCAGGGGCGGTTTTCAGATGGGTGGTGTTCTCGGTCATTCCCTCTTTCTGCCACCACCCCCTTCTCACTCCCAACTAAATAAAACTATAAAATCAGATTCAATTCAGTGAAGTCTCTCAAAAAGCATTTAAGCTAGTCTCCCTGTTCTCTATTGCAAGCAGGGGAAATGTCAATTCCCCAGTGACTGTATGTAGAATAAAGCAATGGAAAACTTATTTAGGGCACAACCTTTCTATTGTCACCCTGGGCAACGTATCAAAAAGCGCCAATATTACCTCACTCTTCAACTTTTAGAAATAATGTCTTATGTATATTGTGTGTATGTTCTTTTTTTTTTTAAACCAAATGACAAATGTTGACAACGTATTCAGTAAAATTAAGATTATAACAATAACATCAATTGGCTTTTGAATTGAATAGTGTCTTCAGTCTGTTATGAATATTTAGTTTTCTTCTCCATTAAGCACACAGCAAAAGCAGCAATCACCATGCCTCTCTCCTGCTTCATTAAATCGGCTCCTGACTGTATACGCGTGCCCACGTTTAACCCCAAACACGCAAGAGCGCGCCACTAATGTCCGCGCGCACAGTCGTTCCATAATAATGTTGACATCCCTGCCTCTCCTCCTCCATCCCGAGTCTCATGAAGTCACTGGCCAACAGCCGCTCACTGGGACTGAAGCTCGGAGGGGAGAGAGCTTCACACTGTTTAGGATCTCTGGAGCGACCGAGGCGCCTTGCGCAGTTCGCTTAGGGTGACCAGCTGCAGCAGCCTCTCTTCAGCCTCCTCTCTCTGGAGACCGTATGGAAGTACCAGGCAGCCGGAAAACATGCACCTAACCTCCTACACGATCCAACATCCCGGTTTTTTCTCTATGAGGAGGTGAACCTTGCATCGGGAGGGATCATTTTTCGGTCTGCCTGTTTGTCTCCCTTTTCCTCTGTCTTACAGTTAACCGCTCGATTTTTTTTTTTTTTTTTTAAGTCTTCATAAACGAGGAGCTTTTGTTTCTCAAAGTCTACCTGCTTGTCCAGCACCCATGAATTCGGATAAAAATGCGTACCTCGGCAAAGACAAGGGCATCATGCGGAAGAGAGCTCTGCTCCTTCGGAAGGGTTGCAGCTTCGAGATAACCAGGTAGGACGACCGTGTTTCTGTCTGGGACGAGAGGGCAATCAGACTGCCTGGACTGTCCCTCACAAGCAGCATTGTTGTATCTGAGAGTGGGATTTCCGATGTGAGGATGAGTTTCAATGGGTGCTTTTTCCTTTCTTTCTTTCTTTTTTTGGCTTGTAGACGGGATGTGGCGAGATTGGCGGTGCACATTGAGGGGAAAGAAGCGGGGATGTCCCAACACTGTGGTCATAAATACTGCAGTCTAATCTTGGCTCTCCTGAGCTTTAACTTTAGGTTAAATGTACCATTGCTATCTGCTATTTTTATTGTTGCTATAATAATTTTAGCGCTGCGTTAAGGTTCCTTATCGAGCCGTGGAGAGACGCTTTACGCACGGGTGCGTTTCCTCTCCACCTGACTCTGCAATATTGCCGGAGCAGCTTAGTGACACGACTCGGTCCTTTGTGAATTAATGGCCAAATTTAGGAGCTGATTGGGCATGCAGCTCAGGGCCGGACAAAGGTGATACGAAGCCTTAAGCACAATCTGTTTTGGGGCCCATTTCATAACTACATGCATGTGTCCTGCATTTAGCACATCTTGTTTTGCACATATCGTTTCCCAAAGATGCCATATGCTATGTTGCATTTAAATCACTTTAGCCCCTTTATATAAAAGCAAGTTGGTGCTTGTTCTAAATATTTTTATTCACAAATTATATATATACAGTATATACACTGCTCAAAAAAATAAAGGGAACACTCAAATAACACATCCTAGATCTGAATGAAAGAAATATTCTCATTGAATACTTTGTTCTGTACAAAGTTGAATGTGCCGACAATAAAATCACACAAAAATCATCAATGGAAATCAAATTTATTAACCAACGGAGGCCTGGATTTGGAGCCACACACAAAATTAAAGTGAACTAACACTAGACGCTGATCCAACTTTAATGTAATGTCCTTAAAACAAGTCAAAATGAGGCTCAGTATTGTGTGTGGCCTCCACGTGCCTGTATGACCTCCCTACAACGCCTGGGCATGCTCCTGATGAGGTGGCGGATGGTCTCCTGAGGGATCTCCTCCCAGACCTGGACTAAAGCATCCGCCAACTCCTGGACAGTCTGTGGTGCAACGTGACGTTGGTGGATGGAGCGAGACATGATGTCCCAGATGTGCTCAATCGGATTTAGGTCTGGAGAACGGGCTGGCCAGTCCATAGCTTCAATGCCTTCATCTTGCAGGAACTGCTGACACACTCCAGCCACATGAGGTCTAGCATTGTCCTGCATTAGGAGGAACCCAGGGCCAACCGCACCAGCATATGGTCTCACAAGGGGTCTGAGGATCTCATCTCGGTACCTAATGGCAGTCAGGCTACCTCTGGTGAGCACATGGAGGGCTGTGCGGCCCTCCAAAGAAATGCCACCCCACACCATTACTGACCCACTGCCAAACCGGTCATGCTGAAGGATGTTGCAGGCACCAGACCGCTCTCCACGGCGTCTCCAGACTCTGTCACGTCTGTCACATGTGCTCAGTGTGAACCTGCTTTCATCTGTGAAGAGCACAAGGCGCCAGTGGCGAATTTGCCAATCCTGGTGTTCTCTGGCAAATGCCAAGCGTCCTGCAAGGCGTTGGGCTGTGAGCACAACCCCCATCTGTGGACGTCGGGCCCTCATACCATCCTCATGGAGTCGGTTTCTAACCGTTTGTGCAGACACATGTACATTTGTGGCCTGCTGGAGGTCATTTTGCAGGGCTCTGGCAGTGCTCCTCCTGTTCCTTCTTGCACAAAGGCGGAGGTAGCGGTCCTGCTGCTGGGTTGTTGCCCTCCTACAGCCTCCTCCACGTCTCCTGGTGTACTGGCCTGTCTCCTGGTAGCGCCTCCAGCCTCTGGACACTACGCTGACAGACACAGCAAACCTTCTTGCCACAGCTCGCATTGATGTGCCATTCTGGATGAGCTGCACTACCTGAGCCACTTGTGTGGGTTGTGGAGTCCGTCTCATGCTACCACGAGTGTGAAAGCACCACCAACATTCAAAACTGACCAAAACATCAGCCAGACAGCATAGGTACTGAGAAGTGGTCTGTGGTCCCAACTGCAGAACCACTCCTTTATTGAGTGTGTCTTGCTAATTGCCAATAATTTCCACCTGTTGTCTATTCCATTTGCACAACAGCAGGTGAAATTGATTGTCAATCAGTGTTGCTTCCTAAGTGGACAATTTGATTTCACAGAAGTTTGATTTACTTGGAGTTATATTGTGTTGTTTAAGTGTTCCCTTTATTTTTTTGAGCAGTGTATATATAGTTCATGCATTGTCTTTTGCTTTTGCGATCAGCCCCAAGGTGTCCTCCTAGTCTGATCGGAATCTAACCAGATCCATTCTGATCAGATGCCTGGTGGATTGTTTTTTTTTCCATACTTATTTTTCTTGGGACTTTGGTTCCTGGTGGGTTATCAGGTGATAATCTCTCCTGAAGGTAAAGGGTCAGGCTAAGTGCGGTTCATCAATTTGTGAATTGCAGACCGCAATCATAAGTAAACTTTGCCAGGTCTCAGGATAACAGGGAATCCTGGAACCGACGAAGAGGTCACCAGAATTAGATAAACATCTGGTGGTAATGCTTCAACCTCCATGGCTCTGATGGGATCAGCCTGAAAAAAGTTTTAGGTTTTAGTAATCAGCCCTCCGTTACTAGGAGAAACACGAGGGTTGGACACCTTGCAAGTCAGGTGGCAGATGAGCAGGTGGGCAAGGTTGTGCATTTCCAGTGGCAAAGTCTGACTCATGGCAAAATAGCTGTGCTGTGAAGCTATTTTGAGCTCAGAGAATTAAGATCCTCTTTTATGTAAAAAAATAAAATAAAGGACATGGTTTTGTGTTGCTTGTTGTTACTTCTGCAGCTAAGTTGAAGAGAAAAGAGCAAAGAAGTGAGAAAAACTTTTGATGTTGTAATTCAACAATTATCAGATTGTTAAGCGTAATCAGCAACTCAGAAAGTTGTGTTGACTTAAGGTAAGAAATACTAAAATAGCAAATTCATTCTCATTCAAAAATGAGAACTGCTTTAACTGACTGTGTTTCTTGCAGTCGCAAAGTCTCATTATATCTTGGGCCAGCCTGGACACATACCAGCAATCATTTAATCTCTCAAAAATTAAAATAGATAAATAAAAATTGACATAAAAATGAGAATTAAGGTGACATTACCTGCTGCCCTTTGACAAAACTAAACCAGATCAGAAGACATGGGAGGTCAGACACATGAAGGCAAGGGAACATAATGACAAACGGACCATGTAATGTGCAGCTGTTGGAAATTTTCTGTATGAAACGATGTGGTTTCAGAGATGTGTGACCTCCTGTTGGGATGATGCAATCTGCAACCTGCTCCTGCGCTCTGTGTGCGGTCTCAATGTTCCATCAAAGCCTGGTGGCTGGAAGTCCAGCTGGTAGCCCCCGTGCATTACTGATGTTTCTGGTCTAATAGCTTCCATTACACAATATTTTACGGGAGCGTTTTCTTTCCTTTTTCATTTCGTAGCCACTGCAACTGTGAAGCATTGTAAGCACATGCGGTGCATTGTGAAAGTACTCACACCCCTAAAGCTTCTCTGGAGTTTTTTGCGGTGCAATGCAATAACCCATCCAGCTTGCTTGTTGGATGAATCCAACACTGGACAAGTGAAATGAAATTATTCTCACCATTCTTTCCTTCTGCCATTTGGAATCCATTTTTGAGTTTTTAATGATTTTCTTGGAAATTTTGTAATACAACTCATTTTCAGGAGCAAATAAGCTTCTTTACTAATTAGGTGCTTCGTAGCAGTAAATGGACCCTGGTGTTTTTATTAGAATGACCTCAAATGTGGCATTTACTACAGTGCAAAATTGGAAAATCCCAAACAGTGGCATGTTTGGGGATGTCATTTTATTCTTTTTTTACCTCTAAATATGACTTTCTGAGTAACTCTCTTGGAACTTCTGGTCTCAACTTGTTTTGGTCTCAACTTCTGGCATTAGAGCAAATCTCTAGTAGGGCAGAAAGAAAGGATTGCTTTTCTCTTGGAGAGCTATATCTCTGTTTGTGTGTGTGTGTTGGTGAAACTGCTGTGGGCATCCCTGCTGCCAGGTCTCACTTTGGGAATAGAAACCTCACTCTGGGTGTTCGGTACACGCGGGGGCGAGACTTAGCCGAGATCAGTGCCAGGCGTTTTAACTTACGCATCCCTTTCGATTCTCCTGATCGGGCTTGTGCGGTGAAAGAGCTCATTCCATTTTTGTTATGGAGTCACTTGGAAACGCTTTCTGGGCCGCCCGTCTCTCAGGCACAGGCGTTTTAACAGACGATCAATCAAAGCTGGCTGCGAGGAGCGACTGAACGGGGTGGAGAGAATAGATTCTCCGCTGCACCGAGAGGCTTGTGAAAGACTCTCAAGTAAATGGCTGCTGCTGAGAAGGACGGGCTGTGAGCAGTAGTCCATCACCATGCACACAGAGGATCCTTCACGAGGAGCCTCGCAGAATGTTAGTAACATACGCTTGCACACGCCAACCGGCAAAAGTGTTTCCAGATGCTGGCCTGTGGAATTATGTCAGGAGGAATCTTTATCTAGACACTGATCTAACCTCTTTTCCTCCTCCAGGCCACTCTTACAGTCCCAGAGGGAAAGACACCTTCTGGCAGCTTGATTAATGAGTTACATTATTAGGTTGTTAGTCTCCCAATTTCTGATTAGATGTTTGGTTCATAGAATAGAAAAAACCATATATATATATATATTCCTCCTTAAGTGTCTTAAGGAGGGAAAGCCTTTACTCCTGGAGAAATATTGAGCATTTTGCCCATGGAGTGACTGACAAATGATGCATAATTTTTTCAAAACAGTAAAAAGAAAAAAAGAAATGAATTAATTTCCTTTTGGATCAAACCACTATGCATGTGAAATCCACAAATTTCCACCGGCAGGGTTCAGACTTGACATTCTGTGCTAATCCCCTGGGATTGTCTTGTTCTGATATAAACACGTCACATCCAATTATTATTATTTTTCACAACTGGTGCTTTGGACACTGTTTCATCATGACTAAGCCTTATCCAACACCGTCAGCACACTGCCAGTTGGCAGATATCCCGCCTGACAGCAGGTAGCTGCAGAGTTGCAGGTGGAAGCAAAAGAAACTTGGATGGACCTCGGCTGGAAGTAATTATTGGGTCATTTTCCTCTTTAGTGCCAGATTTATCGGTTGAACGTTTGTTCATCTTATGGGGATGTTTCTGTGTGCAGATGTTCTTCTAAGGTGTGTCTATCTGACAAAAGGCTCCAATCAAATCACAGTAATTCTACAGATAATTTTTAAAGTATTTTTTTAATACAAGTTTATATATGTAAGTATAATACCTTGTAGAAACACCACTGAATGCATCTACCCCTGCAAGCCTGCTGCAATCTTAACCTATCATAGTTTAAACTTTTTCAGCCTCTAATAGCTTCTTTTCTCCATTGACCTCCATCTTCATTTTAACTCGGATTAGCTTCTCCATCTCTGCTAAAGAATAAAACCATCACCACAGCATGATGCCACCCCCACCATGTTTTCACATTGTAACATAGTGAGCTCCTACTAGGCCAGTGAACTGCATGTGCAGTCACATTCAAGAAATTAGAACACTATTGAAAAGTAAATTTATTTCAGTAGCTCAATTCAATAAATGAAACACATTATATAGATTAATTACACACAGGCTGATGTTTTGAAGTCTTTATTTTTGTTCATTATGATGATTTTTCACCTACAGTTAATGAAAGCATGTCGTTTCAGGGTTTCCCTCAGAAAGCTTGCTAAGCCCGGTGCTCGGGGTGGTAGGGCCGTCATCCAGACGCCCGCCATGTTTTTCAGTTAAAAAATGTTTAAAGTTAACAGGAAATTAAAAAATATCACTTGATAATTCTACATTGTTGGAAGACTGGAAGGTTAATGCCTAAACACCAACTATAAAGTCTTTAAAAAGGGAATAACTAAAAAAAATGTAAAAAATAAAACTAAGATAAATTAACAATGCCAAGCCTGGTGGGAGCACAAGTAAAGCCTGGTGGCCCGCCAGGTTTATAATACACTGAGGGAAACCTGCATTTAACATTTGTCAATTCATTTTTATTCAGAAATCTGGTCTTATTAAAAAGTTGTTGCTGGTTTTAAAATGTAATTTTAGTCTGACGTACTGACTTCCTTGAAATGTACATTCTAATTTATTAAAAATGACTATACATGCTGATCTCCAGAATGTTTCAAGCTCTCCATCTAAGATGTAAGAAGTGTTGTTTGTGGTGTAAAATAATTATTTATCGAAAAGAAAGAAAACCAAAGGCCTGGAAATGTATGAGTCAAAAGCATCAGGGAGTCATTTGTTACAGTAGAGCAAATCTTCTCCTTTCATAAATATACTAAGCTTTCTGCAAAGGCAAACACACACAAAGTAAATTCTCTGCTCTCTGATTTTAAGCTTGACAGAGGGAGAGACTGGACATCCTCCAGGAACAGCAACTCCTAACTTAGTCAGAGTCTCTTTGAATTATTTTCTAAAACAGTTGCAGCCTCTCTGTTTGTAGAGTCTGCCTGTGATTGAACTCTTGGCTGATCTTGAATTTATGAGCTTAGACAACACGGTGATGCGTCAACGAGCAAAGTGGAGACTGACTCGACTCTGACTTTGAGCTGACGGAAGCGGTACAACTCTTAAGAGACGACCACAGGTAATATTATAACTGTTCACGTATAACGCAGTCCCTGAACACGGGGGAAAGATGTTCTGTGTTAATGCCTGTAATCAAAAACCAGAATGCTTCCAAAGAACCACGGCTGCAACATCAGCAGATTCAGATGTGGGTGGGTGAGAGGGGAAACTAACTCCATTGTTTGCAATCTTTTGGGCTCTCATCAATCTTTTCTTCAAGTATTTGTGGTTCATTTAAGGGAAAGGCATGTGCTGGCAGAGAGCAGCTGAACTAGAGCAGGGGTGAGGAAAAGCAAATCCATCATTAAGCTAACAATGTGCAGTCAGAGCATGTTGCTATGGACTCAGACCTGACAAATATAAGATAAGGAGTTCCACCACAAAGTTAGCGGCAAGGATTCTGACAGACCGCATCCATGTTGCTGCTTGGAAACGTCTGCCTCTTATTAATAACCTGAACCTGTCTACCAACGTGCTAAATGTTGAACATATGCCTTCAATCATTCATGACAGAGCAACTTCACCTGCCGCAACAGAGCGGTCTCGATTCTTTCCCAGTGTCTCTTTTTCGAGCTGATTCTGGTTTGTTTGCTTTGAAACGCTGTCAGAGCCTTCATTATTGTTCCCTGCTGCCAAACTCAGATGCTCTCTGATTACGGCTGCCAGGGATTTCGCTCTGGCTTGTACCGATTCCAGATGTAGATGAAGTGTGTGGCACTGCATTCATGTGCTTTGTTTGAACTCGAAACTGAGATGTGACCACATGCATGTTTAAAAAAAAACAAACAATGAAAGCTAGAAAAGGAGATCAGAATTAGGGTTCACGGTTTTGATTCAAATCAAGTCAATGAAATTCATTTAAAAAACACTTTATTAAGCAACTAAGTGATCTAAGCCGTTTCTTTAGTAGTGCTGCTTATCGTCTGTGTTTAAGGTCATGCTGGGGAGGTGACCTTTGAGTGCAGGCTGCTTTCAAAACAGGACCTTTTTTTTAATTAGATGATGGATTGAATTCTATGCAATGACATATTGACAGAGCCCAAATAGTTTTATAACGTCACTCTGCTTTAAATGTCTCCACAACTCAATTCTGGATGTGTCTTTCTGAACTGTCTTCCTTGGTCGTTCTCCAACAAACCACTCAAGCCTTCAGAGAGCAGCTGTTGTCATACTGGGATTACAAACAAATGAACTCTGAGGGGAACTGATTGTTTTTTATTTTATTTAGTTGGGAAAAAAAATGCATTCCACACTTCTTTTTTTTCTTCTTGTTTGGGATTTTATTTTAGGATAATCTTGAACCCCTGCACTTCTCACTTTTTTTTTTTTTTTTTTTTTACACCTTTTTGGTCTGTTGCATGCAATGTAATGCATTATAATACACTGAAGTTTTGTGGTTGGAAATTGATTAAATGTGAGAAACGTAGAGAGGTTTGAATGCTTTTGCAAAGCTTGTTTACACTTCAGCTGCTGAGATTCTGGTCCTTGAAAAAGTTTCGTCACTAAGTTATTGTAACAATTGGAATCATAAGTAAACAACTTAATGCCATTCTTTGTCAGTGAGCTCATTAACATCTGTTACAGTTTATTTTTTATTATTATTTCTGTCTGACATCTAGAGACCAGGGGATTTTCTGCCTCAAAATTATGGATTGTTAATGGATTCGTAAATAATTGATAATCCCAGGTGAATATTGAGTCCAATAAAGTACTTTTCACACATCACTTCAGGAAATGTGCAGACAAACGTACTTATTATTTAGTCAAAGCTATTTTATTAGCTGGTAGTCACACATTTCACACTTAATTAAGGAGGAGTTACACAGCACCAAACACCCTGGAAGTTACATTTGTGAGCTTGTGGAGAAAATGTTACATACAGTTAAATGAGGAAATTCCCTTTTCCTCTGAAACAGACAAAAAATTGTGTATCTACAAAGTTTTATACATTAAAATGGTGAATCACAAAGCAGCACCCTGTACACCATCCATATATCTGTGACTCTAAATGTCGTGGAAGATTAGCTGAAAGATTTCCATGTTCTCTCTGGTAAATTTGAAGTATTACACACAGAGCAAAGTGTACATAGAAAAAGCTGCACATGTGCAACTTTTATCATTTCACCCCTCTGCAACACTTTGCACATTTTGATGATCTCTATTGTCCAATCCTCTTTTTTTTAATTATCCTTGAAAATATTGTGATTTTATTACACATGAAAACCAAATATAACTTCATTTCAGCCATTAAACAAAATATATCAGCAAAAATGGGAAGACGTGGAACAGTAGCCAGATCTGATTTGAGTTGTGGTCCTTCTTCACTGCTCCTGTCTTCAGACCTTAGATACAGTTTTATTGTTGTTATTTGTCTTCCATTGTGCAATATGTTCTATTGATTTTACTGCCTGAGTTTTCAGTCAAGTTTTTGTTGTGGTATTGAGTCATTCTCATGTTGGGTTGTCTTGTGTTTTTTTTTTATTCTTTTCCACTTTTGTGGTTGTGTGTGTTCTGCTCAGCTATTCGCTCTTTAACCTCGCTTGGTGTTTTTCCTGATCTCCATGCTTTCACCCCGCTGTTTTCTATTCTCTTAATTAACTCCCACCTGGGTTTTGTCTCAGTAATCATCCTCCCCAGTATATGCGGTGTTCTGATCTCCATTTCTGTGAGCCTTTGTTTACTCTCTGTTTTTGGATATTGTCGATTTGTGTGTTGAACGCCAAGTTTTCGACTTAGTCTGCTTTCCAACTCCCATCACTCATGGCATCTTCAAGCTTTTCTTTAAGACCAAAAGTTTCCTCCTTGCACATCTTGCATGAATGTTGAACGTGTGCAGTTTCCTTCTGATTGTAAAGCCATGCACTTCTATATCAGCAGTAGCAGGAGCCTGCTGTACGTTTCGTTTAGCATATTGCAATTTGCTCTGAGGGTGAACTTGCTTGACAGCCAGAGCTGGGAACGCTGCCAGTTCTTTTGATTGTGTAACTGAAAACGAGTCAAGGTTTGGTCATCAACGGCAGTGAAAGTCCATCTAAAAGGCCAAAATAATCTCACTGTACAGTTATGTTAGGTTGTTCTTTCTGGCAGTACTACTCCTAACAAACCAAACTAATTCAAGCCGATCCAGCCTGCATTTCATTTCAGTATGTGGACAGTTTATTTATGTGGCAATTTTCACTAAACAAGACTGATTCCCTTTTTAAAGTTTCTGTTTGTGTAGTCTTTGTATGCAACAGGTCTTTTTTTATATACAAAAAACACAGTTGATTAAATTAACAGCACCGTGATAATTATTCCAATTCATTGGTTTACTGTTTCACCAGTCAATGTTTTTATATTAACAAAACTCTAGTCACTTACACTGAAGCTTGAAGACCCTAATAGAAGCATATCATCAGACAGAAAGCAATAATGGCATAGATAGATGAAGTTCTCTCACCAGCCACGTTCATTTCCAGGACTTTGCTAGATGTCCTGCCAATGAACACGACAAACGGGATCAGTGACGAGCAGCAGCTCTAGCAAAGTCCAGCCATCACAGCAAACCAGCTCTTCCTCCTTGCAAATACGGAAACAGCTTTTGCTTTGTTGATACAGACAAATTAATAGACAGACTGATGCTTGCACCCCGTAGTTGTACAGGATGGTGCTGGCATCTTATTAAAATGAGTGTTTAAATGTGGAGTGTGGTTTTTTTTTCTGCATGTTTGACTGGGAAAAGACCTTGAGATCAGTAAAGGGACTATCCTTCCGCCCTGGGAACAAAATGGGTTTCTTTACTGTAGGTGGTTGCCGTGGAGAGGAATTTCCAGGCTTTTCTATTTGACCTATTATTTTCACAAGTTCATCTTAGATAAGTGGAACTGGGGGAGTGGATAGTAAAAGAAAATCATAGACACGTTAAAACGTGACAGCTACAGTGGATATAAAACGTCTAGCCCAACCCCTGTTAAAACATTAGGTTTGTGCATTTTTGTGTGTACATACCCAAACTATTACTTTGCTACACTGTATTTAAATTGCGTTAATGTCTTCTTTGACTTGGCACATTTGCATTTGCTTATTTACATCATTTAGATAAAGTCATAGTTTGCAGAGGCATTGAAAGCATCAGAGGATGAGTTGTCGTCCAAAGAAACTATGAATGTCAACTTTAGACAATGATTTCAAACTGTATGTTAAATACAGAAACAGAAACAGTTCAGCTCATTACATCATTCATACAGTGATTGCGGGTGGCTGCATCATTATTTGGGAATGCTTTTCCTCAGAAGGTACTAGAAATTTTGTCAAGGGTAGTAAATATCAGTCAGTTCCAGTACAAATTTCTCAGTTGTCTGCTTGGAAGCTAAAGATTGATTTTAGTTTCAGCATCGGTGCGAGTCCCAGCCTACATCCAAATCAACGAAAGAATGACTTTTGCCAATTCTTAGTAGAAGAGTCAAAGAAAAAGTAGGAAATTGGTTCCCATTTTCTAATTCTCACCAGTAAGACATGGGAACGGTCAAGTCAGGGTTCAGAAGTAAATCTGTCCGAAAATCTGTGGGGTCATCTGAGGAAGGAGGGCTGTCAAACACAAGAGAATGTGAGACGTTCATAAACTCCTACCAATAGTGCTGCTGAATGACAATATATATTTAAAAATACAGAACAGGGAATGAGAAAAGTTTGCCTCACTTCTTTACATGAGAATCTAGCATTTCAGCAGTGGATTTTGCAGTTTGCTCAGAGATTTTGAAGAGACTAGCAACTTTATTTTTTGACTTCTTCAAAATATCCTTCAATGTGTTTTTAGCACAGGAAACGGATATGTACCCGCACACATTTCAACTCATCACATCCCCATAAAATTATTATTGCACTTTGTGCTTCTTTTTCACTTTTTTAAGATTTGCCTGATACTGTATCCTAAATACCGTCACATGGCGTCTCTTCACACTACTGCTTTCTGACATCCATAAAAGGTGGTAGACTGGGGGAAGCTGAAACAGAGTCAACTAGGATGGTTCTCCTCTGCTGAGCCGTACAGCCCGTCCCTCAGTGAGTTCTGGTAAACACTGAACCGTAATCGCTCCCATATGTGGCTGCATAACTAAACACGCAGCACACAATGGAGCTCAGCAAGCTAATTGAGATGGAAAAATGGACACAAATTACAAGAAGAAAAATCGCAAAAGAGAAAGAAAGGGGAAAAAAATCCCTCGCTTGATTATAGCCCTATGTAAAGTTTTAGTCTTGGAAACATCTGCTTCCATTTAAGACTCTAGGACATGGTTACACATTGAAATGCACCATGCTCAAGGATTTCCCTGAAGGACAGAAAGAACTGTTTCCCAGTATAGCTGCCTGGAATAAACCCAGTGGAGCTAAACTTGCATGCTGTTTGGGATGCGGCCAGTTTGTGTTGAGAGGCTTAAGCCAGGATTCCATGCATTTGGAGGTTTTTCTTTTGCTCACAGCTCTAAAAACTTCCTTTCCTACAATGATCCATACCTTTGCAGTGATTCGGTCTGGTAGTTAGTGATAGTTGAACTTTCAGATACAAGAACAGGGAGATCAAAGGAAGCAATGAGTCACATCGACCCTACTGTTCCTACTGCTAAACGTGTATTCAGAGATCCAGGAAGGACAAGAGAAGGAAACGGACCATGTAAAGGGTTAATGTTGTGCATTTTTACCCTGTGGTTTTACAGGAGGCTGGGCAAAGCCTTTATTGGCTAGAGGGAAAGCAACAGAACAAGAACATGAAAGAGAGAAAGCCACTGAGGAGATATTTGCAGAAGTATATAGGAATGTTGTCTGTAGTGATTACAGCGTATAACAAAAGTATTCATACCCCTGGAACATTTTTGTATTTTGTCACATTCCACCAAATTTTTTTTTTGGTTTTGTTTTGTTTGTGTTTTGGGGACAGGGAGATGCTATGCAACATAGACAAATGTGGTGCATAATTATCAAGTTAATGGAAATCTACAAATTCTAAATAATATAATTCACTCACGAACTCTTTCATGCACACTCAGATGTTGCATAAAGACACTTGTAATTGGCAGGTCGACATGAACGCAGCCTTATTATTATCTTGTCATTTTTGTGACAGTCTTTTTTTGTTGTTGTTGTTGTTGACAGTCTCCTCCAAGCTATCTTGAGCCCATTCATGTTGGGTTGCACAGATGAGATGGAAAACACACCTGTGCTTCCAGCAAGCCAACCCTGAAAAGCCAAAGTTGCAGTGAAATGGTTTGTGTTAAAACATAGCTATGAATGTTTTAATGCAAATCATAATTGGCTCAGTCAAAGTCCAGACATGGATCCAACTAAGAATCTGTAGCAAGAATGAAAAACTGATGCGCGCAGATGCTCGTCACTCAGCCTGGCCTAGCCGGAGATGTTTTGCCACTGAAAATGAATAAATACTTTACTGTTTATAGTCATATCCCGAAGAGCTTTGCAACTGCAATTGCACCAAAATGTAGTTCTGCAAAGTATTCATTAAATATGGCTGAATATAAGTGCATTTCAAACTTTTATTTGTAAATGTTTAAAGCACTGTTTATCACGTAAAATGTCGACATAACATTGCAGCTTTAGTTCAAGAGTATATGAATGCATTTTCAAGCTACTATAAAAAATGGGGTGTTTTTTGCTTCTGCTATAACTGTCTTCATCAGAAATCTACGAAGTACAATGACATATTCATTTTAGTGTCCAAGCTCTTATAAAGCACAAAACACTTAGGCGTAGCTAAGCAACAGTCCAAATACCTGCTTTCACTCATGTGTGTCATTTTCACAGTCTTCAGAACTTCTATTCATAGATATTTAAATGTAACACCTTCTTTTATGCAACATGGTCTCAGGAATCCAATGAGGAACCGAAATGGGTTTAATGTTGCAACTGCAAGAGAGGGGACACCCTCTCTGCAAGATGAGTAACGCTGAAAAACGACAACCATTTGGCGCTTTGACATTAAAGTAACATCTTGTGAAATGAGACTGTGTTTACTGCCGGGCTAGTTAGGCCTCAGTGTAGGATGGTTTTCCCATAGGTGTTGACATTATCTTGTTACCATGTTCAAAATGATGCCACGTTATACACACATGGACAAAATTGTTGGTACCCCTCTCTGTTCATGACCAAAAAGCCCACAATGGTCATTCGAATAATTTGAAACTGAAAAAGGTAACGATAAATAAAAAATTTATTGAAAATGTTTTTTAAAAATGACATTTTCTTGTGTATTTGAATTAGACAAAACAACAGAATATTTACAGTAAGTGAGAATAAAATGTGCAAATAACTGCAGAAATATATATATATATTGAGAAGAGAAAAACTGCAAATATTCAGAGGGATGTAAACACCTATTTATTTGCTGGGAGCAGTGATGGCGACAGCTGCTGGGAGTAAGTATCTACAAAAACTTTTAGCAACTTTTCTGAAGATATGTGTTGTTCTAACAGATGTTTATTTAAATAACTTGAATTGTTCAGGAATGAAAAGAGATTAATTAATGTTAAATGTCCGTATGTCCAAAGATGTTAGCAAAATACACTCACTATTCTTCTCTGTTTAACATGACTGTATACTATATGGAAATCTGTTTGTAAAAGAAAAGTTGGTTTCCAGAAAAGGCAAACATAGTATTATAATAAAAAATGAGAGTGCAGAATAAATGTTGATCCCTTTAATCTCAGTCATAGAGACGTAGGGTGATGTGTTGAGGTCTGGTGTTCAGTGCTGTGAGTGGGCAAAATACCTCAAAGCACTCTGAGAGGTTGAAATTGAAAATCTGATGCCTACTTGAAAAAAAAAAAAAAAGAAAATACTAGTGACACGTTCTGTTTCAGAAGACTGAAGATTTCATCTGTGCAGGCAGGGGATTTCGACCTTTAGGAGATCAGTTGAAGAAAATCTTACCTAAAAGTCAAAATAAAAAAAAAATGAAACATATGCTGAAATAATGGACAAAAGTAGAAAGAAAGTACATTTACTTTACAGCTTTAAAACAAACAAAAAAAAAAGAAACAGGGTAGTTGTTTATATGGTCTAAGATGTATCTTGTAACATTTATACCATACAAATTTTGTTCTGTAAAAATGTTTAAAACTTAAAATACTGTTCTAAATGTAATCCTACTTTTGAGATTGTCCATAACTATCCCCTTGACCTCCCTATTGCGATATAAACTATAGTGAGACAGAAGTAAAACAAACTAAATAAAAGTTTATAATAACCATTAACGGACTATGGTGACATCAAGTGGATAAATACATACACATAACCTGCCTTTTGATGCCGCCACGCTTTTAGAGTAAGGTGAAATGATCAATTATCATTCAGATAATTGATTCTGATAACGTGACTACTTTGATTTGCTGTGTTTGCACAGGCAGCCGGTGTTTCCTTGTTGACAAAATGAGTATAGGTAAAAGATTCCCAGTGGAAAATGACTAAGAAATGTTAAGGAATAATAAAGGGGTGTCCCGCCCACACAATGTGGCGTTCTTTATGTCAAAACAATTTCTTACCTTTCCCAGAAGCAAATAATCTGTGATTACACACTGTAGCCACAAGAGGGCAGGCTGTTCCTATGAAAACGGTGACGTGTTACTGTAGTTAGGTAGGAAACAAAGGACTTAATAACAGGTATTCACATACTGATTTTATTACCTCAGCCATTATTATGAGTTGTTAATTATTATGAGACCAAAAAATACAAATAAACAACAACAAAACACGAGTTGTTCTCATTTTAAATTCTTCGTAGTTGTTATCAGTATAGAAATGTCATACTTGATGCACAGATGATACTTTTCCTCCAGGAGGAGTGTGTTCTGCTCTAACCAGATGCAGGGATGCTCATTTGAAGAACAGGTGGACTCGGTAGCAGGTATCATTCATAAGCAGGCAGCAGGCTTAGTGTGATTCTCATTATTACACTTGTTACATTTCCTCACTGGAGCAGCCTGACATCCGAGCCTCATGCTCAGGTGGACATACACGAGGATGTTTAGCTACGGGAATGAGGACTGAGTGGTGCCCAGAGACTGCCTGAGTGTTATAGACAAAAGGTTAATTCAGCAGATCACGTTTAATGAGATCGCCATTATCAATTGCGGCAACCTGACATAGTGACATTTTACAGGGGCCACGTGGTGACTCGTTGGCATTTGAGACTCGCCAGAAACAAACAGGCCAAGGTCTGGATCGAAATCATCCGCCTGTGTGTGTGTGTGTGTATGGGTGTAGGGGTGTGTGTGTGTTAACGCTTTTGGACAACACGTGAGGGGAATACAGGTGGCTGCTTACTGCAAATGATGTCTGTTGAATGCTTGAAAGGGGAAACAGTGGTTTAATGTGAGCTTCTGTTGGCTTCCTTGTGTTGTATCACAACATATATTCTAAGTCCAACAATGCTATATGCAAATGAGGCCTAGTATTATGACTTTTATCCTACTGCGGGTTGGACTCACAACAAAAGAAACTCGTCACAGCGGGTGTGTTTGATTTGCATGTGGCATCACGACACGCGCAGCAGATAACAGTTCCTCTGTAGCAGCTTCTGGTCTACTTTGCATAATATACTGTGCGGAAGATTTGTTATTTCACTCATCAGATTGCTTTACTACTACAAAACAGCTAATATCGGCAAGTTTAAGTCATCCATCCAGTTTCAAGCAGGTTGCATGCATGGGAAAGGTGCAGTGGCTTCATGTGGGCAACCACAGGGCCAGAGCGGGAGCTGTCCAGAAGGAAGGCGCCATAACTCAGAGGGATTATCGCACTATTGAATCAAGAGCTCCTGATCCGTTTCATGCAGATTCAGGCGCTTTGGCTGCCAGATCTGCGAGTCCCTGCACAAACACGGTTATCCTACCTGAGAGATCCACGGCTTCACATCCACGGTACGGACACATGGACCATAAACCCACACCCCGTAATGCTTACACCTACGTTTAAATCCTCGCCTTTGAAGTTTAATTTGTTTGGGGAGCAAAGAGCCTGGGATACTTTAGCTCTGCCAGGCTCCACGCAGTGGAAGATTTACAGCTTATTGTTCGCTTCCTAATCAATACTGACAAGCCTCAACAGACAAAAAATAAAGGGGTCATGGGGTCTATTTAACAGTTCAGAGGTAATTACAGCCATGTTGACAAAGTACATCAAGTATTTTGGCAATTCAATGGCGGATTTGAACGGTTCTTTTTGAAATGATTATACAAATTTAACAGGGTCAAAATTATACGTACATGCAAGAACATATGTATGCATACACCTCCACTTCAGTGACTTCCCATTCCTACTGCAGAGGGTTTGTTATATAATAGCTCCACCCTTATCAGCTTCAGCTCTTCTGGGAAGGCTTTTACATGGTTTATGGGAATGTTTGATTATTTGCATATGTGAGGTCAGACCCTGATGTTGGACAAGAGAGGCTGATTGCTCTCACCGATCTCAAAGGTGTTCTTTTTGGCTGAGGTCAGGTCTCTATGCAGGTCAGTCAAGTTCCTTCAGAAGAAACTCTCTCATCCATGCCTTTAGGCAACATGCTTTGTGCACTGGTGCAACATTATAAATAAGTGGTGCCCCGATTCAGTATTGATATCGGTACAGTATCAGCAACAAAAGGAGTATCAGATTATATCTGTCTGCATTTAAAATCTCTGACAGAAGTACTTCACTCCAGCATTTCCACCATCAGGGCTTGTATCTTGCATGCAGACCCATTAGCTTATAATAAATGGGCCAGTTTTTTCTATTACAAATTAACTACTAAACGTACTGTATGTGTGACTGGTACTAATATTGTCCGGTATATGGCAGGACCCATAGTTCTTGCAACAAAATTATATGGCTTCAGACATTTAAACTAATCTTTTAGTGGGCTTATATTTGAATGTGCATTCCAATTTTGACTGTTCTTATATTAGAAAAAACCTACAGCAAATCCAAACTTGTTCAGCAATTTTGTTTGCCTTTTAATAAAGGTTGTTTAACCTATAAAATGAACAAATAAAAACAAATTACTGAATGCCTTAAAAGGTTATCATCTCAGGTTTCCAGATAAGCATATGGAATGGGATTTGTTTATTACCTGAAGCAAGCTATTTGCCCATTACACCAAGTCTTTCTGCAAAGAGCAGGAGGACCACTTTAACAACTTGTTTGCAGAGGAAGTCTTCTCACTTCCCTTGTTAAAGACTGACCACCGACTTCGCCATTAAATGAAGCAGATGACCTCATGCAAAGCACAGGGGCGGGTGTGTCATAGTCGGGTTTATGTAAGATGTATGAGCGTTTTGTGTGTGGTAGTAATCTGTCTCTGGGCACTAATTAGAGCCTGGGGAGCTTTGAGGCGTCTCAGGTTAGACTCCTGTAACTTTATCCTGATGCAAGACTCCGGTTACACTTGGAAACAGCTCTTGTTTTTTTTTGTTTTGGTTTGGTTTTTTTGATCAAGCCTTAAGCTGCAGCTCAAACATGAGATTATTTTTGGAGGAAAAAAAAAATAAAAGAAACATGTTATGCATGCTTGTAGCTTTAGGTATTATCCTGGGGTGCCGGTGGGGCCGCAGGAGGTTGGGGGGTGGGGGTTTCTGCTGATCTGAAATTAATGAGCAGCTGAGTGCCGTGCAGCCGCCGCTGAGCATTCCTGCACTCTTTCATGTTGTGTTTATATATAAAGCCTGAGCTGCTAACGCAGGCTGCGGCTGCACTATTGCGAGGGTGTCAGATTTACCTGAGCTCAGGTTTCAGCTGCTGTAATTGAGATTGCGATCAGTGTCAAAAGGAGGGGCGGCGTAGAGTGAAGGATTAAAATCTACTCTGTGTTTTTCTTTTTTTTTTTTGGTTCTCCTGTCCTTCTGCTTTCTTTAAATGTCTTCTGCTTCCCAGATGCTCTTCTCATTGTTATTACACACGCCGACTAATGAAAACCAATTTCAATTTATTGTAGTAGACATTAAAGAGTTTAATTTTTTTTTTTTTTTTGTCATTTTGGAAACACTCTCTCTTTTTTTATTATTCTTATTACATGGCACCAATTTAGCAGGGCAACACTATCAGGGGAAATAAAAGAGAGAGAAATTTATACCCGAAAGTAATTTTGGAAGACATTGCTCTGGTTCATTTCCACTCTGATGCTTTTACAAAAGGATTTTATTCATATCCTGCTTGAGCAATAGAAACAATTACAGTAACAGAAATCTAGTTCAGTGCCAAATTTACGGTCCTAACAACAACAACAAAAAAAAAGCCTGGTCAAACAGCAATGCGATTAAGTAATATTTTAAGAAAATTATTCCTGCTGACTGATGCTTTGTGTTTTCGAAAGAAGACAAAGCATCTAGAAATAATATTAGTAATAATTACTAGTAATAATATCACATAAGTTTATTTAAGCTCATTCACAATAACTGGTGATAAAATAGTCTTTTATATGCATTGATTTTACTCTGTCTAAACATAATAAAAATATATTTTGGTGACCACATAACCAGCATTGGACAAACCAATGTATTAATCTACTGCATGTCCAACAAAGTGACCTTATTGCATTGAAGGCCTTTATTTCAATATGTAATTGAGCAATGAGCTCAATTGGCGATAACGGAAGGAAAAATACTGGTTTGACTCCAGAATGAAAGTGGAGGTAATACTCTTTGCTAACCTGGGCTCCTACATGTTTCATGGGAAAAAAAAAGAAAAGTTGTAGACTCAACTTTCAATTCCAACTCTCTCAAAATATAAAATATGAATGTTCAGCTTGCATTAACAGCAGAGATTTCTATACGTCAGGTGTTATTTATTATTTTTAAAACTTGCAAAAACGGAAAGGAAGGAAGAGAATCAAGGAAGATGCAGTTATTGTCACTGTTAATGATGCCAACTCACACAAAACAGATGAAGTGCCTTGCAGAAACATCCATACTCCTTGAACTTGAAGTCCTATTCTCCGTGAAGGGGGAACAGCAAATGCACGGAGGAAGATCTGGGAAGAAGACTGCTGTTCACTGGCAACCCTGGAGAAGGAGTTGCAGACAGGACAACAAAATTTTCTCCATACATATAACAACAATAAGGGTCACTCCACACTCCACATTAAACTCATAGAATGGGCTAATGCTGATGTGCTGTTATTGCCCACAGCTAGGCATTTATTTGGCTCTAGCTTGCAGTAATTATGCAATAGGAGCTAAAATGCGATAAATGGTAACTGGATTGCACCTTAAGGTGGTGCAGAACCTTTTTCGATTTTTTTATAAAAATACCTTTATGAGGTTAAAAGATGAGACGGCTAAGAGTGAGCGATAAGGAGGTAAATCGTTTCATCATGGTCTGGGTCTGTTGTTTAGAACGTCTGTGGCAAGACTTGGTAGCACATAAGAGGGATGATCATGACACGTTGTGAGAAGGACAACATCAGCCAGTCTTATTAGCATCGATATTCAGTGAACAGTAAACCTGCTAGATTCATCTCACTTTTACGATTGGAAATGGATGACTGCAAACTACTTAAGGGCTTTTAAAGATACCAACCCGTGCTGTTTTTTTTATTTTTTTATTCTGTTGACAAGTGTACACTGGCGATGAAAACCCAACTGGGTAAGGAAATATAGATTTCCATCACAGGATTTCACAAAACATTCGGCACACTGAAGATGAAAAAAGTTATTTCCACTTTGTACTTATTTGATATGATGACATCACATGAGGCAGATAGACGTCTTAAATGAATGAAGAAAAAATATATAGTGGGGAAGTGAGTTTTGATCAATTTTGACAGAGTGTAATTAGTTTTAACGTAAAGTTATTTACGTTAAAACTAATTTTTCTTTGCACGGTTACAGCTTATGCAAATCATTTCAAACTTTCTGGACTTTGGATGTTTTCTAGTGACTTTGTCGAGTAGGGATCCTCGTGTGTGAAGGAAGCAGTGCCAAACTTAAACATCCGATCAGCACAGCATTAATAGTGACTGGAAAAAAGTGAAAACATGTTTTGTTTTGTTTTTTTTCATACAGTGTCTAAGGGCTCACTGCTGCTCCCTGCTCCAGGTTCAGAGGTCAACTTCCTAATTGACGGTGACATAACAGCAGCAAATCAAGAAGAATAAGCTGAATGAGGCTCTTTGGTCTGCAGAGCAGAGCCTCTGGCTAACCCATCTCTAACCAAGTGCAGGAAAAGGGAAATAAATTTTTAAAAAACGGTGGTGACCAGAAATGCACCATGCATGTTAGTGTATGTGTGCGTGTGTGTGTGTGTGTGTGTGAGAGAGAGAGAGAGAGAGAACGGGGGAGGAGAGGGGTGTGTGTGTGTGTGGCGGGGGGATGGAAGGGGAGCAGAGATAGCACAGTAAACACACAGCTCCTTTGACAGAGTCGTTCCGCTTCATCATCTTAAGCAGTGAGTGAACAGTGTGGGCGTTCACTCACTGAGCGGTCGGAGACCACCAGCCCGGCCTGCGCGATCAGCTGTTTTCTCGGGAGTTTGCGCAGCAGTGGATGTCCCTGCGCTCTCAGACGGAGAGAGAGATAGAGAGAGACAGTTATAGAGAGAGAGAGGGAGAAACTAAAACACTCCGGGGGTCTGTTTGCTGCCGCCTCGTCCGCTGGACCTCGCATCGCATGGGGACATGAACAGTGTGGACCCCGCCTCTAGCAAACTGTTGACTTTCAATCAGCGGTAACCGAACAACTCAATTCTGCTCTCGTACCTGTGTGAATGCATGACCGCGATCATCTGTTGAATGCTCGTACTCCTCTGTCTTGTCGTTCCTCTCTGTCGTATTCCTGCAGCTTGTGTTACGCAGCCCAAAGCAGTTGAGGCAAAGCTTTACACCTGCTCCGGTGTGTGGAGCATTTGTTGCACTGTTTAAGCGATTTTATTTTTATTTTTCCAAACTGGCTTTTCAAAAGAGACTTTTTAGGTTTCTGCATGTATAAAGTGATATTTATTCTCCCTTTTTGCGGATATTTGGATGACTCTGAATCTACAAGTCTCCAATTAATCCAGCCTTTTAATTAAACAATGCTTCAGGTTCGCGCTTTAGTTTCAGAACAATACAAATTCTTTGACTGATATGCCCTTCCCGCCAACAGCGCACACATTATGTGTACACGGAAAAAATATGAATTATTCATGTCATGCTTTTGTCTGAAGGTAGAGAAGGGGGGGGAGGGTTAAGTGCATATAGCCAGAGCAAAAAGGCACAGACATAAATAAATAGAGAGAGATGACACATGTGCTTGCAATGAATTCAGGCATTAGGGCTGAAAAATGGACAGTTTGGTTCTGGTTCAGTCCAAGGTTAGGTCCAGCTTTTTGCTGGTGGCGCCACTGCAGCTCTTTTTTTTAGAGAGAGAGACAGAGAGAAACAGCCGGATGAAAGTCAACAGATTTACTAAATGAAAAGAACTTCTTCAAATTCTGAGAGGCTGTTGATGATGATCATTAAGATTTTAATTGTGTCCTACATAATAGGAATTGCTTATTTGAAACAGAATAGTAATACCTAAGGTAATTAATGCAGTTAAAATTAGGGTTAGATTTTTTTAAAAGTTGTTATAGCGTAGTATTCATTTTTTGATGTTGTTTTGGTTTTGCTCCAAAAACCTGTGCCAAAAGTATATCTAACCAAAAATACTTCCAAAAATAAGTTTTTTTTCTTTTGTTATAAAGGAGGTTAAGTAGCCATCTTTTAGCCAGCTGACAGGGCAGTGCACAGCAAAAAGTTAGGGGTTTAACAGTGCTGCATTGGTTCTTAAAAAACTGCAGTGTGGACATTTCCCTAGGGTTTATTAGAATTACTTTAAGGTGTAAGAATAATATGAAAAAAGATTTCAGTGAGTTAAAACTGCAAACCTTGGGAAGGCCAAATTACTGCACCCACATGTGTAAGCTGTAGTTTCATTTAAGCTACAACTCTTCCAGTGTTGGATGTTTTCACAATTTCTGAATGTAGCCAATTTGATGATTACAAAAGAGCTTTTGGGATTTTTAAAACATGCATTTAAGAAAGACCTTTTTTTGCTCCTGAGTAAATAAACTGCAAAGTCATATTGCTTTAATTTCTGACCACCTTCCCATTTTTTTGAGGAACCCTATGAGGGAACTTTAATCTTATAGTTTTAAGGTTATCTTCTCAGAAGCACTGATATTTAAAGCTCTCACTTTAAATATCACAAATGTTTGTCATGGATATACAAATACATTAACTGTTACTTCTAACTTCCTGTAGCAGATTGCTGTGCTGTAGAGTAGATGCAAGTTTATCTGTAAACAGAAATTGTTACTGATTATAGGTGTGTTTTTTTTGTCATCTTCCACAGTTAACATATCTGCTTATGTAGAATGACACCATGAACTTGGCTGCTTTTTCTACAGTCAATGTTAAGTCGTATCCTTCAGCCACCACAAGGGGGGGCTGTAGCCTCTGCAGTTCCTCACTTTTTGAAAAAATAGGTGAACTATTTGCTTTCTTGGTGACATTAGTTGTTTTGTTTTTTTTGTTTATTTGTTTTGTTTTGTTGAATAATCATTCTTATTATTTAGACTCATTAATGAGTCTAATGAATAATGTATAATTAAAAGAGGCCTTGATTTGGAAAACAGCTGGAAGCCTAGAATGACAACTGTCAGAGCAGAACTATAGTTTACACAAATTAAGCATTTCAGTGAATACTGTCCACTCTGCTGTGACAGAAACCATAATTTGTAACCTCTCCCATACTCTATTACAGTGTAGAGCAGTTCAGTAATGAATATCCATCTTACCTGTCTGTTTCTGAGCCATTTGTCTCTGGCCTGGGCTTTCAGAGTAATTTTTCTTTGGCCAACATCCATTAGGTTGCCGGAGAGTGAACGTCTGGATACTGGATTGCAAAGTTCAAGTGATGTAGAAACATAAGAGCAGCTTTAAATGCAGGGCAAGCATAGGAACTGTTTTACTCCTGACAATCAAAATGTGCTGTGCAGCATGCCCTAAGTCTGACACAGCAACACCAACCAGGTTGCAAACAGTGGTAGCATGGCAGTATGTGCATTCAAACTGCCCCTCAACTCTGAGGTATTAAGATTTTTTACAATTTATTCACTGATTCTGGAGAAGTGGGACAAAATGGGTTTAAATTTTCCCCAATTTATTTAAAAATTATTCCTCAATCTTATGCACACAAATATGACAAATAATGTTTTGGAAATGTAAAGATGCTAAGGTGCAGGCTCCCAGTTGCAACATTATTTTGAAAGTTACATTTTTAATGGATCTGACCCAGAACTTTGTCATCACCATCTGACAAAAATAAATATAAAATTATTTTTTTAATGACTCTATTCATGATATTTTTACTCAGTTTTACAGCAAATGCTTCTCAAGAAACAAAATAAATATGAATTAAAACAAAAAACAACATAAAGTCCATCTGACGGAGTTGACAGTGCATGACGGAGTTGACACAGAACTGAAGGTGGTGACAAAATAGTGAGTAAAAAGAAAAACTTGATACATGTGAAGTAAAGCCACTTATGTAAAATATATTAAAATAAGTTAACTGCACATTTAAGTGAGATTTGTCAACATTATCACTGAAAGAGTCACACTGTCAGCTAAAAACTCTGACGGAGTCGACGAAATGCCAAACTACCTCAATTTATATGATGTTACTCTGAAGGCCATATTGTAGCTCGTTACAACATTCCCAGAACCAAGTCCAACTTCTAAGAAATAAAACAAAGTCTTTCAATATCACCTTCTAAGTCGTGAAACAATTCTGGTACCACCAGCTTGTTAAAGCATTCATTCATCTTTTCTGGATAAAAATTTAAAAAGTGGATTAGATTAGAAATTTATAAGTGAATATTTCTTTTCAAAGGATTTAATATTTAATGAGTTATCCTGCTTTCTTTACATGACTGTATGGCTTTAGATTTATTGTTTCATCACCAGGAAAAACTACTGAGAGCGCAAGAGACCTCAGCTAAGAAAACAGATTTTACGTCTTATTTATTTTATCAAGTAAAGCGCTGAGCCAAAACAAACAGACACTAGCATCTAGATGTGGTTGTGGTGAATTGGAAAGAATGTAAACTAATAAAGTTAAACACAACTTTGACTCTTAGATGAGGAACTTAAGAAAGTTGGGATCTTCTTTGCATTGAATCCTTGCTTTACTCTACTTGATCGGGGATTGTTTTGTTTTTTTTAACACTAAATCCAGATGCTGGATTAGTGTTTCCGGGTCCAGTTTTAAATTCTGATACGAGTTTGAGCTGAAATCTTGAGTGTGGTTTGCTCTCCCACAGCTCTGCTGACAGGTACATGTTCTTCATCAGCCTCCAAGCACTTTAATCCCCCAACTTGTTCTTCCTCTTTGTAGATGTCAGCACAGCTTGGGGAGTTTGCAGCTGTCTGGTCTCACAGACAATGTTCAGCAAAAGCAGCTTTTGGTTCACCGCAGGTTATACACCTCTTACATGGGCCAAAATATCCCTGAAATAGATAAAATTATAAAACAGGATTTCACTTTTGAAGACTAACACACATTTTCAGTCTGTAAAAAGCATATTTCCTTTTTACTGCTAATTATTAGGTAAAAAAAAAGTAAATCTGCTCAAATGAAACCAGCAGGTGTCAATGTTTTTGCATGGACAGAACAGCAACGCTTCAAAGCAACTACTCCTAACATCAGTACTTAGGTTTTATGTAACAGTCTAATCTCCAGCTCAGATAAGCAGATAAATACAGGTGAAACAAAAGTACGACATATGACATTTTATGCTTTGTTGTCATTCGTGTTGGAAAAAAAAGCCAAAGTTTTTGTGTCGGAAAATCTGTATCTGATCTCTGATGAACATCTTTTCCTAAGAATGAGAAGATGTAACTTCATTTTGTGAAATTTCCTTTGAAGGAATATCAAAAGTTGAAAAACAAAAGCTCCTTTTCAAGATTAAGCTGAAACGGAGATGTGTGCTCCACCACGCTTATGATGATGATCCTGATTTGGGATTTAGCTGAATTCCTACAGTTATCAGTCTTAATTGTTCCTTATTCCTGAATATCCATCCATCCATTTTCTGTTCACCCTTGTCCCTAATGGGGTCGGGAGGGTTGCTGGTGCCAATCTCCAGCTACATTCCAGGCGAGAGGCGGGGTACACCCTGGACAGGTCGCCAGTCTGTCGCAGGGCAACACAAAGACATACAGGACAAACAACCATGCACACACACACTCACACCTAGGGAGAATTTAGAGAGAGAGACCAATTAACCTAACAGTCATGTTTTTGGACTGTGGGAGGAAGCCGGAGTACCCAGAGAGAACCACGCATGCACGGGAAGAACATGCAAACTCCATGCAGAAAGATCCCGGCCGGGAATCGAACCCAGGACCTTCTTGCTGCAAGGCAACAGTGCTACCAACTGCGCCACTGTGCAGCACTGAATATATGGAAGAAAACTGTGGTATTGACTACAAAAACTTGACAAAAAAAGTGATGAGTTGCACCAACTTACTAATATCTCCAGTTAAGATATTACAAGAGCTCCAGCATTTCTTTTTTTGTTGTTGTTTTTACAAATGCCCACAAACTTTTCTAAACTGAAGCAAAGGGATATAAATAAATGGTCAATATTTTTCCGTAACGATGTAGAAGACTTAATAGGTGAAACCCTTTAGATCAGATTTTATTAGGTAGAATAAAATAATATGTATTGTCATGGTATAATTTCTCCATTCAAGATTGCAGTCACCTAATTTTATGGCCTGGTGAAGATCAGGGGACATTTTATTATGTCCTAATGTGTAAAACCTCAGAATTAAGTGAGGTAGTAATACTAAGGGCTTAAAAAGCCAAATATTCTCACCTTTATAATTATCCAAAACTACTTGGAGCACCTTAAATCATGGCAGGATGCTATAAACTCATAAAGTCTACACAAGAGAGACAAAAGGGGTAAAAGTGGTTTTTATTAACCACGGTGGGGTTGTATTAATTGATCCAATTCCCCTGAGATGCAGTATTGTCATTTCATGACGCTCTCTGCAAAGGAACAGCAAAGGGTAAGGGAAAATGTGACTTGGGTGCTAAGTGGAAAGGCAAGAGCAAAACAAAAAAAAACAATGTGAAGGTTTCGATGGAGCTGAGATAGAAAGCAAGGACAGTAAAGGTGCAGTGATGGATGTGTGCCGTAGTATCGATGCACAAATGTGTTCTTATAGCTCCACCGTGAATTATGTATTAACAACCTTACTCTCGGTGGAAACAGAAGCAGAGAAGTGGGTATGGACCAGAATGTCAGCCAGAGCTAAAGGCTCTTTGGTGGCCAAGTGGATAGAAACACAAGGTTTGCAAAAGGTATAAAACATCCTTTTTAAATGTAAGTTATAGCCCAGTAAAGACTTTGACAGATTCAGTCAAAGCTATTATTTACAATAGAATCTTACAAAAGTAGCTTATGGTTGTGAAATGGAAAGGAACAAGGAACCCTATTTTCAAAAGTTGTACAAATAAAAATCTAATATGTTCAGGGAGCATTCGGTCTGAGTAAATCATTTGCTGCAATTCCCGCTGCAGGTATGTCAGCCAGCTTTGTAAAACTAGAGACAAAAATTTTTGTCCATTCTTGTTTGCAAAATAACTCAGTTTGCCAACTTGGATTAAAGAGCAGCTCTGAACATAAATTATTAGGTTCTGCAGTGGATTTATGTCTAATTTGGACTGGACGAACCGAAGAGATGAGTACCTTTAACTAGACCATTCCACTGTAGTTCTGACTGAATGTTTGGGGTCGTTGTCCTCCTGAAAGGTGGATAATCTGTGTCCTTTTTACGCTCTGTGCAGCTTTTAAGAAGCTTTCTTCCAGAATCGCCTTGTATTTAGCTCCATCCATCTTCCTGACCAACTCTGTCTCTGCTGTTGAATCCCCACAGCATAATGCTGCTGCTGCCAACTGCTGCTGCTGCCATGGTTTTATCCTGGCGGGGGGTTTTTTTCCTCAATTTGTTCTCTTCAAATGTTACGTCTGGAAATGTGAAAAGTAGGACTGAGCGGTATCGAGATAAAAACTGTAATTTAATTTTGGTTATTTTAAATTAAGAGTAATTAAAGGTTTCCACTAAAACACAGGCTAACAGTATTGTAGATCTGCCTAAATCATATTTTCATCTTCTTTATTTAATGAGAACAAAGTAGAAGCATGAACAAGGGTGATGTTCAGGGTTTACTAGGATGTTGGGGTTTGTCAGTCCATTATGTTTTTGTTTTGTAGAAAATACAGAAAACTAGGTTATTCGTGTTATCTGCAACTTAAAACCTTTTCCGGGAGGACTGGACATTGTCTGTTTTTTTTTTTTTCATGTAACTTTTTGGGAGCAATTACTTTTATTAGGTATTTTAAGACACTTTGATTTAATTCAAATCATACAGAAAGCCAACCTGGAGGTCACTTTTTCATCTTTTGCTGGTTTTCTCTTTCTGGCACCATTCACAACATTTTATTCTGCTGTAATTTAAAGCGTCATTGGCTGACTTTGATGCAATCTGGCTGCAAATCAGTAACCCCAAATCTGAAACCATGGATCTTTCCTGAGAAGTAGGGCATGTTCCCTTTATTTAAAGGAGAGTCTATTTCAGGCGTTGCAGATTAAGTATCCTGGTATTTATTCAGGTGTGGCTCTAAAAAGGCAAAAACCAGAGGGTGAATGTTTGATATGTAAAGCTATAACAATGTGCTCAGTGACGATGAATAGAGTTGAGCCATGAAAACATCTTGTCTTGCCAGACTTCTCGCTTTCACCTGTGTTCCCTAAACTTTGGCTAAAGAGAAAAAAACAGTTCTGGCACCGTTAGGGAGTGTTTACACAAAAAGGTTTCCATCTAGAGAAATTCTAGGCACATTGGCAAACATTTTTGGGTTGACCTTTTATTTGCTGGAAGGATTTGATGTTATGCTCTATTCTGGTCTGGAAATGACAGATGAGATTAACATGTTCTGGTTGAAAGTCTTTAAACCGCTGAGTTTCTCTCATTTTTTTTCCTGTGGTTTATAATCAGACCAACAATTCTGGGCAATGCAACCAGATCGACATATGTTTCTATTTATAGGTTCATACAGTGAAGGAGCAAAATATTCAATGATAGAGATCATACAATATAATAATTTGGTCTTTTGGCCTTCTTAGTACACAATGAGCACAATAATAGACAAATAGGAGATGAAAGAAATGGCTATAGATGATGTCGAGAATTATCCATTCTCCATGCTGATTTCTTGATGTATGAGGTTGAAAGAGAGTCAGTGAGTTGAATTCATGAATTCCATTTATTAATACCAAAATACAGCTGGTCCATTTTTCATGCTCCCTTTAGGAGTTAGCAAGACAAAATGGCAACCAAGAAGAGTTTGTGATCTGCTTTGTTACTCTCTATCTAAGCCAGGGCGTTCCCTAGTGTGTCATTTCCTTTAACCCTAGCTCTCGTTTGCATTTCCTAACATGTCATTTCCTTTAGGTTTAGCTTAGGAACTAGCTAAAAGAGACAGAAGGAAAACACAAAATTATTTATTCTCAACAATGAGCTGTCCTAAGCTCCCTAAATGATTCCCAGAGCACTAAAGAATTTTATAGTATCTATAGAATTAAATTTATGAGGTTTTATGGAACATTTATGGACCAGGTTATGTGCAGTACAATCTCACATCTTTGCTGTTACAAAAATAATAGAGTGTCATTTTGGAAAACTGAATTTGAAGTTGAATTCATAACAGATGTTTGGACAACTCTTTCCTGGTTTTATGCTTTGTGCTTCACAAAAGAATAGGAATTAAAGCTGCAGTTCGTAGCTTTTATTAAAAAAATACACTGTTTACATAATTGTTAAAACTATTTCTATGTGCTGACAGGATGAGACACCTAATAGGTGAAGAACAAATCAATCTCCTCTGCCTCCTCCTGGTGGTCCTACTGCTATCTGCAGAAATAGACCATTCTGCCTGAAAGGACCAATCAGAGTCACCCTGGTGTATACGCTGCCCATACCCTCCCTCTTGCTTTCTGCTAAGCTACAGCTGGTCCCCCAGAGAGGCTCGATTTATTTTATTTATTTTTTTCACAGATTGTCACATGTTATACTGTCACGACATGGAGACAGCTCGAGCTTAAGCTGTCTCCTTGTCAGCTTAAGGTAGTGTCAGTGTTGCATTCAAACAATAAGATATGTCTAAATTAATAGTGATTGCTTAATTTCTGTAAAATATTTCCATGAAGCCGTCTAACAAAAATGTTAAGTTGTAACTTTTTTTAACAGTTGCTGCTTTGAAAGCAGAGTGAATTTATCTCCCTCACAATCCCACCGTAACCGTTACATTTATGGAGAGTAGACTGTCTTTTGTGGCATCGCTAATGGTGAGAACATAATGTGCTATCTGTGTAACGGGACACCTGTGTAACTTCACTGCGTTTTGTGAGGTGTTAAACTTCGAACCTTTGTGTTTGAACTGTGCTTTGGATCTTAAAAACCATCAATTATTATTATTTTCCTTAGAGGGAACTTGAAGAGCACAACTCACACTGTACGGACAGCTTAATTTATCATCATACCCAGTTTGTTCTCTGTTATTTAATTTGTTTCAAAGATTTTAGCCCTTTGATCAATAGTAATGTGATCATTGTTCCTGAAAATAAAGAGTAATACTGAGGCTCTTCAGTGCTGCAGGATTATAACTATGGTTTCAGACAAGGTCCTTGAAGGGTCACTATCCTGTAAAGTAATACTGCGCGCTCTTTTTGCCAGCGATTGCATCACACAGCCGACATAAACAAATAATTAGCTGCATCTGTGACTAGTTTTCTTTATTATTCATCTGTAATCGTAGAGCAAGATGGATTTGTGTTTACAAATATTTGAAGGGGAAAAGATCTGCTCACCAGCTGGAACCTAAAGATTGTTTTTGTGATCTGTGGAGCTCGTGTCTGTAGTCAGTATCCCACCTGCGGAGCTAGGCTGAATCACATTACTGCTGTTCTGAAACAATTTTATTCTGAAAAACTATAGAAAGGTTTTGGCGTTTGCATATACAGTAGTGGTTATCTACATAGAATGTTGTGTGTATTTATAAGGAAGTCTATTACTGTTACCTATTTCTGTTGTATACTGAAGGACAATTACATGAACTTTTTACATTTCAAATTTAACCTCAAAATGTAGGAGAAAAAGAAGCCAGATTCTGCACCTTGAAACTGAGTCTCTCATGTAAAGGTTTCTGAGGATTCAAGAAACTGTGGCTTTAGATGCAATAAAAATTCTGTTCTGATATAATAATGCAAAAATATTATGGATACACCTTTTCCTTCGGAGTAGAAACAATGGTTAAGCATATGTACTTATTTTGCTTAAAAAACATTTGCTAATTAGATTGATGGAGCAATTTTGACCGTTTTCAAAGCTTCATTTGTGCTTTTGAGATAGAATTGACATAATTATCTGATTCCCCAGGAAGATACAGCGGAAATAACTTAGCTACAAATAGATTTTTTTTGTTCAACATGTGCTTTATCAAACATCTAAAGGCTGTTTGAATGTTCAGCTCATAGCTTGAGATGGAAGACATAAACATTTATATCATAAAAAATATACAAACTGAAACTATTATTGTTTTCAGAGGACATGTGTTGCATGTTTCTTCAGATATAGGAGATAAAACAGGGCTTGATAGGCAGGTAGCTTTTGTCAGACTGTCACTCTCGCGTCACAGGTGGGCTTGCCTAAAAAAAATAACTGTGACTCCTTCATCTGTCTCTCAGCAGCCTGCGTCCACAGTTTCCGTGGTAACCAACTGCTGCACTGGTCAATTTTGGGATAACACTGTTAAAAAAAACCTTCCTCACACCATTATTTTTATTCCTAAACCAGTTTTGGTTTGTGATCAGATCACTTTCCCATCAAGATACGCAGTTATGTTAAAGTTTCAAATATCTAGTTCTTGCTAGATATCCTTGAGGTTAGAGATCCTTGTGAGGTTAAGGGAACTGGAGGGAGTCCTCCATTTTCAATATTCTGTTCTCTATGCCAGTACCAATGGCAGCGAAACAGCCCTAAAGCATGATGCCATCTCTACCAACAGAAGCTGTTTCTGTGTCCTACATTTTCCAAAATCTCAAAATATTTTTACTATATGAGTTGCAGTTGCACATGAGTGCATATTTACATTTTTCTGCGAATTTATGTTCAATGAATGAAAACTGAACAGAAACATATAATTTTCACTCTTGAGCGCAACGTCTTTGCTTTACTGAGGTCAAATTGCAACTGTAACTTCAAAACTGTGTGCATCTTGGTGCTTTAGCCATCAGCTAGCTGCCCCAGCAGGTCCCCCATCTATCACCGAGGCCTAATTCAATCAGGGCCGACATCTCAATCAGCAGTGGGTTGGCTGCTGCTTCTGGCCAGTCACCATGCCACCGGCGGCAGCTCCAACACACCGACGAAGACGCGTTCAGGAAGGACGGAAGGAAAGCGGAAGGGAACGAGCGCGGGCGTAGTTAGAACGAGATGCCAGTGAACAAGTAGTCAGGGTGTGAGAAGTGGGGGTTAAAGGAAAATCAAATGCTTCGGCTGCCACTTGTGTATGTGTGATGTCACTCTGTTTCTGTGTGTGTGTGTGTGTGGTGTGATGTAGGCCATGTGTCTGACCATACGTTTGTGTTCCAGCTCTGCCTCAGAGGACCTGGGCTGCAGGCGTGGAGACTTCAGCAGGAAACACTATGGTTCGGTCGAGCTGGTGAGTCCCACCCACAATGCCCCCATCAGCCTGTTGCTCTCTTTGCTTCTCAGTGTGACCACTCCCTCCCTCCACTAGTTATTTTATTTTATGATCTCCCCTCCCTTCCTATCTGTCTCTGAATCTCTCTGCCATCCCTTCCTGTCTGTTCTCGTGGATGGACAACAGAGGAGGGGGGTGGCTGGTGAGTCACGACACACTGGGTGTGGTCCGTAGCCACGCTCTGCCGGTGTTCATCACAACAGGTGTGCCACTCGCTGTGACGTGCAGCTCCTCTTGCCTCCGTCTCCAAAATTCTTGCCTTTTTTAACTCTGCTGGTCTAAAAGTGCTGCACAAAGTGGTTGATTACTAAGATGTTGAGTCACAGTTGCCATAGGGGATTGTGCGTGCGGGTGTGCGTGAGTGTGTGTGAGTGTGCATCACTACTAAATGTGAGCTGTACATGCTGATAGCCTGGAGGGGGAGGAAGTCTGTAGAGTGATTGTGCTTCCTACCAGAGACGTATTGAGGGTCTGTCCATGAGCCCCACACACCATGTGGACGATAGATTAGTGTCGCGGAGAAACCACATGTTGCCCTATCAGCACCAGCAGACAGACGCTTCATACAGGGATGCTGCGTGAGACGAGAGCGCATGTGAGAAAAGTAGACAGAGAGGGAATATGAGACACCATGATGTCACCAATAACCTCACATGATCCAAAGCCACCACTACTTTTTGCATCAAGCGGGTCTCTAATGGATTGCTAGACGTGGGCTGTGGTTTGTCCTTAATCTTGAATTGAAGAAGCAGAAAGCTTGAAAGTCTTATTTGTGCCATCTTGATGTATTAAGAATAAGACATGAAGAACAAAAACATCAAGTTTATTTTTTAAATTGATAACATTATATAACATATATATACGTATATATATATATACGTATAGGTCATATAGGTCATTAGTTAGAAGCTAGCAACAATACAAAGGTATTCACACCTTTTTTTGTCACGTTGCAATCACAAACTCAAATTTATTTTGTTGGGAATTTTCTGGCATACCTACACAAAGTAGAGCACAACTAACAGTAAGGATATTTATGATGAGTCTAAACTTGACAGAACCGCCTTCCATTGAGTATGGAGTAGCAAAACTTTAACTGGGGTTAGATCATGTAAACACGAATTTTAAAATCTATGTCGCAAATAATCAGCTGGATTTAGTCAGAGACTTTGACTGGGCCATTCCAACACATGACTGTGCTTTGATCTGGATCTCTCTATTGTAGCTGTGAATGTGTTTTTAGGACTGTTGGTCTGCTGAGAGGTAAACACCAGTCTCAATTAATTTGCCGTTCCTGAAGAGTTTACTTCAAATACTAACTATGAGCAGCTTTCCTGTTCGTAGTTATAGGTCGGCAGTCGTGCCATAGTTTTCTCCTTTTTTGGATGATTAATGTAACAGTCCTCCAGGGAACGGTCAAAATTTGGTAATTTGTTTTATACACATAAAAACACTTTCTTTAAACCTCTACACAACTTCATCTCTGACCTATTTTTGTGTTCCTTGGTTTTCATGATGTTGATTGTTCTCTAATATTTTCTAACAAACCTCTGAGGCCTTCACACCACATCTGGATTGATACTGAGTAAATTCTGCACAAGTGGACTCTGTTCACAAATAAAGCGACAATTGGTAGCATTGGGTTTTATTTCAAGGTATCATAGTAATAGGGATTGGATATAAAAGCATGGCCCACTTTTCAGAAAGTAATATGAACACCACGTCCCATTTTTCTTCCACTTTACAATTATGCACTGCTTTTTTGTTGGTTTGTCTCATAAAATCCCAAAAGGTTGTATTGAAATTTGAGGTGGCATTGTAAAAAAAAAAGAAAGAAAAAAAACTCAAAGGGTGTGAGAAGTTTTATAAAAGACACCTTAAGCCTTTTTTTTTTAAAATAATCTATTATCCTTTTGTGGGATAAAGACATTTTTTTCCAAGTATCCAATTAACATCACATCAGCACAGATGCTAAGGATGAAGCCGAATTACGCCATGACAGAATCCATGCTGCTCTGCTACACGGACAGCCTGGCAGGGATCAACTAAAGCCCACTGAAGATATGGTTGCATTCAACCAACATGACATTTATGGATCCTTTGGGTAGTTTTGTGAATTTTATGAAAATCCAATGACAAATATGCATGCCAAGTGCAGCAGGGCTTGGGGGTTTATTACTTTCTTTGGAAGGAATTGTTTGTTGTCCACGTCGTACCTAATGCACCAGAGCTCATTCAGCTTAAAGCAATATGCACTCTAAACTCATTACAAAAACCATTTCCCTTTTTTAAATCCAGACAAACAATTACATTTCCTTTCCCACACGAAAGCAAAGATTTAATTTCACTTTGAAATCAAGGCTCAAAAATAGAACGTATGCTTGGCGACATGCGGTTTTCCTCCCTGAGGTTGTTTCTGATCATCAGCGTGGGCTTATCAAGCCATGTCATTAATTTTCCATTACCCACCTCCTCCTCTAATAAACAAGCCACACAGACTCTTATCCCGTCAGTAATGACGTGTGTTAAAAACAGACTCCTGCTAGTGAGGATTATTTATTAAATTTGTGCAGGCCTTGTTATGCTACCTGCATATGTTTGAAATTCAAATACCATATAAGTGCTTCACCATTGATGCTGTGTCAAGAAATATGCTGATCAATTGATATCCAGACAAATCACATGATCTTCTGGCTGATCACTGCAATAATTCTTCATGAAAGTAGAGTACAGTTTCTGCAGGTATAGTCCTACTAATGGCAGAAAGGTGATGGTCTAGAAAATAGCATTAACATCTTAATGGAGAAGGTGAAATGTTAGTGCTGTCTGAACTTACATACACAGAAGCACAATTGAAAACAGAGGCATATCAGCCATGCTCGCAAAAATATTCTGCAGCAACCAGGTAACATCTGGCCTTGCAGAGGTTGATAGAAAATCCCAAATCAATCACACATAATGTGTAAATTCTGCATGTTATTCTGAATATGCTGTTTTTATGTATGAAAAATCCACTTTTACTTTGGAGGTGATAACACACTTCCTAAAAGTTAGTATTAGTAGGATCCACAACAAGAGACAGACATACTGTAACAATTTGAATCAAATTATCAGGCAATGAGATACAGGAACATACACATTTTTACACTCTGTGACAAATAATATGTTTCCAAAAACAAAAGCTTCACACATTTGATTCTAAAAAAAGTTACTATGTACAGTCACTGCTTAAAGTAAGGTACGACCTCTTTATATTTTGGGGGTTTATTTTTATTCAAGAGATTTGGGCAGCTGTGTGTGGTTTTACAACCTTTGCCATTTTGGCTCAGTCTGTGTTGTCTTGGCACTTCAGGCATACCATATGGAGAAACTGGCTTCCTACATAATATGCCAAAGCAGCTTTGATTTACAAAAGGATGTCTGAAGATGGTTCTAATTGCATCATGGACTCCATTCAGCATCAACGTAGACAGGTCACATAATAACAACCTTTGTTTGAATGACTGTCAAAGTGCGTCAGTGCATTGACATGTGAATGTGGGTGTATGTGTATTTGTGCATGTGGGCAAACACAAGCCCAAACACCCTCCTGCCCTCTGGGAGGCGTTACAGAAGCCTACGGACCAGAACCACCAGGCACCGGAACAGCTTCTTTCCCACAGCTGTCACGCTTTTGAACGCCTCCTGACATAAAACATAAATTATAAGGACTGTACTCCCCTATCCTCTCATACAACAATAACACATGGACTATCCTCACACACACACACATCACGGACTGTTTTCTTCACACACACATACAACCTGTAAATTTTATCTGCCATTATTTATCTATTATCCATTCCCTAACATTCTTGTATATTCTGTATAATCTGTGCATATAGCTCCCATATTTATATTTATACACAACATCTATATCTCTTGCTATAACCCCTTATAGTCCATACATACATAGTCTTGTACATCTGTAAATAAATATTATATCTCGTAGAGCACTTCTGGATAGATGCAAACTACATCTCGTTGCTTGTACTTGTGACAGTGCAATGACAATAAAGTTGAATTCTATTCTATTCTAAAAGTAAGTGTGTTTGTGTCCAGAAGGTGTATGTGAGTGAGTCACCTGAAAGTACACAGTTAGTGGTAAGGATGGCAAAAGGCATGCAACACTCAGTACCCAAGAGCTGCAGAGGACAGGTGGACAGACATAAGGCACCACCCCACAGCAACCACCAAGAGACGGGCTATGAAGCACTGAGGCAGCCCCAAAGAGGCAAAGAGCATCGAAACCTCCCAATCCTCCCACGCCGCCATCTTCTGTCAGGCCTGGGATCCAGACCCTAAAGTAAGCCAGAGCCTGCAAAACTCCCAGCACCAAGTAAGAGAGATGCAAACATGCCGCACTGGCTTGCTGAGGTAGGTGGAGCTCAGAAGAACCAAGGGAGGAAGGGTACATTACCACCCCACCTGGTGAGCTAGCTTCAGAGAAGTTTAGAGGGAGGGATTCCCACTGTAGTGTAGCTTGGCCCCCCAATCGCTCACAGCTAACCCATCACAACCCCAAGAACTATAGAACCTGACATGAGTCCACCAGCCCAGGACATAGCATTGTCGTCCCCCCCAAACTCCCAGTACTTTCTTTTCACCATGATTCAAACTGTTTACATGGCATAAATTAAATGAGCATGTTGTCTGTTTACATTAACCGCTTAACTGGCACCTCTAAAATGCTTACATGTAAATCAGTGGGGTCCATGAGGACACTGGTATCCTCATGACAAATAAGGGGTTTAAAAATTTGCAACAACTATCTCCTTGAAGACATTTAGGAATAGTACCAAGAAGAATTCAGCTTAAATCAGTACATTATGATCACAAAATAGCTACAAAAGCTCTGCTCACCACAACTTACATAAACATAAGACAAAACTGACATTACTGTCAAAACAATGCTCCAGACCATCTGTTAGCCCATTTGCATGCAATGTGACTGCAGCTTATTACTTTTAGTTACAACTACAAAATACTTTCTGGTCTGTTTCATTGATTTTCAAAGTGTGACTCTTGCATTGCACTACTTTGAAATATTTATTCCAAAGTCTGAAAACCACTGTGAGATATTGATTTAGAGCAGGGTGTTCCTATTAGGAGAGACCAGCAAAAGCCAAGCCATGACTCACCTTGTCTGTTTGTTTTATTTTTGGCATCATGGCAGCAGCCGGTAGCCGTTGCCAATACGAGGATGCAGCTCTACAGACACCATAGCTGAGGCAGATGATATCATTCACTGTCGTCTTCACAGACTGAGATGCTTTAAAAAATATAGCCTTTACCGGTATGTTTGTAGTTTCTGTATTTAGACCACCCAAACATAGTTTAGTAAAGATACTCGAGTCTCCTGAGACAGGTCGAAATTAAGTCAAAAAACAATTACTGACCAATATTTTTGGGAGGTCGGTAACTGGCACACATGAGATACATCCCAATAATAAGATAAGACTTTTGTAATATTTTAGGGGTAAGTAAGAATCTTAATTTTTCTGTTTTCACAAATGTTTTACAAATTGCAAGTGTGTTTTCTAGATTAACTTTCATATTCTTTCACTGATCTGCACTCGCTTGTCCATGCAGAGTCGTTAGCAGGCCAGCGCCCATGTTTACCAGTTGTTGGGTGGGAGACAGAGTACATACTGGACAAATCAATCACACAGAAACACACAAAAAAACATACGCTCATGTCTGAGTACATCTCTATTCAGTGATTATTCAGACTTCTCTGATTCATTAAAAAAAGAAGAAGCTGCAAGTAACAAATTAAATCTTTTTTTTTTTTATCACCGGAAACGTTTGGAGCCCCTGATGTAAATCATGCTATGGTGTTAACACTTCCCAATGACTCCAGCAGTCCTTAAAGCCAGTCTGTTTTATCTTTTTGGTTTTTGTGAAGCACTTTGTGGATTTATCTGTGAAAGATACCGTGTAACTAACCTTTACTGACTATTTACCTCATTTAATGGTTTAGAATTTATTTTTGTCTGCAAACAAATAGATACTAACACTAAAGTACTCAAATTTTTGTTCAGGATTTCAAGATGTTTGCAGGCAGAGTGGCCATGCATAGATTACATTCAATGGTTAATAAGGACAGAAAACCATGAAAACATGACCTATTAAAGTAGAACTACTTAACACCCCTATTTTAGATGGAGAGAGGAAAACAAAGCACAAAACACCAGCTAAAACTGAAACTGCAGACCATAATACCTTCATTCCATCGTACTCTAAGGTCTGTGTTAAAAAGTTACACTGACCTGCATTAGTTTTACTGAAAAAAAAGAGCCAAATTACCACCGTTAACCTATAGCCAAAAATCAGCTCAATCTATTTTAAAATCATTTTCTGGCACACTACGTTTCAAATGACTTTTTTATGAGGGAGTGGTTCTGCAGCGTTCATTTAGAAACTGACACTTCACAGCACCGGCGTTTTTCTTGCCCTGTATTTTTTTTTTTCTCACAAGGACCGCCCTAAGTTTTTTTTTGGTCACCCCAAACCACAAGTCAGTTTTGCTAAGCGGAACTATAAAGCAGCCTTTGACGAACAGATAAGACATTTAAACAAGGAAGAGAAAGAGGATAAAACTGAGCGTAAAAAATTATTGTAACTTCCAAACATTTCAACTCTCAAGTGGTCAGACAAGGAGAATTAAACAGCGATGGAAACTAAGGTGGGTTTCTGCCAATGAACGTCTTTGTAATCAAAACATTTTGGATGCATGGTGTGGTAATGTAGTATATTGCTTGATAGCATCATTTAGGTCTAATTCACATTTTTATGCGTCCTTTTTGGGAGCAGAAAGAAGGTCAAAATGGTGCTGCTGTTTTTGTAATTTGTGCCGCATTTTATTCGCGTGAGGATTTAAAGATTTAAACTGAATCAAGTCTAAAGTAGTTCAAAGAACAAAAGTAAAGTATCTTAATAAAATGAAAGCATAAAACAGGTTATTCAAAGTACAGAAGCAAAATTTACAATAAATCATAAAAACTTACATAAAAAGCTGAAGAGACAACACTTATGGTTAGGTGACCAGCAACCATATAATATGCATTTTACCATATATGCTTCAAGGTTTGTTAGATTTTTCAACTAAACTTAAAGATCTAAACAACCCCAGTGGGCAATGGTCATAGGAAAATGGTTTGGTTTCAATAACTTGCTGATTTACTGGTGAACTACTATGAGATCATAGGCAACCAGGAAGCCCCATTCTGGACATAGACTAGGATCTTGCAAAAACCCATTGCTATACAATATATGCTGATGGAGTTGATGCCTAAATAGATTTAGGTATGACAATACAATCTCAGGAAAAGATCTGACAGGGCCAACACATAATACACAAGTGTATTATGTGTTTGTACTTGTGCAAAATAAAACAGGAAGTAAGATTTCAAAAGAGATAACACGGTAGCTAAAGTCCACAACTCTAAACAAACAGCCCTATAAAGTAAATTAGAAAAAACAAGCAAATCAACACAAAGTTCTTAGCCTATGACGGATAAGGATCAATTTCAGCCACTGAATCCTGCAGTGTCAGGACGCTATCAAATATATTGATTGATTGCTTGGAAACAAGACGATATTCAATGTTGGTTTTATTAGGTGTTTATGGAAAACCTACGAATTTAATATTTTATTTCTCAAATGCAGTAGGGCTTCATAAACTGTAAACAGCGCTTTAGTCTTGTGTTAATAGAATATTCCAACCAGCTTTAGCACTAAGCTGACACTTAGCCCCAATATTCTTCACTTTGTATGTGTCTGTTTGTCTGTTTGTATGTTTGTATGAGTTGCTGATGGTCATGTTTTTTTTTCTCTTAGCTGCATCAACCCAAAAGGGCAACTGCTTCCTTTTCTTACTACAAAATAAGAGTCTGAAACACAAATGCAACCGAGACACAAGCTTTTAGAACTGAAATCAATATTATGGGGTTACTGGTTTTTCCTCAAGCCACAGTCACATTCTTACAGTAGCTGTTTAGTAATTTGAATATATGATATTATTTGGAATATAGACATATCGTGGGATTTAAATAACACAAAAGTCTAGTGGCACAAAATCTCTTTATATCCCTAGTCATGGTCTTTTTGCTAAACAGCAGACGATTTTTAAGATCAGAGGTTTAATATATTAAATTCTGCACAGAATTGAAGAAATCGATATCCTGCAGCCCTTTTCCACACAGAGTCACAAACTGGCTGTCTGCCTGTATTACATGCACCAGTTACTCTCATTAGCACAAACGAGGATCAATTAAATCTGTATGCCAGCACACGCTCAGTTTTTTTTTTTTTTTGTTATCATGCTTTTATTTTTTCAGGAACTTTTTAATTTTTATTTTTAACAGCATGCACTTCATGATAGAATCTGCATTTAAAGACAGCACAAAGGCAGCCCCCACCATGTCCAGTGGCTACATTCACTGAAACCACCATACGTCCACTTTCAGAAGCTTTATTGCTTCGAGTACCTTCGATGAAGCCGGTAACGATTGTCACAGCTTCATCCTGGCACGACAGCTTTCATTTCAAAGAGCTTGAAATGAAAATGTTCCACCGATGAAGGCAGTGACAGCGAGGTGGGCGCTGGCTGCATGAAACACAAAAACAAGGAAAGTGTTGGAGGTACAACTCTTCAGACGACACTCTCGTGTTGATTGTTTCTGTGTGGGCATGTAGGTTTGTCTCCGCGCTGGCTGATGTGCGGCGGCGGCGCCCGGCGACGAACGGAACCGAAGCTGCTGTCAGAGCCAGCGTGTTCGCATCTTTTGAGGAACGCTGTATTCAGAGTTAGCTGTCAGTCTTTCACGTCGACTGGTGAGCAGACGGCTCCACTCCCACCTGCCTACCAGTGTTACTGTCATCGCCTCGGAGGCTTTTGACTGCACTGCCACTTTGAATTTATTCCCACTCTCAGCATGTGTGGACCACACTGTGTGTTGCTGCATCTGCTTGTGTGTTTATTAACCACATAAATTAGGATCAGCAGCGGCGGCGACTGTGGATACAAGCCACAACCTCGTATTAGAAACAAAGTGAAGTGTGTGGTTTGTTTTGTTCCCTGATGTTGACCAAATACAGTACTCACGCCTTGTTGCCATACAAACAAATTTGCCTCGTCTTTACTTAAATAATTTTTGTACATTCACACTCCAAAAACTGTTAGATTAACCCTCCTTTTATGTTCGTTTCTAGGGTACAGCAAAAATGTTCGTGGGTCAATTTGACCCAGGGAGTGTTTAATCATGCAATAGTGTCAGAAACCAAAAAATTCCTCCAAAACATTTTTGTATCTGATTATTAACTCCAATACTAACCATTTCAATCAATATTTGTGCAATGATGTTTTATTATTTCTCAGAAATTAAGGATCAATGACGACAACCTACTCATTTACTCATTTGGACATAAAAAATGGAATTTAGATTTTTAATGTCCACTGAAAAAAACCTAGACACAAAAAAACAATAATTTCCTTGAAGTTGACCTTTGGTAAATTATTTTATATTATACTTTTTTTTTTTTACCAAAGGGTGATCTTTAGTTCTGGGTCAAATTGACCCGCTGATTAAAATCAAGATAAATGAGTCATGCAGAGAGTATTTATGTTTTCATCCACTTCTGCTGAGTGTCACTCAGAGTGGGTGGAGTTTGTCCACAGGAACAGAAAAGATTCCCGTCAAAGGTTGTGTGAACACCTGCTTTCTCGCAGTTTCCTAGTGAAGGAAAGAGAATAGTGAGAAAGTGGGCTTGTGTGTGTCGATATGTGCATGTGTGTGTGTGGTTGCGTGTGTTTGTGTGTGAGTGTGTGTGTGGTGAAATATGGTTCATAGCTGCAAGGAAACATATAGAATTGGACATTTTAAAATCTTTTTTTGCACTTTAACCTGACTGCCGGGTCAAATTGACCCGAACAGTATCGATGTAAAAAGTAGACTTAGGGTTTGGTACAAATGTGTAACATGAATAAATTTTCAACTTATGTCTAGAGTGCACCTATTAAGACAAATAGAAAACGTTTCATGCAAAAAAAATGCTTCTATTTTTTTTTTTTAATTTGTAAATTTTAAAACGGGTCAATTTGACCCGGAACATAACAGGAGGGTTAATTTGTCTCTCTAAAATACCCTTCATGAGTGTGTGGGTTTATGGTTTCCTGCAAGCTGTGCATGATGTACCTTCCAGTCACCCAATGACCACTGACCTAAGTTCATAAGCGGACATGAGTTCACTTTTTTTGGTCTGCATTAGAGTTCGATTGAGCCCGAAATGTCTTGCTCCGTCCGATGATTCTGTGAAAGGTATATTTTTTCTTGAATTCTTTTAATGTCCTCGAACCGTTGCCTGCATGCCTTAAACAAAACTTCACAAACAAAGTGATGCTTGTAAAGTTTTTTAAGCATAGTTGACAGTGATTGGTGTTTTGAAAAAAGTTTTTTTATTATTATCATCTACCACACCTTCAGTAGTTAAAAAAATATCCTGCTGTGAATTCATATCCAAACAACTTAATTGTTTACATTTACTGCCGTCGATCCTTGTTTCTTCATTCCACCTCTGGCTTTTCTGTGAGACATCACCAGATCAATTTGCTAAGGAGCTCATACATGGCGCACATCTGCTTTGCTCTGTGATCCAAGACTTCACTTAGGCATTTACACATTCCTCGGGGCCCTTAAAGCTGCTGCCCCCATTAGCGAGAGCAGAGGGTCGGTCGATAGCCTGATGCTTTCACTCCTAGTCAGGAGATTTTTTTTTCTTTTTTTTGCTGTAATGTGAAATGCATACAAATTATTGAGGTGCTGTCAGCTTGGCTGCATTGGTCTTTTTTTACAGGTTTTAATCAGGCGAGCATAGCAGCTAAACTGCCAAACAGCTTTTTTTTTTTCTTTTTTTGATTTCACAAGTAATTGTTTCCTTTCGAGGGGTGTTATTTCACCTCTACTTCATGCATTTTATCTCCTTATTTGCACAGCATTAGAGAGCCTCTCTCTCGCTCACACACACGCACATTAGTTCCATGAATCGACAACGGTTTACCTCCTGGCTTGAAGATGTTAGATTGTAATCATAATTTCCAGCAAAGTCCACACAAAGCTGTAACAGCAAGAGCTAACAAGAGAAATTTGTTTATCAAAAAGATTGATCTTGTTTGCTAAGGAGCCGTATAAGTAAAAATAAAGGAGCTGGGATTTGCGAAAAAAAAAAAAAAATGTTTGTAACGCAGATTACGTTCTGCTCAGTCGATATGTTCTTGAGAGTTTGAAAAGTTCATTCCCATTCTGGAAAATACAAAATCCCTGGCACCCAGTGATATTTAAAGACTCATAACTCGGGTTATGTATTCATAAATACGACCAGGTATTGTGGCTTTTGCGTTTCTAGAACTTCCCAAATATACAGTATGTTTGCGGGTGGGATTGTAGGGTCAAGAGGTTGCACATAGCAAGTTCCAGCAGCTTGACTGATTCAGTATAATGCTTAAAACATATGATAAACCACCTGTTATATCTCATAAACACCAACTTTATTAGTATGTCTTCCCACGCACCTCATCTGCTTGTGTTATCTCTAAACCAGCAGACACGTGTAATGTTCCAAGAGGAAAATCCGAGTTAACGGATTTATGATTTTGAGTACTTTACTGATGTGATGCAAGTTCAATTTTATAACCAAGGTTATGAGCCTAGACTAATGTCATATGAGTAAAGTGCTTCAAATTCTGAATCAGATGTCTGCTTCTTCTAGAATTAGTTCCTTGATAGATGATTTTAAATAAATAGCAATTGTGGATACAAGAATAAAATAATAGGAATCGCATAAAAACCAAAAAAATGACAGCAAGCTTTTTTTGGTCTTGTTTGTCACTAATTTGATTTGCCACATTTCATTTCCTGCTCTGAATGCAGCTCATTATTCTGTATATTCTTTACAGCCTGAGTCATTGGATTGTCTGTTTGACACCCTGAGATATTTATGTCCTCGTCTCAGTCAGAGACTCCTGAACTCCCGTTCCATCGTCTTGCCGTCTAGCATTAAACAGCTTGGGTTAAAAATATTCCCCATCCTGTCTGGTTTCACAGAGTCTGAACCATTATAGTTTTTAATTTGACCTCAACTGTATTTATTGTGTGCCACACATTTTAACTTTTAATCTTTCTTTTTACTATATGTGTAACTATATCTCAAGGTGCAAGATCTTGAAGTGATAACAGTGATCAATATATATATATATATATATATATATATATATATATATATATATATATATATTTTTTTTTTTTTTTTTTTATTTTTTTATTTATTTATTATTTTTTATTTTGAGTCCGCCACATAGTGTGTTGTCTGGTGCTCAAATTGTAAGCTGCTATTATTGTTAGACCTGGCCTGTTTGAGACGCCGATGGAGCTTCTACAGCTTCTTAATTATATCAAAAGAAACTTTGAGAAACTGACAGACAAAATAAAAGAGATATGTGAGCACTATAAGATGCTATGACAGGCTAACAACACTGATAGTGGCAACTTGTTTGCCTCCTTTAATGTAGGCTTTTCGGTCTGCATTAAACCATCTCAGGCCGGTCCAGTCTGAACTAAATAATTCCCCACTGAACCATGTTTTTTTCTAAAGACAGTCATTGTTGACGGAATTATTTATTTGCAGTCAGAAAATCTAATTTAAACCAAAACGGAACCTTCTGTCCGACATGTAAAACACGGAGGTGGAAAATAAACACTACACGTCACCATGAACACACCATTTCCACTGTTAAACATGGTTATGGCAGCATTCTAATTCAGATTACATTTATACTTTCATTTCACTGGGACTTAAAAACTGGTCACTTGTAAATACAGATGGAGCTACAAGCAGAAAAAGCCTGTCATCCTCCGACCTTTCTGCTCTCCTTCCAATCTGACTGAGCTTACAATCCTGGTAAAGTACTTGACAAAATGTAAAATTGTGGAACAGGTACCACTTAATTTGCAAGTCATACGGGCCAAAATCTGGATCTTTCCAGTTTGGTGGATAAATCATAGCGTTGCATAAGAATCAACCCACCAGTGTTCTGTCTGAAAACTCCATTTTTTTAATAGACCACATGTTTTCTAAAGCACTGCATTGTACTGAAGATTGAAGCAAGAGTTATTCATACAAGATGTGCCGTGGATGGGGCTTAATTGTGCCTTATGTAAGTTTTTCTATGGGACAAATAAATGGGACTTCTTTTTTTTTTTTTCATTTTCTCAGCCAGAGGCGTCTAAAGTAGCTTCTTCCACTTCCCATCTGGATTGCATTTGTAGAAAAGCTCAAACACAACAAAAAGGTTTCTAAAAAAAAATAAAGAAAAATTTTAAATGGAGACTTGAGATATGGAAAGGACAAAAAGACTTTTTATTATGCTTCTTCTCTCTTAAATGCCTTTTTCAACGAAGTGCTTTATTTATTTTAAATTCCCCTTCTAAATTTCATTTCTTCCCACATCCTCATCCTAATTTCTTTATTATTATTATTATTATTATTATTATTTGCCATCTCTGCCTGTGCACCTGCCTCTCTTCTTCCCCTCTCCATTTCCTCCCCGTCTTCCTCCCTTCCACTCCTGCTCAGCTGCCTCCCTCTCTCTGAGGGTTGTGAGTGTGCATAAACAAGCCCAATGATGAGACCCAATTATCTATCAGGGGATAGAAAGATATTGATTTGATAGCCTGACCATAATAACCAAATGTGTTTTAAATTTGATTCTGTTTGTAAATTGTTCCTATTGCACGTCAAAACTGAAGCTGCTTAAATGGGTGATAGTATGCATGTGGTCTGTCTTTAAGCTAGTAGGGTCTCTGTTATTTGTTTGTGGATTCTACTTTATTGGGTTTGACTTTAGTGCAGGTTTTTTTTTCTTAAGTTTTGGTTGTATTTACTTTTGCCCTTCTTTCATGGGTTTGCCCATCAAGATGGCTTAAGTTTTAAATTTGCTACAGAAAGTCTACACAGGTGAGTTAAAATGGTTAAAATAAAAGTACCTCAGAAAATCAAAATGTGCAATATTGAGGTTACATAAGTTTACATAGCCTTAAATTAATTAAGGGCTTACAGATTCAATACATTTTTTTGATTTTTTATCTTTTTATTATTAATCTGAGAGTTAAGAACTAAATCACCTGAACATTTGTGAAGCAGATGTCGGCTGCTGATAGACTGAATGCCGAAATTGCATCTTTCTGTTCGTTTTTTTTAGGCGAATTGCACATTAAAAATATTCATGATTAAAAATAGTCAGTTATCACCTCATTTTGATCATTTTTATTGGGCCACATAGCCTTTTGCAATCCACTGTGCATGTAGTCTGTGCCTCTTTTTCTTATTTTTTTTCCGCCTTGCCCCTTCCTGCTACTGCTTCTCTCGCCAGATCCACTGAGGTGTTTTATAGGTTGTTTGTTAAAGTGTAAAAGCATAACAGGCCCTTCTCTTCTCCCCTGTTGCCTCTTCGTTGCCTCCTTCAGCCCAAAGAGAGTCATTGGAGTGCAGCGCTCTCCTCCTTGGCAACTCTTCTGTTAAAATTTAGAAGCAGTCTGTGTGATGCATGTGGGTGCGTAGACCCCCACACAGACTTCCTAGAGCACTTAATCCCTCTTTTCTCCTGACATTTTTCACTTTTGAAACTCCCCCAATACAGACGATGTGAATGCTACAGTTCAACACGCTGGCCCGAATGCACACTGAATGTTTCCCCCACGAGTGCAGCCCATACATGCACACCCCCACCCCCACACGCCCCCACACACACGCACACGCATAGGGGAGGCGGCTCGTGGCTTCGTCTGAATGCTGCACCGGGTTCCCCTCCATTATGCTGCTAGTGGATGCTTCATGTTGCAGGAGGCGAGAGAAATGGAAGGAGATCATCAACATCAGAATTTACTTTCCCATTTCCGCACACACAGACACACATGCCCACACCCCCACACGCATTTGGATCTCAATAGCAAAGCCCATTGAACCCCCCGTGAACGCAGGCAAACACAGTCACATACCGCCACACCGGTAATTTATTTGTTTTCACCCGTATTAATATGCATCCGGCAGCAAGAGAGTGCTGCGTTTTCTGCGGCTTCTTGGAAGACGCAGCTAATTATTTCAGAGAAAACCTCTCTGTCGTTTATCAGAGCTTCACACCTGCTGTAAGCAGGCTCGGCTCTCAATCTGTGGGATTTTATTGTCTCATTATGGACCTCGGGGAGGAAAAGCGGCTACTGCTTCGCTCGTGTGCATGACCTCAAAGCGAAAACATCACATAGATGCAAAACAAGTCATTGTTCATGCACTTGAGCACGACACTCCCATCTCTTTGTCCCGCGACGCACTGCTTTAAAGCAATGCATATCAGCGAGGGGCTTGGATCGTTTGTTGAGAGAGGAGTTCAGGGGGATATTTTCATGCTCCCGCATGCAAAACAAAAAATGTTTTTCTAGCCTTTTTAATTAACCTTAACGACATGCTCATTGACTTGTACTTGGTAGTCATGTTTGGATGTTAGGTTCACGACTGCTATGATTAATGAATTTTATTGAAAATACTGGTTTTCTGCTTGCATTTATTTTTGATTCCAGTAAAATCATCAAAAATGTGTCTGAGCACAATAGATACCATGAAGGCTGTCTAATCAAAACAGGTCAGAGAAGGCAATTTTGTCTGTTTTTGAAAGTTACTTGTTTAGAAGAACAGTGATTTCTAATAATGTGGTCCATTTCTGCTTGAAATTTTGAATTTCCTAGTTCCAATCTGGGGAGAAAAATGCTGGAAAGTTGGTAGTTCCTCTCGAAGACAAACATCAAAATCCAGTATGGCTGCCAAAGTAGATTATTTTTTTCACTCTTCCTGTTACAAGGGAGTTTTTCTTTCCACTGTTCCCTCATGCTTTCTTGAGGGATAGGTGCCAATTTGCCAACAAAATGCAGTTAGCTGAATTGAATCAGCTACTGTATATGTTGTTAGTGGTCAAACTAAGTGATCTTTGCTTGTAATGATTTAGCTCAGTGGTTCCCAAAGATTTTCTTATGGCCCCCCTATGGATTACAATAAAATACCCCTCCACCCCCACCAAAAAAAAGAAGAAAAAAATCAATTGGGCACACACATTGTACAACCAGACATAAACCTTTACACATATTTTGTTTTCAAACTCCACTAAGTTTATTTCACACTTCAGGTCTCAACAAAACAAACTACAAACCATCTTTACAGTGAAACACTTTTGTGTAACTGTTTGTTTATTGGGTTTTTTTTCATTCATCCATACCGCTCTCCCCCCCCATCCCTTGCAATGGCACTGCGCCCCCTCTAAGGGGCGCGCCCCACACTTTGGGAACCACTGGTTTTACTAAACAAAGAGAACAAATTGCTTTTTTACATATGTGCAATATTATAGCACCTACGTCTTTATCTATATCTTTATTTAGTTGCTTTTGCAATTCCATTTTGAGCTAAATAAATCTTTGCCTGCCAAAAATCAACAATGCGTGCAAAGGGACACTCAATGATTCAGTTTCCTCTTTCTCAGAAAAGAAACAGAACAGTTTTAGTTCTGTTTTTCTATTATTACTAATTGGAATAGTGGCATTTGTAGTTGAGATTAACATCTGATAGTTTCTTAGCAAGAAAGTCTAAATGCATTTTTGTTTCTTTACATCCAGACTAAAACCCTCTTCTTGTTCAGTTTCTGTTCACCAAACATTTATAATATTTTCACTCTGATGCTGCGTTTGTGGGTCAAAGGTCACTTGGACTATTTGCTACTTTCTCATTCAGCTGAAACATCTTTGAATAAACATCAGGCAACCTCAATCTTTATTATTTTCCTTTTTTTTTATCTTTACATTATAAGTATTATTATCTATACATTATAAGTATAATCAGTTTGAGATACATTGGAGGGTTTTCAAGCACAAATGACCACATCAAAACTTTGAGTGAGCCCATAACTTTGACTGAGCCCATACCAAAATGGCCTTTGTTTCATGCTTCAAATCATTGTCCTGCAGGATAATGAAAAGGCAAGTGAAGTCTGCTTTACAAAGAATTTGACTGGTTAATTAATTAATCATTTAGGAGGTAAAAACATTTTGTTTTGGGGGTTTTTTCAAATGAAACCAGGTTGGTTTGGGAAGCTTTTTCTCCTTAAATAAAAACCTCATTTGAAAACTGCTTTTTGTATTTACTTGGAATATAATTGTCTAATATTGATGTTGTTTGAGGTTCTGAAACATTTTGGCAAAACCACACAAGAAATCTGTGAGGGGACACATTTGCATAGAGCAGCGTTTCCCAATTCCGGTCCTCAGGCCTCCCTGCCCTGCATGTTTTAGGTGTTTCCCTTCTGCTACACACCTGGATTGAATATATGGGTGATCAACAGGTTTCTGCAGCACTTGATGGTCATGCAATCATTTGAATCAGCTGCTCTGGAATAGAGGCACATCTAAAACATCCAGAGCAGGGGGGCCTGAGGACCGGAATTGGGAAACGCTGACATAGAGCAATATATAGAAAACCTGAACAAACGTGTTAAAACTGGTCAGAGGAAACCCCACAGTACCCTACTTAACCAACAGACTTTGGTCTATTCTTTCTTTGTCCTTTCTCACATAATCTGATCAGTTTCTGGGGGCTGGAGAGGGCTACATCACACGTAAGCTGATTAACCACGTAGGAGAGTGTATATTTGTTTAAGCTATTTTGCTGTAGATGTCACTTTTTCATTCTTTTAACACAAGATTACAGCTGAGGTTTGGATTCTTTTGGTGCTTTTAGCCAAACTTTAGACTAAAATTAAAACCTTAATTTTTGCTTGTAGACGGAGTAGCTGAATCTTCCTTTTTTTTTATATGATCATATACTAAACATGATTAGGTGTTTAGACAGCTTCATGATACATTACAGTTCTGCTCCCTTCTCGTTTTCCTGGAGGGATTTGCCATCCGAGCATCAAACAGTGCGTGCAAGGATCCAAATCACTGTTTTATTCTCTTTTGTTTTTTTTGTACTGGCTCAGCGGCGACCTTTGTCAGTGACGGGAACAAAATTGTGCTCGACAGTCGGGAGGGTCAAAGAGCTAAGAGCAAAGAGAAAGTCATGAGGAGAGGAATAAGCAAGGGATTAAAGAGTTCGTTGCCTAGCTACCCGGCATCAGTCAGTGAGCTGGTGGAGTTTAATATGTGAATATTAAAATGAATACTTAAATGGAGTAATTTTTTATTTAAAGATACAGTACTACAGAAATTTTTTTTCAGGGCTTTGGAAAAAATATGAAGCTTTTTCACAATTAGTCAATTTGAATAGTGCAAAAAGTGGGCACAAATTTATAAGATAAGCCAAGAAAAACTCTATTGTTCCTAGAAATGGAAATTTAGGTCACATAATATAAATCTTAATCATAATTTTTTTTTAAATAAAATGTTGTCTGCACTAATGAGTTAATTTATTATTTCTCTGGTTTAAATCCAGTCTGGAGTTTGCTTCAACCTCTGTAGGGGACAAAAAGCTTCACCTTCCATCACGTCAATGTCCAAAACATACATACATATAATTGATTGAAATAAAATTATAGTCATAGGTCTATTTGGCTCAGTTAAAGTTCAGTGTTGGGCAGGTAATAATTGCTGGTCAAAATCCAGTCTGACCAATGAGTTCTAATTATTTTTACCAAACCGAAAGAAAAGAATTGCACCTTCTGAAGGTGAAAAACTATTTGAGACACATCCAACATTACATGTTTTGTTCAATCTTGTAATATCCCTGAGAAAAGACATTAAGTTTGTATCTGTAACAAAAGTAGACATTGTTGCAAGGCAATGTACATATTATCAACAGACTTATGCTTTTTTTTTCTGTACTTTGCATTATTAATAGAGCATAAATCTTGCTTCTGACACTTAAAATATATTAATCATTATCAGAGTGAACAAAAAAACATTTTTGAAGCTTAAATAAACAAGAAAGCTACAAGTGAAAAAGCCTGGTTCAATCCAACAACATACCTGGCAACCATTCAGTTAAAACTTTCTTTGTTTTTGCTTATTCGATCCATAAAATGATAAAAGCATATATATATGGGAACTGGCGACTCGTTCAGCCCTTCTGCAACACTGCAAAGATAAGCAGGTTTAGATGATGGATGAATATTTCATCTGAGATTCTTCCCTTCCCCTTTTCATGTTCTCCATTAGATGAGATGTTGATAGAAGCAACGTTTTAAATCAACACTGGCTGCTGGGAGCCTTCTGTGCACCACAGTTGATACATCTTTCAGTCTGTCAGGGGAAATTAGCAATTCCAAGTATTTCTTACCTGAGGAAAAATGGAAAAGGAAAAATAAACTGTTTCCAATAAGACAGATGGAATCAGTGGGATAAGTCCTAACAGCATGTAAACATTCCCTCAGAGATGTTCAGTCTTTCAAATACGGCATACTTCTTTTCTCTAATTAATCATAAACACAAACGTCAGCACAGACCTAAAATACTAAAAATTGGATTCAGAGATTCTACACAGTCTGGGAAAGTATGGAATTTGATTTTAATATTTTAAGGCGTCAAGAGTGTGAAAAAAATGTTTAAAGAAAATTATTTTTCCAGAATTTGTTTCTCATCCATATTGTGTCCTTTCTTTCCTTCCCTTTTGAGTCCCTTATCACAATATGACCATCTAAAACAAGACCTGCTTGTCCTTACAACTACACAGATACATTATTTCTTTCATCCCTTCATGGGCTGTCCAGTTTTATTCTCAAAGCCCTCTCTCTGCTACAGTCAGGTTAGTTTGGGAGAGACCGATAATAGGGCTGAAATGTTGAGTTTTATTATGGAGTAACTACAGATGTATAAAGAAGAGTAAAAATGTTGATTTTCCATTATAGAAAATGGATTGCTCCTGTATGTACAGCAGGACGTTGGATGCTGTTTTCACAGAGTGGTGATGTGTCTGCTGTGGTTCCCTTTTTTCTCCATGTTTGTGGTGCATTCGTGACCTCTGCATTTTCCTGCCACGAGCCCCAAATGACCACAAGTTTAATTATAAACATGTTTCTCTGTCTCCCTCTCAGCTGATTTCCAGTGATGCAGATGGGGCCATTCACAGGGCGGGACGCTTCAGGGTGGAGAACGGTTCATTAGATGAGGTACAAATAATATCACATTCTCCTTGTACAAATCTCTGCCCATTTCCATCCATCCATACATCCATATATATCACCTCTTATGTTCTGCAGGACAAGTAATAACAAGGTAATTAACTTGGCACGAGGACTGGAAAAATGAGACATGTCATTGAAGTTTCGTCCTACATTAAAAAAAAAAAAAAGTACATAGGAGCATTTGTAAATACTAACGTGTTGTTGTTAGTCTTGCCATGTCTGTTGGTGTTTGGAAAATGATTTTATGTGGCTTTAAATAACAAGAAACGTTGTGAAAGACAAAGTCCTGGTTGCCATGACTTTAGTGGGTTGCTTTCAGTGTGCTCACATCCCCCAGCACTCACCTTGTATAGTTTGGGTTCATATTTTTGTCGTGATTTATGTCTTTTTTATGCTTAAGGACCATTTGGTGGCTGCATGATGATGCTGTTATTAGAGTTGTAACCTGACAGCAAGACGGTCCGGGGTTCAAATCCCGGTCAAGGCTGTTTCTGCATGGAGTTTGCATGTTCTCCATGTGGGTGGGTGGGTTCTCACTGGGTACTCCATCTTCCTCCCTCCAATAAAAATATCATGAGTGGGATGATGGTTGGTCTCTCTAACTTGGTCTTAGGCACGAGTGTGTGCGTGTGTAGGCGTGTGGGGGTGTGTGTGTGATTGTTTGTCTTGTGTGTTGCTGCGTCGCCCTGTCCAGCTTGTACCCCACCTCTTGCCCAGTAACTGCTGGAGATAGCCACCCATCATCTACAGATGTAGACATTAAATGGATGAATGGAGGGAAAGGTCAATTGACCATCTTGGGGAAAACGTTCAGTGCTGTATGAGTGCCCCCAAGTGGTCGGCAATGATTTGCTTAATTACCCAGAAAGCATTGCCTAAAGAATACTAATTTAAAAAAAAAAACAGACAGGATTCGCTCCCATGCTTTTGTCTATTGCTGTTGCTGTCTCAGGTGTCGTATTATATTATAAGAGAATAACTTTGTAGCTTTCAACTGGTAAATGTTTTGCTCCTACAAACCAATGTTCAACTTTGATAATAGACAGTTGGTTCTTTATGTCTGATTTCCTGTCTTCTATTGAGAAAGAATTGCTATTATTCAAGGCATGACCATCAGAATGACGATGTGTGTGTACGTGTGTATGTGACGAGCAGGCTTCAGACTACACTCCTGGAACATGGAGGAGAACGGACGTCCATCTGGAAAACCCAGAGTACCACACCAGATGGTACTTTAAGTACTTCTTGGGAAAAGGTCAGTGGTGCTCCGTAGAGGCTCTGTTTAGAAATAAATAAAATTAAAAAAAAAACATGATTACTCAAAGAGGCAGTTTAAAATAAGACTGAGAAACACACGGGGTGAGACCGAGACAAAGCCAGTGAGACGGCTTTCAGGGCCTGCAGAAACAAATCATGCCTTGAACGTCTTCTCTGGTGCACAAAATGCTTCATATCGTATAAATTCAGTCTTGTCTCTGTGCTGCATCACTCTTCATTTGTAACTAAAATCAAACTATATTCCAGCTCAACTAAACTCTAATCTCACATACCGCCTATGGAGAAAACCTTTGGAGAAAATGCAGCACAGTCTCAGTAGTCAGACAAAGTAATGTCACCTTCCACGCATCAAGCATGCAATAACAGAGAAAGTAGAAAGAAAGAAAAACATTTAAATTAGTCACCTATTCCTTCACCTCTCTGACTCTCATCATTTCAACATCCTCATTAACATGAAGAACCTGCCCGTTCCCCGACTCACGGTGTAGGTGGCGACGCAAGTGGCACAACAGAAGATAAAAGTCTGCGTTCCTTAACCACGATTTAAGCCAGAAAGAGCACAGCCGTCTGAAAGGTTGAGATAAATTATACAACCTGGGGTGGATACAGACGCTTCTGAGGGAAAGTTAGTTATATAAAAAAAACTACGAAGAAAGAAAATCCATTTTGTCCTCCACTCAGGATCTAATGAGGCTGCGGAATAGGGAGTTTCAAAATGAAGAAAGTTGGCTCGACCTGTTTGGACCACAGCTGAGCCATCTGTGTCTCACAGCCTGAGCTAGCTCACTGTGCCCGACAACACATGAACTGGAGGCCACTTCCTGTGTGATGGAGCACCTGCATTTATACAGTGGCATGAATTCACATTTTATTGATGATCTGATTAAAAAAAACCCAAAAGAAATCTTCTGTTTTCTGGGATTAAAAAGCATAAAATAAAAACTTTTCCAAACCAAACCAAAGGAAAACAATGCACAGTTGTTGCTTATCTAAGGCATAAAATATGCCAATGAATGAATGGCTAAAAACAATTGGAGTCTAACTAGATTCAGAGATTTGTGTGGCGTTGTTTCTAAAGATGTGACATTATCAACTTCAAAGAAGGAGGCATGAATAGTCTGAGTCAAAGGTTTAACAACCCGGGTTAAGACTTAATGAAAAATTACATATGACAAGGTAAAAATACCATAATAGATAAAGAGCACAAAACAGCAGGGATGAGAAAGGAAGAACTGGGTGTATGCCTCTATGGGTGACAATATAATAACTTTTGTTTTTGCGTGCACTTTGTCTCACAAAAGTATTAATACAATTTGAGCATTTTTCCTTTTAGTATTTTATATGATAGATCAACACAAAAGTAATCCATCAATGTGAAGTGGAAGGAAGAGGATAGTCTACCTGTCTGTATCTTATAGTGTGAGTGTGAATACAGCTGTTCTGTGATTTGGTTTGTTTGAAAACTAATACTGTGAAGCACGCAGATACAAATTCATGCCACGCTTTTCAAATTTTGGACTCCCCCCCCTCCAAAAAAATCCCTTAAAGTTTGCAGCTGCAATATATAGGAAATGTGACAACTTCTAAAAGCAACCAGTGCTTTTCCGAGACAGTGTGCAACTTGCATCCATGCGTCGCCTTTTTCTTCCTTCAGTCCACCAGAACTACGTGGGTACAGATGCCGAGAAAAACCCTTTCTACCTGTCGGTCGTCCTCTCGGACCAGAACAACCAGCGGGTCCCTCAGTACCGAGCCATTCTCTGGAGAAAAACGGTGAGCTGATCCGATTATTTACCAAAATGGACAGAGTTCAACTCTAACACTTTCATGCATGAATTATGATCCTTTGTGTCAGAATTTTTTTTCCATTTTTAAAATTTTTTTTCTTAAGGCATAAAAAAGGTAGGACATTTTTTTTGTAAAAATAATCTTTTTTTTATTTTTTATTTTTATGTGATCAATTGTAATTTTGTCCAAATACAAAGTTGTTATTTGAAAAATACATCAGTAGTATTGTTCCTTAGGGGTTATCTGATGTCACAATATTTTTTTTACTTGCAAGAGTCGTCTACAGTAGAAGGAGGGACCGGGTCGGTTCTCATGCTTTTTTGTCTGTCGGCCATATTGTATTTAACAAAAATAATTTCTTGCATTTGCAGCTGATGGCCAGTAGTTGATGGTATATTTTATGATGCATTAGTGTCCACTTCAGTGGTCTGTGTGCATTTATAACATAAAAATCCACAGGAAGCACAAGAAAATGGCTTTTAGATAGCTGTCCACTGTAGTGACCACTATGCATGAAAGGGCTAAATACCTTTTCTAGAATTTTTCAATCTGGTGAGTAAGATGAATGTCAATATGAAGACTCTTTTGAAAAAATATACTTTACAAACATTACTGCCTCACAATATCCTCCACAAATCAAGTATTTTATTTTTTTTTAAGTGATAGCACTCCAGCAAACAAAATGTATAAATATTTTCTTCTTGCATGTATTGTTGAAGGAATATAAAGATGCTCAGACTGCTATGTTTTGGGACCTTGGTATTCCATCTTTCAGTCCTAGTGTGTGTAGGATGCAAGTTCCTCGATGTGTGTTTGCTGTTTAGTGATTCAGTTACATGACCAGGACAGCAGGGATCTAATTTTGCTCCGCGGCCTCGTCTGGAACCTGATTAGGGCGCCGCACCTCTGCTGCATGGGCACATTGATTTGTCCCTTTTCTGACGAGACTTTAACTCATACAGGATGTTTGTGTCGTCGTCGTTCTGCAACAGAGCAACTATGCAATTATTCTGTCTTTAATTGAAGAAAGCCCGAGTGGTTTTGGGAGCTTGTTGGGTAGAGTTGTGGAGAGCATCTTATTTACACGGAAAATCCATGAGGAGCAGCAGGAAAGCATGTTTAAAACATGGACATTTTTCAAACCAGAAGGTGAAGGACACTGAGGTGGCTAATGTGGTTTTTAACCCCTGATGTTTGTCACTCTTGTTCACTCAGGGAACTTTGAAGATCAGCCTCCCGTACAGTCCGACTAAAACACTATCAGTCAAGTCCATCTTAAGGTGAGAGACAAACACAACTTTTATTCTACTTTTTTATCAAGATCTGGTTTCACATATGTCGCTTCTGAGACATCAGACCTCAGCCTTGCATTGTAAGAGTTTTTCTTATTATTTATGTTGGACTTTATGCAACAGGTCCATAATACAGAGGTTGTATGCCTGCAGCATTTGCAGATTAGGGTGATAAATTCAACTTTTCAACCTTTTTGTAGGCTGTGAATCCATACGCTGTGAATCAAATCCGTTCTCTTAGTTGTTAGAAATTAGCAATGCATTATGGAGATGAATAAGGAAAACTAATGTATTGATCTTAAATCATTTGTATAAGTAATATTTTCTGATTAATTCATATTGATCCCCATTTCATTGTGGTTATGATCTGCACATGAGCCAGTGGAATCCCTCTGGTAACCAGTGTTTAGTTATATAAAAAAAAGTTTCATGATGGCAGCATAAATAAAACGTCAAAGTTTACTTTAAATTATTAAACAAAATTATAAAGAACAATGAACTAAGCTCTTGAATGAGCTTTGCTTCATAAGCCTCTCAAGGATAAAGTTATTGCTAATGCGTTTCCTCTCTTTTCCACAACACTTTTCCCTTCCACTCAACTTTCCAGCAGTTCTCACTCTCAAAAGCCAACATTATTACCAATAATAATTTGTGATGTAACGTCCTACTGTCTTTCTGCCTTCTGCAGGATTGTGTAAAGAAATTAACAGAAACAAATATTAAAAATATATCACATTGTCTGTTATGAATCAGCTTCATTTTATTTATATGTCTACCTTTATAAATTAAGTTACTTAAATAAATGACATTTTTGATTATATTCTTCTTATTTTATCTGTCACTGAAATAAATATGTGAAACTAAAGGATTCAGAATCTAAACTTTTTACTCTATGATAACTATTAAATTACATAAAATGGAGGAGATGTGCCCTTAAACATGATTGCGGTTCAGTTTCAAAAACAACATTTCACAAGAATGGCCCATATATTTCCTTTACTTAATAGATGTTTTGGCTGTTTGCACAAAAGACCTTGTGTTTCAGGTAGCAAATGCCAGACTAGAAACAGGATATAAGAAGCTGCATGACAGAGGAGATTGGAAATGATGAATTCCTCAGGCTGGGGAGGATCAGCAGTGAAATTGAAACAAGTTCAAATTGTTCAACTTAAGATGAGAAATCCCCCATTTCAGTTCTCATTTTTCAGTATGACTTTCTGAGCCATTGGCCTTCAGTCATTCCTAAATCCCTGCTTTTTGTTCTCTCTTTTTTCCCCAACTCCTCTCCTGCTCGTCTTCCAATATTTCATTTCCTCCTCATCTTCCCTCGATTACAGTGCAATGAACATGGACAGGTTTGAGAAAGGCCCCAGGGAGATCCTCAACCCAGAGATTCAGAAGGTGAGAGTGACACCGGAGCGGCAGCCGGCTCCCCCCGCTCAAGCGGCGGTTCATTTCACGCCACACCTGATCAGCAACACCTAAACTCTATAATGTCATCAGGCTGTGTCATCTATCATCGCTGTGCTGGTTAGTATGAATGACACTTTTTATTTCCTCTTTCCTCAGGACCTGCTGGTGTTGGAGGAACAGGAGGTATGGAAGGATGTAGCACTGTTTGCTCATTCGTACTGTTATTTATCTTTTTTTTTCTGCAAAGCGTTTTGTTACATATGCTTTCCAGTCTTATATTGATGGGTTTTTTTTTTTTGTTTGTTTTTTTACAAAAAAGCTATATTCAGTGTACTTTTCGATTTAATTCATTTTTCTGACTCTAATATAGTTGCATTCAGTGCTTCTTATGCTTTAATGAAGGAGATGATACACATTTGTTGGGTCCATGTTTGCTAAAGTATGCAAACATGGACATGTTTGCATACTTTACCAAACATATCCATATTAGCTGTTTTTGTTCTGAACCATAATGTCCATATTTTTAATTTTTTTTATAGGGTTCAGTCAATTTTAAATTTGGTGTGCTGTTTGCCAGAGACGGACAGCTCACAGATGACGAGATGTTTAGCAATGGTAAAACGCTTACTTTATTGGCACAATTTATGTTTGTAATTTGTTAATTTAATTCAGTGTGATAATTTGACATTGGGTTTTATGTATTTATTGTGATGTTTTCTTTATTTTTAGCCTTTTTAGTTGTAGCTCTGCTTAGTGTAGCTATAGCCTATGACCTATTAGATTAGCTTTGCTATAAAAACAATAATGCTTCTGTGCCTTGCCAAAAATATTCAAGCCATTTTAAAATTTGTACTTTTTTTGTCACACAGCTGAATTTTTACATCGCACATGGGTGGAATAATGCCTTTAATGATTCGTTTATTTCTCAAAGAAATTGAGTTTTATTTAGGAGTTTCAGATTACTGGGGGCTCAATCCATGCACTGTTTTGTGGAGAACATCAGAATGAACGAAAACCTTTGCAAATGTGGCACAACGTACATGTTGACGGGCTTTTATGTTCGTTTTAGAGACGGGGAGCGAGAACTTCGACAAGTTCCTCAATTTGCTGGGTGATACTGTCACACTGCAGGGGTGGGCAGGCTATCGAGGAGGGCTCGACACCAAGAGTAAGAAAAGACTTACAGCATCTTACGAGAAAAGAGATGTTAAAGCACGGTTTTGTTTATTGCATTTCGATGTGGTTGATTTCTGTTTTGTCTCTCCAGATGACACTACAGGACTTCAGTCCATCTACACGGTGTATCAAGGCCATGAGCTCATGTTCCACGTCTCCACCATGTTGCCCTACTCTAAGGAGAACAAGCAGCAGGTTTGTGTATAGGAGAGCCTTCAAATATGTTGTTATAGGAAACAGTCTGTGCTCATCCTGGGGTTTGCTGAAGTGTTGCGTGATCTCAGAGGCGAGCTGCGGATCAAACACATCCCACCAGGATATTTCACCTCAGCCTGTCGACTGGTGTTTCTTTTCCTAAGACATTATTTTATTATTGTGAGTTAGTCGTGGTGTTTATAAAGGGTTATGATGCAACACTAGAGGTTTGGAGGTGGAAGGAATACTGCCTGATTTTTTTTAAAAAAAGGAGACCCTAGGTTTACAAGTTAGACATACTGTATGTTGTACACTTGGAAAAAAATATAGATTTTTTTTTTAAGTTAGTTCTGTCAAACAAAACAAAAAAATGCAGATCTAATCATCTAAAAGATTCATGCTCAAGGGGAAAAGGTCTTTTGTAAGTTGCTGCAATTGCATTGGTTCAGAAAAAAATGTGTTATGAACTTAGCATTCAGTGTGTAATTTAACATAACATTAAATTTCCTAAATGTGTTGCTTTCTGTCACTTTTAATCAGTTTGAGCAGCTTTTGCTCTCTGCTTGTTTTTCACTTCGGCCTGTTGTGTCTACTTTTTTTCTTCTTTTGTGATTGCTTGCATTTTTGTTTACTACTGCTGAAAACTTCCATTGTTGTTCCAACTGTATGTTTAAGGTGGTTAACAATGTGTTGGTGTTTTCAGGGTGTAGTGTTCGGTTTCCTCCAAACATCATTTTGCGTTTCACTTCTGAAGTTACTAGTAGCACTGGATTTTATTAAGTGGTAAGATGGTTGAATGTATGCCACATGTGTCAGAAATATGTATTTTTAAAAAGCTGAAATCAGCTGTTCTTTAGAAATAATGGGCTACATTGACCAATCTGAACAAATACACTAAAATACACTGAAGTTCAGGGATGTATCATGACAAAATGTCAAAGAGTTTTGTCAGTATTATTACTTTTACCCGTAAATGCAGTAGGGGGAAAACATTTTCCAGGTTCATCAGGGTTCTTTGTTTAGGCTGCTGTCTCTTGCCTTTGTGTGTCTGAAAGGTGGAGCGGAAGAGGCACATTGGAAACGACATCGTTACCATCGTATTTCAGGAAGGGGACGACGCGTCGTCGTCCTTCAAACCATCTATGATCCGATCACACTTCACCCGTATCCTTCACATGGACAACGGATGTCAGACAAATCAAGCGGTCGGCTACAGGAGCAGCCGACCGCCGGAGTGAAAAGCAGAACACTGAAATTATCCGCTAAAGCAATGTGCTTCCGTCATCATGTAGCTTTCCGATACATTTTATTTGCAGATATTTTTGCTTTAGTCAGGTATAATAGCCAGAATGACAGTTACAGGTGAGTTGCTTCGGTTCTTACAGTGTAATGGTTATTTTATACAGAGCTCCATTTGTTTCATTTGCTTTTTTAATGGGTCTTAGAGATATTTCACAAAGCCTTCTCTTCGCCACAGGTTGAAGATTTTCTCGGAGGAGAGCGTTCCACTGTTTGGACCCCCTCTTCCATCTCCGCCTGTATTTACTGACCACCACGAATTCAGGGACTTTTTATTAGTCAAATGTATGAAAACAACAAAGCGCAGACACATCGGAGCTTATGCTGACGTGTTTCTAATACTCTGACCTCCCCTCTTCTCGCTCAGTAATCAATGGAGAGAAAGCCACACTGGAGACGCCAACGTTTGCCCAGAAACGTCAGCGGACCCTTGACATGCTGATCCGCTCGCTCTACCAAGACCTCATGCCTGACCTGCACAAGGTAACGAAGCATTTCTGACCATAACTCCTGTACAGAGAGCTGGATAGGTGTTGGTTTTGGTTCTCCACAAGTTTTTTTGTTTTTTTTTTGTTTGCCCCAATCCTGCTGTCACCAGCAGCGACCGTAGCCACTGCTCAGCTGCGTTCTGCTACATCTCACTGCAGTCTCCCTCCGCACACTGCACCACACCGACTGGGTACCACTGCAATGCTGACTTTCTCAGCAGGGCTCCCTCTCCTCATATCACTTTTGTTCTTATTTCTCTTGGGTTTTTTCCACTCCTTTCCCTTCATCGTTGGCCTTAACACGACTCGGTTCAAACTGCGTTTTCACTGCTGCTGCTCAACACCCTCCTCCCGCCTGAGGGTTTGTCTCTAAGACGCCTTTTTCCTTTCTCTTTCCCTGTGTGTGCCACACCTTATGTGTTCCACGTTTAGGTTCCCTTTTCTCCCCAGAACATGTTAAACCGGAGGTCTTTCAGCGACGTGCTGCCTGAGTCTCCAAAGTCGGCGCGTAAGAAGGAGGAGGCCCGGCAGGCTGAGTTTGTCCGAATAGGGCAGGTGAGATTACAAACATAGCAACATGATGTGCAAGACTTTTGGAGAAGGCAGCAAAAAACACTGAAGTGTGCACACCTGCTGCACAGCACACACATTATGGTTACGCTCTAAAAAGGTAAACATTATGATGCCAGCATTGGGTCATCTCTCCAAATCACAGAACTCATTTCCATTTCAACAATACAGGGAACTGTCCATGGTGTTATAAGAAAGTGGAAGTGATCGTAACAAAACAGCACAGCTGATAGGAAATAAAATCATATGAAATTCAAATATTGGAAAAGAAAGAGGGTAGGGTGCTTACAGTCAGAAGAAGAAGAAATCCCAAACTACGATCCCAACCATTAATCCTACAGACCTGTCTGTTTGTGTAAAGTGTTTTGGCCATCATTCTGCCCGTCGCTCACCGTGACACTGACAAGCTAACAACTGCTTTTAGATGAACCCGTAAAGTGGTGCTACCTCAGAGAGATTGCCTCAGTTGTTTTGTTCCTGTGTTTTCTTCGTTCGCCGACCACTTGAGTGTCTTCTGCCCTTTATTTATTTATTTTTTTATTGTTTTTATTTGCTGCTGAAAAACAGAAAACCTGGATATCTCCAGGTTGTGACTTAAAGCGTAAAAATGAAAGGAAAAAGGGAGAAATGTCTCATGGGATGAATAAACATAATTTTTCGTTGTGTTTAATGAATGATTGGACCCCATAGTGTGCTGCTACGCCTTTTGTGCAGTTGGTTGGTATGTTTTCCATTATCTCCAAATTGCCTGTTTACGGAGATATGTGAATGCTATTGCCTTCTTCTTCTCCTTAAATTTGCAATGGTTAATGTGATCTGAGGAACAGATGGCCAAATCGTGTTCTGTGCTTGTTTCTACAGGATTTTGTTTAGGAGTATCAGCCTATGGAGGGCTAAATGCAGATTCACACCACACTTTCTAGATTGGTTCTGGTAAAAAAAAAAATAACTGAAAGGCTTAAATCCCTTTTATTCCTGACCTTTTTCTTGGTATCTGGTATACAATTCTAATAAAATACATTAATCGGTGGCTGCAACATGACCAAATACCAGGAAACTCCTACTACAAGTACTTTTCTTAGCTGTGTACAGTTTACTACGGCTTCACCAGAATTTTTAAGGCACCAAATATGTAGGGAAAAAAAATCAGGAGACAGAAGACCAGATAAATATTTGCTGTAGTTTTTAGTGCGCATGTCGGGTTTATTAGATGCTGTCTCTTATCCAGGCTCTGAAGCTGAAGACCATCGTGAGAGGAGATGCACCAACAAGCCTTGTTACCACAGGCCTGTGCAGAAAAGAGGTGACAGAGAAACACACACAACGCTGAACAAACATCCACGTGATTGTGTAATTTAAAACATCTGCAAAATAGTCGGCCAAAAAATGGATGCTGGAGGTTATCTATTTGTCATGTTGAGCAAAAATTATCACCAATCTACATGGAAAATGTTACCTTTTTATGCAGTTTAGTTCTCTTGAAATGTCTACAGGTCAGTCATTTGCTTTAGTATATGGTAAAATTTATATTTTTCTACTTACTTGGGTCAAATACGTTGAGTATCTGAAAGCTTCTCACAGTAGCTTGCTGTAATTTTGATCCAGTGCTCCTAACAGGTCTATCATGAGTGACTGAGGTTTGAAGGCATCCTTGTTCACTGACACCACAGATTTTCCCTGGACTGCATCAGGGCTTTATGATGTACACTCTAAAACCTTAATTTTGTTGTTATTAATCCATTTTGCATCTGATTCATCAATATGAATAAGGTAATTGTCCATATGGAAGACCATTTGTGCCCAAGCATAAACTTCTTTGGCTGATATGTTACTTTAATGTTTCTTCATAATGTTCTTTTTACATAATTCCATTTATTTATTCATTTTTTTTTCATTTTTTAGCTTCATAACATGATGTTGCCTCTCCCATACATCAAATTTGGGATTATGTCTTCAGGCTTTCCAGGCTCTTTTTTCTAACATTGTAATAATGGCATCACTTTATTTTTAGTTTCTTCAGACTTCATGACATTTCTTCAAAAGTAAAGATCTTTTCGCAGAAGTATATTTGCGAATTGTAATATGACTTAATTTATTGCTTTTGGAGTAATGGTTTGCTGAATGGCTCTTTAGCCCAGGTCCTGTTGACCCTCTCTCACCAGCATCCTCACAAAAGCTTCCGACCAGTCGACTCTCACCTTGCATATGACTGACATAAACATGTCAATCATACATTGACTCAGATGATGCTCACAAAGCCATGTCATCAATGTCTGGCTTTTTCAATTTGTTAAACGGATTTGCAATATTATGAAAATTATCTCTGGTGTTTGGGAAATAGAAATCATTTTGACAATCCCAACTGGACTAAAACAGCAAATGTTTTTTGGGTTTTTTTCTGATTTATGTCAGACAGTTATGTGGGGGGGGGGGGTTATTGTGCATTTAATTTTTCAAAACCTGTTTTCCCATCACTGCAGCCATGGGAATCTCAGTCTTTCAGCAGCACGTTCCCCTACGAGATCATATGTGCCGACTCGTGGGGTCAGTCTCTGCTGGTGGCCACCGACACAGCGGGGGTCTTGATGCTGGATGGTGAGTAAATCTCGATCAGTCTCTCTGAAATAATTACACAATCACCAGCACAATATCAAGCTGCTGCTCTGATGATGACTGTAATAATGCTGTCTGTGCTTTAGGCCCTGATCCACCGCTGCCCGGTGCTGGTGAGTGACATCCAGTCAATAACTCTGTTCCTTCCTCAGGTGCAATGTATTTTTCACTCCTCATTTGACGACGTGGATCGCTGTATTGTGTTTCAGAGACGCCGACGCTTCCCCCTGTGCAGGTGTTTGACAAAACCATGGCAGTGAAGCAGATGCACATTCTGGAGCCTCAGGACCTTCTGATTACCCGGGCAGACAAAGGTAGGGTGGAAAGAAAAGACTGATACTGTTTAGTACTTCCTCCTTGCACATCAGAGGTGGATTTCCTTTAATCAACTCTTTTTCATCCTGTTATTGAATCAGCTATCTACAGCGTATGCTTAGTCTCATTATCCTCTCTAAATGAATCTCTGTCATCTCTCTCTCTCTCTGGTTGAAAACATGGCAAACCTTTCTACTCGAGCTGGTCCAAAGTGGCATTGATCTCATGCTGAGATCTAAGGAATCTTACCCATAGAGAGCTTAAACTCTGTCATGCTGAAGGGCTTAGGGAGGGTAGACTGCAGGAAAGGACTAAAAGATCAGATCCCTCAACATTAAAAAGAAAACATACATACAGCGCCAGCCTTTTGAACTTGTTCACATTTTGTCACGTTTCTGCCACCGCAACCTTCTTAACCGGGATATGATGAGATCTGCAACACAGATCAGCAAATATTGATAGGATTGAACGATATATATATATAAAAAAATTGTGCTATTAATCATGTAAAAAAATGATTATTTGTATTCATCCCAGCTGAGTGAAGACTTTGTACAACTCCATTTTGCCGAAATTGCAGCTGCAAGACTTGAGCTTGCAGACCTGAGGGAGTCTCTAAACAGCAATTTTCATGATTTGTTTTTGATCATCAGTTGGATTCAGATCTTGCTTTTAATTGGAGCGATCCTAACACATGAACATGCGTTTATCTAAACCGATTTAGTGTCAATCTGACTGTATGTTTAGAGTTACGATTCTGCTGGAAAGTTTTAAGACCTTTTCAGCCTCTAACATGCAACTCCTTATTGTTAAAGATTTCGGCTTGTCGAATGAATAATAAAAAAAGAAAACCCTTTGTGAAACAGAAGTGTCCCTCATTTCGTTTCCAGGAAAGGACGCTCGGCTGTACGTGTTCAGACTCGGCGGCATCAAGAGAGGCCTGGAGGAACGGCAGCTCGTCAGAAGCAAGTGTGACTGCAGGGAGAACAAACTGGAGAAAACTAAAGGTGAGCAGCAGCTGCACAGACCGCAAACCGATCCCTACCACACTCAAGCAAAAGCTCCTCTCAGCTGCAAACACGACGTTGGATCGTGTCGACTTCTAGTCTTGTAGAACACGAGATGGCCATATGGCAGAATTAACCTTCCGGTTTATATCACTCATTAAATTGCAAGAGGAGGAACGTTATTGGTGCCAAACACAGCTGGGCTCTCTGTAGTAAACCAATCAGTTATCCTCAGAAATCAATCAATTACACCCTTCCTGGTCAATGCCAACTTTTGGTTTTCTTTGAGCTTCTGATTTTTACTTATGCTAAAGAAAATAATGCATGAAAGAGAAATAAAATGTTTCAAGCTCTTTAGTTTAGGATCCAAAAGAAAATTAAGGAATTAAAGGTGATTCCTTTAAATGCATGTAAGCATTTTGTTCCTAACATTTATCTGATTCTTAAAATAAAGAAAAGTGTGACAAAGTGCACTCTACTTGTTGATGCATCTTTAGACTAAAAATATTGGAGCTATTGGCTTTGATACAGTTAATTAATAGGAAGAACTAATTTGTTTTTCAGTTTATTGTTGATTAGAAGTAATCCAGAACAAAGTGAAAAAAACATGTCAGAGACTGAAGCTCAGTCTGAACATTCAACATTCAATGGAAGCATGAATAAAAAAGAAAAAAAATTAAACTGCACGTAAACTAGTATTTTCCAGAGGTTTTATTATCTAATTCCCAGTCATTATAAATTTCTGAAAATAAATTATATCACTGAAAGCATCAGTGGTAAGGTGCTCACATATGTCCTTCATATCAACTCGCAAAGTTACCTTGTATAAATCTTTAGGTGACTGATGATTTCTTTTGTTTGGTGATTTACTGGACTGTTCTTCTGGCTTTGGGACTGGCAGTTTTATGGAGCCAGTTGTTTGAACCCAGATGTTTCTTTCATAAAAACACAGAAAAAGATTTTATTTTAGGCTAGTGCTTCTCAGTAAATCCAATCGCATATATCATGACAATATCAATGTTTGCAGTATTGCGATTACAAAGTGTGATTTTGGTGGCTGAGATACTGAACTTTTGGTGTTGATTGCAAATTTCCGTGACAATATCGCCATAACGTAGTTTCCTGATATTATTCAGTCCTGTTTAAAGGAAAAAAATAAAAATAAAATCTCATTGTAAAGTTTTAAAACCTATTATAGTAAACTTTGTAAATTCAAAATATCTTTCATGGCCCACAGCTAATTTTGCAGTTGGTGTTTTGCATTTATGCTGAAGTTAATTCATGACACAGTTTTTTTTTTTTTTTATTGACATTTGGTAACCTGAGATCTACTCATCCTCAACTCTGCCCTTGGCCATGTGTGTACAGAAACGCTGAGACATTTCTAATGTATTTCTTGTTTCCTTTCCTCTTTGGGCCAGGTTGTCATTTGTACTCTATCAACACCCACCACGGCTCTGAGCTGAGAATAGTAGCAGCCATCAGAACCAAACTCCTCCTAATTACCAGGAAGCATCCGCGTTTCAGCGCTGTCGCCACGGGAGCAGACTCCCCGGTGGAGGAGTTTCAGTACATACGGGTATGACAGTCCCAACATACAGATGCATAAAGAGAACAAAAGTAAATAAATTAATTAATACTATTTTATATGAATATTTATTTTTGCACAAAATAGAGCAAACATATAGTGGGACTTGCCATGTCTTCTTTGTGTCAACTTATTTTTTCAAATATGTTGATGTTTAGATCTAATTTCTCCAAAACAAATAAATGTTTGTTTTGTTTGTTATAAAACAATCAGAAACAGTTTTCTGATTGTTTTATAAATCAGAAAAGGACACTTGCAATACTTATATACCTAATATTAATACTTGATAACTAAATTTTTCTTCTTTTGTGTAAATTTTTGTTCTGAAGTTACAGCATGAATGTCACTAATTTACAATGCTTCATTTTTGCCTTTTTCCAATGTGTTATCATTATACAACATCCAACTTCTACGAAGCTTAAAAACAAGAATTTCATTCTTAAGTTTGAATTAGATGCAGGTTTTTCTTTTTTGCTACACTCGATCAAAATTACACACAAATAAGCATACATAACCATCTAATGACATTTAGTTAAACGAGCCAACTTTAATTAAGCCTTACTACTTGCATTTGAATGAATTTTTAAAGATGCACCCCAATTATGCTAAAATATTCATGTCATGACTGAAAAAAGTGTGAGGTTTTTCTGTAACCTGCTGTAAATATTAGAGTGAGTGCAGTATATATCTGAGTATGTATATTTTACTCTGTGTGGATTAAAGTAAAGCTGCGTTAAATTTAAAATTTATTGAAGCATTAGGTTGTCTTATTTTTTTTTGCCTTTAAAAGGTCAAAAGCATAATTTAAAAATCCCAAATCAGTACAGCATTCAAATCAGTGATTAGTGTATTTCAACTTCCCACTGTGTTTTATAACCATGGTACCTAACTTTTAAAAAAAAAAAGAAAGGCTTCATATCACAGGTACTGCTTGTTATAGTCTGTATATTGAATGACACGTTCCAAAAAAATAAAAGGCTTTTACACCTTCGAGGGTTTTTCCATGGAAATATGATCAAGCGATGACGTTAACGAACCCCACCCACAGGAAATCTGTCTGTGTGACCCGCCTGTGGTGATGGCGCTGGTAGACGGTCCGACCGGGGAGAACGACAACATGATATGCGTGGCCTACAAACACCAGTTCGACCTGATCAATGAGAGCACTGGGGATGCCTATCGACTTCATCACGTCGACGCCAACAGGGTGAGGAACTTGGTGCACAATGTCGCTGAAGTCTCATTTTTGAAAAAGATCACCAATGAGTGGTCATTTATAACAAGCTAAAAAAGCAACAGACTCAGATATGACAGCAGAAATCGCCATGTGAAGGGAATACGCTGCAGATCTTTTACATTCCCTTGAGTTAGTGTGACCTGACATTATTCTCCAAAAGACCTTCTGTCACATTTAGCCTTTTGTACTTTTTCCAGATGTTCGAGTGATTTCTGTAAAGTGACTTGCCTTTGCCTGCAGGTAAACTTTGTAGCAGCCATTGATGTGTATGAAGACGGCGAGGCGGGCCTTCTCTTGTGTTACAACTGTGAGTCTCCCTTTGACTTTTCACATTTTAGATGCTCTTTGATTCAGGTCAAAGCTGGACCATGTTTTTGATTTTTTTGTTTTTTCTCCTGCACTTAGAAAAGGGAACATCCACCTTTGCTCTAAACCCTGTTTGTCACATTAAAACCACAAAATTAAATGTATTTCATTTGTATTTTATCTTATCGGAAAAGCATCCCCACAACATGCTGCCGCCACCACCGTGTTTCAAAGTGGATGTTTTAGTTGTACTCCGTTTACTTATCAGGTGGCTTATGAGGATATTTTGTCATAGTGGATGCTATTTAGGGGTATCAAATCAAAAAGGGGATAAATAGAAATATCATGACATTATGTATTTTTTTACTTTTTTCTCTCTACTTAGCTACATTTTTTCAATAACTCAAACTGCTTTTCATATCTACCTTGCAAAAAAGCAGCTTCGACCTTATTGATTAATATCACTCTTGCTTTCTGTAGTTCTGAGTACAAAAAAGCTAGCAAAAAAAGGAAGTGAACCCCTTTTATTTTATGTAAATTTGCACTTGTTTCTTCCTCCAGATATTTGTTACTATAAGAAAGTTTGCCCCTTTAACGGCTCCACACCAATGATCCAGTCCAACACTTCTGATTTCCACTTCAGCTGGAACCAGATGCCCAACGCTATCGGTAGGTAGCTCCCCACCCTGCCCATTGCGGTCACCATGGAAACACCATGTGTGACCAGAAGCATCCTGCTGACATTAGATTATGTGCATGTTTTTGTTTGGAGATGCTGTTGAGAGGCTGATGCTTCCTGAATCCACTACCCCTGAATGACTCTGTGTCGTAAACGAAATTCTGCCAAGCTATTAATCAAAGCATATAAAAAAAGCAAACAAAATTAAAAATGTTTTAAAAAGATCTGATATGGTGATTTTTTTTTTTTTTTTATGTGCTTATTTTGTGTTTGCAGTTTGCGCTTTTCCTTACATCCTCGCCTTCACAACGGATTCCATTGAGATCCGACTGGTGGTCAATGGAAACCTTGTTTACACAGCAGTGGTCCCGGAGCTGCAGCTGGCTGCCTCGAGGGTCAGTATGATTAGATGCAATTACGCGACCAGGGCAGGGCTTTCTTGGAGCCGGCGCATGCTTGTTGCCCAGAGCCAAAAAACGTCTTGCACCTTTAGACTGTTGGCTCCGTCTTATTTTTTTTCTAATCCAAACCAATATCTTGGCTCGTAGACATTTAAAAATCTCCAGCAGATGTTTTTTGAAACTGCATGCATGACAACGACTTCACTCAATCATAAAAGAAGATATAAAAATGAATCTAGCTAGATATAAACATGTAGAAATCTCAGCACAGACGACATGAAAGATAATAGTGAACCAAAATGGGCTGCTCATATGACACACGCGTTAGCTGAAGTGCAGCGGCTTTTATGTAGATAGGTGCAAACATAAGCTTTGCAAAGCTGCTGAATAAAACACATCAAAGATCTCAACAGAAATATTACATACTTAAAATAATATAACTGGGCTGTATTTGAACCACAAAGCTAAATACTGCACAATGTGAAGCGATGTAGAGATATCCACCTAGAACATTCAGGTCCATCTCAATCCATTTGAATATTATCAAAAGCAAATTTATGTCCATAACATGAATCAAAACATGGAATTAATTTACTAAAGTTTTGATGACATACAGTTGGTGTAGACCTAAAATTAGGCCAATAAAAGCAAAGTTTAATACGGAGATCTTAAAACGTAGGTGTGTCTGACCTGCACATAACAAGACTAATAGTAGTTCCAGCAGACATACACTCCCTCATTAAGGAGGGTAAGCCACAAAATGTTATAGAATAGAATAGAATAGAGATCCCCAAGGGGAAATTAAAGAACAAATTAAGAAATTAGAGAAGCTGGGTGTTCACGGAGTGTTGTATGCACGCATTAGTGGAAAGTTAATTGGAAGGAAAAAGGTGTGGCAGACAAATATGTATAAGCAGATATATATAAACACAGCCTTGTGGGGATTATGAATCAAAGCCTTTCCAAAAGTGTGTGGGAGACTCACAGATTCAGGAGCAACCAAACCCAGGCTATAGGTCTTGTTTTAAGCCAGTCTAAGTATCTACATGTAATGCTTCCAATTTCTCGAAAAATAAATGCTGCTTTTTGGATACATGTAAGCCATGATCGTCAAAACGAGCAGAAAAAAAAGTGCTGGAAATATAACTCCTCTTTGTGTAATGAATCAAGTTTCACTTTTTGAGTCAAAGTACTGAAGTGAATCAACTTTTCTCAGGGTATTCTAATTTATGAAGATGCACCAGTAGAATAACAAATTATTCTACTGGTACTTGTTACATTCTTGATACTTGTACATTCAATCATTTTAAAAACTAAACACTTATAATCTGCGAACTTGCTGCAAATCTAAATCCATTCTAATTTAATCAAGCATTTGAATGTTTGCAGTCGCTTGGTGTCAGTCTTTCAGCTCTGTTACTTCAATCAAACCCAGATGAGCTTCGTCATAAATTTTACAGAGAACTAATCTAAAAAAAAAAAGAAGAAAAAGAAAAATGAGTGCACCTGGCATCAAACACAAATCTCCGTCTCTTTTCTGATTCCTTTTTTTTTCTTGCCTCCCTTTGTTTCATCTCTGTCATCGCTCTGCTGTACCTCGCTTCCACTTTACTCTGCGTGCTTCTGTGTTTTATTCCGCCCACAGTCGGACATCTATTTTGTCTCGTCGGCGCCGGTGAGCTCAGCCTCCAACTGCAGTTCCAGAGACACCAGCTCTCAGAGCTCCCCCCAGACGCCCACAGGCTACGAGATGCCCGTATTTCCTTCACCGCTCGGAGATGGTAAAGCCCTGCACATAAAAAACTCCGGGGCGAGAAGGGGGGAGAGTTGTTGTCTGGAAGGTGTTCAGATGACTCCAGAGCTATGTGACTTTGGGTGCCCTCACAGGCTTCAGTTTGCATAAAGTGAACTCTGCAGGACGACTCTGTGACTCCACAGTGTTAGTTAGTTATGCACAATTTAGTCCTGTGCAGGTTTTCTCTGGCTTTGACTGAGATCCTTTTCTTCTGACTGTTCAGGACAGACAACTTTCATAATCTACTGCCCCATGCTCGCTACAGGCGGAGGTGCCGGGCGAATATGTTGCTACGGTTTCAAGTTTCTTTCTTCTGTTCGTCGGCAGCACCGTTGCGCGAAGTGTGTTGCGAACCGAGCCAGTCGTGTCATTGCTACTCGCACTTAAAATCTGAAAATGCAGCTAATAATTTTCATACCCCTTGAATTTCTTTTCACATTTTGTCAACAACTCGTAATATTTGTGCGTTTTTGCTTACTTCTGGTAGAAATGAATAATTGCATAGGGACAAGAAAGGTTTTCAAAGGTTTTTTTTGTTTGTTTTTTTACATTCTGTATGAACCGTAATGTTCATACAGAATGTATTTTGACCCTTTCATCCCTAAATAAAATCCAACCAATGGCCTTCTTATCAATCAATCAATCAATCAAATTTTATTTGTATAGCACATTTCAGCAGCAAGGCATTTCAAAGTGCTTAGATCATCTAATCAATAATTGGAGTTCAGTTGTGTGTAATTTAGTTTGAGTTTAAACCCAGCTGTTCTGTGGAGGTTTCAGTAGTTTGTCAAAGACCAAACATAGCAGACAGGTTTGGCGAGAAGCTTAAATCAGGGTTAGATTAGAAAATAATCTGGACGGACAGATGGATATATCAGACTTTATACCTCCATCCTCCCCCCCACTATCAACAGCATTGATTTCAGGGATTATTGGGATCATTGTAACCCACTTTTAACCCCTAATGGTGTCCATATTTCCTCATCCAGTCTCCCTTTCCTCTCAGTTCTGTCAGCCATCCTGAGCTGATGGATTGAGGAGGAGGTCCGCTCCTTGTTCATTTGATTTTACATCTGTTGATGTTGGTGACTTTGACTGAGGACAAAGACAGAGAAACACGGTTATTAAATGAGTTGCCCGCGCCATTAAGCCTCATCCGTACTGAGGGGAGCAGTTATTTACAGGTCCCATTAAGGCTAACAGGAAGAAAGGTTTGGCTGTTGCTGCTGCAATTAGCCGAGGGCAGGATTTATGCTCTTAGACCGCTGCAGGTAATCAGTTCTCTCTGAGGGATTTTGATTTTCTGCCGTGTTGTTTCTAGTTGTGTGTGTCGTTCTGCACCACCCAGACAACTGAGACTGTGCGGGCGTGTGGGTGTGTGTATGTGTGTGTGTGTTTCTGCACCTAATCTGTGTTACTGTGTGTGTACAGTTTGTGTAACCCTCTTCTTCATTCCTGGTTCAGATTCAATACGGATCCCCTATGGTACCAAGCTTTCCCTGTACATGTCTAAGGACGCTGAAGGTACTGCAGGATTCTCATCCTCAGCTCATAAAAAAAAGCCCTCATAAAGCTGCCCCACTAACACACACACACACTTTCCCAGAGTGTATCACCCTGTCTGCTCCAAGGCGGCATGTTGACTTGGACGTTGGTTGAATGTTAAGTGAACGTTATGTCTTCCCCCGTCCTCCCACCCTCTCTTTCTGTCTCAACTAATTAAAGCATTAGCTTGAGAGGGGAGCGAGAGGGCAAAAGAAGGAATAGAGCGCAGAGAGAGGAGTGAAGCAGAGGCGGTAACGTCAGTCGAGAAGGAGGGCTTTATAATTGCGGGGAGAGAAAAGAGGTGGAGACGCAGGAAAGGTATGCCAGGAGGAGAGGGAGGGCGAACGAGGCAGAGAGGGAAGGAGAAGACACGTTTGTCGCAGCATGATTTACAGATTGCACTGTCGCCATGGAGACTTTTGTCAGCCCGCTCTTCGATCCAAAGTGGGAGTCCAAACAGCGGTGCCACAGTCTGATGATGGGGGATGAAAATAAAAAAAGAAAGAAAGAAAGAAGGGGGGCTTGCTGACAAAAATCTCAGGCTCTAACCGCCTGCGCGCTCGCCGCGTCTGCTCCGTGGGGAGGTTTTCATTTGATGTAATCGCATCAGTAATGAGAGCGAGGTGCTGCTACAGGGGCGGTCGCTGGCCGCCCTCGACCTCCACTGGCTCGAACACACACACTCCGAGGACCTGCAGCCGAGCAGCTCAGGACAATTGGACTCTCAATTAGCACCCAGAACATCCCCGGCATTCAAGTGCCAATCATTTGCCAGTGTGATGGAGAGCAGGGCTCCCCCTGGTCCAGAAACTAATGCATGTGGAATATATTGATCTCTCTGATTATGTATTCCAAGTAACTGTATGCTTCTTTTTTTTTTTCTTCCTGTGTGACAGCTCAACGATCTGTAATAGCACTAACACAATGTACCTGTCGGAAATGAGTAGTGATCTTCCCTTTACTCCACTCACAGACTTACATTTCAGATGAAAGCCATCACTTCTATTCATTCACACGAACCTGCCCCATTAGAGCAGCGAGAGGCTGCTGAAGTCCAACATTGCCCCCTGCTGGCACAGTGGAGCTTTGCACGCTGCAGCTATGTGGCGAGCTCGTGCAAATTGAAAAAAGAAAAAACGACAACATTTAATAATCACCAAAGGGACTTTAGGTTTTGAACGTTAGGTTTTGAATATTAGATTGTGTGCCATAAATAGATTCTGTTATATTACATTAGGAAGGTTAATTTCCAGACTGCATGCTGCTTCAGTAAACAGGCCTATTAATCATCTCAGTTGCTTCATGTAGATTTATTAGATCATCAGCGTGTCTGAGGAAGAGAGCTTAGGTTTATAAAGGAAGACAGTAAAGGTTAATTTACATATTTTGGTCCTGATCAGAAGTTCACATACACTCATAATTAGCAAAAATTTGTTGTTCATTTTCAACTTTTCCCAGAGCAAACAGATTTCTTGGCAGAAATGTTGAAGTAGTTCTTTTAAATGTTTAACTTCCTGCCGCAGACAGATTAGTTCACCAATTCATAACAGGATTGAGGTCAGAGACAATGTACATGATGAATAATTTATTCTGAAACCAGTTTTGATCAGTGTTTGGACTCATTTTATCTACTGAAATAGTTTGAGTTTGAGATGAATTTGATTAATTATTCCAACCACTTTGCACAAAGCGTCACAAAAATAACAAAGATTTAAATTATCTTCATACCTATGGTGAGTGTATGTAAACTTCTGACTCAACCAGCAAAATCTATATAGAGGTAAAGAAAATATATCCATAAAAATATACCGACCGCCTTTGTGCTGTCTCTGACTCCTCACTTCTACAACCGTCTTTGTTTCCATATATTTATGTATTTCTTGTTTTATTCGTCAATATTGCTGTGGTTATGATTGATCAGTGATCAGTTTCCATGGCTGTGTTTTCCTTGTTTTTCTACTTATGACAGCTTCAGGGTGATAAAACTCTTATTCTGCATGCAGACAAAGAAATTCTAACAAATTAAAAACAAAACAAAAAAGAAACAACATAAAGTTAAGGCAAATTTTTCAAAGCTGTCTGAATATGCTTTCAGTAGACGCTGCAAAGCTACAAGCCCAACAATGAAATTCCTCATTTCAGGAGTTTTATGTGTTTTTTTGTTTTTTTATAAACTGTCCACTTTTCTCTTTGTGTAATTTATCGGGCATTCTGCTCCTGCCTCTGATCATTTTTTAAAACGTTTTCTTTAATTGTGTGATTGCATATTCTTTAATTTCCTGTTTCTTCATCGTTTTGCTTCATTTTTTTTTGTTTTTTTTACCCCCTCATGGGATTTCTCCTACCAGGTGAAGCAACATGTAAGCAAATCTTCAAGATTCCTCTGTGTAACCTGGTGGGCCGCAGCATCGAAAGGCCCCTGAAGTCCCCCCTGGTCAACAAAGTGATGACCGCGCCCGCCCCCGCCATGATGGCGCCCACTCCGCTTATCTCCGCCACACACTCGCTGTCCCTGTCCCGCATGGAGATCAAAGAGATAGCCAGCCGCACCCGGAAGGAGCTGCTGGGTACTCTGACGAATGATTACAGAGCATTACAAAAGCTTCACACCCTTGAACTTTTTTTTTTTGTTTTTTTACATTTTACCACAAACACCAAATTTAAAGAATTTGATTTGAGGTTTTTTGAGTCTTTCCACGGATTCCTCTCTTCTAACAGTGATTTTCTGTGTGTTGCCCTTCTATAAAGGCTAGATTTGTAGACTGTACGGCTAATAGTTGTCCTTTCAACAGATTTTAACATTTGATTTATGGATCTCAGAGCATTTAGCTGCTTCTCTGATTGGCGACATGCCTTTCCGCCTTCAGATGATGGACTGAACACAACTCCATGAAATGCTTGAGGTTTTATTTGGAGTTCTCAAAGTGAAGCGATAGAATTGTACGCTACAATTTTCAGATTTATTTTTTAAATTAACTTCACAACTATGCACTACTTTATGTTGATCTAGTCACATAAAATTTCAGCAAAACATATAAAAGTTTGTGGTTGTAATTTACTAGGAGGTATAACGCATGCAATTGATCTAAAACGTTTAAAACATTAGTACTACATAATGCAAATTAATCACATTACCTATTTTGTGAGTAATATGCGCATTGACCAGACTTGTACTGTGATCAACAATGCAGTACGATGCTTTTAAATTTTCCTGAATTTGAAAACCTGGAAAATATTAGTTTGAGACAATAAAACATTTTCTTAGGCGTTTTTTTTACTTTTAAACATTAATTTTTTCCATTTCAAGCTTACAAAATTAAGCAGGTGACTAATCATGACTCAGTTCTAGAGTGTGATTAATTTGATCGATTTACAGCACTAAACGTAACACAGTGAGAAAAAGCTCAAGGTGTGTGAATACCGATGCAAGTCCTGTTGCTCCGCACTGACTTCCTTTCTCAGCCTATCAGAAAGTAACCAACTTTCTGTTACTTTACATCAATCCAGGCCTGACCGAGGAGCCGAGTGGGAAGTCGGACAGCGGATCAGTCAAACAGAGAAAGATGAGCAAAAAGAACACTGATGAGGATCCCAAAGCTAGAGCGATGACGTCAACAAACAGCGACAGGTAAGGATTGCAACACTAGAGAGAGACTTGTAATAGTTTATTTTCTTTTTCTCGGTAAAGTTTGACAGCTCTATGCTCAGCAGGTTAGCCTCAGAGTCGGTGGACGCGGAGCTGGACGTCCAGCTGTGCTGCTCGTCCGCCTTGGAGGCCGATCCGGAGATGGTGGTGCTGCAGGAGGGCAGTCCGCCTCTTGCCAGCGCGTTTGCCCTCTCCACGTCCTTCGAAGACGATGTCCTGGACCTAAAGTGAAGACAATCCTGTTGTGCACTTCTCTCCTCGCATACCTTTGTGCTGTCACTGTCATTTTGGTTTTTTCACTTTTGTTTTTTTGGGGGGGGGTTTGCCTTTTAAAATGGTTTCTTGAAATACATCCCTGCCTTCTAATATCCTGGGTCTCCCCATCCATCAGGGTGTTGGTGGGAGTGACGAAAACATGTCTCCACTCATGTTTACCGTGCGTCACTTCGTCGGGTTTTTGTGTGGCCCTGCCCCCCCCCCCCCCCCCCCCCCCCTCTCCCACCACCACCAACAACAACAACAAAAAAAAGGCTTTGAGGTTCTGCAAGATGCCCGGGTGTGTTTCAGCATCTACAGTCGCTTTGAGAGAAGGGCAAACTGAACGTAGATCTGCAAACATCTGTGCATCTGAACACGGTTAACTTCCAAAGCCGCCGACTCCGTGTTGTATATTATTTCAGATCTGCTTGCAAATGTTGTATGATACCGCTCTGTATGTGTACATCTGTTTATACACCGAACTGCATACAGTGCCAGGCACACCTGTCTGATCTGTTTATACATATTTATAGATATATAGATATATATATATAAAATTATTTTGCTCCAGCCTTCAGAGATATTATGTTTTTTTTTTGTTTGTTTGTTTTTGGTTTTTTTGCTCTACACCGATCCTCACTCACCACTAGACAGGTTGACAGGGCAGGAGGTAAAAATCTCCCTTAAGTGCCATTTCCCAGCATCCATCACTGATCCACTCACAACAGCCAGGGCATCGTGGCGTCTGACAGCCATGACTGTAGTCCACATCACACGAGTTTGTTTGCTGCTGAAGAAACCCCGACACTAAGGCCAGCATGGCTGACGTCTGGTGCTGAAGAAGTACACAAACAGAAATGAGACATATCTGCTGTGTGCTGCATGGTTGGTTGAAATTTGAGTAAAGCTTTAGAAGGAAATGAAATAATTCAAGTAGGTTTAAATTATAAGGCAAGACTTTTTTTTTTTTTTACCAATTTTAAGTGAAAACCATATATATGTTTCTCTCTGTAACACATTATCCTTGTTGAAGGATAACAAGGATAATGAGACCTCATTGAGGCCCTTTTCTGGACTCTTCAGAAAAAAGGCCCAATATGCACGCTTTCTCTACTTGTTTTCATTTGAACTTATAGAAATAGTCCACCTAATATAAAACATTAAATAACCCTAAATGAGTAACATTTGCGAAGTACATTCACCCTCAAATTTGTCCCTTCTTCCCAACTCCCACCTGTGCTTCTTGAATTCCCACCTTCAGGACGGATTCACAGCACCTTGCAAAAGTATTCCAACCCATTGGACTTTTTAAAAGTTAGAATCACAAAATTCAATTTATTTTATTGGGATTTTTAAGTAATAAACCAACACAAAATAGCCTATTGTTAGGAAATGCAAAGAAAGTTATGCGTAGCGATCAAAATGGTGAGCAAATGAAAATCGGATATGTGTTCATGTGTTTTCTGTTGGAACGTGTGTCTATCAGTTCGGTTCATTTATATTACGCCGGATGACAACAAATGTCTGAAAGCACCTCGATCACACACATAAATTCAAATTCAAATGCATTCAAAGTCTGTCCTAGTAATAAAAATTACAGCAAAGTTTAGTTTAATATCCCATTTAGTAAAAGGTTTTCTAATGTAACTCAGCTGATTGCATCAAGTCACTGACTCTGCAGCAATTTCTTCTCCAGAACAAGCATCTGCTCTGAGTCGCTACCAGATGAATCTCAAGACTCATATTTTTCTCTAGTGATTTAGGAAAATAGTTCAAACTCAGTCAGCAATTCTTGTCACGGATTTTCAGTTGCATTTCGGTTTTAACTTTGACTAGGCCATTCTAACAAATGAACATATCTTGATCTGAACTGTTGAAGCTTGCTCTAGCTGTACATTTAAGGTTATTTTCCTGCTAGACGATGAAGCTCCACTCTAGTCTCTCGCTGTTTAGCTTCATTTGTCTTCTTATCAACTCGGCTTCCCAGTTCCTGCTAAAGAAATGCATTTCAACAGTATGATGCTGCCACCGCCATATTTTAATATGGTAATGTTGTCTTCAGGGAAATGCACAGAGATAAGTTTTCCACCTCACATAGCCATTCCCATGACCTGAGCACATTTTCTATCATTTCCTTTCTTTTTTTACTTTTTACAATTAAATGATGCCTTGTGATGGTCTATCAGTAAAACTCTTTCAAAATGTTTTGAAGTTTGTGGTTGTAATGTGACAACTTTAGATGGTGTAAGATTTAAGCTGCATTCATTTCATATTAAATTCAACTCAACCGGCTCTTTTGACATTCGCTTTCCAAGCTACGTCTTGGCCGCTCTTTGTGTCCAAATGACCATCTAGAGCAACATAAGTGCCTGAAAACATCTGCGAAAAGGCCTCACAGCAGCCAAAGACAGACATTCTTGATCAGACTCTCATTTAATCCATCTGGTGATGTACACCGAAGAAAGACTCTGTGTCCCTGTTATCATATAGACCTCTTGGATCATTAGTATGGGAACCTTACAACCCAATATGAAGGAAATGAGGAAAAACTCAAGGTCAGACAGATAATGTGTATTAACACACAACTATACGTCTGCGGCATTGTTGCACATCTTTTGTTAAAAATACAATTAATCTGCTAATTTGCTTTATCCTATCCATAAACCTTAGAGCTGCGATATGCAAACATCTCATTGTGACACTTGTCAAGCACCAACAAATAGCTCAAATAAGCTTTCTCCAATTTCCTTTTCGACCTCACTTTTTATTTTATTTTTTTTTTTAACAACAAAATAGACTAACAAGCTATAATTCGGAAGCTTTTATTGAAAGACAAGATCTTCTCAGCTTCTGCCTGGATTTCATCCGTTTTGCAACTGGCAGGACCAGGTGGAAACTATCTTTTCCGTTTACCTCTGCAGTGGGGTAAAACGTTTCCCGTCGGTTTTGCCGTAGTGGAAGACGAGGTTGTATGCGAACTAATCGACATTATAAAAATCAGCTTGTGTCTGACTCCTTAAAATACACGCAGCTTCGAAGATGTGAGGAGCAGCAGAGTAGGACCAAAATAGAAAGCGTAGAAGAGATTCACACTAGGAGCTGTAAGGCAAGTAAGAGAGTGTGTCTACAGATATTATTATACATTTCACAAGAAAACAGCTGTGACATGTTGCATGAACCCTTATCCTCACTCCATTTCCCCTCAAGCTTTTCATCTGTTTCTCTGCCTGCCACAGCATGAATTCCTCCAAAATGGTTACCAAACTTAAAAGGAGGGGGAGGGGGGGAACTACTACTTTATTTTTTTAAATCTCTGAATTAAAGGTGATTAAGGGAAACACTGCTTCACTATCTCGTGTGAGTCCTGTTTCATCTCACTATGCTCAAGTTACTCTTCCCCTCTGCTTTTTCACTGTTTTTTGTTTTTCTTTTTGTAATAAAATCTATATTTCCTGTTTAGATTGTCGCTGAACTTCTCTGTAATATCAAAACGAAAGAAAATGTACAAAAAAAATTACACCAAGTGTCTTAAAATATTGTATCGCCATCGTTTTTAATGCCAAGTAATACTTGTAAATGTTTGTGCATCAAATGTGGCCTCAAATGAAACTTAACTATATTATTATTATTATTATTATTATTATTATTATTATTATTATTATTATTATTTAAACTGTTATTTTTAACAAGTGCTGTAGACCACTGCTGTGAAAGTAGTTGATTATGTTCATTAATATGTAATAAATATTTATGGAATTTCAATCGCATGACTCACTGGATTTGGTTTTGAGATCAACTTTTATTGCTCCTATATCATAGGGCAGATGTGTGCATAGACTGTCCAAAAAAACTGTTTTTTTCTTTTAACATTTTGGTGATCATTAACTTTTTCTGTTTTAGGTCAGTAAAGATTATCAAAATTATTTTTCTTCCCCAAGTGCAAAAATAATATCTTAAAAAAACATATATAAATATATATATATATATAGAGAGAGAGAGAGAGAGACAGAGAGAGAGAGAGAGAGAGAGAGGTTCTTTCTCTTTCCCATATTGCTTGAAACCTGTGGCCTGCTTAATAATGTGAAACATCCTTCTTAAGTAGATTTCCTTTAATTGAACTCACCAGACAAACCAATCAACCCGGCTCTCTGAAATTAATTATAGTGATTCAAAGAGCCCTGACACCATCTATAAATTTAATAGCATAACAAAACATTTAATCTTCATAGCGCTTTAATCCAATTTGCATAATAATTTGGAACACGGTGTACTAAAATAAATGTGGGGGGGAAAATATAAAAATAATATTCTAAAATCACAAGAGAAGTGCAGCAAAATACTCATCATCAAGTCTCTAACAACTTTTCCTTTCGTACACATCTTTGCGCATCAGGCTTGCAGATAAGAAGTGGAGAGCCATATTTACTTCTCCATCGGGCAAATCTGTAGATTCACAACATGACCACAAGGTGGTGCTAAATATTCACGAAAGTCCACATCAATAAAGCAATCAAAGAAATATTTCTAACCACTTTATTGCCTGTCGTGTTTCCTTGCTGAAATTAGCCTTTTCCTTTGTCCCTCAACAACAGGATATCTATTCAATAACAACCTCCGTTTTTGTTGGTTCAAGAGCTACCAGTGAACACAGAGGCGCTGTCAGCGTCTTAATCTGTTCTACACAAAAAGAATAAACACAAAAAGGGGTAAATGAATGTCTTGTATTGTGTTCTATAGTTGAATTTACCTTTTTTAAAAATAACAGAAGAGGTTGAAAGGGTTAAGACACACCCCTGCTCTTTGCAGGCGAGCTTTATGTGTCCTCCAGATTATATGTATTATGAGAGCTCTGTCTTTCAGAGCAGGAATTTTCGTCCTCCCACAGACCAGGTCTGTTGTATCGTATCTTTTGTGTCGTAAAAAAAAGGGACAAAAAAAGTAAAGGCAAAAAAATCTGTGACCACAAAAGATTTTAGCTTCATGTTAACATTCAGTAATCTCAGCCACTTAGAAAATAACCAGAAATAGGTTTACTGGAATGACATGATGTACAGAAGAGGAAAACTGTGGCTTCAAGTTATACAGCACTGAGACAAAGACTGTCAACAGAGGGGGAAAAGAAAAAAAAACTTCCGAAACTCCACACACACCATATTTTTTCAGAGTCAGAATGGATGACTTAGCATTTAAGCATAAATACATCTGTGATGCTTCCCCACTTCTTTCCCAACCCCCCTCTTGTAATGAAAGTGAGCACAGCCGAGTCCAGAGTCTTACGTAATAGGTGCAGGAATGCTGGAGGTTTGCCTCAGACTTCTGGATCATCTCCCTCGCACACAAGAAAAATGGGGCCCCATCCCATTCCAAACCAGTCCCTGCAGGGCCACGCTAAAACAACAACCAACCTGATCATTAAAATTACAACACAATGAAGGTTCTCCCTCCCAGGGAATGAACTGTTTTATTACCTAAAACGAATTATCCACTGATGAGCCTGCATAGCTAAAGAAAGAGTAATAAATTAATTACAAAACATTAAGGATAACCTCAGGATACATTTTCACAGATTTTTCTTTCTATGTTCTTGCAGGCTGTTGAGACACATTCATGTTTCAGTCTTTTTAAGAGAAATGGGTTTGACTTAAACAAGAGGAACGGTAGGTGAGTCCCATTCAATATTTCGACACCTCATCAGTCAGGTTCCGTTTCATTACTGGAGAATGCAATGTTCAAACAAGGCTTAACATGACAGTCGGCACACCTACGCAGGAAACAGACTAAGCCACCATAAATGTACAAAACCACACCAAAGATGGTCTGTGTGTAGTGTAAACACGGGAGAGGTTACGGATCAACGTACAGCTGGGAAATATGCCGAAGTGGCTTTGAGTCAATAGATTTCAAGAAATTTCTGTTAAATCCAAAAAAATCTGCATCAAACTTCATTTGCAGTAGAGTAGAGTCTATGGCGTCAAACATTGTACTTCAAAATCTGTTGAGACATTGTCACATTTTTTAAAGCATAACAATAAAAATACTGACAGGATCTTACTTTTTAAAAAACCAAAACGCTCAGGCGTAATCCAACAGCTTATATTGCACTCCCACTGTCTTTCTACAGGAACCCGTAGTTAACCCTCTTTGACGTCGGTTATGAAAGGGCGTCCAAAGACTGATCTTTTGACTTCTCTTCACTCCCAACGTCTTTGAAAACTAGGCGAAGGATGCCACTGACATCAGGATCTGCACCGCCATGGAAACACAAGGCACCTGTGCGGCGGTGTAGGCCAGGGAACGGGTGGGTGCTCGCAGGGCCAACAGGTAGGCAAGGCTGTGCAGCACGCGCGCAAGAAAAAAAACCAGGAAGTGAAGGCGAGCTACAGTTAGCGAAGGTCCGGTCAGGGAGTAGATGGCCCCCAGGAAGAGGAAAGGGAGGATGTTCTCCAAGTCGTTGAGGTGAGCCCTGAAGGGGAGATGAAAAGATTAAGAATGTGAATGACTGTCACTTTCCTGTTTGTCCTGTTCCCTCCTGTTGGGAACTCAGGAAGCAGCCAATTACATTAGCAAGCAACAGTGAATATTACTACTTTGTATATTCTCAGTCTACTTGCATGTTAGAATTGAAACACTTTGCAATGCCTTCTATTCCTTTTCACACCCTCTTCCAGTTAGATAACCCCTAACGAACAGCTAGGGTGTCATTGAAACCAAGGCAAGCAATACACAAAGGTGTATTCCAACAATGGATTCCTGGGAGAAACCGCAAGCCAATCCTAGAGTAACTGGTTTTGCGCACAAAAGATAATTGATTAGCAGGCATCGTTTTTTCCTTCTTCTTCCTTTTTTCTTTTGACTTGACTGTAACTATAGCTATACAGCTGTTTTTTTCTAAGATTCTTTAGACTTTTATGTGAGGGTTTAAAAAGAGACAGGAAAAGTACAGAAATATGTTTACTTTTCATGTGTCACAACTTTTAAATCAATTAACCAAATGCCAGGCCGGGTTTCACCCATTAATGATCAACCCAAGCAGTTCCTTCGAAGCCCACTCCTTCTTGGTAATGGACAGGCCTGAGAAAAGCCTATGAATAAACTTAATTTGAATTTCGAATACAAACATACTCTCTGTGATGGTGAGTAATTTAATATATATTTAAAAAAATGTTGACACATCTTTATTCAGCTATAACTTGGTCTTTGAAATGAGTCCATTTTGACCCCGGGCCCACTCAGTACCCATGGAGCCTGTGCAAAAGAAAAAAGAAAAGAAAAACATCTGGGGTCTATATAGATACTTTGATTTGGACGACACAATCAGTAGCTTCCATATTTTCAAAATGAAATCACACAGTGGGAAGCACAACAACAAAGACCAAAATCTGAATGCGTTAATTGTGGAGCTCCAGGAATGTGGGACTTCAGCCGGCATCCGCTCGCTGGAGTCCACTGGTTTCCTTCTGGTTTTACTTTGCGATTTAGTGACTCAGCTAAGATGTAGAAATATAATCACTCACTTAGTAAAAGTGGCATTTCCAGGTCAAGCTGTGACTCAGACTTGGATTTCATTTGTAAGGAATTGGCACTCTTCTCTGTTGCTTGTTTGGGTAAGGATGAGTGTTTTGTAATTTCCCTGAATAAATCAACGTCCGGTTCGTCGTGCAGCACCAGCAGACCCACTAGTGCGTACGTAAGTCTTTAAAAAAGGTCTAACTGGGGTCAGGCCATCTGAGCACTTTCCTGCTTTGTTTCCTCTTGTTTTGCTTCTAAAAACAATTTTGTTAGGAAATCTGCCATTCCATCAGCACGAGGCTTTGCAAAAACATGCTTTGAAACCTCTTGAACAAGATATCTTTCATCTTGAGTTCAACATAGGTTAATGACTTGTTTTTGCTGTTTATCAGCAGCAAAACAAAAAAAACAACACACATCTGTTTTCCCCTTTTTGCCCCCTCCTTCCTAAGAGATATCTTTTTTCCAACATGTTATAACAAACAGCTCAGAGTGGGAATGCTTGCACTACAATGTGGAGAAGTACACATCTCAATTTGGATGGAAAAATTCCACCAGAACCAAATGGGAATTACCACACAGAAACATAACCCCCTGGGTGTTGGTGTCCAGTTCTTCTAAACTTTGGTCATATATGCACGCAAATGCATCAACACGACTTTACCATTTAAACCTTTTAGAGTACAAATACGCTTTTCCTGTTTGCTTTGGAGTGCAAAACATTTCCTATCAGACTGAAACTTTCTGCGCTCTTACCGTCGGCATCTTTCCACGTAGGGATCCTCTCTGTGAAACTGCAACCCTCCGTGTCTCAGCGCGTCCTCTGGGTTGGCGAAAGCCTGTTGGGTTTTTTTCAAATCAAGAGGAAAAATGCACCAGAGAAAGAGGGAGAGAAAATCAAACTGATTCAAAACTAAACTTTATTTAAAATAAATAAATAAAACAAAATAAACCCCCGATTCTCTCACCTTTTTCCGCAGCCTCACTTGTCCCGTTATGATCGCGATAGTGTACATTTTGATCACCAGGAGGACGGCGTAGAAGACAAAACAGGAGAAAACCTCGTTTCTTATCATGACTGCTGCTTGATTTCTGTCAGCGGACGAAAACAATCGAAATCAAAGCGCCAGTCCCGTTGTTGTGCCGCTGCTGCTGCCGAAAGTGAGAGTTGCCCCAAAGGGAGGACCTCTTTTTCAGGCGGCTCTGCCTCCACCCACCAGCCAAACATGACTGGATGATACAAACGGAAATGTTTTATTTATGTCACAACAGGTAGAATTCAGGCTCTCTCTTTTTTTTTTTCGGAATAAGAATATCAGACTTTAAAACTTTCTAAAAATCTTACTTCTGGTTAATTCATAAAATTTCTAAGATTTAAAACAAATACATATTTGCCTCCTTGCGGATTTTTTCTGGCTTTGCTTTCTGGTTACTGGGGGGGGGGGAAATGTTTTAGGTTGTCTAACAAGTTACGGAAAAATAAGGTTTCAAACAATGATTACATTTATTAATTGAGAACCATATAAAACATGACTACGCCGGCCAGTTGTTGAGGAACACTTTGATTAACCGTGACTAAGCAAACCAAAAGCCACAGGAAGGCTTGTTAAAGAACATGTGGAGTAAAAACACTCAAACTGATCCTGTCTGACCGCACGTAGTAGGCTAAAAGACCTAAAAAAAGAGAGAGAGAGAAGATGATTTTGAAAGTGTACAAATTATTCTCCTTTATGAATCATCCAGCATATCCCCCATTACTGACATCACCTGCTGTTAAGGTCGTTCTCCACAAACTGGCCAAACCAGATCTACTAGAATACCAATATAAGCACCTGAGCACATCCAAGTAACAGTACAAGAAAAGTTGATTTACGTACTGCTTTAGGAGAAACAATTACAGGAAGAGAAAAATAGATGCAACCCAAATTATTTTCTTTTAGATGAGATCTGGGCATCCCCATGTTGGCCACACCAACATGTTGATCAAAAGGTCAAAGAAATGCCAATCATCAATCCAAAACAACCAAGTTTCTGCAAAATTGTCAAAAATAGCCACAAAGTGATTTTTTGATATCATATCAAAAACACAGTTGAATTTGGGAGAGACAAAAAAAACTTCATAAATAACTTAGGAATTTGTTGCTTTTGCTCATTTTCAAAGGTTTCCCTGAAATCAGTATGTTGAGAATGTGTCTGCCTTAACAGCTAGCCAAAACACAAGAGACTTTATCCATTTAATCATTTTAAAATTACACACAGTGAATAATATGTGTGGGAGAATGTGCTCCTTACAAATTCTGACACTCGGTCCAAGATCAAGAGTCAACACGTCTTTATTTCTGCACACGGTGAAGATCATATTCTGAACATGATTTCACGCGCTAGACTGTTGGCAAAATATGGGCTACAAGGTTGGTTGCAAAAAGACAGAGAGAAAATTTTTCCACTGAAGTCATGATTCAAGCGCAAGGGGCTTCCGGTGGCCCAACCTGCTGCTGTCTGCATTCTGACACCATCTGTGTGGAGTTCACTGTGTTATGTAAACAGTCTTGCATGTACATGACAATTATATTTATGCATACTGAAAGTTTTATTTCTGATAGTTCAGCTTCACCCTTTTAATAAAGCGACACCTGCTCTAGCAACCCCAACACTGAAAACTACAGAGCACTCTGTCTTCAACACTTGTCAACTAAAATAGTTGAAACATGGAAACAATCAATAGATAAATGACTTAGAATACCAAACCTTTAGAAGATATACGGGTCTTGAGAATTTCAGACTTTATTATTTTACTTTTCTAACTTTCAGCAAACAACAGCTGTGCTACAGTGGTGCACTAAGGCTAGTACAGAAACACAAACAATAACTGGGGGTTCAGTTTCACTTAGATTTTAGTTTTTCTTCCTTGCATGTAACATTTTCCTGACAACTTTGCTCTTCTGAGTTTAAATACTTCTTTGAGAGCAAAAAAAGTAGATGTGGGACAACCAATAAGTACAAACAAGTAAAAACAAAGTAGTCCACAAATGAAATGGGTAAAATGCAATGGGACAGGGAATTAGCAATGCCAGAAGAAGTTTATTGCAGAGTTTGTGAAAAAGCTTCTTTTTTTTCTTTGGTCATGACGTCAGCATGTCTCCTGTATGGAAAAACTATTCACACACGAGGTGTGCTCATGACCTTCCCTCAGTCAATATGGTGCCTGGCAGCTGTAAGAAAGCCCACATCACCACGTTTCCACCAGTGTTGGCATGGTGGTGAAGCGCTGTTCTTCTTCCAAACACGATTTGTGCAACGACATCACAGCGTGTTCAGGTTTGGCCTCATTTGACCAGAAAACAGGATGTTCTCCCAGTATTTTCCCATCACTTTCAAATATTCTTCTTCAGCACAATTAAAACAATCTTCAGCATTTTCTTTTGTTTCCTGCTCCTCCCCAGTGGCGTGTTCTGCAGTGAGTGTGAATGGGATCTTATATAAATATATATGGAAAAAAAAGGTTTTGCTGCAGCAAAAATATAACTGTAGCTCTATATCTTCCAGTGAATTAAGTCCTAATCCAGAGATGGACAGCACATTTTTTTCACCAATCACCAGCAATGAAATCCTCATACGATTCCTGACAGTCAATAGAATAATTCAAGAAGCTTTCCAAGAGCCAAGGAAAACTCAGATCTGGAAACAGAAAGTATTGGGGGGTTTTCCCATGAAAGTAGCAAATGCACTCAATACTAAAGCAAATCTGACAAGAGCAAGCATATTGATGCACATGTGCATACCACTATCAGCTGGTGTAACATTAACTGATGGCTGATAAAATGCTTTCTCACGCACCAAGCATTGCACAGACTTATACTTTTAAGAACCAAAGATGTTTTTGTTTTTTTTAAGGACATGAGACAGTCAATGAAAAAATAGATACAAAGGGGTAGATACAAAATGTTTTTATTCATGTTTTAATAAAAGATGGCACGTAGAAAATTATGGATTCTCTTCTCAATATCCATTTATTTGCTGCTCGGCCCTCCTGATAGTTGCTGACCATCAATTTGTATCTGTCTCCTAGCATTTTAATGCTTCATCATTCATGATGAGCTCCGGTTCGTCAAGGTTGGAAAGGCTACTTGCTCCCTTAACAGATTACATTTGACTCCAAACCATTAATGTTAATTCATTTGACGTAAGTTAAAGTAAAATATTTGAATATCATTAATAAAGATGTTGCAAATTAAGAAAAAATAAATAAATAAAAACATCTTCCTTCGTTTTCACTATAAATACACCACATTTCAGATCATGACATTAAATTCCTGGAGGAACCTCAACCATCAGCTCCCTGAAGCTGCCAGTCCAGCGTGAGCGAGCTTGCCGAGCTGCTGTCATCGCCGCAGTCCTCGGCGTCCGAGAAGGACGACATGTAGTGGAGGCCGGTCACTTGGTGGTAGCCTCCGTTGAGCATCCGCGGGCAGGAGGTGAGGTCCACGGCCCTGCGGCCCGTCCCCCAGGCCCTCACGGTCCACATATCGACCAACTGGGAACACACGACGCAGCCCATGGTGTGTGTAAACAGACGATGCAGGTGTACAACTAACACAGGTCACATTACAGACTCAGCCAGGGTCAGGAAGTGACATGAATGGCAGGAAGGAATATTACAGAGTTGATGGTACTTTTGACTCACTCATAAGATACATGTACATGAGCTATTTAGCTTATTTTTATTTTAAGACAATGTCATCATAAGTCCTAAAATGTTAAAAAAAAGATTATTTTGACACACATTTATTACATAATATTACAAAATACCCAATTGGTATATATATATATAAAAAAAGGTTTTGACTATAAATATCTTAAGTCTTCACGTTCATGCTTTAGAGTTAAAACACACTTTTAAGATACGTATGTGCAAGGGAAGCTAACTCAGTTCACTTGCAATGCCTGCAAGTGTTTGTCTCTCACTTTCTCTCTTTTATAGGCAGGAAATAACCTTCTGAGGAGGAAAATGAAGTTCCATCACAACGTTTCAGATAGTGAACACAGCAGCGTCAACTTGACTTATCTGCTGACAGAAATCAAAAAGCTGGCCCTTCACCATCAAACCGAAAGGTCACAGCTTAAACTTGGCTGGTGTCCTCTGTCTCTCACAGCTCCCAAACATGGTCTGCAAATATTTACACAGAACACTTTTGCAAAAAATAAAACAGAGAGAGAGAGAGAGAGAAATACCCTTCTGAGCAAGCTTAGGGAGGTAAAGAGGAACCAAGCACCAGCCGTCCAAGAAAATCGTTTTTCGCTTTAAAAGAAATGAAGCGCTGCTGTTGTGTCGCTCCTTTTCTCTGTTCTCAAAACCACCAGACTTTCAGGGCATAATGGAGGCTTCATGTATGAATTGTTTCCTGTCTGGTGTTCGTCAGTCTCCTCTGCTTGATGGAAGAAGCCTGTCAGCAAAGTTAAAACAGACGCCTGAGGAAAAGGAAACAGAAGTGAGGTCAGTAAGCAGCAGCTCTGGACACAGTAGACGGCAAAGTAAGCACAAACAACATAAGACATTTGTTTCACTGTTCCTTTTTTCAGGTTGGAATGATTATGCATTACATTAACTTGCAACATGTGGATTTGTTAGAAAAGGTAAGTGGGTTTTTTTACAGCCTATTTGATATGTAGTTTGAATGACTGTCAATAGTTCTAAATGTCTATCTCATGTTTGAAGTTTAATTGAAGATTTAAGAAGTAGTCCTCCATTTCTGCTTTTTTTTCACTTTCTGCAATACACAAACACTACTGGCAGTGAAAAACAATCAAGAGCATGATGCTACCATCACCATGCTTACCAGTTTGTCTCACATTGACGGGAATTGACTCATGTCAATGTGAGCAATAAGCTCAATCTTATCCTGTCTAAAAATAAAACATTTATGCTGGAGGCTTCTACATGTGGACAGCTGCAATTTTCAGGCTTGAAGGTGTTCCTATCAGAGCAGAGTTTTACTTTTAAATCTGCACCTCTTCAGTTCATGTCAATACTGTAGCATGCTGCAGTATACTGTAATACTTAGGCGATGAGAATGATGTTCAAACATCTGCCAGCTAATGGCAGACTTGAGGCTTGGTGGTTCTTTGGTTTTAAATATCTAAACAAATCTCCTTTTTTAAAAAAAATATAACAGTTTGTGAGACTTGGAGACATTTGGCTTTTCAACAGAGCAATAATCCTAGTCACACATCATGAAAACAAGTTTTGGAGATGAGAAGCTAAAATAAAGCTCCTGAAATGGCATTTTGTACTATTTCAGACTTACTCTTAGCTAATTGTGAAACTTGGTAGTTAAAACATTTTTTGACTTGATCAATTTCCTAAAATAAATGCAGCATTGCACCTAAGAAAGGTAAAAACACTGAAGAAAGATGGCATAATAACTCTTGTGTTCATAATCAGAAATATTAAAAATATGTGTGTGAACATAGCCAAAATCCTGCATTTTTTCTAACATCCAAAACAAAATGATCCCCAAATTAGTCTTATTGTAAAAGTAGCTTAAAGATAACATTCATTTTCAATACAAATAAAATGCTGTGACTGTGAATTTGTTGTACTTTTCTTCTTGTGGAGCAAATCTTCCTACGGAGAGACCTCAGTTAATGTCCGACTCTGAGAAAAGCAAAAATTATGTCCCAGGTAGGACCTAAAATCCCCCTGAGGACAAAGAGGACAAAGGTGGGCTGCATCATGCCACACCCATCCTGTCTCGGTGAACAGATGGAGGGAAGTGCCTCCTCTGCTGTCCTGAACTGGCACTGTTTACAATGCTGGACGTTGAATTATTCATGAATATGTCTGCTGAGTCATACATGGAATCCCTGCATTATTGGGATCCGTGTCAGTCACTCATTTTTAAATGCTGACAAAGCTATGACTGCATTCTTGGTCAGACACATTAAGACACCTGCAAGAGATGTGGAAACATGAAGCTGCAGTGGTGTGCGTGTATGAACACAGCACCTAAAAATCAGTTTTCAAAAACTGGATCTTACCTGAAGATGTGCCGATTGTGTCATCAGTGCGCAGGATCCGCTCAGCAGCCCGGCGTGTTTGCTCTTCAGTCTGTCTCTGTCTGAGCTCGATGCAGCTCGGCATACGCATGGGGCTCGAGATGACATCACAGCCCCTCACTTAACGCCTGCTGTATTTCTAAAATTAACCTGGGCATATTCTGTGCCAGTCAGAATTTTGCAGCAGAGAAGTTACTGTAAAGATTTTTTCTTTTTTTTCTTTTTCATAGGCTAAATTTATAGAGAACCTTTGTTCCAACACAGATTCCTTAAATCTCAAATTCTTCAAAGACACTGCATCAATGTGAGGAGTTAAAAACAGAGAGATTGAAAAACACAACACAGTATGGGATAGTAGAGCTCTCTATTGTTTGAAAAAGAAAACAGATCATGAAAGGTTTGAAATCTTGGTTTCAACAGGTATGAACAGGACAAGGCATTTCATCTCATTTGTTTGATTTCCTTTCCATTCACCACATGGACATTCGCTTTAGCTTCAAGTAATAATTTAAAACCAAACATGATGTTGTGAGAAAACAAAATTGGAGAGAAACTCCTGAAGTTCAAGCATTGTGATAGATGGTGTCGTTGGCATAACATAAGATGTGGCAGTCCTTCAAATATCAAGCATTCTGTGACTAACAATGGTAGTCAGAAATTAAGCAGAATTTTACATTTTTGAATTACAATTTTCGTTACAAGTGTTCATTAGACACTGACCACAAAGTGCTTTTAAACCATGGGTAGTGTACTAGCCTCTAAGCTACTGCTTTCAGAAAACATTTCTCCAGTTTTCTTCCTTCTGACTGGAGAAATTGCTAAATAAATACATGCCTTATGAACTCACACTGGAGTTTTTGAAGTTGCAACCTCTGATTTTGTCTTGGGTGGCCAGTGTGCTGTGACGCCTGGGTTTGGTGAACCACGCATAACTCTACCCTTCGGTTTTGACTACGGGGTAAAAAGTAGTCATGTCACCACTCAGCCACCATCTCACATAAAATGACACATTGATCTTTAAAACATTTATCCAACAGCAACTTGACAGCACGTGTTTTACATTTAACCCCGCCTGCCTCAGTACAAAAAAGGAAGAAAAAAAAAAATCCAATCCAAAAGCAGGGAATTTTAATCATTAAACCAGTCATAATAATTACATCAGTTATACAGACATTTAAACATCCCTTTTGACTTTGGTAGGATCACCATAGCCATTACAACAAGAGCCACGACTGGGAAACATGACCCCATGAAATCCCGCTGTGTGCCGTGACACCTATGAATACTTTCCAACCACAGCAATGCTTGTTTTTTTCCAGTAGATTGAAGTCTTACATGCATATACGTGCCGTAACATGAGTGGATGCACTTACAGGGTGGGGTTATTGTAATAATTACCACAAGACATTCCCTAACACTGCATTATAACAAGTTACATCGGCTGGCTGTTTGAACTCTCAGCTGTTCAAGCTACGGGTGTCATTTATTCGTCCTAGCATCTCTACGATACAGCTACGATTGCACTGTAGTTGTTTTTTGTTTGTTTGATTGCACATTCTTCCCCACACCTATAGAAAACATACTGCCACAGTATTAACATCTCCTGTACATAAAATCTGGAACTGTATGAAAAGAGAAACTAGTTCAATAAATAAAATAGACAACATTAGAGACATTTTTTTTCTTTGAAAACTGATTCATAATTTAACAACAAAACAGAGACATGGCTCTCTGTGAGCTAAAATGTTAAATAGACATAGTAAAGTTCTCTGTTTTATAAGCCACCGGTGAAATGAAATGAAATGATTTCTATAAAAACTTATTTACTTTTTTTGTCATGGACCCAAGCTCTTTTTTTTTTCTGAAGACATTTTTGGGCTGCTATCCATGGAAAACATCCATGAACAAAGGGTCAGAAAACAGGAGGGGAAATACTTTTTGTTGTGGGAAAGCATTATACAAATCACATTTTTGTAGAAAATGAAACTTGCCAATTCAAATAGAACACACCTTCAAAAAAATAAATAAATAACTGGTGGGAATAATAAAAAGCATATTTAAAAACATTAAACTAAAAGTGAATAAATTCAATTTTCCTTATTTATTCTAAGTGATCTTTTAGCCTTAATCATTAGGAGTTACATCTGCGCTGCTCACATACAAATACATCTACAAGCTGTATATGGAAAACATTGTATGTACAATAAATAGATTTTATGACAGTAAGTTATGCTTGTATTTCAATGCCTTGTCTGAAGAGTTATCTAGGTGAACTCTCTTGTTTTAACACGTCTAAATGCCAGCAGAGTATTTATCAGATTGTATCCAAGAAGTCAACCCTGCTACAGAAGTCTGGTGTTTTTTTATTTTATTTTGAAGACTGTAACCAAAAAGCAAATCCATTTTGAAACTGCCGTCAAAAGTCTGGAATGTTAGTATGCCTAGCAAAGCATGTACCCTTTTTTTATTTATTGAGTTTGCATACAACTTCTTTTGTAAAAAAAAAAAAAAAAAAATAAGCAAAAGGTTTACAATTTTATTTTGTGAGCTTTAGAACTACTACAGGTTTGTTACAGGGTGCTAGCTAACTAAAAAACTGCTAAGCCAGCTGTAACAACAGCTTAAAGTAACTAGCATAACTTAGTCATACCAGCTGTTGTCTCTGGAAAAAAGTCTTTTCTGTTTTACAATATAACCAAATTTTCTTCAGACTTAAGGAATTAACAAGAGGCAGCAATTTATCAGCTGGTGGGTGATTGCTGAGAATTCAAACATCACACACCAAACAAAGCTGTACTCTTAAAAATAAAAAAATGGAAAAATAAATATGAGATACAAGATGTCTCATAGTTGCAAAAAAATGGAAAAATCGAGTATACTGTAGATGACTGTGTCACAAAATTTTGGGGAACTTCTATAAATGTGTGTTCCCTAACATGTGAACAGCTTAAATTTGTATTTTAAGTTTTGTGGCTAAATTTGTAATAAAATTTGTAATATATTCTAAACATGTATGACTTCATATTTCAAATCTCAAACGTGATGAGACACAAATTCTTCCTGGGAGAAAACATCAACATAGCGTGATAGATATGGAATCTTCAAACTCCTGCCAAGCAAGGATAAGAAGTTACAGATTAAAAAAAAAAAAGTTCATCAAACGTTTGACAGCAGTAACCCCTTTTATCTAAATGGCATTTATCTCTATATTCTGTTTTGCTTAATATATATGATTATTTTTAACTAAATGCATCTCAAGTAGCACTTGATAAAGTCTGAAGACGTTTAGACTGATCTTGTAAAATCACAAATCTATTGCACAAGATTCTCTTTATCACTTCAGATACGTATGCATCCCTCCTGCTTATCTACTTTGACTAGTGAAATGTTAACATTCACATCTATACATGCCTATGGCTGTTTGCTGACAGAGCTTACACTGACTATACAAAAGCAAGGTCTTCTTGCGAGTATTTCTGAGCATGTAAACGGATCGTTTAAGCAAAACAACTGAGCTTCTCAGTCAGCAAAAACTTACAGCTGCATGCAGTTTGAGCCCAGAAGTGATTGTGCACAACCCACACCACATGCATGTTTTGCAGTTATAAACAAACCTGCTCCGGCCATTCCCATGGCCCAAAAAACAACAACAACAACAACAAAACAAACAGAAAGGAACAGGTTTCCATTCCTGAGGGCTTGGCGCACGCTGACGTTGGAGGTGCAGACGTTTCATTCACTTGAGACCTGTCACTTCTGTCTGCTTGTTGCTATGTAACTAGTAAACAGCTAAACAACGGAAAGCTTGGTAATGCATCTTAATTGCTTCTAGTGTGAAAGAGGAGCCCTCCTCTCACGTATCGGCAACGTTCACTGCACCGTTCTGGCTTGTGACGCCAGGTGCCGTTCGCCTGCCACGGCCGGTTTGGAAGCAGCACATGACGTCTAGACACTACAGCGGCCACAGAGATGCCTACGGCTACCGAAAACAGCTGCAGAGGTGTGACACAAACACAGAGCTTCAGAGCTGTCCGATGAATAAAATCGGTGATGTTTAGGTCTCGTTTTGACCCCTTGCAGCTTCAAAATAAGACGTCGCTACATTTACAAAGAGCTCGTAATGCTTCTTCGCCAACGTGCAAATTCCTCAACTTCATATGAGGGCAGAAGTGGAAAGTGGAAATCAGACCTGTAAGGACAAATAAATTGAGAATAACAAGTATGAAAAAGCAAAAACAAAGGGAGTCCAAGCTTAATTTACATCCCTTGAATTTATTTAATATGTTTTTCAAGCAACAAACACAAATATCTGTGTATTTTTGGAGGGCGTTAGCCCACCAAAAAGGAATGCATAAGAGTGAAGTCAAAGCAATGTGATGAATGGTCTACAATTTTTTTCTTCAATTAAAAAAAAATTATTGTTTCTATATCCACATTCGGCTTATTTCCAGCCTCTCGCAGTCTGTATCTAGTTTCAGCTCTGCACATCTACTGTTCATTTTCTAGTGTTACATACTGAGGATAACGTTCAACCGAAGTTAAACTAGTGCGGCAAGTAGAAATATTTAGAAAATATAGTAGAATTTATAAAGCCGGATTTTCACCTGCGTGACTCTCAAAGTGCTCTCGTCTCTGCTTCGATCTTCCTCTCTCCATGAAGGCTGTCGGGGTCAGCTGGGACCACCGTTTGTCTCACCGCGATCTCAGGACCCCCACCGTATATCCCCAACAAATACTGCCATGTCTCCTCGGAGATCTGTCCATAATCTGCACCTGAGATGAAAAAAATAATCATCTCTGTGTACTGTTGCAGGCTTCACATCTTAGTTAGCGAAGAAAAGTTTACCTTGCTTCAGCTGTATGTGTCCTCCTTTCATAACACCAATTTTACTGTTGTCAATGGGACCAGGTGGCTCTGGCAAAACAAGCAATATGCGTTTTTTGTTTTGTTTTTTTAAGTAAGCAGCATCCATGGGTGTACATGTGTATGTGAGTGGTTTGTACCGTTGTCTTTGCCCTTCACAAAGCTCTCCCACTCTCTGAACCACTGCATGCTGATACACAGGATCACTGACGGAGCCTCCTCAGCCTGGAACTCCTTGTTCAGCTACAGGCAAAACATAAATTACGGAAAAGTCCCAAATGTAGCAAGTAGGATTAATAATAATTAGGCCTGAAATTAACGATTACTTTAGCTATAGCTATTATTCTGACAACTAGAAAATAATAGCCACATTTTGCTAGTTTTTCATTTAAGCTTTTTTAATAAAATATTAGAAATAAATCTATTGAATTAAACAGTTTGGACAGCACAGTTTTGGCTTAATTCCGACAGAGTACGCTGTTCTCCAGTTAGTGATTAATTGATTACTAAATTAGTTGATGATTATGTCAATAATCCTTCCATCACGATTAATCGTTCAGCCCTAACAATAACATTAAAAAAAAGAAAAAAGGATGAAGTCTTTCAGAAAAGCAGAGTTAACCTTAATGAAGGTGTCTATTTCGGTTTTCCTGCGCCTGGCCAGAGCTTCGATCTCCACCTGGCAGATGGCACACATGTACAGGTGGTTGACTGCGGGGCCGCCTCCAAAACTGAACACAGTGACGCAAATACGCAGTGAAAGGTTAGTGGAGAGATAAGGATGATCACTGATCTCTATCAAAAAAATTTTAATTAATCTAATGTAAAAAATAAAAATAAAAAAAATACAATCAGCAAAATCACACACTAAAAAAATAGGTCAAGGTGGATTTAATTTACACTCTGCTTTAAGGAACTTTTAATTACTAATCCTGCCTGTTTCTCTATACTACTTCAGAAGGCAGTAAAGGGGCTCCATCTGGATTAGAATTCATTTCCTTGAGTGAAATTTATTAACAATAATTATTGTTTACCTGTTGTAAAGATATTCCCACACATTCTGAGGAACTATCACTACCAGATCATCAATGTACTGGTACTTATTAGGCGGGATCCCTGTGAAGAGAGGAAACTGTTCAAAAAGGCTGCAGAAAAGAGAAAAAGTAAATCAGAAATAAAAAAAAAAAGGAAGTAATTTCCATACAGTTGTAGAAGAGTCCCATGGCTTCTTTTTCTAATGTAATGCATGTAGTACTAATTGGGACTTGTTGGATTTCTCAGCTCTTCAATGATGTTTAAAGTGCATGTTGTAAATAATTAGTGAGTTCCCTGGAACACTGCGTGCTGTCTGTTCCCAAGCTGAAAGTATGGTTATCTGTTAATGGCTAGAAAATATATTTTTTACTGTAGACCAGAATTGTTATTTTTGATTTTAATTTTTACATTACACAAAAAAGTTGAGCATTTGAGTTGCGCAAGTCCTACATTTTCTTACATTTCCTTCTTTAAATTGACAAATGTTTTATCAAAGGTTACAAGCTGGCTCTGCTTATGTTTACTTGTTAACTTGGTCAACTGTATCATTTTGGTTTAAAATAATACCATAATATAGGCGGGGATTTTTATCTCTATTGTTAAAAATGTTGATATTATTGCTGGCTAATTTGGGTACATTTAGATTTAAGTGGCTTGCCACCCCACTTGCTGATAATTTTTTAGTTAAGACAGTAAAGCTCTATGATCAATAGTGCATAAAATCCATAAAATCATTTTTTATAGTAGTAAAATGGTGCCTCATTATGTGATAAACCTGTAAAGAATGAACCTTTCTGTGTGTGCATAAGCAAGTTGAAGAACCTAAGTATTAAAAGTTAACATAGTGATTTCCTTTTAATAGCAGCACCAAAATAATATGAAAACTGTTGCTTTGTTCATGTTTTTGGGTAACAGCGCTTGAAAATATTTCATCCATCCATCCATCCATTTTCTTCCGCTTATCCAGGGTCAGGTCGAGAGGGTAGCAGTTTAAGAAGGGAGGCCCAGACTTCCCTCTCCCCAGCCACATGTTCCAGTTCTTGGAACGCCTTCCCAGGCCAGCCGGGGAAACAGTCTCTCCAACGTGTCCTGGACCTTCATAATTTTTGTTGAATTAGCCAAATGAGAGTTGTTGTTCTTTGTTGTTTTTTTTCACTTCCCTAAAAGTTCTCATCTGAAACGTCTAAGTCAGGCGTGTCCAAAGTCGGTCCTCAAGGGCCGGCATCCTGCATGTTTTTGTTCTCTCCCTGGTTGTAGTAACAACCTTCTCAGCTTATCAATGTTCTCCTAAGGCCTCTAATGAGCCATCATTGGATCCAGGTGCGTTAAACCAGGGAGAGAACTAAAACACACAGGATGGCGGCCCTCCAGGACCGACTTTGGACACCCCTGGTCTAAGTCATCCTCTACAATCTCGCTTCATGCAATCGTTTCCGCAAGCAGTGCGCCAAAACTGTGGAAATCTCTGACCTCCACATAAAAGAAAACTTTGAGTATGCTCTCTTTGCTATAGGGTACGCCATTCCGACCTCAGAAAGGAGAAAACACAATGGTCACACACCTCCGTGCTGACAAAGAAAGGTGTGATTGCTGATGGGGCCGGGCTCGGCGAAGGTGTTGAACTTGTTCAGCCATTCTCTGGAGATGTAAAACTGCAGCAGGCTGGGCTCCTTCATGTTGGCCAGAGCCACCACCTTCTGCCTCTCTCGCACCGACTCCTCGCTGCTTTTCCTGTGTTAAGCCATGAAAAACCCAGACAGTCATTAAAAATGTTTAAAATTTTTTTTTAAAAAGACAGTCGGTGTAAACTCAGCCTTGAACCCACCGGTAAAACAGCACATAGGCCTCGGCATTCTGCACCACCGTCTCATGGACCTCTGTCACATACTGATCATCAAACTCGTACCACTGGCCGTTGATCACATTCTGACAGTAAGCTATATAATGCCCACCTGCGTCAAAAAAAAAAAAGTGTATGAAAGGACGTGGGAACACTTTTCAAATCAAAGCAAATATGGATTTCTCTTATCTACGGGAAACAAAGCTCTGTCGTACTTCCTGCGGTGCCATGGTGGCAAATGACTGACAGCAGATCGTAAGTGGTAACTTGAGACGGGCTCTCTTTGGCCAGGAAGGGTTGCATGTCGAGGCCCTCCAGGGGGAAGGACACGTGGCTGCTGATCTTGAACGAATACATGACTTCGTGACGAAAACGTTTCAGGTGAATGCAAAGGATCTGCAAGATAAACACAAAACTTGCAGGTGAACTTTATGCAACTCAAGACCAAACCTCTTATCAAAAGCAAAAAAAAACAAACAAAAAACCTATCACCTCTGGAAGTTTCAGCACTTTGCAGTATTTGACACCGTTTCGCAATCTGCAGCAAAAAAAAATATAAAAAAAACAAACGAAGGTAAATGCATTTGAAAGTCTAATGAGGAAGATTCAACTTGAAGTATATACTTACTTTTTACATCTCTCACAGCTGTACATGTTATCTCCTGTAAAAAAAAAAAAAAACAAAACAAAACACAGACTAAAATGTATAACTAACATTTAAAAACTATAACACATCAGTGCAGGAAATTTCACTACCTTTGAGCTCATCAGCAGCAAAGAAGGCAGCGAGGCAGTCCTCGAGTGTTACCATGGGACCCCAAAACCAGGTGGGGATGCAGGACACCACAAATCTATTCAAAAGAGCAACACCAAAAGATGATGTATCATCTGAAGCATAAAGGGCCTTGGAAAAGTATTCAAACCACAGGACTTTTTATGTTTTCTCATGCTAAAAACACAAATTTCTGATAAGTTTTATCGTAGGTTTTATAGTATCAGATGATAGACCAACGTGAAGCAGAAGGAACAAGACATGTGGTTATGAAATGTTTTTACAAAGAAAAATCTGAAAAGGGTACCACTGTCCATTTGCACTCATCCCTTCCAGCTTACTAAGCCTCTGTATAATTTGTAGATTCACTATTTAATGCAATTACAGCTCCTAGCCTTTGGAGCTATTTGTAGAAGCTTCGCACATTTTCGGACTGACATTTTTGCCCATTTGTCTAGTAAGCTACGACAAACTGCATGGAGAGCAACCGGGAACAGCAATTTTCAAGTCTTGTCACAGATTCTCAATTGGATTTAGGTCAGAACGTTAAAACTTCTAAATCTAAATTTACTCAATGCTCATCGAGATAAATGTCTTCCTGCTAGCTTTAACTCCATAATAATTCAACTTTCCTTCCGCTGGATTTCTCCCCACAACTTTGAATTTTAGTACTGTTATGTCAAACTTTGTTTTATTTCAATCAATTGATCAAGCAATCAATTTTAGCTATACAGCACCCTTCATGTTGAAGGCAGCTCGATGGAAACACATAATAAAGGGTATTTCTGAACTGGGTTTGAACCATCCAGGGTCACAGTCTGCAGGTGCAAATACCTGAGTTGTGAAGTAAACTGAAACTGGGGGGGATAGTCCCAATCTTTGTAAGAGGGCTGGTGGATATTAAAAGTTTTCTTCACTTCCCTGGACTAGCCAGGGGAGTCAATGCCATATTCTCTGCTTAATTTCTTAATAAAATAATAATAAAAATGAATTTGGATTCATTCTTGATTGACTCGGTGTTTCACCTTAGGTAAGACTTATGTAGCAATAGCAATACACAGTCACATACAGAGGAAATACACCATCCCTTTAACTTTTCAATAAAATATCATTGCAATATCTCAATATTCATATCAGCATACAAGGCTGAATATCACAACTTCACACAGTGCATCTTCTAGCTGTGCTGAAATCCAGTCTACTTCTACCTAAACACCAAAGCTCACAAATACACTTTAGTAATTCTGTCACTTTGCTGTAGATCCACCTGAATTTCCCCAGTGAGGCTCCAGCAGGGCGATTTCCAGAAGCTTCTATTTCTCAATTGCACGTTTACAACAGTGACGTAACGCACATGGCTTTGCAAAGACAGGTTCCCTCTGATGCTACGCCGCCTACTCCTCCCTCTGCTAATCCAACATGTTTCCCTTCATTTAGTAAGAAAAATGTCTCCTCTGCCTCAGGTCACATATCGCTTCAGGATAAAAGGAAACGCCTTATCGTTTTTATAAATAAAATGCTGTGCGACACTCACTTCTAATTTTACGTCATGTTGCCAGAGCAAAGTGACAAACAAGCTAGTAAGTGTTTATCACGCTCAAAAGCAACTTTCAGGCCTTCTGAATGTCTCTCCCGCTGTCAGCGCCCACAGTGGGTTGTCGAATCTCGGAAGCTTTTTCCATTTTCACTCCACATCTTCTCTCAAAGTGTAAAACAATTACGGCTAATTGCAGGATCTTGCTATGATGGAACCTGACAGACAGAGGCAGCATAAAGGCACCGTGGGTCGATCTCATTGTACAAATTCCAAAGAAGCTAACTAAGCATCTTTTGGGTTTTGTTTCCTGTGCCGCTGCTTCGGCCTACTACCAGCTGCGTGCTCTCACATGCATTTTACTTACAAAAACCCCGTTATCGCATCTTCCTTTGACGCAGCAGCCAGAGTTCATTTCCCTGGAATCTGCAACGGCTGATTTTTGGCAACCTATTTTCATAGCGAAGTATGGAAATGAACATGACGAGTCAAGACGCGGCTTGCCTGCAGTCTGCAGAAAATATCACCCGCAGGTAAATTTCTCCAATCTTCACCCAGATAAAGAATCTGAACTAGTCAAAATAAAATCCTGTGCCTTCACCGCCCAAAGCATTTCCATTCCCCCCCTCTCCACCCACCCTACTTAAATAATGACTCGGTGTGATTTGCTGACCGGCGTATGGAGTCCATGATGTAGGAGATCCAGCCCTGCGAGCCGTAGGTGTCGGGACACACGCCAGTCTTTACCGGCAGGTTCTGGTGGATGGACGAGTGGAGCTTGGCCAGGTCCTCCTTCCCAGGGATGGGGAGCGAGAGGTCCTGGAAGGTCTCTACTGTGGTGGACACCTGGAAGCATTCAGACACTGACACATTACACTACACTCTGAAATAAAAGTGATTTGGCATGTAAATAATCATTCAAATTCCCACACTTACAAGTAACAGCATTAAATTGTAAAGAATCACTTATTCTCAATCCATGAACTTCTTCTGATTTATAAATGTAACAACCAGTCTTCTATGCATCTACCTGGGATTGTATGTGACCTACTAGTACAGTTAATGCCTTGTTGTAAAATAGAAGAAAAAGTGTGTATTTGTGTTCATCCCTTCTTTAACCAAACACTCCTAAATAAAATCCAATGCAACCAAATGTCAACCTAGGTCTTCTGTGAGGGCCTTAGATTTTTGCTAGAGAACAGTAGTGAATGAACAGGATTAGATGATCAATCAACACACCAACAGCAAAGATCAGGAGTATTTTAAAAAGTCAGAAACCCAGGATATTGATCCAACAGGAAAACAACTCTAAACATACAGCCAGAGCTACAGTGTATGTACTTAGATCAAAGCATATTCACATGTAGAATTACATTTCATCCAGTCTGTCTGAGATCGAACCATTTTGCAAGAAGAGGCAAAAAAATGTAACTCCAGATTTGTAAAGCTGCTGAAAACGTAGCACAAAGGAACTGTGGCTGCAGCAAACGGTGGTTCTACATAGGACTTAGACTGGGGCCTGCACAAAAACCCACCTTTACCTTTTTAGACTTTAGTTGTAAAACCCCCAAAAAAATTTTTTTAATGTGTATTATTTTCCTTCCACTTCAGAATTATGAACCACTTTGTGTTAGTCTGTCACATAAAATCCCAATAAAATGCATCAAAGCTTCTGCTTGTAATCTGAAAAAATAAAAAAACAGGACAAGTTCTAGGAGCATGAATCATCCTGCAAGGCACTGAATGTGACTAACCATTAAACACGGGCCTTATTTGAACCATTTTAACTTTTGAACACATTTGGAACATGTGTGATTAGCCCCCCCTGGTGTTGAAATGCTGCACTTCTCACCCTGTCACAGGTCAGGCACTGCACAAGGGAGAGGATGGAGCCGTCGAAGATGTCTGAGATGACGCTGCGATAGTGAGACTGCTTCTTCTTCCTGGAGGTGAGCAGCAGCTGAGCTGCGTAAAGAACCATAGCAGCAACTAATTTAAAGAACAGGCTTCACTGCGAAAGCAACCTGAAACACAGCAGTCCTCAGTACTTTGTGCCAATCAAAGATAAAGACCTAGAAGTAAAAAAAAAAAACATCTAAACTATTTATGTATTTAGCTGACTAAATGGGCACAAAAATTTCTGTAGATGCTCAGACATGATTAAATCGCAAACTTTCACCAGTTTAAACTCATGTTATTTTAATACATGCTGTTGGTTGACAGGTGTCTTAACAGAAAATGGTCCCCAGTTTTCATGTGCTTAATGAATGAGGAATTTCAGGGGTGTTCAAAGTGTGGCCTGGGGACCATTTGTAGCCCCTGAAATGATTCTGTTCTGCCCCTAACTGGTATCAAGAATGGTATAAAAAATGTGGCTGCAGACCGAAGCTCTTTTTATGTTTTAGATCTTTAATGATACAAAGATTTTAGAAAAAAAATTGCTTATTCTTGAGCAGTTAAAACAAAACAAAAAAATCAAAATATTTGTGTATTTTTCATTTCATGAATTTTGTGGCCGAACAGTAGTTTAAATTTTCCAAACTTTTTGGCCCCCAGCTCAAAAGGTTTGGACACCATTACTGTGAAATATCCCCCCAAATCAAACCCATTAAATGTCGCAACAAAAGCCCTCAGTTCTAAAATCTCTGAGTTGTTTTCACCTTTCTTGAAGGAGTAGGCCGGTCCTGCGGAACGGAGTGGGCTGGAGCGTGGCGGACTGGACGACAGCTTGGGATGAAGCTCCTGCAGGGTTCGGACAGGACTGCAGGGGGTGGACTGCGGCTGGGTCATTGATGCTTCGTTGTCTGGCTCTTAAACAGCAACACGGAGGCCAAAAATAACTATTTTTGGACATGACTCAACGTGAATAATAAAAAATTAAAATCCTGGCTGCTACCTGAGGTGTTGTTGCTCTGGACTTGCACCTGCCCTGCAGTAGTTCTCTGGTTGTCCTCTTGGACGTCAGGGTTTGCGGTCGGCGCAGGCGGCTCTTCCTCCCCCCTCTCAGGAGCCCCGTCCTCCGCTGCCGTGTCAACGTCTGCGTCCTCGTCCATCTCCTGTGAGCCGCCCCGCAGGGGGGAGCCGGACACCCTCCTCTCCTTCAACCTCTCCTTCTCCGAGATCACCATCCCCGAACCCACTCCCGCAGACGGGGACCTAAACCCATCGCACTCGTCCTGCAGGAGGAGCTCGCCCTCCCCGAGGCCCCCGCCCTCTCCCCGGTCACTGCTGGAGCCGGAGTCGCAGGACAGGAACTCGTCTTCGGAAGGGGAGCGGTCTCCGTCCCGCCTCTCGTCCCCGTCGCTCCCCTCGCCGCTCATGCTGCACTCTGTCAGCGGCTCCTTCAGCTCCTCATGCAACTGGTCCATCAGACAGCGCAGGAACTCCTGGGTGTCCTGTAGAGACAGGGGAATATTAGAACGATGACTGCGGCTTCCTCAGCAGAAGCTGGGTTTCTGCAGAGAATAAATGTAAACTATGAAAATGGCTCTTTGGCAAGACATTAGAAAAAAACACATGGACATCCTTTCTGCAGCAAGAAATTGTTTCCTTCTGAAAACTATTAAGGACTAAAAACTGACACAAATAAAACAAATAATAAAACAAATATTGATGAAACACAATTGGAAATAAATGCACTACGTTAAAAATTATTAATAATAATAATGACTTTTTGGTCAAATATAAGTAAGATTTCTTGTCTTAGTAAGGTAAGTGCAGGCTCAACTCTGGGATTTCAGAGTAAAAAAGCTGGTTCCATTCACTATGGTTATTTGCTCTGAAAAATTTTATGCATAAACTCCTGTAATACAACAATAACAGTCTTTTCTCTGTTCCTTCTAGTTTCAGCTGAAAAGCATCTTTGTTTGACATGCATCAAAAGAACAAAAATGCTTTTGTAGCCTAATAGCGCTCCCTGTCGGTTTGTGAAGCTGCTGATGCGTTCAGGGAACAAGAGGGAGTCGTAAGTAATCCAAATTTAACCAACACCTAACCTGGAAAATCTAATTAGGCTCCATAATTTAATATTTTTCTTCCTGTTGTGCAAATTAGAGCTTCTCGCTTTAAATTGTGCAAATAATTGACAGAAATGTACAAAACATTTCCATAAAAGAAACAAAATTTTACTATTAGTGATTTTCAACTACAATGAAGGTTCCATTTTTTTCTTCTTATCTTTTCATGTTTTTAAATGAACACATATCCATCCATTAGCTCTTTATTAAGGGTTATGTAATGTAAACATATTTAAATGACTAATTTCAAGCATTACGTTTATGCTGATCTGAAATGTTCTGAAAGTTTCTCAACTTCCACAATTGGCCTCATTTTGTCAGAGGGACCCTGAAGGCAGCATGACATCACTTCCTTCAGAATCAACCTTTCATGCTGCTTGCTTTATCTGTCCTAGAAATTCAAATAAACTCACACGGATTGTTTTCTACTGTTTATTCTGAATGAGATAATATCAGTACATCATACTCTCGATATTGTATTTAATTGTGTCTGTAAGTCCCTAGCTACTGGAGATGTTTCAAGAAACGTTTTAAATCCCTGAAAATTAAAAATTTTATTTAGGACTCTTAGGACAGAAACTGTAAGTATCTGTAATTTTCATACTCAGTAGTCTGATTTGCTTTACTCTTTTCTCTATTTTGCGCAAAAAAGCATTTAAAGCTGCAGGAAATACATCTGAAAGAAGAAGGTAGAAATGACTTCCTTAAAAAGACAGATTATTAAAAACGGTTCTTTTGAAAGCCCAAAATTGTTAAATTGCTAACCGAAACTAGAAGATACAACACATTTTTTAAACTCAATCGTCCTTCTTGGGATCGTTCATCGTAGGTGAACTAGGATAGTTTTAGATAAAAACACGTAAATCCAGAGTTTGAGAATCATTTTACTTAAATAAAACCAGAGTTTGCAGTATTGCATTGGAATAGAAATCAAAGTTCAATTACTTGCTGCGTGCTCACCTGCTGAGCATAACCTCGAAACATGGGGTTTACCAGTTTGATGCCGTGGGACAAGCTGGTCGGAACAACGTAACTGGGCCTAACAGTGCAGAAGGCATGTGAGAAATATTTAAATAAACAAAAACAAAGAAGTTTAGAAAGTTGGACGTGGCTTTGTACCGTTTCTTGTGCCAGAGCTCTGAGATGAGTTTCTGGTAGCTCTTACACAGAGCCGGTTTCTTGTCGGTCCGGACCAAGCCGCTGCAGTCCAGGAAAAACTGGGTGAGCGGAGGGCTGGAGAACAAAAGGTATGCAACGTTAAATTCTGGAGGACCGCTTTAGCTCAAGAAATACAAAACAAGATTCTAAAGCAATCGGGGCTCTTCCCTGATGATTGGGCAAGTGGAGGTGAACCCACCAGTTGGACAGGGCCTGCAGGGCAGCATTCATGTAGCAGGAGTTTCCAATATTCTTCATTCCTGTCAAGCCTAAAGCCAACAAGGGCAAGACCCATTAACTTATTTAACTTAGCTATGAACACACGTGTACACACACATGTTTGTTTGTTTTTTTCCTTCAATATTTACTTTAGCAAGTTTAGTTGAAAATTAGTAAGATATGAATGAATTGTTGATGCCAAGACAATTTTTGCACCTCTCGGCTTAAGCTCGTCCTCCTCTGATTCTGAGCCATCTTCTTCCGCAACAGCAATCGGTACTGCTTTCAGAGGGTGGCCTGCTGACTGGGCAGCTGCTTCCTGTGGAAAAAATAAATGCGCGAGTTTCTTTTTGCATCGAGCAGTAACAAAGTAATTCCGTATTTTATCCACAATTTGCACCTGCTCTGCAGCTTTGCAGTGGCGGGACGCAGCCGGAACGGGGACCAGCGCCGGCCTCTGATCCAAAAACACCTCCCGCTCACACACATAACACCAGATCCTGAAGGTTGTTAGGTTCACTGTCAGGTTGTGCTTTTTAGCCTAGAGAAAAACACCAGAAACAAAACGCTTCAGTGGTTTGTGAAACAATTTAACATTTCACATTTGTGCACCATAGAAATTTCGTTGAATCCTGTTCAATGACAATAAATGCTATCTAATCTAATCTAATCTAATCTAATCTAACCATACAAAATTTTATTCTGTATATTTTTTTTCTGGATTATATGGATTAGACCAGTCATAAAGTAATGCATATTTGGGGTTTGGAAGAAAAAATATTGCATGCATGTGTGCTACAGACATAAAAACCCCTTTCAGAAATATATATCAGGTGTTCTTACCTGTGCATGCAGAGTGCTGTGATCGGCGTAGGACTCGCCACAACCAACGTACGAACAGTCACTCTAAAAAACAAAAAACGAATTCTGATTTTATTTTTGTTTTGTCCCACTGCTACACAAAGTACAAAATTACTTATACCTTTCAGCTTCTATGCCAGAAAACAGCAGCACTTTTCAATTACATTAATGCATCACACCATCATTATTTATTGAGCAAACACCTGCCTTTCCAATACAAGATAATGTACAGTAAGTGCAACGTTACGCAAGGCTCACAGACACAATTTCATAAAATTACCTGTAGACAGGCCCATAAGTTGGGACCTCCTGCTCCACATGACTGGCAAGTTCCCTACAAAAAACAGCAACAGAGTGGGTTCCAATCAACAAAGTGCAACAACAAAATACTGCAGATCTTATTGTACAAGAGCGTTAAAGGGTGTGTGTTAGTTATGACACAATGATACACACACAGCCAATGACTTGCACCAATAAATTAATTTACACCCACCTTGGATTTCTGGAGAAGGTCCTCTTTGGTGACCTCTCCTATTGAGTCCAGGTGAGGACAAACGTCTGGCTCTGCCATTGTACTCGTTGTCCCAACTAGGACGTAACCTAACAGATATGGCAGTATAAGAAAAAAAAACCCAAACATATTTACTAGGAGGTTGTTGCAACTCAGCTAACTGGGAGCACAGACATCACACAAACCCTGCCTCTGACAGCACAAACATATGTGATGTAAAGACATTAAGAAATACATTCTAAGTTGAAACCTAAACGTATGTGCAGGGGCTGACAGCTCAGCAAAGTGACAGGCCCCGGTGTTTACTCACGAAAGAAGAGAAAGATCTCCTTTCTCCAGCGATGACAGCCGTTATTAACGCCTCATAATAACAGAAAAGAAGCAGCTGCCGCTGTCAAGATGGTTATATCTCATCTCCGCACAAAAAAAAACAATAAAATAAAAAATACCTCGCTTTGAGTGTAGGCAGCTGACGGTGTGCTAGCTAGAAGAGGAGCCGATCGAGCGACGCTGTACCCTGGCCCACCATCCTCCAACTGCCCCCCCCCTCCGTCACCATCCGCAGAGCCGAGGCACCGCACGCATCGCACGGCATGACGCAGGCTGCAGGAGCAGGAGTAGACCGGGTAACACTTTCAACTTCAAAAAATTAATTATTAAAATTATTATTATTTACGAGACAAAAGGAAGGAAAAGAAAAGAAAACGACACATAAAAAGATGCATAAAATGTACGTTGTTATAGTTCTTAGTAATATATTTACGGAAGTGAGGTGATTTTGTACGTCGCTTAAATGGGTCCTGCTTGTGCATTGACTGACATACATTAAGGTCCTCCTGACCTGAATAATGATAAAAAAAATGTTTAAAAAAATCTTTCTGATAAGTAAAAGTTAAGTCAAATTTAAACTTAACTATTAAAGGAGGTTATTATATTAAATTGACGTTTTTGAGCTTTAATGATGTCAAAATATTATTTTAATTGAACAAAAAACAAACATACCTGGAGAGTTGCTTTGATTCTTTCATGCATGTTTGAACAATGCTTGAAACTCCCATGGCAGCTGCTGAACTCATCATATATACTACTTCTCCGTCCAATGAACGATTGTAAACTGTATAATGAGAAGCATTGTGATGACGTTAAAGCAGGGTGTCTGAAAGAGTAGTAGGAGTTTCTTAAAGAAACACAAGCCAGTTACAAGGCTTAAATTGCAAAATCTAAGATTTTTAAGTCAACATTTAGGACAACACTTTTCCTTTCAGCCTTTAACAACATTTGTAGGAACTTTGCACTAAGAAGTAGCTATGATTAGCTCAGTACTTGGAGGACACTGCAGCTCTGAGAAGGAGCTGCTTGCTCACCAAGCAAGCATAAACACTTGCTTGATGAGAGCAAGTGTTTATGCATCCTAAATGGCTGCCACGGAAGACTAAATGATTTCTCAGACATGCATGACAGAATCATAGCAACATTCCATGTTTTTGATGAGGAAACAAAATTATGATGTGATGTAAAGCTCAGAGGTCGATTTTACATAATGACCCCCTGCCCTCCTTAAAGCTGAAGTGTGTTTATTTTACATATTTGTTAAAAATTATGATCATGTCATGACAGTAAGACAGATAATCTGTGAAAAAAAACTGACCTTCTCTGCCTTATCCTATTGCTCAGAGAACCAACTGCAGAAACCACTCAGTCAGAATCAACCAATCAGAAGCAGAAGGAGGGTTTTAGCGCTGTCAATCAGTCTTGTGCACATCCCCTCACTCCACAGCTGGTTCACCGCAACACAGTCTGCCAAAAACACTATGGTTAGTTAGTATGGCCAATCAATGAAGGCGGATAAATGTAGTAGTAAATTTGTGACAGCTTTAAGAAATATAGAAAAAACATATTTTTGTAAAGGTTACATACTATAGATGTTTTACATATTGTTATCAGGGTTGCCAGTAATTATGAAGGATGCTTTGTTATTAAGACTTGTTACAATAAAGAAATGAGTATAATATTAGACACATCAAATACAAATGCTTCTAAGACTAATATTTTGAAAGGAACTATATGCTTAGATTATGCATTTTGTGGGATGTTCAAACTCCAAAGGAATAACAAATCAAAATCCTTGTATTAGTCTAACTTTCCTTTGTTTTCTTCTAATCAGATCTGACAAGAGTAGCTTAAGAAACCAAGGATGTGGCTACTGAGGATGCGAAATAGGTCAATCAAAATATTAAGCTGGCTCTAATTTGTAAATGAAAACACATTTAAATAAAGAAATCCAATTTTAACACTGATAACTGATTTGGGGTCTGTTTCCCATTAGTTCAATCAATTTACTTGCAACCGATCACAAGAGAAGAAACTGACTCCAAATCAGCCCCACTTAAACCCGCTCCTACGTACACGTAGTCGCGTTCGTAATCTCGCGGTATTTTACCCTACCCACAACCTCCGGTCTTCCTTTCTGCCTGAACCGACATGGTAGGTACATGTTTGGCTCTTCAGCGAGAATACTTAAGTTGCTGTATCTGCTTGCATCCTTCTTTATATGATTCATATTATATTTCAAAATGTTATTTTGAAGTCTTTTAAGCCTTGTTGTTAATACAGTGTGGATATTGTGGGTTTGTATGGTGCAGTTTGTGATTAAAACCGGGTTGAAGTGACAAATGTAGCCGGTACGAGCAGTGCTGTATTGGCCAAATAGAAGCTAATGCTAAACGGGGACGGGGAATTTAATATTTTATTTTAATATAGGAGCTGTTACTTAAAACTAGTAAAAGATCTGATGAACTTGTATATTGTCCAAGTCGACAGTCTCCGGTTACGTTAAGCTAATAGCGTTGGCTAATGGGGCCTTGACGTCGACCTAGCAGTTGCTAGCGGTGCATGATGGGCCATAATGCTAATGCAATGTAGGTTTGCAGGATGTATTCCTTAACTTTAACATATTTAAGGAATTTGTCAAGTTCCTTACATTTTAAGCTGGCAATGTTAGTTGCCCATGAATCATTTAATGAATGTATTTGACTGCAGTGATGCCGTTTGGCAATGTGGTTAGCTCCCTGTGTCCCTAAATGAATTTGAGCGTTGAGCCAATTTCATCCATTTTTTAAAATGCTTTTGAAACACTACGTGTGCTACAGTTTTCAAAATATAATTGAACACTACGTGTTTACAGTTCTCTGAAGCAAAAGTGTCAAACTCTTGTCTTGGGAAGGCTTTTTCTATTCCCAACACACTTGAATCCACAAGTGTAGACTCTGTAGTCAGGCTCTATAGTCTAGTAGACAACCTAATTTGTTTCAGGTGTGTTGAATCAAATTGGCACACCTGAGGCTTCTTTTCTTGTAATTCATGAAACTTCTAAACTTGATACTTCAGATTTATCACTAACATTTCTTTTTTTTTCCCCATCTTGCCAGCCTAAGGGAAAGAAGGCTAAGGGGAAGAAGGTGGCACCTGCCCCTTCTGTGGCTAAAAAACATGAGCCCAAGAAAGTAGTCAACCCCCTCTTTGAAAAGAGGCCAAAGAACTTTGGCATCGGTGAGTACTCAGCTTCTTTGTAATTGTTTTTTTCCATTGGGGCTAATAGATAACCTATGGTGCAGATGATGTAAACGAATATTTGCTATCTTAACATCCGTGACGACAATCTCCCACCAAGATAGCTGATGCACGCTCGATGTAGATGACGAAGCAGATGATGCTCTGAACTGTTGGAAGTAAAACCTCTTTGTTTGTTTGTCCACAGGCCAGGATATTCAGCCAAAGCGTGACCTGACACGCTTTGTGAAATGGCCTCGTTATGTTCGCCTGCAGAGGCAACGCTCCATTCTGTACAAGCGTCTGAAGGTTCCCCCTGCAATCAACCAGTTCACCCAAGCTCTGGACCGCCAGACGGGTAAGATTAGAAACATTTGGTTTTGTACTTTGTCTAAACTTGGAGCTCAAAGAAACCATACTGTAGAGATGCATTGATGAGTTTTTCGTGCCTGTTTATATTTCCAATTTTCTTTTAGGTTTGACCTGGTTCATTCTTTTTTTTATAGGAATCAAAACCCATTACATTTTTGAAATATTCCCTTTTATGAATCTAACCATTTGTTTTTATATCTATGTACTTTTTTCTGAAAGTGCTATAATACATGTTTTCAGACAAAAATAATAGTGGGCATTTATACATTCACTGTTTGACCTATCTTCCACTCATTTTATGTATAACTGGTCAATGGATGCATCTCTAGTGTGTGCTTGTAATTCTTTACTGTTTCTTTGCAAATGATGTGAAATATTTGCTATCTGATTGTGATGACATTTCCACCAAGATCACTGATGCATTCAGCTGAAACTCTTTCTAATTTGTGGTGTTTATGCCTTCTTTTTTATTAACCCAATGTATTGTTCCCTGCTCCAGCCACCCAGCTGTTTAAGCTGGCCCACAAGTACAGACCAGAGACCAAGCAGGAGAAGAGGAAGAGGCTGTTGGCCCGTGCTGAACAGAAGGCAGCCGGGAAGGGAGACACCCCCACCAAGAGGCCTCCTGTCCTCCGTGCAGGTGAGGTGTACAAGAGTTATTTAAAACGAGGCATTTATATTCTATAAAATAATGCTAAATGTTGAACTAGACAATAAGATTATCTTTTGAAAATATTGGGCATTTCACAATATTCAGCTTTATCCAACTTGGCCATGATGCTGTGATGACTTGAATTTCTTCACCTGAAACCTATCTTGATGCTTTTTGAGCTTTTTAACCCTGAGCATTGGCCACAGAATATTTTTTTCCCCCTTTTGTGTGCTGGCATATCAGAAGTTAAAAATTCCTTTTCCATTTTCTCTCCAGGTGTGAATACCGTTACCTCTCTGGTGGAGAACAAGAAGGCTCAGCTGGTCGTCATCGCTCATGATGTGGATCCAATTGAAGTAAGACTTTGAGAAAATTTGGGTTAACAATGAAGGTGATCACTGGCAATGATGTTTGAATTTCTTCACCTGAATCCTCTATGTGGATCAAAACATACGAGCTTTTTAACCCTGAGCAGTGACCGTTTAAAGAGTTGTTCTCCTTCCATAAAGTACTCAGATTAAACACCAACCTGAACTATGTGGATTTTTAACAAATTTTACTTGTCCTGGTTTTCCAGCTTGTGGTTTTCCTTCCTGCTCTCTGCCGCAAGATGGGTGTCCCATACTGCATTGTGAAGGGCAAAGCCAGACTGGGAAGACTGGTGCACAGGAAAACATGTACTTCATTTGCATTCACACAGGTTAACCCGTAAGTGCCAACATGAAATAAACTATTTTCAGGTTTTTATTTTAGAGTTTAGGATGAGTTTACTGTCGCTTTTCATGAAAAAAGCTCAAATTGTTGTACCCATTTACATTGTAGATAAATGATTCATTAAGTTTATTTTGTACCAACATGATTAACAAGGTTGTATGTACCACTGTAGTAGCTGTGGTGCTACATGGTTTTTGCTTTTAAAATGTCAGTATTAAGTCATGCTTCCATCTTTCTCAGTGAGGATAAAGGTGCCCTGGCTAAGCTTGTGGAAGCAATCAAGACCAACTACAATGACAGATACGAGGAGGTAAGCTGTAACTTCTGGTCTTTGTTTTATAAATGTGACCCTGGAGAGAACTTATTATTATTATTATTATTATTATTATTAATGACTTAAATTGTTTTTACAGATCCGTCGTCACTGGGGAGGTGGTATCCTGGGCCCCAAATCCACAGCCCGCTTCACTAAGCTGGAGAAGGCTAAGGCCAAGGAACTGGCAACCAAGCTTGGTTAAAATGTTTGGAATAAAAATGTATGTTCTAATACAAGTGACTTTGTGTTTTTTATTCAGTCTGAATGTGGAACTTTTTCAGTCATATAGAATGAAAATATGCACCAAACCTCAAGATTTAACCAAATATTTTCTACATGTTTGAATATGCATCTAAAATATTGTGAAAGTTGATTTGATCAGGAATTTTGTAGTAGCCTTGCAAATATTAAATGAGCAGTTTGGATCCTAAAAGATGCATCTTATGGTGTAACAAAGCCACTGAAAAGTGATTGAGTTGACTCCATGGAGAGAGAGGTTAGTGAATTTTAACTTAAAGCAAGTTCCATTTTAAAACATTTTAATGGAATGTCCTGCAGCTAGAGGCTTTGCAACTGGTTTTGTTAGGTCTATATGGTTTGTGGTGTTATAAAGCAGGATTTTACAATGTTAAACAGTCCTACATGTTCATATTTTCCATGCTAATTTTAAGATTTAAAGTATCCATAGTGTATTCTGTGTGCCAGTTGCTGAGCAATACAAGGGTTATTTAAAATTACAAGTTGCTGACTAGAAAAAAACCCTCCAGGAACTGCATTATTTTTTAGTAGTAAAAATTAATACATTTTCTACCAGCTCATTCCTTTTGGAGATGTGCATAACAGATTCTATCCTTTGTAATGCAATGTTACATTTAAGCAATAATCCTAAAATGTCTACCATGGAAGTTACCTGGACATGCAGAAACTATACTTATACAACAACCTTTTGAATTTCAGGATCACCTAGCATAATTGTTTTGCTAGATAAAATTTCAACTTTGCAACAAAAAATGCTCATAAGGTATTCATTTGTATTCTTGAGTACATGGGCAGTAATGCATTGATAGTCAACATCTTCAAGAATTGCTGTGTAACATAATTTTCAGTGATACATGATTACATTTTAATCTTCTTGATGAACTTTGCATACCACATGTAGGAAGTAGCTGCACACAAACCATACCTGGAAAAGAAAAAGGGATATGCAATAAGTCATCAATAACTAGTTCAACTAGTTGTCATATCTAAGCGAAGAGGTTCTAACATACCAAGTTATGATATATTGCATGTGTTCATTTCTTAGTGTGACCCGGGTCTGTCCTCCAACTGGTCCCCCTGGAATAGTGCTTTCTGTGTCACACAAACCCCTTTGAATTAGTAAATGTGTTGCTAATGTGTGAGGGGTTGAACTCTGCTCTCACTACAGCTTAAGTTCTTACTGAAGTCGGCGTCGATCAAGATGGGAGCAGCCCCAGTGATGCGAGACATGGCCTCCAGGTCACGGTAATGCCAGCGATTTCTCTCTTCGTCGTTGTTTGGTACAAAAGGTTTGCGTGTTTCCGTCAGCCTGACAACCCCCACCACCTCCACCTCATCCTCCACCTCCAAAAAATTAGCAAAGTTAAAACTGGGCTAATGTTTCTTATACAAAGATTTAATTTTGTGAATAAAACCTCATCACAAGGAAGAGTAAAGTTGTATAAACCCCGTCGGCCTTTGATTGGTAACCCAATTTAAAACACTAACCTGCCCCTTCATTCTGGTCTCCGGTCGTATTTTCTGCTTTGGTACGTATCCTCTGTTGACCAGGATTTTGATGCTGCAGTGGCATGAACAGCATACAACATCAGTTAGATCCTGTATAATGTAGTTGTACCTTATTAGTTTGCTGTTATCATTTTTACCCAAGGTCAGAGCAATGAAAAGGGGTGATGACGTTTGCTCCAATCTCTCCACTCGAGGACAGGCTTCCTGCCTCCCTGGCCTCTTTCTCTGGGTTGACAGGGGAGCGGGGCATGATGTACAGCTCCTGAGAGTGATCATAGTGCCCGTGCACTTTCACCCTTCTGTACTCCAGCTTGTTCACTTCAAGAGGACTAAGATCCAGAGATTGAAATGACAAGAATACCTTCCCAACAATGAATACAGTTCATGCAGAAGAGTACTTTGTTAGCATCCCAAAGAAGAAGGTTACTTTACCCTCAAGTTGGGTAAGAAAGAAGTTGTATTTTGGCATGATGGTAATTTTTTTGGTGTGTATTGGTGCTTTTTTTTTCTTCATAAAATCCAGGTTTTAACAAAACCATTAAAAAATCAAGTGTTTTCTCAGTTTAATCCTTAGTGTTTGCAAAGAAAGTGAGTTCAGTTACTAACTCAAGAGGAAGAGGAATAGGCTCCGCTGTGGTGAGGCGTCTCAGTTCATCGATCAATCCCATCTTCCACTGACGCCTTTTCACCTTTAGAACAAGGAAACAATCTGAGCCAACACAAATTACACCTTAATTTCACTGACGAATCAAAGCAAAAGGAATACATCCTTCATTTAGGATCAAGTTGTACCTGCCATGTACCCAGGCCAAAGGTGGTTGCAGGGATGAGCAGCAGGAGCCACTTCAGGAAGGCATCCTCGCTTTTCTCTGCATTGGCTGCAGTAGAACTGCACTTTCCACCACAGACAACAAACCGGCCTGGACATTTACAGCGACAAAGACACTTTTCCAGTAAACTGAAATGCTTAAACAGAACTCATGCAAAACTAGATGTATAACCAGCTCAATAAATTGGTAAGACTTAAAATGGGTAGTTTGATAAATACAGATAAACAGCTGTTTGAATACATTAAAATAAATAGGACTATATAATAATGTAAATTAATAAACAGGTCAATTAAAAGTTAAAGTAAATATTTGATCAAATACTATGAATAAACACATGCATAACATCATTAAAAGTCGCCAGATTTTCAGTACGTGTTATGCGAGTTCATCATTATACGACTAGAGTAGCGACAGTAACTAAAGGTAAAGGTAATTTTATTTAAATTGCACAGTTTCAGCAGCAAGGCAATACAAATACAATACAAGGAATTAAAAGGAAATACAAACAAAATAACAAACCAAAGCAAAAGAGCAAAAGAAGAAAAAGCTAATAATGTTGATCCAAAGTGTATAAACTAGATATTCCTATTTAAGATTGGTAGATAAGTATAAGTTAGTATCCTCTGGTCTAATTCCTTTTCTGGTTTGGAAGAATAGGAGTGTAAAAAGTAGTTGCTAAGGCAGTTTTTCTCCCTGTTCTGGGTATCTAGATAAGTGTAAGTAAGTATCCTCTGGACTTTCTAAGTGTGCTCTAAATTTGTAATGAGTCCTCCATAATTTCTAAATAATAATAAATAGTAAGTGTTCATGTTCTGGTAGACTTTTTTCCTGGATTCTAAGTTCGTACATACCGTCTGCGCGTTTGAAGAGTGCTGGGAGGAAGAAGGTCCTCTTGATGTTAGTGGCAGGAGTCTGCAAGCACGCAAAACCAGACTGAACTCACTTTTCTACAGGTAAGCATGACATTTTTACACGTTCACTGGAGAATAAAGTTATAAATACGAAACAGAAACTTGCCTGCTTCCTTAATGTCGGCAGAAGCCTGCTGGAGAAAGCCAGCAGGGATTTCAGGGAAGCCATGTTGGGTCAAAAACATTGACGAAAACAAGCCGACACCAGCTACATAACTGACTTGTTTAGGACACGTCGGGGGAGGACTTTTGGTGTTACTCTATCCGGGTTCAACATCACGTCGTCCCGTTTGTTTTTAATCCACGTGTGTGCAGAAATGTGCGTATATTTTTAATCCAGATATTTATGTCTGACTGTATAATCAGCTGATTCAGTACGGAACCTCGGTTTAGGTGAAGACATGGACCTCGCCGCGAAGGACTCTTACATTCAGAAGCTTGCAAGTAAAGTCATTTCTCAGAGAGAGGAGCCAAAGAAGAATGCTTTTGGTAATACAGCCCTATAAACTTATTAAGACTTGACTATATATACCAACATTTTTAAATTGCACTATGTACTGATATGACTTGTGTATAATTGCCTCAAAAAGCTCGTTAAGTCCGAAGCATGTCATTAATTTTGTATGCATTACCATGGTTTACCACACGTGGCGCTGTGTAGAAGTTATTTAGCTCTATGAAGCAAAATTTAAAATATCAAGATTATATGCCTTAATTTGGTATTGCTTGTAATCCATTTATCTGCACTAAACTGTTAAAACAATCTTTAATCATAGATTATTCAAATTTTCAGAAGAACGTGGGCAGACAAATGCGGAGATTAAAATCAACATTTAGTTTTGTTTATAAGGATGAGAAGACTTGTGATGTTGTTTTATCACGTAAAATAGATATTAATAAGGAAGTAATAGACATTGAGGTTTGTGGTTGGAAAGTGGCAAAATATGTCAAAAGCCAAATGCATTTCTCCAATCACTTTAAGCTTATTTGGCCATACTGTGGTAGGCCTGTGACTTATAATTAGCAACAAAAAAAAAACAACTCTGCTTTGCGTTTTGGAAATTTTCGGCATTCTGTAATCATTAAATGTTTTGTATTCCAGATAAAGTAGGAAATCATCATTATTTTTTGTTTATCTCTGTTTAGTTCATTTCAAGGGTAAAAGTGATGCCGATCCTCCAAGCAAGAAGAAAAAGAAACTAAAGAAGAAGAATGTGAAAGAGAACAGCACTGATAAGACTCCCAAACCCCAACAGAAGCCTAATCCCACTCCAGCAGCTCCGAAAAGCCTTGGGAAGACAAAATCAACTACTGAAAGTTTGAACGGAAGCACGTTGCACACACCTAAAGGTGCGGGGACAGAAGGTTTTATGAGAGATTCAATAACAATTTCAATAATGTCCTCACCTAATCTTATTTTGATGTGCAGACACAAGCTTCTCCACTGTGGATGCATTGCGCAAAAGACTCCATGAGAAGATTGAAGAGTCCAGAGGGCAGGTATGTAGCCCTGAATGCAGCCTTCAGTTTAAGCCAGGCAGTGTAGTAGTTCATTAGAAGTTTGTTCATATGCAAAGTAAAGCACACAGATGAATATTAGATGACATAATGAGAGACTTTTATATGATTCTGTTTTCTGTCCTTTTTTTTTTTTTTCTGGTTAAAAATATGTACAAAAACATTTCCTTCTTGATTTTCCTCATTGTTGGAGTAATAACAGCCCTGTTCCTTTAAACAGGGAGCTCCACAGGATGCATTATCAGAAGCCGTCAAGGCAAAGCGCGCAAAGCGAAAGATGGAACGGGAGCGCAAGAAGAGGAAGAGGAAAGAGTTTCTGATGAAGAAACTTGCAGAAAAAAGCGGTCAGGAACAGCCTGCGGAGATAAAAGAAGAACCGATTGCTCCTGCCGCGGATAAAAGGGTGACATCGGCTGTTGTCTTTAACAAAGTAGAGACGGTGGACAAGGGCTATGAAACCAAAATTCAGGCAAAACTTGAGAAGAAAAGGGGCGAAAAAGGTAAAATAACGCCACTGACTGGGAAGAACTACAAGCAGCTTCTCAGCCGAGTGGAGGCTCGCAAAGAGAAGCTGGAGCGGCTGAGAGAGAAGGACGAGGCGAAGGCTTCTGAGATGGAAAACAAGATCAAATGGACCAACATGCTCTACAAGGCCGAGGGCATCAAGATCAAGGATGACGAAGACCAACTGCGCGCCTCTTTGAAGAGGAAGGAGAAGAGGCGCGCGCAGAGGAAGAAGAAGTGGAATAATCGAAGCGAGCACGTGATTGAGAAGATGCAGCAAAGGCAGGACAAGAGGAGGAAGAACCTCCAGAAACAAAAGCAGAGTAAAATGGAGAAGAGGAAGAACAGAGCGAGGAAGAAGGGCAGAGTGCTGCCCGAGGACTTGAAGAAAGCAGCAGTTTAGAGGAAGAGAAGTTCAGCAATGATATACAGCGTGCTCCATAATAAAATTGCATTTTTGCATGTGCTGAAATATCAGTGAAATCTTGCTGTGAAATGTTTATTTAAACAAAAGTAAAGGAGTTATTGTCTAGATAAAGCCTCTTTGCTTTTGTTTTGTCATACAATATATACACATGTGTATAATATTTCACATTTACTTAAAAGTTTTGTTCTTGGGTTTCAAAAATGTTCGAAAATTAAACCTTAACAAAGTTGCCTTGTACATAGTTGGCGCTCGGCTGACTTCTTTTCTAAACCATTTCATTGTTGGTGAGAAATATTAAGTTTCCACTTGAATCAAATGTGCACAAGTCTGGAAGCTGCAGTGGATCTCAAAAGTGTAAACATTACTAATAAATAAGTGAGACTTTGACAAATTATTTTCAAAATTGCCATAAAATTACCACAAGTCAATAACTTGATGTGGCATTTATTTAAGAGTTTTCCTAATTCCTTCATTGTGTATGTTTTTCTTTGGGGGTTTTTTTGTTATTTTGTCAGTCTGATGTAGAACGATCTGCCATTACTTAAATGTAAACTTTGTATTTTAGATTATGAAATAATACATTGAGAACTCTGGAAATTTAAGTCTTGAAAAGTCTGTGATTTCTATGTGGAAGATGTATAGGAGGCCTGTGCTACACTTCCCATAGCCAGCTGTTAGTGGTGTCATTAAAGTGCTACACCATCTCATCTTTTGTGTTGGTGTAGCTGAAAAAAGTAAAAAGAAAAAATGCTCACCGCACCTTTTATTACTCAATCTGGGAACTACCGTTGAACCTCTGGACGGAGATTATTGTGCAAAGAAATATCCTTCATAAAATCAAAAAAAATGATGGGCAATGTTGAGCATCTTCTTTATGAGACGGTCATACAACAACAAAGCGTCTTCCGTTGAAGACTTTACGACATCTTTATAAAAGAAAAATGTGAGTTATAAGTGCACTTTATTTCCCTTGGGATCAATAAAGTATTTTTTGAATCTGAATATTCTAACATTTTTTGTCGATTTTAGGGGCCCGTGTCTGAACTCAAGCCTAACCTTCACGTTTTAAACAGATTTTTTTTTTTAGCAATAACCTGGTGCTGAACCTGGCTGCGCGCGCCTTTTGATGGGCGGGGCCAATGTTTGTCTCCGCCCACAAAGGAAACAAAAACAAGAAGGTCGAAGCGAAGTTGCTGATGCAGCTGTACTCCTGTCAGCACCGGAGTGTCTGAGAAAGTTTGAATCTTTCAGCTTCACGTCGATGCTATGCTGTCTGGAATAATGTGCAGCCATTCATGGGAATAATCAGGATTTTGGCTCCTTATTTGACTCTGATTCGTCCTAATTTAGGTCAGAATCATAAGGTCAGCATTTCTTTACTTATCAAAGGAAGCAATTACGATATGTTTTGCATACTTCTATGTGGAGGATTTAAAATATGCATTTATTTCAGCTAATCATGGCCAGACGACTTTATGCGAGCAGAACAATCGGTGTGGATAAGAACGTTTGGTGAGTAATTATGAGTAAACTCATATTTGATATCAAACTACTGCATGCATGAAAGAAGAATAACAAAATTATTACAAGAACACAAATTTATCGTGTGGTACAAACGATACCGTTTTGCCTGATCATGTCAATACTTGTGGACGACTAAGTGAGTATTATGCGACCTGTCACTCATAATGAATCACCTTCCATCTTTCAATTCAGCTCTAATTTATTCACTCCAAAGTGAAATTATACGTTAATATGTAAAATACAAACGAATTGGGTATTAGTAATATTAAAATATTAAAATATATCTAATATTTGTAAGAACCGTGCAAATAATATTATACTTCAGAACAATATTAGATTTCAGAAACGTTTTAAACCACTGATGAGCTAAAAGAGCCATCTGATTGGCGGAGCAGAAGGCGGAACACTGAAAGGGTCAAAGTCCCGTGAATGTACAACCTCGAAGATGGTAATGAGAAAAGTCTTTACCTTATATAAATGTCAGGACAGCAACTGTAGCAGAAAGAAATGTGTTCCTAGAGTAATTCTGATCTCAGATTGTTTTTAAAAGCAAAGCTCTGTTGGATTTGGGGTATCAGTGCTTAGTGTTGACTAATGGTAATCATACAGTTATACTTAGACAATTACTTTTTATTTCACCTCTTTTTTTATCCTTTTTTAAATGTATTTATTTATAATTTCTCAGAATTAAACAACCAAGACGGACAACACGAATAAACGACAGAGACTCAAAACTGATATGGCTGTAAATAATGAACAGATCTTCTACGTATTACGCTGTAAAACGTCATAATCTGTTAAAAAATGAACACTGCTTGACCTGTTTTGCACCAACAGGGTTGAATTCACACAGCTGGCTGCAGATTACAAAGCTGTGAACCTCGGACAGGGATTTCCCGACTTCTCCCCGCCGCAGTTTGTTCAGGATGCTTTCTGTAAGGCTGTGAGCGGAGGACCCCAGATGCACCAGTATACCAGAGCTTTTGTAAGCAGAAATGTTAGCTTAGGTTGATGACTGTCGATCTGTAGAGGCTGAAAAACAAACATGCTTAGAATTTGGTATTTGTCTGGAAATTTTCAGCTGTTAATCACATGTTAAAAGGGGAAGGGATTTTCATTTGTTTCACTTTCTGTCGAACAGGGCCATCCTCGTCTGGTAAAAAGCCTCGCTAAATTCTTCAGCCGGATCGTTGGGCAGGAGATCGACCCCTTTGAAGACGTCTTGGTCACAGTTGGAGCTTATCAGGCACTTTTCTGTGCATTTCAGGCTCTGATTGATGATGGAGATGAAGTATGGACCTTTGTGTGAACCTTACATTTTCTGTATGTTTCAATGATTCAGCAGTTAGATTACTCTCAGGTTTATATGCACAGCACCCTGAAAATGTATCTGTATCCAGAAAATTGGTTTAAAAATTTATTTTATGCAAAAGAAATTTACTTTAATTGAGGCTCTTTTTACTCTGTTGACCCCAGTTGCCTTCAGAAGTTCCAAAATTAGTGGAGTTCACCTGCACAGAATTTAATTTTAGTAAAAGTATAGCTGTTTTGTGAAGGCCTCTGAGGTTTGCCAGAGGCGGTACCGTATCATAAACACGAGATGAAGATTATTGTGAAGTTTAAATCAGGGTAGGACTTAACAAAATCCTAAAGAAAAGGAGCAGGTTAAAAAAATGTATTCCCAAAAAACTAATAGGTCCTATGAAGGTCCTGTTTTTTAGGTAAGTAGGAAATCCATGTGGAAAAAGGTTCTCCTGTCTAATGAGACCAAAACTAAACTTTGTTGTCCCTCAAATGAAATGCTGTCTTGAGGAAACTAACACTGCATCCTCAATACACAATTGGTTTAAACTGTTGTGTGCGTGTGATCTTTTCAGCTAATTGTAAGTTTTTCTTTTCAGAGTAATGCTTTTGTTCAGTATGATCACATAAAGGTCACCTTACGACAACCCTGAACATACAACCGTAACCACAAGATTAAAGCATATCAATGTGTCAGAACGATCTAGTCAAAGTCCACACATAAATTTGATGAATCTTTGGGAAGACTTGAAAATGAATGTTCACAAATATTCCTTATCCAATCTAACTAAGCCCAAGCTAAACTTGTGGCTTGTGCGGATTATGGCTGTAATTGAGCGAAGTATTGAGTAGGAAGAACTGATTAATCAGATTTTTAGCTGTCAGACTTTTTAAAAACGACAGATTACAAGTATAAGGAGAATTATTACTTGTGCTAGGTGTTGTGTAAATAAATATCTGTAGAAACGTTTTTGTTATGGACCACAACTGATTGGATTTTATCCTTCAGGTGATAATTGTGGAGCCGTTCTTTGATTGCTACCAGCCGATGGTTCTGATGGCGGGAGGGACCGCGGTGTATGTGCCGCTGAGACCGGTAAATGGTTAAATCTGAAGGACCTGATGTCTCTGAGCTCCTTTGGACGCTCGTGTTTGACATGTGAGAGACATTTTGTTTTTGTCACTAACCGTAGAAAGGGGACAGCACCGTCCTGTCAAGTGGAGACTGGGTTCTGTCGGCTGAGGAGCTCGCCAGCAAAATCACTCCCCGCACAAAAGCCATCGTTATCAACACTCCCAACAACCCTTTAGGCAAGGTGGGATTTATGATGCCCACTCTGCTAGGAAACCCGAGCTCTTCGCAAACATCCCTTTCAACACGGAGGTGAAAAAATAAACGTAATGAGTGAGTTCTGGGTTTACAGGTTTACAAGGTTGAGGAACTGCAGATGATTGCCGACTTGTGCATTAAACACGATCTGCTGTGCTTCAGCGACGAGGTGTACGAGTGGCTCACTTACGACGGAGCCAAGCACGTAAAGATAGGTGAGACACGAGCACGGCTTCAACTCAACCTCATCAAACACACATTCATCAGCCGCTTGTGTTTCTGACAGCCAGCCTTCCTGGGATGTGGGAACGAACCATAACAGTGGGCAGTGCTGGGAAAACCTTTAGTGCTACTGGCTGGAAGGTAATACACAGGCTGTTGTCATTTAGAGTTTCTGCTGTTAATTGTTTTGTAATTAATACTATCTCTGGTTTTAGGTTGGCTGGGCTATAAGTTCAGGAAAACTTATCAAACACATGAAAATCATCCATCAGAACTCGGTGTATCACTGTGCAACAGCAGCTCAGGTAACTTCATGGACAAACATTGCTCCATGTGATGACATACAGCAGCTTACTAGTTTCTTCAAAGCAATAATGTTGAGTTTTAGTAATGGGCCCTCTATGTTTTTGCCCCCCTCTCCCTCTGCTTCAACACTCTCACTTTGAATAAATTAATCTTTTATTAGGTAACTACAGAACATAGTAAGTTTGAGGGATCATTTATCCCTTTAGTTAGCCTGTGTTGGAGCACGAGCTTATCTACAACATGCAGGACATCGGCCCTTAAGTACCAGAACTGGACAGCATTGACTTCCAAGTTTCCCTGTGAAGGAGTTAGCTGTACATTGGTTGCAGCATGTCTTCAGAACATGGATGGAACTTGGATGAAGTTGACACAGGTATCTTTTGAGAGATGCCTGTGTCCTTTTCCATCAGAAACTTCTTGAAAGTTCCTTAAAAAAAATCTGTTTTTAAATAAAATTTTTCTAGCATTATTCGTATCTCTAGCGTTTTTTTAAATTCTTGACTCATCCCGTTGTCACCCAGGAAGCCGTGTCCCACGGATTCGACCGCGAGTACGAGCTGTTCGGGACTCCAGAGAGCTACTTCCAGCAGCTGCCTGCGATGCTGCACCAAAAGAGGCAGAAGGTGGCCTCGTGTCTGCGTAGTGTGGGCCTGCAGCCAGTCATGCCAGAGGGAGGATACTTCATGATCACAGACATCTCCTCTGTCCGTGAGTGACAAGCAAACATCTAAGCTGGACGCTTTGCATCCGGCGGGCGTTTATTTGGGCTTCCTAATGAATGTTTACTGTAAAACCAAACGTTTCTTCCTTTTGAACAGATGTGGATCTAAACGATGAGAGCACCAAGAACGAAAGTTACGATTTTAGATTTGTCAAATGGTTGATTAAGGAAAAGGTAAAGTCTAGTAGATATTATTTAAAAAATTTATATGTTTGTTTTTTTCAAAATTTTTTTAGTACCTAATTTTTTTATTTGTTTTTATCAAGGGCTTAGCGACAATCCCAGTCTCTGCTTTCTTCAGTCCAGAACACAGCAAAGAGTTTGACAAATACATCCGCTTCTGTTTCGTTAAGGTAAATACAGCCACTTTGATCAAAACTGATGGTCTTTTCTTTTTCACTTGTCAATTCTCTCAATCAGAAAAATTTTGTTGTGTTGTTGTTTGTGTTTTCTTTAAACAGGAAGACTCCACACTGGAAGCGGCGGAAGAGATCTTAAGAAAGTGGAGTCAAAAAGAATGAGATTTACCGTCCATCATCCATGTTTTCTAGAGCAACCTACTGAGCCTCCTCAGGAAAACTGTTCAGGAATCATGTTTATGTTTGTGTTTGTCCTTGGTCAAAGTTTTTCACACCACTCGTCTGGCCTGAAAGTTCAATAAAGCATTCAGCAAACAGTTGTTCTGTGTTCACATTATGCTTGTGATGATTATAGCTGCTAAGTGATTTCACTCATTGTTTTTCGACAATTACTTGTGTGGAGATTCTAGTTATTTTTCGCTGATCTTTTTGTATCTTTTTGAGAGGATGTTGAATGCTAGAGTTTCAGATTGTTACATACTGGCACAATCTGTAACAATAGTTACAGATTTTTAATTTTATGAATGCATGTCCTATTTAGCATCCTTAGTTTTTTAAAATGTATCAACTACACAAATACTTTTTTTCCAAAAAAAGGAAAAGAAAAGTGTCTATTGCAAACTGTATGTTTTAATTAAATTTTTGTCAAAGAATTCCAATTCTGTTCTATAAATGTTAAATAATTATTCCCCTTAAAGATGTTAAAAGCACTGTTATGTGTGTATGACTCCCTGTGTTTTATCGGTTTTATCAGCGTACGCGGACACTGCTGCACACTAAACTAACCATAAACATGTAAGACTGACTAAGCTGGTCAACCAATCTCAACAGAAAAAAAGTCAATTTGCTAATAAACTACATTTTCTTTATTTGGTCGAGGTTTAAGTGAATTGATTCGACATAATAGAATTTAATTCTTGAGTGATGTTCTGCTCGACACTCCATACCAGTCGGTGGCGGTAATGCACCAATTGTGTCGTTTGCCAACAACCAAAACACATCAAAGAAGAAGAACTGATTCGACTTTTATTTTATGCGGAAGTCAACCCGGAAGTAAATAAACCCACGTGTAGATGTTGACTGTAGATGTTGAAAAATGTCGACCAATAGTGCAGAGAAAAGACCTAAACCTCCGTCCTCTCAGGTACTGATATAATATAATTAACACGTTAGTGTGAGTCATTGATATTGTCATCTGTTTTAATGTATGCCTAATTTATTTCAGTTCGGGGACCAGATTCCCTGGAAGAAAAGGAAAGCAGAATGTGAGTAGAAGCTAACTGTGCTAACAGCTGCATGTTCACTAGGTTTCACTAGTGGCAGGCTAAAACATTGGTTTAGCATTATCTGGAATACTCCAGCTGTGATAATACGCATAGCCCACGTTTTATTATACAAGACTTCAAGTCACTTGAAGTAGCACCATCAAGCGCCACAAGTTTGAACTCATGTCAGTAAAGATGAAATGGATAACAGCAGAATATGAGGTCAAAGCTATTTGAGGCAATTCATTTCTAAATAATAGGATCCATTCCTTACACAAATGGGTAAAACGATATATAAAGTGCATAATGTTAAACTTATGGTTGATTTGTAGCTTAGCATTTGTTTGATGGGTGTTTATCGTTTTGATATTATAAAATAACTGATTAACAGATTTAGGAACTGTCAGACTTATTAGACCATTTCCATGTATATTTTCCTCTACCATTTAGCCTCGTGTAGCTTTCAGGTGAGGTTGTTTGCTCTTAAGAAGTGCCACAAGGTATTGTTTTCCCACCATTCCCTTTTATTCTGTACACCTCAGAATTCTAGTAGAAATCAAAGTGCTGTCTTCTATCATGCTATAGAGAATAAAACGTCTTCTGTCATATGTTGGTGTAGGGTCTTCTGAGACAACGACTTAAAGAAGCTAAATTTTGGCACATAAACTTGTCAAAATATATTTAATTGAAATAAATTCTCTTAAAAATGATCTGTATTGTAATTCTAAGATAACTGTAAACTGTTTTTGTCCCTAACAGTAAAGGAGAAACACAAGCAGTGGAAAAATGCTAAACTCATCAAACGGTTGGAGAAGCAGAAACAGCAAGAGACTGCAGAAAGAGCAGAGCAGGAGGAAAGCCAGAGTAAAAAAGGTAATAGTCGTCATTTACTGATTATCAGTTATTATCGGCTCAGGTAGCCGTAAACAGACGGGGGACGTGTTTTTCAGGTCGAGCTTACACGGTGAGCGTGGCCCTTCCGGGCTCCGTCCTGGACAACGCTCAGTCCCCTGAGCTCCGGACGTACCTGGCGGGACAGATCGCCCGAGCCTGCGTCGTGTTCAACGTCGACGAGATCGTCGTGTTCGACGAGCAGGGGGAAGATGTCAAGTAAGCGGTCCGGGAGGAAAACATTTAGTGTAAATACTATTTGCACCATCAGAATACAAAGTGATGCTGTTTTTGCTCCAGGAGTGTCGAAGGAGAATTCAAAGGTGTTGGAAAGAAGGGCCATGCATGTATTCAGCTTGCCAGAATCCTTCAGTACATGGAGTGTCCGCAGTAAGTGTGGAAACGGTTAGATCAGTAACTATTGCTGTTTACTCCTCGATTTGTCACGTATGGCTCCTGTTCTCCACCAGGTATTTGCGCAAGTGGTTCTTCCCAGTGCACAAAGACTTACAATATGCAGGTAATTTTAAAACCATGATAATTTTTAAGTGATTTATTTTGAATTTACCATATGTGAAGGTCTGAGATTGTAGGTGTCTTGTAGACAGATGTGAGATGGCCAACCCAAACAGCACAATAGCAGACTGTTTCTGTTAAACATATGCTGACTGTTGTCAACAATGAGACCTACTTGTATAGTACAAAATTTCCTCTGGATGTGGATCAACTAAACACACCAGTTTAGTGTGTGTTTAGTAAAAGTTGAAAGCCTTCAACTTTCTGATGGTTTAAAAACATCTGAATTATTTACATGATTGAATTCCATACAGTCCGTTTGTGGGGCATTTTAAAGTATAAATTCAAACATTCAGTGAATTTAGTGCAGATATTTATATCAATGTCAGCCTTTATTTAGGATGCCTGTACATTTCTAAATGAATAGCAAGCCAAAGGACAAATACTTGAATAGGGAGGAGAGATTCATAAGTGAATAGATGAAGGAAAAATATGGAAGATGCAGGCAGAGCTACTTGCTAGGATTAAACAGATGAAAGGAGAGATGTGTGTCAAGTTAAATGGATTCATAAATGCACACATGCATAGATGGTTGTTTAGGCTTGTAGAACTACAAGGAAGGAGGGTTTTTGTTAGATTATCTGTCAGAGGGTTTTTCTGTTTAAACCTCTAACACTAGTGACAAAAACTGCATTGGAATTATAGTAAAAGTGCAAAAACAACATTGTTTCAAGTCAGTCCATGTTATTTTCCACTAGGTTTGCTTAATCCTCTGGACAGTCCTCATCACATGAGGATAGACGAAGAGTCAGAGTACCGGGAAGGAAGAGTCCTCAACAAGCCGCCGAAACAAGGAAAGGGTTCGTTGGTGAACTGCGGAATGAGAAAGGTGACTTCGACACAACTGTTAGTCTGAATTTGGTAAGTGAGAGATTAAGCAGGTCTGACTGTGTTATCAAATGCTGTCTCCAGGACGTGCGGATTGATAAACAACTTCAGCCAGATCTGCGAGTTACAGTGAAACTTACTAAGACACAGAATCAAGGTAGGTTTTCCCCATTGGAATATACTGTACTTTATTCATCCATTGCAGTGTAACACAAATAGAACATCAGTTCAGTGTTTGTCCATGTGTGTGCGTGCACAGAAAGCAGACTTTATAAAGGTGTCGTCGTGGCGCCTCATGTTCCCAGAACAGAAGGTGGTCTCTACTGGGGGTACACAGTCCGCCTGGCATCCTGCCTGAGTATGTGCCTCTTTTTTTTTCTTTTTAAATCCTGTGACTTAAATCCTGCAAAATGTGTAGAAAAATTTTCGCTGCTGGCTGTTTTTTGCAGGTTCAGTTTTCACTGAGAGTCCCTTTAAAGAAGGGTATGACCTGACAGTTGGCACCTCAGAGAGAGGCAGCAGCGTGGACCAAGTCATTCTGTCACCTTTCAAGTAGGTTCAAAGCTCTTTAAATGATTAGGTCAGTTGGCCATGTGCTTTAAAATCAGCATGCTTGCATGTAAATTTATTTGTCAAGCGTCTATAGTATTTAGTGTTAACATCCTGCCAATTAGTGACATTCTCTCCATCCCCTCTTCAGGCACCTTTTGATGGTATTTGGAGGTCTTCAGGGTTTGGAAGCCAGCCTGGATGCAGACCAAAACCTGGATGTGACCGACCCCAGCGTCTTGTTTGACCTCTACCTTAATACATGTCCAGATCAGGGCAGCAGAACCATTAGAACAGAGGTAAAATGCGAAAATAGACGGATAAAGAGAAGCCAACTGCACTGTAAACATAATGACAAAGTTTCCATTTTCGCTCAGTATTGTAATTTAATCTTTCTGTTAACAGGAAGCTATTCTAATCTCCATGGCGGCACTGAGACAGAAGATCACAGCTGCTTTTTCAGAAGATTCCAGTAGTTCATGAAAAATACTGTAAACACATCTTTGTGTAGCATATCTGAAAATTACCTTCTGTAAATAGATATCGACTTAATTGACCAGTCTTAAGTTTTTTTTCTCTGCTATGCAGTGGAAACTGAACATGGTTTGTGCATTGTCTATCTTAACAATGCTTTGATGAACAGTTCTGAAACAAAAACAAAACACACTGAAGTTTTAAATTTTTTGAGAACCCAAAATATATCTGCACAGAGAAAAGATGATCAATTCTAAATTGAGCTTCAGTACCTTGCACAATAATCTCCTTGAATGCATCTCATGTTTTCAGGCTAACAGTCATTGCACATTCATTCGGAGGTTGTCTGGATGGTAGACATGCATCTTAAAAAGAAAATTTGAAGCGAAGTTAATACAGTCTGCAGCAAATTCTTCCTTTATTATGGATATAATCTTTGTGGTGCAAACATAATTTACAGTAGTATGAAGTGTCACATAAAAATGAAAGACAAAAAAAAAAGATATCTGCCTTCTCTGTTCTGAAAGTGGTTAAAAACAATTATTTCTGTCTCTTATATCACCATAATTTTAATATTTAATTGGATTTTCATACTTGATACCAGATAAAAATCACACTCTTCATAACCAACAAATGACTTTCAGCAAAACATGACTGGATTTGAAGAACTAAAGCACAAGGATGGTCATCAGCTACTCCTAAAAGGCAATATGGTTAGAAAATGCAATCCTCCAACTAAACCTCCCTTCTAATTTCTTGAACTGAATAAAGCACTGAAATAAACCTTTATGGAATACATTCTGGTTGCATGCACCTAAAACTTTGGCCAGTTTCAAATGTCAATGGATGCATTAGTTCCCCACTTGTGGCAAAAATATTTAACTGAAGTTAGTTAGGTCTGGGTTGTTGTAAAACTACAATGTTGTCCAGTTCAACATGCGCCTGCTCTAAACCACAGTGTTTGGGCTGCTGTGTTGTCTCATAAGGCTCCGCTATGATTGGCCTGTCGGCTGAATTGGACATCTGTCTTTGGCAGCTATTTTAGAATATGATCTCTTTACAACAGTGATGAAAACTACTTAAATTATTGTGTCGTAAACCACTTGATGATTTTGGATTAAAGGAACTTGCTGATATAATCCTCCCAACATTGAAAACATTTAAATACATAAAAATATAGAGATGTGTACAACCTTTTAAATTAGTCATTTTCTATGTACAAAATTTCAGTCAGACAGCACTATGTGGCACACAGATGCAGCGAGGAAGTTTACACACACATTCATTGGAATGAACACATTATTTTGGGGTTTTAAATGAGGTTACCCTTTTTTTTCCAGGGTGGAATGATTATTACCACACATAACCTGATTTATTTTATCAAAAAATAAATCTAACTTGTGTTTTTCCTAGACTCTATTAAATATAAATCTTTCAAACTATTAAGTAAGTGATCATGATTGGCTGTAATAGTTTCAAACATTCAAGCATTGACATGTTTATTACTGGATAGTCCTATACTGGTAACAATGGGGCAGTCCAATGAACTCAGTCCAAAAAAGAATCAACACCTAGAGAAGCCAAAGGTTTTCTGGAGAACGCTTTACGGGCAGATGAGACAAAGAATGAGACAAGGCAAGGCTTTTAAACCAAACTGCACCAGCTGTCTAGCCTCAGGATGTGGGGTTGTTTAGCTGCCAACACACAAAGTGGAAGGAATTTTTAAGAATCAATTTTCCTGGATTTTACCATTCAATAAATGCACATCAAAACCTACTTTGTAATAGCCAACTTGCTAACATCAACCTTGTGGAAGTCTTCCCAAAGCTGTGACCTCGGTAGTATTGAAAATGTGCAAACTTTATATAAATCTGTTAGGTTCCTGCTAGGGATGCACAGATTTATCGGTGTCGATTTCCTCAATTTTGGGAAATCGGTGATCGGCCAATTTTTACATGTGAAGCTGATCTTAACCACCGATTTGATCTACCTCGGCAAAAGTATGTATATCAACTGTTATCTTCTTCTGCTCTACTGTGAGAGAGGTTTGACTAGCAGACTGGCCCACCGGATCAGATCTATATGTTTACAGTTAACAATAGTCATCTCACTGTTGGCAACTCATCAACTTTCTTGCTACATTTAGCAACATTTTGGACAAAAAAAATTGGCATCGGCCAAAATCGCAATCGGCAGGTCAGGATTTTTAATAGATCGGTGATCGGCCAGAAAACTGCAATTGGTGCACACCTAGTTCCTGGACAGAGCTGCCTTTTTAAGCAAACTATAGCAGTTCTGCATAAAGAGTGAATATCCAGCAAGTATTATGCTAGGATCTTGTTAACAGTTACAAAATGTATGTAATGACATGGGAGAGTCAAGCAATTACTACAGAGGGTGTATGTAAACATTTGAGCTTGTGTGTATAATTCTGACTCTGTGGCTCCACCCAGATTTGCCAGAAAACTTGGAAGGAGTTTGTTGTGAAGTCCCTTCACCCTGAGAAAAAAATATGCTCCAAATTAAACCTCAAACTGATTACATTCATGCCGTTGGTGTGTAAACTTTCTGACCACAATTGACAGTGCTCCAAAAGCCATACAAGTTTAGTACCTGAAATCAGAAATGGAAACACTTCCACACATCATCATCATCATTAACTGAAGATTTCCCGTATCTTCACCATCTTTGCCGGATAAAAGCATTTGTGAAGCCTCGTTTTGAGATCACCGTGAACTTGTAATCCGCTGTGCTCGTCTGCTTCTTGGCTGTACAGCTGCTCACCAAGTCTCACCACTTGGGGCTGGTGAATGTGATGTTATACAGCTTGGCCCAGCGGGCAAACACCTGTTTCTCTGTGATGAAACGATGGTGGTGTCCCCTGCGGTTGTTTTCATTCTGAAGGTACGTTGCACATTCGTCAGACTCCCTGGGTTTGTAGTAGTGGTAGGGCATCTTCTTGGACCCGGGCTTTCTTCTGGAAAGATGGCAATAACAGTATTATTTAGGTAAACATTTGATAGGAAATGATTTTTGATTAGAAATTACCTGACGAACTGACCAGAAACTAAAGTTCTGATGGTTTTTCGATGAAGTTTGTGAATTTTTTTGGTAGAGACAATGCGCATTGATTAGCTTTTTTGCAAATGCACCAGAATTAGCAAAAAGACTGTTTTTCATCTGTTATCCCTGGGCGAGTAATTTGTCTCACTAAATACAGAGGTTATACAAAAGAGGTTAAAATGACGTACCTACACAAATTTTGTCAATAAATACAATCAATACCAACAGTAACTACAAAGCAAACAAGACTATTATAAAAAAAAAAAAACAGGATTTAAAACTAAATTAATATTTAAACTAATATAAGATGCTATATTATCTCCTCTGGGACCATTTTGCCTGTTTTCATCTGTTGATCTGTGTAATGCCGACTGCTCCCTCTCACAGAGTGTGTTATCACGTCTGCTTTTAATATAAATTAATGATTGAATATGACAAACAGAATCTGTATACTTCAAATGAATGAATGATACAATGATCTAGCAACAGGATATTGTTGGATAAATTGTATTTTTAGTAATTATCAAATATTCGTTGTATCATGTAGCTTTGTAGTAACATTTAGATAATGTTTAATTATATGCTTTTTCTCTTTTTCCTCTATTCTAAGTAATGTCTCTGTGTGTTGAATAATTATGATTCCTTCCTGTGACCTCTTTGAGAAAGAGAGCAGTGAAGCCTTCATGGAGATAGCGGAGACAACTCTGTCTGCTCTCCTGTGGTACTCGACGCCGTGTCTGGTACTCGACTGGAGCAGAAAGATTTAGAGTGTAGATAACATGTGTCTAATAGTAAATGTCATTAGCGCTGCAACAATGTGATAAATTGTTTTCCCCTCCCTTTGAGAGTTAAAGCGCTCAGTGTAAGAGGGTCCCCTAAAAAAGCAATAAAATAGAGGGAGCGGGAGATGTGTTTTCAGAGCGGTTGGAGATTTGTAACTGAAAGCATCTCTCTGTCTGCTCTCCTCGCGAGTACAAAAAGAATTTAACTCTCTTGTCTTTCCTGTGTTTTGTTTAATAGGTATTTAGACCCAACAGATATAATAATTTATTTTGAATTATATATTTTTCCCCATTATGAGGTGTGCAGTAATATCAATGAGCAATAGTCTTTATTTTCAAGAAAATGAAGTTTTAATCTTTGTTGTTTGTAACATGATCTTACTAAATTTGTATATTACCGTTCATGTAGAGAAATACTGCTTTGTAGTCTTAAACTAGCTTTAAGAAAAAAACCCACTATAGACTGTTGAGACTTTACGCAGAAAATAGAAAAACCATTTTAGCAATTTGTGTTCTTAAAGAAATTAGCTAAACTTTGCATCAGACCTTTACAAAAGCCGTGATCAGAAATCAGCTAGATAAATCTCTGCCTGGTGAATCTTTTGTTATGAAACGTTTATACGTTTATAAGTCTTCTCTTTATACTCACCCGCAGTAATTTGGTGGAACCATCCCATATACTTTAATATTATCACATATCTCTATGGCTATGACCATTGTGAACCAGCCAGTGCTCAACCAAGAGTGGGACTTTTGTCTTTGCAGGAAGAAAAACAAAAACAGTCAGTAAGTACGACAGTTCCTTAACGAGAGGCTGTAAACATAAGATGTGATCAACGTCCAAACCAGGCTTACCTGTCCCGTCCGGTCTCTCTGCTGAACAGATTATCAAACTTTCGCATTTTGTTTGGTGAAATGCTGAAGAACGACAGGTTGCTATAGGTCATCCCGATCCTCTGGATCAATCTGAACAAAGTTCCCTTAGCGTCCTTCCAGATCTTATTCGGAGGTCCCCAAAAGATGATTGTGGAGTTGCTGTCCGTGCGCCGCAGATACTCGTTGGGCCGCCGCATCACCCTGAAGACGCTGGAGTGGGCCACGACCCTGAGGGTGGTGCGGTTGCCGACGTCCGTCTCGTAACCTGATGTGGGGGCGTCGTTCATGCGGATCACGCACTCCGTCCGGTCGATCTCGTCCCCCGCCCGGCTACCGAGGACGTGGCTGGAGCTCGTCACAAGTGCGCAGTTGCGACAGTGCAGGTTCATACTCTGAAAGAGACGACGTAAAACTTTTACAGCAAATTTAACAGAATTATCTAAGCCTCAACAACAGTGGTGAATTGAATTGATTTTTACTGGCTACGTTAAATGGGTGAGAACAATTTATTTAACAGGGTTTGTACACGTTTCTCACAGGAAAATTCAAGAATTTTCAAGGCAAGTTTCAACTGTAAAAAAAACACTTTTCAAATTTAGGCTTTTAATCAAACGTTAGGTTGGACTTTAGTACAAAACTCTACCGTTTGAACAGAGCAATTTGAAGGACTTTGTATAGAAATCAAGCAGTTTCCGAGCCTTGAAAAGACCCATTTAAAATTCAAACATTTTCATGGATTTCAAGCATCCGTACGCACCCCGATATAAGTGTATCACCTGCTTTTGGCAAACATATGCAAGATGTGTGGTTTTTCACTACTCTTAGTTCTCAATTGGTTCAACTGTTGAAAACAAATATTATCTAGAAATTTATGGCCAGTTTCAGTATCATTTTACCCCCTAACTCTGTTTTACCTCAAACTAAACCTTTGTCGCTTTCCACAAATCTCCCAAAATCCCAGGTGATAACCTGTTGAGCATCTTACCTTGTTACCGAAAACTGGCATGTAGCCATCTCTACCGGCTAACTTCCTGAGGTCTGCAGTCTTGACGGCGTGACTGATGGCCACGTGAAAGGGGATGTAGATGCCATCATTGCTGTTGTTGGAGCCATAGAGGATGAGGAGTGTGGTCAGGATGAAGACGGCAAAGAAGATCACCATCCTGTGGCTCTGTTGACCCTGCAGTGTAAATAACAGTGAAATGATAAATACAAGGCAGCAAACGTACTGTTCTCTCCTTTTTCAATTCACTGTGTACATTTTCACATTTTGTCACAAAAATCTGAAACTGGTGGCTCACTGGTGGAAAAGAAGAAAAGAAAGAGTTTTCTTATACACATCGTGTTTTAAAATGTAGGTCAAAATTCAGTTTTGCCATCATCTGACCAAAGTGCCTTTCTTTGCATTTTTTTGGTGGGTCTCCTACGTGTTTTGCACATAATTATTTCTGTTATACATTGGGTAAATTGCCATTGGATTCATTTTATGCAAATATCCAAAAGCAACAGATGGTAAATTTGGATACCAGCTTCAAACATGTTTGGTTGTCAAACTCAAAAAGGGATTTTTATCTTCTCCCCCCCCCCCCACACACACACCTCCTGATATGCTATTTTAGAGAAGGTTTTATAAATGCCTTCCTTTCTGGAAATATTGTAACTTGTTTTAGAGGCAGGATCACATACCGGTTTCTAATAAAAGAAGCACATAAAGGCTTAGATTGTAGCCATGACTGCACAATCTTATAAGTGGTTCAGAAACAGGAATATTTGGGTTTTTTAAGACTGTGTAGCCCTGGTTACTATCTAAAACTTTTTCTGGTTTCTCTCGTACTTTAAACACTCTCTGTGACCTTTAGCATGCTGGTCTGTACCAGTCGGGTCAGATGTAGGCTTTCAGTGCATCGACACTCCAAAATATAGTTTTATAGTAATTTAAACATAACAGCCAACAGGTATTTGACATCTTTTAAACAAACAATTTTTTTGCAATATTTTAACTCGCATGTAAAAATCCAAAGAAGCGCATTAAGGAACGTGATCAGCCAGCAATAAACAGACGGTTTATTGCTTTATTGCTGGTTCTTGCAAGTTGAACCATTTTTTTCGACATGTAATTTCATGGATTGCTTTCAACCAAACGGTAAGGAGGACAGCAACAGTTTAACTAGTTTACCTAGTAGGAATCTGTTTATGTTCGCTTTTAAATTCGTCCATTTGGTTGGTTGGTTTCCAGTCACATTCAAAAATATAAAATGACTAAATGTCGTATTCTGACTGACTGATTGAGCTCAAATAGTACATCTATGGCTTACCCGAAAAAGTTTTCTCATTGTGATTGCCATGTAAATGGAGTTTTTCCAAATTCTTCTCATTAGAGTTGACCGGAGTGATGGAAGCTCTTTTCCATTAAACTCTGAGTTCCAGTTTCTTCGGTCTGACTCTGGCATTCTTCTCTCTTTTCAGCCATTTCCCTGTTTGACTTAGGACAGGGTTGGGGGAGGAGTCATATCTGATCGGTTTATATTGATGTTTGGAGTCACTGAAGATGACTGCATGCTGTCTGCATGTTCCCTTCCTTGCAGCGACTGCTTCAGACATTTCCACACACTTTATGGTCCCTCCATTTTACGCCTTCAAGTATATGTCTTTTTTTAAAATAACTTTTCCTTTTAAAATTACTGTAAAATTGGTCATCCTTTGGGGACAGAAACAAAGCTAAAACTGAGTCTGTGGTAATGGTGCATTAAGGGTGGGGCTAAATAGGATTGGGTTGAGCAGAGGCTCTCCAGAAAATATTGTTAGTACTTGACAATTCATCTTAATGGAATGTGCACATAGACATTTTTTGGAAGGATAAAACAGAATAAAATAGTACCCATGACATGTTACTGCAAAGCTGACAGACTATGCCAAAAGCCACTTTGTTTACTTTCACAGGAAATTATGACAAGTTTCTTGTTTAACTACATGTGCCCATACTGTTTGGCATACTAAATAATAAATATACTAAATACTAATAAGTGTTTGTGTGACAACGTGAAATTCACCCCAAGACTAATGAATCCGATAGCTTTACCCTAATTGAAAACCTTCGGCCTTTTAATTCAATAACTATTGAATGCAGTGTTAAGAAACCGCCTGATACTCAACTCAACTTGAAAACCTCTGGGTTATTTTTCACAAAGCATGTAAAGCATAGGGGACCTCAGCTCATTAAGCACCATTTATAAAGACAGTGCTACATTTCCCCAGCCTCAAATCTGTATATGACATTTACAGACTGTTGCAGAATATTTCCGTCTCCCAAGTCCTGGCGATAATGTCGAGATGGAGGTGTTAGGTGCCACACCCTCAGCTGGTTACCTTGGCACTGATCCTGAGCCCCATGTTTTCCGATCAGCACTGAAACGCGGCCCCCCGTCACGGTCTGTCATCATACCTGCCAGCAACACACACACGTCCATCAAATCACATTGAATTGCAGCGCGTTTCGTGTAAAAGTGGGTCATCTGGACTAACAGCTGTATCACACCACTCTTAAATGTGAACCGCTTGGTGTCTTTTAACATTACTCAGGACTAACGGACCGGACATACAAGGTAAACATTTAGACAGTGAAACACCATCTTGCGCAGCCGCTCGTCGTCTGCTCTTAAAAAGGTTTCTTTAATTGTTCGTTTTCCAAAATGCACGGCCCGTCAGTGGAGCTTGGATGACCACTATCTCCCCACGAGTGTGTAATGCTATTAACATGCTCTAGCGTTAAACCGGGCTTACCTTGTCATAGCGGCATACCGTTTGATGTCTCCCTCCTCCTTCTTGGACCCCATTTTCCTGCGCCACGTGCTGACGTCATGGCCGGTTTCCTCACTGCAGCACGCGGCGAAAGCAACAAACTTACCCGCTTTAATCTGAAGTAGAGCATTTTCTTAAAATATTGTTTGAAATATGTGAAAATTGTTAATTTGCTTTACTTGGTCATTTGCTGAACCGAAGCACCAAAGTGTGCAAGGCAGAAAAGGGGCAGAACTTAGTTCCATGCTCAGCAATAAAGTGATATTGGATTTCATCTCATTTTCGTATGTTGGAATAGTTCCTCTTCTTATGCCATGTTGTTTACTGCCCATAAATGGTGACACATTTGCAAGGAAAATTAATTTGTGGTGAATGCAGTCCAAAACAGATTCTAGTGGAGGCAGTGTGAAAGTGTGGGGCTAAAGTCGCTATCTTCTCAGCATCCGTACATCATTAAAACTCAACACAAGCTGGGTGTGTTTGACATGAGATTTATTTAAGATGAAACATACCTCTCCAGCAGAGGCACCAAGTTTTCGCAGATACACAGTTAAGACACAATAAATAAGACACTATCATTCCAATAATTCACATTCCTAGTGTATCTTTAAGTAAAATGCTTCCAATAAAAATATTAGAACAGTCTTTGGAATTGATCACAAAATAAACAATATGTACCTGAGAGGGTAGCGATACAAGATTTACTCATTTAACCAGGCAGCATAATGCATAAAGTAATCCTTCTAAAAGTAAATTTTAGAAGAAAAATAACAGTACAGTTTTCATGTACGTTTGAATTCTGAACTGAATCTGATAGATAACCGTCATGATTTTAAGTTTGCTGATCCTAGTTCTGAGAGGAACATTTGATTAGTTACATTAAATCATTATGGATTACTGCAGAGTCCTGTAAAATTAAGGCACGTGAAGAGAACTAATGAATGTTTTATAAATTACTGTCATCCGTACAAATATATGGGTAAACATGACTACACTTTGCCCAGTTAAGTGTAGTCATTTGTAGCTAAGTGTGCTTTTCCTCACACACACATACCCAAAATGTTAAAACAAGAACAACAAAATAAAAGTCTAGTAACTTCAACATCTGTGAGATATTTATATATCTCAACAACTCTGCCATTTCTCAGAGTTTCCATGCAGGATATTTGAACTGTATATTGTGCTGTGTTGCCCATTTGGCATAGATGGCCTTCTCAGTGATGAAGCGGTGTCCTCCACGCTGTGTGAACTCGTGGTATGTATACATCCTGCACTCACTGATCCTCTTTTGCTCATAGTAATGGTAAGGAACGTCGCTGTGATTGGCTCGGCTGTGAGGATGAGAAAAACTCAACATTTAGGTCAGAATTTACTGTAGAAACATGATATAGGGGTGAAAAACATAAAAATCCAACCTTCAGATTGAACACATTAAGTAATTGAACACAATTAAGAAAATCAATGGTTCCTCCTTAACATTACTTTTATCATACTTCAACAGGGTGTCGAGGAGATTTTTTTAAATTAAGTATTCATAATGTTATGTTTTTCTGGGATACAAATTTCTTGTATAATGTTCTTACATAATGTTATGAATCATATAAATATGATATGGCGTATTGACCAATTTTTCTTAGTCACTCTTCAAAATAGAATTTTTAGTTCTCGCCATGTCAAGAAAAAAGTCAAAAGAGAATTATGGTGTTACTCACTTACAATACAAGAACAGAACCACAGTAATGGCTATTTTGATGCATGTTGATGGTTAAAAAAAAATCCTCAAAATATAACTATTGAGTATTATGCTTGCTATTTTAAACGACTGCGTAGAATAGCATATTTTTTGTATCTTTCCAATATATTAGAAATACTCTAAAAGTATGAAATGTTTAAAAAAATTATTTGTTACATTTAGTATTTTTATTCCATTTTAAGCACAGAAAATACCAACATCAATAGAACATCAATAGTTATTTAGTCATACAGCGTTATTTGGATGGAAGAAAATTAATAATAATCAGTTTCACTGTTGGCTCCCATTGCTCAGAAAGGAGTCTTAATATCTACAACTTAGCACAGGTAACACAGGATAGGGCTAAGGGTAGGGGTAGCATAATGAACAGAGGTTAGCAGTAGTCTCCATAACAACCATTTTTAAGGCTCTTGTATACATTTTAAACAGGCCAATCATTTTTGGAGGATGCTGAACATGAAATTGATAGAGTCTACCTAAAAATATCACAAACTTACCTACAGTAGTTATCATCAATCATTCCATAGACACTGATCCTGTCACACATATCCATAGCCAGGATCATTGTGAAAAATCCAGTGCTGAGAAACGCTCCAGTTTTCATTCTAAACAAAAAAAATAAAGCCATTGAGAGTTTGTATACTGACTAAATACAGTATCAATAACATTGATGCTAAGCTTGTGACACATTTGAGTTCTACAAATACAAATACACAATTTTTAACTTTAGCTGATTTAAGATTATCCTAAACTTTCACCTGAATAACTTGTGGGTGGTTACAAAAAAATAGCCCCTAAATGAAAAATCCTATTATTTACTGCCCGGCAGATATTTTGCTTTGTAATAGTATTTAAATTGCAATAGCAATGTCAGCTAGACATTAGTGTGATCACTGAAGTTTCCAGTGAACTTTTGTTAGTGAATTCTTGGCTGAGCTGTGTCCACAATGCCAACAGCTTTGAAGCTTGAATGAAAGAACCCATTGAATGGGATAACTTTCTCATCACACATAAACAGAGATGTACTCGAGATTTAAATCCTCTTCACAGGCTCCGGTGGCGCAATCGGTCAGCGCGCGGTACTTATAAGACAGTGGCCTGCAAAGCGATGCCGAGGTTGTGAGTTCGAACCTCACCTGGAGCAGTTGTTTTTGAAAAGGAGAAAAACATGTATATCCTAAGTAAAGTTAACACCGAGTGATAGAGTATTCCTAATATCCTTGGAACTGTAGGTTTGCTAGGAATTTGACAAATGATGGATTTCTACTGCAGACTGGTCTCTCAGAAGAGGTCAGACCAAGAATGATTCACAGATCTAAATGAAGAAAAACCTAATTTACTGGTGTGTCTTCCAGAGCAAGATGACTAGGAAACCCTTTAGGACTTTGCTGTTTTTCGCTTTTTGACTCATTGCTGAGCTGTGTCCCTAATGACAATAGATGGGAAGTAAAAAAAAACTGGTGAATTGGATGAGGAATGCCTTGTCACATAAACAGATATCTTTTAGATACCTAAAAAAATTTCACAGGCTCCAGTGGCACAATTGGTCAGTGTGCCATACTTGTAAGACAGTAACCTGCTAACTGATGCCGAGGTTGTGAGTTCAAGGCTCACCTGGAGTATTTTTTTGTCAGAAAACAGTCAAGTTATCATATTGGCTCTTTGGCAGCAAATGCTTTTCAAAAGGATAAAAAAATTGTATGAAAAATTATTCATCATTCATCAAAATCTGAAGGGTAATGTAGAGCATAGAAGTAACATGTCATTAGGTCTAGTTAGCTGAAATTCACACACAGATTATCGTCATAAAGTGTTGCAAACTTTTCTGGCGTTGTAGAGATAAGTGTGCTGCTGTACAGTGATCACATTGTTAGCTCAAGTGCTCACAGAAGCAGCTTATTCATAACAAAGGTTTCTAAAGAGTGGTGGCATCCCTGAAGTAAAGAAAATTATAAATCTCATTGTCCATTTTCTTTGTTTGATTCTTGATTTGTCCATGGAAATAGGAAAGCCTAATTTACTGGTGTTCCAGATACCTGAACCATTTTTCACAGACTCCAGTGATGCAATTTGTCAGCGCACAGTACTTGTAAGACTGCAACCAGTGAAGTGATGCTGAGGTTGTGAGTTCAATCCTTACCTAGAGCAGATGTTTAAAAACATTTATCAAAAATTATTATTAATTCATCCACAGATAAACACTAAAGTTTAGCATAGAAATAATTTGGCAGTACGTCTGGTTATCTGAAATTTGCATGCACACATTATAATGATGAGGTGATCTAGACTTTTCCTCCATTGTAGAGATTGGTATGCTGCTTTGTAATTATAATCAGTGATCACATTGTTAGCTCAAATGCTCATGGAAGCAGCTGGTTGTTGTCCCTGGAGTTGACAAAAAACTTTAGATTTCAACCTGAAGTAAAGAAAATTATAGATCTTATTATCAATTCTCTTTGTTTTATTCTAGATTTGTCCATGGCAATAGCCAGTCAAAGAGGCAAATTTTTTATATTTGCTCTATGCTTTCAGGCTCCAGTGGCGCAATCGGTCAGCGCGCAGTACTTATAAGACAGTAGCCTGAAAAGCAATGCTGAGGTTGTGAGTTCAAGCCTCACCTGGAGCAGATGTTTTTTTTTCAAAACAAAATTATTTAATCATTCATCATAAAGTGATGCAGAAATCTGACAAATGATAGTCTTCTATTGTAGACTGGTCTCACAGGAGAGGTCAGACCAAGAGTGATTTAGACTTCTAAATGAAGGAAAACCTAATTTACTGGTGTGCCTTCCAGAGCAAGATGACTAGGAGCTTGTAAGTGAATTTCTTTTGGCAAATTGTTGGCTCTTTGGGACATTGCTGAGCTTTGTCCATACTGGCAATAGTTGTGAAGCCCTGATGACAAAAAATGATGAATGGAATAAGGAATGCCTTGTCACATGAACAGATATCTTTTAGATATGTGAACTACTTTGACAAGCTCCAGTGGCGCAATTGGTCAGCGCGCGGTACTTATAAGACAGTAACCTGCTAAGTGATGCTGAGGTTGTGAGTTCAAGCCTCACCTGGAGCAAATGTTTAACAAAACAAAAATTATAATTGTAAAGTGATGATATAGTCACTTCATTATGTTGGCTCTTTGCCAAATGGCTGAGCAGTTTCCGTAATGACAGTAGTTGTGAAGTCCTGATGATAAAAAATGGCGAATGGGATAAGAAACGTCTTGACAGATAAACAGATACAATTTAGATATCTGAACACTTTGTACAGGCTCCAGTGGTGCAGCTGGTCTGTAGGTGGTACTTATAAGACAGTAACCTGCTGAGGTTGTGAGTTCAAGCCTTACCTGGAGCATATCTTTTTCAAAAGTTGAAAAAAACTGTATGAAAAATTACTAATAATTCATCCAAAGCTAAATGCTAATGTTTAGCACAGAAATAATTTGTTAGGGTTCAACCTGAAGTAAAGAAAACTATAGATCTTATTATCAATTCTCTTTGTTTTATTCTAGATTTGTCCATGGGCAATAGCCAGTCAAAGAGGCAAATTTTATATATTTGCTCTATGCTTTCAGGCTCCAGTGGCGCAGTCGGTCAGCGCGCAGTACTTATAAGACAGTAGCCTGAAAAGCAATGCTGAGGTTGTGAGTTCAAGCCTCACCTGGAGCAGATGTTTTCTTTTCAAAACAAAATTATTTAATCATTCATGATAAAGTGATGCAGAAATCTGACAAATGATAGTCTTCTATTGTAGACTGATCTCACAGGAGAGGTCAGACCAAGAGTGATTTAGACTTCTAAATGAAGGAAAACCTAATTTACTGGTGTGCCTTCCAGAGCAAGATGACTAGGAAACCCTAGGAGCTTGTAAGTGAATTTCTGTTGGCAAACTGTTGGCTCTTTGGCACATTGCTGAGGTGTGTCCATACTGGCAATAGTTGTGAAGTCCTGATGATAAAAAATGGCGAATCGGATAAGAAGCGTCTTGTCAGATAAACAGATACAATTTAGATATCTGAGCACTTTGTACAGGTTCCAGTGGTGCAGCTGGTCTGTAGGTGGTACTTATAAGACAGTAACCTGCTGAGGTTGTGAGTTCAAGCCTTACCTGGAGCATATCTTTTTCAAAAGGTGAAAAAAACTGTATGAGAAATTACTAATAATTCATCCAAAGCTAAATGCTAATGTTTAGCATAGAAATAATTTGTTAGGGTTCAACCTGAATTAAAGAAAATTATAGATCTTATTATCAATTCTCTTTGTTTTATTCTAGATTTGTCCATGGCAATAGCCAGTCAAAGAGGCAAATTTTACATATTTGCTCTCTGCTTTCAGGCTCCAGTGGCGCAATCGGTCAGCGCGCAGTACTTATACGACAGTAGCCTGAAAACCAATGCTGAGGTTGTGAGTTCAAGCCTCACCTGGAGCAGATGTTTTTTTTTCAAAACAAAATTATTTAATCATTCATCATAAAGTGATGCAGAAATCTGACAAATGATAGTCTTCTATTGTAGACTGATCTCACAGGAGAGGTCAGACCAAGAGTGATTTAGACTTCTAAATGAAGGAAAACCTAATTTACTGGTGTGCCTTCCAGAGCAAGATGACTAGGAAACCCTAGGAGCTTGTAAGTGAATTTCTTTTGGCAAATTGTTGGCTCTTTGGGACATTGCTGAGCTTTGTCCATACTGGCAATAGTTGTGAAGCCCTGATGACAAAAAATGATAAATGGAATAAGGAATGCCTTGTCACATGAACAGATATCTTTTAGATATGTGAACTACTTTGACAAGCTCCAGTGGCGCAATTGGTCAGCGCGCGGTACTTATAAGACAGTAACCTGCTAAGTGATGCTGAGGTTGTGAGTTCAAGCCTCACCTGGAGCATATGTTTTACAAAACAAAAATTATAATTGTAAAGTGTATGTAAAGTGACATTATAAACAGATTTAGTCACTTTATTATGTTGGCTCTTTGCCAAATGGCTGAGCTGTGTCCATAATGACAACAGTTGTGAAGTCCTGATGATAAAAAATGTTGAATAGGATAAGGAATGTCTTGTCAGATAAACAGATATCTCTTAGATATCTGAAGACTTTGTACAGGCTCCAGTGGTGCAATCGTGCGGTACTTATAAGACAGTAAACTGGAAAGCGATGCTGAGGTTGTCTGTTCGAGCCTCACCTGGAGCAGATGTTTTTCAAAAGGAGAAATATTAATAATCATTGGTTGAAAGCTGAGCAGTAATGTTAGGCACAGAAGTAACTCATGACTATGTCTAGTTAGCTGGTGAATGAGATGAGAAATTTCTTGTCACATAAACAGATATGTGTTAGATATCTGAACTTTTGTCATAGTATCTAGTGGTTGTTGGTTAGTGTGCGGTACTTAGAATTTTCAGTTTATTAAAACCCCCGTTTTTGCTACTTAAATCTATGAAAAAGTGTTTTAGGAACTGTGATATATGTGGTTTGTAAACCTTAACATTTTTTTTCATTTTCATAATTTTAACATTCGTTGCTTACTCAGCTGAGAAACTAAACCCACCTGTTTTTTCCAGTTTCATTCTGAAACACACTGTCACAGTACTCAATCTTGTCTTGGGTCATGACATACATGTTCAATTTCGGATACTTAACAGCCAGCTTCAGCAGGACATTGAAAATAATTCCTTCTCCGTCTTGCCTCATGTTCCTTTTGGGGCCCCAAAACACATAGGTCGTATCGGCGGACTGCTTGAAATAATACTGTTTGTTTTCTACCAGTAAAGGAACACTGGTGTGAGACACAACCCGAAATGTGGTGCGGGTCCCGACGTCTTTCTCGTACCCTCTGGTGGGGGCATTGTTCATGCGGATCACACATCCCGATCGGTCAATTTCATCTCCAGCACCGGCGCCAAGCATCTGACCGGAGCTGGAGACCACGGCACAGTGGCTACAGTGAACATCCAGAAACTGCAGAGAGAAGATAAGACAGATTTAGGCTCACAGACATTGTTACACCTCAGCCAGAATCAATTGATCAAATCTACATAAGACAATAGCTTTATATATATATATATATATATATAATATATATATATATACAGTACAGACCAAAAGTTTGGACACACCTTTTAATTCAATGAGTTTCCTTTATTTTCATGGCTATTGACATTGTAGATTCACACTGAAGGCATCAAAACTATGAATAACACATGTGGAAATAAATATGCACTAAACAAAAAAGTGTAAAACAACTGAAAATACCCCTTATATTCTAGTTTCTTCAAAGTAGCAGCCTTTTGCTGTGATTACTGCTTTGCACACACTCTGCATTTTCTTGATGAGCTTCAAGAGGTCGTCACCTGAAATGGTTTTCACTTCATAGGTCAACCTGCCCTGTCAGGTTAATAAGTGGGATTTCTTGCCTTATAAATAGTCATGAAAGTAAAGAAAACCCATTGAATTAGAAAGGTGTGTCCAAACTTTTGGTCTGTACTGTATATATATATATATATATATATATATATATATATATATATATATATATATATATATATAGAGTATATGTACTGATCATGTACTTCAACTTTTAAGACTAGTGACTTTAGTATACGGATTAAAAAGTGAACCTTTAAAAATGAACCAAAATTCAATTACCTACATAGCATCAAAATTATATTTTTTTTCACAGACATTATATATAGAAAGTAAAGAAAATGGGATTATTTAGCTAATGAATGAGAGTTTATGTGGGCCTTCTTGTCCTGGACCATCACCCGCCTCACCTTAGTCTTTCTGTGCGGGCTAATCCTTCTGTAGCCCCTGAGTGATGAGTTTTGTGTAGCAGGAGGACTGTCCCGTGTGATCAGCACTCCAAACCAGAACAGCAGTAGAAGGGTCAGGATGAGCATGGAGAACCACAGACGAAGCATCTGCTTCGGCCGCATATTGTGGAGCAGCAGCTTATGTCTGAAAGCTGCTCCCCTACGTCCTTCTGTGCACATGTCGCAACAGCAGAGTAATTATTCCGTAGCCGTAACACATTCTCCATCCAGAAAGCTCAGACTTTGTGTAACTCCAAGGAGTGAGAAATACATCTCCGAATCATGGTGATGAGGGGTTTTGTATCAGGAAGTTTCCTATAGCCCGTGCAGGTGGAATTTGGGTTCATTTTCCAGTAGTCATAACTTTTGATTTTATCCTCCGGCGGAGAACAGATTTGTTATTCTTATCTAGCTGCTTTTGTATATATAACCCTCTCATAGTTTCTCTTCTTGTGTAGGCCTGATAAAGATCTGCCCAACTTCTTTTGTAAAAGCGCTATGATTTCAGATGAAAACAATGCAACCGGAATTTCTTTTCACATTAAAAATTTCAAATCGATTTTGTAGAGGTATTCTGCATTTATTTTCATTTGTATATTTAGCGACAGTTTTTTTTATCCATGTAGAATTGCGCACATATTCATACATTCTCACTCCAATGACGTCTGCTGCGGTTTCGGGAAGTAAACATGCTTTTATTCTGAAATATGATTGACAAAATCGGAAGCACATGTTACAAACGCGCTTATTTCGGCCGTAGACTAACGGGCAGTGGCTTTATGCTACCTTTAAGGACCGCGTGTAAAATTTAAATTTATAGAATAAATAGGTGCCAATGTTTTTCAAATACTAGTCTGAAACAGCAGCTAGTCTGGTGGGTTGAAGGTCTTTCACCTTTAATTTAAACGTCAATACTCAGAATATATAAAAACGAAGTTACTCTGTCACTCAACTGTGCATATCGATAATATAAAAAGTTACATGTGTTTTTATTTAAATAATTTTATATCTTGCATCTTATATATTTTACTAACTTTTACAAACATTTTTGACTTCTCTATTCAACTGACTTCATTTCAATAGATATGTCATGTGTTTAAGTATGGGTTAAAGAACCCACAAGAAAACATTATCAAATGTCAGGACAATAAAGTTTAAAAAAATGCTGTTGCGTACGGAAGAGTGAAAGAAAATTGGAACTGTGATAATGTTCTGCATTGTTCGCGTTGGGATCGAAGAATCATAGACTTGCAACATAACACCTGTAAGTTGATTGGATTCCGGTAGACTGTGTCCCGCCCTTCTTTTATACTATTCGCTAAGAAAAGTTGCGCCCACAAATATCCTCCTCCGATTGGCTGAGGAGCGTGTCAACATCCGTGTATTTTCAGAGTCCCGCCCTAAAACAATGCTGCGCTGCCTTCACGGACGGTGACTTAGGTATGCCCTTCTCTGACGTCTTGGATGCTCACGGTATGTTGGTGTCGGAGAGGGATTATGTTATTAGTTGTTGGTCAGTGTTACTGTACTTTGGTTGCTGCTGACACCTGCGAGGTGTCGGTTCAAAGCTCCATAAACCGAGTCATTCCCTGATGCTGTGAGGGGAACTGACCCATGGTCGAGGCCAGCTAAATGAGCTAGCTAATGTTAGCATACTGGACATTTCAGAGCTGTCCCCAACTGATTTTACCCTGGGTTTAACAGGAGGTTTTTTTTAACCAGAGCTTAGTCTTGTTGTGAATCTCATGTAGAAATTTATGATGATATTTACAGTATCGGTTTCTGATCTATGTGTTTTGAATTTAGTTTAAATCTTATTTTTAAGCATCCGAATACGGAACCGTTCTGTGATTTGTACACACTTTTCGCTATTTGGTTAAAAACGGCAGCTTTTGTCAGAAGACGAAGACTTTGTAAGTAGGTCCAGATTAATAAGTGCAGGCTGGCGCGCTGTCTGCACTATCAGTGTTGACAGCTGAGAAAGAAGCTGGTTTCGTCTCAAGTTGCTCTGCTTTTTAATCCAGAGATTTCCTGAGATTGAATCAACTCATTTGCTGTTTGCCATGAAGCAAAAACCTTAAAACAAATGTAGTTATAAGTGTATGCATTTGTACTCTGTATTTAATATTATTTAGCAATAGATTGCATCAGAATGGATCAATATGTGGAGGTCCTAATAAAATAGAAATCCTCCTCCTACAAATAGATGGATCCACAATATGTAGTGCTAAACCGACAGATATTGCTTAAAGTCACAGGTCAGTGTGGGTCTCTACATCATGAGTGGGCTTTGCTGGTTGTGGTTGGTATCCTCTGCACAAGATTTATAAGCATTGTCTTTTATCCTCTGTTTCTCAACCAAACATCACTCAGAATAATTACCGTGGCCTTAAAGTGTCGTTCTTGACCAAATAGGAAATGAATTGGTTCCCTAATGCTTTTGCCATGTTGATCAATACCAGCAGCAGTGTCCAAGTCCATTCTTCAAGATCTGCTATCCTGGAACTTTTCAATGCATCCGTTCTCCAAAACGTCCGCATCAAATGGCTCAATTCCCTCATTGACATGTCATTCAGCTCAAGTGGCGTTACGCCTATAAATGTCGAATCAAGCGCAACTTTTATCATTTTCTTTTTGAGTTAGTTAGGTGGCATCCCTCAATGCTCACTAGATTTTATTAACTGTATTTTACGGTCTATGAAAGTATCAAACCACTGCCGTAATGCCCATTTGAACACAAATTGTGTCTCACCTGTTGTAGTGTCTGTTGTCAGGTACGGATCCAGGGGTGGATGACAGCAGAGAGTGTGATCAGCGAGCTGAGTGTTGGCTGGTCTGAGAGCAGAAAGGAAACCGTACATTTGGTGGATGTGAGGAACTCTTGAAATGTCACTGAGACAACCTGACGGGATGTCTGTCGCCCAGGCTTTGGCCATGACCGTGGCAGAGATACCGGTCTTTCTCTACTCCACATTTGGACAGGTAACACCTTTTATAATAATGGTTACACTTACTCACAAATGTTTTCAAACCACTTGGATTTTTTTTGTCACGTTTTTGCATTAGCTTTTAAGATGCTGCTTGTTCAGTAATGTAATCCAGCAAACGCCTGAGGCCTTCACCTCACAGCTGTGTTTATGCTGAGATTACATACATACAGTTGGACTGTCTTCACTGATTAGATGATTTCCTAAGGCAACTACAAGTAGTTGGGTGTTTAATTCTATTTATGGCTGTCAGAATAAAAGGGCTGAATCCAAGATTTTTATTTTTCAACCTTTTCCTCTATAATTGTGACAATGAATACAATTACTGAAGTCTGACGTTTCTCTCCATCCTTCCTGCTTTCAGTCAATTTTTTCTCAGCTAAGGCTTTCCCCGAGCCTGAAAAAGGTGCTGTTTGCGACAGCACTCGGAAGTGTAGCGCTGGCCCTGACCGCTCACCAGTTGAAAAGAAGAGGCAGGAAAAGGAAACAGGCAGACCACGTGAAGGAGGGCCCGAAAACCGTGGGAATACCCGAGGCTCTGCTGAAGACAGGAAGACCTTCATCACTGAAGAGAGGTTTGCAACAAAAACCAATAGTGGGAGTTTTGTAACTGTAACTTTCAGCTGTTTGGTAACGTCCTTTCAGCACCTTTACGTCCTGTTTGCGACAGGCCCCATTACCAGCCGCCAGGTGATGAGCCCCAGCTCTCGGAGCAATGACACCATGAGTGGTATTTCCTCGCTGGCTCCCAGTAAACACTCAAGTTCCTCACACAGCTTGGCATCTGTTAGTTTTATACTTCATGGTTTTTCCACCGTTTGCATGTCTTTTTTTTCTCTTCCATTTTTCGCTTGTGTGTTTGATGTCTATGTCTCTGTGTGGTTTGTTCTGGCACAGACTAGAGTCCCAAACTCTCCTAATCAGCCGATTAACCCCCCGACTCCCTGGGAGGCGGAGCCTGTGGTGGAAGAATCAGGAGCAGTGGAGGATGCTAATGCAGAGAACCTCTATTTGATGGGTGCGTTGTCATGTGATATTCATGAACCTTGAAAGTCATTCTCTGCTTTGTTCTTTGATAGATTGGAGTCATAAAAAGTTATATTCCTAATATATAAACAAAATTATATAGAAGGTTCAAGAAATTTGTTGATGCATTCACTGGGTTGAAGTTTGATATTTTTTTTTGGTTTTTTTTGCTGTTTGCATCTCGTTTCTCAGTCATTTTCTTTTGCCATGTTGTAGCTTGCCACAGTAAGCTTGAGTTTTCAGTGACAGAAACATAACACCCTTCCTGTCACTCTGCAGGAGCGTAAAGAGCTGATGTTATGCTGATGTTTCAGTTTATATTTTTTATGTTTCCCTCTAAATGATTACCAGTGCTTGGATGCTTTTGTCTTTGCAGCACAGAAAAAAAAGTGCTGTCTCAGCACCTAAACATTGCTTAGTCTGAGCAAAGAAAAACTGTCTTCAGGGACTGGATACATGATGTTCTGTGTTGAACTTGTTAGTTTTGCTTTTGACTAGAGACAAAACAAAATGATAAGAAGTGAAACTGTTAAGAAACTTGGGATATTCTGTAGAAAGAATCAAACATGTTTGGGAAGATGCATTCCAAGTGAAATATGCATACATTTATATGGGGAATTGGTAAAATTGTGGACAAAAATTGTAAAGTTTCAGAACACATACAGGAAAACAGCCTTAAAAGTCAAAGCAGACTAAAAACGAAAAGGACAAAGGGTATAAAAAAACGACAGCAGCGCGATTTTATTCAATAATTATTTTGCTGACATTCAAATGAAAAGTAAAAATCCAACGAATGACCACAGGATAACCCAGAACGATCCAGGCACTTTTTGTCTGCAGTGAAATTCCACCTACATCTGTTGATTAATGCCTCAGCTCTCATGTTTTAAAGACTCACTGGACAGAACCATGTTGGCTTTCTGCTCTTATAAACCAACACGTTCAAATCAAAATGTGAATAGTGGGAATCTTTTTTTTTAGCATGATGTGACTAATTTCCTCTCCAGTCCACTGCAGTTTGTTGAGAACTTAAGGCCAAACTCTGTTCACGTGACAGAGATTGTGAGTTACAGTGATATTAGTAATGCAGACGTAATTATTTAGCTCATAACCAGTTTGCACTGGTACCCCAGTTTACCACTGGAAGCGCTTCCCATTTGATCCGTCAGGGATAAGAAAGTACATGGCGGTGCCGGGTTTTGTCCTTGAGATGTGTGTATCGCATCTGTGAAGCAGGTAAAACTTAAACGTGCTTTGTTGTAAAACAGATTTGTTAAATTTTTGTGATTCTCGCTCTGTAGGGATGGAGCTGTTTGATGAAGCACTGCGAAAGTGGGAACAAGCCTTAAATATTCGTCACCAAGGCAACTCGACCTCCAGTAACAACAGCCTTGCTCTGCAGGGGGCGGCATGTGGAGACTTTCTCACGGTAACCATTGCCGCAAGAAAACCACGTTTTAAACTCTTGTGGCTCTTTTTAGTTATATTTCTGGGCTGTTTTGTTTTTTTATTTTCCCTTCCTCAGTGAAGCATTGCCAGATTTGGTGTGGAACGTGAATTATATAAAACTGAGCTCATCTAGATCTCTAGATTATTAATGATACTATGAAAAAACAGCATCTTATTTTCCATCTTGCTTCCAGAACGAAGACCGTAATAAACTGTTTGCCGAGAAGCTGGAGACACTCCTGCACAGGGCGTATCACCTGCAAGAGGATTTTGGCGGCAGCATCCCAGCGGAGAGCGTGCTGGCCGACTTTGGTAACGACCAGCTTCAAGATGTACTTTTCAAAAATAAAAAAAATTAAAAATAACTGCGTTTGACATCATCAATGAAATCGGGATCTGAGAAGTTAACTGCAGTTTTTAATTCTTCATTACCCATATTGTTGTGTTCTTCGCTCTCTGTCTGTCTTCAGAGAGCGAAGGAACTCTGATCTTGCCTCGCGTAGAGAGTTTCCACCGGCTGCAAAATGAGGATGCGGCTTCTGTTTCGTCTGATGACTCGTTTTTCTCCGCTGCAGAGGTGAGCTGCTCTCCTCAACAAGTGAAAGTCGTCTTGCCTGTGTGTCAGCATGTGCACTCGAAATGGAAACTTGCACTCAAACCCGCTGTTTTTATATAAAAAAATAAAGAGTAATTGGAAAAAGAATTGACAAAAAAAGTTTTTTTAAGCTCTTGTTACATATACAGTATGTAGTGCTGTCTATCCCAGAAAACATGCCAAGAAATGCCGTCATGTTCTCCATCCTTGTAATTAACAAAAAAAATAATTTCTATAAACAAATTTTTCTGTGCAGCTGTTTGAAAATATAACTCTAGATGAGATCTACCCACCAATGAAGCCAGCAGCTCTGTATGAAGAAGCCTTGTCTCTGGTGCAGGAAGGCAGAGTGAAGTATAGGACCTTGAGGTAACCATGTAGATTATTTATTTTGTATAAGTAAGGCTATTTTTGGTCCCTATTTCTGTAATAAATCATGTCAAATTAGTCCTGTGCAGTTACATGCACCTGTTCTGCAGTAAATGTTAAATGAAATTACTTTAGACTTTCCACTAAAAGAGCTCCAAACCTTCCTTCATAAGCTGAGAGTTTGAATGTTTTGTTTTTTTGTCACCATTCTAACCCCTCAAGTGGTTAAAAAAAGGAAAATATAACTTATTTTCCTCCAAACAACGGTCTGAAATTCACTCTTCCTCTGTCTTTTTTCCAGGACTGAATTACTTGAATGCTACAGTGACCAAGATTTCCTCTCCAAGCTTCACTGTGTGAGACAAGCATTCCAGGTGTGTTCCTGTGAACAGGAGTTATTATTATTTATTTATTTTATTTTTTTACATTCTTCTTGTCTGCTAGTGCACCTGCAGACAGGAGCCTCCTCAGGTTTCTTTCCTTGAGCCAAGTCCTGACTAAAGCTACCAGGACAAAAGGATCACATAGTGTCCTATTTACTAAAAATAGATGAAACCAAGAGTCTTCACTTACTTATTTGTGGACAATTGTACAGCTGGAGAGACGAAGTGTGTATTTGAAGTGCATTATTTATTTAAAATGTCATTGTAAGGTGGGATAAATGCTATCAGTGACTGAATGTTCAACATTTTAGATGATGTTAATAAACTGGTAGCTAAAGAAACATTTTATCATTTAGAATCATTTTAGGTCTCAGCTTAACTTGAGCCATTCAGCAGAATTGTATTAATTTCTGCTTCAATTTCTGTTTTAAAAAACTGATATATTTTGGTTACACTGTCACATCACAACCACAAAAATTATGTCTCTGAACACCAGTTCCCCTTTCCTCCGATAAACCTAAATAAAATCCAGTGTAACCAGTTGCATGGTCATGAAAACCAAGGAGCAAACCCGGTGCTCTGGTCGAGGGAGACCTTTTGGAAAACAAACACAATGCTATAGGTGGAGGAAAACTAACATTCTTATAGTGAAGAAGGGATCATTCTGTAGGGATCAGCACAGATAGGGAATGTGATTTGGGTTGATGGGAACACAGATCGAGATAAATGCAGGTGAGTCCTGAAGAAAACTTGCTGGAACAAACTCGCCCTACAAGGCTTGCAGCTGTAAATGCAGCAATACTATTGACGATTACTGAATTCAACATCACAGCACACTTTTTAGACGCTAATTTATAAAAAAGGACAAAAAGTAATATTGATGAAGCATTGCAATCCTACTTCGAGTATGCACCACATCCTGTTCATTTATCACTTAAAATCCAGCTAAAATATCTAGAAGTTTGTCTAATTTCAGCATGACAAAATACTGAAAATTTTCATCGGGTCTGAATATTTTGGTGAGCCACTGTAATTCAGCAACATAAAAATGTAGATAATATTTATGTTTTGCGTCTAACTAAGTTACTAACTGTAATATTTCATGTTTTTCTTTTTTGTTCAGGTCTTGTTGTTAGATGAAACTCACCGCACGTTTTTTATGGAGACAGGGAAACAGATGGTTGCAGGGCTAATTGTTAAGTCTAACAAGGTACAAGTGATTAAATTAACTTTGGTTTGGATAAATTAACCTGCTTTGTTTCCTTTTTTTTTTTTTTTAAAGAGATCTAAATATCTTATACATCTATATTGTGACCCAGAGTCCCAAAGCCTTCCTGGAGAGCTACGAAGACATGCTGCTTTACACCCAGAGAGAAGAAACGTGGCCCATTACAAAAATGGAGCTGGAGGGTCGAGGGGTGAGTGTTCATGTCACTCCAATCATTTAAAACGTTCTACTTGAAATGGCTAAATACCGTTTGGTTCTTTGGTCGCTGCAGGTGGTGTGTATGAACTTTTTTGACATTGTTTTGGACTTTATCCTGATGGATGCATTCGAGGACCTGGAGAGCCCGCCCTCCTCTGTGTTAGCCGTTCTGAGGAACCGCTGGCTGTCTGACAGCTTTAAAGAAACGGTTAATTTCCACGCTTCCATCCAGAAGCACATTTACCATCACCATGCATTTCCTGACAATTTCTCTTAATTTCTTCTTCCTCTCAGGCTCTGGCGACCGCCTGCTGGTCGGTGTTGAAAGCTAAAAGGCGTCTTCTTATGGTGAGCCTGAGGCGGTCTGACTGATCCAAATCTTTTCGCTGCTTTCTTTTTATTGTTGATGTAGATTTCTAAATACTTGCTCTAACTGCACTCCGTAGGTTCCCGATGGGTTTATCGCCCACTTTTATGCCATATCAGAACACGTGAGCCCAGTTTTAGCTTTTGGGTTTTTGGGACCAAGGCAGCACCTGAGTGAGGTTTGCACAATTTTCAAGGTGAGAGCAGAGCATACACAGACAAGACAGAAAAAATTTCAAAATGACATTTCGAAATGTTGTTTTCAAGTGGAAACTTTCAAACAAAGTTTCCACTTTGTTTGAAACGTTTTACATTTAAAATTTATGATTTATGATGAGTAACTGAAAATCAGACATAAACTTGCCTTCATTTAAACAGCTTTTCAATGTCAGTACTTAACACTTAACGTGATAGTTCAATATTATTAAAGTTTTTGCACCTTTTAAAAGTTTTAAAAAGTTAATATCTAAACTGAAGTAGATGACTTTCTTGGTGTCTTAAATTCAGAAACGGAATAACATCTTGGACATTGAAGCTCAAGGTTTCTCATGCTCTAATACTGAGGGTTCTCATTTTAAATGAACATGGAAAACCATTACACATAAAGTCTTGCAGATCTCTATCATATCTGTCCAAGACCAAATTCCCTCATACTCACAATTTGTAATAAAAAAAAAATCCCTCAATTTATTCCAGTATGCAATCTGTATGCAGTCTGTGCATTAGTTTTCAACAAACCTTCCACTACGACTTTATATCCACAAATAATATAAATGTTGAATCCATTGTGTTTTTCAGGTCTTGAGGAAATTTCAATAATTTTTAAAACCTGCTGAGACCAGATCACATGTTACAGCTCTAGAGATTTAGGAGTGTTTATTTTCCTTTTGCATTGACTCTAGGCTCTCGGCAAACAAGAAATCAAGGCACTAAGTACTGATTCAAACTTGTAATAGACCAGAGAAAAATCATATAACTATCACCTCCATTTAGAGTTCACCCAGTTCTGGACGAGAGTTATTTACTGCAGCTGAGATATTAACTGTTTCTAACCTCACTTCAAAAATCCCAAGGTAATTCAGATGGTTGCAGTTTGCCTTTCTGCCACTAGATGTCATTAAATCATGTAAATTTGGTTCTTCATCAGACAAATTGCTTCACAAAAGTGCAGTTCGATTCCCTTTGAAGTAACTGAGTTGTCTTCTCACAGCTCACCAGGAGCTACAGAAATCTGATGTGTACGTTTCTTATTATGATATAAAAAGTCTGTCATCTTCTCTCCTTTTTGCCTGCAGCAACAAATAGTGCAGTACCTCAAAGATATGTTCGACCACGATAAGGTCCGCTTCACCTCCGAGCAGTGCTTGGCCGAGGACATCCTGAAACTTTCCCACCGCAGAAGTGAGATCCTACTGGGCTATCTGGGAATCGACAGTCTGTTGGAGCTCAACGGAGCCATGCCCAGAGACGCTGAGGGCTCCTACGGGACCAACAAAGTGTCATGAAGCGCTTTGACAAAGAGTCTGAACTCCGTGTTGATCTTTGCACCGAGCCCTTGTTCTGTTATACGCTGAGAACCATTATTATTCAGTCAATTGTTCATCCTTTCCTCCATCTGTGCCCTTAAACACAACTACATGTCATTGGATTTATTTCACCAGGTCTCCTTGTTCCTCTGGGTCTGGGTCCTGGATGCCTCTTGTCCCTTGTGTTGCAGCTTTGCTGCGTATCCAGAATGACGACTGTAATCAAATTATCACAGACGTGTGAGGACTTGTTCCTGCCTCTACCTCCGCCTGGGGTGATTCAGACACTTGGTGAAAAACACGGCTGACAAACACTTCCAACACAAGAGGACTTCGCCTTCTAGTGACCCAAATGAAATTCTTTTGAGAACTGTGTTCATCACCTGTGGGTTTGGGCTGAATACCTGCCTTCACTCTGACGAGCAAAGAGAGGACGTGCTTTTGTATTTTATGTGAAAAATTGAAGGTTATTTCTTAATGAAATCGCTGCTGCTTACAGCTCTTGAAATGAAAGAGACAAGATGGCCGTCACCTTAATTGTCCCTAAATCATCCTTTATTCCAGGAGTTCCATCGAGCTGAATAACACTGAGACATATCTGAGATGGGGTTTTGAACAAATAATCTAAAACTGGTATTTCATGATCTAATTTGGCTTTTAGTTTGAATTTGAATTGATTATTCCCTTGGTGGACTGTCAGAAAATGACAACTAAATAAAAGCATAAGTTTCAAATCAGAGAAAAACTGAAACTGGCATCCGAAAAATTTGTCATATAACACGATTTGTGAGACATTTTTCTACAAATGTACAATCAACATGAATTAATTTTTAGAATCTGTTCAGTGTTAAAGCTGCTAACCGGGCTTTTTGTAAAATCAGTAAGACTCACTTTAGATATAGCTTGTCATCAATAGAATGTGTCGTGGCGGGTGTTTTTGTTATGTGATTTTTATTTAAGATAAAATCTATCCTCTCAAAAACGAGCTACCATGCATAATGCCTCTAGTAACATTACTCAAGGCACCTGATCCAAGTTCCTTTGTTTACACCTATTTATTTGTTCCAACTGTAATTGTGTTTTTAATTAAATTCCCTCTTCAAAGGTAAATGCTTTCACTCTATCCGGCTATAGCAAAACGTTTGAACCTTATGTGAGAACGCTTTTATGGATTTCAGGAAAATTTGGTTACAATGAAACATGGAAGCTCTCAGATCGCAGGAGGCAAACTTGGACTCAAATGTGCAAAGTTAACCCTCCATGCAATTCAGTGCAACTTGAAATGTTTCAGAAGAATTGATCAACTCAGTTCTTCTGCCTCTTGTAATGTCATTGCCCCCACATAAAAACAAATTCAAAGATAGTTACTTTCTTGGATGCGTTTTAAAAAAGGTTTTTGTGAAATCCTGCAGTGGAACTTTGTAATTTCATTGTCAGTGTTCAATTGGTATCAAACAGTACAATTCTTGAGAGTATCTTTAATCTTCTAAATGCAAGCTTTTAGAATATGTTAAGAGACAAAGTTTAAAGTGTTAAAATATTTAACAATAGCACCAAGTACTGAAAAGTATACTTTTGGAATCCTGAATTTGATTTTCTGCAATTGGGGCTAACTTCTTTTTTTTTCCTGGAATTATACCATCCCTCTTAACTTGTTTAGTCAAGTACATCTTACAAATTCAAACCCTCTGGGAAATTATACTTACTGCAAACACACCCTCAAATCACTGCAACGCACACATTAACTTGAGACGGTGCCAACTGGTAGAATGATTCTGGTGTCATGAAGGCTAGTAAGTGAAAGAAGGAGTTGTAGCTTACCTAAGTGCACTGATGGAAGCCTTGAAGTTTTCTGGGTCACAGAAACCCAAATTGGGGCAACTAACTGCCTAACTAAATTGACCTTTCTTGTGTAATCCTTTACTACTAGTGGTACTACTGTAAAGATGGAGGCACATTGTAGTTCAGATATTAAACTGACTTGATTAAATGATTCATGAACTATCTATATTTATTTGAATCACTGGAAGCGCAGCGGTTAAGTTTCCATCTCATTCCAATTTTATTCTAGTAATTTATCCGATCAATAGCTCTTTGACGTTATTACTTCTGTTTTGCGGGAATGATGATCCAAACCCTGCAGTTGTTCTAATGCACTTCCTAAATTCGTAGCTGAGAAACGCTGTTCATCGTCCTGAACTGTTCTGACTGCGCATCGTCTGTACTGTTGCTTTTATTGGACAGCAGTCTGACTTGAACCAGAGCTGCAAATGGGCGAGGCATTTCTGCAGTAAACGATTTGCTTTGCAGCTTTGTGTTTTTAATTAAGCGATTTGCACTTTAGCAGGAAGATGAGGCAGAAAATATTTCTTTTTGTAAGCATCTGTGTGAGAGTTCCATTGTACAAATTGTCAGATTATATATTGCAACACATGACTTGTATGTATAAAATGGAGCATATAGCTGCTGTACAGTCTAGCAAAATTATCTTAAAAGAAAAAACTATATTATGAAAAAAAGTTTGTACAATCACAAGGTTTTGTTGAGGTGCCCATCTTTAAATTATTTTAGTTTTGCTTTGTGTGATATGATCTGAGATGAAATGCTTTAATATGTATAACCTGTATGCTTTACGGAGAGTTTTTTCCCCTTTCCCCTATTCTGGACAAATGAACTGCCTTTGCATGTTAGCATTTTAAGTTCTTTAAAATGCATCAGCGTAGCATTGAACATGTAGACCGAAAGCTCAACCTGATTTCTTGGATAGTTTAAGTTCTAATTAGATAAAATCTAAAACATTGTATGAATTACTACAATTTAAGCATGGGGGGTAATATTTAGATGATTTTAGACTTTAAAGAGGGTTTCAGAAGGCCAAAATGTTAATTATGCCCCCAACCCCTACCAATGTATGCTACATTACAGGTGTCCTTCTCATGCCTTTTGTCTTTTCTATTGTATTGCACTGTCTGTAAACTGATTTACATCCTCTGTATTAAATCTTATTTTTTGTTATTAAATTGGTGTTACTTGGGTTTAATTTTGATACCTTGTTATATTTCACATTAAAGTTGGAAGCAAAATTGATTTACATTTTAAAAAAGGGCAACAAATACAAGTGAGTTTATTGTAAATGTATGTTTTCATAAGTTTGGATGGCGATCAATATCCATTATACACACTTTAATCCAAGTTGGATGTTTACATGGATGCTTTTTTTTTCTAAGGTAAATCCTAAATTCTTAAGTGCCAGACCACTGGACGTCCTAAAGCTAAATGTACTCAGCTGAGCAACAGCATTTTTTTTACTGGGTTCTTGTGATGTCTTGAAATGTCTCTATTCCATAATATATTAATATTATAATACAATATTCCACAAAATATTAATTATAAAGACAGATGGATATTTTTGCAGTGGTGTAAATTTTTAAGCTATGTTGTTTCTGACTGTAGTTTAGCATAAGAAGCTCAGCTGTTCTGCATATGTGCAATTTCATCTCTTTCTGTTTATTTTTTTTTATCCAGCCATGTATTTATGTTATAATGTTATGATTTATTACGTTTTTTTATGCTGGATTCTCAAATAAGACAAACTATCAAATTCAATGTCACTGGAAAACATTATTTTAATTAGATAAAAAGACTCAGTTTGAAGTTCAAGTGTTATTTCCCTTTCAGGTGATGTATAATGATTTTCTAGTTTATGTATATTAGATGCACACCTATGTTTTTCATTCTTTGAATAGTTATTCTGTTTTTTGCAAGAATATTTAAGGGGCAAGGTAATGTGTTTCTTTACATCAGTAGCTATTTTACATAACTTTAAAAAAAATTATATGTCGTATAATGCCAGATGCTTTTTTCTGTTCTTATTTTAGTTTTTGAATGAGGGAACCAAGTTGCCAAGTGATTTTTTTTTTCCATTCAATAATTCTCCTCTTGACCAGACAGCGGCGGTGATTGGACATATCCATTGCTGCCGGGGTACATTTGAACACACGGCTCGTCCCCTCATTGGGTGGATCCGTTTTGGGGGCGTGTCACTAAACTGCCCCGGTTGTGTCCGGGTAAGATGGCGTTGGAAGAGCAGTGCTCGGCACCACCTCGATGGCAGGCCATATCAGTGACACACGTAGAGTTTCCCGAGGGTACGTAAAACTCAGAGTGTTTGTGTATCGACTACGTTCGTCGCTTTTGAAAATTTCCAAGCAGCGTGAGCGGGTTTGTTTGCTAGTGAATGGACACAGTAGCTGCCAAATTGTGAGCCTTTGGTCAACACCCGGCACACCGGGGGCTGCGAAATTGTGAGACATCTCCGCATGCGCAGTTTGTAACAGTGTTCACAATGACGGCTAGCTTAGTTGCTAGCTCTTTTAACATGAGCTTTCCGCTTCGTAAATTAAAATGTATTTGCAGTGCTCTGTGACATATGTTTGACAGCACTGCAATATTTCTTATTTAAGCATACAAGTTATAGCTTTCCTGGGAGCTATTAGCCATTTCCACGTATAGCATTATTACCAGGACTGCTGCTAACGTATAAAGCTCCATGGCCTTGTGTTAAAAGATCTTAACAGCTACAATTCACCTGAATTAAAATTAATTATTTCCTCGAGTTTCTTTAATAAAAACTTAATGCGCCTCTTACCTGGTCTCTGTTCACTATTCAGTTTCAGGTAGTGCTGGACCTTACGAATGTTTAATTATTATTCTTTTTGTCCTGAACATCAGTTCTTATTAATTCTGTTTCAGGGGATCTCACGGGAAAACTGCTGGCCTACATCAGTCTCCTACCCGTAGCTATTCTTGTGGGCTTTGTCACTCTCATAGTGTTTAAACGGGAACTGCACACGGTGAGTAGTGTTCATATTTGCCGTGAAGGTGGTAATAGTTTCTCAGGTACCTGAACAGATGTGTAAAGAAGCAGGGCAGAAGTACACGGGTGAGAGCCCTCATACTCTGACTGGGTTCTTCCCTCTTGTTTACAGATTTCCTTCTTCACTGGAGTCCTTCTAAATGAAGGAGTGAACTGGGTGCTCAAGCACATTCTCAGAGAACCGCGCCCTTGTGCAGGTAAGTGATTGAACAAGTTTTTCTTTTTTTCTTTGACAGGACCTGGCAAAACATCATGTTGGTTATGAATGATGTACATGATGGGATGATTTTGTTCTGATGACATTTAAGTATTGTAACCCCTAGCAGCAGCATTCAGGTTTTCTTTTTTTATTGTTATGATAAGAGGATAGGATTTGTGTACAGCGCCTTAGGAAAGTGTTCATATTCGGGGGTTTTTTCTTCACATTTTGTCCGAACTACGTACAAACAATGGTGGAAGAGCTTAAAACGGTGCATACATGAAGTGTAAGGAAAATGTAATTTTCAACATTTCTTGTAAATAAAATAACTGAAAAGTGGTATGTATTTTGTTTTCAATATTTTGCTAAATCTATTTTCTTTGATATTGTCAGTTGGTATTTGGTTAGGACTTTAACATGGTTTAATATAAATCATTCAATTGTGACTCTGGCTACTGTTTACAGTCATTGTCTCTCTAAAAGGTGAACGTTTGCTCTAGTTTCCAGTCTCTTAACAAGTTGTCTTACAGGATTGTCCTGTATTTAGCACCATCAATCTTCCCATCTACTCTAATCTTAACCATGCTTCTACCATGCTACTGTTTTTGTTGTTGTTCTTTAACAAACCACTGAGCCTTAAGACATTCCTGCTTTGAAAGATTTTAAGTGTCATGGTGATACTAATATGTATTTTTACAAAGAAATACACATTTCTAAAGCTGTTGTTTTGTTCCAGGATCTTCTTGCTTTGTTCTGGGATCTTACATAAATCTGCAATACATAGTATCTGGTTAAAAACTCTTTTCGTATTATTATATGTTTAAGAACCTTAATGGTTGCAGAAACTTTAATTATTGCATTACTTTTCTTGTTATATTTTCTTTCTCTAGGAGCTCATACAACCGTTTATGCCGAGTACGGCATGCCCTCGAATCATTCCCAGCTTATCTGGTTCTTCGTTGTTTACTTCTTTCTTTTTCTATATTTAAGGTAAGTTTGTTTGTCTCTTCATTTTGGGCTGGGTTTAAAGGTCACGTGGCTGAGCTTTGTAATTTAGGATTAACCTAATGCGTTAACCTGCTGAAATCAGTTTTCATCCCAGTAAAGTTAAAATCCGGTGTTCACCAACATTGTATGATACGCAGTTACTCATCTTGGCACATTTTGCTTTGTTGAACTTTTTTGATTTTATGTTTGTTTCAGAGGGTGTGTGTCATTATTTGAATACTTACAACATTTTCGTAATCATTTATTTACTTTAACATGAAGAAGGATATCATGGTGTGAACTGAACATTTTCAGGATGCATCAGACAAACAATGCTCGATGTGTGGACCTGCTGTGGAGGCACGTCCTGTCAATTGTCCTGGTGGGCATGGCGTCGTCCGTCTCATACAGCAGGTAAGCATGTCATCCCGTCATCGTCTTCCTCTAAATCTCTAGGATGTCCTAAATTGTGAGTTTAATGTGAAAAGGGAATAACATGAACAAATTATTGTTGTAATTATTAACATAGTATTTTCTTGTGACGTTGAATATTTTTTTTCTTAAAGAAATGAAGTGTTTGTTTATCGAATGTCCCTCTGAAGTCGCTGTTTATTGAGTCAAGAGCAAATCTTCCGAGGGGGCTATAAATAGGAAACAAGATACAAATTATTTGGCTTTCACATCTGCTGAGGCCGGCATGGGTCATTGTGACATAGATTTCATCATTTCCCCAAGGACGGACTCGGCAGATGTTCATGTGCAGCCCAAAAATTACCGACCGTGCGGCCTTGCACACTAAATATATGCCAGAAAACGAAACTTGTTTCGTGCTTCATATCTCCTGTTAGTTCCAGAAATATTTTTAGATACTTAACCATTTCTTTTAAAGACAGAGCAAGTTATTTTTGAAAAATACTCCATTTGCATTTTATTCATATTTGTATCAGGTTGTATCAATTGGAGATAAATAATTGGAATTATCTGTTAATCCATGTTTCAGTATTTGTATTTTTATTCTTAATATATCAAACTTTTTTTGATATACAACAGCACGCCCCTGTTTTTGTTTTTTTGTCTACGTTTGTTTGCATAGAATTACATTGTTTCACATTTTGGGAAACAAAGTCCCATTATGTTGAGGAAGTATGTATGTTGCTAAAGATTGCCGCCCTGTTTAGTATAGTGAGAATTTCCTTTTAAATGTCGATGAAAGTTGTATCATTGATATTACATCGTAAAGAAATGTGTGGACTATGATTTCAGTGTATTTCTGTTTCAGGTATAGACTGAGTAGGAAAAGAAAAGTATGACATAGTTGTCTAAATATTCCTTGGATCCACTCCCATTCTTGGTGTCCTACCTCCTTTCTGTCCCTCTTGTTCCATATTTGAAGCCTGAAAACTGTAGAAATCCATTATTTCATTTCAAACTGCCAAAGTGTCCTGTCAATGGTGACTGAGGTGTACATGGAGCTTAATAGTCAGTCCAAAAAAATGGTTTAAAATGTATCCTTGTCTGGTAACATTTCCTCTTAGACAAACTGCCTCTTTTCTAACAATATTAATAATGTTGCAGGATTGTTTTTTTTTTTCTCATGAAACCCCCCTTCTTCTGTAATTTCCAGGGTCTACTTGTTGTATCACACCTGGAGTCAGGTTTTCTATGGGGCAGTGACTGGCAGTACAATGGCCATTATCTGGTTCTTTTTCACACAAGAGGTGCTGACACCTTTATTCCCCAAAGTTGCAGCATGGTAAATTAATATTTAATTCTCCTGTAATATCGCATTTTTGATCAACTAATCAGCTGTAAGAGGAGTTGGATCATTTAATATAATGTTCTTTGACTTTGTTACATTCAACAGGCCAATATCAGAGTACTTCCTTGTGCGAGACACAAGCTTGATTCCCAACATCTTATGGTTTGAATATACAGTGACCAGATCAGAGGCAAGGTAAGGCTCCGTCAGAGCGGATGTCATGTTTCAAGCAGACAATTTAAAATGATTGTCCTTAAAATGTGTCTGCCTCATTTACCTGGAAACGTATAAAAACATAAACTATATTCATTTCTGTTCTTTCAGAAACAGACAACGAAAGCTTGGAACAAAACTTCAATGATCTGCAGAGCACTTTGTGAAACCTCCGTGTAGGCCCACACTTCGCACACACAAACACAGAGACAGACATTCTCATACACTCACACAAACAGAAGCTAAATCAACAACAAAAAAACACTGGAGAATAATCATCTTTTGGACTGACTTGGCTGCAAAGAATGTTGGGGGGGGGAAAAAAACTTAAAAAGAAAAACGTACACCAGGTAGAGAAAGAGATCCCGGACCTGACCCCGGAGCCTACAGCCTGAGCACGTCCGTCCACACGCCTTCCCCTCTTGTACAGCTTGCCCAAAAAGCTCTTCAGTGCATGCAAGACTGTGCAAGAGGCATACTATTTAATGATAGATTAATATATTTTAACTATAAACGCACGCTGACAGTAACAGTTTACTGTAAGAGATTTGAAGAGCCAAGATGGAGGCTTTGATCAAGTTACGAGCATATTGATGAGCGTCATAACAGCATGTATTTAGTAATTCTTTTTTTTGTACTTTTACATTGGCTAACGGGTTAGTAAGCGGGGAGGGGTGGCTGGTTACAGCTCTATTGGTAGTTTGTGGAATTAACCATTTTTCATTCTTCTACAATAGAAAATGAGCAATTTCTGAAATTGGTCATTATGTAATATAAATGAAAATGTGCACTTTGTGAAATTTGCAAGTTAAGGACTAACACTAGTTACATGTTAAGATTCTCCCCTTCTTTTTCCTCACAAGTCTTTGCTTTGTGTCTTTGACTCAGTCCTAATATTAGGCTCCAAAGCTGATCTGCAGGCACTGTAAATCTTAAGTACCTTCTGTAATATTGATTATCACGGATGGAGTTTCTGTTTGCATTTCTTTGTCTGAGGGTTGTGAGACTGAATTGCAGCAGTGAGTTTTGAGTTATTCTTGGTGTTAAAGCTACTTTGGAGTGAGAAGATGTTTTTTTTTTTTTTTTTTTTTTTGGTATTTCCTTATATACAGTAGCAACCTGGGAACAAAGTTCTGGGGGTCGGTTTTCTTTGTTTTGGTTCTTTAAATATTCCATTTCTTGTCTTGTTTTCTGCTGCTGCAGAGAAGTTTTCTTTTTATCTGCATTTCCAAAATAACATTCCTTATCACCTAGTGTTGAATCATAACTGATGATGGGGGATATGTTTTGTATTGGTTTTTTTTTGAAGAAAGATTTAAAAACACGCCTCAGGTCAGTTGTAGCATGTGATTATGCTTTTTCCTCGCAGCCTACGGCAGCTAATGTTGAAAGCTGTCAAATGGGGATATGAAGCTGAATAAAACAGTCATATCATTAGCTTCACAAAGGGAAGTAGTTCTCTTAGAATTTTTTTTTCATGTGTAACCTCTATCAGGCTGAATAAAAATGTGTTTATGTACAAGAGATGAGTTCAGTGTGCTACTTTGATATCATTTTTTTTATCCTGTTGCAAACATTTTTAACTCTTTGCACGTGGATTTCATTGTCAGTACTGTACTCGTCTACTTTTGTTTTGATTTTAACAGCAGAAATAATGCATGTGCTGCTCCCCCACCTGCAAAGTGTAATTGTGAAAAACGATAAATAAATTTGGGGAAAAAGCTATGCTGCAAGGATAGTAAAAACCAGGTTGAGTTTCAAATTGCTAAAAGAAAAATGGGAGCAAAATACAAAAATGGAGGCTTTAATTTAAAACGGCATTTGAACTCTAAACTAAATTAACAGTAGAAACCATCAAGATAACTTTTTTTTAATGTCTAGTCAAAGGATAAGGACTTCTGTCTCTGTGGCCCTATGTTTGGTGCTCTCTTGCTGTCTGAATTTGTGGTATTAAAGGAAATATGGCCTTTGAAAATCCTGCCATAAACAAAGGCAACTTAATGTAATGCTTAATTCTGATACGGAAAAAAAAAATGATGCATGGTTTTTAAAAATGTTTTATGAATAAAAAGCTGAAAATAATGCATTTGTATTCAATTACTAGTCTCACCAAGTGCTGACTGCTCCAACACACCATACTGAATCAGTCAAGCAGCAGCTCAACCACAGATGTTTGCATGTGACGGATAACTTTGCATAGAGATTAATAGTGAACTACCTTCAACTTTTGTTGGCAGTATTTGCTTAGGCTTAATTCTTTTCTTCCCTCCAGCTACTATACTTGTCTAAGTGGAAGGTATCTGAAAGACTGCATGTCATTATGTGGTAAATTTCTGTTTTTTAGGAGAAATGTGCTGAAATGGACCTGCCATATTTAAATTAGCCATTCCTCTGTTAATTCACTTTTTAGGCTTCATGCTTTTCCCAAACACCTGTCATATAGCTTGCATTTGAAGTCCTCGGCCTAGTTTTGTTTTTCTGATCTATTTTCTCTAAATTCTTTACATTTAATTTCTACTATTCATATTCATATTTGTCCTATGTTTAGCTTTGATGTGCTATTTTTTAAAAGCCAATGCTTTCAGAATCTTGAAACCTTTTATTTCATTTCTGAATCAGACTTCAATAAGCTTGCCTGTCATACTGTAAAAAAAAAAAAAAAAAATTGAACTCAATGAGAAAATTGGTATATATAAATTGTAGGGCTGTATTTAAAGGGTTGTGTGTTCATGGGTCAAAGCAGGTGATGGTGTCCTAGTCCAACCACTACAAGTTTGTTTTGCCCAAGCAAATTAGATCAACAGGAAATTTAGGTACATCAACTGGCAGATTTTAGGTCTTATTCTCTTGAAGGTAGATTTTTACTTTTACTGTAGCTTCAAAGGTGCTCCAAACCATCTACTTTATCCCTTTCCCCCCCATTTGTCTGTCAGATAGAGATCTTCCCAATCCAAACTTGGTTTCATTTATTCATAAAGTTGTCAGTTATTCACATTTAACGCACATACAGTGGATTAATTTAAGCTTGAATCCAGACATCCTATTGATCTGTTGTCTTACTGAATCAGTGGTGATCTAAAAGTCATCCCGTCAGACAGAAAAACTAAATCGGTGTCGGGTGTGTTTACGTCTAGTTTCTTCCAAAAGGATAATTAATCCAAGATTAATATTTTGTTTGAGATGTAAGCTGTTCACCTTCTGATATTCACCGTAATTAGATCTCTGTGGAGCAAATTAAATTGCTAATCAAATCACTGCCCCAGTTTGATTAACAAGTAGATGTGTAATTCAGATTTTCTACGGCGCACTGAGCTGTATGTTGGTGTCTTGTTCGCCACTTAAGGATTGGCAAAAAACGCTGTATCGGTAAATTAGAATCTACCTTTTAGGATTATTCTGTATTGCACTGTCTGATGTCAGCAAATAATAGACGTATACTGAGGTAACCCAAGCTTTGTTTTTTTGTTGTTCTTTTTTCCACAAGAAGTAACTAAAAAAATTTTCTGCTTTGTGGATAATTTCTTTATAAAATATGCTGCACTGTTTGCTGCTCTGCAAGGGCAGGAAAAGCCATTGATACAGTAATCTGATTAGATGTTGACTTTAACTTTGAAGCTCAAAAGCTCCAAACATCATCGTCTAAAACCGGACATTGTTCCTGTTTTTGTTTGCGTTGCACCAATGTGACAGTGTCCAGATGGTGTAGTTAGCGTGCTATGAATATTGTTTAACTCAAAAATGAGTTTTTTCATCTGATTTCCAGTTTGCAGCCAAATGTTAAATTGGAGTTTCTGCAAAAAAAAAAAAAAAAAAAAAAAAATGGCAACAGGCATTAGCTCAGTGAAAAGGTCAACTTCTGTTTATCAAACAGAAAGGTCAGCCTGTTTGTCAGATCAGCAAAAAACCTCTTTTGTTGTGCACACTAGACTGTTTACAGAATCCAAGGAATTATGACAAGGGGAAAAAAACAGACTAGATTAAATTATTCTAGATTAACAAGAAATACACAAGGAACTCAGGGGGTTATTAGTTTTATACTCAGAGTTGTTGTCTACTAACCCCCTGTAAGACTTTGCTTGCCCAGAAATGAGAGATTTTGCTTCTGACCATATGTAAAAATGTCATAAATAGAACAAGACTTTCTTTTTATTATACGTTTAAATCATAGATCAGGGGAAATGTGAAATCGTTGTCCTTGTGACAATGACAATAAAGATTTATCTTATCTTCTCTAAATCAGAACGCACTCGGTGTCTGTAAGGATTAATGGCCACCACTAGATGGCAGCCTTTTCACATCTTTGTTAATGCACCTGTACCACGATTATCTCACGATCACACACTGTCAGTGGTCGCGTCACCAAATGCAATGCATATCATATCACCAATGAAAATATAAACAATATCATTATGTCTTTTTGAATGACTTTAACCAGCATTGAAGCTTTACATGCATTTGCATAGAAATAAGAATTTTTGTAATACTTTTAAAGAAGACATAGTAAGTCAGTTTTATTGAATCATAATTTTGTATATGACACAAATCAGATGTGACAATCCAACAAAAATATTTTGCACCTTTATCTTTGACTGAAAACGAAATCATTAAATCTTCACTCAGCAGGTCAAACACTTAAGTAAAGAGAAATAAGAAAAAAAGTTTATACATCCACTAATTAGGATTAAAATAAATGTAAAAAAAAAAAAGTGTGAACAGTTCAATTATGTAATTATGTTTAATGAAGTGATTTGTATCCTTGCTGCCAACAGATTTCGAAACACTGAATAGCGTGTTATAATTAGAGGCTGTGGAGGCACAATTTTCACCCCAAACAAAATGTTTGCACAGATTGTACTGTTGCTTTAACAAATGTATGAGCAGTGCCATAATACGTGCTCCAACAGCCGCCTTCATATTTCTTTTTTTGGGTCTGCTGAAACATAAAACACCAACCACCACAAGGATCCTTCGATAAGTATCTTAGCCACCATGTCATATTTACTTATCGAGGTTCTGCAATATCTTTTATACTTATAATGCCAAAGAAATTCACTTTGTGCATAAATAATGTACATGAATGGTTGGATTAGTGGGATCCATAGTCTGTCTGATTCTGGCGCTTCATGTAAGTTATTTATATTTTTAATAAACACACACAGGACTGTATCCCTTCAGGTCTCACATAGTTTGAGAACTGAAGAAAGAAAAAAACATTTTCAACAGGAGAGAATCTAAACGTAACAAAGCAAATTGGTTATGTTCTCGATTATTTTACGAAGAGAGAACAATGTGACATTATTTAACTACCTAGGCTACTTCTCCAATTAAAGCGTCCAGTAGGACCCTGAAGCCTACATTCCTTACCAATCATGTAATTAGGTGTTTCAGAGTTTGGTCATTTAATTTTTTACTGCAATGGCACTCTGAGTACTGCAATTTTCATTTACATGTTGTATTAATGAAAGGTAAGCAGCATAACTGACCATATGCAGTTTTTCCATATGGAGTTTTGAGTCTTTTCTGCTTTTTTTCTAGATCTTTCTAGACGCTTTCGTCCACACCAATCCTGCTTTATACTCTAAACACCGTGAGACCTTTGCTGATCTTTAGAAAGCAAATATTTGCGATTAACATTTTAACTTTTTTTACCTCGCAGTGCTTTACATCAGCTTTGCATTAACTATTGTTCAAAGGCTAGACTTGTAGAATATTTCATAAATGACAGATGAGAGAAATATATATTTTTTGCACTTTCTTTGAATTCAGAAGTTAACTTAGTATAACATTATTAAGATGGGATAATTACGTAAACCTCTGGTTAATTCACATCCTTTGAGTTAATCTAAGGCCCACCTTCGGATGCATTTTACAGAAACACTTTTACACTTTTCAAATAGTATGAAAATGTGTTTACTTTCTTACCAAAAATATGTAAAAAACAAACAAAAAAGAATGCTAATAAGTGATATAACTTATTGATTGTGTTTCATTTTTAGTAAAGAAAAAAGGTGAAAGAGGCTGCTTTTATGGAGTGCACACTGTTTCTTGATAAATGTCAGATTCTGATTTAATGGCATAATTAGTGCTTGGGATTACATTATATGCATGGTAAAATGTGTGTAATGTCAGCTGTAAACCTGTCAGTTATCAAGACTCATGAGATTTGTCATAATCCATTTGTGTTTTGCACCTCAGCAGGAACGTCTGATTTTCCACGGCTGATTTAGTCTAGATGCCTAAATGGGAGCCCAAATAATTGCCAGTGTGTAAAACAAATGCGCAATTTCACCTGAGATAATCTTGAGACAATCAGAAGGAGTTAAGATGTTACCCCAATAAACTGGTTGGGTAAAGTCTGAATGAAAAAATAGAGGGAACCACACATACTCTGTGCGCTTAGTTATCCTTGTCTTTTCACAGGGTTTCCACTTGGGGGCAGCACAACCTGACCTGGCAGCACAGGTTAGAGGCATTGCTTCAAGGACAGGGATCCCTGTTAAAGGTCAAAACTTTCACTGTGGCAAATAGGAATCTTATTTTGTTTCTTTTATTTTGGCTATACTTTTAAGGAAATAGTGTATGCACTGCATTTTTTCTACACTACCTGGCTCAGAATTCTTTTTTATTTAAATATTTTTTTATTAACAAAAACCCAATAAGATAACTAAACAGCCCCCAATCTACTCCAGTGGTGGGTATTCATAAATAAAGAAAAAAAAATACATATATAAAGGAGAGACTGCGAATGCATAAAACGATTACAAAACTAACGCAATCGTAGATGCACATTAACAACATAAATACTTCTATTGTGCTTTACATTTGCTATTGTTGACCAAGTTTATGTCCTGTCTTGTGAACTGACTTCTGTTCTGGGGATAAATGCTGTTAAAGCTGTTTTCCACATCAAGAAGAAAAAAAAAAAAAAATCAATGTTGGATCTAAAAGCTTTGATTGCTGAGGTTGTTTGTTTCAGTTCTTTCACCTTCAAAAATGACTTAGTCTTTATTTAGATGCAGAAGGAAACAAAAAAAAAAACTGTGAGAAAAAGATAGTGTCAGGTCCTGAACCTGGACCAGCTGGTGAGTATGTTTTTTTTTTTCTTTTCTATTTTTACGCAGCACATGTTGGGCCAATTCTAATATTGTAATAGAATAGAAAAACAGTGCTCTCATACTGTTCTGTCTGGCTTGGGACTATTTATATTTTAAATGCAAACAGCAACATCCGCTTTTGAACACCTGAAAATCCCTGCAACTACTCAGGACAATATTGCCTTATGCTGTGTTCTGATTTTTCAGTCAGATTTGCATTTCTGCCTCATAAGTTTAGGAGCCACTGGGCTTCTAAATTTAGTAAAGCTAGAAATTTAGTTTGACAGTAGCTGGACATTTACCTCCAAGAGGGATTTTGATCAATTTTGCAATTCTTAAGATCGTTGCAGTTGCCAAACCTATTTCTAACTCATGACATGCGAAACAGAAGAGAGTAGAAAACAAAACATTGTAACCTTTTCATCACCTCATTTCCTGGTCTCTATTTTTTCATATTTGCAAACTTTGACATTATTACATAAAGGGTAACTTAGTGACTTGGTGTGGCTGAATACAAACGTACGCCACATTTTTCAGAATTTTACTTGTTAAAACGTTTAATGTGTCATTCTTCTTCTTCCACAGTTTTGCACTACCTTGCCTTAAACTACCTCAAAAAGAATTCTAGTAAAATATAACAAAGTTTGTGTTTGCTACGACACAAAATATAAAACACACAGAACGTATTTTGTCAGAGTATGGGACTAAACATGTTTGCTGAAAGCAAATGTGGGTGTCATGGACATGAACAGGCTTCCTCCCCTCATACTGGTGGTATGAGAGGAGGAAGAATGGAGCTGAGCTCTCTGCTAGTTTGTTTTTGGTAAAAATCTGGCTGCACCAACTCTGAAAAGTTAAGCAAGCGGTTTTCCTGCCTTAATCTAACACAAACAGTGAATAGAAGCAAAAGTTAAAACCCACTTATCTAAGCCTGCCCAAACAGCATTTGAAAAGAAAGGCACATACAGCTGAATAAACACCAAACTTTTAAGCAACTGAATGATAGAATCATTTGCTAAATTAAGGCCCTCCAACACTTTAAAAGCCACGCTAAGATTTATTATGTCATTTTTTTTGCACCTGAACCAAGCAGCAAAAAACTATTACAAATGAAAACTGATTTCTACAAAATAATGACTATTAAATAAAAATATATAACATAAATTAAATGTTTGCATAAAAAATTTAATTGGGAGTGAATATTGGCCAATTAGGTTCAACCAACTGGCTGGACCTAACGCAACAGAGGTCCAGCCAATTAGTGCAAAGTCCAGACCTATGACTTTGATTACAACTAATTTAAAATGCCTTCAAACACTAATAAACTACAACTATTTGACAAAGAAAAATGGACAAAGTTGGTAAAGACAAAAAACACCTGATGCTGTAACTGCAGTGAAAAATGTTCAGGAAGTACTGAATACTTGTCAGATATTTACACTGCAGGTCCATACGTTTGCAAACAAGAACAAATTTGTACAAAAAAATAAAAAGGTTTTGGTGGCACACATCGCAATGAACAACTTATTTATGAAGAGTCAATAATCAGGAAAGATTTCTACAATAATTATGACTTACAATGTATTTAGACTTTCTTTAGATTAACCAGTTTTGGTTCTTTATCAACACCGTCACAAAAACTTAATCAACTGAGATCAAAAAATATCTAAGCATAACAAGACATACTGTACATATACAGTATGTATATTATTATTTTGCATTGGTCTAATAATATCAATACACACCAAAGGCAAACTGAGGAGAACGTCAGATATCAGTGGAAGCAACCTATGTTTGAGCTGTAAACACGTCTTAAGCTTTTGAGTTTAGTTTCATAAAAAATGACACCTTCAGACTTGTACATTAGTGAGTGTTTCATTCTGTGTGTAACACATGAGAAAAGTGAACCAGTGAGAGATTTTGGAAATGTAAATTCTGATTGTTTAAATTCCACTGAAATGTGTAAAAGAAAAAAAAAAAATAGAAGTTTGTCTGTGGCGATGATGTCACTGTGTTTCTCCTATTGCTTCTCCTTCTGTAATTTATATTACTCAGATCAAAAAGAAAACATAACACCCTGTTTTCCATTTCCACCTTATCAATTTTCTTTCGGGTCAAAGATTACGTTCGCAGATTTATTACAATAACACTGCAGAGACTCTAAATCCGTCCATAAATATAAATGGAGGCATAATTCCTGTTTGAGGATTAAAGATGTCTGAACACCTACACATACAAATGCGTGCGCATTAGGGAGGAAAGTTTATGGCTGAGAGGACGGCAATACTGATGAATCAGTTGTGCTCTCCGTTTGATTCTTACCGAAAAAGACTAAAAGAAAATTGAGGGCATATTTTGATGCTGGCTTTTCTATTAACGTTTGAAATAGTATTTTTTTACACCACATATTTCATCCGCTTTTGCTTTTCTGTCACACTTTAAGGATTGTGATCATTAAACAAATGCTAATGCCAAGAGATAGATAGCCTGAGTTAATACAAAAACTGTTTTCACATGATGATTTCTATTATTCTGGGATAAAAAGCCATGATGAAGAAATCACATCAATAGAAATTTTAAGATTACATAAAGTATGCTAACAACAACCCCCCCCCCATCAAGGTAAAGCGGATTTAATGGAAAGTGTGCCTTCCCTCACATCTGGTATAAAACTAGATGAAAGCATGATAGTACTAGTCAAACATGATGGTGGCAGTAAGATGGCTGGGGGCTGCTATGGTTTTTCAGAGCTGGGGTGAATCGCTCTAATTAAGGGAACCATGAATTTTTCTTTTTACTAGAAATTAGTAAATGAGAATGCCCAGTCATCTTTTAGATACAGTGTGTTTGAGTTACGTAAAAGGACAAATATCCAGACTAAATGCCACATCTGGCTCAACCACTTTTCCCCCGACACAACATATTACACATTTTCAAAAATTGACCGTTTAGTTTGAATAACTTTTCCTCTTGAAAATGAAATCATCATTTGAAAAGTTTGTCTGATGGTAACCTTTCTTGGTAACACTTTATTTGAAGACTGATATGACACTGTTATTATTTGGTAAATGTGTGCACTTTACTGCAAAGTAGGCACTTTTAATGCAACTTTTAAACCAACTTTGCATTAAAAGTGTCATTATTTACCGAATGACACTTCATGACAACAGTCATAAACATTCATAAAGACTCCTTCATGTTCATGACAGGTGTTATGTCATGTTTATGACAGTGTCATATCAGTCTAGTGCACATCCCATCAAATAAAGCGTTATCTATTTCTTTGAAAAAGAAAGAAGAAAAATAAATCCTGTACGTGGCTCTGTTTGTCAAAATGTGTACTTCTGTTTTATGTGATCTCCAAGGAGTCTTTCCTAATGGATGCACCAAATCTTTATTGGTTTCATTCACTGTCCTGGTTTGGGAACAGATTAAATAAAACTCTGCCGGAAGCTCAAGCTGAAGTGAACTTCTCGTTGCATGTGCAGGTTTTTGGTTCGGACACCTAGAATCAGGAGGACATCAGGCTCTGGATTACAGCTCGGCTCTCTACATGTTCTCTGGCCTGTCTTGTCGCTCTAATCCTCCCAGTCTGAATGAAATGCTCATAAGCCTCCTTAATGTTTTCATATTTTGTCACCTGTTCATTCATCTGTTGAGTCTTAAAAGGGATGGCGATGCTTCACCCTCAGGTGCCATATTCCATAGTTTGTTTTGCTCTCTAGCAAAAGACTTTAAGTGTCTAAATGAAGTCATACAAAAAAATTTTTGTTAATGAGGCTTTGATGACTTCTGAACCAGAAACCTGTGAGTTATTTTTGACACAGTCACTACATAGTCACTTCTGAAGATGCTTAAAAGAAAGCAAAAATATTACAGTACTGTGAAAAAGTACTTTCCTCTGCACAGATTTTAATTTGTTTTCCATCTCTAATGTTGAAAACAATTTTGAAGACATAAAGACAACCTCATTTAATGCAAAGTAGAAAGAAGCTTAGAAGTCCTAGACATGCTGTCTGCAGTTGGACTTAGGAAAAACGTCAATCTCAATTTAACCATGCTCCAGTTCCTGTCAGCAATAAGCTAGTTGTGATGTAGTTCTATACATTTCATGAATTCAGATGCTAATGGATCATATTTAAAAATGGCAGTCGTCGATTTATGCGTGGGGAAAAAAAATTATCAACATCCAACAGTACAAAAAATGTATTCTAAACCCGTGGCAGCCATATTGGATTATGAGGTCAAGTGTGATAAATTGATGAAACTTGGAAAACTTACAGTAACTTAAATAATCTACATGGTCCAGATTTTCAATAGTTGTTGTACAACTGTGATAAAACCACAAAGGATTACAAAGAAACATATCTGTGTCTATTTGCATATTAATTATCTTTAATTTGTCTTTTCCACTCTTCTGGCTATTTAAGGCCTTTTCATTTCTGTTTAACAGTCCATTTTTCAACCTTATCCGATTGCACTAAGGGTCACTTTTGTGTAGTTGCTTTTAAAAACAAATATCTGGATATTTTAATGTTAACCTTTAATTTTTTTTACAAGTACATAAATGTTGCAAATCTTTGAGCAAATCTGAAGTTATGTCACCATAACTTCAGTGATTCAATGATAATCCTTCACTTGATAATGATTTCCAGGAAATGCTCTAAAAACGTCTTGCAACTCCTCAGCATCCAGTCAGAAAACGGTCTTTTGCATCGAGCACTTAGAGTCTCTCGGTGTCTTTCTGCAAACTCAAAGCTGCCGTCTTCTGCCATCTGGCCACTCTCCCACACATTAGAGATCTGTAGAGCGCTTCACCGACTGTAGTCTTTCCAGAAAATATATATATATAAAAAAAAATCCTGTTAGAGCCAAGAGATCCTGTAGTCCAGCTAAAAAGGTTCTTGGACCTCTGTCACCTTTACAACAAGAATGTCGAGTTCTGAGGAAAGGCTGTTGTCTTGGGTAAATGCAGAAATCCACAAGCCACCCAGCCACACTCTTCAGACATGATAAATTATTGGAAACTTTTTTTTTTTACTCAGGTTGCTTTTGTCTGATATCAAAATTAGTTTGATGACCTGAAATTTTTTAAAAATGAGGAACCAAAAAAACCAAAACAAAATCTAAAGGACAAATACTTTGTCATGACACTGTGAGTAGGTTGAATTGGATGCAGCATCAGGTGGGCATCGGACTGGGAATAACCTGAACTGGTATCAGCTACGAATAAATTCTGATCAGGACATCTGTCGTTTGAATTATGCGAATATGAATGGTGCTCTGTAAAGCTCTAAAAATATTTTAAATCCACAAACAGATGCATCAATGTTCTTACTTTGGGGGTTCTGCCACAGCAGGGTGGGACGTTTGACGCAGAAGCAGCTTGTCTCTATTTCTATTTTGTGTAAATGCAAAAAGATGTATGTGAGAAAGGTTACAGCTGCGTTCTTTTTCCAGTTGAAAATACATAAATCTAGTACTGACTTAATAATTTTTTTAAATTTTGGCAGAGTTGCAGAAAACCTGGCAGGACTTTTTAGATCATTTGTGTGGCCTGAGCTCCACAAACACTAATGTCAAGAAATGAATTTATATTTTTAACATGTGACCAGCAGGGTCGGAGGGGCAGAAGATGACACATTTTCTGCAAATAATGCCTCAAAGAAATTTGTAAAAATTCAGATGAAACCATCAGTTTAGCTGTTTGTTTCTCATTTCTCTTGCAACGAGCTGGACGCAGAAAAACAAACCACGCCACTTCCTCTTGGCTCCTCTGACTATACTGCGCTCTGGCAGGGAAAGCATGAAGTCATTCGCTCAAACACGTCCTCCTCATCCGTGGCAGTGGTACAAGGTGTGATAGCATGGCAGACCTGGCCACAGATGGTACACTTAGGCGACCCAGAGGCTGCCTGCTGGCAGGACACACACGGTACACAAGAATCGCTGTTATCCTCGGCTTCCGCTTCAGACACACTTACCAAACACTTCCGCCAGGTCCTCGACTGAAATCACTGACACGCCCTTTGGGTATCTGGCAGGCTCTTCACCTAGCTGGGTATTCTGGTTTTCTTTTTTTTTGAAATTGTAGAAATTGTAGAAGAAACCTTACAGCTGTTGTTGCAGGCAGGAAACCACGAAGCAAAAAAAGAAAGAAAAACTGAGTGGAAACAAACTTCGACACAAATTTTCTTGAATTTCTGCTTATTTTTACATTTATTATAAAAGGAAAATAAAAATATAATTAGACCTGAGTGACACTTTAATGTTCTGATAATGTATGATATCCATGCATTTTTTATATTGCTTTTTATTATTCTGGCTCAGAGCTTCGGTCTTCATCTTTTTTCCCCTGAATGAGGCCATTGATGAAACCATGGTTAGCATTAACTTTGTGTTCTCTCTGTTTTTTTTCCTTGCCATGGAAAGTACCACCCGCTCAGGCCTTCTGGAATAGTTTTTAGCAACTGAGGCTGGTACAGCTTAAAGTCTCTTACTGGTAAAATGAAATGGTTTCCTTACTGTTGGACATGTTCACTTATTAGCTGGGATTCAGTGACTTGATAGAACATGTTGCCTTAAATTAAATTAAATTAGAACCATCTTGCTGTCTCTGACCTCGATCTGAAAAAAGCTTCACTCCTTGCTTTCAGCTGTGATATGTTTGAGGGGTTTCTTGCATGTAAACCCGGCTTCAAGTCGCCCCACGGCATTTTAATGAGATCAAGACCCAGGCTTTCACAAGGACAAGGACGTTCTTTTGTTGATTCTCATGGCCATGGTGGATTTACTAGTATGTTTTGGGTAATTGTCATGTTGCAAGGCCCAATCCTCCTTCAGTTTAAATTACATGCAGATGACCTGACATTTTCTCATACACAGAATATTTCATAGGGATTCTACAGTATGATGGCGAGCTGGCCAGGTTGTGCTATAGCAAAGCATTCCCGAACCATGCCACCTCCACCTCCGTGCTTCACAGTTGGTTCTAGGTTCTTTTCCAGGCTGTGTTTGGTGTTCATGTAATAAAATTTCCCTGCCTGGTGAAATTGATATCAAAATATCTAAATGTTAGAACAAAAATGCCGTCCTGAAAATGTCCTAATTTTGTCACATCACAATGTGTCTTTTTTTTTTTTCGGTTTCCTTATTGCATTTACAATGTGAAATGTGTTTCCTCAGTTAAATATTTTAAGTGACATCGAAGTTTACATGTCTGAACAATACAAATGTTGAGTTTGGCTTAAGAATTGACTAAAAATGTACCAGGACTATATTCGGTTTTTAAATATAGTAATTATTTTTGATTCAGTAGTTTTGAATATACTGTTTTATATCTCTATTTGATAATTTTATCATAAGTACTATTAATCTTAACTTTTCATTTAAACCTAGATCATTCTAGGGGCATGTGTTGCAAATTCAGATTGTTTTGATCTATGTTTCTTGTATCTATCCCTACCAAATAAACAACCAAATTAAAAATATATCTTCTATTTACTTAGCTTAGCATTTTTTGGCATACATTTGATCGATTGCTTTTTGAGTGCTTTGTGTTCTGGCCACACAACAAAGTGCTCCTTAAATAAAATGACCCCCATTTGACATTATATGTCAAATGGGGGTCACCTAAATGCGCCTAAATGCGGTTGCTTTGTATTAAATAAATAGGACTGAACTATGCTCTCTACTCTCTGCATAAAGATCTTATTAGAGTGTATTTGACTAACTGTATTGTGTTTTGAATGGTGCGAGATAAATAAACAAAATGTAACTGAATCTTACACATTCTGGTGTTAGTTCCCTGCAGAGTCCCTGCTGCTCTATCTGCCTGGAAATCATTGCGCATGTTCCTTTTTTTTTTTGCTTTTTCTAAATCGTCTTTATTGACTCCTTTTCTGTCTCATTTCTGCGTTGAAGTGCCTTTGGCAAATTCTTGTTGAAGCTAGACATTACTACTAAATGAGCCTGATAGCAGATGTCCCTTGCATTTCTTTGGCAGCAATAAGCAAGTCCTTGTCCTGAAAGTTTTAAGACTTCTTCAACCCAAACATTGAAATATTGAGCTATGTAATATTTGTGTGCCTTTCATTATGTCCTTATGACATTATATTTTCAAACTGTGTGTCAAATCCAAACTGAGAAGCAATAACGAGGTGGCGCTTTGACTACACTTTCGGTTTTAATTCATTTGGGACGAACTGTTTCAAGAACTCTCGGACGGATCGCCTTCTGATTGGTTCAAGAAACGTGTGTCCTTGTCAGAACGAACAATGGTTAACAACATTTCAAAGTCAGATTCGAATGCAAAGCAGAGGTCTTCCTGCACGGTGGCATGCTGAGAACCACTGTTGCATCAGCATCCAGCAAATACACAACTGCAGCTTTCATTTGGACGTTTAGACGTATGACAGAAGCTGACAGTGTTCCGCCATCCACGAAGAAACCGCGAGCTGACTGCTGCATACCAGAGTGGAGACTGCAAAAGAGATGGAAATGGGCTGCTTAACAGAGTGTGCTAGAAAAAAAAAACTGAGCAACTTGAAGGGGCTTTCTGAAATATTCAAAGCAAAATAAATAAAACAAAATCACATGAATCTTTTTTTACAAGGACATTTTTTTCCCCTCATCTTTTCTGGGGTTGCAGAGCGGGCGGGTTGGCTACTAAATATTGTAAATGACAAAAGATGCAATCCAGCCACAAATAAGTGGGTTAATTTATTATTATGCCCTTTTGACAGGTTTTATGGATCATTTGATGTTTTTCTCAGAAGGAAGACTACCCCATATTGTGCTGCTGGTTTCTTAGAAGAGAGGATATTTAAAATGATCTGCAACGCTTCTCATGCAGAACACCTATTGCTGGCTCTACCTGCTCATGTGTCAATTCATCAGAAGGCGTTAGCTAGGCCTTGCAATAACAGTGTTCAATTTTTTTCTTTTTTTCTTTATTTTTAATGAATAAATGACTCCACACCTTGAAGAACCACATTTCCCTACAGTTAAAACAACATGTAACTTAGGCGTATGTCTCTACCACCTTTGTCCATTCTTTGCAAAACAGTTCAAGCTTAATCAGATTGGGCAAAGAGCACCTGGAATTTTCAAAGTTTCCAAGGTTTGCCACAAGTTTCCAATAGCATTTAGGTCAGGATTTCCTAATTTCATCAATGCACAGCATCTTGTTCCACATTTTCTGTGACCACTACATGGCTTATGGCTAACTTCATAGGCTTTCTTTCAACATTGTTTTTCTTCTTGCCACTCTTCTATAAAGGTCAGATTTGTGGCTCAATTAAGAAGGGCCTCTTGACTTCTTCTCTGATTAATATTCTCCTCACCTGTCAGTTTAGTTGGACGGCAACGTCTCAGTATAGGTTTGCAGCTGTTTTTTTTCCAGATTATTGACTGAGTAATACTTTGTAAAATGTTGAAAGTTTGAATCATTTACTTTATGTTCGTACAGACACCTCTGAGCTCTTCATAGAGCAGGTGCGTTTCTGCTAAAATTAAACGACACACATGTTTTCTATTCACTTATAGGTGAGTTCTGAATGCATTCGGTTGTTTAGGTTCCCTTTGATCTGTCCTCTTGATCAGATTTCCATAATGTTATTCTGAAAGTGGGAAGCTCAGAGTCAAAAATGCTCTATTTGTGAAAGCCATCTGGAGGTGCACTGACTGACTGTTAGAAGTGGCCGTCAGATATTTTCTTATGAATAAAACTGTCCAGTCTGCAGATGGAATCACCTCGCACCTGTGATTTTGGCATGTCATTGGCTAACAGACACACCAGATGTATCAGTGACATAATGCAAAATATTCATGCCTAACTTTTCATGCAAGGCCGGATTTTATGACAGCACTGAATTCCTTTCCTTTTGTTTCCTGTCATCTCTTCCTTCTTTCTTTGATAGCGACAGATACACAATAACGTAGATGAACCGCGTAAAACGGGAGTCCATGCCTGTGTCACGGTGCTAATAGCATGAGCTAGTAGCATGAGCCAGTTAAATGCTAGAATAAACTTATTGTTAAATATGACAAAAGGTACATTGTCTTCTTGCTTTCTCTTCCTATCTGAAATAGTTAGACAGATCAGATGGCAGAGGCATTACTTCAAAACAAACTGAGTTTACCACCTGAAAGCACCCTGACATGCCTGAAAGCACTGTAGAATATTTCAAAACAAAAGCAAGAGAGCAAACCAAATCCTTCAGGGCACCAACTGTGAGGCACACAAAGTGGTTGGAAAATGTGAAGATTCAAACTTGGAGTAAGACAGAGCGGCACTCAGAAAGTTGCCATTAAAATCAGTTTTACGTACCCAGTTTTATGTGGAGTCTCGAATCTAAACAGTGCCGTATGTGTGCAGGAGTATCACAGAGAGGGCAGCCGCCCCAGCTCCCCTGATCACACAGCCCCTCTGCTGCACTACACCCGACAGCCTATGTGAATTGTCACAGGTTTCATTGTTTTTGTGCCTTGAGCGCAGGCATTTTGTGGGTTACATACTGCACAGCGGCAGTTGTTTTTCAGACACATGCCAGCGTATTTGAAATATGGCGTGCAGGTGCTTTAGAAAGGTGTGTTTAAGGCACAGCGAGGCACAAGGAAAAGGAAATGGGGCACAGCCAAACTCAGCTCCATTGTAGGCATTTTCACCTGCGTATTCAACAAACTGCAGAAAGTATGCGAACTCAAGGCTTGTCACTTATAATGCTCAAGCAGAATGTGACAACAAAGAGGAGCGGGGCATGACATGTGCTGAGCTATCGAGTGGTTTCTTTATTCAGAAGAAGTTACTGAATAAATATATGTATGGAAGATTATCTCGTCTTTAGCTCAGATTCTACAAAGTTGGACTATTTAGTAGTGGAACATTGCCTATTGTTCATTGTAGTTGACAAAAATGTAGCATATTATGCAATGAATTCAAGTATAAAGCCACCTGTACTTATTATTGTCCCACTTATTGATCTGAAAATCTCCACGGAACGGCTCAGTGCAAACAGGTTTTGTTAGACGTAATATAAATGAAACATGAAAATGAAATTAAATCAATAAGAAGTGCTGTGAGAAACGTTTGCTCCTTTTCCGATGTTTTTAGTTTGTGGTTTGTTTTTTTTTTTGTCTAAATGACCAGAGCATCAAACAAATGTCAATGTCATAAAACTAGAAAATACAAGCATGTTCAAACAGACATGGTAGTTTTTGTAAAAGTAATTTAAGCCTAATTACATTTCTGTTAGTTATTTCCTCTAACTAAAGTAATGTTTTTAGTGAAATAAAGTGAAGGAAGGCAGTTTCTTAAATGTGCTTTTAGGTATTCTGTCTGAAATGAGCCTGTGAAGTGAAGCAGATATTAGATGTGTGAACAAAAAAATAATATTACTGCAATAAGTGTACAACAGTAACACCAACATCTTGCAGCTGCTGAAGCCAACTTGTGTTTATAACCTTCTTGTCTTCAGCTTAATAATCCAAACTACAATATCAACACACATTATTTCCTAGATGCTGTGCTGTTTATCTCCTTGAGTTTTTTATGTTTTTATTTTTTTGGCGGCCAACAGTAGAAGATGTCAAGAGGGCAGGCATTAAGACAAGCTGACATTAGATCGCTCTGTTCCAGATCACAAGATAAAATACTTCAAACAACCTGATGCAACTTTGTACAACTTATTTTGTCTGAAGGGCTGTACGTTTTAAACTTGGGGTAAGGCGTTTCAGTTCAAAGCATGAACCGGTTTGAATGAATATTTCAGTGACAGCACTTTTTGTTGTGGTCCTTCTTTTATTTGACCCAATAATTGCAGAACTAATGTTACAAGATAAATATTTTTTGCTGCATGACAAATTTCCCCTGCATTTGTTCCAATTTTCTGAGAATACAAAGTGTCTCCCTTAAGCTTTTCCCCACAAAACCCCACAAATCTTTGTCTATTTTACTGGGATCATTGTGAGGTGGCTGGAAATGATGCTTTGTCTTCTACCTTTGGGCGCCTTCATGGACATTTTTACTTCGGCTTCAGAAAAGATCCGCCATGTTGTGAAAATACGTGTAGCGCACACCAATCAGTGTCAAACATTTAACACCAACTGTTGCATGCGCATAGGTAGCGCCCTAGAGATCGGCAAATGATTTATGCATGTTCTCACACTCTTAAGCAGCGATTTTCACAAGTTCACAGGCTTCGGCTACCAGACTCGGATTGGCAATCTGGAAATTCAGTTTAATGCCAGATGGGCCATTCGCACAGCGGGCCAAAAGGCCACCAGAGATGTGGCAAGAAACAGAAAGCTGAATTTTTTTTTTTTCTTTAACTGGATAGGGAATCGGATGTACAGGAAGCACCGTCTTCCCTTCAGATCTTTGAGTGGATTTGTTCAAGGTAATGCCAGAAGTCAGCAGAAACAAACTTTACAAACAAATTCACTTAAGTTTCTAACATCCCACATCAAGGTAAAAGTTGCAAATGAAAAATAAAAAAGAGAAACAGGAGAAGAGGCGCCAGTAAATGTTTTAAATTAAATGTTTTTCTTTTTTTTTTTTTTTTTAAAAAAGAACCATTATTGACAGAAGTGAGCTAACTAGCTGTGATAAAAAAAACAGAAACTGACACTGATAATGAGAAGAGAGGCTGACTCTACAGAGCTGCAGTAGTTTGCTGCTGCTGGGTGGAAGTAATGTGAAAGAATTTGTAAGGCAACGCTGCATGTGGTTAGCCCAAAGTGCTCTGCCACACTTCTCATTCTCTTTCCTTTGGGAAATATAAAAGAAAAGACGCATGTGGCAGTCATCCACAAGCCTTTATAACAACCTGGCTTTTATTATTACATTTTGCCATTTTACAACCACAGACGTCATTGTATTTTGAGGGTTTTATGAAATAGATGGTCTATCAAAGTGGTATTGAAGTAGTGTATAACTGTGAAGTGGAAGGAAAATTAAATAAGATTTCTTATGCTTTTTCTTTTAACTAATCATTCTAAAAATAACAGAGTGCATTAGTCTATTTACTCTGATACCTCCAGTGCAACCAATTGCCTTGTTAGCCACTTATTTAGTAAATAAATTCAACCTGTGTTTAATTTAACCACAAGCTCTTCTGTGAAGGCCTCAGAGTGTTGTAAGAGAAAATGAACAAGTAGCATTTTGAAGACGAAGGAGCATAGCAGACAGGGAGAAAGTTCTGGAGAAATTTAAAGTGGTGGGTACATTTTAAAAAATATATATCCTAAGCTTTCAATATTATACATTTATGTGTTAGGATGACCCAGTCAGACTTAAACTCAATTGAGAATCTTTGGCATAGCGTGAAAAGTTATGCTCACATGCTATCTTGTTTTACAAAGAAGATTGTATTGGAAAGTTTTAGATGGAGATGTACTCTACACTTGTAGATTATATGTGCTTCTACTTTGCAGGAGCTTTCAGATTTTCATGAAAACATTTTGTGGAGTTCATTCTGCACAACTTTAATTTGTATTATCACATTAAAAAAGAGTAGAACTTTCCTTTTTGGTAAAAACGTATGATGGCTTTGGTTACCCTGAGCTATTTCTGTAGCTATGTTGCTCTAAGGTGCTGGTGGACAAACTTTCTCCTACTGCTCTCCATTCACACATTTTCTGACATCATTGATGCCATTCAGTTTATGCTTCCTATCTGTGTTCTCTTCATGGATGTTGCATCTGGGCTTCTCTAACTGTGACACGGTTCATGGAGTAGACCAGTTACTGCAGCCAAGACCTTTATCATCTCTTTTTATAGATGATGCACTGTTGTTGCGCAACACCCCCCCCCCTCCTTTCTGTCTCTACTCTCTCACTCTCGTACTTCCTCTTCTGAGAGGGGAGATGTGCTACCAGCTCTCCGTCTAACGGGTCCGTTGAGTTTCCTAAATCTGCTGGGATTTACCCTGTCCAGAACTGAAGTAAACTCTGTTTAAGCTGGTTTCGAGAAACGATTCGCCTGGTTATCTGACGGCCTACATCCAGGTGTCCCACCCTTCTTCCCCCTGTGAATTAGCCAGACTGAGCAGCCTACAGCCAACTAGTTTCACAGAGCACACCTGTTAACGGTCGCTCGTTCTCTATTTTGCAACTTGCATTTGTTATTGAACCAGGTAGGTTTTAGTGACTCGGTCGAGTCCCAAGGATGAGGTTTTAAATATGGGCTACCAGCAACCTAAAAACATTTTCCACCTCTTCCTCTCCAGAATCAAACATCACAGCTATTTTACAACCATCAAAGAACTTTAAGGTGACTCATTAACTGAATGTCCACAACATCTTTTAGATTTTCTTTATGCTAAATATTTTATTAGTAAGGCATTTTTGCAAGGGTCAGTACAGCTTAATTCAGTAGCAGAAATAATCAAATAAGTAAAATCAATCATCTAGTCTATCTTTCCCTACTGCTGATACTGAGAACTAAAAAAGGGAACCTTTGAGAGAGACGGACGGAGTTTGGCGCCTCGAACCCCAGACCTGGCACGATGATGAAGAAGGTGTTGCAACAGGAGGAAGATGTTGATCGATGAAGGCCAGGATCTCCGCAGGTCTGATGAGCCTCCTCTCCGCATGGATGCTGAGGTCACACAGGACTTGGTGCTGGCAGGAAAAAAGGCACCAGTTCTTCTTCCTTGTCTTTGTCTTCATCTTTGTCTTTGGGGTCAGAACCCAGCCGATGAGAGAAGTGCGATTCGAAGCCACAGATTGTGGGCCAGACGGGTTGGTCTCCATGTGCAGGACAGTCTCCGGCTCCGTGGCCCCGGCTCTTCTTCAGCTGCAGAGTTCTTTGTCCATCTCGATCTTGGCTCGAAGCTGCCCGGAGGATCCAACGAACGGTTCCTCTTTTGCACTCACCTTATATAGGGTTCATCCACCCCCCTGGTGCGCCTGCTGTCTGCTTAGACAGATGATCTCATATCCATCACTGTCTTACAGACATTTCCTGATGTCTGTGCCAATGTCTCAGGGTTGCTCAACCTCCTGTGTCCCTTGCCTGCACAACCTTTCACCTACTCTCTACCTCCAACATATCAGTGATGTTTAATTGCAGTTACACCTTCTTACACCATTTCAAGTTTAATGTCAAAATCACATTTATATCACATTTATTTTCTTTAGCTTCTCTGATTTAGCATTCATTTATAATTTTATAACCATAACTTATATCACATTTATTTTCTTCAGCTTCTCTGATCTATCATTCATTTATGATTTTATAACCATAACTTATTAATTATTCTTATTATAATCTTAATGTGAGTTATTACAGATGTTTTTCTGAAAAGAAACCAAGAATAATACATGATTCTAATTATTTACTACTAAAGTTACAGTTACTTGTTTTTCTTGTAGTTCCCACAAATATAAGTGTATTATTACAAGTAAACCAATATTCATATAAGTATTTTACTTTGAATCTTATCCAATTACTAATAATGTTTAGATTTCATTCTTTAAAACTTTCATACTTTAAACTAAGGAATAGTCTCAGCTATTTTTATAAATCTGCAGGCTGGAAACTTCCTCTTTTTCCAGGAAACCTGCTTTTCTTGTTTCATGAATCTCTCTGACTGACTATGATTTCTTATGATTAGATAGAAAAATGTAGAATTAAAGCAAAGTTTGCATGAGACAAAAACAACACACACAACCAGATTTATTTTATTGACACTTAAGTCTACTGTTGGGCCTTGATATCACTTGAGTGATTCATTTTAAAGATAACTTTATTTATTATTACTGTTAAACTAACTTTATTGACACTTAAGTCTACTGTTGGGCCTTGATGTCACTTGAGTGATTCATTTTAAAGATAACTTTATTTATTATTACTGTTAAACTAAAATCTCCAGCATGGGGAAGTGGGATGAGCTCGGATTTTCTTGACAGCACTTTAACCTGCTTCTGTGTTTAACCTTGTCTAGTTAAAGCAACTGCAGGAATTGTTTGCTTTTAAATTTGCTTTTCACCGTTATTTGTGGCATACTGCTGTTGTCTCAGAGCTTACGGTATGCATTTAGCTGTGTTTCTCTCACAGACGAAGCCTCTAATGGAGCTACTACACTACCATTAACAATCCACTTTTTCTTTACCATAGGAAGTACCCCAGGATCAGTGCTTCTTTGTTTTATTTTCTCTCTGCTCTGTCATTTCCAATGAAATCAGCTCCCCACAGTTGCTTATGTCCTTATTCGTGATGGATAGGTGTAAAGTCACTCAATGCGATTGGTTGGATTCCTTAGATAGAAAACAATTTACCTACTGGGATGAAAAACTGAAGTTGACAGGATTGTTTTATAACTAGGATGGAATAAGGATGCATGTAGTACCTGAGTCTTTCTGTTTAATTGGATTAAATTGATCATAACTTTTCCCATATAAAGTTGACTTGTTTGTCCTGTTCTAAGCTAAATTCAATTATATAAAAATGCCAATAGGATACGTTGAAGTTGTGGTTGCAATGTGACAAAATGCTGAACGCATCAAAGATATGGCAGCTGTATGTTGACAAAAAGGAAGTGTCTCCTGACTGATGTTGAACAGATGTGTGTGTTTTTGTTAACCACTCAAATCGACAATAATCCTTTTGTCTTATATATTAAAACGTGTCACGCGGCAACTTGCAATTGGTGGATAATGCAAGAGATGACTTTTTGTTTTCATTCAAACCTCCACCACCATTGAAGCTGATTCTAATGAACTTACTTTTTTTTTTTTTAAAACCCTTTTTCTAAAAATGTCAAAGATTACATAAGTTATTGAAAATGTCACTTGGATATTATCTGAAATGACAGCTGAAGGTATCTGCATATCAATAAGCATTTCAAATGAAAATGAATGTCAGGTGACATAGCCAAGGGCAAAGACACTGATACTTAAGCATACAGACCAAGGAAAACATAAAAAACTAACAAGAACACTTTTTTTTAGTTTTTCAAATGACTATTTTCTACTGCAGTACTAACAATATTGCATAAACCTGAATAAAAAATTAATAAATTGCATGTTTTGTTACCAATGCTGCTCTCAGTAAAGTATTTTGTAATAGAAAGTTGATGACTGAAGTTTGTTATGGAACCACAGGAGCAAATGTTAAATCTCCTGCTTCCCACACAGGACTCATTAGCTGTTGTTCCATTGTACAGTATTTGTAAGTGTCTATGCGCTCCTGCTATTGAATAAGTAATTACTGTTAACCCGCTGTGATTTCCTGACACACAAGCTGGATGAAATGATTGATCTGGGGAGCAGCAGCCGATCAGACGAGGCAGGACTTCATACTGAGAAAACTCGACCCGTCCCAAAAAACATAAGGTGCTCTATCTGGCGTTTTTTCCTGAGGTGTTATGTCAAGACACGTTTTCTTTCTCTGTCTTTTTTATGAAGATGAAACAGAAGACCGGCCATGGCAAAAAACCCAGAGAAAATCACACCCCTGGAAGAGAAATCAGGTCATGTGCAGAGATGGTATACTGCACAAAGTATGACTGACAGAAGCCCCTGGGCACAATATGAGGGAAGTAACCGGTGAGTGCATCTTGAAAACAAAAGAAGGTAGAAGGGTTGGGGGAGAAAAGGAGGACATTTTAGGGCAATCAGATGTAGAGGCTTAGTGGACCCATGTGAAATCTACAAATAATCCAAACAGAAGGCCTGGGCACAGCTGGGAAAATGGTACAAAGATGACATGGACAAATAGAGACATTATTTTCCCAAACTTGGAGTCACAGTCAGGCGGCTGCAGGAAGACAAAGACAAACTTAGGTCGCTGTGCTCTAATACCTCTTCCTAGGACTTCAAAGTCAGCAGCACTTTGTGTCGACTACTTTTAATAGACTCAGATTAATGTTAATATGTTGGCACCTTGGTCACGTTTCTCATAGTTCCAGTTAAATAGACATCCGTGGATGTATGAGAGTCTGTTTACGTTTACTTTGACCCAAAGTCACTCTCCATAAACAAGTGAAATATGTTTTTCTTCTTTTGATATTCTCAGATTGTCTGATCTGGAATAAGGAGGGGGCGATGGGTAACTGTGGATTACAGTTTACTCTCATTCATATTTAATGTTATGGTTCATCTTTAAAGTGGCAACAAAATGTAGCCTCATTTTTAATTAGGTGGGTCTGAATATTCATTAAGTACTGCAAACTGTGACACAGCTGTCAGTTTTATAGTCAATAAAGTCAGAATTTGTTTTTACAGTTTAGTTCTTATTTTTTTAGCAACATTTGAGAGAAAGTGATCCAAACAGCTTTGCTGTATCATATTTAATCATTTGCAATGAAATATATTTATTTCCTTAATGTCACGGCACATTTCCTAAACTTATAAACCATAAATGTATTGATGTTTACCTTTATCATAAGACAGAACAATAAGCTGTAAAAAGATGTGAAAACTGTAAAGATGATGTCTAAGTGGAGAAATAGTCCAAGTGGCCGAACACAAAAGGAATCAAGTGATTAATTGTGCCACCATAGGCACTCACCATTATCATGTGTGCAACATGTTCCTTAATATTGCAAAAAGAGGAACCAACTAACATAACTTCATGATTTATGTTACCCAATTGTAACTTAACAGTTCACATTTTTCAAAATACAAATAAAACATATTATTTAGTTTTATTTCAGTTCTTGTGCATCTTTTCCATGTGGCGTTTTGTGCAAAACTTGTTGCTTCAAGAAGCAGGACTTTCTTGTAATATTTTAAAGTGGTTTTGATCAACTTTTTTCCCAGACAAACAGGAAAGCAGTCGGTCCAAGTTATTTAGCTTAACATGTAGAAATGCAAATTCTGACATGGTGTCGAGGTCACACCCCAAGTTGTATTGGTTGAAAACCTGGATCAAAGTTTGCTGCAGGATGGTGAATCTTTGTAGGATTTTCTCAAATTCTTCTGAAATGTCGTGCTTGCGCTACAGTTTCGAATTTGAGAACCATCTTAATGGTAGGTTGAAGTATGACCAGATCCTTGGACTTCCTTTATATAGTGCATGTGGATTTTTTTCAGGTTTGTAAGCTTATTCGCTTCCGTGAGTCTCTTCATGCGACCGTTCAGGCTCAGAAGAGATAAACCCGACACACAGAACCGCAAATACATCAATCAGCGGCTCAGACAGAGAGGTATAATACCAACATCTCTGTTTCTTGCAAATTTAGTCTGGGCTTTATCTCCAACATGTGTGCTTTATGTTAATTATTTTTTTTATATAAATATCTTTCTATGCTCTTTGTGACCTGACTGACTGTTTGCAGAATGTATCAAAAACCTTATAAGGAATTTAATGACAGATGACCATCTCCGTGACTTATGTTACGGAAATTTCCTCCATTATGCAGCATCTTGCGGAAGTTTAAATGCGCCTAGTTTTTTATTTTGTCTTTAATGCATCTCATTAGGATTTTACGAAATAGACCAAAACATAGACTTTGCCCCCTTTTTTTTTGATAAACACATCAAAAAAAGTGGCCAGCCTTTCTAGTCAGCCCCATTTACTGTAATGCACAAAATAAAATTCAGTGCAACACATTGCATTTGGAATCGCCTATTTAGCACGTGGAGTAATTGCAGTATAAATAAATAATAGATAATAATAAATAAGGCTCTGATTGCCGTTAGTTCTGCAAACCTCTAATCTGAATTTTTTTGAAAGAGTGGCAACAAGAAACTTTTTCCCGTAAGAAGTAGCATTTAAAGTCTGTCACATGCCATGTAGGAGGAACAGCATGTAAAAGAAGGTGATGTAATCACTTCATAACACCCTGGGTAGTAGCAGCATCATGCTAGGTGGATGTGTGTACAAACACTAGCTGAACTGCATTATATGTCTCTTTGGGGTATCTTAGCCTGTTTTTTTGTTACTGTTGGAGAATTAAGAGACAGATTTCTCATTGATTTTTTTTTTTAAATGAGAAACGTCCTTGTGGATCCTGTAAATATGGCTGAAGAACAGGATAGACATGTTGTTAACACAAACTCTTGAGTGAACAAAATAAAATACAACCAAGAAGGCAAATAACAGTCATATTTACTGTAAGCTTTACAATCAGTGTAATAAAATGCACATTAGGAATAGTTGTAAATGAATTTTTTTTGTATAATTTATTGTAACTTCAAACAAAAATAATTTCTACAAAAAATATTCAAATAATGTCATATAATTGATACGTGGTTTTACATTTTTCCTCTTTCCTTTAGACCTCTGATTAGTTGAAAGTTGGTAAACTCTGCTTCCTGAATACGGTGTGAAGATTAAATCTCGTTAAGCGTGGCAACAATCACTCATTCCTACGACAACCATAATAGTGGTTAATTTCTCTTTCTTTCTTTTTTTTTTACTCATAATGTCTTCCCCCCTGGATATTATATAATATGTATAATCTCAGCGACTTCTAGTGGGCGCGTTTAGATAAAATGACTGACGGTACAATTCAAAGTAAAAACGCAGCAGAAATAGAATAAATGTAAAATCAAGTCTCGTCGTCTGAGGAGAAATGAAACTTGGTTAATATACTATGTAGGCCGCAGCAGCAGAATTAAACAAGCTCATTCTGACCCTTCTGTCAAGTCGACTCGTCTGACCACACACACACACACACACACACCCACGCCCTCAAATTTACTCACACACACACGAAACACCCACGCACGCACACGCCCACCCCACCCACACCCACACATAAGCTGTCAGTCAGTCTAACAGATGAGAGTTTTTTAGCTCAACCAAGAAGAAGGAAACGGAAAAAAATAATAATAATAAATCCCGGTGGTTACAAAAGCCATTCCCTTTGAAGTGAAACAGTGGTGATTTAAGTGTTACTTTTTTATGCTTTTTGGTTTGATGCACATTGCTCCAGCTGAGGAATAAAGGGAACAGTGGTTGGTATCATTTTCTTCCCCTTTGACTGCATCGCTTTTCTCTGAGGCGTTTGTTTCTCTGCTCGTCCATTCCCCACACCTGAGCAAACACACTCGGTGTCGTAACAGTCCTGTGAGGTGTGTGTATATACGTGTGCTTTGCGAGGGCTTAGGTAGTGTTTTTGGTGAGAGTGTGTGCATGTTGGAGTGCTGTCGCAGGAGGGCTGGGGGGGAGTTCGGGAAGGGGGCTGGGGGCTCCTGACTAGAGATGCCCTCCTCCACCTCATGTTCCGGTTCCCCTTCCATGTGCACACACTCCTAGTGTCTGAAGGGTGGGTAGGTAGGAGGAGGCAAGGGATTGGGGGCGTCTTTTCGTGGCTCAGTGGTGTGATAACGTGGCCAGCAGGTAGCTTAGAGTGCAGAGCAGCAGGGCGGCCGCGGAGAGGCGCGGCGAAGAGGCGCCGTTGCAGTCCTTGCCCGCTTCGCAGCGAGACTGTTGGCACAAGACCCCTTTGAACTCTGGGGAACAGACGCACTTCTGGTTCATGTAGCACGTTCCTCCGTTCTGGCACAGCAGCATCTCCTCGTCGCAAACGTTAGCTGTGGGCAGAGGCGAGGCGAGGAGAGGAGAGGGGGGTAAAAAAAAAAAAAAAAGATGAAGGGAAGGAGGGTCAGTTTGATCGGGAACAAGGGATAGAGCAGGAAGAGCAGAGTTCAGAGCGGAGAGAACAAAGTGGGAAGGACAGCGAGGGAAGGAAGGAAGGAAAGAAGGAAGAAGGGCAAGATAAATGCTCCAGTTTTTTCCTTGGGGACACGAAAAAGTAACACCTGCTTTTTTATTTTTCCCCCTGTTGTTGCAGCCCTTCCAGTTTTCCTTGAGGTTGCACTTTCCCGGGGTCGAGTCAAAACTGTTTTGTCACACCCAGCAAAACTAATAAATAAATAAATAAATAAACATATAAAATATGCACATGTGGAATTTGTTAAGTAATGATCTGAGAGAGTTGGCGCGTCATTAAAGTGCTATAAAAGGCATTAGTGAGAGCACAGACAACAGCAGTTGGCTATTTAAAAATACCTGACCTAAAAATGTTCGCAAAGAAAAGGAGGATTTGGTTTCTGTGGCCAGAGATGATTTTTTTTCTTTCTTTTACAGAAGAAACAATTAGTTTGCTTTGATGTATTTAACATTTAACTTTAAACAAACACTGGTAAATACACTGTATAGATTTTCTCATTTATCATTATTAATAAACCAATGGCGGGTTGCATCCACGTCTGTCTTTTTAGAATATATAAATATGCGAGACTGAGGCACCCGACTAGATGGTAGATGGGAAAGGAAGGCGATTCTCTGTAATGGGGTTAAGGTGGGACAGGGTCATCAATTTAAAAAGCAGCTGATGCCTCTAATGAGCTACATGATCTATTCCCCTGTGTGTAAAGAAAACATTGGGAGCGGCCACGAGTTAAGTGGCCGGTGCGCTCGAAAAGGTCCCAGAAAGGCTGCAACATCCCCCCCCCCTCATTCTGCTCGCACTCACGGTAACAGCCTTGTTTCCAGTAGTATCCCGGCAGGCAGTCGTCACATTTGGCCCCCGCCGCGCCGTCTTTACACTGACAGAAGCCCGTGCCGTTACACCGGTCGTGGATGGAGCCCAGCTGGTTGCAGTTGCACTCTGAGGAAAGGCACAGAAAATTGAAAGAGATAAAGATTTGACTTGTTAGCTGTAGCATTTATTATTTTTTTTGCTGAACTTGTTAAACTCAATGCCCAGGGAGGCTAACTACGATCATCAAAGTTTTTCATGTGGCCCTCTAGGCTCCTGAAGGACACATGAAAACAACCTTCAAACAGTTGTGTGCTTAAATATGATTTTATATCAAACAAATCAAAGTGGTTTTTATCTGCATGCATGTTGCCAAATAACATCAATTTGAAAATGTTTCATATTATTAATCCAAGAATTATTGATTGCAAAGACAATTATTTATTAATATTTTAACAGTTTGCTAATGGGTTTTGTCAATAAAATCTGCCACAACCGGCCCTTTGGGGACATTTATGATTCCAAAATGAAAACAAATATGACGCCCCCACTGTAGAGGATGTGCATTTTTCTTCCTAGTTCATTGACATCATGATATAGTTTTGGTAATAGTGTTTGGATTTGTATTCCTGCTGAAACAAGAAGCTTTCTATGCAACATTTTAGACCCTATCACTACAAACCTTATTGTGTTTTCATAGGAATTTGAGGGACAGACCAACACAAAGCAATGCACAATTTTGAAGTAGAAGGAAAAGTATTTATGATATTCTTTAGGCTACATATCTAACAGCTGTGGATCTTTGCATCTCCTGTAGTTTTACCATTGGCCTCTAGGATGTTTCTCTTCTCTCGTGTCATACTTTTTTTCATTTTGAGATTGTTAAAGATCAGGACTTTGTTAAATAACAAAACTCTGCTTTAAACATCACGGTCTTACTTGATCTCTGACCTGCTTGCTGTGTTTGTTCACTAACAAGGCGACGCCTGCCAGCTAATTCAGACAGTCACCTCCGGCTGAGATGCTGCTTCACGCGTGATATTTCTCATACTCTGCAGAATATACCAAGCATAGCCTAATGATTTCTATTATCTATTTAAGCTGCAAAACCTCCAGCTGCACTGTGTTTCCTCCTGCGCAGCTTCTGCTTGGTTCTGTTCAGCTCCTGAATTTGAAACCACTTTTTGCTACTTTGTGTTCCTCCATCACATAATATCCAATTAGAACACATTGGGTGTTTGTGGAGAAAATGTAAAAAAACCAAAAAAAAACCCAAAACAAAACAAACAATTACTTATTTATAATAGTTTCCATTGTTTTATATTTACTATATTGTTTTTACTGAATTTATACAGTTAAGTCAATTTAACATTGTTTTGTTTCACCTTTTTTCTTACCAAAACAAATTCATAATTTTGTTCAGGGACAGCAAATGAATAACGGGAATTTAGCTTCGTCTGGTGCACTCACAAAAATGTCAAAGTGTGTGCATTTTCCCTGCCAAATAAATCAATACATTTCACATTTCAAATCAGATCCACAACACGGCAGGGAGAGCGGAGTGTCTTCAAAGTACAGATATGGCAGGCAGTATCGCAGAGATTCAGATCTTAAGTGTAATCCTTTTCTCTCTGCTAATTATCGCAGTTTCACCCCTTTTTTTTTTACCACCTGCGAGATAGCTGAAGCTCTTTTGTAATATTTGCAGATATTTTTAGCTCTCTGGACCAAACCATGTGCTTCGTAACAACTTTTTGCTGTTTGTGTCTACAGCATGAGTACACAAACTGACTGAAGGTCTACTTGAGGTTAAATTAACGAGCTTTCCACCAACTTGTCATATGCTTGCTCCCAGACAACAGCACGGATCTCGCCGCCTTGAAGAATTTGCTTTGACTTTCTTCACATTCAGAGCAAAAAAAAACCCATCAAAATGACAGGTTTTAAGTAGGAAAGTATTTATTTCAGACGCAGATGACAACCCTTCAGCCACGCGGAGGCGCAAGCTTTTTGATCACCTCTGTTTTCAAAAGTAAGCGTCAGAAATGTGGTGCTATTTTCAAAAGCTGGCAGAGATGCAAAAAGTCCCTCTTTTTATGCTGCATTATTTACCAGTTTTTCAGAATATGATTCAGACTTTATTAGAATTTGAAGATCTTAGATTCAGATGGACCAGATTTCACGAACCGGTATACGCCGCAAGAAACATGAAAAGAGTTTTGCAGCATCGACAGAACTCAGATGAATACAAAGAGCCTTAAATATATCTACCTGTGCAAATCATCTCTTGACTAAGGTGAAAGCATTTTTTTCATCACAAAGTCAGAATTTGTGATTTACATGCTGGGAAAATCAAAAACGATCACCTGCTGAAGTCGTGATTTTGATTTGTAAAATTGGAAGTTGCCAAACCGACCCTGGGTTCAGATTCAATATGGCTGCTCAGGAGGGCAGTAATAATTAATTCACATTCTAAGATACAAAGATATAGGAAATAGGCTCATGAAGATGATATGAAATGATTGTTTAATTTAAAATTCAACACTATTTTGTGGATATCTAGACTTTTTCGTTTGTTTTTAGAATAAAAATAATCTTCATGTGTGCTGTTGCTGTTCCAACACTTATCACTCCAGTTGTAATATAGTTCTAACGCCACAAAAGCTTTAAAAATTCGTTGTCCTAAGAAAAAAAAAATCCTTAATCATTTGGTTAAAGTCTGATCAGTCTAGAAATGTTAGATTTAGAACTAGAACTGTCAGATAGAGCTAAGACTCATTTTACTTTGCTCCTTTACCGTCATTTGTAGTATTCTGCAGTATTCTCACAGCACTTCAGGTCCTTTTAATTGCAAATAACTAAAATAGGGAAGGGGCTTTAAGGCTCTTGTAACTGAATGCCCAACCCAACCCACCCAACAATCTTTAATTGTCAATCTCATCAAAACAACAAACTACCCTAACCCTAACCCTAGCTTAACAACTACTTCCTTCCTTTCTTCAAAATAAGAGTTCCAAACACTGCTTCAAAGAGACTGAATTCAAATCTGGGACCATTTCCACACTTTGAATTGATAAATTGGACAAAGCTAAACCTGCAAATGAAGTTACTATAAAATATGTTAAACATAAAAACAAACAAATAAGCAGGAAAGTGATTAATATTTCAGTTCTGGGTTGTAAGCAGTGATTATTAAGTATATTAGTCAAGCTGTTTAGAAGATGTTCCTTGCTCTGGGGTCCGTGGATGTCTTTGGCCGTGCTCGGTGTGCCACTGTGCAGGCAGATGAGCTGATGGGGGCTTATTTGTGCTGACTCTAAGGCCGGGAACCGTGTGTGCTCTGACTGTGGAGAGTTCACCCTCCAGCCTCCTGCCGTTCACCTACAGATGGCTTAAAATCAACACCAGATTTCACCTCCACAGCTATGCAAACAGATTGCTCTCCAACACGAACTCTTCACAAAAAGCAGCCGTTTGACGTATGCAAAGAAACGGCAAGTGTTTACACATATTTACGTGTAACTATTTACATGTTTTAAACCGGTCATGCCCCGCATTGTTCTTGCGGCACACTTCAGCATAGCGGATATGATGGAAGTTCACAGTGTTGACTTTCAGCTTTAAGGGTGCCTGAGGCTGTTTGCACCATTCATATTGTAGTCCGTCTTGCTTCAGGGTGCAAAGGCAACAGGCCTAAAATGCAAAGTTTTATCTCCAGACTATGGGAATCTCTTGTCAGTTCTTTCCTCTTGAAAGAGAATAAAAATAAGAGAAGCACGCTTGCTTTATTTTCTGTTGAAGTCTACACGATTCATGCGCATTTCAGCATTCAGTATACTTTTAATTCTTTATGTCACGTCCACCATAACTCATCCTGAACTCTAAACTCTTTTAATCCTATACTTACCATAACTACTCTTCTGCAATAAGTCCAGGCATGAAATTTCCTTGCTACTAAATATTTAACATTTTAGTGGCATTTAAACAAAGTGGAAGCAAGTGGGAATGAGAGCAAACCAGCTCCAAAGTGGTAGGCCACTTAAAATCACAGAGCTGACGCTGAGGCGCATAGTCCACGTTGGTCGAGTCAGCAGCTGCTTGACCAAATAAGATAATAATTACAGTAATAATCAATTTTATTTGTAATGTCCTTTATATCTCAAATAGAAATGGAAAAGATGAGTTAAATTCGTTTGTAAGTTAGAAAATATATTAATGTGGTCAGAAAGACTTTCCCAAGGGAAAATGAGGGCTGATTTGGGAACAATGTTCTGTAGAAAACAGAATGCCTTTAAAAAAAAAACAACCTTATTCTTTCACATTATTTCCCAATACAGCCATACATTTTTGTGTATTTCATGGAAACCGATTCAAAGTAGCGTAACTGTGGTGCAGAAAGGACATGGCTGAAGGATTTTTGAAATGATTTTAAAAAGAAATCAGCAAAATGTTGCATGCATTTGTACTCAGCCCCTCCTCTCCCCCAGAGTCAATACTTTGTGGAATCACCTTTTGCTGCAGTTACAGCTGCAAGTCTTTAGGGGTCTGTCTCTCCCAGGTTTGAACTTTTAGAGGCTGATTATCAAAGATGGTCCTCCTTTCTAAAGTTGCTGAGGCTCAGTCAGATTGGATGTAAACTATCCGTGAACATCTATTTTCAATTCTTTCGGCAGATTCTAAGTCAAGGCCATTTTAACACGTGAATATGCTTTGATGTAAACCACAGGTGTCAGTCTCCAACTGAAGAATTAGGTCATTAGCAGGACTCTGTAGCACTTGCCTGCATGCTGAAGGGCCAATTCAGCTTGATCCAGATGTTGGATCAGAGGTGCATCTAAAAGTAGCAGGAAACCTCGAGGACTGGAGTTTGACACCCCTGATCTAAACTACTTCATAATAGATCTGTATGTTTAGATGTTTGGCTAAAGGAAAGCTTCCCCAAAGCATAATGTCACCACCACCATGTTTTTTTACTCTGACAAAGAGTGTGGTAAGGATGTTAGCTTCCTCCCCTACATCGCATTTTGCACGTGGGTCAAAGTGTTTGCATTTTTAGAACAACCTCTTTCACATTTGAGTTGTGTTTCCTACATGGCTTGTGGAAAACTGCTTACAAATTTTCTAAAGAAATTCACCAGCGTTCTGGGTCTCTTGGTCTCTCCCCTAATCAATGGTCCCCTTTTTCAGAATATTTGTTCATTTGGACGAAATTAACTGTTCTGTATCATCAGCCTTCTTGAAACATTTCCCCAAATGTACCCCTGAACTGCCTGATGTGCTCCTTAGTTTTAAGATGCTGCTTGTTCACAAATGTTTACCATTAAAGATCGGAGGCCTTCGCAAAACAGCTGGGTTTGTGCTGACATTAATTTACAGACTCTGTAAAGTTTACTGGCAGCAGATGACTAACTTCAGCAGGAGCTTTTGCTATGGGAGTTACTGCTACCCAAAATGTAACTTACTGCATGTCCTGCACAACTCCAGTATTTAGAAACTACAGAGTCATGCTAAATAGAGTAAAAAAAATAATAAAAAATTCAACATTTATAACAGTCCAGTTCAATTTTAGTTAATTTTCAGACAAGCAGTATTTTATTGTATGAATGGTTCTTTTTTCTTTTGTGGTTTTTGCATATTCAAACTTAATCCTCCATCCACAATAATGATCAGTTATTCCTTGGCTTAAAACCACATCATATGAGTAATTGTGTTGATTTTCAAAGTAGCGTCCTTTTATGTGCTCCTCTATTAGACACAGAAAAAAATCCCACTGTGCTGCTATATTGACACACACACACACGTTGATCTGACCCCCGCCCCTCTGCACACTCTCATCGACTCCCAGCTGACTGACCGATGCAGACGTTCTCATCATCCAGCTCGGCAGAGGCGTTGCGGAAGTATCCCAGTCTGCAGTGTTGGCAGTTCTGGCCTCTGGTGTTGTGCTTGCAGCTGACACAAGTGACGATGTTCAGGTAGTCGATGTAGCTGCAGCGGTTGGAGTGGCCGTAGCACTCACAGTCTGAGTGAAAAGAGACACATTTCAGTTTAGTTCCCAGGTAAAACAGGTTCATATTTTGACTTCAAGGTATAAATAACCAAAACGGGGAGAGAGGGGGGATTTTATCAAGGGTAGCAGGAAGAAGTGCAAACTGATTCGCTCTAACCAATTCATCAGACAGGGTTTGGTGTCAGTTTGAAGAATAAACTGCTCTGCTTGTGTTTTATGGGGTGCATCTCTCACTCTATATTGGCTCCATAAAGACAAACCACTCCCTCTCCATTAGCACACTCGCAGGTTTGCTGAGTCTGCTTCGGTGTGCTGCACTGATTACTGAGGGGAATTCCTCCATCCTGTGTGTTTCTGCGGGCGAGTATTTGCGTTCATGCATTTAATCTCGTGTAGGTTCAGGCATGTTAATTCTGCCTGGGAATTTAATTACGTTACCAGATGACTCGATTACAAGCCGCAAAACCATAAACTGGGGAGTCGGAAGTGAAGGATACAGTCGGTGTTTCTGGACCTGAAGCGGAAACTTGCGAAATCAGCCCGACCCTCGTTAGCGTGATGGGTCCAGTCGAGAGCGCAGCAATAAAACGAGCCAGATAAAGCTAGCTGAAATTTAAATGAGATGCATTTGGGGCAAGCCTGTTCTCCTTAAAATCAAACCCAGGGGTCGTTCATGCGTGGAATAACAACTTTATAATCACTTTTAGGAATATGAGAGATCCAGTGGTCATGAAAGTTTGAGAATGATCAAAATTAAGGCTTTATTAATTATCATCTTAATGAAAGCATGGTGTGGTTAATGTAATATATATTTAACTAGAAATTTTTTTTTAGTAATATTATCGCCACATGTGTAGCAGATGGCAAAGCTTCCTGTAAATGATTGGCTTGAGTTTATTATGGAGCCCTGAAACATTTGCATGAATCTGTGCAATGTACCGCTTCACATTGATTAAGCTGTTGCTCAAACTAATAATAATAATTGTTTTTTTTATCACTGTATTCTGATTTTCCTATGCCCGGCGACTATGATGTGTCATTTTCAACTCAATACGACTCCAACAACTTTCACTAAACCTATAGTTGCTTAAACAATGCAGCTGAGGTGAAGTATTTGAAAAATGATGAGCTAATATGAATACAACATTTATAACTTTGACAATAAAGACATGTTGCATCAAATAATATGTAAAAATACATTGTTGGTGTGTGTTTGTACACTGCTATAATTCAGTGTGCTGTAATGAAATAGTAGATTAGCCTATAGATTATTTAAAGTCAGTGACAGTGGCGCAGTTGGTAGCACTGTTGCCTTGCAGCAAGAAGGTCCTGGGTTCGATTCCCGGCCGGGGTCTTTCTGCATGGAGTTTGCATGTTCTCCCTGTGCATGCGTGGGTTCTCTCCGGGTACTCCGGCTTCCTCCCACAGTCCAAAAACATGACTGTCAGGTCAATTGGTTTCTCTAAATTCTCCCTAGGTGTGAGTGTGTGTGTGCATGGTTGTTTGTCCTGTATGTCTCTGTGTTGCCCTGCGACAGACTGGCGACCTGTCCAGGGTGTACCCCGCCTCTCGCCCGGAACGTAGCTGGAGATAGGCACCAGCAACCCTCCCGACCCCATTAGGGACAAGGGTGAACAGAAAATGGATGGATGGATGGATTTTGCAGCTGCTTTTTAAGGACATGTTCTCGACATCAAGGTAGCGCCAGCGGCACAATCGCAGTGCTTATCTGCAGCTGTATTTGGGTGAGAGGAAGAGTAAACCCTGTGCAGGTCGCCAGTCCGTCCCACCAACACCAGCCGAAAACAAACGACAACAACAACAAAAGTAAAATTGTGCAATGATTGGAATAATTTCTCTTCAGAGACAGATTAATAATATTAGGAACAGAGGTGTCTGCATTGTGCAGAGGCGGTGCAGCCGTCGGTGGAGCGGTGTTGCTCCACTCTCGCTGATTATCTTGGCTGAGGCCGCTTCCTAATTAAGCTTTTATTAAGCTTCAGAAGTTGGCTGCAGTAGTGTGCTGCAAGGCATCACTGTCCTCTAAAGAGGCGTTTACCGGGCATGTTTATGCAAATACGCATTTAAATGCACATTAGAAAGTCGGAGTTTAGCTGTTTAATCAGCCGTCACATTATTATTGTTCAGCTGATGATGCCAGCTAAAATATTAATGAGCCGGCTTAAAGGAAGCCAACGCAAGGAGAACCATAAAGTGCCTCTCTCAGCACTGAGGGAACCGTGCAAGCAGTAGGGGAGACCGACCTGCCTAATTAAATATAAATGGCCAATTACTTTCCAGACTGGAAAATGATTGCATATTTTCCGAACAAGCATCCTTTTCATAGGAGAAAAAGAAATGTGAACAACCAGCAGGTGTTTGAACAGCAGCATGAACACAAAGTGCAACTTCTTACCTTAATTATGAACACAAAGTGAACACAGCCGTGAGAGGGGAGCGGGCGCAGAGGGAAGGGATGAACAAAGAGGGACAGATGAAAAAGATGGAGCAAGGCGAAGGAATTTTTCTACAAACATTCCACTTTAACACCAAAGAATCCAGAAGGTGCATTGAGATATAATCTTTCTGTCCAGTTCTTCGGACCTGCTGCTAAAAGTATCGACCTCTTACCTTTAAAATTGTCGTATATGATCCCGAGTAACTGTTTGACCTGAGGCTCTCCTGAGGTCAAGAGTTTCAGAAGCCCTTTGGGGAAATGAAGGAACCTTTGTTTAAGATTCATGTCATTCACCATGCCACGGTCTTCTACTGCACTTTACATTCTCACAGCTGGAGTCTGCATAGCCTAGAGGACAGTGTCAGAGCAACACAGGAGTCTAAAGAGGAATCTAACAGATTAGGTGTTTGGGATTAAACCCTAAGTCTTCGTGAGAAAATGGGTTGAAATGGTTCTGCAAAGCTGATCGGCTCTATAACTACTGCAGAGTTCTTTACTGGTTGGACATAATTGAAACAAAATTCATTGATTAAGAAATGTTTTGTGTTGCTTTCTAGTTACAAATATGTTTTGATTTGGATGAAAAGGCGATGTGTTCACAAGTAGTAATTTGTGCAAATTGTTATTCTGAAACAAACTAAAAAGTAGGAAACCAGTGTGGAACTGGTTTAAAGTTTCTGTTGACAGGAAGTCATCAAAATTCCCAGTTTCACTTTAGAAGATGGAGAACTTCAAAAACACTCCCTCCAGTATTCATATCATTGCGTAGATATACTGTAGCCCGATCTTCAGATTTTACCGTCAGAAGTGACTTCACAGCAAGTGTAGCTTACTTGGTCCCTTGGCAATGTCGCACTTTAAAATTAACAACCATGATTGAGAGGTTGCTCGCATACTTCACGCAGCAGAATTGAGATGTTTCAAAACCGCACTTCATTTCTTCATGTTAACAACTCATTACATGTGTTTTTATACACCAGCATTCATGGGATGATAAGAAACAGAACTCCTAGACCGAAAGCAGGACAGCGAACCTCACTTCAGCACAAATACTGCTAACAAATAGTTGCAGAAAAACAATAAGCTCTCCTTTGGCAATCCCATAAGCCTGCCTCAGCTGTGTAACTGTGTAATCAATATGTACAACCAGTTACGAACCGCTGTGCGACTACATCAATACAAGATTCTACCTTTCTTTTTCCCTCTTTCTTTGTCCTCGTCGTCTTCTTTCCGAACACCATGCCTTATGGTCCCGTGACCACCTCCTCCTCTCCCATGGTTTGCAACGATACTGTGCTCTACAAACGATCCACAACTCAAAAAATCAATTTATATTCGTTCAGCATGGTTTAAATCATGAGTGGTTTACCAAGCGACTTACAGTGCTGTGAAAATAATGTGTCTCTTTGCTAATTACTTCTTTTTTTTGTTGTTGTCAGTTTTTAAGTTTTAACTTGACTGGACATACAGACACTTTATTTCTGCCAGAATCAAAAAATGAATTTGACACCATTAAGCAGGCTGAAAAATCTGCTTAGCAAGTCATCATGCTTTGACCTAAAGAAATCCAACAACAAATGGAGAAAAAAAAAATTTCTGACATCCATCAGTGTGGAAGTTGTTACAGCCGTCTTCTTTGTCAGACCCAACGACCCCCAAGACTTTTGGCAAAATATTACACCAACATTCAAACGTGTTAAATGCTGACTTGCTGTAACTATAGATAACCATGACTTGTGCTCTCTACCACAAAAGAAAACCTGAAGGGAAATGTCTGTCCAGTTTGGGGCTTTGAGCTGGGTCATGAAGTTGGTCATTGATCTGAATCACACCATGAAGTCCAACGTTGAAACACTTAGAAAATAAAAATTAAAAAGTCTAGACTATGACTGCAGCACAAACTTGAATAGACTCCTCACGCTTGCAACGTGGTTAAATTATAAAAATTTTTCTGAGAGCGGTGAGCCAAAACTCCTCGACAGTGGTGTAAATGACTCCTTGCCAATTAACGTAGCTTTTGGGTTTGGGAGGCAAAAACATAGGGCAAGGTAGGTTTGAATAGCATATACCATAATAAATGAAATCAAAATTATAAAATTTTCTTTCTTTCTTTTTTACATTTTCTTAGTTTTTCTTTGTTTGACAATCTGAAACATTTAAGTGTGAGGAAAAAATATAAACTGGAATAAATCTGTAAGTGGGCAAATACTTTTCATGACACCATAGCACAAACGCTACTACAAAGTCAGCATCATTCACAGATTTCTGAGTAAAATATTATTGCCATAGATAATAATAATAATAATTTTAAAAAGCCAATACCGAATGCTTACAACACGCTGATTAGAGTAAACCTGCATATTTGATCTTTACTTCATATACCATGCAGTTTTTTATTTACTTCCTGCCTTCAACATCACTAAAGGCCTGTCATAAAATAATATGGCACTACTATTACTACCAGATCAAGATTTAGCAGTATTGCTCATGTTGACTGACAGGTAATTATTCAGCTGAAGAGATAAGTTTAGATACATCTTTCCCTCTCACCGTGAGCTGCCAAGACTAATTTGTTGTAAATGTTTATCTACTCCGCTTCCGCTGCCTCACATGTAATGTAGTATTCATAGCTACTGTAAATCTACGAGCGCGTCGCAATGACTGCATAAAATCGAAGTACCTTCATTTTCAGCCCTCCTGTGGCCGTGAGCGTCCTCCCTGTCCTCCCCATGCCGTGATGGGATTGTTGCTTTGTGGCCGTGAGTGCTGTGTGCGTGCTCCTCAAAACCATGTGCGACTGAAATGCCATTATCAGCAGAGATGTAAGTAAAGCTCTTACGTAGATTTATAGGAAGATCTCTACAACAGCATGTAAAAACAGATACCTGTCCTGTGAGTTTCTCCGTGCCCTCCACTTTCCAGCTGATGTACAAATGATGTGGATTTGTGGCCATGTTCTTCAGACTTATGAGGGTCTTCAAACCAGAAACAACATTTTTTTTTATTTTTAGGAGATTCCAAATGTAACTAATGAGGAACTATTCTATTCTATTCTATTCTATATGTAAAATATTAAATCACAACTGAGTGGTACCTGGGCTATGCCATGTCTCTCCATGCTCTGATTTGTGGCCTTGATTCTCATGTCCATGTCCATGTCCATGTCCATGGGAGTTGGAAGCATCTAGAATCAATATTCTTATTATGGTTACAAATAAACGTATGTTGTACATCACTAGTTGTTTTTGTGCATTTGTTTTTGTAGCTTTTTTCTTTTTTACTTTTATGCTTGATGTATTAAACTACCACAACATATGGTGTTGCAAAAGTATTCATATGTTTCAAGCTTTTTTACATTTTGTCAACTTGCAGCTACAAATGTAAATGCATCTCATTTGGATTTTATGTGATAAACCCACAAAAAAGTAGCACATGCTCGTGAAGTAGATTATTTATTATTTTAGAAATAAAAATGTGCATGCATTTACATTCATCCCCTTTTGCTCCGATGCTCTAAAATAAAGCCCGAGGCTAAGTGACCAACAATAGATTTCTTCTTGTTCACAGGTGGACTCTGCTCAACAATTAGGTAGCGATCTGATGCAATTAGATTGAAACCAATCTGACTGCAATTGGTTGCAGAATTTTTCGGAAAACTAAATCTGCTCTACCTTCTTCAGATTATTTTCCAAACACTTCACAAATAGAACAAAAATGTTGGCTTATCACATCAAACTCCAATGAAATATGTTGAAGTTTCTGGTTATAATGTTACTAAATATATATTAAGAGGTCAAAGGCTTTGAATACATTTGCATTATGCTGTATCTAACAGCTCTACCTGTCATTTCAACATTTCTGGGTGTGTGCTCCTCCTCTCCGTGTCCATGTGAGGATGTTGAACTGTGACCATGAGTCTTGTGTCCATGGGACTTGTCATGGCCTGGAATTAACATTTTTATTTAATAAGATCTCAAAGAAAACACTCTAAAGATATTTTTCCTCAGTTTCTAATTGATTTTAGCTTTTATTTTATTTTTCGTATGTACCAACATAATGTTTCCATGACCTAATCTTTGACTAAATCTAGTAAATATATGCATTTGCATTATGCTGTATCTAACAGCTCTACCTGTCACTTCAACTTTTCTGTGTGTGTCCGACTCATGTCCGTGTCCATGTGAGGCTGCTGATTTGTGATCATGCGTCTCATGTCCATGTCCATGAGACGCCGGAGGATCTGAAATAAGCATTGTCAAAAAAAATGACAAATCTGCACAGCGTTGTCCTTTTTTTTCTCCCCATTTTGCAAACGTATCTGTTGCATATCATACATTATTTGATTTTAAGAGAATAATGTCTACTCTGTCTAACAACTGTACCTGTCGTTTCAATCGCTTCAACTTGTCTGTGGGAGTGCTCTGTCTTTCCGTGCCCGTGTGAGGCTGGAGGGTTCTGACTGTGATGTACATGGGCGTGAGACACATGAGCATCTGAAATAATAATTGTCAATAAGATACCAGATTGAAAAAAATGCTTTTTGCAGATTTCAACACTTTTGGGGACATGTTTTGTAAATGTGCAATGTTTTGGAAAAGTTTACAAAAACTTCTAACTATCCATCAAAAGGTTTACTTGTACTTTAACCTTTTCTGTGTGTGTCCGACTCATGTCCGTATCCATGTGAGGCTGCTGATTTGTGACCATGCGTCTCATGTCCGTTTCCATGAGACGCCGTAGGATCTGAAATAAGCATTGTCAAAAAAAAATGACAAGTCTGCACAGCGTTGTCCTTTTTTTCTCCCCATTTTGCAAACTTATCTGTTGCATATCATACATTATTTGATTTTAAGACAACAATTTCTACTCCATCTAACAACTTTACCTGTCGTTTCAATCGCTTCAACTTGTCTGTGGGAGTGCTCTGTCTTTCCGTGCCCGAGTGAGGCTGGGGGGTTATGACTGTGATGTACATGGGTGTGAGACACATGAGCATCTGAAATAATAATTGTCAACAAGATACCAGATAAAAAACATCTCTGCTTTTTGCAGCTTTCAACTCTTTTGGGGACATGTTTTGTAAATGCGTATGATCTCAATGTTTTGGAAAAGTTTACAAAACCTCTAACTATCCATCTAAGAGTTTACCTGTACTCTCAACGTTTCTGTGTGTGTGCTCCATCGCTCCATGTCCGTGTGAGGTTGTCGATTTGTGGCCATGATGTACAACAGGCTGAAACTCATGAGGATCTGAAATACATGTTTTCATTTAGCTTACGAGTAAATGCCTGTGTAAATATCTACTTTTTGCACATTTAATTTTCAGTTATTTTCTGTAAACGTATGTAACCCGGGTATAAATTTTAACTTCCATTCCCCCATTATCCGGTTTATCCACTCCCTGGCCCCTTCATCTCAAATCTCGCGATATCTTTAATGTAATGTCAGCGATTCTCGCGAGATTTCCACACAGCCAATCGCTGTTGGGAATCAGTGTCACATGTACCATCGCAGCCTATCTGCTAGGTATATTAGCAGGAGCGGGGAGGTATGAAACGTTAGGACGCGTTGGGAGGAGCAGAGCTGCAGGTTAGTTGAGCGTTGTGTAATTCATCATTCACCTTAAATCTGTATGATGCTTATACATAATGTGCTGAACTGTAGGAGCCATAAAGGAGGTGAAAAAAAAATCTGTGTGAGATAAAACTGCGGAATTGGTGAGTGTTTCCGTGTGTGATTTAGCATTAGCTCATTGTCACTGTTTGTTGTAGCTGCTAAATGGCCGACCGTTAACCCATTTGATGGACAATAAGGTGCCTAAAATATTTATTGAGCACTTGTTTAGATTTGTTTTTTTACATTTCATGTTAACTAATTTATATGGTGCATATTTATTGGATTTTTCATGGATGTAATTTATATTGAATTTTATAATTATTGAAAATGCATATTGACTGTTTTAGAATTATTTATAGTGCAAAGAGTGACATTTAATGAATTTGTGTGCTCACTAGAATGTTTTGATTATTTATATATATATACTGAGCAAATGGTCCTGTTTTATTATTCAGGCCAGGTTCGATGGCGAGCTAGAACCCAAGAAAAGATTGCACTTTTGGTTCTGGAAGACTTCTGCTTCTCCTGCCAGGCTGGTAGGAGGCTCCTTGCAGCTAATGAACAATTTTGTCCCAACTCTGATCTGACTTTGGTCAGCTGATGACCTGGACTGCACCAAGCACTTTAATTGTAATCTCCTTGGGATCTCTGATCAACCCCAGCTTGGGGGTAGATGAACTGAAGGGTGTGGGTCCATGTATGTTGGAACTGTAGGATTGATAAGTTTTGGTTTTTGTGTATTTATTTTTTTCTTTTTTGCGCATTTTTATATGGCCATTTGGATGTTTCCACTGGTAAATATGTATATAATTTTTTCACACTATAAATACAAGGCACTCGCAACTGCAACTTCTAGTCTGTCTGCTCCTTCATGAGTCGCACTTACCTTCTGTGAAAACTAGCTTATTGGTCACAATTCATTTACATTTATTGAAAATATAGTAAATTATCTTTACAAATATGCTACACTTACATATTCAGTATGTAAGCTTACATACTGAATATGTAAACTTACATAGTGACATGTGACATAGTTTTCAACTCAGATATCCCTGCTTTATATAGCATGTACCTGTCCTGTCAGTGTTTGTGTGTGTATGCCCCTCTTCTCCATGCTCATGTGGGGTTGCTGGTATGTGACCATGAGCATCATGTACGTGTCCACTAGGCTTGAGGGGATCTGAAATAAATCATTTAATATTAAGAATAGAAGCAAAGTGTTTCCTTCTTACACTTTTAAGGTTCCAGTGGCATCATTTTGTATATTTATGTTCCTAATATTGTGATATAAAGTTTAAAAATCATGCAGCACCTAATTTTAAAAAGTATGCTACTATTTCCTAGTTAAGATTTCAGATCATTTTTATAAACTTGCAGTGCCTTGACAAATTATTCACACATCTCCAGCGTTTTCTTACTTTGTTACAACCACAAACTTCAGTGTATTTTAGTGGAATTTATTTAATAACAGACCTACATAAAGTAGCACATACAAATGCAGTGAAAGGAAAAGGATGCATAGTTGACCACTAAAACCAACATGCCTGGCAAGGTGTGCGTTACTCAGACAGGCAGCCGAGTGACCCAGTATATGTAAATCTCAGCCCAGCTCAGCTGGAAAAATCTGTTAACAGAACAACAAATCTGACCTTTTTAACAGTGTTTTTTTTTTGTCCGTGTTCAAAGAACGTCATGAGCCGTTTGCGACAACCCATGTCGACACATGTGGAACACGTGAAAAATGGTGCTCTGGTTACAGCAGACCAAAATCAAATTTTTGGCCTACATACAGAGCACCATGTTTTGCACATCAGAGAACAACCAGACCCACTGTGAAACATGGTGGTGGCAGCGTTATGCAGCGTGTCAGAGCTGATGGATAGACGAATACTGGATGAAACCCAGTTAGAGACAGTAATTAACTTGAATGGGATTAGAAGTTCACCTATGAGGTCGACAAGAACTCTAAAGCTAGAGCTGCAGTTTAGATTTCTTAATATGTTACAATTCATCTGAAAGTCTTTGGCAAGTTCTAGAATTATTGTTTATAGAAACTCTTCAATTTGACTAAACTGGAGCTTATTCTCAAAGAACAGGCACATATAATACATTATGTACATTTCAAGTTTTTATTTGTAAAATCTGTCAAAGCCTGTATCCTTTTCCCTCTAGTCCACAGCTACGCACTAATTGCTGTTGCTCCATCACATCAAATCCCAATAAAAACATTAAAGTTTGTGGTTCTGATGTAGCCAAAAAAGTGACAGGCCGTTTTCTCTCTTTGATGTTTCCATCAGTCCAGCTTCAGATTATTGCGATTAGATTATTACATCCATACTGTATACCTGTCCTCTCTACTTTATTGTGTCCATGCCCTTCCTCTCCATGTCCATGTGAGGCTGTTGTTTTGTGGCCTTGTGCGAGCCTCTCATGCATCTGGGAGACTGATGCAATAATGTTCATTAATATAGGCAGCAAACATTCGCATCCACTTTTGCTGTTTCTGGTAGGCATGCACACCAATATAAAGAAACAACTGAAGCCAAGAAATACAAACTGAATAGATACCTGCTTTCTGAGTATGACCGTGCCCTTGCTCATCTGTTGCTGTTTTATGGCCATGAGTCTCATGAACATGTCCATCGGATTTGTAAGGGGCTGACACAGCTATCATGAAAATAATACATGTCTTTAAGATGTTTTTTTGGCTGCCATTCAGAAAACATTATTCTCTTAATAATAGAAATGTTACCGTTTCTCTCCTCTCCATGATGAGAAGATGTCTGGCTCTGAATTACATGTCCATGTTCCTCAGATGTGTGCTGGTCTAGCCCATCAATGTTATTAATAAAAAAAGAATAAGAATAAAAGAAGATTCATTTTACTTTCATACAATTTTACAAGGTGTAACTTGTGGGTAAATGTATTGAAGCCCTGAAAGCAAGTGATTTTCCTCCATCTTTTTCAGGGACAAATTTTTTGAAGATTGTATATCTACTCTTGCTTGTGAGCAAGTCAAATATTTCTTCTTGAAAATTGTCTCAGTTCCTATTAAATAAAGAAAAAACTATTGGCATAGATCCTTTAAGCACTACGTAGTATATCAACAAAAGCGAAAGTAGATTTTCACCATGGCTTAGACTAGAGAATGTAAAATAATCTTTGGAATAGCTTTTTTTTAATCACTGCAATAATAAATAAATTTTCTGTACACCTACAAACTTCATTTATTAATTTATTGTGAGGTAAATGTGCCAAAATTGTCCAAAATGGGATTTTGCTTTGGTTGTGTTATCTTTTTAATAAGAAAAACTCATCCTAACATATGAATAAAAAAATTGTTAATTATAGATCAGACTATAAAAAATCTCACATTATCTTTCATGAGCTCACAAACCATTGTGTCAGGAATAAAAGCTCCAATTTACAAAATACATCATGTGTGACTTACAGTATATCTCTTGCATTTCAGGCCTTCCACATACATCAAGCTAAGCCACCCGATGCAGTTCTAACCACTACAACTAATAAGGGTACCTTTCCTTTCAGCTTGTGTTTCTATGTGGCCCTCTCCATGATGAGATGATGTTTGATGCTTCAGAGTCCCATGCGAATGTTCCTCAGATGTGTGATGGCCTAACATAACACATTATTCTTATGTCATCCATTAAAAGAACTTTGCACTTTTATGTTTCCATTTCTCATCCACTTCATTGGGGTGGAGCTAACATCGCTGAATGAGTGAGTTCTCAGGATACTACAGAGGTTAGGAGCTCCAAGTGTATGTATGTGTATAAAAAAACTAAGATGGAAAACGTAAAACTACAGGGAGACGGGTGTTGATGTAAGGAAACTCTGCTGGCTACAGGACGGTTTTTCTACCTGTAGATCGATCACAATGACAGAAAGCTTTTCTTTTTGTATGTTTTGCCTCACCTTTCGTTCCATGAAACTGTCGCTCAGATGTATGGGAGACTGATAAACATCGTTAGCAACACACAGCATAATTACCTTTTATTCCAGACGTAAAATACCACACCAGTAACATCCATGGAACTTACGTAGTCCAAAATGACATGACGTGCAAATAATTTTTTCCAACTTTGATTTTTAAACTTTTCTGTCTGTTTATTGAAACAATCTGTAACTATATGATGATACCTGTAGTTTCAGCTGTTCTGTGTGGATGCTCCTCATGCCCATGACCGGCTGGTTTAACATGTCCCTGGGTGTTGTGCCCATGTGTGTCTGACCCAGCAAGATTGCAAAGAACAAAATAAGAAAAATAAATAACTGTATATTTCTTAATTATATTTTAGTCCTCACATCAAGCTTTCAGTGTCTTTCTGCCCGTTTGTTCATGTTTATTTCTCTCGAGGAAAAATAAAATAAAACCCCTGGTAACTTTAATTTTAATAAAATGATAAAGAAACCAACCCCAGCCCCACAAGTAAACAAGGTACCTGTGCTGTTAGTCTCCTCTTGCCTATTTTCCACTGAGCTTGTTTTGTGTCTGTGATTCTCGTGGTTGTCGAAGACTGGAACATTAAGATTTTTATGAATATTGAGACAATAAAAAAAAAGAAAAAGCTTTTAAAAGCTTCTAATGTTTACAGCATTGTGACTTTCAAAGTCAATCTTTTTTTTTGTTGACTTTTCATTGACTACCACAGAAATATACTAGAGTTCAAGCATTCATTGATGGCATTAAGCTTTATGTTGCATCCTGTAATGATACCTTGCCTTTCTGGGGATTTTTCACCCTCTGCTCTGTGTTCAGATGCTGCTTCATGACCATGAGCCTGATGTATGTTTTCTTCATGACTGCTGTGAGCTGAAACACCACAATCATTACTATAAAAGCAACACATCTATATATTTTTTACAATAACTTTGTCAAAGACTACCAGCTTAAGGACGTCCACTCTATCCCTACACCAGACTCACCTGCCTGGCAGGCATTTTAAAATGTTACTGCTCAAGTATTTCCTAACTCTCTATGGTATACCGCAGCATATGCAATACAATTTACAGCTATTGGTAATTTTGGCCATGACAACAAATTCAGTGGTATGAGCGCTGCAGTTTAGAAATAGAATATAAACTTAATGTGTGACAAAGTTATGAAACTGTTGAAAGTGATATTTCTGAACTCAATAACATTATTTTATCTCACGACACTCTATTCAAACACTCTGTCTGTCCTGTTGAGAATTCACTCACCTCAGCATGCTAAATTCTTGAAGTTTCTGACAAGACAGACTTCAACTTTCTGTTGGAATAAGCTGATATTACTTGGCCATTTGGGAGCGCTTGTGGACGGTTTATGGCTGATTGAACTTTCAAAGCTAGTATGACATGAGAGGACCAATGAAAACCCACTGCAAAAAGTAACTTATTTTGTCATTCATATACACGCCTTTCATCCAGTGCACACTTAGCATCTATATCTGGCACACATAAAAACCTATACACTCACTTCATGAATAAATAAGATTTTACTTCAGAATCAGAATTTCCTAAGACCTGAAGCCACATAGAAATGTGTTTCTGGTTACACCAACAGGCATGGCAAGACCGACAGCAGAGCTACAGCTTTAAAATGAGAAAAACTCTTAAAACAAGAATATACCTTTTATGTCTTCATGCCCGTGCTCATGGCCTTTCTCTCCATGTGACTGGGATGAAGTGGGTGTTTTGTGGCCATGCGGTTGATGTGCGTGTCCCTCAAACATGTGGGAAACTGTCACATCACAGTTGCCGTTGTCATAAGCAAAGCCAGGAAGAAAGCTGACACTAAGATGCATTCCTGCCTTTTTTCTGTCAGGGGGTCATTTACTACTGTTAGAGGTCATGTTGATAAATTAACCACTATTGGTTTCTACTGCTACGGTAGAGATTATGTACCTACATGACACTACAGAGCTGCTACGTTACATACCTGTTTGAGACTTTGTGTTTTTTCCCTCTTCATGTTCAGGTAAAGTTGTTCTGTGGCCATGCATCTTATGTCCGTGTCCCTCTAACTCGTTGGAAACAATCAAGACACGATTGTTATTTCCAAAATGAGAAAAACCGTCTGGGGAGCTGAACATCAACAGCCCTTTTAGTAGCCATAAAGCTGGCAATGTGTTTTTCTAAGTTAGGGCATTGTGATTTTAAGTGATTTGTTTCAATTTTCTGTCTCTGAGGCCAGTTATATAAGTAAATATTCACAAACTACTATGGCAATTAATTTATAAAAAAAACCCCCAAAAACTAAAAGTATTTGCCTAGGTAGGATTTCTTTTGTTTTTGTTTTATCGCACTCAAGCAGTGACCTAAGAGGGTCTCTGACGAGGCTAATTTCAGAACAACCAATCAGAACGTGAATATAGAAATTCGGTTACCTGTCTTGTGAGGATTTGCCTTTGTGTGCTGCTCTTCACCGTGTTCAGACAAGCCAGCTGATGAATGAGCCTCATGTACATGTCCCTCCGCCATATGGGAAACTGGCAAACCAAGGTTTTCAGCGAAATCTCAAATATTTTTTACTGGTTTTCACCAAACATATGAATTCATTTTTCTCTACTGAGCTAATCACTAAAAACAAATTCTCAGATTCATAAATACCTGTCTTCTCAGTATCATTGCTGTCTTCTACGTGCCCAGAGGAGGTTTTTGTTGAGTGTCCATGAGTTTCATGTTTGTGTCCCATAGATGCATGGGGGTCTGACACAAAAGAATTATTATAAGAAGCATAAAGAATTAAAATGTTCTGTTGTGTCCAAGGTAATATTGCCTGCACATGTGAAAAGATACCTTTAATTTCAACATGATTTTCTGTTTGCTTCCCTTTCTCTCCATGCGCAGATGAGGGTATTTTGTGGCCGTGAGTTTCATGTGTATACTCTTCAGACTTGTGGAGGTCTGAAAAATCACAAGGTTAACTGAAATAGCAAAGGAAATTTCAGGACTATATACTGTATTTCAATAGTTCCTTTAATTTTCTTGGTTGCCTTACAGCAGTTTGCCCTCTGCATGGTGTATGATTGATTAAACTGGAAATTATTCAATCTAAGAAAACCTGAGTAGGTTGATCATTGTACGGAAAAAGGACAACTTATCCGATAAGCTCAGCAGAAAACTCTTATTTTGGTAATGAGCTAATTATTTTATGACTTCTGTTATCAGACAATGAAAGTGGAATGCCAGATTACATAGATTTTTATCTTAATAGCTGTACAAACTGGTTTGTGATAATGATGTGAGACAGCAAACACTGGAGTGCCTAATCTGAGCCGCTGCTAATACAAGGCGCTGCATATAGCCAGCTCTAATAACTTTTACAGCAGCAAACACAATTTATGCCCCCACTTAGTGTTAAGTTATGGATCCTCTGTAACAGTCTGGGCAACGACTCCGAAAGCTGTAACCAGAGCTCATCAAATAAACCAGACACTTATTTTTTAAGTTCTCCATAATTATCCTGAGTTCAGCTGCAAACTTTGTCCCCTTGATAGAAAAATATTTGCAGCTTCAGTATATTTATGGTTCCCAGATACAAATATTTGCTCTTTGCCTATATGTCTGCAATTAAACGATGGCTTTACAACCACTGTTGCATGATGTGATGGTGAGCAAGACTACATCCCTGAAATATTCCCATAGGTTTTGAACAGTAGGAAAGTCTAAAATTACCTTTCGATCTCTCATTTGAGTTCTCAAAAAACATAAATTTTCCTCAAAATCAAGTTCGTCTGAGTTGTTCATATGATGCTTTATCATTTCCAATTTGGAAATGCTGCAACATTTTGAATTGTTAGATTTGTTTGTTCATCCAAAGAGATGTAGCTCCTTGCAGCTCCTTTTTTTCCTTGCACGAAAAAAATAATAAACAGATACAAAAAGATAGCAAAGCCCCGTGATGTTCTTAGAGATACAGTTGGAAGCACAGTTCACGAACTCAAACTTAAAAAGCAAACATGCTAACTGCATGATTCCTGAGGAGGAAGGTCGTCAGAAAACCACTGATTGACAGCAAAAGACTGGCAGGAAGACTTCAGTTTCCAAAGTAACACACAATAAATGCTAAAAGGACTACTGATATCTAAACTCCAAGACATACACCACAACCTTGGTCCCAGAAGAATTAATGTAGGATTTTGGATCGGACAATATACGTAGTTGCCTGACTTGATCACTATTGAAAATCTAGTGGGAATTAAAAAAGGAGGAAGCCGCACACAAACCCAAACATTTTTAGAAATGGATTTAATAATTATAAAACTGGTGCAGTCATTTAAATGGCATCTGTGTTGAAAGTTATTTATTCAATTTGTTTAATGCAAACAGCTATAAATGCAGGGATTTGCTGATAAATCTACTTCACAGTTCAAATGAAATCACGTCAAGAGCAAATGTTTACACAATTACAATAAACTACGGCTGATTAAAGAACTACCATCCAAACAAAATGGATACCGTTAGCCTCTGCATGTCCCTCCGCCTCTCTCCGCTGCCCTTCATGTTCAGATAAAGTTGTTGGTTTGTGGCCGTGGGTCTCGTGTCGGGGCTGTGGACTGTGGGCACCTATCACAGAGTAATACTGTTTACACAAAGGTCCTCAAAAGGAGGTGAAATTTATTTTCCCCCTTTTCTCTAAAAGTCTGTTTTTCATTTTGAACCCATCAGCTTCAGTCACTGTCTAAGTGAATCTATGATGATGCTCTTGGTGTCAAAAATTGCCTCAATGACAGACTATTTTGTCAGCAAAGAGATGAATTTATATAGATCTGACCTTGAGTTTTTATATGGTCGTTTTTCACTCTGAGCTGTCAACGTCCATAATAAAAATTTTATTTTGCGCACTGTTCTGTGCTGAGAGTTAAGTCTGCCTCTACATTTACGTGAAATGCTTGTCGTTTTAGATGATTCCTCTTTGTCCTCCTCTTCCTCCCTGTCTTGCTCATGCTCAGTGGAGCTTGTTGCCTTGTGTCCATGACTCTCATGTACAGACTTGTGGGAAACTGAAGAACCACAGTCATAATCAACAAAACAAGAACAGAGACCTTGTGGGGTATTTCCTCTGCAGCCTGAACGATACGAACTACATAATTAGGCTGATGCTGCAGCGGCTAAAGATTACTGATGGTGTCTATTGTCTTCCTGCCTCCTGCTAAGACCTAGTTTTCTTTTTTCTTGTCTTTCTTTCTATCTCTCCCTCTCTGTCAGATAGCGGATCGGCCCTTTGGGGGCCTCAGCCCTGGGCTTCGGGGGGGGGGGCTGTGAGAGTCAAAGGGGCTTGAGCGGTTTCTTCATCGCTTCATTTTCACTCTGGGTGTGAAAGGTATGACATGCTCCCGCTTTTATGTCAATGTCATAAATGTGTCTGAATGTTCGTTCCCCCTTTTTTATCCAAAATATACCTAGACAAAGCACAAAATACCTGGCTTATGAAACAGTAACGCCTTCTCACGGATGTATTTTCCTGTGTCGAGATGAGAACAAAACATCTCCAATCAATACCAGCTAACCTAGCACACACATACCAATTGTAACGCATTTTTAATTGCCTCTGCCTATTTCTCCTTCAGGGCTTTATATTACTCCCAAGATCCTCTACTGTAAGCTTGTTGGGCTAACAGATTGAGTCCAACAAAAAAGGAGAGATGTGAAACTAGTTTAGTTAATACAAAGCAGGTCTAAAGTTTACAGAAACACACCAACGGCATTAACTTTAAGGGATTTTCAAAACAGAAATTAGGTGAACGAGTTTGAATTTTTTCAAACTGCACAGTTTTTTCTAGGAATTAACAAGGTTGTGGCTGAATATTTGACCACTCTTCTTATCAGAAATGATGAAGCTTATTTGGTAGGTTACTGGCACAGCATATGCTTTTAAGCAAAACCCATAAATCTCCAACAAGGCTGAGGTCAACCATTACAGAGGCTTAATATTAGCCAGCTTTAGCCATTCCAAACCAGCTTCAATATGTGCTTGAGGTAATTATTCTTTTGAATCACCCAGCTGTGGCACATTTTCACTCATTATGATATTCAAGAACAATCCAGGAACCTCCTAGGCTTATGCCTGTATAAAAATATAACCGAGGTGTATAACATCAGCGTATTCTGAGGTGGCAGCTGACCAAGAAAGAAACACTGTCCAAACTAGACACCTTCTATCACATCTGAAACGTGAAGCTGCCTAAATGTTGAAATCAAATGCTTTCTTGTGGAATGCTCTATGTTCAGAGGACATTTCTCTAAGGACAAAATGTATGTTTGAAAGAGTCAAGGTAAGACTTGTAAATGTTTTTGATGCCAATGATACTGGCGCAGCAAACAACATGAGTGGGTAAAATAATGAAGAAAGATGATTTTCAAATTCAGCTCAAATCGAATACAATTAAATTTTCCAACAAGACAATGATTTGAAATGCACATCGACATGGCTTTGGAACTGCTAAAGCAGACTATCATTGCGCTTCTGTAGTGTCCTCACCTTCTACTCTACTGGAAATGGTGAAAGCAAAGCTTAAATGTCAGGAAACCAGCAAATTTAATGGGACTCTACCTTTCTTGTAAGAAGACGGATCAAATTTCCAGCCAGAATAATTCCACTTGACAGACACAGCAGTGAGTTATTTCTTTGCAACTTGCTGAAGGACATGTAACTAAATATTAGAGCGCAGTACATACAGTGTATGCATTTGAGACTCTGTGCATAATTATAACCCTTTTTGTATCAGATGAAATACAATATAAACTCTTGGTCAGACTGCTGCTGGTCAGACTTAAATGTAGATCAAGCATTTTCATCAACAAAAGCACAGTTCATTAAGTTAAACCACCACAGTCTTCCTCAAAGAGATGATTGCTAACAAAAATGTGAATAACTAATCAAAGTGAGTGACCACACCATGAACATCATTGAGGGACTAATGATTGCCGGACAGCTAGAGACTACAGAGCTGCATGCCTCCATCTGTGTTTCCCCCCCGTGAGGTGTTTATAGCCGGCGCTGTGCGTTTTTTTTTTTTTTTTTTTTTTTCCAGATAGGGGGGATTCAGCAAGCATCCTGCTCCCCTGCGGTGCATCCCCCTCCAGGCTACCTCCCGCCCACTCGCTCTTTTCTCACCCCCTCCCTCCCTCCCTCTTTTCCCTTCGTTCCCCGGGGCTCCGGTGAGACAGGACGTCGGCTGCTGTTCTCACAGCACCCAGAACCGTTTCACACAACTGGCATCATGCCATCATTGCATCTCATCAAAGTTTACGCTGCCTACGTCTCTCTGATTGTGTCCTCCTCTGGCCCAACCAGACCCGCCTTCTCACACATCTGTCACACTCGCTCGCCGTAGCGAAGCGGGATTCTGAATCACGGGTTGTTTCGGGGGCTGCCGTTGCGCAGCGGAGAGCGTAAATGAATTTGATCTCGGTAACCTGCGCTGCCTCGGGGGCAGGATGATTCTCGGGATTAATCTCAGTCAGCTCAGCCCCGAAACTGTCTGACATCAGACGTTGGCAGCGGAGGCATTCCAGGTTCTTGCTCATTCTGCAGCCACTAAAAGCGAAGGGGTGTGTGAGAGTCGGTCGGGCTTTGTAAGGATAGACGGTGATGAAGCTCTTCATCTGCCCCCTCGCAGGCACGCTGACACCATGCCTAAACCAGCAGACAGTTACCTCTAACAATACAATACGTCTTTATTTATGCTTCCAGAGTTTGTACATTAATGCTGCAGACACTGATGTTTGTAATGTGCTGCAGCTGGGTGAGGTTAAGTTGGGCTTTGCCCCAATTCCGTCTGCTTTGTCTTCGTGTCTTTTCTTGGCTCTGATCCTGTGGCTGATGTTCCTCAATCCCCCTCAATGTCTCTGAATGATGCAAACACAATGCCAACTGAAGTCATTCCTTCAAAGACTTCCCTATATCGCACATTAAACTTTCCCTCATCAGTACGCTCGCTCACCCTCACACCCTCAGTGAGGAAATCTCAGTGAACTCAACAATACCCTCTGACATGTGAGATGATGCAGTATAACATAAAAATTATCCCAAAATAAAGCAGCCTTGTTGGAAAATGATCCCCCAAGTCAGATTTTGATTAGCCTAGTCAATGGTGTGCCTTACCTCCGTCAGTTAGGCTTGAATGATCCTGAACTTTAACAGTAGTCTCTTCTATGTAATGATGATGATGATTGGTGACAGAGTGATGAGAGGAACCTTCTGGAACAGGGTGGGACAGATGTGAAAGCTCAGGGACTGTTTCTGAACGAGTGAACTCCCGTGGCGGGGAAACTCCGTTCTCCCCCGGCGGAGATGACGACGAAGGAGGATGGAGCTCCGTTCTGACAGAAAGCGGGTCAGATTGCCCCATCCGTACCAGCGGAGGCTCAGATGAAGTGTGGGTGGATAACGCGTGGTGCGTTTGAGGGACTGAGCCCTCTGTAAATCTGCTTTCTGGCGCTGGAGCTCTGCTGTCTGTTGAATCAGGTGCAGGAGGACAGAGAATGTAAATGCAATGAGGAATGAGCAAGCTAAGGCATTAGCATAAGAGATGCTGCCTCAGATTGTTTATCTGAAGAAAGCCTAGCTTTTCTTTTTCTAATTCACACATGCACACGCCCGCACGCAGAAAGTGAGAACACACAATGAAAGTGTGATTTCACACTGCTGAGATAGGCTAAATTCAAAAGCTGTTTCACAACCCTTTCACTGCTGGAAATACTGTTCAGCTTACAAACATTCTGCGTGTTAGGGGTGTGACCATTGTTGACGTGATTGTAAAATAAAAATAAAAAATACAATATCATTCATTGTGGTGTTACCCAGTCATACACTGGACTGTGTATGCTTAAATTCTCACTATGCTGAGAACCAATGAAAACCATCATTTGTATCCATAAATTCTCTTTTTTAGGAGGCATCACTATGTTTCCTACTGAATACAATCATGTTTAATGTTTGTATTGATAGGTATTTGTCTTCGAAACTACAAAAGTATATCTCCTCGCAAATAGCCTTTTAGATACAGTACTATTTTATTTATGTTTTTATTTACTTCCTTAATATTTTGCACTCTACATATGCCACATTTCTCTCAGCTCAACACACAAAAATGCCCCTTCCCTGTTAACTTGTTCAAGTACCACTAACAGATTATGGGTTTTTTTGTATTTGGAGCTCATGAAACTCTCTCTCTAATCCTGCTTCACTGAAATTTCTATTAACTGATTGTATAAATACCTGCAAAAATAAAAAATACATTTCTTTTTCTGTTATAGGTAGCACATCTGATATTATCTTTTTTTAATCATGTCTCTTCATTACCATAGGATATTTATTTATGACTGCAGTTCTTCTATTTGGTTGATAATATGGGTAGATGTTTCTCCGAATTTATTTTTTTGTCTGTCAGTGTCAGCCAGATCGATCAAGAATTTCCTCTTCACACTGTGTAACTTAAGTTGCATTTAGATAATGGCGTCTGTAACAGAATCTAATTCGATAATTACGCTCGTCTTCCATTACATAACAAAGATTAATTCAAAATTACTACCATATTCTGTTTTGTACATACATTGGAGTTGCTACACTAAATACACTGCATGGTTCTATAATTTTATGCCTGAAAATATTTTATTGTTCTTCGAAAGTTTTCAGAACACAAAGCTAAAAAGCACAAAAGGCTAATGGGCAAACTAAGAGGAGGGGGCAAAAAACGGTTGAGCAAGCAGGTTACGTGTTCTACATTCACTAATATTTCTGCAGATCATAAAACTCACAGACACACACCAAAAACTGCTGGCTTAATTTTTTCAAAGCAACAAAATCCTTATTATCTCTGGGCACTTTTTTTTTTAAACGTTCCGCCGGTATTTAAAAGCTCCAAGTTTTTAAGGAAGGAAGGCCCCCTTCCCATCACCCTAATCTTTAGATTCTTTGTAAAAACTAAAGATTGTCTTAAATCTGACTCTGTAAGGTGTAGGAATAACTTTGAGCACAACTATACCACCTAACTTAGGTTATTTTTAACCCAGCAATTTTTAGTGTGCAATTATCTATTGTAGTGGAACAACACTAAAGCACAACTAAATTATCTGGGGCAGGTTCTATGCGTCGTGCCTACCTTCACTTTTATCAAGATGATGAGGGTTTAGAGAACTGAAAAGTGAATTTCCAACCTCAGCAGCGGGGACTTTGAGGTCCGAATCCTCTGCATGCACAGAAAAATGCAAAATAAAAGTTTTGTTTCCATCCATCTGACAGCACCATTGCTCTCTCATGGACGGCATCAACAGTCTGAACTGATATCCATCTTAATCCTGTAGAAATGCACCCATCTGTCAAAATGGACTCACTAACAGTCCCATGATGACACAGTCTCTCTGGCACACACACACACACATGCACCTACTGCACACACACGACGCCGAACGCATCCCCTCAGTTCATGTGCTTACACACGTCTAGGTGTCCTCCTCACAAATGGATTTGCATATAATGAGATGATTTATCACTTCTTCTAAAATTATCTAAGAAAGTGTAAATAATGCCTAAATGTCACTTGTCAGTCTTAGCATTCTCATCATTTGTTACAAGAGTGTGAGACGCTGATTTGGCTTGGCAATAATGAAGCCATTGTGATTCAGGATCTGTTAGCATCTGCACGAAATCTTAATGGAAGTCAAACAGCATGGATGTTGTTAATGTGTCACATGATTTTCAAGCCATGATCCAATCAGTCGATAACTGGAGCCGAGGTTGGTTTTTGTGAAAATTCAAGGATTTGAAGAGAGCCGTGTGAACACCAGCCCGTGTTCGCACACTTTTCCGCACGTGCCCGACCACATGACCGTGCATTTTGAAGCTCTTGTTAAGTACCAGATTTTGGATGAAAAATAAAACGGTGGTCACGTGAAGGCCATGTGGTCGGGGCTTGTAGATTTATGACAGGGTTCACGGATTGGGTCACTATGACCTGAAACCCCCCACCATGCCTACACCCATCTGTCCAGACTGACCAATGAGATGCGTGCCCGGTGGATCAGACTCTTGTTGCCAATAGATCGCTAATCCTCTGAGCGTGCTCACTGATGTAACTGGGGCAGAGACAAGACAAAGGATGCGAGTACTATGACATGGCTGTCTAACACATACTGTTTGCTGTAAGGATTTCATAGATACTTCTGGGCAGGCAGCAGTCATAACATTAAACAAACGACAAATCCCTTCGCTTTTCATTATTCCTTCCCGTCCAACCAGAAAATATTAAGATATGAAATAAAATCCATCCATAATATGATGCTACAATTATTTTCTAACTTCCAATTCTGGTCGAATACCTTGAAGCTTCAGAAAAGATGAGACATTAAAGTTTTTTTGTCATTTAAGATAATTAATGGTGTAAAGTGAACTACTTATAGACATCATAGCACCTTAGCTACCCAGCAGCATAAAAGCTTGGCATGTCAGTGTGTTGTGTGTGTGTTGGCGTGGGTGTGTGTGTATTGTAGAGTGTGCGTGTGCAAACAGTAGTGGCGGCCACTTGGTGAGAATGGGACCTAAGACCTCAGATCCCCGGGAGGACACAGAGGAGATGGAGATGATTTATGGGTTCCACTGAACTGCACCATATGCCTGCCATAAATCTAAACATGCACACACACACACACACACAAAAACGGGGTTTACATACAACAGGGTCAGGCTAAAACCTAAATACACTCCTCTAAGCCTAAGATTTTTAAAAAGGTAGCAGTACAAGTTCGCTATTGGATAGGAGTTTTCATTATGGTGTCCCAGAAGGACAGCTGGACCCTTTGAGCTACTTATATTAAATACAGTTATTTCGTAACATGTATGTTTCTAGAATTAACGTTTTTTTCTTTTTAACTCTCTGAGCATACATATCCATATTTTTAAACTTTTTTTTTGTCTGTTACACAATCTGAGTCAAACTGGGAGTGTCTGTGAACATCAGTTTCCAGATCTTCCAGATTCTCAATTGGATTTGGATCTGAACTTTGACTGGGTCATCTGAAAACTAACATGCTTTGGTCTAAATGTAGCTGCAGCTGTAAGTTTGGGGTCATGAAACTCCTCCTCTGGCTCAAATCTTTTGCGATCCCTGTTGAAGAAAAACTCTCAGCATCATGCTGCCACCACAATGTTTCGTACAGGAGCTGTTCTGTCCAAAACAGTATTTTGTCTGAAAAGTCTAAACTTCCTACTCTTTTCCCCATGTTCGCAGTGCGTCTACATGACACTGCAAACCGAAACTAATAAGATGCCCTGGATTTTATTTAGGTATGTCAGAGTAAAGGGGTCTGAGTACAAATACACACCTTAGTTTTCATAAGTTTTCTACAAGGGGCAGCTAGAGAGACTCCTTAAACAAACACTCACGTTTTTGACTGTGGGAGAAAGCCATCAAAAACCCATGCATGCACAGCACACAGTACATGCAATCTCCACACAGAAAGGTACTGAATCAGAAAATCAATATGTGATATTTGAATTAAGGTTGCAAGGGTACAGCAAAAACATACAACTTAAAAAGAAACACTCTGTAGGTAGTTTAAGATCAGAAAATGTTTCTGTTTCACTGAAACGTACATGTTATTGGAAGCCGACGTCCTTAATGATGAACTTTCAAAGGCTCACGAGCCCCTTAGTTGAAGCTCCTGTCAGATTCTCCTGAGTCATTGCTAATCATTGAACTCGTTTGAGTTTCCTCCTGATGTCAGCCAAACAACAAAACTGCTGCGTTGTTCAAAACGCCCACGCTTAATGGATTCCTTCAAGACCAGAAAAAGTCCGATGACATCACGTTGATGTGGAAATCCAAGCGCATCCCACGTTTTGACTTCCGTTTTGGCACGGCATTAAAGGTGCAGCTGCTTACCAAGATGGCAGGTTTTTAATTTAGTATGAAGGCAAGCTGGGCTTTAAGGGCTTTAAAGACCACTTTACTGTACATTGAGGCAGCTGACAGAAACTTTTCCCATCTCTCCGGGGGTTGTTTCAGATCAGTCAGTCAGAACAAATAAAGTCTGAATATCCACAACACTTTGACAACCCAGCTTTCAAGACAGGACAATCCCCATCTAACATTAATGTCAGGGATATAAATAGCCTTAGAAACGGTCAATGTTCAGCCTAAGACCTCCAGTAAGTTGGAGGATGAATTATGTATGATTTCTGCACCGACACAAACACCCTGACTGTCAGAGTCTATAAGCATGTCCACAGGAGCACACATTGGATTTGTCACAAATGTGTAGGAAGTTCCTGCTACAATGTGACTGCATCACTTAAACATCCAGAAGGAGAAAAATTCATGTCACTTATTAAAGTGGTCAGATATTTTGGACTGATAGAAAAAAAAAATAAAGAGTCTTTCTTAATTTTCAACGTTGGGCTTCCTTCTGGGCATTGTTTTTGTATATGCAGCCACCATATACCATGATCGCTATCATGATCAAATAAAGGGAAACGTCAAACTTTCAACTTTCCACTTTGGAACACCTATGTACTCATTTTTGTTTTACCTACTCCCAAACTTAAAAGAGCAGATTATTACAATTTACTACATATATTAGCTATGAGAATGTATGTGTGTTGGGGTGTACATGTTGATGTATCAGGTCACTAGCAAGTTAAAAACTAATCAGTACACATAATCAATTTGCCTCTTTATGTTTTCACTCTTCACAGCTTAAAGTCATCCGAGTGAATTTCAGAGACAGAAACTCTTAAAGTGCTTAAGCTATTACACAGTCGGCTTTGAAATCTCCCATCTGTGGATGATTTGTTCATGAAACTCCAGTATGAAATGAGCCAAGTGGAAGGAGAGGACATCATTGGTCGAAACATCTAAATGCACCCCAGTAGGTATGAAGTCCTATAAAAGGTCATGTAACCATTAAAAAGTGGGAGCTTTGTGGAAGATTTGCTGTAATTAGGGAGTTTGTAATGTTTATGTAGATGTGCTGAATAAATCTCCTCCTGGTTGGTCTAATTGGAGCAGAGGCGATTCAAGTTTTGTGTGATGATTTTTATTCCATATGTTTGCCACTTTTTCATCCCCCGAGAAGAATGGTGCGCCAACATCTTAGTTGGGAGTGAATCTCTGACTTGCTTGGATTGTTTTGAAACATCCAAAGCAATTTCTTTTCGTGTGTGTGTGTGTGTGTGACAGTTCTGGTGAGATTGGGTGATCCAACAGGACCATATACCCGAACACAGATCAAAGCTGGTTTGGGAATTGATAAAGCAGCTGAACATGTTATTCCCGGAATAGCGCCAAATGGGAAAATAAGTGAGTTTATGGACTATTCTTGAAAGCCAGGTCTATTCCAGGAAGCCAAATGATTTAAAGGAACACTACCATGTCTGATAAGAGAGAACTATGATGGCTACAAAAGATAGGGGTTTCTCTGCAACTTCCCAAGATGCAGTAAACCAAAGACTAATAGGATGCGAGTAGATTTTAGCTGACATCCATAATTATGTCCCTGTGTTGATTGGAAGGACTTCACATTAAACTCAAATGAATGAAGTCAGTTCTTGTTTATAAAATCATGGTGTGATAATTTCACCTTGAGATAAAAAAAAGACACCTTTATTTGACATTTATGGCCATGAATGTTTTCAAACTTCTGGCACTGTCACTTGTACAAAATTGAGAACATATTTCTTTGTAAGCTAATCAACAAGTCAGTGTAGCATATGACCAAGAACTGAAATTGTCCACTCTGAAGCTCACATATTAACCCAGTTTTAAATTACTCTAATAATCTCAACGAAATCTCTATAAACTATACTCCTAGGAGTTTTTGTGCAGTCAATGATTTCTCCAAGCTGTGGCAGTGCCGAGCCAACAGACATCTCCTCATTGGTTCCATAATATGTTTCATATTGACTGCAAAACAAGGAAAGGTTAACCTAAAGTGTCTCATTGTCTTGTAGGCCAGGATTGCTGTGTTCTGTTGTTTTCAGTGTCTGGATGAGCTAAACAGCTGCTGTCTGCTGCATCATATCTGAGAAACAGACATGAGAGCGTTGTCAATCATCTGTTCCAGCTCCCTGACATGGAGACGAATGTTTCCCAAAATACTGAAGCACTTCTTTAAGAAATATTGGTGAAGTAAGTGTCAGAATCTTAAAGAGGGGGAGCTTAAGAGGAAAAAAAAATAGCCTTAAGCATTTTATTGTTGCAAAATCACAAAAGCACTTGGCTTCTGTTGCTGTGACCTTCATGCAAAGGTAGATTTGCTGTTTTAGGACTAAATAACAGACACTTTTTTTCTGCAGTGTGTGCAACTGTTGGTGTAACTAGAACTACATGTCTGCTGGTGTACACTAGTAGACAGGACTGAAGTGACATTATGGGGTTAGGCTTCCGCTACTTTTTTTTTTTACAGTAAAAAGGAAAATCTACTTGGTTCTCTATCTACAGCTAAACTACGTTTCACACCTTCCAAAGGAGAACTTAAAGGCTCATGTGTAACGGCCGGTGACCGTTCAGCTTCAGAGATGACTGTTGCTTCAGTTTCAGCTTCAACGTCATCCTCACCCTTTTTCCTATCTTCATTTCCAGAAAAAGAAAACATACAGTGTGATGGTAAAGAGGTGATAATTTGCAAATCAGAGATGGTTTACTCTGTTCGCAACTGATGTTTTGGGGACAAATGGCAAATATTTTTTAAAACTGTTTGTGATGTGTTCATGTGGATCGAATATCCTGATTGTTAAAAATGAAAATGATGACGTCTTGAGAGTCGACTCTCACTTTCTACACTAGAATCCCCAAAACACTGCTGTTGACTCATTAAACTCATAATGAGGTTAGTAAGTTGAAAACGTCATTGGCTGAGAGGAAAATTAAAAATTAAGGTAAAACAAAAACTTGACTCAGGAACTCCTTCAATGTTATCAACACTGACGTTTTGTACACCTACTGTTGGAACACCGGTGTTGCAATCTCAGAGACAGATTCTTTTCAAAAATAGAAAAAAATCCCATTTAAAAGTCTCCATGCCATTGAATTAAAACTGAATCTGTGAGTTTGAAATTGGTTCTCCACAGCTAACACCACACAGTCATCAAGAATATTTGATCAAAGCCATTATTTGCTCAAATAAATCACTCAGTTGTGTCTTGATTGTCAAATGAGGTCGCTTTAGAGTAGCTCTCTGCAGCCTGGTCCAATTGTTAAGTTTACCCATGCATCCACTCGTCTCTTACTGTCGGGCCATGTGGAGGAAAGCCCAGTGCTGTCAGGGTAGAAGTTGCCACTTTGCCGATCGCTTCTGTCTAACAGCTCGGAGGCTGAGAGCCTCTCCACAGAGAGAATCCCTAATCAAATTCCCTTTTATTCCTGCCTTCCCTCGCTCCTCACCCTGAATCACACTGCATTACTACAAACTAACATATGCCCACATCCTTATCTCCAATTGCTCCCTCTGTTCTCTCTCGGCTCTGTTTTGCTGCTCCATGCACCGACATATGCACAAGCCCCCCTCCTCTCGTTCCTCCTTCCTTCAATCCATCAGCGACAAACTGTCATTAGTCTAAATATAAAAAGCAGATATGTGGAAGAATTCCTTCTGTGCAGGTTAGTGTGATGTTCTGTGATGAAAGGATGTGGCGACAGAGAGATCTATTAATAATGAAGCTCCAAGGGCTCACCAAGTGTAGAGATGTGGGGGGAAAAAATAAAAAATAAAAGAAATGAGCAACTGGAGAGAGCCAGCTGAACATCACAGGGGAGAGAGGTGGAGTTTAGCAGGGATACAGATGGAAAAAAAATAGATGGTTAACTTCAAAATTTCAGTGCAACAGAAAAGGGATAAGAAGCGAGCGGGGAAGAGAGGCAGAAATGAGTAGCACATCTTCTGCTTTGCTTTGCATTATTACTTACTAGAACCGGAGGGGGAACCAGCAATTGTACCTGAAAGAGAATAAAAAAAGGAAGCGGAGATGAGAACTTGTTTATTTATGCATTCAATTTGCCTAAAGACTTGACTCTGGCTCATTTATCAGACACAGGTGGGGGAAAATTGCTAAGAAAAATAAGGATTGCAGAAGACCACCTCTCACCGTCTCAGAGTAATTACAGGATCTGAACTGTCTTCCCCCTCATCCCATATTTTCCTTTTTCCCAGATTCATGTGTTTGTTCTCCCCAGCAAAGTGTCTTTCTTATTTGCTTTCCCCCCCTTCCACCCTCAAATAAAGCTTATTTTTCAACTAAATTTAGATTTAGTTTTGTGATGTTTAATGCATTATGTCTTTTTCAAGCTATGGCCGTTTTGCTTTCTATTGCAACCAAGCGGAAGCTGCAAACATTTAAATTTTTAAATGCCACTAATGGGATCCAAGAGTTTTAAAAGGCCAGGGGTGAGGTCTGAAGGTGTGTGTCAGTACTAATATAAGTAAGTTGGAAACAACAGCATAGTGGAGAAAGGAGGGAGGAGAAACTGACAATTTTCTGCAGTGTGGGTGCATGTAAAAGTGTGTGCGTCTCCACTGGTGTTTCTCTTATTGCATAAAGAGTGTGGCAGTGTAAAAGCAGAAAAGTGGGGAGGGGCTGCCCTAGATTATTATTTTATCATAGCTAGCTGCTGTGCCTGGTTACTCTCTCCAAAAGGATTTCCTCCTCACACACCGCTGTGCTGTTGCACATCCCTGATCTGCTCTCTGCAAGGAGGTCACAGAAACTCCACAGAGCCTAGTGTCCTCGTAATCTTTCAAACCGTTCTTTCTTTTCAGCCTGTTCTTCTGGTTCTACTTTTCATTCAGGAGCTGAGAGTCATAGCAACGCCTACTGTACATTCATCAGTCCAATATGGAGCAAAAAAGTCATTCAAAATCTTTAAACATTGAATTATTTTATGAGACAAAACTAATGAATGTCAACTCTTACATAAGAATTATTCTGAATTCAATGATGGCTTGTTAAGACACAATTAATGCATCAATTGTTCTACAGTAAACCCTCTAAAACAAAGTTCACGGTCTTGACTTGGAATTAATTTAAGCACTATTTGTTTCTGGTTCATTCAGCCTGTGAGAGAGCAAGACTTGAACCAGATAACATGAAGGCTTAGCAGAGTACAACAAAGTTCAATCATTTGAACTTCAGAAATCAGTCTGAATCACGCTTTGGGGCTTTTTCACAAAAGTATGTTGTAATTAGCAAATGCTATATCTATATCTGTGGCTTACAGCAGCCATAAAAATTCATTATATCAGTTGTAATTTTAGGAATTATTTGAGAAATGTCTGACCTACAAGTTTGTTACATTGTAGTAAAAACAAAACCCAAACAGTCCTACAATGTTTGGGAGTTTTTAATTAGTACATTTCTAACTTTCTCTGGCATCTAGCTATAAAGTAATGCTAATGCTAGCTTGTACAGCAGATATAAATATAAATATCAACTATAAATGGAGAAATTAGTTTTGTAAAACTTCTTTCTTATTTCACTTTTTTACACATTAAAGTATTTACACATTTATCTTGTTATTGTCAGAACCTATCTGTGTCTGTAGTAAAATAAATTTCGCCTTGAAAAGGCCAAGGTCTAACTTCTCATTAATAACCACAACTGAGTGCAGCTGGCACTTTCTCTTTACCAACAACAAGAAAATATTTTTGACAGCGCTGACCAATTCTTCTATAATGGGAAAATCAAAGAAACTACGTGAGATGTGTGGAGAACTGCAGATCTATAAACGTTTGTCAAAAACATTCGGAGTCAAATTCTAAGATCATCAGTTTAAATATCCATGCAGGAGTTGAGTTTTTCTAATGTGTCACCACTTTTTTTGGTCTTGATGGATACCTGAGCTGTCACCTTCAGACAAAAGGAAAAAGTTTACATGTTCATGAAGAACACAGTAAATGTTTCGGCTCGAGCCTATCTCGTGCTGGAAATTGTTAAAACACCAGAGTTGTGGTGAAGTGAGATTTAGATTGTCATGGAGTGAGAGCAAGACGACCAACAAGGAAGCCTCTCCACCCAACTTTCCGCATGGATGAGCAAAATGCATCCTGGGAAAAAAGCTCAAATATCAGATGAGAAAAAGATTGAGTTGTTTGGCTACATAGACGAGAAGAACTTTTAGACTAATCAAGTTCATCCTAACACATTTAGGAAAATTGTATTAATGATCAAGCTTGGTTGTGGTAGCATCATGCTTTGGGACTTTTTCACAAAGAGTAATGCTGGACCATATAATAAAAAAATATCTCTACATTGTCCAACTTTACCTAGCATGAACACTTACTGTAGATCTTTAAAACTTGGAAACATTTGTGCCTTCCAAAAGGGCAAAAAACACTAACCAAGTTCTAATTAGCAACTAACAACAGTTTAAACTTTTGTTGAAAGTTGGTAAATTGAGATCATAACCCTTCTGATACCAGATCCACCATAAAGAGTCGCCAAATATTCCCCCAGGCTTGTTTCAGGGGTTTGATACTAAAAACCACTGAAAACCCTCCATAAAATTCACCTGAAACTTTCAATGATTTATAAGATTTTTGTATATTTTTCAACCTTGGTATATTTTTTGGGGGGTTGAGGGGTTATAACTTGTTCCCAATTTGTATTTTTAAAAATCATTCCATTCTGAAAATGCTAACCCTTGAAATAAACTATCAATAGCCCAAAATGTATGACGCTTTATCTCGTGATGTGTGGACGCAAACATCTGACCAGAACTGCCTCCACCGTGAATTGGATAAGCGCACAATGCGTGAAGCAAGTTGTGGGGAACCAGCTGCTGGGGACTTTAAGGACCCCCCTTCCATTAAAATATGATTCTATTCTCTTTCCTATGAATATTTTGTTTTTGTTATTAAAAAGCATTGTGTTTCATTGTCCATGTTAAGCTGAACAATCATATATATGTTGGTAACTATTCTGGCTGATGAGAGGGAAATGAGTTTAGAAAGGCATCAGTTTTGAACAGGCGCTTAGGGCAGCCTTGGGTCCTAAGTTTCTGTGTTGAAGAAGCTCAGTAGTACATAGCAGCCATAGTGTGACACACTTTGAATTTATGAACATTGTTTGTATTTTCAGGTAAGCCGAAGTAGAGAAAAAGTTACCAAAAGTCATTGTATGTTTGTAACATGAAGTGGTAGTTTCATAAATGTATGTTGCTGTATTAATAACGGAGATATGATTATCTCAGTGGAGACAGCGAAGCGAAGTTTCTGTGTTGAAGAAGCTCAGTAGAACATGGCAGCCATAGTGTGACGCACGTTGGATTTATGAACGTTGTTTGTATTTTCAGATAAAAAGGAAAGTAAAGGAAATTTACAACCACCGCATGTCTCGACATCACTTTTGTTCGAGTGTGCAACAAAGTACGTACAGGTGTTGGGGGTTCCAGTTGGTGCTGGCAGGTAGGAACCTGCTTTCCAGGACTTGGCTTTGAAGCCCTTCTTGCATCGCTGGCAGTCCTGCCCGGTGGTATTGTGTTCACACTGGCACTGGAGGTTCCCCTCAGTCAGCAGGCACTGGGAGGCGTGGAGGTTACACTTACACCTTGGAGAAGAATCAGAGAAAACAGTTGACATATGTGAGAACATAGACTGTGACCTACTGATAGTAGCAGGGGGGGAAACATTGTAATTTCACCCAGCGTGTTGAAGAAATTAAGAGAATAGGTTTTTACAGAGGAAGGTAAAAACATAAATAAATCAGGGGCAACTACGGACAGACGGTGCAAAACCGAACACGTTCCTGAAATTGAAATGCATCGGTTATCCGACTGCAGCTAGTTTTGCAGAAACATCTGAGCGGTTTACTCAGTTAAAACTACAAACCTACAAAAATAACAGATTTTATGCGGCACACCTCTTATGCAGAGCCCCGAGACTTTCTGCTTTGATGTTTTGGTTCATTGTGTTAACTGTCACTTTTCAGTCTCAAATATATTCAGTTCTGCCTCAGAAGTCACCGACAGAACTGCAGCATCCTTTTCCTGTTTTGATGTTTGCTCTCTCAGTTTGTACAGCTGCCACTCCATCTGATTCTGTTGTTTGATTTCAATTGCAGCCTTTCTTACTTCACCAACTGAATGAAGTAAAAAAAAAAAAAACAAAAAAAAAAAACAACCACAATTTCTTGCAATTAGCTGTTTTATTAATCGATTGTAAAGCTTCCATGTTTGGCTGATTTTCATGTAAACCAGTTAACAGTAAATTAGCATGCGGGTATTTCAGTATCTGATTTTGTCTATTTTTGCATCTATGAAATAAAATGCAAGTTGTCCAAATCTAATTTCCACATGAGGTCTAAGACATGCAACACAAAAGTGAACCGCATATTCCTTTTATTATATTCCCTTATGGCTTAGAAGTAAAATAATTTGACCTTTATGCTGGAATTTTATGAGACATTTTTACATAAACACTGCTTTGTTTACTTTGCAAACATTTCTACAACAGCAGAGGTAAAAATGAAAGATACCCAGAGACACTCAGACCTGCAGTAAACATTCTTCTTCTCACAATTTTGTTTTTAAATAGAATTGTTATTTAAGGTAAAAAACAAAAAAAAACAATTAAAAAAACAATATAAATGTAATAGTTCAATAGGATTATATTACTGGGAATCATTTAATGTTTTTGTGCAGCTATGCAATAATAGTGCAGTTCTGTTCCAGTTTAATCAATCATCAGCAGAAACTCTGAAGATGTTTTGTTTTTGATCTTTGGCTATTTTTTTTGGAAAGCAGTTAATATTTTTCCTTCTCCTCATTCCTGCAGAGTCCCAGGGTTAACTAGTCTGGAGGAAGCTGCTACAAAGTGAAAACAAGGTATTTTCTCTCTTTTATATATTTATTTTTTTTATAAATGAGTATTTCACTTCTGCTAAGAATCTTTGCGCAAAGAAGAGTTTGCAGAGACAGCAAGCAACATCCTAACTTGCTTTTTTTCTGTTTTAATGTGCCTCGTTTACAGCTGGGCTTGAAACAATGTTTTCAAAGCGATTGTATTTACTGTAATCATATATGACTAGAAGTTACAAAAAATTTTTCTCCAGCTTCATAAACTAGGTGTGTGGTTTTTTTTTCTCAAATATCACATGGTCCAAAATCCCATGGTTTTTTTTATATCAAATCTGCAAAGTACCATCTTTGTTTTGTTTCTTTACAGTGGATTTTGCACATTTTCTGCATTCCCAATATCTAAGAGAACTAAAAATGAGATATGGGCTGGGTCCAGAACAACCTGACATTTGGTCCAGGTCAGAGTGCAAACTATGAAAATCAATACCTAACAAGCTAAATGTTTCATAATTTAATCCTCAACACTAATCTGCTACAGGGGGACCAACATTAATGATAGTTTTTCCTCTCGAAATTATCAACATGTGAGTACATTTGGTAAGCAAACATTGAAGAAGAAAAAATATTAAAGATGAACAAGCTATAAAATAAAGGACTGGAAGACACAAAAAGTAAGATAAAACATTAAAATGTAGTTTTATCTATATTTGCCACCCCATAGGCTGCATACTTAAACTACCACTTGTATTATCTTGCATAAGAATATAAAAGAACAGTATTTCTCAATTTCATAATTTTCCAAATACATATTAAATTAAATTTCCAGGTATGTGTGTGTGTGCGTCTCTGAGTAATGCTACTTGTGCATGCACATGTGCACACTTGACCTCGGCAGAGGGCAGGGCCCAGGTGTGCTGATCCACACGCCACACTTCTGCCATGAAGGAAATGAGGATCTTAAGGACACTCTGCAAGTATGACTGGAAATTACAGCCTTTTCCAGTTGAGCGACTGGACTCCAATCCAGTTTGTTCCACTGGAGTGAACACCTATCCGTCTGCATCAAATATTCAAAGAATGGCCTCTGTATTCGAGGAGAGACGACTGCTTCAATTTTCTCTCCTCTCACTAATCTTCGGTGCTCTTTCGTATTTTTGTATCTCCTTTCTTCCTCTGAAGGCGGATGTGGTGAGCAGCCCATCAAGCGGAGGCCTGATTTTGCAACAAGTGCAAAATAACAATTACCAAAACTTGGGGAGATTAAAACAAGAACTCAGTTGACGGAAAAATTGTGTCTCAGATCACGAGCCTTACGGTGGTCCAATGAATCCCCCCCCACCTCCATCTCCCTCTGACAGGACATGCCACGGAGAATCCATCCACCAACAAAGCCTCATTTCCTGCTTGCATTCTGAAGGACAAGAGCTGTCCACTTAGGGAAGACTGAAATTGAAAATCTCTTTTTCAAGAAGAAAGCATTCTGTATGAGAGAGTGAATGTGTGTCAAATGAGACAGGTGTGTGTGTGTGTGGTTCTACCCCATGCGTTTGGGATGCATTTGTTTGCGAGCGCAGATGACAGGCAACAGATCAGGCAAAAACAGACGCGTTGTGACTAATGCCTGCACTGAGTGACTGACAGCCGTGAACATATCACCGCTTTTCATCTCCTGCATCTTTGCTGATAAATCTCATCTGTCTCATCTTGAAAGTGGAAACACTGCTGAGTGCAGGATCTAAGAGTTGCAGCTTAAATCAATACTGGAGAATAGAGTGATTTCCTGGGTGTTGTGCGATGCAGTTTGTGTTTGGCAGCTCTCATTCAGCGAGAACTAGCCCGTCCAGCCGATTATGCAGATGACAAGCCCCACTTTAGGCACAACATTAAAACTTGTTGAAAAGACTATTTAGGTTAATAAAAAGCCAATATGGTCCAGTATTTGATTACAGGCTCCTTAAAGTCAACTATTGTGCTTTGCAAAATATATTCACACTGAACTTTTTCACATTTTGTCACATTATATCTACAACTTTTAATGTTTATGAAAACATTTTCTGTAACAGACAAAGCTGTATGCATCCTGATGTTGTGGAAAAATGTTTTCCAGTTAGACAAGATTAGAAACTAAACCTTTCTGGAAAGCAGCACAGAGTTGATTGGAAGGTGAAAGTGTGAATGTACATCCACTGAAACTTCTTAACCCTTCCAGACCCAACGTAGTGACGACGATCCAGCCAAATTTGCAGTATCGTAATTCTGCCACACTTTGCACTATCTGGAAAATTCCAGCGGTTTCTAAAAGGGGAGACTTTAACCTTTCCAGCCAATCTCGGGTTATTACGATAATTTCACCACCGCCGTAGCAGGGAGGGAAATTAATCTGAGGGGCACTCTTTTAATAGACGGTAATTTGCGAAAATAACTTGCTAGATATTGAAAGTCCCAGTTGTTATGGATAAATGGGCAAATGTATTTACTCACGGGACATTTATAGAACTGTGTACAATTAAAATAAGCAAAAATATCCATTTGAAACTTAGGTCTTATAGGGTCAAACATTTATTTGTGAGAAAAAAAAGAAAGGAAAAATGTAATTATCTCTCACTTCTCAATTATACACTGTTTTCTTCTAAAGCCCATAAAATGCATAAACGTCCAGAGCTGAAATGTGACAAAAAGTGAAAAAGTTCAAGCGGGATGAATAATTTTGCAAGGCAGAATAATTAGAGACGTCTGAGTCGCACTCAGGCGTGTTATCCCCTTGACCTGATATTCTGACCTCAACCTCGCAGTACCACCGATAAAGACCACAAGTACTTCCAGCCTCGCACTCCTTCCGCTTGACTGATGTGACACTCCGATTCTTAGAGTGATGCGTCTCGCTGCTCTCACTCTTGCATTTGACAGCTTGCTCTGGGATTTTCCCCGTCCCTCTTTCCAGTCCCTCCGCGCACAAATAATACATGGGAACAATCGTATGTTAATGTGCAAGATGTCAGCCGTTGCTGCAAAGTCATCAAAGCAGGAGTGCATCTATGAGCTGAAGGAAGTTAAGATGGGCCAGCTGGATCCATCAGAATTGTTTTTAGTTAGTTAGGGCAGGAGGAAGCAAGCAGATTAGATGAAGATAGAGGAGAGGAAGTGAAAACGGGGGGAGTTTTTTTCCAGAACAGAAGGAATATTCATTCTTCTTTGCATTAGAACCCACTCATAAATTGGAGTTTTAATTAGCTGTGGTAATTACAGGTCAGTGCTTCTGTTCATCGATCTGCTCTGTGCAGTTTCTGTGAAACTGGCAGCAGTTTTTTTTTTTTTCTGTTTCCCATGTTGTTTGTCTTTTGCATGCATATGCAAGCACACATGTAGAGGGTGTGGGTGTCACGACAAACACACCACAAGAAGACAACGAATGGAGAGAAAGCCCAATTATACCACAGAGGCAAAATATATGATGGTAAAAGGGAAACCGCATCCAAGATATCTCTATAACCTGCTGGATGTGTTTGTGCTCCATGGCTATTACTGACTAAACCCTCATTACAGGAGGGAAAATCGAACAAACAGGCCTGATGCTTTAGGTTGGCTTTTTTTCCACTTTTATTTCACTCAGACCAGGCAGTGAAAACAAAAACATCCTCATGAATTAAGCCTTATTTTAACCTAAGAGAAATGTTAGCCTTGCTTAATATTTGTCAAAGAAACAGTCGCAGTGCTTCAGTAAGAAGCATTGAATATAAAAGTAAACTCCAGCGACAAAAGAAAGCCACCAAAGCTCCTGGCATTTTTGCTATATTTGTGCCTTTAGTTTGAGGCTTAAGAAGCAGAGCAGTGGGATAAATCGTAAGTGGCAGCACCCGACTCAAAATGGAAACTGAGAATTCACAGAGTTCTGCTGCACCATCACCAGATGTGCTACTTTTTCACAATGTCATTAATTTAGATTTTAAACCAGCATACCCAGGTAAATAAAGCGATTCACAGTTTTGCATGGAATTAGGAAATGTTACTATTAGGTAATTAATGTGGCATTTAAGTAATAATTGTGAAGCTTTTGTCGCAGTGGTGCACATGTGCGCTTTACATGGCAAGTGAGAGCATGGCAAATTTACATGCTGGTAAATTTTTGACATATCAAACAGTCTGGCTTATCTTGGAATTAGATTATACAGGATATAATTGAACTAGTTAGTAAGGCAGGACAAATTGGAACGTTATTTTTGAAGTACGTTGTGTATTTCAATGACACAGAAACACATGTCAAATATGCAACAACTTAATTGGGAAATTACAAAGACATTTACACAAATATATATGATCTGATAAAAGAGCTACTAAAAATTGTAGAAGAGCAACATTTTTGTTTACAAAGAATTGCTGACTTAGCAAGCTTAGCTTAGCTATCGCCTCCAATGTGCGCAGTTTCACAAAAATAATAAGGGTAAATTTTTTTCATGCGTATTTGATGCAGCCAATGGGCGCTGTGTTTTACATTGAATAAGATTTATTCAATCTCTGTAATCTAATAACATGCTGTGTTGATAGTAAACAATGTGAATTTTGCTCCTGTAATAAAGAAACATGTAATGTATCGGGGGTTCTGTCTCATTTGGTGTTGAATAAAAAAGAACAATGATAATTGTTCTTTTTTAAGAAAGTAAGAAAGAAAGTGTGTCTGAAAACATGTAGTTTTCATAAAAACATGTGGTATAGCCCACTGTTAGCTGACATTGTGCTTTGGACTTTTTCTTCTTTCCAGGCCATCTTGCTATGTGTTTCTTAGTCCATCCCCCCTGAAGCCTGAAAGTACTTAATGATTTGAGAATGCCTGATTTAGACAGCAGAAATGCAGCAATTATGGGGATAAATAACAAGAAAGATAAACAAACATCAAGGGGGAGAGTCATGTGGTGGCAGAGTCTAAAAAAGCAGCTGGAAGCATCAGCTAATGGGGCTTTATCTGTCTCTTCACTGCAGCTTATGTGCATTCCTCTGTTGCTCACCAGGGACACAGCTATCATTCACTTGTTTTCCTCCTTCCATCTAGTCCCTCTGAACTTTGTCCAAAATGTCTTTTTCTTCTCTATACGTTCATTTTTCATTTATTCCCTTCTTCCGTCTTCGACTCGCCCGTGTCGGTCTGTGTCGCCACAGCCTTTTGGCTCCTTTGCTTCTTGCTCGTTGCACAAGTGTTCACTGAGCAGTGCTTTGGATAAATTGGGTTGTGGACATGTGCTTGAGAAGAGAGGTCTAAAGAGAGAATAGAGGGGATTTAGATGATACGGAGGGCTGAGCAGTGAGTACAACAGAGATTAGGGCGGCCGTGTCAGAGACATGACAGTCTGCCAGCCTTCATGCTCGCAGTGATGAAACTTGGAGGAGGGCCAGGAGGAGGGTCTGTGTTTGTGTGCTCTAACCTGTGATGACAGATTGTATTGATGCAACTCTGACCCAACAGGAGGTCTCCCTCCTCTGCTCTGCGGTCGATCAACCGTTTCTGAGACGGACCATTCCACACTTTTAACTGCCTCCTTCCTCTGGAGGAAAAAAAGAAAACTCACAACAGGCTCCACAACCTCCGGTAGTAACGCTAGAGGTCGAGTCTAATGGGCACAAAGTCTTATGGCTTTTTAAAAGGAAAGAAAGGCTTAAAGCCAAACTAGGGCTGGCTGGTGACAGAATGGCCAACTATCTTTTGTGTCCATCCATCCATTTTTCTAAGTCTAGTCTTTCATACTGAGGATTATGGGGAAATTACACTGGGTTGGATTGACATGGCTAATATGTAGCTAATAGTAATGGTTGCTATGGGGACTTTGTCACGAAGGCACTTTTTGCTGAGGTCCTCTAAAACAGAGTTTTGGGTATTTCTGTCACAATCTGCATCCTGTCAAGATGAGCCTGGTTTGACACAGATCAGGGTTTTTTAAAGATTTTTTAAATGTTGCTGTGGAGGTTCCTCCATCTTTTCCCCAGTGTTAGTGTTTATTTAAATGTCTTCACATAATATATTTAGAATTTTCACACACTATATTTATAATTTAACTTTTTTGTGGTGGTTATTGCATTAGGTCATTTACTATTATGGGTGCACACATTTAGGAAACACCTTATGTTTATTTGACTATTTATTTAACTATTTTGTTTTGTTGAGTTTGAAGGACTGGCTGGGAGAGAGGACTGGTTGAAAGGCAAACCAGGAAGTGGAACAAACCATCAGGCTGCAGGAAGCAGGGGACTTGATATTGAAGAATCTGCCTCTCTCTACTAATAGCATAACTGCTAAAACATTTTTGGTATTAGGTTGTTTTGTTTTTTTACAGTTGTGTTCTAGTCAAAATGTTTTGGTTTGAATTAGTTGTTTATGTTTATGCATCGTTTGTCTTTCTCTTCTCCCCTCCTCGTTTGTGTAGGTTGCTTTTGTGTATAAATTCCCCTGTGTGTTCATTGTGTGAGGTCAGTTTTTGTTTGCTATCCTGAGTTAGGTACGCCTTAGTTGATTTCTTTTGGGTCCATTTTGCTATATTTTTGAGATTTGTTGTTGAAAGCCTTTTGTTAAGATTTTTTTGAAAAATAAATAGAAGATATTTTTTGATATATGCCTTTGTCCTTGTGCCTTACTGGTCGGACCGTAACAGTTGCATTGACTGAAGATTTTGGTCAAGTTTAGGTGATGACATACATCATCTAAACTTGACATACAGCTTTTCTGCTTTACTTGAAAGGAATGACTTTTCTTTCTCAAGTCTTAAGACTGGCTAAGAGAAAGGGGTCTTTTGATAAATTCCTGGACACGCCAGTGAACTTAAAAAAGTGAAAAGTATGCATTACATTTTTCTGCTAAATGTATTTCAAGGACATTTAATTGAAATGCTGATAAGGGTGGTATTTGTGGTTTCCATAATTGTGCAACATATTTCCTGCATATTTCCTCTTGACCTCATATAGATCTGACTTTGCAACAAGAAGATGATTCCTGTTTTGCAAAGCGTTGTTGTAAAACCACCAGGAAATCCTGCAGCTTGGAGAAAGAGCTTTGAGTCTCACTCCCTGACTGCTGTGTTCACTCCGCAATCCAGTTGAACTATGGGAAGTCTCTTGAATGTTTTGCTGTGATTTTTCTTAAATATTTACATTTTCCCTGAAGTTTACCTTTTGCATCCTCTTCCCTATTTACCATGGATGCCAAAAAGGCGAGAAGATGCTGCAGAATTGACTGGAGAGATGGAAGAAAGGCAATTTTCACAGCAATGCAATAAGAACATACAAACAACACAATACCACTGCTCCACCAAAAGCCAAAAATAAGATTCATAAAGCACAAAATTGTTACCCTCCTTCTCCTATATTAGAAATAAAGAAAAGCAAAAATGTATTTATTACAGCATTTTAATTGTTTTTTATTTGCCTTTTACTGTATAAAATCATATATGTTTTTTAAAATTTCTTTTTTATCTGTTCCTCTTTGCAAATCTGGTTTAGCTGCATCTGTATGGTGGACGCTGCTAAAACAGTCATGATGAAAATGTTTGTTGTTTTCAATATTTAGATGTTTTTAAACCACGAGTTCAATTTCAGAGTAAAAACTGTGAACAACATGTAAGTAGCTTGAAATACCTTATAGGTTTCAGTATGATTATAGAGAAAGCCCCCTGGCATTTCAGTTGTTTTGAAATGTTTGCCTAATAAAGGGCTTTTGATTATAAAAATGCATTAAACTTGTGCAACAATTTTAACAGTGTGTGGAATATTTATTCTTTTACTTTCAAAATAAATAAAAAAACCCCAAATGAAATAAGAAGATAATGCTAACGGTTTTCAGCTAATTGTTTTTCTAAAACACATTATTAGTGACCTACAATTAGTATCTTATTGGTAACCTGGGCAAAAGAAGAGTCTCCAAACTATGTGTGACCAAAGCACAACAGATGAGATCAAGCGCAGGGTGGGACTGGATACAAAGAAGAGATCAACGATCAGCTCCACGCCTTATTGGCTTAAACTGAAGTCTTTATCACCACGTCCTCCTCCTACTTCCTCCCCTCGCCTCAACTCGTAAATTCAGAGCAGCTAATTGGACATGACTGCGTTTATGTTCCAGGTTCATAAATTTCTTTCTCTGAAGGGAGAAGATCGATTTTCCTCGAGCGCAGCCGTCCGAGGCCGAACAGGGGCCTCTTCAAACATTCGCTCGCCTCTCTACCACGCCTCGTGTCGTTTTCTTTCTCTCACCACCATCCATCCTCTCATCTGCGTTTCCACTCTCTCTCTCTCTCTCAAGACCAAACAGATAATCTATAACTGACCTGCTCTGCAGGAGGGTGGGGAGCGGGGATTGCAGTGCACCGCTTTCCAATACTTTTCTCACTGTCTTGTCAGCTCATTCAAGACTTTCACATTACCTAAAAACCAAATCAAAGGTATTTGCAGCTCTCTATCAATCGTTCTTTTAATGCGAACAACAACAACAAAAACACACATTCCTTGGATAAATTTCCATTTCTTCATTTTTAAAAACTTTGCTATGGAGTGGAGAAAGCTGCAGGCCAGTCAGATTTGAAATGCCCATTTCAATACTGCAATTAGCAGTTAGAATTGCAACACTTAAAAGCCAAACTCAAATTTATAAAAATATGTCAACATATAGGTTGTTTCCTTCTACATGTGAAAACGGGATAATCTGAGCCAGTGTGTGATCTAAAAATGGGAAAGTGAGTTTGTAATTAGGTAGGCAGACATCTCACAATATTTTTGAAAAAGTTTTGAAACATTGTGTAATTTGATGCAGTTTTGATATACTCTAGTCTGTCCTTCAGTGCAGACTGCTTAAATACCTCCTGAACAACAATTAGGCCACAATGAAATTTATTTCACAGCTAAAAAGTAATTACATAGATAATATGCAACATTTTAACACTTCAGAATAATTGTTATTTGCTACAAAACAACACAATTTTAAAGCAAATAAAAATTGCTTTAAGGAATGCTTGAAAAGAATATTATTCCAATAATATTTCAGAATATTAAAAGCTGACATGTTTGATCCGAGAATAAGGAAAGAAAAGAAAGTATTTTTGTACAATGAAAGCTACCCAGAAATAATAGGAAAGTTTTAAGTTTATGTTACCGTGGTAATTTCACATTTGACTCCCTCACTAACGATGTTCAGGATGCTGACGTCTCCTCTGTCTTTGTTGTCTGGACAGGTACAATATTATGTTACCCAGGGATTCTGGTAAGACGGCCTTTTCTACTTCAATGCTGGATTAAATGATTTCTGATTATCTCTTACAGTTACGTTAAAGATTTTTGAAGTATTTACTGCAAACTCAGCTTACTCCTCTGTTTTGAAATGACGCTTTAATAGTTTGTCTCACAGCATTTTACCATTCTGTTTTAATGCATTGTGTATAGTCACAATCTACAGAAAAAAATTATGTCTTCTGTGCTTTGTAAACTTAGGTTTCGCTTTGAACATAGACAATCTTAATGATTAGAGCACAAACACACACCAAGAATTGTAGCATACAGTGCATTTAGCTAGTGTTTCTACACTAGCTAACACTAGAAACACTAGCTAAATGAACGACTCAGTTTCTTGAACAACTGTGGATCTAGTTTACAAAGTATCACTCCTGACACCATTACTGATAAAAAAGTAAATAAAATAACAGCGGTATTTCGTTGTTTATGGATGCATCATAAAACACTAACACTGTTTGACTTCATACAGTGATAATCTTTACTGCATCTGACCAAACAGAAAGTAAACAGTGAATGAGTTAACAAAGCCCCTTCACAAGCCTCACTGTACTCTCTGGATCACATTGTCTGATCACAGCTTTCCCTCTTATGCTGTTTCTCTTCCTCCCTGGCTCACCAGAAGCTTTAGTTCTGTTGTTGGTTTCACCAAGAGAGAAATACATTACTACAGCTGATAGTACTGTGGCTTTGCACAGTAAAAATACCCATTATCTACTAGTTTAAAAAAAAAACCACCCTCTTTTGCTCTGTATTTTGCTGTGGAGCAATAGATTTCAAAGCGAGATGCTGTCTGTTCCATTTTGGCCTGAAAGCCGCAACGCAGGGTTAACCGCCTCGTTATTAAGACTGCACTGGGACCCAAACCCAGAATGCATAGCGATTGGAGCATCAAGCTGCTCCAGGACACTCCTAAATAACTCTGAATCTGGTCAGAGCTTATTGTCGGCATTCAAAAAAATTGCTGTTTTCTTCTACTTTTTATTTTCTTAGAAACAGTCACACTTATGTTGTTGCGACTCTTGTAGGCAAAATATGATTTTATTATCCTTTACAGTCTCCTCTTAATGATTATTTTTAGTTATTGCATTGCATTACAACTCTCTAGCAGTAGGGGGCCCTGCAACCACTGAACCTCTCTTCCTCTGACTTTATGTAGGACTGTCTACAAACATAAAAATAAAAACAGGCCCCAAAGAACTATGTGTCTCCTATTCCTCTGAATACAACAGACACACAAAAACTCAGTGCTTCTACTTGTTAAATATATTTAATGTCAAGAGGTTACTGGATGTTTTTGGCCCTGGATAAAACATTGAGAGGTGCGTCAAGCAAAAAGACATCCTAAATTATTCAGAGAGGAGCGATGACCTTGACTGTCTTTGTTATCCACACCTTGCGTGGCTTTGTAGTCAGTGTGTGCAGTGCTGATGCTGGACGGTGGATGTGTGAACTCCCTGGTGTGTTTTTGGGATAATTCGTTATTTTAGCACAGCATGCTCTCAGTAAGAAAGTGCCTCAGTCTGTGACCGTGCACTTTAATGTGGAATAGACGGAGGGACGGAGAGAGACTTTTGTGGGACTAAGCTCACAAGTAAATTATTTACACAGCATAAAATAAATGGCTATTGCGTGTCGAGCCGGTGCTCCGACCGGAGAGCGGCTCTGTGATTGGCTGTGTTGGGTCACGTAAAGAGCAGCAGGCAAACTGGGCCTCGCTTTGAGGTACCCGGCTCTCTGAAGTATGCAGTGTATGCACAAGACCAAACAGGTAAATAATGGAGCCGGGGCACGTCCTGTTCCCCCATCCGGACCTCAGAGGACTACTCTCATGATTGCAGCAGAGCCTGCTGAGAGTGGGAGAGCTATATATTGAAGCAGTTCAGGTGTGGGTTACATGCCAGCTGTGTGCTGTTTTTGCTGGCCTTTCAAACTACAGGGGGAAGTAATATGTTGCTCTCAGGGAGTAGGATTTTGTGTTTTTGATCACACCTCATGTATATGAGTGTAGGACTGTTACTTAAACATGCAATATAAGCATTCTTCTATAAGATGCACTAGTGATACCAAGCCACCCAGGCATGCATTTGAATTAATTAGGAATCTTGCATAACACTCTGCCCATAATAATGCAATGTGTACATAAAATCATCCTTTACACTTATTTATCTTACTTTGGAACTGAGGAATTAGTAGATACTTTTGGTCCTTTTCACTGTCACCTAAAACTAGATGCTCTCAAACTGGGCCTTGCTTTGAGGTATGCAGTGTATGCACAAGACCAAACAGGTAAATAATACTGGGGATGTTCTAATCAGATTCCAAATTGTCATCTCTGAAAAAAAATCAACCCATGAAACCTGTTGTTGTTGCTGTAGTATGTGTGATTTAGTCAGCTAAACCCTTAGTGAGCAGTGCAGCTGCATTTTACTCAGCCGTTTGCAACAATTAGTCTATTTTCATGAGCACATTTGGTTAAACTGTATCATAGACTCTATACTGTAGACACACATTTTTTTCCCTGATCTAACAAATCTGTGTTTTTCCTACAGCAGTGGTTTCCAAAGTCAGTCCTCAAGGGCCGGTATCCTTCATGTTTTCGTTCTGTCCCTGATGGTAGTTACTACCTCCTCAGCATGTCAATGTTCTGCAGAGGCCCGCTAACAAGCCACCATTTGATCCAAGGCTGTTAAACCAGGGAGAGAACGAAAACATGCAGGATGCCGGCCCTTGAGGATTGACATTAGACACTCTAGCCCTAAAGGTTTTAATGTTTTTTAGTCATAGTGAAAGAGAGGTTGCATTGTCTGCTACTGTTCTCCATGCCCATGTCATGTGGCATATTTTGTGGGTTGTTTCGATATTTTTGAAAGAGAGCTAAGCAGCCATATCGTCAGTTTAGATTCGATTTCAATCTTAAACATAAAGTTTAGGACGCGAGATAACTTCTGTTTTGTCTCTGCAGAGCTGGAACCACATTGATATATGTTATCAGTCAAACTATCAAGGAGTCATAGTAAAACAAAGAGTAAAAACACTAGTCTTATCTGCGGTTTCAGAAAAGCGCTTTGGATGAAAACATTCAGCTGGAGCAAGTTCAATTCATTTTAATTCAGTTTATTTAGATAACGCTAATGCCCAATACATTATCTCAAGGCACTTTACCAAAAAGTCCCTTCAATTCAGTCATACATACACTCTAATTGATCCTAGTTATCAAACAGCACATCAAATTCGGTTTTATTATTCCAATTGGTTAAAACATTTTCTATTCAAGGAAATCTAGCTGACTATGTCAAGTCCATGACTCGAGGCATCAACTCCCCCTGGAGAAGAATATAGCAACCGTAAACACTTGATGGCATTGTGTTGTTGATTTTAAAGCAACCACTCATACTAATGTTGAGACAGTGGAGAGGAAAAACCTAATCAATGTTTGGTTATTCCACCAAATATTGATTTCTGAACTCTTCCTGAGTTAAAACATCAGTATTGTTGTTTCTAAATAAACATGAACTTGTTTTCTTTGCATTATTTGAGATCTGAAAGCATCGTTTTTGCTATTTTGACCATTTCTCATTTTCTGCAACTAAATACTAAAATTTTGGCTTGGAATTTCAGACATGTTGTCAGTGGTCCATAGAATGAAAGAACAATGTTCATTTTACTCAAACATATAGCTATAAAAAGCAAAATCAGAGAAACTGATTATTTTAAGCGATGTCTTAACTTTTTCCAGAGCTTGAGATTATTTCGTTTGTTTTTTCAATAGGCACTAAGTTGTAACAACAGTGCCAAACAGATAAAGGATTACATAAGTGTAACTTCATTTTACTGACTGCCAGATTCATCTCCTTTTACATATAAAATACACAATAAGGACATTTTAAGGTTGAACCCGTCCAATGAAAGGATCTGACTCTCTTCTGGCCGCTTTTGTTCACGTTTAGGCTACAGGGGGGTGTGGGACGCTGCGTGAAAGCACCATATCAGCAATTCCACCCCATGATGCTAATGAAAAGTTGTACTTAAAATATATTTTTTGCTGAAATGTATCACCCATTAATGGAGGCACCTCCAGAAGTAAATGACCACTGTGAAGGCTCACCCTGCTGGGGGGCGGTGGGGTGATAATTATAGACCCGGCATGAATTGTAATAGCGTTGCAAGGGGAATAATGACACAGACTACAGACACCGTCTCACCGAGGCAGACACGTCAATGCATTTTAACGCCGCTTCCACTGAGGAGGATCCCAGCCTCGGTCCGTCCTCCCCTAAAAGTCCTGAAATCACCATAAAAACTGTGCTTGATATTAGAATGTTACCTCCCTGCAGACTCCTTACTGCTGCTGAATTTGTTTTAATGAACACTCTCACAAAGAGTAACACCTGGGGTGAGAGGAAATTGGGTGTGAGATGGAGAACGAGGGAGGCCGAGGGGGGGGTTGCTATATGTTTTCTTATTTAAGATATGAACACGGAGAAAGTAGTAATGGGAGACGGGAGGCAAAGGGAGGAATAAAAAAAGTGATGAAAAGGCAGGAACTTTGGGACGGGATGGGGTTTGTTAGGAGATCCTTCCTGTTCTCTGTTCCCCCGCAGAGCATCTAAACCCCTGAAGGGTGATATAACTGTTTGTTGGCTATCTATATCAACTTCTTGTTTATGCATTAGAATGAAATGAAAAGAAAAGATAAGCAACCATTTTAGATGAGAATCAAAGTCCATGCAGGATCTCTTTGTCTTTTTCTCTGATGTCTGTTTCCCCATCATAAAAAATTAACCAATGCACTTTTGAACCTCTAATGTGTCATGGAGTATTTTTTTTATACATTATTAATATTTAAAGACACAAGCACACCTGGACCTGTTGGCCTTGACTGTGCAATACTTTCAGTGAGTGCCATCTTTGCAGTCTGCCTCGTTTGAATGACTAAACCATTTTTGTGTGAAATCTTCTGGAAGGTCCTAAAATGTACAGCAAAATGCATGCTGACAAAACACACACACACACACATATAATAGTGTTCAAGGCTCTTTTACGCCCATTGTTGAAATTACAGTTTAATTCCCGAGAAACCGCGAGGGGGGGAGGATGCCTGGGGTGGAGGAACCGACTTGGGATCATTCAGAGGACAAGGGTTAATATAATTATCCTACCAAAACCTTGAGACTGAGAGAACATCATTAGTCATAGCGGGTGAAAAGCTACATGAGCTGCAGGGCCAGGGGAGAGGCGAAGAAAGGAGGAGGGAAGAACGGAGGAGGGGAAGGCAAAAAGGAGAGCATCAAAACCCACTTGAGCACTTAGCAAGACAATTAGCACAAGGACTAAAACTTGAGGGTCTTAGCTGAGGAAGGGGAAAATAAAGAAGCAAGGACTGTGTTTAGCTTCACTATGAAGGGTAACAGGAACATGCACCCTATTTAGTAATTGTCATATTTACCTGGAACATCTACACTTGTTTTGTTTGTGTTGCAAAAGTTTTTTTGTTGTCTTCAGAGGCCAGTGTGCTATGTAATTTTACAGTTAATGAAATCACCTCTGTTTTTTTTTATTAGAACGTTACAGAAAAAATATTTCCTCTTATTATTTCTACTCCTTAAATAAAGTCGATGTTATGAGAATTACAACTTGTAAATTATTTGAAACTGTGGATAAATACAAAAGATGACAACGCTTTACTGTTTTTATTGTACTCCCTCCACATTGGCATACTAGACAGCTGTAACAACTTAATGGCAAATTTTTAAAAAAAGGCATGAATATTCATAAAAAAAGGTGTTTCTGCAAAAAGCAGTGGTGGTTAATGTCCCACCAAAAATCAGCCAAAACGACATCTAAAAAATACTGATATGATACTAACTGGGATAAAGACTGCTCTTTTTTACACTGATATTTCACATATTGATTTCACACTTGTCTTTTGAAGCAACTATTATCACTTGTTGAGAAAAAATGATTATTTTTTAGTGCTTAATACAGTTAATCTTACAGCATGTGTAAAAGTTATATTCAATACTCTTATTTGGAACAGGTTTTGTCTGAGATGCGGGATGGGGCCGAATGAGCAGGCATTCAGACAAGCAGGGGCCTCCCGCTGTCACACAGAGCCATAAAATTAGCATTCCGATGGGGCAGAAGTACGGGAGTTTGGGGGAAGAGACTTCAGAGGTATCTGCGAAATCTCATCTCAGGACCTTTCGACGCCAGGGATCCGCCCGTACCAGACAGGGATTAGCACTAAGTGGTCCGCCCTTTTGCTTAGACAAAAACCAGACGGCCCTCCAATCTTTGCCGTAAATCAGGGAGGTTCTTAAGTTTCTCTGAGTCCCTACGGGAGTTTCTAATTGGTCGAAGAACGGAACGCCTTAATTGAATATATTAAATTGAAGAAACACCCACTCAGTATAAAATTTCGTGTCAGCGCTAAAAATCTAGAGAGCGGCCACTATTTTTTGCTTTTTGCATGGGCTCTCTCCAAAGACGCGTCTTTGCCTTTTTTTGTCCGTCTTTGTCTTCGTTTGTCTTCGTGTTGTTGATCTGTCTTCTCTGTCTTTGTCTGTATGGGGAAATCAATGCATATCTCTGTACCTCTGCAGCTTTGTTAATTGATTCATGCGTTGCTTTGTATGGGATTAAACTCTGTGATCTGTGACGTCAACGCGCAGTGTTGTTGTTTCACTTTCTCTGCAGCGCCGCCCGTTAAGAGGACCCGGGAATTTAAGGAAGAAGGAGCCAAACGTTTTGTCCAAAGTTAATATTAAATTATTCTTCCTTAACACACTGTAGAGCATAAGTATCACGCCTCACTCCTAGTGCCAAAAAGAATTGAGAATGCCATTTTTTTTTTACAAACAGAAGCAAGGTTTATAAATATTTTAACTAATCAATGTTGAGTTGAGGTGTAAGTATACACAGAAATATCTATTCTGAAGGTTTAAAAGTCACAGTTCTGTACATTTTACTTTCTGTACATGCTTTGATCAAGAGAAGAAAATCATTTGCTTTTACTTCATTCAGCAATAAACGAAGAAATGTTCAAATTTGTGAAAATATTTGGATTTTGTTATATTTTAGAGTGGTGATGGGGAAAAAACTGTCTGGAGCTTTAGTTTGATCATTTACAGCAAATCCCTGGATACATTCTCCAACAATAAGACCACCTTAAAATGATCATTGCTTTTATTTAGGACTTTTTGAGTCAGACTATGGTAGTATTTGTGAATAAAAGAAAATTAACATCATTTTGAAGATGTTTAGATAGGCAATCTACTGCATTATCTGTCACTGAATTCACCTTAAAAGTTCAGTTGTTGGAATAGCGCCTCCCTTTGGAGGGAGGATATTTATTTAGAGAAATATTTATTTCACTCAAGGCAAAGCAATTGGTGTGTAGGAATTGGTTTTTCATTATATATTTTTTTTTACTTGTGTTAGTCTATGAATATAAGAATTTTACTCAAGTAAAAATCATGTCTAGTATTTTTACTTAAATGACTCTTACACTGATCTGTACCTACTTACGCTTATGGTATCAAGAAATTCACCTCTCACCTGTAGTGTTTATATTCCGTCTCTGCTTGCAGTTAATTTTACATCTGATTAAGCAACAGTGGAAAAAAAACCGCCAACTAAATCTGCTGATGTGGCATACATGAGTGTAGCTCCAAAAACTGAAAACATAAGGATGAAATGTCACATGAAGCTCAACTTTTTAGGCAACCTTCACTGACAGCCAGAAGCGCTGAAACTCAAAGAGAGCCACGGTTCTTAACTATTCACAAATAAGCTATTAGCGTAGAGGCGATGTGTAAACGACATCCCCTGAAGATTTGTTTGGCTGACTTAGGAGGCTGCTGTCTGTCATCTCCCCAAGGTCCATGATGGGACCAGATTTTAGTGAAAAGAGAAAGTCTCAGACAACAACCACAGAGCGCTGACAGTATGAGACAGGACGCATCTCATTAAAACACACCAGCCTTTTCTCACTGTGGCACATTCAGGCCCCGGCTAAAGAGTTGTTTATCCGTACCCATCAACATGGCTGCAATGACAGAGACGGTTCAGCAGTAAAGATGGCAGTGTGTTTTTGATCACACCATGCCTGTAATAATGCTATGCTAATTAATGTGGCTGACTGAGAACAAGCTATCTCTTCAAGGACACACTCCCTGAACCTCATGTTCTCCCACTTACAATTCCCAGCGCGCTTTTCAGCTTTAGAGCACGCTTATGGTATCAAGAGATCTCCCCCCCCTTCACCAGATGTGAGGTAAGACACAGTGCAAGTGCTTTTATTTCTTTTCTGTGTTTGTGTTTTTAAAAGGATGTTTATGGGTATGACGCAGGAGGGAAGGTGGAAGAGGAGAAGAGAAAACTCTTGAAAGGGAGTGGGGAAGCAAAAAAAAAAATATCTATGAGACAAAAGCAATGAAAGAAAAACAGGCAAAAATTGCTGACTATAACTTTCTTCCTTTCTGAGAGGAAATAAACTGTGATTATCAAATCAGTAACAACCGTCGTGTCATAAATCATTGCATATGAAAGAAACAATGACACATCCCTCATTGCGTTTCCACAGCTTTCTGCGTGCCTTTCTTTTCCGTGGACTGCTCATGAATGATTTAAAAAGTGATCTGTTTCCAAGGCTTCGGCTGCCTCAAAGGGAGATAGCTCAAGAGGGAGGAGCCTGAGCAAGATGGGAGGAGCCAAAAGTAAAGATGTTCTGTGCAGAAGCCAGCATATAAAGTATTTATTTACACTGGAGCTTGCAAAAATATTTATGAACCTTGAACTTTTTTTTTTTTTACCATCACAAGCTTCAGTGTATTTTGCAGTTTTATGAGACAGATTATCATAAAGCAGTGTGAAATAGAAGGGAACCTAGTTAAATTATACATTGTTTTAAGAATAAAAATCTAAAAGTATTGATGTGCATTTTCTATTCTACTCACCTGAGTCAATACTTTCTAGAACTGTCTTTCGTTGCAGTTTCAGGGTTTTATTCTTCCAATGCTGTTGCCCTTTTAGAGACCAATATTTGTGAGGTTTTTTTGTAGAATAACTGAGTCAGTTAAATGAAGAGAGTTCTGTGCAGAGGAATTTTCAGATTTTGTGACAGATTGTCAATTTGGTAGCAAAATTTAAGTGAGTAATTTAAGTGCCCTGTGTTTATCTCCGTCCATCTTTTTATCAACTCTAACCAGCATAATGCTGCCAACCACCATGTTTCATCATAGGAGCAAATTCCTGAGGGTGACGCAGGAATTTGCGTCACACATTGATTCATTGAGTCAATGTGTGACTCAGTGAATCACACATTGAGTTGTGATTCATTTAAGTCTGAAATACATGACCAGAGCACATTCTTCTACGTTTGCTGTCTCCCATGTGTTGCGTCTCGCAGACTTTATTAGCTGCATTCACAGCTTTATACTGAGATTAAATTAATCATAGGTGTACTCTAAAAGCCACTTAAACACACACTGAAAGAAAATGTTGCTTAACTAGAGTAAAAAAAATGCTTATTATAGATGTTTTCCTTTTCATACCACTTCACAACAATGTGCTTCCTCTTGCTGGTCAATCACACACACACGCAAAAAACTAATAAAAAATTACTAAATGTAATGTGACAAGCTGTGAAAAGGTTCCACAGGTGTGAATACTTTCACAAGGTTCTGTATCCAATCATGCAGGGAGCAAATCCATCAATAATGGAGCAGAAAGTGGTGTTTTCCTTCAACGCGATACAAGGTTTCAGCTGTGTGGATGGACAAATGGTGGCCATGTAAACTGGTGAATAATATTTACAGAGACTCACACTGCACATCATTCATCACAAAATCACACAGCCCGGCTAGTCCCCAGAAACTAGGCATTAATCCATCATCTGCCTGCATCTCTTTTCTCTCCTTTATCCAGGCTTACACCTCCCATCCGTTCACCTTCCGTCTGCAAAGGACGGAAAAAGAAAACTTTGGGTAATTCAAAAATAGAGGGACAGTCTCCAAAGTCAAAGTCGCTCTAACAAGCTCATTGAGACACACGCGCGCACACGACCTGAAGGCCCCAAAAAGCTGGGGTGTGAGTGTAGGGGGCAGAGGGCAAGCATCTGTTCCTTGTTCTCTTGTGCAGTGGTGGAGCAAGCCCAGAAGTCACAGAGACTCTCCACTATCTGCCCTGTCATCCTCATTCATGCTTCCACTGAAACGATAAACCTTTGTACAAGTAGGATTAGCAGCAGAAAGCCATTAAGGGTCTAATTAGTCCTTCCCTTAGGATACAGCGTTGCTGCACAAGGGTTATATAATGGTGATTTGCAAGTTTAAATGAGCATGTTTCCGCAACAGTTTATCTTTATTATTAATAAATGGCCATAAATGTTAAGCTTTTACTTTGTTTGTATGTGTGATCTGAGTAATTCTTCTACTGATGAAGATACAGTAGAAGAATTACTGTACTGATTACTGAGGGGTTGGATCTTTGGGGATTTAACCCATCTTCCATATGGTGAAGATGGGTTAAATCCCTAAAGAAAATTTTTTTTCTTGCAGTCTGAACATTTCTAAAATAAAAATACTAAACAAAAGAAAGCATTTATTTCCTAATTTTTCATGGGCAAAAAATATACTATGTGATTAATTATTTGAACATCCAGTCATTGTCAATACATTGCCCTTTTAGGGGAAATTAGGTGTGGTTGGAGCTTCTGTTGCCTATTTCCAGTTGGTTGATTTAGAAAGACTATAGCCAGTCATGTGTTTGGGCTGTGAGAGGAAGCTGGAGTACCTGGAGAGAACCCACACATGTACAGGGAGTACATGCAAACTCCCTACAACAAGACATCCATGGGATCTGAGCCCAAGATGTTCTCGATGCAAAGCAACAGTGCTACCAGCTGTGTGCAGCCCGACTTCTTGTTTCCATGGGATAAGAATGTAATGTGGCTCAGACACTCTTCAAAATGGAAATGACAGGAGAACATGTCATTTAAATAAAACAGGAGCATTTTCATATTTACGAATCAGGAAGGGCTACAACAAATAAAAGCTACTTGCCCAAACTTGCCAATATCTGCCATCTTGGTAATCAGTATTAAAGTGTAATACAGACAACACTGTATTGTCTGTATTACAGACAATACAGTGTCTGTAATATTAAAGTGTAATACAGACAACACTGTAACAAAAAAAAGAAAAAGAATTACACCAATGTTTCTGTTGCCATGTTCTCAAATAGGACATTAAAGCAGGGAAATAAGTCTCCAAAGTATTTTTGAGTTACCAAAATCTCAGAAACAACAATTAAACTCACTTTGGATCTTGCAAAAAGAAAAAGCTATTTCTGTCCTACCATCACACGTGAACAAGTGAAGACAGCCAAATGTAACTCTAACTTTAACCAACAGCTTGGACTTTTCGACAACAAGCGATTTTAGATGATTCAGGTGGAAATCAAAGAATAATGAATGCTGAGAACACCTCATCCTCTGTGTTAAGGCAACAGAGAAATGGTTAGGTCAGGTGAGCTGAAGAGAAGCACATAAGAGAGGAGCCCGAAGTTATAAATATAAATAGATTTTGCAAAGAGGCATATTCAAAATCGCTATTACTGTGCACTTGAACCTTGTCAGAGTTTATAGCAGAAAACTAAATGCTGAATTATTGTTAAAGGGGGATTGTACAAAGTCTTAACATGAGCACTTACTGGCAGCAGTAAGTTTGTAAAAAAAAAAAAAAAAAAACAAATCTGTGCATTTTCTACCTTGAAACTTGGTCAAAATAAAGATTGGAGTCTAAGTGTGAAATTATACCAAGAGGAATTAAAAAGATGATTTTATACACACCTATGCTACCTGGAACATTTACATTTATTACCTGAGATTATTTAAACCTCAACCACAATTCAAAACTAACGTAGATTTGCATGTAATAATTACACTGCACTTAGACAACGCAATTTGCTGCCTTAGTAAAGCCTATAAAACAAAATTAGGAACATTTAACACTAGTTATTTCAAAGGTCAATAAAAGATTGCACCATATTGTAGAAAGAATGTTTTTTAAAGTTGTTCCATATTCCTGGAAGCGTCACAACCTCTCACTCTGGATGCAAATTATTTTTTAATAACAACCACTTGTTCAGGAACGCTCAGAAGTGCATAATCAGTTTGGCTTTCTTTTCATTTTTACAGTGAGCAGCATGTGAACATCTGAGTTGTGATAAGCAGAAGGTGAACCTGGCAGATCCACTCATGCATGGGTCTCCAGAGAAGCTGCCGTTTCTACAGGATCCCTTTGAACAGAACAGAGGCTTCATTCATTTTTGTGGGCTGGCATGAAAGCAGCCTCTGTAGTGGACTTTTTGAGACTACATCTTTTTTTTTTTTTAAGCTGGTTTTATTGTTTTAGTTCCACTGTGGGATCTAGAGTTTGTTACAGACACTTTGCAGCAGTTGGTCACTGAAGACAGCCTTCCTGTTGGCGCTCAGAGACATGCAAGTCCAGCAAACCACAAACACAGCTGAAACTGATAGAGGTAAAGTTTTCCAAGGCAGTTAAAGCTTGTGTGTTTTTTGGGAAAAATGAAGGATATTTAATATAAAAATTTCATATTTTAAGAAGTGGTGGCTTCAATACTATTATTAATTAATATTTAATGTGAGTGATGACAGTTTTAACGAGTAGCAATGTTTGACACAGTAAGAGAAGTTCTTTTAATTCGAGGAAACTTTAGTTGATGACTTAACAAATCATGTGAAATGTTGACTTATTCTGGCTCTGAAACCCACCATCCAGTCTCTGATTGGCTGTTATCTCTAACATCTAGTATTCATAAAATATCACCTCAGTGTTTCACATTGTGTCGATACTTTAAGATTAGTTTTGAGGGGCTCAATACATCCAGTACATCTTCTCGGCATCCAGCAAACTTCATGTGTTACCACCACCTCTAGGACTGGATTGTGTGCATCAGTGTTGTGCCAGAAATTACAGAAAACTGAAGAAGTTGCGATTAATGGTGTCAGCACTTTTTCTGTGACTAATTAATTGATATTAAGGGATGTAATAATTCAGTACCTAGTTTTCGCCATAAGGACTCCATACCATGAGAATCTCACACTAATTTGCTGATGTCTTAAGAAGACAAATGTTAAGGTTAAAGTGGTTGAGGCAGCTAGAACAAGTATGAAGTACAAGTCCACCTTAAAGTGACACGTCACTCGAAAAGTATAATCTAACCATTGTTGGATGCGTTGAATTACATCTGCGCTTTATGTACGAATATTTGTTTCCAACCAGCATAATAAAAATGTTCGAGTAATAGAACATGAAGCCATAATTAAGATGGACTGCTAGGCGAAATTCTTGGACTGGTGCAAAATGAACAAAAGTGGGAAGATTTGCCAAGAATGTTTTCATTAATCAACAATGAAGTTTGAAGATGAACAGTTACTGTTGTAGTTCAGAGCCGAAGTTACAGATCTGACTTTCATGGATCCTCTGGATCCAACACCCCAGACGCTGGACCTTGGAGACCTGCTGTGGAAATGGTTGCAGTCTGGTGCAAGATTTACACCTTCTCAAAGTTCAGCAAGAACTCACTGGACCAGTGCTAAAGACAAATGTCTCCATTGGCATATGTCACATTGCACTGTTGCCTTGCAAAAAGAAAGTCTTGGGTTTGAATCCGGGCCAGCACCTTTCTGTGTGGAGTTTTCATCTTCATTCAAGTAGGGCTATCTGTGCCATGTAGGGTTGCTTGTCTACTATTTACTGAATATAGGCACTAACATCCCACTGGCCAGCAGTTATCACTATATAGAATTATAAATGGTACTAGTAATGCTTTAGAATATTTCAAAATCTCATATCTAAGTTAAGTACCTTTAAGGAAGCAAAAAAATATTACCACTGGATAAAGTATTACAAAGTGGCTGTGCTTCTGTCTGGACTGTAAGCCCCAAACAAAGATGAACACTGAGCAGCGATGGAAAGTTTCCTGTGCCAGTTTGTGAGGAGATGGAGAGCTTAAACCTCTCAGCACATTAGCTCGATCAGCAGGGGGGCCAGAATAGCACAGAGAGAAACACAGACACACAGAGGATAAACGAGTCAAGCAGGCATGAAACAACATGCCTGTAAAGAAAAAGAGAAACTTAGAAAAGGTATACAGGTCCTTCTCAAAATATTAGCATATTGTGATAAAGTTCATTATTTTCCATAATGTACTGATAAAAATTGAACATTCATATATTTTAGATTCATTGCACACTAACTGAAATATTTCAGATCTTTTATTGTCTTAATACGGATGATTTTGGCATACAGCTCATGAAAACCCAAAATTCCTATCTCACAAAATTAGCATATTTCATCCGACCAATAAAAGAAAAGTGTTTTTAATACAAAAAAAGTCAACCTTCAAATAATTATGTACAGTTATGCACTCAGTACTTGGTCAGGAATCCTTTTGCAGAAATGACTGCTTGAATGCGGCGTGGTATGGAGGCAATCAGCCTGTGGCACTGCTGAGGTGTTATGGAGACCCAGGATGCTTCGATAGCGGCCTTTAGCTAATCCAGAGTGTTGGGTCTTGCGTCTCTCAACTTTCTCTTCACAATATCACACAGATTCTCTATGGGGTTCAGGTCAGGAGAGTTGGCAGGCCAGTTGAGCACAGTGATACCATGGTCAGTAAACCATTTACCAGTGGTTTTGGCACTGTGAGCAGGTGCCAAGGTCGTGCTGAAAAATGAAATCTTCATCTCCATAAAGCTAAAGCATGAAGTGCTCCAAAATCTCCTGATAGCTAGCTGCATTGACCCTGCCCTTGATAAAACACAGTGGACCAACACCAGCAGCTGACATGGCATCCCAGACCATCACTGACTGTGGGTACTTGACACTGGACTTCTGGCATTTTGGCATTTCCTTCTCCCCAGTCTTCCTCCAGACTCTGGCACCTTGATTTCTGAATGACATGCAAAATTTGCTTTCATCCGAAAAAGTACTTTGGACCACTGAGCAACATTCCAGTGCTGCTTCTCTGTAGCCCAGGTCAGGCGCCTCTGCCGCTGTTTCTGGTTCAAAAGTGGCTTGACCTGGGGAATGCGGCACCTGTAGCACATTTCCTGCACACGCCTGTGCATGGTGGCTCTGGATGTTTCTACTCCGCAGGTCCCCCAAGGTCTGGAATCGGCCCTTCTCCACAATCTTCCTCAGTGTCCGGTCACCTCTTCTCGTTGTGCAGCGTTTTCTGCCACACCTTTTCCTTCCTACAGACTTCCCACTGAGGTACCTTGATAAAGCACTCTGGGAACAGCCTATTCCTTCAGAAATATCTTTCTGTGTCATACCCTCTTGCTTGAGGGTGTCAATGATGGCCTTCTGGACAGCAGTCAGGTCAGCAGTCTTACCCATGATTGGGGTTTTGAGTGATGAACCAGGCTGGGAGTTTTAAAGGCCTCAGGAATCTTTTGCAGGTGTTTAGAGTTAATTCGTTGTTTCAGATGATTAGGTTCATAGCTAGTTTAGAGACCCTTTTCACGATATGCTAATTTTGTGAGATACGAATTTTGGGTTTTCATGAGCTGTATACCAAAATCATCCGTATGAAGACAATAAAAGACCTGAAATATTTCAGTTAGTGTGCAATGAATCTAAAATATATGAATGTTCAATTTTTATCATTACATTATGGAAAATAATGAACTTTATCACAATATGCTAATATTTTGAGAAGGACCTGTAATATTTGGATACCTTGCTCCCTGCCTGGTCAACTCTTAACTAATTCACACCACTGGAAAATAATTAGTTGTTGCTTTCAGGCAAGACTGAGCCTACTGAGTGTAATTTATTTAAAAAAGCAGTCACTGCGCTGCTTTGTGACCTTCGCTACTATGGTACAAACGATGGTATTCAGCCTATTTTTAAATAATCCAGTCACCTTTTTCAAGTGAAAATTATTTCTCAAATAAAAGTTGTGAAATTTGCCCACTGAGTAAATATCAACGTTTTATTAGAGTTGAATTGACACAAACAAATTCAACGTCGTACTCTCTAAAATAGGCTGCAAGTTGTCTTGTATGAGTTTATCAATGAGCATTCATCAATGAGTGTGCCACTTCAGGTTGACCCGAGACTGCTCTCTAATTCTGAGATTACACAGAGCACAAATCTCTGTCCAGAGACACTCACAAAGTACCTTGTTTGGATATTTCTTTTCTCCTGCACTCAGCAGATGTCAACATATGAAAAACATATTATCTTAATGCACAATCTATATTGCTCATAGTAAAAAAAAATTAAATATATTTCACATTCTATAAATATTTTTTCATGAACGTTGCCTGGCTTGCAACAGACTGGCATCGTCTGCCGTAATGGAAGAATGATCAGTGATGTAATGTGGCACATTTGCTGACTGTTGCTCTTTACACCTGATTCAGCTAACTGCCATAACACAGTAAGAGACACTCAGACTACTTGGCTTCTCTTAAATGCCATCTTCTCCAATCAAATCAAATTTAGAAGTCGAGGAGAAGAGAACTTGATGCTGCAGCGATTACAAGCCTGGAAAGGTGGGGGTAAAAAAAACAGAAAAAAAACCCCATTGCAGACTTTGTCTAGCTCCTCATCCTGCTCCATCTCCTTTCCTCTCTCTTGGCCTTAATCCACTTAGTTGGCTCTTCCTGAGCTTGGAGCCTTTGCTTTATTCCATTATAAAGACCCACCATATGATTTGCTGTTTATTTCATTAAAAATGGCCCAATCCATGACCCTTTGTCTAATCCATAATGCAGACTAGTGAGCTGCTACAGTCTGCACCGCAGTCCGGACAGATGGGACTGAAGGGTGCAGGCATGGAGAGATGGAGGTCAAATGGATAAGGGAGAATTTGAGAGCCGTACTTATGAGTGAGCCTTTCCCAGCGAATATCATTTCACTGATGTAAATGATGATAGAACTGAGACTTTGCTACTCTATCTTTTGATGGTCGGAGATAGCTTTCATATGGTCCGGCGGTGATATGGAAATACCCTCATCTGCAGTTTGAATCCAGCCTGCGAAATGAACATAAATCCCTGGGCTTTTAAAAACTGAAACACCTTTGCTTGGAGCTCATACTGGAGCCGGTGCTTCAGCACATCCTGTTTAACCTTGAGAGAACTGAGCGATGCTGAGTCATTTTCTGTTGACTCGGTCCGATCTGAACTGGTCTGAGTTTGACCTTTCTTCTGTCTTTATCCATTTCCAAACACTTGCTCCACCTTTGGCTGCCCTCTCAGAGTCAGCCGGCTCGACATTCTCATCTTGTCAACAAATCTCCCACTCATCAACCTAATCTTGCCTGCGTTTGCACCTACTGGTTTATCGGGTTCTATAGATATTGATAATACAGCAGTATTTATCCCTGCTGTATTGCTAGGAATTGGCTGGACACTCTGATAGCGTGCATACAAGGGACTCATCCTGTAGAGGGAACATTTGTACTGATTGATTGGAAGAAAGCTTGTTTTGCTGTCTCTGTGCAGCCTCAATTCAAACCATTAAGAACAGTCAACTAATAATAATTACTTTTAACCGGGTTGAGTCCAAGAGCCTCAGCAAGAAGCCCGAGGACAGACAATACGGCCAGGAAGTGACTACAACCCTCTATCCATCGATAACGCCGGCATATCTCATTACCATGGCGACCTGAGGTACACTGCCACTCGGTCCTGATCATATAAAACCCATTTCAGTGTGCTGTCCCCGATGGAGCGGCGGCGTAGTGGAATATTCATTATTCAAATTTTAAGCATTGGAAATCCCAATATGTTACTGAGGCCAGATGAGACGAGATGAAATAGCTTAGCCTTTTGTCCAGAGAGCATTGACTAATCGTCTCGCTCCCCAGAATCAATTTCCCAGCCGTAAGCATCAGACACTCCTGATTGTACTGTACTGTTGAGGACCCCCTCCACTGCTATCACCTAATACCCCTCCCGGCTGCCCAGAATAACTTATTGATTGGCGATAATGTTACGGGAGGTGCGGGTGGCCAGGGCGGAAGATGGACTGGCCTCAGTCATTCTCTGCAGGGCTAAATTTGGGTCCTTTGTCATCAGATCTAGCGCATGCTGACACTATCACCAGCTGTCACCAAATTTCTGGTTTTGAAGAAAAATTTGAAGAATTTTCTTGAAAAAAAAAAGTTAATAAAAGCTCAGTAGAGATGCAACAATCTCCAGTTTTGTAAAGTTTTTAAGCTGCTGAGATAATAGAGATTCTCATTTTAGACCTGTAATATAAGAACACATGAGAAGGGCATTCATTCATCACATCTTTTCTGGCCTTCCTGTCATCTTTTAATAATTTATGTTAGAAGTAGACGTGGTGTCTTATTTTTAAGCAATGACAAAATGATTATCTTAAGTTTGGACTTTTCACAAATTCAAAACGGCGCACAGAAAAGGTTCTACTCTATAAAGGATAGAGACCAACTATGCAACTTTTCTGTATTATGTGCAGCGTTCAACCTTCTTTGTATTTAATGATAATCTCTCACTTGCATTCAGAATGAACTGGAGCGATGTCTGGACAGGTCATAGAAAATCTAGTCTTCTCTTTTTTCATACACTTTAAAGATTATTTGTGGTTTCTGTGTTAATTTATGACAGATCTTATACTGCAAGTAGTTTACTATGTGTCTTCTTCCTTCAGTAAGAGCCACTGGTCTGGAAAGAAAAATCAAAATTTGAATTTTCTGAGTGGCTAGTAACCAGGAAGATCAAACTGAAATGAATAGGTTTGCTATCACCAAGTAAAAAATAACAGTGGAATCAATAAATTGCAGCCCTGGGTCATTTCATCTGGTTGAATAATGTGTAATGTTAGCGGACACAGCCAAGGATCAAAAACAAAATTGCTTCAGTGGCTGGTTACAAAATGTTTTGGGTTTTGATTCAGGTTTACCCCCCTGAATAGTAGGCTGATAACCTCTCTCACTCTCTCTCTTTTTCTCTCTCTCTCTGATTCTGTGCTGAGCCTGAAAAGTGTCTGTGATCAATACCTACAGGCCCTCCGCCAGAAGGCTAGTGTGTCTGTGAATATGTGTGTGTGCGCGTGTGTCTATATGTGTGCTGTGTCAGCATCCACTCAGGACTTCATCAAACACTCCCCACACCTTTTCCTCACACGCAGACACGCATTCACAGACACCCACATCGGTCAACGCCCCACTCAGATGCTCGTTTTCCCCTTTCCACCTTCTTGCTCAGCAAACCGTAAGTCGCGCACACACGCCGGTCGTCTTGCATACACAAATTCGTCCCACTGCACATGCGTCCCAACAAGGATGTTAAATACCATTCAAATGTCAGCCCCGCCGTATTGATTGGAATAATAACTCTGAAAGGAAGAAGAGATGGCTTGTTGATGCTAAGCAGGTGCATGATCGCCGTAACATCGTTCACTGTCACAAAGTTGCCATGTAAGGGTTTTCGGATCCCCTGGCAGAATGTGGATCAGGGTTTACGTTCAACCACCGAGGCCTTTTATTTCTGTCATTAATCATTGTTCAGTGACAGGCACACCCGGATTCATGCTGAGAGCGGGGTCAGTCTGAGAGCCCTCTGGTCACGGTCGCTGTGTGTGCATGTCAAAACCAGAGGGTATGTTCACCACCAAGTGATTTTTGCTTCTTGTCATGTATGATTGCAACAAAAAGACATACATGAACACATTCGAGCAGTACAGCTTGCAGAGTTTGAATGCTATCCATGTTCTCATTGAATTTTTTGTCACTTAAGTGCAAAACTGATAAGCTAGACTCTCAGTATTTCTCATTTGTATATCTTATTATGCACTACATCAGCAAACTCCGCTGAATTCATGCAAGAGCCTTAGATAATGATTCCACGAAGAGCTTATTAAACAGTTAGTAATACATTGTAAAAGATTAAAGTGCAATGAGATGTAAGATGTAATTGCTTTTGTGTGTTTTAACTTGTTCTTTGCTTTTCAGGAATTTTAGCAGTGCATAGATTATTTCTGTTAGTTTGACAAAGCATAGCTTTTCAGACACCATCCATTCATCTATACATTTTCTGTAACCAGTTAACCCTGTTCAGAATCACCGGAAGGTCACAGGCAGGAGGAAAAGACACAAATTTATCAACCGTACACAGACTAACACCTAACAGCCATTTAAAGGATCTCCAGCTTACCGAACATTCATGCTTAGGGGTTGCTGAAAGGGTGTGAAAAACCTTGGAGAACATTCAAACTTTGCACACAAACACCTTAATCAAGATTCAAACTGGTAGTCGTCTAGATGGGAGGAAATAGTGCAAATCACATATCCACTGTACAACAAGGAAGCAGTGGTTACCGCACAGTAAACAGATACTTTGTGATAACTGGTCTGATTTGACCAGATGTAAATGACTAAACCAAGAGTAATCGTCCTTCAAGACAATAGCAGTTTGTTGCTCTTTAGTGCCATTAAACATGTCTAGAAGTTAGTAAAACCAAATTGTAAAGGAAAAAAGGGTTGTTTTTGGTAGTTTTTCATTTATTTTTCTGAATGTTAGAAACAGGATGTAATCCTTCCTAATTTTAATGTGATCAGAGTATTTCTAAATTGTTCTTATTGGAGTCTCTTGATAAAGCCAGCCATCCTGAAGAGCCGAAACTTTAATTAATACATATCACAATGATCCAAGCTTAGGATTAGTTTATGGGGTGGACGAAAAACATCATGTAAGATCTTTTTTCCTGATGCACATTCTGGGTCGAATGATCAACAAGTCATATAAAAACAGAAAGCAAAAAATGTCAGCCTAGCAAATCAATAAACTAAAACTTAACAGTACAAATACATCAGTTTGTTGAAGACAGTTGCTATGTATGTTAGGTAAATGAATGAAAATGCTTTTACCAATGAATTTTTGCTAATTTATGCGACATTGATACCTGCTTTCTTAACCAAGTAATGTTGCAGCATTTTGAGGATGTACTGTGGAATCTATGGTCGGAACAAAGTACCCATCAATGTCGGAGAAAAAACCCCCAGATGCACTGCAGTGATTGTAATTAAATATCAGACTAGAAACTTTTGCTTCTAAATGACACTGATCAGTTTTTTAGAGTCAAAAAAATCCCTAGGATTTTCATCAAATGTCTCTTTCACTGAAGAGTTTCTTCTTATATGGGCAAATGGTTTTTTTTACAGTGCTATTGTTGTAGCTTAGGTAAAGAAGCAAAGCCTTTTTATACTTTTACAACTGAGCGTTTTACAAGATGCTGTTGTTAGTCTGCAAAAACATCCAAGTACCTCTAACAACAAATCTCTTATTGAACTACTTAAAGAGTGTGCTAAAAGAGTCTGAAAAGACCCTAAATCTAGCAGCAAGAAACTGCTAAGTCGGCAACACTGTAACCTTACAAGCTTTCTTTCTTCCCTTGATCAAGTATTAATATGGGGTGTGTGTGTGTGTGTGTGTGGGTGTGTGTGAGGAGCAGAGACAGAGGGCTGAACAAGTCTCAACTAAACAAGATTTAGCTATTTCCGACAGCATAAAGCAAAACAGGTCACAAAAAAATTCCTATTCACCCTTACAAAGTAATAACAAAACACATATCTTTGATAAATTGTTATATATCTAAAGAGTTTTAGGAGTAAACCAAAAACACATCCATGCAAGCTGTCGATTTCAAAGGTAATTTTAAGATTGACCCTCCTGTGGTCCTTGCAGGCCGCTCAGGAGGATTGTAACAATGTCATGATCGGACAGCGGGGAAGTGGGGACAGAGGGGACAGACGAGTGTCCTGTCAAACCAGCACTTTCTGAAACCACTCAAAAAAAGAACTTGCAAAAGCGCACACGGGGTCAGTGCGACACTGCCGGGCCGCACACAAAGTAGAAAAGGCTCTAAATTGCCACCACAGAAGGGTTAGGGACATTTTATTGACAACCAGGCTGTTGTCATTGATCTTCACACAGATCATCAGTTCATCTAGTTGCAGCAAATAGAAACACTTTTTTACACAAAAGAAATCTTTTTACACAGTCATTTGTTTCATGCCTTATTATGACCAAACTGCAAAAGTACGGAACGGCAAAATGACCAGCAACATCCCCACCTTCTTCCTTGTGTAATTGTATGTATTTTAAAATATCTAAAACATTTTTGCCGGCTTTAGATACATAATAACTCTTTGCTTGATGAAATGTGTAAACCTGTGATGGTAAAGGTGCAACAAGCAAGAAAACAGTTACTCCTCACCTGGCAGAAACCTCAATGTTGGAGATTGCGTAGAAGTACTTTAGCAGGTTGTCTCTCTGGACATAGGTGCCTCCGAGCGCAGGCCTAAGCAGCCTCATCCTCAGGTTGGTGAAGGTAAAGAAGTCCCTCAGTCCCTTCATACTTTCCATGCGGGTGTACAGATTGTCCATGTTCTGCAGCCGGGGGCCTGCAAACAGAGCAAAGCGCTCCCTCACCTCGAACTTCACGTTCTTATCGTTCTTGGAGCCGACCCAGCGCGAGTACTGCTCAGTGCAAATGACCCGTGTCAGGTTTGTGGGTGAGAGGTCACGCACTCGTTTGGGCTGCATGTTGAAGGCGTCTTGGCAGTCGTCGGCATAGAACTGGTAGGGTTGCCAGGAGCGCCCGTGGTCCATGGACTTATCCAGAACCATGATTGTGGGACGGCCATATTCAAACGTGATCTGGATGTCATCTGTGAGCTCCAGACTCTTGTTCCAAGACATAGTAATGTTGGCGAGTAGGGGCTCGGGATGTCGACCCCAGGTCACCGTCTGCCAGTAGGTGATTAGGCCGTTGCGTTCACGGTCCTGCATCAGCTGAGGAGGGTGAGCCAAGTCTGGGTTGGAGGCATCACACTCGTCACTGCACAAATATGGGTTCTCCTGCAAAAGAGATGCAGACAAAGCAGAAAGGTCAGTAAATAACCAAAATCTTCTGATGCTTCTTTGATAAAGCTATTGACAAGAAGTGCAGTTTAGGATGTTTTCAGGAAGCAATGACTCATTATGCACTCAGCTGGTCACCTATATGACAAAGCTATGAAAAAAAACCTAAAATAAGTTTCAGTTGAAGTACAAAATGCTTTGGTATGTTTTAGGCACAACTCTCTCCTCCAAGGCCGTGTTACCTGTGACTAGATATATGAACTTGCTCCAACAATGTCCAAAAATAGAATATAAACTAACCCATTTTTTCCACCAAAACAAAAACAAACATCTTAGGAAGGCAGACCCTGCCAAGACACTTGGGAGGTCTGAAAAGTAAACTTGCAAAACAACACAACACGAAGTGTGAAGGTCAGGGGGATCGTGCATCATCACCGTCTTTGCATGGGCAGCAGAGTGCTGCTGCACTTTAACTCTAGAGGATTGATCCTCCACTTCCACTGATGCCAAGACTTTGAAACTGCTGCCCTGCCACACAAGCAAAAGGCAACAGGATTATTCACAGAGCCCCACAAGCCTCTTTCTACCCGCTGTAAGAAATGTCTTTTACTCTGATTGGAGATCTTCTTGTGTGACATGGAAAACAATTTCGTCACCCACTCACTCATAATTGCATACCCCAAAAGTGCATCCAGTCTGTTGAATGCTAGAACGCTATTACGAAATGGTAATCTAACCACTGCGGTCACAAATATCCCCGAATGAATTATTTTCGAAAACAACTCTATTTTATGATTGAAGTGTGAAACGTTGCACACTCATAACGGGGGTTGTGACTGAAAGACTCACAAAGCTCCAGCGTTCACATAGCTGACTGTTATCTGCCAGATTTCTGACAACCCATTCAAAACAGGAGTCAAAATATTTGCACAAAGAATTCCCAGAGATCTGCGCTCATCTCTCTTGATGCTTAATTTGCTAAATTCAGCTCGGGTTCTGTTTGGTTTGTTTTACTTACAGAAGGCTCATTTAATGCCCTCAGGAAGCACTAATTACTTTGATAAGGGTTATTATTTTCTCCCCTATTTATTAAAGTCGCGCTGTCTGTCGAATGAGTCAGTTCATATATTTCATAGGAACTGACTCATTCGTATGAAATGATTAAGTATTGATGTTATTATTTCTGAACTTTAAATTCTCTTAACTTAGAGCTTCTTGTAACTACACATAACTATACACATTTATGCCTTACATCTAAATGTAAATGAATAAGTTTAGATGTTATTATGTTTGTATTTAGTTAATTAAACAGAAATAAATTCTCAAGTATTTACTGAATAAAATACCATTAGACAAAAGTATGTTTAAGTTATTGTATTCAACTTGTTTTTTTCTTTCATATATATATGAAGATATGCAATAATAATATTTATAATAACAGTGATTTTCTATAATATAACCAAAAACACAACAAGGAAAAAACACAAGCACCCAGCAACAAAACAATAAACCCTGATGTCACCCAAGAGTTTCTATTTTGGTCCATTCATGAATCCAAGGTGATCAATAGTCCATCAATCAATATCTGATTGTTTTCTTTTTTTTCCATGATCCAGAGCAACTAGGTCCAGAATGAAAAAATAGCTTGGTTCATTTAAATCCTACCGCGAAGCTGCGGTGATCCGGTAGCTCGCCATCCTGACGTGACACAGGGGGTGGGAAAAAACCTGACCGTCGAGCGGTCGACAGGAAACACCCAATTTAATCCTTCGGCCCTTTTAGTAAGCCTCGATCCAGCCGTATTCTTCTATAAGTTTAGAAGACGCCGAGACGAGCAGCTGGCCACAGCGACAGCAGCAACAGCGATTGAGATCCGAGTCACCTGTGACCCGTAACTTAAAGGGTGCTGTCAGTTTGACCCGCCAAAATAAAATACGGGTTCCTTATTTTGTGCAGGTTACACTTGCCTACATTTTCACCCATAATTTGTTTTTTGACCATCAACCTCAAACCTCCTGCAGCCTTTAAAAGGTGGATGCAACGTTTCCTTTCACATCATCGATGGTAAATGGCGGCAGATATCAGCAAGGCGCTTTAACCTGCTCAAACCAAAGCGCACGCAAATGAGCCTTCCAGGTATCTGTTTGCAGTGCAGGTTTTGCATGGAAATGTGAGTATTGCTACATGTTCAGCATACAGATGGAGAAATGTTGTGGGAGTGGCCAGAAAAGTGAAAACTTTTGGGGTGTTTTTTTTTTGTTTTTTTTTTGCAACTACTGTGAATTTCAACTTTTTATTGCCTCCTTTCAGTTCCGCGGAAGCTAAGCGGTCAATTTTCAAAAGATCTTGGTGGAGTATCACATGATACAGCAGTTTCTTCTTTATGATGCAAGCTCTAACGTGAAAGCAATACCGCATTATATTGATGTACCGTGCGAGCGTAGATCATGTGTCACTGCTTCTTTGCAGACGTTCACTTTTTCACATCCGGAGCCAGTGAGGGCCCAGCGTCTGTTGGTGCTGCTCGGCGGGAAAGTGAGCAGTCACTCAAAGCCACTCTTGCGGAGTAACACCGAAAGGGAAAAAGTTGGAATCCTGTGAGGCTATCGTTATAAATCATCTGATTTGTGGTGACAGCGCGGAGCGGGAAAACTCTAAACAAAAGCAAACGCTGAGGTGGTGCTGAGGAAAGCTGGGCTCATAATGCATGTGAAGACACAGCTGTGAAGCGACACTATCTATACACCACAAACTGCAGATGATACATCTTGCTTCACACTGAAGCCACATCGCAGCATTGTTTACTACCTGATAACCCAATTACCCCCATTGCAGCGACTCAGATAGAGATCACTGTCAGCACAAACACACTTAGGATGATAATCTACCACGCACGCAAACAACTGCAAACAGACAAGGTAATTAGAGTCAGGTGAGGAGGGTTGCTGCGGATGTTGGGAGCGCGACTGGCTGCCCTGTTGGAGGTCCAGCTGCTCCTGTTAGCGCGCCTCTCGACCCCGCTCCAGACAAATGTTTACACACTTGGAAGCAAAGATTAGAATGCTGTTGTTCTGGAGATGACCCTTGACCCCACAAATCCTATTGAAGATGACCGCCCTGTCATCCTGTCCCAGATATAGAGCGAACTCCTTCCAGGTTAGAGGTCTCGCTCTCACAGAGGATTCCGCCGCACAGGGCTTTGTGTGGCAGCTTTGTGCGCAAGCGAAGCTGCGTGAGCAGCAATGGAAATAAAAGTTCATGCAATTTTTCTTACACTTTGTTGGAGCCCTTGTGTCAAACTGTTGCATGTTGCTGCTCATCAGTTTGCTCTGACCTTTCAGAGCCTTTGGGGATTAGCTACAGTAGAGGTGATATGCACTGTACAATAATAGAGGCGGGAAGATTTTCATCCCCCACAAGAGCTTTACGCGAGGTTATGTCTAAGCCCTTTTGTGCACCTTGTCCTCCTTATCCCCCTCTGCTGCCTGCCACTGCTTTGTCCCTGCTCCTTGGTATATCTGCGCCAGTATAGTCACAAACTCCCGCAAACACGCTCTGTCTCTGTGTGATCCAGGCCTAATGCTGCAGCAGGTGGCCCATGTCGCTAAGCCCCTCCAGCAATTATCCTCACTGGGCTCTTGCCTCCACCACAACAGCTGCCATTATGCCCCAGTGACGAGTGGTTTGACTTGTGGGACAACAATGGGAACCAAGACAATGAGGAAAAGTATTCAAACCCCCGCCAACGTTTTTCACTCTTGTCACATTGCAAACACAAAATGTCAATGTCAGTACAGCTGTGAAGTGAAGTGCATATAGTTTTGAAAGTAATTAAACTGACTTTTTGAATAAGTGCTCTCTAGAATCACCTTTCTTCTTTTTTTCTTTTGCAGCCACCTTTCACTACAATTTCCACAAAGAACATTTCCAGGATTAAAGGACTAATGTCTCAGCAAGATCTAGAGAAACTCATCCATGCATTCATCTTCAGTCGTATTGATTATTGCAACAGCGTCTTCACAGGTCTGTCCAACAAATCAATCAAACAGCTGCAGCTGATCCAGAATGCTGCTGCTCGCGTTCTCACTAAAACCAGGAAGATAGAGACCATAACACCAGTTTTAAAGACCCTACACTGGCTCCCTGTAGCTCAAAGAATAGACTTTAAAATACTGTTGTTAGTTTATAAATCACTGAACGGCTCAGCACCACAATACATTAAAGATCTGCTGTTGTTGTATGAACCTTCCAGACCTCTCAGGTCTTCTGGTTCTGGTTCTGCTCTGCATCCCCAGAACCAGAACCAAACAAGGAGAAGCATCATTCAGCTTCTATACACCACAAATTTGGAACAAACTTCCAGAAAACTGTAAAACAGCTGAAACACTGACTTCCTTTAAATCTAGACTAAAAACCCACCTGTTTAGGATTGTATTTGAAATGTAATCAATTACAAATTTATTGATGGAACTTGACTTAATGTCGTGTTTTGATTGTTGATTCTATGTTGCATTGTTTCTGTGTTTGATATGATGTAAAGCACTTTGAAATGCCTTGCTGCTGAAATGTGCTATACAAATAGAATTTTATTGATTGATTGATTGATACAATTTCAATTTTTCATTTCCATCCACACACACTTAAATGTCCTTTTATTCAAACCTTTCCACTGCAGCTCTACCTCTACGTTCATCAAGGACATGAAAGTTGCCTTGACTCACCCAACTTTTAAATCTTTTTGAAAGACACACCAGATTTTAACTCAAGTTGAGCTGGACACCTGCAATATTCAGTTATCGTAAAGTCAAATTTTTTATATCGTTTTAGTAATTTTAGGCCTCACCATCTTGCACAGTAGTCTTTTATGCACTGCAGTTATTTGTTCGCCTTGCTGCCCTGTCCAGCCCTTTGGTGTACTCCTTGTTTTGTAAATGTTTATAACATTTGAACTGAATTAGACTCTAACCAATTTCCTGACCATGCCAAGGAAGAGCAATGCCATAGCATGATGCTACCATCACCAATTTTGCAGCATAAGGCTGGTGTAACATCATTGGTACAATGTCCACAATATCCGTTTTCTACCACACAGCGTCCTGAGTGTGAAAAAACAGAATGCTTTCCTACTTCCTAAATATCACCTTACAAGAGGAATGTTGTCACTATGACTTATTGTTGCTCTTAATTCCTTTAAAAGAAGTGAAATACAGATTTTTTTTCCCAGGTAAAACACTTTACCAACATGTATTTACATAGAAATCAGTTCTTTACCTGCTTCTCATCTCCCTTCCTGTTCATTTCTCTCCACTCAAAACATGTCACTTTGCTCTCCTGCTCTCTCTTCTTCTCCTTCCACTTTCAGAAGCTTCTATCTTATATTGGTGGCGAGGGGAATAAAGGCAGGCACACACACAACACAATTTATTATGTTTTGAGGAAACATCAAACAGAACGACCTTCCCATTAAAAAGGCCACAGAAGGGATGAGAAAGGGATATTGCTTTTCACTTATGACATCTTTCCGTCATGCTGGAAGTTCTTCTTCAAGGAGAGTGATGGTGGTTTCTCTCCATCTGAGTATTGCCTGACAAATCTGCACATGCATAGAAGGGAATACAAACATTTGGGTATCCCTAACAAAAAAAAAAAAAAAGCAGTTCCTTCAAGTACCATGAGTGTGTGACTGCGAATGTTCTTTGTCTTTTAAGGACTGAAATGAAACAAATGTGAAGTTTACTAAAGTGGCTAGTAAGCAGAAATGGGAAATTCTGGTTTTTGGTCATAGAAATACTCCAACACCTACTAATTTATTTTTTTTCTCAAAAAGATGGACATTTAGTTCAAGAAGACTGGGATCACCTCTGCTTCAGAGCTGCACAGTAACTCATTACTTGTTCAGGCAATCGTAAATAAAATAAATAAAATTTCCTCTAAGCAGCTACAAACCCTGAGCTGCATGTCTGTGCTGGATTTCTTTTTTTTTTTTTTTAACATTTATTTTATTTTATTCAATATTTTTGCCCTACGATTGCTTTAAGAGTGACAATTCTCTTAAAAAAAGAACATTTTATTTGAATTCAGGAAGAGAAAATAAGAAAAAAAAGGAGTCACAGATGGCTGGGGTGAAAAGTTCGGCACAAGTGTGAAAGAGGAACAGATTAATAAGACGCAACTTCAGCGGTTCATCACAGTTTAGTCAGAACCAAAGCAATAAATACTCACCAATATTAAATTAGCAATAAAACCTAATTTAGTAGGCTTTAAAAAAATGTAACAAAGTGTTCTCTGTTTTCATTTGCAGCTAAGCATTTACTATCCCTATCAAAGTTTCATTCATTTTGCGTATTGTCAAAACCTTACACAATTCCATGAAATAGCTGCGATTTCTGAGCTGGGCAAAGCTTCCAGAGTTTCGAGGAACTGGAAACAGTTCTGGTGAAAATCGCTCAAATAAAAACTAAAAGGCCAAGGGGGGAAAAGTAATCATAGTGCTATAAGTAGGTGCTAAATCCTTTGATGGTAAGACTTAACCAGGCAGAGTGCTCAAAGGTATGCTTCCAGTCCCTGTTCTATTTCATCTATAAAATAAGTGCTTTAGCATAAAAATGAAATAAATGCTTTATCTCTAACTCCATTTTAACAGCATGTCACCTTTGACTTATTAAGCTATTTTTAACAGACACCATTTTAACTCGATTTATCCAAACTCTCGCATGCTGCTGGTATATTTATGAATAAAACACCATATAATGTCCTAGGATTTTTATTTATTTATTTTTTTGCTTTAATTACCTGAAACACTGTTTATTGGTTTCTTGTGAAATGCCTTCCCCGGCACCAAACAGCTCCTCGGCGCGTGTAAATGTATCTTAGGTGTGCGTTTGCGTGGGCAGGTGTTGTTTATGTCTGCGTGTGTGTGTGCGTGTGTGCGCAAGGAAAAAGGAGGGAAAAAAAAGAAGAAGAAATGTTTACTGTAGGCATGTGTGACTGGAGGAGGAGGAAGAGGAGAGAAGGACAGAGCAGAGACATCATGCTGCTCCAAAGCAGCAGCAGCTGAGCTCATCTTAATAAAGTCCCCACAGTTGGACCTGGACATGTTATTTAAAAAAAAAAAAAAAACTTAACTTAGACTACAGCAGATGCAGTTCATTGGGAGAACCACATTTTCAGAGAAAACAGTTGCTGTTTTCTGAGTAAGCACTTAAGAGCTGAATTCAGGGAAAAGCTGCTACTGTATATTTTATTGATGTTTTTCAATCTAAAGCCAACCACAAAGCAGGAGCAAGAAAAGGGGATTCTAGGGCTTCAAATCAACTGAGATATGGACTGTGTAACAGAATATTAAGTTAGATTTTGGAAGTGCAACAAACTTAAAGTATAACACGGTTTATTAGAAGACACTATTCCTCTTGGTAAAGCACAGCAGCTATACAGGATGTCACTGAACTGACACCAGGTTTAATTAAAGTACCTCATACAGCCTCAAGTTTGTCATTGCTTCACCTAGAGAGTTGCACCTCATTTCTTTGCTACTTTGAACCTCTGACATTTTTTTTTCTTCTCTCCGACAGACGTTCTTAATCTTTACACTTTAATAATAATTTTGAGTCCTGTAATCATATCTTTTCAGGGTAGGTTGAGGACTCTCATGCTGCCACCCTTTGTGGACCTGTGATGCATCTCTAAAAGTTTAAGACTAGTTTTTTGATTTTTATTTTAAAATAGCTTTTCGATACTTTCATTTTTTTCTTATTAGGAAACAAAATATTTATTTTTAAGACATAACACATACCAATAGGTAAATCTTTCGGCATTTAAAGACTTTAAACCCAAATGAAGATGTAAAATGTTACGTATAAGCCATAGCATGCAATATAAAAAAAATAAATGTAAAGAGAAGGGAATGTGGTTAAAAATAATTGGAGTTTTTAAAAAGGAGGACAGTTACTTGTTATCCAGGAAATATTTCTTTCTTTAGTAAAGCAGTTTCTAAATTACTCAAACACACTTATTACAAGACTGTTTTAAAGTAATTAAACTGGAGTTATTTTTTTATAGTGAACACAGAAAGACAAAACAATTTCTCAATTTCCAGAATTAATCTTAAATACTCTCCTGTTGAGCTTAAAAGTCTAAACCTAGTTCTGAAGTTCCTGATATTTCCATGTTGGAAATTTCCTGATTTTGACTCAAACTAAGACAAAAATAAAACAAAACAAGGACGTTTCTGAGAAATATGTATATTCAAATGCCAAGAAAACATCTAGTTTTCCTTTGTTTAATGTTTTTTTTTATAAACCACATAATGTAAAGACTTTTGGAATAGAATAAATCTCAAGTGGAACAAAGAATGAGAGCCTTCAAAGGCTTTTTAATACTTCAAATCAAAACATTGCAACAAGGTTCTTTTTTTCTAGCTAAGATTTTTAAAAGAAACCTTGCATTTATTTGCTAAGTATCTACAGCTATGACCACATCTGGAGCAGAAAAATATCAGACTGCTCAAAAAAATGCTTTGCGTTGGCCGTCTGCGTTACTGAATCCCTCACAGTTGTAATCATGCTCAAATTGCTTCATAGCTCCTACATATGTTTCCTCCTCTTCAAACAGGTATCTGTCCAGAGATCCTGGTTGGTTGATAAGGTGGTTTACTAAGTCCACCTCAGGCTGTTTAAGTGCCTGCGGCCAATCCCTCTTAGAATCACCTCAGTGAAGGATAAATCTCACTTAAAACTATCCTCCCGTTCTGCCAACACATCTAAACACTCTCAGATCACTTTCAACCGTGTCCTAATGGGAAAGTGAGCCACACCATTACATCACTGCACCCTCCCCCATGTCCGTTGTTTGTACATTCACTCTCGTTGCCTGCTCTCCTCAACTATCTGTTCCCTTCGCCAATTACTGTACGCCTTGCAGCGTGAGACCAGTTCCTGCTGCACCTGTATTCACCCCCAGTCGAGTTTTATTAGGACACTGGCCACCTGGGCTATCATTTACACCAAGGAGGTTCATCGAGATTTGGCCCACTCCTGGATTTATTCCACCCTCCCACCCCCTCCTCTCGTGTGGCCTTGATGGGCCACTGCTGGGCAGGGCAGGCCATCCGGGTCTGGCAAGGCTACACCAGGCAGTGAGCCTGAATTATGGCCACAGGCCCAGTCTGAGATGCACTGATCCACACTACCAGCTGCCATCTTTCTCCCCTTCCTGCATGCTCCCCTTCCGCTGCTGCGCGGCTCCTCTCTCCTCTCATGTCTATTTTTAGAGCTGGCTGATTTCTAGCTTCTAAAATGGGCAAATGTGTTGTGGAACAGCAAGGTGTATATGTGTGTGTGTGTGAGGGTTTTTTTTTTGTTGTTTTTGTGTCTTCCTTAGACATACTAACGCACACTCTCAGCCAACTCATCCACATGTTTCTCAAACCCCGACCGGTCCCTGTTAACGCCACATTCCGAGACACATGCACATTCCCATTAGCATTCGACTGCTCTCTGTTCTCCACCCAAGGGAGATGGCTGATTGAAGGCTTGGTTTCAAACCCAAAAAAACCCCCAAAAAACCACAGCAACAAACAAAAGCCAAACCCTTCTAAATGCAGCATTTTTGAGACAGGCGCTGTGAGTGTCTCTGCGGGACAGTAGAAGGGTTTCGTCTTTATGCTACAGCTTTCATCTGGCCCACCTTTTTCTCATCATTAGCTGCCTATCTGCAGCATTCTTGCCTTGAATATCTTTGCTCCATCACTCCCTACAAGCCCTATAGTAGATTATACAATGAAACTACACACACACACACAAAAAGCCACTGAAGCTCCTCATGCAGCACTGGTGACAGTAGCATCTTTTTCAAAGTGCTGGAAGCGTGTCACGTTGAAAGAAGCCAACATGATGCTGGCCGCGTTGGCTGTGCAGACACGATACTGCACTCCCAAGAAACGAGTCAGATGAATGGAGTAGGAAAAAAAATAGATCCCTATAGAGAAGGAAGAAGCAAAACTTACTGTAAAGTGATGGACGCAATGGAAACCACTATGCTTTAAAAAAGTGAATTCTCCCAGAGTGTGCAGAAACACTCATTCTGTAGGGTGAGAGATGGAGGGGAAAAAAGTACTTTGCATCTTCCGCAGCTTATCTCAAGTCTTTTTATAGATGAACAACTCGGCGCGTTGGGATGTGAAGACTTTTTTCATATATATATATATATATATATATATATATATATATATATATATATATATATTCCCAAGTGAGAAGAATTTTACTCTTGATTTGTGGCGTTGCTGAATGAGTGACTGAAAAAGTAAACCAATTAGATATGATACTGACTTTTCTGAGTAGCTGCTAAAACTAGGCATGGCAAAAAGGAGGAGAAAAAAGATGCTTCCCTAAAAAATCACAATGTGCACATTAGGCAAATGCCGCAGTTTTGTGGTTTTTCTATGAAACAGCAAAACAAAAGTTTATTTTTTTGTTTTAATTTAAAACAGGAAATGAATAGTTATTGTAAGCATATTCTGTTAAATGGACTATATAGAACATCACACAGTGGCACAGAAAATAATACCATTCTCCCTTTCTGCTCCTTATTGAATGGCACATATAGCACAAGCATGGGAATGTTTCCAAACAGCTAGAGCTGTCTCTATTATTGATGTAAAAGTGTAGAACTCTTACTTAGCAAGCTGACCAGCAGTGTGCAGTAATATAGCCAGAGAACTGCACGACGGAGCGTGTTTTAGTTCAAGCACTAAAATCATAATTTTATGAAACTCTAATCTGCATTGATAGCAGTACTTCCAAATGCTGCAAAAAAAAAAAACAAAAACAAAAAAAAACGAACATACTAAGTGTTACATTTATTATAATATAATGTAAACTTTGGTCTAAATGTAAAATTTTTACAGAACACAAAAGGAGAATAAACACCAGGCCATAGTTTTAAAATACTTCAGTAAACACACCATGATTATCCCTGTTTGTCACATCCAGAAATATTCCACATTTGCATTAATTTTCTTTTCTGTGGGAAGTTTAAAAATGTAGTAGTCTTCTTTCAACCAGCAGTGCCTAGCAACAAGTGGGGGAAGGGGCTTGCTGCATTATTCTGCACAGGTAAAGGTGTCACTGGTCACTCCAACACTTTCAGTGGCACTGAAATGAAATGTCTACAATCAGTAGCAATAGTGTGACAGGAAAAGTTAGGAGTTTCAAAGCTTTTCGAATATTCAGTTATTGATAACCGTCCACGCCTGGTGCATATTAATAAATGATGGGCAATGCCAATTTGGCGTCTCTAATGGAAGCAGTCAGAGAATGAACACTTGTCACGCTGCAGAAGACTTGAGGCAAAGGAAGCCTCACATGCTCAGTGGACGGTTATACGCTTCAGAAAAATAGCCTCTTTGAGAAAAGTAGTCAGTGCATTTTGGAATATTAAGCTGACATCTCTCTTTTCTCACGTAAACGTTACTCTCTAAACCCCCTAATCAGAGCAGTCTGGGACCTGTTTCAATCCCCACAACCACAAATGACCTTACGGGAACCAGAACTTTCCACTGTAAAGCTCCCATCCCATCCCACAAGAAAGTGCTGACTAAGCCCAGACTCCTTCCTGTCCCGCCCTCCATCACCCTTCTTTCTTTCTGTCTCATCAGCTGTGCAGCACACTCAGGATCCTTGGGATGAAGCGTCGCCAGCCAACCCCTTGTAAGGAAGCCCATTAAGGGCTGCATCAATATTTCATCATCGCTCACTCAGAAACATAGTTATAGAAGTTTCCAGGCCCGGGCCATTAGGGGGCAGACGTCAATACGTTATGGCAGTAGGCATCACTTCACCTCTTGCCTCACTCAGGTCCATCTAATCTCTTAAGCGGAGAGGTTTCACTCAAAACAATGCCGGCTTCCGCTACTAAAACAAGTCATTAACCATTAGGTATCCGAGGTACGCGTTATCCTGTCCTGTTTAAACGACTTCACATGTTAATTATCAGCCTATGCCAGAAAAAGGTAAAACTTCTCCCAAAGTAGCAAATAATTTCTAACTTAGAAAAAAAAAAAGGGTAGTTAACAGAATTGCATTATTATATAACATGATATAGACAGTCCTACACATCGGTTCTAACACTGTTTGTGAGATTTTGAGTCATGGCTGTGGAGACAAGTCTGGCGCCTTCTGCAGCGGTCAGCGCCAGTGAGTGGACGTTCAGTGACAGCGGGTCGATTGTCAAGGGAAAAAAAATCAAAAATCTCATCTCTCACACACAATGAGTCAAGACATGAGTCAAAGCTCGGATAGAAAACTTCTCATTGAGCACAGAAAGGAAGAGAACCCTAATTGCAGTCTTATGATTGAGATTTTATTACCTTTATTTCAAACTATTATACCTTCATTAGCCAGGACTGGCCTGCAGGGTTTAGTAGACATTTTAACGAGTTTTTTTTTTCTCCCTCAGCTCATCCTGTAGTGTCCTTGGAAGTGAAAGGTCCTGATATCTGCATTTCATCCGGAAGACTTTGGGGCTCTTTCTATGAGTCTAAATATGAGTTTGATCCAAGGTCATAAAGTTCATGTTAGGTGCAAACGCCAATGTCTTTTCAAGGTCAAATGTTTAAGTATCAATCTTGCTCTGACTTCTTGCTTTTCCCTGTTTGTGTCGCCCTCAAGCTTCACATTATCTCAGTCCTGTCTGCCACAACCTGAATAAAAGTTTTCAAGCTCTAAAACGTCACACTCTGTCACTGACCACAAAGTTTGGCACGTCTGAGAGCACTCTTTACTTATTGATACACTGAGAAAATAAATGACAAAATCACAGGTGCGTGACTCAACCTACCAGAGTGCAGAACCTCTCAGGTGGATTTCCACACGTGATTCCGTGAGGATCCACCTTGATCCGCATGTAGTCCTTCATGGACGCGGGACTGGGCTGGCATGCGTAATGTTCCCACACCGAGCCCTCGTCCGTGCTCACCAGAGACTTGCACATGTTGTACTGGCCGAGGGCGGAGGCCCAGCAGTGCAGCAGCAGCAGCAGCAGCAACAGCAACAATGCAGCCCGGAGGAGCATGGCAGGCCTGGGGAGTGGCGTATGGAGCAGGGTCCGGCACAGGGTGAGGGGGCCACACGGCTCAGAGGAGAGGTAAAGCGCATGGAGGGGTGATCACAGGGAGAACGTGAGCATCCTGACCACCGTGCGACTTTTAAAAGGACTCGCCTCTTAGCTTTTGATTGAGATCCCTCAGGTGAAAGGAGACAGGTAGATATGCAGCTTTCAGTCAGCGTCGCCTGACAAACACTGACGTCCCCCGGGGAGAAACGAGAGAGAGAGACAGAGGTAAAGAAGTTTGTTGCTTGGGACGGCTGGTTTCCACGGGAACGGATGGGCGGAAACCGTTACTGAGAGGACTCTCGGTGTGCACCTTTACCATAATGTTGAAGGGAGTTGGGTGGGAGATGCTCACGAGAATCCATGTTTCAGAGAGCGGGGTCCTGCAGCGGAACAGTGGCGCCGGGAGGGGAAGGTGAAAAAGCAGCGGCTGTGTCTCCGGCTAGATCCATTGAAGGGGCTCAGACCGCCTGGGCTCCTCTTGTAGATCTGGAGCGCTGTGAGTACAATGGGAGGAAAAGTTAATAATAATAAAAAAAAACAGCCTAGAATTGCATTATTTATTCCTGACATTGCTTGTTGTGCAGCCTAGAAACTTTTTATGAACGAAATTCATCATACCACATTCTACTTGCCACACTACCTCTTTGTTTCCACTAAGAGTATAAATTTGAAGTTGGCCTCTCTAACCTGCGGTAATTTCGCGTTTCAAAATTATTGGCCACGTAAAACCCGCCAAAGAGCGCCAGTCTGTGTACTTTAATCTTGTGCGTAAAAACACGTGCTGCTGCCCGGTGCGTGTAATTCCTCTTGTGCTGCAGAGTGGGCTACAGATGTTGCAACCACGATTACACTGTAAAAAGTACCAGTCAACATCTATTTGGGTCATCCTTTTTGTTGTTGTTATTATTATTATTATTATTGTTATTATTATTATTATTATTATTATTATTATTATTATTATTATTATTTATTTGACTGGCGCTTGTGCAAAATGCGGAGTTGGAAGAAAATCTTTTGCGGCTCCGTGGGGAGGAAAAAGTTAGTTTTCTTTAGGTTCATCGGGTACATTAGAGAGAACCCTCTTAGCTATTCTTATTTCACAGCGCAACTAACTTTAAGCGGAAACTCCAAACTTAATTCAACTCTAATTATTGTTTTGTGTTTTTTTCGCACGCGTTGATAAATGAGACACAGATTGCGCTTCCATTGTCATTTTCAGGGATTGTAATCCGAACCTCACACGCCTTGTGACAGAAGTCCGGTCCGCGAACAGCACGTCCCGACCCATGCAGACTTTGCTCACTTGACAAGTAGCCCAGGCGGTTTTCCCCGGCACCGATTATTCAGGGGTGTGTCAGTTTCCACAGTTATGCGCCCGACAGTGCAGCGTCGCTGACACACCACACACGCAAACTGTTTATTGACTCGCTGCCTTTTCTTCCTAACTGATTCAAATTAAAGAGGCCGTCTGTCCACTCCCGACTAAGTGCTCCGTTTTGCGTGCACACACGTCCAGCAAGATAAACGCACCGTGTTGCGAAATGCTTGATCAAGTAGAGCACTTACTTCTTGCACGCGTCTCTCTGAGGCCAGTCAGCACTATAAATCCCGTCCGATCCTCCACTGTACTCGCTCGCCGCCGCCGTCTCCTCACTGTACTCCCGATATCAATCTGCCCTGCGCGCTGTTTGTTGCTTTTTTATTGTTGTTGTTGTTATTATTATTCTTATTTGCAGTCCGCCGGACACTTTTTTTCTTCTTCTATTTTTAAATCTTTCTTTTATCCCACCGTAGATGGCTGCGCAATGACGGCTCAGCGGCGTCCTAGATCTGGGATCGGCCGGGAAAAGAGGAATGAATTCCACCGTCAGGGAGTATCAAAAGTATAAAATATTGAGTTTGAAGAAAGGCTTGAGCCCGCCCCGATCAGACCCCCCTCTCCTCCTCCGTCCCTCCTCCTCCTCTTCCCACTTTACAAGCTTCGGGTTTACCCGGGATGCTCAAGGGCAGAAAGAGAGGGAGGGGAGGGGGGTGGAAAGGGCTTTATGGAAAATATCACCCTCCCTCCTCCTCTTCCTCCCTCTCTCTGTTTCCTATCTCCCTCCCCCTCTCTCTCTCTCTCTCTCTCTCTCTCTCTCTCTCTCTCTCTCTCTCTCTCTCTCTTTCCCTCCCTCTGTGTTAATGCCGAGGCTAAATCCTTTTACCATCACTTTCAATCACTATCTCGGCTTCTATCTGCTCCAGTGCAGCTGTCTGAACCGGGGCGGCGCAACTTCGCGAGTCCGTCGCTGTCCTCAGCTGTCCTCAGCTGTCCTCAGCCCCCCGGTTAGGTCCGATCAGCACCCGGCTCGGTGTCAAGGACCGAGCGGGAAGACGGAGGCGTATCCAAGATTACGATTATAGTTAGTTTTGAACTATACAGTTCCGGGCGGGTGAAAAATAAGAAGCTAGATTTGGATTTTAAACGAAGAGTTCACAGCTGAATTCAATTATTTTATCACACTGTACAAGAAATGACCACAAAACATGGTCTATATTGTTTAAGGAGTTCTTTATATTTTCTTTTATAAGTTTTTTTCTTTTATAGTTTATTTATTTATTTAATGACTGCGTTAAGGTTTTGGAGTGCATCGCTCTCTTCTGTGGCAGCCATGCGCTGTCCGTGTTGCGTAATCTGTGGGAATCCTGTGATTTCGCCTCTTGCGACTTTCCTGGAGGAATTCTGACAGTGTTTTAGTTTGATCACATTGGGCCATATTCTACATACTATAAGAGTCTGCGTGGCCAAATAAAGATTTAGAACCAAAATATATGAAAACCATGTCACGCAAATCACCTAAAACACTCCACTAACTTGAGAAATAATCTGCATTTAAATTTAAATGCATTGCTTACATGTTCAAAATGGAAGTAAAACAGATAAGAGGCACTGGAATTGTTGATTGGGCGAACTGACCAGGAGCAACACATTCAGGTGGACCTTGCTTCAGTCCATGTTTTCTACCACCATTTTTTTCACTTGCCTTGAGATAAGGCGGTCCTAAAGAAAGGGAGACATAAGAGAAAGTACTAAAGGAAACAAGAAAGGAAGAAATAATGTGATTATGAACAAGCATTATGAATATCAAACTGAGTTTTCAGGAACATCTGGGTCAGTCTTGTACTGTTTCCACATAGCAGAGGTCAAGGGGGAAAAGTGGTGGGGAGCAGTTTCCACCCCTATGCAATGCTAGGTGTGTTTTTCTCATTTGCTTTTTATTCTGATAGTCATGTACAACACGAGTATACAATAAAAAAAAAGGTTTTATTGGTTCTTGTGGCCTTTATTTGATAGTGAATTATAACAGGAAAGTGGTAATGAGAGAAATGGGAAGACATGCAGCAAAGGTCATCAGGCCGGGAATCGAACCTGCGACGGCCGCATGGAGGACTAAGGCCTCCATAAGTAGGTTGTGCTTAACTCCTGCATCACCACAGCACCCCAAGTATGCAATTTTTAAATATGAAACAAAAATTGCAATACTGTAAATGATAAAGCAATTTTGAAGATTTTGTTTAATAATAAGAAAAACTATCTAAAAAACATCAGAATGATTGCTCTTATAGACTGAATGTCTATAAGACATTGTGCCTAACTGGAAATTAGTGTTTAAGTTTGCTTCAGCTCAAGGTAAAAAAAGAAAGAAGCTTTTTGCCAATTTCTGGTGAAGACAACAGAGCTTATGGTGCAACTAAGATAAGTTACCCCGGCCCTGAAGCAGCAAAGTGGGCCCAAACCACCAAACTACCACCTCCATGTTGAATGTCGAGATGGTCCTCTTTTCCTGAAATCCTGCGTTAGCTTCATACAATACTTAAAGGGATTCAAGCATTTCAACAGTTGTGACTTTTCTCCTGTCAGTCCACAGAATAATTTATGAAAAATCCCACCAAACTGTGGCAGATCGGTGCTGCGTCTGAAGTGATGTGGTTGCTGAAGCAGTCTGTCGTGGCGAAGAGGTCCAGTCTACTGTAAGTTGCCGGTTCTTCTACGTTCCTACCATCACCTGCAAGCTTAAGAATGAAATCAGGGTTAGAAGCAGGCGAAACGGGTTTCCTCTGCAGGGTGTCTGGACTTAAATCGTCTTTGTAACCTGCTGCAGATGGGTATATGTCAATTACTTTGGTTCTTATTGGTGCTTGATAATGTGCTGCTTTAAGATCTTTTAGCCTACTTTCCAGAAATACAAAGTTAATTACAGTAAATTTGTGGGGTTATTATTTTTTAAATATTGCACTATTTTTCATACGTTGCGATTTATCTGGTTGAGATGTAATTTTATTTATTTTTTGTCTGTTTTTTATTATTATTATTATTATTTTCAGTCAATACCTTTGTCAGACGTCCCCTTGTTCTTCAGAAGTTTACGACGCAGCTCCCTCTATGGCTTCTTGGATGCCATAACACGGCACTAACACATCTCTGAGTTAACTCAACTCAGTGAACAGCGGTGCAAGTAAATTGACTCTCAAATTAAACCTGCCAAAAATAGGAAGCAGAGAAGAAGCGCAATGATGCAGAAGACTCGTATGTTGTGTGCTTTGATAGAGGGGACAGACGTTCTAACTGTGCGACCTGCAAACGCAGCGGCCACTTCAAGGCTTGTGAATGCTGAAGGATTTCACAGCAGATTTGTGGAACATCTTATTGGAAAATAATTCATTTGCATGCTACAACACTTAGCTATTGGAATTATGCTTCATCTACAAGAGAGAGAGCCAGGTGTGAGAACACTGCAATCAAAATGTCTTGCATTTCGAGTCGCAATGCTGCTAAATGCTTCCTCTTCATTCTCAAGCTCACCATCGTGACCCTAAGGTTTTTAAAATGCAGCCAAGATGCTGGTGAGAGTGATTCTAATCATTTCATGATTATAAACCCATTAAGTTCAGACTATGACTAATAACCCTGAACCGAGCAGACACAACATTGTGGAGAACAAACAAGATGAATGGTTATTACTTAAGTCCAGATGCAAGATCATAAAGTCTTCTTTTCATCACATAAAAAAAATCTTGTGTATTTAATAAAGTATGGCTTCTATGGCGAAGCGAAGTGAAATGGTTAAATTGAAAAGCAGTGAATTAGCCCTTTAATTTCAAATTTGTCACACCATGGAATCCCCATTTCATACTAGAATACATAATATCCATGTTGGTGTACCATCTAAGAGGACGCAATATTCAGAATAATGAATTAAAAATACAGTAGCGCAGCATTTTATCTTCTATAATACAAACGTAAAAGTGAAACTAAGCTTTCTGCTGATGGCGATGGTGTTGAGTGACTTCCGAGTTGAAAATATATCCACAAGCAAAGCTACTGACTGCGCTATGACATTCATACGAGAGAGAGAAGAATAGCAGGTGGTCGGCAACCCAACTTTGATCCGACAAAAAATGTTTTACAAAGTCGAATTTCTCCATGCTGTTTGATCTCACATGCAAATGTTGACATGCATGTTTGCTGGATTGTTTAGTTATTTAATGCTTGATATTTTGATTAGCAGTAGAATTATATTATGTTTATTTTTATTCAGCCTTACTTTTCCCCCCAGAATTAGCTGGACCTGTTGCCTCGATATCGGATAAGCAGAAGACAATGGATGGATGGATTTTATTTCCTGCAGTTATTTTTTTTTTCAGAGCTGTGCATTCAGTGACAGCTTTTGATAAGCCACATTGCCAGACACCCAGGGTGTCATCAGGAAGGAAAGGTGCAGAAGCAAAGGTATATATAAAAAAAATTTAACCTATCCACAAGTTGTGCCTTGAACACTTTTTCTATTGTTTATATGTTTGTGCAGTCAACGGGGAATTGATTCCCTCTGCCTGTTGCTGAGTAAGACTTTTTTTATGTGTTGAGAAAATGACAACACTTCAATTTATTCTAACCCCAGAATTGAGCTGATTTTTTTTTTTTTAGCATTTTGAATTATGTCATTTTGACCCATCCTTATTTAGATGAGTTTTTGCCCTTTTTTTCCAAAGTTGATGGTTTTAACAGACCCCATGTCTCCAATCACTGTCAACAGGCCCAGATGGAAATATGCCCCTCCCAAACACTGGCGCCTCCAGGGATCAATAGAACAATGAAAATGCGACAGTCGCTTCCATAAGAGGCAATTGATATGTAGCAACACAGGCCTGTAATTGTTATCACTCTCAAACAGGCAAAAAAAGAAGAAAAAAAATGGCTCCTGCTGAACTTATCAAACAGCCTCTGAGTCAAAGATGAAGCACAAACCATGCGTCGTTGTCGGAGGCTGAGAAAAATGATTCAGCAGCGCTCTCACCTTCACTTTTAAACCTCCAAAAGGTGCCCTGGGTTTCACTCGCTTTGCAGAATTTGAAACATTTGCAACAAACTGTCACATTTCCTCCTCGGTAGCTCGGTGCCCGTGATTTAAGCCAAAAGTTCACCACTGATTCAGCGGTGGTCAGAGACCATCGGCCGGGCTCGAAACGTGACTCGGTATGATTAAGCTCTGAACAGTTTCATCTCCACAAATGGCTGCAGATTATACGTGTAGGCTGCGAGAGCCCGGCCGCATTTCGAATCGACTCGTGTAAAACGACTATACATAATATCCATGTTGGTGTACCATCTTGCATGTTGTTTTCTCCAACATGCAAGATGATAATTTTCCGTCAGCGGCAGCCTATGTACGTACATCTGCGCATGATTTTACACCTTGCTAAATTCACTTGACTGTGCATCGATAAGCCTGATAGAAATGTCAACCCTCGACGTGATGAATGAGTGATACTGTTTCTTGGAATTAAATTATGTCCACCCAAATAAGAGCATCAATAACAATAGAACAACCTGTCCAGGCTTGTAAGCATTACAGTACGCCGCCAAACAATGCGTCACGGCCTTCATTTCCTTTGCCAGTGTTGCTCTATTACTGCGCAGAGTGCACAATGGCCGGGTAAAGATTTTTGCTCATACACACACACACACACACACACACACACACGTTTTCTCTTCTAATTACGTTTTCTTCTTATTTACTCTTTAGAGTTGCATAAAGTATATCGTAAGACCAGACGAGACTCCTCTTTTCTTCTCCTCTCTTTCTCTCTCACTCTTTGAATTTTGGCAGAGGATGGGACTATCAGGATAGCCTAGCTGGCAGACCTTGATGAAAAAAAAAAAAAAAAGCATACCCTTCATCGAGGCCACCTGCAGAGTTTGGACAAGGATCAGGACAGGACTCATCTCTCTTTCCCGCTCTCTGTTTGCTGAAAGGACAGCGCCGGAGTGAGGCGGTGTAGGAGTCTCTGTCGAGCATAAATCAATGTAAAACTTTTGGAAGGTTTCAAACAAGCAGCGCACGTGCAGAAATATTTTACATATTCACTGTGTCGAGACCAGAATGGCTTTTGACCAGATAGGTGGCCTGTACCAAAACACACATACGTGCAGGGAAACGGGGGGGAAAAAAAGCACACTAAGTACATTCGTTAACAAAAAGAAAAAAAAGTTAGTCCAGTCATAAAAGTGAACAGTGTTACGCGGCTCTACAAAAGAGGTGAATGAAAATCATCCTGCACTTTTATAAAGTACAGTAAAGTAAAGTTCTGAGATGGAACTATCAAATCTCTTATATGAGATGGGGTTTGGTAATTAAACATTTTATGTGTAAGAGGGAACAAATTTCTATTTTATTGTGGAGAAGTGATCTCTCCTTTTATTACTCTTTGTACTTCAGCAGCATTTTAGTTGCACATTTAAGTAATGTCTTTTCTAATCAAACAGGAAATTATCTAATTAGGCTATGAAAACAGGAACACCCAACTTCTCACCCCTCTGGTGATGTCCATTTGTTTTTTAAGTGATTCATGACAAAACAGTCTATGGAAAATGAGATATTGTAGGATATATCACCAATTTTAAGTCAATCATCAGCATATGATAATATTGGCAAATGCTTAAAAGATCTAAAAAGTATCCAGAGGTTTAAACAATTAGATTCACAGTAAAGGTGGGAATATGTTTATGACTTACAGAAAGTTGAAGGATACATTTTCTTCCCAGTTATGAATAGTAAAGTAGATCATTTAATAATCTTTTTGCTGTTTTGATCTGTGCTAAAACACCAAGCCGCAACAGTGGTGTAATAAATTCTGATTAACAATAATTTTACTCACAGAATGAAGCACCTAATTTAATAAAACGTGTTACTGTGCCTCTGCATGCTTGATAGGACTGAATTTCACTGGAAAATGTATATGTCTGCAGGTTTTCATAGACTATGTGCATGATATGTGTGGTAATGTCTGACATAATCCAAAATGGATCCGCAGTTTTGTCGAAATAGCTGTGATGACGAATGCAGTAGTGGTATGATAACTAGCCATGCACTAAGTCTGTCCTATTGGACAGCAGAGAAACAACTGAGAGATCAGGGGTCACAATAGTTAAAAAAAATTTAACAAATAAAGGGTGGAGGTGTGACAAGTTACCAGCACCTCCCGACCCCACCAGGGACAAGGGTGTAAGAAAATGGATGGATGGATGGATGAAGTGTTACAAGTTAAATCAGTTTTTCCTCAAAAATGCTGCTTAGTTTTATAACTTATTTAATAGGATGCACACCTTACAAAGAGATTCCATTTTGTATCATCAGTCCACAAAATATTTTTTCTGAAAGTATTGTTAATTTAGATATTTGTTTTTGGTTTTTTTTAAAAATTTGAACTCTTTTTTTTTCAGCAGGAGCAAGGCAAACAAGATCTGAAGAAAACATTTTTCCATGCAAGTTGAGGTTGGTCTGGACAGCTTTTATTCCTTTATAAATTACATTTTAATCTGAAAACCGCTTTTAGTATTTGCTGGGCGTATCGCTGTTTGATATCAAGACTTGTGAAATTATCTCAACCACATAAGTGTGTCAAAAGAGCTAAAAATAGAATAAATCAAGCTAAAGTTGTGTGTGAGTTTTCCTCCGTGAACTCACTAAAAACTGCAGCAAGGTAGATTTTATTCTGGGAACGTTACACCCAGGTGATCCCGAAATGCTGACAACCTAGCCAAAGATGCTGAGCATCTACAACAAGGAACAAACAGGCCAAATCTGCTCCTCCAGATGAGTGGAGTCGCCACATCTGACAACCAGTTTAACAAGAAATCTTGGACAAAACATAAACAGTTAAATACATCAAAATGCAGACACATGATTCAGGCCATTTACATCCAACTCTTCCCCTGCTGGCAATTATACTAATCTCAAAGGGACAGCATTGTATAAAATTGTCTATAATGTTATTCCTTCATCTTAAACATAGATAGAGTGTTGCTTTTATTCTTTCATGCATGTTTGAGAAATCCTTTTGTCTCCTGTGGCAAACCTTCAGCTCTGCAAAACACCTGGGTGGACATAGCTCCGCCTTCAAGATGCAACTCCTCCCTGGAGCTGCATCTTCCAAGCTTCTGCCTCACAGCTCACCCCTCCCCCTCTCAGCTCCTTCAGACAAGCCAGCAGCAATTAGCAAACACCTGGTGGAACTGTGCTTCTGCTGAGCTCAGTATATGAGCTGCCTCTCAGTGAAACTCTGGTAAAAACACTATTAAAGGGGTAACAGAGGAACGGTGTTGCGTCCACTTCCTGAAGGTGTCCCGAAGACAGTCACATTTATTTTTAGCCATATCTGATTTATAAAGCATTTTTAAAACAAGTGAAAATAACTTAGATGTTTTATAAAATAGATCTATGTGCATGGAAAATACATCATACTGCCCCCATCTTTTTTCCTTCCTGAATCTTCAGAGTTTCTTGCTGTAGGGATCTGATGAAAAGGGGGGTAAAATCCAGAAGGTTTGCTTAAATGAACAGAAATAAGACATCTTTCTAAATCGGTGTTCCTTTCAGTTCCTTTGTAATGAGGGACGACAAGCTGCTAAATCTTAGATCAACAGCATTTGTAGGGAACTCAGTCGGCGTCCTGCACCATACTGGTTCCACAAAGAAAGGTTTCCGCTATGGTGGGTGTCTCTGTCTGTTCGTGGAGCCGACTGTGAAAAGCGGCGCTGTTCATATTCACATTGTGCTGTAATCACAGACGTGTTTATTGTGAATCCATGTGCAAGATGCACCGCAGTTGTGTGTGTTTGTTCAGGTGCTTCGCAGAGCACCTGAACCTCCTCTCTGTCCTCCTCGTTTGATGTGAATGTGATCGATGAGAACCTCTGAAGGTGCCTTTCACACACTCACTCACTCTCATTTCACTCACTAGCGGTAACACACTCAACATCTTGTATATCCTCTCGCTCCATGAATCAGTTGGCCCCCTCCTCACTCAAAGTCAGGTCAAGCGATGCTGCTCACTTAATTAGGCATTTTGTCGAGTAATTGTGTTCACAGATTGCCTTATTTAGTGTTGAGCTTGAGTTGGGCTTTTAGATGTGTGAATGGAGGAGAAGTTCTTCTCGCCCTGATCACACCATTCCCACTGTGATACATGGTGGTGGAAGAGTCATGTGTTGGCAATGCATGTTTTCAGCAAGAACATGGAATCTGATCTGACCTCCCATCAGGTAAAATAAAGAAAATGTCAGGTCTAAATACCTATTAAACAATAACCAGTTATTATTATTACCTGACACACCTGTGGCAACCCTGAACCAGTCATCAACAGTTTTTACCTCTTTCACTTTCACCCCTATTGTCCATGGAGAAGTATCACTTCCCCCTTCTTCCTTAGATTCTTCACAAAAGATTATTAGAAATTTTGGATCAGCCCCTGATGTGTGAGCCCATAAATAAAATCCCCAGCATGTTGTATCTGTTTTTCCTTTAAAACTAGGAGGAATTAAAGGATATTTGATCGTGTTTATAACTATCTGTACTCCTTCATCTGTGCGTGAAACAGAAAACCTGTTAGAGGCTGCAAAAGACTTGAAAGTCCATGTTTTATTGAGAGTATATACTGTATATATATTAACATGCCTTTTATGAGTATAGCAATCACCTCCACGGAAAATGGGATTTCATCTTCCCAAGCTGCATTTTCTTTTCAGTATTTGTGAACAGGTGTTTTTTTCTGTGAATAATTTGGATTTACTTTTACAAAATAATAGAAAGAGTAGTGAATCCTCCAATATTTGGGTGCCCACCATATTGACCCTTTAAGTCCCAAATACTAATGTTTTAAAGAAACATTCTTTTGAAGTGTAATATTTGAATATAAGAAATTCCAATGCCATATTTTTATACAATCAGAAATCGTTTTAAGAAATGGTTGAAGAAAGTGTCTGTGTTCACAATTTTAGGGTAAGAAAATATTATTGAAATGTTGGAAACTTTGCAATGCATTGCTCTAAGTGTTTTGAATGGCAAAAAGAGAATAAAAGGATTAAAATAAATAGATTCACTGTTTCATCTACACAATTGCTGATGTCTTTGATGCACTACTTTAAGATCAATGTAGCCCTACCACTTTGATTCCATGAAAAACTAATTTTAGGAATGTACCAATTCAACACAGTATGTTTTGTAAGACATATTAGAGTACGAGTTATGATATTAGAGGTTATTGCCTCAGCAACACCTCAATATAACCACACATTTGTTTGTTTTACAATATATCCACATCAGACAAAGGAAGGTTGTAGAATCCTGGTGTAACTCTTTGAACTTTTATTGACTCATTCCTTTTAATGATGCCGTGTATTGATTTCCCAGTCACTACATCAGCACCTAATTAGCGCGTTTCACTCTTCAGCGGCAGAATGGCTACACGAGAAAAGCTAAACCTCAAAATTAGCGGTAACCAAAGGATAAACATGCAATTTTTCTTGTGAGCGCACACTCCCTCTAATTTCCAGCGGAGGTTTTGCTGCATATTAAAGTCAGGAGGATAACAGATACACAGTCTGTTCGCTGAAATGGTCTGCTAGCAGTCATTCAGCCTACTCACACCATTATATCCTTCATTAAATGAGCAGAAGAAGGGAGAATGAGATTTGTCCTGCTGCTCTTCGGGCAAATGGGGCACAGCCTCTTCATCTGACTGATGCCGCTCATTGACATTGAAGGGGATAAATCCAGCAGGATCAATACTAACTATTCGTCTCATTGATTCACTCATACAGTCTTGCCCTTGTTCCATCCCGGAGGTTCTTCCGCCATGTTGACCCCTCCTGTCACCTGTGGTTGCAGTTCATTCGTCTGTCTACATGTAGTGCCTATCCATTTCACACACACAGAGGACAGAGACGCAGAACAATGACCGAAGGTCTCTGAGGTCTTATGATGTCACGTTGTAGAATGGGAAGTAGAGTTTGTGTAAAAATGATTTCTGATACCTATATAATCTGTGTGGCAGACAAAGGGGAATATTTTTAAAGTACTGTTCGTATTTGCAGTTTTAATCCAGAAGGAACGACCCATGTCTGATCGTTTGCTTCGTCTCAGTGCCTTGTTCACATGTTCACCAAGTCCTACATGGAAGAGCAGATTTGCACCCTTAATGCATCATAGTTGCCCTTTACCCTTGGAAAAGGAAATCACACAAATATACTATCTGAAAGTCACTTTAACCTTACGAGACCGTGCACTCACATGTTGTTCTCACGCACGTAAAAGAAAAACTTAGAATCAGTCACAGCTTTTACAGATAAGATAAGATGCTTAAATGTGAATATAGCTCAAGCTGGGGCAGCATAATAACAACATGTTTCAAGTAAACCTTTTCTAGAGCAATGGTAAACAGGAAAGTCTACCGTTATTTGTTTCATAGGACATTTTGAGGAGGAAGTCATCTTAGGCGGCGAGTTTGTAAATTAGATAGACATGCAGACACTTTTGCGATCTTGTTTCACAGGTAATACTTAAGGCCATCAGTCTGTAAATATTTTTGAATGTGAAAATCCCTTTTTCAAACTTGAGAATTATCACTAGAGGAAATAGTGAATATCAATACCTACATATATACGACCTCATGAAGACATTGTTTAATTCATTAAACTTTAGTGATGTAACATATTTTAAAATTACGTTTTGCTAAATTGTCTCTACTAATGGCACAGCGCTCAGCTAGCAGTTTGCAACTAAATGACATAATTCTCATGTGTATAGCTGTTTTTAGTGACATTTCTTGCATAACTGAGATATTGTCACAGATGACTGGAAGTTTTTTTCTTTGTTTTTTTTTTTTTTAATGACTGAAAGCCAGCGGCCACCGAACAGGATAACAGCCAATGTAACCTTTTCCTGCCACAGTGTTTTGTTTCCATCTCTCAATCAGTGGTGGTCTTTGTTTATTTCTGTCCTTCCTCGGGGGTATAAAAGACCTGGCTCAGCCAAAGAGAAGCCCGGGTAATGAGGCCGGTGTCTTTGGAAGCGTTACATCTAACAGGTCATGGGTCAGTGTGGAGATACAGGGGAAATGGATATGAGGCTGGAGGAATCTATTTATATTGCATTATATTTTTGTGTGTGCACATTATTTTCCATTATATAGTGTAATATTATCTGTGCTTGCCATTATTATCACCAGCACGCAACATTTCATGAAACAACATATTGATAAATGTGACAATCAAGCGGTGTGAATGCACATATAAGAAAACTGGATCAACAGAACTGAAATATGACAATTCTGGATTTGTTAATGCCAAGAGCTTGTTTATTTATTTTAAATAAAGTAAAAATACAAAACATTTATTTCAAAGTAAGAATGAGAAGAGTTCTGTAGTTTATGGCTGAAGTTACTTTACACATTTAAAGAATAATAAATACCCCCAGCAATAAAGCTTTTAATTAAGACACAATTATCTATTTATATTTGTGGTAAAAATCAGGAAGCTAAATCAAATTAAATGCTAGTTAAAAACGAGATTTAAACAGCCAATTCATGTTTTTTTTCTGGTTTATTAAGGTTGAATAAGATGAAAACTAAACTGTTTTTGAGCCAATATTTTACTCACAACAGGTAGTATAACAAATGTTTTGATTGAGAAATCATTTCAGATTCAATTCCTTCTTCAGGTCTCAAAATAGTTCAGGTTAGAGTTTTTATGTGTTCTTGCAGAAACTGCAAATTAATTTTGGATACTTTACTTTTGGAGTCTTGTAGTTATTTCACTATTTCATGACAACACTGTGTCACTTTTGAATACAATGGATTTAAATTGTGTGGTGTTCATCATGTAGGTTTCAAGGTGTTCACTAAGAATTCATTGTTGCTCAAACTAAATAAATCAAACAAAGACTTGCAAAAAAGAAATTGTTTACTCCAATAAAGCAGGAGACGAATAAAGTTTTCACAGCGTATTAAGGAACCAGAGTGAGAGGTTCTATTAATAAGTATTTTCTAGCTTGTTGGAATCGATTTGGCCACAAAACTCATTGATTTCCAAAGAAACAAGAAACTCTACCTTCAAATTAGTTGAGTCATTCAACTGTAAGTAAACATGCAGTGCAATAATACAAGTTTTACTACAACTCCTACCAAAAGTCGATTGTAAGAACTGGAATTTGAGATTCGCAATTACGACATGTTTTATTAGCACAGAACCAGGGAGATGGAGATTGTGCTTTTTTTTATCTTTCAGAAAGGAATTAATATTCATATCTGGCACAAGTCTTCCTCCTCCTCACTATAAGGCAACTTTCCAACAGCTCACAATGTAAACATGTGTGGGCCATGTGCATCGTTTGCGATGTAGTGCTTTATGCATCCTACATGCTGGGCTTTCTGAAGGAGCGACATCACATCACATCACATCACATCATAATCTACTAGATACACATTAAGATTAATTACCGAAGTCAAAACACGCCGCAAGAAAAACCTGTTTGTGTTCACATTCATACTGTGGCTTTCCGACGCTGGGCAACGGTTACTATGGAAGTGAAAAACAGGAATCAGTTCCCGTCCTGGAATGTTTCCCATGGAATGAGAAAGAGAGGAGTCTCCAGGTTTAAAGAGCAGTAATGAACAGCCATCCTGAGAATCTAAATGAATACTACATGGTTATGTAGATCCAACCATATGTAGGCTATATGTTGAAATTTATTCACAATATTTTCTCCCCCAAAACAGACTTTGTTTGTTTTATTTTTGTAATAACTTTAATAAAAATCAGGTTTTTTTCTCATCACACTGTTTCCAGTTTTAGTCCAGCTGAGATTTTTATACCCACTAATCTGTTGGCATTCGAATGTGAGTTTGATGATCCCTTCAAGGTTGAAGGGATCATCTAGTCTAGCATCTTCCTCCATTTGTTCTTTGCAACTAGCATGCATTTGTTAGGTGGACACAAATGTTTTATTTTTTTATATTAGTCCGTGTTCGTCACAATAAATTGTCATTTATTGTGACAATTTACTGTCACAATAAATTTTACAAGATTTATTGTGTTGTGCTGTGCGCAATAAATTTTGTGATTTCCTTTTCCTTTTCCACACAGTATGTGTGTCCCCTGCTAACATTAAAGGATTAATGCTCTTGATTCTTAACGCTCTGGATTTTCTTCTTGCAACTACATAAAGACTAGATGTGTGGAGCATACAGCTAATGATTATGCCATCAAATTATCCATCCTAAGCTGTGGGTCTCTACAGTTAAACCACCGTGGGTCTCTTGCCTGCTTTCTTGTAAACTTTGTCCTTCCTCAGATAAGCCTGGCTGGGCTTGCATTTGTGTCATGTAATTTTCACCTCCGTGAGAGGTTTAAAGCTTGGGATGTTGTTTACAACCTAAAGCTGCTTTAAGCTGATCTGCTGTGTTTCTTGGTCTTCATCCTTGTTTACTAATGTTCTGTAACAAATCCAAAGGCCTTCACTGAACACACACCTGTGGAATATATTTACTAATCAAGTAACTTTGTAAAGCAGTTGCTTGCTGTGGATCTTATGATGAAGTGAGGGCAGGCTTAATATGTGCATGTTTGTAGTTGTTACTTTACAAAATACAAGATGAATTTTACAAAACAAAAATAACATGTGTTTGTACTTTCTTGCTCTTACTATCCTGTTATTGTTAAACTACCATCACAAACTAAGTTTACAACTACATCAGTGTGTTGCTGTTTAGCTGTAATTGGCCACAGGCGTGCTTTTTACATGAAAGTTTTGTTCAAAGTTGTGTTTTGCTCTAGTTGGCCACCATACATCAAAACCTTTGAGCATGTTGTGATTTTTTTGGGGTCTTTTTATTTTCCTTCTTGACTCAAAAGACTTGAAACGTCTATCTGAACGTCTCATCAGGACCCTGCGCCATCACGGGATGGAAACTGTTAATTATCATCTGATCCCACAACCTACAGTGACTGCACACTGCGGGGGGTTTTGGTTTATGACTTCAGTGTGAACCCAAGGTCTGCTGGACTTAAAAGCATTTCTTCTTTCACTCTCCGATATCGGCCTTATTAGGCCCGGATAACTAGCATTGATTCTCTTGCAATTATTTTTCCTGCTCTGCCACAACCGGATGATTTCCTTGATGCTTTTAAGTCTGTCTGCTGGGGTTTGGCTTGTCAGAATGTGTGCAGGACTTTTATTTTGTGATTATTTTTTTGTACAGAATATGCAGCTCTCTCCAGGTAAGTGCATTTGCAATTTTGTGTGTTATGGAGTATACATTTGTGTGTTGATCCCTCTGAGGTCTTTCCGTAGAGCCACTGGAGGATTTTCCCACCATGTGCAGACTTGGGGTAAGGAGGTAATTGTGAAGAGTGTTCGCATAGGTGCATTATTACTGTCCGCGCAGGAAGGGAGTGAAACCAGCTCTGAGTTGAGACTAGCCCTCCCGTTTGAGTGGAATCAGGACTGCAGTAAAGCTGGGGCCGGCTTCTCTTTTGTAACTCCCAAAGTACCCGTTAATGTAAACACGATCAATATGTTTGTTGTAGGACCTGCACAACCAAGAATAGAAAGTAAATTCACAGAACCTGGCCCTACTGGCTCACATTCACTGTTCTACTAAACATTTACTTCATAAATTTGTATCTTTATTATTCATTGTGTGGAAACTGTGGTTGCCAAGGGTTATGATAAGTCAGACTTTCAATTTGAGATACAAGTTATTTCTCGCTCTATATGACTGTGGAGATGAACGCAACACGTTCAGATTGAAATTTTACCCAAGGACCAAACTTGTGCGGGTCACCCAAGCAGTTCAAGCTTGCAATGCCATGGCTTGATCAGATTTTCCTCAATTAAGTGTAAAGTAATCCTAGTTGACGGAAACTTCTAACGTTTGAAAGGAAGGGAAAAATTCTCTAAAGCAATGCGCTCCGATTTTTATTCTTGCATTTGGATTATTTAACGGTACAATGAGAAACCGAAGTTTATTTACACCGTGTTAGTAAAAACATGCTTTCGATTGTAGAAACTCAAAATAATTTAATATAACTATAATATAGTATAATATGACTGAATTAGTTTCATACGTCACATGTTTGTAATTTGTCCTTTTTGCACAAATGCTCAAATTTTGGATTTATTTTTGCCCTGATGAAAACTAAGAGCCAACTGAAGATTTATGTATGTACAAGAGTCAGTCAGCCTGCCCGCCACGCCAGACGCTCAGTGATCTTTCATGCTGCTCACAGTAGAAAATAGAAAGGACTTAGTCATTGCAGCCATGAAGGCTGTAAACTCAAATGTTGAAATTTACATTATGGAAGCATACTTTTTAAAGCTTTCAAATCAATCTGGTCATTCAAGCATAGAGGTTTTACGTGACAAATTTATTTTGCAGGTGTTCAAAAAACTGAAGCATCGTTCCTTTGTAACAATTTTTAATTGCACATATTCTGTATGTAAAACACAAGGTTAATAAGGTTGAAGTTAGCTTTTCTCACTTCTCAGTGTTATTGAGATGTTTGGAATGTTTTTTTTTTTTTTTTTTTTTTTTTAAAGAAAGCACCCATAAATGTAAGAAATTGCTTGACTAAAGAAAAAAATTTCCAACAGGTTGATACTTTTGAAGAGAGAAGGTATCAAGAAAAACACATCAAAGATGGTCTGTTTTTATCCTTTTGATTTGTACCTGAGTAAATAATAGAAAGGAGTAAATAATAGAAAGGAGTAAATAATAAAACCAAAAACAATCATAAAGTAACTCCCTATGTTTTCTGGACCTAAAGGAAAGACAGACATCAAAAGCCGTTTTCTTCTATCTTGGGTTTTAACCTGCCGATATCTATTTTTGCTGGTTTAGATTTAAGAGCAACTTTTGTCTTTCTCCAATTTTTTTGCCATGTCTGTCTTTTAAAACCAAGCAATGAGGCTAAAAAAAAAATCTTTCACAGATTTGGTGATTAAGGGAAGGAGCACCAAGCCACTATCTATGAATGTTTCTGTGTCAGTTTTGGAAAAAAAACAAACAAAACCTACATTCTTATCTATGCAACCAAATAGTTTTAAAAAAATATTTGATGCATAATTAAACATGTTGTATTTGGACAGATTTCTCACTGAGGTTAAATTCTAATTAATGTTGGTTTGTCTTGTCGGTGGTTCAAGTTTAAGACCTGGAGGAGAAGCTGCACATCTGAGGATCTTGGACCTTAAAAGGCAGAGAGGGCAAGAGCTGCACAGCCAATTGGTCCACCGTAGACCATGTATTTTTGATAGGAACTCAGTTTGGGAGCTTTGAAGATTTTTTCTTTTCTTCCATTGGGTTTATGTTTCTGCAAATATTTCTTTTTCTACAAAACACCTTGGCTTCAATTAATGGAGAACAAAATAACCAGAGCCACCAGTTGAATATTGAGGTGTGAAACTCCTCCTTCTATCACTCGGCCAAATCCTGCAGGAAGCATCCACCCCACTGTGCCTTTAAAGTAAACTTTAAAAAAGTTCCTGTGAAGTGTAAAACTTGCAGAAAGCTGCTTCGGAGTTTTTGAGTTTCACTGAGCAGGCAAAAGTCTGACCTTGTTCAGAATGCTGGGCATCCCTGAGTGAGTTTGCCGCTGCCCTTCATGTTTTATGCCAGAAAATCATCAGCCTTATTGTAGAACGATGCTGTCTCCAACGCTTTTGGAGAAAGTACTTTTAACATCCCCACATTTTTCTAGCCACAAGGACTTTTTTTAAAGGATATTTGTGTTGTGTTTCCTGCTTGGCGTTGTGTTAGCTGTGGATTTGCAGCTAAACAACTCTTCCAGTTCGTAGTGTTTAAACTGGAAATTTAAAAGATGTGGGCAAAAGAAAAGACAAATACAGCTGCATATTTGGACGACTAAAGTGCGCCATCTGAAACGAGCTACCAGTAGTTTTAGTCGCACCTGTTCATCTTTTTTTTCTTTTCTATTTTTCTCCCCTTTTTTTGTTCACATCAAATTCATTCTGGTTTTGAACCTGTAGATTTGGACTCCACTCAAATCTCACCCTCAGCCTCCCACTACCACCTCACAGAAAGATTTTAAAGGTTGAGCTGTTTACTAAGCTTGTTTTCATGAAGTCTAAAGGGAATTGAACACTAACAATAGAAGCTCTGAGGAGTAGAAGTGTGGCACGACCCACTCTTTGTTCGGTGACATGTGGGCCCAGAAACATTTGTTCATCCCTCAATAAGAGTGGGCTGTGCTGATCATTCCCATGGGAACCCCAAGTGGATGCTCGCTCCAACGCTCAGCGCATTTGTTTAATTGCTTCTTGCTTGCCTTCTGATTGTCCTGCTTCATCTCTATCAATTTGATTCTTTTTCTATTTTGTTCATCTTAGCTTTTCAGCACCTCTGGTTCCTCCTAACTTGTAAAAATATTCATGAAAGCACCTGTAGTAAACAAAACACTGTAGAGAAATCTTGATCCATTCATTGTTTCTCTATATTTCTCTTCTACAAGGCCAGGCTTTTCTGCACATTTTAAAGTGGGATTGTGGTACAATTTTACAGCTTTATTAGGTTTCAGTGTTTATAAAATGACCTGTCTTTTACTCATTTGAGTCTCATTTTTTGATGCATAAGACATTAACTTGCTGTCCTGTGTGTCCTGAATGAAATACAACAGAAAAAACCAAAACATCCAAAACATGTTATAAAATCTGCCTAATTTAGTCTGGTATTGTTTTTGTTTATCCATTTAAATGCCACAAATTTTTGCATGTGTGCCACAAAATGTATTGGTTCAAAAATCAATTTCTTTCTTAATCAGTTCAGTCTTGCTACATCAGTAAAAGCGATCTATGGTAACATCACTGTTGGACAATGGTTCCTCCCCCATACTGACACTGCTGCAGCACCGGAGCGCTCCTCCAGTGAGAGGTTGCTGCACCCTAAATGCACGAAGGAGCAATGTTGCAGGAGCAGCTGTTACACTCTATAACCATCACTGTTCTCAAGAAACTCTGTAAGCTGTTTATGTTCCCACTATTCTCTGCACGGGTCTCCAGATTCTTTTAAATACTAACTTAAATAATAAAGGTAATAGCAGTCTGCTTTCACAGCCCAGTCTGGCGTGAAAGGTCAGCTTCTATGACCTTTTTGAGGTGACATGAAAACGGAACTAATAAATATCACATTGTGTTTTCAGAAGAAAAAAAAGTCAGCAGCTTCTAAGCAATCATGTTGTAGATGATGATCTACAACATCCCTCTGACGGAAGTGTGGAAATCAACTAACCTGAAGCAGCAAATAACTTAACTCAACAACAGATAGTAAACAAAATGTGACAAGAAATATAGCAACTGATTTTTTTTTTTTGTTTGGCTTTTTTTTTAAAGTGTGAAAATAAATAAGTTTTGTAATTTTTTTTTTTTTTCACAATGTCTCTTTTGGTCAATTTGGGAAATTCTATTTACCACATTGCAAGAAACTGCTTGCTTGCTTAACCTTGTAGGGGTCCTTGAGGGAAACATTGGGTCGGGAGACGCCATGGACAGGTAACCAATCCAAGCAGGACGAACAACCATGCATGCACACACTCTTCCACCAAAGACCAATTAACCTAGCAAGCGTACTTCTTGAGCTGTGGGAGGCATCAGAGCACCTGGAGAGAACCCACACATGCGCAGTGAGAACATGCAAGCTACACCCAGAGAAACCTCTGGTCAGGATTCAACCCCAGGACCTTCTTCATAAGAAGGCAAGACAATAAAAACTTGAGAAATGTGCTGAAATCATGTTTATTATTTTTATTAATGCTTAGGAAAACAAGAACGCTTCATCCCCAGTCTCAATCTCTAAACTTTGTCAGCAGTTGCAGCGTAAGATAGAAATGTGCACACATCTATTTACCAAGGCAGCGACAGTCGTCGGTGCAGCGGGTTTCTCTCTGGAGTCACTAGATCACTGTCGGATTAGCCCCCCTTTTTACCCTGCAGGCATTTGTGGTTCCCCTAGTGTGTCTCTGCATGTCCCCACAGTTTATGTGATTGTGGGCGGGGGAGTGTGTGTGTTTGTACAGAAGGGAACGTGGTGATTAACTCTGGATGTGTGGTTGCTCCCCTTGCCAGCTCGATTGCAGAGCCTCGTAAGCACCAGCATTTTACCCACTGAAGTCAGACCCCACAATAGAGACATCAGGAGGGCATTTTGCAGACCATGAGTGTGGATCCACCTTCTCTTCTACACCTGCACATAACTTTTTATAAACTACTTTAAGTGCTAATTGGTAATCGGTTGTTGATAAATGTTGATGAGTTCTACTAACTGCCTGGATTCATCTAGGCTTAGGCACAATACAACAATACATTTTCCATGCAACACCCCAGAACTTGTCCTAAGCTTTCAGTTTGTGAACCCACTAGCAAGCATTGGCTATCTGACTCCACAGGACTAAGGATTCAATTATCTAAAAGCTCAGCCATATTGATTTCCCAGGTCAAAGTCCAGAAATATGCTAAATACTTAACCTGCATGCTAAATCCTGTTCATCAACTGCATGGGTTTTATGCAGGGGTGTCAGATCAAAGAGGGGGACGAACATTTGCGGATTTATCGTTTTCAGAATTGTACACCATTGTGTGGAGATCCAATGTAAAAACATTGAAATTTGTGGGGGTATCATGATACTTGTGCAGAGGCAGCATAGGTGAAAGAAAGTAATCCCAATGGTCAGAACGTTTGTGTATTTTGTCCGTTAGTGTTTTTCAGTCATCGCCCTACATTGTTGAAGATACTTCCCTGCTCTGACATAGATACTTCATGTGGTCAAAGTACCTTTGTTATACATCAATGAGTTCAGGATGGGCTTGTTCATTTCCCATCAAATAAAATTAAATGTGTTGAAGGAGGTAAACATTAAATACATGATGGAAAATTGGACCCCAGCACTACAGGAGCAAAAAAACCCCCAAAAAACAAAATGAACATGCCTCCAAAGAGCAAAAATTGTGCTGTTCTCGTTCCTTTTTTAAGTTTTTTCAAATACTAACCGTAAATCAGAGATTTCATATATTTCAAATCATAAAAAAATAAATATTTATTTCTGCATCAATTTTTGATCTATTTCACCATTAATTTGACCAAATTTAGTAAGTCTGAGGTTTGGACTTACTCTCTTGTAGGACCGCCGGGGCTGTGATAACAGCTGGTGCCTCGGCTTTAAAGCACAGACGGATGGTTGAGCTGTTTACTTGTCTGTTTGTGTGTCTGTCAGCCTTTGTCTCTGAACTTTATATTAGTTTATAATCAGTTTATGTGGCATGCTGAGCAGCGCTCTGTGCAGAAGCGCTGACCCTGCCAGGGTCTGGCAGTGATACTGGGCCACCGGAGGTCTCTCAAGTGTCTCCGAGAACCATGGCCACATAATTTGATATAGCTGCAGTGGAGGAGGGATTGAGGACAAACACAACAGTGACCCTTTAATTATGCACCTCTATCTCTCTGGATTTCCACTCAAATCCTTCATGAGTTCAATTATTGCCATAATTCCTAGAAGGAACCAGAAGCCGAGGTTTTTGATCAGCCATCTCCTGTGTGCTTCCCTGCACTTTAATCACACATAAGATCTTTCTTCACCTCAGCTCTTTCATGAAGACATTTTTTTTTTGCTGGGGTTAATTTGCCAACACCCATTACCCGACTTGCCACTCTTTAGTTAAATGATCTCCCTTGCATAGAAGCAGCGCTCTGAGTTTGTTCCAGCTTCCCCGTCAATCACCGATGGCTGCATCAGATCAGAGTTTTGCCCACGCAGAGACTGAACTAGCTGGAGATCAGTGGTGTCGGAGAATTCCCCCCTGGCCTCCTTCCATCCCCAGAAGGTCACTTTGCCGCAGGCTCTCTTTCCTTTCTTTTGGCTGAAAGAGTAGCAGGAAAGCTAATGTGCCCAGCTAATGAGAGAGACAGACAGGGACAAAGAGAGGGAGTCAGTATAGAGGGGGGGAAAAAAACAGCCCACAGATTAGTTTCAGATTTTGATTTAATGTGTTAATCTGTTGTTTACAGGTGAACTCTGTTATAGAGTTGGTGACATGGTGAACATGATCTCTCTCCATTACTGAGCGGCAGAAAAAGCCCTGCCCCTGCAGCTGTTTGTGAGACTTCCTTTGTAGACCGGCTTTTCCCCGAAAGATGATTAAAAGCTGCTACTTTGCTTGTGTTCGCGTTGCAGCGTTGCTCTGCAGACTTTGTCTTTATCGCAGCATGTGTTTGTGTGACCGTGGCTAATGTCTGCGTGATTGTGTGTGTGTTTGCTCTTGCACACACATGCATGTTCATTTATTTATTTATTTTTTTTGTGTCACCGCTAGCTTTAATCATCGCCAGAGCCGAGGCTGTGGGCAAAAGTCAGTGGTGACTCACCCACGCTTTATTCGGTGTGTTTTGTAAGTGTGTGCGCGTGTGCCTAGCTCCTCGCTTGTGGTGCAGAGCCGCTCAACTGCTAATGACCTGGCAAAGCACATTAATGACAAGGAACACATACTCCCCGCTGCTCTGTGAGCCACGGCTAATAAGTTGGTCAGTGAGAGGCTGAAAGTATTGTGAACCTTAACAAAACCAAAATCAATGAGAAACCCAGCAAAGCATGAGCTGCAATAAGCCTGTACAATTTCACAGCTTTGGCACTGGGCGAAAAAAGCTCCCATCACTCAGATCAGCTCAGCTCAGCTCAGGCCTTTGATGGGGAAAGGAAAGAGTGAATGGTGAATCAGAATGTGTATTTCTATCTTTTGCTAATTCCTCATTAGAACTGGTCACAGGCAGCAGGAGGGCTTTGATAATAAGCAACACACTATTTGCTTTACTTTTCTAAGCGCCGTTTTCTTGCTAGGCCCACTGTGTGTGTTGGCGGCACGCAGCGGAAGATTATGCTGATTTACCCTATTTTTACAAAGCCACATTTTCATGTTCCCTCTGTTGTTTTGTGGATAATTCTGCAGCGAGTTGTAAACTGGTGAAGCAGAACATTTGACTCTGATTGGGCTTTACGTCAAATAAAGAAGCAAGTATATTGTCCAATTTTATGTCTTACATGAAACACAGTTCCCATAATTGCTTCAATGCTTGGCAAGGTGCGTGTGTGTGCGTAGGACTGCATGGGTTTCTGCACGGCCCACACTTCTATCACTGCATGTGTGCAGCGGCGGCTTGTACTGTATTTAAAAGACAAGGCAATATTTCATAGGTCATTTCCCTCCGCTCCATGAGAGCACACAAGCCGGACGGCGTCGGCCTTAAAGCCGAGATTGAGTTCTGCTCATTTTTCTACTCCGTCTCATGTCCAGGTTTTAATAAAGCCGCTGGAAGAGTTTAGAGAATATGGGGGCTGCTGGGCGATGGGGGAGGAGGAGGCGAGGGTGTGAAAGACGCTAATTCCAGCATCGCTTGGTGCTGGTTTGGGATCTCATTAGTGCTATGTTTTACTGTCACACACACACACACACACACCCACACACATATTACGTCTTTCTATCTTCACAAGGACTTTGCATTGACTTCCATTCACTTTTCATTCATTTCTCCAGCCTAACACCCTGCCTCTATCCATCAGCAGTAAATGTTTGAGCCTAAACCAGTGACCTGAACTCAATTCACACCTTAATCCTAAACCTAATTCTCAAGCCCAAAACAGCACCGGGCCCCATACACTCTATTGCACACCAATTCCCCTCAGAGGTGTGTTTAAATCTAATGTTTTTGGCCTCACAAACGCCTCTGGTAGAAACCACAACACAACAGCCTTATGAGAGTCCAAAGCAGGAAATACCACAGATTTACCACATTGCTTAGAGATGCAAACTGGGTTTTCTAGTTTCATGGGGGCAAGAAGGGGTTTGCATTTTTTCGTCTTGTTCTTTTCCAAATATTTTGTGAAAATATTTAGCTCCACTGCCTTCCCCCTGCAGGTGTTCCTACTGCCACCTGCAGAAAGATACGACTCGATCAGGAACAACCAATTAGACCCAGGATGTTCATCATTCACACTTTGAGTAAATACTTTTTCCTAAAGACACATAAACAGGCAATATTTTACATAATGTGACTGATGGATTTTCATTTCATTTAGCCCAGTTAATACTGGCTCAGTTATCAAGATTAATCGTGAATCATACTTTTGGGCAGGAGCCGTCCATTTTTGACACAGAAATGTGATAGCAAAAAAATAAATAAATGGTTTTTTTCTTTAACTCAGAGATTGTGGAGAAATAACATGATTGCAGAAAAGACTTGCACATTAGTAATGTCCAAATTCACAGTGTAGCACCTGTTTGCAATTTGCATCTTGTGGAAATAAGTCTTATTTCAACAGCTTTTGACAAACGCAAAGTGTAGAGCCGGTTGGAGACGGGGTGGCTCGCAGGTGATGACGAGCCTTTTCACCTTCGAGCTGATTCATTGTCAAAGAAATATTTCTCCCATTCAGCACAAGGTAGCTGTTTGAAACATCAGCACCTTGTCACAATGATAACAAAAGCCTGTAACAGGCTGTCACAAACATCACACCTGAGATTTCATCCGTGCACAGCAGCATACCGCTCAAGGTGGGTTACAGCGTGGATGCCTTTTTCATTTATTTTAAGTGGTCTAAAAAAAAATCATTCTCCACGCATTCTTGAGTTTTATTTTCTGACTAGATCCAGTCAGTTTCTAACAGATGAAGTTAAAATGAACAGAGAAAAATGTACTTTTGCAACAGACTGATTTGTGTAAAATCCAGGGATTCTGGGTTTGACTTTTCCCATGTCTAAGATACGGATTTGAGTCATTTAATAACAACTGTGCGATGATTCTGGGTCTTCAATAACTGCATTTTGACCGCAGTTTAGCACACTTCAAAATGTGAGTAAAAAGAAGTTATTGGATGGATAGATAGAAAGAACACAATAATGAGTGAGAGTAAAACGTAATACATATAATCAGTCCTATGACTCGTTGACAGTATTTAATTGAAATTAAAGCTGGATTTTCTTTTGTCACCTTGATCTGCAGGTTAAACTACAACAGAGGTTCTCATCATCTGGCCCGGTCTACTGTAGCTGCATGCGTCTCATTTCCAGGTACGCCCATATCCTCCAAATCCCCATTTAAGACACCCGACTATCCTCTAACACCACAAGGGTTTGATCATTAGGACGTACAGGAGGAATCAATCCAGCGGGTGAATTCACATCACATACACCTCCGGCTCTTTACAAATGACCTTGACTGCTGCCGCCACCAGCATCCCTGGGTCTTAGATGAGAGTCTAAGTACGACAGAAAGACGTGTGATGTACAGATGAAGTGTGCTAATGCATATAAGTGTGTGAGAGGGATATGAATCCAGGCAGGCTAATGAATATGCCATGCTGACTAATTTAAAGTTCAGCCCCGATGTAAAGGTAATGAGAGCCTCTGCACTTGCAGTGTTTCACCGCAGGCCCAGGTCGCAGATTTATCTGAGGTTGGACATCTGCAGTGAGCTCCAGCGGACACGGGGGCGGTGCGCTGAGTCTCAGAGCTGTTTGTTAACCCCGTAGTTCACTATATTTGGATCCTGGTGGTGATTACCTCGTCAGTGTGACACCACCTGATCTCTGGAGTCAGCTCCCAGATTGCAGAGGCCGCATTTCCCGCCATATGGAATTACAAAGACATGCAGCCTTTGCACATGTGCAACGCACACACTGTCCGCGAGAGACACCGCAAAGACAGTGCTGTTACCGACCTGAAAGCTCAGTTAGCATCTGTGCCTACCTAAGCTCAATCTCTTCAAACGCAGCAGATCCGGGGGGGAGATGGAGGGACGAGGGGTGGTGTCAACAAGTGTCGCCTGCGCACAGTCAAGTTATTTTTGCACAGAAGGATGTGAAAGCCAACAGTTCTCAAGATGCAGGTGGTCTGGAGGTTGAGATGAGCGTTCTTCAGACCGGAGCAAATGTCGATATTACACAAACCGAAGGCTGGTACCGGCGACAAGGGCCGACGTGTCTGCTTTTCCTCTCCTCTGCCACTCAATGCAGGAGACCAGGCAGAGTTTCAAAGCCTCCTCTTTTCTCATTCTGACTCAGATAGAAGAAAGAGAGAAAAAAGTGTCTTTATCGCACATGTAAACAGGAAATGGATTATCCGCTCTTCTGTGCAATGAAGGACTTTAGGAGTGAAAAAATGCTACTCCCTCCGAGCCATGGCTGTCATCACGCAGCCTATGGCTCGTGCTCAGCAAGTCTCAATGTAGTCAAAGAAAACACCTAAAGTTGCTGCACACTTTTTTAGCAAAAGTGGGTTTTTTTGGTTTTTTTCAAACAACTTTAACTTCACAACCTCTCATAATTATTTTTACCTGTTGATAATTTTTAATTCCTTTTCATTCACGTTATAGCCGCAAACGTCAGAGTATTTTATTAAGATTTTTCTCTGCCAAGTCAACCTGAATTTTTGAAAACCTTTTGGATTACTACATGGGGGGGAAAAAAAATCTAAAATCTTTACATTACCTTGAAAATATAATTCCCCACCATAAAGCACGATAGTGGCAGAATCATGCTGTGGGAATGCCTTTCTTCAGCTGGGATACGGCGCCTGATTAGAGTTTAACAGGAAGATGAATGAAGCTAAATGTAGGTCAGACTTGGCTGAAAACTTAAGCGGCCATATCAGCAGGATAACACTAAACAGAACCACAATAATGTGGAGTGAATCAAAAATTAATAATCTAATAGATAAATTATCCAAAGTTAAGATCTAAATCAAGTCGTTGCATTGTAGAAATACTTGAAAGCTGCTGTTCTTAGACACTTTCCATCCGATCTGACTGAGCTTGAGCAATTTTGCAAAGAAGAATGGGTAAGAATTTCAGCCTGTAGATGTTCAAAGTTGTTGTGACACAACTATTTAAACAAAATGAAATGTAGTTCTACAAAGAACTGACTCAAAAGGGTTGAATATGCATATCACACTTTTCAGGATTTAAGTGCAAAAAAGCATGTGACCCTCGTTTTCCTGTCACATCACAACCATACATTGGCTTGTCTTTTTATTTGCTCAGAGACCAAATAAAAACATTCAGGTTTTGAGCCCGAAATGTGACAAAAAAGTGAAGACGCTTCAGGGCGCATCAAAACATGTGCAAGTTTCGCACCCATGCAACCAGCTTGACTGTGCATAACATGTGGCGCCACATTATTCTTTTAAGTTTCAGATCCCGGGTTAGTCTTAACTACGCTCATTAGCTGCAGAAGGCGGCACAGGTTAATTAAAATAATTCCCGGTTATCGCGCCTGCTTTGGTCAGCCAAACGATACCGGGGGACAGCTATGCAGCACAGGCTGCTCGCACGCAGTGGACAGGCTCCACTCGACCACAGCTAGCACCTAATTAGGGCTGGAGGAGGAATATTTTACAGCGAATTAACATGCCGCACTTCGGCCCCGGCTCTAATTGACGAGCCTCATCTGAGAGCTGATAGAGGAGTGCAGTTATGCAGCCGCTCAACTTGAGCGCGAGAGAAAAACATGCAGAGAATGTTTAACCATTTCACAATTAGCCGGAATCAAAAAAGCTGCTTGTTTGGTGGCAGATTTAAGCTGATTTTTTTTTTTTTTTAATGGGTGTTGCATATTCCCTCAAAGGGGATGGCCTGCTTACATTCTCCGATGACCCCTAGTGCATCTTTAAAGTGGATAGGGATGTTACACAAAATACAGTGCAGGCGGTGGTAAATATCCTATAATATATGTTCAGATCTAAACTCAAAATACTCTCCAATGAAGAGTGGATGAGCCACAATCCGCCGCAATAGGAAGTGGTCCAACAAGCAGTCTTTTCATCTGGCCACTATGATGAATAACATTAAAATCCAAACAACCTTCGAAATGCATATTCAAAACCCTGGAGTCAGCAGTAGCACATGGCAGTATTTTAAAAGAAAAATCAGACGTGCTAATGCTCCGCCGAAGTTTCTTGAAGGACAGTGGGATATCTCCAGGCTTCTAATAAGACGGTAGGATCAAACCTTATGATCAGGGTCAAGCCGTTCCTAAACCAGCTTTCATATTCCCACACATAAAGAGTGACTGATGCGATGTTTGAAAGAGTTTAGAGTGCCTTAGAAATTATTGGCAAGTGGGGGGAAAAAATCAGTTACAGGAAAGTTGGAATAATACATAACTTTTACTAAATTACAGGGATTTCAGCTCTAAATGTTAAATCTGTCTGAATTTTACAAGCAGAGGCTACTGTTTGGTTTCTAGCTGGACTGGTTCTCATGGGAGTGAAATTTGGCCCCAAAAAAGCTTAGTTGGAGGCTGAAAATAAACACTATTTATTCTCAGTAAAGATTCTGCCAAATGTGAAGCATGGACAGGAGAGTCATGATTTGAGCATGGGTACGGTTTTGATCTTGCTGGGCAGTCATGGTTTGAATTCAGCAGCTGAAAAGGGAGTGTTGAATTATTCCAGTGATTGTCACAAAGCAAAAACAGGAAATGTGCATGTTTTTGCATGAATAATACCCTTGGCAACCCCCCATCCACTAATCTGGAACAAAAAAATATTTAAACTCCTTTAAATGGTGAGTAAAAACCCATTTGTTTGAAGCTGCAATTGATTAATAATGAGCCAATATAGATGATTTCTTCTCTGTACTGCAACCTGTTACTACTTCTTTTTATATTGCCACTGTAATGTCACTGTTCTACTGGAACAGAGTTAAATTTTCCAACCCTAATTCCAAATTAAAATTTTATTCTAACCCCAATTCTAGTAGAAATAGGGTTAGAATTACAGTCTAACCCTATTTCCAATTTCAGCTAGCTTTAGCTTTTTAGCTAATTTTAGTCTATGTGTACTGACCTTACAGTTTGACTTTATGAACAGTGTTCTGTATGAATTTCTAACACTCCTTCAGTGGGATTTTTGAATTGTTTGAAAGTTTATCTCTACTACACATTTTCTGTTTGCGTTTTGCAGGCTCCTTCTGCCTATTTCTTATGTTTCTGTTTGTCTTCTGCAGTTGATTTCCAATGCTTCGGCACTACAAATTCTCAACTTAAGGCATCCATGTTGCATTTTTGCAAAAAGTGCTAATTCTTCCAGTTTAATTTAGTTTCCATCATTGAGTAGTTGTTGGTTTCTCCACGCAGCAATTTCAGAGTGCTCTCTTATGAAGAGATTTAATGTAATTTTGTTGAAAAAAAAAAAAAAGCATTTTTAAAAACACTTATCAAAATCCAATGACTCTCAAAAGATTCCTATCCAAACTGCAGCTGCACTTCTGGTCCTACTGGGAAGAAGCTGTGCAGAATCATAATCAGAAGCAGCTTATCATAACCACAGCCAGCATGGCTTATTAGTATATAGGTGAGCTAATATCAACAGGTCACAGGTTTATGCTTACTTACTGTTAGGGTGAAGCAACCTTTTCCAACTCCAAGATTAAAGGATTCAATAACAACACAAGCAAACTATGCTGACTTCAGCGTCTGAGAGATATTTGGACACGTTATTCATCTGCGTTAAGTTTTGGAGACTTAAAACCTTTAACAATAACTTATTTTAAGCCATTGCTTATTTTACTAGAAACAATCTCATCCTCCACTTCCTTTGCTTCATGCAGAACAGGAGCATTTTAAAGCACTCTGTTGAAGCGCAGGCTTTACTTAAAAAATGACTTTTCATCCGTCTATTTGTGTGTTGGTGTTTGTTCTCAGCACGCTAATCCAGCAGCTAACAGATTTAAAGCCTAAGCTGTGTATTTCAGAGACCTGCGGATCTTTTGATCAGGCCCGCGGTGCCGGCAGAGCCCAGCCCTTTATGAAACCCCTCAGAGATTTGTTTGCAGCTGTACAAACTGTGTAGATGTTCTCACACTGGGGTTACCGCCATGCATTCCTGCACCCTCACACACCTGAGCCTTAACACTTGGGAAAAGTCTTTTTGTCCTGTAAAGAGTATGTACGTTGGCTACGATGCACCTCCATTTTGGGAGGCTGTGTGATTCTTGGTATAAAGGGTGCAAACAGTATACATCCAATTATGTCGCCAAATTATTTTTAAATAATCAGCTGAATTAAGCAGCGGCCCTTTTGTGTTGAATATTACATGTCTAAAATGAGGTGTTCAGTGTACAGTATGCTACATTATCAGAGGCATTGAAAAATCAGAGCAATTTTTAAATTTAAAGCTGAAATAGTAATATCAAAAGTTTCTTGAAGCTTTTTATGGGAATAACGTTTCATAAGTTTCCTGTTTTCTACTAGAGCAGATATAAATTTCAACCTTTATAATCCATTTTTCATCTTTTTTGCAAAGTGTTAAACGGAAATTGGATTGAGATTTTAAAAGCCGGTTAAAGACATGTAATTTTCTATCCTTTTGTCCCCCCCGTAAAATATCCACTGTATTTAAAGCTGTTTTCAAAAACTGGATAATACACTTTTAAATTAACACACACTTTTAACACACTTTAAAGTGCGTTTAATCTTGTTTAAAGACATTTTATTCTTCACGTACAATAAGCAGTTTGGTAAAACCTTCACTATGTTTCAACATAGGCATTTTCCCTATCGTTTTCTATGTATCTGTCCATAAACAAATATCATAAAAAGACTGTGACTCATTTACTATTTGCTAAGCAAAAAACCATTCTTCCTGGATGTGCTTTAAGAAACCTGGTGTCTGTTGGGTTAAAACTGGAGGATTGTAAGAAAATGTGGTTAAAAGGGGTACACTACAGCCTGGAATCCCAAAACTATCATGTTAAAAAGCTGAATTTAATATTCAAAAGCATGAACACAGTGTGAGGCAACAGGTGAGGTTAAAGGCAGAGGTTTATTCAAAAGTTTCAATACAGTTTTAATGTCTCAGGGAAATCTGTGATCTTATTCAGCAGCACACAGGATGAGCTAAAGAAGAAAATAGGGGAATTAGAGAAACACTGGATTATTCACCAGATTTAACTTGTTCATTGAATATTTTTTGTCTGTTGCAGAGCTGCTGGCAAGTTTGTAGTGATGAGAGAAAGATTTTGTTTGTTTTTTTTTCATTTGGTGTTGCTGCTAAGTAGCAGACAGATATAACAGTGAGTTGACCAGTGACAGGTTCCCGTGGAGACAGATGAGTTTGCCTCGGAGCATGAAAGTTGTGGTCTGAACCTGGAGGTGATCGGAGGATTAGGGAGACTCAAGGTGAGTCTGAGATAGGTTATTCGCAGAGAACTGCATCAAAACAGATCAGTGGAAAGTTAAATGGAAGGAAAAAGTGTGGTCTAAGAAGATGGACAAGCAGCGGGCATAACAGCAGTCTTAATATTCAAATTTTATAAAGGGTTTATTAGCAATAAACCCTATTCAACAGGATATAATGACTGACAAGGTTACTTTACATTTGTGTGGAAATGCTCAAAGTCATGTTCATTCAGAGAATTCAACTGGAAATGCTTGATCTGATTTTTTGCGATGAAAATCACTGGCACAAACTCTTGGACTGCCCAATAATAAAACAGTTTTGAATGGATATGCAAAAATAAAATAAAATAAAATAAATGGAATCTATATTTAAAGTTACATTACCTTTTTAATTTACTATTCTAATAATGGGCAAAGCTGAACAAACAGACAACTTATGTATAAAATTGTTCCTCAGTCTTCATGAATGTTGTTCATTCGGTTGCAGACGTACATATTTTTAATACTATGGCCAAATTGATAATTTATGTTTATGCTAACCAAACGCAATGTGCAGAAGAATTAGTTATGTCAAGATATGCCAGGGTAAAAAAAAAGGCATTATGGGTTTTAAGCAATTTTCTTTGTTATAGTTTTGAAGGCAAAATCTCTTCATGTAACAATGCATCCATTGTTCAACACACTCACACAAAAAAATTAAAATAAAAAAATACCCAGCAGTTTTGATAATTTTTGTCACCAGATCTCCAGTTGTGAGGAAACTGTTGCATTCCTTGTGTTTAACAATTTCAGTAAATAGTGAACAAACAAATATTTCTGATGAATATTAAGATTAGCTTGTATAGCATCTAGAAAGAGCAAACATTTTCCAAGCTCGATTTCCACTTTTTATCTCATTTTACATCAGTTCCAGAACACATGGGGTGCGCATTACGTTTAAAAACAAAAAAGAAAAAGAAAAAAGAAGTGCTCCCTTTGTGGGATCGACGTCCACAGCCGTACACGTGCGCACACAAACATGAGAGCCCACTCACTGACACATGAAAGCAGACACAGAGACGAGTAGATCTCCGTGGGCCTCGGAGAGCTCTAATGGCCTTGCAGAGTGCAGTCAGAGAGAGTCAGGGTGAAGAGCAGGGCAAGGTGAAGGCGAACAGATCCACTTCCTGGGAACAAAAGGCAACAATAACACACACACACATACACACAAGAACATCAGTGTACTAAGAGCTCAGACACAGGTATGGCAAAAAGAACAGGGAAGAGAGAAGGTGCACAGCTACCAAAACATGCCACAGTAGGCAGGACTCGGCGCATCGCTTACTCTCCTGCACAAACACATGAAACACACACTGCATTGCTACAGTAAAGCAGCAGCCCTGTCCTGATGAAGCTGCTGTTTCTAAAAGGAGCAGAACATGAATTATGCAGGTTCGTCTTCACATAAGGGGGTTTTTCTTCTTCTTTGCCGCATTCCTCTCAGCCAGCTGTTTTCCGTTTCTTCTCTGACTTCCCTCCACTCGTTCACTCTTTTAAACTGTTTCAAACTCCTCTATTTCTCTCGCTTTTACTCATGCCTTCCAAAAAATTTGCAAACCCCCCTTCCATTTGCCTGCACGCTGCCCCCAAGGCTCCCCGCTCTTCTCCTTCTCTGCTCTCGGCTGCACTCGCTAACCCTTTTCCATCTCTTTATCTTTGTCTTGATGTTGCATACGCACACACACACCCCTGCACCCCAACACACACCTCTTCTTCTCTTCTCTACCTCCATAATTTTTTGCTGTGTTTTCTGCTCACTTATCCCAGTGGATGGAGTGCTAAGCGGAGGAAGAGAAGGAAACCAGTGCTGCTCCAGTGGTATTGGATTCTCATAAGTGAGTGAAATCAGAGAAGCGGAAGTCGTATGCTTTGTCTCCTGCCCCCTCTGCTTGAGTTTCCCTTTTAAAGAGGCCTTTAGTGAAGGCAGCCGTTGAGGGTGATCCACTGCCATATTTTGCTGTGTTTGTTTGTGAAGAAGAGCGCAGATAGTACGCTGTCAAAATGGTTAAAGACGTGACATCCTGCAATTTTGGTTGTACTGCATGGAGCATATCCGCTTTGCTCTACTAAATGTAATTTTGTATAAATACAATGTTCCTGTAATTTATGACAAACTTGAAAACAAACTGTGTCCCAAACTGCAGTGACCTTGAGAAACTAACTAGAGAACTTGAATTGAACTTAGACATTTTGACCATTCCATACATAAGGAATGATGAATGCACTCACCGTCTCTTGCAATTGAATCTACACACGTTATACACTGTGTACAACGTATTGATTACCACAAACTCTGGGATTTGTGCAACCGACCAACGCTAAGTAGATTATAACTACGAGGTGAAAAGAAGTTTCATATGTTTAAGAATCCAACAATTTCAATCAGCCAAACACAAAAGTCAATTGATTCATTAAAATATCTCAAAAATAAAAACAGTTTGCAAAGAAGCAGCAAAAAGACCCATGCAGAGACTTAGGGCTCAAGTGAGAGAATCTTTTGATGGGACAATTCTACGTTTTCAGTTTACAAATATGACTTTTATGGAAGAGTGACAAGAAGAATCCCACTGTCAGGTTTCCTATTGATTTATCATGTTAGTAATCCATATTATTTAACTTTCCAGAGTTTCTGGTTGCTTCTCTTCATTTCATTATATAGAACACTAAGGTTTACTACGAATTACCGTCAAATATTTCCACAGTTCATGAACATTAGATGTGGAATTTGCAAAAATCCAGAAACAGTAAGCAAGGAAATATAAGAACAAGGCGGAAACATCATAGGTAGGGAAAGTGAGATAGGTTGCAGGAAAAAAAGGAAGAACAAAAGGAAAGTGTAATGGTGAGAAGGAAGGGAGGTAGTACACAACTGATTTAGAAACAATGGAGGCAAGAACAAGAAGAAGGAAGTAAGAACACAAGAAAGGAAGATATTAAAGTAAAAGGAAGATATTGTGGCAGGAAGGCAGAAAGATTGGAAACAATTAAAAACAAGAAAACCTGTCTGATTTAGAAGAAACCGGTTATGCATGAAGGCAATCGTTTTTTGAATATTGAACGCTTCTAAACTTTGGTTGCCCAAAAAATGCATACCACCAAATTTTTATTTTTTTTCTTCTTTTGTCATGTCCTTGCAGGCAGTAAAAACAATTCACCTCCGCTGCGAGGGCCAGAGGTAGAAGTTTCAGGAAGATAAAAGCAGCTGCCGGCTTACAGAAACACAACAAGGTCACCCTCCTTTCCCAGCGCCGTGGTGGAAAGTCACCAGTGGGCCTCTCACCAGGGCCATTTTCATCTCACTCTTAAAGCAGCTGCTGTGTCCTTGTGGGATCGATCTGCTGTGCCACTGTCGGGTCGGTTCTGCTGTGTCCCTGTCAGCAATGAATCCAGGCGTTCCTAACCGGAGCGTGTCACATTTCACCAGATCTCTCTTCAGGGTCCGGCTCCCACTAACTCCAGAGAACATGTGGTCTGACTTGTGGCCAATTCAGAACATACAAAATCACTATGAGTTCTTTGGTTTGACAGTTTCTGCATGCTTAACCTTTCAAGGTCGTGTCAGGGGCTAGTGCCTATCTCTGGCGGTCATCGGGTGAGGGCCAGTGTTCACCCTGGACTGGTCTTTAGTCCATTGCAGATGATTAATCACATCTCCAAGAAAACATTAAATATTTGTGCTTCCTCTTCCGTTAAAGATTATGTTTTTCTCAATACAGAGGTGTTGAAACAACGAGTCACAAAAGCCATTTAACAGAGCTTGTCAAGACTTGTCTGACTGTTGGAGGCTTTAAATGAAAGACTGAAGGTGACGGCAACAATCTCTGAAGCGGTAACCTCATAGCATCTCCTTTGCCTCCACTGGGATTAAGACACTCTGCATTGGGCTCTGTTCCATTATGCTCCACCGATGCTCCGTTGCCCTGACAGTGCTCAGCGACATACCGTCTCTAATTCATCCACCAGAGTTAAGAGTGCTACACACAAGTTGGAGACAGAGTATTGGTGTACAGAACCTTGTATTCAATCCCCTCCACATTTGACCTTGTCCCACTTCTTTACCTTCCTCTACTCTTTCCCCTCTGCCTCACCCACAATGCATCCTCCCATAGCTACCTCAAGACCTGTTGCATAATGGACAGTATTCTTTTTTTTATAGCTCTCATTCGAACATCTTTTTGTGTTTAGTCGTGCGAGATTGAAGGGATTAAGCTGGAGATTACATATGGCAGGATTACACTGACGATAGCAGGAGGCTCGTGGGACAAATTGCGGGGGGAAGAGATGTTGCGTGAGAGGTGGATGAGGGAGCGAAGCGTTTGACTTTATGGGTGTATGAGGCTAGAGAAATTAAGTGAGTGGAATCCAGACCCAGTGTAGCTGTGACGATTAAAATTGTTGAAGGCGAGACTGCAGTAAAACAATTTACGTAAGAGAAAAATTTAAATTAGAAGAAATAGCAGAAACTTTAATATATGGAAGAGTGGGATCTAAACAGCATGATCCAAGTCTCTCCATTGCCACTCTGGTTATCATTGCCGTGTCGGATGGTGAAGCATTTGTCCCATTCTCACGGTTTGTTGCAGTCTGTCAGGTTTTCTTTCATTATTACACTACACTTAGCTCCATCCTATCCCCATGCTACGATCCTACCACCACCACTAGGCTTACTGGTGTATTTAGAGTGAGGTGTTGCAGGGTTAAGTGCATGACTACTAGTTATCCTCTGAACAGCTTTTTCCACCTGAGCAGTGAACATCAGTGAAATTTAGCTCCATATTCCAATGCAAATTTGATTATTGTCAATAGAATTTGGGCCAAATTCTGACTTTGTCTGAATTTGGCATAAAAAAAGTATTTTTTTTCCCCAATACATCAATAAATGCCATTTACTTGCTGTACATTAGGAAAACAATACATATTTGGCCACTCACTTTTATCGTATATATCTATTTACTATATCGACTATATCTACAGTATATCGACTATTTTTAAAACTCAAAAGGTAAAAGGTCAAAACATTGAAGCATTGAAGAAAACATAAATAGAAACAATGCCTGAACATTCTTTTCAAAGTTTATTACATCATATTCCACTTCGCCACAAAAGCCTGCTTTGCTTCAGAAGTGGCATAAGATTAAATGATCTCTTCAAAAGATTTTGCTAATTTTGAACAGATCATTTGCACATGGGAAAAAAATTATTCACTGTGTCATGATCTAATATAAGCAATAACACATGCAGAGACAATTGCATGCACACAGACGCACACCCCTCCACCCCTACAGGATGGTGTGTTGCAGATGCACTTCCCATATCGGGGGATTTATTCATCGTATTATGTGTTAGCTCTGCGTATACATGTTTCATTCATTTAGAACTGCCAGTCTTTGTTTAACAGGCAGTCAGGGCAGATTTCTCTGAGGCTCATTATTATGTGTCGGAACAGAGCAAGGGAGAACGTGAGAGGACATGGGCAAATGGAAAGACACTAAAGCAAACCTTGAGCCTCTGGCATTACTCACATCTGCCGTGTCATGCTACGGTTATCATAATAACAATGAGTAAGCGTCCATTCATAAATGAGACGCTGCAAAGCGCTGTTGTGCATCATGCGCTGAAAAGCCTGTATGGCACTCAGAAATCAAATTGACAGCCGTCAGGTTGGAGTGACAGAAAATGATTTTGCCTCCCCCGCCCCTCCCTCACCCTCTGCTGTTTACTGTGAAGGCTCTGTTTTGCATTGGCTACAATACATTGATGTCACCCATCGATTGTCAGCAGTTAGAAAGACGTGCCCTATGCCCTGATTTGCATACAATTAGGACTGACCTGCCGCCCCTGGGACTGGACTAAGTGAGGGATGGATGGAGGTCTTTTGAGGGAGTGAGAGAAGGAGAGGAAGCCGCAGCCTGACACAGTGGCTTCTGTTTCTGCTGACATTTGCAGGACAGTGGTGGGGTCTCAAAGGACACTGTGGGCCTAGATGTGCCAAACCTGTATTGACATCTGGGAGAGGTGTCTCGACCGTGCTGACGGACGCCACAGTGAGGGCTTAATGACTGGCCCAGTCAGGGAAAAGTATATATAAATATGTACTTGCTTAAATTACCACGAGGAACTTTTAAACAATACTTTTTCCTCTGTTTGTACAGCTTACTAAAACACTTTTTTATCAGTATGGGACTTCAACTAAAATTCCTTGCATATTCACTTGTCTGCAGTTGAAACCAGATATTTGCATAGGCTGTATATGAAAACAGATATTAATTTCTCGCTGTCTGACATTGAATCAGACTCAACCTTTCCTGTTTCAGGTCAGTTAGGATTACCGAAATCTTAAATTCATTTAGATGCCAAAATAATGCCAGAGAATTTACAGAATGTTTTCATTGCTAGCCAAAACTTCTTACAGTAAGATAACATTTTAAAAAATATATATATCTCAAGAGCTTTCCTCGGCTTTGAAAACCAAGAAACATTAAGTTAAAAAGACATATACATGTAGATGTATTTTGAGGTACGCCTCAAACACATCGCTTCCCTGTGTGACATAATCAAAAAAACCAAAAGAAATCAGCAAGGTTTTGATGATTTTGGGGTATAATTTCCAGATAACTGAATGTAATTCACCAGTATTAAACAACTTAACACATGTACAAACACTAAGACAATGTCTTTGTCCCAAAAAGGAAGGTGTTTTAGTGCAACAACTGTATTAACCCTAGAGAAAAGGAAAAAGCCTTGTTAAAATGCTCTATGAAACTGCATTTTATCTACAGTGATGAGAGTCATGCACTGACCACTCAGAGAGGAAGAAGCCATTACTCTAAATGTAACATAAAAAGCCAGATTACAGGTTGAAAATGAAATTGATTGAAACTAAAATTGAAAAAATGAAATCATTGATGAACATGTGGGGAAAAAAGTACCTCTAGCCCACTTTTAGGTGTGGCAGAGGATAAGTGATGCTGCTGGCCTGTTTCTTCTTTAAAGATTATGGGGATCTTGTTAGAGTACATGGATTAGTGAACTCTTTAAATACTTTGACATTTCAAGCAAATTTGTGGCAGATTAAACCAGAAAACCAAAAATGAGTTGTCACTGGGTCCATTAACAGGATAATGATGCAAAACATTTGGCTAAGTGAACACAGAAATTGCTGTCCAGACACAAAATCAGCTTTATTTCATAGTCATGATGGAGGAAGGAGAAGAGAAGAGAACTTTGTTTAGCTCCATCGTTAGATTCACAGCATTTTACCATTAAAAAAACCCAGCAATGGTGATGCTACGATGACATACAGTATCTTCACAGTATTTATATTAACGTAAAACTCTCTAATTGCAATGTTACTTAGACTGGTTTGGTCCTGCTAATAAAAACTTTACTAAGTAGTTAAAAATGAATTCTTGATTAATATCTTCCAATTAGCTCCACGGTAAAACAAAAAATAAAAATAAAATAACCCTTTTTTTAAACTTGCAGGAATGTGAAGTGAATCAGCTGATGTTCATTAACTTTTTACATGAATTTATATGAGCAGAGCCTCTTGAAATGTAAAAATATTCCTCCAAAGAGCAGCAGTGCTCTAGAATGAAAAATAAAGACCTCACAAGACTCCAATTTACGCGAGATGCATGTGTTGTAAATGTGACCTTTCTTTCATCAAGGTGTTATCTCCGTCATCTCACCCCGGTCTTCCTCTTCTTCTCTCCTTACAGAGCTCCAGGGTCGATCAACCTCTGTACATTGCAGCACTGCAGCCTCAATCGGAGGTGTGTGTGTGTCCATTGTATTAAACCCCGATGTCCCATGGCGTCTCTTCTGATTCATTGACGCACTATTGACATAAACAGCACGGCCAGTGGTGACAAATTAAAATGTCAGCAGTGGCAAAGGTGAGCCTCTCCTGTCCCCTCGGCGTCCTCAGACTGGGGTGACAGGCCATCGGCAGAACGATTGGTGATAAAACGCTGACACCAGACTCACGCGCATACACACACGCCCCCACCCCTACACACACACATCAACAAGGACCTCAGTGACAAGGCACGCTGCCCGCCGGAAGAAACTAAGAGAACAAGAGGAGGAATGACTGTGATGAAAGGGCTTAAATATAAATTTCTGGTTAGTGATTTTGGTTACAACTGAGTATCCACTAAAAGCAGCTCCTGGTTCACTTATTAAGCCATTTATCACTAATGAGCTACTTAGCCATTACTTTGTGACTCAATAAAACAAAAGTAATACGGTGATTATTCAAAAGTGAGCATTTTCCCAGGCTTAGACAAATTATCCTTCTTGTGAGGCATTAAGCATGAGTAGGCCTGATGCACATTGATTTTCTGCAGAGTGTTTGGAGGAGTGAGATGAAATCAGGGCACAGTGACGGAGGACATGAGTGCTAGGCATGCTGTCAACATTTAAATATCAGGTCTGTTGGTTCACTCTCACCCATCTACCCACACACAGAACACACACGGTGAGAGTATAGAATAATCTGAGCGAAAAATCACTGATGAAGCCTCACAAAAACTTAAGCCTCCATGTCCAATCTGGACAATAGCCTTTTGACTATTTTTGACACTTGTCCGCAAGTAATCGTGGCTGCTTCTGTGAGCTCGTTAATCTGCCAATGTCGTTCTACCAAAGTTCCAGCTGTTCTTTGGGTTTTAATGGTGCCGCACTGTTGATGCACTCACTTCTGACAGCCAAATGTCCAGAAAAGCCGGGACAGCCACAGCAGTCCAGCCCTCAAGAGAATCCCCATCAACCAACAGGGGCCAAGGACTCCCACTGATTGACAGCTCTGTTTTATCGGCATTAAGTCATTGTGTTTACATGACACGCATTCTAACTTTCAGGGAATAATGAGAGCCTTAACTGTGTTGGTGTCTAGTTTCCCCAAGTCTGAAGACTTGTTCTGCTATATTTAATGGACGGGGGGTAGCGGGGGGAAAAGACTGTCCGTATCAGATTTGGTTTATTCATGTTCTCTGCTGCAATATTAAGCCTTATATCGAGCCATCCTTGACTGACCTGAGCGTACTGGTGCCTCGGCAAAGTGATCAAATAAACACCTCGCCCCTGCAGCCATGATTCCACCTGATCAGCTTGTGATGTAATCTAATTTATGCATGGACGTGCGTATTACACAACATCCATTTGCATAGCATCTGTGAGCACAGTCCTGTGCATCAAGGAAAAAAAAGATTTAATATGCATCTATGTCATCCAACCTGCAACTTGTGAAATAAACCTGATAGAGAAGATTGGTTTACAGAAAGCGTTTTGCCATTAGAGGTATCCCTTCGAAAATAAAATACAGGCTGCTGCTTCCCTTCCTCTCCCACCCTCCATTAGACAAACACATCAATTGTTCTGTCCTCTGTTGAAAGTCAGCTGTTGCTGAAAGTTTGGCATCATTAAAAAAATCAATAAAACAAGTTTGTCTAGTAATAAAAGGAAATTAGGCATTATTCCATAGAAATGTTTCCGTGTAAGCCATGCTTTAACTTTGCTTGTATTTGTGACTGTATGGATATTTAAAGGTCAGACTTTAACAGTATTCAGGATTACTTGACTTAATAGGTCAATTAGTGAGGGTAAATTGAACAATATTTGTATCCTAACACGTTTGACAGAAACATTCAAAATTTGAAATATTCAACTATTTTTATTTTGAAAGTTTTATTTTAAAGCATGTACAGCTAGACACCATTCCGGTCGTCACATCTGCTAAATTGATATAATTATCCCTTTGACAAGTTTGCGTGCTTTGCTTGTTGTTGCTCTGTCTAAAGCAGATAAAGGGTTTGCGTTGCTAAGTCTGAATATCCAGATATTTACATAAACTGTATAAAAAAGCACATAACCTTTGCTTTTTACTGTGATATAAAATCAAACCAAACCAATTTTTGGTGTTTCTACTTTCAGACACCTTCAGATTACTGTGGGTAACTTTGCCTTAATGCCTTTTCAAGAATGATCTTCAGTTCTGTCAAGAGGAATAGATCCAACATTTCAGTAAAATATTGTTAGAAACTTGTGAAAAGATACTAAAAACATTTGACCGAAGTAATAAAAAAATGATACTCTTGAACTTGGGATTCTTTTTATTTCGACATAAATGCTCTTGAGATTTTGATTCAAAGTGACTGATAGCTACATTCTCTTTTATGCAGATGATAAACTTAATTATCCAGTGATGTCATCTTTTAAATTGTAATAGTCTCTTCAATATGCATTTACACTTTTCAGTTAACACAACAGATGGGATGCAGAGGAGAGAAGTATTTTATAGGTATGTTGCTGTGTGATTTGATCATATCTAAAATTTTGATAATACTGCTCACAATTGCCTGAAAAAGCATTGACCAACATGACACGTCAATCTCAACTGTACTTTTCTACAAGTGCAAAAGCAACTCTCCATTGCAAACTTTAGAAGTTGATTAATTAGACAGTAAATGAAAAACTAATTTTATTTTCTAAAGTTCTGATGGCTACAAAACAATATCATATCTACAGGCTCCTCAAACATTAAGTGTTTGTAACACGGTTCCTATAGGTCATGTATGCAATTAGACAACAATAAAAAAGACTTAACTTGATCACCCTCACTAAGTAACTTTAAACATCATTTTTAAAAAGTTGGTGCAGTGACACTGCTCTTGATTATATTTACATGCGCCTTAAAGAATATTGTGCTTTGCAAGTTTCTAGTCTTTGCAACTATGTCTGATATTCATGTTTAAAATACAGGCTGTTGACTAGGATAACTGAAGTGTGGGGGGAAAGACAGGATGTACTCTGTTAACATAAACAGAACTGGTTTAAACATGTTTTTTTTCTTTTTGGAAAAAAAAACTTGTTTCTAAGTGACTTTTTGCAACAAATTTGCAACAATTTATGTTCTTTCTGTCTCTAATTAAACATCAAAATTGTGCAGGAAGAACAAGCAGCCAATGAGTCATTGTTTTATAAAAGCTCTGTTTTTTTTTTCTCCATCAGATTCCAATGTGTGGTTGCTTTTGGACGCTATCTACACGTTTATACTCAGTGTTTCAAAGATTGCTTTTGGCTGAAAGATTTCCTGGCTTTGTGTGACTTAAAATAGATTTTTTTTTTTTTTAAAGCTTGATTTTATCAGAGCATGCACAGTGCCAGCAGAGTGGCCCACGATGGCATTTTATACATATTCCTACTTCGGTTTTAGGCACATTATGGTGTGAAATCTGAGTGGTTCAGTTCGAGGGCAATGTCTTATAAATTCCTCTCACCAAAATCTCCAACAGACTTGCATCTTACTGAGAGACAATCAACAGATGCTCTGCTCATTTTCCACAGAAGTTGTAGCTGTGATAAAGACAACTGTCGTGTGTCTTCCTCTTGCTGTTCTTCGTTCAGTTTGCTTCACTGCCATATTGAGAGAGAGACGCCGCATAAGTCTATGAGCAGCTTTCAACATTAATTTACGCTGTTTTGCCGTTGTACTTTCCGATGCAAATTTTTGTTTTTAGAACTTGGCAGGCAACGTGTTATTTTTCCAGTAAATATTCCTGTTGAGGAAAGATTGGTGAATTTTGCATCATTATCATGTGTGACTAGCCTGTTTTGGTTTATGATTCTATTTCTAGTGACAATACCACAAAAAAAACAGAGAAAGAAAATGAGCTATAGTTTCTGGTTGGTGGCGGTTTTTAATTCAATATACAATTACAAGAATCTATTAGATGGTCACGATTTACGCATCAACTCATCTCCTCAAAAACTGAACCTGATTTTTACTCATCTCAAGAAAGTGTATCAAAGTCTGTTTTCTGAATGTATGCATCTGTAAACAGAGTGAGTTCTTAGTTCTGATTTACAGAAGGATTTTGCATCCACCATGTTTTAAAATGAGAGCTTTGTTTTCAGATTGGTGTGTGTAGGCCAAGACGTTTAACTTTGGTCCTATCTGAAAAGTTCTTTTGTTCTGTATCCTACATCGTTGCTGCAGACTGCACACAGAGTTGGCGGCTTGAAATCATCCAGGAGTTCAAGTTGCCGAGTTCACAATTAATTATAGTCAACAAATTCTCCCACCTGAGATATAGATCTTTGCAGCTCATTCAAAGTTCCCATAAGTTACTTGGCAGCTTCTCTAAAACAAAATTCTCCCTTTGTCCAGCCTGTTAGCTCTGCACGATGCTGAAAGCCTGTGATCTTGCTTTACAAGCTGCATCTCGTCTTTATCCCCGACATGTCTGCTCTGTTCATCGGTGCCCTACGATACTTTGTCACTCATGTTCTCTCACAAACCTCCCCGTCCTTAACAGAACAACTTGATTTGCAGCGAGATTAAATTACACTCAGGTGGAGTGTCTTTCCTAATTAGGTGACTTCAGCTGCACTGGACTGAAAACCATGTGCTAATTACCGTTCACATAAACCCCAAAAAAGAGAACACAATATAGCTTGTGGGTTTTATTGCAAGAAAAATGTGGAGATTTCAAGAGGTAGGAAGAATTTTGCAAGGGACTCTACGCACACCACAAGATGACGTTTTTTATGTCTTTTTACTGCTCATTTTGTCTGTAATAAGGATTGTCCCTAAATTTATGAGAACTAAATATCGGACTGCAGAGAATTAACCCACTCTTGCAAACAATGTCTCTTAAAAACCCTAAATGAGGCTACGTTTATAGCATTTACCTAAATACCATTTCCTTCATTTAACAACAAAGCCAGCTCTGGTTGCAGTGACTCATTTCTCTTATTACCCTTTACCTGAATCACTTCACATCTATTACCATGTTTCTCTCATGTTTTCCTCCCTGCCTTGTCTTCATTACTACCCTCTCATAGGTACTTTTTTTTTTTTTTGGCCCTTTACCTGCATTTTCCCGCTCTCTATAGCTACCTGGTGGGAGAGCTGCGGCCTCGGACTGGAGTGGTCACGAGGTTCCAGATGGTCTGACCGGCAGAAGGTTTCTAAAACTGACCCCTCTGCAGCTGATCCTGTCCTACCTCAAACCCCAGGGGCTCTGAGCAGGAACTTGCATCTCAAGCAAGATGAGAGGCAGAGGACAAGAGCAGGACTGGGGGGGGGAGGGAGGAAGTGTTGGGTGGAGGTGGGGAGGTGGAGGTAGGGGAATTACATAACAGCCGAACCTGTCATTTACTGCAACTCATCCACAAACACTCGGAGGCTGCTTCTTTTGAAAGTGCCAGCGCTTCGGAGTTGTTTGAAGTGCGAGCATGCACACTTTGCTATCGCTGGAGTTGCTGTGTAATAAAAAAATAAAAACTGGCTTGAACCATGGAGGGGGACAAGGGGGGTGAAGGAGGAAAAGGCAGACAGATCACATTACATTTAGAAATGTGAGGAAGGATTTCAAGACAACGGAGGAGGGAGAATGAAACCGGAGACTCAGCGAGGCATAGATGACAGCTTGTGACGCCACATTAGTCATTGTACAAGAAGACGGAGGTGTCTACACGGCCCTTTTAGCTCTGTCTCCTCTAATGGCGGTGCCTGTTTGAGAAGGTGTGGTGCCTTATATGCAGCCTGCGTGGCGCGTCCCGGACTTGTGCTGTTTAGACAGCGGCTGCAGCAGTTTTGATGGAAGCACACAGGGGACGGGGGAAGCGGGGCAGTGCTAATTGGGACAGAAGATCAGGGTCAGGAAGAAGGAAGGAGAAGTGGAGAGGAGAGGGGGGACGGGGAGTCCTCGAGCCCTTCGGCGGTGCTCTCTGCTTAATGATGCGTCTCTCTCGTAATTAGCAGACGGTAATTAACGGTCGGATCACCTGGGTCTCTGTGGGTCACACACACTCTCTCCCTTGCCACTCAGCATCCACTCCTCGCGACAAACAAGCGTCAGCTATGTCCCCTTGGCCCGGACCGTCGGACCCCCCCACCACCACCACCCCTCTCCAATCAGACTTTGCTAATAAAAGCCTCCTTTTCCATATGGGACTTGCATAAATCTATGACTCTGTCTAAAACCAGCTTGTGTTTATTTTTCTTTTGCTGCTAGTATGCGTGCGTGGGGGTGAGTGTGTGTGTATGTGTGTGTGTGTGTGTGTGTGTGGGGGGGGGGAGGAATATGAGTGTGTGTGTGTGTACTGAAGAGAGTTTGTATTGTCAAGAAAATCCGAGCTCATCCCACTTCCCCATGCTAGAGATTTTAGTTTAACAGTAATAATAAAGTTATCTTTAAAATGAATCACTCAAGTGATATCAAGGCCCAACAGTAGACTTAAGTGTCAATAAAATAAATCTGGTTGTGTGTGTTGTTTTTGTCTCATGCAAACTTTGCTTTAATTCTACTTTTTTCTATCTAATCATAAGAAATCATAGTCAGTCAGAGAGAGTCATTAAACAGGAAAAGCAGGTTTCCTGGAAAAAGAGGAAGTTTCCAGCCTGCAGATTTATAAAAATAGCTGAGACTATTTTAAAGCATGAAAGTTTTAAAAAATTAAATCTAAACATTATTAGTAATTGGATAAGATTCAAAGTAAAATACTTATATGAATATTGGTTTACTTGTAATAATACACTTATATTTGTGGGAACTACAAGAAAAACAAGTAACTGTAACTTTAGTAGTAAATAATTAGAATCATGTATTATTCTTGGTTTCTTTTCAGAAAAACATCTGTAATAACTCACATTAAGATTATAATAAGAATAATTAATAAGTTATGGTTATAAAATCATAAATGAATGATAGATCAGAGAAGCTGAAGAAAATAAATGTGATATAAGTTATGGTTATAAAATTATAAATGAATGCTAAATCAGAGAAGCTAAAGAAAATAAATGTGATATAAATGTGATTTTGACATTGAACTTGAAATGGTGTAAGAAGGTGTAACTGCAATTAAACATCACTGATATGTTGGAGGTAGAGAGTAGGTGAAAGGTTGTGCAGGCAAGGGACACAGGAGGTTGAGCAACCCTGAGACATTGGCACAGACATCAGGAAATGTCTGTAAGACAGTGATGGATATGAGATCATCTGTCTAAGCAGACAGCAGGCGCACCAGGGGGGTGGATGAACCCTATATAAGGTGAGTGCAAAAGAGGAACCTTTTGTTGGATCCTCCGGGCAGCTTCGAGCCAAGATCGAGATGGACAAAGAACTCTGCAGCTGAAGAAGAGCCGGGGCCACGGAGCCGGAGACTGTCCTGCACATGGAGACCAACCCGTCTGGCCCACAATCTGTGGCTTCGAATCGCACTTCTCTCATCGGCTGGGTTCTGACCCCAAAGACAAAGATGAAGACAAAGACAAGGAAGAAGAACTGGTGCCTTTTTTCCTGCCAGCACCAAGTCCTGTGTGACCTCAGCATCCATGCGGAGAGGAGGCTCATCAGACCTGCGGAGATCCTGGCCTTCATCGATCAACATCTTCCTCCTGTTGCAACACCTTCTTCATCATCGTGCCAGGTCTGGGGTTCGAGGCGCCAAACTCCGTCCGTCTCTCTCTAAGGTTCCCTTTTTTAGTTCTCAGTATCAGCAGTAGGGAAAGATAGACTAGATGATTGATTTTACTTATTTGATTATTTTTGCTACTGAATGAAGCTGTACTGACCCTTGCAAAAATGCCTTACTAATAAAATATTTAGCATAAAGAAAATCTAAAGATGTTGTGGACATTCAGTTAATGAGTCACCTTAAAGTTCTTTGATGGTTGTAAAATAGCTGTGATGTTTGATTCTGGAGAGGAAGAGGTGGAAAATGTTTTTAGGTTGCTGGTAGCCCATATTTAAAACAACATCCTTGGGACTCGCCCGAGTCACTAAAACCTACCTGGTTCAATAACAAATGCAAGTTGCAAAATAGAGAACGAGCGACCGTTAACAGGTGTGCTCTGTGAAACTAGTTGGCTGTAGGCTGCTCAGTCTGGCTAATTCACAGGGGGAAGAAGGGTGGGACACCTGGATGTAGGCCGTCAGATAACCAGGCGAATCGTTTCTCGAAACCAGCTTAAACAGAGTTTACTTCAGTTCTGGACAGGGTAAATCCCAGCAGATTTAGGAAACTCAACGGACCCGTTAGACGGAGAGCTGGTAGCACATCTCCCCTCTCAGAAGAGGAAGTACGAGAGTGAGAGAGTAGAGACAGAAAGGAGGGGGGGGTGTTGCGCAACAACAAGTGGCGCCCAACGTGGGGCTCGATCCAACGGAGTAGGAGGGCCCCATAAACCAAGTCAGTAAAAACAGATGTGTGATTCTGAATAGCTCACTTGGATGGTTAACTCTTAGGGAATAGAGTTAATGGTGACTGATAAGGCCGTCAGTCACAACCCTTGCAGTAACTGTATAGCATACAGGTGAGGGAAAGCTTCTACTGAGGATAAATGACCGGATCCAGACAGTGAAGCTAGTAGCCAACATAGTCTAGACCCATCCCTGCTCGAAGGCTAAAGAGAGGCTTTGGGGGATAGACAACTCGAACCGACAGAGAGACGGAGTGATGGATGATCACTTCGAGGAGGAAAATCTGGGGAAGAAACCGGAGGAAGCCGGCCGTCCAGATCGTTTGGAAAAGGAGGAGACCTCAACAGAACTGCATCAGCTTCTACACAGCTACTGTGACTCAGACCTGAAGCAAGTGGGGAAGTTGGTTCCAAGAATGAGGAACTGAAACATCAACCCCTGACAAAGGAAAGCTGGCTCACTCTTGCTGGAGTGGTTCGTGATGTAATGCTGACCAGACCAGCCAGCAACCATGCAGAGGAGACGGAGAAAGGTGTCATCAGCCGACGATGGATGAGGAAGCACACCGCGTCCTCCACTGCAGCCATCGAGAAGACATCCGGCAACAGAGGAACAAACACCAGCAGCTGACATCATCCCACAGACGCAGACATGGTTAAAGTCATCACACAGACCCGAGAGAAGCAGCTTGAGAGCGCGAGAGGGAAACAAGTAGCTCATCACAACTTATGGAAGAAGAAAGCAGAACTGAGGCTCCGCCCGAAACTTGAGGTGCAGCGACAAGGCGCACACCTGAGAAGAAGCCCTATGGAGGGGCAAAGATGACGACCTTTCGTGCCACTAAGAAAGGTTGTCTCTGCCGGTGTCGAGGTGGGACAGAACACCTAAGGACAGGTGGTCCTAGAGTAGCACGGGGAGCAGGTAGTACGGTGCGTGCATAAGGCCCTCGAATATGCAGGCGTGCTACACCCCCGTGAAGAACTGAGCAAGCAGGACTGCTGGATGTCCCTTCAGCCCATCCGATGCAGCTGTGTGACTTTGAGGTATGTGGTCGATACGCAGGGCACCCAGGGCAGCGGATGGAAGGTTTGTTCATCAAGAGCACAGTCCCATGGGGTTCAGTCTGCATGGACGTAGCAGAGCCAATGGGGACAACAGGAAAGAGAGGTGAGAAGTACCTCTTGGTGCTGATGGACACAGTGACAACTGCTAGAAGAGCAGGTCTTCCCCTGCAGAGGAACTCCGTTCACGTCACAGAAAGCAGGGAGGCGAAGACACTTCTCCTTTTTGCTTAGGAAGGAAAAGGGAAGTTGCAGCTTGAAGTGTCACTGAAAACAGGGCAGAGAGTTTGGATTAAAGCTCAAGATCGGCCTGCAGCTACGGGGATCAAGCTGAGATTCAACGCCCAAGATTTTGTAAAGTAAGTACTGAACTTCAACACAGTACTACTGATGAAGAAAGGGGTCCATGAGGAAGCAGTGCTCAAGCCAGTTCTTAGCTACAGCGAACCAGAACATTACGAGAAGATGGCCAGAGAATCAAGCACCATGCCATCCTACATTAGACTGGCCACTATTACGGGAAGGTTGCCGTTCAAAGAACAACTTCAAGGCTTTGGACTGGGAGGGCCGTGAAGAAATTGGACTATGCTAAAGAAGAACTCCTGTCACAACCTGATGGATTAAACTGGAAAAGGGGCTGAAGTCGTGAGGAAGAAGCGGCGTCATAGAAAATCACCAAGATCAATTCTGTAACAAGGCATTGAAGTCAGACCCAACACCTGGAAGGTATGGATGGAAATCTGTTTTTTAAAGAAAAGAAGATGCCACTTGTACACTGTGAAACATTTGAAGGTGGTTTAATTTGAAAATGAGAGTCCACCTGCTGCCTTGAAAATGTAGTTCAAGTCCACAAAATTGTTTTGGTTTTATCTCAGAAGTTAGTTTATGAAGTTGATTTAACAACAAGAGACAAGTTATCTAGAATTTTTTTGTCTTGAATTCTGCGTTTTACTTAATGCCTTAAATTTAAACAAAATAGTTATTTCACAATAGGAGGGAGAAAACTATTGTCACCTAGTAAAGGAGCAGACATTTCTCTGTTAGTTTCATTCACAATATTGAGTTAAAGTAAATGCCTATTTTACTTTAGAATTATTTAGATTTTTGTTTCAAATTGCATTAATAAAATTTCTGATCTGAAAAAATTTTTTGTACATCACAATGAATTCTGCTCAGAAACATCTAGTATGAACAGGGTTTTTTTTTTTTTTTTTGATGACCTAGGAACTCTAGTTTATTCGACTCTTAGAGGATTGCAGAATGAATAAATGCTTAAAACAACTTACGATTAAATTTATCTTTAATGGACTCACACATTTAGATTTAAAATCTAAAACTTGCTGAATCTATTTGACTTAACAAATAGAAGATAGTAGAAACAATTGAAGACGGCTCAAATGTTTTACAGTCTATGTGTGTTATCAAACCAAACGCAAGCTGAATTCACCCCTCAATGCATGGCATCAGAAGCTTATTTTACAAGCCTACAAGCAACCGGAGGACTTAATTGTGTCCCACACGATGGATTGCATCCACAGAAGGAACTGTTTTGTTTTTGTGTTTTTTCCACCTTCATCACACTTCAACCTGGCTGTAAGTTTTGATGAACGGGTCCAAAGACTGCAGTTTTTTAATTGGACAATTCCTGATGCCTCTGACAACTCCAGTACCCCTTAACGACCCCAGCTATGGAATAGGATCATGATTACGGATAAAGCGTCATGATGCTTATGCTTTTTGCTTTGCTCTGCTGAACACCCAGAAAAGTTTTTTTTTTTTTGAGGCCTTCTGTCTCAGCCCATCTTCCCTAAAGAACCATTCCACATCCTGAAGAACCGACAGTTCATCCAGCGAAGGTTCCTGTAGAAGAATCAGAGCGATCCAAGTTTTCTTCGACATTCATCACCTCATGGGGGAAATCAAAACTCCAAAGAGGGGGTGTCAAGAGAAGTGGAGTTTTGATGACTACACTGAGCCCTCTGTGAAAACTGAGGATGAAGAATCTGCATCTTCACATCCCAGACGAACCTCTTCTCTTTCTAGTGGATGAGGACGGCGAACTGCAGGAGGGTGATGGACTCCCAGCATGTGAAAGGTCTGACCTCGTGGAGGGGGTGTCAAGAAAATCCGAGCTCATCCCACTTCCCCATGCTAGAGATTTTAGTTTAACAGTAATAATAAAGTTATCTTTAAAATGAATCACTCAAGTGATATCAAGGCCCAACAGTAGACTTAAGTGTCAATAAAATAAATCTGGTTGTGTGTGTTGTTTTTGTCTCATGCAAACTTTGCTTTAATTCTACTTTTTTCTATCTAATCATAAGAAATCATAGTCAGTCAGAGAGAGTCATTAAACAGGAAAAGCAGGTTTCCTGGAAAAAGAGGAAGTTTCCAGCCTGCAGATTTATAAAAATAGCTGAGACTATTTTAAAGCATGAAAGTTTTAAAAAATTAAATCTAAACATTATTAGTAATTGGATAAGATTCAAAGTAAAATACTTATATGAATATTGGTTTACTTGTAATAATACACTTATATTTGTGGGAACTACAAGAAAAACAAGTAACTGTAACTTTAGTAGTAAATAATTAGAATCATGTATTATTCTTGGTTTCTTTTCAGAAAAACATCTGTAATAACTCACATTAAGATTATAATAAGAATAATTAATAAGTTATGGTTATAAAATCATAAATGAATGATAGATCAGAGAAGCTGAAGAAAATAAATGTGATATAAGTTATGGTTATAAAATTATAAATGAATGCTAAATCAGAGAAGCTAAAGAAAATAAATGTGATATAAATGTGATTTTGACATTGAACTTGAAATGGTGTAAGAAGGTGTAACTGCAATTAAACATCACTGATATGTTGGAGGTAGAGAGTAGGTGAAAGGTTGTGCAGGCAAGGGACACAGGAGGTTGAGCAACCCTGAGACATTGGCACAGACATCAGGAAATGTCTGTAAGACAGTGATGGATATGAGATCATCTGTCTAAGCAGACAGCAGGCGCACCAGGGGGGTGGATGAACCCTATATAAGGTGAGTGCAAAAGAGGAACCTTTTGTTGGATCCTCCGGGCAGCTTCGAGCCAAGATCGAGATGGACAAAGAACTCTGCAGCTGAAGAAGAGCCGGGGCCACGGAGCCGGAGACTGTCCTGCACATGGAGACCAACCCGTCTGGCCCACAATCTGTGGCTTCGAATCGCACTTCTCTCATCGGCTGGGTTCTGACCCCAAAGACAAAGATGAAGACAAAGACAAGGAAGAAGAACTGGTGCCTTTTTTCCTGCCAGCACCAAGTCCTGTGTGACCTCAGCATCCATGCGGAGAGGAGGCTCATCAGACCTGCGGAGATCCTGGCCTTCATCGATCAACATCTTCCTCCTGTTGCAACACCTTCTTCATCATCGTGCCAGGTCTGGGGTTCGAGGCGCCAAACTCCGTCCGTCTCTCTCTAAGGTTCCCTTTTTTAGTTCTCAGTATCAGCAGTAGGGAAAGATAGACTAGATGATTGATTTTACTTATTTGATTATTTTTGCTACTGAATGAAGCTGTACTGACCCTTGCAAAAATGCCTTACTAATAAAATATTTAGCATAAAGAAAATCTAAAGATGTTGTGGACATTCAGTTAATGAGTCACCTTAAAGTTCTTTGATGGTTGTAAAATAGCTGTGATGTTTGATTCTGGAGAGGAAGAGGTGGAAAATGTTTTTAGGTTGCTGGTAGCCCATATTTAAAACCTCATCCTTGGGACTCGACCGAGTCACTAAAACCTACCTGGTTCAATAACAAATGCAAGTTGCAAAATAGAGAACGAGCGACCGTTAACAGGTGTGCTCTGTGAAACTAGTTGGCTGTAGGCTGCTCAGTCTGGCTAATTCACAGGGGGAAGAAGGGTGGGACACCTGGATGTAGGCCGTCAGATAACCAGGCGAATCGTTTCTCGAAACCAGCTTAAACAGAGTTTACTTCAGTTCTGGACAGGGTAAATCCCAGCAGATTTAGGAAACTCAACGGACCCGTTAGACGGAGAGCTGGTAGCACATCTCCCCTCTCAGAAGAGGAAGTACGAGAGTGAGAGAGTAGAGACAGAAAGGAGGGGGGGGTGTTGCGCAACAACAGTATGGGAGGCAGCCAGTGTTTTGTACACATGGTCTGTCAGCCTGTGTTGGACTGGGCCTCACCTCCAGGCTGGTTTAAATATTAAGACTGAGCAGTGGCCCAACATGCATATTTTAATGCAGGCCTGGTGCGAAGTGGGACAAGACTGATCGTTCTACACAACAAATGCTTTTTTTATATATATACACACATATATCCCTTTTTAACTTTTCAGTTTTTTGAGATCTCGAATCCGTTTACCTGAACTCGGTGGGCGTGATTGGCAGAAGCAGGCCCCCGTAAACACACATTCGCTCACGCACACAAACGCACGCAAAGAAAAATACACACAGATGGTGGCGTAAGAGACAATATGCTTTCGCTGGCTCTCTCCGCGACCGTTAATAAAACATGTAGTTGCTGAGACATTATTTCTAGGCGAGCCCATCTCCAGACTATGGACGCCCGTTTCCGCCACTCTGTTAAAAAAAAATAAAAATAAATTATCTCATTATAATGAGATAGTACCTCAAAATAATGAGATAGTAACTCAAAATAATGAGATACTATCTCATTATGAGATACTATCTCAAAATAATGAGATACTATCTCAAAATAATGAGATAGTAACTCAAAATAATGAGATAGTAACTCAAAATAATGAGATAGTAACTCAAAATAATGAGATAGTATCTCAAAATAATGAGATACTATCTCAAAATAATGAGATAGTATCTCAAAATAATGAGATAGTAACTCAAAATAATGAGATAGTATCTCAAAATAATGAGATACTATCTCAAAATAATGAGATAGTATCTCAAAATAATGAGATAGTAACTCAAAATAATGAGATAGTATCTCAAAATAATGAGATACTATCTCATTATAATGAGATAATTTTTTTCTTTACAGAGTGGCGGAAACGGGCTTCCATACAAATCAGACTGTTACTCAATGATTACATACTATTAATAAATAACCGTTCATTTTAAATAATCAACACAGATAGTCTGATGAATTTTACTTTTTGAATTATTCCTAAATAAAATCAACTAAATCCAATTTAACTTCAATTCTATTTAATTTTTGAGACTTCTTTTACTTTTTTTAAACGATGCATGCAAAAAAAGAGTATGGCAATTTACAATAGTGCAAATCTACAGAGGGCTTCGCAGAGACAAACTTAGAAATGGGAACACAAAAGCATAAGTGATATAAAATATATTAAATAAAACTACAAGTGGACAATTATTTATTTTTAACATGCATCAATGAGCAATTCCATTAATATTTCAGTCAGGTATCCATGTTTCAATATATTTCAGAGATTCCCAATACCATTGGAATTCAGATGTTTAAAATAATTAAAAACTGGGGATTATCTTAGCTCTCTTTGTTTATGAATACACATTTTTACCAGACAAAATATTAATTACAACACAGTTGTAGATTTTTGTTATTCAATAATACTCCAATTATTCAGCTTAAATGACAGTTTTTTTTCTGTCACCAAATTCGCAGAATATTTCATTTTTCCTGCTGATTCTACTCATTACATTTCAGTAACTGTTCTCCAATTGAACTCATATTTCTGCAAATTTCAGCAAGAGCATTCAATGAATGCAACATGTGCCCTTTTGACATACAGTTAAGAAGCTACTTGTTAAAGACACTTCCATTTTTATAGAAAATGCAATTGTTCTTTTTACGTTCTAAGACTTTAAACATATACTGTATCTATAACAGAATCTTTAAATGAAGACAGCATCAGAAATGAGAAAAATTATACAATTAAGATGGGAGACACCAAATTATTGAAGACAATAATCACACATTCTTTGTACAATCAAGAATAATAAATGCATGAAAATAGTTTACAGATGGTATTACATTTCCTGTAATGGACAAAGGTATCTTAATGCATCTGAAAAGCTTGTAGACAGCTAAAAATAAGACTGGTTAATATAATTTGAAACAAATGACAGCATCGGTTTCAATCTCATTTTGCTTTTAAGACAAATCTGTCAACACTTCCGACCCCCTCCCCTCATCCTTTACCCCCCCTAATTATTCATATTCATATTCATAACCTGTCATATTGAAGTTTGACAAGAGGCTGTACCTACTGTACATGTTGGTTCCACAGCTTCCCCTGAAAATATGGATAAAATCAATCATTACAGAGTAAAAGTAATTTGAAGAGGGAGAAGCATATAAACAAGTCAAGTCAATGACGAGTCAATGACATAATGCAATCTGCATTTTTAACTCGGATAACTTAACTTTTTTTTGTGACTTGTATTATACATTTAAATTGCTGCACTATATAATAAGTAGAATAGAAATGAATTTTTTTTGGTAAATTGTCTTGAGATTACCTATTGTAAATTAGTGTTATACAAATCAACTGAATTGCATTTAGAAATGTGACTGGACTTAAGAGAAATTATACAGTGTTTTATAGGTTGATGAAAGCAAAGATTGGTATTTTTTTCTGCAGAGCCATCCTCTCAGCAGCAGTGCAGCTGCTGTGCCACAAGTGATGCAGACAGAGAATGCTCTCCACCGCACAGCGATAATAGCTGCTAACCTTAACAGGTTCATTTACTGTTACCCAACATGATGTAGCATTTAAGGTAACATTAGCTTTTGTTTAATTGGGACAAAAAAGCTAAGCTAAACTTACTCAATGGATTGAGTTAATGTTATGCTAACATACCGCAACATGGCAACCAAAGAATTTAAGCTAACATTAGATTATTTTTTTTTAACTAAAACCTAAACCACCCGTATTTAATGGGTTAAGTCGTGTTAACCAACACGCTAGCGTAAGCCATCATAATAATAATATTTAAGCTAACAGCTTTCTTTTTGACTAATGTTAGCTTATGCACTCTTGTTACTGCAGTATGGGTTAAAAGTTGTTACTCTCTTTAATACTGAAATACTTCAATATATATTATACTTTACCTTTGAAAGCATGATCATGCACTTAAACTCAAATATTTATGCAAATTACAGCAGTAGCGTTCAGCACTCACTACATTTTCAAAGGAAATGCAAGTGATCAAGTGACTTTGTAAGGAATTAATCAAACATATATCTATGTGTAGAGATTAAATTAGTTTCAACTTTAAGAAAAGATAGTGATCTTTAATAGAAAACAGTCACAGCAGAAAATAGAAAAATTATACAACTACGACAAGCTACACACCAAATTATTGGAGAGAATAATCACACATACTTTGTACAATCAAGCACAATCAATGAAGGAAAATATGTATATTGCATTTTCTAAGCAAAAGGCCATATTAATTTATTTGAAAAGCTTTTATATAAACTGGTTAATATAATTTGAAACAAATAACAGCATCAGTTTCAGTCTAGTTTTGCTTTAAAGACAAACCTATCAAAGATTTTTTTTTAATACAGTAAATTTCAAAGTGCAAAACAATTACCGTAATGAAAATCTACAAAGAGTGCACAACACCACATTTTATTTTGGATTAAAAATGTATTAAAGTAAACCTCATTCACCCCACTCATTCTTTCCATACAGAATAATGCAAATCAATACTTCAAATTCATATTGTACATCTCTAAGTATCCAAATGCCAAGATCCAAATTATCACATTTAACAAATTAGAAACTTAAACCATTTTCCCACTTTATAAACAAGAAAGCCCTCCAGTTTTCATCTAAATGACTTTTATAATGAACCTCAACATAGGACAAATATGGAAAATAGTTCTACAGCTTTTCACCAGTGTGAATCATCATGTGCTGAGTTAAATTCAGCTTTCGAATAAAACTTTGTCCACAGTTCCCACATAGAAACGGCTTTTCACCAGTGTGAATCATCATGTGCTGAGTTAAATTCAGCTTTCGACTAAAACTTTGTCCACAGTTCCCACATGAAAAAGGCTTTTCACCAGTGTGAATCATCATGTGCTGAGTTAAATTCTGTTTTTGACTAAAACTTTTTCCACAGTTCCCACATGAAAACGGCTTTTCACCAGTGTGAATCATCATGTGCTGAGTTAAATTCTGTTTTTGACTAAAACTTTTTCCACAGTTCCCACATGAAAACGGCTTTTCACCAGTGTGAATCATCATGTGCCGAGTTAAATTCTGTTTTCGACTAAAACTTTGTCCACAGTTCCCACATGAAAACGGCTTTTCACCAGTGTGAATCATCATGTGCCGAGTTAAATTCTGTTTTCGACTAAAACTTTTTCCACAGTTCCCACATGAAAACGGCTTTTCACCGGTGTGAATCATCATGTGCCGAGTTAAATTCTGTTTTCGACTAAAACTTTGTCCACAGTTCCCACATGAAAACAGCTTTTCACCAGTGTGAATCATCATGTGCCGAGTTAAATTCTGTTTTCGACTAAAACTTTTTCCACAGTTCCCACATGAAAACGGCTTTTCACCGGTGTGAATCATCATGTGCCGAGTTAAATTCTGTTTTCGACTAAAACTTTGTCCACAGTTCCCACATGAAAACGGCTTTTCACCAGTGTGAATCATCATGTGCTGAGTTAAATTCTGTTTATGACTAAAACTTTGTCCACAGTTCCCACATGAAAACGGCTTTTCACCGGTGTGAATCATCATGTGCTGAGTTAAATTCTGTTTATGACTAAAACTTTGTCCACAGTTCCCACATGAAAACGGCTTTTCACCGGTGTGAATCATCATGTGCTGAGTTAAATTCTGTTTATGACTAAAACTTTGTCCACAGTTCCCACATGAAAACGGCTTTTCACCGGTGTGAATCATCATGTGCCGAGTTAAATTATGCTTTTGACTAAAACTTTTTCCACAGTTCCCACATGAAAACGGCTTTTCACCGGTGTGAATCATCATGTGCCGAGTTAAATCCTGTTTTTGACAAAAACTTTTTCCACAGTTCCCACATGAAAACGGCTTTTCACCGGTGTGAATCATCATGTGCTGAGTTAAATTCTGTTTATGACTAAAACTTTTTCCACAGTTCACACATGGAAACGGCTTTTCACCAGTGTGAATTCTAATATGATCATTGAGAGCATATTTGGCAGTGAAACGTTTTTCACAGATGACACATGAGAAAGGTTTGCTTCTTTCCTGATTTTTCTTCTCAGCTTCAGCAGCTTCCTGGAAGTTGACTTGGTTCCCGTTTGGTTCTGATTCAGTGTGGTGTGTTTGCTCATAAACAGTAGCCCCCATGAAGGTATCAGTCTCCTGTTTTGATGCAACCTGTTCTTCACTCTGACTGCAGTAAACTTCTTTCTCTTCCACTTTTTTCTGCTGATGTTTTAGATCCTCCTGCTCTTCTTTTCTCTGTTGATCATCTGGCTCTTCCTGTTCTTGTTTCCCCTGCAGAGGTTCTAACTCCTCCTGGTCCAGAGTGGAGCTCCTCTCCAGGTCACATAGCTTCTTCTAAACGTTATGTCGTTGGCAATCTAGAGAAGAAAACAGAAAAAAAGAGGAATTGTTAACTTTATTTATTGAAGTAAATGAGAGAAGACTTTAATTTAATCCCAAATTTGTAATTGGAAATTTTTAATTAAGTGCAAGTTATAATTATTTCTGTTATTTAGGAATTATTACATTTTATGTTGGTTATGTTAGTTAAATGTCAGTTTTATATTCAGGATTTATTGTTGCCAGTGGGAAATTACGTAAACTAATTTACACTAATCTAATCTATTTATACATACAATAGATTAAATTGTATGTATAAATAGATACATACCTTTTAAAGATACTGAAGACCTTTAAAAGATCTTCAGTAGAAGACCTTTTAAAGAACATATGTACAAGATATTTTACTTATAGTTGATTATTAAAGTATTTTATGGACCTTACCTAGCTCCGCCCACAACCCACCCACGTGACCGCAAGTCTCACAAACAAAGCCTCACAGCGTGTTGTTTCTACGTAAACATGACTGGATTAGTGCATCATTTCTACCGGATTTTCACAATATATCAGCTACTACATGGACAGAGGAACTAACAAGTTCATGTCATCATCTGGGAGGAGGTTACTGGTTTCTCAGTCACAAACTGGTTGCAAACCTGAGGCCAGCAGGTGTCAGTCAGTTATGGTAGATCTGACATTTGGTTTGATGACGTCAATATGAGAATCTGCAGACTGATAGGAGGAACCAAAGAGCTCTGTAAAGGTAAAGGCAAATCTTCTGAAGTTGGGATATAATTAATTTAATTTCACATAATTACCGCGGTAGAAGCCATTTGTTTGTTAAAATTTAATGAAATGTATTTGTTCTATTTGATGTTTGTTGTGAATGACGTAAACTCACAAAGGAACGAGGTAATTAGTCCAACGTTTAGAAACTACAGCGGCTGTAATGCGCCACAGCAAAGGTAAACAAAGGTAAAATAACCCGAACAGGTGATCAACTCAAAACCACTCCTACCTTTTTACTCTCTCTCTCTCTGTGTAGTTTAATCACACCTGTTACCGTGGCAACCGCCTGCGCCCCGAAACATAACATTCAGTCCGTTACGATATCAAGTTTCCAGGCTTGATATTTATTTTCCGAAAGTTAGAAAAAACGTCTGGCCACAATCGTTGCCGGCGAGACGGAACAACAAACGTTGGTGTTTCCTACCTATTCGGTGTAAGATGATCTGGGGAGTCCGGGAAAAAGCCAGCAGTCTGCGCTGATCGTCCATCTCTTCCTCCGACTCGACGGTTACTTCGTTAAACTCTGTGAATGTTTCTTCTGCAGCACTTAACCACTTGTTCATGAACTTGTGCTGGACCGAAGACATTTTTAAACATTCACACGTTAAACAAAACAGACCATGTGCCCTCCGTCTTCATCCTCTACAACGGCTTCTTCTTCTTCTTCTTCGATTTTTTTTGGCGGTTGGCAAATCTATGGAAGCCCGTTTCCGCCACTCTGTTAAAAAAAATTATCTCATTATTTTGAGATACTATCTCATTATTTTGAGATACTATCTCATTATAATGAGATAATTTATTTTTATTTTTTTTAACAGAGTGGCGGAAACGGGCTTCCATACCAAACAAAGCTAATAATAATCCAGATATGAATTTTATCCGCATCGTGTTCTGTTTCATCATTTGTGTTCCCTGAATGGGTCGTGTGGAAGTTCGTACCCTCCCAGCCCCCCAAGGGGGCGGAAGCAACCCTTGGGACGTTCACTTTCTTATTAATTGAATTTTAAAGTGACCTTGCAGTGATATTGATCTGCATTTGATGAAACCCACAGTGACACACACCAAGAGAGACACATCAATCCTGCCTTATGCATCCTTCACAAGCTCAAGGTTAGCGTGTAGTACCAAAGTAAGCAGCGAGTCAGAGTGCTTCCTTGTGTGGAATATTTGTCAGAGTTGTGCGATGGCTGAAGTTCAGGAGTTGTGCTGAACCAGCCAATAACAGGGAAGGAGGGAGGAGGTACGTCCAAAGTGCTCGGCAAAGCCTGATTGACTTTGTTGTGGACAGGATATGGAATTGAAAGAGAAAGGACGCGGGATTCTCTTTTTATTTTTTTTTCCGGGATTCAAAGTAAAAGCAAAGGAAGAAAGCCAGGCGTGACAAAGGAAGGAGACTGCTTTGACCTATTTTTCCGAGTTTGAATGCTGCTTGCCCTCAAGTCCTCCACTAGCAGCTCCCTCTACTGGCTCAAAATTGGCAGCACAACTAACAATTAGCACCATTAGTGGCTTTTATTCCTCATTGGTTGCAATAAAAGTTTTTTTCTTACAAATTACTTGCCTTGAAGCACACTCATCCATCACTTTCCCTGTTAACAGCAGCTGCCAGTGTGAATTATTGCCTTCAACAGTGAAGCAGATGACAGCAGATTGCAGGGAACAGCTCAGAGCTGTACCTACATGACCAGTCGGGCTTAGAGATTTTTTTTTTTTTTTTCTTCCCTGCTCGTTTCAACCTCAGTGCCAGGATTATGTCGGATCACATGCGACAGCATACGGGGCAAGTTTGGTGCATGTTTCAGCGTCACGCCCACGGGTTGCGAGAACGAGGCAGCGACTGCGTGTGTCCATGCGTGGGAGTGTGCCCGGCTGTCTGCATGGGAGTGTGAGGGCAAGGAAGGTGGGGGAGGGGGGCTGGGAAACCAAAAAAAAAAAAAAAAAAATACGTGGCAGGCGATTCTGTTTCTAATTGTGATGTTTTTTTCAAATCCGTCCCTTTTGGTTTGCCACCTGTTTCGAGATGTGAGGGTCTAATCATGTCTTGTGTTTATTCTTTTCTCATAAAGACAAAATATGTTGCACTAATGTACACTAGACCCCAGAACAAGGAGGCAATATATATATGTTTGCATTCCTGGATTTGTTGTGTTGTTTGATAGGCTACCATGCTTTGCAAATGCATTCACTCTCTTTTGACATCTTCACATGTAGTCGCATTACTACAAACTTCAATGTACCTTATTGAGGATTTTATGTAATAAGCCAACACAAAGTAAAGCCATGCAAAGTGGAGGCTTTACTAAAATAGAAACATGACATATATACATAGAAAAATCTTAAAAGTGTGGTGTGTATTTGAGTTCAGACAACATTTTCTTGTCATGGCCTCGTATTGTTTTTTGCATGAATGATGCTTTCTTTGCTTTGATACGAGGGAGGCATGTCACTGCTGGCGTTTTAAGACACCTCTCATAACGTTATTTCATGAAGTAAACAATTGTGGATTAATTTATCGAAAGTCTTTTTTTGTGTGTGATTGCAATAACAGCTGCAGGCCTTTTGGGTCATGTCAAGCTTTCCAGAAACTAAATGTTTGCATCTTTGCTACAAAACTCAAATTGTGTCGGACTGGATGGGGAACATCTGTGAACATCTATCTTCAAATCTTGGCAATAATTCTCAACTGGATTTAGTTCTGGATTGCTCGCTGGATATTGTCAGGATCTGTTCCGTATCTGTGTTTATTTTGAGTTTCTGTGTCTCTTAGTCTCCGTATTGTATTGTCTCCCCTTGATTGTTCCCGGGTGTTTCTTGTCTCCTTGATTACCCTCTGTGTATTTAACCCCACCTGTGTTCTTTGTTCCTCGTCGTGTTTGTCTAGTCTGCTTGTGTCCCCAGTTGTGAGCATTTGCTCTGCGCTCCTTTTGTGCTACCTGGTCTTTTGGACTTTGAGTTTCATTAAACCATCTTATTTACCTCTACCTGGGTCTGCTGCCTCTGCCTCACCACCAAATCATGACAGATATTCTGGATGAATACGCTTCAATCTCAGTCACCCCATTGCAGCGTTTGTCGTAGCTTCCAGCCCAGTCTCAAATCTTAGGCTAATTCCTGCGGGATTTCTTTCAGGATTGCCCTAATTGTTGGTTGATCCAACTCTGGCTTACCTCCTGTTTCTGCTGAAGAAAAGCATCTCTGCAGCATGCTGCGGCCGCCAAGGTGCGACAAAGGAGATGATGTGGTGTTCAGGAGTTTGTGTTACTTTCTGATGGAAGAGTGGTAGTTGTGCCTCGCTATTTTCATTTCCAAAAGATGCGACATGATTTACAACCTGTCCCTGCTTTAAGCTTCCCATCTTTCCCTAACGTGTCTGCTGAGTTCCTTTGTCTTCATGATTCTGTTTCTTCACTAATTATCTCTAACAAGTCTCCAAGGCCTACACAGAACTGCTTTATTTATACTGCAAATACTGTAAATTGCACACAAGTGGTCAAGTGGATTTTCTAAGCAGATGGCTTCAGAAGGCAATTGGTTTAACTGGGTTCTATTTAGGAGTACCAATATAATTGGACAAAATTTAAATCTAGATGTATTTCAAGAAATAAATATAAAAGTTCACCACATGTTTTGAGATTTTAATTTGCGAAATGTTCGCTGGAGATAGACACCAGCACCCCTCCCGACCCCACTCGGGACAAGGGTGTTAGAAAATAGATGGATGGATTAGAAAATAGAAAAATTTGCAAATAGATTTTACATCAATGGGTAATTTTCCTTTCACTTCACAGCTCTGGACTACTTTGAGTTGATCTATCATAGTTGTAATGTGACAGCATCTAAAATCCCCGGGGTGTGAATGCATTGAGCAGACGCAGCAGCAGGTCAGATTCGGAGGCAGCAGTCAACCGCAAGTCTCAACTTTCTGCTTCTTGACATTTGCAGAGACAGAAAATTGTTAGAGAGCCTCCAATCATTTCTGACATTCATCATGGAACTCGGTTCTGCTGATTGTGTGCTTCGCTGCCAAATGCAAGGGTTAATAGCCATTGATTGCCGGCCGTTAATCACCGTCGCTCGCGGTTACATGGCGGAGGCTTATTGATTCCCCATTGATCAGCGAGGGCTCCACCACTTCCAGCACTTTGCCCGTGAGCTCACTGTCATTTAGCACTTTGCTGGTGCAATATTGTCTCTATGACACCCCAGGCATCTGCTTTGCTCAGTAACTCCCTGGTGTCACATGTCTGCTGCATTACAGAAGCACCAGTCAGCAAAACTCTTATTCGCACAAAAGTGGAGGGAAAAACCAACAAAGTGGAGTTAATGGACCTGAGCTGGGCTGTGGCCTTCAGGGTCACCTTTGCTGGCTCGTCGAGGTAGTACGTAAAGTCTTTGTTTTTATTTTTTATTTATTTTTTTTGACTTCTCAAAATTCAGCTCTCTGTCCAAGCGGGGTGTGGTGTGAATTAAGAATAGAAGTTTACTGTCACCTCCCTCCTTTCCTTGTTCTCTCAACTCTCCATCTCTTTCTTATTGGTGTGGCTCGCTCTTGCCTCCATTAAAACTCTGTCCAAAGCAACGAGTTTATAGTCAGGGTGCATGTCTCAGAGGGGTGTGTGTGTGTGGGGGGGGGGGTGTGCATGTGTATATCTTGTGCGTTTTATGAGCACAGATTGGATCGTGGGGGTGTGTGTGTGTGACTAGTAAGACTTTGAGGTATCCTTTGACAGCTGCGAATTTAATAAGCAAATGTTAAAGGTAGGAGAAGGTGGAGGGGTGCGCGGGGCTGCACTTATGAAATATGAATGACTGTATCTGCATCTTCTTCAGCAGGCCTCGGATCGTCTCTGGTTTGCATTTCCCCAGCTTCTCCCAGAAACGGATGCGCAGTCTTTTTAGCAGGGATGTCGTACCCAATATAAATATATGGTCTTGACTTGAATAAATGAGCTGCAGAGAGTTTTAATAACTTTCATCATGTGTTAGCATAAAGGACCGATTCCCTTTGGTTTGTAACTTTTACACGCATACCACAAAGTTGCACCATGAGGATAAAGTCCAAAATAGTTAAGCTCTTTGCTCAATTTTAGTTTTTTTTAAGGCAATATTAACATTTTTTTTGGCTTCATTTTGATGCAAAGACATATTTTCTGGTGTGTGGTTAATTTGAGAACCATCTGGTACCTCAGAATGGAGGTATTTTATTTTATTGTTTTTGTTGACTGTATTTATTTATTTATTCTTAATGCATTTGTTTTATATTATTTCTTTGTTTTTTCTTCAACACTCTAGAGATGACTGCAAACAGAAACACAACAATCTTACATTATCTCCGGCCAGTTCGTCAAAATCCTTCATAACCTCTGAGGTACCACCTGGAAGTTTTAGGCATAAAACGTTAAATATTTAAGGAAAGCTGCATTAGAACGGTTACAGCATACAAATTCATCTTCAGACGTTCATGCGTTATTTTGAGTTGTTGAGTTTTATTGCACATAATAATAAAGTTTGCATCTTACAGGACACTTTAATGTTATGAAAATGCAATGCAGATTTTTTTTTTAAATCAGTGATGCCAGATCAAATGTTGCCACAATCATATCAGAAGATAAGATTGGAAGAAGCATCAGCGCATACGCAGTAGTTTTACATGCGGAGCTAAAAACTATGTCCAAAATGTTTTGCAGTTATATGTTGCTTCCAGAGGATTCATAGGAATTTTGATGGGTAAGACCGTCAATAAGATCTTTTGCGCTTTTTTGAGTATAGTGTAACTTGAAATTTGTCACCACTTATTGATCTTCTTACATCTAGGTTATGCCTCCTTTGTCAGCGCCAACTAATAAGCTTCTCCTAATTTGAGTACATCAGATGAATGAAAATGAGTGACATACAAAGGAAAGCATGGGATTCGGCGTGAAACTTTTCACTCCAGAGTAGACAAGCATCCCGGCTGGAGTGTTGGCTCCCCAACTTCTGTAAATTTCCAAAATCAAACTGCCTGATTTTGCATTCAGACTGTACCTTATAAGTAACATAAACATATGTAGTAAAAAATATTGCTCCGGATAGAGAAAAAAAATGTCTGCCTGCTTTCTGAAAACGCAATAAAAATTCACACCGACTCAGAAGCCGTTCATTAATTCAGGTCCTTATTTATGTTGTCAGTGAAGGACTGTCCGTTAGGAAAGTTATTCTCCTCTGGCTGGAATGCTCTCTATCTTCAACAAAGCAGGTTACAAACAATGTCATGTGGACTGCTGGATGTCTCTCAAAGCTTTAGCTGTGCAGGAATGCGTAGCCTGAGCTCACAGAAAACAGCCCTGCACACGCTGGAGTGCTATGGCTTTTTTATGCCCATATTACCGGTGTGAGACTGCTAATGAGGGCTGTTGTGTGTGCCTATTACACCATCAGTTTTAGCCTTTAGAGTCTAGCGAGCAAGCAGCTAGTTCTCTGCTACAGTGGGAGTTGTTAGAAAAAAAAGTGTGTGTGTGGGCGTGTGTGTGTGCGTGTAATTAGGGTCGAAAAAGAGCAGTGGAGGGGTTAAACTGAACACCACGACATCTGGGAGAACAGATGAGAGAAAGCTCTTTTCTCTATACAGTGATGCACAGAAGCTGGGTTCTTGTTCTTTCACATTTCATCATTTTGTTAGAGCTGCAGGCCTGGAGGGGGGAGAGGGTCAGGACCCTTCTTTTGGGACAAAAGAGGAAATTTTATCTCAGAGATTAGTGGGGGTGGAATCAATGTGCACCGGAAATGGGGTGGTAGAGACAGAAACTAAAAAAGGTTTCACATCTCATGACCTTGTTTGACTCTGGATGAAATTTTCCCAGAATGTGACAATAAACTACTTTGAATGTTTTGCCACATTTTCTCATCAGAAGCTGACAAAATCTTCACCGCACACTGCTATATCGCAGGATAATTCAAGATTTTTTTTTTTTTTACTCATTAATGTGAGTTCAGTCAAATTTGAGGGAAAATGCCAGACTCGAAAATCCGTTTTCAAGTCTGAATTTTGACCGGGCCGCTCTAACACATGAACACGTCTTAATCTAAATTGGAGCGCTGTAGCTCTCGCTGTGCGATAGGAGTTGTAGCAAAACCTCCAGCCCAGTTCAATTATTTTGCAAACCTCCAACAGGTTTGCAGCCTCTAAATCTGTTCCATCATTCATACCATCGGATGATCAGATTTGTGCATGACGAACAGCAATCCTGTCAACAGACTATCTTGCTGGGGCTGTGAATCTCTGCAGCTCCCCCAGAGAAACCATAAGCTTCTAGGCTGCTTCTCTAATTAATACCCTTTTGAGTTGCGCAAAGTGATCTCCATTTGTTGATGATGGACTTAAGAGAATTCTTTGATATATCCAAAACTTTTCATGTTGTTTTATAACTTTACCATACTTTAAATTCTCTTCACAGCTCTATTTCTTACCTAACTTATGCCTTCCTTGCTTTTTATCGTATGCTTTGTACATAAATGTTCTGTGAAAAACTCTCATGGAGCAGATATATTTAACAAACTGCACACAGGCTGACTCCACCTCTTTTGTACAAACCTTTACTGAGATACACAACAATATATTTAGCAAAAAACAGAGTATCAGAGTGAAGGAAGCAGAGGCAATGTGTGCGCTACACTTTTCAGATTTTTGTCTGTAACATATTGAAAAGGATTCCCCCCTCCTTTTGTGTTGCTTTTTCACATTAAATCCCAATAAAATACATAGAATTTTACAGAGGTAAGATGAATTAAAAAAAAAAAGTTTGAGGGATATCAATCATTTTACATGAGGCTTTTCGATTGACTGAAATATAATCAATCTATATGTCTATCCAAGCAGTATTTCAGTGAATAATGTTATTACAGAGTGATCCAAGTATTTCCGTTTGAGACTGGTTCACATTTCCAAAACTATATTCTAAAGCTCAGGCACTTTGCTAAGTTACTTTGAACTATAGAGCAACCTGCCACCTACCCAAGAAATATTCTCGTGGATCAGTGTTTCTGCTCCTCTGAAGTTTTCCGGCACCACTGCAGAGAGAAGCTTCTCTCGGTCTGCAGCTGCACTTTTCAATAAATATTCAGAGCGTAAAAGATTTTTCTCAGTCAAACCGAGACGTTACCACAGGAACAACGAAGCCTCTTGCAGGATCCTTGGTGTATGCAGTGTTGGTGTTTACAGCTACGAAGCAGAGTTCAAGTTTACCTTTTTCTGCAGGAACTCTTCTTTTTTTTTTTTTTTTAGAAAAAGTTGAACACATCTGGAAGGAGCTGAGGTAGCAAGAGGGAATCAGACACAGAAGCAGTATGATGAGTTTTTGTTGTTTTTTTCCATCTGTGTGGAATTAAAAACCTTATCCACATCAAATCAGAATCAAAATGTGAACAGCTGAAAAACGCATTAAGGAAAAAGTCTTGATCTTCTTTTACCGTCCAACCTCAGATCCAATTGCTATTCACTGGTTTTTCATCACTACCGCATGTTTGGTTGCCATTTTGTGGTAGTCAAAATGGCAACCATTGGGTACCTCCTTCACAACTAGAAGCAGGCGTGGTCCTGCTTGACTTCCTGTTTTGTTTTCAAAACTTAACATTTCTCAGATATTCTTGTGTTTCCACGAAGACCTAGGATAGTTTTCAGTGACTTAGTGACCCCAAAATGTTAAACAAGGTGTGGAGGTAGTAGAAGAAAAATTAGGTAACTAAAACGCTTCACTTCCCATACATTTTAGTTTTATTGATTAGGGCTTCAAATCGAATGGTAACACTCAATCTCTAATCATAGTTTGACAAAAGGGACTTGAACTTTTTTTAATAATATGCCTTACATTTTTTTGGACTTTGCTTATTCCATGAATTCTCCACTTACTGAACCTGCTCATTTGTTTTGTCCCTTCTTGAAGAAAGATTTAAAATGGGTCAATGACAAGTGATTTTTGATTATTTTGCTTTATTTTTCCACTGACCCTATAAGTTCTCTTTAGCCAAACCAGTCTCATCTGATGGACAACTTAACGCTGCAGTGGCATTGTGGGTGGTATGCCCTCCGGTTAATCTCTGCTTTCGTCGCCATATTTACCCAGTTCATCTTGTTCCCCTTGGAGAATTTTCTCAGAGGTGCTAAAAGCGGCCGTGGTTTTGACAGTTTGCACTTCCGCTGTGAAAAAAATAAATAAATAAAATCCTGTCTTAAATTCATTACGTTTGTCCCTCGGCAGCTTAAACCTGTTCAAGGTTTTTAAATCTTGAATAGGATGGGAACCGTTCAGCCTTTGAAAAGCTGATTGCTCTTTTGTTTTTCATCAACTTAAAAACGAGCGATATTACCACAGGCGCAGTCATCAGTTCAGTGCACCAGACTGCAATAGACTGCAAATACATATTCAAGTACTACATATTTTTATACTGTGGAATAATGATAAACATTCTGATACATTTTATCCTTTTATGTCTGAGTCAGTTAAAGGAAATTCATCATTCTGTTACCTTTTACAACCTGCAACATTACTGACTTATTCATAAGCAATTCCTTCGGTCAGATGTTCTCAACATCTTTGAGGAATACCTTCTTCAAGGTCTGGATTTAAACCATAATAGGCCAGTCCGTCGAGGCTTTTTTTATTTATTTATTTATTGCACCTCCAAAACAGGTGCAAATTGCTCATATCTACAAAATGGATGGCTAATATTGCTCCTGTCTTTATTTAATGCAGTTTGCTTTGTGAATTTGATTCACAACATAAGAAATGGTAGAGGCAAAGCAATTCAAAACACGTGTTTTGTGAATTACCCCAGAGTTTTTAAAATAAAATTTCCAATTTTAGCCAGTAATTTCTGAAAAAAGAAATTGTGTTTTTTTTCTACCCAAAAACTCTCTGCTTTTTAAGACTTCAGTGTTGATGTGGACAGAGCACCAATTTAATTTAGGAAAGTCATTGCTTTATGCTTTTACAAAGTGCTAATGTAAATCAATGGCCATAAAAGGACAAGAACTAGATACTCTGAAAAGGTTTGTTCAGTCACTTTACAGTTTCTACACAGAAAAATTAAGGCAACGCGAGAAAAAAACGTCAAAAAAAGGAAAATTAGTGGTTCTAGATTAATATGGATTCCTGGGATTTTTAATAAACCCTCCAAGGATAACCATAGATGGAAGAATAGATATAACATTTTGTTTTTTGCTTTTGTTATTATATCCTGTACAGCTGCAGCAGAGGACCTGTAAAATACAGATATCAAGTCAAGCTGATCTGGTCCAGACAAAAAGAAACCTAAAAGCACAGTACCAAGCTTCAAGAGCACTCGATGTACAAAAGATCCTGAAAATACTTCACGTAAAAAGACAACAACCAAATAATTACATAGTCATAATAATTCACTTTCATTCACACCTGTAGATTTTAAATGTAAATTATTAGACTAAACAACGCAATGGCGCAAAGTTCATAAAAAAAACAAACTTTGAGCAGTTTGTGGTGAAACATTAGTTCGTCGGTGCTCCATGACACTGTTTGAGTGTTTTATATTTTTGGACCCTTTCAAAGCCAGCTCTGGATGTGGGTGGAAGGCTCTTGATCTTCCCTTGTTCATATTAAATAAGTCAGATACCAGCCCCCACCTCCTAAACCTTGACTCGCAGTTACACTGGGGGCTTATTGGATGTGAGTATGAGCTTGTGTGTAGCTTTCCTTTCAGCTCAGGCCAGTGAGTTTGAATCCTTTTGAACAGGCAGTAACATGAGGCAGCTATGACAGCCCGGACGACCCTTGATCACTGTTAATTACCTAAGTGGACGTGAAGCTCCCAAACCGCCGGAGCAATGCTGCTAGTAGGATTTGTCAGGGGATGGTGTGCATATGAGTTTTCAAACCTGGTGCGGGGGGAAATGTTGTGTGAGTGCATTCAAACATTTGGGCTCCTCTTTGTGTTGCCGCCATCGTGGCCGTGTGACTTTGTGCCCTTCAAAGTGAGAGGCGAAGCTCACCGGAAGACAATCATGTTCTTAAACGGTGTTCAAAAGCAAACTAGGGTTTGTCAAACTTGTCAAACATGAAGACACACAAAGCTCTTGAGCAGCATGTCTTTAATGAGGCAGAGGGCATTTAAGATTTATGAAAGGAGTTTTAAAACCCGACTACAATGGACTGTCATTACACTTGAAATCAAAATAGTTACATCATCTTTCAGGAAATGATCTGCGCAAGGATTACGAGGCTGACGCTCCGAATTCTCAGGTGATTAAAAGAGAAGAACAAGACGGGGTGCTATATCAGTTTTAGTCCTGCTCGGGACTATTAATACATTTTCAGATCTTGCAACATGAAAAGGAAACTTAAAAGAAACCATACAAAAAAGAAAAAAGTTACTGCTTTAAACTTTAAGCTTGTCCTCTGTCCCTCATTTACATTACGAGTCAATGTGGGGAGCTAGTGAGTCGCAGCGGCCTATTCTGTGATGCATCCTGCTGAAAACCTTTGCTGCGGACGCAGATGGTCAAAGTGTCCTTGGTTGTATCGACTGGATTATGACACAGCTCTGATAGACAGCAGATGTAATCCCACTGTTTCCCATGGGGGGAGCGAACTTGTCAATATCCACTAATGGCCTGTTTTACACTTAAAATCAGCCGACCACAAATTCATACATTAAGTTTGCACTAAATAACAAGAAGAAAAACATAAAACGGCAAAATACACTCAGCAGCCAATGACTGAAGTGTTTGTAGTGGGGCAGAAAGAAAATGTAGGAGACTAAACACGGTTTTGGATGCCAGAGGGGGTCACAGTGTTTCAAAAACTGCTGATCTGCTAGAATTGGGAGTAAATAAAACACAAACATGCTAACATGAACATGAACTGATTTCTGGTTGTTCAAAATTGAGTGAAAACTCAGTTTCAGTCTCTGATGATCAGGACCTGAAGGGACGACAAGACGACTAGCATAATAGCCGAGTTGGAAATGTGGAATAGTGAAAACCGATTACCATTAGCAATGTGGAATCAGTGCATTAATAGTAATTTCTATGTGTATAACATGAGCACATCCTTGTTTGTGATAAGTTCCTTATTGTTTCATCTTGTTGTTTTCTATTTCTCAACTCAACATGGAAAACTTGAACTTAACCAAATGATTTCCAGCACACTTAAGACAATTTATTTGAATGTAAAACTTAAAAAATACAAAGCGGATCTCCTTAGAACACAGGATTAATTCACTAACCAATCTCTTGTAATGCCATCAAGAGCAAAATGTCACTTTTTTCTTATTCTTCTGTAGTGTGGATAGGGACTAATTTGTTTAGGCTGCAATTTACATAAATACAGAGAAACATGGGCAGGAATTTCCTAAATACTTGCCTAATGCCTCATCTAAATATGGGCAAACTGCAACAGGGTAGAGACGCTGCTTGCTTAGGAGAACTATTTTTGAGGCACATTTGCCTTTGTACCTATTTTTGTAAATTGGGAGCCCTTGCAAACTTGAGTTTGCAAACATTTAGCACCTGTTACTAGTGGTGTTGCATCTGACCTCAACTTTCTGTCCAAGATATGTGCTTTAGTATTACAAATAATAATAATTGGTCTTGTTTGTCTACTCAGGGGGTGATCTGTATGCTGATCTGAAAACAAGCAGCCTTTAAGTAAATAACAAAATAAATTCCAAAATGGCATTTTAATCAGCCAATTATATTTAGATTTGCAGTCAATGGGTGTTCACCAGTCCAAGGCATTGTAACTAGCATAGTGACAATTTTTCTTTTTCAGACATGACTTTTGAATATGTCAAAATGTCATAAGTGACATACAAACCGGACATGGATTGTTATGTTTAGAGCTAACCATAAAAAGATATGCACCTCCTGAAAAAAAACCCCAGAAAAAACATTTACATTACTTTGTTTTTTAGTTCTGCTAAAATCCATTCTGCCAAGTGTATTTAATAAAGTGGCCTGTGAGTAAACCATAGTGTGATTCCACACAAATTACCATTTCCATTTGGTTTGTTCATAACATGTCCAACTTGTGTTCAAAGAAGAAAAAAAATAGTCTGAGCTGTCACTCTCCTCACCAAATAACAGTCATTTGACATCTGGGACGCTGTTGTCACTTTTCCTAAGCAAATACATTCTCTCATAAAGTGCCAGAAGAAAAAGAAAAAAGAACGTGAAGACCTTTAACTATACTCTGTGTTGAGGAAAGTACACAGAAATGGTCTGTGACAACTGCATCTGCAAGGATGACTCTGAAGGAAATTCTGTAAAAAAAAAAAAAATAAGGCTTGGCCGTGACGCACTCCATTTGTTATTTAGATCTAGTGATATAAGCCTACTAACTAAAAATAAACAAATCATTGATGAGACATAATATAAGCCAATTAATATGTCGTGACTGCTAACTGCTGGAAGAACATGTAGATTTCATTTTTAGACCCATGCCTGTTGTTAGAGATTTTTTAGTATTATCATTTTATTTTCTTACTCTAGTTCACATTAAGTCTATAGATCTTTGTGATTTTCTGTTTAAAGTGTTCTCTTCTTTAAATGACCTGGAGGTCACTACTGTCTGTCCAACTTTACGAGAAATAGATAACACTGAGTTTCTCAGACTTTAAACCCTTTTGCAAGAACACCTCCTAATTTAGTAAACACCTGTGAGCAGTCGTATTTTGTTTTCTTGACAGTATTGACCGAGATTTGAACCGGGCTCAGACCTTTGATCAGATATCACATCTGGACCTGGGTTGTTAGATGTTTGGGTTAGAAGCTTTACGACCTCTGTTGTTTTTCCTGACTGCCCCCTTGCCTGTCCTTCTTTGACAATAAAAACAGGAGCCGTTGTAAGGGCAGCCCAGAATGCTCTGTGGATTCTTCGGAGGAAGAGTTCTCAGAGCCTTCCCTTTTGCAAAAGCTCCACGTTAAAATTCATATACGTTGTCTGTGGTTCTTTCTTTTATTTAGGTTCGAAAGGAAAATACCTATCACCTGTCTTCAAATCCAAAGTTTCCTTATACAAGAGAGATGACTACGGTTCTATTTGCTAAGCAATTCAGGCACAGCTCTCCCCACCTATGGGAGACAAAGTTCTTAGTTGAGTGAAAATAACTTAAAATCTGCATCTGCAAAGGGTATGAATAATTTTGGGCTGAAGCGTAACACTGGGAGACACATCAAATTCCCCTTTCCTTGAAAAACGCTGCATGGAGGTTTTATGGTACAGCTGTTGTGATCCGGATGCTTTTGTTTCCCGCGTTGTATTAAAGGTTCTTGGCCCGTGGATTAGAGTGAATGCCATGGTGTGTAATGCGCCTATTAGATGGATCAGATTCGTGTTTGTGAGCCGCGGCTTATTGTCCGTGGAAAGAAGGAAAAAGCGAGTGAGAGACAGAAGAAGAGAGATGCTTTGGGAGCTCAGAAAACAACACTATCAAAGGAGGGCTTCAAAGACTATCAGCTACGTCTCCTGGGTAATTTGCGATCCTGCATTCTTTCAACTTCAAAGGGCCGCTGTGTGTTGGAATACTGCAAGTGGGAGTGAAGCGGCGTGGGGAGGGGCAGGGCTTGGACGAGGGGGGAATCTGATTTCTCTAATAAATGCTGACACCAGGCCTGTTTGATATTAGATTCAGGGAACAGTCTGATTTGTTATCGCCTTTGAAACTCTTCGGACGTCCTTCAGCGAGGCAGGCTGGCTACCGTCTTGCCCCCGAGAGCAAACTGGGAGAGCAGAGACGACCGGGCTGGTAGGACAAGCGGGCGGCTCCAAAGCTGACCATTAAGGTGCTATTGACCAGGAGTCTCTTTGTCTGAGTCTTCACTTCTGTCTCTTGAGGGATGCTTCCTGTACACCCCTTGACACATCACTAACAGCTCAATAAAGCTAAATAAGAAACATTTTAGGCAACTAAGAAGCCTTATTACTGATGGATCTGTCTGACTTAAAGGTGACCGCATAGATCTTTCTTTTTAAAAAAGCAGCAAGTATTTTTAGCCATTTTACAGACTTTCCACTTAAGGCTTATAATAAAACACAAAGTAGGCAAATTCTACAATCTTATGCAAAGTGTTTTATCTAACATAATCATAAAATATAACAGAAATACCAACTGGGATGATTTTGAAGGTTAAACTTAAGGTATTCAGAGAATGTTGGTGGTTTAATATAAATGAGACAACCTGAACTAATTAAGTATTCAGTGGTTTTAAAAACTTTTTTTTCTTTTGACCGTACCGAACGGTTGGAGCATGAGCAGCTGGGACGGATTATTTCGATACCTACTAATAAATGCGAGAGGAAGATGAATATCAGAAGAGGAAACTCTCAGGGGTTGTTAGGAAAGCGCTCCTGACAGGGTGGGTCTCTGCTGCAGTTTCTGCATACCGTCAGGATTTATTTATTTATTTAGTTAGTTATTTATTTTTTTCCTGAATGACTGCAGTTTTGGTGCAACTAAGGCTCGCTGTCAATCACTCAATTTAGAATGAAAAATAAACTTAGAAAATTGTATTTACAGCCCAGACTGAATTTATGACTCAACTGAATGCAACATAGAAGAGTTACTGTAAACATGTGCATTATTTTCATAGCACTTCCTTTTATAAACAAATGCAGAACTTATTAGCAATATGAACATTTGCTCACTATCCTCAGAGCATTGATTGACTACACCTACCTACCTTGCAGCTACCGTGTTGCTAAGATGAAGTGGTAACAGTAGCACAGAATGGTAATTGTCTAGTCAGTGCACTGGTTGTTCAATAATAATTCAAATGGAGAATAATTTAAATGTGTATGTTCTTCCTAAACATTGGTATGTTCTTTGTAAATCACTTGAATGAGTTATGCTTTGTAAATATTCCCTTGTTTTTCTAAGCCAATTTATAACCAACCAGTCTTAATTTAAGCAACAGATTGTGTTTCCAGAGCTTCTTGCTCTTCTTCAGGGGTTAGTAAAAGGCAGCCTGTCACGTAGGCAGCCCCATCTGTTTGGACCAAACTACAATAAAAATCCTAATTCAATAAACCATCAAGTCACATGTGTTTTCAAGAAGATGATGCGTATCACGCAGCATTTAGTACTCTGTTGAGAGCAAACAAGTATGTCAAGTGGCTAAATTCTAATTTTCCTCCTGGTTCTGCACTTCTTATAAATATAACAGCATAAAAAGAATATTGGTCACAATATTTGACTGAAACCAGGTTAAGTAATGTTGTATGCTTTCATCGAACAGCGTTCATGCTCATTGTTATATTTGCGTCTGAACATACAAGGAGAAAAAAACAAGTATTTCAACTTCAGAGGAGGTGCTGCTTGATGCAGCGTCTGGGTGGCACGTGTCAAGTTTAAATATTCTTTCATCTTCGGGTTTGCAAACAACAATACTTACTTACCAAAAGTGTTGAGGAGAGAAAAGCACTTGATCATGATAAATTAGGACAGGCAAAACAATAAAAAAGGACGATGAGACATTTCACTACTTGGCCCCGAAGTACAGGGATGTTGTATTCTAGTGAGACAAAGAAGTCAGAGTTTTGAAGTTTCAAGTTGAAGGATGTAAAAATGTCCACTCAAGCCAGAAGTTTTATTAGAAAGGTTGTTTCCTCACTAAACTCAACGTCAGACTCTGACATGGCTGCTCAATATGTAACACTTAGAGAGAGCGGCGATAAGACACTGTTGATGTTACTTTATTCATTTCATATATCAGTCAGAAGCAATCTTGCACAACCTCTGCTAATGAATGTCAAGTGTTTGTAGATTAAATGGAAGCTAATGCATTGCAATGGACATGTACTCCTAGTCGTAGTTACTGAGCACAGCAACCAGCAAATATCTGGGGGGGGGTTTCAGTCATATTCAGAAAAGTGTTAAAAGGTTCATTTATTTCAGTAAATTAGTTCACCAAGTGAAGCAAAGTAGATTAATCACACCCAAACTGATGTCTTAAAGCCTTTAATTTTGTTGACTGATGGCTTTTCTCACACAGCTAATAAACACACCAGAGCCAAAACAACAACTTTTGCAATACAGAAATGTGAACTTAATGAAATGTGACCAATACCTGCTGCAAGGTTGTTCTTTTCAAAACAAAACAGTGAATCTGACAAATGATCCTCATCAGAATGTACATTTAATGTGACTGTAAGTAAAAACATCCACTCAGGTTCTTCCATGTTTGAGCAGTTTTTCACACATGCAGGTACGTATGTTTTTGGTATGATATCGGTGCAAAAATATAATTTAAAGTCAAAAAATGACATATTCGGCCTTTCAACCAACAACTTAGACAATACTCCGAAGTGGCCTTTATTATTGCATGTATCGAAGTATTATGCGTTTTTCTTTACAGATCATAAAAAAACTGTCTTTTCTGATAATCCTGAAAAAAGTTCAACATTCACCCACAGTCTCAACATAGAAGAGCATAATACAAAATCAGGAGCCCTGAAAGTGGATATAAACACCTGCTGTGTCATTGCCTTGCCCACCCTGTGTAGGATTCACTGACCCTGGGGACCATTATGCTGTTTGATTATTCTGCGGGGTGATTGATGTGTTGTATACCACTGTGGACTCTATGCATATTAAAGCATGCCTTACTATTGACCCATTGATGCATGGCAATGTGTGATGAATATCCACAACTGCAGTGATGCCTATGACATCATGTCCAACTCACAGATGTTTGATTCATGATATCCAAACAGGACACAAGAGGCTTGTAAATGAAATGTAATCAGCGCATCACTACAACACTCCTGTGTCCGTGCCAACTGAAAAACACCCAATCATGCTGGCCCTCAATCTCTCACCCCCCTCCTCACGGCCCCTTGCCAGAGTCCCTTCCCTCCTTTTTCCAGTCTCTCTTTCAGCTCATTAGTGTTCGCTTTTCAACAAAGAGCCATCTGGGTAAGGCTACCTGGCAGCTCAGGTGGGCCTCTACACAGAAAAAGACAGCTTCTCCTCAACATCTGTCGTCCCAGATCAAAGATGTTTCTGTTTACCCTCTTTAACTCTTCTAGTTTTTTCCCCCCTTCCCTGTTTTTTTTCCTTCCATCCCTTCTTGTCTCTCATTGCCTAATGTCTGCCAAAACTTTCCACACATTAAACAGGAAGTTGACTAAATGCAGCATCCTCCTCCCTCTACTTGTGTCTCTCCACCTCTGTCACTTTTGTCTCTGTGCCCTCAGGGTGCTGTGAATTCTTCCGCACATCTTTGTTTTCTCTATTCAGATTATTTTTAGATAATTGTTTCCATGTATATATGAGGAGGATACAATTTTTGAATTTTGTCTTTCTTTCTTAGTCATTTTATGAACAAATTAGCTTTTTCTTTTCCTTCTCCACAATCATCTAATCCTAGTTGCCTCAGGTTTTATGAGGGACAATTAGTTCTCACAGACTTCTTATATCAAGATTTAAAAGCTGGACTGATGTGTATACAGTGCAAAAGAATATCCCTGAGATAAAATTACACACAATAAACTAACTTTTGAATTGGATGCACTTTCATTTGTATGATCATGATCAGAATAAAGGTGGCTGAATGCAAACGGATGCCACCCTTTTCAGATTTTTATTTGCTAAGACAATCCTTACTTTCAAGATTCAGCTTATGCACTACAGTGCAAAAAATACCTTAGGTTTTGTTGGCTGTCATGTGACAAGATGTGAAAAAAAAGTTCAAACTGTATGAATATTTGTGCAAGGCGCAGTGTGCTGAATGTTTGTCACACGGTGTCCACGAAGATCAATAAAGATGTCGGGCTATATGTGTAGACAGTAAGAAATACGCCTTGGACAGATTTACAGCTTGTAATCAGACACAGATAGGTCCCCGGTTCTTTTGGCAACTGCAGTTTATGCAGTTTATGTCACAGAAAGCTTTGATGTCTTTTTTCTTCCTGGAGAAATAATGCTGGCTGCTGTGGGTAACCCCCCCCCCTTCAGTGGTTATGAGATAGTATATTCAGCTGATCTGGCCCTGTAGGTGCGGAGGATCAGGGAAAGTGTTATCCTTTAAGCCAGGTGCTGCTGTTCAACACAGCCGGTTCCTGCTGACTGAAACACTTCCCTGCATGCTTCTGTCTGCTCGTTGGCTCATCTGACTTGTCTTCTCACAGGCGCAGTGTGCGTGTGAAGAGGTTACTCAGGCCTTCTGTCTGAGCTGCGAGGGTGCAAAGCGCAAATCTGGTGCCGGCGGCGTTTGATCGTCAGCAGAGCTCTCTTCACGTGAAAACTGGAGGCGCTCTGCTGGTGCTCCGAAGCTTTTTGCTCAGAACTAATAAAGATTGATTGGCCTTCCTTTCAGAATCGATGGCGACGCTATTTTAGTTATGCCTGCTTGCCGGGATGCGTTCTGATCAATGACAAAACTATTTTTTGTGTCAAGGGCAGAGCCCAGTTTACTTTCAGACAGGATGAGAGAAACGCTCTTGCCTGACAGACCGTTCAAGGCCATGAAGGCTATGAACGCTCAAACAAGCTCCTCCCTTTCTGTCCCATAAATAGTCTTCTGCCCTGAAAGTGTTGATAGTGGATTAATTGTGAGAGATTTCTCGCACATTACCAGCCGGGACAATTACATCACTGTCAGATTACAACACCTCACCCGCTGTTCTACTAGTTCAGAGAAACACTTTGAGGAAACCCAGGCAGGAATGGTTGTTGTCCACCTAATCTCCCTCTTTACTCTTACTTCACCCCGTCTCTGCTCCTTACACTCCAGCCGAGGCTTTTTACTGGATTGACTTGTGGGGTGGGAGAGGGTCGGGTGGGTCATTGTCCATGTTTCTCCTGCATCGAGTTCAGCAGGAGACAGACAACTGGAGCGTGAAACAAGACTGTAGTCTGCGGGTAGCCACCGGCTGAGCTCACCTGCCGCTAAATTCACTTTGACAGGTGAGATCACAGCCTCATGGCGGGGCACTGCACCCAGCCGAGAAGCGAGAAGCGCGAGGCTGTCGGAGCTCAGCCTCAAAGGACCTACCTTTGCACTACAGCTCAGAGGAACAGGAACGTTAATGGTGAAATATCGCATGGGTTATGAGGCTGGACGGACTTTCTGCAGAGTGAAAATGTAAAGGCCTGAGCCAAGTATCGTTGGACAGATAGTCACCTTTTACATACACTCATTGTGTTTCATTAAACATTAAAGACGGTCAGTGAAGGTAACACCCCTTCAAAGGGTGAATCCCATTTCCCTCCTTCCCTACAATGGCCTGGTTCTAAAATTGTGGTGCGAGTGCTGCTGGTGGTACTTGAGCTGCCAGAAGAAGTTATCAAAACAATTCATAGAATCATTAGTGGCATGGTAAATAATTTTTTTAAAAAGTACCAACAGCCAGAAGAGGCATATTCCAGACATGCTTAGTACTTTGTGGGGGTTTTCCTGTGTTTTGTACACCACAGCCACATGTTCACTAAAAGCCCAGTATGACAACAGGAATTCATGAGAAACAAACTCCCAGAAGAACAATCATGGCTCTCGTGCTGTTTTTTTTTTTTTTTTTTTTGCAGAGTCATGCTAGATTTTGAGGTTTAGGTTTCTGATAAATCTCTGACTTTGGACTTCTAAGAATCTTTTTGAAAATCTTTCCAACTTCAAAGTTGGACATGTTAGGTTGAGCATAGCTACACTTAATCCTTGAACCAATCATGTAGTACCAATATAATGTAGTTTTTTTGTGTTTTCTTGTCTTTTTGTTATTTTTATAGCAAACCTAAAATATCCAAGCGCCATTGCATAGTTTTTTGAAAGCGTGTAAAGAAAGAAGTGCCTAAAATTTGGTCAGAAGTGAGTTGACCAATTTATTTTTGAGAGCTCTCTAGAGATGTAACTGTCCAATTTCTTTTCTTTTTCTGGAGAGGAACGGGATTCATTTACAGGTAAACACAAAAACAAAACAAAAGATGTCAACAAAAATGTACATTATATTTTAAGAGATTAAGATTTCCTAGTCTTATTTCTAGGTCAGTCCTTCTTGGATTGGTAAATTGTTTGTCATTGTCATGTTGCAGGGTCCAGTTCTGTGTCAACATTAATTTTTGTAGATGTTATCACATTTTCCATAGGCTACAATAGAAAACTTAAGGTTTCAACTGTAAATGTCATAATAGTCTGGTCCTGGTCAAAGTCAATCTTATCTCTGTTAACTTATGCCCACTTGTATTTCTAACTACTAATGAGACCTCAAGCATGAGATGCAGGCTGATTTGTAATGGAAGCATGATTTTGTTGGGTTTATGTGAGCAGAATGAGTCTTTAATCTTTCATGACTCTGCGGAGGTTGAAGCCTTTCACTCTTACAGAGACAAGAATTAAGGATACATAAAAAAAAGGGTGGATTTTAGGGTCACGGCTTCCACTCGTTTGCCAGCAGGAGTCGGTTTTTGCTGCAGGTCATCGAAAGAGCGGAAGAGTCACATCATCTCTAATCCTAAGGCCTTCCTTATTTACTTTTACCCACTTTCAGCTGAGTGCTTTTTAATGTTTCTTTGAAAAGACGAATAAATGAAAACGAAAGTAAGCCTAAACTGAATCAGAGTCCTTCTAAGCTTTTCATATGAACAACTCCACAAAAAAAACCCACCATTTTGCTGCACTCCCCATGAGTGTGTAGGTTACGTTTTTGGTTTCTTATTTGTTTCACTTAGGTGCAAAACACACCATCAGGAAGCACACACCCCATCCACACACATACACACACACGCACACACACACCCCTCTCTCCTCAAACTTATCCCAGCTCCACAGCTGCAACTCAGCAAATGTGGTGGGCAAGGTTTAATTTTCTGGACCTCCGCTCCAGCTCCGGCCTCATGCATTTTTCATCACCACCATCCTGTTCCCACCCAGTCGCTGCTGCTGCACAATGCTATTGATTGGCGATTAAGCCATCAAACTGTTATAAAGAGGTTAATATTTTAAAGCTGTTCCCCTCTTTTTTTCGTTGTTTCACATCAGTTCATAAAGCCGCTCCACCCCCCTCTACCTTGGTCCCATTAATGTATTGCAATGTTTCAAGGCTTTTTAAGAGCTTCCGCTTTCGTGCAAGGTCAGTTTATGAATTTTTGATGTAATGCAGACGAGGGAGTTTTTTGTTGTTTTTTTTTTTTTTTGTTCCTATGCAATGCTTACTCTGGCACAGGGGTGATGTATTCGATCAGCTGACTGAGCCAAAGGTCGAGAGGGAACAGAGTCAGTCAGCAGGTAGACCGGTGGAGTGTCGTCCACTTCAGTGCAACCCCCACACATGTAAGGATGTGTCTAGTTGTTAACCCAATTTGCTTATGGTAATTCTGATAGATCTCTGGAGGCTGCCTGGTGATATTGAAGGTTCAGCATTAACTTTGACCACTGGGCAAAGAATCTGCAGCCTCATCTTGTTCTAGCAACCGATGAGCACCTTAAGGTTTTTTTGGGGGGTTTTTTATAAGGAGTTAATCTACAGTATTTAAGAAATACATGTAAATTTGTTTACTGAGAGCTCGTTTATTTTCACATTTGATTCTTGCTATTAGAACATATGTCCAGATAAGTCTCGTTTGTCACATTAAAAGTATTTTAGTACTAAACAAACTTTTCTTTGAGCCCACATTTCTGTTTTTAAAAATAGTTCTTTCATTTGTCTGATGTAAAATTATAATTTTAAATGACATATTTTTATTAGCTGTAAGCAAAAAATATCATAATTATCAGACAAAAAGACTATCAGACAAACATCTTTCTGTCTCTAATTAGTGATAAAATTCCTGATATATATAGACTTTTCAAGAATATTCTAATTTACTGAAGACTGAATAGTTCTGCTTTAAAAAAAATCTTCTTTAATCCATCAGATGTCACCTTTTTCTGATATTTGAAAAACAAAACGTCACCAGCGTTATCATAAACTTTTTTTATAATTAGCTTTTTTCCGGCATGCTAATGAGATTTTGGGCTTCTTGCTTTGACTTCTTCTAAACTTTGCTTACTATGTGAGCCATTTAAATTATTTACACTGCTTCATTTATTCATAAAATAGACTTTATTTGAAATGTCTCAACATCATTACAAACATACATTACAGATAATACACTCCGCTTCATTGCATTCACCTCCATTGCAACATTATGATGAAGATTTACGTGTCGCACAAAAGCTGCTCTTGTCAAATTTTGAAGTGCTTTGGCCTAATAGTTTTAATTTTGGATGTCTCTTGTTTTTTTGATTTTGGAACATTTTGACACATTTTCTCTCCCTTCCCTCTATCTGACCAACACGGCAGTGGTACAGTAAATGGGCTTAAAAATGAGGATGGTGAAGGACCAGTGAGGAAGTCTCAGGTATAAGGCATAACAGAACATTATCTGAAAGTCTTTAAGAAATGGGGGGGGGACTTAATCCTGTAAAATAATATCCAAAGGTTAGAAGATCTTACAAAGTATTGCTTAATCTTTGAATATAATGAACATATTTCAAAACAAACAAACCAAAATCAGAGCTCTGATCTCAGTCCCACAGAAACTTTGTGGACAGAACTGAAAAGATGTCAGAAACAAACCTGATTCATTCACGCCAGTTCTGCCAGGAGGAATGAGCTAAAATTCCCAGTAAACAATTGGAGGAAGCTTGTGAAAAGATATCCAAAAGTGTTTGACCCAAATGATACAGTTAAAAAGACAATTCCACCAAATATTAAGAAAAAAAGCACAAATTGTATGTCTCTTATCTAATTAACCTGACATGTCTCTGCTTTCCAATTACTGTGCTTATGCAAATAAGGCATAAAAGCATGGGATACGGTATAGAGTCAAATGCATCAATATGTGACAAGTGCAAAGTATCCTGCAGAGGGAGGAGACTCGGCACCCGCAACAACACAAAATACAACACTGGACTGGAAAGATGAGACAAATAAATCACAAATGTTTCTTCTTTGGGAAGTCGTAAATAAAAGAAACCACGTAGTGACAGCTGTAATTGGTGTAGCTGAAGTTGTGGGAAATCAACTCATTAAAAACACTCACAGTGGTTAAAATATAATGTGGTCAGTGCCAGTAAAATGGATTGCAGAGAGGTCAGTATGTTTAGGTGAGTAATTTGTCTAATGTAAGTCAGTTTCAATACAGGGGGCCGTGACACTATGAAGGCTCCATCCTGGTCCTGCGGGGCCATGTAGATCTATATGGCTCGCACAGATGGAAAAAAGGGTGAAGAGGATCATTGAAGGTTAGGTCTCTGAGGACGCTTATAATCCTGTAACTGCAGCAGGTTCTGCTGATGCCTGTCAGTGTTGGAAGTTGAGAACTATCAGTCCTCTGAGTTTTTGTAAGTGATGCTATACAGTGTCATAGTCGACCTCCTTGCTGTTATTTCAGTGATTATGCTTTTAGACTCTAGAAATGGGGCCTCTGAACTGAATTCATGCTGCAATGGTTGAATTGGAACGGGAAAACTGGGTTTCAGTCTACCGCAATCTAATATGAGCTCTTTTTTTGTGTGTGTGTGGTGCAAGCAATATTGCTGGCTTCAGCTTTCCAGCTTCTCAGCATCAATACAGCAGGCTTATACTTTAAGATCAGAAATTAGTTTAAAATGTCTCCTGTAAACTTCTTTTTGCCCTTGGTGTTTCTCAAGTACTTGATGTTCTGCACTACTTCCCCTCCCGCCTTCTTCTTCACTTCATCTACTCCCAAGGCCATGTGGTGAACCATCTTTAGATTTAAAATTAGACTTGAAAGTCTAATAATGGACAGAATTTTAGATTTCTTATTTGTCACGAGCTGCGTTTCCATTCACCATATAATTGTGCGATTTGCAATAAATTTGCTCAATGGAAACGCACCAATGTTTTGCAATTTTATTTTTTTCTTTTATAAAATGTTTTGGCACTAGGATGAGGCAGTTTTTGACTTTATCTAAATTTTGCAAAACTGCGATGGAAACACTTTTTTTCGTATCACGAGTCATGTGATCAGCAATGACTGGTACTGGAGGAAAAGACGAAGAAGACAACAGGAAGTGACACTGTTTTTTTTTTAATGACTTAATTGTGTTCCTTAGTTAATGGAAACACCGCAATTGCAAAATTGTGTTATTCCGATATCACCAGAATACCAAAAAGGTTTTGCACACATTTGTAATAAAAATGCAGCTATAATCTCAGCTAAGATTATTTCAAAACATAATCTGGGACAGGCCATGAAACAATTGAATATTTATACATATAATGTTAGCAAGTAATGAACACAAGTTTGAATCAATGAGTTTTACATGTAATTTTTTTACTGTTTATTTAACTGATTTTATTTTAAGCATTTTCCATTGGTTATTTAAATTTTATTTAATTTATCCCATATATAAGTATTGTCATTTAGTCACTTATTTGTGGCAGTTTTGTTTCTCGATTATCAAGGTCCCCAATATTGAGAATGTAAAAATTACTTATCCAGCACATCTGCAATTTCAATATTTTGAGTATTTTGGTCTTCTGTATCTAGAGCTAAAGGTCATTTGGGCAATCATTTCCTTTCCAAAGTTTCATGAAATGTTGCACTGCTTTACTAATCACTACGATATTTGACAGACAGAAGTAACTCAATAAGTAATGTAGAACCAGCTGCACATGCATGAACGTGCATGGTCCCTCAGAGAGAGTGAAGCAAAGGTGACATGAACAAAAGCGCGGCTCTGAAGAGGTGAGAATGGACACGAGATGGGCTGTTTTCTTTTAGTGCCTCTGTGTGAACTCCTGGTTCAGGAACAAGAAGGTTCACTGTGTTAGTCTGGCATGATGTGTGTGCCTGCAGGAAGACAATGTCAGAAAAGATAAGGAAGTGCGTGACAAATGAGTGAAAGCAATGCTTAGATAATCTGTTACAGTCTGAGTGCTAATGTTCAGCTTGACTGATGGTTAATGACATGTAGTGCAAGGGAAAGGCTTTATGTGCAAACTGCCATTGTCCGCAGGAACAAACACATTCATCTGATATGTTACTTCAGCGTCTGTCAGTCATTTTTCTGCTCCATTTGACGGGGCAGACAAGTGACTCATGAAATAAGCATACTTTCCCCGTAGTGCCAGTCAGTTTGTGCTCTTTAGGTCCTTAACTGCTTCCTTCGGGGGAGTGCTGGATAACACGCTCGAGCAGTGTCCCAATCACTGTGATCACCTGTGACAAACCACACAGAGACCCAATCAATACTCGACTCTCCTGAGGGTGGAGGAATTAATGTAACTCTTTTGGCTCTGCATGCCTGTGTAGGTGTGGGGTCTCTGTTTATTGCAGGCTCCACGAGCTATTCATACTCAATAAAAATATATATATATACAGTATATATACAGTATATATATATGTGTGTGTGTGTGTGTGTGTGTGTGTGTGTGTGTGTGTGTGTGTGTGTGTGTGTGTGTGTTACATCCAACAAGGGCACAACATATTTGAGGACATGTAGTCAAAACTGAGGGTTCAAAAAATTATTTTATTTTAAAACTCTCTTGAACTTTTCTTTTGGTTCAGCTGCTTTAATTTTCTGTAGACGGAAAAGAGAGAGAATTAAATATCCTCATTTCCCCGTGTCCCCAAAAAGAGAAAGGAAAAAACAAAAATCCCAAAAGTATCAACAGAAAGTTGGACCTGGTGAGCCGATCAAAAAGAACAAAACGGCACAGCAGGGAGCCAACCCTGCACAGGGCCGTCGAAGCCCCTATAGTACCGGAGTATAGCAAAAAAGAATCCACTGCAAAGAAAGAATCGAAAACAGGACAACCTGTCCCACCAGGCCAAAATCACAATGAAAAACGGCAAACAAACAAAGGCTAACAAAAATACTGCATGGCAGGCTGGAGACGTCAGCTGCGGCCGACAGCTACTGGGGACGTGGTGGTGGTGGAGCGAGCGGAAGGGCGGAAGGGCCGACTCCAAACATGTCAAAACCCAGCCTATTTATAGGCGGTCCAACAGCTCCACAAATTAATGAGACCAAGCTAATTACAAAAAGAAATTATCAAAACTCCAAAGTATATTAAACAAAAAAAAGTCATTCAACTAAAGAGTCAATACAAAACAATACAAAACAATCTAGAAGAAAAAAATAAACAAAAATAATTATAATGTGCCAACAGCACATAATATTTATATATATGTATGTATTTCTTATCTAATCTAAAATAGGGAAAAGTTGCAAAAAAAAGGTGTAAAGGAGAAATAGGACAAAAACTCACTGAATTATGCTGCAGAAGCACAAATGAAGGTGGCATGTCAGAGACTTAAGCTCACTCAGTAACTCCTTAACGGAAATGTTCCCCGCTATATTAATAAAACACAGAGGGGAAGATAAAGAATCTCTGTTTGTCTTGGACTAAATTAACACCCCCTTACTATCATAAAAGTCACATCATTACAGGAAGAGCTAGAGGAGAATTAAGGTCAATGTTTGTTCTCCCACTTAATAAGCCCGGGTTACTTCCAGCTAAAAATCTGAAGATGAAACTATAAAGTTTAAGACTTCCTCCGTTCTGTCTTTGCTTTAAGATCAAGTCTAAGACTCACAGTACAGCTCCTGAAAAAGTAGTCCTAGATTTTTTTTAATCTTTTTTCTCACACTTCACTCATTACAACCACAAACTTCAGTGTATTTTAACGGTTTTTATGGGATGTAATATATCAACTCAAAGTAGTTCTCACATACCTGTTCAGGAATAAAGGTTATACATGACCTCTAAACACTGCTTCATTAATAAAGCCTGAAAAGTGTGGATACTTTTTGTATTCTGTCCCCTTTCCTTCGATGCTCTCTAAATAATATTGATTATCTTTACAAATCAGCAAATTGTTTGTAATCTCAGTTTATCTGTGAAGATCTCAAAGGTTTGTTAGAAACCATTAGAGAAAAAAACAGCTTCATGGAGACCAGGCAACACAGCAGTTACGCCAGGGATTAAGTTATCCAGATGTTTAAAGTGGGATTATGTGATAAAACTATACTATGGTCTATACTCGTACTGCACTTTATCAGAGGACCTCAAATGCTTTACCCATTCATGCAGACATGGTGGTAAGCTGCATTGTAGCCACAGTATGACAGCAGCTAGGTTGCCATGCACCAGCATTACCGAGAACTCTGACCACAACAAGTAGGCGAGGTGGGTTTGAACCAGCAACCCAATGGTTACCGGAAAAACCCCCACCACCATTGCCACTGAAGGACCCATGAGCCAAACTCTATCATCTACAAATGTCCATTAACCCAAACTAGCAGGCAGAGCAAGGAGTGCATTCATCTGAGAAGTAGCCAAGAGGCTCACGTTAACTCTGGAGGAGCTACAGAGATACAGAGCTCAGCTGGGGAGGATATATTCACAGCTATTTGTTGTACACTGTAAAACATCATAGATGCTCCCCTTCAAATCTGACTGCGTTTGAGCTACTCTGCTGGGATAAATGTGAAACAATTTCTGTTTCTAGGTGTCCAAAGCTGGTTGAGACAAATCACAAAAATGTGCAGCTTTCATTGAAGTAAAGGATTGTTCCATAAACTCGTGCCACATTTTGCAAATTTTGCAGAAACAAATTGCACCATGTGTTCTTTTACGTCCACATCACGAAAGGCAACTCTTTAGTCCCAGTGTTAAAAGATGTGAAAAAGTTCTTTGGGTACGAATACTTTTGTAATTCCCCCGTCTAAACACATACGTACACAAGCGCACTGTATGTTTGCAGAGTAGCAGATGTCCAGCTGTTTACCGTCTTCATTAATTTGTTGTGAGCTGTGTTTTTTCTTACACTTGTCAAAACCATTTTGTTGCTTGTCTTTGTTCCCCATCTTTCTCTCCCTCCACATTCTTACCGGCTCGGCTTGAGCCTCCTGCTGCGGCTACCTCCAAAACGCCTTCCTCACACAGCCCCCGTCACCACCATGCCTGGAAGAGTTTGTCTCTCATTATCAGCCCTTATTGCACCCCAAACCAACCTTCACACCCAGCATGGTGTCAGAGCTTCAGTTCAGCATTGTCTCATTATCCAGCCCCATTATTTCCACAGACTCCAGAGGATCCAGGCATTGTGGGACACCGGACACTCCCCCTTGGTTAGTGGAAGACGGGATGCCGGTGGGATAAGAGGTGACTGAGATGAGCCAAAGGTTTTCCCAGCTAAACAAGACACTGGATGTTATCTTATTAAGTTAAAATTAAAAAGGAGACTGTTGCTCAAGCTTTACTCGGTGCAAAAATGATTGTGGACTGTGTAGAAGATAAAAACTCGCACTTCACTTTCATCTTAGTGTCACGTTAAATTAGATGTCACCATCGCAAAGTTGCCTTGCAAAAAAGCACAAACAGAAAATGGAAAAAAAATAAATAAATAGCTGCGATGCATGTGAAAATTTGCTGCATTCGGTTGATTTTCAAAACACTTTTGTCTTGCTTTTCTGTCATTTTTGTTTGCTTCAAAGCGCCAACATCTTCAAAAAGCTGTGCTAACAGTATATTCCCTCCGGAGAAATATTCCTACAAAACAACCAAGATGCAGACTGAAAAGTTTACATGAGGTAATGCTGGCTCGACTTTCCTTCGCTGGAGCGTGTGTTGTTAAAAGAAACCCCTCGTTTCAACGCAAGCTGTCATAAAGACAGGATGCATCATAAAACATGCACTGTGTTGTCGTCTAGGAAAAGACAGGCGGTGTGAGGAATATTTCTTAGCTTTGTTTTATAGGAAAAGACTCTGGTGACCAGAGGAATAACAGTTTTATTTGTTTTCCATTTCACTTTTTTTTTACTTTTAGAAAAAGAAAACATATTTACAGTTAAATTCATAATAATTTTCAGTCTTGTTTTATTGGAAAAGTGATGTAATTAAACAGTTGTCTTGCATGTAGCTGAATGTCTTTAGATTGTGGCACTTTAAGCAAGTAAAACCATGAAGAGATTGGAATATTTTGTTTATTTTCCAAAAGATATGTTAAAATAATATGGACAGATTGGTTGGTACCCTTAAGGGGCCTATTAATCTGTGCCAACTTCCCAGGATGAGGATGAAGGAGATAATGCAGCTCCAGGTTCAACAGAGGCATAGCGCAGATCCAAAAGAGATAGAAACCGTTTTTAATTCCAACATTCGTCACATGTTGGAGTCATGATGGACTCAATGAACAAAAGCCAGGAGAGCAAGTGTGTGTTGACAAACCCCAAACTTTCTGCGACAACGTCTTTTGGATCGATGGGTCCAAGCAGGAGAGTTTCTTTTTCCAGTCACATTAATAGAAGACAAGAAAACAACACGACTGAACCTCTCTGAAAGGATCTGAAAACTGAAGTTTAGAGTCACCACTCTTCAAACCAGAGATAACTTGTACACTTTGTTCAGGAAGAGTGAACCAAACTGACTGTTGGGGAATACAGACATTTTATTGTGAAGTACAAAGATCAGGCAGCAATTTCTTCCAAATGGTTTGCCTCAAAATAGTAAATGAAGATTACCGTCTTCTATGTCCATTCCATCTTAATTTGTTTAGTATTAAATAAAAGTCTGAATTCTGTTCACAGTGGAATAAAAGATGTCAATTTCCATGTATTTTAGATAAATGTGTTTGCTTAGAAACACCAACAAACATTTCCACATTGTGGGCTGCCTTTGAAGCTGTTGTTAAAACCAATACAGTATAAAATGTATTCATACTCTACTCATGTACCTCAGAAAACAAGACTCCTATTAACTTGTGCTCTTCGGTACACAAGTTAACATATACCAAAGAACACATTGTCAACAGTGCATTCCACCTAATGATAGTGTAATGCACATGACTATTTATGTGTGTAATGAACATAAAGAGTCATCCACTCTAAAGCCAGTACCAATGCTGTATCCATACAAAACAAATACAGGAAAAATTACCCAATTGGAGTTGGCCTGTTGGAGTTAGCTCGTCTGACGCAGCTAGATCTGACACGCTTCTCCCCTTTCTGCGGAAAGACAAGTTTATGTGTCCTTGTGATTCTTTCAGAGTTTATTTGAAGAATAAACCTAACACCTCACTGCAGCTTTTGACACTGTCGACCATGACATGTTACTGAATCGACTGGAGAGTTGGGTCGGACTCTCCGGTCCAGTGCTCAACTGGTTTGAATCCTACATATAAAACAGGGATTTCTTTGTTTCAATTGGAAACTTCTCATCAAAGAGGTCAAAGGTCACATATGGGGTACCCCAAGGTTCAATCCTAGGACCCCTTTTATTCAATATTTATATGCTCCCACTAGCTCAGGTTATAACAGGAAATAATATTAGCTACCATAACTATGCAGATGACACACAGCTCTACATTACGATGTCACCAGGTGACTCAGCGTCCATCCAATCACTGAACAGATGCTTAGAACAGATAAATGTGTGGATGTGCCAAAACTTTCTCCAGCTGAACAGAAACAAAACTGAAGTTATTATTTTTGGACCTAAAGAGGAACGATCTAGAGTTATAGATCTAGAGCTATAGATCTAGAGTCAATGCACAGCTTCAGTTATTACAACTGAAAACCAGCGATCAGGCCCGAAACCTGGGAGTAGTGATGGACTCTGACCTGAACCTCCAGAGCCACATAAAGACAGTTACTAAGTCAGCCTTCTATCACCTGAAGAACTTTTCCAGGATTAAAGGACTAATGTCTCACCCAGACCTCAAAACACTGTCCTGAGCCGTATGCAACAAAATTTCGTTCTGTATACACCCAGTGCATGCAAAATGACAATAAAGTCAGTCTAATTCTAAGTCTAAGTCTCTAATCTAGAGAAACTCATCCATGCGTTTATCTTCAGTCTCATTGATTATTGCAACAGCATCTTCACAGGTCTGTCCAACAAATCAATCAAACAGCTGCAGCTGATCCAGAATGCTGCTGCTGGCTTTCTCACTAAAACCAGGAAGATAGAGCACATAACACCAGTTTTAAAGTCCCTACACTGGCTCCCTGTAGCTCAAAGAATAGACTTTAAAATACTGTTGTTAGTTTATAAATCACTGAACGGCTTAGCACCACAATACATTAAAGATCTGCTGTTGTTGTATCAACCCTCCAGACCTCTCGGGTCTTCTGGTTCTGGTTCTGCTCTGCATCCCCAGAACCAGAACCAAACAAGGAGAAGCAGCTTTCAGCTTCTACGCACCACAAATCTGGAACAAACTTCCAGAAAACTGTAAAACAGCTGAAACACTGACTTTCTTTAAATCTAGACTAAAAACCCACCTGTTTAGAATTGCTTTTGAAACGTAATCAATTACAAATTTATTGATCGAACCTGAATTATGTAATGTTTTGATTGCTGATTCTATGCTGCATGACTTTGTGTTTTTGTCTTTGTTATGATGTAAAGTACTTTGAAATGCCTTGCTGCTGAAATGTGCTATACAAATAAAATTTGATTGATTGATTGATTGCTTTCTGACATACAGATAGCTTGTAAAGCCAAATGTTAAAAGGTCAAAACAAATTTTGTGGGTTTGTTTTCCAGGACAAGGTCACCAAACCAAATATTTTCCTGTGCCTATGACTCGGTGAGAAAAGTTACGCCTGATTTTTACTGTGAGCTTAAGTTGGACAAAGAAAACGACAGAGCAAAACCAATAGTTTCAAATTTGTGTCAAATGCTCATTTACTATTAAATATAGGAGAGTGATATTTTGTTGTTTGTTGAAACTTTGTAATCGTACATATTTTTGGTCTTTAAATAAGCTACAATATTAGTATGCTGCTTTGGTTGTCATGCTGTCATATTAACACGTAAACTGTAATTTAGTTTTGCGGTGCCCAGGGATGTCTCACTCCAATAACAGGAATGGGTTCTGAGGCCATAAACTTAAGCTTGCAAAACTTTTTTCTTCAATATGCCATGTCTGTCTGTAATCAATCAATCAATCAATCAATCAAATTTTATTTGTATAGCACATTTCAGCAGCAAGGCATTTCAAAGTGCTTTACATCATTACAAACACAGAAACACAATGCAACATAGAATCAATAATCAAAACACAGCATTAAGTCAAGTTCCATCAGTAAATTTGTAATTGATTACGTTTCAAATACAATTCTAAACAGGTGGGTTTTTAGTTGAGATTTAAAAGAAGTCAGTGTTTCAGCTGTTTTACAGTTTTCTGGAAGTTTGTTCCAAATTTGTGGTGCATAGATGCTGAAAGCTGCTTCTCCTCGTTTGGTTCTGGTTCTGGGGATGCAGAGCACCATAGGTGCAGGTAATGTCACCTGCACCTATATATGGATGGTCCATTTTATTTTATTGACCTAATGTCTTTGCCATAATACCATGGGCATTTTTAACTCTTTTAATAGACATTCATAGTGAAAAGAGTGTGTTGGCAGCTGGAGTCCTCTGGCTTTCTGTCATCTGCAGACAGCAGACATCCCCATCTGTCCCAGCTGAACTACAACTGTAACATTTGCTATTTAAATTTTACAACTGTCAAAGTAAAGCACTCAATTTACCAAAACATTTTTATAGGGCTTACCCATTCAGAATGAATTAGAAATGAACCAAATTATCAAGGTGTTACATCAAAACAAAAAGTACAAATGTTTTGCACCTTAGCATTATTATTATTAATTATCATATTACTTTGTTGATCAAACAAAAGCAGGTTTTTTTTCTTGGCAATCAAATAGTTTTTAACTTTTCAATTAATTTTCAAAGTGAAATCAAGTAAAAAGAGAAACTACAAACGCATTAGACCCCCGTCTAAATGTTGTCACGCTCTTTATTGTACCATAACAGCTGCTGATGTAAGAAAAAGAGAGAGAGCTGAGTAGAAAATAGCTAAATTACAAGTCATCATATTTTATATATTCAGTGGTCAAAATAAAGCATTTAGCTTAGGAGGCAGAAAAACGACTTCTTATGTATATTTTGTTTGCGCACAATCAACTATGGCATGAGCCACATTATGAACAAGTAATGTCAAAGGGCAGAGTAAACATGTTAGCATTAGCCTAACAATCCAGCAAAGTTAGCTGGAAGAAGACTTTATAGAAAAGCTATACATTTTTAGTAAGATAAATGGTTAACAATAAATGATAAAGCTATGTGCTTTTTTGGGTAATGCCTTATTGTTTTTGCTTTATTTGTGACGCTTTATTTATTTCTAGTGCATAGTAAAAACTTAAGGTGTCGAGACGTTTTAATAAACTATACACGCTGCAATATGTTCTTATATATATTAACCCAGGTCATATTCCCTCCTGTGACCTTTTTCTGCTCATCATTATTTCCTTAATGTTACCAAGCCCACCAGGGGCCCCAAAGCTTGTAAACATAACATACATGAGTGGTATATTTTACAAGGTTTCTTTTTTCTGTCTTTCTTTTTTGCAGTGTCTACTGATTTGATGAAAGTCTGTTTCTCCTCTCTCTGTGTTTCAACTGCCTTTGAAGCTGTTATTAAAACCAATTATCAAATGAGAAAACAGAACAGCATTCTAAACAAATCTCTGCTTCATCTTCTTAATGTATGGTATTAAATGCTCTTGGCTCATATTCTCCAACTTGAGTCATCTCTCCAGTTTCCTTCTGTCTTCCCAGAGCTCCAAAAAGCAACACATAACATTCATGTAACCAAGCTTTTTTTTTTTTCTTTTTTTTTTCCTTATTAATTTATTTATTTTTCATATCATGGGGGTGGCGTGGCAAAGGAGCGGGGCTGGCGAAGACACAGCACTGAGAAGCAGGAGGAGAGAAGGGAAAGTGGTGGTGGTGGGGGGGGGGTTGTCTGTCCTAGGAGACAGATGGCGTGGGGGGCTGGTCCATGATGGGCTGGTGCTGGATAGGCTCCATGTGCTGTAGTGGGTAACTAGGGCCCAGGGTGGAACGTAGGCGGCACTCTGATCCTCAGCGCCACAGTATTCCTCAGGCACAGGAGTCCACTTCCCCCGCCCATCTGTTCCTTCCATCCCAGCTATGGCAAACGTTCCTGTACACACATGCGCGCACTCAAAAATATACACTGGCGTAACGTACGCCAGCGTTCATATGCACACATACGTCAGAGACTTGCCCCCTGCTGATCTACGATTGCAGGTTCGGTCGCAGTGCAGCGTTCCTCCTCTCCATCCTATAAAATGAACCTGCAGCATCGACTGGATCCAGCAACCTTCCACTAACGTTTAATGAACACCAACTGTAACTGTTAGTAAAATACACGATCGCATTAGATTGTACCTAGCTGCTGGTTGCCACTTCAAGCAAGCGAGGCCATCCATCCACAGACTCTTGAGCTAAAAGCGAGATCAGGAACAGGAGGGGGAAAAAACTAAACGGTCAGGTTGTGCACAGCAGATAAACATGTTGCCATAAGGTGTGCAATGCATGGACGACGTGCGACTGTGGCTGATGCATGTCTCCCAATAATTTTTTCTCAAATCATAAATGTTTTCTTAATTGGTCTTGTAATGAACCCCTGACACATTGGCGGCACTTAGAGCGATAATGACTTGAATGAGATTTTAAGCATCAGGATCAAAAAGCTGCCGGTGAGTCAAGGTCGGAGTAGGCAGAGGACAAGATTTTTTTTTTTTTTTGTCTTTTTGCATTCTAAAAGCACATGATCATTGATAGTTGAATCATTTTTTTTCTGTGGACTGGTCTGGGATGAACAAGAAAAGCAAAGAGATGTAAGTGTTGAGTCATTCATTTATTAGCTTTCTTCTTTTGTCTCGGTGTTGTAGATTTCTCCGTGAGACAGCAGGAAAAACCCCATGGACAGGTTGTCATTGGGGAATCCTGATGTAAGATTTTCAAGGGAAGGAAACAAAGGCAGGAGGTGGAACTACTCACAAAAATGCACAAGTAGACCGAGGTGGAAATCAAAATTTTCTCCATATGTGTGGTGATCTTCTCTTCCCCCGGAAAGAGATTCAGATACTGAAGTTTACCTACATTTGTCTTATTCTTTCACTTTCTATTGCTGCTAGTCCTTGCTTTGCCAATGTGAATTTAAATCACATGTTATTTTTTATTCTATAAAGGGTACAATGCAAATTAATCAACATGAATACATTAAGTAAATATGCCAGAATTTGCCAAAAAGGCATCTGTGCTCTCTCCGGTCCACTTGTCGTTCCCGTATGAATTCGAACCATGCCACACTTTGCTTCAACCAAACTGATCTTAGATTTTTAGGTGGACCAGACTTTGTGCATTCACACCTCCCCAAATGAACCTGACTTTCTAGACAAACAACTGGAGTTCAATTAAGGTGAATTTAACAGGGCTGGTGTGAATGCACCATAGGGATCCAAATTAAGCATATTTGGAAAGACCTTTAGTTTGAGTATGTCCCACTTAAGGCAAATAATGTGTCTTTTATCTTTTTTTTTACCATATTTGTTTGCTATGCTCTACGACTCTGTGGAACATGCCTTATTCGTGATTTAAAATTATTCTAATTTCAAAACAAAAGATACAATTTTACAGCCATTTACATGTAGCATCTCCTTGTCAGCTAGATGTGAGCCATGGTATGTATGAGTGGAAATTCTCCAAGCAGCATTAAATTTTCATTATCATTGATCAATTTTTCCTTCCATTGAGCAAACATTTAACACAATACTAACATGTATGACACTCCACTGAGCAGCAGGCTTTTACGGTAAAGAGGGCCCCTTAGCCTGCTGTCTGAAGGCCAGTTAGGGAAACATTAGACTTTAAATATTAATACAGTAATATGGCATTGTTGGAATACTTACTGAGCTGTAGGCTCCAGACCTGCTGGGTTATTTGTCACACTCTACAAAGCTCACAGCAGGCGGAAAAGAAACCTCTATGAATAGCAAAGCGTTTTCATCTGATAATAAAAACACACTGCCTCTCAATGTCTTCGCAACATTGACATTTATTTGTGGCCTTATTGCTTTTTTTAAAATCCTTTGGTATTGTTTGAAAAATGCAATGGCTTGTCAAGGCTTTTCATTAAACTTATTCTTGTTACGTCAAACGTCAACGTATTTGAATTGGATTTTGTTGATAGAACAGCACCAGGTGTGGGATGTGTTGCAAATAAAATTGGCTAATTATTAAATGAGAATAATTTACTCTTAGCATAAGCGCAGCTGCTCTGTGATGCCTCATAAGTTGACTAGAGAAACACTGGTGAAGAAGCAGCATCAGGAAGACCAAAGAAAATGCCAGCAGATCAGAAAGAATGTCATGGAGAAGTCTGAAGCAGGGTTAGGTTATAAAACCATGTTCCAACATGGCACAGCTGTAAATCCACAGAGACATGACAGTCCGCCTAAACCAGCAGGCCGAGCAAGTAGAGAGCATTTATCAGAAAAGCAGCCAGTAGACACACAGGAGCCGCACATAGTCACAGCTCAGGTGGGAGAATCTATTGACGCAACAACGTCATGGAAGAGTGACCCAAAAAAGTCAATGACACTAGAATATTTCAAGATAACAATGCCAAGCTGGAGCATGAGACATAAAATTTCACACGTGGATCGGCCACCGCAGAGGTCAGACCTTAACCCAATCGAGAGTCTTTGTGATGTTCTGGAAAAGGCCTTGCACAGTGGTCGGACTCCGCTATCATCAATACATTGTTTTGAAAACTTAATTCAACGTTAGATGTTAATAAATCGTCTGTGACAGACAGTGTACATTGAGGTTTGTGGTTGCAAAAGAATACAATTTGAAAATCTATTTTGTTTTTTCTTTTTTGTTTTTTCCTCCCTAACTGACTTTGGGCAAAAAAAAAAAATTGTATTTGTCAATAATCCAACTAATAACAGGTACAAAATGCATTCAGTCATTCAGGCTCTTTTCTTCTGATCTCTTGCTGTGTGCATCTTCCAGCAACAGATGGCTAAATGGAGAAATCAGCAACACGTTTATTTTCTCCTTTCTTTATTTTACCAAAGAATGTGTCACAGTTGGACGGCTACCCGAACACATATTTTAGTGTATGTTGACTCTGTTCCAGGAAGATAGTTTAGTTTCTCATCATTTAGTGAACTGAATGCAGTGGTCCCTTGGGTATAAGTTCATTTTTCTCACAAGTATTTAAACATTTTGACGCTATGTTGGAAAATTAAGACCTGCACAAAAAAAATGTTTTGCATAAGCTCATAGTCAGTAAAAAAAAAATACACAGCTTTTAATATATTTCGTTAACCTTGGAGACACAACATGGTGCCTTGGTGAGGACTTGCTATGATGGTCTAAACTCAGCAGGGAAGGAGATGATGAGAAGATGGAGGGACAAGTACAAACAGACTTTAAGCTACGTGTAGGAACACGTGCGTGTGTGTGTGGGTGTGTGGAGGGTGGGGGAGTTGGTGCGTCTTCAGTGAGGGGGAGGGCATATTGGAGCTCAACATCTGCCTGATTGGATATGCAAAGAAATGCAAATTTAAGTGTAAGAGCTGGATGCTCATGCAAGATTTCCGAGGTGGAGAAAATAAAGGTGGTGCAGAAAGGTCAGAGATGGTGGGGTTGAGTTAGGGGGCGCATGCTGGCAGAAGGGCAGGGCAGGGAGGGGGTGAGGGGGTTCAGTGATGTGAATTACATTGATTGCCGGCTCCCTGACAAGTGTTCAGTGATTTCCTGTCCCTGGCAGAAATATTATGCTTGTTAATCCATTTGACTCAGAGCAGCGAAGGGGTTCAGTGAAAGAGGTAGCCAGGCTTTGAGTGTGCGTGTATGCGCTGCTTGGAAATGGTAGATTGAGGTGGTGGGGGGGTCACCACAAACAGGATGCTAATAAGGCAGCGCTAATCAATGTTTGCTTAATCAGCTTTTCAGCTCTAAGTGGGCAAAGGAAGGGCGGAGGAGAGCAGCGGACAGAGTGTTGGGAAGGGTTCATGAGAAAGTGCAGGTCCAACCTCTGATTCACTCCCTCCATTGAGAACGTCAGATCTCAGGAAGCCCTTGGTGAATGCAAATGTGCTTTCCAGGAGACACGGAGCGGGCCCAGGTGAAGAAATGTTTCAGCACAGCAGCTAAAATTATTTAATGACTCTCAATCAAAAAGATAAAACAGTATCATTTGTCTAAATAACGTAATTGTTAAATTTAGTGGATAAATACGCACTGAGAGCAAATGACCATTTGTTTTTCCAGTGGTAGTGACCATTTTAAATGCTATTTGGTAAATTATGTGTTATTGACATACAACTATATAACTTGTCTCCTGGTGAGCCACAAACCAGCTTTTGTGGTTCGAAAACCTTTATTGAAACATTATAGCGGTGCATTGAACGGCAGTTAAAACCATTCCCTGCAAGTCTGAATGGCTTTTATTAGGGAAATATTTCAAATTTATGGGAAGAGTCAATATTTACTGCCTTGAACCTTCTTGAAAGGTAGATGTCAACTGACAAGTGAGTGATAGTTTGCTGGTATTGTGCATTTATTTGCTTTTTTTTTCAAACTTAAAATGTCAGTTCAGGGGGTTTGAGGAGAGATTTTGTTGAAAAGTCAGAAGTCGTTAAAGTCTTACCTGCAGTAAAATTACTACTTTGAATCTTCTTTTTGCAGTATGCCACCAATAATCTTCCAGTGTGAAATAATGTACTGGAAGCAAATATGCTAAATGTTTTTGTTGTTATTGTTTTATATCTGAGTAACAAAAACTTAATGATAGATAGATAGATAGATAGATAGATAGATAGATAGATAGATAGATAGATAGATAGATAGATAGATAGATAGATAGATAGATAGATAGATAGATAGATAGATAGATGGATGGATGGATGGATGGATGGATGGATGGATGGATGGATGGATGGATGGATGGATGGATGGATGGATGGATGGATGGATGGATTGATTGATTGATTGATTGATTGATTGATTGATTGATTGATTGATTGATTGATTGATTGATTGATTGATTGATAGATTGATAGATAGATAGATAGATTAAGTACTTGTTAACAAAAGCTGTCTTTTAAGATGAATTTTGAAAAGATTTCACTTTATTATTTATATGACAAAAACTTTTAACAAAAACTTATGTCTGGACATTGACTATTATTTTATTTTATCATGTGAATATTCCTTGACATGACCTTTGACATGTCTCTGTTTAAATCATAACACCCCCTCAGCATGATGCTGCCACCATTGTTGGCACTGCATTTACAAGTGTTGCTTTCCTTTTTTTTTTCACCCATTATTAAATCCCATTCCATAATATATTTTTCTCCCTCCTAACATTTGCACTATTTTGTCTCGGTCCATCAGATTGCACTGTGATAAAATTGTTTGTGTTCGTGTGATAAAATGTGGAAAGGTTTAAGGGGCATGAATACTTTTAGTGGGCAGCGGGTGCTGTGAGGAAGAAAAGGGACCAATTCAATATTTTAAAAATGTGACATCACTGCTTTCAGCAGTCCCCCTTGAGTAGCACTTTGGCCTGCAGAGGAAGCTTTAAAAGCAACCCTCAGGCACAATGGGACAATCGCTGTTCACCGGGAGAGTTTAGTGAAAAGTCAATTGCACAGGTAAGCAGCACAGTTACATTCTGCATCTTCAGCACTTCAGAAAGTCACAGCAGTCTGATTATCATTTATTCATTTTAAAAGGTTGCACTATTATTTTCATGCACTTGAATTCCCATGAAGAATTAATAATACATTGCATAATTCCTTCGTTTATAGACCTTCATTATTTAACTCTTTCCCACAGGACATTTTCTCGGCGTGTGTATTTTCTTTCTCCCAACTTGTTGGTTTCAAGAGTTCCGCATTAATCCCGTTCTTTACCCACTCAGAAAAAGGCCACGACTCAATCAGTCTCCCGTCCCTAGGAACAGCAGCCGTTTTAAAAAATGACTCTATACCCCGAGCTGACAGCCCAAAGATGGGAAGAGAGGAATTAATCTCACGGAAAGGCCCAGAATACGAAAATAATAAATGGGGAGGGGAGCCAAACAGAAAGCCGGGGAGGAATCGGAAGCTGGCTGTGGTTTTTGGTGAATGCAGCTCACAAATTTTACACAAATCGCGAGGCACAGAAATCCACACACACCCATAATTTGTGTGTGAGAACGAGAGGTAGGAGGGTGCGGGAGGAGGGATCAATCCATATTACGATCTAATCTGTATCGCCCTGGGCCGCTGCAAATGCAGAGGTTTGGTGCTGGTGGGGGTGGGATGTTGGAGGTTACGAAGTGTTGTCAACATGTTGTTATTCCAACTGGAGCTGGCACGGGAAAATGGGGCCACTGCATTTGCCTGTTCATATTCTATAACGGGCCAGGTCAGCGCACACACTTTGGTTGGAGGTGTCTGCACCTGCACGGTTATCCGCTGGGACAGACTTGATGGGCTGCTAAAACAGGTTGTTATTTTGGGTCAACAAATATCTTTGAGATCAAAAGTGAGGTAAAGAGCTGAGACGCAGCGAAGCAGTGAAGTGACGTAACAATATGTGCTGATTTATGGCAGCGGTGTACACTTTTGCTCTTATGGGGAGCGCTGGCATTGGCATGCAAACCGCGTCGGAATTAGGACGGAGAACGGAGTCAAGCAGGAGCAAGGAAAATAAATGGGGAGAAAGATTGTGAAGTACAGTGCTAGAATATAAAAGCGCTGGAGGACTTTATTTTACGGTGCTTAACTTTCTGGAAGCAAAACGAGAAATTTATCATCCCCCACACTTATTGGTGCTCCTTCAAGAAGTGAAAAAGTCATTGCTTGAAGTAAAATTGCTCTGAAAATTTCAGAAGATTTTTTTTTGAGGGGAAAACTGATACCAAACATATTGGAATCACCAACAAATTCAATAAAACAAATGTAACTCAAAAGTATTCTTCACAGTATCTAGACTGGAAGATGTTAGGTAGCGATTTGCAACTTTTTGTTTTCCTAAAATATAAATGTGTCTTGACACATTTCTCTCAGCCACTATTCAATTTGGGAAGGACATCGGAAAATGCAGTTCAAGTGAGGCAGATGTGGATCTCCCTGCGCACATGTGCCCTTGTCTATAAGCAAAAATATTAGAAGTGAAACTATGAGAAGCAAGACTAGGGGAAAATCCAGATTTATCTTGTTATTACACACATTCAGGAGAGTGGTAATGAAAAGAAAATAATTCCTAAAGCTGATTGTCTAAGAACTAGAACAATAGTTACATTTTAGAATATCCAAACTCTCCATAACACGGATTAGATACTATCTACATAGGAAGCAGTTGTTTAGGAGTTATGCCAAAAAAGGCCTTTTCTGTCTGAACATCACAAATATAAATGTGAAAAGTTGCCCAAACTACACCGGCATTTTAACTTGGACTGGAACTGAGTTTTTTAAGTGTAAAATAACAGAGATTTGTCTATTTAAATGCTATTGTTTCTAAAGTTTATTCCCTTTTTTTTGACAAGTGACACTCTAGGTAGGTTTGGCAGTATGATATATGTGCATAGATTAATTAACTCGATAAAATACAATGATATTTTCAATAGGAAACACGGCCTAAAACAAACAAACAAAAAAAACTGAAAATAGGTCACCCTTGACTTGTCTTTCAGGAAGATAACTACTAAAGCCATTTGGCCAAATCAAGAAAGAAGTGATTCACCAGTCTCACAGTCAACCTGGTTTCATGTAAAACTACTTCAACTGAATGACTATAATCAAATGAAAAGTTACATTTTAGATTGATCACTGAAAAGCTAACACTGTAGATATGAAGCTTGTAGTAAAATCATCACACTAAAAGACACTGCCAATCATTTTTTCATTGTTCCAGTTCATTCTCATCAGCTAGCCTATGAGAGAGCCGCACAGACAGAACGACGATTTCCACGCCAACATGACCGACGATGGCCACACAACACATCTGAAACTGAAACAGTTCAGCCACGACGGCGAGTCATTCGGTTTGTGAAAGGAGATATTTGATAAGGCTCCATCTTTGCGAAAACTCCCATCTATTTATATGTATCTGTTTGTGGAAATGAGCAATGGCTCTGTTTGAGGTGGAAAAGCCGAGCTGTCATTAGTCTGTCTCAGAATACACCCACTGGCTCTAATGATGCAAAAAAAAAAAACGCCCGGCTGTGCCTGAGCATGAGTCTTTTGATGGCTAAGAAAAAAAAAAAAAAAAACGGAAATAAGATTTGATGAAAGATGGATGGTAGAGACATGCACATCTTAAGGTGGAGAGACTGTGTTCCACTTGTCAGGTGCCACTGTGCTGGTTTGCCCTTTGTTTTTTTTATATATTTTTATTTTAATTTTAAATGTGAATCTGTCTGTCTTGTCATCCACTCTTTGATGTCCCTCCTCTTCTGGAGCCTTTGAGGGGGTTTGGATATGATTAGGCATGTTCAATGATTTCCACGTAGAGAAATGATCAGTGAAGATGAGCCAGTCCGAAAATGCAGTTAACTGTAATTTACTTATTTGCCAATAAAAAGCCTTGCCCAGAATTCACTAAATTATATTCCTTAGGCACGTTTAAAAAAATAAATAAATAAGACAAACCCACTCCTCCCCTGCCTCTCCTGCTGCTTCATCACTGCAAGCTCTTTGGTTCTGTGGTTCATGTGAGTGATATGAGGCTAATATGTGGGGAGCTAATGCATGCCTGTCACCGGTAAAAGGAGAGCGTGAGCATTCCAAAGTGCACCGCATGCTGAATCTGAACGAGGGTTGGGGAAGACATTAAATATTCCTTTTGATTACATTTCCAGCTGCATACTCTCACATAGGGATTTTGCTTTTAACAGAATGTGCTGTACACAAGCACTTTGCAGTTTAACAAATATTTCTCCCCTGGCAACGTCTCAGCCCACTGGTGGTTTAGTACTTAATCCTTCCCAACAAATCCAACTACGAGATCCACCCAGGGCGGGGCGGGGAAGTGCCATCGTTACAAAGGGAATTATTGACAGTATTAAGCTATCTGTTTACAGTAGAGAAGGCATTTTGTATCATCAACTAATGTATGCTTTCTATAACCCTGCAAGGGCTTTTGTAGGCTCAAACTTAGTTGCTACTGTAATGATGATAGTGACCTTGCATCTGGAGAGCCGCTTGGGCAGGTTTTACTAATGTAGCAGGGAATACTTAAGGGAATACTAATGTTAGCTGAAGCAACATCTCAGTCCTGCTTACAGCAGTTCTTACCCCATGTCTCCTTTAAAAAAAAAGAAAAAAGGCCTGTCTTCTCATCTTTGGCTGTGTTCTGAAAACTCATTAGGACCAGAGATCAAAGAGTGGGGTAGCAGGCCTGTGAACTGGACACCATAGGCTATTTCTATCTATTTACCACCAGTGCAGCTATTTTGGCCCTCAAAGTGATCGGCGTCCAAATCGTACCACAGCTTTCCTCTGTAATCGTGCCATTTTGGTGGCAACCATCTGTAGCCCTGCAACAAGGCTGTTCTGGAAGTGTGTGGCTGCAGAATTAAAAAGCATATTAACTGATTTGAACAACAAACTGTTTCTGTTTTCTCCTGTATTAAATGTAAGTGATGTGCTGCTGGAAAATGTATTATGTCGCTAAATGTGTTGTGTCATATGCAACAGAGCAGACGGTACTTCTAGCACAAAATAATCCATACCACCTGAATGTGTCCCGTTAGAACCACAACCGTTTATTTTAACCTGTTGAGATTCAAGGTGATTGACCAACACTACGCAGCACATAACTGCTTAGTAGACAGAAAATGATGAATGGCTCTAAGTGTGGCATGCTTTACTGTTCTGAATAATGGATTCCAGCTATAGTGTTTTCAATACAAAGATGCAAAAAAATTAAAATAAAATAATTTTATTTATGAAATATTGTCATATCTAATACGGCTATCTAAAGTCAAACTCCAGATGACTACTCTTCCTACTGAGCCACAGTCATCCAACGTGTAACTAATACAGTATTTTATATTGTCAGTAGGATACATGGAAGTTTATGGAAATGTGACAAAATATAGACATTTTTCTAGGGCTTATCATGTATAATTGATTTTTTTTTATATACTTTATATTATCCATCCATCCATCCATTGTCTGTTCACCCTTGTCCCTAATGGGGTCGGGAGGGTTGCTGGTGCCTATCTCCAGCTACGTTCCGGGCGAGAGGCGGGGTACACCCCGGACAGGTCGCCAGTCTGTCGCAGGGCAACACAGAGACATACAGGACAAACAACCATTCACACACTCACACCTAGGGAGAACTTAGAGAAACCAATTGACCTGACAGTCATGTTTTTGGACTGTGGGAGGAAGCCGGAGTACCCGGAGAGAACCCACGCATGCACAGGGAGAACATGCAAACTCCATGCAGAAAGACCCCGGCCGGGAATCGAACCCAGGACCTTCTTGCTGCAAGGCAACAGTGCTACCAACTGCGCCACAGTGCAGCCCTACTTTATATTATGTTCTAATGTTATTCCTTCATTAAAAACATACATAGAGTGTTCTTTTGATCATTTTATGCATGTTTGAGAGATCCTGTAATCGTTTTACAGCAACACACTTTAAAAATCCTAAACTATCTCTTTCATATTTTCCATATTTAACCCGCTATAGTAATAGTAAATATAATTTCTGAACACAGCTTCAAAGCCTCAGGTGACTATCTTTGGAGCTGATAGTCTGCTGAGCTTATCATGCAAACTAGTGTTCAGGTAAGAACGATTTTAAACAGGAGGACCATTGTTGTGATGATGCACTGAAGGAGCTTCTTTAAAAGAAAACAATTTCAAGGGGTAAATTTGCAAAGTCAAATTTATTTGAAGTCATATTGTTACAGCACAATGTTTTTATAGCAACTGAAGGTAACATAGTTCCTTAATTGTATCATAAAATGGCTCTATGTGCCTGGAGAATACATAATGCCCACCCTTGAAAGCTAATTCCATGAACAGGAAATGATATTTAAACCTTCGCCACAAAAACAATAAAGCCGAAACCTTCAAAAGAATGAAAATTTGCAAGATTAATAATTAATTTAGTGACTGTTGGCAATGGAAGAAAAAAATATGAGCATGTTTTCTTTTAAATTTACCTTACTCAACATTTCTTCTTTTTTTTACATTTTTATTTCAGCTGTCAGCTTTAAAAATGACATTTTTCTGCCTTGTTTCCAAATGGCTGACCTGATCAGCTGTGCATCACGGGTTCAGGGCAAACAGCAAGCTTCCTGTCCATGACGTTTCACCTTTGGACAAACATGCTATACATGGGCTTGAACACATATTTGTTCACTTACATCAGTAAATGACCTTAGACAGCCCACAGAGAGCAGGTGATGAGCAGGACTAGCAGACCATCTGTCTGACATTGCACATCCAAACCAAACACATTAAAGGCGCGTGAGCTGTATTAGCAGGCCTGAGCTGTAGGTGTTTTTTTTTTTTTATGCAACTCTGCTCTCCCTCTGTGGACAGAAAGGGGAGCACAGGAACATGCAGGATTTATATTTAGGTTTTTTTTCTTTTCCTTTTCCTGCACGCGCTTGTGTCTCAATCATACAGACGTACTGTAAGTGTAAAAAAAAAAAGAAAAAATGCAACAAAAGTGACTCTTAGAGGAGCCAGCAAATGAGGAAGGGCCATGTGAGTAGGTGTATGACGGACAGCCTCATGTTATAGTGACCTCTTTGTATGTGTTATAGATTTTACATGACAGGCCTGCACTCCACATGCACACGCAGCCTCTTCACTTGTACTTGTCCCCTCGCCCGTGTCACAAACGCTCGCTCATACCAGAACAGAGCAGGCGTTTGGGCTCTCGCAAGCTGTCCAAACCTTTCATCCTTTGAAGGCCGGTCTCAGCCTTCTCTGCCTTCGCGTTGTACCTGGCTTCTTTTCAAAGCAGTGCACACTACTGATGCACCAGCTACTGATGCAATGAGATACTTCAGAGGGAACGGAACTGCGTGGGAGAGAGACCAGTGGCCAAAACCAAGTTAATACGTGTATGTACCGTGTGTTTGATGGACTACATCTGCCGTTTAGGTACCACGCTGGCAGACAGAGCACTGCAGGGTTAAACTGGGACACCTCCAGAAAACGTTCTAAGGAATGCCCAGATGAAGGCCTCTGGTAGCATCTCGATGTTTTTGAAGTCTTACGATTCTGTTGTCTTTAGATTTATAGGGGTGGCAGAGCACCACCAATAATCGTCTCAAGTGAGACAAGTATTAAGAAATGAGCAGCTAAATCAATTTATGTCAGAGTATCTGCCTGACAGAAAAAATGTTACAAAAAAAAAAAAACATAATCTCCTCATTTTGTGACAGTTGTGCCATCATGGTGCAGTTGCGTTACAGCAAGAAGATCCTGGTTTGAATCCCATTCGGTGCTTTTTCCGTATTGAGTTTGCAAGCCTCTACCAGGCATTCATGTCTCTGTGTTGCACTGTAATAGACTGGGAACCCAGCTTGTACCCTCCGTCTTGTCCAATGATCGCCTATTGACTTCCCCAACAACCCTGACAAGGATAAAGTAGGTACAGCAAATGGATGGATGGATTTGGCCATAATGAATAACTGAACATGTTCAATCTTTTTGCCCATTATTTGCCCATCACTGCCTCCAACCTCCATTTCCTGTGCAAATAATTGTCAGTTCTCATCTAAATAATTGCCCAAATAAGTATGAAGATGCTCTAAAGGCTGGCGAAACAATGCTTCCGTCAACCTCTGTGATGTGTTTGAGATTGAACTTGTTTTAGGATCCACTCCCTTAGTACAAAATGAAAACCCCAAGAGACTTATCAACTACAGCTCTGATATTAACTGCTTGTAATTTTTTTTTACAAAGCCTCACTTAAACTATCCCTTTCATATGATCCAGGTTAAACTTGCCATAGTAATAAATATGATGCCTGAACAGAGCTATAAGGCTCCAGGTCACTATCTTTGCAGTGGGGAAAGCAAACTGGGTCACTGTCTTCATCAAACCATTCATTGCAGCACACTGGAGCTGTAACATCCCAAACAAGCAATTAGATGTCATTGGAAACCAACAGATGTAGCTTTTTTTGTTTTTTTGGGATAAATCATCCCTTGGAACGTTGTCAACAGAACTCTGCCAGAGCTGCTGTTTTACCTCTTTTGTCTTTTGCTGTAGTTGCTTTTTTTCCTTCCTGTTGCCTCAATATTTTTGTTTGCAGATGGAATGCAGAAGAGATAATGAGGAGGGTGTTGTTTCTTTTTGTCCTTGCATATACTGTATGTCCTCCTTACATAATCCAGCACACATTCATAATTCAGAGTATTACAACAGAGCATGTTTGTGTGGAGATTGTGTCTGTGCGGGTGAACGTGTCGGTGTTACACATTCTTTTAAAAGATATGTAAGGAGTTTTTTGACTGCTCTGTGGCAGCAGAAGAGGTGGTCCACAGAAAACACACAAAGTCATATCTCTGGTGTACTTCCTCTTATGGAGGTTATGTTTTGTTTTTTCACTTTTTAATAACCTGCCTGTTCTCATTTAGAAAGATGCTACAAAAGCTCCTTAGCAATTATTACTGAAATTCTGTGGAGAGGTGACGTTTGTGTGAAAAGAGTGTTTTTGCTGAATGACCCTACAAAACAGCAGTGTCACTAAGACTTAGAATAGCAGTCAAGTATGGAAGTATGGCTGGATTACCTGAATGAAGCCCAGTTGAACTTAACTGTTAATGATGGTAGCTCTTCCATGTAAGGTTTTATAAAATAGTTTTAAAATATGAATGCAGTCGATTGCCAAAAACAGCAGCTAATGCCTAAAGTTTATGTCATAGGTAGATGTATTTCTCAACAAGGGCTTGTTAGGATCTGCAGTCCACAGTTGAACTTGTGGAAATATTTATTATTGAAAAACACATAGCAAGATATGTCAACGTTGTTCCATCTTGAGGCAGTTTAATTTGATCAACTGAATGTGCTCATATAGCACTAATAAAACAAAACAAATCAAGCTGAGCATGTAGACAGTTTCACAAGGACTGGAGTGATTCCAGATTGTTATCTCAGTTTATTTGAAAAGAAGGGTCATTATGTACTACAATGCTGATGTAAAAAAATATAGAAGAAGCATGCTGGAACATGCTGTATTTATTTTATTTTATTCCATACTTAAGTTGCACCACAAACAGGTTTTCCTGGTGTGCATTTTCATGTACAGAGAGTGGGGAGTGTGTGGCCTCCTGAGTTTAGCACAGTGTGAGTAATGCGAAAAACGCTGGTGTTGGTACAGTACCACTATTTTGGAACTTTTATTTTGGATTATTTATAAAGGAAAACTATTAGTGAGTTCTCCCTTTACTTTGAGCTTGGATTTTCCGAGTTCTCACAAAACGACTCCATAAAATGTGATGAAGTTTGTTTAGCATTTCTGACATTTTATTTTAATAAACCAGCCATGCTTACACTGTCCTGCAAATCTGTTTGAGAACACGCTCCTTTTGTATTTGAAACCTCTCAGAATGAAACAGAGAGGAATAATGTTGTCAGCTTCTGACATTTATAGTGGTTAGCACTAGAACAAAGAGAAAATCTGACTGGTTTCCAGTTTGGAATAAAACAATGCCCAAATTTGACCTTTGACATTTGAGATGAATCCAAAAGACTATTCTAAAATACTTAGACAGTAGATGAATCTATTTGTATGTAATAAAAATTACTTTTACTGATCACAATGTTTTTGATGATTTACATTAAGAGGTTACAGTATTTTGCAGAATGGACTTTCCTGGGGGAGGTGGCTCAACAAGAATGAGTGTGCAGATGGGCAGCCTCACCCTGGACTCCATTGCTCCTAAGAAATATAAAAGTGAAAAGCAACTAGCCATGCTTATGATGGCTAAGAACAACTTAGAGAGATCAGTTAACCTAACAGTCATGTTTTTGGAGTGTGAAAGAAAGCTGATGTACCTGGAGAGAACCCTGGCATGCATACAAACTCCATGCAGAAGACCTTCTACCAACTGCACAGCCTGTGTTTTGGAAATATAAAAAAAAATGTAATTTTCTTTGGTGATTAGGAAAGGAGAGAGTGACTTTGACCGCAAAGACTTTTAAGGTTCAATCCTTAGCTTGTCGTGGAATCTGATTGTTCTTCCTCTCTTCAAACTGGTTCCTACTAATTAGTCTGCCGTCTTCTCACAAACCACAGAGATACAACCAGGTGGATTAGAAACTAGAAATTTCCCCTGGGAATGAACAGGATTGCATGTTTTTATCTGTCAATCTGTGTTAGCTCTGTGGTCCGTTGGCAACATTTCCAGGGCTTTCACTGCCTTCTGTGTAGTAGAGCAAAATTCATTCTTTCCTCTTTTATTACCCCCCACCGAATCCCCAAAAAGAAAGAAATGAAAGTCACACTTTCCATAAGACGTGTCTGAGTAATTTAACTCAATTTTAAGAATTTAAGAGAGACTGTAAATAATACATGCCTGTACACAGTGGTGTTCCTCTATATTGAGAAATTCATCTTCTTTTTCATGTGAGCCAGTCTTAATAACATTTTTAGATTTTTTTTAAACATTAGTTAATTTGTTGTGATCTTCAGGATGAGTTCTGAGAGAACCTAACATTTTCTTTAGAAAAATGGATAAGCTGAGAAAAAAACTTATTTAGATGGAGAAAAAATATTGAAGTGCTCAAGTAATTATTTATCAGATTATTCAAGTAGTAAAATGACTTTAGTTTTACTATCAGTTTCTATCATTCCTCCTCCCGATTGAGTAAAGCACCATTAAAGTCTGGGGTGAGACCAGACTCAAAGTCTCGGGTTAGAAAAAGGTTAATTTATAAACCCTAGCTTATTAGGGTTAATTTATAAAAGAGGGTGCAGGATCATCAAGCATTATGTTGATTAACAGCATGAAAATGACATTTTGATAAGAAATAGCCTGACAAGTGTAGTAAAAAAAAAAAAAATCCAGGATCAGGTTTTTATTACTGTAGTTGTAACCACTGGAGTGATTGTAAATCTCATCAAAAGTAGTTTCATATAAAGTTGTTCAACCTAAAGTGCTGCGGTCTGGTTTGTTCTCATCATCCATTCATTATTGCTAAAATATACTTTCACTATACACTGATTTAACTAGGAAATTATTTAGCTGCTAGGAAGCAAAAATGCTTCAATGATCAGTTTATAATTCTTGAACTACATAATCATGAGTAAATAACAAAGTCCAAAACTCACTCAGTTAGAAAACAATTTTTAACTAAAGTGTCTATTTCTCAGTTTGGCCTCAGCCTACCATCTTTACTTGATTACTCACCAGTGATCCTGATAAGTGACCCTTTGCATAACACTTTTACTGCCACGCAGCTGAAGCAGGTTGCAGAACTCCTCTCCCCACCCTGCAGGTACCCTTCTCTCCGAGGAGGCGGCAGGAGCTGAAACGTGACACCCACAGACGGAACTCCGTCACTCCGCGCCTTCATAATAACTGCTCCTGTGAAACACCAGGGCGGCCCAATGTGAATATACGGTGACGCATCCCTGTCAACCGCTATGTTTACTGATAACACCTGCCAGACAGTACAAATGACCGGTGTTACACTCTGAAATGACTGGAAGAGTTGTGCAAAGAGGCACGCAAGCAGGGGTCTGTTTTAAACGCAAAAATAGGTCAGTCCGAGAATTAAAATGTTACAAAAGTACAAAATGTTAAACATAACTGTATAAACCCAAGAGCGGTGAGTGAGATAAGAAAATGTTAAGTGTCATGAAGGTGATGCCCTTAAGCAGCCATTAAATGCCTCTGACCTGCTGAGCAATACAAAGAAAAGGATGAATGGTGACATTTAGCCCTCTAAAATAAAGAGTGGGTGGAGGACAGGAAGCAAAGACTCTCTGCTAACCTGATCATCTAAAGACCTGTAATTGTTCACTCCATCGCCACATCACAGGGCCGCTCCACTCTCTCCTAAGCTTTGTGTGCTTTGGCAACCAAAGGGCCTCAGGCTCACCTTTCAGGCCGAGGGTGTTCTCCCGTGGAGTCCAGCGGCTAATAGAAGCGCAGGATGGCAAGTGCTCAAGTCTCACTGTGACCCCCCGCGGCTCGTCTCATTTCATGCTCTTTGCCCTTGTTACCCTTGCCTCAGAGTTAAATGTCAGTGGAAGGATGGATGCCTCTTCTCCGAGAAAGGTCGACCCTGCCATTTAAAGGAACCTTGAGGAAAACAAGGATGTGGTTTTGAGAGGGAAAGCAGCAGACACAGGGAGAGGATGTGGCCATGTTGAAAGAGAAGCAGCTTTCCAAAACCCACAGCCCACCACCCCGTAGAGCTCTAAAGAGCACCACAACAAAACCCTGTGTCAGCACATTAATAATTTCTCACTGTATGCAAGCTAATGTCTACTCCTCTATGTTTACTTTCACGCCAAAATTTACCGTAGATCTCCTTCACGTGTTCTGACAAAGTAAACTGTTTGCAGTTTCCAGTTCCAAGTTGGAAAACCAGCGGGATTTGCTAGTTGATCCATTTGGTGACCGGTCTAACAGCTATTAACAGCACAAGATGGCAGGGCTAGCTGCAATTACCTATAGAAGTGAGTTACACTGCATGCCTCACATCTTTCAAACACTGTAGCAAGATGTACACTGAAGGGGGTGGTATATTATAGTGTGTGTGAATTATCTGAAGAAAGACAACTCACTCTGTATTTGTGCTAAATCCAACTTTTGTTTTTGGAAATTTCAGTTTTAAGTCAAATATGAACATATCATTTAACTTCAATAATGCAGTACCTGCCTTCGAAGCGTTCTTATCTTTTTTTGTTTGTTTGTTTCTATGCTGTACCAGACCATCAAGGGACTGCAAAAGTCTGTTGTTAGGAAAAGTGAAGATGGTGCTTTCAAATGTGAGACAAAAATATTGGATTACTGAAGAATCATCTCACTTCTCCAATTAGAATTTTTATTTTTTAAAATACTCATGATTGCAAATAATTTTTTTTTTTTTTTATGACGGAAGGTTGTAAAACAAATCTCCCAATTCCTCATGTCTTACTGTTCTAAAAAAGTTAGTAAAAGTTGATTACATAAGCGAGGTGGACCTATTAAGTTTGGAGGTCAGGGCTACTGAGATCCCTCTGACATTCTGACAGAATTCTGACTTTTATTGATCTCTTGAATAATTTTTGTAAGTTCGCCAAGTTCTGTTTAACCTTTGTTTAAAAAGTATGTAAAGGTCGTAATGCAGTACTTAAGCAATTATTACCTCTAGCTTTCCACCTCACCTTGATTCTGTCATGGAAAAAAAAAAGTTAATAAAAAAAAATCCTCTTCTGAGAAAAGGAATAAAGCCAGAGGACCCCAACTGTTGTGTAGGTATCCCCCCTCCCCTCCAATTAATTTAAATGTATTCAGGCATTTAAGGCTCAGTGACCCCTCTGTCTCCAAGTCCCGGGTATGTGACAGACGGAGGGGCCTCACCGGTGGCCAAGGTTAACAGAGCCTTAAACTGGGTTTGAGCTCTGCGTCGCACGCCCACCGCCTCAGAGATCAAACGTCGTTCTTGTCCCAGCTCACAGTGACAACTCTCAGCTAACCAAACTGCTTTGCTTCTCCTTTCTTTCCTCAGTCTGCAGGGAACTGCATTCAGCCCCACAGCAGACTCTAGTCCCAGTGGGACATTTCCCAGTGTGCAGGAGTATAAACCTTCCAAAACTCAGTGTGAGACTAAATGATGTCTGTGTCTTTGTGGATAAGTCTCAATTTAGGAATAGCAGTTACCACACAATCAGAAAATGTATCTTTTAAGACCATAAACTCTTCATAAACTCTACTTTTCTTTTTTTACTTTTTTTATGCATACTCTCTCATGTATGCCCAATTTTAACAAGCAGGCTCATCAAGAAAGCAACCATTTTTAACCTGTAATTAATTTCTTTTTTACTTGCATTTTTACAGCATCTTCTTTGTTATGCCTTTCGTTACATTGCAACAACTACTAAAACTACAGCACGTCTTACTAAACTGAGCGTCACAACAAAAATGGATCTGTAGTTCACGAGCACCATCTTCTGGTAGAAAAGAGACTGGCAGCGTCTGGATTGCACATCTTCACATGACCAACAGATGGCAGCATAGAGCCAGTTAGGATTTCAATTGACAGATTTGGGAAAATTACAATTATTTTTTTTAGCTAGACATTATTAACATTTAATTGACAACATCTATAGAATGTGAGGTCTAATATAATGTTTAATTCTATTAAACATAATTAGCAGAGCCTGTCATTGGAAGTATTATGCTAAACTTCTAGACAAATCTGTTGTGCTTTCAGAAAAATAGTGGCATACAACACAAACTTTTGTAACTTTAAAAAGTTGAATAAATACATTAGTGTGATTCCAAAAAGGCATAAAGCTGAACAATTCATTTTTCAAGTGAGGATTCAGCTTGTTTTGTACTTTATTTTTGTACTGTAGCATTTGCAGAGGTTACAAGGTAATGTCAAAATTTCTTTTCACAAAAGTATCTGTCAAGGGAGGAATACAAAACAGTGTCAATTATATTTCATGGCATCAAGAAAACAGTCACCAGAAACAAACAAAATGAAGGGAGATGTTTCATTTGAATAATTATTTACAATTATTTACAAAATACAAGTTGGAAACTGGCAGGGACGCAACCAAGGGAGAGATACAGAAGTAACTTCATGAAATTTCCATAAAAATTGAGCATGCTCCACATGTGACAATATCTCATGTCAGCCCAGTCAATTGCATAGAGTCCTTGACCTTGTAGCAATCCCTAATCCTGAAAAAGCACGAGATGACAGAGGAAAGCAACGCCTTCCTTCTCAAAAGAATGAGACCTCCAGCAGAACCAGGCTCAGTAAGAGTAGACCGGTAGGAGAGCAGGTCCAAGATACTTACTATGTTAGAGGAAATTAGAGTAAACAAAAATCAGCTTTTAAAGGGAAAAATAGTCTAAATTTTTTTAAAGAGCATCCTGTGCAGTGGTGAATTCTAACATATGTCTCCAAATAGCGATGATAAACTTGGAGGGGAAAACATGCTACTAATATTTTACTTCTTAAACTTCTTGTTCATACGTGGATTAGTCGTGTTTTCAGCTTCTGTTGCAACCAGACAGAGGGAGGGATTTATTCTGTTAAGTCCTGCTTTAAACATCAAGTCTCCTGCAAAATGTCTTAAATTGAAAGGGAGAAAAAAGGAGAAGAAATACGTGCCATGTGGAAAGCATGTCGTATTTGTACATGTCAGTCTTTTCTGAGAGAAACTGTGATTCTACTTGGGCAACCATCTATGAAAAAAACTAAATAAATATCAGAAGCTGCAGAAGTGTTGGGGAAACAAAATTTCTTCTGCACTAACTAGTAAGGAAATATTTTACTCTATTTCTCTTAGATTGTTTTTTTTTTTTTATACTTGTGGGGCTTTTCAAAGTAATAACATTTTTGACTTTTCCATGCTCTACATCCTGCCCCAACTAGTCTCTTACCGCAAGGCAGCTCATAGTCTTTCTTCTGTGAATTTTATCATTGCCTCAGGTAAGGTATTTCACTCCTTCCGCACCTTCCCCCGGTGCAGCAAACACACCCACATTACTCTCTCGCTCGTGCACAAACAAACACTTTGCACTTTGGGTGTGGTTTCTGCAGTGCAGGCAATAACACGAGGAAGGAGGCATAATGGCAGCTGGCGTGAATAAGACTCCTTGACACTCAAGGCCTGGGTTTGATAACTGATTAAAAGCTGATGACTGGGTGAGCTGCACGAGCCTTGGAAGAGAAGAATCCAACAACACATAATGAAGTCCTCAACACATGCCTCTGCTTTCAGGAGCGCTTTGCACGAGAACATGCTGACCCAGATCTCTCAGAGAATTAAGATCATTCTGTCAGACAGATAAATTATTCATAAAAAGATGACATCGAACGCTTCCTTGACATGTGAGAGACATAATAATGGTCGCTTCTTAACGGCCAGGATAACGTGCAGAATCAAAAAGGCAAGCAGCCCAGTCAGCAGTTTACAGAAATCAAGGTTAAATCACAAGCCGTCCCTCTTCCTGCTCTTTCAGTTTTCTTTATTTTCCTGCCATGGAAGCAAGTGATGGTATGTAAATAGCTGAATGCGTAAAAATAAAAGTGCGGATTGAGTAAAATAAGGTTAATCCCTGTGCGTTCTTTAAAGTTTTTTTTTTTAAGTATTTCATATCAAGATAACTGTGCAGAAAACATTACATTTTATATTTAAACATTCCATTGACCTTTACTCCTGTTTTTCCAGTTGAAAAAGATGAACAACTAAAATATTAAAATGACAAGCAGGATTGTGGTGTTTTGCAAGGAGCAGCTGGTGTCTTTACTAATTCAATTAATTGCAGTCTGTTTAGAGAAGTTACAAATAGAAAATGGAGACAATCTTATCTGAAACACTGACTGACTCATCTAAAGTTCCAAACATAAGAGTTTGGAATAAAATGTTTTTCTTATAATTGACAAGTGTTCTGATTGTTCAGACCTCACTGGTGAGAGCTGATGGTGCACCAACACTTTCATTTAGCAAGAAAATACTAGTAGAAATCAGAATGGTGGAAATGTTAAAGTCAAAATATTACTAGGGAATCCTATGCTGCTAAGCTTTTTTTAATGTACAGCTCCCTCCTCTGATCTTTTCTAAATAAAAATGGAAAAACTGCTTATAGATGGACAAATGGATGACAAGGTTCTTTGGCTAATTGATATGATAGGGTAACGACCAAAAGCAATCTAAGCTACATATTTCTCCCACACTGTCGCAACATTCCTTAGATATAGTTGTAGAACAGCTAACTGTGTGTAATTGACACAATAAAAATGAAACATAACTGAAGTACATCCTTCAAACATGCAGAACCAATTTATATGTTTTTTTACTTTATGGTCACAGAACCTCACAAGATGAATTAGTTGCACATAATAGCATAATTAATAAAAAGCATTTCACTGTAAAATAAAACTCCTGAAATTGTATAATAGTAAGTTCAAATGAATTTTTAATGCATAAAGTTATTCCATAAGCACCACATGTATTTTTGTTTAAAATAAAATTTAAAAAAACTAGTGAGGATTGGTATGCAACTCTTTGAATTGAAGTTACAACACGCCCATCGCCTTGATGTCAAGCTGACGTGTCCAATTCCTGCCACCAGGGGGCGCTATTACACCAGATGGGATTTTTTTCTTTTTTTCTTCTTTTTCCCTGCCGGAGTCTGGGATCAGGGCATTAACGTGTGCGCGCTTGTGTGTGTGTATCCAGTGAAAATTACCCGGAGACGGACGGAGACCGTTTTTGACCGTACCAATGTGTCTGGCCTGTCAATACAGCGCATTAACCCCGACGGAATCCTCTCCTGGACTCGGTGGGACGTCGAAAATGAGGGGATAATCGGAGGACTCGCGCGGCGAGGCTCGTCTGGCAGCTACCGTTTTTGTTGAACTGAGAGCGGGGATCACAGCTGCCGCTGCTGCTGGCTACGAAGATGTCGAGAAAAATAGAGAGCAAGCAAGGTAAGTCCTGCCCAGGCTTAGACTCAAAGCGCACTACTCCCACCTCGGGATACTGTAATAACGGGATTCCTTATAAAGGGGAGCTGTGGGTGAATTTAACGCGGGATGTGTGTGGATAAATCTTCACTGCATGAATGTGTCCAGTGTAAATGGTGGTTTAATTGGGCCTCGTGGATTGCTCTTTTCTCGGCTATCCAATTGAAAATAAAGCGCCACTCTCTATTCTGCTCGCTGGTGTTAGCTGATTTAGCATGCCAGTGTAAATTTAGGCAGAAGTCATATCACATATAGATAGATGCTGTGGTTCTTGAGCTGGCATGGGACTTCACCGGCATTTTATCAGTCTCCCTGCGATTTTTTTTCTCTCTCTCCTTTCTACGGTCGCATAAATATAATCGTTTATTGTTTGAAAACGTCCATAACCGCTTGAAACAAACCTCAGATGTGTTTTTTTTCTGGGATGAGGAAATATCTCGGAGTCCTTTGGGAACTCGGCATGTGTTATTTAAAATGTTTTTCTCCCAATGCTTATCCTCATTTAATGTGGGTTTGCTGCTGGAAGCAGCAGCTAAATGTTAGCTTTCTGAGGCTAACGTTAGCTGTGTCGACACCTGGAGTTAGTTCACGCCCAGGACCTCCGTGTGTATCTGTGCTAAACTGATTTTCACTACCGTGCATGTGGCAATTTTTATTTATTTTTATTTTTTCATGGCTTTGGTCGCTTGTTGTGTCTGCCTGCGTGGCTCATTTTGTATGCAGGCGAAAGGCAAATAAAGCACTGCATTGCATTCTTGGGTGCGAGTGCAAACAGGGGTCGTCTTAGGTATGTATGCCTTTGGGAAGGAAACTTTATACCCGCCAGCTACGCTTGCATCCCCATTCCAGCAGCTGTCTCCCTGCCTGGCCTTGTTCATATATATGCAGTCCTGCCCGGTGTCGCCTGCAGTAAATGGGACTCCCATTAACCGACAGGCGGGGAGGGAGTGTCATCATCCACCGCCAGGCTCACTCATTCCTCACAGGCGTAAAAGTTTCCGATTCCTTTCGTGTCTTGCGGACAGATGACTACATATGGTCACAGCTAAATGAAAAGTCAGAGGCAGTGCAGATTCTGACTCGCACATCTGCTTTCCCAAGCTTTCCTAAATATACTTACAGAGTGACTTGTAGGTCTGTTGTCAAGGCACAAATCCATCCGACACATAATTTGCAGCTGATTCCGATTTTTGCCTGTTCCTGTTTCCTCTTAAAGTCTGTAAATGATGATAACGCATAACAGTATTCTACTGACATGATGAAAAGAGGAATGAGCTGTCTTAATAAAACATTTTTAGAAAAAACAAACAAACAATGACTTTCTTTTTTTAAAAAAAAAAAACAACTAAAGTTTGAGTGGTGGTTCATTAAAAAAAAAAAAAGCAGTAAAAATCTATCTGTAAAACCGTAGACAATAGTTTGCAGCATATCACATTTTTCTCCTGTCGTAAGGTTGCAAAGTTTCCTCTTTTTTACACACTGAGTAATATAATGTCCAGCTTGCAAGATTTTAATTTCGGAAAAAAACAAGTAGAATAGACCTTTTAATATTTCAGAGGAAAAGCCTCTGCACTTTATAAGTTATGCATTTCATACATTTTATCTCTATAAAGAATCTGCGTTATTCAGCTAAGTTGAGAAATAACATTTTAGCAATTTTTCAAAAACAAAAACATAAAATCACTGCAGACTTGACTTTTGAACAATTTGGTATTTTAAACTAGGAAAACACAGGAATTTTTCTGTGTAAATTCCTATAAATTTAATAAACTCTTACCTGTAAGCTTTAAAAAAAACAAAACTACTAATATTCCGTAATTAAACGTGATCCATTACATTTTAAATTACTTTTAAATATGTGTAAAACGGAGGAGGTTTGCTGGAATATCTTCATCTTCCTGATGAACATTTTCTGATTTTATGTAAAGCTCCCAGTTGTGAGCAGATGGATTTTTAGCCATTGACTGAAGAATAACACATGATGCATGGGATAACTACTAAAGTGGTTACCATGGCGCACAGATTGTCTCGGTTTATCAATGCAATGCACACATGGACCCCAAACGTCCACGGGAGAGTAATGACCAGATTCACTTGCTACATAAACATACTCCCCTCTCGCCATGGTAACCGTGTCCCAAAGTCGCCGGCTTTTCCTCTTCTGGGACGTTAGCACTCAAATTCGTGACTTGTTTATTAGAGTTGGCTTTGCAACCTGTTGTGTGGCGCTCCATTTCGATGTTACATCCACATGCATAAGAGTAAATAATGAAATAAAACTTCCAAGTGGGTGGTTGATTTATCTTCTGTAGCATTTATTTCTTTGCATACGCACCCACATAACCTCACCGGTTAGGCACCCGTGACTGTAATCCTTAAACAGATACAGAGTCTTGAGTGTTGCCCAAAAACGTTGGAGCAAATGACTTGCAAACTCGCTGCTCTGTGATTTCCTGGAGGGAGCAGGAACCGGGTGGAGAGGAGCAGAGATTTACAGCAGTTTCGTCAGTTCACATTTGGTATGCCGTGCTCTCTTTGCACGTCTGTAAAAGTTTGGGAGGTTTTGTGTCTGCATGCGTGACAGTTGCGCGTAATGAATAGGCGATGAGCTAATAACGGCTGTTGTTTCTATTATTTTCATAGAAACTACAAATATTACGATCCAGCTCAGAAGCGTTACTTGAGTTTTTGTTTCCATCTGTTTGTTAGACAATTTAACATCTGAGCAAAGCACCGAAGACATTAAAATGGACAAAAAACGTCCATTTTCAGCTCAGATGACTTGTTAATCATAAATGGATTCAGTCTTTTAGTTCGTTTGAACTGCTTTTTACTTCCATTTCAGACATTCAGTCCACTTGAATGAGCTGGGAATAGAATATAAATGAGATTTATTACCTTCCTCCTAAGGCTGTCAGTTATATAATAATGTGGTGTTTTTCCAGTTCGGTTCGTTCACATGTTGGCAGCCGTGGTGGACAGTCTAGACACCATTTGGCCAACCTGTCTGATTCCAGATTCGTTTATCTATCAAACCAAAAACTCTCTCAACATTTGGTGTTTGGCAGGTGTAAACCTGAAATATATGATTTGTGAACAATACCACGTCCTTTAAGATTTTCTATTGCTCAACTCACTTCTCTCTGTGCCTTATTTTTGTTTTTCCAACAATGCTCCCTTGGTATAGGTGGGATTAGCTGCTTGTCATCGCAACACATCGCAAAACTGTGGTGACATTCATGTGTGTGTGGAATGGGTATTGTATTGGTGTAAATGCGAGATACGATTTTACTACAGAAATGTGTAAATATCTTTATGGAGTTTCAAACATTTTCAGAGTTTGTCACTGTTTGTAATTATGAATTTCCCTCCAGGAGGTAACAATAGCCTGTTTGCAAAAATTCCTTTGCTGCAGTAAACCTCAGATGATCTTCTCCTTTAAATAATAAAGCTATCGAATGCTGTTGCAGAAACTATTTTTAGGTAAACTTATTCTAATTTGCAGAAAATGAGATTTGGATTGTTCTGCAAAGAAAAAACTTGTTCTGATGCCAGGATGTTGTGCTTCTTTTTTTATTTGTATGAGCAAGACGCTTCTTATTTCTATTTTGTTTATAAGAAATTGTCTATTTGCACTTTTTTTCTTTTTTTTTTATTAAATCAAACTAGCATCTTTTCCAGGGTGTAAAATATTGGTCAGTGCTGGTCCTATTCATTTGTGTGTTTTAAACCATAGAAAAGAAATCTTAATCTGTCACAACAGCTACTGGCACAAAGAGTATAAATCGGTATCGGCCAGGAAAAGCCTGATTCATGCATCTTTTTAAATTTCTGTGTGCAGAATTGTCCCTGTCTGACCTTCATAAATGAACCTTGTTTATGTGATGACATGAATTTGTAGCTCTCCACGTGAGCTTTGAGCTGGTGGCGAGTTAGCATACATTTAAATGTTGGAAGAGAAAAGAGATAGGCCTGCATTACTATTTCCTTTATTATTTTCTCCCCTGCTATTGCAAAATCTGTGTTTCATTTTCGACATGGGAGTCAGAAGTCATGACACAAGTTTTGGCTTGTCGGCGTTGGTAACAAAACCGTGGGAGCATCGATGTTTTAAAATTAGCTTGTGGACTCCTCTCTGACTGGACAGTTGATAGTAGTAACCAGCCACAGCGGAACTGATCCATCAGTTTTCTATTTTAGACTCCCTGCCACCCCAACTCACCCTCCCCACCCCAACCCTCCGTCCCTGCAAATAATGGGAGTGTGTATCTGTGTGTTTAGCTGCGATGCAAGGAGTTTCCTCTCTAGCATTCCTCGAGTTAACGCCGAAGTGTGAGTTATTCGGACGCCTTTGTGCTTCTGAAGTGGTGACTGGAATGCTTTAAGCCTCAAAATATATTGTTGTGTGATGTACAGAAATAGCAAGGCCTGCGTGCCTTAGTTGCCAGAGCTGAAGAAGTTATGATAACAAAACACTTCCTGGGACAATTTGGTCAGCCCACATTGCTGATGAGTGATCCCACTGTTACAGAGGGCAGGCTACGAGTCCTGGTTTGACATGCTGCAATTTTTGAGGTTTGATGGGAGCAAGCTCTTCGCCCTCCCTGCACCACAGAATGAAAGGCCTGCTGCTCCCATATAGGTTTAGCAGTGTTGAAATTAGATTTTCTTTTTTTTTCTTTTCTTTTTTTTGTGTGTGTGTTCTGTGTATGGGAAAGCAAAGAAGAGGGAGGGAATATGGTTCAGGGATGAGAAGAAAGAGGGTGGAGAAAGATTAGAGGAATGGGGTAGGAAAATGGATTGATTGCACGTTTGGTAATGACTGGGGCTGAGGCAATCGATGGGAAGTGGAAGCAGTCGGGCATTTGTAACGTGAAGGTTTTCAAGTCCTTTGGTCTTCTGCGTCTTTATCAACGTCTTCCAAGGAGCAGAAGGCTGCAGTAAAGGTAGTTTTCGGAGGGTCTCGTTTGTAAGTCGGTGCCAGTTCTCTTTGCAGGTTTATGTCTTGGGACTTATGTCCATTTTCCAGACGCTTAACGCCTGGATGCTTCGTTTGAAGCTGTGTGTCAGCATCTACACTAGAGAGGCCACTTATTCCCACAGGTGGACAGCTGTCTTCTTCGTGGCTTTCCCCAGTGCATGTCACTGAGAGTTGGTTCCCTTTCATGGACACTGATTCTATCTTCTTTACTCAGACCAGGATTTCTTCTTTTTCCCTTCTCAAGGTTTGCTTTTTCGAAACAATCGACTGCTTTTCAGTGCCTATGTCAGGTCTATTTGTGGCTCTTTCCTGTGAGGCGCGATGCAACATGGGTGAGTCAAGTGAGGACGGTCACAAGGACTAGTGAGTTCATGACTAAAAGTCAGCAGTCCCGTTGAGGGATGGCTGTAAAAACGCGAGGCTGATCGGCGAACCTCAGCTCACAGAGAACGGGACCATCAATATCACCAGGACTAAACTCTGTGGATAAAGGATTCTTGCATGGGCAATATAAGCTGGAGGAGCCAGGGTTCCTCCGAGGACACGGACTCCTCTCTACGGGAGGATGTGGATGAGGACGCAGGTAAAGAAACTGCAACACACACAAAATTCCTGTAGATCTGCCTTGTCAGAATTTCGTGGTTAAATGCTGTTTCTTTGAAAAGCTTAACTTGGTGATTTAATTAACTTTAAGAGAGATTTTTTTTAGCTTTCTTGCCACACGAGCAGAGGCAGTGTCATATTATGTATGTGTGCTTGGAAAAACAGATCTTTAAAAAAAAAAATTTAAAATTAAAGCAAGACAAAATGACTACAAAGTAGACATATAAAGCTGGTTTTAATTTTATTGTGGCTAGCTTTGCCAAAACAGTAATCCACATTGAAATCTTTGAGAATGTACTTACTTCAACTCTGAGATTTCTGAATGGCTGCTAACATTTTCAAATCCAGCATAGTCCATGAAAAACAGAGGTTGAAATAGATCCAGTTGAAAAAAGATTTTTAAAAAAATGTGTTCTCCATTTAGACTTCCTGTTTTCTTTCTAGCTTTCTGAATGCCTGAAGGAATTGCAGACAAGTTGTAGAAAACATAGTTACTGTTTCAAAAACGCATCTCTCTGCTTCTTTGTTGCAATGGCTGTTGTGCTTGGATGCATGTACATGGTGCATTCACTGATCAGAAAAAGATCAGATTTTTAAGTTTCCGACTAGCTGATTTCAGGTGAGGCCAGTCAGCCTGTGAAAAAATAATAATTTTCAGTCGCCAGGTGATTTATTAAGCACCTCTAGTTGTGTTGTGCTTTTTGAAAGATGTTGAGCTGAAACAGCTGAATATATGACAAACAATAGTTTGTGTATTTGAATATACATGGCAAGAATGCAGGTCCCTCACTTGAAAATATTATCAAAGGCTCATTTCACTTGACTGCTGCTTATGTAAAAATGCTGCAGCGGTTTTTATGATTTAATTGTTTAGTTTTAATTGTCTATACTGTAAGGGGCTCTTAGGGGTGTGTACGTCTCTATTTAAAGCTCTTCTTACCAGTTTGGAAGCCTTTTTTTAAACTTTGGTAAAGTAGGTTCACTGGCAGAATAAAGTGCAGGGGACATTCCTCGCTGTGCTTTTTGTGTCATGTGGCTTTATTGAAAGTGCTCATTTGCGCTGCTGAAGCCTTGGGCGGACCCAGCTTTAAGAGGCGGCTCTGCAGGCCCGCAGCCCTCCATCAGAGGCTGCTGCTTGACCTTATCGCCTCCACCATTCGTAGACAGAAGCGCAAGCCTCTCTAATCCCAACTCATCAGGTGACGTCTTGCCACAGTTGCCTGGATGTCATCGTCGTAATCCTGTTGCACAATAAAAAAAAGAAGTAATGATAATAATAAAATTGCATCGCCTACACGGTTGTGTTTGATTTGCTTCACCATGGTAGCTGAGTATGTTTGTTGACCCACACGTAGGGGTTAGCGCCGCTCGGGTTATTAATGTTTGTTATGAGCCGGTGCTACCACAGTCACACTGTGTGAAATGATCCACCCTGGTGAGCCGGTAGCTCGAACAGGCTCCTAAATTAAGGGAGTTGAGTCCATTATTGTGTAATTACACAGGACTGAGAGACCTAATGCCTTGTTTTGAAAACACACACTCTGGTGCGCTCAGCTCAAAAAAACCATGTATTTAAGCACAGCGGTTGGTGTTTGGATGAGTTTGTGTATCATTTGTCTAAAATAATTTGCTCAGTATTTTTAGCAATATTAGGTCTCTGTAGTGACATGTAGAGTCCTTGTTGTGATTCACTTGCTAAATAAATAGCAATATAAATACATAGAGCAGGCTTTGCTCTATAGATGTTAACATTTGGTTGGAACTAATTAGTTTGTTGTCTTAAATTGGAAAGAAAATGGTTTGATATTTGCTTTGACTATTGAGTCAAAGATGGAATAAAATTTGATATAACGCCAATTAAAATTAAATTTGACGTCATGTTATGTGTGGCTCTGCAACAGACAATTATTTTAGTTATTAATCTGTCAATTATTTTGACTACTAATCAAGCTGATAAAAATCTGCCACATTCTGCTGATTTTCCATTTGAATAATTTTTTTATACAATGAGATTTAGAAATGTGTTCAAAATGCAAATAAACAATTCAGTTCCTGTTTTAAATGAGAAAATAAACATCTTACTGCCTAAAATGCAATAACAGCATATCTTTAGCTGATCGTTTGTAGCAAGGGATGCATCTGCAGTGAAAAAATTACTTCTAATATCAAAATGTGAAATTCTCAACCCTTTCTGTTTGGCTTAACATCAGTGCAGCTGACTCTTTTTTTTGGTTAAACAATTCATTGGATAACAAATGGTGATTAAGAAAAATTTTTAAACTACTTTTTATACAGGATGCTTTAAGTAAACAGCAAAAAAGTTGTTATTTAAAACGTAACTGAGGTTCAGATGTATTAGATGACATTGCTTTTAAGTTCTTGGCTTGCTTGAACTTTTGCAGATCTCAATTGGCCTTTTTAAGTACTTTTCTTAAGATTTGATTTTAGAAATTAGGAACTCATGACTTCCTCCAACGTTTGATGTTATTGTCGAATGCTAAACTTAAGTTGTTTTGAACAATGAATTGTGCTTATTCTCTTGCTGGCTATATCGCCTGCAATATTACTCTTAATTTTGGCTTTTTAAATTTTTTTGTAAAGAAAATCCAAAATATGGAGATCCAGTAAAAATGTTTTTCTGTCTTTGCCTGGGCTGAGCTTGTCCACTCGCTGAGACCCTAAAGTGGCAGGGTGCCGGCGGACAATGAAGGGGAAGCTTTACAGTTGCTGCCAGTTTCCGACGCCACTCCAGATCAGGAATGAAAGGAGAAGTTGGCATCACTTGCAAACAAGTCACTGCTGTTGTCGAGGTAGATCTATGTTTAGACGCCTTTGTTTGTTTTTGGCTCCATCAATGACTGCGAATCCTTAGATTGATATCTTTTAATCCTGCTGGAACTGTAACGGATATAGTGACTTGCAGGCACACAAATTGTGTCAGCGTGCATCGACCCACTTCTTGTTGGATTTTTCTATTTTGATCAGATTTTAAAATGTAAAAAAATGCTGGCTAAATATTAACTTGAGAACGAAATATTGTAAATTTAGATTAATATAAATGTGCATTTATTACTCTCAATATAGATTAAACATGTGATCAAATTAAAATATTTTCGTTCAGCATCAGCACAAACCTTTGCAAATGCAGAAATGTCTTGTTATAGTTTTGTAGTTATGGGTTATGGGCGCCTATTAAGTTAATCAAATCAATGGCATGTTTATCTTTGAAGTGCAGTTAAAAGGAAGCAATTTGGCCATTCGGTTCATTCATTGGTGTGGCTGCCATGGATACATCCAAGGGAGTAAAGTTTGAGACCGTTAAGCTACAGTCGTTACAGCAGTTAGCTGTATCGCTAACCTCATGCCATCTTGTTTACTCGTTGCTTTGATACCACTTATGATTTGGCTTGTAACGCATTTGAGTGTCCTAGTTACTTGTGCGCGTACTAAAGTTGTGTGGAAAAGTTCACCTCCTTAACAAATGTAAGACTTTAATTTGAACATCACAAAATGTGACAACTTATTATTGTTCATGAACGTTTCAGGTGATTTTTATGCAACTCTTTCTCTGCTTGTGCAGTTAGTATTCAATTTTTGCCTCAGTTTTTCTCATCAGATGTCTTTCTAATGTGAAATAACTTGATTTAACATTGTAGCTAGTAGAATCCATATTGCCAGGCTTCAGGTTGGGCTTTATGTTCATTCGGTTGTAAGTCCTGACCAATCAACTGTGTCACTGGAAGGTGCAGGTTTCATATTTAAAAATGGCGAAAGCTCTTCCGTATACAATGTCTGTCATTTTTACGTTTTGGTGCGACAAATTCGTTTTTTAAAATTGAAATGTGGAAAAAAACTCTTTGAACTAATAGTTTGTCAAGAATTTTATTTTAAATAGAACTCTGTATAGACTCTGTAAGTCCTTATTTATGACTAAACTGAGACCCAAACGTAGCCATTAGCTTCAATCACAACAGTTTTGTTCTGCTTTGCTTCACCACAAACATAAAACAATAGGTTTTAAAGCAACCTGCCAGCTTTTCTTTTGTTTTAGTTTCTAATATATCAGTTGTATTGGACCTTCCCATCAGCCCTGTCCAGCCTTTGTGCACAAAGGTGTCAAGAGGTTGACAAGTAGGCCACTGTACAGACAGAATGAGCTTTGTGCAGCTCTCTAACAGGAGGAGAGTGGTACCACTCCTCACTGCTCGAGGCCATTTACTGTTTCCTATGTTTCTGTCTCTCTGTATCTGTCTTCTACTCAGTGCTGAAGTGATCGGTTCTATTGTGGCTGTTTGTCTCTGTGGGCAAGATCTGTCTCGTTTCTCGAGTGCTTTATAGTGAATGTTTGCTTTGTGCTCTCCTGCCAAGCAGCTGCCATTCTCTCAGAACTCCAAATTCAACCAGCAAATCAGCGTTGTTTTATTTTAGCTGTCGCAGTGTGTTCTCTGGTGCCGTTTGATGTCAGAGATCCTGACAAGTGGGGGTATTTATAGCTCTTTGTGGTTCTTTAGTATATTGGTTTCACCCGAGGGGAACCTGCTGCCTGCCAGCCGGTGCGCGCTCACTCTGCTGAAAGATTCAGTTCGAAAAGTGAGCTTTAAATGGAACCCTAAATAAAAAATTTTAAAAATGCAGTGATATGCTGCCAGAAGGTCACTTTAAGGATCAGGCTGCTTTGAGCTTTTTGGTGTGTCTGGGATAAATGAGGCGAACCATTTTGAGAGAGGCTTGAGAAAATCCAGAGACGTACCAATTTTAGGCAAGCCTGGACTGCGAAGAGGAAGCGGCACTCGATGATGGAGACAAGGGACAGGAAATTGTACCAGTGGCTTCGGCATCAGTAGGGAAGGAACAGGAGGGGTACCCAGGATGGAGTGTGTGTGCGTTGTGTGATTTCCCATTTTCAACAATTTGCATCATACAAATTTACACCCCACCCTGTCAGGAAGCTTGGTGAATGTGTGCTGGTCTTTGGAGTCTCATTTGGTACACAATGAAAGAATTAAGTTATTACTTGTATTTGCTGAGTTAAAGTTTTTTTTTTTAATGTGTACAAGAGAAAGTAATATGTCACTGTTATCAGGTTAAATAAGCAAACTCATGAAATTTCGGTTTGGATTACAAAATACAAAAGCACCAATTTATTACATTTTTTGGCACCTTTCATACATATTTGATGTCACATTAACAAATTTTGCTGGACGATAAATTATCCCAGACGTTAATGCGGTAAACTATAATGTTGTCTTGAGACCATTTTCAAGTAATATAGTGGTAATGGCATAATAACTAAAGAACACTCTCTTAAAGATCAATAACTTTTCATTTTAATGAACACTTAACAGTGGAACTGGAACACATTTTAAATATCCAAAAATAATTAAAGAACACAACTGAAACGACAAATGAAAAGATTTAAAATCTCTGTAAACAAAATTGTCCTTAGAAAAAGTGCTAGTTGAGACCAAAGCATCAGACTGAAGACTTTTGTCGTCCAGTTTTTAGTAGAAAGAGAGAGAATAGAGAAAAAACAATAAATGATGCAAATAGGAATTATTGAGCCCATTTTAATTTATCATGCGATTGTCTGACTTTTTGCTTATTGAAAGAAATCTAGACAGTGTTGAGGAACATCCCCAGACTTGCTTGTAAGATGACATCAATTTAATTTATTGCAGAAAAGGAAGTTGTAAACAAAGAGACAAATTTCAGTTTCCTAGACGTACAGCAAGTTGTTTACATAACATACTGATTGCTTTGCCACTGAATGTACAATCATCAAATAATGGAATTGTTTCTGCAACACAATGCACAGCATATATAGTCAATAGTGCATTGCAGTGGTGTGAGGATAGTGTTGATATTTTTTGGAAGCATTCAGGTTTTCAGAAATTGTTTGGAGAAAATGGCAAAAGCAGCCAAGTAGCACAGAGCAATCTACGTTCAAGACTCAAAACTGAAGCTGTTTTTTTGTTTTGTTTTTGTTTTTGTTTGTTCGTTTTTTATGGGAATCTGAAATGAAGTCAAACTTTCATTGAACTCCGGCTGTGCCAACGATAGAAACATCTTGTTTAGAGTAAATACAGACAGCATAGTGCAACTTAATTAAGCGTGTCAAAAAGGTGAGCACTATTTAATCTGGAGGCTCGTAGATTTTATGGTACATTACCAATGTTTCGCCAAACAGTGTTTTCCATTCCATTGTTTGCCGTCTCATTATCGCCGGGTTTTTAAAAGAAGCCGGGACCATCAAAAGCTTGCCGCTCGTGCGCCGCAGACTGTGTTCTGCTTGTCACTGGTGCTGTTGAAAAGTCGCGCCCCAGGGGCAATTCGCTCTTGCTTCTGCTTGCGGTTGAATGGCTTTTAGAGATGAATCGTGTGCTTATTTGTTAGTGTCACTGGATGTGAATGTGTGAGTGAAGGACCGTGTGTTCTGTTGTACACAGGACAATAGAATCAACTACTCCTTAGGGTTCGCTGCGTTACTTTCAATACAACCCCAATAAAGGGATTTGCCCAGAGCTCCCATGAATATATTCCATTAGCCTGTCCGGTGGCCGTAATGAGATGTCGACCCATATTGAAACCATCCGATTTGTACTCCAGCTGGCAGAGAGGCTGGATTATTTGAGCACACACACATTATCGTAGAGGTCAGTCACCGCCCAGAGTAAGCACATTGTGGCATGTTTTTCTTTTCTTTTTTTAAAATAGCTTTGTTAGAGTTGTTATGAAAAAGTAGAGGGGTACAGTAAGTGATGATGATGAACTCAGATAGCTTGGGGGTGAGTTTTAGTGTTCCAACTAAGCCAACAAAGGCTAAAAGTTTACTCCTCAACTATTTAGAGAAGTGAATTTTGGGGTGTACTTATTTGGTCGCAGTCTTATTATCTTGGTGTGCCATTGGAGGGTGTCAGAATTTGAGAATATTTTAGGGATCAGAGAGTTTCTGTATGTCCTACTGCTTCAGCTGTTGAAAGTGAATTGAAAGAGGATGTGGTTACTTTTTTAATATCGCCACTCTTACACATCCACATTTGTATTGATTCATACAGGAATGCTTTGCTCATTCTGAAAAGGAAAGTAAAGCATTAACTTGATTAACCTTTTCTTTTTATTAATTTAATATAATATCACTACTTTGTAGCAAAACCAAATTAAATGTATGACTAACAGGCTTTGTATTGCAGAAATCTTACTCACTGCTCTTAATATCTGCATAACCTTGCATTTCATCCAAACATTTAGTATTAAATACATGGGGAATTGTAACCTCAGAAACCCTGAGATCATGCATTGTAGCTTATTTTAAACGACTGTTATGGCTGTAATTTATGATTATTATTCTTTGTTCTACCTTGTTCGTCATGTTGCTGTAATGGTAGACTGCATATAAAATAACCGTGCAACTATGCCTGACGGTGGATGCGGATGGCAGTAAATGTACTGGCATTAGCTACTGCCTCTTTTCCTATTAAAATTCTGGTTTAGTTTTCATGGGCAAAGGCATGTTTCTTAATCCATATTGATGTTTCAAACAAACACTGAACAAGCATAGGTGTGTCACCTAGGGATTAGGTTGGATTTGGGTTTGTTTTGTTCTAACATTGCATGTTTGAATAATTAGTCAAGACACATGTTTCACATTGTAGTTTCACCTTACCACAGGTTTCAGGTGTATTTTTATTATTATTCTTTGCATATTTTTACACTTATTTGGGACTCGGCCCTAATAAAAATATGCATATTTCCCCCGTTACCGTGGCAATAAACCTGACAAAGTGGGCCAGGTGTTGTGCGTTTAGGGTAAATGTAATGATTTCTTTTTAGCTTGTCTCCTCAGTTTACCATGTTGTCTGATATAGTTTAGAACTGTTTTTACTCTCGAACGTAATCACATAAAGCAGTTAAGTATCTGATGTGGTGCTTTGTGATATGGATCTGCATTATAGATCGTCTTTACCATATGACACGCTCTGTTAGTCATGGATGACCAGGCTGTCTGTGCTCATACGCAGCAGCAGACAGAGGACCTCCATCCCCGCTCTGATATCTACTCCTGAGCTGACCCACTGCTGCTGGTTCTGCTTTGCTAGTCATTTACATACTAAAGAGCGTGTTTGTGGAAGCCGCTGACAGCATACCATAGCGCCTGTGGTTGATTTAAAAAAAAAAAATAATTTTTTATTGTAACCAAAAAAAAAGAAAAACAAGACGACACACGTGCCCTTGGACATTGAAAAAAAAAAGTGTAGTACAATAATTACATGTACTTTATATATTTCATCTAAAAGCTGCAAGCACTGATATAAACCACCTCATTTAGACTTTGATTGGATCCCAGTGCAGTATTGATAAATCTTTCTCACTGTTCACACATCATGCTTGCTTTGACTCCAGAAGTCATTATAAAGAATGCTAATAGGGAAATCAGTATAATGCATTGCAAACTGTATATGGACCATGTAGAAACCCTCTACGGTCTCATTTACTATTTTGTTTTGCAGAAAACAATATGTGTTAAGTGGGCTAAGCATTTAGCATCCACTTCATGTCATTTAGTTACTCAGTAAGTGAAGCTGATGCTCTCTTACTGAGTCTCCCTGTGGCTCTCTATTGAACACCATGCCTAAGCAGCACAGCTGGAAAGCTATAAAACACACCATTGGACTTCTGCCTCCATTACTTCGTAAATCAGCTGTAAGCCATGCGCCATACCAAGACTTTTCCTGTTGTTGCTGCTGCTGCTTTGCTACCACTCTAGTATTGTTGGTTTGCCTTAGATACCTACAAGTGCAACATACAATGTTTCCTGCATGTCTTCTGTCAGAGACCAATTTTTCTGTTTTAAAAACTAAACACAAACATTTAGAAATCCCTAAATAAAGAAATTAAATGATCACAATGACAGCGAATCAAATTTTTCCTGTTTAATTGCCAATTTTCCTAATTTGTCTGTTTTTCTGCTGGTATTTCTGTTTGTGTTTCACGCCATATTTTTTCACTCTTCATTGCTGCAGACAAAATGCAACTGACTGTACTCTCATTTAAAGACTAATGAAGTCCTATAGAGAGAATACATTTTTTTGGCAGCTTTAAAATCTTTGTTTTTGTAAAACATTGATGTGCTGGTTCCACTTTTAGTCATTATCTATTTTATTTAATAGAATTCTAGTGTTTCTAGCCTTCCTACTGTGTTACAGTCATCAATTAGTTATTTTAGCAGAGGCGAAGTCATGCCACACATTTTAATAAAAAGACAGTTATTTCAGAGTTGACATTTGAAGCCATCTTCAGCATCTTAATATTGAAAAAAACCAAGGATGGCATTACTAAACATCTAGGGACAGAGTGTTGGTGTTGGTGCAACCTGGTAGTGGTTAGGATGGTGCTTTCAACATCTTATTCCATAGTCTAGTAGAACTATTTAGTAACAAATGACTTATCATTTTATTTATTATGAATATGTAATTAAACTAAGTTCAATTTCTTTCATTTCGAAGATTTTTAAATAATGTCTCCCTTCATATGTAGAAAATCAAACGGCTGTAGGGAAACTGCATCTGGGATCAAAAATAATTTTTTGAATTGAATTTTCAGCAAAGGGCAATCAGTGAAATGCCTTGGTCAGCACTGTTTTCACTAGCCTGCACCCTATGTCTCCATGGTAACATGTTGCTTTACTGATGACTAATACTAGTCATACTAATAATAGGTTTTTGCTCAGATATGTGTCACAGCATCAAGACATAGAATTTTGCAGCATCCTTTTCTTTGTACGATGTTAGCCACCAGCTTGCTCATAGCTCTTGCTGTGTTTAGAGATGTTGCTATGGAATCAGTTCAAAACAAAAACATATCCACATCTTACTTCTGGCTATGCTACATGTGTAGTCTTTGCTCAGCTTAATCAGCAGGTGGCCATGCTGCTTCTCTTTCATATTAGTTTCTCTGTTATTGCTCATACATAATTCAGGCTTTTCCTAATCTCAGCTGAGAGAAAAAAACTATACATTGTAGAACATGCAATGATATATAAAATTATCTGAGAGAGAATTATTTTTATTATTCTTGTTAGTTTTTCAATCTTTAGGCAGAGTAGTAACAGTCCTATTACTTTGGAGTAGGGCTTTAAATCATTTTTATGCATTTTGTATTGCATTAATTAAATTCATACTTTCAGATCTGTTTTTTTTTCACCATCTGTTTTCTCTTCTCCAAAGCTCAAACAATGACCTTTCCCACTCTTATTGCACTCCTCCTGAAGCCGGGAAAACATGTCAGTTTAAGCGCAGGGTTCACATACACTTCCATAGACATAAGGTTCAGGAGGAGATGGCAGCTGTTTGTGTAACCCGAATCACAAACTCTGCTCTGTATCGTTTCACCCTGCAATCATCCTGTTCTAAGGGTGGAAGGAACTTGTGATGGACGCACCAGCTGTCTTAGAAGGGTAACACCTTAACTTTTAAGGTTTTAATCTTTTCATACAGAACTGGACCAAACGCGCACAACCACCCAACAACTGCACTCACTGCCAGGAATTGGTCTTACAGTTATTAACGTCAGCGATTAACATTTTGTGGCCAATTCAAAATGAAAGATACATTCTAGCATTCCTGACATAGTTATTAATTACTTTTATTAGGATCAAAAGCATAAGGGAGCTGTTGCTGTAAAACATTGCAAAAGAGATAGAAAGCGCAAAATGATAAAACCAATTAACTTTAATATATTTTGTCCAGCCTTCCTGTTATCTACTGAAACCTCTCTTGTGCTCTCTCAGAGCTTGAATCAACTGGACATGCTATCAGAAAGCTTTCTTTTAAACAGGCTGCTACATCACTATGCATAACCTGACTTCATGTATACCTCACTAACGTTGAAAATAGATGCCTTAGGGTGTTTTCCACTCGTGGTAGTCTGATAGACTCGGTTCGATTGGAGACTACAATTTGTGTTCACACTGCACTATGTCAAACAATCCAAACTAATTAAAAACCTCTTCACCTGTGGCCTGTGGTGGCGCTGGACCAAGAACCGCTGACGGAAACACCAGAAAAATCTTTGAATAAGACACTGAGCACAACTTCCTTCTTCGTGAATTGTAAACAAAGAGTAGGGTCAGATTTTAGCGGTTGTAACATAGCTTTTTTGCAAAAGACCGCGAGCCATTTCTCCCGCTAGCGCTCAACATGCCCGTTTGTTTTGGTTCCATTTACCCAGAATGCCCTGCGCTATAGTTGCTTTGTGCTTTTGGAGCGGTCTTTGATACTCTTGACATTCACATTCAAACTACACCAGAGTTCACTTCTTTTGAACTGAAACCTTAATGGTTTAGCGGACCACAGTTTGCTTTTTTTCCCCCTCATCAGAGTATGATTATGCATTCACACCTCCCTAAATGAACCAGACTTTCTAAGAAGACAAACTAGACTTTAAGTTTGACCAATCAAAGCTGGTGTAGGCATACACAATGAAGGCTTAGCATGGGACAATAAACTGGCAATGTTAGAGATCAGGTTTACTGCCAACCTAAATTAGTATTCAGGTTAATGTTTATGGATGCACCTAGTCAAAATACACTCACATTTTCTACAGTGGGTGTGTGTTTGTTTACTGATTGTGCAACAAAGCCTTGCCTTGAGCAGCTTGAATGCTCTCTAGACTCTCACACCGCAAATCAGTCTGCAGTGTGTTTTGTTAAAGATTTGCAGGGTTTGTAGTACTTGTTTTTAAAGATCTACAAGTATCAAAGAATTTTAAAAAAATTAACGGCTAAAAGAACATTTAATCTACTCAATATCTCACTGGACCCGGTCGTCAGTGAGCCTTGGCTTTCTCTTGTATCCCTTTTGATGTCAACATAGGCTACTTCACGATACCTGTGTCGTCGCTTGGATGGCTGAAAGAAAAGTTTTCACTGTGAGCTTTCTTTCACTCTTTTGCTTAGTCCATGACTGGTCCAATTCAGTACAAGAGACATTACAGCCCATGACCTCACCCGCTTACAACTCTGGCCAGCGGCAGACAGGAAGCCGCAGAGAGCAGGAGCGATGGCCTGGCTGCTGAATGGTGAACGCAGAGAGGTCTGCTTGACCATAACAGAGAACCTCACTGTATTCCCCCTCTCTAGTCTATGCACTCCCCACTGACTCTGTTTCACACAGCTTATTTTATTTCTTTTGTCCATGTAATGTTCATGCTAGAGCAGGGGTGCCCAAAGTCGGTCCTCGAGGGCTGGCATCCTGCATATTTTAGTTCTTTCCCTAGTTTAACGCACCTGGATCCAATGATGGATCCAGGTCTAATTTACATTAGAAGGCCTAAGAAGAACATTGACATGCTGAAAAGGTTGTTACTACCACCAGGGAGAGAACTAAAATGTGCAGGATGCCGGCCCTCGTGGACTGACTTTGGGCACCCCTGCGCTAGAGGCTTGATTTTCTATTGGAGAGGCGTTTGCATCCAGAGAACCATTCTCAGACAGCAAAACTTCAGGGACTGTGATGATGTCTGCCGAACCAGCTGCATCGAGCACGGTGGTGAATCATTTCACTCATGGCAGCTTTGCTCTACTCCGCAGCTGCAGACTTGGATGTAGTCCTTGTGGGACTTTGTAAGCTGGAACTGAATGTCCAGCAAACTCTCGGTGTCTGCTCTCATGGCTCTGCTCTAGTGTACGCCCCATCCCGAGGTTTGAACAGATTTTTGGAGGGTACAGTTTTTATTCTTCAGCCCGTTGGATGGAGTCTTCATGCAATAGATGCCCCTGCCTGTCACAGATGACACTAAGATGCTAAAGAGCAACACAGCACAGAAAAAAAAGGAAAAAAATGGAAAGAAGGAAATGGAGATTTATCAAAACTGATATCGTCATCACAATACTTACCAGTGATATCCCTATCATATGTTTTTCTGACATATGATATATTCAAATTTAAAAAGTAGCTTGTCATCTATGTAAAGAAATTAAATAATTAGGGATATAGTGATAAATTCGCCCCCGATTTCCTTGGTTTTGGGTGAACCTCCGATACTTGCACGAGAAACAAATCTTGTCTACCTCCGCAAATCTCTGAAAATCAGCAACTGTCCCTTTTTGCGCTGCTGTGATAGGCAACTGACTGACAGATGACACCAGGTCACATCAGCTGATAAGCGGTTAACAATAGTTACCCACTGTTGTACCCTATAAATAATACAAGGTTGGCTGAAGAAGTAAAATCCCCTTCCAGTGTGTCTTCTAACCTCTTCATTCATAGAAACACCATTTTTTATGTGGTAATACTGCAATGCATATTGCATATTGCATATTGCAATTCAGACAGTAGAGATAAGGAGATAAGGAAGACTAGGACAACTCTCCAGTTGTCCTAGTCACAGCATCTTGTCCTGCCTCTGTCTCATTTAATCCTGCCAGACTGACTAGATGGTGTTTAACTTTTTCTTCTTTTTTTTACCATCAATTTTCTAAAACATATCGAGATTTTTTGGTTTTCTCTGCTTGAGTTTGGTGACATAATGACTACTTATAAAACTAGATGTAATTGTATCTTTTTGTTGTTGTTTTTTTTGAACCAGCAAAGGCAGCATATTTATGTGTAGAGAATAATTTTGGCTCCCATATTCATGTGACTGATTTGACCCATTTGGAAACTGAAAACTAGGTCAAATGAATTTTAAAGGTAAAGAGGTGCCAAGAGGTACATTTCCAGTAACTCTGCACATTATTAAATCAGCGTTGCAGCATAAATAAGTCACTCACTTTGACAAAGCAGCCAGTGTTTTTGTAGTTTTTGCTCTAAATTGCAAAATACATGGTTTCTCCCTCCCCCCCCCCCCCCCCCCCCCCCCCCTGACTGTTCAATGTAAAACAAGAAGAATCCGTTCTTCATATCCCTCTTGCATCTCCGGATCAGGAGGAATTGCTGCTGGGACCGTTCCTCATCAACATTTTTAATGAGACACACAGCCGTGTTTGGCTGCTACAGCGCTCTTTAGCTTCCACTCAGGGTTGAGGATGAGGGAGATTAAGGGCAGAGAGCAGAAACAGAGGGGCGGATATGTGCACGGCCCGTTGATCGATGGGGCCGATGAAAGCGCGGCATGGCTGGAAGTGTGTTGTGTGCCGTTTACCTGCTGTTGATTGCTGTTCGACATTGTTTTGTTCATTTTTTACGCCGCTGGCCCTGGAATGCCAGTTCCCGCTGTCGTTGAGCTAAGGGGAGATCACCGCAGATAGAGGGGTAATTTTGTCACTGATAAAACCCACACTTCCTGCTGACTCCCAGTGCTGTTATTAGCGTTTATCTCTTGAATTACTTTGGGGTAGCGATATAGAGAGGGAGAAAGAGGTGAAAACAAGCAATGAGCAAGCAAAGGATTACACAGAAATCAAGAGGTGCTCAATGTTCAAATACAGCTGGCTGGCACTTCTTCAGTTGCATCATATTAGTAAATCATTTAGCCATAATAAAGCTACCGTTAGTTGTGTGACTTGGACCAGTTTTATTCCTCTATTCATCCCTCTTGAGTCAATACTTGATATAAGAACGTTTCCCATCAATTACAGCAGCAATAAGGCTTTTGGGGATCTTTTTACTAGATTTCCAGAGACTGAAATGGCTCCCCTTCCTATTTAGCAAAATAGTTTAATCTCAGTCTGGTTGAACGGAGAGCATCTGAGGACAGCAGTTGCCTAGTCATGGCCTCCATTAAGCCTGCATTAAGAGTCCTCCCAGGATGTTGCGATAGCAACTATTAATGCAAATTCAGTCATCGTTTTCAAATTTTGCACGGACTTGAAATTTTCACCAGTCATAGCAACTTTTTTTGCAAACTGATCAATAATGTTAACATTTTCTGCCTTTCCTTCTTTTTTGACTAATCACTGCATCTCAACTGAATTTTCACTTAGCCTCCTTCTAATTTAACTTTTGGTTTCATGACATCTCTTGAAAGCCGAACCTGCAAGATGAAAGCTCGTGGTGCTAAATGGTGACAATTGTATTTTTTTTTTCTTTTGTAAAAAGTTATTTTAAGATGTGCTGTAGGATTTGCTTGTACAGTGTGTACAGTTTATTTTGACTTGAATGACCAATATGAAATTCTTCTTTTGCACTTTGACAACTCCTCACTGTATGATTTTGTTTGTATTAAGGGTTCTGTTTCAAGAAGGTACTTGAAAATGTTATTTTTTGACTGCAACCTTTTAAAATGGTGCCATAAAATCAGTAATTTTCAGCAATCTAAAAAAAAAACATTACAACATCATGAAGGACTAGTGTGATTAAGCTCCACCTTCCCATCAATTCTAAGTTTCATAGAACTGATACTGTGGGGAAATAAGGCATCCCCATAGCATCATACTGCCACATCAATTTTAGGCTGAATATTACACTTTCTGTCTCTGTTCTCTGTAAATGAATCAAATTGGCAAGTAATTTAACTCTAGTAAACTAGTGGTCATTGTTTTCATTCTGGCCATGTTTAACTGTTCTGTTCTTGCCTTTGACTCTCACACACACACACACACACACACACACACGTAGGGGCCGCTGGAAGAGCCTTGACTGTCTGACAGATTTACATCCAAGACAAACAGATCAGATGAAATACAGATGCTGCACATACTTGATAAAAATCCCTGGTGCACCGGCGTCTTAAGATTCCACTTTCGTTCCGGCATCTCGCTTGTGTCCACATCTGATTCTCTCTTTAGCTCCGTTTCACAAGAGCGCCATTGTGAGATAGTGGATTCAGCTCTTCACTGAGCTTGTGCCATCTGTTTATAGATCATTTCCATTCTCTCCCCTCAAGCATGTTTACGCCGTGACTGACCACTCGACTTCCTGTTTTCCTTCTGTCCACAGATTCGCAACGATCCCATCTGTCCACTTTCACCATGATACTGAAGGACAAGTTCCACTCACCCAAGATCAAGAGGACTCCATCCAAGAAGGCAAAGCAGCTGCAGCCAGAGCCAGCAGCCAAGAGTGCTGAGAAACCTGCAAACAAGGTGACTGTGCACCTTGTTACCCATCTCTTATGGGAAATTTATATATTTTCCTACCTACACTGTTTGTTTAGGATTCTATTGTTTTCCCGTTCTGTGTTTTGTGCTCGCTGTGGCCTTGTGTCCCCACTGCGGCCTTGTGTGAGAGTTTTCCTGTGGGTTCCCACAGTTTTCCAGTTGCTGTGGAAGCAGGCTCCATTAGAGCAGATGTTTTAGTTTATAAAGACACCAGTGACTCTTCCCTTCTTCCCGAATGAGCAGCTCTGGTCCGTCTTTAGGGTTCAGTGTGTGCGAGTTTATTTGCCAGGATGATGCAATGAAACTTGGGACATTGTTTTGAATGAGGCTTTAAACAAGGCGTAGCTTGGCAACAGTTATCAAGATATTGGAAAGTTTTGAAAATGTAGATTCAAAACTGTAAGAAATGTTCTATCTCGGTTTCTATGAGCCTTTGTTTTGTTTTTAACAATATCCCGTTGTAAGTATCAAAATGTCCAGAATATGTACTTTATGGCCCATATCTTCAAATATTCAGAGAATTTGAATCTAAAATTGGTTTGGGAAATACTTCAGTTTGCCTTCACTTTCAAAATGTGGAGGCAAAGAAATAAACCAATGCAATGATATTTGTGGATTTTTTGTTTTTATGTAAAAGTGCTAAATTTCTCCTTACTGTTTAATGTAATTTCTGGACCACTGAGCATACCTGATATAAGCAACACCCACGAACTGTAAAAAGACAACAACAAAAAATACAAATATGTACACACACTTGTGCATAAACTGCAAGTGTCCCATGTTGTAACATGGGATTTTTACACAGAAAACATTTTCTTTCTGTGTAAAAAGAAAAAAAAGATTTTCTGGGATTTTTGGTACATATTTCATGAACTTGTAATGAAATATTTCATATTCAATAAAATATGTACCGGTAAGATGCACAAATGTGTTAATGCTTTTTGCCAAACAGTGCCTGCAATACGGCTGCTTAAAAAAAATAAAATTGAATTAAATTCAATAGCCTACTAGGAAAAGTCATTGATCACTATCTTCATGTTCCTCCTGCACACTACAACCATTGAAGACATCTTCATCAGTGTTGTAATTGAGCAGCCTCTGAATCACTCTGTGACACACTTCCTCAGTCTCTCTTTTGTTGTCACTCTCAATGCATCACTTTTCAGGGCACGTGAAACATGTAGCTGCTTATAGTTTGGAAACTACGTTATATTTATTGTGCAAATACGGCAGTGGTGATATTTTTACAGAAGAAAACTGGAAGGATTTTAACAGCGGCTTCTAAACTTTTTAACTTCAGACTAAGGTAGCGCAATTTGAAAGAAAATATTTAATTACTATTACTTTACATCACTGCTGCTAAAAATTGTGATTTACCTTCAATTTCTAGATTATTTTCTGTCTTTCCAAATTGAAGAACATTCCCAACTCTCTCTGAGCTTTAGCATCTTGACTACTTAAGAAAGACATCTAGTGTTGGCCCTAAGAGTAAATTGACTCCATCCATATGAATATATGGACCATATGAATTATTAATGTGAGAGCTTAAATGCATGACACTAGAAATATACTATCTTACCAAATACTGCTTCCACGCAGTCCTTCGTGTTTGTAAAATGACATGCTGGTACTGCGATAATGATTTGCAGTTTGATTTATTGTGCTGCTCTACTTCAGCCTTCCTTTTGATCCTAAATGACAATATAAACACATCAATAGTGTGAATATTATTTTTATCTATTTGTTACATCTCGTTATTATTTTTATTTACATTTCTGAAGAGGATCTTAAAACCCAACAGTTTTTGATTCCTGACTGAACTTGTCACAATAAGCAATCAACCTTATGGTAAATTAAAATGAGCTCAATAATTTCCATTCTGGCTGTTTTATGAAGGGCAATTTGGTTTACAGATATGAATCCATTTTATTCATGGTTTCTGTTCTGTGTGTATTCATTGTTTTTGCTTGTTTTTTATTTTGCATATTTAAAATGCCAGTTTTAATGTTGTGTTCTTTACACAATGAAAGTTTATTGGTCTTTCAGTGGGGCAAACTTACAATATTGTATTTGAAAATAGGATCAAAACAACAATATTATCGTTTATTGTAATAGTTACTGGAACAATTTGTTGTCCATCACAATTTGTTATTGTTACAGGCCTATGTTTTATTGTTAAGATCCTTAAGGAACCACTGACTTGGAGAACTGTGATACTAGATATATTGGCTTTCTATAATAAGGGTGAATTATTGTTAGTTGGCATTGAAAATGTCAGTGGTTACATCCAAAGCTACTATTTGATGACGCATCCACTTTTCTTCTCAGAAGGTTAGCAGACTGGAGGAGCACGAGAAGGAGGTGGTCAGCGCTCTGAAATACTTCAAGACAATCGTGGACAAAATGGTGGTGGAGAAAAAAGTGCTGGAAATGCTGCCGGGCTCCGCCAGCAAGGTCCTCGAAGCGATTTTACCTCTGGTCCAAGTCGAGGCCCGGATACAGCATAGGTATGTATGAAAGTAACCACTGCTGAAATTCTGGACTACCTGAAGAGTTCATCTTCAGTTTAATCTACAGCAATCTGTTTTCTTTTACTGTATATGTACATTTATCCAGCATATTTATTTATTTTGTGCCTTGGGACAGTTTATAGCAGACAGGGAATTTTATAGGATGTTGACTTTTCTGACCAAAATTGCTTGTTTCGTGGCTGACATTCTTCATTTTTTTAGCTTCTCATACATTTAATGTGGGGCTTGCAGTTGACATCTTATTGACTTATTCGGTACAAAGGTTATACTTTCAGATTTAATGCGAGTCATTTTCTTTTACTTTTGTTTCTGGCTTGTATGAGCCAAACCTCGGAAAGAAATCTCACCTGCAGTTTTTTTTTGTTTTGTTTTGTTTTTGTGGACTGTCGGGGCATGTTGGAACCTCTCTGTCTTTTGTCTTTATCCTTTCCGTCTCCATCAGTGCTGATAAAGGAATGGAGGCCAAAGGTGGTGGATTTTTTTGTCTTTTCACCCACAGCCCTGTATCTAGAAGCAGTAGATATTTAGTTGCTGTAACACTCATGACCTCAGCCTGTGAAGTAGAATCCTACTAGTTTACAGCTGGCGTTTTTTCACCTAGATTTGAGTTTTGGTGAATTGAACTGTTTTATGCCAAAACATGTTAACACGGCTTCTCCATCTAAAAGCGCCTATTTTCCAAAAGTAGAGTTTTATTATTCTATAAAAGCTAGACTCAAAGTTGCTTCCTTTGTTAGGTTAACAGTATACCCAGCTGTATTGTAACCTATAGCTCATATCTTTCCATCCCTCAAATCCTTCTAATTCCAGTAGATTCAGCTGTCTCCCACTTACTTCAGGGATAAGCCCTGCAGAGACAGTCGAAGAATATTCCGGCGGTGTGAATCAGTCGCAACACGTTGCTACAGGCTTATGCCACACCTTAGCATTGGGTCTGAATGCACAACGAGCTGCTTGGAGAAACAACATCCCTCTTCCATGTGTTGCTATCCATGCTGCTCTCAAGGCTACAAAGCTTACTTTAATACACCACACACATCTCTCATGGCTGACCAAAAAGTCAGCAGTTGGCGTAGCGTACCTTGCAAAAGTATTCCTTCTCTTTGAACGCTTTCACGTTTTGACTACGCCCACAAATGTCAGAGTATTTTGTTGTGATTTTATGTGATGGACTAGCAAAAAGTAGCAAAAAATAATTTTTGTCAATAATTTGTCTACCAGTTTTGCATATCTAAAACCTTGCCTTTTTTTGCCAAATCTTTCTCTCAAAAAAGTCATGTTGTATATTAAGTGTGTGTTAATAGCAGAGCTGGATTTAAGACCATCTTTATATGTTGTTGCATTTATTGCGATCACAATAAAAGTGACAATATAAAGTATTGAAATATTTTTCGTACGGTTATGACTGCAGGTTACTGCATTCATTGGAAGCTTAACAAGCACAAATATTGCTCTTTTTAGATTGTAACAATTATGAAGTGGGATACATGAAGACACCAGTTACATTAGGAAGTGTTTCTTGTAAACAAGTTTTGATTCAAGCAGTTTTTTCATGGAATAAATTGATTTTCCATGACAGAATCTCTAAGGAAATACTAGTGATGATTTTTTTTTATAATTTAGTTGGAAATCATGTTTTTTCATAAATTTAAACGTCCAACAGAAGGAAATGTATCCATCTTTGCTTGGAAAGTATGTGTTTCTTTCTTTTAAACCTAAAAACAGATATAGAATGGGGTTATTTAAAAAATAACAACAAATTCTCAGAAGCAAGTATTTATAAACAACAATTGCAGCTTTTATGGCTCGGAACAAATCTTAATTAGCTGGACTAGAGGCAAATATGGCTCTTAAAACTGTAAAGGTTGCAGACCGGTGGTTTAGATGGATGACTAGGCCTGTCACGATAGCAAATTTTGCTGAGCGATTAATTGTCTCAAAAATTATTGCGATAAACGATAATATTGTTTGAAGACCTTTTTACACTGATTTAATGGAAATGACGTAATAATGCATGCGATTTCCTGCCAAAGATAGATACACTTTATTTTCAAAAGAACACTAAACACTGGAACTGATAAACAAAATAAACAAACAACCAAAAACAAAAATAAAATGGATTCTCGGTCTCTATTAATAAAAAATGTACTTGAATAAAAACTAAACAACATAAAGCCAAAGTGGAAATAAATACTGCATTCAACCAAAAGAGTGCAGATTATGAAGTCTGTATATTATGTTGCCCTTCAGTAATAATTAGATTTAAATAGAGAAGATGGGCACATCGACTACCTGATGCAATAGTTCACACTACATAATTTTTTGCTCCTATTTTTCCCCTTACAACAATCTTAAAACGTTGGTCTTTCTAAGATTATGTGGCGTGTTACTGTAGATCCTCGTTGCCGCTCCGGTCTAAATCAGGGGTTTTCCCTGACTGGGAGCTTTAACGCCACCTGTTGAGCCTTTTTTCATTCAGTGTCATTAACAGAAAGAGAAAAAGGCCGGAAGAGACGATAATGCCGATAATTGAAATGACGTCGATAGTTTTAATTTATCGTACGATTAATTGATTTATCGTTTATCGCGAAAGGCCTATGGATGACCATGTCTTTGTAGGTATTTAATCATTCCTAGTAAATGGGGCTGAATGCAAATTCACTTACTACACTTTTGTGATGAAGTGTATAAAATTCCTACAAGATACATTGATGTTTATTAATTTTGCAAAGTCCTGCTAGGGGAGTTTTGCTGTTGTTTCTTGGGTTATTTCATACAGTGTCTTCCTGTAGCGTGTTTTCTCATCTAAAATAGTTTTTTCCAAATCCCACTTTGTTTACTTATTTCTCTGTTCTATACCTGTTATTTCACCATCAATTACTCTACTACACCACTTCATTCATTCCTTCCTGCCTCTTTAACATTTTTTTCCACTGATGTCTTCTTTCACATTAACCCTCATCGTCGTCGGCAGCTCGGCGCTGTCTTCGTGTCACAGCCGCGTCTATCAGAGTCTGGGCAATCTCATCCGCTGGGCAGACCAGGTGATGCTGGACGGCATCGACTTGGACGACAAAGAAAGCGTAATCGCAGTGACCAGCGTCATCAAGGCGGTGCTGGATGGAGTAAAGGTACACCGTGTGCCATTCTTTTTCCTCAAGTAGAGTATTGACGAAGGAGTCCCAAACTCTGTTTTTGTATTTCTGCCAACAGGAACTGGTGAAGCTGACTATTGAAAAACAAGAGCAACCATCGCCCACCACCCCGAATAAACCAGCCCCACCTGTTACCACCGCTGAGAGGTGTGCAAAAAAACACACTCGGGTGACTAAAACCAGCACATGAAGCAGTTAATTTACCCAGACGGCTTTTGTGTGCACAGCAACGTGTCCGTGGAGGTGCCCTTGATAGATAGCGAGCAGGAAGTGTCGAAAAGGACGGCTCCTGCGACCTCTCCTGCTAAGGCTGCCCCTCAACTACAAGACGAGGATGTAGCCCCACCCAAACCTCCTCTTCCTGAAGCCAAAGTGGCAGAACTCAGGTGACAATCTCACACCGTCTATTCGGAGCATTACTCCTTCTTTCTGACCACTGAATATTTAAAAAAAAAAAAAGCTTTTAGCTTTTCACCAGAAGTTCTCAGCAATCCTCAGATATAGATGCTTGGGTGGGGGGGATAGCGCGGAGGCAGGGAGGGGGGTCAGAGTTTTTGATGTTGATTACACTTTCTATGTTCCCAGGTTCTTGCACAACTTTCATACTGTTTTAAGACTAGTGCTTTCTCTTTTCTTACTCTTCCTGCTATCGCTCTCATTTATTTATTTATCTTTGTTCCGTCCTTGGTCTCTCATTCTGGGAACAGAGCACAGTTGAGTGCTGACGCTGGCCAAAGGAGACCCTCTCAGAAGGAGAAGTATGTCGGCCCGTAGGGTCGTCTGATTTCATTATAACATCCCACCCTCGAACCTCACAACGTTTCTGGATTGGATGAAGGCATTTTGGCTTGCATGGTTGCATTACCCTGACGTGTGTGTCGTCCTTGGTAACCCGCCGAAGACTTCCTCATCCAATCAGAAGACCGCCCAGTGCATGAGAGTGTGTGACTGACCTCTGAATTGTCGTTTTGCTAGCTTCCATATCATGGTCACCTTTGTTGGCTTGTTCCCTATTTGTTTTCCTGTTTTGACTTGATATTAACTCTGAGAGTGTTTAGGTTGGACAGACAGAATGACTCCATGCCATTTACAAGAGTGGCTTTCATGAAACACTCATGATTTCATCTCACTATTAGAGAGCAGGGATGATAATGTCTGTGTTCATATAATTATACATGCATAATCAATGTGCATACATGCTTAAAGGTGTGTCTTTATGCTTGTGCGATTGTTTTAAGAAAACTTTCATCACTCATTGCGTATTTGTAATTTTTTTCAATGTGTTTTTTCCCCCCTGTAGTCCACCACCAGCACTTCCGCCTAAGAAACGTCAGTCGGCGCCTTCACCAACACCAGTGGCAGTGGTTGCGCCTATGAGCCGCGGCTCCAGTTTACCATGCAGTGACCACAGACAGGTGACGGATTGATTCGATTATGGATTTTCCAGAGTAAAATCGCTCTTCTGTTTACAGTCTCCTGTGTTTCCTCAAATTTTTCAACTCAAGGAGCTACAAAAGCAATTGCCAAAGTGTGTCATATAATCTCTCTCCCCTTTGGCAGAGCGTCAGTGTTCTAATCCTTCACAATCTAACTATGCTGGGAAACATGTAGGCTACAGCAAACAAATGGTTTCTAGCTAACGAGAATCACGACATGGGAATCTTCTCTTTCCGTGCAGGAATACGAGCAGGAATTCTTCCAGAGGCGTTTCTCTGGGGGGAGCCATTCGTACGGCGGAGACTCCCCTCGCCTGTCGCCCTGCAGCAGCATGGGGAAGCTCAGCAAGTCTGACGAACAGCTTTCTTCCATGGATCAGGACAGCGGTCAGTGTTCTCGTAACACCAGCTGTGAGACGCTGGGTAAGGACGCAAGCAGAACTCCACCGGGTGGCATTCTGTGGATTTTCACATGGGACACTTGTATTTCGTTTTTGGATTTATCTTATATTGTTCAAAATTAAAGTTTTAAGTAATTTTCAACTCTAGATAAGTATGAAAAAAGAAAACCGAGTTCAATTTCCAGACTTTCTTTTCATCCAGTTGAACAACATCTGTTTTCATCTGTTGATGCACCCATCCCTCCTTCTGTCTATACATTCATCCACCCATACATGCATAGAATTCTCACATCTGCCTCGCTTTCCTTCCTGGCTTTCTCCCGCTCTTCCTTTCCTCCAGTGTACTCATTCTGCAGCCTCTATTTAAAGCTTGACCACTGTAAAAAAAAAAAAAAAAAAAAAAAAAAAAAGGCCAGCCATGAACTCATAGTAAACTTTTGTATTTGTACTTTTAATATTTATTTAAAAATTTAGAACTGTGGAACAGCATGGAAGATACAGTATATGGGATCAGAGATTAATTTTGGTGAAAAATCTAGGGACGCACCGATCCACTTTTTTCACTTCTGATACATATATTATGGGTTTTGTATCTGCCAATACCAATCCTATACAGAAAAACAGTGCTGAATTGACTTTAAAGGCTTCTTTTTAAAAAAACACATACATAAATGTTCTGAATTATAAATTTAGCACATTTAAATACACTAATACAAGTTTGGTCAGACATGTAAAAACAAGAAGTGCAATTAGGAATTGTACATATAATGTAAAATAAATAATAAACCATGACGTCACTCAGAGCACAAAGCATAGAATTAGACTGAATAGATCTGCCCTTATGGCATATTGATATTAATGCATATATTAATATCGGATCGGTGCTTTCCTAGAAAAATCATAAACTTTCGTTGGTACAAAAAAATCAACCTTTATAAATACTTCTAATTAGTAAGAACTACTTTTCTTTAGAGTTAGGATGTAATAATTTTATCACAATAATTGTATTAACTTTCAGCTGTCTTTACTTTTTCAGACAACACAGAGAGTTATGACCCGGATTACGACTTTCTCCACCAGGACTTGTCTGCCGGGGACAACCTACCTGCGGTACAGGCAGGGGGCTGCCTGAGCCCCCTGCCCGAGTCTCACAGCGAATCCTCGTCCCCTGTTCCCGGACAGCATCTCACGCACCCTCCTCTGAGCACTCCTCCCTCCCAACAGCCAGAATACTGGACTCCACAGCCCAACCATAGTAACCCTGTACAGCCATGTCGCACCAGCGCACCCCCAGCTCTGCCTCTGAAAAAACGACGCAGCACGCAGACCTCGTCCTTCTCTGACGGGGGCTCCAGGGTGCTGTATGAGCGCTACCCCTCCCAGTATGACAACTTGTCAGAAGAGGAACTTCACCCCACGCCGCCGTTCCCCCTTTTCACACCCATCTCCCCCATGCCTCAAACCAACGGGGGAATTTTTGTCTCCCAGTACATGAGCAGCGAGAATGCAGATGTCCCCACAAACCCTCCGCCACTTCCTGAAAAGAAAAACAGACACAGTAAGTGGAGTGAGGATGACGAGGGGGAAAGACGATGCTGTGGATCGAATAGATCCAGACGATAAACCGAAAGTTAACAGACTGCGAAATGTATGACAATAACCATATCTGCATTTTTGGTGTTTTTAAACAGTGAAAAGTTGTCTTTGTCTTTTTACTTGGCTGTGTGTAGGTAGGCTATAGTGTTACAGTGCCTATTTATCATTATCGAGGCGTACTGCTCAATATATCATGACATTGATTTTCCGCCATATTGCCCAGCCCTAGGAAGTAATGAAGTATGAAGGTCAAAAAAAGGACGCCCTCTGATTGAGATGAATGTAGGACACGGGAGCAGAAAGCAAAGTCAAGAACAAAGACTAATCAAGAGAAGAGTAAATAATGAGGTTGATTAGGAAAAGGAAAGCCGGGCATTTACAGCGCTTCGTCATCAGTTCATTGTTGCATGTTTTATGTCAAAGAAATATTCAGTGTGAATAGCGACAGGAAGTAAATACTAGGATATGCCACAATAGAGTCTGGGAGAGGGGCCACAGAGGGCAATATTTGGTCACTTCCTCACTAGCTACTGTATTATGTCATCCATACAATCAGCCCTACCTCAGTGTTGAGACCATTTTCTTTTTTTACTGAGCATGACCGCAGTCATGTAGAATGTCAAAAGTACAACAAGCTTCCTGTGAGTTTAAAGATAAGTTCTGCTCTTTGCTCATTAGTATTCACTTTGGTGTCTCTGGAGGAGTTTTGTCACCAATAGAAAACTAACAGTGGTTGTTTTAATGGTGTAGGCTGGGTTATTTAATCATCAAGAATGTATTTGGGGACCTTCCTTATGTGGATGACAAGGATTACAGACACATTTTGAAGCAGGAAATACAGTTAGTAGAAGTTTTTTTTTTGTTTTTTTTTTTACCTTCCTGTCACGTTGCAACTACAATCTTCAATGTATTTTAGTGGAATTTTAAGTGATAGACCAACACAAGCAAGAGCATAAGTATTAACTGAAAGGAAAACCTGATTTTACAAATTGTTTAACAACTGGCAAATGGTTTATGAATAGATGCATCTTTGCATTACTGTAGGGAATGGTGGGTTCAGGGTATATCTTTCTTAAAAGCGTCACAATTTGTCACTGCTTTGTTGGTTAAAATCTCAATAAAATATATAAAATGTGTGTTATGCAGTGTTGTAAGAAGAAGTTTAAAGATGTATTAAATAATACATCCACAAGAAAATGCATAAATAGGATCTAATAGACTTTAGTGGATGAAATCAAACTGTAAAACCAGTCCATCCTTATGCAAGTGAGTTCACATCTCTAAATCTTTCCTCTTCCTCCTTCAGTTCTCCAGTATATGCAGTTTATGGAGGACTACTCGGAGCCGCAGCCCTCCGTTTTTTACCAGATGCCACAGAGCGAGAGGATCTACGAGCAGCATAACAAGCTTTTCCAGGAGGTCTACGGCTTCAACGACTCCTTCAGCAGCACCGACTCGGTTCACGAGCCCCTACAGCCGCCAGCCTTGCCTCCAAAACAAAGACAGCTGGTGAGAAGCGCTCTGAGCGGGCAGCCATTCTCGACGTTTGCAAGCCAGTTGGTTTCATACTGTTCTCAGTCTTGTTTACCACTGTGGTTAGAGTGCATAAACAGCTGGATTCACTAATTTGAGCTGCATGAGCAGAGGTGCAATTTAAATTCCTCGCATTTTGTTTCTCCGCCCAGTTTAGACTGAGTGGATGTGATATATTCATCAATGAAACTCCAGGTTTCATCTAAAAACAGGAGTGTTATTCTTCAGAAAAGATGGAGAATCTGTCATCCTTTTTCTTTCTTTTTTTTTCTTTCCAAGGCTTTCTCTTATCTTGTCATCTCTCTGACCCACACAACTCTCTCTATGTCTTTATTCTTGGCTGTTATGGTAGCCAAAGCAGACATTTGTGTGCAATCCTGAGGCGTTAGCTTGCCCGCGGGAGACAGGACAAGATTTTATCAGCCACGCATCAGATTCAGAGATTTTATCTTGATCTGAGGTGGTGTTTGGGTTAATTGAGACAACCGCCCGAAAATTAATCGGCGGCAAGCGAAATACAAAGGATAGATCACTGCAAGCGAGAGGCTTTTTTTTTTTTTTTTTTTTAGCTTGAACTAGAAGGTTTAGAAGCCATATACGTTTTTCTTTGGTTGACCACTCCTCTAAATGCCTAAGAGGTGACAGATCTATCTATCCTTAAGCTTTTTGTTAGTATTGCACTGGCATATTATTACTGTAACACACCTCATCAGTGTTTGTCCTGTTTTTTTTGTTTTGTTTTGTTTTGTTTTTTTTACCACCCTGACTGTGTATTTAAAACAGATCTTTATTTTTATCATTCTTTCGTCTGCGAGTGGTCTGGTCACACTGCACACATTTGTGCCGCTGCTACTGTCCCTAATCCGGCCTCGTGTTTTTTGGACTCGATGAGCTCGAGGCCCGGTGGAATAAGCCTGTTTGCCCCCTGCATAAACCCGTGTTACAGGCTTACACGCTTTGGCGACTACACAGCTTTGCAGAAAAAAAAATAAAAGTAATTCCAGCTGCTGGGTGGATAAGGGCTGGAAATAAAACCCTACAGCACATCATATTGGCTCTGTTTGGACCATATGGTAGTTGGCCTGGTTTTCTCTAATGTTTAAAAGTTTAAAAGCAAAAAATATCCAAAGGTTTATTTGAGGATCGCCGATGATTTGTGTTACCTGGATGCCTCGCGTGAACTTCGAGGACATAAGGTTTCTAGAGAGAACGCCGAAGAAGTATTACGGAAGTATCCATACCTGTTAAAATTTTTCCACATGTTGTCAAATTACAACCACAAACGTCAACAGGTTTTATTGAAATTTTGTGACATACCAACACAAATTGGAAAAAAATAAAATCATGGTTTGCGACATTTTTTTTTTACAGAAAAAAATGGATGAGCATTTTTCAACAAAACTTTTTGACTTTGTTTGGTGGAAATCTAACACTGCAAACCCTCACTATGATGCCCAGTGGTGGCAGCTTCATTCTGTGGGGATGCTTTTTTTTTCCTGCAGGTGCAAGGGACCTGATCAAAGTTGATTTTAGCCTCTATATGTGCGTTTGTGGAAAAATTTGAGAGGTATGATTTTTTTTTTTGCGAGGTATTGATTCTTAGTCTTGAATCTGTCATCTGAGCTGATGTTTCTCAGCTTTTATCTCTCTGATTTTACCATTCTGCTGCTGCTGAACTTTTGATTCAATCTGCTCTAACTCAGTCTTGCTTACTCGAGTAATCAACTGTTCACTCTTTTTCTTTTCTTTTTCCTTTAACACCATCTACTCCCTCTTCACCTGCCCTTGACCCCAAACTACTCTCACTTCCTCTATTTCTGTTTATCTTCTCTATCTTTTCCTTCTTTTGTTTTCCTCCTCAGGCTTCACACTCCTCTTCCCCTTCCTCCTCCTCCTCCTCCTCTCTCTCCTGCCACCTCCAGCCGTCTGTGGCGGCCCTGGAGGAGGCGGGCTCTGGGCTGGGCCTCAGCATGTCCGTCTCTAACTCCTACCTGATCGGCCAGGCGTCTTTGACCACGCCCACGGTGAGTCGCCTCCCCCTCTCCTCTGCTCCTTCTTCACATCGGCGGTCCCGGCATAGGTGCTGTGTGGTGAAGTGGTCCTGAGGTAGCTCGACATTTGAGGTCAGTAACTATAAAAGGTCGCCTTTTATAGTTACTGACAGAGCTCAAACATCGGTGCTTTTGTTGCTGTGTGGTTCTTGATTTCATTCATTCATCCAACCACCCATCCATGTGCTGACAGATGGGTTTTTTTTATTATTATTCCTTGAAAGAATCTGTTCAGTTATGATAAAAACGCACTTTTTTTTTATTATGAGCACTTGCTGCTACTTTTTGTGCTTGTGTGCTTCTGCTGGCTTGTAGCTATCCCACTTTGTGTGCGTTTGTTGTACTTTAGAAGCCTTTCCGAAAGTTTGACTTGGGGCCAAGTCAACAAAACTGGGGAGTTCTTAAGCTTGTCTTCAGTAATCAAAGTATATACAAAAAAAATCATTTCAAAAATTATATTTATGGTACAAATCTTGCAGGAGACAAAAACAATACTGAGAAAAAGATGAACAATATTTCAGTAGTTGATGCTGATCATATTTTGTGTAAGCCTGACACGGCGTATTTTGCTGGACGATAAATTGTCCTAGAAATTATTGCGATAAACGTCAATATTGTTGAATATATAGCTAATGTAATGATACCGGCATAAAGATGCAAGTATACCCTCTTAAAGATCAATAAACTTTCATTTTGTACAGAATGCTTAACACTGAAGACATTTTAAATATCCAAAATAAATGAAACAGCCAAAATGAAAAATAAAACAGATTATTGAAGTCTCAACAAAACAAAATTACCCTTCAAAACATATTAGGCATTAGGCTTAGACAAGGAAAACATGCAAAACTGCAAGTTATAACTTTTGTTAAACATAAAGTGCAAACTAATACTGTACTATGCCATGTGTCAATTATTGTCAGCAATTTTCAAAATGACTTCTTACCTATAATATTAAAGGGCAGCATCTCTTTAAAGCAAACTACACAAACAAGCATGCAGTTTAGAATGAACAAGGATTTTAATTGAGCTTGTGAATAGTTGGTTTATTGCTTAGTTTACCTGCTTAATTGTGTGGTCACAAGTCAGGCTGCACAATATATTGTGAATGTATCATTGTCACAATATTTCCATATGCAAGACCTGCTTGGAATGCGATTAGTGCATGGATGTTACTTTAATAGTTATCACAGAGCTGTCCTATGCCTGTAATGTAATTGGGGATACGTGTTGTTTAATACAGCAGAAGATGCTTTGGAAGGTAAAGAGAAGGAAACGTTGTCAAGTCTTTAAGAATCTACAACCAAATGGTTTCAGTTCTAAAAATAAATAAAACAGACGTCGAACAGGACCAACAGTTTCAATAAAATCTCCTCAAGATGGAATTTTTTTAAATTTTTTTTTTAGTAATGCTTTCATCTACTCATCAACTGGGGTCTGTTTTCTATGAACTGATTGGAAAAACATTCAAACTTTGCAGTTTGTCACAAGTCATGTTGTTTGTCATCTGGAAAAGAATGGAATGGCATGCTCCCATTACATCGCCCCAATCCCAGGTCTTTCATAAAAGAGTAGGAAACACACGCCTTCAAAATAAAGGTTAAACCAAAGCAAAGGCATTTTATGCTTTCTGGCGTAACATCAGATTGCCAGTTTTCTGTCCCGCCACAGGTTAACTAATTGCGGTTTAAATGTATGTGTCTGGTCTGCTTTTGATCGCCTCTGTTTCAAAATCCTTAATCCATAAAACATTGATAAAAGTACAGCTGAATTCATCTGTGGGGAAAGTACAAATATTCTTTAAAACCCAGTGTGAGATTTATGAAGCATTCATTTTATTTGCTACAAATAGGAAAGATTTATAATGTTTATTTTGGCAGTAGAATCAACCTAAAATGAAAAACCCAACTTATAGTATTAACTAGTCAGCCTGAAGTGAATTATTTTACACTGATTACAGATCATTTAAAACCAAGTTTGTGATTTACGAAGCATTTATTTGTGAGGAAACAATCTAAAATAATTGCATATTGTCTTTTTACCTGGATGAATCGTTGCATCTCTTTTTATTTTCACTACGGGCGGAGAAATTAGAGGTGTATTTGATCTCCTGTTTTTTTCTGCTTATGTGGAAACTACAGTTATGGAGTGAGTAAAAATCTAATTTGAATCTGGCTCCTTTTTTGAGCTCATAACTAACAAAACATTTCAGCCTTTAACCGGTTCGTATGAATTTGGTATTTTGTAGTCAAAACGTCTCTCCATGTCCCCTAACTTTAGCCTGGTGTGGCTAAGTGTAAAATCTCCCTCGGTGTGTTTGGGAGGGTCAACCCATGATAACCCCACGACATGGTGCGTGAGGCACGTTAAGACATGGCGTGGATTTCCCCCGGGATATCTCTGGTGGAATGCGGCACCAGATGGGCCTGATGGAAAACACATTCCCCCCGTTTCATCCGCTCCTCTCTTCCTCCTCCTCGTCTTCGTCCTCCAGCGTCAATCGCTGTCCTCGTTCTCTCGACCGAGTTTTGCGCAATTTCCTTTTAGTGAACTCCCTTACAACTTGTAAGGGAGTTCAAGTTACAATAACTTGCGCCGTTTACAATAACTTGCGTCGGAGGCCTTTCGATATTTGGACACATTTGCTAAGATTTTTAATGGGGCTTTTTTTTTTTTTTTTTTTTTTGGCCTCGATCTTGTTTGAAAAATAAAATAAAATTGGTGTGCGCATGAGTGTGTGCAGCCTTTGCCACTGATCTGTGTCTGCATGGCTCTGTGCCGGTATGCTCGCACAGGGCTGGTATGTGAAACATGTTCTAACAGGTTACTGCTACCTCCCTGCTGACAGGCATCTCTTATGCTGGCGACACACTTGTACACTGAATCATCTCCGGTTTTAATTTACAATCCAAGCTAATCAATGTCTCTGCAAGATTTACCCCCTTTTTTATTTTTTACTGTAAATCTGTTAGTCGTCTTTGTCTGTAATTTTGTGTATACAGATGTGCGTGTGCATGCAAGCGCATTTCATGTTCAGACACATCCCTCCCATAAATCCGAGTTGGCAGAGGTGACACTACTTCCCGTCCCGCTTTCTATTGTTCTGTTTCTGTTTGCTCTGACTTCTCCTCTCTGATCTCTCAGTTCTCTCCTTTATTTTTTATTTATTTATTTATTTTTTTTTACTTTTCCCCTCTCTTTTTTTTTTTCCTTTCTTTTTTTTTTTTTACCTGCTTTGGTTCCTCTCCACCAATCGCAGAGCTTGGACCAGGTCGCCCTGACCAATGCCACCGTTCTGGATGGCAGCGGGGGCGGTCCCAACGGTTCCCTGGCTGGCTCAATGGGCTCTGTGGCCGTCTGTCTTCCCTCTGAGTCTTCTCTCACTGACTCGCTCCACACCTCGGCGGTGAGCTCATATGACGGAGTTCTTTAGGCCTTAATGAAATCTGAACGCCGACCCTCCTGCCTCTGCAGATTCAAGTTAGATAACAGCTGTTTGGGTTTCTTTTACTGCTGCACATGTAATGAAAATATATAGTGAGTCATTCGCCGTGTGGCATCTAGGTGTCATTATCACGTCCCGCAATCTGTGTTCTGTCTTATTATTAGTCTGAAAAGAATCCCAGTGGAGCATGCTACACTGCTTTTTTTCTTGCCAGTAGGATTTTCTTTTTTTTTTTTCATATGATGCACTCCAGTGCCACCTGTTGGTCATGACGACTCACAGCTGCTCCTTGTAGAATTGAGGTGCACTTCAGTGAATTAGAATGTGATTGAAAAGTTATTTCAGTAATTAAGCTTAAAAAGAGAAACTTGTTTCGCTTAATTACCCGCAGTATGATTAGTTTAGTTTTTATGATCGTGGCTTTCAGCCGATAATAACTCAAGACCCAGTTCTTCTGAAAATTCACCAATAAAAAGGCAATTATAGAATTAAAAGGGCGGCCTGTTAGAAAAAGTATATACAGTCACTTTTTGGTGGGGCTCCTTTTGCATCAGATATTGCATCAGTAATGCAGCGCGGCTTTGACGAACCTTTAGCTCCTCTGCATTGTTTGCTCTGGTAACTCAATATTCAGGTGATAATACCTCAGAACATTTATCGATTAATCAAATTTTTGGTATTTTGAGATTTCACTTTTGAAAAATCTGGATTTTGTTTTTGTCACCAAAACAATACACTCACTGGATTTCTGTCAGATTGATGTCCGCATGTTTAAGGCCTACTACCATCTTTGACAAGTGTGTTTTAAAGCCTCTATTGTAATATAAGGAGAATAAAGTAGTAATTTTACAAAAATGCCAATGCTAAAAGTAAGATAATTAAAATGAGGAATATTGAGCATGTTGTAAAATGTTTATACATTTTACAAACAATACTTAATGGAAAATACTTAATCTTTTAACACATCATCATCAAATTATCAGTAGCAGGACTTTGACAAGATCACGCAAACAACTATTTTGAAGAAAGGATGGACTGAGCTACTCACCTCAGATCCTGATAACTTTTTACTCATTAAAACAAGTTTTTCTCATGGTTTTAATATTCTTTCAGGTAAAATTACATTATTTTCTGCTAATATTCTGACTTTATTCTTGTAATTAAAAGAAATTTTTCTAGGATGGCTCTATTACTGTCGTACAACTCACAGAAGGGATGATTGAAATAAAAGCCACTTTTTAAAAGTATTTTCTATCATTTGTGATTTCTCTTTCAGAAGAGAAATCGGATCTGGCATGAAAGAATTTGTTTATTTTTAAGGCACATCGCCCAATTCTAATTCTCTGTGTAATTCTCTTGTGGAATATTCAGGGGGTTTTTTGTTTTCTTTGGGTCTTTATAAAACAGGAAATGAGTTTCCCTTTTTGAATTTAATTATTGTGACAAATTAAGTTTTCAGTGACATTCTAATCTATTGAGATGCACCTGAAGCTGACCTCAGCCAGCTGCTGTCTCTCCTTCAAGGCCAAACACTCTCTGCTGCTTCACGCCTCGGTCTGTGTCCCTCCTCTTTTCCCCTCCTGTAGAGCGAAAGCGTGAATGACGAGGGCGGGGAGGGGGAGTATGTCAACCTATACTCGTCCAGCCAGGCCAATGGGGAGCTGCCCCTCTCCCTAAGAGTAAGTAGCGGACTGCCGCGAGGTGAAAGGTCAATCCCATTTGCATGTCCCATCGCCTCGGGGTATGAATCAATTCGGATGCGGGGGAGCGATTAAAAGTAAAAGGGTCTCCGGCCCGCATCACTAGGCACATCTCACTCAACGTGTTGCACCTAATATTGATTCATCCCCGGGGAAAAAATGGCGATCGGAAATGCAACGTGAGTGTAGCCAAAGCGGACTACAACATGACTTCAGGTTCACAGGTTCGCCTGGGACTGAATCATGGGCTCGTGTTTGTGAGGGGTGGCGGGGGAGGGGTTTTTGTTGTTTTGACTGCCTGGCTGGTGACTGGTGTCTCTTTGGCTGCTGCTTCAGCTGTGGTGAACATTTAACCCCGTTCTGCTCTAACTCCTGACATCTCTCTGCTCCCAGAGTAGGATTCTCAACGGGTTTCCAGTAACATCTGCCTTAATGAATAGCGTGCACCTGTGCATGTGTAGCAGCTTATTTATTTGTGTGGTTCTATTGTTTTTGGTCAGCTTGTACCTTTGCTGCAGGTTTTTATTCTTTTTTTTTTGTTTGTTTGTTTTTGGTCAACATACAAAGGAAACGATGTGTGTGTGGTAGCATTCTGGCTCAGACGGTGTTTGAGTTTGAGTTTTACCCCTTTTGGTGTTCCTTCTGTTTTGGCTTTTGTGCGTTGGGTTTTCTGTACTCACACTAAGCAAACACTTCACACCCACTCTGCATCACCACTTCTGGGACGATGTGGTAAATGTGTCGTCAACACTTCCATTCTTCTTTTTTCTCCACCAGTGTGTTGCATGACATCCTGGCGGGATCATATGAGCTCATCTGCAGCTAGCTTGTTGTTGCTGCATGGAATCACTCACGAATGTTGCTCCACACAGTTCTGCTCAGAAGGTTGCATAAATCCATCGTAGGCATGAATAAAGCATTTTCTTTTAAATGATTCATTTCAGCTAGTTTTCTCCAAGGTAGAATAATGTAACTGTGTTGAATATTAAAAAAAGACTTGGGTGAACAAGTTTGAATTTGTTGTGGATTTTCTCTGATTCATATTTAGTCAGAGTTGTACATATAGGCTCAAATATTTACATACACCCTTAAGTAATATCATCTTTTTTGTGGTTTTCGTCCCAAAAACCTGCCTCTGATTAGATATTTGACCACTTTCTAAGCAAAGTTTGAATTTAATTTGGTTGGTTTCCAGGTACAATTTTTATTTTTTTTTAAATAGCCCAGTAATTTTCAGTAATGTGGAGGTCAAGGCAGAATCAGAACCCTTTTTACTTATTTCATCACTACTAAGATTAGTTTTTATGTGTGTTTGGGATTATCATTTTGAAACATCCAAATTTCAGTGACCTGCCACGATTATAAATTTTGCAGGGCGATAAATTGTCCCAGTAATTATTGTGCTTAACAATAATATTGATGTTTTTGAGGCTATTTTCAAGTAATGTAAATAGTAACGGAAGATGTTTTAAATATCCAAATTAAAATACAATCACAGCCATAAATAAAGTGGATTATGAAATCTCTGTTACCAAAATATCCCTTCAGAAAATGTTAATCATGAGAATGGACATTTTTGAGCCTATTTTAATTTGTCATGTGATCAACTAATTAATTTTATATTGCAACAGGCTTAGACATAACCCAAACTCTTGATGTCAGAGGAAAATAAATTAATTAAGATGTCTAAACATCCCAGTAACCAGTGTTTAAACTTAACTGGATAATACTTGAATACCAGAGTACCAGAGTCCCTGTCTGGATGGAGTGAGTTTGACATTGATGTTTGCTCTGAGAGAAAGCCTAGAAACATAGAAGCATGCTTTCCAAACCTTCAAGCATGACTTAGATCAGATTAGCATCTACCCACCACAGGCCAATTTCTTTCTGGAGAACAGACAGGATAGTTTTCCCAAAAACAAAAAAAATGTTTGTCATAAATTTGAGCCTGCATGTGTAATTTTGTGGCTTATGGCAAATTCAAGCTTGCGTGACCTATAAGAGCATCGGATATAAAATCAGCTTGACCTGAAAAGGAGTGGTTCCAATAAATAGAGACCCAACAATAGTGACATTCATGCCAACGTTGGGTGGATGCAAACTTCTCAGCAGAACTGTAAACATCAGAGGCTGACGGTTGCTTTCTTTCCTTCAACTGTTAGGAAACCATTGCAGCTGATGACGTACTTCAAGACCCTGTTCCTCAGATGCCATCCAGCAATAGTAAAGAGGCTTTAGACAAAGAAAGGTAACAGTGATCATGCTCACTTCCTGTTATGCGTGTACTCTAAAACTCCATATTGTAGCTGATAATGTGCTCTTTGTTATGGACGTGATGCCATCAATTACGTCTATGATTTATAGAATCACAATGTTTAATGCTACATTAAACGTCCCTTATTGTAATATTTTCTTTAAATGAATCTTGGAGCTCTTCTAAACATTCCTAAGTAAAGGGAATAACAGCCTAATTTAATTTGTGAAGACAAATAGAATCACTGCTGCTTCTTGCTGTAAACTGATTAAAACCAAAAAAAATATGGGAGATTAGTTTTTGGTTTATGAATGAACCGTTTCAAACATGTAGATGAATGAGAGACTGTCTGTGTTGATGGCGCATGTGTGGGTTTGCTTTAGGAGGCAAAAGACGGCAGAAAAGGCCGGGAGCGTTGAGGAAGATGTAGACGAGCTGTCTCTCATAGACCACAAGGAGATCATGAGCAGGATAACGCTAAAACAAGAGGTAAGTCGACTTCTGGTGGTATGTGATGTTTTTAGCAGGAGTTCACCAATCAATTGGCCCCGATTTCCTTAATTCTGGGTGATAAGTCGATTCTTGCACGTGAAACCGATCTTATCCACCTCTGCAAAGGTCTGAAAATCCTCCACTGTTTCCTTTTTACTTTATTCCCTTTAGTGACTTTTTTTTTTTTTTGCCTTGTTAGAGGATCAAAACAGGTCTGTCATCTTAACCTGTTGTGCACTTTTCGTTAGCTTTAAAAATATGAAAAATGAAAGACGAAAGGAATGGATTTTGTTTCATGAATTTAAGTTAATTTAGTAGTTTGGCTCCAAACTTTTCATTTATATTTGAGAGCATGTGTAGCTAAAACAAGTGTGTGTTGTTTCTCGGGCGTTGTTCGATTCTTTTCTAAAGAACAAAATTGTATGATGTAAGGTGCACTGAACACTTTCATTTCAGTTATCTTTAAAAATAAATCAGTATCAGGCAAAATCGAAATTGTTAGGTAATCAGCCAGTTTTTTAGACTTCTCTTATAACAAAACCTCACAGCAGCACTAGTGCATTTTACCCAGTTGTCTCTGGAGCAGAAGTCATTGGGAGTCCAATCAGATCCCGCCCGTCACCACTCTCAGCTGCTGCCCTCTGGAGTTTAACCTGTTAAACTGCAGAGCTAAAACTTCCTCCGCCTTCTCCCGCTCCACCACCTCCTCCTGCTTTGTCCTGAGTGGTGCAGTCTGATGTACAGATGTGTGAAAATGCCGCACGCCTCTCTGCAAGGTTAGAGGCACTGTGACAGCTGCAGTTTACCGAGGAATGAAGGGAGGGGGGATTGGAAACGCGAGGAGCTTCCCGACCAGGGAGGAAATTTAGCGCTGTTACAACACACACCTATTGCAGTGATTTTTTCTTTCTTTCCTTCCTTCCTTCCTTTTTTTTTTTTTTTGCACAAGTCAGACTTTTTCTTCATCATCAGAGGATCCGGTGCAGCAATAGGAGGCTTGGTGGAGGAGAAGAGGAGAATATGTGCATGGAATGTTTTGGGCTAAACTGCATCAGTCTCCATGCTGATCTGCTCTTCATCTTTTCCTTACTTATCACACCGAATCTTTGCAGAATGACGACGGCCCTGATGTTCGTGCAGGGTCGGGAGACATCCTTCTAGTCCATGCTACGGAAACAGAGCGCAAAGGTATGGTGTTAAAGCTGTTTACCTACTGTCTCATCTTTTTATCGCTAGAAAGATCTGAATTTATTTCACATTTGAAAGCCGATTTTTTAAAATTTATTTATTTCTCTGTGTGAGTGGCATTAAATGGTCTCAGTCTGGCATTAACAGTCTGTCAGCCTGTGCTTGCAGTAGTCATGTTTGATTTGTTGTCAGCTTGTATTGGTTAATCTCGGCGGCACGTCAACTCAAAAATACTGCTCTCTTATTTTTTTTCCTCTTTTTCTCGACAGATCTTGTTTTGTACTGTGAAGCCTTCCTGACGACATATAGGACTTTTATAACCCCAGAAGACCTCATTAAGAAGCTACACTACAGATATCCTTTCCAAATCACTCAATATGTCACTGGCCTAATCGTCTTTCTTTGCTGGCAGAACTTTTTTTTTTTTTGCTTTAATCCTAATTTACTCAGAAAAGTCTGTCCTTCTTTAAATCTTTACTGAAGGATACTGAAATTCCAGCTAAGTTGAAAATGCTGCTTTTCTGGATTCTCTTCTCTGTTTCTTGGTTCTAAAAAAAAGATTAATTAATGGTGCCGTTGGTTCCTGAACACATCATCGCAATGGTGAAACATGGTGATGACGGCATCATACTGGGAGTCAAAGACCCTTAATATACTGTCTGGGCTACAACAGAATGGTTTAGATGAAAGGATATTCACATGGTGGAACGGTCCAGTCAAAGTCCAGGCCTAAATCCAACTGAGAATCTGTGGCAAGACTTGAAAATACAATTTAGATGCTTTTCAGTGACTCTGAATAAAGAAGAATGGGGAAGATTTTGAGTATCTATATAAAACCGGCAGAAACGGACAACAGCAAAAGCATAAACCAATAGACAAGAGAGCGTTTTCCACTTTGAGTTGGCCTTTCATATTAAAACGAGAGACTTCATAGACCATTACCCTTGACCACAATAGCACATATACCACATTCTGTCACAGTCCGGACACCTTCAAGAAGCGAGTCAGCAAGAACACCTTCTTCGTTCTGGTTCGTGTCGTTGATGAGCTGTGGTGAGTTGAACTGCTGAATCAGTCAAAATAAAGCATGTCAGTTAAACCAGTCAGACGACGAATCAAATAATTCCCACCTGACCACCGCTGTCTTCCAGTCTGGTGGAGCTAACTGAGGACATCTTGAAGCAGCTCATGGACCTGGTGTTCACGCTCGTGTGTAACGGCGAGCTCAGCCTCGCCCGTGTTCTCCGCAAGAACATCCTGGACAAGGTGGAGCAAAAGAAGCTGCTGCGGTACACCAACTCCCTCAAGCCGCTCGCTGCTCGAGGGGTCTCGGCGAGGTACTGCTGAGAGAAAGGAAAACTGACGCAGGCTTGTTTCCCCTGCTTATTGTGTTGTGTAATGTTTCGTATATAACTGAAGCTGATTCTCTTTATGGTTTGTGTTTTCTTCCAGGCCTGGGACTCTTCACGACTTTCGCAGTCACGAGATTGCTGACCAGCTCACGCTTCTTGATGCTGAACTCTTTTACAAGATTGAGGTGACGTGATTTCCCTTCTTCCTATTGGTTGGAATAACTCTGCTTTACTTCCTGGAAGCATGGAGAATAAACACGGTCATCTGTTATCTTCTCATCCTGTTTTCTCTTAGATTCCAGAGGTTCTGCTTTGGGCGAAGGAGCAGAATGAGGAAAAAAGTCCCAACCTAACCCAGTTTACAGAGCACTTTAACAACATGAGCTATTGGTAAGACATGACTTAGATCAGTCGTCTCTTGATTTAGTCTCTCTTTAAATGCTGATACCTTTACTTTCTGGCCTACAGGGTGCGCTCTTTGATAATTCAGCAGGAGAAAGCTCAGGACAGAGAGAAGCTTCTTCTCAAGTTCATTAAGATAATGAAGGTAAGGAATCTTACTTTTAAAAAGACAAATTCATATTATGGCAGCATTTAACACTTATTCTCCTCTTCTTATTCCAGCACTTAAGAAAGTTAAATAATTTCAACTCGTATTTGGCAATACTGTCCGCTTTGGACTCTGCTCCCATCCGGAGATTAGAGTGGCAGAAACAGACTTCTGAGGTGAGCTTTTTTTTTTTTTTTTTTTAAAGGGACAGTATTATGTAAAATCAACTTTTTAAGCTTTACATCCTGTTATGATGTTATTCCTCATCAAAAACATACCTCCTTTGATTCTTTCATGTATGTTTGAGAAATCCTTTAACCTCCTGTGGCAACCATTCAGCTGTGCAAAACGCCTTCGAGATGCAGCTTCCACGTCACAGAGCACTCCTCCCCAATGACTCCTCCACTCAGCTCCTTCAGACTAGCCAGCAGCAATTAGCAAATACCTAGTGGAACTGCACATCAGCTGAGCTCTTTATATGAACTACTTCTCAGTGAAATGCTGCTTAAAACGTTGTTAGAGTTGATAGAGGACCAATGTTGTGAGGACTTCCCGAAGACGGAGTTTCAGAAAGAACAGGAGTTTCTTAAAGAGACAAAGCCCCAATTTAAAAATTTTTTACATCTTATTTGATAAATGCAAGATTTTTATAGCAACTGAATGTAACATAGTTACTTGATTGTGCTATAAAATGGTTCTATATGCCTGGAAAGTACATGATACTGCGCCTTTAATATATATGTTTTTTAAATCATCTAAACACAATAACACACTTATCTCTTCATACTGCTCCAGGGTTTGGAGGAGTATTGCACGCTGATCGACAGCTCCTCGTCCTTCAGAGCCTACAGAGCTGCTCTGGCTGAGGTGGAGCCCCCCTGCATCCCATACTTGTGAGTAAACTTTCCTGCTCAGACTTAAACAGATCTGCTGCTGCTCAGCTCAAGCTGACTTGGTTGTTTGATCTGATTTCTCCTCCTCCTTCTTCCATCCGTCCTGCAGAGGCCTCATCCTCCAGGACCTGACCTTCGTCCACCTGGGGAACCCCGACCTCATTGACGGGAAGGTCAATTTCTCCAAACGCTGGCAGCAGTTCAATATTCTGGACAGCATGCGGCGCTTTCAACAAGTGTAAGACCGCTTAGAATATTCACACCCTTCGAACTTCTCCTTATGCATTTAATGAAAAATTTTAGGCAAAAACTAAAACAAGTGCATAATTTCAAAGTTGACTAAAAAACTGGTCTTAAACTTAAAATTTTAAGTTTTCAGATTTTAGTAGTTTAAGATTTAATGATAATAGAACTGCAAGGATCATCACAGAAAACTTTTATCTGTGCAGTCCACAAATCTGGCCTTTATAGTAGTTAATGAGAAGAAAGCCTTTGTTGAAAGAAAACTATAAGAAATCCCATTTATAGATTGTAACAAAACATGTAGGTAGCACAGAAAGAATTTCAAAGAATATCTTATTATTTTAATAACCAGATCAATGCTGTTTTTATCTGTATACGACCAAATTACATTATTGCGAAAAGATGTTTAATATTTAATTTCTCAAATAGTTTACTCAAATACAAACAATATTTTTTCATATTGTAACAATTTAATAGTTTTCCCAATATATTCTGCCACATCCAGCCTTTTAAAGACATTCTTGATCTTGATGTGGGCCAAAATGAAAATGAGTTTGGCACCCCTGATTTAGATTAAAGCATAGTTATGTGTTAGAATAATCTAGTCAAAGTTTAGACCTAAGTCCAATTGAGAATCTGTATCAAAGTCTTGACTTTTGCTGTCCATTAAATCTAACTAAGGTTGGGCTATTATAAAATGAACGGGAAAGAGTTCTAGACCCCAAATACTTGGTGCTCAAAACAAATGTATGCCACACTTTTCAGATTAAATCTCAGTATCAGTTTCCTTCTGCTTTGCAATTTTACACTACTTTGTGTTGGTCTGTCACATAAAGTCCCAACTAAGTAGATTGAAGTTTGTGGTTGTAATGTGACAAGACATATGAGTACTTTGTTGGATTTTTAAACGCAATTCAAAGCAGAATATGGCAGAGTGTTTATTAAGCAACTACTTCATGTTATCTCAGTTGGACCTTTGTTAAATTAATCGTCTTTTGTTTAATGCATCCACCCTGTTCTGACCTCAGGCATTACGAGCTGAAGCGCAACGAGGAAATCATCTCTTTCTTCAACGACTTCAGCGATCACCTGGCGGAGGAGGCGCTGTGGGAGCTGTCCCTGAAGATCAAACCCCGAAACATCAGCCGTGCCAAGACCGACCGCGGGGAGAAGACCTAGGGTCCCTCCACGCAGGGCTTCGACACTGACCTTCAACTGTGCTTCATGACACTAACTCCACTTTATTACACACTAAAAGAACGACGCAAGGAAGCTAACGGAGACTCGCTCGCGAGGAATCCAGAACAAACTGCAGACAACCGAAATGTCACTGAGGTTTACAAAGAGCCCTGCCGCTCTGGGAGATTATAATTTGGGATTACCGTTGCTCTGACTTGGTAGTGGAAGAGCGAGGAGTCAGAGCAGAGGGTGGGAGGGGGGAAGAGACGCTACGGAAATTACCAAAGTCTGCTCCCTGGACTCTTTGTTTTAGAGTGGAGCTGTCGCGTGTGAGAGAACAATTTGAATGGTCCATATCCCCCCCCCCCCTTGTTCCTTATGTACGTGCCATTTGCTGGTCACCTTCTACAACACTAACAAGTCCTCAACCAGCAGAAGCTCAGGAGCAAACCTGCCACGAACTGTGACGTGCACACGCAGGCTGCCGACTGAGAATCTGCTGCGACTGAACCGAAAGGGCAGGACGGCCCCTAGGGACTGGAATCGGTTTGTTTTGAAACTTTTTTTTTTTGTGTGTAAGAATCATGTATGGTTATGACATGTATTATATACAGTGCTCCTTTTGTTCTTAAAAAGGACGTTTATGCTTATGAGAAGAGCTTAGCTTCTCCTAAGTGCCGTATGTATGTGCACTAAAAAAAAAAAAAAAAAAGCAAGGCAAAAACACGAAAAAGAAAATTACTAAAGATGCCGTGATCTATGTACGTCATACTGAATCATGGAGTGCCGTGTTCAAGTGTAGAGAACCACGAAGCAATCGCAATTATGTCCCAGTCATGTTGGTGTGCAAGTGTGTGTCTGTGAGAAGTCTTCTGTGACGTGTGTGTGTGCGTGTGTCACTCCATGTGCTGTAGGAAGTCATTGGAATCCTTTTTGGGATAATAATCACAGAAACCCTCAAAGCCCCCCCCGCCCCCAACACATCACACTGTGCTCTCAAACTCCAATAAAACAAAAAGCTCTGTTTATATTAAAACCATGACTGCAGAGGTTTCTTTGGTTTCTTAAATGAAGACACTTAAATACTTGCAAAGAAGTTTTATTTATTGATGTACACTGTTCATAAAGTGAAACAAAAAAAGTTAAGGCATAGACTTAGCAGAATATAAGCACGTGCTTTCAAACTGGGAGGGTTTTTTTCTCCATTTGCCTTGCAAAAGTATTCATACACCTTAAACGTATCTATAAGCACAAATGTATTTTAAAAGGATCGTATGCGATAAACCACGATGGTGGATAATTGTATCCAGACCCATCTTAGAATATCTAAGCACTGAGATTTTTGCTCTCCATAATTCTTTAATAATGTTCTCCAAACAAACCTCAGAGGCCTTCAGTTAAGACTTTAATAAAATTACATACCAGTGGACCGTTTCCTGATTGACTTCCTTAGGCGACTGGTTGCACTGGATTTTATTTACTTAAGAGTAAATATGGTTGAATACAAAACCTGTCAGATTTTGTATAAAGTTTGAAAGCCACATATAATTTTTCTTTCACTACATTATGCGCTACTTAGTCCGCCAGTTTGTAATCTCTCAAAATGCAGGTAAGTTGAATAGGTATGAATACTTTTGCACTGTAGAAAGCTATTGCAAACCAGAACAGGTACGTGAACATAACCACGTTATTTGTATTAATTTACGTTAAATATACTTCCCTAACAGTAGCAAAGAAGTTGCCAGCATGGTCACATTTAAAAGTGCAAAGGCATGACTCAAAAAAAACATGTTCTTATTAATAATCATAGGACCTGGTTTGGTAACTGCTTATTTACCCATTTTAAAAATCAAAACAAAGAAAGCCTATGGGAACACTGGTTACTTCCATACAGTGTAGGAACCCTGTTAGTAACTACAATCAAATAAGATGGCAGATCTTCGAACCTGTTACATTGAATCACTGATATTACCCTAAACCGCAGAGCGTGTAACATTCCGGCACAGTAACGTCAGTTCACGCTGCAGCTCCACGGTCTGTACCTATCTGTTCCCGTTCACGCATACACACACACACACACATCCGCTCTGTTTCAGTGGGGCCGACTACTAGGCTCCAGCAGGACCCTCTTAATTGGAGGGTTGGTGGATCCGTTCTGCAGGTCGCTCTGCTCTGAGGTCAGCCTTTTGCAGGCTCGGCCATGGCTGTTGATGTTTCCCCGCTGCCACTTGCAAATATCACCATTCAGAATATCTTGGATGTGCTGCACAATCAGGTTGATGGCCACTAAATGACAAATTGGGAAGTTATTAACGCTATCTATCTTGGTAATACTGAATATAAGTCAGGATTTTTTATTTTTAAAGATTACTCACCCATATTGTCAACCCCTCTCGGAATGATGACATCTGCATACTTTTTAGTCTAAAACACAATAAAAGTACATAGAAATCTAGTTGAAATCATACAGAACAACATCAACGAAGACTACTGTACTTACAGGCAGGCAAAACTCCTCAAATGCAGGCTTTACAAATGTTGTGTACTGATTCAGAATCTGCTCCAGGTCCCTCCCTCTGTTCATGTCTCTCAGCACTACAAGAAATAAGGTTGTTTGAAACAGAAAGGAAACCTTGCAAATATGTGCGATCGGCGCTCGAGTACCTCTTCGAGACAACCTGACATCTGAATCCGTGTCCACGAAGAGCTTCATGTGGAACATCTCGCGCACTTTCTGGGGGTAGAAAACAAGAATCCCTTCAAAGAGGACGACATCCGCTGGATAAACTGTGATCCTGTCTTCCAACCTGCAACAAAACAATGAGCTCTCAGAATACAAGGGAACACGGTGGTATTTTGTCACGACTTCACAATTGTAAAGTGTTTTTGTTTCAACCTGGAATGGGTGATGAAGTCGTATGTTGGCACCTCGACCGGCCTCCCCTCTGCGATGTCCTTTAAGGTTTTGTACATCAACTCGTTATCGAACGCCTCTGCAAGGCATTGAAGAAGAAAATGAGAACTTAAAGAAAAAGCAACATTTTGTGTTTAAGTTTCATATACACTGCTTAACGACGTGTAAAAAAGTCTAGAATAAATTCATTTTCCATTACAGCAGATTTTTATTCACAATCACACTTTCAAATTTATCTTAGCTTTGTGCAAAGCTCATGTAATGAAATAGTAAAAGTCTGGATTTATTTACCCGGGTGATCAAAGTTGTACTGTCCTTTAAGGGCTTTAGCCTTCTGATCTGGAGTCAGCACGTTGTAGAAGCAGTCCTGGCTGATTATGGCCACCTTTCTCTGGCGATGGTCCACCTTGTGCTGCCCCAGAAGCTCCATGATCTTGGCGCAAACTGTAGACTGTAAACAATGCATCTCAATTATTCTATTATTAGCCACGCCGTTGTAACAACACACCTCAATATGTTTGTTTTTTTTAATATTAGCAGCATTTCTTTAATCCGTAATACATTACGGTAAACAGGCAACAATAAATACATTGGACTGAAATTGCACAGGATTTCTGACTGGAATCGGTTGATATTTGCATGCGTGACCTCGAGTTCAAAGTTTACGACCTGACGTTAATATCGTTACAGACGTGAGCAGTGTTGTATTTTCTTCTAAATATTCAAGGTTGGAGAGGGGCTAGGTCAACTTAACCTAAACAAAATAGTGTTTTAGCAACGTAATAAAACATTGAACGAGTGGGCGTGACACTTGTTTTGACAGTTTGATGAACGCTAATACCGATTCCGAGCTAAGATAACCGGTATGCTAATTACGTTTCTAAGTTTACCTTTCCGCTGGCCGTGCCTCCGCTAACACCGATTAAGAAAGGTCGATGTCTAGGCTTTTCTGCCTCGTCTGTGACTTCAAATTCTTCCATCGCAGTCAGTCCAATAATAAAGGCAGCAGAAACGAAAAATGGCAGCGTGTCCGACAGCTAGCAGCCTGCAAACAGCTACGGCGGCAACTACTGTCAGTCTCGCGAGAACTCAGGCTATCTAGGTCACTTCGAACACCGGGGTTCCGATGCAAAACGTTTTAGTTTGGTTTGTTCATTTTTGAGAAACTAAGTTATTGTTTGTTTGTTTTTTCCTGAATATGTAGAATGAAAAATAGTAAACTAAAGCTGACTAAAATTAACAATAAAATAGAGCCAAAGGTCTGGGGCGGCTTTTTATAGAAATAAAATAGAAGTTAAGGTATGTTGGTCATAAAAACAATACAATCGAAAAAAACTGTAACCAAAAACGCACCAGGAGTGTTTCTCGCTTATTCATATGGAATAACCATGCAGTAGATATTTCGGGGGGAAAAAAGACACAGAGCATATTTAAATGTATTTGTTCAAACCTTTACTTTTCATCCGTTTCTATGGTTTTGTAACTTCTTTTAAATCTCAGTCGCAACCTAGTTTGAAACATAGTTTCACTCAACTCTCTCTCAACACGGTAAAAAGGCCAAAAAAGTTGCGTTTATTGTAAATATAAATATATATACATAGCAGTACAAAGTGCAAATGAAATTAAGTTAAATCATGTTGTTTCTGGCTCATTTTCTTTCTCTTTGTCAGTTTTTTGTGAACAGCCGCTGCTCGTTTCCTCCACGACTATTTCTAAAGCATCGCTTCCTTCAATCCTCTTCACGGTCTCCCCTTTGGCGGCGAGGATTTCCTCAATGTTTCTTAAACATGAAGCAGAACAACGTGTAACAATGTTTAAACGACGTGGGTACATTTGTAAGGTACTGTACATGGCTTAATTTTTTTTTATGTCTTTGTTATGTTTATTATGGTGTAAATCCTGCAGCTCCACCAACCTCTTCCCCTCCAGATCCGAGAACCAGCCGAGGTTGTCGGCGATGATATGGTGGTTCTTGCACCCTTGACAGGTCACTATTACCACCCCTTTCTGGTAGGCCACTTTAGAGATCCTCTGCGTGGACCTCGTGGAGCAAACCTGCAAACATGGCACAGCCCGAATCTTCAACACCTGTTACCTACACATAATGATGCAGACTGGATCACACGACTACAGTTTAAGAGGACAGAGCTTGGGGAAACAAGAAACAAAAACCACAGTGGAATAGTGCTAACCTTGCATGTGTATACAAGATGATAATGTGTTGACTGGATCTTTCCCAGCGCTTCCTCCTCTCTGGCTGGCGGTGAAGATGAGAATCCTCTGAAGGAGCTGCGATGAGCAGGTAGGACATGATGGTCCTGTGACGACAGCAGACCTGACCTGGTTCTGGTGGTCGGACGGTGAAATAATACACATGGTCTGGATACATGAACCTGCCTGCGGTAACACCGCGACAACAGGCTGGCAGGGAACCTCCCTCTGGGAAACTCTAATAAAGAAAGACATCTTTGTAGGACTAGCATAATCACTGCTGTTTTTAGAGAGACAGAAAAGAGTTTGAGGGCTCAGAAGTCTTAAGTTTCATCAACCGGGGAGAAATTGACGCGCTTTGATGACATCATCCATCCTTGGTTTTTCAAAATAAGAGATATGCAATGACGTCAAACACACTAATCTATAACAATACGGCTATAAAATTGCTATAAAATTACTGCTGACGCATTAAATGTTGCTTAGGAAAATTATATTTCAATGTTGGGTTTGATTGTCTTTGAACTAGTAATTTTATTTTCTGCCAACGACCAATTTTGCTAAGAGAAATGATCTATTGCTAATCAGAAACTTGGCAATAGAGTTTCAATTTAAAACTGAATTTTCACTGTTAGTGTTCTGTTGTCCCTAAGTGAATTGTGCCATAACGTATCAAAATTTAGAGGGAGAGGCATCCTGTACACATAGCTGTACAAAACAAACAGCACACACCTATGACAAATCAGTCAAGGCAGTGCTCATTTAGTCAAAAGGGTAAGGCATAAGGCCAGATAATTTTAACCTTAGATAATAGTAGTAAGCAATGCATTTCTTTTCTTAGAGTAGAATATTAAGGAAAAATAAGATCTTTCTGTATCTGTCTGTCAATTTTTTGGTAATTTTGACCTTCATTTGATTCTACTTCATTTGTTAATTTGATTCTAAGGCCATCAATATTATTAATCTTTTAATCAGGCTTATTGCTTTATGATTCATCATAAATGAAATGAAATGTATGTGTTTTATTTTCTTATTCATATTTATTTGTTTTATGGTTAAAGTATATATTTTTAAATATTTTTATTTCTCATTCTATGATTCCAGTTGTCCAAATTCATTTCATTATTATAATATTTTATTCAGTTTAGCATTTTTGGGGGGTACAATTGTTTAAATACTCGTTCCTCTGTTGGTTTACTTTTTACATTTATAACACATTCTGTGTTACATTTGACTGTTGCAAACCTTCTCCATGCATGAAATTGGATCACATGATTATGATTCATACGTATTTTTGCAAGTTATTACAAATACTTATCTTAGAGGCTATTCAAACATGAGCCAAAGAAATACTTCTGAATCTATGCTTAGTGTCACTTCAATACATTGTGTCTTTTCATGGTAAATCTCTGCTGTAACAGCCTAAAAGTGCTCAGGACTTGTGCTCTATGTACATTCACTCTCTTGGAACAAAGATTTGACATTGGATTTACTTTCAGTCATGTTTAGTTTCTGTGATAATACTTTATTGCGAGTGAAAGACTAATTTGACTACATAAAGGAGAAAAGATGTTTTATTTTCTGGTTCAGGTTAAGTGAGCAAAGCTAAATATTTCTTTCCACATAGCACCACCAGGGGGAGACAAACAAAATTTGATATCAACTCCGGTTCCCGAAATTGAGATACTCTTGCAATTTTAGGTTGTTTCAAATCATGTTTGCATATTATGATTGTCTCTACAAACGTAATATTAAGTCCTTAAGTTTTCTACCCACAAGGCCAAACATCAGAAGTAAACAAAAGCATGCACGGATTGCAAATGTTAATTAAAACTTTTACTTGGCTACAGGAACAAGAATATAGAGCAGGAGTTAATGACAAAATAAATGCTAAATTCACAGTCACTGAGATTACGAAAGCGCTTCCTGCTTAATCCTGTTGAAACAATTTGGAGGGGGTGAGTGATGGGATTGTTTTAGAGAAACTCCTACGTGAAACTGGGAGACCATTGAAATCCTGAGTAGCTGGTAAATTCTGTACTTTTCCTCTGCTGAATTGATAAGATACTGTGGAGTGTGTTTTATTTGGGAATTTTATGGGATAGACTAATGAAAAAAAGCACATAAACATAAAGTGGGAGTAAAAGAGCATTCAATCCAACATAATGTTTTTTTCAAATAAAAATCAGAATCTTTCTATTCATTCCATGACCTGTTGATCATCATGATCAGAGAAACAGCAAGAGGTCAAAAATGTCACAACTATCTTTTGATTATTAAGGACTACTAAGACTGCCTGCTACAAAACTGACATGTATGGAAGAAAAGCATGATGAAACCCACTACAGGAAGAAAGATATATAACTCCTGTTTAAAATTGTTCAAAATTCATGGAGGGAAATCAACAAACACGTGAAAAAAGGGTTGTTTTGGTAGGATGAGACAAATATTAATTTGATTATTTTAGCCTACACGCAAAGAGCTATGTGTAAATAAAACCTAGCTCAACCACACCCTGAGCACCCCACCTCCATGGTGAAACATGGTGGCGGCGGCATCATGGAGAAAGAGAAACTGGCCTTCTTACTCTAAAACTTTTAAAAATAACATTAGATGTGTCTAAAGCAGAGATAATTTAATCTTTGACTACCTCAGACAAAGAGGTCATCTAAAATGTGAAAAGAAAGTCACAACTGCAAATCAGCCAACGGACGTTTGTTCCAGACAGAAACAGTGACGTGAACATTAGCGCCCTCTTTATATTCGTGCTTTTATTTTGAAGGCGGGGCGATTGCAGCACTTCCTGCTGCTTTGTGAACTCTCCGCCGCTCGGCTCGCTCTCGGGTCTTCTTGCCGTGTTCTGCTCCTCTGCTGTCCTGCGAGGCTCCGGCCTGGTGTCCGAGCGGCCACAGTCACTGAGAACCGATAGAGAAATGTGTCACCCGTGTACGGAGGAGGCGAGACACACCAGTGTTAAAAACACAGGTGAGTTTTTTCCCCCCTTTCTGTCTTTAATGTTTTTCTTAGTTAGCTGTTACTGCCGCAGCGCTCTGCTGTGGAGTCGGGATGAGGCATCGTTTCCCGTCTCTAGTCGACGGGTTGTTGTTCTGGAGGAGTCCGTCTGAAGAAAGGTCGCTCTTTTTTGGTGAAACCCCACCCAATCCTGTCTAATGGGATCATAGCCAGGTTCGGAACTCTCTTGTAATTTATTAGAAATAAAACTAAAAACTCTTTCCAGCTGGAGGCCAGGGAGGTGTTTTGTTATTTTGGCTCAACCACATGCTGCTGCTTATTCTCGGAGGCTATAAACAGATAGAAAGAAAAGCTTCTGTAATAAATTGTGTGTTTAATGTTGTCGATAAAATGATAAAGTCTTAATCAGACTGAGACTTCATTCTTAGGTCTGGTTTTAATAGTGCAATAGAGGTATAATTAGTTTATTGCCTCAGGCTATTACTATTATTATGTTAGCTATTGCTAGCATATTGGGGGATGTTATTTGAATAAACTACACATTTAATTATAAAAGGCAAATTTATTGGCATTTTAGTATTTATTAAATAAATGAGATGATATTAGTTGTTTATTATAAAATGGTGTGAAGAGCTTTAATCAGAAAAGTAGTCAAGAAGCCTATTATATCTGTAGGGGAGCAGCTGACATACAACTCAAGTTGACAAATCTGCTAATAGGGCAACTATTTGTTGTACACTCCACCAATCTGGTTTATATTGCAGAGTGGAGCGATAACACTGATAGAAAGCTGTCAGAAGTCCAATTTAAAGTAATCTCTGGTCAGATGAGACCAAAGTTTTACTTCTTGGTCTACACACTGAACACACCTGCAACACACACCATCCTCACCCTGAAACATCGTGGTGGCTGCATCATGCTGCGGGGATGTTTTTCTTTAGACTGGCCAGGTCAGAGTTGTTTCTTGAGTAAACAGTCATAATGACAAGCTTTCTAAAGTTTTGATTTGACTCTGTTCCAAGATCTGTATTATGAACCTCTCTGTGTGTGGGTGTATATGATCTCAGCGGAGCTGTCATAAAAAAAAAAATGTTGGTCAGAACCAGTTTGACCCAGTTAATACAAAATCTTGCATGTTTCATCCAACTTCCTGAGCAGACAGGCTCAGGGAGTTTTGCAACGTAAATGAAGGATTTATTGAAACCAACATGTTGCAGGAAGAGTCAAAACAAGTAAAGATAAAATCCACTGCAGTCTCTTTGATTTGCTAAAAATCGAAAGAGCTGTCACAGAAAGATTTAGAGTAATGCTTGAATTTATTATAGATGTAAAGCAAAGGGGTTAACATTAACCTGCTTGAAAACTGCTGAACCAAGGGGGGAGCGAGAACAAATAACAAATTTATTAAGCTGGTGGTGACTGAAGGGTGTGTTACCTAACTCTGCTAGGCGAATGGAGGGGAGGAGGATGTCTGTTTGGGAGAAACTCTAGTCTGTTCAAATCTTGGAGGTCAGTCTCTGTTTTGTTTTTTTTTGTGGACTATTACAGAATTTCACAAGGATCTGAGTTTAAAAGCTGCGATAACTCTGTTTAGTAATCAGAAAATGATATCCTGTGTTCAACAAATCTCTGTTTATGACCCAGATTTTTGTTGTCAGTAACAAGCATCTGTTCGCTTGCAGCAGAAGCCCAAGAAGTTTCTGGAAAACCGGATGGTTTTTAAAGCTTATTGTTTTGAAATGTTTTCATTGCTTTCCGTTTTAATTCCCTTTTAGGCCGCCATGTTAACTACATGTGAAACTGGTAGAAGAGAGTTAACCAAAATGAACTTGTGCACAGAGAACCCCAGAGAACCTCTTTCTGGAAATCTGCAGATGTGGCGTGAAGGAGTTAGAAAGCGGTGCCGATGATGCTTTCAGGTCCTGTGGGCGTTTCCAACCACTTAGTTTAAAGTTGTTGGGGAAAATGTTAACAGTTGTGCTTTACATAAATGAGCTTCAAAGCCTACTGTAAGTGCCAGGAATGTTGGCATTCGTCCGTCTCTCAATCTATGCATTTCTCCAAACCGCATTTCCTGTTCAGCTAGATTGAATCCTGTGCCTTTATGGTTTCCTTGCAAATAGATGTACTCACTTACAGAGGTTGAACCCTGAACTGACGGAAAAACACTTAAAAACAAAACTAGGCTCTGATATGGAAAATCAGACATAGAACCCAAAACCATTTTCAGTGAAGCCTAAAGGTGGCTCATAAATCCTCCCTCTTGGCATTATTTATTCAGCATGTTTGTGCTATTGAACGTTAACAATGAAAACTACTTTTGATTAAGCTGTTTTCCAGAGGAGATCTTGTTTACCGTAGTTGTTTATTTATATGACATTTTATATAGCATTCAAGAAGAATGACAACACCTAGCATATTGCCAGTGTGTTTGAACCTGCGCAATTTTTCAGAGAAGGAATTTACAAAAAAAAATTTGGTCTTTAGATTTAAAAAATAAAGTAGAGACTTGCATAAAAAATGTTAGGTTCTCATTTGTGAAAAAAAGCATTGCATTGATCTCCATCTTGCTTACAAGTATATTATACTATATGCTGCTCTATCATATATTATAAGATATATGATATATTATATCTTATATGATATACATAATATAAGAGATTATATATATATTGTATCATATATAATATATTACATATTTTATATATGATTGTTGTGATATATCAAATATATGATATATCACATCATATAGTATCATATTATTATATCATATAATTTATCCAACTTTTTAACAATAGGGCCAGACAACGATTTAAAGAGGAGCAGCAAAAGCAAATGCGATGGATCAGCAGTGCTTGCCAACAATTAGAATATTTTATGATAATATTAGTAAATATTGCGATAAGAATATTAGTGGCGATATATTCCCATTTTGTTTTTGTTTTTTTCTCATCCGTGCTTCTCTCTCTCTGTGACCTTTAGCATTTTGGAGCATTGTCATTTTGGTCTGGCGTTTGCATTTGCTGCCATGACACTGCCCAACTGGCCAAATATTATGTTAGCATGGAAAATGCAAGTTCACAACTCTTGCAATGTATTGGCCAACAATTATTGCACTTTAAGATTGACATACAGCAACAATGTCTTCAGTCAGAGGCCTTCTTCCGTCATTTCCTGACTGACTGCCACTGGAGATCTTTCCTGTCTTCAGCATCAGCATCACCATCCAACAATATGTTTTTTTCCTTTGGGATAAATGAAGTATTTTTCATATAATCTGAATATAAAAACTGGAAAAAACTGTTTTTATAAAAACTAAGTTATAAAAAACCAAGTTAATTTTGTAATTGTAACTGGTGTAGACAAGTAAAACTGATCAACTGTAAAACAAAACAAAACAACAAAAAAACCCAACATGCCTGCTTTAAAGGCTGGTCTTGCCTGCATTGCTCTTAGCCTGGGGAGCACAGCCTGGACAATAGCTAAGAAACTATTTTAGAAGAAATGCACCAGGAAATCCACGAGCAGAGTGACTGTTTAATCCAGTTCTGAAATTCTCCTTTTGAACACACTTATGATGTCATCTTCCTTTGGGGCTGCTTGGTCCCAGCAAAAGTCAAACTTGTGTTCTGTGTCAGGAGACAGGCAGCGATATTGTCAGATAGCAATAAGACTCTTGCAGAAGAAATCTATTTTTATGTCCCATTTTATAACAAGCCGACTGTGATAATGTCATGCATTTTTAGATCACACAACCTTTTTGTTATAGTTTACATGAACATATCAGTACAAGTTTGCAGCTTTATTTACAAAGTTTATTTATTCTAGTTCCACCGCTCGCTTTCGTTCCCTTTATCAACAGTGTGGCATACTGTCAGTATAAACATTCCTAATGTTGTGTGTAGTGTCAGATGTAGTTCTAATCTTAGGATTACTCTGGAATATGAATCCCATTTGTGTCACAAAGTTGGTTTTGTTGTTTAATACCATGTGAATTATCTTATTGAAGGCTATTTTAACAGCTGCTGGGAAGTGAAGCCTAACATAGAAGGTTCTGTGACTCCTAATTTGGCTAGAACAAGTTAACAATACTTTTTTGAATGACTTATTAGGCTTATTTAATTTCCTTTTGGATCAATGAGGTGTTTTTGAATTTGATTTATTTTTGCTTAAATCTACAGAGTAACTCTGTAACCATTTTGTCTGTTTTTTAAAATTAAGAGTAAAGCCTTGTTAGTGGTTTCTCTCTCATCTGGTATAAAGTTGCCTCTGCTTGCTATATAAATAATTAATCACTACTTATTGCAGGACTGCTGGAATAATATTTTGAATGCTGTTCATATATATTATGTTACAGTTCTTAAAGACAAATCAGAGAGAATCTGGAGAACTAAAACCATCCGCACACCTTTCGTTTTTATGTGTCTCTTTATTAAGGGCAAGCAGGTCTTATAAGATGGAAATATTAGTTATAATGGCTGTTAATGATATTGAGAAAGTTAAAATAAGCGTACTGTAAGATTTAATTGTTGTCGTCTTGGCATTGGTAGCTCTCAGACAGTCTTGGATTTCTCATTTGCTTAGCAAAGCCTCCTTGTTGTCTTCCAGTCATGCTTCAGCATAAATGAACAGCTGAAGAGGTTTGCTGTTTTTTTAAGCTGCCATCAGCATGATAAGTTTCACTTCCTTTTTGAGTAGAAAGTTTGTCATTTTCTATTTATACAGTTTCCTGATGTCAGATCAGCATCTTTTCTTAGCTCTGATTTGTCAGTGACAGTTACCTGATTGACAGAGCTCATCTGAAGGTCCATGTATTTTTCTAAGATGGTAAAGTGGGGTTTTAAATAAAGACAAAGGTCCAAACTTGAACAGAAAAAGAAGCTAATTTTGAAAATTGTCTCAACTTCAGTATGCCTGCCAGGCGCCGGTATCTAGTTTGACAACCGCTAGCATCTACGTTCTGCATGGAGTGAGGATGACAATACATATTTTGGAGTTTAATGCCTAGGATTTGTTGATTGCTCATCATGAATTGTATCAGAAAATCAAATCTTGCATTATGTAGATAACAATATATAGGCTAAACGACCTGAAAAACCTAAGGTTGTTCAGTGCTGCTGTCCTTCAGATACCCTTTCTTTAAAATTTTACACAATTTCCTGAATTCTTAATGCAACAACTAGAACACTGAGGTAACGTTAAAATAAAAAAACAGAAAAAACGCTCAGCATGCCAGTGTACTCTTTATTTCAAGTTATTTTCTAATTAGCCAGTTTTAGTTTAATAACTCCTCTTTTCCAGTGAGTTCACAACTTTGCATTATGCTACAACTATAAATTAATTAATTATGATGAATTACCTGGATCGTGGCTAAATGACTTTGTTAGGGGTGACTGAATAAATGTATCTTCTATTCTCTTGTTGTCATAACTCAGCAGACCACAATATTTCATGTAAGAAAATGAACACCTGGCTAATTTGCATATTGGTGCATACTGCACATTGTTGAAGCGCAACCTTCTTTTGCGCTTCAACATATAATCATATATGCCATGATTATATGGCAAAAAGATTTATGTTTGAAGTAATAGACACATATGAAGATGTTTCTATAAGTAAGCCTGTCACAATAAGCAATTAATCAATTAAACACATGATAAATAAAATAGTGATTTTTATTTCCACTTTATTTATTGGTTTCAGTTGTGTTTTATTTTGGATGTTTGAAATCTTCCAGGTCCGGTGCTTAGTCTTCTGTACAAATTGGTCTTGAAGAGGGTGAACTTGCATTATTATGCCATTACCAATATATTACTTGAAAATGATCCCACTTCTATATCAACAATATTATTGTTTATCGCAATAAATACTGGGACAATTTATTGTCCAGCAAAATTTGTTATTTACCAAAGAGATAATACAAAAACTGAACTTTTTTTTATCTGTATGCAGCAGTTTTATGTTTTGTGGAAAACTAGGACTGAGATTCATTTTCCTGAAAATGTTTTACATTTTGGAGGAACAAATTGTTCATTTCCTCTAAGCCATAACAAATAAAAATAAGTAATATTTTGTTTTTCTGCTTTTACAGATAAACCATCATGATTCCCATCACAGAGCTTCGGTACTTTGCTGACACCCAGCCAACATACCGCATCCTGAAGCCATGGTGGGACGTTTTCACCGACTACATCTCAATCATCATGCTGATGATCGCGGTGTTCGGCGGGACGCTTCAGGTCACGCAGGACAAGATGATCTGCCTGCCTTGCAAGTGGATCCTCAACGACACTTGCGATGCCATGCCAAATGCGACAGGCGCCTACGCCCCAGTGCCAAAAGGCATTCAATACGACCTGGATCGACACCAGTACAACTATGTCGACGCCGTCTGCTACGAGAACAAGCTGCACTGGTTTGCTAAATATTTCCCTTATCTGGTGCTGCTCCACACTCTCATCTTCCTGGCCTGCAGCAACTTCTGGTTCAAATTCCCACGCACGAGCTCCAAACTGGAACACTTTGTCTCCATCCTCCTCAAGTGCTTCGACTCGCCGTGGACAACGAGGGCTTTGTCTGAAACCGTGGTGGAGGAGAGCGACCCCAAACCGGTGGGGAAAACGAACGGCTCCATGGATAAGAAGGCGTCGAGCGTGAGCGAGGATGTCGAGGCCAGCATTCCCATGCTCCAGCGAACAAAGTCCAGGATCGAGCAGGGGATCGTGGATCGCTCTGAAACTGGGGTTTTGGACAAAAAGGAAGGGGAGCAGGCCAAGGCGCTTTTTGAGAAAGTGAAGAAGTTCAGGATTCACGTTGAGGAAGGCGACATAGTCTACCGTCTTTACATACGTCAGACCATCATCAAAGTAATCAAGTTCATACTGATAATTAGCTACACAGGCTATTATGTAAGCTGCATCAAGTTCAGCGTGGTGTGCTCAGTGAACATGGAGAAACTGACAGGGTACCGTCTGTTTCATTGTGCACATCCATTGGCTACTCTTTTCAAGATCTTGGCCTGTTTTTACATTAGCCTGGTAATAGTTTACGGTCTCATCTGCATGTACACGCTCTGCTGGATGGTGAGACGCTCCCTCAAACGCTACTCCTTTGAGTCAATCCGCGAGGAGAGCAGTTACAGTGACATCCCCGACCTCAAGAACGACTTTGCCTTCATGCTACACATGATAGATCAGTATGACCCTTTGTACTCCAAGCGCTTTGCTGTGTTCCTGTCAGAGGTCAGCGAGAACAAGCTGAGGCAGCTGAACCTCAACAACGAGTGGACGTTAGAGAAGCTGAGGCAGCGAATCACCAAGAACTCCCAGGAGAAACTGGAGCTTCATCTCTTCATGCTCAGCGGGATCCCCGACACGGTGTTCGATCTGGTGGAGCTGGAGGTTCTGAAGCTCGAGCTGATCCCGGACGTGACGATACCCCCCATCATTGCCCAGCTCTCCAACCTGAGGGAGATGTGGCTTTACCACACTCCAGCTAAAATCGAAGCTCCAGCTCTGGCTTTCTTAAGGGAGAATCTCAAGTCTCTCCACATCAAGTTCACAGATATCAAGGAGATCCCACTGTGGATCTACAGCCTGAAGAACCTCAGCGAGCTGCACCTGACCGGAAACCTGAGCGCCGAGAACAATCGCTTCATTGTGATCGACGGGCTCCGGGAGCTCAAGAGCCTGAAAGTGCTGCGTCTGAAAAGCAACCTGACCAAGCTTCCTCAGGTGGTGACCGACGTGGGCGTGCACCTTCAAAAGCTGTCCATTAACAACGAGGGCACCAAGCTGATGGTGCTCAACAGCCTCAAGAAGATGGTCAACCTGACAGAACTCGAGCTCATTCGCTGTGACCTCGAGCGCATCCCGCACTCCATCTTCAGCTTGCACAACTTGCAGGAGATCGACCTGAAGGACAACAACCTGAAGACGATAGAGGAGATCATCAGCTTTCAGCACCTGTACCGCCTCGTGTGCCTGAAGCTCTGGTACAACCAGATCGCCTACATCCCCATCCAGATCGGAACGCTCACCAACCTGGAGAGGCTCTACCTGAACAGGAACAAGATCGAGAAGATTCCCAGCCAGCTCTTCTTCTGTCGCAAGCTGCGCTTCTTGGATCTGAGCCACAACAATCTGACGAGCATCCACCCAGACATCGGCTTCCTCCAAAACCTGCAGTATTTTGCTGTGACAGCAAACAGGGTAAGAAGCTGAAACATTTCTATTTATCTAATTTAAAGTTTTGTGTAAAGTTACTCGCTGTCAAAGTTTTCAGCAGTTTTTCCTTCCAGTTTTTAAATGACAACTATCCAGATTAACCTGACCCAGAGAGAGTGAGTAACTGTGATTAAGGACATTATTTTTTCCTTAAACACTTTGGTTGTTTTCTTAACTTTCACAAAAGTTCAGAATGGAGAAATGACTCACGTAGAACCTGTTAAAGCCATTTTTGACACTTTACGACTCCAGCGAACCACAGTGAGAGCCATTATCCAGAAATGTAGAAAACAAATGGAGTAGTGAGCCTTCCCAGGAGAGGCTGGCCTTCAAAAACGACTTCAAGGGCAAATAAATGACTCATTCAGGGGTCACAAAATAACTCAGAACAATATCTAAATCGCTTAAGACCTCAGGTTTTGTTGAGGTTAGAGTTCATGATTCAAAAACAAGAGACTGGGCAAAAATGGTCTTCATTGGAGACTTCCAGTGCCAAAACCACTGTCGAGCAAAAAGAAAACAAAGACCCCTTTCATATTTGCCACAGTCCATATTGATGATCATTAGTCCAAGGTAAACATTCCTTGGACTAATGACACAAATGTGGACTATTTTGAGAGGTGTGCTTGGGTTTAAAACTAAGACATCATTTCAGAAAAAGGAACAATGGTTGAAGTGTGATGATCTGGGGTGACTTTGCTTCTTCTAAGTTTGCCAGACTAATTTTCTTTATGGAGCCATGAATACTGCTCACTACCAGAAAATCCTGACAGAAAATATAGAGAAAACATTTACAATACACACCAGGACAATTTATCCTAGTAGACAATCAAGTCAACCTCTGTATGGCTTAAAAAAGCAGAATTAATAATTAAATTCAATGATAATTTATGATCTCAAACTTGTAGGTAAAAGAACACTTTTTTACAACACCGCCATCATTGTTTTTTTTCTGTCATTTTGCCCGGGGTATCCCATATGATATAGGAATCGTTTGATTTAAAAATCTAAAATGCTGTTATAGAATTCATATAAAGAATTATCTGATTCCTTCTCAAGAAATGCTGCTCTGAGCTCCGCGTGCAAACAACATGGTGTGTTTTCAGTTAACACTACTATTACTGCTGTTTTACTGCGCTGGCTCGAGTGGCTTCTTGCTGAAAATAACCTCCAGCAGGTCTGTGAGCAGCCACGAATAGCTCAGGACCAATCTTTTTTACTTCTTCGTTTAGTTTGTTTACACTTTCAGAATATTACTAGGTGCAAGTACTGTAGGCTTTAACAGTGAAATTCATGGTAATGCCATCTGTTTTAGCTGTGATTTGTATGAAATTAAATAGGAGAATCAACTTCTTGGAGCAATCAGAACAATATAAATACAAATATATATCACTGGATTTATTTTTTGGGTCTTGTTTTGATCATGATTTACATGCTTAATGAGACTTCAAAGAGGCAGGCTGCATTTTAAGGAGCCTTTTATCTTGTTTTGACAGTGCCTGTTTTCATGTCTGGTTTGTGTTTCATTCTGACATGAAGCAGAAACAGCTGGCTTTTTTTATGTATTATCGTTTACTAATGTAATCAGTGCTTTGCAAAAGTATTCACACCCCTTGAACTTTGTCAGATTACGAATTCTCACTGGGACTATAGGTTACTAAATTACATGTTAAGATGGGCCAGAAATTTAACAGCTACAGACATTATCTTTGGCCTTTCTCCAATATGCAAAAGTTAACGTTTGTATTTGGATACAATGGTAAAATAGGTAAGTATTTGTCAGTTCAAGCGAGGTTAAATCTACAGGTTTTTGCTGTAAATTTTACAGTTACATAAACTAGCTCTGGGCAATAAATCAATATCAATATATACCGTGACATAATCAATATCAATAGAACGCAGTATTCTGGGGGATGTAGACAGAATACTGTAGACAGAATACTGAAATATGTGGATTGTTTTTCCTAGTAAAAGCTTGGTCTGGGCCAACTGGAAATGGGTTTTGGGCCTCTTGTGGCCCTCGGGTCACCATTTGAAGAGCCTTAAACTTAAAAAGTTTGACACTCACCCTTCGAAACCCTGAAATGAAGTTTCACTTGTAAAACCGAAACCTTTACAAAAATATGTTAAAACAATGTATATTCATATTCATACATAGTCCTTCTGTCTCACAGTTATGTTGTATTTTTCACATTGTAAGTATTTGCATTTGCTGTAACACAACAAAATATGAAAACTTTCAAGCAAAGCCTTCCTGTTACTCCTCTTGCAACAACCTTTTTAATCTCTCTGTTTCAGATTGAGACTTTGCCCCCAGAGCTGTTTCAGTGCAAGAAACTCCGCACTCTGAATCTGGGGAACAACTGCTTGCAGACGCTGCCGTCGCGCTTCGGGGAACTCACCGGGCTGACCCAGCTGGAGTTGAGGGGCAACCGTCTTGAGTGCCTCCCTGTGGAGCTCGGCGAGTGCCGGCTGCTGAAGAAGAGCGGCCTGGTGGTGGAGGAAGACCTGTTCAACACGCTGCCGACGGAGGTCAAGGAGCATCTGTGGAGGGCTGATAAGGAGCAAGTTTGAGCCAAAACATAAATGCTGGTAGGAAATTTAAAGAGGCTTGTTGAAGCGAGGACAACCTTAAAGAGAGACGCAGCTGCATTGGCCGTGAAGGCAAAAGTAAACTGACAGCTTGTCTGCTTCAGGAGCAGACAGGACCATAAAACTAAGAACATGGAACATCCACACATACGATTGATTAGTAAGCTTTTCCTGATTGCGAAGTTGCTGAGAATCTGGAAGCTGCTGTTAAATATGCATGCCACAGTGATTCTGAAGCAAAACTTGTTCATCGGACGACTTTGCACGACTCAGCTCTGCCAGTGAGCTAACTGTGCTCTTTTTTAAAAAAATTATTTTACTGAGCACAGGGTACTTGCACAAATGAAACATGTTTAACGCTGAATTCACCCATCCCTCCTCTGGACTTCACATCTTGGAGGAACTTTTATTTTTGCAGTTGTAGCACAAAGTGGCTCGCTGTGTCTGAGGATGTTATCAAGCCAATTGTTTCGCGACTCAAACCTAATCTGGTCAGGCATGAACTTGTTTTTTTCCATCCGTCTCTTTAATCTCATTACGCTTTGATGCATCTTCCAATGGGCACAAAATGACTGACCACGAACAAATCATCGCACAGGTATTAATTCTGAGAAAACCGCTGGAAATGATTGCAAAAAAAATTAAGAACAAACTCTACATCTAAAAACACCCTGCAGTTATAAATTCTCTCATCAGCTCGTGTGACAAGCTGTAACTTGCAGAGGAAGAAGTGGAAGCGGCTTCAGTATTTGTCTTCTGCTCCGTTCTTTTCATCACCAAAAATTATTTTTGCTTAGATGTGCAACAAGGAAACAACGTGACTCAGAATCAAACACTATAAACATTTTTGTTAACGCTCGGCTTGATTTGAAGGCAAAGTATTATGACTGAAGAGAGAACCAGAGGTGGGTTCAGAAACACAGTTTCAGCAAATAAGAGAACCGCCCACTGAACACTTGCTGTGAACGTCTGGAAGATGTACACTTAGTCAGATAATTTAAGTGACCTTTGTTCATTTCAGAACATATTTTACTTTAAAGAATGAAATGTAACTCTAATGTACACTAAGTCACATTATGGCACCAACTATTCAGCTCCATTTGTTTTCAGATTAACATATTCAATGTCATAAAAACTTAGCTACCCCCTTACAGAATTCTTTTGTTTTTGTAAGATTATCAGATACATTTTAATATCAGACAAATATCAACCAAGTAAACACAAAAAGCTGCTTTCAAACAGCGATTTAATGATTTATTAAGAAAACAAATCTATTAAAAACTAACATGGGCCTGTAATTAACTGAGACTGAGCATATCTTGGATTACTTTCACTTGTCAAACTGCCTGTCCCAAATTAAGTAGAACCTGTTTGACAACATGAAGTAGGTTAGAAGATCTCAAAAAGCAGCACAATACCCTATTTGAAAAAAATGTAAGAATAAGAAATAAAGTCCTTGATATTTATGTGAAAAGGATCACAATTCTTTTTAAGGCTTTAGAACTCTATCAAACTCTATCTTTAGATATTATCCACATGCAGATATTTTTGATGATCAGAAACCTTTAAGTATGTTGAAAACACATAAACAGAAGAAATCTTTAAGGGGGGGAAAATAACTTTTTCCTGCCAACATATGCCAATCATGCAAACCATAAGCATCATGGAAACTACTCGCCAAAATGATTCACACCACGACTTACATTCTGAATCAGGAGATCTTGGAAAGCTAATTTTTGGAGCATATAGGATGTGAATCAGTCTGAAGGACAGAAGAGTTGCCTGCAGACTCTCGCTGTATTGTCATCATGCTCGCTTTGCTCCATGGATAGAAGTAGACATTTGTCACTAATGTGTTTATTCATTCACGATGCAGCCGAGGACAAACAGGAAATTGCAAAGCGAAGGGAACTAGTTTCGACCGGATTCCACAAGGGAAGCGGGTTTTTTTATCGACTAAGATCGGAGAGTGAGCTATATCCACCTTCCATGCTCCAAATTAGTGCAGCATGCCTTGTCTGCTTGAAACACTTTTCTTGTTTAGACCTGGGATTTAATAGCATCATGTGGAACAAATGTCTTACGTCTACTCCTGCCAAATGTCTCTTATTGCTAATGTAGCCTTAGTTTTTTATTGGCTATATCCTGTTAATGATCACAAACATCGTCAGGGCTTTTTCTGTTGTGTTGTAAAATGTATAGCTCAAATATTTAATGCTTTTTTATTCTTCACAGCTGTTTTTCTTTTAATTTGAGCTTTTTAAAGGTACAGTAGGAGGCTGGAACGGGCTGGTAGAAGACTTTCCCAGTATGTAACTTTGTGCAAAACAAATGACCTAATTTCTTTTATTTATAACAGAAAAGTAACGCTTTTTGCTATTGGTACAACATTATATAGACAATGAAATGGCAAAGCTATGTTATTGTTATTTATAACATACACTTGTTATTTTATAGGCTAAAGCAAAAAATATAGAAAACCCGCTAAAAAAAAGTAGTTTATAAAAGTAGTTAGCTCTGTTTGTTGCCTTCTTTCAGACAGCTGATTGGCAGTGCCCAGCAGCATATGAACGATAGAAGCAAAGGTCACACTAAAGTAGAATTTCTTGAATCCAAAGGAATAACTTGACTGAAGATTATAGCCAATTTGAAGCAGTAACTTTTTAAAACCTTGGTACAGTCATAGATACTTGGAGATCCCTCAGCAACATCAGCATAATTTCTGCAGAAACTTCATTGTTGTGATTTCTTTCAGAATAGGGATTCAGTTTTCAACAACCTGTATTGGTCCTATAAGTAGAACTGGGTTGATTTAACTAATTTATGTATTTTATATTGTCGTTGCTTGTGACAGTGATAAAGCACAGGATTATTTGGTTTCTAACTGAAGCAGAGAAGCAATGTGAGCAGTATGGTCATTTTTAAGGAAAAGTATACAGTATCAGTTATTAACCAACACGGCAACATTAATTTTGGATTGGTGCATCCCAATTTTAAAGACTTACTTTCATGCACAGCATCCAAGAAATTAGACATGGTCAAATAAATCATCTAGTTGCCATTATCAGACAATAAATGACTGGAAAGAGAGCAGTGAAAATCCGATACCTAAGCACTATAGCTCGTGTTGACAACAACTCTCTTCAGTGTAGAAGTTGCTACAGAAGGAGATAATGTAGTTAGCTATTTTTAATATTAGTAACATGATAAAAAAATCGGAAATCTTAGTCATTTTAAGGATCCATTTATTTTACAAATAAACAGACCTTACTCTTTAAAGTTTGTTTGATTTAAGCTGCTTAAAACAATTTCAAATGTCCACTCCATAAATATCTATTCTTTATTTTAAAACAACAGCAGCATGCTTTACTGAAATGTATCCTAAAAGAAGGGAAAAAAGTGCAGATTTTAAATGTAGTTGTTTAAAGAGATGTTAGAATTGGATGAAATTGGTACTAAGAGATGAAAGATTTAGAAAATCAGCGATTGGAAATTGACCACAAAATTGTGCCCAGGTCATCTCTACAGAAGAACAGCAGAAAAACTATTTTATTTTATGCTTGTTAATGCAAACATGTAAATAAGTAACTAGGCCTGGAAATACACCAATAAAATTTATTGACAAGCTGCAAAAAAAAACCTAACAAAATAAAACGCAGTTAGCGGTTGCATATAATCAAATTGTGTGTTTTTTTCTTTAATAATGAGGCAGAGTTTTGCTAATGTTAAACAGATCTTGAAGAACTTTAAGATAAAATAGAATAACATAAAACTGAAATATCTTTTATTGTCCCACAGTGGGGAAATTTGATATTTGACATTCTTACATTCTGAAAGTTTTTCTGCAAACATTTAGCTGAATGTTTCTCCTCAATGAAATCTGTTTCACCGAGGCCTTGGCTAAATGCTGCTGATCGCAGGTGAAGTTCTTGCATAATGGACTGTGTGTTTCATTCTTTTTCCTATATATCTATGAAACATTTGAGTCTGTTATGTGTGAGGTGATAGGAGACGCAAGCGAAGGATTTAAATTGCGTTTGCCTTAGTGACAAATCCATCCTAATGAGTGTGCTATAGATAGACTCTTCAATGATTTTTAATACAGTGCCTTATAAAACAGATTGTTTTACATTTCATCATGTTTCATCCCCAAATGTTAATGTGTTTCTTTCAAATTTCATGAGATTCAGTAACAACAAAGTATCTGAAAGTAGAGAATAACTGCGAACTGGAAGGAAAAGGATGGTTTTCAGGTTCAACAGATCTGAAAAGTGTGGCATGCATTTATATTTTCTCTGATGTACTTAGGTCTGGACTATGATTGGCCCATTCTAGCTTGTGAATGTTTTTTTTTTCTTATCTAAACTATTCCACTGTAGATTTGGCTGCATGTGTACGATGACTTGCTCAGTTAAATCAGTTTTGGATGTTGGAAGCTGGAATAACGTGACACCCAAGTTGAGGGTGATGTAGTTGCAAATCAGAAATCACTGGTATCTATACATTGTTCTCTCTTTAAGTGCTATTCATAACACAAGCTGATAGTAATGTAGTTTTCTCCACATTATATGTTAAAACATGAAAGGAAAATGCTTTAAAGTAGACATAGCACTATGTCTGCCACTGGTCAGCAGGGGCAAGTTACATACATGAACAAGTTACATACATGAACAAGTTACATACATTCTACATTCAGGACCGCCTGTTCGTTCTCTGCCACGTATAGTGTTTTTGCATGTGAGCCAGAAAGTTCAAATCTGGTCCAATCGGACCAGAGCACCATCATTTGCATGTTTGCTGCTGTGTCCCTTTCATGAATGGCTTTGTTCTTGCCGCTCTTCCTTGAAAGCCAGTTTCGTGAAGTGGACAAATCATAACGAAACACACGGAGGTTTCTGACTGTAAGGTGACGGCGTGTGAAAAAGTTGCGTGTCGCGCGGTCAAGACTGAAGCCCTTCAAGTAGATGAAGAAGCGATTTTTTTTTCTATAGCACAAAGAGCTGCATAGACTGTAGGCACATGGAGAGGATGTAGGAGATGGTTTATGTCACTCCAGAGTAAATTTGATATTGTAAGCGATCATTAAGGTGGTGCAGTGCAGCCCTCCCTCCTGCAGCCTCCTGCAGAGTGTCAAATTAAAACGTAATCACAGCGTTCTTTGTATAGCTTGTCATTTCTTTAGTAATTTTTAACGTTGCCCGACGATATCTAATCTGCATTTCGTCCTCAGTTAAAAAATACTGTTCATTGCTAAGGTAGTCACATAAAGCTTTCCCAGGATATCCTTTCCCGCTGATTCAGATTTCCCCAACTAGACCTTTCTATGGATTGCCATCGGTGCATGCTTTTGTTTCTCTGACCTCCAGAGCTTTGCACAGACGTCATTTCATCTCTGAGTCATGCTTTTTATGGCAGCGAGCTCCCGTTCACCTCGTGTCAGCGTTTGGGAATCAGGTGAAGGTCTGAGTTAAGGTCAGTGGAAAACCAAAAAATAGAAAAAAAGGGAAGTAAAGTCAAGCACTTCTGTTTCACTCACATGGGCGGCCCATTTCTATTTAAGCAGTTATTCAAGCCATTTAAAAGCTTTTGTTGTCGATCCGTGCGAATGTGCTAAAAGTTCTTAATTTAACGTCTGCCTTTTTTAAAGTGCAACATTATATGAAAAGGTGCCCCGTGTGTATGTTCTGTACGCCTTAAGTGATTTTGTTTGTGTAAAAAACTTGTGAGTGAGTGAGTATTTACTTGGTTGAGTTTCACAGATTCAGCTCCACATTAACGGTCAGAGCAAACTGTCTTCAGGTTCTTTTGTTTTTTTTTGTGGATGGATATGCTGACACGGCTGAACAGAACCAGAATCAGCTCACGACAATCTTAACTGGAAGCGAAGGCGATCTCTGCCTTCTGCGTTGACATCTCTTAATACCTAAAATATGCGTGTATTTACATTTTGAGGTGATCACATTTTCATTTTAATTCCTCATAATTCCAGTATTAACTTATTTTTGAAAAAAAAAAAAGTGTTTTCTTTTTTTTAAGTGCTGAACTGCCATGATTTCATTTAATCTCTGGCTGTCTGTGTACCTTTTAAATACATGATTGTATTTACTGTCTACAGTGAGTTTATCTCCGTATTCTGATGCCTGTAGATCAGGAAATTACAAAAAAAAAAACAACTGTTGGTTTTATTTTTCTTCATGTGACTTCTTAATAAAGCATGGGTTTGTTCAAGCTAAACTGATGTGCAGTATAAGCTATACTAAAAACCACATAATTAACCCTTCGAAAACCGTCTCTTTGAATATAAACTGCAAGCTAAATGGACACATTTTTGTCTGTAACAATGCCTTTACGATGACAGTGTTTGCCGAGTGAATGAAACACTGGCTTTTTAAGCGTCTGTAACGGCGAATGTTCAGATCCTACTTTTGTACACATGATAATAAAATGAACAGTTAACACTATTTCCTGTGTTTGACTATTAATTCGTAATCTGGGCTTGTTCCTGTTTAAAGGAGAAGTTAAAAATTGCTGAGACGCTATTCTTACACACTTCCAGTAAGGATGAGGGGATAGGGGCATGTCCAAGGTTACAACATAAGGTCCTTAGGAATTAAAAAAGTAATGTTTTAGCTTGCGCTTGTCTTATTATGAGATGGCTTCATGTTGATGCTCTAAAAGTTGATCATTTTTTGAGCAGGAAAATATTTTTAGCACATTCTTTCACTCGCATTGAGGCATATGTAAATACAAAATGGACAAATGCAGTTCTTATCTAATCTCATCTGATCTAAAATATTTTGGTACTAACAGAGAATGGTCTTTAATGATTCCCTTTTACACAGCATGTAGATTTTCCAGAGACGGCAAGCTGAATGAGGTGCACTTCTGATCAAAATTTTTATTATTTATTATTTGACGTAGGATTTAGGTCTGGCAATTTGGAAAATAAAACATTTTCTGACAATTCAGACAAATTTTATGTATAATGTTATGTTTTTTAAGAGTCTGTTTCTCATACAGGATTGATGGAAGCTTTTATTTGTTCATAACCATCAGGTATGTTTTCCAATTTTGTTTTTAAAATTGTATGGCTACGCTGAACATAGAAAGAAATATCGATAATCATACCGAGTGTAAACTGAGTATTTATATTTTTTATTAAACTTGTCGCCAGAGAGATTGAGATTTTATTTATGTATGCTTTATGTCACGTTAGTGACACACAGTGGCCAGATTGTGCCGCTACACCGACACAAGGCTCAAGCTGCTGGTCGCCTTGTGATGCAAGGAAAGAGTTAAAAGTGCAAAATCCCATTACGCTGCTGTTGCATTTAAATTGGTTTTGACAGCTCACGTGTTCAGACTGCGGGTTACCCGGATGATAAAGGTGACACACGGTGGCCTTGCCTTCGGCGGGATCGCTTCCCAGTAGATCACAATGGATTTTATGACAGATCAAGACGTGCAAAAGGTGAGGATTTTTTTTTTTCCTTTACCATATACATTAATTTAAAAATACTAACTTAAACAAAACAAAACTGCTGAAGCTACAACTTTTTCTGAAATACTCTTAATAAACATGCGCTGAAGGAGGATGCCTTTTGCCAGGATCGTACTGCGCAAAAAAGGGAAAAAGTACAAATGTTTGCGATCATTACGTAAGAATGCTGCACCCACAAGAGGCCGCTTATGGGTGCAGCATGTGGCCAAACTGTGTTTAGAGCAACAGATGAGTCAATATTCCGTTTAATCACCAACATTAGGCGACCGATGTCTTAAAAATAGCATTCCACAATCCAGATGGCACAGATGGTTACATAACGCAACTACAAATTGCTTCAGGTTTTCACATTGATGCTGAATCAGTTATTTTCACCACAGTTTGGTACTCATCATATTTGTTTTGCACAGTTTCGCCACTGCAACTGGAAAGGATTCAAACAAACTCAAATTAAGTTTTAAACAATTTTTTTTTTTTTTTTTAAATCTAAAATAAATAATTTACCAACGTGGTTGTAACCTTTAGAAGATGCTGTAATCTGGAAAAACGTTGTGGTAGTGATATAAAGCAGTAAAAACTTTATCCAACTCTGTACTGTCTGAAATTTAACTACTCTCACATCCTTTCAGCTACAGAGAGGTCATTTAAACTTTAATCAAGTAGAAACACCTTGTGCTTTCACTAATTTATAAAATTAGCACATTTTTTATTGCCTAATCAGAATTAGAATGATTTTTTTTTTTAATCAAGAAAATGCACTCTTATATAAAAACATAAATATTTATTGTGCAAATGCAGAAGATTTGACTGTGTCTGTTAAAAAAAATGAGCAAATGTCAGCTGCAAAATGTCATCTCCACGCCTCTGGTTTTTTTTTAGTACAAGCAGGATGGATACGTGGTTCTGGACGGGCTGTTGACCTCTCAGGAGTGCGATGAGCTGAGGCAGAGAATGGCCGAGATCGTGGACCGCATGGACGTCCCTGAGCACTGCCGCACCACTTTCTCCACCTACCACGACGAGCAGCTAAAAAAGCAGGTGACTTAGTCAGAAACACATCAGCCCAATGCTGACACTCTTTTGACGGCTCATTCAACCTGATTCTCCTTCTCACATGCTTTCCGTCGCATCTCGGTGTAAAAGATGCAGGTAGGGCTGCAGAAATTCCCGTCACGGTTAGTGTCTGGCAAAAGCAGCTGCATAGCATTACAGTCATGAACTTTTACGTGTTTTTTGGGAGTAGAGAGCATTGAAAAAGCAGCATCATGAATACTTGCAACTGAAAATGGGGCAAAAGCTAATTCTTCAAAAATATTGACTTAGTATATATCTTTGCTATACTTTTTTTTGTATTTTTAACAATTAAGAAAAACTTTAATCCCTTTTATTTCATAATTACACCCAACTTCATGTTGGTCTGTCGTACAAAATACCAACAAACTATACAAACGTTTGTGGTTATGACATAACTGATTGTGAAAATATTTTGCAAGGCACAGTATGCACCTTTAACCCAAATTTCCTTCTGCCAGACTAATGCCTAACTCTTTTGTCAACAGTGTGTTTAGAGACAGAGTGCCTTTCGCCTCTGATGCATCAGTTGACTGCTGTTAATATTTCGTCCTGCAGGGGAATGCGGATTATTTCATCACAAGTGGAGATAAGATCCGTTTTTTCTTTGAGAAGGGTGTTTTCGATGACAAAGGTGAGCTCTTGTGAAACCCTATCTTGTCCTGTCAAATATTTAACAAGCAATGAAAAGCCAAATGAACCGGCGCACGTCTTGACCTGCAGGGGAATTCATCGTGCCGAAGCAGCAGTCACTCAATAAAGTTGGGCATGGTAAGAAATCCCGATTTATTTATTCATGTCCAAAAACAAAATAAATAAAATCCCCGCGTTGACACAATGACAGACACTTTCTCCTTTTAGCCCTACATGCGTATGAATCTTTGTACAAGAAAGTTACATATTCGCCCAAGGTCCAGGTGAGTTAGCTGTAATACAATATCAGAGAACGGGGTTAAAGGACAAATAATAATCAGCATTTAAATGAAATGTTGTACTTTTAGGGAATAGCCAAGAAACTGGGCCTGGTTAATCCTGTGATACTGCAGAGTATGTACATTTTTAAGGTAAAGGATGAGTCTGTCTGAAAGCATTACACAGCAAATAGTGCACGACTACATTGAGAAATCATTCATTGTTGTATCTACTCTAGCAACCAGGAATTGGTGGCGAAGGTAAGAAAGCTTTTATTTCTTCATTTATCACCAGAGAAAGGAATATGATAAACATATCATAATTTAAAATTGTACAATAAATGATCATACTGGCTCCAGGATGGTCCAGAGCACAAGCTCTGACTAAAATAGAACAAATATTATGAATACTTAATAATTTCATATCTTCATTGTTGTTATTTTTACTGTTTCATTTGCAGGTCAGAACAAAAAACAGCTTTCCTTGTAGCATGCAAAGAATTGTTCATTTAATAAAAAATAAAAAAAAACGCAGATAATATTTAGTTGAATCTTTTATTTCCAGGCCTCCAAAGAAACTTAACTCATAATAAAAGCAACTAAGATATTTTTAATGGCCTACGTAGCCTGAATGATCAGGTTTTGCCTACATTGAAAATAGGAGAAAGCAGTGTGTGGCATTCAAAAAGATGAAATGATGTTATTGCTACATTATTAAAGGAAAAAGCATTCGTATGCAATAAAATGATGCAAATATAATAATCTGATGCATCCCAAGTGATTCCCTCTATCCCGTTCTTCATTCTAGGTATTTAATGTACATCCAGATGGGACTACTGTGTCTTCCTCTTGACAAAACTGGATAAATATTGATTGTGGGAATTTCAATCAGCCAAACTAAGTGCCTTTAGCCTGTTACGACACTGTGTTTCACCCTGACAGTATGCAGTAAATCAGTCATAATACAGAAATGTGATCATTACCTTATGCACTCTGTGATAGTGAGGAGTCACCATGATCCCTCACGACATGATGGAATGTAACTTTAAAGTCTGCAGTCGATCGTTGTGTGTTGCACAGTGACGTCGCACCAGGACGCCACGTTTCTGTACACGGAGCCCCTGGGCAGAGTTATGGGACTGTGGATCGCCCTGGAGGATGCAACTGTTAACAATGGCTGCTTGTGGTTCATACCAGGATCACAGAGTAGTGAGTACCACACTGGACAATATATCTGTTGGTGTGTTTGTCTTTATGTGAATTTCTCATGTCACCACGTTATTTTCTTAGGCGGTATTTCCCGACGAATGGTGCGCACCCCAAAAGGCACCTTCCCGCTGACAGACTTCATCGGAAGAGAGCCAACTTATGATGAGGACAAGTTTGTAGCTGCACCTGTTAAAAAAGGTGAACGAGGCAAAGAGACTGTGTTCGGATGACATAAAGATGTATAGAATGAAAGGGGTCTGATTTGTTAAAGTACCAAAATACTCATTTACTCCTTGTGCCTAAAATAACATTTTGCTACAATGTTTATTGAAGTGCCGTCTCTATTTTATCTGCATAGACTGGCCAATTTCCATCTGTTTCTCTGGAAGGCAGTCATAATTACTATTTCCAAATGGATCGAGGCCTTTACATGGTTCACCTGGAAATAATAGATTTTTTTTCTCATCCGTCTCCTTGTGTTCAGGTGGTGTGCTTCTGATTCACGGGGAAGTGGTGCACAGAAGTGCTGAAAACACTTCTGAAGACTCTCGCCACGTCTACACCTTCCACATCATGGAGGCCCTGGACACTCGCTGGAGCCCTGACAACTGGTGAAAATCTTTTTTTTCCTATGTCAGACCCCTCTAACTGGGGGTTGACATCGCTTGCATTTTACTTTCACACAGCTCTTATCTAGCACATAGCTTACTTGTTGTGAACAGTCATTTAATTCCACACAACAGACAAAAATCTTTTGGATTTCTCTGTGTAGCCCATAAATCATGTTTCTTTTTGTTTTTCAAGGCTGCAACCCACAGAGGAGCTGCCTTTCCCAGCTCTCTACACTAAATGACAACGTCTCTGGCAGCTTACAAAGAGGAACCGTTTTATACAAGGAAGATGTTCGACGACGTCTGCAGAAAGTTTCACGCCTCAAGTGTCTGTTGTTAATGTGTAAATCCGCTCAGTGGTTTTTCAACTTTTCTGGGTCACAACTCCTCAGGTTGGCAGGCTGCACCGTCAGAGCACCGAGCATTATGTTGAGAAAGCCACTGCAGTAATATGTAGTCCATAAATAATGGTTAAACACTATAATGAAAGCATACCTATTTTTTTAAATGTGACCAACAATTGCTGAAATAAATATTTTTAGCATTTTAATAACTGTCCCATGGATTATCTTTGGTGATAAATTTTTTTTTAAAATTATTTTTAGTGAGCTACTTTAAATTTATATTGTCAGCAATCTTAATTTTGTAAACCATTGCTCTGTACCTCGCAAAAGTGTTAACATTTCCTGGAAATTATAAACACCAATAACGTAATTTATTGGGATTTTATTCAACAAATCCTACACTTAGTAATGGATAATTGGAAGCGCTCACCTTACCTTAACCTGTCTGTTTACAGTTTATAGTTTGTTTTTTTAAATATTGGAAGACTATGCCTCATTTTTACTTCTAAATCTCTATAAAATTATTGAGACATTTGTCATTGTGGTGTGACAAAAAGCAAGAAAGACTAAACATTCCAACAGATGTCCATTTTAAGATTCAGCTTGACTAATTAAACTTCAAGGCCAAATGATTTTTAACACAAACATGTAAACATTTTTATTAAGGATCAAATTATAAAAGAGAAAGTTCATGTTTGTGTTTTTGTAGTATGGTCGTTCATTCACACAGGAGGCTTAGCAGGTATCTGCCATGATGCGCAGATCATGCAATAATACAGAAAAAGGACAGAATCATGAGGATACTCCTATTCCAAAACACGTCACAACTGAAAAATATACATATATAAAATAACGCCAAGCAACACTGAAATCAAAGCTCAGATAATAAATTAAAGTATCTTTGTGTATAAATGATGAAGTCCAACATAATGACATTTAAGGACACATCTACAAAGCATCTTAAATTAAATCTCAGGGTGACTGTTCATAGGTTGACCCAAAAACATACATACCAATTCATCGTCATAATCATAATACTAATAATAATAATAGTTTAAATGATCAGTTTAACAAGGAATGGCCCAGTTAAACCACAAACATACAGAGCAAAGTAAACATTTAGAGCAAAATCGTAGCTGAGGAAAGCTGCATATAAACATGTTACAGTACTAGAGTTCACATCAGTGTCATGCAGAATCACAAGGAGAGCCAGCCCTTATACAAATAAGTTGATTTGGACTGCCATGTTTTTATCTACAACTTCTACAATAAGTGATCACCTGCTAGAGAAAATACACATCTTAAGGCATGTTAGCATAGCGGGCAGTCCTTTATATTGCCATGGGGGAGTCAAGACTGACAATCAAAGAACAAGATTGATAAAGAGAGAAAACTTCTTCCAAGGCAATGCACGTAGATGTGTTGGTTGTACAAAAAAGATATCAAAAATCAAAACGATACATGGGAGTTCCATATGCTTTCCCACTGTGCTAAACTCAGTTTGCATAATTTAAGAGTTATAGGTGTCAGTGGTTGAGTTCTTCAGAGGCAGGACAGAAATGTACACCACCACTGACACTGAGCTCATGTTTCTTTATAACCTGCTCTAGATCTCCTTATTGCAACGTGAAGGTGTACAGTGACAGACTTTATGTGTGCAACATCATTTTCTGGAGAGCTTTAAGCATTTTTTTTGTGCTGAGACGCTCTATCTCTTCCTCTCCCTGTCTGCTGAATCCTAAAGGGCTTCCGTTACTTATTTTTCTTTAAGACATTTCATTCACAATTTCGCTTTGCCACAGGAAACACTCGAGTATAGACAGATAGGAAATGTTTCTTTTTGTCATTTGTTCATTTAAAGCAACAACAGGATGAAGAGGTAGAGTGGCAGCAAAAGATTGTCAATCTGGGAGGTGTAGGCTTCCAGCAAAGCCACGAGGGTGATGGAGCCAACAATCCATGAGTAGGTAGAGTTCAGATTGATGCTTCCATCAAAGATGAGGAACATCACCACGGCGATGATCTGGGCAAACACGGACGTTGCGGTCCCCTCCAAGGTTTTCCTGGTGCCAGGCCAACGGATCTCTCCCATGGTACTGCCAAAGACAGACGCAACAGTGTCTCCGACTCCCACAGCCAGCACGCCCGCATAAGGTACCAGACCCCCAGCCCCAGTGAGGATCCCCTTGGGAGCACAGGGTCCAGGAAACAACCAAATGGGCAGAGACATGCCCAGCAGCAGATAAATGTGAGTGAGAATAAGAGGGCCAGAGTCTCTTTCATCCAGGAACAAGGTGAGAAGTTGCCTGAGCAGCTGGCCGAAAGGCAGGATACGAAAGTAACGGACATACTCCAGCAACAGGAAAACTGCCAGGCATCCAACAGAAGCCACGTGTAGCAGCTGTCTGTCGTAAATCAGTCCTGGAACGTAGGTGGCCACTACTATCAGGTGGAAATACTTCCTGACAACGGTAGAGGCCTGGTGCTTCTTGGATCCCGACTGGCGCTGATAGTTCTGATGTAGCACGACACAAGTTGCGACGATTGCCAGAAACACCCAATACCCCAGCAAACAAAGTCTTCTGTCATTCAGGGTGACAAAGTCCAAAAGCCACATGATGGGGTGCCGGCCGATGAACAGCGACAACCACGGCATCAGGATACCCAGAACCAGAACAGCTGTCATCATATGAAAGAAGAGGGAGGACACCCAAGTCTCAGACTCCATGAAGCAGAAGAGCAGGGCGAAGAAAACACCCAACAGCAGTGAACCCACCACCACCACTGGCAGAAAGTAGTTCACTGGGTCACCTTTGACCTCTGCCACGTTCAGCGAGCGCTTGATGAGCTGGTTCAAGATTAAACTGATTCCACCAACGATGAGGAGGGCCTCTCCGGGTGTGAAGCAGCGTGGCAGCAGGTAAAGCACAATCAAACAGAGATAAACAAAGATCAACAACACCTCTAGTACCTCGATGACCTCCGACACCGTCAGGGTCTGTTTTGTCGTGTAGAGGATTGCGCTGCCAGCCAGCCCTGCTATAATGCAAGTGTTAGTCGGGACGGGTCTTGTAACACCCAGCGCAATCAGGGAGAGGAACAGCGCCAGCATCATGCCTGTGATGGTGATCACCATGGAGAACCGCTCGAAGTAAACATTCCCTGAGGCAGAGCACTTTTCTCTCAGCACCAGGCCCATCAGAGGCATCACCATGGAAGCGGGAACGATGCCACTGTTGGCTGACAGGCGAAACTGGAACACGGCAGCTCCCGACTTGAGCAGACGGTCCCATTTGTGCTGGACGTAGAACGCCTGAATGACAAGAGCTATGCTGCACCAGGAGTGCTGGTTCCAGATGGCCATGTGGACACAAAGCACCACGGCCAGGACAACGGCGGACTCCACGTAAACTGGGTTCACCTGCATGGTGTCAGGGAGGATGAGGCCAAAGAGAGATGGAGGGACTGATCTGAACAGATGGGTCTGAAGCAGAACAGGATACCTTGTCACTTCCTTTTGATGCCGTTCTTCATCGTGTGGCAGGTATGTCTTGCATGCTACAAGGATAAAAACAAAAAAAGAAATGTATAAACAAATGAGAAAGGGGAAATACATTAAAGGATGCAGTGTCATAAAAGTTAATCACTGTATTCAAGATCGTAAAATCACTTTTTCAGTTCAAACGGGATATTGAACTCTTGCAAAACCAACAAGATATAGTCAGTGTGGAAAAACCTGCGTTTAGAAACATGCTCAGTCTGGTGTGGAAAGACACGGGTGATCTTTCCACACCAGCTGCAACCTTTGCTCCTGTGGGGGTGGACGTCGGGTAAACAAGCAACCACAGATCAGCTGTCCCTTTTTGACAGATGATCGCTATTCCTTTGCACATAAATCCGAAAATGGCAAACACAACCTACAGAAATTATTGTATTCTTTACAGAAAAGAGGCGATGGGTTAAAGACAGGATGCTGCAACCTCACTCGTCACAGCGCTAACACTAAAATCCAGCTGATTGTAGCGAGTTAGCCACTGAGCACCGACAGAAGGCTTTGTGGAAGTGAAACCCACACCGATAAAGACAAACAAGAGTACCCACCACATAAATGCAGCTATATCTGGACGAACATGCGCTATGACGGGACGAGCTGCCACCGTTTCTGTGTAAACCTGTTGGCTTTGTCAGCTGTCGCTTCTCTCACAGCCTGCAGGAAGGGGCCATGTTTGACAGCATTGTCACGTGGTACCGTCACATAAAAAGACGGAAATGAACAGTTTTATTTGATTATGAAAGTGTTTATTTGTTATAATAATAATAATATTAATAATAATATAATTTTATATAATTTATATATTAATATATTATATTAATATAATGTATTATATTACTATATACAGGATTAAAAACTAATTTTGCAAAATATTGTAAAATTTTACTGTTGGTCTTTAAAATAAAACTTTACAATAACACTAACTATAATTATAATTAAAAGATATGCGATTACAACGCCTGATATTTACTTTATCTTTGTTTTATTACTCTTCCCCTAAATGTATTTGTTACATCAGAGCTTATTCGTGTATTCAAGGATCTTTTCACGAATGACTCGAGAAACATATATTCTCTAACTAAAAAAATATTTCAAAACACACATCTCCCTTTGGCATTTTGTTATTTTTCGGGTTGGAATTACTTTACTTGTAGGGCTTCTTAATTAAATCTTAATAAAAATATTACTAAGATATTTAGTTAAATCTCATTTGAGTGTGTGTCTGGCCACTGAGAATAACTTTGAGATCCAAAACTGAACTTATCTTAACAGACAGCTGACATGGGCAAATATGCAAGTGCTATTAATATTCATGATTTATTGTTCTTTTATGTTTTATAATATTTTCCTAATTTGAAAATAGATTGCAGTAAAAATTAAAATGTGAGTTTATTCAAAAGGTATATAACTTTCTAAAATAGATTATGCGGCCAGAATCTTGTAACCCAGAATCTTAAAATTAAGATGGAATATTCCTTTCGTTGGGAGGTCTCGGTAAAATGGTGAGAATTGTGTTTTATTACTGAGTTCATGTCATGAAATCGTGCAAAAAATAACGGTGGAAGCTTTGACTTGACCTTACAATCTCCTTCCATAAGATGGCGCTAGAACATTTCTGACGTGGAACGCTAGCTCCAGAAGAAGAATCTGATGTGACGGGCCAGTTCTCACCGACCAATCACAGAGCCGAGGCGAAGATGGCGGAATCAGAGATCAGCGTCAGGTAGTAACAGCCACACAAACTTCATTTAATATTAAAAAGGCCTGCAGACTTAACAAAACCCACTGGAGGGTAAACATGTATAAACATAGCTTCAACTTTTAATTCAAGGTAACCGACGCGTTTGACTGTTCGTCTTTTTAACAGTTAGCGCCACGCTTAGTTAGCTTAGCAACTGCTGCTAACGTTTGAAAGGCTTTTCTTCAGCGCGGCGCCGCATGCCAACAATAGCTACAAAAGTCAGCTATTGAAAATACTCATTATTTTAATGGACAAATAAGTTATTTTAAATTCAATTATCTCTGTATTATCTTCAACAACTATCACTGCTCGTCACGGATTAAATAAAGCTATGCGATAATGGACAAACTAACGGAACTGTTGATTAGAGATATGACAACGAAGTTAGCTTAAGTTAGTTAAGTGTAAAATAATTTATAGAGTTTTACAGCTTGAAGATCAATTTGAGAACTGAATTCAATATTCAATCGTCTAACTGTCACAATTTATTAGTTTGATATAATAGCACATTGTTAGGCTTAATGATGCCAAATCAAAACAATAGCAGATTAATTTTTGTAAATATGTGGAGTAGAGTTTATTAGCTGTACTTGTAATGAGCGTGCTAAACAGGATAATGAAAAGGCCATTTGACATCTCAATGTTCCGCCTGTGTTTCTATTTTGTCTTCAGCAATTTGCAATTTAATAGTATTTTTCCTGTTTTAAAAAATATAGTATGGAAACGTGAAATTGAACAAAATGTTGTCAGGCTGTTTCATGTCCTGTTTGTCTGAATAATAAATATTTGAAATTATGAAATATATTTTTTCCAGCTGCGTTTTATTTAAAGGTTTTGAGTTACCATGACATAAATATCAGTACGGATAAATAGATTGATCTATTTACTTACTAACTGAAAACCATTTATGTATGTGTGCACAGACACCATAAGGTTTTGTGGATAGGTCTTATTTGGGGGTAATGGTGGTGAAGCCTGTGTTATTTAGACCAAGAACCCTTTGGAGAACAAATGTCTGTTTTCCATGTTGTTTGTGTTTATTCATGGTTTTTGTGACTTGCATATTTAAATGTTAAGCAGTGTAGAAATATTTGCACTACAAAGTGAGTTTTGTATTTATATTGTAAATGTGCTAAAACTGAGTTTGGAAAAGGAAATAATTTTTAAATAAACAATAAATATGTAAGAACCAGGTACTTACAGCACAATTGAAATGGTTTATTATATTTGTAAGAGAATGCTGTGGTTGACAAGTAACTATGATTACAATGATTGTGATTATATAATCAACAAGATTCATTAAATTGCATTCATTTAATGTCTCCATTACTTGTTTTAATGTCATTTTGGTATCGGTTTAATTTAATTTTGGCATGTTGTTGAGAATGTTAGAACCAGTCATTTGCAACAAAAAAGTATATCCAAAAGAACAAATATGTTTTTTGCAGGCAGAATTTGCATGCGTATCCTGCCACATAGAGCATCTAAAGATTTCTTTGTGATTACAATATTGTAAACACAATCCAATTTGATATAATGCGTAGCTCTAATACAAACTTATTGTCAAAGTGGTGATCAAATCACCAAGAACACATCAAAGCACCCAGAGCTATCAGAGCTCAGTTGTTCAGATCCCTAAAATGTTCAGAGTATAAAAACTGAAAACAGTTCAGTGCTGCTGATGTGCATTAACACAGCATTCTGCATTGCTTTGCCTAAATATACCACTTTCACTTTTTTTTCAGAAGCTGTCGAGAGTTATGGACGATTTTGCTGGGGAGATCTGCGTTGAGAGAGCCGGTATGTCTCCTCTGTACTTTTGTGACCTTGCTGAACATTTAATTTATCAGTTTATTTCTGGTAACGTGTACACCGAATAAAAAAAGCAAACAGATATTTGTTTTGGATGGTCGCAGGCTCAGATCGAGGGAGAACTTGACAGACACTGGGACAGACTGCATCAAGGACTTGGTTACTACAAGCCACCCAGGTAGAGACAGCAAAGTATTTTCACGTCACATTCATCATTATTATTCACAGAAAGAGTAATTGTCAGCTTCCTTTGCTGTAGCTCATCCTCTGCTGGGAAAGTGAAGGAGAAGAAAAATGTGGCACAACCTCTGAAGGACTTTGGCTTTCGAATCAGTAAATTATTGGTACGAATTCAGAGTTTTCTTTGAGTAAACACACACATAACAGCTTTCAGGGAATGTGCTAAGATGTGTGTTCATAAATCTCACAGAATCTGGATGAGCAGCAGAGTGTGCAGCTTTTACAATGCTATCTCCAGGAGGACTATAGAGGGACCCGAGATTCCTTAAAAGTATTCTTTTTTGTTCTCCATCAGCCTTTTTTAATCACATGACATAAAGAGGAAGAGCTGCTGCAGTACTGGTGATGATTAAAAAAAGTTTGTCTCTACAGGTTGTTCTAACGGATGAGCGGCAAAGCCAGGGACTCCTTCTAAAGGTGAGTCTAAAAGTATGCTGCTGAATTGCAACTTTCCTGGTGGCAGTTTTTAAATCCGACTGTTTCTGTAATTGTTTCCACAGATAGCTGATTACTATTATGAGGAGCGGATGTGTCTGCTTAGATGTGTTCTGCTGCTGCTCACATACTTTCAGGATGAACGTCATCCCTATCGGGTGAGAGGTCACAAACATATTTGATCATCCACTTCTTGATGACAAAGGTTATGGGTTCTCTTATTCAATTTCAGGTGTTTGCTTGTGTGTGTGTGTAGACCGAGTACAGTAACTGTGTCAATAAACTGGAGAAAGACCTGGTGAGCAGCTATCAGTCACAGTTTGAGAATCTCTTCAAGGCCGAAGCACCGACATGGGAAACCCACGGCAACCTCATGGTAAGGGTGTTTCACAACTCTTTTGTTTTCGTCTGGCAAGCCAACACAAAGTAGTTAGTAATTGTCAAATAGTTAGACCAGCAGTATTTTCTGGTCTATTTTCTAGTGCAAATATCTTAGTACACATGTTTTAAGAGAAAACTAACTAAAAGCAACTTTTCAGCAAGATATACCTTGTTTTAAGTACATAATTAATATTGGTTAGAAAGTACTAATTCTAATGGCAGATTATTTCTCTTACAACACGGAAAAATGTCTTGTTATGTTAAGGAATTATTGACTTAAAACAAACTCCTGTGTCTTGCTGAAAAAGTACTTTTGAGTTAGTTTTGTCTTATTCAAGCGTACTAAGATATTTGCACTAGAAACCAGACCAAAAACACTTGATAAGATTTTGTTTTTGCAGTGAAGTTGCTCAAAATCCCAATAAATTGCAAGATTGTTTGGGATTGAAATCTTGTATTTAAAAAGTTTATTACATGAATACTTGCGCCATGCTGTTTGTGGAAAACTCACAACGAGGTGTGACCTCTTTCGTCATAAGTACCAGTTGGGATTGTTTGTGTTTTTGTTCAGACCGAGCGGCAGGTCTCCCGGTGGTTCATGCAGTGTTTGAGAGAGCAGTCTCTGCTGCTGGAGATCATCTTCCTGTACTACGCCTACTTTGAGATGAGCCCGTCTGACCTTCTGAACTTCACCAAAATGTTCAAAGAACAAGGCTTCGGCTTAAGGCAGACCAACAGACACCTGGTTGACAAGAACATGGATGCACTGGTTGACAGGATTGGGTAGGTCTCTTTATAGAGAGTCGGCTTGGACCGGTATCATGATATTGACCAGTGTTATGCAATTTCATGAAATGTAAACATCTCAAACAAAAACGCACGACATGATCTGACTTTATCTATTTGTTTGCTGCACAACTACTTCTACTTGGAATCTCCACGTCAATAAAGGCCCTTTTTTTCATGATTAGTTTTCTAATCGTTCTTGTTGATGTAGTTTTAATTGATCTGTTGCGTTTCTCCGGCTGGCAGATACCTGAGCTCTCTCATCCTGGTGGAGGGAATGGACATAGACTTTCTGCACAAGTGCGCTCTGGAGGATTGCCCAGAGCAGCACCAGTTTTCCGGGGCTCCTGACGTCATTAAGGTTTGACACAAACCTTTAATTGAAGAAGAGATAATCAGTTTTCTAACCTTTAATTGAAGAAGAGATAATCAGTTTTCTATTTTTCCACAATAAGAGCAGAGGAAATTTATAGGGATGAAGTTTTCTTAATTTATTTTTGTGACATCTGTATTTTTCCTATTTTATTTTTTTTCCTCCAGGAGATGGATCAGCTGCTGTTGACATTTGGGGACATCCCTCATCATGGCCCTGTTCTGCTGTCCTGGGTCCTGTTGAGACACACCCTCAGACCTGACGAGTCCAATCCTGTGATCCGGAGGATAGGCAACACGGCGCTGCAGCTGGGGGTTTTCCAGTATCTTTCATCGATGCTGAAGGGACTCGGAGTCTCAGGAAATAATGTAAGACAGCAAAAATTGTGCATCACAAAAGGCTTAAAAAAATGCAAAAACAGTTGAGCATTTTATGTTGTTGCCCTTGTGTAGGTAACTTAATTTTCAAGTCATCTTTTTGATTCTGCCTTTCCAGTGTACAGCAAGCACAGCCAAGATGTGTATTTATGGCCTGCTGTCATTCGTGATCACGTCGTTTGAAGAAGAGAGCTTACAGGTCCTGCCTGGCGTTTATGTGTTTAAGAGAAATCGATGTATGTGCCGGTAACCGGCTCTATTGTAATCTGCTGCAGGCCAATGGTGTGGAGGGCTCTCACTTGATCGATGCTGCCTGTGAGGTCCTCTCCGCTCCCAGTTTAGCTGAAGTCTTTTGGGAAATGGTGAGACAAAATGCCAAAGGAAGGGGAGATAAAACATAGCTACCAGTGTATTTCTTGCTGTCAATCCGTCATGTTTGTCTAAATTTGAATCTAGAAGCCAAACAGGGGACTAGGGATGATCCTAGACAGTGCAGCTGGGATGTTCCCTCACAAGATCGGACCTCTGCTGCAGCTGCTGACCGCACTCGTGTCGAACAAGTTGACTGTAAAGAAGGTAAAATGTCTCCCTGACCAGATGTATGGGAGCCTCTCTTTGTACAGACGCCTCAGTGTTTATGCTTGTGTTTGGCAGGTTTATAACTTCTTGGACAAGATGTCCTTCTACACACAAGTTTACAAACACAAACCCATTGATATCATTTCTAAGGACGATGAGACATTGTGGAGAAGACAGGCTCCAAAACTACTCTACCCTCTGGGTTTGTTTTGGTTCACATTTGCACACAGATGTTTGACGTTATTTATAGTTTAGAAATAAGAGCATCTTTATCCCATCATTTTTCTTTAGGTTCAGGGCAGGCTAACCTCTGGATGCCCCAGGGAGTGCTGGGCCAGGTTATGATTGCAGGGGAACAGGGCTACATGGTGAGGTGGGACTACTCTTACAGTGCCTGGACTCTGTTCACCTGCGAGGTGGAGATGCTGCTGCACGTCGTCTCCACTGCAGGTACGTCATACAGCTGAGCGACAGGCTGGAAGCACAGCAAATATATAACCATGGTGCTTTTAGTCTGTATTTAAGATTCCTAGTGTGGGCTCAAGAATATTAAAGCAGGAAAAAGTGTCACTTTCATATCAACCAAAGCATTCCTAAGTGGAAACTTCTTGAAGCCTCTTTTTTTGGTATGTAAGAGGATTAGGGCCACCGAAAAAAAAAAAACAGAATTCTGAGTTTAAATTCAGAAAGTGAGAATTCTGAGATTGAAGTCAGAATTCTGAGAATGAAGTCAGAAATCTGAGATTGAAGTCAGAATTCTGAGAATGAAGTCAGAAATCTGAGAATGAAGTCAGAATTCTGAGATTGAAGTCAGAAATCTGAGAATGAAGTCAGAATTCTGAGGATGAAGTCAGAATTCTGAGGATGAAGTCAGAATTCTGAGATTGAAGTCAGAAAGTCAGAATTCTGAGAATGAAGTCAGAAAGTCAGAATTCTGAGATTGAAGTCAGAAAGTCAGAATTCTGAGATTGAAGTCAGAATTCTGAGAATGAAGTCAGAATTCTGAGATTGAAGTCAGAATTCTGAGATTGAAGTCAGAATTCTGAGAATGAAGTCAGAATTCTGAGAATGAAGTCGGAATGTCAGAATTCTGAGAATGAAGTCGGAATTCTGAGAATGAAGTCAGAAAGTCAGAATTCTGAGATTGAAGTCAGAATTCTCAGAATGAAGTCAGAATTCTGAGAATGAAGTCAGAATTCTGAGATTGAAGTCAGAAAGTCAGAATTCTGAGAATGAAGTCAGAATTCTGAGAATGAAGTCAGAATTCTGAGAATGAAGTCAGAATTCTGAGAATGAAGTCAGAAAGTCAGAATTCTGAGAATGAAGTCGGAATGTCAGAATTCTGAGAATGAAGTCGGAATTCTGAGAATGAAGTCAGAATTCTGAGACTGAAGTCAGAATTCTGAGATTGAAGTCAGAAAGTCAGAATTCTGAGATTGAAGTCAATTCTGAGAATGATGTCAGAATTCTGAGATTGAAGTCAGAAAGTCAGAATTCTGAGATAGAAGTCAGAATTCTGAGAATGAAGTCAGAAAGTCAGAATTCTGAGAATGAAGTCAGAATTCTGAGATTGAAGTCAGAATTCTGAGAATGAAGTCAGAATTCTGAGATTGAAGTCAGAATTCTGAGAATGAAGTCAGAAAGTCAGAATTCTGAGATTGAAGTCAGAATTCTGAGATTGAAGTCAGAATTCTGAGAATGAAGTCAGAATTCTGAGATTGAAGTCAATTCTGAGAATGAAGTCAGAAAGTCAGAATTCTGAGATTGAAGTCAGAATTCTGAGAATGAAGTCAGAAAGTCAGAATTCTGAGATTGAAGTCAGAATTCTGAGATTGAAGTCAGAATTCTGAGAATGAAGTCAGAATTCTGAGATTGAAGTCAATTCTGAGAATGAAGTCAGAAAGTCAGAATTCTGAGATTGAAGTCAGAATTCTGAGATTGAAGTCAGAATTCTGAGAATGAAGTCAGAATTCTGAGAATGAAGTCAGAAAGTCAGAATTCTGAGAATGAAGTCAGAATTCTGAGAATGAAGTCAGAAAGTCAGAATTCTGAGAATGAAGTCGGAATTCTGAGAATGAAGTCAGAATTCTGAGAATGAAGTCAGAATTCTGAGAATGAAGTCAGAATTCTGAGAATGAAGTCAGAAAGTCAGAATTCTGAGAATGAAGTCAGAAAGTCAGAATTCTGAGAATGAAGTCAGAAAGTCAGAATTCTGAGAATGAAGTCGGAATGTCAGAATTCTGAGATAGAAGTCAGAATTCTGAGAATGAAGTCAGAAAGTCAGAATTCTGAGAATGAAGTCAGAAAGTCAGAATTCTGAGATAGAAGTCAGAATTCTGAGAATGAAGTCAGAAAGTCAGAATTCTGAGATTGAAGTCAGAATTCTGAGATAGAAGTCAGAATTCTGAGAATGAAGTCAGAAAGTCAGAATTCTGAGAATGAAGTCAGAAAGTCAGAATTCTGAGATAGAAGTCAGAATTCTGAGAATGAAGTCAGAAAGTCAGAATTCTGAGATTGAAGTCAGAATTCTGAGATAGAAGTCAGAATTCTGAGAATGAAGTCAGAAAGTCAGAATTCTGAGAATGAAGTCAGAAAGTCAGAATTCTGAGATAGAAGTCAGAATTCTGAGAATGAAGTCAGAAAGTCAGAATTCTGAGATTGAAGTCAGAATTCTGAGATAGAAGTCAGAATTCTGAGATAGAAGTCAGAATTCTGAGAATGAAGTCAGAAAGTCAGAATTCTGAGAATGAAGTCAGAAAGTCAGAATTCTGAGAATGAAGTCAGAAAGTCAGAATTCTGAGAATGAAGTCGGAATTCTGAGAATGAAGTCAGAATTCTGAGAATGAAGTCAGAATTCTGAGAATGAAGTCAGAATTCTGAGAATGAAGTCAGAAAGTCAGAATTCTGAGAATGAAGTCGGAATGTCAGAATTCTGAGAATGAAGTCGGAATTCTGAGATTGAAGTCAGAATTCTGAGATTGAAGTCAGAATTCTGAGATTGAAGTCAGAATTCTGAGATTGAAGTCAGAATTCTGAGATTGAAGTCAGAATTCTGAGAATGAAGTCAGAATTCTGAGATTGAAGTCAGAAAGTCAGAATTCTGAGATTGAAGTCAGAATTCTGAGAATGAAGTCAGAAAGTCAGAATTCTGAGATTGAAGTCAGAATTCTGAGATTGAAGTCAGAATTCTGAGATTGAAGTCAGAATTCTGAGATTGAAGTCAGAAAGTCAGAATTCTGAGAATGAAGTCAGAAAGTCAGAATTCTGAGAATGAAGTCGGAATGTCAGAATTCTGAGAATGAAGTCGGAATTCTGAGAATGAAGTCAGAATTCTGAGATTGAAGTCAGAATTCTGAGATTGAAGTCAGAAAGTCAGAATTCTGAGATTGAAGTCAGAATTCTGAGAATGAAGTCAGAAAGTCAGAATTCTGAGATTGAAGTCAGAATTCTGAGATTGAAGTCAGAAAGTCAGAATTCTGAGAATGAAGTCAGAATTCTGAGAATGAAGTCAGAAAGTCAGAATTCTGAGAATGAAGTCGGAATGTCAGAATTCTGAGAATGAAGTCGGAATTCTGAGAATGAAGTCAGAATTCTGAGATTGAAGTCAGAATTCTGAGATTGAAGTCAGAAAGTCAGAATTCTGAGATTGAAGTCAGAATTCTGAGATTGAAGTCAGAAAGTCAGAATTCTGAGATTGAAGTCAGAAAGTCAGAATTCTGAGATAGAAGTCAGAATTCTGAGAATGAAGTCAGAATTCTGAGATTGAAGTCAGAATTCTGAGAATGAAGTCAGAAAGTCAGAATTCTGAGATTGAAGTCAGAATTCTGAGATTGAAGTCAGAATTCTCAGAATGAAGTCAGAAAGTCAGAATTCTGAGATTGAAGTCAGAATTCTGAGATTGAAGTCAGAATTCTGAGAATGAAGTCAGAATTCTGAGAATGAAGTCAGAATTCTGAGAATGAAGTCAGAATTCTGAGATTGAAGTCAGAATTCTGAGATTGAAGTCAGAATTCTGAGAATGAAGTCAGAAAGTCAGAATTCTGAGATTGAAGTCAGAATTCTGAGAATGAAGTCAGAATTCTGAGAATGAAGTCAGAATTCTGAGATTGAAGTCAGAAATCTGAGATTGAAGTCAGAATTCTGAGAATGAAGTCAGAATTCTTAGAATGAAGTCAGAATTCTGAGATTGAAGTCAGAATTCTGAGAATGAAGTCAGAATTCTGAGATTGAAGTCAGAATTCTGAGAATGAAGTCAGAAAGTCAGAATTCTGAGATTGAAGTCAGAATTCTGAGATTGAAGTCAGAATTCTGAGAATGAAGTCAGAAAGTCAGAATTCTGAGAATGAAGTCGGAATGTCAGAATTCTGAGAATGAAGTCGGAATTCTGAGAATGAAGTCAGAATTCTGAGATTGAAGTCAGAATTCTGAGATTGAAGTCAGAAAGTCAGAATTCTGAGATTGAAGTCAGAATTCTGAGATTGAAGTCAGAAAGTCAGAATTCTGAGATTGAAGTCAGAAAGTCAGAATTCTGAGATAGAAGTCAGAATTCTGAGAATGAAGTCAGAATTCTGAGATTGAAGTCAGAATTCTGAGAATGATGTCAGAAAGTCAGAATTCTGAGATTGAAGTCAGAATTCTGAGATTGAAGTAAGAATTCTCAGAATGAAGTCAGAAAGTCAGAATTCTGAGATTGAAGTCAGAATTCTGAGATTGAAGTCAGAATTCTGAGAATGAAGTCAGAATTCTGATATTGAAGTCAGAATTCTGAGAATGAAGTCAGAAAGTCAGAATTCTGAGATTGAAGTCAGAATTCTGAGATTGAAGTCAGAATTCTGAGATTGAAGTCAGAATTCTGAGATTGAAGTCAGAATTCTGAGAATGAAGTCAGAATTCTGAGAATGAAGTCAGAAAGTCAGAATTCTGAGAATGAAGTCAGAAAGTCAGAATTCTGAGATTGAAGTCAGAATTCTGAGAATGAAGTCAGAAAGTCAGAATTCTGAGATTGAAGTCAGAATTCTGAGATTGAAGTCAGAATTCTGAGAATGAAGTCAGAATTCTGAGATTGAAGTCAATTCTGAGAATGAAGTCAGAAAGTCAGAATTCTGAGATTGAAGTCAGAATTCTGAGATTGAAGTCAGAATTCTGAGAATGAAGTCAGAATTCTGAGAATGAAGTCAGAAAGTCAGAATTCTGAGAATGAAGTCAGAATTCTGAGAATGAAGTCAGAAAGTCAGAATTCTGAGAATGAAGTCGGAATTCTGAGAATTAAGTCAGAATTCTGAGAATGAAGTAAGAAGGTCAGAATTCTGAGAATGAAGTCAGAAAGTCAGAATTCTGAGAATGAAGTCGGAATTCTGAGAATGAAGTCGGAATTCTGAGAATGAAGTCAGAATTCTGAGAATGAAGTCGGAATTCTGAGAATGAAGTCAGAATTCTGAGAATGAAGTCAGAATTCTGAGAATGAAGTCAAAAAGTCAGAATTCTGAGATTGAAGTCGGAATTCTGAGATTGAAGTCAGAATTCTGAGAATGAAGTCAGAATTCTGAGATTAAAGTCAGAATTCTGAGATTAAAGTGAGAAAGTCAGAATTCTGAGAATGAAGTCAGAAAGACAGAATTATGACTTTAATCTAAAAAAAAATTTGTTTTCTCTGGTGGCCCTAATCCTCTTCCGTATAGATGAACTTTTCTTATTTTGTTATTTTTTTTAATAAGAAACTTAAGAAACTTTAGGTATGAATAGAAAATTGTCAGTGATAACAAATGCAAATTTTTACTCTGAAATTGCACTTAAAAATTTCAAATCAAGGAATTCTTCAACAAATTGGTTTTTAATTCATCATTGTTAAGTACTTTGGAGAGGTTTTAAGTTATTCCAATTTTTTAAATAAGTTTTAAAGTGTTTGTGATCAGAAGCTTACCAGGCTTTCTACATCTCTTTTAAAGTTTTTCTTTGGACTTCAGTAAATTTAGTTTTGTTTCATTTCCAGTTCATTTTTGTGAGTAACTGATGCACATTAATGTATTGAAATATAATGTTAAAAAATGTAACGTGTTTTATATAGACATCCCACATACACAACATAGTATATTTCAATAAAAATAGGACCCAATACAAACAGAAAAATATGTTTAATGCACAAATATAAACCTAATGAAAAATATGTCCATATACTATGTAATATAAGGACTCAATGCCTTTTTTGCATAAATGCAGCATTCAAATTTCCTGATTTTTTTTTTTTTTTTTTAAAGAAAGAAAATAAAGTAAAAAGCATACTTTTTTACTTTATGTAGAGTCTAACCTTGATTTGATTGTTGCATATTGCTAGAATTTAAACAATCTTTAATGTTTACCAAAGTTTGTCAGCTTTTTGCTGTTTTGGAGTCATTGACAGTATTTTGTCATCAAAAGCTTTTTCTAGTTTATTCAAATTAAACAGTTAATCATGTATAAACAGGTTTTGGAATGTCTAATTAATTCAGCACTGTAACCCTGTTTGTGCTAGACGTCCTGGCTCACTGCACGCGCGTGAAGCCCATCCTGGATCTGGTCCATAAGATCATCAGCACCGACTGGACAGTGTCCGACTGCTTGCTGCCTCTCACCTCACGCATCTACATGTTGCTGCAGAGGTAACCTAACGTCAGACAAACTTATTGAAACTTGTAGGTTGTTATTATTATTATTTTTTTTATATAGTCTTGATCTTGCACCTGTCTCGTGTGTCAGATTGACTTCAGTCATCAACCCTCCGGTGGATGTGATCGCCTCCTGTGTGAACTGTCTCTCTGTGCTGGCTGCCAGGATGCCAGGGAAGGTGTGTATGATTGAAGCAGGGAGATTCAGGTCGTTTGTCTCTCATTTTCTTGCCTTTATCAGGGTTTTGTAAAGGGGCTAGAAATCCTTGGAAATGCTTCAATTTCAATTAGGTGTGTTCAAGGTTTGGGAATTGCTTGATTTCTGTGTATAGTCCTTGAAAGTCCTTCATATCCCAAACCGCACAGTTTTATAATAAAGTGCAGTCTAGTGTTTGATTAAAAGCCTAAATTTGGAAAATGTTATTTAAACCTCAGTTTAAACCACCTAATTTGATAGACCTAATAATGACACACATATTTTTTTAAATTAAATCAAACCAAACATCCCTTGTTTTATGTCAGTTAAAGTTACCAAGATTATTTCTATTTGCTAAATGCCAGAAAGCGTAGCAAGAACAGTTTTTAGAGATTTTTTTTTTTTTTGTAACTTTCTTGTGTTTAAGCATTTAATTTGAGCAGGTAGGTAATATACACTGCTCAAAAAATAAAGGGAACACTCAAATAACACATCCTAGATCTGAATGAAAGAAATATTCTCATTGAATACTTTGTTCTGTACAAAGTTCCATTTGCACAACAGCAGGTGAAATTGATTGTCAATCAGTGTTGCTTCCTAAGTGGACAGTTTGATTTCACAGAAGTTTGATTTACTTGGAGTTATATTGTGTTGTTTAAGTGTTCCCTTTATTTTTTTGAGCAGTGTACATTAACACAAAAGACATTTCAAAACATAACATTTTGTTACTAAAACATAACATTTTGTTATGTTTTAGTTCACTTTATTCCAGAATGTAGAATACAGTTATAATATATTATTGATAACAGTAATAAATCAAATCATAAAATTGTAAATTTAAATGTTTGTTTTGTTTATATTTGTACTGTTTTTTATTGCTAAGTGTGTAGTTGGAAAAATTTGAAAACTTACCTTGAAAATGCTCAAAGTGAATGCATTGTGGAAGAAGTGTATGACAGAGTATCTTCAGTCAGAGACATCTTGAGATTTGCTGTGATACAGACTGCTACAAGAGATCTTTTCTGCCAACAGCCTTTACTATCTACAATAACTTTTTGAAGAATATGAATTAATTATTTAATTTCCCTTTTGGGATCAATAAAGTATTTCTGAAATGAATTGAATTAAACTGAATTGAACTGTGTTTATTTCCTCTCAGGTGTGGTCCAGTCTGCATCACACTGGCTTCCTCCCCTTCACCTCCAACCCTCTGACCAACATGGCCCAGTGTATCAGGTAATGCCACCCCTAATAAACCAGATCGAATTCTGACGAATGTTGATCTTATCTGTAAAACATCAGAGTAATATTCCTTTTGTCTTAGTGCTGAGGGAATGAAGGCAGGTAACTACGGCAACCTGCTGGTGCAGATTGAGCAACCCAGAGGAGAGTACGCTGTAACAATCGCCTTCCTTCGTCTCATTACAACCTTGGTGAAGGTAAACATTTATTATTTTTTTTAAAGCATAATATTTGAGTCTTAGTTCTGGTTTTTAGTAATGCATTGCATCACTTTTATCTCCTTCAGGGGCAGCTTGGAAACACCCAGAGCAAAGGCCTCATTCCCTGTGTGCTGCTGGTGTTGAAGGAGATGCTGCCAACGTACCACAAGTGGCGCTACAACACCAATGGAGTCAGAGAGAGAATAGGTGAACTTTCCTGTTTTCCTTTATGTCTCTCTGGAAGAGCGACAGAGAAACCAGAGTAAAAGTTGACTTGTGTGCGTCTCTACAGGTTGCTATATTTTGGAGTTGATACACGCCATTCTCAATCTGAGCCCAGAAGGAGAGAACCAGGGCAGGTATGGATGGAGTTCAGAAATATCATCAGTTTTCTGGTGATCCAGAGAGCTGGACCATACGGATTTAGGAATATATCAGAGTTTGCACTAGAGTGAAATCGATTTTTCTTTTTTTTTTTTTTTTACATTTTTAGTTTTCGAAGATTTAATTTTTGGAAAGTAAGGATTATTTTTCCACCAATGGACTCTTTGAGTCCATAGTTCAGAGTGATGTCAGCCCGCTCAGAACCCACAGTTTTGTTTGACAAGCGAGTTTTACAGCTTTGTTTTATTTGAACTTTGAATTCAGGTCAACTCTTATGATGGAGGATTAGGGTCACACTAAGATAAAAAATCCCAACATTACGAGTATAATGTGATAATATTAGCAGAATAAAGTCGTAATTTTATGAGTACTCCAACACAAAACAATAACAAATTCAAATAAGGAATGTTGAGCATCTTGTAAAGTTATAAAGTTACACTTTGGTATAAGTTTTAGAACATCACATTATTATCCGAAGCAGAACTTTGATGCAAAACAACAGTTTTGATGAACTACTGGAACTGAGCTGCTCACATCAGATCCTGGTTACTTTTTTCCTCGTTAAAACTCTTTTTCTTGTAACTAAATTTTTTCTCTGGTAAAATTGTACCTTTTTTTCCCCTGCTAATATTATGACTATATTCTTGTAATTGAATAGAAATGGTCATAACTTAGCCCTGATTTGCCATTGTACAACTCACAGAAGGGACGATGGAATTAAAAGCCACTTTTTGAAAATGTTTTCTCCCAAAAGAAAGTGAGCAAAAAAGATAAAAAACAAGATCTGAAATGAAGAATCAAAGATCTTATTGTTAAACTGTATCACCCAGCCCTAGTTTGCACATGGTTTGGTCAATCAAATTTCTGTTCTTTTTACTAATATTAAATACTTTAATAAGATATAGACTAATTAGAGATAATGTGGTAGATTAATCTTTTTATTCTCTGACATGCTAATTTTAGTCAATTGAACACTTTATTATCCTAGACTATTTCAGACATGTCATCTCTTTGCTAATCAATTAATAATCAAGTAGGTTATTAATATTAACTATTATTGACTGAAAAGGTTTAGTTGTCTAATAAAGTTTGAGGCTGAACTGTTTCCTGTGTCACTGCAGCACTCCAACCCTGCAGTCCCTTTGCATCTACAGCCTGGCCAACACAGAGGCTGGCCAGGCCGTTGTCAACATCATGGCTGTCGGAGTGGACACCATAGATGTCGTCCTGGCTGCTCAGCCCAGCAGGTGAACAATTCAATATGTTTGTCCTAATAATCTGCCTTTTTTTTTGTTCTTTATTTTGTGCTTGTTTGCTGTTTTTCCGCTGAACTGGTGACTAATCTTGTGTCCTCTTGCAGCTGTGGCTCTGAGGGTCCAGGCCAGATCCTTATCCAGACGGTCAAACTGGCTTTCTCCGTCACGAACAACGTGATCCGCCTGAAGCCGCCGTCCGACGCCGTGTCCCCGCTGGAGCAGGCGCTGACGCAGCACGGCGGTCACGGCAGCAACCTCGTCGTCGTCCTCGCCAAATACATTTACCACAAACATGATCCAGCTCTGCCCCGCCTCGCCATCCAGCTGCTGAAAAGGCTCGCCACGGTGAGACTTCCTCCGGCCTTTCATCGATTTATCACTAGCGACAGCTTAACTAGTTTCATCCGCAGGTCGCCCCCATGTCGGTGTACGCCTGCCTCGGCAACGACGCGGCCGCCATCAGGGACGCCTTCCTCGCTCGGCTGCAGAGCAAAACGGAAGACATGAGGATCAAGGTGATGATCCTGGAGTTCCTCACGGTGGCTGTGGAAACGCAGCCCGGCCTCATCGAACTCTTCCTCAACCTGGAGGTCAAAGACGGAAACGAGGGGTCAAAGGTACGCTGGCGTAACTCCATTTTTTGTTTTTGTTGGGTTTTTTTTTTGGTTTTTTTAGCAGCTGAGCATCTAGCTTGAAAACGTTTCTGTGTCTGCAGGAGTTCCTGGTGGGCGAGTGGAGCTGCCTCCACGTGGTGCTGGAGCTGATCGACTCGAAGCAGCAGGGGAAGTACTGGTGTCCTCCGCTGCTCCACCGCGCAGCGCTGGCTTTCCTCCTGGCGCTGTGGCAGGACCGCAGAGACAGCGCCATCTCCGTCCTTCGCACAAAGTGAGAACACACAGCTAAAACAAACCTTACTTTACTCTAAGGGTGTGTTGTGGAACAATCTCGTGGTGCTTTGTTGTTTTTGTGCAGGGAAAGATTTTGGGAGAATTTGACGACGCCTCTTTTTGGAACTCTCACCCCGCCGTCGGACACCACAGAGGTCTTTGTTAAATAAACAAATCGCATCCTGTTTTAGACTTTTCTGAACCAACTATTTCATAACTACCCAACTTGTATGATTTATCCACAGCCATGCGTCCTGGAGGCCTGCGCATTCGTCATGAAGATCATCGGTCTGGAGATTTACTACGTCGTCAGGTCAGCTGGTCGACCTGAATCTGTGCCACCATCAATGAAATTCAACATGAATTATTATCAATCCTTCTCTGTAAAAACACAAAATCTTACCAAGTATTTTTGGTCAAGTTTCTAGGGCAAATTATTTTAGAGCACTTGAAGTAAGTCACTTTCAAGTGACTTTTCAGCAAAATGTAGGAGCTTGTTTAAAGGAATGATTCCTTACTATTGATTTTAAAAAAGTACTAGTTCTATTGGCAGATTATTTCACTTATAACAAGACACTTTTCTCATGTTATAAGTGAAATAATGTGCCAGGGGAACTGGTACTGTTCCGTCACTATTAAGAAATTATTGACTTGAAACAAGCTCCTATATTTTGCTGAAACATTGCTTGTAAGTTAGGTCTGTTTTACTTCAAGTGCACTGAAATATTTGCCCTAGAAACTTGACCAAAAATACATGGTAGTAGTTTGTCTTTTTGCAGTGTCAAAACACCCTGAGTGTGTGTGTGTGTGTGTGTGATACAGTGGTTCTCTGGAGCAGTCTCTGAAGGATGGGCTTCAAAAGTTCTCTAACGCACGGCGCTACGACTACTGGTCCCAGTATGTGAAGTCGTTGGTGTGTCATGTGGCAGAGACGGAGGAGGAGGGCATCTGCTGCTTCCCAGAGACACAGATGCTGATTTCTGCGTGGCGGATGCTGCTGATTCTTTCCACCACCCATGTGTGTTATGTTAATATTGATTTTTTTATTTTCTCTCTCTGTAAACTGGTTGGTGAAATCCGTTTTATTTGGATAGTTAGTAGAGAAACATAAAATCTGAGTCGTCGTGCTCTGATGTTTTCAGGCAGATGTGATGCATCTAACAGAGGATTCGACCAAACTGAAGCTGTTTATGGATGTTCTAGACGGGACTAAAGCTGCTGTAAGTCGTGGCTTGAAATTATTATTTTTTTCATTTTAATCCAGTTCTAATTTTCCCTCTCCTGATTTGCAGCTCACCACACCCACATCTGTGCCTTGTCTTCGTCTGGGATCCATGATGGCTACTCTCCTGCTTATCCTCCTGAAACCGTGGAGGAGGTGTGTTTGACATCTTTTACGTACTGCTGCATCTTGCTGTAAAAATCGTTCAAATGTGAACACAAGCATCAAAATTAGCATGCCAGGTCGTACGTCTATAATATTCCCCATTAGCCACCTGAATTTCAGGATGGCATCTTAGAAGATGGCCGCCGTCTTTGAGCCTTTTAAAACAATTATTTCCATTTTCATGATTTGGATCGACTTTGTCACAAAATCTGTTTTGACTTTGCTCATCCTGTTCTTACAACTTTAAAGTAATACCATGCAGCTTAGTCAGACTCCTAATCTGGAGTCTCACGCCAGTCGTCACCTGGAAGGAGACTAAAATCTGTGACTCAGACTTAGAGGCAGTTAGTGTTCGGTTCAGCTAATTTTGTTATCCTTAGCACTTGTTTCCACAATTTTGTTAATGCTTTTAGCGGTTAGCATCAGTTTACGCTAATTTTGTGTTTAGCACTGGCTTCTGCATTTCTTTCATGTTTAGCTTTAGCTGTTTTTTGTATGTGTTTACCATTAACTTTATTAAATTGTTTTGTGCTTAGCGTTAGCTTCTGCAAATCATTTGTGCCTAGCAGTTCAGCGTTAGCTTGTACAATTTTTTTTAATGTTCAGAAATGTATGATTTTAAAATGATTTGACATAGAAAGTATTCCTCTATAATAAGTATTGGCATTTAGTGTAATAAAACATTTATTCTTGGTTGCCATCTTGACGTTTTCAATCACAAATGCGAGCCTCGTGGGAACATTTGTGCCAAGTTAGGTTCTTGTACCTGCAGGTGAAAGATTTTGCTTAAATATTTATCTGCTGCTCTGCGTGTCGTTTCATGATTAAGTTCTGTAACTCCTCTCTCTGTGCGTAGTGTGGTGGCAGCGGCTCCTGACATCCTCTCTCCCCTCTCCCTGATCCTGGAGAGCGTCCTGCAGGCCGACCAGCAGATGATGGAACGGACCAAAGCCAAAATCTTCTCTGCACTCATCTCTGTGCTTCAGATTCAGGGTCTCAACGGTACAAAACGTCCCTCTTCTTTTGTCTGTATTTGAGTCAAACGTTCAGTGGCTGAAATCTGCATGATTGGCCAACTAGGCGGAGATATTTCCCAGCTGCCCCAGCTGTTGCTCTCCGTATGCGAGACGGTGAAGGACGAGGCGCTGGCGCTCATCGACAACACCCGACACATGAGTCAGACGGGAGACTTGCTGGAGCAGGAGGACAGCATGGAGACGGACTGTCCTCGCGGCCTGCAGAAGGACCAGAGAGACGGGGTGAGCGAGAGAACGCGCCATGTTTGAGAGCAGCTCTCTCCGTCCGGAAGGTTTCAGATTTTGGTCGGTTTTCAGCTTAGCACGCCCCGTTGTCTTTCTCTCCCTGCTCTGTCAGGTGTGCGTGCTCGCCTTGCACTTGACCAAAGAGCTGTGTCGCAGCGATGAGGACGGTGAGCACTGGGTGTTGGTGATGAGGAAGGTCCCAGTCCTGCCGTCGGTGCTGAGCGCCGTGGAGATCAGCCTGCGCTGCAAACACAACCTGTTCTTCACCGAGGCCGCGCTCCACCTGCTGCTGACGCTGGCCCGCACTCCCCAGGTACACACAAGTACATCTCTAAACCTTAGCACTTCATTTCTACGCCATTGTAATCTAAAGGAACGAGGGGGGTGGGTGTGTCTTTAATGTTTTTTAGGGGGCAGCAGCTGTTGCTGGAGCAGGCGTCATTCAAACCATCTGCCTGCCCCTGCTGAGCGTGTATGAGGTTTCCTCAAACGGCACATCGCAGGTAAAAAAAACAAACTTTACACTGAAGGAACAGCGTGTAGTTATTGTAGAGGATTTCTTAACAAACTGGAAAAGTATAGATTCAGTCTATTTTTTTTTACAGGATTTGAAGAATGTCAGTCTCCTTATAATAAGCAGTTTCATCCAGAGAAGCTTTTCATGTTTACTTTTTTTAGAAATAAAAGATTGTATTAGCACATCTCAGCGTGGACGATATGACGGCGTCACAATTTTATCTTACTTTTTTTTTAACGATTAAATCACAGATTTCCCTACAGGCCCAATATTAACCCAGATTTCAGAGCTGCATCATTTTTCTGATAACCAGATGGTTCGTGTTTCTCAGAGTTTCTCTCGGAAGTCGCAGGACTCCGCCTGCTGGCCGGGCGTTTACCGCCTCTGCATGTCTCTGATGGAGAGTCTCCTCAAGACGCTTCGCTACAACTTCATCAATGAAGCCCTGGACTTTGTTGGAGTGCATCAGGAACGCATATTACAGGTCGGACCCCTGATAATATCGTAGTCCATGACATCCGTTTGCGAGCCTGTTAATTAGCTCGTTATCGCTACGACATTTTCCTGAAAAGGCTCACAGCTGTAGTTTTGCTGCTACGGCTGCCTCTAAACAACTTAAAATAGCTGAGATCGGATCACAGGAAGTTCCCGCCTTGTGTTTCCTCTCCGCTCAGTGTCTGAACGCGGTGCGCACCGTGCAGAGCCTGTCCTGTTTAGACGAGGCAGATCACACAGTGGGATTTCTGCTGCAGCTCTCCAGCTTCTGCAAGGAGTGGCAGTTCCATCTCCCCAATCTGCTCAGAGACGTGCAGGCAAGTCTGGCGGAAATCACAGCCTCATCGAAAACCCCAGACTCTTAATTCATTCACAATTTCTCTTGTCGCTCTCTCCGTAGATAAACCTTTGTTACTTGTGCCAGACGTGCACATACCTGTTCCACAGCAAAAAGATGCTCCACCATTACCTGCAGGTTAAGATCTGAGAGTTTTTATTACTTTAAATCAGATGAAGAGGATGCTGTCATCACTAAATGTGCATTTTCTGTTCAGTCTAAGAATGGTGAGGCGTTGCCCGCCGGCACCAGGACGCAGCGACCGCCTCAGACCTTGAATAAAGATGCTGCAGCAGCATCATCATCAGGAGGAGGAGAGAGAGAGGAGGCCGAGCAGAAGGCCCTGTTGGCCGTTCAGTGCAGCCTGCTGAAGATCCTCAGTAAAACTTTGGCTACACTGCAGCACTTCACTCCAGACTGCTGCCAGATACTGCTGGACCAGGTCACTGCCTGAAAGAGTTCCTAATAAAATGACTAGTCTTGATTATTTACACTGAGCTACATCAGCAGGATCATAAAATGTTAAGTGTGACCATCTTGTTTCTCAGTGTATGGATCTGGCCGAGTACAGGACCTTGTTTGTGCTCAGCTTCACGACTCCTGCGTTCGACCCGGATGTGGCGCCGTCATTCGGGACCCTGCTGGCCACCATCAACGTGGCCCTGGGCACGCTGAGCGAGGTGGGCTGTGGGATGCCTCAAAGGTCCGCGTCGATCAACCAAAAGTTCAAAAACGATGACTTACTGCTGCTTATTTTCAGATGGAGAAGAGGAAGGAGCCGACCTCTCTGAGCATCGCCTCGCTGGCCTCACTGGAGGAAATCCAGGCTCTGAAGTAAGTGAAGCTTTTGTTTTTAAGTTTATGCACATGTAATAAAATTGACTCAGTTTCTTATTCACATAATTTTTGTGACATTTTCCTTTGGATTTCAGGTCATTGTTGATGTTCACCATGGAGAACTGCTTCTACGTCCTGATCTCTCAGGCCGTCCGCTGTCTCAAAGATCCAGCCATCCTTCCTCGTGACAAACAGAGGCTCAAACAGGAGCTCAGCTCTGAACTGGTGAGACCTCCATCCTGTTGGCCATGAAGCCCATCTGGCTTGTGTTGATGTGCAGATTTTATGCGGCATTTAATCTCCAAACATTTTAATAATATCTAACCACTTGATTACAGATATAATTGAACAGATTTAAACCACACACTCCAAAATGATTATAGTTGATTCACATGTAAACGCTTATGTTTTTTGTTAAATACTGAAATTAGTACCAATTTATTTTTGTTGGGTTGTGCAGAAGGTTGAACTTTATTCAAATATTGTATATTGTCTGTTTAAAAGTCAAAGTTTTTCCATTTTTGAGGAATTTCTTGCCATCAAACTAATATTAAATTCTTTACATTTTAACTTGAAAAGAACACAAATGAAATTAGCTGTGTAGATGCTAATTAGGTAATTTCCTATCTGATAGTAAGCATGCGTCCACTAGATGGCAGCCTATTGCTTGTAATGATCCTTGGTATGTGTGAAATATGCATAAACATCCACTCGCTGCTGCCCCCTAGTGGCTGTCAGATAACACTCCAATACTTGTAACAAAATATTTCATTTGTTGATGGCTAATCTAAATCCATTTTACATTTTCTCATTAGTGTTAGTTTCTTCAATTACTTTAAGTTAAAAATAACAAAATTCCCCCCCCCCACTTTAGAGCACTCTTCTCTCCAGCCTGTCGCGCCACTTCAGGAGGGGTTCACCATCATCCCCAGCCAGTGGCATCCTCCCCTCCCTTCAGTCCAAACCCTCCACACCCGGATCGAAGGCGAGCCACGAAGGCCAGGAACCCATCATCCAATTGGTCCAGGCTTTTGTCAGACTTGTTCAAAGATAAACGCACAAAAACTACATTTCATACATGTTTTCAGAAACAACCTTTTCTAGTATCAAAGCCCTATTTTGAGGTGAACAGTTGTAGTTCAAGGCGTTTGACTTTTAATATTTAATATTAAACTTGAGGACAGCCTGATATCTTTCAAACTGGTTCATATTGATGAGGAACGGAGTCTGTAGGGATCTTGGTGCTATTCCTCATCAGTGGCTGACTATGGTCCTTCTTCATTCCCAGGCCTAGTTTTATAGGTCACTATGACTAGAAAAGTTTCAAGTGCTACTTAAATATAATCTCTGCACGACCTTGTTAAACTCTTTTTTTTTAAATTAGTTTTTGTTTCAGAAGTGTTGGCCAAAATTTGTACTTTCAAACAAAAATGTATATGCTATTAAAGGGAGTTTTGTACCACAGTTAGGGTTGTTTTTCCTTCAAATCAAACAGACTTCCTGGATTCATCATCATGATACTTTTTACTGCATTTGAACATATTTGTCTCACAGTAGCTCCTACACAAGCTAAAACAGTAGTAAAATACTTTCGTCATATAAAAAATGATAAAGGAAAATATTTTTGCTGCATTGCACGGATGGCTATTTACACAGGAATTGTTTTAAAATAAACTTTTACAGCTTTAGTACCACAATTAAAATAAAGGCAAAAGTTGTGCAATTCAGGTATAAAAAGGCTTGGATTTATGGGGGACAAGGTGACGGTTTTACAGCGGGACATGAAGGCTGGGTAACGTCGGGTTGAAACGAAGGAGCTCCGTTGGGTTCAGTCGCTGTTTCCACCCGATAAATCAGAGTCTCTGTCTGCAGTCAGACTGGAAATAGGAAAACTTCTCTGCTCAGCCTCCACTACTGCACACCGACTGGGACCTCCTGGAACACACATATGAAATAGTGAGTTAAGGGACGGGAAAACCCCCCCCTGAGAAAATCAAACTTTTGGTTGCAAACATGCAAGACAAGTTCCAGAAACATGCTAATCCAAGAAAAAAAAAAAAAGTACATGGTGACTTACCGTGATGGGAAATATAATTTTTCCTTTTTAAAACACAAGCTGTGTTCTTATGGTGCTATTGTGTTTTACATCTTAGCTAGGTAACAAAACTAAATTTATTATTTTAATGCTTTCACTTTTTGTCACGCTACAAACTTTAATGTAGTATTTGATGTGAAAGACCAGCATAAAGTTCTCTTATTCGGAAAGGAGCATGCTTTTTATAGTAAGCTAAATAAAATGTCCACAAATGGATTCTCTGTTTAGCCAACAAAATGAACACTTAATATTTTTGATTTACGAACAACTTTTCCATCTACTTCATACTCAAACGCTGTCTGGTGTTGGTCTACAACATCCCAATAAAACACATTAAAGTCTGTAGTTACAACTAAGTTTCCAATTTGCTTCTACTTCATGCGAGAGCTCATGAAACTCATGCAAAGTCTCGGCCTGCAACCCAACCGCACTGACCTGCACCTGCTCCTCCAGACGGGCCTTTCTGCCCAAACAAGGTGCAGTAATTTGTCTAATGTTACGTCACAGAAAGGACAAAGAAGAACGATTCACTGAAGGACAATTTACCGCCGAGGACGAAACACCAGAGAAAAGGTGCAGAGTGTGAACTCACCTCTAAATTCCCCCGAGCTTTCTTCAACACTCCATGAGTCAGAGACACTGGAAGACAGTGGAAGGGTTTTAATGGTGAACTAATGGTTTGTAATAAGTTGGCCTTGTAAAATAAAAATTATTGAGCTAATTGTCAACTAATTTAATCATCGATTAATCGTAAACCGATTTATACACTCTAAAAAAGGCCATTTTCTGAAAGTTAAACACAGAAAAAATAAATCAAGGCTTTACAAAAATATATACATCTTGCATTTAAGGTTAAAAAAAAATATTTAATCTAAGCTACACTAGTGTTGGATCAGTTAATCCAAAAAGTAATAAGCAGGTTAACTCTACACTATTATTATTTAGTCTAGGAGAAGGGGCTGAGCTTTGCAATAAAATGTTTATTTTATCTAAAAAAAAGAATCCAATTACTTATTTACATTTCTAATACTATATAAAAACAGCTTAAATGAAAGATCTGCAGAATGTCAAAAATGTTTTATTTCATAAAAATAATGAATAGAATTACTGACTAATAGAATAATCCTTAATTTGGGCCCTAAAAAGTACATTTGCTGTGAAACTTGTAAAATAGTTTATAACGTCCTACATTGGTCAATGATGACTCTCTCCATCCCCTCTTTGAGCTGGTTGGTGGTCCGCAGGCGCTTCACGGCTCCGCTCAGCATCCTCTCCTGCTGAGATAATCTGTTCTTCAGTCTGGCGATCTCGTTCTTCAGCAGCTCATCCTGATTCGGAGGAGAGCAGAGGAGGTTCGGGTCTTCAGAAGCTTCATTAGTGAGAGGGTTCACGGCGTGTGAGCTGGTTCCCACCTGCTGGCTGCCGGCGCTGCCCCCTGCTGTGCTGGCAGCCGGCAGAGAGACCCTCCATAGCAGCTTGAGCAGCCGGCCGGCCTCCTCCAGCACCTGCTGCATGGTGTTGCTGCTGCTGGATAAACTCTTCAAATGCTGGTTTTCTCTCATCTAAATACAGAAAACCAAACTGCTGGTCTCATCGTGTCATTCCTAAAGAAGCTTCAGCACGACGGCGCGGTCGCTACCTGGTTGTCAGAGCCCTGCTGTCTGAGCGCGTGCAGACACTCGTGCAGCTGTGCGTCCATGCTCCGTGACAGCTTCCTCCCCTCTGAGATCTGCTTGCGGAGGGCGTTGTAGTCCTCGATCAAACCCAGGACGTGGCGCCCGTTGCGGGTGGCCCACATCCGGTGGCCAGGGACCAACCGGGAAGGAGCGCCGGAGACGCTCTGTTCGGAGCTGCAGACGGAGTCGGCGTCGTTCTCCGACTGAGCCTGATGTTTCACTTCTGAGGAGACTGAAACGATAGCGATAGGTTCGATTGGAGTGTTATGGAGAATTATGCCAACGCCGAGAAGGCTGTCTCACCATGATAGACACTGGTTTGCTCGTGGGTCCGGAAGGATCGAAGCAGAGGATCACAGCCTTCCCGACCCGGTGGCCGGCCCGCTTCATCTACAACACACGCAGAAAACTGGAGTTTTCATGTCCTGTTTCCTGTGTGTTTATATTAGGGCTGGGCAATAAATAGGCCTAAAAATAAAATCTATGATATTTTTATACCAGAAAAAATAGGAGAAAATAAAATAAAACAATTGCGAGAATAAAGTCATAATCTTATGACTTCATTCTCGTATTTTTTTTTTTCTAAATATAACCCTAAGACTCTGTTGTGCAGATCTGATTTGATTCTTTTCAAAAAAAGAATCTGTCAGCCTGTGTGTCTCTTTCTTCAAGAGCTACCAATAACTTGATGCTCATGTGTTAAAAGATTAAACATTTCCTTATCTGTGAAACTTATCCCAAAATATAATTTTACAAGACGCTCAACATTCCTCATTTTAATTTTGTAGCTTTTTGTGTTCATAAAATTACTTCCTTGTTCTCTTAATTTCATGACTTTGTTCCGATAATATTAACGCTTTATTCAACTTTATTGTCATACAACTTCAATTAATTAAAATAAAATCTTATTCTGGTCCAAATATTCTGGCATAGACTTGACTTCAATTCAAAGTCCAAATAAATAGAAGCTGTAAGACACAGTTTTTAGGCAAGATGATGGGCTTTGGATGGGCTAACATCACAGTGAACTATGGGAACCCGAAGGGTGCATTGGCGACAAATTTGTTTTTAGAAAAACCCAGCTTCAAAAACTAAAAATCGATTCATCGCCCGGCCCTAACTTATTTAATTTTGCTGTTGCGCGTACCTGGAGACGACAGCAGGTAGTTGATGTTGATGGTCTCAGAGTGACCGGGTCCTCTGAGCAGCTGCTCCTCCAGTCTCTGCCGCAGCGCCGTGTTGGTCTGGATGCTCCTCTCCAGCTGCAGCCGCAGGTGTCTGATCTCGGACAGGAGCTCTCCCAGGTTCATCGAGCCAGACGACGACATGGGGACAGGATGCGGCGCCTCCTGACGGCGTTCTGACAGGAAAACAAAGATAAACACCTCAGGCGTTACAGAAAACCACAAGAAGAGCAAACTGCACTGCATGAGGAAGGTTAAAAGTTGCGACAGACTATATGTTGACCCGATATGTTAACTACTGATATCTTAAAAAGTCAAGTGTGTGTTACTTTGACTTCTTCAAAGAATGTAATGAATCTGGGCGATTGGTTAGGTTACCATGCTGGCTGGAGTCGTTCTTGATGTTTTCATAAACCTGCAGCTCCACTCGCAGCGACTGCAGCAGCTGCTGGGAGTCGGACAGCTGCTGCCTCTGGAGCTTCACCTCACACTGCAACCTGGAATAAAAAAACTAGGAATGAGTCTCAATACTTTGATTCAACTATGAATGTAAATATGCATGGATTAACCTCAGAGGATGTATTTTATATAGTTTATATATAAAAGGAGTGGTAACTGGACTGAAAAGCCAAACACTCAGGAGTGATAAGTGGCAGAAAGGGAGAGGAGATCTAAAAGTAAACCCAATTCCTGGTTTTGGGTTGCAGTCTCACTGACGTCTATCAGTAGCCCTGGGGTCAGGAGGTCACGCACCATCACTAAGCTCACACACACGACCGTTTTAAATGACTCAAGTGTGTTAGTGCTGACCTTCGCAGCTCTTCTCTGCTGGCCTGCAGGGAGTTCTGCAGCAGCGCGTTCTCCTGACTGCTTTGCTCCAGCGTCTCCTGCAGTCTGAGGTTTTCCTTCCGCAGAACTTCACTCTCCTTCCTGCTCTGCTCCAGCTTGGCTGTCCGCCGCGCCAGAGTCTCACGCAGCTTCTCGTTCTCCTTCTGCTTGTCTAAAAACAAACAGAGGCGTTTTGTAAAGGAGCCTTTGGGACTAAAAGAAGGAATCAACAACTCGAAAGCAAATTTACCTCGAGATCCCACATTGAGCTGCTCTTTTAGCACTTGATTTTGTTCCCAAAGGAAGCGCACTTCATTAACCAGCTGACCCTGCTCCTCGCTGCCCTGGATAAAAATGTTTGTGGCTGCAAAAAATACAAAAAAAACCCAGGAGAGAAACACATTTAGAAAGATCTCTGCTGTGGGAATCAGCGATGAACCGGGGCTGCAGTGGGCTTTACGTACCTGGGTCTTTCTCCACCTCGGCCAACTTCCTCTCCAGCTGTTCTCTCAGGAGGTCGTTAGTGCGAATGCTTTCCTCCAGTCGCTGGCGTAACGCTCTGATCTCTTGGAGATGTTCAGCCAGCAGGTCTAACAAACACGGACACATCAGCTAAATTAGAAGGAGATTCTCTAAGCTAAGAGAACTCCCACTGATGTTCGTTGTTCTTTTATTGAACTGTTCTTCTGGTCAATGCAATGAGTTTATGTGGAAATACTAAAGTGTACATGTAAACATAGGGCTAACCTTGAAAAGCACATGCAGTTTGTTTGTTTTGGACTTTTACAGGATCCCGCAAAACTACATTTGTAGAGTCCTTGTAGTTTGTTTGTTTCAGCTGTAATTATTATAATTTAACAGTTGGAATTTGAGGGGACTTTTGGTGAATATTTGTTGTATGCTTTCAATTTCAAAACTGATGCAGAATTACTTAAGTCTTAGCTGAAAATAGGTTTGCTGCAATCTTTCAAGCAAGAAAAGACAGGAGAGGAATCAGTTCAATTTCCCTTGATTTGCTTTGGTGCCGATTTGCATGAAAAAAACAGTATTTTCCCTCTTAGTCAATAAATGCACATAAAATCACTTATTTGCACTTTTCAGAACTTAAGTAAAAATCAGATTGAATTGAGAGAATCTCGCCATTTCTTCCGTTGGATTAAATTCTTCTACCTCCATCTAAACAACCCGAAGCACATTTATTATCTTTTAAGTGTAAAAAATGCTTAAACTAAAAATTTTAACTGGTCAAAATCTAAACCGACAGGTCGGTTTGATCACTACAAAGTATGTACTATAAATTTAAGGGCATATAATTAAAACCTTTACAGAAGCTCACAATAAAGTGAACATTTGCGTTAGTAAAACAGTTGCTGCACAAATGTTTTGCTAGTATTCATTTGCATCAGCATTTGACTCATGGTGATGTACAACTTCTCCAAATATTTGCTATTTGTTGGACTCTCTGTTTGAAAATCTTTATTAAAAGTTATACCATGTGGAAAACAACAGCTAACTCTTACAGGTGGCATTATCTGGCTTTGCATTTTGCTCAACAATTTATAAAAGTAGAGTACATTTTCTGTTTTCATTACTTTAATTATTCTGCTGATAATGCCTCATATTTACCTGAATTCATAGTGCGAGGCTGTTCTCCGCCTTCTCCTTGTGAGCCGATGTCTCCACCTTGTTCATGCGTTCCCGTTTGAGGCTCTGCGGCTTCCTGATCCGGGCCTGGCTCCTGCTCTTGGTGATGCCGGCTGGGCTGCGCCAAAATGGAGCAGTGCAGGTCCAGCTCGCTGCGTAAGGTGGCGTTGAGCTCCTCGTTGCTCTTCAGCTGCTCCTGCAGCCGCCGGTTCTCCATCTGCAGACGCTGCAGACTGCTGGAAGCATTTCTGGAGAAAGGAGACGCACCTTTCTCCAGAGCGCCTCCTGCAGGACAGACGGCTGCTCCCGAGTTCTCAGGAGAGTGCTGCTGGCCTGAACAGAAACAGATAATGCAGATAATCAACCAACTTCAGTTAAAAATGTCCTGAACTAATATTTCTGTCCACTTTGACCCAGCTTCCAGAGACGTCAACAGGGGGTGTTCGTAAAACGCTTTGTTTTACTTTGCTCCTTTTTTTTTCCAAGAGGGAAGCACAATTTGAGGACCGAACCAGATAGGTGCCACTGAATAATGCAACTTTGAGAGGCGGTGGACTGAAACTGGACACCAGCTCTAGCTTTGGTCATCCAGCACGCCTCAGTGGGATGGAATGAACCCGAGTGGAAAATAATTGCCATTACAGGCAGAAACTAGATGGAGAGCAGGGCTGAAGTGATCATACATGACATTACACAAGACATGAAGTGGAGACGCATGCATTTTTAATCACTTGCATTATATCTCTCCAACCACTCTGACACCAAAGACTACACTTCACACCTACAATTATCTCCAAGATTTAAAGGTTGTTTAATATTTCACGAGGAAACTCACTGTGCGCTCTACTGCCGCCTTGTGTGGTGGTGCTGCTGTGGCAGGAGGAAATCGTCACGTCTGAGCGGCTCAGGTCGGACTGGGAACTGCGATGGCTGCTGGGAGTCTGACCGTGGATCTGACTCTGGAGGCTCTGGATGAGTCGATTCTTCTCCTGCAACTCCTTAGCCAGTCTAGAAGTAATCAAGTCAAATTCAGTGTGTGAATGTTGGCTCTTTTGTAAAAGTTCATACACTTAGAACTTCTTCATATTTTGTTACATTACAACCACCTTCATTGTATGAACTGCGCCTAAGGCTCGCACTGACTCAATCATTTTGTAGATAAGGTATTTGTAAATGCTTTGACTAATATCAAGTTGTATTTTAGTTCTATTTTTACCTGTATGGGTATGTTCGCTCACTGTTAAATTGTCTTTTAATTGGGTTTTGACATCTGCACTTGTATGATTTGTAATTGTCGGTGTCCGGATGCCGTTCTTGGCCAGGTCTCTCTTGAAAAAGATTTTTACTCTCAAGGAGACATACCAGGTAAAATAAGGGTCGACAACTTGACAAAATATGAAAATGCGGAGCAAAAAAAAAAGAAAAGGCACTCAAAAATAGAGAGAGAAATCAGGAGACAGTGGAAGACTATATAATGATCCTAACAAGAAGGTTTTTAGTTGACATTTGGGGGAAAACACACAGCTGGAAATCACCACAGCAACCATCATGCTGTGCGTCTGACTGAAACCAACTCACAGGTCCAGTTGCTCTCTAGTGCATTCAGCCAGGCTGAGGTTTTGCTGGACCAGAAGCCTGATGTGCTGCTGCAGCAGCTCTCTCTCAACGTCTAGCTCCAGACGCAGATAATCTATGTCCTGCTGGATTCTACACAGGCTGTCATGGGGATCGATCCCGCTCTCGTCGTTAGAGAGAGGTACCTGTTGATGCTCCTCAAGGCTGTCGTTTTAGTAACGAGTTAATTTTCATCACACTGAGGAAAAATTTTAAATACTTGAACAGCTGTGAAAAAGTTTTTAACTCCCTGGAAAAGCTAAATAATTACAATACTGATCTAATCGTGAACATCAGCTAAGGTGGTGTGGCCTCTTCAGCTTGGCTTGAAACACTTTCATCAGATATGAGTGGCAGTTTCAGCTTCACCTGGTTCAAATTTTGTCAATAAAATCTTCTATTAAGAACATTTTGGTATACAATTATTAATCCAAGAAAAAAAATAAATAAATAAACGACAGATTAGTAGAAAGTATGCAGAATGTTGGATACTCATTTAATTTTTCAAATCCAACCTTACATGCCCATTGAATCCTATTACTCCAAATATATAAGTTTTAAATGTTACTAGCATGTTAGTTATATTTATCGTTTTTAGATGGCATGATAAATATGTAGCGTACCTGCGAGACAGTTCTAAAGCTGCAACATCCTCACTAACCGGATGAGATTCTTCTGGAGGACAGAAAAAGAAAAAACATTTGTCATGAACAAGTTTGTCTACATCAGAAGTAAATATCTGTTTGTGCTGGCTTCTAATGATTTTTTTTTGTTGCTTTTAGACACATAACGGCACAATAATTATGAAAAATAACTCAGTCGTAACTTTTTATAACTCGTATAGATATATTTTTCAGTACTGACTCCCAAGTACAAGGTTACAATGTAAATTGTTCATTGTATTCCCCCTACAACGCAAACTGTAGAGCAGATATCATTTTCTTAGACAGTAACAGCAGTGACCACCTTTGTCCAGCCGGCCGTCCAGCTTGTCCAGAAGGTTCAGACTCTTGTTCAGCTGTTCCTTCACCACCTCCCCCATGTAGTGGTCCACTTCTCCAGAGTGCAGCAGGTCTTTGAACGCCTTGCTCAGCTCCTCCAGCTGGCGGCGCTGCAACACTCCCAGCCTGCGGCTCTCCTTGATTTGCTCCCTCAGCTGTGACAACTCTCTGGCCTGAGACTTCACCAGAGAATCAAGCCTGTCAAGTGGTAAAAACATGACAAATTTGTTTACGACGTTTAAGCTTTGATCAATAAATAGAGTATATTTTGCCGAAACAGCGCAATGAGCTTTTACCTAGCAGGTGACGTTGAGCGGCTGCGGGTTTGCTGCAGCTGTTCGTTTGTGCTCCGGTTCAGTGTTCTCTCTTTCCACAGGTCAATATTCACAACACCGGCTCTGTCCGTAGCAGACTGGTTTTCAGCCTCCTTTTTCCCACTCGGCTGCCCGACCCTTTCTTGACCGCAGTCCACTTTGTGTGCGCCGTCTTTCTCCCTGACAGTGAGCGGATCTGAGGTGTTTGCAGCCACGTCACTGGAGAGGGAGTTTCTGTGTAGGAGGCTTTGCATTTGTAGAATGACCTTTGCCTGGTTTTCTAGGTGGGCTTTCAACTCTCTTACTTGTGCCTGAAGCTGCAGAGGGTCCTCTGAAGCCCCGAATTCATCATACATCTGTAAGTTTTTCAGGCTAACCTACATAGACACAGTGGGTGGTAGATAAAAGCTTAACTCAGCAGATTAATTCACTGAGAATATGTTACAACCTAAAATAATCAACGAGTGACATTAAGACTAGGGCATTAATACTAGAATAAAATCATTGTTTTGCCATAAGAAAGGAGAATTAAGTAGTAAGTTTATGAGAACTATATGAACAAAAATAAATTAAAATGTGGAATGTTGAACATCTTGTGAAGTTATTTTTTGGTATACATTTTACAGATGAGGAAATACTTCATATTTTAACACATTATTATCAATAGCTTTCTATTCTTAAAAAAGAAAAAACTATTAAAATCGGAAATCAGACCTGGTATGAAAAAAATAAAAATGTCTGATTTTATTTTTAAGCCACATCGCCGAGTCCTAATCAAAACAGACGGTGCTAGGCTAATGCAAGTGTCTGCAACTATTGGACTGGCACTTAAACTTAAATATCCTGACCAAGGCAATCAGTAGAATTTAATCATGTTTCATTGTTATAATAGCCAACATCAAAATGCCTACTTTGGCTGAGCTGAGAGCCGGGGAACTTGGGTAAGGAGTGCTGGAGTTTGAGTCCAAGTTTTCAGTGGAGGAGAAGGTGGCATGTTCATTTTTCAAGAGTGAAGGCAGGCTGGACGCACTGCAGCTAGGGTTCACCCCCAAATCTAGATCTGTGAAACAGAAATACAGACATTTAAAAAAGGGACACCTTCACATTCAAAGTAATTAATCATTTGATATGCAGCTAGACTTAATCAAGGCAAGAAATCAAATTGAGAGGTTAATAAGTGCTTGAAAGACATCCCGAACCTCAGAGTGAAACATGCAAGAACCGATCAGTGAAACATTTTACTTTAAGGGAGCTGGGGGAGAGTGCAGAAGAAATCCAAAGTTAAAACCAGAAAAAAAAAGACTGTGTGTTATGAGACCCAAACTGAAAAACACTTTGCTTTTCCATCCTCATGCGCACAGATAGTGAAAGAATCTACCCACATGTGAGATTAGTGTCCACGCAGCAGACAACATGCAGAGTCTGCCTATAGACTGTCTACCTGTGCTACTGCTCTCTTCCCTATCGTTCTCACTCTTGCCACTGGTTTCGTAACCCAGGTCCTGCAAATCCACCTGCACGCTTTTGTGTCCCTGCTCAGGAGCTGCTATTGGAAGCAATATATTTCATGTTAGACATAAATCCTTGAAAGCACAGGGAAGATGGAGTATTAGGGCCATACTAGGAAAAACAACAATACGGTCATAAAATTATGATAATATAGTCATACTTGTAACTATGACTTTATTATGGTAATTTTATGACTTTGTTCTTGTACAAGTTTACTCCTGTAATCTTATGACTTTTTTCTTGCATTTTTATTTCGTGTGGTCCTGATACTCCATCGTATTTACAGAATCAGAACATTCAATTCAACATAAGATATCTAACCTTTTCTTATAGTTTCTGTAGAGGATGTACTGGTAAGAGCAGTGGCCAGTTTCTCCTCCAGGTTTTTGTATGCTTTCTTTTTCTCCCTCAGAGCCTTATGTAACGTCTCCAGTTGGAGCTTAACATCTGGTGGTAATCCCTTGTCATCGTGTTCGACCCCGCGGACCTTGTCCTCTCTTCTGTGACCTCTCTCTTGCTGCGCGGAGGCCTGGAGGTCATTTACTCTTTGAGAGTAATCACTGAGAACCTTGTGAAGGTGACAGAGATCCTGATAGAGCTTCAGCCCTTTTGTGTCTGATGAGGCAACGGACAGATTGCTGCTGCTTCTCCTTCCGTGCTCTCCAGATTCAGTCAGTTTGCTTTTCTCTTGAAGAGCTCTCTGAAGATTGTCGAAATCTTTCTGGAGGTCGGCGTATAGTTCTGATTTATCAGAGGTCGGGGAGGTTGTGTTTTTACAGTGGCCGGCTAACGAGGAAACAGCAGCCTCTGTTGCACTGAAGCACTTCAGTACAACGCTAAACATTTCTTGGTTTAAATCAGGATTATGACAACCTCTCTTTGCACCTTGGTCATCCCTAGACTCATCATCTTCAAGCAACTCTGTCGTTCCACCTCTTTGCCTCCAGGTGGGGCCATTTAAATGAGAACCGTCACGCTGTGCAGCTTCATTTGCAGCCCTTAATTGCTCCTGGAGCTCTGCGTTTAGCTTACTTTGTTCTAAAAGGGCTTTTTGCAAAGAGTCTGCATGCTGCTGCAACTCAAGCACAGAGTTCTCAGTTTGGCCGCTGGCTTGATTTGGGCTATGTCTGTGCGAGTGTGTGTGAACCTCATGCAAAGCACCCTCTATCCATGAAGAGAGACCATCCGTTTCAGGTTCCTGATCTTGGCTCTGAGAAGAGGCGACGGCTTTCTCTGCCATGCTCAGGAGCTCAATGAGCTGGTTGTTGAGCTCTTCCTTCTCCTGTAGTGCTTTCTGCAACGCCATGCATCTACTGTGGAGGTCAACGTCAGAACCCACAGCGCCAGAACTAGGGTGCGGACCAAAGTTGCTCTGGTTGTCCAGACTGCAGGCTGTCAGATAAGCGATGGTGGATTGCGCAGCCTGCAGGGCTACAGTCTGCTGGGCATTCTGTCTCTTCTTTTCCTCCAGTTGAACATGCAGCTCCTCTAGATCACTGAGCTGCTCCCTCATCTTATTTATCAGGACCTCCTTTTCCTGGCATTCCTGGTGGAGGAGCTCGAGTTGGGAAAGAAGAGCAGATTCATTGTGGGTGTGATCCACTGGTGCTCTGGTGTCAAAGCCCCCGTCTGACTCTGCAGGGCTGCAGCTAGTGTGTGAATGTCTGACGGTGGAGGAAGGGGAAGCGCTGGTTTGCAGTGCTGAATCTGAGTTGGTATGCAGCTGCTGGTCAGAATCAGAAACATCTTCCACAGCAGAGTGTTGCTGTGCGTCAGTCTGCATCGGGTCAGAGGTCACAGACTGCCAGCTAGTGCTGCCCTCTGCTCTGAGCCTCACAGGCACAGGGAGGCGAGACTTGACACCAGCCTATGTTGGAAACAACACAAATCAAGCAGATATTAGGAGCACTGCTAGTCAGAGCTAATGAAAAGAATATATTCTGCCTTTATATTTCAAGAATTGCGTAAAACTTGCCCTGTGTCTTGTGACATGCTGCTTTGGAGACTTGTGGTGTGTTTTACTTTGAGGTTTTGGATTCTCATCTGCAGAGCTGACATTAGTGACGGCGGTCTCGCCAGCCGATGCTTTGCTTGATTTCTTTGTAGTTTGCTTTGGTGATTTAAAGACCATGGAAACGAGTTTAGGATTAGACTGAAGCGTTTCCAAAGTCCTCCTTAATTCAGCCTGCATGTCGCTGCTGCTCCCTGAGACATCGGCGCTCTCTTTTTCTTTACACTCGGTGGATTTCAGTTCCTTCAGGAGACCCCACAACTTCAGATTTTCTGATCGAAGTTCCTCTCTGCAATTAGCAGCTTATGATTAGCGTGACGTTCAGGTAACGGAATGTGAAAATAATAAGATCTTGACTTGACTAAACTAAAGAACCAACCTTTGATGTTGCATAGAGTTTGACCCTAACCCTGCCAGGTCAGACGTCTGCGCCAAAGCCTCTGTGTTGCTTTCTGCACCGTCGTCGTCGTCTCCGCTGTGTGGCAGGGTGCTGTCAGAGTGAGCATACTCTCTACCCTGGCTGGACCTGCTGATCATGTTTTCATCACCAAGCAGATTTCTAGGTGCAGTCTAGAAGAAATTGGTAAAAATGGGGCAAACAATTTTCAGAACATTGTGTTTAAAATTCCATTTTAAAAAAAAAAACAAAAAAAAAACTTTTACTAAATTAAGGAATGTCATAAATTAGTGTGCCTTTCAACTAAGCCTGCCACAATAAGCAATAAATCTATTAATTGCATGATAAATTAAAAGGAGCTCAATAAAACAAACATGGTTGTTTGTTTTTCTCTTTCTACCAAAGATAGGGTGACAAAAGGCTTCAGTATGGTGCTTTGGTCTGACCAGCCACTTTTTTGGAAGGATTCTCTAGTTACAGGGACTTCAATATCCATTTCATTTGTTGTTTCGATTGTTTTGTTCATTCATTTTGGATATTAAAAATATGAATTAACATTTAACATTAGTCCCAATGTTAAATATTTGCCAGAAATGAAAGTTTATTGATCTTTGAAAAAATGCACTTGTAGTACTATGCTATTACCATCATATTACTTAAAAATGGTCATCCCACTATCACCTTTTGCAACCTCTAAAAATGTTCACTGCAGCACATTTAAATCCATCCATGTTTCCGCCTCACTCTGCATGTAGCCAGACCACTTACTAATTAGGTAACTTTTGATGACATTAGTTCCCATGGATTTTATGTACGGTAAACTGAGTAAAGGGACTGAATGCAAATACTCACTACACTTTTCTGAATTTTTTTGGAAAAAGAATTTGGGTTGAAATAATTATTCGGATTAATCGTGATGAACTGATTATTGAAATAATTGTCAACTAATTTAATGATCAAATAATCATTTACTGGAGTATACTTCAAATTCACTAAAGGTAAGTTATATTGCATTTTAGGCAATGTCTTATCTTATTTAAAAAGGAATTGATCATTTGGTTATTTTAAAGTATTTCTAATACTGGATAGAAAGGCTATAGAATGAGGCATTTTTTTTGTATCCAAATACTCGATTAACCATTAGAATAATTGATAGGTTAATCAATAAATAACATAATCGATAGCTGCAGCCCTAAAACCAGGTTAAATTTTCCTTCTACTTCACAATTATGGACTAGTCTGTGTTGGTTCATGTCATAATAAAAATCATGTTTATTTGCATAACTGTGACAAGACAAAAAGTGAATAAAAACTCCAGTGGTAAAAAATAATTTTAAGTAGCAGTTAATATTTTACCTTTCTTAAGGTGCTTGTCTCTGTCTGGATCTCTTTATCTTGACCACGAAGACGTTCCCTTTCAGTGTCACACTGTGGCTGCCTCTCACACATCTCCTCGAGCTGCTAGAGTAATGGGATGGGAGGCGAGTGTGACACATATGACTTGGTAAAAGAAAACTTAAAGAGGGAACAGAATCCAGAAAACACTGCACAGCAACAGCAGAATGGCATGATGTGTCTAATGTGGCATGGTGAAGAGAAGCCGTTTCATGGGACACAAAGATAAAAAAAAACAAAACAGGGAATGGTTAGGAAAAGGGAGGACAGAAAAAAAGGGCAGCTTCTACTATAAGCAAACAACTACCGTAACTTGTTAGAGAAAATAGACATTCAGCACTACAGACCAAAGAGACATCAGTAACAGGCTGAACAAAGCAGAGGTTAAGATGTAGGTTAGGAGTTCAGAAAGGAGCTAAAAAGGTGGATGTTAGACAATGACTTATGATTCAATCAACTGACTGAACTTTAAACAAACTCTAAATAACAACAATTTCCCATTATCTAGGATTTAATCAAAGACTATAAAAAAATCCTGTTGAACTCCATGTATTGGGAGCTGTCTTTTATGACCCCTAACCTGTTTGAACCGGCTTCTGCTGGTCAGATCTTTGTCTTCCCTTTCCAAAGCGTCCCGCTCTGACTTCTCCATTTGCGATAATTTGCTCTGGAGCTCATTGTTTAAACTCTGAAGCCCAGCGACATGCTCCTGCAAATCCAACACCTGCAGCATAAAGGGAACTGTTGTCAATTTTCTTTTAATGCATCATTTTGTTTATGTTTGAAAAAAAAAGAAAAATAACAATCCAATCTAACCATTACATTTGTGTTATATCCTGCAGCATACACATCTTTCCCCAAGTGCAGTTATCTCTCCACAATACATGCTATTGACATATACATTATATTTAACTACCGTAGTTTAGTAGACCTGGATTTAGGGTGTCTTTTGTGTATTTTAAGTTTTTCGCAATCAGTGCTAATAATCAATGTATCAATGTATTCCAAATCCACTTCACTTCCTAAAAAGTAGGCTCAACCAATCCATTTTATATTCAAGTCATATAGTTTGTGCTAATTAAGCAGCCACAGAATAATATACGGGGTTCATACACTTTTCCCACTGTAAAATTCAAACACTTTTGAAGGTAAGTTTTCAAACTTTTTCAGCACCTCACTTTAGAGATAAAAACAATACAAATGAACTAAAGAAAACTGTTTTAGTTCACTATTTTATATTATGTATTGCTGTCATTAATAATGTCTTGGTATAGTATTCTACATTCTACAGCAGGAAGTAAGTAAACTAAAATCATAACAATGTGGCAGATACAATGCATATATTTCACACCCAAATGTATACTCTTATGGTGAAGGTGAGAAGGTGAGGTGAGAAGACAACAACGGTTGTCCTACATTATACATTTTGGTTTTGATTATGGTTTTATTTTTTAAATCTTATGTTCTCAAATGTTTCTCTTACACATACCCTATACACCTCACTGGTCTGAGAAAGTTACAAAAAAAATCTCAAAAGAAAAGCGTTCTCAGAACGTTTTCTGGCAATAAGCAAATAGAAGTAATTCGGGTAATTCTAACTGACCTAAAACAAATGAAATTTTGTCTGAGTTAACTTCAGACAATGAGAAAAAAAAAAGTTTGTGATTTTTAAAAACATCTTTAAATATTTGGTATGAGCTCACCTTCCGCTGAAGCTCCTGAGGAGAAAGCTGAGGCAAGCTATCATCCGGCCCTTCTCCCACACAGATACTCATGTAAGAAGTCTGATCTCCAATGAAACTCAAGGTTTCACCTGAACACGAAAACCGGCATTTAAATCTCACAAGTAAAACGTTGGGAGAAATCATTACAGTGTGTACTTTCAGTCTTACCATCACTGGTTCCGCCAACTCCTCCTCCACGGTTCTGAATTGCTCCCAAGCGAGCCTGCAGGGACGCATTCCAGCGCTGGGCGTCCTCAAGCTGATGCCTCATGCTCTCCAGTTCCTTCGGATCAATGAGGTCCACACCTGAGCAGATCCACACGCAAGTTTATTTACAACTCCACTGCATTTCTATTTAGATTTTTAGTGAAGGTAACATTTCAAAAACAACCTGAAAGTGAAACATATTTTGAATCTTTATATTTAGAATAAATTTTAGTAAGAAGTTAAATGAAGCATTGAAATGTCATAGTTATTAAAATACTGAAATTCTGCATGTGGACTAGATCAGATGGGGATATTTTCTTGGAATAATTCACATTTTGAGAAAATGGGGGGGGGGGATAAAATAAGATTTCTTTGATTTTTACAATAAATTAGTGGCAGAAATAAAAATAAATAAAACAAATGCTAACTATTAGTGATTATATTGCCACATTCTTATTTCAGACAAAAACGTCTAATTATAAACAACACCACAGATGACTATAAAAAGACAGCTTTTTAATTTTTAGCTGCATATAGATTATAATGATTATGTAACTAAAAGTTAAAGCAAAACGTCGTCAGAGCCAATTAGCCCGAGTCGTCTGTCCTGCAGTCTGAGAGAATATAAGCCACGGCTGCTTTACTTACGGCTGACCTATTTCTGCACCTGCTGCCCTGTAGATAGTACTGTGGGAGGAGCATGCACTTAATCTGCCCACAGACATGAAACACGCATGCATGCAGACACTTGAGCTATGATGTTTAGACAACAACCTCAGCTCTCAGAGAGGACTTAAATGAGGCTGTGTACTGAAGTCATGTTATATTTGAGTGAGTAATGGAAGTAGAGCTGAAACGATTAACTGGATTAATCGTGATGAACTGATTACTGAAAATAATCAATTAATGTAGTAATTGATTAACCGTTAACTAGAGTATGCAAACTCTAATTTCACGGAAAACAGAGTAGTATTTAAGCCAAAACTGTTCAAAAATATATGTATTTTGCATTTACCATAAAAAAAAGCTATTCAATCGGTTAATATAAAATTAATCAACAGATCAAGCAAAAAAAATGTCGAGCAGAAAGTGCTGAGCTTTTTCATGTTGATTTTTCAGCTCGTTACATTCTTTAGTACAAATGATTAAGTGTTCACTAAAGGAATGCCATTACTGTATTTCAAGCAATAAAACATTAACTTATTTAAAAAAGGAATCAATTTTTTTGTTTATTTGTGTCTTTTAATATATTTATAATACTGATTAAAAAAAGCTTTGATGAAAAATCTGCCAATTTTTTTTTTATCCGAATAATTGTGAAAAAAAAATCAATAGGTTAATATTTGCAGCCTTACATGGAAGTGTGAACTCTGCATGCTATGAAACTTTCTGAATGAGAATTTATTCATTCTTTTTTTGTTCAATTTCTAATTTCACCAGAAAAATATAACATACATATCAATCTTTCACTGAAGCTATTGTATAATAATGTAACAACACATAGTTAGAATGGGTAGATTAGTAAAGCAAAGCAGATGGAGAGGTGATGTGCACACAAACATTTGAAAGGAACAGTTCACCCCGACAGTGGAGCAGAGAAAACATAGAGCAACAGAAGCATTATTTTTTATTTTATTTGTAATGGGTTTCAGGAGAACACATGTATTTAGTGACAGTGAAACAAGTTGCATTTCAGGTACAGACAAAGACATGCAGATGAAAAGATGATTGGGTACAAAGCAGCAGACAAACAGAGCAGACAGATGAGAGGAGGATAGAGCAGATGTGCATGAAGCATTAACAAACAGGAGCCATAAGCTTTTCAGCCAGATTTGATTCATGTTGAGTCATGAATTAAAACACTGAACAAATATGACAGCCATTTTTGTATTTCCTAGTAGCCGAGTACACACTGACATTAAGCTGTTGTTCCCTATCGTTCCTTGTATTTTCTGTATTTAATTATCAAGATCATCTAGAGCCCAGTGTGTTTGACTGCACCTTCTCTGAGTTTGGCTCTCTGTATCTCTCTCTCCAAATCATCCCTGAGCTCCTCATTAGTTTTGACGCTGTCTTCTAGCTGCTGCCTGAGCAGCTGAACTGCTGTCAGTTCCAGCTGCAGAGCATGGAGACGCTGGCCACTGAAAAGCACAAGAGGATCAACAGAGTTAACACCCACACAAACAACCTAAATCAGTCACGAACGTAATCAAATTGTTGCTTTAACACATTGGTTTAATCTTAATCCCTTCATGTTTAGGTGGATTAAAAACAACCAGGTCTATAATAAACTTGCAGCACATTCTTTTTTCCTTCATAGTCAATTTCTGTTACATTTAACTGTTAAATTAATCACAAGCACAATTCAGATTGTATGGATTATAGAGTTTTAGGCCAGAACAAGAAATCGGTGCATCAACCCCCCCAAAAAATGTCATCATTATTTTCTGAACATATTAAGTCACTTTTTATTATTTTGCTTATTAAAAGATATAAAGTAACTCATTCCACCTCTTCTTACCTATCCGGCTCCTTCACAGTCCTAACTAAACTGGAGTACAGCTGTTGTTCAGCTCTCAGGGCTTTATTTAGAGCATCATGCTCCTGCTGCAAGGCTGAACGATGGGGCAAAGCCTGAGGGCAAAAACAGGAACCAGCTTACTAGTGAGTAAAATGTTGCTAATCATTTGAAAATGAGGCAATTAAAGCTTTACGTCTTGCTGGCTGTCTCCTCCTATCATGGTTATTTCTCTCTGAGGCAATGCCGGTAGAGATCTATCCATGTTGGAGCCAATCAGATGGTCTTGAGTAGAATCATTCCGGCTGTCACTTCCCTGTCCAAGGCGTTGATGGAGAACCTGCTCAAAAACCAAAAAGGAACCATGATGCATGACTAAAGAACACAAAGCTTGAAGTTTATCTAAAAAAAAAAACGTCCTTTAATCCCAGTAAGAACTTCTATCAACTCCAAAATGAAATACTATTGCAGACTTGTTCTGGCTTGTTTGCAAAATGAAAATACAAAAGTTCCCAATAATTGATGTTAGACTTTAAATATGGAACCTGAAAACAGTCTGAGAAAATTTTGTAGGCTTGAACAAAAGACTGTAGGATTAAAGGAAGGGCAGATAAAAGGATTCAAGGACGGAAGGATTGGCGGATTAATGGAAGAAAGGGAGGCAGTAAAAAAAGGTCCAAGGAAGGACACAAGGAAAAGTTAAAGGCGGATAAACTGATAAATGAACATATGGATGAATGTGAATCACATACAGTACAGACCAAAAGTTTGGACACACTTTCTCATTGAATTCAATGAGAAAGTGTGTCCAAACTTTTGGTCTGTACTGTATATAAAAGCCAGAATAAAAACTGGCCTAACTGGAAAAAATATATATATATATTTATTTAAACTGTTAAATCTAAATAAAGCTCCATGTGGGATCCCTACCATGCATTCAGTTCTTACATTAATAATCTCATCCTTGGTCTTCAGTGTAGCAGTGAGGGAATCGATGTTAGCAGCTTGACCTTCACTGCGACCCTGGAGCTCAGACAGCAGTGACTGGAGATCAGCCAAAGAAATCTGGAAGTGAAAATAAACGACCAGAATAACCAATAAAGAAACTTCTGCCAACATTATCCCAACACTGGATGTGAAAATGTGCTTCCTGCTCACAGACCTTCAGTTCATTTTCCCTCTTCAGAGCTTTGTTCAGTGCTTCAGTTTTCTGAGCCAACTCCTTCTTCAGGACAACAACTGTTTTCTTGGAGACTGGAATGTTCTCCTGATTGTCCTCGGTGTTTCTTCTTGATAGGTCAGCTTCAAATGAGACAAAACAGAAACAAATGTAAGAGCAATACAAAGACCAGGTTTAAACATCCAAAATGAAGATTTAAAGCAGACCCAAGTCTCACCTTCTCTCTCCTCAAGTTTCTCTTGCATGATCTGAATTGTTTGCCTGAGCTCCAACATGTGATCTCCATCGACCTTCTGACTCATCTCTGCCAAGAACTTGTCCCTCTCCTGACCTCGCTGCAAAAGCTTCTGCAGAAGAACATTACAACACATAAAGATAATGTCTTACTTTTGTTTTAATGTAAGTAACCCAAAAAATTGTGTCGTTCATGTTTTGTGGACATTTCAAGTTGACAGCTTAACAGCAGTATGATTGTTGTCTCTAAGGGATCTTACGTCAATGAGGTTGTCTTTCTCCACAAGCAGGGTTCTTAGTTCTGCCGTCTCTAAATAACTCTCTTGGGTTGTTGACGAGCTTTTCCTCTCAGCTTTGGCAAGCTCCTGTTGCTTATCAGCCAACTGCTTCCTCAGTTCCTGAATCTCCTGAGCACGCTCAGACAGCATGCGGTTAAAGTGCTCTGCAGACTCCTTAGGAGAGAAAACAGCAAATAAACACAATCCGTAGGTTAGACTTGTTTTTCCCACTACTCCATAAACAAGTCTTTTCTATTATTCTTCACTACATTTCAATGCTAAAGTATTGTTTTTATAGCTAATCTTTTGTAAGAAAAAGAAAAAGGTTGACTAGACAAAACATCGGAAGGTTGGAAGGACAGATAGATGAGAGAATGAATGGATGCATATTAAACAAAGAACTGATAGCCAGATAGAAGACTTTTTAGACAATGGGATCTAACTAATATCTGGAAATCCAAACATTTTCGGATTCTAATTTACTTCTTTCAAAACATAAATACCTGGAAAATAATTTCTCAGAGGTCAACGTCTCGCATTCAATAGCATCTCTCCTTTGTGGCTAAACACGCACAATCACTAAGAGCCACAGTGCAGCACAAGGAGACCAAATTCGGTTCTTCAAACTATGTACTAACAAAAGGAAACGTTTTGGCTGCCAAACTCTGGTTGAGTTGACACAATTACCCTCCAACATCTACAGGGTAAGAAGTAGATCATATTCAGTAAAACACCATTCCTATATGCAAATTATTACTTTTAATAAAAAATGGAAGTGACAGGTAACAGGTTAAGAAGCCTGATAATTTAATTTAATGCACATAGAAACAAATTTTAGTCAGATGTGCAAAATTAATCAAGATAAATAAAAATGGAATGACATACCTGCTGTGTTTTTTTAACACAAATAATATCTGAAAATACAAATAAAATTGTCTAAATCTGAACTACATATGGCATTCTCCTGGTGCTACCTATAATTCAGCCAAAAAATATTTTGGAGAGTGAATGAGAGCAATTCTGTAATATCTGTAAAAGCCCAGTCCTTATAACTCGCCTGATTTCTCCCTGCAACAAATATCTTTTCCTCAGCAAGTCAGAATCTCTCCTTAGGCCTACCTGAGAAAACCCTGCATCATCATCACCATCATCACTGCTGCTGGCCTCCGGTCTATTACATCCTTCCTGATTTTGATCTTTCTATTGTGACAATAAAGATTTCTTTTAAATATGTGGAAAACAACAATGAGTATAACTTCTGTACAGAAGTGAAAGAGTGCTGGGTTTATTCCTGGCATTAACTAACTAGCAATGGATCTAAAATAGATATCATCTTGTTAACTAGCTTAATAACATTTACTGGAATGTATTATCTAGTCATCATTTAGTTAATATTATCTGCATGAAGCAGCATTACTCAACTTATACAGTTTGGAAGAAAACTGCAATTACTTTTGTCTTTTGGCTCAGGTTAGTTGCTGAACATGGCATACAAAAAAGGTGGGAGGGGACATGTCCCATGCCTACCCCCACCAGTTACACCCATGCACTGACCTTAAGAAGCTGGTCCTTGCTGTTAATTGTAGCCAATAGTCCCTCCACAGCGTTCTCATTGTCATCTATTAGTCTTTCTCTGGCTTTCACAGCCTCAGACAGCATTGCTTCTGTGACCTTTAACCTCTGGCCCCTCTGCTCGGCCAGGTCCTGAGCCTGACTCTGTGAGTGGTTCAGAACGCTCTTTGCCATTTCCTAAGGAAAGTGACAGATTTAGAGACAATGCGTTACGACTTCCAGACCAGGCTGAAACTAGATAGCTGTGACGACAACTGAAAGCTGAAATCTCCATTGCTGAACGTGGATCAAAGAAGAAAAGTAATTTGGTAAACTAACTTCCATATCTTTAGTCTTGCCCTCTAAGGAGAGCTGTAGCTGGTGGATGATGGCATCTTTCTCCCTCAGTGATCTGTTCAGATTATCTTCTACATCTTGCTTAGCTCTCTGCAGGTTCTTCAGTGTGTTGGCAAGATGTTGCAGCTCCACATCTTTCTCCTTGATAAGACTGTCAAAGTTCTGCAAGAATAAAAGAAATTGCTATACATCAAGCACATTCATGTTAAGATTTTTACGGTCAAAAAATATGTTAAAAGCTACTTACATTGATGGTTTCCTCATTATGAGTGAGCAGGTTATTGAGCCGGTCCAAGTCCCGTTCCTTTTCTCTGAGCAGCAGCTGCAGCTGGTGGATCTCATTGTCTTTCTCCTCAATGGCAGCAAATTTGTCATCCAGAGCTTGCTGTGGGAGAGCAAACAAAGAAAGTGTCAAAAATCTAATTATTGTCTGTCTGGTGAGGAGATAACATTAAAGGCATCCCAACCTCCAGGGCGCTCTCATTTTCTTTTAGCCTTTGCCGCAGCTTGGTAAGCATGCCGTCATTACTCCCGGGGCTTTTGCTTTGCTCCAAGTCTCTGACCATGTTTATGTAATCCTGATAAACAAGAGTTAAACATATATTTCAGTGTTCCAAAGGAGATTTAAAAAAAAAAGAAAATCAAAGAGATCTTTTGGTTAAACATATATTGTGTCACCTGTAGCTGCTGCTCTTTATCAGCCAGTGTGGTTGTGAGCCTCTGGATGGTGGCTTCGTGGCTGTGCAGCTTTCTTTTGGCTTGTTCCAGCATCTCCTGGTACTGCTGTTCCAGAGCACTTTCCCGTTCTCTCATCTCACCGTTCACTTTTTTCAGCTGATTGGTGAGATCCTGGAAGAAAATAATCACATGAAATCTTTTTTTATTTTTTTGGGGGGAGGAAAAATGTAAAGACAGTAAATGCCTTTATACTACTTTACGTTTAGGGCTTTGTCTCCTTTCTTTTTCTGTTGCTGCATGTCTTCTAGTTCCATCTCAAGTTGGTCCTTTGACTGCTGCAAATCAGCAAGTTCTTGTTCTTTCCTGTCCAAGGCACGCTGTAGTTTTTGGGCTTCGAGCACCTTGGTGTGATGCTCCCCTTGGAGTTGGGCCAACTCAGTTTGTTTTTCCATTAACAGGCTTTGATGCTCCTCTACTCCCTGAATACAATTTTTAAAAAGTAAAATTTAAGATTGCTTTTTTTTTTTTTTTACCAATACAGAGATGCACTAAAAAATCAACTGCTGCTGTGAATCGGCTGATTTTGGAAGATGTATGCTTAGATTACTCATCCAAAAGCGTGAGAGAGAAGAACAATAGAAAACAGGAAGGCTGAATGTTTTATGCTTTAAAGCCTTCAACCTCTTTCTGTTATGGAACAGGATGAGGTGAAAAGCCATAGTAACCACTAAATTAAGAGACTAAAACAGTTAAAAATGTCCACCATTATTAGCTTAAAAATAATAGTAAAGCCTTGTTTCATGGTGACTGCTCTCTGGTATATGTATAGGTCAAACTAAATCTATATAAGCTGATCAAACCTGTACTAAATTGTTTTTCAAAACACTTCAATCTGACCAAAGTATCTTAAGAAACTTGTGAATATACAGATCTAGAGGGAAGAGTGAAACCTCCATTGTAAAGTAGAGTGAAGGATTGATGCCTTAGTTTCTATAACATACAGTAGGAACAACATGCCTGGTATTTCTGCAGTTGGGCTTTATGTGCAGCCTCTCTGGCCTTGGCCAAAGCATCATCCCTGTCCTCAATCTCCTGACAAAGTTCCTCAATCTGAAAAATAAACAAATTCATTTTAAGAGCATGGCATGACTAAACAGTGATATAACAGTTTTGGTTCTTAAATATATCTTAACCTCTTTTTCCTTTTCTCTGAGGACCTGGGTAAGCCCTTGGATGGTTTTATCTCTCTTCAGAGCGTTTTTCTTCTCTGTGTCAAGCTCATTCTCCTTCTCCTCCAACGTCACAGACAGGGTCTATCCACAACAGACAGCAAATAATGTTATACAACATATTTCACATTCAGTTATTTAGGGAACATGTAACAGAATGTAATGCCTCTTGCACCTTGTTGTGATTTTGTGAATCCTCGAGTGTTTTTGTCATGTTTTCATTGGCGCTTTTTACCCGGTTGACCTCTTCAGTCAGCATTTTATTGATGGACTCCAATCGATTTATATCACTCTTCTAAATAATATCAAAAGACACACACACAAAGAGAGAATAAAAATCAAATGAAAGAAGTTATTGTAAAGCATTCGTCACTTCACTTAAAAAGGCACAGATCAATCTAGACACCATTACTGACATTATCTACCTTTACTTTGACAGGGGCATATTGATCATTAAATTCCTCAGTAAGATCTTGCAGAGACTTCCATTCTGCCTCTCTGTTTCTTAGTTTGGCTCGAGTAATGGCAGCACCAGTGTTTAACCTCTTCAGCACGGGAATACGACTGCCTGAGGGGGCAGACACTTGGTGCTTAGAGATGCAGCGCAGGAGCTGGATTAGGTCTGAGATTACAGATGGCTGACTTGAGGACCTGTGGAGCATTGCTTTTGGCTGAACTTTTCTTCTTGGGCCACTGTTGGTACCATGCCCAGAAAGCTTTGAGTCCCAAAGTTTTCGCTTGTGCGGACGATCTGCAGGCTGGTCAGAGGAGAAGTCTCTATTGAGAGACTGTAGAGAAGTGGAGTGACTTTTGAATCCTTGCCTAGACAGCGTTCCCTTGCGCTGCACCAGATCAAGGTACATGCTCTGTGAGCGGTGACGTGTGCCACTCAGTCCGATATTCTTCATGCATCCATCTAGCCCAGCGCCTGATCCCAGTCTGCTGCTCCGAAGCCCAGAGCGACCAGGTAGCGCTCCTTTACCGACAATTCTATCCAGACTCACACACCTTCTCATGCGATTCTCCCCGTCAACACTCCCATGTTCCCTGAAAAGCGGTCCTTCGTGGAGTGGCTGACACGTGGTGTCCACATCGGGACTGCCGATCTCAGAGGACCTGAGGGGAGTCCTTGAGCGGGCGCTTCCCCTAGAACTACTCACAGGATTGTTTCTGTTGTAGATATGGACAATGCACTGGATCAGGTGTTCCTTCTCCGTCAAGAATTTCTGAATCTTATTGTTGTGCTCATCTTGCAACTGGTTGATATTAATATCACACTGAATAACCTTCTCCAGCTGGAACACACATTTTCCACAGAGGAACTCTCCACGACCATCACGGACCACCTCCCGACCCAACACGTGGGACAGGATGACCTGCAGCTTCCTCTTCCCCGATGAACTAAATATCCAGCGGCACTGGCTTCCCACCAGACGGACACCACATATACGACACGGGTCCTTCATGGAGCCTTGGATTTTCGACAATCACCCGCTTCGGTTAAGTCCAGAAGACCTACGTCTGCCACATCAAGTGTCCCGTGACTTAATGGCTATCATCCTAACAGCTACAGTCCAGCCATGTTGCATTTTCTTTCTCTCCATCAGCGAGCACGCATAGCGGAGAAAGACCGAGTGCAAAGCACAATATGCCCTAAGCCTTAATAATCCCTGCCTCCGCCTCTCTTTTACTCTCCCTCACGTATTCAGTCAGATCAAATCCTCTGAGGCTCCTGTAGTAATCTGTGGTGTAGCCAGGACACTTCAAAAGTACCTGTGCACGTCAAAAAGTGTTCAATCAATAAAATCATTCTTTGTAGGGATGGGCATTTATTGTTTATCATTTATCGTGATAAATTTGTTATAAGATTTTGATTTATTGCTGTCACAATAAATTCCAATTAATGATGGTTAAAAATCCTGTAAACTATCCTTATTGTCAGAATTATTTTTTTCCCCACAGTTTGTTCAATGAGAGTATCAATAAATATCAATTAATTTTAAAATATGATTAAATGCAGTTACTGTGTGCACTTTAGTGGTATAAATTACACTTCTTTTTGTGACTTGTGTCTGAAAAAAGTATATTACAAAGCATATTACAAATGGGCATGTTTTTCAAGAGTAGCATTTGTGTTTGTGGGGCTATGATTGCTGTGCTGTGCAAAGAGTTACCTGAAAAATGAGGAATAAATAATTCTTATCATCATTTTTATCATTATCACAACATAATCACAAAATATTGTGATAAAGCTTTAAGTCCATATCGACCCAATCCTAACAGAAACCAAGACATAATAAATATTTATACAAAGTAAATCTGTACATGCATCAGGCTGTTATTTAATGTTTTGGGCTCCATATGTTTCAGTTTAACATTTTTTAAAAGAGTTTCTAGAAATATCTAAAAACCTCCAACCTGTTGGTCTGGCTGCACTTTGTCTTTCTCTCTTTGAAGATCATCCCTCAGGTCCTGGAAAAGAGACACCCAAGAGTCCTTTATAAACCCAAGAGTCCTTTTAATGTTGCTAATATAGACATTGGAAAACAAACTCCCCATCACTCTCCTTACAGCCACTATATAAAAAAAACTAAATATATCCTTGTTACTTCTCAGGATTTTAAAAGGTAAAGCATCAGCCAGGTGCAGCTGTTCAAAAGCATTAGTGATTAACTGATAATCAGCAAATGTGTCCACCCTCCTGCCCAGCTGGAAAAACAGCAGAGACCTTAGAAAATCAACTGTTGCTGCCCATCAATATGTGAAAGGTTAGAAGACCATTTCCAAACAATTTGAAGTCCACAATTCTACTGTAAGAAAGATTATTTGCAAGCAGAATGTTTATACAATAAATACGTAGGGAAAGTAGAGGGTCCAGCAAATTTGCCACTTGGTTAGACAGTGATCATAACAGCACAATCAGGATATGACTAAATGTTTTTTATGAAAGATGCTAGGGGAAAAAAACTTTCTTGCAGAAATTCTACAACCACTACGTTTTCTCCATGTCTGTATCATAACAACCTTTGAGTTGTTAAATTTCAGATGACGTGACAGAAAGAGATTTAGAAAAAAACTAATCTATCCATCCATCCATCCATCTTCTTCCGCTTATCCGAGGTCGGGTCGCGGGGGTAGCAGCTTCAGAAGGGAGGCCCAGACTTCCCTCTCCCCAGCCACTTCTTCTAGCTCCTCCGGGGGAATCCCGAGGCGTTCCCAGGCCAGCCGAGAGACATAGTCCCTCCAGCGTGTCCTGGGTCTTCCCCGGGGCCTCCTCCCGGTGGGACGTGCCCGGAACACCTCACCAGGGAGGCGTCCAGGAGGCATCCTGACCAGATGCCCAAGCCACCTCAACTGGCTCCTCTCGATGTGAAGGAGCAGCGGCTCTACTCTGAGTCCCTCCCGGATGACTGAGCTTCTCACCCTATCTCTAAGGGAGAGCCCAGCCACCCTACGGAGAAAACCCATTTCGGCCGCTTGTATCCGCGATCTCGTTCTTTCGGTCATGACCCAAAGCTCATGACCATAGATGAGGGTGGGAACGTAGATCGACCGGTAAATCGAGAGCTTCGCTTTTTGGCTCAGCTCTCTCTTCACCACGACGGACCGGTACAGCGCCCGCTTGACAGCAGACGCTGCGCCAATCCGCCTGTCGATCTCCCGCTCCCTTCTTCCCCCATTCGTGAACAAGGTCCCGAGATACTTAAACTCCTCCACTTGGGGCAGGACACCCCCCCTGACCCGGAGAAGGCACTCTACCCTTTTCCGGCTCAAGACCATGGCCTCGGATTTGGAGGCACTGATCCCCATCCCGGCCGCTTCACACTCGGCTGCGAACCGATCCAGCGAGAGCTGCAGATCACGATCTGATGAAGCCAAAAGGACCACATCGTCTGCAAAAAGTAGAGATGAGATCCTAAGGCCACCAAATCGGATCCTCTCAACACCTTGGCTGCGCCTAGAAATTCTGTCCATGAAAGTGATGAACAGAATCGGTGACAAAGGGCAGCCCTGGCGGAGTCCAACTCTCACCGGAAACGAGTCCGACTTACTGCCGGCAATGCGGACCAGACTCTGACACTGGTCATACAGGGACCTGACAGCCCGTATCAAAGGGCCCGGTACCCCATACTCCCGGAGAACCCCCCACAGGGCTCCCCGAGGGACACGGTCGAACGCCTTCTCCAAGTCCACAAAACACATGTAGACTGGTTGGGCGAACTCCCATGCACCCTCCAGGACCCTGCTGAGGGTGTAGAGCTGGTCCAGTGTTCCACGACCAGGACGAAAACCACACTGCTCTTCCTGAATCCGAGGTTCGACTATCCGACGGACCCTCCTCTCCAGGACCCCTGAATAGACCTTGCCAGGGAGGCTTAAGAGTGTGACCCCTCTATAATTGGAGCACACCCTCCGGTCCCCCTTTTTGAACAGGGGGACCACCACCCCAGTCTGCCAGTCCAGGGGAACTGCCCCCGATGTCCATGCGATATTGCAGAGTCGCGTCAACCAACACAACCCTACAACATCCAGAGCCTTAAGGAACTCCGGGCGGATCTCATCCACCCCCGGGGCCTTGCCACCGAGGAGCTTTTTAACCACCTCGGCGACCTCGCCCCCAGAGATTGGAGAGCCCAACCCAGAGTCCCCAGGCTCTGCTTCCTCAGTGGAAGGCATGTTGGTGGGATTGAGGAGGTCTTCGAAGTACTCTGCCCACCGGCCCACAACGTCCCGAGTAGAGGTCAGCAGCACACCATCCCCACTATAAACAGTGTTGGTGCTGCACCGCTTCCCCCCCCTGAGACGCCGGATGGCGGACCAGAATCGCCTCGAAGCCGTGCGGAAGTCTTTCTCCATGGCCTCTCCAAACTCCTCCCACGCCCGAGTTTTTGCCTCGCAAACCGCCCGAGCCGCATGCCGCTTCGCCCGCCGGTACCCATCAGCTGCTTCCGGAGTCCCACAGGCCAAAAAGGCTCGATAGGACTCCTTCTTCAGCCTGACGGCATCCCTCACCGAAGGTGTCCACCAACGGGTTCGAGGGTTGCCGCCGCGACAGGCACCGACAACCTTGCGGCCACAGCTCCGATCGGCCGCCTCGACAATGGAGGCACGGAACACGGTCCACTCAGACTCCATGTCCCCCACCTCCCCCGGGACGTGTTCGAAGTTTTGCCGGAGATGGGAGTTAAAGCTCCGTCTCACAGGGGATTCCGCCAGACGTTCCCAGCAGACCCTCACAACACGTTTGGGCCTGCCAGGTCTGACCGGCTTTCGCCCCCACCACCGGAGCCAACTCACCACCAGGTAGTGGTCAGTGGACAGCTCCGCACCTCTCTTCACCCGAGTGTCCAAGACATACGGCCGCAGATCCGATGAAACGATGACAAAGTCGATCATCGAACTGCGGCCTAGGGTGTCCTGGTGCCAAGTGCACATATGGACACCCTTATGCTTGAACATGGTGTTCGTTATGGACAATCCATGGCGAGCACAGAAGTCCAGCAACAGAACACCGCTCGAGTTCAGGTCGGGTGGGCCGTTCCTCCCAACCACGCCCCTCCAGGTCTCACTGTCGTTGCCCACGTGAGCGTTGAAGTCCCCCAGCAGAACAAGGGAGTCCCCAGGAGGAGCACTCTCCAGTACCCCCTCTAAGGACTCCAAAAAGGGTGGGTAATCTGAACTGTCGTTCGGCCCGTAAGCACAAACGACAGTCAGAACCCGTCCCCCCACCCGTAGGCGGAGGGATGCTACCCTCTCATTCACCGGGGTAAACCCCAACGTACAGGCGCCGAGATGGGGAGCAACAAGTATGCCCACTCCTGCCCGACGTCTCTCTCCCTGGGCAACTCCAGAGTGGAAGTATGTCCAGCCCCTCTCAAGGAGACTGGTTCCAGAACCAGAGCCATGCGTCGAGGTGAGACCGACTATTTCTAGCCGGAACCTCTCGACCTCACGCACTAGCTCCGGCTCCTTCCCCACCAGAGAGGTGACATTCCACGTCCCAAGAGCCAGTTTCTGCAACCGAGGATCGGACCGCCAGGGTCCCCTCCCTTGGCCGCCACCCATCACACAGTGCACCCGACCCCTTTGGCCCCTCCCACGGGTGGTGGGCCCATGGGAGGGGGGGCCCATGTTTCCTCTTCGGGCTGAGCCCGGCCGGGCTCCATGGGTAAAAGCCCGGCCACCAGACGCTCGCCATCGTGCCCCCCCTCCAGGCCTGGCTCCAGAGTGGGGCCCCGGTGACCCGCGTCCGGGCGAGGGAACACCAAGTCCAAGGTTTTCTTTCATCATTGGGGTCTTCGGGCTGCACTTTGTCTGGTCCCTCACCTAGGACCTGTCTGCCTTGGGTGACCCTACCAGGGGCATGAAGCCCCAGACAGCATAGCTCCTAGGATCATTGGGGCACTCAAACCCCTCCACCACGATAAGGTGGCAGCCCATGGAGGAAAACTAATCTGTATGAGAAATTTTAATTCACACCTTAAGCTGCTGGTCCTTTTCTACAATAAGCTCAGAGAGTTGCTTGGTTGACTGTGGGTCTGTCTGTGAGTCTCCACTGTTCTTCTGTTGGATCAAAGCCTCCTGGTTCTTAACGGTGATCTTGAGCTGCTTGATTTCACTGAAATTAGTAAAAAATACAGTTTATGTATTCATTGTTCTGAACATGTTCAACTTTCATTTACTTCTCAGGTCAAATGGGATGATAGTGTTACACCTTCAAATGAATATGCTGTTCTTAAATGACAATGTACTTTCTGCTTAGAACATTGACACAATTACAATGATAATTTCATGTTAAAGACATTTTAAACTTTTTGTATAAGGGCTCCTGGCTCTGATTGGATGTTTCAGACCAAGATTACAGATACAGATCATCTGTCTCATACTGACATGACATGGTGATAGTTTTAAAAATTATGTAAAAATTAACTTTTTTTTAAAAATAAAAGTTACATACTCTAGTTTTAATCTTATTCTTTCTTACTTGTCACTCTTCTGTAGAGCTTGCTGTAAATCCTGTACTGTTCTGGGGAGAGAAGATGGGGGATGGATGTCTGTTGAAGCAACAGTCTGAAGTTGCTTCTCCATGTTTATATTCTTAAGCTTCTCTTCTTCAGCAATGGCAGCCATCCTCCCAATCTCTTCTTCTGCTGCCTGTAAATTCTGCAAATAAGGAAAAAGATGCTGTTTTCTATGCTACTGTACATTTCCAGAACTAATTAGGTTTACTAGCAAACTAATGTTGATCTAGTAAAAATAATTAAAAATAAGAAAATGGACACATTGTTTATATTGTATATGACAAGTATTACATGATCTTTATCTTTTAAATTATTTTGTACTCACCTGTTCTAGTTCTGCTATCCTTTTGCTGAATGCATCTCTTAATGCGCCCATCTCCCTATGAGCTTGCTCTCTCACTCGCTGGGGTTCTCCTGATTCTCGACCCGCTAGACTTTCCAACGCTTTACTGAAATGAACGTTCACAGGTTACCTCAGGTTAATTAGCACATCCATATTTAATAGTAGAACATTTACTGCCAGTCGACATGAGTTTTCTGAAATACGTACGATGCAGACACAAGCAGCTCCTGTTTCTCAGCTAGCTCTCTCTTCATCGACTCCAACTCCACCTTAAGCTCTATGTTCTACAAAGAGTTATAACTTTATAAAGAGCAAATTCAAATAAACAAAAAAATAATAATTCAAAGTTGAGATGCACCAATCAATCTACCGGACATCAGAACCGGCCACTTTTCTTTTGATTAGCTTTGATCAGTGGGTCAAACACTGAAAATTCTGATTATTTTCTCTTGTTCATAACTAAGAACTCCCACTATTTTCAGTCAGTGAATTCCTCAACAAGATACAGTTTAGGAATTAATGCTTTGACATAGACACTGGAATAATATTTAATTTCTTTAGGATTAAAAACTAACATCACTATGAAGGAAAGTTCAGCACATTTTTGTTTTATAATTCTTAAAAAAAATAAGAATAAGTTAAAGTTTAAAATTGGCAGGTCAGATCACACCAAAAACCTGGAAACTGTAAGGGCCAGGAAAAGCCTGATTGGTGCAAGTAACGAGGCCAAGGACAGAAAGGCTTTAAGATCCCATTAGATAACCTTAGGACCTTTAATCTAGATTATCTTTTGATCTGTTCCTCCAAACTTTTTCAACTTTAGTTGGAGGCACGAAACACGGCACTGATAGAATTGCGTAAATACCACGGCAGGATGCATTTGATACAAAATAAATAATACCGTTTTGAAAATGTCTTCAGTGGAGTCATCACATTTCTGCTGCATTCGCTCCTCCATGAAGTAAATGCGAAGCTTCAGATTAAAGTTCTCTTTCTTCAGAGCTGTGATTTGCTGTTAAACATAAAGGTATTTGATCAAATCCTGTTATACATAAAATGCATTTAAGACATCTATGCAGCAACGAGTCAAAGCTTTGAAACAATATTTATGAAAAAAAGTATTTACACAAATGCATAAAAGGGGCATGTGTGGTTATTTTCAAAGGAAGGGAGGCTTGTACGTGTTTAGCAGACTGTGCATCATTGTGCTGGAGGGTCAGAGCAGCATACATCTGGTAAGTGGGGGTTGGGTGCACTGCTGAAGCCTCAAATCGTGCAGCCAGTCTCAAGCATGAGTCCAGAACCTGAACATGCATTCCTTTCAAATGCTGAAATGCAGAGTTTAGCCCACCTCAACCCTCATCCTCCTACACACACGCTCCATCTTCCAAATGTCCATAAATGGAGTGTCTTGGTTTAAAGGAAATAGTGGATCAAGTTCATAACTTGCTTATTTAAAGCGGTGGGTTAAAGCGTTAACTTTAACTATCAACAGGCTTCTATTACTATTACTTCATTACAGCGCAATGAATCATAAGCAATTGTCTATATGCAAGAAAGAAAGCGTAAAGTTGATACATTTACTCACATTCTCATAGTCCTTCATGGTGAAAGCTTTGACGGGGGACATCTTTTCAGGAAAGGACGGAGCTGAAGAACAGCAAACAGCTCATTTTCACCACATTAAGGTAAAACTTCAGAACACAATTTATAACACAGTAGAAACCATCGAGGTTAAATTAAAAGCTAAACATTCACCTTCCTTTATTTCAGAGAGAAGGAAAGCAAAAGAGAAAGAAGTTTCTGGGTTTTTTTGTTTTTTTTAAGTACGGAGATACAGGAGGAGAAACAGCTTCTAAGGGCTTCCCTGTTTGAGCCAACTGAAGCAGTGAGCAGCTGATCATGAAACCGTACAACAACAAAACATTTCCCAACTCTAACTCTTGACTCACGATTCGCTCCTGCTCAACAGGAACAGGCAATGAATGTGTATCACACAGACTCTTACTTGCATTTTTATAAAATACATACAAACATTAAATGCTTTTGAAATAATAAAAAATATATTTTAGTATTAAATTATTCTCTTCAGAAGGGTTAGTATGAGTAGGATATTTTACCAAGTAAGCATTATGTTGATTTTCACATTGAAATGTACCCAACAGTCATGGTTAACATACAAATAATTAAAGTAAATTTGTCAAATGGTCATTAATAGGTTCCTTAGATTTCTATTTTTTTATTTTTTGTATTTAATACTTCTCCAGATTTATTCTACAGTTTTTATTACATACTCAACTTTTGAGTGCAAGACATTTGCCTTGAGTTTCACAAACAATGAAACAAGCCTAAGCTGAAGCAGACTTACATTTTGTTAATATAGTAAAGGGGGATATTTCACCATTGTTGTTGTTTTTCTGGGTTCTGGCCTTACTTAGATCAGTTCTACTTGAAAATCTATAACATGGTCTATTTCTGGATTATTCAACAATTAATATACATGAGTGAAATTTTTTCTTTGGGTCGTCTGTCTAACTTAAAAACAAACAAAGCATGATCAATTAGGCCTGTCACGATAGCAAATTTTGCTGAGCGATTAAGTGTCTCAAAAAACTATTGCGATAAACGATAATATTGTTTGAAGACCTTTTTACACTGATTTAATGGAAATGACGTAATAATGCAGGTGATTTCCTGCCAAAGATAGATAAACTTTATTTTCAAAAGAATATTTAACACTGGAGCTGATAAACAAAATAAACAAAACAACCAAAAACAAAATGGATTCTCAGTCTCCATTAACAAAAAATGTACTTGATAAAAACTAAACAACATAAAGCCAAAGTGGAAATAAATACTGCATTCAACCTAAAGAGTGCAGATTATGAAGTCTGTATATTATGTTGCCCTTCAGTAATAATTAGATTTAAATAGAGAAGATGGGCACATCGACTACCTGATGCAATAGTTCACACTACATGATTTTTTGCTCCTATTTTTCCCCTTATGACAATCTTAAAACGTTGGTCTTTCTAAGAGTGTGTGGTGTGTTATGGTAGATCGTCGTTTCCGCTCCGATCTAAATCAGGGGGTTTCCCCACCGGGAGCTTAAGCAGCCTGTTGAATGTGACAGGTAGCCAATCAGAAAGCGTGGATTCTCCTTGTGTTTTCTGAGGGGAAATTAAGTCGGGGAATCCCAAACAGCTGACACGGCACAACTCGAAGTCCAGCCGACGTGGAAACAACATTAATGTTTATTCAACATGCAAAGAATATAGAAATGACAAGAGGAGGAGTTGGAGCGAAATTGCTACCGCAGTTGATAAACCCGGTAACTTTTCAGCTGTTCTTCGTTAACGTGATGTAAACAGGTTCTAATGATTTTCATTCGGTCAGGACTTTACGCTGACACTAGAGCCACATGCATTGCAGGTAGATTGTAGTAAAGCATTGATTAATGTCTGGTTTTAAAATTAGTTCACTGGACTTGCAGCCATTATTTTGTGCCCATTGTTGGACACCACACGGCAGGAACGAACCCGATCGAACCGTTAAACCTAGGATTTCTGTCGGCTAATGTGTGGTCTGTCAAGTTTTAAAAATGGGCCGACAATCGGCCGACAGCTCTAAGATCGTGTGGTGCGCGCTGGGCTTTACACTAAGGAAATGAGGAAGGGAGGGTCAGTGGAGAGCACCGGAGTTGAGCCTTTTTTCATTCGGTGTCATCAACAGAAAGAGAAAAAGGCTGGAAGAGACCATAATGCCGATAATTGAAATGACGTCGATAGTTTTAATTTATCGTACGATTAATCGATTTATCGTTTATCGCGACAGGCCTATGATCAATGCATTAGGACATACTGTATATCCAAGTTCTACTTGGCAAATTAATGGTAAATGATGTCCTTTAAATATTTTTAGACTTATCTAACGCTTTGACAAGTGCTAAGTTTGAACGCAAACTTGTTTTATAATCACTTCCTTCATAGATCTTCAGACTTCAAAAAGGGATAGAATCAAATTCTGTGCTTTTCAAGGCTGCCTAAGAGATCCATTTTTTCTGTTTTAGGCGTCTTCACTAATGTGAAATACCATAAACGTTTAGTCATTCTTGACATGTAACATTTTGCAGACTTATTTCCAGACGATTTTATGGCAGGTCAATGCTTTGATGTAATCTCTAATTCGAGAACCTCTTGGCACCACTCAGAACCACTTTTGTCAAGTGTTAAAGCTAATTGCTGCCTACAACACCAAGGAAGGTTATTACAGAACATCAAAGAAACTGCAGCTTGCAATGTTCAACTTTCTGCAGAATACTGAAGATGCAGTAAAAGGAGGGGTAACTTACTAAAATATAACAAAAAGAACAACTAAGTAAATAAAGGAAGCATTAGCAAAATAAATGCAATTGTCCTTCATTAGTGCTTTAGAACCTAAGTCCTACAAAATTACTGATGTTGATTATTGAGACAAAAACAAGCAGTCCATCTTAGTTTAGCACTTGATTTTACAGACTGTGTCAAAATGGAGAAGTGCATTTTTAGGTACACTAAACAGAAAATAATATGTTTGGTGCACAATACTTCAACCACAGCCACTAAAAACAGATTTACACGAGACAATCAAAAGGAACAAGTGGAGAAGCCAAACAAGCTTTTAAACTTAATTACTAAACGGATGTTTAAGTAATGAAAATGTAAATGATAAAACAACAGCTTATCATACTCATGTTCATTTTAGCAATGAAAGAGAAAACAGCAGAAATCAGTTACCATCACCACATCTGTTTCTAATAAACTGAATCAAATCTGCAACAAGAGAATAAAAGAATAGCTAAAATGTATTCTTTTAGGAAAGCAAACAATTCACTAGCAATCTGTGAAAGTATATCTATTGAGTGCAAACTATGGAAGGGTTTGCTTAAAATAACAGAAACTACAATTTCAGTTTATTTAAGATGATCCCACATAATCACTTAGGCTAACAAATACAAATAAAGATTTCTAATTAGAGGTTTATTTGAGATAAAGGGTTAAAATTAAAATGATGAGTTGACGCAAGTGTGCCAAAATCTTTATACGTGTGAAAGCCGACCCCGTTTCTGTCTCTTCTAAAAAACACATCGATCAAAAAACAAAATTAATATAAAATACCAGATTTTTCTGTGTCTATTTACATAAAGTGAAAATAACTTGACAAAAACAGCTCCATATATTGATGACCTATACTTTTTAATTTATTTGCATGCAATAGTCAGATAACTACTGGCATACAGCAAACAAAGAGGTGAGTATATAATTTGAAAGGTGTTTGCTCATCAACATTAACTTGTTCGCTCCTCGTTAAGGCTTTGGGAGATAAAATTGTGGGAGGGCATGCCAATTTTGCAGCAGAATTAATGAGTACACATGAGAATCACACACCTGGGCAAAAAAAGAAACAAAGGAAGCTTTGCCGTACCTGTCATGTTGTCTGAAGAAAACTCTCCTGCATTTATGGAGTCTGGGAGCTGGCAGCTGGAAACAAACATTCATTTGTTAATCGTGCAGCGTTCTGTTGCGACGCAAGTATAATTTAGCAGTTTTACTCTTATCTCTCCCTGAAATTCTGTTGATATAAGAAAGGAAGAAGCATCAAAAAATATCAAATGAAGCTCTGCTCTCGATATACATCATGTGAGAAACAGGGACACATGTTGTTTATGTATTGCTCATACTGGCTAGTTCCACTGAGCCCTAAGGATGCTCCATAAATAGCTTCAGAATGAATCCGCTTCATTTCCATTCACTCTGGTATTGAGTCTTTTCTCTGCATGTGTGCTGCTGTTTTTCTTTATGTATGATCCAAGAGCTGGACTTTGACTGCTAGGACTAAAACGTTTAACCCAAATGGTTTACTTTGATTTTTTTTAATTACCCAAACTCTGTTTAGGTTTATGCAAACAGTGTGTTGCTTAAGGTGCAAGAAAAGGCATGTCTTTAATGAAAGGTCCCTTCAAAGACATAAAAACAAGAATTGTGTGTAAGTGACATCATGTGCCAGAGGCAGCCAAGCTCTTGTGTTCACACAGGGAGGAGACAAAAACAAAATAGAGGTTGGAAGGAGCTTTCATTTGCTACACAAGCGGAGTACTGTGGCCCGGAATCAGCAAAGCATCACACAGTGAAGAGACAGTGGTGTTTCTAACTCAGAACAAAGCACAAAGCAACACACATCTGGACAGCAACAAACAAGTATGCCTGTGTCCATCACTTCCACATGTATCATAGCTGATTTGTAAAAAATTATTTTCTTAGGCAGGAGAAGGAGCTTTATATAAAAACAAAAGACCTAAGTGGTTCCAATTGTATGTTCCACATCCTGTGCTTTGACCTTCATATCTAATAATACAAAGCCCTGAAAAACTTCCTCCCACTGCTTTACATTACACATACTTCAGTTTCTAAATGAAAGACGTACCAGCAAGACAAATAATTAATGATTTAAAACTTACGGCAAAATGTAATCGAAGAAAGACTCTATTTTCATAATTACAGAGTCAGATGTTTACAGTGCCTTGCCAAAGTATTCTTGACCTTTTCCACATTTTGTCACCTAATAGCCACAAACGTCAATTAATTGTATTGGGATTTTGTGAAATAGAACAACACTAAGTATTGCATAATTGCAAAGTGGAGGGAAAATGAAACATAATTTTCTAAATGTTTTACAAATAAAAAACTGAAAAGTGCTATATGGATAAGTATTTCATTCCCATTTGCTCTGAAATCCATTTAGGGAGCCAGCACATAAAAAGGGGCTTTACAGAAAACTAACACTACATTCTGCCCTGAATGCACCATGGTGGTATCAGCATCATACACTGGGATAACCAGCAACAGGGAAACTGGTTAGCACTGCTTCATACTGACCAATTGGGGGTGAATACACGTGCACATCACATTTTTATCTGTATAAAACTATAAAATGATGGGGAACAAAACATTACACTGATTATAATTTATATATTTGCTATGTTTGTTTTTGTTGTCTATCTGTTTTGTCCAATATGATGTATGCAGCTGCCTTTCTTGGCCACTCTTGTGAAAGAAGTCTTGATCTCTCTCTACAACTGTGTTATCTGGTTAAATAAAAGCTCAATAAAATAAAATAATTGATGTAATGTGAAAATGTGATAACGATCATAATACTGCCCAGTGTAATGCAATATTCCTAAAAAACACTGAACGCCATTAACTCTGTGAGGACAATCATTGCATCACTGAGGTTTCACATGCCAAGCAGCCTCTTCCTGTGTAAACGAAGAGTGAACACAGTACAGTGACAGCAGCGGTAGCAGAGGAATTACTGTTAAACATATTCAACATAACAAAAACGGCCTTTATTGAAACTAAAACATAAAAGAGGACACAGTGATTGCTCCGTGTTTTGTCAGTAACCCCTCCACTGGAAACAATGCAATTTTCTGTAAACAATGACTTCCTCTTTTTCTCACTTTGCTCAGCTGCAGATGTCAAACACAAAAGCAACTAAGCACACATAATTTTGAACAATCTTATTTAAAAAAAAAAACAAACTCCACCCATTACACGAGCCATCAGAACAAAGTTCATATTTTCAACAAAACTGAAACAGCAACATGAATCAGGTTTCAGAATTAGCCAATAAGTAACTCACACCACACATATCAGCTAACATCTTAAATTACGGAGACAAGCTTACCACCTGCATGACCGCTTTTCCACAGCACAGCTGGACTGTGTCAGTTTAAGGTAAAGCAACCATCGACACAAGTGTAAACAAAACAGCACATATATAACTAGTTTCACAGCGGAACAGGAAAGCTATGAACTAGCTAATTCAACAAGCGCTGTAAAAATGTACGTTTACCTACCGCAATCACAATCTTCGGTTAGGGAAAGCCCAAGTGGGGAAAAAAAAACCCAAACTGAAAATAAATTCAGCATAATAATTACCCCTCTTGCACAAAGCAAAGAGGGAGACGACGCTGCTACAGTCGAAGCACATTGGCTCATAATTTCCGCTATAATACTCCCAGAATGACAGCTCAAATGCCGCCCTACCATCACAGTCATATCACAGCATCATCCAATCAGATTGATATGACATCTCTTTTTTTTAAAAAACACTGTTTACATCTACAGGCATCATTGTCTAGTCCTTATACGATTTGCTTAATTGATCTATTGGAAATAACAATTTTATAACACAAGCTAGGTAAAAATACAGATCGATTATTTACTGTCAAAATATCAAGTGATGGGACTATTCATTCCCAATGCGACCCTAACTACTTAATAGCATAAGTTACTAACAAACAATGTTTTAGTTGGCCTTAAACGGTTTTCGACGTTAACATATCCTAAAAAGCTTCTCCATTATGACGTGAAAAGTTCACGTAAGACTCAAAATAAAACAATACCACTAAGATGCAATACTAACGCCTAAAAAGGCAATTTACACATATTAATATACAAAAAACAATATAATTTAATAACTCGCAACATGAAAGTCAATATGGTATAATAAGTATTGACTAAGTGGAAGCAAATAGAGCGTTAGGTGACATAGTTTATAATATGACTTAGCTTCAACATACAACGGTCTGACATGCTAGCTAGCAGCAGCCCGCTAGCTTTCCTTGTTTTAGTTTTTACCTTCCGTTGACATCAACGGGGAGGGTCACGTCGTCGCCAACAACAGAATCCATTATAGCCGTAAACTTATAAATTGTTTTTACCAACAAAACAGGGCATTTTACCGCCCAGACACGCCGTAAACCTCGAAAAGCAGATAAGAATTCAAAATAGTTCAGGCTACCGCCATTACGATATGGTAAACGTCACCATTGTGCACGTTGAAAACTGATGACGCGTTTGGGTGTTGTAGGAATTTTGAAAACTACCTGAAAGAAGTCTTGTTTGGACAATCTCAGAAGGCAAGCAGAGCGACTTACATTTGCAACAACACAAGGGACGCTATAAATGTTCGATTCTCCACAACATATTTGCATCTAGACTTACGTATGTGGGTAATTATTTTATGCAACAATAAAAACTGAAAATTCCAAACAGCTGAGAAGGGAGCATTGAGAAGGGTTTATACAGGCAAAAAGCGATTGGTCAAAGCAAGCACTCAAGGGAGGACCGTAAGACTCAAAAATATCACTGCTGTCATTTTTAAATAATTTGTTCCAGGCGAAGTCCACCCACATGGGCACGTCACTATCTCTGATAAAATGAAAACATTACTTAAAAACAAGAATAAGGCTTATGAGTCCTACTTGTCTTGAAATTATCCGACACATAAAATGTAGCCAAACAGCAGAAATGAGTGCTGTTTGTAAAGTTGGCATGGCAGGGCTAACAGTGCACGGGCTTGTATCTGTGTTCCCCTTCCCTTAAGTAAAAAAAACAAAAACTCTAAACAGCACCATGCCATTCTAAGCTGTGTACGTGTTGACATTGAACTGTTCCTTCAAGATAACTTGTGGTGAGTAGGGTGTGTTACAGCATAATTAACACTTACGCTAGGCAAATGGTAATTATGCTATTTAGTGAAAAGAGTTTACAGCAATGTGTAATCTAGACTCTTTATGACATTCAAAAACAGTTTTGTAAGGACAGTAGTGTAGAGGCAAGGCTAAACAAACAGTCTTTCAACTGGTCCAGCTTCAAATGAAAAATATCCAAATATCATTAGCGACACCATGTGGTGTAAAAGTTAACTTCAACCAGTGGTGAAAGTAAGCTGTTACGGTCGGGTTCTGCGTACCACTAAAAGACTTAGCGAACATGTATGTATGTATATGTATATATACATACATGTATGTACAATCATACATCAGTGATTCTTGAGAAGTGGGACAAAATGGGTTTAAAGTTTCCCAATTTTTTATTTATTTATTATTCCTCAAGCTTATGTATACAAATATGACAAATAATGTTTTGGAAATGTAAAGATGCTAAGGTGCAGGCTCCCAGTTGCAACATTTTTTGAAAATTGCATTTTTAATGGATCTGACCCAGAACTTTGTCATCACTATCTGACAAAATAAAATTTAAAATAATTGTTTAATGACCCTATTAGTGATATTTTTACCCAAATGCTTCTCAAGAAAGAAAATAAATATTATTTAAAACAAAAAAAAACAACATAAAGTCCATCTGACGGAGTTGACACAGAACTGAAGGTGTTGACAAAATAGTGAGTAAAACGAAAAACTTGATACATGTGAAGTAAAGCCATTTATGTAAAATATATTAAAATGAGTTAACTGCACATTTAAGTGAGAATATGAGAATTTGAAAATATGTAAAAATGATTTTTGATTCAATTTATTGAAACATTTCTAATTATTTATTTGAATACTTATACTTAATTGTCATAATATATTATCTTACTATTCCTTTAATTGTTTTAAACTATTATAATGTATTGAGTTCTGCTTCAGGACAAGGGATTTTAAAGACACCCTACACCTAATACAATGTTTAAAATAAAAAATATTCAGCAAACACCAGGAAAACATACATTGTTGTGCTCACATGGCCCAGGTTAGTTTAGTCAGATATTTGAAAAAATTATATATTTGTGTATATTTTATTCAAATTTTGTGCTTTATCCATAGAACTTGTTTTGTCCCTCTTCTCAAGAATCACTGACACACATATGTATGTATGTATGTATGTATGTACTGTATGTATGTATGTCTAAATAGAACACATACCGTATAGGTATTAACACGTAAGATGACATTATTAAAGTTAACTGTGTTTTAGCAAACTGAATACTTTTAGTGAGGTAAACAGTAAAAATCCACAGACAATTTTAAAGTATTTATTTAACAGACACTGAACAATGACTAAAGAGCGGACAAATAAGAGATGAATGCACCAGAAATGATCTCATTGAAAGTTTGATGGTTTGCTGCATGTGTCTTATATTTTCAAACAGGTTTTAATTATGAATGCAATAGAAAATATTTGCTCATGTAAAATTATGAGGTATTCTTAGCTCATTTTCAGGAAAGATTTATAAAAAAAGTAGAAACCATTTTCACATATTTGCATAATTCCTTAAAACACAAGTTATAGAAGAGCACAGTTCTCATACAGTACATGGTTGATTATCATGAAAGAAATAAAAACAATAAAAAATTTAGAAAAATAAAAGAAATCATATTGCAATAAATTTGTTCTCTGGAGCCCCAAATTTACACATAAAAACCCCATAAACTCCAAGACCAGTTGGGAGCACTGCTATATAACATTGTCAATAAGAGTAGTTTTGCTTTAACTAACAGAAATTTGCGCAATCTGCAACCACATTAACAGCATTAAATAACATTAAATTAGCAAGAGGGGATCCACTGTATACAGCAAGGTTTACAGAATTATACACACTTGATTCCAGCTACAATAATTATTTTTTTCCCTCTAAAAACTATCTTCTAGTTGCTAAAAATATTACATACAGCTCAGCGGGGCTTTGTACATATTTTTGGAAATGGTTTAAACCCTGGGATTTATACTGGATATAAACACAGAAATATTTGAGAAATGTATAAAAATGCTTAAATTGAGCTTTTATTTAAAAGCAGAGTGGAAATGAAAAATAATTTGGCAATTATGTCATGATAAATGGGTTCAGGATGTAGCGCAGTGTAATGGAATGGGTAAGTTGTATATAAACTTTTTTACTAAGCAAAGCCTGCATGCACTACATGCATGTGAATAATTTAGCAAAGTGGTGTATAACAGCACTATCACTAGCACCTTTGGAAATGTTCTTAGCACCGGGATAAAAATGGAGGTTTCCGTTTTGATTTCTGTACCCGCTCTCCATTCTTCTGTGGCTCAGATCTCCTTTATGGACAGCTTCTACCTGTAGTCTTTTTGATTTTAATTGCTCAACTGGTGTTGACTATGTATTCTGTTTGTATTAATTAATGAGGAAGCAAGAACCTGAAGCTGTAATCCACAGTTAGAGAAGATTTATTAAAACACTACTGAGAAGTTAAGCTTGTCTTCCTCTTCCTCAGTCTAAAGCCCTTCCAGTCATCAGTGGCATCCGTTTGTTTTTGGCTTTGGTTTGTGACCACTGTCCTTCTCACAGCAAGAAGAAAATGTAAATCTTCTGTTCAGAGTACATAAATATATGAATTCTGCTTTTGGATAAATTCACCTATGAAATACCATGAAGAGATGAGCACCAAAGGCAAGTAAAATGGCACCCCGTTCGACATTAAAAAAATTATAAGATAAAATCCTTCCATAAACAGCTTAAACCAGACACTTGCATACATTGTATTAAAAGACACAACAATTTTTCTCTTCAGTGTCTGCCATAAAATCACGCTGAATGTTTCCTGTTTTAGGGTAGTTACCAAAATTATTAATATATGCTAAATATCAGAATCATCAGAAAGAGAATAAAAACAATGCTGTACTTTTTATATGTACTTTCTTTGTGTCTGATAGATTTGTCATTTAAACTCCATGACTGTGGTAAATATTAATTCCCAAGATTTCTATGGGCCTGAGATTGGGGCTCTGCCAATCATTGTCCATTTGGAACACTGCAGACAAGCTTCAACATCCTGGATAATGTTTTGAGATGCTTCAATATTTAACAATATTTCAACATAATCTTTCTGTCCTCATCATGGCATCTATTTTGTGAAGTGCAGAACACCCTCCTGCAACAAAACACCCACACATTATTAGTATGGTACCAACCCAATGCTTCATGTGTGGAGTGGTGTTCTCAGTCTTGCAAATGTCCTTCTTTTTCACCAAAAGTTGTCCTTGAGTGTATTTGCAAACTGTAATCCAACTTTTTATGTTGCTTTTGCCATGATGACTTCTTCCTTGGAGAGTGGCCTTTCAGCACATATCAGCACAGGACTCATTTCACAGTGGATAATGAATCCCTCTTTCCAGCCTTACACTTCTGTTTTGGGGGCGATACATACATTAGCACCAAAACTTGTTCATCTCAGGGATCCATAACCTGCCTCTTTATCTAACAGTATGGCTGAATATCCTCATGGTGTTTGTATTTGTATGTAATAGTTTGAAGAGGTGAATGCGACAGATTCAGGAATCTGGGAATTGTTACCCAAGGATAAATCAGACTTGTGAAACACATTTTTCTGTGTTTCTCTATCTTAACAGAGTTCTTTTTCGTTACAAGGAAGCAGTGCCTTTAAGGTATTGATTTACAGTAAAGCAACAGTCATGTTCCTCATTCAACTAAAACATTGTGAATTGACCTACCAGAAGCTTGCAAAAATGACATAATAATTTGGATTTTACTCATCTACTTAAAGCCACAGTAATCCTATAGTGCATGCAAGCCTCTGAATTTGAACAGCATTTTAAAAAATCTGTACAAAATGTCTTACTATTCTGGCATTTAGCAAATCCAAATAACACAGCTAAAACAAGAGAAGCGTAGTCTAATCTGATGTCAGACATTGTGGAGAGAAAGCTTATGTGCCTTTTTGCACAGTGTACTTTAGCATCTGGTTTTAAGCTCTATGTTCCAAAATATATATTTTTTACTTTTATCTATTGCACTTAAAGATTATTAATTTACAAAAGATATACATGTATAAAGTCAATAATAGAGCATATATATATATATATATATATATATATATATATATGTATATATATATATATATCTATATTTACAAAATCCCAATTACTATAGGTGCTATGACAAAATCTGAATATTACACAAAGTATACAGACTGTATACAGTTGTGGAAATAAGTTACTTCAAATATTCACTGCTGAACTTGGCCTCCTTTCACTTAAAATGTCCTGGAGATATTGCGTGGTATTTTATCCTTTAACATGGAGATCCTCCCGAAGGAGCTTGAGGAAGCATTTGTTGGTCTGAGAAGCCAGTAGTGCAAGAACTCCCCTGCTCCTGTAACCCCGCCGCCTTGCTCTCTCTGCTTCCTCCTTTTTTCTCTGCTTGCAGTCCACTAGGAGTTTGGTTGTGAAGCAGTGTCTGTTTTGGGCAGGGGGGAAGGCAGTGAGTTTTTCCTCACTTGGACAATGTTTGGCCACGATTACATGACCTTTCTGGTCTCCGTGCCTGCATGAAGATGATTTGCAGGGGGAGGTTGTCCATCCCTTTGTGCTCAGAAGACCGACGCTGTGGCCCTCAAAGAAAGCAAACCGGACCGATCTCCAGGTGGTAATGTGACGCAGAATTTGTTTTTGGGAGGTTGTAGATGTCGATCACAGGGAGCAGGGTGGGATCCAGGGAATGGAACACAAACTGGGTCTGGTGCCAGCGCCCATCTTTTATCTAAAAACACAATAACAACAATAAATGAATAAATTTTAGTCAGCAGATTTGAAGATAGTGTGAGAGCATGAGGTCTGAAGCGCTTTACAACAGATTACAACATCTTAAATCCTACCCAGCAGGAGTCCTCCAAAACATCTGGCTCGAGCTCCCCTCCCACTTCAAACACTTCTCCGGTCCAGGCCTTGAATTTCACAGACCGATGGTCAGGGAGCTGATCCTCAGCTGACCTCCAAACTGAGATGTTCAGACAGTGGATGGTGATGTGCTGAATAGCCTCTGAGCTCAGGAGGTGCAGGAAGTTCATTTGGACACGACCAACCTCGACTGACGGCTGTAGAAGAAAAGAGATCAATGCAACACTGCCCAGTTGTGTAAATATTGATTAAACCTTCAGTTGCATCTTGTATACCTTGGAAACTGTTATTGGTTTAAGGCAAGTTTGTCCACCACCAGTAAAGCTGCAGGAGACTTCTATTGTATCAGATGAGCAACCAAGATTGGGATCTATCCAATAAGTGCCTGAGAAAAAAACACAAATTTGGTTTCAAAACTATCTAAGCGATTAAACACTCACTCTATCTAGCGTAACAAGTATCCCGTCCCACCGTCATTTAACTTCTGTTCACAACTGTGAAGGTCCCTGCAGATACGAGCGGGATTGTCCCGAGTGCCCAATGGGTTCTTCAGGCTCTGGATCAAGTTACTGAGGTAGTGGAGGGTCTTGAAGATCTCCGCTCCCTGGTCGAGCATCGGCAGGTCCATTGCTGGTCTATGCTGGAGGACAGATGAAAAGAATCAAAGATTTACATTTTCTTAAATATGCACTCGCTGCTAGCCGTGCTGATAGCTAACATAATATGCTAAAGATAATTTAAATACGTTTGCTTTACATTTACTGCCTTGACAATATATTTTATTGTAATGTAGTTTCAGCTAGGTGGCCTGTTAAATATGGTCTTAAAAGTCCAACTAGGGACAAAAGTCGAAAAGCTACTGTAATAGCGTTAAGGCAACCAAAAAGGTTTTAAATATTGTTCTTGTATCCATGTTGATGTTTTTAAAGCAAAATTGCAAATTGCTAAAATTGGAATCAACACGTCAAAGCGTTATAAAACCTTAAGATTGGAAATCAACTACTAAAACCTAATCGGTGCACAAAATAGCAGAAATATCAAATCTGACCAACCTCAGTCCTGACAGGATTGGGTGAATCAACAATCACAAGGCCATCTTCTTTCTGCAGAGCAGAAGTCTCACATTAATTCATTTCATCAGTTTCAGTGCCATCTTTCGGAAATTATGTTTTAGTAAATCCCTTTTTACGACTTGTAAACCTGAAGAAATAGCATTAAGGTACTTACAAATGAAAGAGGGATTCCAGGAAGGCCCTACAGAGAGGAAAAGAGGCTACTTAGACAATGAGTTTTCAGTAGCAGAAATGAAATTTGGTATTATTTATTAAAGTTGAAACCTACTGGAGGTCCAGGACGTCCACGAGGTCCAGGTGATCCCTAATAAATAAAAACGAACATCCAGAGGAAACTTGTAAACTGCTATGACATATGGGAACACTAAAATACCTATTTTTAATATTTGAAGGAAAGAAAGTTAATATAAAGACATACCCTAGGACCTTGAAATCCCTGTTTTGAGAAAATAAAGACATGTATTCAGCCTGGGAATGAGCCATAATTTTGTTTTCATATGGTGCATAATGTTGACAGTATGTAAAATAGACCAGAAATACGTCTGAAATACTTACATTCTCTCCACGGTTGCCTTTTTGTCCTCTAGGACCCTGTTAGAAGACATTCACAGACTAGTCAATACTATAGGCGAGAAAATGAAAGACGAGAAAAGTTAAGAGAAATTTAAGGTATACTACATACTGCACTTCCACTGGGACCAATAATTCCAACAGGGCCGACAACTCCTCTCCCACCCTGCGTGAAAACAACACAAGAGGATAAAATGGAACGGACTGCAAAGCATCGGAAAACTCACTAGATTATTAAGCCATGTACCATTGCACCCTGTGGCCCCCTCGGCCCCCGTATGCCCTTCGGTCCAAAGTCTCCTGGAGGACCCTAAAATAGAAGCACACATCTATAAATTCACAGGACTTAATTAAATTTTTTCTCAAACAAAATATGTCATTTAATTTGTATAATGGATAAATCTTTATTGCTTTGTTTTTTTTTTAAAAGAATATTGTAATGACAACTAAAAAAATCCATACTTTTCCATACTTTGGATTCTTTTAAATCCATACTTTTCCAGGCTTAAATTCATATAGTTCTATATTAGCACCATCATTTTAACCTTAAACACGGGTGGATGACTGGAAATATAGTTGGATTCATGGAGAGATGGATAAACAACAGATAGATGGATAGTAAGACAAGTGAATGGATTGTGAGATAGAGGGATGGACAAAAGGACGAATGATGGATGGATGGACATTAAATTAATTTAAGATTTCATATTAACAATCCATGTATGAAGTCGATTTGTGACATACAGTAAAATCTATATGTTTCTGGTGAGATTTTATTTTCCATAAAGAAGATCCGTCATTTTATATATATATATATATATATATATATATATATATATATATATATATATATATATATTATTATTATTATTTTTTTTTTTCTGTATATACATATAAATTCCCTACACTGGTCGTGTTCTAACAACTCTAAATCCTTCATACATTTTGACGATACAATGTTTGATTCAATTTGTGAGTTGCTATTTTGAAATGACCTCACCTTTGGTCCAAAAACTCCAAGAACTCCTGGAAAACCTTGTTCTCCTGCATCACCCTATTGAAAAAAATAATCAAGTTCAAAAATGAAGAAAAACGTGGCATCTAAAATAAACTGAATTGATTGATTTACAGTATTCATAATGACTAAGTCTGAGTAACACCCACAGGCTGTCCTTTAGGTCCTCTGTCTCCCTGTGGCCCCTGTTGTCCCATTCCACCTTTGAAACCCCTTTTTCCTGAAGGTCCACTCTGGCCTCGAAGACCTTGCTCCCCCTGAGTGGACGGATAAACAGTTACATTATCGGTGAAGACATGACCAATAATATGTCAATGCAATGACAACCAAGGAGCTATAGTTGTTCCCATTTATTTTTTCCTTTCACCTTTGGTCCTACGCCTCCCTGATCTCCGGGGAGTCCAGGAACGCCAGTTTTGCCGTGTCCACCAGATTTACCAGGAAGGCCTACCACCCCATCATCACCGTGCTCTCCCTATTCACAAATAGAGAAAGTTAATGATTGGTTCATAGCACCAGCATTTAAAATATCCAATCACCTTGAACCAGTGCACGATGTTGGGTATGTTTCAAGAGTTGCAGATATACAGAATAGAGTGAAAATGTGACAGGAACAACGATAAATATGGCAAATTGTTCGCGTAGAATATTACAATAATTTTATACAATAACTACATATAATCAGTCCAGAAAGTCAATAGCTGTGTGAATGAAAACATTTATGAAACGAGTTGTAAAGAAGTCTCACCGGCATGCCTTTGCTTCCATCTTTTCCCGTGGTTCCATCCTCCCCAGGTACTCCCTCACGCCCCTCTGGACCCACCACACCTCTGGGACCAGGAGGACCACCCCCACCCTGAGGAGAATGAAGGCGTTACGACCAGATTGAGCTACATACTTCACAGTGATGCAGTGCCTTACAAAAGCATTTATATACCTGAGTCCTACATTTTGTTATTTTACTTCTCTTTCTTAAGGATTCCTTGTAAACATGACTAATTAGGTGACTTCTGAAGTTTATTGGTTACATTGGATTTTATTTGTAGGTGTCAGAATAAATGAAGGAGGTAAAGACAAGTGGATGTTGCACTTTTCAGGTTTTTCATTTTTAAAACATGTTTAGAAATGTGTAATTTTGCCTCTGCAATTATGCAAAATATGATGTTAAAATATTATATTAAAATAAATTGGAAAAAAAAGACGACATAGAGATTTACTGTTGTAAAATAAATGTTAAAAAGTTCAAGAGATGGCAATACTTCTTGTACAAAAAGAAACATATGTCCAAAAGTTCTTTGAGACACACATTGGCTTAATGCTTTAGCTGCCCATATACAATATTTGTGTCCAAACATTTTGCCACAGATTTTTCCAGTTTGAAGTACTTCAGGCTCACAAAAAAAATAATTTAAAAGAAGTTTTCCTTAAAACACAAAAATTAGCAATTTTTAACATTGTTTTACCTACTTCAACTAAACACATAATGTTTCACTGAAATTAACAAAGTGGGTTTGTTTTTGTAGGAAAGGGATCAGAGAATAGATCCAAAACATAAAAAAATGTCTCATACGTTCAGCTTATTAAAAAATTACTCCTAAAACGTTTTTGATTTAATGTTTTATTATTTCTTGCACTTGAATTTATCTTTATTTTAGTCTGTGCAAATAAAATGGTTGTGAGTCGCTTGTTGTATTTAGCTAAGCATAGTCCATAATAGTGCCGTAATATGCCTTGGAGTAAAAGTTGTTGGATGTCAATGTTCCTGAAATGACAGCAAGTGATGTCATCAATAAAATCTGAATTTTGAATTTGAAATGATGAATTTCTGATGTTGAACTTTAATTTTTTTTATTCTTGGAAAAATGTCTTTCTTTGTTTGGAAGAACTTGTATCAGTGAAAATCCCAGCCTAAAAAAGCTGGCTACAGTCATTAGCTGTAGAAAATTTGAACAGCTTTGTCCTACAAGAAGTCAATGACATACCTCAGTTCCTCTAGCTCCTTTTTGTCCAGGTTGTCCTTTTTTGCCCTTTTCACCCTGGATGAAGAAAAAAAAGACATTTTTAAAATGTGAAACACTTAAATAGTTTTCACTTCTAAATTGTTTTTATTTTTATGAGTGAATCAACATTTTACTTGCTCTTTCTGCCCTCAAGTTTCTAGTTTTGTCAAAGGCATGTTTTATGGTCTTTTCTTTCTTTCTCTTTTTTTCCTTCTTTAACTTGAAACAGATTTAGAAACTTTCAGTTCAACGTAGTTTAGTAGTACGATGTAAACTACATTGTGTGATGTGGTGACTTCACATCTGTTGTCAAATTATTGCCCCAAACCCCCATTGAACAATGTTTATTTTAATGCTATGCTTTTTGATTCACATCCACCAAGTATCAGTTTTTGATTTTGAATTTCTGCAGAGATTTTTCTTTACAGATATCACATTTCTTTACATCCTTACTTGGTCTCCTTTGGCCCCTTTAGGTCCTTTGTATCCACGAGGCCCAGGATGACCCTGCAATCAAAAAAAAAATTTTTTTCGTAAATGAAAGCATACCAAGAAAACCTGCATGAATAGATGTGGTGTTTGTTTTGCATGAACTCTGCTCTGCGTGACATTCAAGTTTGGTCACTCACTGGTTGTCCAGGAGCTCCAGGTCTGCCTCGTTCTCCATCCAAACCAATTTGACCCTTAAGAACATAACATTAAAACTCTTCATCAAAACATCTAAATAACTTGTTTTGAAATAATCTGTCGTTCTTACTTTGTACCCTGAGTCTCCTGATTCACCCCTCTCTCCTCTATCACCTGGAGGTCCCTGATAACACAGAAAATACATATATAACTCCTGAGACCCAGCAATACATTTTTGTCCTCTGTGGAGGACATAGGTTTTTTTGTTCATAACTCTGAAACCATACATGCCACTGTGTTAAATCCTGTTGGTCCTTAGAGAGGACATCCTGGGCCTCAAAATGTGTTCATATTTGCCACAAGAGAGTCCCGATGTCCTCTCCAAAGGACATACTGTAATAAATAAATAAAAACATGTTTTGAAACTTTTTCAATTGTAGTGATGTTTTTTCACTCCAAAGAGTCATGTAGTGGAAAAAAAAAAAAAATTCAAAAACTTTTTTTTTTCTGGGTCTCAGGAGGATAAACAAAAGATTTTCTGATTAAATTGAATTTGTAGAAGAACAGCCAATAGAAATATAAAGAATCAGAGTCATACAGGCCTTACCATGAGACCTGGAGGACCAGGAGGACCTTCCTGCTTCCTGTCATCACCCTGCTCACCCTGAATAGAAACAATTTAAAAGTTGTAAAATCAAACTGGGATGCCTTCGAGACTCTAACTTCTACATCAGGACAAGTTCGGTTAATGCTGAAGTCAGACTGAGCAATTTGTACTTATTACACAGAAAAATTGGAGATCAACATTGTACATAAAGTGAATGAGGTGTACCTTTTCACCTTTTGGTCCTGGACTCCCCATGGGGCCCTGTAGTCCCACATGGCCCTGTGGGAAAGTGACAACAAAAAGTAATGAAATACTACAGTCCCTTATCAAACGATCCACAATCTTCATGCAGTTTATGTACATCTGAACTCTTTATAGAACCAACCTCAACTGCAATTGCAGCAGGAGAATTTGACGGGACCATCATAAGACACGCCTATGTCTGGATCTAAACAGTTCCTCTTTAGTTATATGTGTCTGTTTAGGGTTGTTGTCCTGTTGGAAGGTAAACTTTCATCCCAGACTAAAGATTTTTGCAGAAAGGTTTTCTTTCATCATTTTCCTGTATTCAGCGCCATCTATCCTTCTACTAGCTCAGATCTACTACTCCCCAGAGCATGACTTTGGCACTACAGTAGGGGTATCGTTTTATATGTTTTGCAAGAGTTCAATTTTCATTTCATGTGACTAGAAGAACTTCCTTTACATATTTGCTGTGTTGCCTTCATGACTTGTAATGGACTGTTTTTGTTTTCTTCCCCACAATAACCTTCTCTTTGCAACTTTTCTATAAGAAGAGCCGATTCTTCTCTACCCAACATAGCTAAGTAGAAGATAACCTCTAGGTTAACCATGCAATCTCTTAACCTAAGTTAATCTTTAGCTAGGTTAACCTAGCAAACCTCTAGCTAGAGTAGAATCACTAGAGAGGCCTGGCTAATCTCTAGGTTAACCTTTAGCTAGGTCTTCATAAAACAGCCTTCAGTTGCTGCAGCAGATTTTAGTTTGGGGTATCTCAAAATTATGCTTGTGACAAATTGTGAAAACCATTAATCAATTTCCTTCCACTTTGTGTTGGTCCATCACATAAAATGCCAATAGAATATAATGAGGTTTGTAGTTATAACATGACAGAATTCAAGTTTAATGAATATGTTTGAATATTATGCTAATAATTTCTCTAACCTCATAGCCTAGAAGACCAATTTCACCTTGTTGACCCATTCGGCCCGGAGCTCCCTGCGGCAAGCAAATATGCAGTTAATCACACCATCCATTATAACATCTCAAGTGTATTCAGTTTAAGTAATGGCTGCTTTAAGTGTGTCTTCATCATTACTGTTCTACTTTACCACATGTCCTATAGTCCCTCTGGAACCCTTCGGCCCTACAAATCCTGGCGATCCAGTCTCTCCCACTGTTCCAGTTTCTCCAAGGTGACCCTGCTGACCCTTAGCCCCCTAGACATGCATAAAGCATGATAATTAACTCCAAGGTTTTGAAGCAGATGTTGTTGGTCCCTCTTTTATATATATATATATATATATATATATATATATATATATATATATATATATATATTTGTTGTTACCAAGTGATTTTTAAGTAATTTTATGCTTGTACCTTTAGGCCTGGTTTGCCTCGTTCACCGATTTTACCGGGCTTTCCTTCTGAACCCTTAAGTAAAAACAGTAAAGAAATGAATTGATAAAGCTCAAATGGGTGCTTTATGGTGAAGGTAGTGAATTGTGCATGAATTTCAAGCAGACATATGACTTACCCGGAAGCCAGTGAGTCCAGGACTACCAGGTGGACCTTCCTTTCCCTTAAGTCCAGTTTCACCTTTTTCACCTTTGTCACCCTCCTGACCCATGTCGCCTTTTTCACCCTGATCACATAAATACAAGTGGCTATTTGAATTTTGGCTGATTCTTTAATATATTTTCTCAATAACATAATTATACAGCATTAAGTATTGTGTGCAATTATGTTTACCTTTGCTCCATCAGGACCAGCTGGACCAGCTTCTCCCTCCAGGCCTGGCTCTCCCTGCACACATAAATACATACAAAACTCCAAAGTGAACCAACTCTCCAGCTTTTCAGTAAACCAAGTGGTTTCATAACTCAGTTCAGACAAACTCACCCTCTGTCCTATGAGTCCTTGCTCTCCGATGTTCCCTGATGGTCCAAGCCCCCCCTGAGACCCAGAAACAGCAAATTTTTAGTGTTGATAAAAAGAACCTATATGAAACATTTGGGCATAATTACGATGGTTTAGTTTGCTTGCCTTTTCCCCAGGTTCGCCTGGAAGTCCTGGTTCACCCTCTTTGCCATCAGGACCCTAGAATAGTGTCCATAGTAAAATTATATACCTGATTTAAAATGTTAAGATAGTTTCACTGCATGAAAACAATTCATCAATGTTCCATTATTTACTATCTTAACTGTAGTCAAAATGAAAAAGGATGCATGTCAGCTGCAGTTAATTAGTCTAATAGGGTATATTGCTGATATAATTTTATTAATCCAGCGAAAGAAGCTAAGAATCACATATTTATATTTTACTTGTAATAAAAATGGATGTAAATATATGTATCTGTGCAACTCCTTGAATAAGTTTGTAGACCTCTTAAACATTTTCCAATTTTGTCCTCTCATAAACATTAATGCATAAGACCAACACAACAATGTGGAAAAAAAGTTTTCATAATTTACAATTTTTGTTGTATTTACAGATCAAATCAGATAGTTATGGAGTATTCAGCCCTTTTTGCTTTGATACCACTTTTAAAAGTGTAACTTAAAAGTCAGAGACAACTTTTCGACAAATTTAAAGCAGAGTTAAGTGATTAAACAATATCCACAGCTTTGCCCATGACATGAAGCACTGTTCAACTCATCATCTGACATTGTTAAGAGCATGAAATACCTGAAAACCTACCAAAACACCTAAACTGACAGGCTGGGGAAGAGGAAAATAAATCAAACACAGAAGAGGCCCGTTGTAATTATCTGCAAATTTCCATAGATCAGGTGAAAGAATCTCTTGACAAGACAGATATTAATCATTCTACAAATCTAGCCGCTATGGTGAAGTGGCAATAAGAAAGCAAGTGTTGGAAGAAAGCTGTGGAAAATCCTGCCTCCAATTTGTCCTAAGTTGGTGTGCCCATCATTCTGAACAACCCCGTAATGAAACACGATGATTGCAGCATCATGTTGTGGGAATGCTTTTCTTCAGCAATGATGGGGAACATGGTCAGAGATCATGAGAACAAGAATGGAACTAACTCAACGGCTAATTCTAGAAAGAAACCTGTTAGAAGATGCAAAAGACTTTGGACTTTGGTGGAGATGCACCTTCCAGACATACAACATTCCTGAACATACACCTAGCTAAAGGTTACAGCTTCTTATTGAGAAGCTGAGGCAAGACTTTAAAATAGATTTTCCATCTGACTGATCTTGCAGCTGCAATTAAGGGAAAAAAGTGCTTTTACAAATTATTGACACATAGGTATGGTATACGCATTTCAGATTTTATTCGGAAACACATGTGTGCTCAATTATGTGTTGGTCTGCTACATTGAAGCTCAAGAAAACACATTGACACTTGCGGATGCAATGTGAAAAGTTGAATAGCTTTGCAAGGTGTTGTATATTTGCTTACCTTTGGACCAATTTCTCCTAACAATCCAACAGTCCCAGGTGGTCCGGGGGGTCCCTGCAGAAAATAACATGGTAGCTTGAATGGTCTTTTCGTTAAAGAAATCAGATCTAGTACTATTTGTACAAAAAACAACAACATAAATAAAAAAACAAGCAGAAAATGTATGGATTAAACCTATTTGATAACCTAACCAACATAATAAGCAACTTTTTTATGTTGTTTCATCATAAAATACAATCTCTAAGTGTAAGCTTGTCATGTCTATGATAGTTGATCTATTATAAAAAATTGCTGGGGGAAATAGAGATCATAACTCCCCAGCTGATGTATAAAAATCCAAATAATGAAGATTCACTCAAATTTTCCACATATTCATTCATTTATATTTCAGAAAACAAAGCTCAGAGAAAGGAAACAGAAAGAAGGAAGGAAGAAAGAAAGAAAAAAAGAAATGAAATGTATGGCAAAATGTATTTCCCAAACAGGAAATCTTTATATATCAGCAATCTATTATTGGTAATCACAGGTCGAAATCAAATGTGCAGTGCTTGCCTGAGATTGAATCTTTAAAAACAGTGTTCTGACCTTACATGACAACAAAGGCTGCAGCAATAATTAAAATATTACAAAAGTTATCAGCACAGAAATTTGGAAAATGAACAAATATGGAGGCAATGTCTACTAAAGCTATATTTCCAAAGCTCTTGTTACCTGGAATTTATGCTAAAACCTACAACAAAAAAAGAAAAATGAGTCAACTTTGTGACAGCTTCAGTGGGAATGTCACATAGAAACACATAAATGAGTAATATAATGTTTTAATGTTCATTTCTGTGTTTCACCAGTTCTGATTTACTTCAGATCGAGGGACAAGAGAATTAAACTAAAGTTTTATTTCTTGAAAGAGATGAAGACATGTTTGATGAGCTGGACTGATAATACCACAAAGAGGTTGAGGGCTGGGTCAAGAGTTTATAAGTCTAAACTTACCGGGTCGCCGGCTATTCCCTTGTCCCCTGGGGGTCCAGAAGGCCCTGGGATTCCCTGACAACAAAACAATCTGTGAGTTTAGGAAGATGGCAGTACATCATCTAAAATTAACACAATACTTGCCAAGAAACACAAGTTGTTTACACAAAGTCCTTTTTTTAGCAGGTATACAAAAGCATTATGAACCAGATTTTAGAAAGTTTCTTCTTCTTTTGGCTTTCAAAGCAGATATTACCATATTCATGGCATCCGTCTCAGCTACACCAACCCTCTGCCAATTCTCCTTCACTACATCCATGAGTCCAATAAATCCACCACTCCTCTACATACAGTATGTGTGAACCATTTCAGCCTTGCATCTCTAACTTATGTGCTAACTTATCAATGTATTGAACAACTTGTTTATTTTCAGTGATCTATGTCACAGAAAAAAAAACCAGCAACAACAACAACAACAAAAAACAAAACATTGATCTTACTGGAAAACCTTTTGGCCCAGTGTCTCCCGGCTCTCCGATCTTTCCCTGTGAGGACATAAAGGATTGCAAGACAGGATTAACAAAAGTCAATTGTGGAAAACTAGAGCTGGTTAAAATCAAACCTGTTGTAAAAATATTTGTCTTTTATCTTGACTAAACATATTAATGAAATGAGGGAATTAAAATGATTAATTTGACTTGTGTCTGACAGATATTAGAAGTGTTACTAAAAAATAATAGATAACATTATATTTACTTCCACTTAGTATTAAAACAACAAAACATTTTCAAAGGGTTGAATACTTTTGAATGGAATTTTATGGATGGCCAAATCCGATAAATGAGCATACAATAAAAATGGCGTAATGTTCTGTGGTCACATATGTAAGTCTAGTAATAAACTCTACAAAAAAAAAAAAAAAAAAAAACAACAAAAAACTATGAGAAAATAAAAAGTGATTCTTTTTCATATTTTAGTCTAGATCTCAACCTTGCTGGTTCAAAGCAGAGGTTCTTTGAGAACATAGTAGGCAAAAAAAAAAAAACACACCAAAAAAAACCCCAAAACACATCTGACATAGAAAGTAAAAGTAGAACGGTGTTTAGGAGCGTCACCTGTGATCCTGGGAAACCTATTTTTCCTGGAGGACCATCAGAACCCTTCGGTGAAGAGAAAAGATAAGATAATCAGTGTCAGGTTCATTGTATATGTACTGTTCCTCAGATAAAACGGAAGACAAGTGCAGTTCGCCACCAATTCTTTTTTAAGTGTTTGTCTTTGAAAAAAATATGTAATTGTTATGTTCATACAGTTCAACTGTATAATTTTTATTGAGTACATGCCACCACTCTTACCTTCTTGCCCTCTGACCCCATCTCTCCTGTTGGACCATCAGGCCCCATTGCTCCCTGACAAAACAAGACATGTGTCACTTCACCAATAGAGGTCACTGTAGCACCACCAGACAAAACCACCAGCATGTCCTCATGTGAGGGTCGCAATATCTGTAAACTGCACTGCTGCAAAAAAATAAAAATAAAAATACATAAACATACATATGTAAAAATATATGTATGCAGAGTCTTGATATACTAAAAGGTGGCTGGCCTTTCTAGTAGTGAAACTCAATGACCTTATCCTAACATTGATTTTACCAATGGATTCAGGGTAATAGAGTTTAAACGTAAATACACAAACGATCAACACAGATCAACTGTTTATCTTACATGAGTGAAACCTTCAAACATAATTAATCCAAACTGCTGCAAACTCCTGCTAGTCCAGTGACCAATAAAAACAAATATAAGTCAGGGCAGTGTTCCAATACACTTCATCTGCTTTGCACCTGCATCCAGTCAAATTTCATAGCTTTACTCTGGAAAATGCAGCATTACCGACATAGCGATGCTCACTAATTAACAGTGAATACATTAAAAATCTCTATCAATCTCCTGGTTGTTGGTTGTTATACAAGTAGTTTGTTTTCATGGCAAGTTTCTCAGGACATCACACTGAAGGAGGCCTTGTTGTTTGACTGATTGATGACCAGGCGCAGTGGGAGTCTGGCCCAGAGGCAATAACAATAGCTGAAGTGCTATAAGCCTATTATACATAGAGCTGGATGGCCACTGCTCATTAACATTCCTGTCTGGGGTTCTTGCTTCCTGCTGGTTCCGTTTACATTGGCTGATTAGCTGATCAGTAGGGAAAATATTCCCCCCTCCACTTCCAGTCAAATAATTAACAAAAAGAAACAAGCTACATCCAGTAACTTTAATGTACCGTGGACTCAAGACTCTTTTCTGACTAACAAAAATGGCAGACAAAATGAATACCAAAAGCATGAATTCAACCAGTTGAATTTAAACCAGCTCAGAAGCAACCACAAACTGCTGAGCAGTAGGAATAATGCTCTGCAACATGGTACACATTAACTCTGGATTTGTTCCTTAGATAGCCAGAGAAATCATTTGTTCCAGATATTTTAAAATGCAAATATTGGATACAGAGTTGGATGTGTAATACTTGGGACTCTCATTTAATAATGTTAAGTAGTTTTTAAGCACACAGATATAATGCAATCCCAGAACTTTTCCACATGTTGGAACATTAAGACCACAAATGTTAACATACTTCATTGGGATTTTATGTCAGAGATTACCACAAAAGGGTGATAATTGTGTTGTGGAAGGAAAATATGTATTATTAATATTTTTGTTGTTGTAAAAAGCATCAAAGTGTAATATGCATTTATATTCAGCCACTTTTTCAGTCAATTTTGCCATTCGTTGCTATTAAATCTATAAGTTATTTGCAATAAGCCTCTATCAGCTTTTCACATCTACTGTAGAAACTAAAAGTTGTCATTTCTACTCAGGTAAAAGAACTGAGACTGGAGAGAGAACTGGTGTGAACAGACATATACATTTTCCAAGTCTTGATTCTCAATGGAATTTAGGTCTGAACTTTGTCCAGGATATTCTAACACATGAAAATGATTTGATCCTCAACCATTTCATTGTTGCTCTGGCTTTCTGTCGCTCTTCAGCTGGAAGCTGAATCTTCACTCTAGTCTCCAGTGTTTTGTGTCAATCTGACCTGAACACTTTCTGCCACATGTTTTCCGGGTCCTCTGGTTTGTGACAAACTATAAACAGAACTTCTTGTGCTTTTCTTTGCCTTTCTTCTTCACAGGAATGACTTGCGGAGTGAACGACTGTATAACCTCATCCTGTCTTAATCCCCTAAACAATTTCATCTCTGACCTGTCTTGTGTGTTCCTTTCCACTTATGTGGTTTGTTGTAAAAAAAAAAACCCAACAAACTCTTAGACCTTCACAAAACTACTGGACATATACTGAGAATAAAGTTAGCAACACTTCCAAATTATGGGACTCTAGGAAAGTTGAACTGAATTTATTCAGTGTAAAGGAAGTTGAATAAAACTGTACCTTACATGTTTGAGGTATTTTTTGGTAAAATGTTGGAAAACCATTAATCATTTTTGCTCATTTCACATTATGCAACAATTTGTGCAAGTCTCTCACACAGAACCTTAACACAGCATTATGAAGCCTGTGGTTGTAACATGACAATATGAAGGTACTTAGATCGGTGAGTGAAAATAAAGACAGCATAGGATCCAACTTTTTTATGTTCTGAAGCCATCCTGCAGACATTTTCACATTATTCAGCATTCCAATTGAGTTGAGTAGAGGCAGATGTTTTTCTGTCCCTATTATGTTCTACATTGAGCTTTACAAGTAAAAGAGGTATAGTGTATATACAGTACAACAATTTTTTTTTAACTGTACCCAGTCTTATCATATATCTTCTTATAAGTCGTTTCAGCTTTATTTTTAAGCTGCTGTGGAGTGTTACTTTCAAAAAGAAAAAGATTCTTTTTCAGTAACTTGTTTCTTGCTGTGATGAAATGTTTTGTGTAGGTAAATGAATCATTCAGCTTTCTAATCTTGGACAAAGCAGGCGAACCTGCTGACATTAGCACTAACCAAAAACACATACTGGAGTGAGAGTATGCCCAGGCCAACCACAGCAAGGCCAGTGTTCCATAACAAAAAAAAAAAAAACTCAGGGTTATTTTCTCCTCCTCACATGGTTAACAGGAAAAAAAGTTGTCTAAACTTAGAACTAAAATTCTTAGATTACATAAGCACAGGATTAAGATGTTTTGGCTGACTTAATCTTCTTTGCCTTGAAAACAGAGAACAAACATGACTATATTAAAGCCACTGTCTCCAATATTTAAAAGTATTATTGGTGCATAAGCTTTGAAAGCAAGGTATTCTTTTTATTTTTGTTTTTTAAGAAATGAATGTAATCATGGTTGGCTGCAGGCGTGTATTCATTTCAGACTGTCTATCTATCTTTAACAGAGAAAAAAAATGCCAGAACGAAACTGATCATCAACCTGGACACACCACACCCACAGTTGGATATGGTCATCATCATTGTCATGTGTGGACGATTATCTTTAGTGCTGACATAGAAGATGGTCAGAATTGTTACAAAAAAATGGATGGAGCTACAATCAGGGTAACTCTCCAGGAAAACTTCTTAAAGGATTGAAAACTCTTCAAATCAAACTTAAATCTGATTGAGAATCTGTGACAAGAAAGATGACATGCTCACACTCCAATGCTACTGAGCTTAGGGTGTTTTGCAAATAGAGGGCATTTAAAAAAAATCTATTTTAATGTGCTGTTTTATGCAAACCAAAAGGCTTGCGGACGTGGCTGCATGTAAAAGTAGTTCAACAAAGTACTGACTCAGGGGAGCTGAGTCAAATATATAAAATGTATGGCATGCCACATTTTTTATTTTATTTTTATTTGTTAAAAATGTAAATACATGTATCCTTTTGCAGTGACTTAACAATGATGTACTACTATTTATTAATCCATCACATATTTATGTGATGCAAAATCAGCCTGCAAAACTGATTTAAGTTTGCTAATGCAAAGTGAAGCAATGTCTCTGAGGAAGCTTAATGTCACCTCACTGGGTTCCTGATGTTATCTAGTAGTGCAGAAGTTGCTGTTTATTCCTCTCATAAACATACATCAGAATATTTACACACTTGCTTCAGCCAACCTGGCTGATGCTGGGACGCCTTCACAGCAGATCAGCGATTAAAGCTTGTGTCAACCTGCTAGCTTACCCGCAAGCCTTTGGGTCCTCTGGTGCCGGCTGGCCCACTTGCTCCGGCAGGGCCCTAATGAACAAAAGACAAAAAAGGGAAAAGAGATGGGGTAGAAAAAGAGAAAAAAGGATGGAAAGATAAAACAAAGGTTTACACTGACAGACCAGAGGGCCCCCTGGCTATTGACCCCAGGGAGGGAGCAGCCTGACCTCGGGAACACAGTACAGGGTTTGTTGTTAGATCTGTCACTCACACCAATTAAAGAGCCCGCTCAGGAATCCTGTCCTGCTGCCCCCAAAGTTCCATGTTTATGTTTGTTTTGGTGGCTCAGTGGCCCCCACTTTGAACCGGGGCAGGGCCTGCTCTAAGCCAAGCAAGGGCCACGGTAGAGACACACCTCAGGGACGAGGGGGGCTGGCAGCAGCTTGTAATTGGTTATAGGTGTTGGGTTTATGACTGACAGGCGGATAATGCGCATTCAGCGGGAGGCTGTCAAAGTTCATAATGCTCAGGAAAGCTCTGCAGCATATTGGGAATACTAGCCCTACAGAATGAGATGGTCTACAGTTGCTAAACTTATAGTTCTAGTAAAAAGAGCATTCAGTGATTTTTTTTTTTGAGTGCAAAATAAAAAAAAAAGGAGGAGGGGAAAAAAAGTGATGACTTACTGGTCTTCCTGGTGGTCCAGGAGGTCCAGTCTCACCTGGCGTCCCTGGGTGACCCTGTTGTGTATGCACAAATGCACAAAGGACATAAAATCCAACTTTAAATTACAAAAGAAAATGATACAAAGGAGCTTTTATGATTTATTAACAACACATATTGCTAATTCTGCAGCTCTTGCAGTGACTGGAAAGAAGTTTCTCCAGAGTTAATTCTCCAACTTGGAATTAATTACAGACGTGTTCACATTAATTTGGTGTAAATCAACTAGACTGTGCAGAGTTTTCTTAGAAGGAATATATCGACTTTCTTGCTGGAGTAAGACTCTGTGCTTGAAAACAGATTTAATGCTCAAATAGAGAAAATCAGAGAGGCCGGAGGACAGCTTGAAGAGCTGATTTTATATAAGAAAACATGCCACTTCTGGCTCCTTTTTTCTCTTGCTTCTTTTCTTTTTTCTTTATTTTATTGGACTCGATTTACTAGCCAGCCCATTTGTAAAAGTCGAACGGAATAATGGGGAATGTTTTGGTCAGACTCCCCAGAACATCTGAGAACAATAAAATCCATTCAGTCTGCTGGCCTTGCAGCGTAGTAGGCACCTCTGACGTCATGAGCCCACAGAAATAAAACCTTGACCCTTACAGTAAGAGCTTTCTGTTAGCAGCTTCTCTCATTTTTAGTGATGCCTTCTTTTTTCCAAAGGGTCTGTTTCTGCTTTGGAGATGAGGAAGAGAGCCAACAGAGAACTTCCTTTAAAGTGAGAATGTGTATGAGTGGTAATGTCCTCAGGGGAAATCCAGCTGGCTCTGAGCCAACAGCAGTGATAACTAAATCTTCCTCCTCTCCAAACAGTCATATACACTGAGTGGTCCATAAAAGAAAAAAAAAAGCGAAACATTAAAGTAGCCATTTTTCTGTATTTGAAAGTAGATCGTATAGGTTTATTTTTTTGACCAACTTGGAGCTTTGTCAAAGAAAACATCTCAACTATGCCTCACACGTGTCTAGACTGAATAAACAGTTGTAGCTGTTGAAACAAAAGGGAAGTGTGTGCAGTAAGAAACCTAAAAATAAATGAACTCACAAAGGTGATACTAATTTATGTGCTTTTTTTGGCTGCTTGTGGTGGAAAACTAACACAGCGCATCGCCCTGAACAAGGTAGACTTGGCGATGGCAGCAACAGGCTGCAGGGTTGCTTATTTTCTTCCCAGCTTCCCACTTAATAAGAGTTGATGGGAAAATGGATTGAGCAAAGGTACAGAGCAATTCTGGAAAATAATCTGTCAGAAGTGGCACAAGACATGACACAGGGAGAGGTTCACCTTCAGACACTACAAAATGATTTAAAAGACATTTGTGTATTCATGTCAGATTCAAATTGAATTGAGAATTTGTGAAAAGATTTGAAGATAATTCTTCCCATCCTGATATATTCTACACAAAAGAATGTCCCAAAATGCTGGTTTCTGGATGTACAAGGTTAAAATACCAATACTCAAAAGGTTCTGCTGCTGAATTTGCAGCAAAATGTTTTGTTTTTTTTTCGTTGCAAAGTGGGGCTGGACACAAATGAATGCAGACACAATTATGCACCACTTTCTGTTTGTCTATCACACACAGTCTCCCCCAAATTAGTAATAATAATAAAAAAAGTTTGTGGTTGTAATGAAAACATTTTTAAAAATGAATAAGGAGTGTGGATCTTTTTGCAAGAGAAAATATGGAAAAATTCAAGGATTTTCAAACGTTTCACGTACAGTCACAGAATTAGAAACAAAAAAGCCCTGAGAATTCACAAATAATCTCGAGGAAAAGAAGTGTTTATAGCCCCAACAGTCATCATAAAGGATCATGTCCTGCAGAACTAGGGACTATGCCAATACTCCTGCAGGATTATTCTTTTTTTTTTTTCATTCTTTTATTTTTTTGGAAGATCTTTTTGGCATTTAGGATGATTTAAAACTTTCCGTGGTAATAAGATCCCAATAGCAAAATAAATCATTGTATGGGTTCTATTGGAATAACCACCCCTTTGTTTGAGCCAGTATTACACCATTTACAACTATATGGCCATATGGCCAAAGAAGTCTAGTTGCCCTAATAACAGTAAAGACCCAAATAACTCAAACAGTGATGTGCCTTTGCTCTCCTTGTTGACCTAACTTGTTCTCAGCATATGCCTTTGGGAAAGTAAGGAAACCTTTTTGCACTTGGATTATCATAAACTAGCTTAGATCTTCCTTCCAAGTGGGGAAAAACTTATGAATTTAGTTTTTTAAACAAGCATTAAAACATTGTGGCAAAACAAAGCCATTAATTGATAAAGCTCACTTTAGTGGACAGATAATTAACACAAAGTTTGTGACTGACTGCTGGCCATGTGAATTTGAAGAAATATGGGGGTTAGTTATGACAGCTGCCCAGTAGGTGGCAGTGTAGGGAGTTACACTTCAGATTCAGAAGGCCAAGATGAAGAGCTGTGTCCTTTCACAACCCTTGTAATGCAAAGCGTATCATGAAACATTGTGATCTTTACTGATGAACCACCTTATATCTATATTCATGTATAAGTTTATGATTGAACATTCTCAGCTATTTAGTGGTATTTGTGAGTTAAATTTAATTTTCTGTTTGTTTTTCTTACCGTTGATCCTTTTACTCCGGGTGGTCCGGGAAGGCCCATTTCTCCCCGGTCTCCCTAAAATGCACAAGCATAAAATTTTGTTTCAAGTTAAGGGTGCATTTAGAAATAAATTAATCAATTTGTTTTAATTTCCTTTTTTATTGGTCTTACCTTCTCTCCTGCCAGTCCTGCCTCTCCCACAGGTCCGATGAAACCCACCAATCCCTGAAATGTAAAAACTCAGCATTGGATGGATGAATGGAAAGAGTTTCCTGGATAAGTGGCTGGGGGGGGAACCATCATTCAACACAGGAAGGAGCAATGTCAGGAATTCTTACTCGTTCTCCCATGGACCCAACTTTTCCTGGGACACCGGCTTCTCCCTGCAGATGCAAATCCACTGTCATTCATTGAGTTATTATGAAATATGCATCACTTCTGTATTTTTGGAAACTGGAAAAGAATGGTAGATGAGTTTGAGTTTATTCACCTTCACTCCCTCCGGGCCAACCTTCCCAGGAAATCCTTTTCTTCCCATTCTACCCTGAAAAAAAAGAAGAAGAAAAAAGAGCCATACAATAACTAACAGTGAGGAACAGACATTCACCGAGAAGTGAACGCATCGTTAACATTCATCACAAACTCTCTGCGAATGGACAGGGTCTGTTTACGAGATGGCCAGTTTAAAGAGAGATCAGTGGAAAATCTCCAGGGTGCAGGCTGATGACATAGGCAGGTAATGCTGACAGGACATTTAGGCAGGCTGCAAAAGTGTTCAGTGACTGAAAACTGTGTCTTTTTTTTATGAACCAGCAATACCTCTAGGTCAGAAATGTCTCAGCCAAACTCCGTGAGACTGAGTGACTCAGTATTTCCAAAGTTTAGCTCACATAGGTTGGCAGCCGTTTTTAAATAGTTCAATCTTACACTTTATTTCACTCAAACAGCCAATAAAAGTCAATTTAGGTTGCAATATGAGGATGAATAGGTGCTCTCTTGGACTTGTGACTTCCTGTTACTTGATTTATATTCATGTCTACAATTTTATGACCAAACTGATAAAAAAAATAATAATAATGAAAAAAAAGGTGCAGTGCCAAGAGGGAATGCAAGAAGCATCATATAAAAATGCACAGTCGCTGGAAAAAAAGGAAGGTAAGGATGAAGAATCATTCCTGTTAAATCAGTGAATGTACAGGTCTACTCGCGGCACCTGGCCAGACATAAATCACAGCTCCCGCAGGAGCCAAACACTACTTCCCCTCGGACAGAAGACAAGAAACCGAGTCAGATTATGAGACAAGCAGGTGGGCGGAAAGTGAGCAAGTGAGGGGGGAGTCAGACTGACAGAAAGTGCAGAGAAAGAAAGAAAGATTCACATGTTATATCTGGGATAATAATTAAGTCAGAAAACTAAATTGGAAACATATATAACAGAGTATGTGTTTTCATCAGTTAATAAAATGTCTGAAAGAAAAATACAGTAAAAACCTATATTTGCTATTTCCATTTTCCAGTGTTTTTATATTAGCCATAAATCTGAGTCATCTCTGAACATGGTGATGAACGCTATCACCCCCTGGCGGGCAAAATGAAGGACTACACATGTTGTAATAGAGACTTGCAGCGGTCTCAATAAAACGGCAAACACGCAATTTCTTTTATTTGTCCTGAGAGACGGAGAGAGAGAGAGAGAGAAAAAACTGTTTTTAATCACGTTATTACAGTCTATGATTAAAAAAGAGGTACAATAAACGTTTGCGTGCACAATTAAATATGAGTACTAAAACTGAACTGCATTTATTAAAGGCTGCTGAGGCATGGCATTGTTACTGACCAATTTATTGATTTCCCAGCAATGTTACTATTAATGTAGTAACTTTCCTTTTAAAATGACTTAATGCAGGCATTGATGAACAAGCAACACACGAGGACAAAGATTTCGTTAACAAAACTACAGTAGAAGTCATGTCTGTAATATAGGACAAAACGATTTTATATAATCCCTACAGACAAATTATTTATTGTAGGTATTTGCAATTAATAAAAAAAAGGAAATCAGTATGTTAATCTTATGTATTAATTTGTAAGAAATAACCAGATTTGAGGAGATTAAAGTGTTAGCACTTATCACATCTATTGTAACTTTGTACAATCCAAAAAATACACAGATGAATTTATTATCTCACCTCAAGTCCTGATGGTCCTGGTGGCCCGATCGGACCCTCGTCTCCCTGGAAACAAAGAATACAGATCTCAGCACATCTTATGTTTTTGGGATATCAAATGTCGCATAGCTGGTGCCATGAAATGTTAATGTCTTCCCTTGATGTTGGGTAGCTTCGGTCAGAATTACCTCTAGGCCAGGAATCCCTCGGGGCCCCGGTAAACCTCGGTCTCCTATTTTTCCCTTGATTGGGGGAAAAAAAATGCAGTTGTAGTCAATGCTGGGGTGTAAATTTGGGTTTTAACACACAAGTTTCCAGCCAACGTACCCTAATTCTTAAAAAGTTGATTTCTACTGAGTTTAACATTAGTAGAAATCCCTGCTGTGCCTCCACAAGGATGGAGGGCAACTGCCATGTTCTGATTCGTGCTTTAAGTCATGATTGTTGAAAGCTGAGCATGTCAAGTGGACGGTTTAACTCACCTTTGGTCCTTCGATGCCGTTTTCTCCCGGTGGTCCCATGTCACCAGGGAAACCCTGTTACCAACGATAAGAGAACGGACATCTTTTTTGTTTCAGAATAATCATAACAATCCCCAACGGAGCAATCAAGGTGCAAACACAAACCTCAGGGCCTGGTGGTCCAGGTGCTCCATCAGGACCTTTCTCTCCTAGTTTCCCCTATTAAAACAGTAGCAGAATGTAATGAAATATTTTTGTGCCGGCATTGTGCTCATGCTCAAATGTGAAGTGCTAAAACTTTAATTTTATGCGTTTCCTTTTATCCATATGCATACTGCATGACAGAGATACTAGGTGTGCTCAGTTGTCCACCAGATGACCAGGTTTATATTTGAAATGAATTTCCAAGGCCTTAAAAAGAGCAACAGGTCCATAGCATCACTGATCCTCTACCACAGTGGTTCTCAAACTGTTTTCAGTGATGTACCCCCTTAAAAATATATTTTTAGTCAAGTACCCCCTGACACGGTCTGTTTCTTTGCTTTGTTTTGTTCAGCATCATTGCTGAGAAGGAGGCCTCACATAAATATGTGGATGCAAAGGGTAGCAGCTGCTCCAAGACTTATTATGAGGAGCCTACTGATTTTTTAAAGATATTTTGAAAAGCTTCACGTACCCCCTGCAGTACCTCCACGTACCCCCAGGGGTACGCGTACCCCCATTTGAGAACCACTGCTCTACCATACTTAACAGTAAGCATGAGGTAATGGGGCTCCAGGTGAGTTTTTACACCAAACTCAGATGGAACCCCGTTTGATCTAACACACTTCTAGATAAAGTCTCAATATAGTTTATGTCAGTTTGTAATGACTGGAGAGAAAATGTTTCCTTTTTTCCCAATAAGCCTCCCAAATACACAAGCACAAAAATATTCTCAGCCCTGGCAGAAATAGATTTCAAATTATTCAACTTGGAAGTTTGTTTCTTGAGACAGACATTAATCATAAATGGCAAAAGATGTACATGGAGTACACTTTACTTCAAATATCAGTTTTTAGTCACATTTGATTAAAAATGGCAGGTAAATGACCAGCCTTGTTCATGTTTCCACTGGCATGGTGATAATTTATCCATCAAGATCATCTTTAGCTACCTCCACAGATTTTCTATGAGACTCAAGTCTGACTGGGGCTCTTAAAATGCTCAGGAAACTCATGAATAACAAATTTATAGTTCCTAAGCATGATCACCAACTTAAAAGAAGTGAAGTAAAAATTTAAAAGGCGCTTTAGTTACATTTAACTTTAAGGAATTGTTGGATCAGGTCAGATTAAAATGAAAGGCTTTTTTTTTAAACGAAATATTATCAGGTGTATCCAATAAAAAAAAGAACAAAAAAACCCCTACTTTTAAGTTTTAACAGTAAACTTGCAGCACTTAAAAAGAATAAGTACAAAAAAGGACTTTTTACACCAGAAATCACATCAAGAGATTAAGTCATGTTAGCTGATCTAACTTTAAGCCTTTAGTCTTAAAGGCTTAAAGTTAGATCAAAAGTGTTATGTAAACATTTTACATATTAAAGTAATCTTTGTGAGTGCAGTCCGATCAGATCTAACCTGTGGTCCTGGTTTCCCACGAATGCCTGGTAAACCTGGAGCTCCTTGGATACCCTAACCAGGGCAAATAATACATATTAAACAAATAGTATCCAAAAAAAACTCCTAAACAAAACACTTGATTCCTCTTTAAGGAAACAGACATTAGACATGCATGATTTTGCTCCCTACTCTGTATCTCTTGAGGCCACTTAGGTCTCTGTTGCACTAGATTTTACTTACACACAGAGAGACAAATGTGAAAGACTGACATAAGAGTTTCCATAAGGTGGACAGCAGACATCTGGCTAAGTCATTTTGTGGAGGCAGCAGCGCAACAACGGTTGTGTAACAAGGGATATGCATGATTGAAAGCAAGTGTGCACAGAAAGGCCTAATGAGGTTTAGTCAGTGGGGGGCTTTGTGAGGACGATGTGAGAGGATTTCCACTGTAAAATGTGCTACAGAAGTTGCCTACCTTATCTCCTTTGAACCCAATCTCCCCCTGCTGTCCAGGAATCCCAACGTCGCCCTGATATGCAGAGAACGATGCAAATGCACAGAGGACAACGGATGGATTTTGGACGAAAAAAAAAAAAAGAGAGAAAAGTGGAAGAAAAACATTAGGGAAGGGGGCGTAACACTCTACCTTATAAATACTCTACTTTTTTTCCAACATCCAAAATAAATTAGTGCCCTATAAATTGTAACTGTCAATGCACAATGAATGTAGTTCAATGGATAAGCCAAGGATTTCATGTGGTGTCAATCTGTCTGATAACACTCGCTTCGTTCCACTGCACCATGTGTTTCAGAGAGTGAGTCAGATTTCAGAATTGAGAATTGCAGCAATTTGCTCATTTTAGCTCCACTCTGAACTGAGACAACCAAAATGAAAGGTTTCTATTGCTGGTGGAAGACACGTTTTGAAATCTGTTTGGCTTTCCTCATTTTCTGATTAAACTATAGATTGTTTTCTGAATCTTAGTCAAACGAACTTGGAATGCTAGCAAATCCTTTGTGCAATTCAACTGAACTCCTTTCCATTCAACATTTGTAAAGTTATAAGAAATGTAATCTCAAAAAAACTATAAATTGGCTATTAAGAAAGCCTTTTTTTATGCAAACGTATTAGACCATGATGAGTCACTTCATAATATTTTCCATCTCTAATGTGACACACATCCTTTATCATTCAACTTAAAAACAAACAAATCTGTAGTTGGGGAGGGGAGACACAAAATAACTGTGACAACTGTTATCCATAACTGCTAAAAGGACAGACAAACAATGATCCAAGAAGCTGCCAAGAGGCCCACAGTAACACTGAAGGAACTGCAGGATTTTCTGATTAGTACTGTTTTTGTTCTATGTGACAACAATCTACTGAATTCAACATTTGTCTGGACAAAGGAGCAGAAGTGAAAGACAGAACCCTTTGCATTGAAACACCTGGTCTTGGCTGTTTCTCAAAACGTCATGCAACAACAGGCTAAATGGGCTGATGAAACCAAACTGTAACTTAACTCCAAAAGGAAAGTTCTGGTCAAAAACAACAGTGAGCATCAGCAAATAAGCAAAATATACAATATGAGACACAGAGGTGGCAGCATCATGCTGTGAAATTAGGTTTCCTTAGACTGAACTAGACTTTCTGACAAGGTGGACTCAATTGTAAGCAGTTCTAAATAGGCTGATAAGTTTTTTTCAAACCTGTTTTCCCTCAAACAGACATGTTTGTTGCTAGTCCAGTTGAACAGGATAAAGTATAAATTCATATTATGTCACATTACGTGTGTAGAAAGTATTTTATGCTCTTTGATTTTTCTGTTACAATAATATGGCATTTTAACAAAGTGTGCGCCTTTTAAACCACTCCAGGGCCAAATTCAGTTCAAAACAATCCAGTTCTTTCCAATATAACTCCATCATACAGTTTCATTCAAATTCAAATACAAATGCATAAAACCCAATGGCTCCTAATTTCACTGCAGTACAATAGAGCTTGATTTGTGTTTTTTTTATGTTGTAATAATGTTATCTTTAAAATGTGCAGAAGCTTAAATTTTTTAAAAGCTGATTAGAACTATGGAGATTTTAAGAAGTGCGACTCGACTGATTGGAGAGCTCAACTGAACAGTCATTTTACAACAAGATGAAATTAACTATTAACCCCCATTTTGATAGCTTGTGTGTAATATGGTGCACACACAAGTCTCTTATTCTGTTTCAAAATGCTTCAGAATATGAAATGTTTCAAAAACTGATTCTTTAAATGGTTAATCACATTCAGTGTTCAAGTGTAAGATTTTTCACAAATGCAGATCAGAAAAATACTATGGCAGCCAGGTTTAAAGAAAACCTTCCAAGAGTCTTATTGTAACAATGTAAAAAATAACAATAAAAAGTCTGTTTTAGTAGTCAATTTCCAATTAAAATGTGCTTGATATCTAAAGGCTGGGTACATTTGAATACAAAGAGCACATAATAATCACATGCTGCATATAACACAGGCCAATAACAGGAATATTGAGATCACCTTATCACCTTTCAGTCCTGGTTCTCCAGAATTTCCGGGTACCCCCTGGAGAAAAGACCCACATGCAGATTAGAGTTGTAACATACACTTTGCTTACAGGACAACAGACAAGGAGTCAGTAGTCCGGGTCCTGGAGGTTTTAGATGTTTCCCTGCTTGAACACACCTGAATCATGGACTGGTCGTTAGCGTACCCTTGCAGAATGTCAGGTTGAGGAGACAAGTCAGCTATTTTATTCAGGTGTGTTGGAGCAAGGCTACACATGATACATGCATGACGTCTGCTTTCGAGGACCAGGGATGACCATCCTTGCGACTCCAACCATTCTTTTGCTTTATAGCACACATAAGGCTACCATTAACAAGCAATGCAAGAATGGACTTTCCGTCCATTTCAGAGATTACCTTGAGTCCAGTCGGTCCGGGAGGGCCCATTTCTCCCACTGGCCCCATATCACCCTAAAGCCAGAAAACAGAGGGGAAAAGACAATAACCGTTTAGTGATAACACATGCATAAAGTAGAGATATGTTCAAAAACATTCCTTTAACACTTACACAATGTGAACAGTATCTAATTTTGTTTATCAACTGCAAGAACAAAAATCATTGCTTCCAGATCATCCATACACTTATCACGCTGCAGAGAAGAATGCATGATAATATGCGAACATTCACAGGCCAAGATTATGATTCATCTCAAGCCTGAGATAAAGGAGTTTTGGCTGCGTGTGTCCAATGTTTGCCTCTTTGAATGGGGCTGTATCTCCATATGTGACAAAGTAGATTATTTAAGAATATGGCACCAAAAAAGTCCCCTAAAACAAATCAGATCCTTTGGCATCGAGACCTTAGATGGAGAAAAGCTTCTTCCTGGTTATTTGGGAACATCTAATGCAGAGGAATGATGTTATGAAGCAGTGATTTGAAAATGCATTTTTTTTTTTTAGCTTTTTCACATCTTGACACAATACAACCACTAGCTTAAATGCATTTAATTATTTCACAGATTTTAAGTCACAGACCAACACAGAGTAGCATATAGGGTAATATATTGTGAAGCAGAATAATAATAGGATACATGGTTTCCAATTTTTTTCACAAATAAAAATATAAAAAGTGCCGCATTTGTGACCAGTTTATATTTTGCAGATGCATTAACTCAGTCCAGTTACAACTGCAAGTCATTTGACTTTGACTAGACCAATAACATTCTTTGATTTGATCCCTTACTTTTAGTGTTGTTCTGGTTGACGGTGAAGCCCTATGCCGTCTCAAATCTTTTGTTACCAAGAACAGTTTTTCATTTTTTAGGATGGCTGTGTTTAGCTCCACACATCTCCTCATTGACTGAGCTTCACTGTCTCAGCATTCTGCAATATTTCATAGAAGGGATAGTGTGTACAGGAAGATGTGTAGCATTAATTTTCTGAAATAGATAATGTTCCACTTGCTTTTTGGTCTCATGAGACCAGAGCACCTCCTTCCATAAGTTCAAAAATGGTTTTCTTTTTGACACTATCCAATGTAGGCCAGATTTGTGGAGGGCCTATTAGCAGTGGTTCTGTATAGATCTACCTGTTAGAGTTACTATGGGAACTCTTGCCTGCTTCTCTGATTACAGCAATTATTGCCCAGTTTGCTAGTTTAGGAGGACCACCTTGTCCTGATAGGTTTGGAAGATGCCACACTCCATTTTTGGATGAGTTAAATAATGCCCCACTTCATGTCCAGCGCACTGTGCATCTGTAGTTGGTGCATTTCTTGTTCTTCAGAATATTATTTAGTTCATAATGTTCTCTGACAAACCTCTGAGGTCTTAAATTAAATTTCACAAAAGTGAACCTTCATGTCCAGTGACATGCTCATCCATGTCAACCCACAACCAACAGATATACCGAGAGATTTTGGAGAAACAATTCGCCATTATTGGAGTGTTGACTTTAGCTCCTGCACATCCTGCCCATATTCCCATATTCCCACATCCCCGCCCACGCCACATAGTGAGGAACACACCACCAACAAAGATACACCCAATTCGACTAGAACCAAACCAGACTTTAACTGACTAGAGTGAGACTTGGCAATGGAGAAGGGGCTTAATTAGCTGATCTTTGAAGGCATTTGTTTTAATGGGTTTTATCTAGTAAGGGTGGCTGAATAACGCATAGCATCTTTTTCACATTTTAGTTCTGAAAGCCTTTGGATACCGTGCTTCATGTTCCATTTCGCACTACTTTTTATTGATCTATCCATAAACCATTAAAGTTTGTGCCTGAAAAGGGAAAATATGTGGAAATTAAGGTGTAGAAACATTTTTTCAAAGAGCTGTGAATTGTAAGCTACAACAATAAGGCTCCTAAGTTTAAATTTAGGCCAGAACAACCTGTACAGCCAGGAAAAGAAAAAAAAACAGAAAGAAAAAGTTACTTTAAGGACATGGCCCAGAAATTACATTTCTGACACTTGTAATGAGAGACAAGGAGAGAAAACTTCTGTCTTTTGTGTTTGGAGTTGCGTAAACAAGAACAGCTGTCTAGACATTTTCAGCTTTCCTCAGTGGCCGGCCTTCATTTAAAGCTTTCAGCAATGACTCCCCAGAGGAAGGTGTTTGTATACTTAAATCATTTAAGTGTGGCTCATTGCTGCTGGTACGGCATGCAGTGGAGTCAGATGGGTGTAGAGGACATGAATGTGGAGTTGGAGCTATAATCAACCAGTCCCCCGATTACAGGCCTTCTACAACCGCTAGTGGCCTAGAATAGACCAGGAGGAGCGGCAGTGACAGCTCAGGATGGGACACAAAAAGAGAAACCAGTGAGACATTATAATCAGGTCCAATTATGTGGCTGTTGGGCTGGAGAGGCATTCAGGGTAAGGTGATGGGTGGGCAGCGGGCAGCTACTGGACGAAAATAGTTAATTTGAGCAGGATTCCTAAAAAGAAGATGATGCACTTTGAGAATTTTGTTCGATTCAACAAACCTTTGAGAACTGTCAACCCTGTACTCGTCGTTTACAATCAATCCTGGTTCTGTATTTCAAATATGTTCATGGCGACCTTCAGATTGTGGGCAGTTTATCACAAAAGTACCTGGTGGAGTAAAATGATGACGGGTTGAAATTGGGGGTGAACTACTCACAATTAATCCAGGGACTCCTTTGGGACCCGGGGCTCCTAGGTTACCCTAATCAGAGAGGAGGGGAAAGATGGAAGGAGCAGGAGAGGCACAAATGTTATTGGCATTTTAAAAAACAAAAAACAAACAAAAAAACATGTCCAGAAGAGTGGCTTAGTATTCACTGAAGCTTATGAGAGGCCTCTGTGTGCATGTATTAGTGTGTATGTTTGTGTTAAAGGTAAAGGCGGTGTGGCATGTGAGCCCCATCATCTCATTCTGGCTTTCTAAAATATTTAGGTTTGTTGTAGCTCAAAAGTTAAGAAGGATACTTTATGGTGGAATGTCACCATTTTTTGTAGTTTTGGTGCATCCTAAGCAAGACAAATAAATATGTTGACATGTCTGAGTCATAATTTTGTGTTCTATGGTTCCCTGTTTGACTCTTTGCATGTGCTGCACATCTGTGCTGTTCATCAATAAACCTTACATTTTAAATGGTGTTTTGAGAAATAATTGAATAGATTTGTGTGTGGGCGTGTGTGTGTGCGTGTGTATGCATATGTTCGAGTATGTGTATACATTATGTACATAAAATATGTGTTTATTTTGGCTGTGTGCTGTGTGAATTTTTTGATTTCATGTGTAGTATCTGTTTTTACTAGTTGCTACATAAATTTCCATTTTATGTCAACTGAATTTTCAGTTTTTCCAGCCTCAGCTAAACTAATATAAACCACTGATTATCACAGCTATAGATTTAACGTATTTATTTAATGTTATTATTTAAAAAGCAATCAAAAACCTAGAATCTAATCTTAAAACATAATTTAGAGTTTAATTATTGGCTTTCAAATTCTTATGATGCAGAGTATTTTACATTTTGATGTCTTTCTGCTTCAGGTTTACCAGAATTGCTTCCAAGTGGCTGAATGTGTTATTTTGTAACCACAGGGAAAAGCGTAGGAGCCTTTATTCGGCCAGGTGTCTGGCAGTGGGCAACAATAAACGGCGGAGGGGCAGCCCTGTCTTACTCTCTAAGCTCCTTGCATTAAATGGCCTTTGCAACAAAGGGATGAAATGATAAAAAAGTTTTGAAAGCATACAATTAAGTATGCCCAAGTATAACTTCATGATAGTAACTGGCCCTTTTCTAGTTGGATGACAATACTTATTCTCAGAAAAATACAGAGTAAGAACCTAATAAGACGAGGTATTAGAGGAAATCCCTGATCTAGAAGCCCAAACCATTAGGGGAGTGAAGCTGGTGTTTTTCTCTAAACATAAATGCACCTTATGTTCATTATTCAATTATAGGTGGGTCAAACTGCAAGTTTCTGGCAGGCTTGTATTTTTCCATTCAGGCAGAAGAAGTGTCACATTTGTAAAAAATTACAGTGAATATGCAAAAAATACTATTTGCATGTGATCTGGAACGGCTGCATTGATGAATTACATGCAATTACTCATACTGACATCTTATTACATCATTTGGTGTTTTTGGATATGAGGCTGTAAAAAAGGTCTACATGTGTGGTGGTGGACAGCTCACAGTAGTGAACGGAAAGGCCGTAACTGCAAACTGCTCACCACTTAACAGTGTGGGCTTTTTGAAAATGAAAGCCAACTTAAGTTATTTTCAACAGACCAAAAGCATGGGATGGAACTGAATACACTGGTAAAACTTGTCCAGGGTAACATCAAACAAGACAGAGACGACAAATGGGTAGAAAGCCACATCGTATAACCAGCAGCTAAAACACCAGGGAGAATGTGAGTCTGTGCGCGACTCAGAGCTAAACTCTCACTCTCAGCTTGTATGTGTACAAATGTGGACGGGAATGGTTTTACATGTGTAGTAGGTTAATGTGGAACATACTGGCTCTCCATCTGGTCCAGGTGGCCCTCTCTCCCCAAAGTCCCCTGGAAACCCCTGAGAAGAAAGAGAACAACTTCAATTCTATGAAACCATTAGGTATGTAAGAAATTAATTTGCTACCACTTGGTGGTGACAAAAACAAGCAATTTGGGTTGCTTAGATTGATAGCGTGACGCTTTTTTAAAAACTTGGACGCGAATTACACATCCAGCATTTTACAGATTGTTGTCAGCTTTTACAATAGTGCTTGATATTAGGTTAGGTTTTATATATTTTTTATGCTTAGTATTCGTAACTCAGTAACTTTTGTAAAACATATCAAGCAGTTAAAGGACTAGGTATTAGCTAAGTATGAAGGCATGGACAAATCTTTAGGCATTCCTGCTAAAGATGCGTAAAAGAAAAAGAAAGAAAAATAATATAAATTCTATTGGTGCATTTATTCAGTGACAAAAAAAAATAAATTGCATAATCATATGTATCTTGCTACGACTCACAGTAAGCAGGACAGTAGGGGAGGAGAAAAAAAAATCTCCAAATCTCAATGTTGGAGTACTGCGACAAAGAGTGGTGTCTCTGGGTCACCAAGTCTCCATAGCAACCATTAGATGATATCTGTATGCCAACCAGTTGTTCGGAAGGAAATACATTTTCTGTCCTAGCACACAAAAATGTAAACATGTGGAGTTTGCTTAATGCAACTGTGATTTTCGTTGGAACCGCGTGCATTGGTCAGAAGAGACTGACTGTACAGTACAAGTAACCCTTGACCTTCATTTTACACAATGGCTTGCTGCTAGTGAACACAAAGTAAATCATTTCGATCTCCATAGCCACGGTAGAGAATTAGAAATACCGCTTTAATAATAACAAAATCTTGCAATTCAAATTTAGAGCAAACATTTACCTATTTAATCTTTTTGCTGAACAAATAAAGCTCTGTTGCTGCAAATTAATTGTAATAATGTTACTAGATCAGTTGCTTAAAATGAGACTGTTATGGTCCTATTAAAAGCATTAAATCTATTAACTTTAGGGTGTGGGTAGCTTGCTGTTGGTAACTTTAAACTTTAGACGGGGAGAAAGTGAGCCAAGCGATTATTCTGTCCATTTAACAGTAATCGGGAGGCTAATCTAAGCTTTACAAAACATTGGTGCTGGAGCAGAGAGCAACCACATCTGCAAAAAGCCCTACTGCTAAGAGCTTTAGTACTGAGACGATTCAACACTCATAACGACTACTTTTCGCTATGCTGGCCTCAATGAATTGTTTTAACATGATAATTACTGTGACCTCCAGATAATGTCAGTTATTTCTGTCAGAGCGGAGATCCCTCAGATAAACTGAATGCATGTTTTATTTTAATCGCTGAGTCATCTTAGAAACACAGTCTCCCTACTAAATGTAGCTCTTTGTGTTTGGCATTTCAATTCGGAGCAAAATGAGTCAGGCAGAGTTTTTTTATTTCTTATTTAATTTAATAGAAGAGCAAAAAACGGGTCATTAAGACTATTCAAGAACCAACAAAGAAACATGAAAAATAGGCTCAGTGATTGGTCATCTTAAAGAGTAAAAGCAAGTGTCATGGAAATTAATTGTTGGTGATTTTTGTGTGACAAAGCAGACAGATGTGACGCAAATCTGCTTTTTTTTTGCCCGTATGCAATCCATTTTTGACTTTTTCTGTCAATCAGAACAGTGGATGTCCAATCTTTTCACCCAGGAAAAAAGTCTGATTTGAGCCACTTCCATATGTGCCATTAAATCAGATAGTTTGTTTCTGAGACACGTGGCATGCATTCAGAAGTGAAAAATTGCTGAAAACAATAACTATGAAATTATGAAAGAAGCGCATCACATTCCAGTCCCACCACTCCTGACTCTGAATACACATCCAAACAGACTTCTCTGCAGAAGTTTCAGTAAATGCCACAGAAAAGTCTGTTGCTATTAGTTGTGCTTCATGTTTATAAGCTCCTTTCGTCTTGTTATGATCTTGTGACAATACTGTCAGCTCCCATTGCTCAATAGGCTTTAAAACATATATGGCTGAACCCTTTGTTACTTCTGGAAACATTACGACATTGTGTGACATTTAAGTTCTTCTGCACATGTGAGTTGTAAATCACTCATGCAGAAGTTTGATTGTGGTCGCCTTTAATTAATAAAAAAAAGTAATTATTGGATTTTGGCAAAAAAAAAAATTAAAATAAATGAATAAATCAAGACTTGCTGTGTGAACAGAGCCTTAGTGACTCAAAAGCTCAAGAGCTTAGGTTCTTTTACTGGGGACATAAAAAGAGCTATTGCCATGTTGCAAAAATAATTCAAAACAAATTGTATACATCTCGGAATAGTTTAGTATTTTTAATTGAAGTTCTGTAAAACGTTTGAAAACTGTTATACTCAAATTTGCTTAAATTCCTCTTGTTTTGAAATAGCTAGTTATAGAAAGCTAAGGATGATCCAATAAATAGCTTAAACTTAAATGTTTACTGTTGTCTGGAATATTTCACATGATCTGTTCTCATTCAGGAAGACTTTCTACATCCATTCACTATGTAAACAGTTCCTGGCTTCCTTATAAATAACATGACAATAGTTTGAAAGGCCATGAGGTTCACTTAAACCACTAAGGTCTTTTTAGGGATTAGTTATTTCCAGACCCCACAGGTCAATTTTGTTCTTGACTCTAAGCTGCTCATTAATTACAGCCTCTATCATAGACTTGAGGCCCTGTTTGCACGAAGCCGATTTTCAGAGAAACCCAAAAATGTTTGTTACAATCCAGCTGCATGTTTACATGTCTCCAAGTGATCAGACGACAAGACGTTTTGAAACCAGGTCGGGGTAAAGGTTTTTGGGAAGTATTCTGGATTTGTCTGAAATTCAAATTCAAAAGCGTTATTTACAACAGGTCAGATATGAACTGCTTAAAACATCTAAAGATAATCTTACTTTAAAAATCCTGGAATAATTACTTTAAGGAAACCTTCTCCTTCATGTGACATAAAAAATACTTTTATTCAGTAACAACTTCAAACAGTTTCATTTACGATATAAAAAAAAATGGCACTGAGTTTGACAACAGGGAAAGAGAACTGCCAAAAAAAACCCCAAATAAAGATAAGTTATTTAAAAAGAAGCAACAAAAGGAGAACGAGAACTGCTGGCAATGTACTTTGGAAAGTTGTTGCAGACTCTCTACCGTTTTCGATATATCTTGGTCTGTGAGAAATGACAGAATGTGTGTCTGCGTGCGTGTGCTTCCTTGAGAGAGAACAAGCGCTGCGGTTATGGCCATTAAAATGTCTGGCTCAGGTTTGAGCAGTTCTCCTGTTTTTCCTCCTGGAAGACGAGAGTGATCTCTTAAGGACCATCCTGTCAAACGCCCTCACGCTCCGTTTTTCCCTACAGGAGCAACTAGATGCCGATTCCAAAACCACTGAAATTACATAACTCCTCCTGACAACTTCTTCTCACCTCCTCCGTAAACACAAACAAATCTGTAGCTTTTAAGTTGAACACAGTGATGCCTCAAATACACAACTACTGCTGTCATACATCATCTGCAATGTTGTGCAGGAGGGGAGCGATAAAAATGTGACGGCAACTCTTCTATGCAAATGCTTTTAGCTTTATATGATCTGTGAAACTACCAGAAAAAATGTTTTTATGGCAGAAACGTGTCAGTCTGCAAGCCTTATGGAAAACGTGTATGCAGAAAAGGCATCTCCAACACTTTAGTAAAACGCAAACAAAGCCACAAAAATGTTATAATACATCCATACTGTCGTCCTAAAGAGTAATGTTTTTATAGTTTAATTGTCGCTTCTAAAAGCTTCACATTAGAAAACTCCCGCCCCTCTCGTTAGAGTGTTCAGAAGTTTTGGCAACACAAATATCATATTTACTGAAAAGTCAATAAGCAACAGCTGCAAAATGATCTCAGCAATGTGTTTTGGGGTTACACAGTTCAATGCATTCTTTCAGACTGACTTTAAACACTATTTAACACAAACCTCCCCAACAACCAGCAAACGAGTTTACTCCAACAAAACCTTGTTTAAGAAAAATCAGTAATGTGTAGAAATAGTAGCTGTTCAATACTCTCTGAAAATCTCTGACTTTGAGTTGCTTTAGATGGTGGAAATTTGCTCTTGAATGCGCCCGTCCTCTGGGTTGCGAGAGGAGGGGACTCTCAGATCTAGCACTGCTGGTGGAGGTGTATACAAAATCCTGGTAGTTGTTATAAGAAACAGTCAACATAGAGCATTTCTTTTCCTTCCTAATCATCCTCCTGTGCATAGTGGCAAGATAAACATAATCCACTTCCAGCAAGAGTTGCTTTAAGATTTTAAAATGTTGCATGCAGAGTAGTTATTTACTTGAAGGAATTTTTCGCTTATGAAGGTCAACAAGCTTACTTGAAGAGCATGCTTTTTTTTTTGTCTTTCCTACTTTGAAGAGAAAGTACAAGAAATAAGCGATAACATCTGCGATGTTATGGATTACTAAATAAAAGCTATTTGACACTTTGAAAAGTATTACCTATGAAAGAAACACAATTATAAATTACTACATTAGTTACATTAGTGAAGCATCCATGCATTTGTGCAAATGTATCATTTCTTGTAGGGGATTTTTTTTTCTGAAGTTATTCAATTTAGTTAAAGGCTGAATTTTTCTAAGCTAAGCATGACATCATACCACTATCTTAGAAGATGAATTTATTTCAATACAGATTGTGGAGGGTTTGGCTTCATTTTTACAATACAAAGCAATAGATTTTATTCTCGCATTACCCAAGGCTTCTTATCTCTAGAGGAAATGTACGGTCAATTTGCCCTAGCATCAGTGAGTACCAAGTGGAGTGAAGGGCCATTCCTTTGTGATGAAAGATAACTTCATTGACATATTTGTGGCCTTTGTGCTCAGCACTCTTCTCTCACACTGCCGGCTATGAGTACATCTCATGTCTTCTTTTATGTCTAAGCAGCCTTAAACAATGTGTGCTTTCACAAGTCTTTAAAGGTTGCTAATTACACCACAAAAAAGTTGCTAGATTTGTCAAGAATTGCTTTGTTGAAAATGTAACTAAAGGGGTTTGAAAATGTACTAAATATAAAAACCAATTTGCAACAATGGCAACCTCTACTTCAAATTTTGACTTCAGTGGATTTTCTGTTGATTTGTTTTATTTTTGGAACTTAAAAATTAAAACTTTTGCCAAATTTCTAGTGCCATTGTATAAGAACAGCATTTTTTTTCTCTCAATACAAATGGCAACAAAGTAAAAACAAACAAAAAAAAAACTACAAAAAACTCCTGTGTTACTGTTAACGTGTCGTTCAGTGTGGTGGTACTTAGAAAACCTTTCTTGAAATGGTACTGGTTATGAAAAGTTGAGTACCTCTGCATTAGTGTAACACATCTTTGTCAATATAATTTTCACTTGAGTGTGATATTTGAGTATTAATTTATGCAAACTGCAGACTTTGGTTCAAGTAATGGATCACGATTTATGGTTCACATGTCTGTGAGGTATGGAAGTGGTTTTAATAAACATGTCCAGTAAAAAAAATAAATAAATAAAAAATAATAATATATATATATACATACATACATACACACACACATAAAACTTATCATAACACACATGATCACATTTAAGAATGATTATCTGTAAAGGATGTTGAGACAAAACTTTACCGGCCTACCCATCTCGCCCCTCTTCCCTGGTTCACCCGGAATTCCCTGAAAATCCAAACGTCGGGAGGGTAGAAAGAGGAAAAAAAAAAAAAGAGTTCAAGAAAGACAGAAAAGAAGGAAAAAGAAGATGAAGTCAGTGAAAAATATGCAAAAGACATATCACTAAAATCACACATTAACTAAAACACTCATGGACGACACTGATTTGAGCTCAAAACACGATTAAAAAGCTGTGGCATTAAGTGTCTCCCACTTCATCCATCGCCAGATGTGAGGAACAGCTGACTGCAGCCCATTAAACATGTTTCCAAACCCTTATGGAGGATTTTCTATACTTATATTGAGAACAACCACAAGTTTCTCCGGGGTAGACATGCACTGTAAGGTTTATGGCCCATTTTGTTGTCTGGTGTTGAAGGGTTCCTGATTACAGCCTCCCCTGCTGTGACGCAACCCCCAACCCACCCAGATCATGCTATAACTAGGCTAATCGCTTTGTGTTTTCGAGGCTGTACACAAGCAGTGGGTGTGGAGTTCAGGCAGTTCAAAGGTTTCAAGAGGGGGGCTTTATCATATGAGTCATCAGCACTCCCACACACCAACATCCTAGACAGCTGGAGATTACATCTTGTGTTATAACAACTTCAAAACAGCTGAATGGAATTGGCAGGAGAGCCATCGTTTTTTTTTTTTTTAAATCTCAATGGGAAATTGCAGTGCCTTACAAAAGTGTTCATGCATCTTAAACCTTTTCACATTTTTGTCGTATTACAGCCACAAACTTCAATGTCCTTTATCAGAATTAGGTGTAAAAAAAAAATCAATAAGAGTTAGATAACGATTGTGAAGTATAAGAAATGTTATGTATGGCTCAAAACGTTTTGCAAAATAATCCAAACAGTCTTCACTCTTGACACCCGCATGTAAAATCCTGTGCAACCAACTGCATTCAGAAGTCAAAAATAAAGACCACCTGTTAATCTTCATATAAATACAGCTGTGCTGTGGAGTCCTCAGAGGAGTGTGAGGGAACATTAGTGAAGAAACAGCACCACAAAGTCCAAGGAATACACAAGGCAGTTCAATAATGTGGACGTGGAGAAGCTTAAAGCAACGGTAAGTTAAAAAGCTAAAAAATGGTAGGTAGGAAGAGCTAAAAACAAAAAAATCCAATTCAAAATTTGCCACAAGCTGCTGCAAACATATACAAAAGAATAAAGATGTCTCTCTTACAGTACTACATGGTGGTGTCAGCATCATGCTATGGGGATATTTGCGTGCTGAACAGATTGGACTACTCTGGAGGAAAACTGGTTAAAGACTCGAAACACTTGAGATTAGGGTGGAGGTTGAGCTGCCAGCCGGCTAACTAAACATACAACCAGAGACACCTTGCAGAGGTTTAGACCAAGGGATGTTTCTGTGCTAAAATGTCCTGGCCAAAGTCCAAACCTAAATTAGAATTGAGATCGAGCCTAAAAAAATCCAACATGACCCGGCATGAGGCCACAGGCATTGTGTTCTGAGCCCGATCCGACCCGACCAGTTAACTTTAAATACAGTCCTGAGCCTGAAGTAAACCCAACATATTTTAACTAAGGTTCTACGGCTTTTGTGTTTAGACCAGAATTTGGGTAAACAGTGTAACTTCTCTTGTTTTTAGCTTTTGTTTACCGTCGTACTGCTCTATTTTGCTGTTTGTTGTAACAGCAGGGTGAGCCAAGCGCAAATCAGTTTGAAGTTTGACTCATATGATCCTATCTATGCTGCTTCTGACAGTTTGAGGAAATTCTGCACCCTAATTTAGGCTATATAAGTAGATTAACACAACGTTATATCGTGCATTCATGTATGGCGTTTTATATGCTGTATGTATCGCAGGCTTATTAAACACGCTACAGAAACCCGAGTCCAACCCGAACCTGACTATAAAGCAAACAATTCTGGCTCAGCACCAGCCCAAAATTCAGTCCGGGTTCGGGTCGGGCTCAGGCCATCTATAATTGCTGCAGAATCTTATTTTACAACGTGCTAAAAAAAAATCATCCATCACATACAATCCCAGTAAAATACATTAAAGTTTGTGGTTGTAACAATAGAAAATGTGAAAATGTTAAAGAATGTGGATTAAGGTTCACTGGGTGCGCGTGAAACAATACTTGAGAGTGTGTACATTTGAGAAGAACTCACTCTTTCGCCATCAGGGCCAGGCAGGCCAAAAAGGCCTGGGATTCCAATGAAACCCTGCAGGAGAAAAGAGAAGAAAGCAAGGGCACAGTTGTGAGTGCTTCGACCCAGTACAAGCAGCTAGGAGAAGAGCAGCTCCCTTCGGCTCTGAGGCTGGGTTTCAGGGCCCGACATTCCAGCATGGGGTGGGCTTCCATGAAGAACCAAGCCATGAGGCAAGTGTATATGCCCATGGACTGCATGGTGCTGGCTTCCACGATGTAGTCCAAGGGCACATACCCTCACGCCAGGGATCTCTGAAGATAACCGGGGGTGACACACTGGGCTGTCAGTGCAGTGGAGACAACACACACACACACACAGAGGAAAACAAGGACAAACGTCACAGTTGAACTGTAGGGGAACAGTCGAGATGCGTGTTATTGTTGAGCATGAACCTGAGCAGGTTTACATTTGCACAATGTGGAATATGCACCAAACGGGAGGGGAAATGTGAAAAGGTGGCTCAGCGAGAGGGGGAGAAGGGACTAGAATGCCTCCTTAAGACAGCAGGGCCTCATACGGAGCTTAAACAGGAAATTCCAGCCTTCGGGGGCAGGGAAGACTTTGGACAAGCCAAGGAGAGTTGATAAAGGACCTTTATAGGAACACAACATAAAAATCAGTTTGTGTCCCTGACTATGTTTCTTTCTGTTTGCACTAAGTACACACATTCTTTTCATGCATGCATGCATGTGGATGTTGTTTCACTGAGCTCCACAAGCATGCTTTCATGCAGCACCGCATTTACAGCAGAAAGGACTCGTAGTGTGAGGCCCTACATAAAAAAAAAAAAAGTTATCTGGCTAAACAAAGATTTACATGCCCCCTTCTACAAACACTGTGGAGAGAGAAGCGCCAATGAGCTGCCTTGCTGATCATCACATTTACTAATTACGCTAAAACACCACATTTTATAATTTTATCAGATAAAATCAAACTTTAACAGCACATTCTCTTACCCGAATGCCTTTCAGCCCTTTTGGTCCAATCGGTCCTGGTAAACCCTGAGAAGTAAGAAGAATGAATACAAATTTAACACCTTAATTTTTTTCTGCTCCTTACATCAAGAGAACAAGCCTCAGTCTAAACCTCATTCTGGCTCTGGGATGCATGACCATTCAAATCTGACTTTAAGCATTTATGTTACATGTTGATACAATATAAAAACATGACAACATTTCCATACAAGGCAAAGACACATTCAAAATAATATATGGGAAATCAATTCTATCTCATATCTGCTAAATACTCCAGTTGAGCATCCCAGCAAGGGAGAGTGTAGCTGTTAATGTTGAACATTTTCTGACTAATGTAGGTAACCTGCTTAGTGTTTTCCAAGTCTTTTTTCTTCCAGGTCATCTGACCAGTATAAGCTAATTCCACTCTGGCTCTCTGCCTTTCTTTGGCCCTGACCACAACTGTACCAGTCACAGCAGAGGATTTACTGCACCTGCCTGCCAGGATAACCTTTGGCACCTGGGCTTCCGATTGGACCCTGCTCTCCCTGGTGGGTAGAAAGAGAAAGAAGTGGAAGGAACAGAAAGAAAAGTGGCATAGATTAACAAAATTAACACAACTACGACTTGATTTGTAAATCCTTATCAAGCTTTTAATTCATCAGATATGGTCCAAGTTATAAGTCGCATAAGCAGATACTTGAGGAGTCCCAAAGAACTCTCAAACTGCTTTTTGCAAATATAAATTACTCATGTAAGGTATGCATCAGCGAAAAATGTTACATGTTAGTTTGGTCAAACTGTGAGGACATTTTTTAGAAGAATAAATCTTTGTTAAACAGGTGATTTTACCAGAAATGTACCAATGACTTGTTTGACACACTGGATGATTATACACCTGACCTATTTCCAGTATTTTCAGCATATAGTGAAGTAATTTAGATTTTCTAGAACAAGAGTGAAACCCTGTTTAGCTGTGAAGCTGTCTAATAGTTACTGCTTTACTGCACATCCCGTGTCATGTCATATCTGTTCCTAACGTAAATGACAAATCATTCTTCACAGTAAAAAATCCTCTTAATCCTTCTTTATAGTAACCATATGTGAAGTAAATGAGTCAAAAATCTAACCTGTACCAGTAAATCTTAGCTTTTTCCGTTCAGATATTTAATTGAATTTAGCTGTTTTTTTATTTTCAATGGACCTGGAAGGAAGGCAATATTTCAATATGGTTAATTTTTACATTTGGATGTAGATTCCCCACTAACGTTGTCTTATAAAGGACTGAATAATATATGCTGTAACTGTTTTCAGTTTGGGTTTATTTATGAAACAATTTTGTATTGTATTTTTTTTCTGATATTCATATTGGATTACAACTTTAAACAAGGTTTATAGAAGTTAAATTCTCCTGTTTATTTCTGTAAGAGGTCTAAGCATTATAAACCATAAAATACATTGTTTCACTAATCAGGATAATTCTTAAACTTCTCTACCAGCGATTACATAAGATTAAGATGATAGATAATTAGCTTTGTAAAGTCTCATAATGCATCACGATGACTTATGGATGTGCTTAAAAACACATTACAGGCATTGCCTTTGAAGAGAGCTGTTCTTTTCTCCTCTCTTTCCCAAATGTTTTCTGTGCAGAACCCTGTAGATGCTGATTAGGAGGTTATGCTTGTTTATGTAACTTCTGGAAAACATAACAAACACACACTCAAAGCAGGTTGTGTCCGAATTTCACAGAGAACCAGTATCCATGTATAACTTCCTTTGACGCAGCCCATGCTTGCCACTTGCCATTCCCTCTCCTGGATAAATATAGTGCATAATGCTGCTAGTTAGAAGGAGACAAGGCTTTGGCCAGGGGTGGATTCAGATCTTTAACTGGCCAGCAAAGAAGGTGTGTGTGTGTGTGTGTGTGTGTGTGTGTGGGTGGGTGTAAGAGAGGAGCGAGGGGGTTGAGGGCTCAGCCAGCGTACATTACAGTAACAAAGTCAGCAGAACTGCAGGAGCACCAGCTGGCTTATGGAGCGCACAATGCCAAACAGTTGTGCCTGTTAGTCAGACGTCGGTGCTATGGTGATTCAAACCGCAAACTCACACTGTTACCATCATCCACATCATCATAACGAGCAGCAGCAGATCTGTGGGAAACTGGGGGGCGTTTGAGGGTGGACACATGCAGGAGGTATTGTTAAGAGAGAAGAAGTGCTCACTCTTTGTACAGAGCGCAGCGGGAACTCCCTGAGATGATGATGTCATGGAGGCGTACTTAATTAAATCCAAGTTTCTCTACACAAATAAGGAATCTGAGTGTCTATGCACTCTCAATGCACTTATGCAAGAAAGAAAAAAAAAAGACAAATAAGCTTAGCGGTGAGAGGAATGTTGCACAGTAAATTATCTGTAGTTACAAATGTGATTGTTTGGATGCTGGCAACAACAAGAAGACAGAAACAAAGACAATGGGGAGACTTTCTACGGGGCTGCAGTTTAATAGCCATGAATGTGTCACTGCTGGCCTAGTTGGCTTGTTCTTGATTCTCCACTCTATTTTCTCTTTTTCTTTGGCATCACTTTCTAATATCCTGAGGAGCGTCACTGCACCATAGTGCTACAGCCAGATGTCAGTTCTCACCAGTGCTTCATAACAGGCTAATCTAATCTGGCTCCCTGAAGGCAAACGTAGGGTCCTCACACACCCATACACACACACACACACACGCCGACAGACAGAGAGGTCAAACAACTATAAATGATGACTAAGGAGTTAGAAAATGAATGTAAGACTGAGGGATTAGATTTAAGTCAACTAGGCAAGATGAAAGCAAGACACTGATGAAAGCTGTTGAGTGGATCCTTAAAATTAAAGACCCTGTGAAAAACTGTACAAACAGTGCACTGAAAAAAATATCAATACGTGATGAATATTTTCACATTTTATAATGTTATTGATGAATATGGCTACATGCTTCTCAAGATTTTCCACAAATCAAAATATGAAAAGTGGACATGCTTTTGCATTGAGCAACACTGAGTCAACACTTTGTGGGACCATCTTTTGCACCACCAGAGACTGAATTTTCTCACGTTTCTTTTCAGAGCTCAGATCAAGTTGGATGGAAAGCATCCGTGAAGATCAATTTTCAAGTCTAGACACAGCTTCTCAGTTTTATTAAGTTCAAGACTTTGACTTGGCCATTTGAGCGTATGAATGTGCTTTAATCCCCACCACAAAGTTCAGTCTTTCAAAGTTTCACAGGTTTTTTTCCGGGGATTACTTTGATCTACTTTTCCTTTAATTCAGACCTTCTTCCCTGTCCCTACTAAATATGAGCATCCTTACAGCATGATGGCACCACCATTATGTTTTACTGAATAGACAGATTGCTCTAAGTGATGATTCAAAATTTCTTCCCCAACGCACAGGGGTCGATGTCTCATCTAAAAAGAAAAAAAATCCACATGTCTGCTGTTTTCCCCAGGTGGCCATAATTGCACTTAGCTTCATTTAGGAGTATCAGAGTAAAGGGGACTGATTGCAAATGCAATCCGTGCCTTTTACATTTTTCTTAAAAATATAGAATTGTGATTATTTTCCTCCCACTTCAAAATTATGTACTACTTTGTGTTGATTTATCACATAAAACCCCAATAAACAGACAGTGAATTCTGTGGCACCAGGAGAAAGATACGTAAAAAGAAAAGTCTGCCAACCTAAAGTCAACAGCATGTATGTAAAATTACAGGAACAAGAGTTTAAGCATGCATAAACTGCAGAAAAATACATACTGTCTCTCCAGGAAGTCCAGGTGGACCGGGGTATCCTTTCTGTCCCTGCAGAAACAAAAATAAGAAAGGATGAGCGTGGGTAGAACTGATAAAAGAAAACACAAATGTGAGACAAAAAGATTTCCATTTCAGCACATGCTTAGAGTTGTCTCAAGTCGGCGAATGGCAAATTTGCAAAATCTGCAAAGTAAATGCATGTTAAAATTAACAACACCAACAGACCGATTTAGTGCCATATGCAAGAAATCAATCTGCTCTTCTGTCAAAGGATCAGAGTTTCCACTGGCTGCGTTCACAGAGTTTTGGTGCCAGGTTTGTGGCATGTTGAGGATATAAATGCCTTCCTGTTTGAGTCAGATATCAGGACTCCCAGACTGCGTGCAGGGCAACACAACCCGATTGTGTTTTTTCCACAGATCTGCTGACTCCAGAAACACAAACCCCAGTCAATGAGTGTAGAAAAACTAAATAAAATGTGGGAGGACATGCCACCGCAAACCACAGCTTGATAGATTGAGAGAACAAGGCAGAAACAAGGAGAAAGAGAGAAAAAAATAAAGTAAAAACAGACATGGTAAATATGGAAAAACTCCTGTTGTCTGGGTTCAGAGAGGCCTAAACCATTTGATTTCAGCAGTAGAAAAGGGATGAAGTAACCAGGTTGTAAGTATTTTACATCCTCAATATCATTGACTTATAGGTTCAGGACTTAAAACATGGATCTCTGCTTCTGATTAGCTGCTACAAAATGTATCAACAACGAATTACATTTGAAAGTAAATAAACTAAGTACAGTTCTGCAAAACATATGAAAGACAAAAAGGCCTGAGTCCCACTATCATTCTTAAATCATATGATCTTATTTAAAAAGCATCACTAGACGTCAAGTGAGCTCAGTAGTGGAGGAGTGGCACAAATAGCAAAGAGAGATAAAAGCAACTGCAAAAAAGAAAGAAAATGATGATGAATCCAGTTTACATGCTAGCTTTTCAATTAATTTCTCCACACACACACACGTTTTCGCTTGTGCAGAAAGAAAACCCAAAGCTCTCATCCCCGAATCAGAGCTCTAAATCTTTAAAGCTGATTTTAATCCTGAGAATATAAACTATACACACCACATTGTGGTAAGATTGAATAAATGTTTATTCGGCAATGAACGGTTTGTCTTCAAAAATCAAAGAACCTCTGACAAATGCACTTGCATGATATACGTTTGTGTCCTTGAATTAGTACAAATTATATAATCTTCATGTCCCAAGAAGAAATATTCACTATTAATTCGTGGATGGGGTCAAACGTGCATTTTAGACCCCATAAAATAAAGAATCCTGTATTTAGCTCTGTACACAATACACTGACAGAGAGTAAAACTTTCAGTAGATAACTGGAAGGCAATTTTTTTTTTTGTTCTGCAGAGTTGCTCTGTTTTTACCATTTGAGGCCTGAACCTCTGTTAAAAAAAATTAAGTACTAATCGCTCCAGAGGACGGGAAGGCTATAATGATGTTATGTATTTTTATAGTTCTGAAAGAGAAACTGGAAGATTTTATTACTGGTGTTAGTCAGTCAAAACGTCACAAAAATATGAGGTCAGAATTATGTCACAAAATTAAGATTTCCTCACTTTTTGAAGAAGGTTTATAAAAATGTTAATTTACTTGACCGGGACAAAAAAAAAGAAGAAACAATTCCGTTTTACGTGCGAGAGCTGAGCAATGTGTTTTTAACTGAAGTAGGACAACCTTACAAATAAACATGCTGTGATGTGGTGCCTCTTTATTTTGCATCTTTTTAGATTATATACCCGGCGGTAGAAACATTTACAAGGCCTGTTTTCCCAGGCTGATCAAAGACCCCCAGTACACACACATGCAAACACATGCTGTGGATCCTGTGCATTAACTGGAGCCTCCAAAGCTAAGCCATGTCGTCTCAGATTCTTATCTCACTCGTTATTATTTTTCTAATGAGAGCAGCCATTCCCATCAGTGCGAGTGTATTTACAGTAGCACTTGTTTAACAAGCATGTGTGCGCAATCAGATCAACCCCACCAGAATGCTTTTATTTTGCAGCAGCTCTCCAGTAGCACCCTATAACCTCCTCAGTATGCCAGGGAGTGCTCCAGGCAGGGCAAAGCACATTTTTGCACCAAGAAAATTGAAGACACATTGTTTCTATCCATGATAAGACATGGGAGGCTATTTAGTTTTGCTTTTCTGTACACATTTGACTGCTCCTCAACTGAGTATGAGCTTGTTCCTACACCAAAGATCACACTTTACATTACACTGGTGGTCTGCCAGATGAACACCTCATTCATTTAAGCTTTCATCTCTCCAAGATCCATGCAGGCATGGAGCCAGAAGGTTGCTCGGTAATTATCTGGCTCCTTGCACGCTTGCATGTACAGTAGAACATAAACGTTGATGTCTGCCTGGAGCAGATAAACAGTCTGAACTAAATGGACAATTTGGATAAAATTTAGCTTGTAGTGTTATCATTACAGCTACGTCACTGTAAGTTGGAATATGTTTTCCAATGGAGGTTCGGTTGACAAATTAAAAGTACCTTTCAAAAATAATTTGAGTAGGTTTAACTTTTCATTGATCACATATTTCTGTGGAGAAAAAAATGTCCCTTGTTGGTCTGATACAGTATAATCTAATATTCTGACCTTTTCAGAAACTAAATGTGTTTTCATAAACTGTAAGCAAAGATTCATCATAATTAACAAAAATAAAGATTTGAAAACATCAGTTTCTGTGTAAATGAACCATATACGTTTCACTTGAGTTAATTTAGTTACTGAAATACATAAACAAAATTTTGTCAGAAAAATTCAAATAACAGGCTTCCAGCAAATTTTCCATTTTAAAATGTCTTACTCTTCCAGACTCAGGTTTAAGAAGGAAAATCAAAAATTAGAAGTCCAAACGCTTGTTTATTTTATCGGAGCAAAGAATTAAGGTCTTTGTCAATCACAGCGCTAACAAAGTATGTTAAAATACTTCCACAAATGTGGCTCTTCTTAACTGAAATGATGTAAATTAACCAACCGGAATCTTACAAACCATGAAATCGTAGTCTGGATTTTCTTAAAATGCTTAAAGTCATTGAAAAGTTGAAAAACGTAGTAACAAAATTCTAAAAAAAATATGTATATTTCTTAATTTTCTGGCATTTAGGAAGAGGGAATATTATTTACCAATATATACCATTGTAACGTTATAGTAATCCTGATCGAGTTGAAACAGGAAAGTTTTCATGTGATTTAATGGTGGGAGTTTTATTCGAAACAGGTCTTGAGCAGCCACAGAGAGAGGGTCACACAAAAACCTGCTATGCATAAAAAAATGGAATGATTGATGAGTTATTTTAGCTTCTTCAGGGACATTACAACAAATCCTTTAACTTATGTTTTACGGGGTAATCTTTCTGGGATTGCTAAAGTTCCTCTTTGCATGACAAATCATTGGATGGAGTCCAATTAAAAACAACTGAGCTTCCCCACTACAATGAAAAATATTGAGTTCTTCTAAATGTGCATGCAAATTAGTAATTCTGGAGACTATTGTGTTAAAAAGCCTCAAATGATGGTACATGTGAAAAGAAAAGACGTGTAGATTTGCTTATAACACAACCTAAAAATAACGCGTCTGCGGGTGGTCACTCTTTTTTGCAGAGCTGCCAAAAAAAAATGAGCACATGGATGACATATCTATTTGAAATGCCATGAAATGCACATCATATTCAGGAGGGAAAAGCTTAGACAAGTGAGAAGAGACAGCTTATGTAGCAGAGAGAGGAGACGCAGCCACAACGGGGAGACGTGTGGCCTGCATTGTGGCCTTGTAGCTGAGGTTTGGCTCTCAGCGTGTCCCCCTCTCCCTGACCCTGCCCGCCATACTGAAAAGCCAATCAGGGTCTGCTTAGTAGAACAAATGTTGTACAGAGCGGAACATGCTCGGCCTGGCCAGTGCTGTAAAATCACACTCGACTATGGCGCTTTTAAAGCACCGCTGCTTTCTCCATTAAAGTTTTCCATGAAAACCTCACAGCCAAATTCCTGAATTCCCGCTCGTAGCATCAAGCATAAGGGAGATTTAGGGCCTGCTCTGTTGTGTGGACCGGGGTGGGTGTGTAACAGTGTCTTAAAAAAAAGGTGGAATGGAAAATAGATATAGAAAAAAGCCTATGTTTTCCCATTGTCCTCGACCACAGAACTCAAAGCTGCACAGTAGGGAAGCTATGCAGACAGTTCTCAGATTACCTTCAAATGACATAACTATAAAAGCTTATGTGTGTTTTGAGTATTTGAGTCTTGGTGGGGAAGACCTGCATCGGGACTTTCCACCTGAGCCGACTATGAAGAACAAAGACGCAGTATAACAGCAGAGTCAGAAGACTGATTCATGCATTTGTCATTGGATGGAAAGTTGACAAAAGTGGAGCTACAGCTGGTTCCTGTATATTGTTCTCTGCTGAGTAAACCTTTATGTGTTCTGTATGGAAAGATGTTACCTCCTTGGGGTTAATTTAACAAGCTTCCTTCAACCAAACAATACCTGAATCTTACTCGAATGAGGTCAGCCTATTTGTGTGCATGTTGTTAATGTTGCTATGGCAATAATGACCCAGACGCCAAGCTATTATGTCACTCTGATATGTAGCAGCTATATTTTGCTTGTGAGGTTTACTAAAGAGAAGCTACAGAGCACTTGAGCTGCTGTGCATGATCAAGTTATTCACACTTCATCCTTCTTCCTGACTGATGCTCTCATCTTTATAGTAAGCAATAATTTTGAACGTGATTGAAGTATGAACATCGCCTGAGCTACTCTAGTACATGAACAGGCTTTGATTTGAGCTATTCTATTGTAGCTCATGTTTAGGTTTTCCTCGCTGGAAAGTCCTCCTCCATCCCAGTCATAAGTCTTTTGCGGCCTCTAACCCACAGGTGTCAAACTCTAGTCGTCAAGGGCCGGTGTCCTGCAGTTTTTAGATGTGCCATAGGTACCAAACACTGGAATGAAATGGCTTAATTACCTCCTCCTTGTGTAGATCAGGTCTCCAGAGCCTTGCTAATGACCTAATTATTCTATTCAGGTGTGGCGCAGCAGAGTCACATCTAAAAGTTGCAGGACAGCGGCCCTTGAGGACCGGAGACAATCGGTTAGAGTCTAACCTATTGTCTTCTTGTGATAAACCAAAAATCCTACTTTTTTTTACTGTTTTCTTTCAACATTGCCTTTTTTAAACAGTCTTTCAAAAGTGAAAACTGCTTTAGTTCCTGACTGTTAGTTGCCCTTTCAACAGATTATCCTACCTGAGCTGTAGATCTCTGCAGCTCTTCCAGTCACCATGGGCCTGTTTACAAAAGCTTGCCACGCTTTTCAGGATTTTGCTTTTGTTCTGCTTCAAAGTGATGCGCTGCTCTTTGTCAGTTTATCACAAAATTCCACTAAAATAAATTAAAGTTTCAAGTTGGAACATGAAAAAATATCGGAACCATTTGAGGGGTGTAAATACTTTTGAAAGACATGGTACATGAGCTTTACGACATGTGAATCAGTCGTCACCGTCAACTTGATTGATGCATCACTGGCTATCCTTCCATTAGGCCTTCAAATCACTTCTATCTCGCTTAAAAGGAATCTGTAAATGTTTTCCACTACCCTAATTTCTTTTCCATTCTGGCTCAGTGTGTCAATGTGGGTGAACGAAAGAGGTAGAAACACTCAAATAGACACGCACAAACACACACACATGGAAAAGCAGGCTCTTAACAAAAGCCACATGTTAAGCTTGAGGTAAAAAAAAAAAACCTGCTGGAGTCTGACACTCATCCATACACTATTGTGACTCTGGGAAGAAAGGTAGTACATGCAGACAAGCTTTACACCTCAACTGAAATGCACATAAGCGGCCTGTTGTATTCAATTACCCAACAATGCTTCAACTTTGATTGAAAAGGTTGCATGAATCAGCTGTAACCAATACAAAATGTGACTGGCAGCGGTTCCTCTTTGCTTCTGTTGTTTGGAAAAAGACCGGTTCAGCAGTAAGAAGCACCAAAATACATTGGGGGAATGTGGAATAAATTTCACCTTTCCAGTTGCATTAATTTCAGTCAACTGATTTCAGGTTTTGGGGTTCATGTAGAATTCTTATGCAAAGCAACTGGAGAAATATGGAGCAACGTGGTTCTTTTTCAAGGTCTGCAATACCAACATTTACATTCCAATATGATAGTTCAATCAGTTGATAGGCCTGGTAGACATAAACATAGCGAAAAGTTGCAAAGGCCAGATGCATGTTACCAAGGCCATGTCTAACTAGCTGAAGATGTTTTATTCAGTTAAGAGAGAGGGCTTTGTGCAGCTCCTCAATTCTGTTTTAAGAACTTTAAGAATATAAAACTCTGAGTTGAAACTGACTGAATTTTGGACTGCACAATGGTGAGGTTGGTACTGTTGCCTTGCAGCAAAAAGCTTTGAATCCTGGCCTGGGGTATCTTTGAGTACTCTGGCTTTGTCCCACAGTCCAAAAACATGACAGTTTGGCTAATTGGCCTCTAAAATGTCTGTAGGTATGAGTATGTGCGTGTGTACTTGTTCGTCATTTATGTCTTTGTGTTGCCCTGTGATATTGGACTAGTGAGCTGTGCACGGTAAACCCAGTCTCTTGCCCACTGACTGACAGAGACAGGCATCAGCAATCCCATGACCCTACGTGGACAAGCAGATATAGACAATGGTTTATTGAATGTTAGCTTGATACGGATGGGAAAATTTCAAAACAGTGTAAAGTATCATAACTATAAAGAATGCAGAAGTATCTTAGTACTCTAGCTCAAAGCAGAAATCTTTAGCCTTTGTTTTTCTGCAACAATGCTAAGCCAAAGGTCAACCAAAACCAACAAAAAAGAAAGAATCCCTGACATTTTTCTACAAGTTGGACCAACCCAAACCTTTATAGAACTTATGCAAAAACAATGCAGGAGCACAAAATGCCACTGATAAAAATGTGTAAGGCAAAGCAAGAACCGGTTTTGGATTTGCTTTCCTCTCTTGTAGAACCACAACAGAGAAGAGACACATTAAGAATGAAAACGCACATAGCAGGAGAATAAACAACCTTTTTCTATATACCTATGATTCATATAATAAGCCACACTGAAATAATGTCATGCTTGTTACACCCCTGTCAATGAAACGTACAACTCCACTATTTTTTCTTATGGAAAACCCAAAGTGTGTCTTCCTTTATTTGTTAAAAAACGTCCCTTGTGCCCTCTGTAAGAACCCATTTCCACAGTATCTGGTGAACATTCAAAAACTAAAGATGCACAACAGAGAGAGAAGAATGAGAGAAGGAGAGAAGCAGGAAGTAAGGATCTTTACATACCAAACACATCGCTCTGACACAGCACTGGCACTGAACGATTATGAAGTGATGCAAATGACTCATGCAGAATCTGATTCCAAGATATTTCAAGGGACTCTTTCTCTGACATTTGGCTGGTGTGCTCACTTACAATAAAAGCTGGTAAATGGTCAGCTAAGGACATTTATCCCATATGAGGTAGTTATTTAACCTTACCTTTCGGCCCTCTTGTCCAAGCTGTCCAACTGGGCCAATAGTCCCTGAGTCTCCCTGAAATACAATGCAAGAAGATCAGTGAGGGCAAGAATAGAAGAACGCTGCAGATCAGTAGGAGCCATAAAAGAAAACATACCTTCTCTCCTTTAGGTGCTGGCCCGGGTGAAATGCCAGGATCTCCTTTTTTGCCCTGAGAAGGATAATTTTATTATTAAATATTAAATATATCCAAATGGTAGATATTTTAATTCCACAGCTTCTGACAAACATAAAAAAACTTACGAAATTATACCATTCTGTGGAAAGGCACAACCTAATGCTACACAGTAAGTAAAATTCATATAATGATAGGCACAGATTTCTTGGTTGATAAAGGGTGGCTGCAGTCTCCCACACCAACACACACATACGTACCAAGCTTCATTGTCAGCAGGTAACAATAACAGGGTTTCAGCACATCAAAGCAATGAATCGGAAATTACCCCGAGTGGGGGCTGGCTCCCTCTCTTTGCCCTTCGGGCTGCCAGCATTTACAACTTTGCTTCATTTATTAATGATGAAAGGGCATAAACTGCAGTGACCCCCTCCCCACCCTACCCAGACATCAAACACCTCATAATCTTCCTTTCAACACACTTACCAGGTAGGGGAGCATAATCTCTGCCAGGTTGCCAAACAACAGACTTGACTGATGATTCATGTGGGGGGGATTTTAAATCTTCACTCATAATCATTCTACATAGCTCCTTTTTCATTTTTTTCTTTTAAAAGCTAAAAGTGAGCTTCCTCTGTGGAGTGGCTTGGCTGAGTGTGGGAATGATAAGGTGGGAAGATTTATTATCTCATGGCAGCTCAGATTACGGGATAATATCTCATGACTTTTAGAGAAGTGTTGTACGATGTACCTCGTTGAAGTGTGTAACAATAGTGGATACCATTAACAACTGGTGTACTCAATCCACAACACTGACAACTAAAATAAAAAAAAGCAAGATCAGTGAAACATTCTTCTAGGAGATGTTGGACCTGGCAGTCATGATATGTTACTGTAAAATAAATAAAGTTTCAGATCCACAAATTAAACAAGTCCTGGTGTAAGGCAACACAAGATATGCAAAAAGGTAGCAACTCTCTAGTGAGCCACAGTCTTTTATGAGGAACAAAATTAGACTGTTTAATCTTAAGCAGATGGTTATAATTTTGTTACTGGTTCAGTGTACAGCCCCTTTAGAATTACAACAATAGAAAGGTAAGAAAGTCCATCAGTCCACTGTCTTCTGTTTACCCAAAACTAGATCTGCAGGTAACAGGTCCAAGGGGAAAGCCAAGGCATCCCTCCCACAATCCCTCTCCAGTATATACTTAGAGATTGCAAGGCGTTTGCAGACCAGAGGTTAAGTACAGCCCTTCTGGTGTGTTCTGGGTCGACCCTGGGGTCTTCTCCCAGTGGGAAAACTCAAAATAGAAGTGTTTAGGAGGCACTCTGATTGTCTGCCTGAACAAAACTGACACAGGGACAGGACTTCAAACTACTCCATGACGACAAAGTTCCTCTCAGTTGAATTCATTTTAGGTGCTTGTATTCAATACCTCAATATTTCACTGATAGTCCATATCCCACGATGCTAAGAGAGGGAAAGAATGTGGTTCGATCAGTTTAGCGAGAACTTTATTGTTTGACTCAACAGTCAACAGCCTGGATTTGTCCTGATTTGTCAATGCTTGTCCCACTTCATCCAACCATCACCTCAGAACTAGACATCAAAATCTCCTTGGTGATATAAGTGTGTCTGAACCCCCCTGCTTATCTAATGTGATGGGTAAGCAAGATATTAAAAAACAAATTAAAAATACATTCCATACTTTTTCTAAATCTTTGTGCAAGGCTAAGCTAAATATTTTTACTGCAGACTTGGGAGTTATAGTTACTGTGTTAACTCTAAATAAGAAACACAATAAATAGAATTCCTTATAATGCAGTTGCAAATTGCAGATATCTGAACATTAAAGTAAAATGTCGATTTTATTCCATCAGTGAAACAAAAGGAAAAGCTCTCTACATTTAGTAGCTACATTTGTAGAATTTATTAACTTTAGAATTTAATCCCTTTCTCCTTCAGAACTACCTTCATTTTTCATGGTGTAGGTTCAACAAGGTTCAAGAGTTAGTCCTCAGAGAGTTTGGTTCATGTTGACATTATAGCACCAAACAGTGGTGATGCAGATTCCTCTGCTACACCAAGCACAAGTGGTCTTCCAATCCACCAAAACTGTTTTATTTTATTGGATTGAGCTCTGACGACTGTAGATGACTTTGGAGAGCAGCAAAACTATAGTCATCTTCAAATACGCAATTTGATAAGAACCATTTGACATGATACATTATCCTGCTGGAAGTAGCCATTAGAAGATGGACACACTACTATCACTAAGAAATGGATATGACTGAAAACATTACTTAGGAAGTCTGTGTTGCCACTAAAGTGCCCAAGAAGTCCCAGTGAAATACTGCCAACAGCATTACACCCTTCCAATCTGTCCAATTCTGGTGATCCTGTAGACTCAGTGTAATTGTAGCCTCAGTTTAATATTCTTAGCTGACAAGAATGATACCCATGTGTTGTTTTGCTGGTGTAACCCACCAGCTTCAGGGTTTGATATGTTGGAGGTAATATGTAATCCACATACCTTGGCTGTAGCAACTGGCTATTTGAGGTACCATTGCCTTGTCTCAAACCAATCTGCCCATTCTTCTCTAACCTCTCATATAAAAAATACTATTTTTTTTAAATGAGGCAACACAAACATCCAGTTTGGTCCCATCCAGGCACCAAACTGGATGGGATAGTTGTAGATGGAAGTCTCCATGGATCAGTATTCTCTGAACTGTTCAGACCTTGTTGTCTGGCAATAATAGTATGGCAAAGTCATTTAAATCCCCTATCCTCTTCCCCATTCTTCTCTATATCCAGAAGTAATTATCACTAATTGTATACATATTTTAATACAAAACTTGAAATAAAGATTGTACTTCTAAATCTATGTTCCAAACACACAAAGTCAGAGGTCAGGAGTCTTTGCTAATGCATACAACATTTCAGACCGTTATGGAGGGTGCAGAATTTGTCTCGGGCAAGGTCATCTCCTTTCACACATTAAAATAGGTAAGATTTATTTGGAGTTCTTATTTTCTGACACCTAATGTCTTTCCCTGACACCTGGATAAATCATTTCGACCCCCTCTTTGGTGTCAATGTACTATTCTCTGCTCTGTACTCAGGTTACGGTGGAAGTACAGAGTCACCCTTCATACAGAAACGGCAAAATCTGTGCACGGCTTTTTAAAACTTATTCAAACATTGGATAATATTGTGTCAACAATTAAAGCCTAAAATAACTTGCGTTCAGTTTGGATATTCTAACATAAGCAGAGTGGTGTTAGTGAGTTAATGAGCTGTCAAGTATCGTGGCTTTGCTGTGAACTTTAGTGACCCCACTTCGGCAGCAGTAAAACTCCATAGCCTTGTTTTCCTTAAAGCTTGCACACAAAAAAACACGAATATGCAACACGTTTTGCAGATATACAAGCAAGGGCAGATATAAAAGCATGGTTTACTGTTGTTGTTTTTTTTTTTTAAGAACAAAATGATTACTTGTGATTTTAAGTCTGACTAAGACTATTTACCTTTAGCCCAGGTGGACCAGGTCTACCAGGATTCCCATGGGGGCCAGGGTCGCCCTAGAAAAAAACATCAGATAAAACAAAACACATAAAAAATATTGCAGGATTCATTTCCTGCAATAAAGATGCATGTAAAGATGCATGATTTGTGCCTTTGCCTTAGCAAAGACAATATTAAAGAAAGTCTGGAGAAACTCAGCCATTCTGCTAATATGTTTTAACTTTGTGTGTGTGCGTGGACGTGTGCATGTGGTATTTGGGGTTGATGTTGCAGGGGGGCTCATGGAAAATGGGGCTCCCTGGAGCCGCTCCAACATATGGCTGTGTTTTCCTGTCCATAGTTGGCTCACGATCCAACCCCCACTTCCATACATCCAGCCACAAACAAACACACAAGAGCCAGGCATGTTAATGACTAATGCTGACAGTCCAATGTCACAGACTTGCGAGTTTGAACTTCACCGCAGATCTCTGTGTCTGTCTACGCTGGCAGATTATGAGGAGATAGACAGAAACAGAGCAAGATCAGTCATGGCAGCATGTTGGTAATGTGAACCCTCACAGTCTATCCAGCACCCCCCACCCCATGGGAAGGTTCAGCAAAGAAACTTTGGGAGCCAGGGAACGAATCTATAACTGCTTTTGGGTTTGAGCTGTTGCCTGCAGACAGGAGCGTGGGGGGTGGGCTGCAACAACGCTCATCAACCCGTCTGACTGTCTGCTTTCAGGAACCCTGAGAGAGTCCTTCCTGTTGAATTTCTGACCTCCCCCTTGTTCTCTGCATGTGATGTGGCACCTTAAGGCCCCTAACCTATCCCAGTTCAGGGGTCAAGGGTTGGCTGTGTTGGTTGTAGAAGAATAGCCATGAGTGCTTTAGGAACTGGGTCACTGGATTTTGTTGGGGTCACTCCAAACAAACAATGAGGCTTTAATGGTCGAGGTCTGATCAGCTGCATCAAAAGCCGACACCAACTGTCAACTAGACTCTCAAAGACCCATTTTTTCCAAGTGAGAGAAAAGAAAAACATTTTGGGGTTTGGAGTTGACTATACAGCTCCACAAAAATGCCCTTTGAGAAAAATTCAAAAACAGACGTTTTGGTTTGGTGCAGACAAGACTGCATAAATCCGTTCTGCTGTAATTGATCGTTCTGTCAGAAACTGATGACAGTTTTGTCTAGACCACCTAAGGCAGAAAATTTACTTATATACAAGAGATGTTCTGTTTCTTGCACAACATTTCAAAAGATAAGATTACTTCCTTATGATGTAGAGTCAATATCAGGTTTTTTTGCCAAATCATTCCTACTCCATCAACTTTTGCCAATTTTGACACTTTATTCCATAAAAATCCAATGTACAGTATCTCATTGTGATTTTAAGTAACAGACCAACAAAAATGCAACAGAAAGGAGAATACATGTTTTTCAAATATTTTACAGAGCATTTGTGTTCTACCTTTTAACTTTGAAATCCTAAAACAAAATAAAATGTAACTATTAGATTTTGTTTTAGTCAGAACAGGTGGACTTGTTTTTAGAACTCATCTACTTAATAAATAAAGTTCACATGTGAGTTATTTAATCTCAATATAAACACAACTGTACCATGGTAAGGTCTGCTCACCAGTGAATAACAACTGCAAACCTAAACTGATCTTCAATGCATCTACGGCATCAATCAAAAAACAATCCCAGAAGCCCATCGTAACTCTGGAGGAGCTGCAGAGATCCACAGAAATATAGAGGACACAGCAACAATTCGCAAGAAGATGCTCTGATCAGATTAGATCCTAAAAGAATAACATGCAGGTTTGACAATGCACCACACCCTGAACACATCGCTCCCACAAAGTGTGACTTAGTAGTGGCAGAATCATGCTGTGGGAATCTTTTTCTTAGGTAGGCAAAGAAACGTGGCTGGAGTTAAATACAAAGCAGTCCTGGAAGAAATATTTTGAGACTCTGAAAGATTTATGTCTCTGTTGAGGCAACACACTTTTTATATTTCCATCTGATCTGTCACAAAAAAATTATTAAAGTACATTACAGGTTGTGGTTGTAATAAGGCTAAATTTGAGGGGCTGTAAGATCTTGTTGCTAGGCACTGGAAGTCCAACCTACTTCATTTATAGAGGACTTTTTGTTTCCTATTAATTTAAGGAAAAAAATGCTATTAAAGAAATAGAAATCCTTTTCACAAGGTGCAATTGTTCTCTTCTAAATGCTGTGACGTTTTAAAGATCTTTTCATCCCACACACTTCCCCTTTCACCCTTGAGTTTGTGTGCAGCTGGCATTCCATGGGAGGCGGTCTGTCCACACAGCATTAAGGAACGCTGTTGTGCCCTAAATAAACTTAAACAAACAAGGCACGTTAGAATTACATGTTTCAAAATTAAACCAGCGGCTTACCACAGGTTGGGCAGTGCACTAGTGGGCATGGGCTGGCACTGGGGTTCAGTTGTATATGTTCTTGTTTCTATGTAGTGTGCCTTTCTCTTACAACAGGTGTCTAATTAGAGAGCACTAGGGTGGAGCACATGTCAGCTGAGGGCTACTAAATAAAATAAAAATAAACCACCATTCAGTGAACAGGGACTCAGGGGCGTCATTGTGGTTCTTATAAAAATGTTCCTATGCAACACATTCTTTGTGGACTCCAAACATTCATATTCACATCCTTTCAGCTATTTTTTCCTCATTCTGTCTTATTGCAAACCAGAACTCTTTCATCAATCTGACTGAACAGAACATGCGGACTGGGTGACTTCTGAAGATGGGACTGGATTTTATTTAGTGGTGTCAGAGCAAAAAGGAGCATGAATACAAACCAAACTTTTCAGATTTATTGTAGAAATAAATATTCCACTTCACCTTCATACACATGTGGAAAGGTTCAAGGGGGTGAAAACTTTTGTAATGCACTACACTATATGTTATACAACTTGGCTAGCTGAGTGACATCACTTCTATCATTACATTCTCACGCAGAGGAAAAAATAGGCTATGCAACAAAGAGACCCTGGCTAATAAAACACACTTCAAATGCATAAAAAGGCATCGTATTAAAGATAAAAGAAGTACTCTGTGGTATTGGGCCAAACAAGACTCTATGGGACAACATCTAATGACCTAACATGAAATAAAGAGAGCATGCGAAACCACTTGATGTCCTGATAATTACAGATTGTGAACCGGACATGTACACAAGAGAACATTTTCCTCGAGGGGAAACATTTCACTGTTCGTTAGAGATTCAAAAGCGTGTCTAGCCATTGTTGAATGAGAGGAGTGGAATTCTCAGCTTAATAATGTCACGTAAATTACAGCAGCAGACTGTATTAATGAGCGGCTTTACCAGCCAGTTTCAGAGGTAAATACATCATACACCGAGCCGAGGTCTGGACAACTTAAATTCTAAGTAATCTAACACATTAGCACAATGACAACAGTAAAAGCTCATAAAAGCCACAACACGTCTGAAATTGATGATGGAAAAATTTAGATATTTATTTGCCCAAATGTAAAAATGTATGAAGGTGCTAACAGGGATTGCAAAAGTTAACAACTAGAAAGTGGTTGTGATTTTTATTATCCTGAAACATATTAGTCATTTTCCAGCACAGGAAGCCTTCTTCACAGTTCAGAGGATTATTAAGACTCTCAAAAAGCAGATCCATTGCCAAGGGAAATGGTCCCAAACATCCTTGAAGGCTGGTTTAAGAATGAACAAAGCTGTCTAGCATAAAATTTTAGAATAGCCCCTCAATCAGACCTATTGAAAATGTATTGAAAATGTGTTGAAAAATTGGGACCATGTCAGGACACCAACAGATTTAAATAACTCCACCAATTTTGATAAGACCGTGAAACCTGAAGTCTGTTATTGGCTACAAAAGCAGTTTGGCATCTCTGTGACTTGCTCAGGAACATTTATCCAAATGTTAGTGAGGGTGTAAGCGTACATTTAAAACTCCCTGTCTTCTCTGGAGTAGAGAAAACCCACAATAAGTTAAGACTTGTGCACCCAAGCCTTGGTTTTAAAAAAAAATATTTTTGTTTGTTCTATGATCCTTTCCTAAAAAAATAAACAGTTCAAATGCATCAATAAAAGCCAAAGATGACTGTGACAATCTTACTAATGATGAGTTTATGTAAACCTCTGACCGCACTGGTCAGATCTTAAGTTTTTCTAATTTCTTTGTGTTCAAATGGGTGGAGGAAGGTTTCAGGGATTTATTTAAGGACAGAGGAGTGTTGTGAATGAGCAAGCATGAGTAAAGATGGGTAATGGAGATTTTCTTCCTATGAGACAAAGACCCCTTTGACCCATGAGGCTCCAGACAACTCTGTGCAGGCACTGCCCAAGACAGATACCGGCCTGTACACCCATGAAGCATCCACTTTTCCTCTCACACCCTCCTACCATCCTCATCATCGCACACCCACAAACACGCCTGGAGGAAAAGGTCGGATTGGTCATTCATGGACACCTTGCAAAGCGTCTAAGCAGGCATTTGTTACTATGACAACGGCATCTCACACTCACATGTGCCAGACCAGAGGTCAAGGTTCATGGGTGACCGTTCTGGGGCTCAATGGGCCTCTGTGTGTTATCATACAGAACTTCAGTAATCCAGGGCTAAAGAAGGTCGGGCGGAAAATTGATGGAGAAGTTCACTCTCCGGCTGACCCCCAAGAGTAGAAGCTGTGTTTTCATAGCTTCCACTCAAAGCTATGAGTGGTGAAATATAAATATATCAATTTATATTTCACCACCTGTAAGCTTGAAGCCTAGAACTGTTATTTGGAGTTGATTATGTCCCTGATGTGGTGAATCCCATTCTCTAAATGGAAACCACACGTCCATCTGGTTAAGAGGCGTGGCTTTTGGAGAGCATTTGTTTGCGCAAAGTATGTGTTTCCATCTGTGTAAATATGTGTACATGCATCCATGTGTTAGCACACACACTTGGCAGCTGCAGTTGAACTTGATAAATGATTTTGTTTACAGGAAAAGCTCCATGATTGGCCTTACTCTCAATATAGGACGGCCATAAACACAGATGCATACATCCATGCTTCACAGTGTGGGATTAGTGCAAAGGCATGTACACAATCCCATGTTGTAACGTCATAAATAAAATGGCGTGAGGTCAGACATTGTGATGTTTGCAAGAGATCCTTGTATTTGCAAGAATTCCTTGTTAAATTTGCACCAAAATCATTGATACTTACAAGGAAAACTTGACTTTCATTCTTTGCACTTTGCTAACCCTGCATTAACATTTAAGGATGAAGGGTGGAAGCCAGGGCAGGAGAAAACAGCTATAAGAATTAGCCAGGTACATATAGACCATTAACCCGAACTCATATCTTTGGTGGAAAAATAGAGATCCACATCTCAGGTTAGAGAATACGTTTAAGGGACAATGGTAAGTTGCTTTGTGGAGGTGTATGGAAGGCAGTACCATCTGACTTTTTTGTTATTTTGCAATGGAACCTGAGAAGTCGATCTGTGGTGGATGGAGATAAATGCAGAGAAATTCTCGAAGAAAAACTCTCAGAGGGTGCAAATGACTAGAGAGGGGAACAGAGGCTCTCATTCCAGTAGGATAATAACCCTAAAAGATGCAGCCGGCGCTCCAATGAAACTTTCCGTCTTGTTGATGTGGTGCTTTTGTAATTTGTAATTGTGCTTCATAAATGTTGTAGCGTTTTTGTAATTTGTAATTGGGCTTCATAAATGTTGTAGCGTTTTTGTAATTGTGCTGTTAATGTAGTGTTTTTGTAATTTGTAATTGTGCTTCGTAAATGTTGTAGTGTTTTTGTAATTTGTTGTTGTGTTTTTGTAATTTGTATTTGTGCTTTCAATTTGCTGAAGAGGTTTGCACCTCAGGGCCACCGTACTACTTTCACCAGGCAAGAAGACATCTTAACCAGCAATGATTCTATTCATTCACAGGGAAGTGGTCCCTGCTATTTATTTTCATTATGATATTGCAGTAGATAAATATGCTATATTTACATTTTGTTGTTATATTTGAAAACACTGCTGAATTTCAGAAAGCACTAAATATTGGACTCTGAATTACACTTGGTCTGACTAGATTTCACTGCACTGAGGAGGCATTTCTAGCGCAATTAAAGTTTAATTTACCTAAATGTGATTTGGATCATAAGCATTGCTTATCTGAGATGAAATTGTGGGACTTTAGGTTTAATTATCTCTAATGAACCCAGAAAAAGACCTTCTTATCCTCCTATACTTTTATTCATAATAAGGTATACTCCAGAGTAAATTCTAGAGCTTTAATGTTGAAATGATCTGAGCTTTCTTCTTCCGTAAATATTTTAATGTAACCTCTAGCATAAAAAACAAACAAACCACAGAGTCAGTAATCTAAAGAAGAAAGATCTGAGCCATAAAGCTCTATGTCTTAACCCTCACCTATGGTCATGAAATATGGAAAGCGAGACTATGAATACTAGCAACTGAAATGATGTTCCTCTGGCGGCTATGGTCAGCCTGGTTGAGTCCTACATTAAGGGAACTTGGAATAGAGCTGCTGCTCCTCCACAGTGCACTGAGGTGGTTCATCTGGCCAGGATGGATCCACTGAAGGATTTCTGAGCAGGTCCAACTGGGTAGAGACCCCAACACAGATCCAGATCATACCATGGGCACAATCCATCCCTTCCTGCCTGGGAACGCTTTGGGATTCCCCAAAATGAACAGAAGAGGGATGTCTGCATTTCCCTGCTGAACCTGTTACCTCTACAACCCAATCTTGGATAGGTGAGAGACTATGCATGGAGGGTTGCATTTTATTTTCATGTGTTTTTGGGATTTTAAACTAAACACCACGGGACAATTTTGAGATGCTGATTGCACCGGCAGGAAAGTTAAAGAGTTTACCTGGTTTAAAGCAGCTCTTTCTGAGAGGGGAGAACATTTTATTGCAAATGCTCTCACAGCTGTTCAGGCAATTTACTAAAAGCTACAATTCTTAACTCTAATTGTGCCACTAGTGGAAAAAGTGAGTTATATAAATATTGGCACAACACCTCATTAGATGGGATTCAGATGTTGTAAGAATATTTCCATTTTTGACAAAAGTAGTAGAATATGGTTGTCCAAATTCTCCACCAACTTTTAGACACATTTCCAAAACCATGAGTCAGAAGGAGAAACGAAGGAGGTGGAAGGACATTCGCTAAATTAAGACTCTTGAATGAGACTACATCTGATTAACTGGCTTGGAAAAATTGGGCCTTCATTAGTCTAGAGCGGGATTCCTACGAAGTGTCCGTGAGGCCTGCTGCAACAGCTCAGTTGGGAGGAGAAAGTCCAGTGAAGCCATGTGTTTTATGTCTGTGTACTGTGCTTTTATTAGGCATCCTGTGGCACAGATATGCTTTTGAATGGTCGTCTTTATAGCAGCTTTCCTGTTTATGCTCAAGGGTGGGAGATCAGCACTCGCAGCCTTGTGCTGAACATGGTCAATCCGCCTGCATAGGAGAACTTTGTCTGCAAGCATGCAAAAGAGCTTGCGTGCATCAGCTGCTCAATGAGAGGGATTTAAAATGATGTGGGATCTAGCTGCTTCAGCACAGACATACAGCCTTTGCTATTATAATAAGCTATGCAAGAATATGTCAAGGAACGACACATAGAATATGTCTAGATGTGTTTGGTCAGCCAGACTTACCCGCGGACCCCTCTTGCCTGGCAGGCCTGGTTTCCCTGAAGTTCCTGGCCGTCCCTGGAGAGAGGATTTTCAATCAGTGCTCCATGCTGACATACCAAACAAACAGTCTCTTTATTACCCCAGTAGTCTTCTACAGTCATATTTGTCAAATCCATCAGCTCAGGTTTTTTGAGGGGTTGCACGTTAACTGGTTTTGCTATGTGTCAAAAAAAGTGATCCTCTTTCCCTCTGAAGTAATTCAATCTCCGGGTGATAAGAGTTAAAACGTATTTATCAAAACCGTCAGAGCCCATGCGGCAGGAAACTGTAGAAAGACTAGAAATAACAGGTCATTTCCTGCGCCACTCAATGCCTCTGTGTGTCTCTTCCAGGCTTCTGCTCATTCGTTTTCTTTTAATTAGAAAAGAGGGACAGGAGGAAGGAAAACAGAGCAGTGGCAGCTGCTTTGGCTGACATAAGGCCTGTGGATCTTATGATTAATATTTCATATACTGTAGATGCTCTGCATTTAAAAGATATCCTCAATTTATCTTCATCACATAAATTAAAATAACAAGTTTTCTCATTTTAGTGTCAGACATTCAACATTTAAATATAAGGAAAAAAAACTTCATTTTTACATCGCCTGAAATACTTAACACTCACAACTGTATGTTCTGAAGTGTACATTTATGTTCACATCAATTTTATCTTCAACTGATTTTATACCTCTTAAAAATATAACTAGGGTTGCACCGAATGCAGTTTTCAAGCTAATCACACGATTGGCGATCTGCTGATTCCTATTTTATCCAATTTTGTTTTTAATTGACACTGTGTTGTAAGGTCAAAACACACCATCAGTGCAACTGCTCCAATACAAATATAGCGACAAAGTTGCTAAGTTGCCAACGGTGGGGGTGACTTTTGTTTAATTGCACACATGCAGATGTGACCTGGTGGGCAGGTTAGTCAATTAGCAATCAATCAGCGAAAGGAGACAGTGGCTAGTTTTCAGTCCTTTGTGGGGGCAGATAAGATTGCTGGATAACATCAGCTTCAAATTAATTCATTGAAAGCACTTGTGGTATGTGCATAAAACACACCTTTCCACAGACTTTGTCTCTTTCAGTCCTTCGTCTCCATCACTAGGGACAAGACTAAAGAACTGGCAGAAACTACTGAAGATGAGATAGTAAAGCTAAAGCAAAGCAATGAAAAAATAGGAAAAGATCATCAATTGGTCTGAAACATTTGGAAAGATCTTATATTATGGGGTGCAGATGATCATGAAAAAAGTGAGGGATCAGCCCACAACCATTTACCTTGGAGAAACTTATCCAAGATCTCAAGATATCCACGACTGGATTGTAATTTTGCAAACCTCATATGTAAGTCAGTTTTACGTTTGCCAGCAAACATTCAAAGTACTGGTTTTAAATCCTTACTGTCCTTCATGTTTCCCTGCCAGAGAAGGCTTGAAAATAAGAAATGTGCAATCAAAATCAAGCTTTTTTTGGCATCAACACTACTCACTCTGTTGGGAGGAAGAGAAATGCTGAATATGAAGAACATCATTTTCACAGTTACGTATTTAAATGGAAATATTATGCTTTGGCTTTCCTTTTTTTTTCTCAATAAGGGTACAGGATGACTTTAATGCATCTTGTAGTCGAAGGAGCCATGTAACATAAAATCATGGAGGATACTTTTCTATCCTCAGCCAGAACACAGAAAGTGGGTTGTGGAAGGGTATTCCAAAAAGAAAACGAGTCAAAACACCCTGCCAAAGAGACACCACATTAAGTACTAGGAGGGGTCTAGCCAGTCTCATGACCTCAATGTAATAGAAAATTTGAGGAGAGACCTGAAATTTCAAGTTGCCAAGTGGCAGCCAAGAAACCTAAAAGATTTAAAGAGTTTCTGTACAAACGAGTGGACAAAATCCTTCTTGAGATTTTGAGCAAATCTGGAGACCACAAGAAATGTGTAACTACTGTGACTGCCAACAAAGGTTTTATGAAGTCTTAGGACATGTTTTGTTGGAAATCAAATACTAACCAAGGTAAATTCAGATTAGCTTCAATATAATTTATATTATTGGTTGATATTCTTCCTCTCCACAATAAAATGAAACAGCCATAAAACCAAAAATTGTACAAAAGCAAACTGGGCCTAAATGTTTATTTAAAGCACTCTTTGCTGTAAGATTTAGTCAAATTAAGTTCTCTTGATTGCAAGAGTATTTAAGCTCTAGCTGTTTAAATGTCCCTAAAAGCTGGCAGACGACTGAAAAATGAAATCAATTGCCACATAACCAAATTCAATTTAAACACATGGCCAGTACATTAGCTTAACAATCTCACTTCCAGCAAATGTCAACTTATGTGCCATATGAAATAGATTCAGCTGCACAACTAAGGTTACTGGAAATATTTTCAAAGCAGTAGTAAAACCTGTGACATTAGTCAGAATTTGAGAAAGTGGTTTAAAGAAGATTTATTTGAAGAAATTACCTTTGCTTTGCTAAATTAAGCAGACAACAGTAACTTGTTGTAGCCAACATAGTGTAAATTTTCTTTTCTAATATTTACTTAACATAAAATACACTGGTAATTCCCTCTAATCTGTCTATCCCACAACTTATGCCCTGTTTGGAGTACATTGCATCAACAATACGAAAACCACAGATTACTTATAAAAGCTAAAAAATAAACAAAAATAAATAGTAGTATGCACACATTAATGGTTAAGAAGTAGTTTCAGTGTATCTGCAAAAAACAGAGACCTGGAAGTAAGACATTACTTAAGCTGAGTGGTCAGCTGTAATGCAGACAGATTCTGAAGCTGAGTGTGAACTGACCTCTTGAAAGGGTTAAGCTGGGTTTCAGCTTCAGGCGACACACTGAAGGCCTGACCTAACCTTGTGCGTGTATTGAGAAACTCAGTGTTTGCCGACTGCGTTGACCTTCAACCTCGATCTGAAAGGGGCTTAGTGTGACCTTGACTAGCCTTCTCTAACAGAGGAATCTGGTCAAGAGATGGCAAAGTGTGAAACGCAGCACGTCACAACCATCCTGGATGGTTCAATGAACAAATGAAGGAGAACGTACGGAAGTAAATTAGAAACTCTTGAACTGTTTAAGACAACAGAAAATGTATTTAGAAGATGTTCTATTTAAAGTGTTAGTGTTTGACTTAAATGGCATCTGTAAAAGGTTTTGACATAAGTTTTGACAAAATACAGAACCGACTGGCTTGACTCTAGTGTGACTTTTTTTTTTTTTCGTTTTTTTTGTTTGTTTTTTTTTCTACTTTTGAAAGGCCACCCAGAACCAGCAAAAGCGAACATAAATGGGATGTCCTTCTCAGTTTAATTGACCTTTTTATGGTACTACTTCAAATTAAGGGTGAACAGATGTTCTTACCGGTGGGCCAGGATCTCCTTTCTCTCCCTTTGGTCCAGTCAGCATTGAGAACTGTGTTGGTGGCACCTCCCAGCTCAGGAAACCATCAGTGGCAGGTGGCGTTACTGTGTGGTCTGTAGGTTTGGTAGGTCGAGGAGTGACTGAAGCCTTGGTAGTTTTGGGTTTTTTTGTTGGCTTGGCAGTTTGTTTAGAAATTGGTTTTGGGGGCTTAGCAGTTGTAGTTTTGGGGACTGTTGATTTTGAGGACTTTGCTTTGGATAGTGTTGGTTTAGAAGGGGTAACTTTGACATAATTTGATTTGGAATTCGGCAAAGGAGCTTTGGATGGAGAAAACTTAGACTTGGGGAGTATTTTCTTGGGTGTTGTGGGCTGTGGATGGTTCAGGACTCTAGCTTGGTCTTGTAAAACAGTGTCAATTTTGGTTTTGGGGGATTTGGTGGCTGGAGTGGTAAATTTCTTCTTGTCTGTTCTTGTTATAGTCTCTTTTGGGTTGCTTTGTTGAGTAGGCTTTGGTGGTGGTGTGGGCTTAGCAGTTTTGTGATCTGAAGCTTTCAAGTTTGGGGTTGGAGATTTTGCATGCGGCGCTGGTGTCCTGAGTGGTGCTGTTACAGTTTCAGTCTTGGTTATGGAAGAAGGGACGACCAAACCCAATTGGGATGTGGTTGGCATCACAGTTACTAGCAGGGGAGTGGGTGTGGTTGTCTGATTTAGCTTTTTTTTATGGGTTGGGGCCACATACCTGACAGCTGAGGCAGCAGCGGCGACATTCCTGGCAAGGCTCAACTTTGTGGTCTTCCTTGCGGTGTCTGAACCACCATGCTTAGGGACAGCAGGAGTAGCTGAAATGTTTGTTACTCTTGGTAGAATAGGCAGTAAAGGAGAAAGGTTAGGCCTGTATGTGTCAGCTTCCCTGCATTGTTTCTTAATGTATTTGCAGTAGTTGTGAGCTGCCTGTGCAGAAGGGACCAGATCAAACTGGCAAATTGCTCCTTCAAAGTATCCTGATGCTTGGTGCTGGCTTGACTTCCCCAGCAAGAAGGAGCCCTGGAGTTCTGGAGCCAGTCCCTCCTCACTGTCCCACCCAAAGTCTGCCTGGACACTCTGCTCTCCGCAGGAGGCATATAGAGTCACTGTCTTTCCATTAATTCCCAGTGCCAACTGGTGCCACTGGCCATCATGGGGCTCATAGGGCAGTGTCACTGAGGTGTTCAGTCCTGTGTGTAAGACAAGACTACCTGGTACAAGCTGCAAACCAAGAAGGAGCTTCTTGTTGCTTGAAAGCAGAGTGAAGAGGAAAGCACTGTTTACACGATGTGAGCGTACACTCAGGACCAGTGCCAACTTGGGCCAGATGGCCGCTGGAAGAACTGAGTGCAATGGAGCCTCAATATGCGCCCTCTGGTTGAGGATGATCCCTGCTCTGAATGGAATGACCCCTTCTGGCACAGAACGTGACGGCTTCTGTCCTTTAAGCCCCAACTTTTGGAGGATATCAACATCTGGGAAGAAAAGAGAATGCAGTGTTAGTCATGCATGCCTGTTGCTATGTACTCCATTTATTATCTAAACAGCTCGCTATGTTTTAATGTTTAGAACACAGAATTTGCGTTCTGTGTAAACCTTTTTAGATCATTACCTTTGAGATTTTGCTTTAAATAGATTTTGTTACATTACAATTTTGTTAGGATACAATGAACACCATGGTATGGAATGGCACCAAAACATGAAGGCTGCAGAAGAGCAATCAAGTTTACAACAGTTTTATAGTCTAATAAAAGACTTATCCTACCTTGTTTTGCTATTAACTTTGCACGGATATTTACATTATTTACATTTCTACATCTGCAGAAAGAACTCCTACTCACTTCAAAGTGTATTAATAAAAATAGATTTTGAATAATGTACTAAGGTTGATAATCTTTGATAAAGTATGAAGGGCTAAACAAAATCCTTCACACAGCACAGTATAGATTTATCTTATGTTGCAGTAACTCAGTCTCACACTAAAACATTTAGAAAACCCATTCTTTAATTTGACTAGACTAATTCAGTGTGCGATATAATAAATGTTGCATTTTTTAAATAAATCAAAATTATCTTTTACATTTTCATTACATATCAATGGCTTTCTGTTTCTCCGAGTCCTAAGCAAAATTTGAAACAAAGTTTTTTTTTTTTCTCAGTCACTCTTCAGAATGGGAAAGACCATAAAACATTTACATTTTCGATCACAAAAATGTGATTCACAAAAAAGGAAATAGCTTTTAAAAAATGACTCACTAAAATTTTATTAATATCACCAAAAATTATTAAAAACACCTAAAACTTGAACGAAAGCTTTTCCTTCCACATCTTATCATCAATTTTTTTTGTGTTTCAATACTTGTGGAGTGTGCTATATATAGTCAACCTACTAGAATATGAAATAACTTTACAGATGCATCTTATTAACAAAACAAAGCATAAGCATGTAAACATATCACACACGAGCTACTTTGTAAGACGCTTTCAGCTTAACACGGCAGGGTAGTGAGACTATTTTGATTATTTTACCTATTGTCTTGGTCACTGAATGGGCAGTTTCAGCAATGTTCCTCAAAACAAAGTTGTTTTTTTCTCAGTCTTATTCCATAAGCCACTTGTGATGTCTTAAACGGCTTTAAGTGTGGCCACAACAGTAACATGTTTCCTGTTTTAATGGTCTGCAAATTGTCAAAGGAGCAGCCTGACATAAAATGTGATGCAATGTCTGTAAGTGTTGGCTCTAATTTTAAACTATGTTGCCCACAGCATACATGGCTTGAATTACGCCTTATGTAATTTAAATTAACTAGCCGGTTATTTGAAATTCAGCTGCTTTGAAGCTAAATAAAAAAATAATAATCTGCAAATGTAGATGTTGAGAATAAAACCAACATCTTTCTGAACTTTGCATGCATGTCTAGGAATTCAACTGCATCCTAAAGGGGCTTAAATCTTTCTTTTTTAGTCTTAATAGACAGCACATTTTGCCACAAGTGAAAGAGAACTACTAAATATTAAGGTACTGAGTGAAATTGGCTGCAGATTCAAATGAAGAAGTATGTAAAATTAATTTCCAAAAAGCGAGCTATAATGTGTCTTGCAAAGGAGTACAAAATAAAATTTTGTTTGGTTCTATTTGAACACTTACATCTATCCCATAACCTGGAGGATTGTGTAATAATTTTCCATATTTTAAATTTTTTAGTGAAGCAAAGAGAGACAGCTCTGTAACTCTGAGCTGCTCTAAGGAATTTGCTATAAATGTGCCAGTGTTATTTACAGTTCTGTAAGAGAAATAAGAATAGACTAGAGTCAATACTATCAGTTCAAAGCTTTAAACAATAGATTTTTGCCACAAAACCTCTGAATGATCCATCTGTATTAATTAAAGTGTAATATCTATAAATAAGCTGTGTATTTTGAAGACAGTAGCTTACTTGCAGAACCGAATATGTTACATTTAAAGTTAAATATCAAATGATTATCTTTGGAAAGCCTGATATATTCTTTTCACACATTAAATTATCCCAGTTGGATTGTTGGATGTGAACACAGGATGATTTGACTTGCTTTAACCAAAATAACTTAAGGTCATTGACTGAGAGTGTGTTTTCTTCAGATATTTAGAACTGAGCACACTATCTCCCTCCCTGGAGCCAGAATACAGTCTGCAGCTTTTTATACAGCTTTAACTCAGTCAGCATTCAGTCTCAAAGTAGCCCCAGCTTTCATCTTCCCAATGACCTGTGACCCACAGGATCTGCACTATCTTTATTGTCCTCAGGGTAACTCAGCCTGTTTAATGGGGACATGCACTTAGAAGAGGGATGAGTTGCCTTAATGTGCAATGTTCCGGAAAAGCATTGCTCATAAAATCTTTGTCTACAATAAAAACATTTGGAAAAATGATTATGTTCAGACTTTTGAATTGCACAGTAGTAGACAACTGCTGAAAGTTATAATGCAGTGTGCATTTATTTTGTGGAGAGAATAGACCTAAGATAGGGAACAGTTGCTTTGGTGCAAAAAGAGTTTTTGAATTTATGAGTTAAAGAAAAATCTTTCAAAATAAAGGTTTAAGATGTCTTCACAGTCTGGTTTTCTAAAGCTTTTCTTGCCTCAAAACATAAGGACTTCATAAAATAGAACTAAGGAATACACTGAGTGTATTGTATACTCATCCTCAGTAAATTTTCCTTTCTGTGTGGTCTCTTTGGCAGCAAGGGACAGCAGGACTTGGCAGTAAAGCAGGGCATGCATTACATGTAATGTAGATACTAATGTTTCCAAAGTCTTTATTTAACAAATTATACTATTACAGGGGCATAGTGTACATTAACCCAGTGGTTTTACAGCATAGCATATGTGTTTGAACGTCAGCGTGTCAAGCACATGGCGAGAGCTCATAGCATTGCTCTGTGCCAACTCACTAATGTAGCACAAATAAAAAAACCAAGGGTCTACACTTTGTAATTTTATCCGCTGTAGAGAATGAAGTCATTTATTCTCACTCAAGAGATCTCCCCTCAGCTGCCCTTGAGCACTGTAGTGTGAGCAGTTATGATTATTCTCATTCTTCATATTCTCATATTTTTCTTTCAGCTACTAAAGCTGAAAAGTCAATAAAAGATGCTTTTCCTAAAGGTTGTAATGTATCTCAGTCAGAATATATCTGTAGAAACAACAACCGGGCTGCACAGCGTGAATTAAAAACATCTTAGGAAAAACATATAAAGCAAAAGGCATAATTTTTCCTCAATTAAACAAAAAAAATCTTACAAAAAAAAACATAAAAAAATGTTTTACTTATAGGTCTATGAATTAAGAATTAACAAAAAGGCTAAGTCTTACATAATATAGTTTTTTTCTATATGGGTGGCTGGGTGATGATTTACTGGAGTAAATCTAGAACTCCTTCAGCAAGGAAAACCACCAAAAAGTAAATGGACCTGTTATTAACAGTGTTGGTTCCTGGCAAGAAAATCAAAGGTTCAAATCTCAAAAAACATTGCATCTTCTCACAGTGCTTGCATGGTTTCTTTCCAGGTACTGTGGCTTCCTCCAAATGTCTTAAATGATGCATGTTAGGTCAATGAACCACTTTAAATTACCCTTAGGTGTGGGTGTGAGTGTGAATGGTTGTTTGCCCTCTAAAACAATGGTGTAGTGACCTGTCCAGGGCGTAGCTACCTCACCTCTTGCCCTCTTGACTGCTGGAGTTATGTAGCTCATAAATGTGAAGTGAAACACAAGGTTTTTTATAGTTAAAATGTCCTAATCCCACTTCTTCCTTAAATTTGCTTCCTTTATCGATTTGAACTACGAATTTGGGGCAACAGTTGCCCCAAATTCACAAAGAAATCTTGTTATGGCTTTGAACTCTCCACGGCTTTATTGAACAGGCAAAGGATAACTACAAAATCACCTCAATCTTGCATATTTTTCCTTTTGCCTTAACCTTTTTGAACATACAAACAAAAGGAAGATGTGAAATGAATGGAGATGAATAATAGTCTTACCTTCAGAGTGTACTTGTGTAAGTCCCAGGTAACAAGTACAATATAAAACTGTACAGAGCAATAGGGCTCTCCTGATAAAAGAAAGAAGAATAGCGTTAGAAAAAGGAAACAGTTACAGTATGTGGAGTCAGAGACTTTCTTTCATTTTCATTTGATTAAAAACATGAAGTTTCAAATCCTTCTTTAAAGATAGTTTTAGGTTTGATAATGCGGAAACATGCAATTGCAATCCAGTTAAAATATTGTGAATTTCTTAATAATCTTGCATCTTCTTTTTCATCACCGCAATATTTCAACAACTTTCTCTGAGCTGTAGCATCTTTCTCACTGATATTTATATGAGGTGTGGGCACCAATATTCTCAAAAATTATTACATCAATATCAATCAGTATCGCTCACATTGCAATGTTGATTGTCATTTCATATATTGTGCAGCTCTAATTGGCATTCGAAATGTGAATTCATAATAAAACTAATAGGATTATTCAAGTTCCCAGTTGGAAATGCAACCAGAATGTTTCCAGGATTGAAATTTTGACCAGGGGAGTCCCAACCCCCCTCCAAAAGTCCAGATTATCAAATACATCAAGCAGAGTAAAAGCTGCAGGTATAAACTATGTATCAGCATCTCTGACAGCTTCCCACAATTAGAACACATCAATGGAATTAAAAATGACATCAATCCGATCTTAAATGTGTTCCAGTCCTAGGCTCGTAAACCAGTGGAGTTTCCTAAGCGATATACTTAGAGAACAGCCTAACTATAATTAGAATTACGTCATCAAACACTGAGTCAGCATAGTCATTTAGACTTATTGTTGGAAGTGCAAAGAAACTTCTTAATTCAGCTTTCAGTAAGTTTTGGATGCAAGGGATCGTCCTCAGACTTGCTACCTTTAGGAGTCACTTTTAGACTTTTCTCTTCAGACAACATCTTTCACACACACACACACACATCTGAAAGCCTCTAAAATGACTAACCTTGCTTTGCGCTGCTGTAACTATTCAATTTCATTCAAAGTTAGTAGCTAATATTTAGACCAGGATCTACAAAGCGGCCGTCACACAATTACATTGCCATGTGTGCAGGTGCATTAAAAAACAAGCTTGAGAGGAAATGAAGGAGATTTTGTGGATCGTGAAATCGTGTCACATCTTTTAGGTGTGTGTGTCACTTTTCATGTTCCCCTTATCAGAATTTTACATATATATGTTGGGATTATCAACTTCTGCTAAGATAAGGTGAGGTCAAGTAAGATTATCATTGGTTCATTCCCGTGTTATTTGAACAATAGTTGTATCAAGGAGTATTCTGTAGCAGTGTGAAAGTCTCTAGTGAAAATACTATTTTTCACTTTAAAGGAATAGTGCATTTGGCAATCAATAGAATATTTACAAAGAACACTTCTCTGTTGTCATACTAATACAACTACCGTCAGTTCAAGGAGCTGTGTTACTCGGAAACCCGGTTTACAGCACAAATTCAGATATTATCCTGAGATTAACGTTAACATCAAACTAAAACAGAATCTTTAACAAAAACAACTGCCAGCAACTGAGTTTCCATGGGAGTAACAACGGGAAGCAGGATTCTGCAAAAGCACTTAGAGCTCCTCTTTGAAATCCCCCCCAAACACAAACACACACAGGGCCGCAGGTTGTGGGTTTTGGAGGCAAAATTGCAACCGTACACTTATCCAATAACTCTATTTTCCCAAACCAATATGCATTCACACATGGAGCTAAACAAAAATATCTCTCTCAGCAGTTTCTACAGGGCCAGGTGTGCAGCAGAACCTAAAGACTGGCCCATGTTAGTTTTGAGAGCTCAACAGGAGGACCAAGCTCTAGTGACAGGCAGGGGAGCCACTGTTTACCGCTGGGAGTCATCCAGACACACATGGTCACACACACATTGGAGGAGGAAATGTGTATAGCAGCTGTGCCCAGAGGGCCACAGAGTAGCAGACAACCAGGGTTCCAAATACAGAAATGTGGGAAAAAAAGTAATGGAGGTCGCTGTCTTAAAATGTATTTACCTGCACTACCTCTGACAAAGAGGTGTCTCTGTGTTTACAGGAGTCAACAATTAGTCTAAGCACTGACGAGCATCAGAATCCCCTTCAGACCTGGATAATTATAATCAGAGTATGTGTGCAACATGTACAGTTATGGTGTCTGCGTCTTCTGCTCTTCCAGCCCCTAGATGCTAATAAAGATTCATCACAACCATCCCCACACACAGCTGGCTGTGGTTTTCACAGGATGTGTGTGGGGGTGTGTGTGCTTGTGTCTAGGTGTGTGTGTAATCTGCATGACTCCAAGATAATTACAGTCTAATTTTGTCTTGTCAACTGAGAAACCCATCCTCTGAAATCGAGTCACGAATGCACTGGTTGTTGTTCAGTAAAAACAGCTCTCGCTTTATTCCTCGGGCCATTTGCATCTGTGGAAACTGGAACAAGTTTACCCAGGAAGCAGCATTGTTTTCCTTGGCTTCTGCTTGTTCAAAATTCTTAGTAGCTTGTTTAGGTTTCTATTAGCATGCTTTAGAAGTGCCTGTGACAGGTAGGGATTTTCCTTTTGTACAGCAATTTAAGTTTTTTTTTTTTTTTAAATGAGGCAAAGATTGGAAAGGCTAACATCAGTACATTCAGACTAGTGTGGTTTTATTGCTGCAACCATGAGTAATGACATGACTCGCATTGGAAATTCTACCGTAAGCTGAGTGGACAAAATGCAAGATGGATGAGTAATGGCTCCTATGATGTTATCCAGTAAAACAGACAATGATTTTTATGCTATTTGAAACTTCTCTTTCGGAAGCAGACCTAGTTGATGAAACTTAATTATTACATACATATTCCTTTTGTGTTTTTATAGTATCCAAGTGATATATGTAATTTTAACATTGACTAATAAAGCTTACATTCCTTGTGGACACTAAGTCTGCAATGGTTTTACTGTTACTGTCTTGAAACCTGCACTGTTTTTCTGCAGACATCAGTTGAAGGTTGGTTTGTTGCATAAGGGAGGTGCAGTTGGGTGGATTGGGTGGAGGCGGGAGTGTACAGGTTAGACACAGAAAGCCCAGTGTATGGTTTCCATTTCTGTTCATGTGTTTAGACTACTGACTGATTCCATGCAAAGGTTTCCCAAAGGAGATCCTTTCGCACACACAAGTACACACACGCAGCGGAAAATTCCTATAAATGACTAGACACTAATGACACTAATGTGAAGGACACTCACACCTCCATCACCAGGTCTGTCTGTGCTCACTTGTTGACTAATTTCAGTAATGACCTAATTCAGTCCTGAAAATGATGGATATATACCTGCAGACCTAAAGGCTAGGAAATTCATTGTAAATTAGACCTGAATTTGATTTTGCAGCTAATTCTCAGGGCTAAAATTGAGTTAACCCCCCCAAAAAAACAATTACCTGTACAAAAGCTATTAGATAGAAAGAGCGACACCTTGTGGACGCCTACTGAAAAACAACACAGGTAGATTGCTTTTATTGCGCAATTACATCAGCAGTAAGAAAGGGCAAAGCATTTGTGGATGAAGCTCAACAACTTGTTCTGACGATTGAACTGTGATCATCTTTTTGTTTTATTAAAAAACATAAACGTGGTTACATCCCTGGAGATAATTAAAAAATAATAATAACTTAGAGCAAATAGCGTGAGAAGAGAAGCATGCATGTCCTAAATATTGAATGAATGAATGAATGAATGAATGAATGAATGAATGAATGAATGAAACTTTCATTCATAGCTAGAACCAGTCTATCTGTGGACATTTGCAGCCTATTTCCCACCACAATTTCAACACTAATTCCAGATTAAATGAGCACTAAGGTTAGTTTTAATGGTATTTTCTTTAAAGTACTAATGCATTATAAGCAGTGCGTAAAAGTGGCCGCTTGGAATAGCCGGGAAAGTGGAAAATATTCGACGGCGCAGAGGATGCTGGTGAGCCACTCATTACATTTGATAGGTCCTAATAATTGCCCCTCTTTACCCCCCTGTGTTGTCAGATGAATCAGTTTAGCTAATCTTGCATGAAAGACTGAACCATTTACCTTTTCCAACATTTAAAACAACAACAACAAGAAAATAAACATGTAAACGTGAAACGTAAGAATTATACAAGTATTGCGTAACTTCCATGTTTTATTTTAATAATGACTTAGATTAACTAATTCCTGCTGCAACACTAAATGCATCACGTTGATATGTGCTATGAAAATGTCTGATTAATATTCAGAACCTCCTTTGACCCCATGCGGACGTCAACCCTGGACCAAAGCAAACCGGTATCACAGGTAAGCGCATCCGTGTGTCTGAACGGATCCCACAAAAGCATCAAACACACACACACACACACAAAAATCTTACTTACTTTGTATCTAGATGAGAGGTTCTGCAATCTCTCCTTCGGGTGCCTAAATTCATTTGTATTCATTTGTCCTGCCAGTCAAAAACCTGATCCGTTAATCACAGCGTGACTCCTTTGCGAGGGGGGCAGAAAACACCGGCCGCCGTTTCACGCATTTGACAATCTTGAGATGAAGTTCCAGACATAAAAAGTCATGCTGAGCTGCCTGTCAAGCTCGACATAGAATCCTCCTGGTTGTCTTGTTTGACAAGAGAGAGTTTCCAGGTTGCGATCGTCTGGCGATATTCCCTTGTGGCTCATTCATTTATGCCGATCCAGATTGAGGGACGCTGCGGCCGGTGAGGAAAGCTGCGTGGGTTCTTCTCAACGGGGTTACGGAGTCAGAAGCGCTGGGCTCATCGCTTTCCTTTTTAAATAGATTTTCTGAGGGTAAAAACGATGGCAAACGAACCGCGCAGCCAGGTGTCAAGTTACAAGCCCAGCGGTTGGAGGAAGCAACTACACGCCTCTTTCTCCAGGGGGTGGCCACATGGATTCTGTCCCAAAAACTCTGGTTAACCATATGAATGAACCACGGTGACAAAGTTGGGCTGGATGGGCACCGAGTGAGGACGCGCTTCCAGGGCGCACAAAGAGGGTCTATCCGTAGCTGCACATGAGGCTGTCAAACTGTGATGCCACTGGTGGTCAGCTGGTGTTTGAAATATTGGGTTATTTTATTAATTAAAGTCTAGAAATAAAACTTATATACAGATTTGTTCCGCTTAGAAGAACACAGTGCTGTGAAGACCTATTTTCTCCCCTTAGAGGCCGCTTTATTTTTATTTGTTTTAATTGAATGCTAAACATAAAACTCCTGGTACTACTGTTAAGTCATTAACGTTTTTTTTGTTTGGTTTTTATGACCACACCTAGTTACAGCCAGACTTGGTGAGTCAAGAAATTATTTTAAAAAATTATTTATCGACATGCCTCAATCCAAATTACTTTAAAAAATAGACGAGAATCAAACATGTTGACATCCATTGCCCTGGAAAGCCATTTCTAAAGTCTTGGGATTCCAGAGAACCTCAGTGAGTACCATTATCCACAAATGGAGAATACAAGACATAGTGGTGAACCTCCCTAGGAGTGGCCAGCCAGCCAAAAGAGCATGTCAACCACTCATCTGGGAGGTCACAAAAGAACAAAGAGCATCTAAAGCCCCAGAGGCCTTACTTATGATAAATGTGTGTGACTCAACAGTGAGAAAGAGACCAGACAAAAATGGCATTAATTGGATTACCAAGATCATATTCATCGTGGACTACAAATAAACATAAGCACTTGTCTGTTAGACGTTTGGTTTACACTGTTATGTATTTGAGCTTCTTGCATTTAGAGTTGTACTCTTTAGTCTTCTGTTTCTAGGTATCAGTTTTATTTTCCCTGCTTACATGATCACCTCTCTGCTAAAAGTTAATGAGCTAGTCCGTTAACTTGCTGCTGCTTAACTTTGTTGTCTGTTGGTCTAAGTTTTCTTATTTTATTTCCCTCCCGGTCACCTTTTTTTGGTCTTTGGACTCTGGACTTTTTATAGGAAGATTCAGCTTCACTTATCAAACATCCTTACTGCATCCACCATCACATCCCATATCTGTATCTGATCCACCACACTATAACATGACAATTGCACATGTGCTTTTAAAACATTACCTTGATATTTCCCAATATTTGGGGGTGAGGGAGGTCTGCAGTCTGCGGACTGATGAGACAAAAGACACACTTTTTGGACAATGTGTGTGTTAATCACTTAAAAACCACAACTAAAACTCTAAAAATATTTCTGAAAATATACATTGTTGTAAATAGTCAAGGGACAGCAGATGCAAATTAGTTCATGCTATAATCTGGTACAGCACATCAGATCATGACATTTATGTTTGAGTTGTACATTGTCCCTTTTTAAATGAAGTTCATCATTAATATCAAAAAGAGATTCATGTCAAAGATGGTGGTGGCATTGTCAGTGTCTGGGGCTAGTTTGCTTCCTCAGACTTGCAGTAATTGATATAATCCCAAAAAGTGCAGAGAGAATCTGTTGGATTATGCTCCAGAACAATGGGTCATTGCATATGGCTAATGCTAGATACCCGTTGTTGCTGCCAGTCTTGGTACAACTATGTTTAAGGGGCAGGTTGATGTGGATAGCCTTTTCCCCTTTAATACATTCATTTGAATGTGCACATGCACACCCAGTGGCAAATACTCCTTCAATAAACTGTATATTTCAAGCATATATTTCTGCAAATTTTTACTCAATACAGAAAAGTTGACCTACTGAAAACTGTTCATGTACTCATTTCCCTCTTAACGCTAGACAGTATTAGACTCTCCACAGGAACTGCTTGAACACTTTAGGTCAGTTTTGCTGGCCACTCAAACACAGGGACACCATGAGTGAATAATATGACTTTCCAAACCATCACTGACTGTGGAAGTTTCCTTCTCAACTTTCCAGAAAGTCAGATGCTGTGTCTCTCCACTTTTCCTTTTAAGACTCCAGGATTTCCAAATGAAATGCAAAATTTGCCTTCATCTTTATCCTTACCCCAGCTAATAGATTTCTGATGTAGTTTCTGATTCAGGAGGAGATGAGTACATCATGAACACATGATGTACTCTGACTCCCATCCACATCTTATAAATCTCCCCCAAAGTTTTGAATGACTATTGCTTCGCAACCCTCTCAGGTTAAATGTGTATCTTTTTTTCATAAAACTTTCAGAATAGTTTTTATTCAGCACATGGAAAAGTTGAGCGACTTTGGGTTAGTTGAGCTCAAATGACAAAAACTTGTAAAAGAGATATTAAAAAATTTCATACTTAACAATTAGGAAATGCGTCTACAAAAATATTAAAATAAGGAAAACTGTACCAATTTACAGCTAGGCAAATAGCCTATTTTCAGCTATTTAAATAGACTATTTGCTAAAATTAGTTGTAGCAAATATATTTGTACCTCTTTATATAAGTATTGAATATAACAAAAAATTTAAAATATCAATATTTCAATAACATAATGAGTTTGCCTTTTTGTGAAACTTGATCAAATGGGAAGCATTTTTAAGAAACATATATTTGATTGGGCTCCATCAAATCACAATTTTAATATTCTTCAAAGTAAGCCCAAATAAAGATCTACTTAGACGGTAATTTAATCAAAGAGATTAAATTGGGATGACGCCTAGAAAGGGAGGAATTAAAGTTTAACTCTGACTAAATGTTAGCACTCCGAGTCTATTATTACTGCAAAGACCCAGATGAAGGGTGTATTCTCCAAAATTAGTGGATAAATAGCAAAGAAGGCGACACGTACGTACGTCCTGCTTACTTTTTGAGCTGACTGGCTGCAGGCATTTTGAACTGAAAGGTTGTCTTTAGTCACACAGTGAAGGTAAGGCTGACAGGCTGTCTCAGTGTTGGTGATCTTCACTCGTTTTGACCTCAGGCTGATGGCCAGCCGGCCACAAGGGTGGGTGATAATGGACACAAGTCATTAACATTTAGTTTACAGGCCTTCACACACACACACACACACACACACACACACACACACACACACACACACACACACACGCTGGGCCTTGTGTTTCAGTACTGGGTCCCACCTGACCCTCCCATACTCTTCCAATGAGCAACTCTGCCTCCATCTTCAAAATTACAAACTCTGTGCTTGCTAGTGCGCTCACTGCCACCCCTTAAAGCAGCTTAATTATGGTCATTGGCACCAAGTATGAAAGCTCCCTTTATCCCCCCCACGCTCCCGAAATAGGTCCTCATCGAAGCTCACAGGCAGCCCAGATCAAACGCTCCCCATAGGGAAGGGGTCATTACTGGTACGCAGGGCGGACACAACCCAATGGGTGCTGGGCCACGCCTTGAGCCCAAATTGCAGCCTGGGCCTGGTGAGGACACAAGCCTCTTCTTTGATGAATGACAAGGGTAACAGCAACACAGCCTGTTTGGATACCACTATTTACAGTCGACTATGTGCTGTACATACAGATAAACATCCAATAAAGTGTTTTGCGGATTTGAAGCAAAGAAAACTAGACGCTGGGCTTGGTCGAGTGTTCACAAGTTTCTCATGGTTTATATTTATCTAAATGCTGGTGCTGTTTTAAATAAGTACTAGCTCAGAGGTTGAGCGGATGTCTCCTAGTTGGGAAGTAGTCAGGTCCATCCTTAGGCCTAATCTGAGAGGAAGTATCAGATCTGTCTGTGTATGAGTGAAAATAGAAACTAATGCATATCTACAGTTATATATCATAGAAAGTGTGCATGGATATGAGGTGGGCGGATTGATCCAAAATATCGATACCAAATCGGTATCAGTATCGGATTGATACTTTGTTGTTATAATTGTCGGACTGTTCCCTCTTGAAATTTTGTTTTATTTTTGTATTGTAGTTTCTCAACTCTACTGCAAAAAATTAGTTGTGATTTGCTCTCAAATGATAATTTTTTGTATTTGGTTTATTTATTTAAAAAAAAAAAAAAGCACAATTAAAATATTCGATAGACACCTATAAACTTTGTCCAAAAGCTGTCCTAGATTTGAACAAAATAATTTACAGGAAAAACCACAAAAAAACCCTAGTAAGGTCAAACTTAGTAAAGGTCAGAAGTTTGATGATATATCAAACTTAAGTAACAAATATCAGCGTTAGTATTGGTATTGCTACTTGCTACTTGGTATCGGATCAGTACCAAAATATGCATTATTGCATATCTCTAGTCTAGGCTTTGCAAAGAATGCTGAAAGAATGATTTTTGTATGTTAGGATTTTAGGTGATAGATAAAACCATTCTATTACACATATAACACATATAAGACAGGTGTGCAGTGGATGTAAATGATGGATGCTTTTAACTATGGTTTATTTAAAAAAATATAGAAGGTGTTCTATGTATTTGTTTAGCTATCTTTACATCAACTCTGAGGATGCTTCCCTAACCTGCTGAAGAACAGTATCCCCACAGTTGATTCTGACACCACTATTTTTCTTTGTAGGGATGGTGTGTTCAAGGTCAGGGAAAGGGTCAGTTTGCATGAAATGCAATCCAATCTCCAGGTCTTTTTTTGATCAATCAATCAATCAATCAATCAATCAATCAATCAATCAATCAATCAATCAATCAATCAATCAATCACAAAACTCCCAGAAAACTTTAACAAGACTGAAAATATGAAAGACACGTCATTTTAATATAGCTTTTTCTACTTGGGTATAGAAAGTACGCTAAATTACATATGTATTAAGTCATATTATCTTTGTTCACATACTTATCTTTAACCGACTTATTTTAAATCCAATTGCATAAAAAATAACATAATGCCACCCAACAAATAAACATCGTGTAAATACAGCCCCCTCTGTGTACATGAATTTCCATGGTAGGCATTTGCAGAGGTTACCAAGGTGGCGGCACGAACCCAGACAGTGCTGTCTCTCTCAGCTTCACGGAGCACAAGAAGACTGTTCATACAAGGAATGAGTGTGAAACTGACAGTGTGGAAAGCACGCAGACGTGTGTGTATGTGTGTGGAGTGTCTCAGTGGTTTGTATTTTTCCCTTTACAGGTGGTTCAGTCCATTTGCTTGTGTTCCTGGTTTTTTCTCCTTCCTGTGGATGGTTTGATGACACACTGTGGTGTGGAAAATGGTCAAACACACAAATACTTACAGTCACACCAAGCTGCAGCGACTTATCCTATATCTACTTCTCTTTTCTTTACTGTTTAAGCTTTCATAACATTCCTTACACTAACTTTTGTCTACATAATTCGCTCACAGCTTCTGTCTCCCTCATTATGTTTATCTTTCTTCCTTTTGCTAGCATTTCTTCAACAAAGCATTCCCACTGTTGGCATGATGAAGAAGATAGCCACCCCGAAAATCCTTGCCACAACCAAAATGAGCATGTTGACCTCTCATAATAACACCAGAATAACCTACAGGGGGGAGGAAGGCTCTTTTGGGGGTAGGTTTGGAGACTGGACCAGCCTGGACTGTCAGCACTGTGCACAACAATAATTGCTGAAGTGTGAAATATGTTCCCGTACAGTGTTGTTTTTCTTAGTTTGTATTCTGCAGTGTTGCAATCTTCCAACTTTTTGGCAGAATATGTTGCAAGAAACTAAGATGAGCAGCATTGTAGGTGATATGCTGCCAGCTTTATGTTCTTTCTTGTGTGGAGGTGAGGGAGTCTTCATAAAAGGGATGGCTGCTCAATGCAGGATAATGTAAACTTGTTGAGCAACATTTAAATTTGATCTCTGTCAATCCACATCTGCATGTTAACAGAAGCAGAAAATCTGACATAAAATGACTGCATACATACATTAACTTTTACATCAATTTTGACAGTCTAGAGCAGGGGTCTCAAACTCCAGGCCTTGAGGGCCGCAGTCCTGCAGTTTTTATATGTGCCACAGGTACAAAACACTGGAATGAAATGACTTAATTACCTCCTCCTTGTGTAGATCAGTTCTCCAGAGCCTTAATTACCTAATTATTCTGTTCAGGTGTGGTGCAGCAGAGGCACATCTAAAAGTTGCAGGCTGCGGCCCTCGAGGACTGGAGTTTGAGACCCCTGGTCTAGAGGAATGTAACTAGCTACATTGTTCAAATAAGCAAACAAACCATTTTGATTACTTATTTACCAAAATGCTTTTTGTATGCAAATCGAACCAGTTAAATGTAACATTTTGTAGTTTTAAAAATTGAAAAGCTGAAACGTTAAATCCACACAGAATAGTGAAGCAGACACTTTGAGATGTGGTGCATTCAATTTCTGTCAGTTACTTCCAGGTTTTCCTACCCTGACTGTCCATCTTTTGACTCCTTTAAAGAAAGAACACATAGCAGTGATGTGTTTTATGGTTTATTTAAAGTGAGAGAAAAGGGGAGACACAGTGTGGTGAGGCAGTTTTATCTCAGCTGAAAAATGATTTGGCTTACTGAAGGTGAGAACATACTAGAAGATTTTTTTCTTCGTTGGGCAAAGTTTGAACCAGTCTGCACTAGTTGGGGCCAGTTGGCATTGGAACAACAATCTGTTAGTTTGTGAGAGGAACATACCAAACCCATCCTCAATCACCTTTATTTGAATTTTTAAAAGTCAAATCTGGATGTAGTCGACCAGTGTGGACTGATTACTGACTCAGCTGTAAAACTTGCTGCCAACAGCCAATGAAAAGAAAGCAGTGAAGTGGAAGAGGGGGATGTAAAATGGATTAGCCAGTTTTTTATCTTGATGTATCTTTGCCAAAGTCTCACAAATGTTTATCTTAAAAAATAAAATAAAATCTGAAATATTAACAAGTGTATTCATGTCATGTTAAAGAAAGGACTGAAAAGCCCGGATAATAATGTCATGTGTACTTCTTTGTCCTCTTCTTCTACTGCACAAAGTTTTATTGGCTGTTGGCAAGCAACAAATTGGTGCATTACTGCAACCAACTGGTATGTTTTTTATAATTGCCTTGTTGCCGAAATGTGGTATACAAATAAACTTGACTTGACTTGACCTAAACCAGGTGTCTGCAACCTGCGGTTCCTCAAGTGGATCTTTGGACCTTCCACAACGATTCTTAATCATGTCCACTAGAAATGATGAAGAACCAGGTAGATGTTATAGTAAACACAGGTTTTGGCAGTTCTTTATGAAAAAAAATAAATCGCATTAAATTTTCATTATATAGTAATACTAAAAGTACCAGTAATATTTGTTTAGAGCCATGCTTCTTGTCATTTGTTAAAAACTGTGGTCTTTTTTTCTTTACATAATTTTCCATAAATATCAACATCCTAGAAAAATCCACCGCCTTTTGGCAAAAGTAAAATTTTTCTTTATTTTAAAACTTAAAATCGAAACAAAAAAATGATGGTTCTTAGAAAAGGACACAAATTTCCTATAGCAGATGTCAGAAGTTGTCATTTCCAAAAAGCCACGCAAAATATGTGGCTCTAAAAAAGTTTTATTTAGCTAAACAGAGGGCGAAACAGCTGCCTTAAACTATCCCCTTGCCAGAGTTTACATGAAAGTCTCATGCTTTAATTGGTGAAAGCTAAATTAAATTATGTAGTCTGGTATCCCTCATCAGAATGCGATCCCCAGTCTTTACAAGATTAAAACGGTGTGCTAGTTAATACTTTAAGGCTTCTTTAAAATCAGAAAACCTGTTTCTTTTGTGTGGCGTGTTCCCAGTTAAAGAAATTCACAATCTATTGACAAGTTATTGGTTCTGACATCCCACAAGGTAGTTTGACATAGGTTTGAACTCCAGCACACAGTATAAACACATTTAAATGGTTTACTCTAAAATTTAACTCCTGAAGCTGCTCCTCCCTCTATTAACAGGACACACTATGACTGTGTTCAACAAAACAAGGCTCTGTTTTAGTTCGTAGGTAACCTTCTGTGGAGTATATTGTATAATTTTCACTTCATCTGCTGACAAAATGTACATTTATTTTACAGTTTTTCTAATGCACTCATCATATGTCAAACAGAGCCAGAATTCATTCTTATTCTGAACTTAAGGCTCTATATTCAATTTGCTCTGGGCCACTGGGGACCAGGGTAGTTGAAACAGCAGAGCCCAGTGAAACCTGCTCCCCCTGGCATAAAATCAGTGTCCAGATTCCAGTGATGCCTTCTGTAAAAGGACTTCATTATGCTCTCAGAATATGAACTACACAAATATTTGGCTTGGTCATTATGATGCTCTGTCCACACCCCCATGGTTCTCTAGGTCCTACACCAGGTCCAGTGTTTCTGCATCGCAGAAACCGCCACAAAATGCCTCCATTACGTTCTCATGAGTCAAATGAGAAAAACAAAACAAAAGAAAGACAACAATTTATTATTTGTTACAGCAAAATCAACTACAATAAAGTAGGTTTTGTTTGAGGATTTAAATCTATCTTTATTATTTCTGAGTAAAAATTTTATGACAATGTGCTCTCTCCTTCCTGTCTGTGCAAGCAAATATTTTTATTTTCATAGCTTCACAGGACACTGTATCTTGTATTTTTGCAAATTATATATTTTTTCCACGTGCAGCTGCCTAACGTTAAGCAGGTCTGTCCTTTGCCATCAAAACAGTTATGATGTCTAATGATATGGCAGGAGATCAAGGGATCTCCTGCCAATGGATGGGTTTCTTCAAATACCATCAAACCTGGAGACTTTGTAAATTGAATATACCCAAAGATGTATAGCCAAAGGTTTTCTACAGAGATCTGAGTTATCACTCTTTTATTTGTAATGTGCAAAATACATTGTTTTTCACCTTCCAAAAATATGAGCACATTTTAAATGTCAATATGGTTCTAATAGTTTGTTTTTATTTCTGTGTCCTAATGTATTGGGTTCTTTTTACTGAACAGATCCATGTCATGTTGTCATTTTGTGTGAACATTCAGAAGAACTGATCTTAATCTGGAAGCACCTTGTCTTCTGAATGAATCTTCGCTGTGACAGTATTACTTTCAGCTGAGGAGCCGTGGAGTTATTATCTGACTTACTGAGCCGTGGAGACTGCAGGAAATTGTGAGACTTTGCTATAGGCCAAGTGATGGGTTTTTTGACCTAGTGTCCTGTCACTGAAATTATTTTTTTTTTCTTTTGACATTAGTCATAACTATGAGCAAGACTCAAGTGGGTTATGCTTCTTATTTAAGAGACTTTTTTGGAGCCTTACATTCTTACTCAGCAAAATGTGGCTTACTGAGGCTCACTTAGCTCTGAAGGGCTGGGCTTACAAAATCTCATATTATTATAATAAAGCTACATGCATAAATCTACTTTTTTTTATTTGGCAGAAATGTGGCTTAACTTAGCTATTTTCAATTCCTCTGTATTTATTTATAAATCATTAATATGGAGTAGGGAGCTAAAAGGAAATAAAGCTTTGAACATGTTTAGAATTTATCCATCTGAATGAAAGCCTCCAGGCAAAGAGCTGGTTAAGTTTTATTTGCAGCAAAGTTATCGGAGGCGTATCAACTGGCTTGGTCTAAGAGCTTATTTTAAACACTTTCATGCCATCCACCTCCACCAGTGCTTTTGTAAAAAGACTGACAATGCAACATTTATCCCACCATGTAAGGCACTGCAAAGGTTGACCTAAAGATTGGAATTTTGATGATCAAATGCAGCTATGACCTAGACAAAATCAGACTGAAATGAACATAATTTTAGAATTATGAAGAGCAGTAGATCAAAATAGAGTCTGTAAGATGTGCAGCATTTGTGCGAAACAAGGGTATTTAAAAAAAGTCAGCAGACTATAATGAAGAACAGTTCAGTTCTGTGTTAATCATCCTTTGATAGGATGATTTGTAAAAGACAAATTTTCCTTCTTACACAACTGCATTGGGTTGTGTAACTGGAAAAAGACGCAAAGGTTTATAAATATAAATCTGTAAAACTCTCTATATACCTAATTATGTATGCCAGCCATAATGCTCCTAAAAGGACATTTTTTAAGGCTAATGTGACAGTTTTAGCTTATATTGTTTGAAAAGGTAAAATTTGGGGCATGGACATGACTGATCTACTACTGCGCTCTAATCCACTACAGCATTGCTATTGGATGAATGCTACCCAAGCATGACTGATATGGAGTTAAGCTCAAATCACAGTAAACACCATAAATAAAAATGACCCGGTAGTGGTCAGGGTTGTAATACTATAAAGAACAATAGCAAACAGTTTGTTTGCCAAGAACTACTTGTGCATCCACACAGCAAGTTTTTCATGACAAAGCATTCTGCTGAGTTAGAAAATTATACCTTTTTGTTCTTTGGAGCCCGGCCTCTCTAAAACAAAAAAGTGCATACATGGATGAACATGTAGCGTATTTAAAAGCAGAACACGGGTTCCTACAACCACAAAACCTTCTCTTTCCCAAAACAGCCTTTCTGATGGAAATACGCCAAATGGATTGGTGCCCAACACTAAACATTCAACCTGTTTGTGACTAATTTCATTCACAGTTTAGATTATGACAAGACTGAAATTGCTTCTCTAAGAGAAGAAAAACAAGTCTAAACAGAAGGACGAGCCCACAACAGAGTCCATGCCACAACGTTGACAGATAGCTCGAGTGTACTCAGCAATTGAACCACCAAAGTGATGCTAAGGGAGATGTTGGTTGTGGGGAAGGCCGACAATTTTTGGGGCAAGAAAATGCAGTGTTTCTCAAGAGAGTTTACATGTAACACGTCCTCTGCCAGTACTAAACATCCCGTTAAACTTGTAACATTGCTTAACTTCATAACCTCTAATTTAACTTTAGTTCTACAATATAATTTAATAGTTACTTGTAGTAGCTTATTTGTATTTAAGTGTTTTTACATCCCTTTCAGCCCTTACATGTGTACTAATAGCTTGGAGTCAAGAAACATGGTTTAAGAAAACTACCGTTAAAAAGGGCAATATTACATATTTTTTAGGCACATAATGCCATTTTATAGCACAATAAAGCAACTATATTAAATTCAGTTGTTACAAACATGACTATAAAAAAATTGACTTTAGAATTGGATGCTTCTGTAGGGTTAACCCTAACCCTACCCCTAACCCTATTATGACATTTTTTATAATTGTTTTATTTCAGGTACATTTTCTGTTCTACTCATTCTACAAAGGTTCACATTTAGGAAATGTATTATAACAAAACTCTAATTCATTACTGTTATGTAATTGTTATCGCTGCCTTGATTCACCAACGAGTTTTGGGAATCTAAATTTCTACTGAGTGAATTTAGGATCAGCAAATCAGCAGGATCAATTTTCATCCCGTCTTGCTGCTCTTTCATTGTAATTTCTGTGACCCTGCCTCTACCTCACGTCTCTTAGGTTCCACAGGAGGAAGCCAAATTTAGAGGCGAGGAGTGGAAAACCTGTCCTTTCTTTAAGGCAACCAAAATTCTCTCTGCTAAAGCCCCAGGGTTACACAATAAACATTTAATTTCCTCTGGCAAGTATTTCCTCTGGATAGGCTTACATGATGTAAAAATGCAGAAATGGCCAATGCAAAATCCTTGTCATTCATTTTTGGGGGGGAGGCAAGAGTCTTTCTTGGACCTTAAAGCCTAAATCTATTAGTGAAGATTTGATTCATATTGCAAAAAGGATATAAATGCTTTATTGTGAATAGATCATGCAAAGAAAGAATGTTTTATTCAAAGAAGGAGTCAACAAAGAGTAACTTTGGAGGAAATAAGGAATATTTCTGGCTGAATCCAGACCAACACTCTTGCTTTGGGACATGTTTATATTTTATGAATAAATGCACAGTCAGTTCAAACAGATGTGTTTAGAAAAACAATGGAACAAAGCAGATGTGATAACATACCTTCCAACCAATTGGGATTGGGATGTAGATGTCTAATGGTTGTGATGAAGCTTGTCGTGCATGGAGAAAAGATAAACCTTTCCAGGATCGTCTGTTCAGTTTCAGTTCTTTTATATTTTGGGCGTAGAAATGGGTCGGCTTAATTAAATAGCTCCTCACCATGTAGTTGGTTCTTGATGTTTGAAAATGAACACACTTTTGACTTTTATATCAGCATGTGTTATTTTTTTTTGTCTTTTCCAGTTTCAGAAAGGCTTAAAAAACTGGCTTCTGTGTCATGTCATATTTATACTTCAAGGACACAGGAAATCAAATCAAAGCATGCAATATACATAGGCTCGCCAGAGGCATAAACCCATTATCATCAATAACGCTTTAATAAAGCAGGTCATTAATTGACGGTGTTCTTTTTCTCTGGCTAGACAAGCACAGAGCCTCTCTCAGTGCCAGACTGCCAATTACTCTAACAGACTGTTACATCCAACATATGCTAACATATTGGAGCCAAAAATAAATACGGCTGAAGTAGGTTTTCTGCAGGAGGATGTAGTCTATTCATGTACGAAACACACTAATCTTCCATGTCGCTCTTAAATTGTCATCCATTTCGGTGAACAGTTGCAGGATGAAAGGAGGAAAATGGGATAATCTAACTGTATGTTTATTTTTCTGAAGAAATGGGCACCCGTTCCTGTTCACACCCCTTTGTTCATTCTAATCAAAACTCTTTGCACTTGCTTTCTAATCCACGTTCAGAGTTTGATTGCTGACTTAAGTCGCCTCCATGTCTGAAGCCTTGTGTTTTGGTTTACACACTATGTTTCAGTCACGAAGCCGGCATAGCTTTGAGATCAGACGCCTCGGTCTGTTCGTAGGTAAGTTCACACCGGCAGTGGAGACACACCTTCAACCCACCAAGCCAGATTTATGGATTTCCTTACCTGTATTTTAATACGACTCTGGAAGAAGTTGGAGTCAATAATAAAAGTCTCCAGGTTTTAAATAATCATCCCTTGCCCATATGTTGAACTAATGTCATAACATAACAAATCCTTTATCAAAGAGACAAACAGCATTAAAATGCAGAAAGGGGGCAAGAAGTCAAATCTGCTGACTTGGAGCAGGCTTTCCTGTAATAGTGTCCTGGAGGAGATGAGCTGGCTTTCTCCCAAACCCTGAAAAACATCCTTATGCGAGCTTGAATGTTGCTGCAGTGTCGGCGCCTATTCTTAGAAAATCAACACACTTCACAGTGTGTTGGTTTACAGTTTTAAGGCAGTTCTTGGTGGTAGGTTGGAGAAGTGCGATTCAGCAACGTGTCTCCACCTTTTACTTCAACAAACTTACCTGGCTATTATTTAGCAGTGCAAAAGATAAATTGCTTAGAATGAAAGAAACCCAAATTTTATTTCACAATGCCAATAGTGTGAAACCAAGTCTTCTCAGCTTTCTGCATTTCTTTAATAACCTGAATATTTATTCGAAAAAATCTTGAGGGGTAAAAGTTTAACCACTTTGCTATGTTGCCATTGCCTCTTATGGTTTAAAATGTGCACAATCAATCACATGGTATTCTTGAATAATAGCTCCCCACCATAGGGCAAGTTTATTTGAGATTTTACATTTGAGATTATGACTCTATATTGTTGTTTCTGACATAGGCTTGTGAAACGAGTACATTGCTCCTATTTGTATTTCAGCTGTTAAAAGGACACTTCGAAATGAATGGTTGCAAAGTCCTCTGTTTTGCTGTGAAAAAAAGCAAAACAAGACAGTAGGAAATGATTCAGGGACTATGAATAAATGTCGATCAGAGATAATGCGCCTCAGAGGAAGTTCACTAGTTTGTGTTTTGTAACAAGTCATTGATGTTAAATTGCTAGTTTTCGGAATGGTAACCGCCACATTCATTATTTTTATATAGAAACAAAATCCTTTATTTTCACAAATTCTAAAGTCGTCCATCTTGTTAAGAAAAATCAAGTTTTTTATTGTGTTAAGCGTTTTCTGAACTTCAGCTTAGGGCATGCCAGAGGAGTGGATAACTTGAGGGATCAAAAAAAAGAAAAGTGCCTAATGTCAGACACATCCTCAAAGTGAGTCAGCTTCCTGTGTGAGAAAACCCAGACGTTTCTTAACTTTCAGCAAAAGATATTATAGTTACTAATACTTTTTCTTGATAACACCTCCTGTTTAGCATTATCTTTTTCGAATGGAAAATTGGGGGATTTTTACTTTTTAAAAAAAAACTAAGCCAATGTTTTGGTGACTTTAGTTTTGATAAATAACATTTTGCAGACTAGAATCTTAACAAAAGCACATTGCATTTTTAAAATGTAATTCATAAACATAATTTGAAATGTGTCATGTGAATGTATGGAAGAGGCAGCTAAATATGCTATTGGATTGCCACTATTAGGCCTATATTTGCCTTTTTTCTTTTAAATTCGCAATTTCTGATCATTTCTTGGCAAACCCAGAAGGTGGCGCTATGTCTGACCCAGCGTTTTACACAGCAGAATGGTTGCAGTGGGAGATTAAAGGATTTATCAAAATTAAAACTCTAGGTATGTTTTTGATGTGAGGGAATAACATTATAACTTGATGTAAAGCAATAGCAATAGGTATTTTGTTCCATATAACATAGTAGGAGTGTAACAGGTAAACCTTCTATGGATGCAAACTCGACTAAAAACCCACCTGTTTAGGATTGTATTTGAAACGTAATCAATTACAAATTTATTGATGGAACCTGAATTAATGTCGTGTTTTGATTGTTGATTCTATGTTGCATTGTGTTTCTGTTTGATATGATGTAAAGCACTTTGAAACGCCTTGCTGCTGAAATGTGCTATACAAATAAAATTTGATTGATTGAGCCCTCCATGGGCTGCCACCTTATCGTGGTGGAGGGGTTTGAGTGCCCCGATGATCCTAGGAGCTATGCTGTCTGGGGCTTCATGCCCCTGGTAGGGTCACCCAAGGCAGACAGGTCCTAGGTGAGGGACCAGACAAAGTGCAGCCCGAAGACCCCAATGATGAAGGAAAACCTTGGACTTGGTGTTCCCTCGCCCGGACGCGGGTCACCGGGGCCCCACTCTGGAGCCAGGCCTGGAGGGGGGGCACGATGGCGAGCGTCTGGTGGCCGGGCTTTTACCCATGGAGCCCGGCCAGGCTCAGCCCGAAGAGGAAACATGGGCCCCCCCTCCCATGGGCCCACCACCCGTGGGAGGGGCCAAAGGGGTCGGGTGCACTGTGTGATGGGTGGCGGCCAAGGGAGGGGACCCTGGCGGTCCGATCCTCGGTTGCAGAAACTGGCTCTTGGGACGTGGAATGTCACCTTTCTGGTGGGGAAGGAGCCGGAGCTAGTGCGTGAGGTCGAGAGGTTCCGGCTAGAAATAGTCGGTCTCACCTCGACGCATGGCTCTGGTTCTGGAACCAGCCTCCTTGAGAGGGGCTGGACATACTTCCACTCTGGAGTTGCCCAGGGAGAGAGACGTCGGGCAGGAGTGGGCATACTTGTTGCTCCCCATCTCGGCGCCTGTACGTTGGGGTTTACCCCGGTGAACGAGAGGGTAGCATCCCTCCGCCTACGGGTGGGGGGACGGGTTCTGACTGTCGTTTGTGCTTACGGGCCGAACGACAGTTCAGATTACCCACCCTTTTTGGAGTCCTTAGAGGGGGTACTGGAGAGTGCTCCTCCTGGGGACTCCCTTGTTCTGCTGGGGGACTTCAACGCTCACGTGGGCAACGACAGTGAGACCTGGAGGGGCGTGGTTGGGAGGAACGGCCCACCCGACCTGAACTCGAGCGGTGTTCTGTTGCTGGACTTCTGTGCTCGCCATGGATTGTCCATAACGAACACCATGTTCAAGCATAAGGGTGTCCATATGTGCACTTGGCACCAGGACACCCTAGGCCGCAGTTTGATGATCGACTTTGTCATCGTTTCATCGGATCTGCGGCCGTATGTCTTGGACACTCGGGTGAAGAGAGGTGCGGAGCTGTCCACTGACCACTACCTGGTGGTGAGTTGGCTCCGGTGGTGGGGGCGAAAGCCGGTCAGACCTGGCAGGCCCAAACGTGTTGTGAGGGTCTGCTGGGAACGTCTGGCGGAATCCCCTGTGAGACGGAGCTTTAACTCCCATCTCCGGCAAAACTTCGAACACGTCCCGGGGGAGGTGGGGGACATGGAGTCTGAGTGGACCGTGTTCCGTGCCTCCATTGTCGAGGCGGCCGATCGGAGCTGTGGCCGCAAGGTTGTCGGTGCCTGTCGCGGCGGCAACCCTCGAACCCGTTGGTGGACACCTCCGGTGAGGGATGCCGTCAGGCTGAAGAAGGAGTCCTATCGAGCCTTTTTGGCCTGTGGGACTCCGGAAGCAGCTGATGGGTACCGGCGGGCGAAGCGGCATGCGGCTCGGGCGGTTGCTGAGGCAAAAACTCGGGCGTGGGAGGAGTTTGGAGAGGCCATGGAGAAAGACTTCCGCACGGCTTCGAGGCGATTCTGGTCCGCCATCCGGCGTCTCAGGGGGGGGAAGCGGTGCAGCACCAACACTGTTTATAGTGGGGATGGTGTGCTGCTGACCTCTACTCGGGACGTTGTGGGCCGGTGGGCAGAGTACTTCGAAGACCTCCTCAATCCCACCAACATGCCTTCCACTGAGGAAGCAGAGCCTGGGGACTCTGGGTTGGGCTCTCCAATCTCTGGGGGCGAGGTCGCCGAGGTGGTTAAAAAGCTCCTCGGTGGCAAGGCCCCGGGGGTGGATGAGATCCGCCCGGAGTTCCTTAAGGCTCTGGATGTTGTAGGGTTGTGTTGGTTGACGCGACTCTGCAATATCGCATGGACATCGGGGGCAGTTCCCCTGGATTGGCAGACTGGGGTGGTGGTCCCCCTGTTCAAAAAGGGGGACCGGAGGGTGTGCTCCAATTATAGAGGGGTCACACTCTTAAGCCTCCCTGGCAAGGTCTATTCAGGGGTCCTGGAGAGGAGGGTCCGTCGGATAGTCGAACCTCGGATTCAGGAAGAGCAGTGTGGTTTTCGTCCTGGTCGTGGAACACTGGACCAGCTCTACACCCTCAGCAGGGTCCTGGATGGGAGTTCGCCCAACCAGTCTACATGTGTTTTGTGGACTTGGAGAAGGCGTTCGATCGTGTCCCTCGGGGAGCCCTGTGGGGGGTTCTCCGGGAGTATGGGGTACCGGGCCCTTTGATACGGGCTGTCAGGTCCCTGTATGACCGGTGTCAGAGTCTGGTCCGCATTGCCGGCAGTAAGTCGGGCTCGTTTCCGGTGAGAGTTGGACTCCGCCAGGGCTGCCCTTTGTCACCGATTCTGTTCATCACTTTCATGGACAGAATTTCTAGGCGCAGCCAAGGTGTTGAGGGGATCCGATTTGGTGGCCTTAGGATCTCATCTCTGCTTTTCGCAGACGATGTGGTCCTTTTGGCTTCATCAGATCGTGATCTGCAGCTCTCGCTGGATCGGTTCGCAGCCGAGTGTGAAGCGGCCGGGATGGGGATCAGTGCCTCCAAATCCGAGGCCATGGTCTTGAGCCGGAAAAGGGTAGAGTGCCTTCTCCGGGTCAGGGGGGGTGTCCTGCCCCAAGTGGAGGAGTTTAAGTATCTTGGGATCTTGTTCACGAATGGGGGAAGAAGGGAGCGGGAGATTGACAGGCGGATTGGCGCAGCGTCTGCTGTCAAGCGGGCGCTGTACCGGTCCGTCGTGGTGAAGAGAGAGCTGAGCCAAAAAGCGAAGCTCTCGATTTACCGGTCGATCTACGTTCCCACCCTCATCTATGGTCATGAGCTTTGGGTCATGACCGAAAGAACGAGATCGCGGATACAAGCGGCCGAAATGGGTTTTCTCCGTAGGGTGGCTGGGCTCTCCCTTAGAGATAGGGTGAGAAGCTCAGTCATCCGGGAGGGACTCAGAGTAGAGCCGCTGCTCCTTCACATCGAGAGGAGCCAGTTGAGGTGGCTTGGGCATCTGGTCAGGATGCCTCCTGGACGCCTCCCTGGTGAGGTGTTCCGGGCACGTCCCACCGGGAGGAGGCCCCGGGGAAGACCCAGGACACGCTGGAGGGACTATGTCTCTCGGCTGGCCTGGGAACGCCTCGGGATTCCCCCGGAGGAGCTAGAAGAAGTGGCTGGGGAGAGGGAAGTCTGGGCCTCCCTTCTGAAGCTGCTACCCCCGCGACCCGACCTCGGATAAGCGGAAGAAGATGGATGGATGGATGGATGATTGATAAAGCTCAAAAGCGTTAATTTTACATACTATTGCCTCTTTAAAAATTGCTTTACCAGATACATATTTTTGAATCCCTAATCAGATGTTTAATATGTAAAAAAATAACTCCCCTTGGTTTACATTTAAAACAACAGAAATGCATTTAAATAAAAAACTGTAAAATGGAAAGATAATTATAAAAGCTGATGCACGAAACCATGAATTCAGATCTAAACCAGATTAACCAACATCGAACTGATGATTTCTGTCTGTTGTAACTCACCAGTCAATTTTCAGTTCATACTGTTAAAAGGGGAGTGTCGTGTCTTTTTGGAGCTTTATGTCATGTCATAATCTTATTCCCTCATTAAAAACATATCTGGAATTTTACCTTGATTCTTTCATGCATGGAAGAGAAATCTTGTAATCTCCTGTGGCAACTATCTAGCTGTGCAAAATGTTTGTTTGGACCTAGCATCGCTTTCGAGGTGCAGTTTCCAGACTTCCAAGCTTCTGCCTCACAGATCACCCCTCTCCCACAGCAAACCTGCTCAGTTCCTTCAGACTAGTCAGCAGATATTAGCAAACATCGGGTGAAATTGTGCATCTGCTGAGCTCATTATATGAGCTGCTTCTCACTAAATCGCTGGCAATAACGTTGTTAAAGAGCTAATAGAAGAGCGATGTTTTGATGACTTCCTGAAGGCAGGGTTTCAGAAAAAGCAAGAGCTTTTAAAGAGACAGAGGCCCAATTTCAAGTTATTAAATCAGGAAGTAAAATTTCTTTCAAGCCATATAGCATTTGTTTAACAAATGAGGGTAACATAGTTACTTGATTATGCTATAAAATGGCACTATATGCCTTGAAAACACATAGTACTGTCCCTTGAAAACAACCATAATTTTATTTGTCACATGCGGTATGTAGCACATAATGAATGATTTGGATTTGATTTTATTTCTATACTGTGTCTTTTTAGAGTGAAGAATGACATACACGGGCATGCAGTCAAAATCTGCAACTCCAAAATAAATTTTATATGGAACATTTATTCATTATTCTTTGCTATAAAATAGTTGGACACGGTACGGTCAGTCTGCAACATTTCCTTTGGCAAAAAATAACTTGTAAATTATGTTTTCCTGGCTGTTCAGGGGATTCTTTATTTGTTTTTGGGGAAGCTTTTGCCCATTCTTTCAGCAGCAGGTGCCAGGTTCTGAGACTCTTGGCCTTTCTTTGTGCAACTAATGACAGAAATTTTAACTTTAGGCTTCTCTGTGGGATTTGGATTATAATCCAGAAGAATCAGCAAATCACCTCAGTGTTCTTTCCTTAAAATATATCATTGCTTTGAAAGTGTTGTATAGGTCTGATGTCATCATCATAGTTGCATGATAGAACATTGTGATTTTTTTTTTCAAAGTCTATCAATCAAGATTTTATTGGGTTCGTTCATTCCAGATATCAGCATCCTACAAACACTGCATCCCTAACCTTTTAAAATGCAAATAGTTAAAAAAGAAAAAATCTAAAGAACTGAAATGAAATGGTTTTTGTAATATTAAAAAAGAAAAGACATTTTATTTCTACATTTTGTGACTCATGCATCTGGGTGATCTGTGGGGATGTTTAATCATCTGACCTCTGGAAAGTTCATCTAACTTCTGGAATATTTCAAAAGACATTTCAGAAGTTTGAGCTTGCCAGTACTTTCTTGAAACGTCTACTCTATGCGGTGATACAACGCTATCGGCAGTTTAGCTGTAAAATATGTTTTATGTAAGAAGACATATCTAGACGTATCTCCTCTAAAAATATTAATATATACACTGCAGGAGCAGCAGTCCTCTGTTGGCCTACAGCAATCTGAATCCATGTCCACTCCCTTTCCTCTAATTTGATATTAAAAACTTCAAAATCAACTGAGCGTCATTTTCCCGTATCGTTGCCATTTTGCCATGATGACAGATGGCTGATTTTCTCTCAAACAAACAATCGCTCAACACTCACAACTCACTTTGTGCTGAACTGGACCCCCTCTGTATACAGAACCATGCTAATCTGCTGCTCAACCACACGTGAGTGAGTATAGCGGGAGTGACTTGTACTTATGTTGAATACCGGCTCTATGTGCCTCTGTTATTCCAATGGGAGGGAGCTGAGGAGAGGGACAGGCCATTCCAGTGGCATTTCCAGCAGCAGTCAACAAACGCTTGTCCTCTCGGAGCTAAGCAGGCTTTGAACGGCTCACAGCTCCTTGTGTGTACAAGTAAACACTTGCTTTTGGACAAGGGCCCCTCCAAGGGTCAACACACTGTTGCATCACAAAAGCTGTATTCATGCGTCGAGGAGACGCTAACTCTTTTGTCTTCTTACTTAACCTTACCATTAGCTACGTTCCTGTAATCTCCTACTCTCTCTAATTACTCACCTTTTCTTTCATTTTATATTCATGGTGTCTATAATTCAACCTAATTCTACATGAACTCCCTCACTCCTCCTTTTTCCATCTTCATTTAAAACGTTGCGCTACCCTTTCACTATTGTTTCTTCAGTGTTTCTAGGATTAAGGTAAATGAATGTTCTTGAGAGGGCGTGAGGTGATTATAGCCACTGGCTCAACTTGACACAAATGCTCAAACTCTTTTCTCAGGCGAGAAACTGGATGTGTCAGCCAGAGGCAAATAAGTTTCTACAATTTTGTTTCCGACATGTGTCTCAACTGTGAAAAAAAAAAATAATTAAAATTAAGATATTGGGAATATGAAATAGAAAAATACCCCAGTCTTTGCTTTAATACATAAAAGCAAATGCTTTTCAAGTTTAAATCACTACAGTAAGTGTTATTGTGAAGCCACAGAGTGATCTGGGAGCAATGCTACCTCTGGTGGTTGTTTGTGCATAATGCATGCTGCAGAAAATAGTCCTGTTGGTCCTACTAGGTCTCTGAATTTGAAAAACTGGACAGAATCAGTTTAATAAAATTGATAGACTTTAATGATCCATAGACGTAATTTAAATAAGGGCAGTATAAATGATGGAAAATCAATAAAAAATAATAAAAAAAGAATTAAACAGTAAAAATGATCAAATTTAAATTCATTCCTTTCATCACTTGCTACACATGATGAAGCGGCTCAAACTTCTGCTAATGAACTGTCATTTGATTCAGGTGTGTTGGACCAGAGAAAGAACTGAAATATGCAGAATAACAGCATTGGAGGAATGAATTTAGGCACCGCTGGCTTAGATCAAGGCATTTTGATGTGTTACAGCACTGAGACGTAAGTCAAATGGTGAATCTGTGGCAAGACTTGAAAATTAACTCCACATACACTTTTTATTCACTCTGGATGAGCTCGAGCAGATTAAGAGTAACTCCAGTCTCTACATGTAAAGCTGGTGGAGACACACCCACTAGAACTTCAGTAAAAGTTAGTTCCATGCAGTATTGGCTCAGAAAGTCTAAGCAAAAATGCATGACACTTTTTTTCTCTCTCTCTTTTTTTACAGACACATTTTTTTTTTTTAAATTATAATGCTTTTGGACATGTTGGAAAATTTCTCAGCATAATTATTGCAATTTAGAGATGCAGTATATGCAGCACAAATTGTATTTCTTATTTGATGTTTAATGGCAAGTTTTAGAAATACCAACTTACATAGTAAGATGAAAAAGGAACACACGAAACAAGGATTTTATTCTTTTTTTACTTGAAATCATATGTAAATATAGTTCATATTTGATAATACTGTGCTGTATGAATATATCTAATCTAATCCAAAGGGGCTATGTGGGCTATGTCCCCTTAAAAGAGCCAATACATCAGCTTCTGGTTGTTATGTGCATCATAGCAGACCTGCAGGTCTACTGGAACTGGACTCTTTCAATGGCTAATGACTTACTCAATATTGGGACCAATTTAAAATGTTGCAGTCTTATATTAGTGTATTTTCATGGCGTATTGTTTATTGTAAAAGAGATGCAAGACAGAACAAGGAAAAGTTGGCAACATATCTGCAACAAGAACTGACTAAACAATTCCAATCCCATAATCTGACTTTACAAGGAGAGGGCTTGTTACTTAAAATCTAATAGTCAAGAGAGAGAAAGAAAATTAGTAGCTAGCTCCAGCCAACTATATTTTTCTTTGAGCATATACAATAATTAACTTTATATATATGTTCCCAGACCCGGTCCTTAGCCATCCCCAGCTGTGTATTTTTGGTGCCAGCGACCAGGCTGAGGCCACTGTCATTTCCCAACAAGGATTCAGTCTTATGCCGTCTCGTCTCATATGAAGCCTACTGGCTTTAAACCACCACGCTTGTCTCAGTAAACCAAACCTTAATGACAGGATTGTCTAAACTTGGAGACTATAAAAATGTCTCTGGGTACTTCAATTTGTCTTTGTCTATTTCCTATATCTAGTGTTTTGAGTTTAAGTGTACTTTTCTTTTATATGTGTGGTTTATGCCTCTGACTATGAAAGAAAATGTTATTTCAGGTTTGAATTGAGAAAAAAAAAATGGTACTAGTACAGTCTTGCAAATCTACTGCCTCCTGCAACTGGAGTAAAAGACAAACGTGAAACTGATACAATTTGAATTCTTTCCTTCCATGTTTTTTTGCAGGAGCACACAGGATGCCAGTTCAAATGAAATCACTGGGAAGTTCTGTTTTTTCATCTTTCTTTCTACTTTGAATGGAGTCCTTCAACAAAACTCATTAATATCATAGCAGTCACACCTATATTGGCTTGTTGAACTTCCTGCAGAAATCCAAACAGGGTATGAGGGGAAGAAGGAGGCAGATTGACTTGAGAATTTCTCATGTTTGCCTCCTGTGCAGAGCCAGTGCCTTGCTCTATGAAGGGCGCTCAGTAAGGCATCACTGTGACTCATTTCACAGAAATCATCCATCAAAGGGCTTCATTTAACTAGATCTGAAAGGTGAGCCTTTTAACTCCTTCCTCTACCTGAAGCCTGGCCTGGTCTGTCATCTTTTTATGTTCCGAGAGGAAAGCACCTCTGCGGCTCCTTCCTTCATTAGTGTTAGGCTGCAAGTTGCCATATTTTCTACAATACAAAAAACCCCACTACAATCATTCTAGAACCAAATCCTTTGCTTTTGCACCACCTTGCATAAGAATAGCGACATAGATACACTATATTACCAGAAATATTGCTTCAGCACAAAATTAAACTTGAATATTTTATTATTAATATGATGTTGACTTCCCCTTTGCAGCTATAATAGTTTTAATGCTTCTGGAAAGGCTTTCCAAATAGTTGTAGAAGTGAGTCTTATAGGAATCTCTGACTATTGTTCTAGACGTTCATTTATGACTATGTTAGACAAAACTGTCTGGTTTGTCTTCTTGACTCTGATTTCTCCCAACAGTGTTCTCTCTGGTCCTGGTCCAAGCTCTCTGCAGATCAGTCAAGTTTTTTCTACATCAAACTCACCCATCCAAGACTTAAGTACATCATAATCCACTCTGCAGCAACTCCACACTTGACACAGTTCAGTTAGGCAAATGCCAACACAGACTCGTCACTGGCAGAAAGAGAGAGATGATTCATCACTCCACAGAGTACGTCCACAGCTCTGCAGTCCAGTGGCAGAGCACCTTACACCACTATATCCAAGCTTTGCATTGCACAGGGTAAAGTGAGGCTTAAATACAGATGTCTGTCCATGGAAAACCATATTCTCTGTGGTTGAGTTAATTTGAAGGCCACATAAAGTTTGGTGCACAGCACATGGTATTCACCTCAGTATGTGCTGACTGCGCTGTGATTTTACGTGGCCTGTCACTAAGTCACTGAGTTGCTGTCAATGCCAATCACAGCCACTTCATTATAACAATGAGAGTTGGCTGTGAAATATTCACTATAACATTCACTGAGCACATTGTCTGGACAAAGCCTCAACAGACAATGTGCTCAGTGAATGTCTCAGACAACAGGGAACGGAGGTTGAGGTGCCAGAGATACCATCATGGGAGGACAAGCCCCTACATGGGATGTACCACCAGCAAATAACCCAAGTGGCTGATATCAGTAAATCCTACCAATGGCTGGAAAAAGCTGGACTCAAGGACAGCACAGAGGCCCTCATCCTGGCCGCCCAGGAACAGGCCCTAAACACCAGAGCAATAGAGGCCCAGATCTACCACACCAGACAAGACCCAAGGTGTAGGTTGTGCAAGGAGGCCCCTGAGACAGTCCAGCACATAACAGCAGGGTGCAAGATACTGGCAGGGAAAGCATACATGGAACGACATAATCAAGTTGCAGGCATAGTGTACAGAAACATCTGTGCAGAATATGGACTGGAAACCCCGAGATCAAAGTGGGAAACACCCCCAAAGGTGGCGGAGAACGCCAGAGCTAAGATCCTGTGGGACTTCCAGATCCAGACAGACAAAATGGTAATGGCGAACCAACCAGACATTGTCGTAGTGGATAAACAACAGAGGAAAGCCGTTGTGGTAGATGTAGCAATACCAAGCGACTGCAACATCAGGAAAAAGGAGCACGAGAAACTAGAGAAATACCAGGGCCTCAGGGAGGAACTGGAGAGGGCCTGGAAGGTGAAGACCACAGTGGTGCCTGTGGTCATTGGGGCCCTCGGGGCAGTCACCCCCAAACTGGACCAAAGGCTACAACAGATCCCAGGAACAACATCAGACATCTCAGTCCAGAAATGTGCAGTCCTTGGCACAGCCAAGATACTGCGCAGAACCCTCAAGCTCCCAGGCCTCTGGTAGAGGACCTGAGCTCAGAGGATAAGAACCACCCGCGGTGGGTGAGAAGGGAATTTTTTTATTTTTATTTATATATATACATACTGTATATATATATATATATATATATATATGTTTTTATATAATTATATATATATATATGTATATAAAATTATATATTTTTTTAATAAAAAATTCCATAAAATATTTATAAAAAAACAAATTTTATAATTTTTTTAAATAACAAAATATATAATTTATATATATATATATATATATATATATATATATATATATATATATATATATATATACATATATAATTACATATATTTTTATATAATTATAAAAATCTAATATATATATATGATAGCATACTAATACTAATATTAGCATTAATTTACTATTAATATTATTAATAACAATAACAATAAAAATTTGTAGTAGTAATAACAATTATTTTAAATATTAGTATTAATATACTAATATTAAAACATTTGTATTATTATTAGTATATCAATACTAATGTTGTTGTTCATTATTATTATTGCTACTTCAAATTTGTATTGTTGTTATTATTATTATGAACAAGTTCAAATGTTCTTCCAACAAAGAAGATGATTGTTGATATCAGAATGAACAGGATCAGATCAAACCCTGTTTCCATCATGGGAGAAGAAGTTTAGGTGTTTGAGGAATATAAACACTTCGGTGTTCAACTGGACAACAGACTGGACAGGAGACGCAACAGTGAAGCGTCTATGAGAAGGGACAGAACAGACTGGGCTTCTGGACGGAGCTAAGATCCTTCAAGTTTTGCAGCAAGATGCTGCAAATCTTCTATAACAGTGGTCCCCAACCTTTTTATCACCGCGGACTGGTCAAGGCTTGGCATTTTTACTGCCGCCCGGTGGGATGGGTGCGGGGAGGGTGAACCGTCAGACAGGCTTCTGCATGTGCCCGCTAAAGTTTAGTTCACATGGCACCATTTTAATTTTTTTGCCCCGATTTTTTCCTTACGTCAATCTTAGAACGTTCTGAGTGTGGCTTGCGATAATTTTGATTACAGCCCGCATTCGCTGTGGCATTGTTTCAATAAGCTTCTGCAGTGCCACAAGATTTATTTCCATCCAGTGTTGCATTAATCTTTCCCCAAGATCTTGTATTGATGATGGGAGAGTCTGACCACTGCGCAAAGCCTTCTCCAGCACATCCCAATGATTCTCAATGGGGTTAAGGTCTGGACTCTGTGGTGGCCAATCCATGTGTGAAAAAGATGTCTCATGCTCCCTGAACCACTCTTTCACAATGTGAGCCCGATGAATCCTGGCATTGTCATCTTGGAATATGCCCGTTCCATTTGGGAAGACAAAATCCATTGATGGAATAACCTGGTCATTCAGTATATTCAGGTAGTCAGCTGACCTCATTCTTTGGGCACATAATGTTGTTGAACCTAGACCTGACCAACTGCAGCAACCCCAGATCATAGCACTGCCCCCACAGGCTTGTACAGTAGGCACTAGGCATGATGGGTGCATCACTTCACCTGCCTCTCTTCTTACCCTGATGCGCCCATCACTCTGGAACAGGGTAAATCTGGACTCATCAGACCACATGACCCTCTTCCATTCCTCCAGAGTCCAATCTTTATGCTCCCTAGCAAACTGAAGCCTTTTTTTCTGGTTAGCCTTACTGATTAGAGGTTTTCTTACGGCTACACAGCTGTTCAATCCCAACCCCTTGAGTTCCCTTCGCATTGTGCGTGTGGAAATGCTTTTGCGTTCACAATTAAACATACTCCTGAGTTCTGCTGTTGTTTTTCTTCGATTTGATTTGACCAAACGTTTAAGTAATTGCCGATCACGATCATTCAGGATTTTTTTCCGACCACATTTCTTCCTGGAAGACGATGGTTCCCCACCATCCTTCCAGTTTTTAATGATGCGTTGGACAGTTCTTAACCCAATTCTAGTAGTTTCTGCAATCTCCTTAGATGTTTTCTCTGCTTGATGCATGCCAATGATTTGACCCTTCTTAAACAGACTAACAGGATGTGTCTTTTGCCATGGTTGTTTAAGAAATGAGGAGTTACTCATTGCATCAGCTGGGGTTAAATAACTTGTTGCCAGCTGAAAGATAATCGCCTATGCAGTACTTATCCAATAGGAGGCTTGTACCTATTTGCTTAGTTAAATCCAGGTGGCAACTTCTTTTTGGCCAGGCAGTGTATTATTGTAAATACAAATCAGTTCATAGTGAAATTGTATGTTTTTGATATTATAATGACACAGAAATTATTACTAAAAAAAGATGTATAGAATTCCTTTAATGAAGTCTGCTCTAACTACAATCTTTTGCAAGGTCTACATTCTGTGATAAATATTTAATAATTATGATTTTGCAGAGATGTCACAACTGTCATCAGCTATAAGTCAAGTCTGCTATTTAGGATTTAACCAATCTATTTTTTATTTTCTATTTTCTGAACATGATTGCCATCAAATAAAGACCTAAACTTTTAAACAACAGCAATAAATAGTGTATTTTTTTAAAACCTGCTCCACCCAACAATTTTGCTAGAACAAGAGCATTGGACAGGAGAAAAAATTTGTATGTTCTGCTCATTCATCAAGTTACTGTTACAAAGAAACTCCATGACATGCAGTAAAGCAAACATAGCTTGTAACATCTTCGTAAAGCGATGTGTCCCTCCCACTAGTTAAAAGACGACACTGAGGCTGCCACAGGATTTCAAGGAGTGGCTCTGGGTGTGTTCAAAGAAGTATGTACTGTACAACACATATTGCAAACATGTAGCATATGAAAGGAAAGTGCAGTGCTGCGGCAAAAGACGTACAGTACTGATTATAAACGCATACACTGCAAAAAAAAGACAGTTTTAAGTCAAAAACAAAACAGGAGAGGGAACAAGAGGATTGAGCCATGCACAAAGCTCTTCAATGAATGAAGGTTCTGGAAAAGATGCATGGATGATCATAGTCTGAACAGACAATACTTTTTTCCCTCTTTAATTCTATGTTTTTATTGGACGTTATTGTGGTAATGATAGACTATGGGACTAAGGGAATAACGCTGTAGCAAAGGTCTAGAATTGAAGAGGTCTAGACAATTGCATTGCCATTCAATTGTCATTATGAAAATTGCAATGAAGAGTCAAGAAGTCTGGAAGAAGTCTGGGAAGACAGCAGCTTTACGATTGACAGATGTTTGTTTTACACACTTCAAAGGTGTAATGAATGTCTGCTTTGGATGTGGGAAGTTTTACTGTAACATTGCGAAAGTTTCATCTTCAGTGACCTGACGTCTTTATGGAGTTGGATGCAGTAGCATCCTGATGGCTTTCAGCATTGGCTCGTTAATACTCTGGGATTTTTGGGTTTGAATGAACTTTATGACGGAACATAAAGCATCGGTGCGTTTCCAGTTTGCAGAAAATTGTCAGGGAGATGAACTTTTCTGGGATTGAATGGATTTCTTTTAAGACAAGTGATTATCTTGTTGGGACCAACTGGGTGGTTCATTCTCATAAGCTGGTAAAGTGAATCCATTACCACATCATCTTTCCAATGATGAAGATGTCTGAGTTTTCCACCCCATCCTTGGGAAGATGATGAAATCTAGATCATTGAGTTCTTTACATACTTTACATACTTTATCAAAAAGAATCTTTGGGCAGGTAAGGCCAGTATGAGTTATAATCTGGCAAATATAAATATATATATATTATTATTAATTACTTTCCATGTAAGATTATGTATTATTTCTCTTTGTTCTTTCTTTGTTCCTCTTCTGATTGCCACACTTGGGGTTCTCCTCTGATCCATTAGGGATGGATCCCTAATGGATCCATTTGTTAGGGATCCATTGACTGTACTCAACTTGACTGTAGGAGAACAGGTAGACAAGACAGAAACAAAATAAAAAAGCACCTTTAAGAATTAATGGTTTGGGTTGTAGATGAGCAATATCAGAAACGTCAAGTCGATAAAACAGGATTGTTTTATACAGAGGCAGAAATCATGTTGTTTATTCCACAGGCATCTTTTCAGAATAGTTATTCTTCTCAGTAGGAAACAGTAGAGGCATTGATTATAACAGAAGAAGGTTCCTAAAATATGAAATTAAGATTACAGATTTAAAAGTAAATAAATAAATTACCAACACAGATTTAGTTTAGGCTCCAAGCCTAAAACAACTAAAAAATGCCATGAAATTCACTGTGATATATTGCAGATGCAGGCTGCATCTTAAAACTCAACCTGCTGAGGAGCTGAACCTACAAATACTGCAATAAAATCTCTCCTTCACACCAAAAGCTGCTTACTGCACTGCGTCTTGTGTATGACTGGTAGAAAGTCGCTGTAAAACAAAACCCTATTCAGTTCAGATTAAGATCACTTTCTGAAGGAGCACAATGGGGCCTCTGATTCGAGTTTAGTGGTAATAGAGAAGTCTGCAATGTTGTCTTTACCATCAGATAGCCTGCCTACCACCAACTGTTACATTTACAAGATAATTGAAGAATAATCATTAGATCACTTTAATAATACTTTTCGGGGTACGAGTTAATCTGGAGCCCTACAGATTTTTATAAAAACCTTTTACAGTACATTAAAGCAGAAATTTTCCATCTAAGAAAATGGAGATCTCTGTACTCCAACTTTGCATTATCTTAAAGCAAAAGCTAATGTAAAATAAATACATAAAATCAAGCTTTATATGTGACAGACCACCACAAAATATCACCGGGAAGTGGAAGAAAGGCATACACATTTAAAAATTTCAATGAGTAACTATCTAAAAAGTTGTATTTTACATTCTTATGAATTGCCCTTTTACGCTAATGCCCCACAGAAAAGTCCGGTGTAACAGTTCTGACAGTCACCTTCAGAACTGAATTGTAATTAAAGTTCACGTGTGTGTTATAGGAACGTACTAGACAGCTGAAAGATTGAGTTGAAGAGAAGTGCAAAATTGCATTGACAATGGATATCGCTGCATATCGCCCCTTCCACCAGAGCCACTATTTTAATTTAATTGCTGTTTAAATTATGAATAATAACTGAAAGTACATCTATGCATTTTAGTAATATTCTTGACTATTTCGGTTTTTATTGTTTGTACTTGATCCTTACTAGGTACGGTCCTAACCGTTGTCTCCTTACAAATTTATTTAAGAATTTCACCATTCTACATATGATAAATAAATCTATCTACTATGTTTTCTCACTAATCTGCACAGTTATGTTTCCACAGTTCCTCATGCTAAATAATAGTGACAAATTCTGTCTTTGCCTGCCATAGTATTTGCTGAATCGGACTACCTGGGCCCGATGTTGCTCTACTCACAGCAGTTTTAGTTTGGTTATGCTGTGCTTTGTTTGGGTTTTGCCTTACACCATGCAACACTTGCACATTTACTTTTCAATAAAAATCTACACCCAACACAACTGACTTATTGATATTGTTTTTGTTTTTGTTTTTTGGTTTTTACTTAAACTTTTGTTAAATTGATAATAGAAATGGGTCTCTGTATTCTGTGTTTTGTGAGTAAGGTTATGTTGCAATTATTTTTTTCTCACTTTAAAGCCAAAATCACAAATAACGAAACACAAGAATAAACTAAGAAACTAAGCTTAAAGAAATTAAAATATGTGGAGAAAACCTTTTAAACAATTATACATTCAGGGAACTGAACAGAATAGGGCAAGACTTAAAGGGAACTAAAAGAACAAATTAAAAATGGTCAAATTTCAAACAGAAGAAAATCAAAACCTAAATAACTCTGCATGGTGGAACTCTGTTTTTAATTTCTAAAAATCATTGTTTTACAAATGACTGTATGAAAAGTGCTCTCTAAATGAAATTTAATTGCTATAACTTGTGTTTAAAAGAGAGATAAAATGTTAGCTGCAGCACAGTGGAAAAACGGTGACTAGAATCTTTCTGTTCCTTAACATTGGGGGCTTCATACAGCTTATAAAGATTATAACTTCAGTTCCAAATGTTCTCCAAAATCCTTTAATTATTTGACGTAATTTGGTTAACCAGACTCAAATAACTTCAGAGCAGAAACAACATGGTGATACCAGACCAGAACATGGTTGGAAATGTACCAAAGCAAGCTGGAGGAAAATATGTATTTTTAAACGTGGTGGTAACTTTCCACTTGGACAGGAAAGAAGTTTTCTTAAAAAAGGGCCCACAGAAAACATTTGTTGTGAATTGAACTAAATAACTACAGTGAATTAAATGTTACCAGCAGACCAGTAATTTAAGGTGATAACTTATTTTTTAAAATCTGAGACTGAGCCTGACACAGTGATTTGTGTCAGGCTCAGGCTGAGCAAGATCAACAGTTTGTCCTGAGGGAATTAAAATGGACATATTTAGCTCTGAGCAGAAAAAAACGTTTTAAATCTGTGGTCATTGTTGTGCTGGATTCCTAAACCTCAACCACAATAGTTTGGTTTACTTAGATACATGAAATACACAAATGCTTACAGTCTCATAACTCATAGTCAGTATAAGCTTTTCAGGCAGATGCTGTAATGAGTTGAGTTGCATTTCTTGGAAAGCCACTGTTTGTAATGACTATTATTAGAAAACAGGTCTCTCTTTAAAACACCGTCATTATTTCCTGTCCAGCTTGACCACTAAACCTCAGCTCCTTTACTGTGGTCAACAAGCTACAAGGAGGAAGTGGCGAGGATGTCCCATTAGACATGTCACACAAAACCCAGTACAGTAAAAAAAAAAAACACCATGACTGACTAATCTGGAATACTTTCTTATATAACAACCAGAACTCCAAACACTAAGATAAAGGTTTAATAGGGATCAATATATTAGAAAATAAAAGGAGAAAAATACAGCTGAAATTCTCAGTTTAAATTTTTTTCAACCGTTGCAAGACCTCAGTCTTTTAAATTTTGTTGTGTTTTCTTTCTTGCACAATGACAATAAAAGGAATTTTGATTCTTGTGAAAGCAACAACCAGGTGCAGCAAAAATAGGATGGTTATTTGTCAATCTAAGTAACTTGTTCTAATTTATGTACTACGAGTGTTCAAAATTTCACCTTTTGCTGCCCAAAACTAGATTTATTTATTGCCATTAAATCATCGCAAACATAGATTTTTTTCTACAATGCAATAAAAAAAAAGACTTTATACATTTCGAAAAATAGATCTTAAAAGAAAAAAAAAGCACAAACCATCCAACTGATTCACAACAAAGACTTTTCATGCCACACCCTAGACATGATTCCAATGCAGCAATATAAAAAGCCCACAGCCTTGGGCTCTTTTACTTAACCATAAATACATATTAAGGTCATGGAGTGCCAGTCTGTGCTGCTGATATAATGATGTTGACATTAGGTAAAAGTACTTTGTAGTTGAAGCAAAGTTGGGGAAACTGATTCTGCACTGCAATCCAGAAACCATCAACAAATTCAAAAAGGCCTGTAATAATATGTGATGTGATCTGTTCCATTACAGACTGAGTCTCCACCCAGTGCTGCCTCTGACAGACGTGAGTGAGGAGCTCTTTGATGAATCCTCCAGTGCCTCAGTGCTTTGACAGGCCTTCCCAATTATAGCCAGTAAACCAGCCATGTGTTCTCTTCGAACTGATATACTTCAATCACGAAAGGGAACTTGTCTTATGCGGTACTGAGAATAGTTTCTGTTTTTTCCTTTTTCTTACACAAAAATGCTTTGGATTGCAGATTGTGTGATATATGACAAAGATGAAGTTTTCTACTTATACTAATTATAAATCAGTAAAGAAAAAGAGCTGTCAATACATTGCTTTCAGTGGTTAAACATAAGCCAGACCTATTTACCAGATCAAATCAAGAAATAATTTACATAGAATGATTTCTATGTAAAGGATACTTAATGTTACATTTTTATGTAGCATGAAGTATTCTAAAAGGCATCAAACACCAATCCAGATCTAAAGAGGTTCAAGAAGAGGAAAGAGACAAAGTCCCTGACATTTGTCGCACTGGAAACGGTTGCAAAGTTACTTCAGAGGCTTTGGGACTCCAGCGGAAAAGAGTGACAGCCAACAAAAGAAGAAAACGTGGAGCAGTGGTAAACCTTACTACAAGTGGCCGGCCAAAAACCTTACTACAAGTGGCCGGCCAAAGATACTCAAAAGCACATCAGTGACTCATCCATAGAGAACTGCAGGCCTCACTTGTCCACAATAACGCCACTGTTCACAATCCAGCAGCAAGAAAGAGTTTGGACAAAATGGCATTCCTGAAAGAGGTCCAGGATAACCCCCAAAGCCCCCCCCCCCCCAAAAAAAAACCAGACTGAAATTCAAAGCCATATATCACATTTGGAAAAAAAAGCATCTTCAAAATTCTTAAAAGCATTTGTCAAAACATTTTGTTGATGGTTTGGAAAATGACAAACCATTACATTTTGGAATGTGTGGTTCCTTCTACACCTTTTCAAAGTTGACACACCCTTTAATTTTAATGGGACACAATGCACAGAAATGAATGAGATGCACTACATTTTATGTGACAAAGTGAGAAGCAAGATAGTTTGCAGCAATGCATTGTTATATAATGCAAACGTTTTCAGCTTTGTTTATACTCACTTGTTGAGCTGTTATAAACAGAAGCACAGAGTAGTCTTTTATGATTAATGCATACAATTTTCTCCAGATGGAGTGGTTTTTGAGGAGAAAGCAAGTCAAAACCTATAGAATCCATAATTAAAACTCAAGAGGTCAAAAGCAGCTGCACAGAAAGGCACCAGCTTCTGGCATGGGAAAGCTACCAAAACCTCAAAGCATGGATTATGGAGTTTGTAAAAAGGGAAAGCACCAGAAACCACAGATGTCGTCAAGACGAGGGTTTATACTTGAGGTTACAGCTTCTGCATAAATGGTCTTGGGCTAGAGGGCCACACGAACACTGACCCTCAACTCCCGACATAAATCTCACAATCAGGTTTGTACGCATAAAATAAAACTGCACACTGTATGTTCTCTCGAATAGGACACATGTATAAAGTTGACAAATATTTCTTTCTTCAGCTCTTGCATTAATTCCCTCTAACCATTCCCTCAAATACTGTAGTTGGCCATGCTATGGAGTCTCAGATGTCTTTCTTCAGTGTAAACATTCTAAATAAAACAGTCTTTTCTGGTTTGATGAGTCCCTCCCATCAGAGAGCGTTCTCTCTGAGGAGAGCTATTCATTAGAGCACACCACCCACATGCAGTGTGCCATTTCCTTCAACCTCACATGAACAATCTTTGCAGGCTGTCTCATGAGTGGATGTGTGTAACTGTGTGTTCATGTCTACAATCAGGTCTGCATATGGTTTGAAGAGGTGGTTAGTTTTTTTTTCTCCCCATTTCCCTTTCCCTGTTTCCACTTTCTCTTGGAAAATTCGACCAAACCTCAACAATGTCCGGAGCTAGTAGTTTGTATTGCTGACTTTGACTATAGAACAACTCACATTTGGTAATGTCTCGAATACAATTATGACCAAATATTTAAGAAGTTTCAGGATTTACATTTTTATGTGTTTTGCACATAAAACAATATTGGAGCCCTCGTAATTCTCTGTACAACAATGTCATGATCTTGGAGTAGAGGGACAGATCTTTGACAGTCTCTCTTTTGTAAAAAGATCTCTCTTGACCAAATGAGTCATGAGAGCTCTATTTTGTTTGGGCGGAATATAATTTATTGCATTTCCAAAGCCCAAAAGGAGACTGGAATAATGCAAGAAATGGATCAAGGCCTGCAGCCGACCTCATGTCCAGTTGAATGAAGCTGTGATCCACAGTAACTACCACATGTTCGTCTGTACAAAGGTAACTGGTAGCTAACGTTAAATTTTTTGTCATAGTGACACTTATTGATAGTCAAAAGGATCAGAAAGTGAAGGTAGTTATGCTTGAATTTATGTGTGTAAAATGCACAATTTACAAATGTCTGCTTGCAGCAATATGGCTCATAAAGTTTGTTGATATCCTTAGTTGTGTGTCTTAAACGAGAAATACCATCTAATGTAGTTTGTTTTTAGAAGATTTTTGTCAGCTCATTTTTGGTCTGAAAATACCCTGGAAATATAACATTATATTTTACTTTTGGAAGTGATTTTTGAACTGAAAACAGCTAAACAAATAAATAAATAAATAAATAAATAAATAAATAAAATAAAGGTAATTTTTATGTACTGCATAAAAGGAAAAATAAATGCTTGGATAGTAACCTGCTGAGGTGAATTACATCTGGAGAAATTTGTCCATCATTTCACTGTGATCCCATCCAAATCCAGCCGTTCACATGACTAATCATCTGCCAGAGCAACTTTTGACATGCTGAGGTGCTATTCTTTGAAGTGTTTTGGCTTTGAGACAGAAAGCTTAGCAGACACAGTGGAACTGTGCCAAAGTGGAATGGAGTGTTGCAGTGTGAACTGCTGGCAGTACAGCCAAGCATTTTGTTTGGGTAGTTCATGGAACCAGCACAGGAGCCAAACGTTTCCGTGGTGGAATTTAAAATGAAGTTTAAAAACAACATTTACGGGACAAGATTTGTTCTTCTTGATTTACATGTTGAGCTGGTTATAAACTGACTGATGGCGAAAATTTAATTCAGGCTGTCTTTAAAAAGAAAGACAGGAGAACAGGTGATAGGCTACAGATGTAATGGCTAAGCTGACTCGAATGTTATTTCAAATCAAATAAATCTCCCACTCAGATTATTAAAACTGTTCTGTCCATTTTTCTGTCAGAATAAAGGACATAATATACTCAGCAACTCCAGCGTTATTTGGCTATGACTCAAACTAACCACCAGATGTCCTTATTAACACAAAAAACCTGTGTCCTCTGGAAGAGCTAGAGGAAAATCATCAAAGCTGAAAAACTGCACGATGCCTTGAAAAGGTTTTTATGCACCTTGAAGTTTATCACATTTTACAACAATATAACTTCAGAGCATTTTATATGGAGTTTGAACTTTAGATCAACACAGAGTAGCACACAATTGTAAGATGATAGATCAACACAAAGCACATCTATGTAAGAGGAATAAAATATACATTATTTTCTATATATTTCCATTCTTCACACTATGTACAAAAAACAAACAAAAAAACAATATAGCCAACTACCTTTAAAGACAGCCCACCTGTTTGCATTTTATTCTCGATATGAATGCAAGTGTTCTGTGAAGAACTCAAAGAAAGCTACTGAACAACCAGCATGGTGGTGGCAGCATCATGCTGGAAGGGATAAAGTTATGAAGAAGTTTAAAATAAAATTAAACTGAGGAAAACTATCCCAAGTTCTGAACATCTTACAGAACAGTGCCGAATGCATCATCAAAATGTAAAAATAAGCTTTTAACATCTGAAAATAAGTTTACAATGTAGAATAATCAAGAAATCCATTCAAACTGGCATTCATGGTATGGGGAGCATTGATCAGAGAAGCAGCCACAATATTAATGTAATTCTGGAGAACCTGCAGGGATTTGTAGCTCACAAAGGAGAATCTGCCAACAGGACAACTAGTACTCCATAAATCTGGGTCTGAGCAGATAGCCAGAAGTCCTGACTGGAATCCAACAAGCAAGCATGTGGAAGAAGTTCATCTATAAATTGGATGAGATCAAAATTGAACATTTTAGCCTGAAAGTAACAAGCTTTCTTAGGGGTGAAATGTCGTGCATCACCCTGAGCATCACATCTCCACCATGAACTATGGTGACAGCTTCAGTGGGAATGGATGGAGCTAATTACAGCCAGAACTAGATGAAGCCATATTCATGTCCTGGAATAGCCCAATGAATGCCTAGAGCTTAAACTGGTTGGGAGTCTGCAGAGAGACTGTGCAGTCTCTGTCCAACTGTTTCTCTGACTGAGCTTAAATTAAATTGCATTGATCAATAGGCAACATTTTTAGTCTCTAGAGTCTAGTGGTAAAAATACACTAGCAAAGATTTATACATTTTGTCCTACAAACTTTTCAGACTTAAAAAAATAAAAAATAAAAACCATACTTTTCTTTCCACTTTACAATTGTGCACAGCTTCATCCTGCTATGTCACATAGCATGTTTACAAAATAAAGCTTGTTGCTGCAATCCATTATGTATGGCTAAATACTTTCCAGATTAGATATACTATATTTTACAATAAATGTACTCCAAGAGTGTCTATGAGCAGAATTGGGATTTTTTTATTTTACTTTAATTTTGTAGACATCTACTGTATTTGAATGATCAAACATACCACAAATAGCACCATCAGCTTTTAGACACATTATGTTTAAAGTTTTACATTTGTTTAGTGGAGGTTTCAGCCAAGTCAACCTAACAATTAGTAATAGGTGAAAAGAAGAAAAAGTACGAAATTCACTGGGCCAAACTAGGTTCTCACCAAGCACAAAGTAATCAAGAGAAAAGATTTAAAATAATCGGTTTCCATCTAATCCATCCATTGAATACTCAGAGGCTAATCTTTTCAGATGTCAAGTCTACACTTCAGCTTATTTAGATTTTTGTTGTAACACTTTAGAGTGGACAAAAGGAAACTAACAGAAATAATCTGAACATAGTGTTATGCCATTTTAATTTATACAATCAAGTCTGCTCTTTTGAGTTTTGTAATAACATTTTATCCAAATATGTGCGGACTTTGCAGGCCACAAGGCCAGAGTATGTCTTAAGCAGGGAACATTTTCCACCTTTCTGTTCAAGGTCTTGCCACACTCTTTCTAGCTCTTGGCTCCCCATTCCTGCTGAGCTGAACAGATGTCGGTAGCAGCAGGCATTGTAGTGGATGTGTCTCTCTCCTGAGAACCTGGCACTGTGAGTTGGTGTGACACCGGCTTTCTGAGCACAGAAACCTACAAAAACATCAACCGGGATGGGGGCAAGGACTGTCGACGACGCAACGTAGACTTTACGGACCACATCCTGCGACAAAATGTAAGCAGTTCCTTCACAGTATTCTGGTATATACTTGCCAGGGTAGAGAATGCGGGACAGGTAGCGCGGACTGTTGGGGTTCCTGTGAGGGGACTCTTTCTGGATCACTCTGCCTAGATACAGGTCTTCTGAATTCCTGTGAAGCCCCCGCAGGTAGCTTCCAATGGCAGGTAGGTTTATGAACACAGAGTCCTCAGTCAACAGAACCAAATGTGCTTGAGGACAGAACGTGATTATCCAACGAAGAGCCAGCAGTGTGTTCTCCTTTGCTCCATGGAGGGATGACACATCTACGACACGGCTTTGGATCAAATCACCATGAAGTTCAGACTCTTTGATGAGATCCTGTTGGATGGTAGAAGATTCAGTTGATGCTGTGAAGAAGAGTACCTTAATGGGAGATTCTTGAATTTGTGTTTGGTTTGCCCACGTTCTCCTCACTGCATTTCTTTGGGTGATATTTGCCGGAGAGCTGAAGACCAGAGCGAGGAGGAAGAGGTCAGGTTTTCTGCAGGCATCGGGATTAGAAATTATATAATCCCTGGATACCTTCTGTTTTATGGTGCTCAAGTCCAGTTTTCTTGCTCTCTCCCTCACGTCTGCAACCATACCATCAGTGTAAACCACAGGGGACGGCTGCAGGAGGTACTCCTCAACAAAATCTGCCCCGAACAGCAAAGCATGGAACAGCAAGATGTTGAACAGGAGGAAACACCATTGATGGGTACGCAGCTTACACAAATAGCACTGCGGTGTCAAAAAAAGTATGAATTATTCTAAATGCAGTATATGAAACTTTATAAAATGATAAATTTATTAGGTCAAAAAACATAGTTTGTACCTGCATGACAGCTGCTGCAAAAGCCTCGTTGCTCATCTGTTTATAAGCTGTAAGTGATGATTGGACCCGCCACGGCAGAAGGCTCTACAACAATAACAGCTGATCACACAGGGTTTCCACTTTCATGAAACCCAAGGCGCATGTAACTGTGCACCCTGTTCCCAACTGAGATCTTGATTTCGAGGAGTCCATCTTACATTATGCATACTAATTCAGTGACATGTGGAAAGAGTTTACTCGTAATAACCTTAAAGTTTGTGTCTCTACCAAGTTGGGTTTTAATTCATGTGACCATGGGAGTTTAAAATATATCAAAAGCATTGAAGATGAAAAGTGTAAGGCTCAACTGCAAACCCAGCAGGACTGCTACATTGTGCAAAGGCATCACTAATCAAAGAAGCAGCCAAATGAGCTATTGTACCTGGAGGAGCTGCTACATACACATGCATAAGAAAAACTTGTAAAAGAAGATACACTGATCAAATGAGACCAAAATCGAATATTTTGGCCTACAAAACAGGCTGTAGAATGGTTTTAAGAAACATGTAACTCTGCACCCTGTGGTCACGTCCTTATTTAGAAGAGTGTATCTAATTTACTGACTGTTTAAACAGTAGCTCCAAAAGGTGAACCTTTCTTAAAATTTTATCGACCAGCTTGACATATTAGGTAATATGTAGGTAACATTATTTTAATAATATTTCCTCTCTGGACTCTTATTAATTTTCCAAGCATATGTTGCAGATGTTAAAATAAAAATATAGGCCCTGGAAAAGAATTCAATTATTAGAAAAGCTGTAACTTATAAAACTTTATTATTGAAACTTTGGAGGGATGTGAAGAGATGAAAAGATTTACAGGTACGGTGGGACATAATCAAGTTCTAGTTGAATGTTTTTTCTGGCCCAATGCAAAACACAGTTGATGGATCTTTAAAGCCATTTATTGAGAATCCATATGAAAGTTGTGACCAGCGCAAATTCTGCACTCAGTCTAATGCTGATACAGCAATACTTACACAGGCCATGATGTCTTGAGTATTTTAAGAGTGTAGTTTAAGAGTCAACTGTGTTGGTGTGGTTGTTAGCACTGTTGATTCATGGAACATCTCCTAACTAAATCTTAGAGCTGAGTGTTTACTTGCAACAGCTTTTCCAAATACATGACTTCCTCCCACTATGGAAAAACATTGATTGCTGTGAGTTTTAAATTACAAAATCTGTGACCATGATAGTCTCTCACTCTCTTCAATGGTAAAAGCTGTACAAGCCCTCAATAGGATAAATGTATTGTACAGAAAATATAAATTTATATGTACTTTTTAATCCCTATTTATGCTTGAAAGTAAAGTTTTTGAAATAAGGTAAGAAACAAATAAACAAACAAAGTGATTAATGCAGGAGTGAGTGAAAATGTATTTTCAGTAACTTTGTTTGCTTTATTTGAGTTATTTTGTTTAAAGAACAATCTTTAAAGCATAAAATTGTGGCTGGTCTTATATGGTGCAATAATGTCTCTCAATAGTAAATAAGTTAGAAAGGAAGGCAGTCGAGCAAGGTAAATAAAGTAATCAAGGGTGTTTTATTCCCACTTAGTCCACTAGGTGATGGTAATGCGCTCCTTGTCGTGTGAGGCTAATGTGACATGAAGAAGAAGCGGAAGTCGTGGATTCCAAACAGACACAATCATGGCGGCCACCATTCAAAGTTTGCTGGAAGAAATATCCGGAGTCGAAGACCCAATTGAAGAGTTGCAGAGCTTAAAAACTGCTTTGTTGTCTATTCCAGTCAGCGCCCTGAGAGACGTCCTGAGCGGACAGCGTTTCGATGTGATTTTCTCTCTGCTGAACACTAATGAAAGGTTTGTTTTTGTGTCTCAGTCTTGTTTGCACTCTGTTAAACTCAACGACTGCCCATTTATTGCTGAGTCAGAGAGCGTGCTACTCAGCTCTGTAGCTGCTTGAACAACTAATGGGTTAGCATAACCGTAAGGATAACGACAGGAGCAACTAAGGCTTGTTGTCAGCATGCTAAGTGGCCACAATGCTGCACTACGTCAGTTTATTTTCAGTCGTGTTCTCTGAAACTAAAATGTTGTTGTTGTTTTTTTAGCAGTACCAGCCCTGTTTTACTCATAGACATATTTTTAAGTAATATGCATAAGAATTTTTTTTTTAACAGATTCATTTGAATTTCTATTCCAACATTTTCCAGCTGTACCTTAAATTGAGCAACTGCAAGAATACAAATAATTTTTCTATTAAAATGAAACCTTGATAGTTTGGTCTAATTTTCCAGTTAGAGATAAATTAGAATAATACCGTGATCAATTTGCTAAAGATCACATATAGTAGTGAGGTGGGGGTGGATATTTAATTTACTTTTAAACGTAATTCAGTGATGCCCATTATAGGTGTTAATCTTGCAACTTCAGACTTAATGCGAGTCTGTCTCTCAGCATTAGATCTAATTGCACAAACATTTACTATACGAACTAAATGTTTGTTGGAAGAAATATCCAGAGTTGAAGAAGCAGTTAACATTTGTGTCATAATTGAAGCATCCATTAAGAAATATAATGGGTAAATGGCCATTGGATACACCAATACGTTATGATGACTTTGAAAAGATAAAGTGGATTTAATAACAGACGGTTAGTTGCTGATGTAAACCATTTGTTACAGAGGTTTGGAGTTATTAATATGTTCTGTGTTCACAGGGAGCAGGTTGATCTGTGTGTGGACATTCTTGAACGCATCCTACTAGCCCTCAGTCCTTTGCATTTGGTGCAGAACTACAGAGAAAAGCTGCAAGAGGGCTTGAGCCATCCTAACGACACAGTGAAGATATTGGCCTTGACACAGGTAGGGAGTTTGGACACGTACAGCAGCCAGTAAAACAAATATTACATTAGCCTTTGTTTTCCTTTCAGATTGGCAGGGTGGTGGGGCACCCAGATGCCGTCGCACAAATCCTCAACAATCATAACATTTTACGGGCGGTGATCCTTTGCATCGGTGAGGAGAAAATTGCTGTAGCAAAACAGGTGAAAATTTTAGACATCGAAAGGATTTTGTTCCAGTTCGTCCAACCTACATGGTGTGCAATAACTGTTGTCGTGTTTTCTCTTCTTCTTCTTCCTCCAGGCAATTCAGTCCCTTTCTAAAATAAGTCACTCTAAGCCTGGATTAGACAAGTTATTTCAGAGTGATCTCCTTGAAGTCATGAAGGAAGTGATGGACAAAAATGACATAATCAGATACAGAATATATGAGGTGATTTAAATTCCCTCATTTTTTCCTTAAAATACTAGATGACTGTATGAATGTTTCCTTTTTCATTGACATCTACTTTTACTTGTTCGCATGAAAATAGTTTGCTTACCAAGTGAAATAACATGATTGCTGCAAAATAAGTGTTCTCCACTTTGTTTAATTTTTTATTTTTTCAAAAACCTGTCATAAGACCAGTTCCTCTCGTTCTTCTTTCTGCTTGCAGCTGGTGGTTGAAATCTCATCTTTTTCTCCAATTTCTCTCGGTTACTGTGCCAACAGCGGCCTCATTTCCCAGCTGCTCAGCGAGCTGACTGGAGACGATGTCCTAATCAGGTAGCGACAGTTTTGTGTCAGTAAAAACAAATACATATCATGTTTGTTTATCTTCTTTCTGACTGGGTTCCCATGCTTTTCGTAGAGACTATTTTTATTCATGTCTTTCCCATCAGGGCCACATCGATTGAGATGGTGACCACTCTGGCTCACAGTCAGCATGGTCGCCAGTATTTGGCCCAGCAGGGTATAATGGATAAGATTTCCAACATGATCAGAGGAGCCGATATGGACCCGTTTTCCTCCCTCTACCTTCCAGGTGAACATGTTTTCAAAACTACTTTCACAATTCAGTACCAGCAATTAAAATGATGGTTTTGCTTTTTTTTTGTCCTTGTTGTTCTTATCTGAAAAAAACTTAATTAGTTGACTTAATAGGGGCAGTTTGAAACTTGTTTTTACTTTTCAGGAAATGTTAATCAGAACTGTGACCCTTACTATATATATATGCTGCTGATTTAGGTTTGGTGAAATTCTTTGGGAACCTGGCCATTACAGACAGCCCCCAGCAGGTTTGTGAATCCTACCCGATCTTCTTAAACAAGGTGTTCGACATGGCCATGGATTCGGACCCCGTCATGATCGGAGTGGCCCTGGACACTTTGGGATTACTTGGTTCTACAGTTGAGGGGAAACAGGTTCTCCAGAAGATGGGTAGGTGTGATGTCTGTAGGTCTGGATTTTTGTGTCCTTCTCCATAATTTCACTGATCAAATGTGTTCCAAAATCACTCATGGGAGTGGGCCAAGGGAATTCAGTAAATTCTTGTTTGAATAATAACTCTTATTAGCAGGACAAAACTAAATGTAAATACACCACCCTGCAGAGAAAAAAAAAGGCTTTACAATAAATGTTTGGTATTAAAAGAATTGTAAAGCCTGAAATAAAAGGACCAGTTACTGTAATGTTTACATACATTTTTATAATTTTCTGTTATTTACAATTAGTGATTTTTTGGGAGGTTTTCTGGTCATCTGAGATCACATCTAAATCAATTATTCAGTCAAGCAGAGGAGTCATAAGCATCTTATGTCGTCTACAAAGTTCTTAATTATTACTATTGGGTTTTTTTTGTAATCAGGAGAAAACTTCAAGTCTGTGTTTTTGAGAATCAGCCAACTTGCTGGTTCTGGAGCTACTGAGCTCAGAGTTCGAAGCTTGGACGCCATATCACAGCTGCTCACCCTTCAGGTATTTAAAGAAAGCTGGTCAAACGTTACTGTGATGCTGTTGAATACACAAAATTAATCAACTAAACGTTGACATTTTTATGAGTTTCTACCTTTTTTTTTTTTTTTTACAGCCGGAGCATCAAACAGAAGACCTTTTGTCCCTGACGGAGTCCTGGTTCCACCTTCTGTCTAAGCAGCCAATGGATATGATTCGCAACATCAGCACTCAGCCTTTTCCAGAGCTGCACTGCGGGGCTTTGAGGATCTTCTCTGTAAATAGCCACCATCATTACTTGTTGACCCATTCATTACCTTAAAAACTGAAGAACTATACCATTATTTAACAAGAGCACATGGTGATAATTAAAACCATGTTTGTGTGTGTATTTCTTAGGCCATTGCAAGCCAGCCGTGGGGTCAGAAGATGATGGTTAACAGTCCCGGTTTCATGGAGTTCATTTTGGATCGCTCAACTGGCCAATCAAAGGAGGCAAAAGATGCCAAATTTAAACTGGTGGGATCTCTTCTGGGCTCATCTACAGCATCAGAAATACTGGGCAGTCAAAACTACATCCGCCTGAAGACATATCTGAGTGAAGGACCCTACTACGTATCGGCTGTGGCCTCCGTCAGCACAGAAGGAGCAGACTAATTCCTCGGCATACATACTAGGCTTTATTGTTTAAATATTGCTGAATTCATTGTTAACAAAACACTTCATTTTGATACCTATTTGGTTTAAAAATAACAGATTTTTTTGGCTTAAATTGGCAGACATACCATGAATCCAGAGAAAATAACATATTACAAATAAAAGACTATTAGCCATTGAAGCTGTTTAGATACTTTTAGAAAAATAATTGGAATAAAAGCACTTGAATTACTTTATAAATTTAAAATGGTAATAGCAGGGAAGCAAAAAGCAAGTTTTCATGTTTTTAACCACTTAGTTAAGCAATAAAGCCTACAATATGTCAGATATTACAAGTTTTTCATCCAGACACATTGTTCAGTTTTTTTCCTACACTTTAAACTTTGAACTTATGACAACATCACTGCTCTCCAAAGGTATGTTTCTTTTTGTGTCAGTGATTTTTTTTTTTTATAAATGTTTACAAATATATATTTCTTTACCTTTCCTGTATAGAAAAACAAACCAAGAACAAATAAATTTGGTTTGGGAGATTCAAAATAACATTCTTTGAAATTCAATTTTAAGATAAGACATAACTTTATTAATCCCCCATGGGGGGGAAATTACAGAATTGAAATGATTTAAAGCTAAATTATTTATATTTGTACTTCTAAATTAAAATGAGAATCCTTACCAAATGGAAGGATATAGTACAGTAGCAGTCTGTTCTATTTTAAACCTTTGTCTGTTCAAAATTAAATTATCTCATGTTTCAGAAATGCTGCAACTTCTAGCAATCCCACTATCAAGATGTATTTTCCTGTTGAGTTTTCAGTGACTTAATATTAGATTTTAAAAAAATGGCACTTTAATATTTTAGATGAGATGGAGATAATAAAATGGAGAAAATACATAGTTGCGTAAAGCTGCTCAAATCGACGGTCTTCGTTTGTGTATCTATGGCACATTATTTGCATAAATGTGCAATGATATGCAAATGTCTTGAGGCATTTTATATATTCTCTTCAAATGTTAGGCTAAGACACTTTAAGAGTCAAGTACATGAAATATTCTTTATGTACCATCAACACAAATCAATTGATTAAATATTTGGTATGCAGTAAAATGATTCCCAGGTTGCGGAAAAAGACTAAGGGCAAAATCTTCGTCCTTTTATTCAAAATAAAAAAGAACTAATTACAGTGGAACAATTTAAAAGGTTAGATAAAAGGACTTGATTAAAGTTCAGCACTAAGTCCTACTTTAATTAATTGCAGCTTCTGGAGGCCTCCCAGAAGCTGCAGTCTGGCCATTAATCATGGCTGCAATAGTGGAGCATTCCTTCACTATAACAGCCAAAGTGTTTGCTACTAAATATTGATACTAAATGTTATTTATGGTAAATAACTGATGGTTGAACATCTTCCAGGTTGGCCTACAGTGATTTGATGGGGTTGAATCCTTTTCGGTGCAATTATTAATATATCTGGTATAAAATATATAGGTTTAGAAGTTATTGTAATGTTCTAAGTTCTGAAAATTATGTTAAGCAGTTCAAACAAAATCTTAAACTGTGCATCATAATCAGCAAAATGGTGGAATTTTAAAAGTAATGTCTAAAAGTTGTTTAACATTACTTTTCATTTTGCATTAAATACCTCGTCTGTTTGTAGTGAATCAGTCCTAAACAAAGCATATTAAAAAATGTATAGCTTGCTTACAGGTCTGGAAAAAGTTAAGAGCCTTCTGCACTGAACCCCATTGAAAACATCCTAGTTTTTCCACCAAATATAGATTTTTGAACTCTTCCTAATTTAAAACATTTGTATTGTCATTTCTAAATGAATACAAACTTGTTTTCTTTGCATGATTTGAGGTCTGAAGGTATGTTTTTAGTTCTTTTGACCATTTCTCGTTTTCTACATATACAACATTTTTGCTTGGAATTTCTAAGACATGTCAGTAGTTCATAGTATAATATACCTATGAAAAGTAAAATCAGAGAAACTGATAATTTAAAGTGGTCTCTTATTTTTTTCCAGAGCTGTATATCTAAATATGTAAGCCTTCCAGGTACTTTAGTGTAGTCTTTTCTGTGACATAGATAATATTTTAAGCATTTCACATTCTAGATCATTTTAAAACGCAATTAGTGTATTCTATTGAGTCATTCTAAGTGCAAAATGGCTCCAGCATCCACTGGTCGCATTAAAACGTGTCTGCAGGTGGAGTATCACATCCTTCCGTCGCCACTGCATTAAAACAACAAAAACACTTTTCTCCTGTGAGCTCTGACTCAACCTCAAGCATCCATAATAAGCTTGAAACTCACGAGCACCCTCACGTCACCGTGTCCCCTGTGACTCATCAGTTCACCCACGTCTTCTCCTCCGTGTGCCATCGGATCATCGGAAAAAAAATATCCCGTCAGTCTTTTTACTTGATATTCGATTTCTGACATTTGCTTCATAAAAGGTAGAACAGGGACGAAAAGAAAAAGAACAAACCGTGCAGGATGCTTTTCTTTGTGCTTTTTCACCGAGGTCACAGTGTCCTCCCTGTAATTAAATCTGTTCTCATAATGTAAAAGCAAAAACATAGGAATTTTTCTTGCTTTAGAGAGTCTTGTTAAACTCTGCTGCAGATGTTTCTACCAGTTGATTTTTTTTACAACGGACAGTTCTTATACTGGCTTCATATTTTCTAAAGGTTGGAGGATCTGAGATTGACAAGATGCAGAAAGTAGGAGGAAATGTGAAATTGGTGAATCAGCCCTCCGTCATCAATTAGGTTGTGTCAATCACACGGGTTCAACAAGAGGTTTGTGTTGCTGTAATGTCTGGATTTTTCAGCTCTTATTAGGCTTTTGAACCATCATTTTATAGACTTTATTGTTGTCTGATGCCTAAACCCATTTCCACACATTTCTTAAGTGCTTGGTCTAATGTGATTTCAAAACCACTTTGCAGTAATACAGCTGCGCAAAGTACCCATCATTACAATTTATTTCAGTGGCGTCTGTTTTGGAGCACTTGCAGAACAGATCACTTTTTTGGCAATAGATAAATGCCTTGCAAAAAGCTTTGAACTCTTTCAAATTTTGGCACGTATTCTATATATTTTATTATAATTCAATGTGATAAGCCAGCAAAAAGTAGTGTATAATTGTGAAGAGAAAAAAGTTAAAAAACTTAAAAAGGGAATTGTGCTGTTATTTCTCTAACAGCTTTTTTTTTTATTACATCGATTTATGTACATTTTCCATCGTTCTTCTTTGCAAAATAGCTGAACTTCAGTCGGACTGGATGAAAATTGTCTACATAACATACATTTTCACATTTTGCCACATAATCTCATTATGATTTGTTCTGAATTTTGCCTGTGCCCTTCTGGCTAATGAATATGCTTTGATCTAAATCTGGGCGAATCACCTGAGTAGTGGATCTCTGCAGCTCCTCCCAAGTTACCATGTGTAATTTGCTCTAATTTCTCTGTAAGTTTAGGTGGAGATTCAATGACATGGTAGGTAACCCAGACTTAAATCAAAACACATTTTACTAACTGTGATGCAAATTCAAGATTAAAATTCAATAATAATCTAAATAGTTTTTATACGTGAGAAAATGTGCAATTATTCATTCATAATTATTGTATTCTACCTGAATGTTTTATGTAGTAATACACATAAAGTCCACCAGATGGTGCTGCTCTCCCTTTCACCTGTGCTGAAGCAGGAGGACCCTGTCATGCTCACCGCTGCAGACCTGTCACTCCTGCGCGTCTCGTCCCCCCTCTGACGCTGCCAGCCTCGGTTTCTGCCTCCCGTTCAATAGTCCCACCTACATCCTTCAGTTAGTCAGTTTTATAACCTCATTATTACACAGTCCTCACTTTGGCTTGCAGCCTCTTAGGTGCGTTGGTGAAGAAAACAAAACACTCTCCTCCAAAATGCACCTGCATAGGTGAGAGGCGCAAGTACAAGGAGGGATAACTTTTGTTCTACAAGAGCGTCTTTTATTTATTTATTTATTCTTTAGTTCGTGGGTACGCTCCTACCTGGCAGGTCGCCCTCCGATGCAATTAACCCAGGAAGACGAGTTTGTGCATGACCCCACGCCGGCCACCGCAGCCCTCCAGTCGGACAGAAGCGCCGGATCTCCGGCCAAAATGTGCAGCGAGTGCTACGTGAATCAGTCATTTGTGAACGACGATGGGACCGTGAGCGCCCACAAGCAACGGTAAGGGAGACACAGACAGAAGTTCAAGCTTCCTGTGACTTTTCCCCCCCAATTAATAATTAAAAGTTACACCCAGATTAAAAAGCCGTGTGGTTTTTTAGAAGATTTTTTTAAAAATGAAAAATGTTTCATTTTTTTTTCAGTGGCTATGTGATGTGTGCGCTGTTTGTTTGTTTGTTCATCCATCCACACACATGCACTCACCTGTCCCCGCTGTTGTTTGTTCAGCTGCTCAATGCCTCGGGCTACAGCTATTACACTTTACAATTGCACGTTTAAAACTGAAGAGCGTCATCATGATGTACCTGTTTATAGCATTTGTTATATTTCAGCAATAAATTCAGAGAAAATACTCCAGAAACATTTGTTTAACATCGTGTTATTGTTAATATGCTTGGAGAACTTTTAACTTATTTTATTAATAGATTGCTTTTTTCTTTTCTATCTTTTTTTTAATTCTATATTTTCTGTATTCTAAACTATTTAGCCAACACTGGTTATTTTCTGAGATTAATAAAGTATTCTTATTCTGATTCTTACACACATACAAATACAAATTCAGTCCTCACTTTGATGCTTAAATCAACTATGAAGTCCAGTGTGCTTCAAGAGACAAGAGTGTTTCCTGATGATTTGTTTAGCGAAGCGTATTTTACAAAACCGCAGCGAAAACACACACCACTCATCAATTATGAAACACCTCTGACAAGCTAAATGCAGAATTACAGCAAACAGCCCTCGATGGAGACACGATGTGAGTTTCAAGGTGTTTTTCTCTCTCTCTGTTTCTCTCTATCCGGTCTGTTTTGTGAATGATGCAGTCTGCGTTTCTAGGAGACTGAAGGCAGCACCAATCTTCACACCGACCATCAGCTCTTCTCTCATTACGCCAATTTTTTTTAAAAAAAGATGCCTTTTTTTTATTCTTTTTTTTTTTTTTGCCACCGCTGGCTATTTAACAAGTATGAAAAGTAAGCCATTCATCTGTAAGAGACTCCCATTCGTGCTGGCAAAGGCAAATAAATTAAAAAATACACTTTAATCTGCTTCTTGAATTAATAGACATCCTTTTTTATTTCAAAATCTTTTCCAGCAGGACAACGGCTCTAACCACAAAGGGCTACAATGGGAGGGTTTATATCAAAACGCATTTATGTATTTGGTAACACTTTATTTGACGGGGTGTGAATAAGACTGTCATTACACCGTCATAAACATCACATAACACCTGTCATGAACATGAGTAAGTCTTTATGAATATTTATGACTGTTGCCATAAAGTGTCATTCGGTAAATCATGACACTTTTAGTACAAAGTTGACATTATTCAAAATGTCTTTATTATGACAACTTGACATTAACCAAGAAATCATGATCTGACATAAATTTGTTATAAAGGTATTACTGATTAAACTTTAAAAAATATGTAGCTTTATGTTATAAAAGCTAGGTGATGTTTATGACAGTGTCATAACAGTCTTATTCACAACCCGTCAATTAAACTGTTACCTTGTAGTTTAATGGCCCAGTCAAAGTTTAGTCCTAAAAGCCTGTTAGGAATCAATCAACTAAAATGCTGAACACTAACTGTGTCTAACAGCTTATTGATAGAGATGTTGTACTTGTCTGAAATATTATTTTAACATCTGTTAAAATGAAGCAGAAAACCTATTTTGGGACTCCCAGAACACATTCATATTCTGCTTCTTATGTTAAATGATCCGTGTTAAGTTGCAGTCTTTTATTGCATGTGCCCCATTTGTGTCAAGTAGTTTGTATGCATAATAGCTTGAAGAGACATTTGTTAGTTGCTTGTTTTCTGATCTTCTGTAAACCATACTTGTGTGCATTCCTGTAAAACTTGACCATTTTCCACTTTTCCACTCCCTTTCTGCGCTTTCTCTTCTTGTTCCTGCGCTTCTTCCATCATTCCCTCTCCATCCATCCCAGCTCCCTCCATTTGTGCAAAGCCCTTTATTCCTCCCTGCCCTTTATTTCCCTTCTGCCTCTTTACTTGTCTCCTCTCGCTCCTCTAGCTCTTCTCCACTTCCGACTAACACCAGCCGCAGCAGTGGAGTTATCTTAGACATCTCCTCGCTGAAGATGGAGCAGTTGGAGAGCGAAGTGCCTCCGCTGCCGCCCCGCTTCCGCTTTAGAGACCTGCTGCTGGGGGACCAGAACTTCCAGAACGACGACAGGTAGGCAGAGACAGAGACTCCAGAGCAGGGCCACACCTGCCGCAGTCTGACCAAATATTACTAACGCAACTGTTACAACTGCCGATGACAACTGGAAGTGTTTTTGGAAAAATCTGTTTTTGAAGCAAATAGCTAGAAAATCTCACAGTTTTGTTCATAAATTGAAAATAATCCATTTGTTACATTAATTAAACGTAAACTCCTGATTAAATAGTTTACCAGAGTTCACAATACAGCAGCAGCAGCAGTAGTTCCTTTAGGTATTTTAAAGTAGGGTTTGAAACCAATACTTTTGAATTCACTTACAGCGTCAGTTTTTGTGGTTATTGATCTTATTCATTTTATTTAACCACTAATTGGCCTTCAAACCCACTGGATCCTACTGGTGCTTGTGTTCTCCATGGTGCTGAAATCTCATTGTAAACTGTGAGATTTACGTACAGTTTACTACAGTAATTGTGTTTATTTTAGTTGGAGCACTTTTCAGTCGTTTAGCAATCAAAAGTATATTTTGAAATGTACTGCATTCACGTGTTAGTGCCTTAAAGTGTGGGTGGTGTCTCTGATGTTGTCCATGGCGGTGACATTTAAGGCCGCACATTAACTTCTTTACTTTAGTTGTTCTCTTTCAACCGGTCTATTTCTTGCAGTCTTAAACAGTTGTGTATTTCATTCAATCCATATTGTAGGTAATTTAGATCTAGAACTGAGGTTTGGGTGATGCTTCATGTGCTGACCATGGTGCTGAAATTGAAGAATGTACCTAAACTAATGCATTTGACTAAAGTTTTTTTCCTTTTTCTTGTATTTAAAGCTAGAAGCGATGGCATTTCATATTGCAATACGTTATATTTAGTTGTCTTTTTGTCATATTTTCCCCCATATGTCTGCCTTGTTGTTTCTGACCAGGCAATCTATAATTCTTTCAAAGATGATAGAATCAAAACTGTGTATTTTAATTCAGTTATTTTATGGCAAAAATAATTGGCATTGTAATAATCAGCGACAGATCGCTTTTTCCAGCTAAAATGGAGGAATAACATCCATCCATCCATCCATCCATTGTCTGTTCACCCTTGTCCCTAATGGGGTCGGGAGGGTTGCTGGTGCCCATCTCCAGCTACGTTCCAGGCGGGAGGCGGGGTACACCCCGGACAGGTCGCCAGTCTGTCGCAGGGGGAGGAATAACACATGTCATTAATCTTTAGAGAAAAGTTATAGCGTCACGTTGTTACTTGAATTTCTAAAAAAAAAAAAAACAAGAATTATGACACCTTATTGTCTGACAGGATATCTGGGCCCCAACAAGAGAGTTGTTGTAATAGTAAGGGTTACAAAGTTTCATTCAAGAATGTGTCTTTTTTTAAGTTAACTGACCAAATTGGGAACATTGTGGAAGAAAATAATGTTGGAGGACCAATGATAGCATCAGGTTTGAAATGTAAAACAAGTTAAGTTTAAAATAAAAAACACACAAGAAAGGATATTTAAAAAAAATAGCAGAAACAGGAGTCGATGTTTCTATCTTAACTCCACTAGAAGAAATGTAGTTCAAATACAGAAAAACTATTAGTAAACCATTGCTAATACCAAAACACAACATAAGGGGGTTGAGGAAAAGCATTCAGGGTCAAACAAACCCACTGTTTATCCTCATTGATAATGACATCGGGCTGGATGTCAGGAAAAGGAGCAGAGCGGGTCAATGTTCATATGCTCTGCAATAAATAATCACTTGATATTTGGAAAAACCTTTTTTGCAATTCTATCAACTGAAAGCAGGTTTGGTGATGATGAAGTAATTGTTGGGGATGAAAATGGATTTCAGCTCAACAAAAAGTATTTTTTCCAGATATTTGTGACAGAGACGATGACAAAGCTCCACCATCAGTCACCTGGTTATGAATCGGCTTCACATGAGTCACTGGCTAAATGAATGGATGATCGGTTGAATCAATACAGCTGATGAGCTCTCAGTCCCACTGATGAGTGTATTTTACTTTCCTTTTATTGTTGATGGTTCACTGGTAGCTATTTCCCATGACACCATCCTGCTGGCCGACCTACCCGAGATACTAAATGTTTTAGATAGGCTTCAACAAATATTCCAAGCTATAAAAACAGAAAAAGAGATGAATAAAATACTACTTGCAGTTCTGGCTTTATTACATATTTTACATCTGAAAAGATGAAAAGTGCAGCAGTGAAAATGATGTACCTGTTTGAGGTGTCTTTAGAAAGCTTGAATATTCAGCAAATATTTAGGAGTATAGCAACAACTAAATGCAATTTTGCATGTGGCGATAGAAAAAAAAAAGCCTTCAGAGTAGATTGCTCTCAATGTTAAGTGAAAACCACCTCTGATCTGAGTTTTTATTCCAAGGTGATCTTTAACCTGGCTGTCCTTGCAGGAATAATTTTCTTTTTGATAAAGAAGACCACAGTGCAAGGTCTCATTATCGTTTTTCAGCTCTGGCCCTTACAAGGAACCTGTCTCCCTCCCCCAGTCGATAATGTTGTAGGAGCTGAATGATGCTTCAGGTTATATTTGCAATGGTCATCAGTAAACAAATGTCACTGGTCACATCTTAACAGGGATCGTTTAAATGTTCCTTTCTTAAAGGTGAAGGCATGCTGCACAAAAACATGTCAATCCATACAAAGAGAAACATTAAAACGCCATTCTTAATGGCAGCGCTTCAGTTTTTTCCCGCATCTTTAATGCTTTAATTATCCTGTTACTAAGGGGAAGCCTCTCGGATCTAAATATAGTTACGGAAAATGTCACATATTTTGCCGGCACAAGTCACAGGACAGTGCGAAGTGCCCACATGTAACCTGAAAAGCCACGTTAAATGGATGTACCTGTGTGGGCGAGAGGAGGTTCAAGTGGAGTGGCCTCATCCGGTGTTTTCAAAAGCACTGACTCATGGAGGAGGTCATCTATAAATTAGCGTTTCAGACTTCCCACCCTCCCCTATTCGGTGGAGACGGAAAGAAAAATACGGGGAGAAATTAGACAGAAGCCGTCTTGTTCGTTGATTCTTTGATCTTTTTCAGGTTCTGCAGGTGTCATTTCTCGCCAAACCATTCACATCATTAGAGCTTGAAGAGCCACAAATCAACAGCGCAGCCAAGCACTTTGCGTCCTTTCTGTTATTGGCAGAACAAAACCCCAAAAAGAAAGTCAATGAGGAAATATAGATTTACAACAACATATATAATAATAATAATAATAATAATAATAATGATGATGATGATGATATTGACCTTAATTTTATTATCATTAGCAAGACAAATGCATAAAAAACACATAAAATGAAATTATAAAGAATGGGTTTCTGAATTTTATTGGCCAAGTTGGAATAATCAACATGCCATCGCAGTTTGCACACAATCCGATCAAACATACACAAGCGTCTCTCTTTATCCTTCAGCGTTTCACTGCTAATGATTACAGTTTTCTCCAGGTGCTGCAGTGTTGTTGGAGAAGTCCATGCTGCAGCACCATCACATACGGTTATTCCCATCATGGTAGTGTTGCTGTGGCAACAGGTTCGCACACAAGCTGGGCGGGAAAAGACTGTATACAACTCTAAAAATATTCCCATTCCGCAAAATAAAAATGATCAAATGCAGCGCAGATGAAATTCTCTCCCTGTAGCTGTAATCAGTGTGTGTGTGTGTGTGTGTGTATGGGGGGGGGGGGGGGGGGGGGGTGCGGGCAAAATGCGTGTGTGTGTGTGTTTTTTTCCCCTCAAAAAGCTCAACAGTGATCATTTTCCAGCAGAGACGAGCTATGTTACTACAGATCTGCATGGGAGTGCATTAGTCAACAAGGCTTAGAGCAGGAGTTTAGACTTTCTGCACGACGCAGCAGCAGGTGTCCCTACGGGATGGACTCAGAAACCATCGTCCACACCTGGATCAGTCCGTCTGTGGGAATTTGGAGGTCGGACGTTCTCGGTAGTGACGCTGGCCAGAGGTAGGACGTTTGATGTCATAAAAAATAGTGGAGGTGAGCTCTGTGGACTGACACCGTGGGGTGTCCACCTGGGCATTTCACTGCCCAGGTGAGATAGATTACACAGCTGCTTGTGGGTTTCGTCGTTAAGGAATAATGAAAACAAAAAAATATGATTAACAAGTTTGTGCTCAAAATCCGTTAGAATGAGCTTAACTTTCCAGATGCTTATGTGTTGCTATGACTCATAACCTTAAGTGAATCTATTTATCTTGTTCGTTAACATGCCCACTGCAATTAGCGCTGCAGCTCAGTATTGGTGTAATTGTTGCTGCAGGATAATTATATCAACTTTATCCCATAAGCTGAAATAAACCGTGCCAGCCACATTTAGTGTATTTGCAACCCTCGTAAAGATGTTATAAAAAGGCTCAAAATAAATTAATCTTTTATTGCGAAACCATATCCCCACCTTGACAATTTAAGAAAAATCCAGCCTTAACTAGAAGATTTTTATTGAGAGGAGGGAAACTTCATGTTGAGAAACCATCGTTTTCACTAATAGCATTACTATTGATGCCCCTGCTGTCAATATTCTGCACAACATTTAAAATGTTACTTTTCCTGCAACATTTTACAAGGTTGGAGCAAACCGCAAGATGGATCACTGACCTTTTCCAGAGTCACTTCAACTTACCTAACAAGTTTAGTAAAGGATTCAGGTCTGGGTACTCTATTGGCTATGTAAAAATAAAAAGGCAGATTTTTAATTAAACCATATTTACTGTTCTGGTCATATGTTCCCATTATTATTCACTCATTTGTTCATTTTCAGTTTCCTGCATGATCCCAGAATACCTTTATTCAAGCTCTCCTTGTATTTCTTTTGAAATCCAGTCAATAAAAAAAAATAAAATCATTTAATATTATTCATTTGTTGTATTTCGTTTGACTAGCTGGTTAACTGACAAGCTAAACATGAAGTAGATCTTGGTTTATTAATGGCCATGTCTGTAAGCTTCTCTGTTTTAGTGATTTTCCCCTGAAACACTGAAGTGACTCCACAGCGTGATTGATGTCAGGGCCAGTTCAGCTTCATAATTGGAATGGGAGCTAATAAAGGGGCATTCCGTACATGTGCACATGTGTGGGCAGAGGAATGAGACAGACAGAGATCAATGTGTAGGACTCTCAGCAGCTCTCTGTCTCCCTGGGTTTCTGCTCATTTCAGTCGAGGTGGTTTTGCTCTTTTCACATGTTCATTTACTCCTTCACTCTTTGTTGGACTTTTTCTGCACTCTTAAGTAGAGTTTAACCTTCAAGTCAACACTGCAGCATTATTCTCCCTGTCCATGACAGTCATTTTAAGCTCAAACTTTAGATTAGTAGCAGAATCTGCATAGACACACACGCCCACACACACACGCCCACACACTTCTAAATCACTTTTAATCTCTTAGGTTTGCACTTTGCCTTTTCCCCTCACACAAATTCTCTCCTAAGAGATTATTTATTAATTCTGTTAGAATTCATCTTTTGTTTCTGAGATGCACGGCCATGTGGCTCTTATGACATATGACAGGGCAACGCAACGTGGCACATACTTGTGAAAAGGAAGGCAGAATGATGCAGAAGCATACATTAATTTAGTATTTATGTCTTTGGCAACAATTAAATTTTTAGGGATTTGACATCTCACTTTTTAGGAAATTTAGCGTTAGATTTAGACCGTAAGTATACCGTCATACATACAATGGAATGGTCTATATTAAATCATATAAATTCTTTATACTAGCCTAGTCAGAATATCTCTGATCTATATCCAATTCAAAGTTTGTGGCAGGACTTTAACATTTATTTTCAGTTACTGTCTCCATATTGCAAAGAAAAATCCGGAAAAAAAAAAATATGCACAAAAAATTGCAGGTGCAATTGCAGCCACTGGATGTGGGTAGGGCTGCACAGTGGCGCAGTTGGTAGCACTGTTGCCTTGCAGCAAGAAGGTCCTGGGTTCGATTCCCGGCCGGGGTCTTTCTGCATGGAGTTTGCATGTTCTCCCTGTGCATGCGTGGGTTCTCTCCGGGTACTCCGGCTTCCTCCCACAGTCCAAAAACATGACTGTCAGGTCAATTGGTTTCTCTAAATTCTCCCTAGGTGTGAGTGTGTGTGTGCATGGTTGTTTGTCCTGTATGTCTCTGTGTTGCCCTGCGACAGACTGGCGACCTGTCCAGGGTGTACCCCGCCTCTCGCCCGGAACGTAGCTGGAGATGGGCACCAGCAACCCTCCCGACCCCATTAGGGACAAAGGGTGAACGGAAAATGGATGGATGGATGTGGGTAGAGGGATCCATTATGTAAATGCTTGCTACAATTTGCATACATTAATTTGCAAAACAGCTTAAAAACCATACATGCTTTAAAGATAAAAATAAACTTTATCATTCACAGGGAAAATTTTGTTTTACAGCCGGAAAATAACAAACGCAAAGAAATGTAAAAATATAAGTGAAATGTACAAAAATAACATTCATAATAATAATGCAAATTTAACCTAATTCCATCTCTACTTGGGCTTATCAGGTGAGATTATTAGTGAAGATGACACTAACAGGGGCAAATGAATATTTGTACCTTATTGTATTACACTTCATCACCACTGTGAGCCAATAGCAGGAACCTGTAATTTCCTTCTTGTCCATATAAGCACTTTATTTATATTTGCCTTTCACATCAAATCCCAATACTTTTAAGAAGCACTGTTTTTGTCAACTATATATTATAAGAATATATTTAAATACTGGAGTAAAGAAATTGCAATTTTATTACATTTGTAGATGTTGATTTTGTTTTGAACGACTATCTAAGCAAAACTGGTTATAGTTTCTGATTTAAGCAAAACGAATAATGTTCTCTTGACTCAAGAAGTCTTGACAAAGTAAGTGGTTGCATAATAAAACAATTAGTCTTTTTTTTCTTTTCTTTTTAATTTCCTTCAGGCTATATCCTTCCTCTGAGCTGCAACAGCTGCTCTTTGATGGCTTATTTCAAATTGCATGATCTGCAGTTACCCCGCCTTTTAATTGGGAAGAAAATAAGACACGGATAATAACCTAACTCTCCTAAGGCAAGATGATTAGAAAAGCAGCAGGATGAATATGCAAGCTGTTTTCCCATCTCTGTTTAGTAAAACCATCCATGTGCATTGCATTTTTTTTTTGTTTTTAGCCGATTCTCATCTGACAGTTGTCACTGTTGTTTCCTGTTAGGGTGCAGGTGGAGTTTTATGTGAATGAAAACACCTTCAAGGAGCGTCTGAAGCTTTTTTTCATCAAAAACCAAAGATCAAGTAAGTGGGTCGTGCAGCGGGGCGTCTTTTAATGTGCCTGAAATGTTTCTTAGTGCATTAAAATTGACCATTTTGGGCTAGAACTGTTCAACTGCGAGCATTTGTAGAAGCTGCAGCGAGGAGAAACTGCTCTGATTTTTCTCTCGTCTTCAGGCCTCAGGATTCGTGTGTTCAACTTCTGCCTGAAGCTGCTAACATGTCTGCTGTACATCATCAGAGTGATGACGGACAGACCCGGTCAGGGCACAGGCGGCAGCCACAGCTCAGTGCAACAAAACGCTCCAAATGGCAACAAATGGTTAGTTCATACCAAGAGATGGGTCATAGTTGGGTTAAATGCAATAATAACACACGCATTTCTCTCTATTTGCATACTTTATGAAATTCAGTGCCAGCAAAAAGAGAATAATGTGATTTAAATGATAATGAAGTGCAAAGACGTGACTGAACTAAGTGGCTTGGGGGTCAATATAACAAAGGAAAGGTCACATTATTGTTAAATAATGATTAAATGCATTTCAACAACAGTAGTTTACTTTCATGTCACAGGGAAGCCTGTAAACTAGCATTTTTTTTTTTGATACTGGAACTTAAGTTACCTCACTTTGTTTGCTAAACGATTGATGTTTTCAATAATAGTAATTTTTTTACCCGGAGGAAGCACATGTGGAGGCAAGCCTCTTTCAAAAATATAAGCAAGAAGCTATTAAAACAATTTTGAAAGTCGCTTAAATCCTGTATGCAACAACTTTACAAAAATTACATTTTAACTAAAGAATGTTGAAGAATTTGACTTTAGGTGACATTTATGAAACTGGTGCATTTGCCTCACTAAAGTACCAAAGTACAGATCTTACATGCCCTCCTCAGCTTCTGCTTCCATTTTGTTTTAATTTCTTTTCATGACCGTCATCGTTGCGTTGCAGTGTCGACTGCCAGTGGAATGGATCAGTGCAGGACAGAGAAATTAATTGGTGAGATTACCTCTGCTATCAAATGTTTAGCAGTTATTTTATTGATTAATTTGGTACAATGTATTTTATTTTCTGATAAAGTGTCAGCTATGCTTTTTGGCAGCCCTGGCAAAGGTCTGTAAAAACTGTAAATGCCCTTATTTTGAAGTACAAAACAAAATCCCACATTAAGAAAGTTTGTAACATAGGAAGTAGTACTTCACCCATTTTACTTTTCTGTTTCCTTTCACTTCATATAATATGACACTGATTTTCATAGCCATTCTTTAAAACTGGAAAGAATAAGGAACATTCAGGTAAAGAACATGTGTGGTAAGATTCATGTCTAGAAATAACTAGAGAGAAATAACTAATGACCTAAACTTGCCCCTATCAGAAAAATTCTAGTTTAACACAACTACAGTAGAACTCTAGCAAACGAGATCGGATGAGAACCCAAATTATTTTGTCACCACGCACACAAAGCAGCAGAGTATGGAAAGTAAAAATAAAAATAACTTCAAAGTTTTCTGCTAGAATATTGCAGCAATAAGTGGAATCTTGTGGTCAGAAAGTCTCCATAACAACCATTCGAGTATATCTACATGGCGATGAAGTTTGGGAGGCATTGCAGAAAAAAATAGTTGCTGTTCTGCTGTCATAAACAGGTTTTGCTAAATACTCCATTTACTGAAATGGCTTGGTTTGATCCGATGTGTCACAGTGGAAAGTAATAGACTCTCCAGGTGGGTTCTTGTGTAATTGATATGTAGTAAAGGATTACTATTGGTAGGCTTGGTAGAGGATATATCATGCTTTAGAGATGCAAAGTCATTGAGAATCTTCTTAGATGCTGAAATGTGAGGACATTCTAAACTTTGAAGCTGTTTTTGCACATCTTTGCAAAGGGATGCCAAAGAGTGTTGGGGGTTGAATAAAAGTTTAATCTTTTATTTAACTCAGACCTTGTTATTTTGAGTTCTGAATGTAAACATGGAGGATGCTGCACTCTCTCTCTTTGTTAGGGACTTGATCTTCTGGGTGGAGAGGAAAGCTCCTGTCTGGGCCATTCAAGTGAGTCACAACAAAATCAAGAGCAAAGAGCGTTCTACCTGCTCAGTGCTTGTATCTAACATGTTGTCGCTGTTGTTATGAATTTACCAGTTATGTTTATTCTTTGCTTTGCTCAGGTGATCGTGGCCATCATCAGTTTCCTGGAGACCATGTTGCTTATGTATCTGAGCTACAAGGTGAGCTAGAGACGCAACTGAATAAAAACACACTCGGCGGTCCTGCATGATTAAGGCATTCTGTACAATTAATCGCTTTCACAGCAGAAGACTGACAATCTGTAAGTGGTGCAATTAGCCCCAGTCATTTGTCACAGCAACAGTAAGGATCTGTGCTAATTACAGGATCTGGTTGAGGTGAGGAAGTAAGTGGTTGATGAGGATGACAGACTGTGATGGGAGAAAAAAAACTTGAATCTGTGCTGTGACTCACACTCCTTTGTGTGGTTGCAGATGAAAAACTGAAAGTGCTTGTGCATGTTTTATTTATTTATTATTTATTTTTCTTTTATCTAGGGGAACATTTGGGAGCAGATATTTCAGGTTTCCTTTCTTCTGGAGATGATCAACACAGTTCCTTTCATTATTACAGTAAGACGTTTTGCTATTCCTAAAATACTCATTATCTATCCTGTCAGAGGGTATCACTGCTGTTAGTTGTCTGCTTTAATGAGTCATTGTCTGTATAGATATTTATCACTATGAATAAGCAAGAAAAGTGTCTGGGATTAGCAAGGCTCACTGCATCTTGCCTACAGACAATCATTTATGTCAACGCCCTGACATTCAACATTTAAAAAATATTTTCTTGTCCTAAATTTTAACACAAGACATTAATTTTAACATTGGTTATGGAAATAGGTCATAATTAAGCCCAAGCTTATTCTGATTCCTGAAAGATTAAAGTTTAGCTGTATTATTTTAATTTGGCCAACATTTTTCTATGACTAGAAGAAATATTAATGTCTCGACTTGAATCTGATGGAGAATCTAAGGAAGCGATTAAACATTAGGGTGATGGCAAAGAGTCCTTCCAACTTCACCATAATCAATGATGATATTGGTGATGTCATCATTGATTATCACCAATTATGATTGATTGTCATCACCAATAATAACTTATAGAAACATGTAAAAAATATATATATATGCATCTTTGTTCAAGTAGAAGTCTAATTGCAGTCAGAAAATTGTGTATTTTAGCCTCAGCAAAGGAAAAGTGTTGTAATCAAAGTAGAAAAATTGGGAATTATTCAAATGTGTTGTTTTTATTGCACAAGAAATCTGTCTTGTTAAACTGTTAAACTATCTTTTTAGATCTTCTGGCCTTCAATAAAGGACATCTTCATTCCTGTATTTCTCAACTGCTGGCTGGCTAAGTGTGCGTTAGAGAACATGATTGTGAGTGGAATCCATATTCTTAAATGTGTCAGATGATGACTGTTTAGCTAAGAGGATCGGCGTTTTACTGCAATGTTTTCCCTTCATGCTCACGCTAATTCACAAGTAACAGATCCTTTCTCTTACTCCTACTGACTTGTGTGTATAGTGAGAAATGAAACACGAGGATTTTTCCCTGTAGCGTGGATTACTTACATAAGATAGTCAGATACGGTACCAGTTCTTCCTCTGATGTTGTTCATTGTGTTGCAGAATGATGTCCACAGAGCGATCCAGAGGACAAACTCGGCCATGTTCAACCAGGTCATCGTTCTCATCTGCACCCTGCTGTGCCTCGTCTTCACTGGGTAAGGCTTTTTTAGCGCGCGCTGTTGGAAATATAGAATGAGGATCCAGAATGTGAAGTAAACAACAAAAATGAATGACATACCAAAGAAAGAAATGAGAGAGAGAAAAAAACAATTGGGTAAAAAATCAAGTTTTTGAGCTTGTGTCATTTTATTGACTGACTGTGGGTCAGTTGGGGAGAAAGAAAGTTTCCTCAAGCAATATTCTAATGTTACATTATTACCGAACAAACTGAACATGTTTACATGGTGCAGCTCTTTGCCTTCAGATTTTCCAGGAAATCACCACTAAACCCATAATGCGTTTTCTCTTTGCAGCATGATGTGATTAATTTTCAAGTCGCTATTTAATAGCTGTGTAATGCGTAGAGCAGCTAGAGAGCTACTGTGATGTTCTATAAACATTAAATAAAGCTGCCAGCATCCATTACATTCACTAACATGCTGGTGTTTAGCTGTATAGTCTGAGAAAACTAAGTTCACTTTCAGTGAAGAGCTGCTCTTACAAAGTCTAACTTCAAACAGGAAATCTAAAAACATAACTTTGCATGTAAAGGTTGTCGTGGAAGAAATACTATTTCCAAGCACTGTTCAGGTAAAATCACTCTATCAGGTTTATTCATATATTGTGCACAATACAGAGAGCTTGTAGGACAATCAGTAATGAAGCAGTTCTGGATGAAAAGCTCTGCCAGGCAGAGACAACACATGAGTTTTATACAAAGGGATAAGGGATCCTAAGCATGGGAAACAGAGTGGTTCCCATGCAGCTTTGAAAAACAACGTCCAACCTTGTACATGTAACCAAAATAGTTTAACTTGGTGGGAATATACTGGAACGTAGAATAAACATATAGCAATACAACTAGCAGGTGTGACCTTACTTTAATTTTTCCACTACAAGGTCAAAGATCACTTAAGTACACTGTATAGAAGACACTCAACCATTTCTTTTTAGCCAATACTAAATGAGTTTGCTGTTTAGGCTAATTAGGATTAGCAAAAATTATTTAGCTAAAGTTACTTTTTTACTGTAATATGAAGTTTGTATGGGGAAAAAAAAGGCTTTCTGGTGAAACTTGTGATTATTTTAATGAAGGGATAAAGTGACCCGCTGTACTAAACCTTATTACTATGAACCTTTTCAAGTGATAGAGTTTCACAAACAGAAGTTAGTCAACCTAGCTTAAAAAAAATAACTCTGGAATGAAGACTTGTTTTTGAGGTTAGCACACATATGAATCTCCCTTCTTTTTGGTTGTTGTAATCTATTTTCACCTCAGATGTATCTGTGTTTTCATTGAATCAAAGTCAAAACATTTCATGTTCTTTAAAAATCAGTTGCATTGAAAACATTCACTTGATTTGTTCATTTAAAATAACACTAAATGTGATTCCAGTCACATGTTCTTGATTTTGTTGAGAGATATTTGTCAGAGCAGCACCTGGAGCTCTCTATGAAGAGACTCTTTTTTTTTCTCTGTCTTAAGGGCAAGCATCTATATTTGGAATAAGACCAAACTAACTTACAAGTAACTTTTCAGCAAAATATGGGAGCTTGGTTTGAGTAAATTCCTTAGAATTGATAAAGAAAGTACTAGTCTCACTGGCAGATTATTTTACTTAAAACAACAGATATTTCCCATGTTATAAGTGAAATAATCTGTAATATTACTCATACTTTTTCATCAATTTTAAGAAGCTATTTACGTAAGACATGCTCTTGCATCTTGGTGAAAAGTTACTTATAAGTTAGCTTAGTCTTATTTGAAGTGTAGATACTTGCACTTGAAATTGAACCAAAAATACTTGGTAAGATTTTATCTTTTTGCAGTAGTAATAAAATCTTCCTGGTGAATCTGTGGCAGAAATAAAGCAAGTAGTGACTGCAAAACATGTGCAGAGTGCACTATACAACTTCGTAAATCCTTCCTTGAGTATTTGAGTTAACTTTCTCACCTGCTGTCACCTGTTTGTCACAGCACATGTGGGATTCAGCACCTGGAGCGAGCGGGTCAGAACCTCTCCCTCTTCAATTCCTTCTACTTCTGCATTGTCACCTTCTCCACCGTCGGCTTTGGAGACGTGACTCCACGCATCTGGCCTTCTCAGCTGCTGGTCGTCATCATGATTTGTGTGGCTCTGGTGGTGCTTCCTCTCCAGGTAAGCAGGTTTTGAACTTTTTATGCTGTATGCAAGTGCTTTTTTAAAATTTATTTTATTTTACATAGAAATCTACATGTTGTTTTGCCAGTTTGAGGAGCTGATCTACCTGTGGATGGAGAGACAGAAGTCTGGAGGGAACTACAGCCGCCACAGAGCTCAGACAGAGAAGCATGTAGTTTTATGTGTCAGTGCACTTAAAATAGACCTGCTCATGGACTTTCTCAATGAATTCTACGCACACCCCAGACTGCAGGTGCCCACTAGCATCCGTGTACGTACCTAATGCTCTGCCGTGCAGGCAATCTCACGATTCTTTGAAAATCTTTAAGGACTACTATGTGGTGATCCTGTGCCCGAGTGAAATGGACCTTCAGGTGCGAAGAGTGCTGCAGATTCCCCTGTGGTCTCAGAGGGTCATCTACCTGCAAGGGTCGGTCCTCAAAGACCAGGATCTGCTCCGTGCAAAGTAAGTGGCACCTTCTGAAAAGTGTGGACGGATTCTAACAGCTGCAACGTAATAACGCTTTGTCATGAAAACACAGAACAGATACAAACAAATATCAAAAGATATGTAATGTAGGTGTGCGAACATTTTGGTTGGCCAATAAATTCCCTGGTTGTGCTAACTTTAAGATATTACGACTCCCAGCTCTTTTTTTGTACCACGTATATGTTGCTGATTTTTCACATTTGGGTAACCTTCCAGCTATAACTATACATTTTCTAAATTTTGGATTCCCTACCCTTTTTGATAAAATGTGAGATAAAAATGATCTGAATGGAGAACCCGAGTGCAGGCAAAAGGGATGTGGAGTTCACTAAAATAGCGTTCATGGCCCTTAATAGTTTTGCAAGCCATGAAAATGAAAAACAGCTATGATGTTTTAAATATTGAAAGATTGGACCAGCAACTATTAAAAGCTGAGTTTTGTCAGTGACTCTGATACTGATCATTCTGAAAAAAATCTTAAGTGGCACCACGATCCAATCCAAGGATCCAAGATCAGGACATCTCTGCTCTGGGCTGGTACTCTGTCTGCTGGATTATCAAAAGTTGAAATGATTAAACATTGTTCTTATTTATTAGTGTGCAATTTTATTTTTGTTCAGGTTCCTGCCTGTTTTGCCTTCTCCACACTTCGCTTCAGGTGTAGAGTCTGATGTGTCTTAGTTTCTCACGTACCATGTGGGACAGAGGCAAAGGGGAGGAAAGGGAGGTCAAAGTTCATCTATTACTAAGCCTGTTGGTCTGCTGCAGTGGTTGAGTTCAAACAAATTGAGAAGGTTCTTTTATCTCAAAGGTTTTAAGATTAATTGTGTTTGAACTATTCAAAAGGACGGCTAAAGCACATAAAAACCATTGTTTTATTACATGGCAAATCATTTTAGATATCACCTAGCTTATTCTATCATTCCATTTCTCAGATAAAAGCTTGTCAGAGCTATTGTGTGGCTTAATACAATGACAACACTGTAATTGTTCTTTAAAGCTTTATGACTTGACTGGTAAAATGACTCCTCAAAAAGGTTAACGTTATTTTTGTCATATTTTTATCCTGGAGGTTTGATAAATGACACTTGGAGAAAAGAATGAATAAAGAGGGATAAAAGCACATCTAGCCAAATTTCTTTCTGCAGCATCAAACTTCATCTGTGGAATCCTGTTCAAGTAAACACAAGATTGTAAACCGCTTTCGGATTTTCTTTGCAGAGCTTCAGCCGGCCATAAATGATCTGATTTTGCAGATCATTACACTCAGTTTAGGTCTTTTCTGCGGTAATGGTAGCTACAGACGTATATGGCTTAATGTGGCTCTGTAACGTTACCGTTTCTTTGTCAAGATTAATCGTAACAGAGTTATTTACAGCACTGCACCAGGTACATCATTCAAAACGACTGCTTTAACGGGAGCGTATTATACAGCTCCACTGTATACATTTGTCAGGGTTTTACCAGAGCAATTAGAAGCAAAGGACTGGGTGTGTGTCATGCTTACATCCCTCATCTGGCAGTTTTTCAAATCCTCCCACACTTGTTTTGCATTCTGCACTCCTCTGGCTGTGTTAATCGTATGCAAAAACAGTTCTACAGCCGCTGAACATTCAATATACAACACATGTCAGCTTGTTTGTGTGTCTGCTTATACACAGCCAATGCAAAATGGAATATTGAATCAGTAAAGTTTTATGTGAATATTGTGTGGCAAAAGTCTTATTTTTTTGACGACTGACTTATTTCTGTAAAGTTCTTTTCATGTCTTTATCAAAATGCTGCAGAATGGACGACGCAGAGGCTTGTTTCATTCTGAGCAGTCGCAACGAGGTTGATCGCATGGCCGCGGTAGGATAAATTGTAGCTATTGTACCCTGCTCTAACCTTTTTTTAAAAAGTTATATTTCATGAAAACAGTCTAGTAAAAAAATGTGCAATATTTTCTTTTAGGACCACCAGACCATCCTCAGAGCTTGGGCTGTGAAAGACTTTGCTCCAAACTGTCCTCTTTATGTCCAGATACTCAAACCTGAAAATAAGTTTCATGTTAAATTTGCAGGTGAGACTTTTTTTTAAAAACTTTCTGACCATCACTTGTATAAAAAGCTAAAAATTAGACTCTTAAAAATACATATTAACGTACAGTCTCTTGGAAAAGTTATTATGCCCCTTTTTTCAGTTTGTAAACTTAAAGTGGAAGCAAAGAAAAATTACACTTTACAAATAAAAATCTCAAAAGACAGGCATGTATTAGTACTCAACCCCATTTCTTTGATGACCCTAAATACAGTTCTGTTCAGCTAAGAACTCAGAGGTCACCTAAATAGTTTTTACACCGTGTTCCAAATTATTATGCAAGTTGGATTTGAGTGTCATAAAGATTACATTTTTCTTACAAAGCAGCAAACAGTTATTTGAAGCTGCTGGTGCCTCTGGAACCTGAAGGTGGAGGATCCTTCAGAGGGTTGCAGTGCATGAACCTACTATTTGGCCCCTAACCAGAGCTCAGAAGCAGAAATGGTCACAGTGGGCCCAGCCGTACATGAAGATTAATTTTCAAACAGACTTGTTCACTGATGACTGCTGTCATCAGTGAACATCTGGCCTGGATGATCCAGATAGACGCAGAAGTGAATTGGTGGTGGATGGCCACCACATCCCAACACGGCTGTGACGTCAGCAAGGAGGTGGTGGAGTCATGTTTTTGGTGGAAATCATGGAGAGAGAATCATTGGTCGGCCCCTTCAGAGTCACTGAAGGTGTGAAAATGACCTCAGCAAAGTAGATGGACTTTCTGACTGATCACTTTGTTTCATGGTTCAAAAAGAAGAGCTGAACCTTAAGTAGCAAAATCATCTCCATGCATGACAATGAATGCTGCAAGGAATACCACTGTGTCATTGGCTGCTGTGGGCATAAAAGGGGAGAGTGTATTTTGAGTTTTTTTATTTTTGAAAAAAATACTGTTCTCATGGGGAACTTTGTTCAGTAAAATTTGATTTATACTGCAATGGTTCATGACTTGAAAATTATACTGACCATCATTTGCATTGACCATTTTAGAAAATCTGAGAAAATATCACTTGCATAATACTTTGGAACATGGTGTACAGTCCATGTTTGTATTCAACCCTCCTAATTTAACTTTGTGGTGTGATAATTTTACACTTACCATTAGAAAAACTCACCTTACTCAACAGACTAATCAGACTGAGAATTGTGCATCTTATAGAGGTTTGTTACTTGCAAGGAAGCAAAGTGAATTATGCCAAATCAGGAAATGGTATTACTCAAAGAGCTGCAGTTTCATTTGCATTAACTGTCATTGCTGAAGGCGGCTACTCCTCATTTCTGACAGAAACAGCTGTCAACGCATCTGGAAGCAAGAAGAGTTCAGGACTTCCATTAACAATTCGACTCTCCAGAGTACATAAGCTATAAAGCTGTCAGATAATTTCTGATATGTAAAAAAAAAATTATATTTTTAAAAGTCAGAAATAATTGCTCATAATTGATGTGTCAGACTATGTCAATTATTTTCTCACAAAAGTGAACATTACTCTGATCATAATTAAATTGTGACATAACGTGTGGAAAAGTTAAAAGGACATGAATATTTTTGCATACCATTGTACATTTTTCACTCCACAGCCATATTAGTTTATCATTGTTACACACCTGCAACATGTCATCCAATTCTAGATCAAGTTGTGTGTGAGGAGGAATTCAAGTACGCCATGTTGGCTCTCAACTGTGTGTGTCCTGCCACTTCCACCTTGGTCACACTCCTAGTTCACACCTCCCGCGGACGGTAGGTCATCTCCGATGAGCCATTTTATTTCTCCCCCGTATGACTGAAAAGTTCAACTTCTTCACATGTTCACGTCCACTGATGTTTGATAAAAGCTCCAAGGAGCAAAGGAAAAGCCAGAGCACAGAAGAAAAATATTGGGTACTGTGCAACACAGCAGGACATGAAAAAAAATTCAGCACAAGAGAGAACAGCAGCACTCTATATCGCTGTTTCTTTTTTTTTCTGTTCTTTGTTGGATATATTTATATATATTTGCCAAGAGTTTTTTTATAAGGCAGTTTGAAAAGCTCTCCAGAGGCAAATGATTTTTCACAGCATATAGACTCACAGCAGAAGTGTCGCTGGCTGATGCAGTGAGTCTCTACAGACATACACATGTACAGCAGAAACAGATAACCCTAATCCTAACCCCTAACCCTAACCCAAAGATAAAATTTCCTAATTAAAATTTTACATTAGTGGATAGTTTTAAGTTTGAAAACACAGTCCTTCCCAGATGTTTCAGTGCACACTCATGTGTGGCTGATGCCAATTAAAAAAAAAAAGACAGTCTACTCAAATAATTGGCTGATGGATCAATCGGAGTATTCTTAGTTAGGTATGTAATTCTGTTTTCTACAATAGGATGGATGAAGTCAGGGAAGGTAACTCAGTTTGAAAGTCACTTTAACTTTGACCCACCACTTTTAGCCTCATTACATTATTAGTGGTGGTTGAGTTAATAAAAAAAAGGCGAACAAGCTGACAAAGATAGATCAACCAAATAAAAAATGGGTTTTTGCTGTTGATCGTTTCTTTTTATCACAGGGGTTTAAACCATGTCTTCTCTGTCAGTGTATTTGATGGAGAAGATGTTTGGCTTATGGATCCATCCCTATTTTCTCTGAATTAATTGCAGAGAAGGACAGCAGTCTCCGGAGCAGTGGCAGAGGATGTATGGATGTTGCTCCGGCAACGAGGTCTACCACATCCGACTGTGCGACAGCAAGTTCTTTGGAGAGTACAATGGCAAAAGCTTCACGTATGCCTCGTTCCATGCTCACAAGAAGTGAGTTGACGTGTAAGCTATAACGTCCCCCTCAGCAGGCTGGCAAGTTGAGGTTTTATAGATTTTGTTTGGGTTAATTGTTTTTTATTTGACTCTCATGGAACATGACAGGGACAGCTAATTAGACTGAGACTTTGTGGCTGAAAATGAGGAATTGTTTTCTCTTCAAATGAATTTTGTCAGAATGATAGGAAATCTAAATCTGCCAGCAGGAAGATCAGGGAATATTGTAGGCATGAAAACTTGTCTGTATCTATGTAGGTGGCTCTAGTCAAGCTTTTATTCACCAGGGTGATGTGAACCAAGATTTCCAAGCAGACACCCCGAGCATCACTTTCCTTTAGGCTGATTTCGCAACCAATCTAGATCATCATCCTGCTTTCCACATACATCTGCTCACTTGTTGCCATATATTTGCAATGCTTTGCAGGTGTTATTGTAATAAATGTCTTCTCTTCTTCATAAACTGTGGATTTGTGGTCTCCAGGTATGGGGTGTGTCTGATTGGGATAAAAAGGGAGGAGAACAAGAGCATCCTGCTGAACCCTGGTCCACACCACATCATGGCTGCCACAGACACCTGCTACTACATCAACATCACCAAAGAGGAGAACTCTGCCTTCATCTTCAACCAGGAGGAGCGGAAGGGCCGTCCTGCTGGAGGAATTTATGACGGGCCCTCACAGCTTCCTGTGCACAGCATCATTGCAAGCATGGGTGGGAGATACTTGCATGTTTTATGGCATTAAAGTACAAACGTTTGGATAAGTGAAGGTAATCCATGCAGTGAGGTCTGAGGCACAATGCTTGTGTTTGCAGGAACTGTTGCCATAGATCTTCAGAATACAAGTCCACCCAACATTCCAGGGGGCAAACTGGTCCCGCCCACTGTGAATGGGACAGGCAGCCGCCGACCCAGTATCGCACCAGTCCAAGAAATTGCCGACTCTGCCGCAATCCTGCCGTGTGACCTCCTGAGCGATCAGTCAGAAGACGACACTGTTTTTACAGATGAAAAGGGAAGCTCGTCCACTGAGTAAGGTTTTCGTTTTTCCCAGTGACTCCCAAACCTTACATATAATGAACAAAATCAGATTTACAAAACAAGCTTTAATCTGATGTAAAAGTGAAAGTAGAAATTGTTAAAGAGCTCTTCAAATTTAGTTCATTTTTTTATTTTCAAATATACTTTTTGTATCAAATGGGCGAACTGGATGAATTTAAGGGTTGAGACCAAAAAATGCTACGCTAGGATACACTGCGTACTTTAAGTTTTTGTTTAAAGTTGGGATTATTACTTTTTCTGCTTTGCAATATTTTCCTTAGACAGTAATTATTATGAAACATTTAGATTTACATTATGAGACAACAGCTTAGAGCAGAAATGTAGAGAGTTCAAGTTCTGAAAGACACTTTGGTCCATATGATTTTTGTCTGCGATAGGAAGTTGTTGCAGGCAAGCAACTTCCTGTTGCCCTTTTGCTACATTTTACTGACAGCTTAAGTACGTTTCTGGTCAAAAATAGGTAACATACTTTTTTCAAGTGAAGTGATAAAGTTTTAAAACCTCTTGCAAATAAAAGTCAGTAAAGTGTGGTAGGATCTTTTTTTCAGATTTTCTGTGTCAGTACGTTATCACATCACTTTTGCCCTAATTACAACCACAAGTCATTTGTGTTGTGCCTCTGCCAGCTTTGTACATCTAGTCAATGATTTAACTTTGCAACATAGCTCAAACAGACTGGATGGAAAGTGCTTGAACTGCAATTTTCAAGTCTCGACACAGATTATTGATTGGATCTGGAGTTTTTCTGGGTCATTCTCATAGACTAACAGGTTTTGATTTAAGACATTTAATTGCTGCTTTGGCTGTAGGGTTGTTGTTCTGGTAGCAGGTGAAACTTTGCCCTACTCTGTCTCCTGCAGCCTATAACAACTGTTCTTGTATTGTCCTACCCTAGTATCTTCTGTCTGACTTAATATTTTATTACATGCACTATTAGTAGCATTGGTGGGAGAACATTGGTGTAATACTGGCATACTTGATTTCATAAATTTGTCCAGTAATTGCAGGTGGAAATTTGCTTCTTTTTTTTTACTATAACCTGATACCATCCATCTCTCCTTTTATAGGGTATAATTATAAAGGAAATAATGTATATTGGATTTTTTGCAAAGAAATAAAACGTATAAACAGGGTGGGATACTTGATTTATATTATTATTGTTTATTGTTTTAGGATAATTGACTATGCAAGTCTAATGGATGCTGATCTTTTTGAACAGGAAAAACAATCTTACAGCTTTAAACATTCAAACTGCACTTAACCAGGGCTAGCATCTTTAGCATTATGTTATAGCTAATATAAAAATGTAACGAAATGCAATTTTTTTACATATCACATATGTTTTTCTTAGTCTTCTGCAGTCATAGGTTGAGTTTTTTTGAAAATGAAGTACATTACAGCATATCTTTTATTTGACAAAGTGCATCATTCATTCCTCCTGGATCTGTTTTCAGGTATGTTAAAGGTTATCCTCCCAACTCGCCGTACATTGGGAGCTCGCCCACCTTATGCCATCTGTTGGCTGAAAAAGCACCATTTTGCTGCCTACGACTAGACCAGGTGGGCAGTCGCTTTTCCTTCAACTTAGTCACTCAATTACAGGCCGCCTCAATCATTCTCTCTCGTCTCTCTCTGTCCTTCACATCATAAAAACATACCTAAAATGCCGCTCTGTGTTCCACTCCTTTTGCAGGGCTGCATGCACAACAGCTTTGAGGACGCAAAGGCTTACGGCTTCAAGAACAAGCTCATCATTGTGTCAGCTGAGACTGCGGGGAACGGCCTCTATAACTTCATAGTTCCTCTCAGAGCTTATTACAGACCCAGGAAAGAGCTGAACCCCATTGTCTTGCTGCTAGATAACCCGTGAGTTCTTAACACACGCGTACCGCAGTACATTGTTCCTCCGCTTTTTGCTTCACTCAGACGTCCTCCGTGTCATGCTGGGAAAGATTGTGACCGCTGAAAGGCGCACGTCAGCAAGCACTTAGGACAAGGCTGTGGAGGTGGGACTCCATTGTTAATTCTGATGCTAGATTACTGGTGTTACTCCGTGTTTTTAGTGACAAAGTAAAATAAAAATTCCCTGTACCTTCAGACAGTAACCATGGAAACTTGCTCTACCTTGAACTTGGGTGATATATATTGCCACCAGGGGAGAAAATGATTTCTTTTGAGAGCTCTAATTTCCATCAAGAGCCCTGATGTGTCGCCTTTTCAGCCCCCACATGCCGACTGAAAGATCTCTCATAGAAGCGCACACACATAACAATAAATGCTCCCTGCGTGCAGATGGTTTCGGTGCCACCCTCCCCGTCCCCCTCTCTCCATCAGTGTTGCACACACAAATGCAACCACCCACGCATTTGGAATTCAATCATTTACAACAGCCTTGGGTCTCGTGTCAGCAGGATTGGGAACATGTAAAAAGTAATGCAATGTCAAAGGAGGTGGAGGAAAGCAGACACTAATAAAGTGTCTGAATCTCTCTCTGAGTGCGTCCGGCACCAGATGGACTCGTCCCTCTGCCTGAAGACACTCTGACCAATGAGATAACTACTACACAGAGGCTCCCAAGAGTCTGGTGCAGGCTGTTGGAAATAGAAATAGACTCATTTTTGAAGCAGCTTTGAAAGGATAGATTCATTTGGTGCATATCAGCCCCCAAAATGTTTGATTAATCTGTGTTTTTAGTGTATAGTGCCTTGAAAAATTATCCATGAAACATTTCTTATTTGGTCCGATTACATTACATGAACTTCAATGCATTGCAAAAAGCATTTTTGTCTGGTTTCTTGTGCAAATATATTGGGACACTTGAAATAAGACCAATCTAACTTGCCAGTAACTGTTCAGCAAGATGTAGCAGCTTCTTTTACGTCAATAATTCCTTAATTAGTGATAATAAAAAGTACAAGTTCCCATGTCAGTTTTTTTCCACTTACATCATATTTTAATTAGTTTAAAAATCTGCCAATTAAATCCGCCTAGTACTTTTTAAAAATCAATATTAATGAGTTATTTACTTAAAAAAAGCTCTGATAACTTGCTTTGGCAAGTTAGTCCACTGGAATTAGAAAAATCTAAGTTAATCATGCCAAAGGATTTCTGAAAAATGTTGCTCATTACTTTACCGATGTTTTACCTGCATTTATAAGTATTAGCCACTATTGGGTATTCACCTCTAACTTTAAATTGCATTTATTTAATTCAATGCCTATTTTGGCTGCGGTTCACTCAGGGAACAAACCCAAACCCCCTAAACCCCAAATGTCAAACTCATTTTCATTTTGGGCCAAATCGAAATCATGAATGTCCTCAAAGAGCCACTTGCGTATGAATGTATTGATAAAATCCATTAAGAAATTGTTAAAATATTAATTGACAGCTGTCTCTGCATTTGATGAAGGCTTTTTAAAATTAAATAATATCGAACCTCTTTTCACATTGATGTAATTTGGCACTACAAAAATAAAAACTGATTTGATTTGATGGTTAAAATATCATTTAAGCATACAACTCTTTTTTTCAAAAGTTCTTTTGAAAATACAGTCGTACACAAAGTCCTAGCCAAAGAGCTTTGCAGTCGATGCGCAAAATAGATAATACATCATCAACAACAAGGTGAGTTTTGCTTTTTACTGCAGCCGATTTGGTAAGATTTTCTTTCTAAAAGCTGAAAACAAAACAAATGACTGATGGAGACACAAACTGCACTGAACAGTAGCAGGGACAAACAGAGGAAACAAAGAACAGATCCTTTTGTGAGAAACTGCTTTATTGTCTTCTCCGAGGCTTTTTCTGACTTATTAACATACTAGATGTTTCACTGATTGTATACCAAACTCAACGTTTGGCACAGAGTCTTTTGTTTGAAAAATGTCAAGAGCAAACAAAACAGCATTGAGTTTCATTAGTGTTTTTCTTCCCGCAGTCCTGATAATCACTTCCTGGAGGCCATTTGTTGTTTCCCAATGGTGTACTACATGGGTGGGTCGATAGACAAGTAAGGCCATAGCAAAATCGTTGTTTTTTTTATTAAAATTGTTTTACGTTTAAAATTATTTAAACAACATACCTACTTTTATTTTTTCATATGTTCGGTGGTTTTGTTGTCAAATGATCTTTTTGTGTGTGTTGCAGTCTGGACAGCCTGCTCCAGTGTGGTATCATCTATGCTGATAACTTAGTTGTGGTGGATAAAGAGAGTACGATGAGCGCAGAGGAAGACTACATGGCGGATGCCAAAACTATTGTCAATGTACAAACAATGTTCAGGTAAATTAAACGTTTTAGTTGACTCTGTTAAATTAATAACTTTATGACAGTTAATTTCCCTTTGGGATCAATAAAGGATTTTTGAATTGATCCTCTGCTTGGATGACTGATCTTGTCCGTTTTTTTGCCCATTTTCTCCCCTTTCCAAAAAACAACGTAGGTTGTTTCCAAGTCTCAGTATTATCACCGAGCTCACACATCCATCCAACATGAGGTTCATGCAGTTTAGAGCGAAGGACTGCTATTCGCTGGCTCTGTCCAAGCTGGAAAAGGTCAGTCCATACCCGGGGATCAGAGTGGGGAACCGCATGCTGAACTGTGGGTAAATGATTTTCTGACCATTTCATGTTGCGCAGAAAGAGAGAGACAAAGGCTCCAACTTGGCCTTCATGTTCCGCCTGCCCTTCGCTGCAGGCAGAGTGTTCAGCATCAGCATGTTGGACACCCTCCTCTATCAGGTTGGTAGGCATCCACAGCAAACCCTGCAGCCTCAGGTGACTTTATTCAGCATCAGGTGTGTGAGTGTGTCTCACAACAGCAGAGAAACTGTTGCCTTTTACACAGCGCTGGTTTCAAAAGGCAGAGCTGCCCTCTTGTGCTCAGTGACTAAAGCATCGCTCGTTCTCTTTCTTTCTTTTCTTTGTCTTAAGCTTTTTATTTTTGTTAGATGTAATCAAGGTTGTAAAGTGATTTGAAGTGTTTTACATGTGCTACTTTTTCAGTCTTTCGTAAAGGACTACATGATTCTTATTGCTAGACTGCTCTTGGGACTGGACACCACCCCTGGATCAGGATTCCTCTGTGCTGTGAGTCACATACAATGCCGAAAGTAGTGCACAAAGTTGGGCATTATTGTGAAGTGGAAGGAAAATGACGCAAGCCTTTTTTGTTTGTTTGTTTTTACAATTTTATTTTTACAAAAATAAAAGTCTGGAAAGGTGGCTTGCATTTGTAATTAGTCCTCATTAGTTAATACTTGCAGAGCCACCCTATGCTGCCATTACACATACAGGATTTAAGTGGTATTTTTTTCTTTCAGTTTGTCATGTCAGACTAGAGAGGTTGCCAGATTTTCTTTGCACAATAGTTCAAGCTCAATCAAATTGGGTGGAACGTGTTTGTTGATCTCAATTTTGAAATATTACTACAGCCTCTGATTTGAACACATGAACTTGATGCTGCTGAAAGGTGAAGCGATGTACCGTTTTCAAGTCTTTTCTCTCTGGAAAGTTTTCTTTTACGATTGCCCTGCACGGTGCGTTCGTCTTTGCTGTGTTCCTTACCGGCTTGTGGCAAACTACCAATGGGACTTTTAGTTTTCTTTCCTCAGTGGCTTTCTTCTTGAACCTCTTCCATAAATTCCTTTATATTAGGATAATATTTAATTCATCTGCTCCTTTTTCTTCCACTTCACACATATGCAACACTTTGTGTAGCATTATTGTCTTATAATTTATACATATACAATTTTTACATACTGAATTTTGTGATTGGGACATGTCATTGAACTTCCATTAAAAGTGAAAGGTCACTGAGTTAGAATAATTTTGAAGATGCCTTTGTGGAACAGAAAAATGTTTAAACTGACCAGGCCACTTTTCAAATCGACGTCCTTTTCTCTTATTTAGATGAAGATAAAAGAGGAAGATCTATGGATCGGCACCTACGGGAGACTGTTCCAAAAACTTTGCTCCTCCAGTGCTGAAATTCCCATTGGCATCTATCGCACAGAGTCTCACATTTTCACCGCTTCAGAGGTGAGATTGTGAACATTCATGCATTAATACTAACACATAGTCACAGTCTGGGATCACAAGTAAAACACAAACACTTCCGCCCTAATTAAGTCCCAGGTGTCCATGAGTGTTGACGACTGCGAAGACACAAAAGACAGAGGGGACGAGCCTCGCAGCAACGAGCAGTCGGATCACCCCCTGCTGAGGAAGAAGAGCATGCAGTGGGCGCGGCGTCTCAGTAAGAAAAGCGTGAGGTGGCAGGGGGGAAGCCGGGACTCAAGTAAAGACCACGCCCAGCGCATAGCCCAGCAGCGTCTCAACCTCTACAGACGCTCCGAGAGGGAAGAGCTGTCCGAGCTGGTCCGGAACCGCATGAGGCATCTGGGCCTCCCCACCTCAGGATACGGTAACTATGGACATTCCCTCTCTCTGACAAAGTTGCTGTAACTTTAATGCGTTACTTGATTTGAATCATGTCTCTTCCCTATCTAAAACGAAGATGATCTGACGAATCTGACAGCCAGTGATGTCATGAACAGAGTCAATTTGGGATACTTACAAGGTAAAACATTTAAAACTTTTTTAGGTACAGTAAAGAGCATTGGCCAGGTTTTAGACTGATTGTGTTCATTTGTTTCAGATGAACAGAATGATCACCAGAACACTTTGTCCTATGTCCTCATTAACCCTTCACATGATACCAGGCTGGAGATCAACGACATTGTGTAAGTAAAACGACTTCATGATATATTTTCTTTGTTTTATGAACAACATGTGAAATTTTTGATGGCACCAACATGCAGATTCGTTCTCACTACAATAAGTTAAAAAAGTATTCAACCTGATTGAACTTTTTCAGATTTCATCACATTGCATCCACAAGATTAGCACATCATTATGTGATGGAGTTAGTTATACATGGTTTGAATTTTCTTTGCAAGAAAAAATCAGTAAATTTTGGTGAGTGATTTTATTTACCATCTTGCGTTATTACCTTTTACTGCAGTTACATCTGAGCATCTTTTGGGATATTTCTCTACCAGATTTGCTCATCAGTAGATGGAAATTGTTGCGTATTATTCTTGAGAGCATCGGTTATCAGCAGTTTGTAATCACTGGTTCTCAGTTGGTTGAGTTGGTCCGTACTTTGACTGGGCAATTCTAACACATGAATATGCTTTGATCTAAACTATTCCTCTGTAGCTCTGCCTGTACGTTTAGGCCCGTTATCCTGCTGGAAGATTTACCTTAAACCTTAGACTTAAGTTTCCTACAGCCTCAAATAACAGGTTTTCTTCCGAGATTGGCCCATATTTACCTTACCATCTCCCCATAAATTATGACTTTACCTTTTTTGAATTTTATTTATGTGAAAATCATGTCTTTTTTTCATTTCTCAATCATACACCACATTGTGTTGATTTATCACACAAAATCCAAAGAAAATCCACTGATTTGTTGTTGCAACATGACAGAATGTGAAAAAGGTTCAACTGGTATGATTACTTTTGCAAGCACTGGTATAAATATACAGTAGAGTAGTGAATATACAGTAAAAATGTGTTCCTTTGGCTTCTCCTAGTGTCTTGTGTAAAATGTGTAAAAATAAAACCACATGTAGGAACTAAGGAAGCAAGAAGCCTGCCAGTAGTAATTATTATAGCGACAAAGAAGAAAGCTTGTGCATATTGTGCAACATTTAGCCTATGCATGTCTTTGAATTAATGTTTTATAGACTAACAAATTAGGTTTTGTTTCTTTATGTGTTGCAATTATGAATGCAAGTGAGTTCACAGAAGTTGTAACAATAAATCCACTCTCAGCTACCAACTTTTTTTGTGCCTTGTAAGCATTCTTGTAATATTTGCTGTAGGTCATCATTGTCAGAACAGCATATTTAATCATACCAGAAAACATTGGATTTAGTAGTTCAAGTAAATATTTTATGGATTTCAACTGAGATTTTCAGCTCTCTGGGGTTTTTCAGTAAAAATTACGAGATTAAAGCACCTTAGGGAAATGTTTGTAGCACTGATTTCTTTGTTCCCTCACAGATATTTGATTCGTTCTGACCCTCTGGCTCACGTTCCTGAGGAGCCTCCTGTCCACAGCAGCAGCCTGAAAGAGAGACACGAGTCCAGCATAGACACCAAAGAGGACACCCCGCTCTGACGCAGCGCTGGCCTTTAACTGGATCGGCCCCCCTCTCAGTTGGGATTTAGCTCTCCGAGTGCTGAAGCCCACAAATGTATAATGTGAGTGCCTACTGCCTGTCTGATCACATTGGATATCATGTTTGCCATTTTCATCATCTTGCTACAAATGCTGTACATATGAATACTGCATCACTGTCTTTTAAGCTCGTTGAATATGCAGGGATTTCAGGGAGGCTTTTCCTACTTGCTGTTGTGTTTGGTTAGACTTAAAATGAACTTCTTAGATTTGTATCTTCACTTTACCTAACACTTCTAAGTTAATTCAGCTTAAATCTGATTTTCAAATATTTGGAAATGAAGTTAGAGGCTTTATCCCACTTTTTAAGTCTCTTTTCCATTATTAGAAACAAGCAGTACAACAGACAGATGATTAACTTTTCAGGTTTTACACATCTGAACGTTTACAACTCTGCTAAAATCGTGCAGCTACAATCAAAAAGCCCCAAGTGACTTAAGCTAAACGTGTGCATTAAAGCTTTCAGACTCATATTTTATAGATAAATCCTTGAGGTATTCATTAGTGCCACTAAGACCTAAGTCAATGGTTCATGTACAAATAATGACGGTTATTCATATGTTTGTCAGAGCAGATCATTGCTTTGTTAAGTTTTCACTAAAAGAACTTAAAAACTCAAAAATTACTCAATACAGCTCTATAAACTGGCTGTGTTAACATTCAGCATCCTACCATACAGGTTTGTTTAAATTTTTTGGCTATGCTTAGGTATGGACTGGTTGTTGGTGTCAAAGTATGCCGAAGGTTTAAAAAGTTACAGTTCCTATAGTGCCAGAAAGACTAGAGATTTGTCCAGATGTATGGAGTATGCAGTGTTGAAAAGTTATTTTAAGTTAAGATTTAATTTATTTTAAAAAGCTGTCCAAGTCAACCTGGCCCTATGTGAAAAAATGTATTGCCCTGTAAACCTAATGACTGGTTACACTTGGCAACAACACGTGATATGAAACGTGATATGAAACTGTCAATGAGTTTTTTTCCATCACTGTTGAGGAATTTCATCCCACTCTTCTTTGCAGAATTGTTTCAATTCTGCCACAACAGTCAGAAACTAATAATTTTATCCTTCTGGATTTGATGGTAGACAACAGAACGCATGGTTTATCAATTGTGGCAAGACGCTCAGGTTGTCCATATATCTCTGTGCAATGCAATGCTAGTCTGCTAGTCTGAATGAAGCTTCATACTCCCCCCCCCCCCCCCCCCCCCCCACCTTTCAAGAGAGAAAAATCCACCTAGAAGTCCTACAAATAGGTTAAGCAGCTTGCTACTTGAGCAGCGAGGCTGACTGATTAACCACTTAATTTCAAATTGTTGAGCAAAACTGGGGAAATAAAGGTGTAATATTCAGCACCATTAGCACTTAAAAACGTTCATAACCTAAGTGGGTTTCTATCAAAACTTTCCTGATGCCTTTGTACATATATCAAAATTATATATATGACTTACAACATTAATATATCTATAACAACTTACCGGTACATGTTATGTTGTTTTAGTCACATCAGTGACACAGATTAGCATACAGTGAGAATCTCATACCGGTCCATGCCTATATGTACCACATCAGGAATTAGAGAACTTCGTGTTGCTCTATGAAGGCACCGCTTATTAATTGTCTGACTGTTGAGCAAGGTGTGTACTTCTTCCATCTTTTTGCATTTAGGTCTGACTTTGTACCAATTTCAGTGTTTACAATATTTGTACTTGATCACAGTTTTATGTGCACATTAAAGTGCTTTAAAATACATAAAATCACTTTGAGTTGTGTGATCCTTTCTTTCTACGTAAATTTTGGACCCAATCAAGGCGCGAACACTATTATAAATGATTTGCAAAGGGTGTTTGGTGACTTGAATATAAAAAGTAAAATTTCCTACAATTACAATTGTTATTACACAGACATGTCTGCATGCAAGCATCGTTTTTAAAGGTAACATCTGCCTTAATTCTTGAATTCTTTACATTTCAGGTTCACATATACTTATTTACTTTTGAGATTTACATAGATAAACTGTGAACTATAGTGAAGTTTAGTGACTAGTTATTTTACCCTTCAGGGATTCTCTTTACTGCGACAGACTGGCGACCTGTCCAGGGCGTACCCCGCCTCTCGCCCGGAACGTAGCTGGAGATGGGCACCAGCAACCCTCCCGACCCCATTAGGGACAAGGGTGAACAGAAAATGGATGGATGGATGGATGGATTCTCTTTATTTAATGGAAATTGCTTAAACATCACTTCAACTTTTATCTAAAATGGGCGCTTGAGGAAACAAGCTCTAAAATTATGGTTTTATGAAAAAGCAGCAAGAAGAAATAAATTGTTGGAATAAAACTACATGATGCTTTGTTTGCCATGGTTTGATACAAGCCATGGAGCAAACATTTGGCAGAAGGTGCTTTGGTCAAATTAATTTCTCAGCAAAAGTGCTACATGTAGAGGAAAAGGAGCAATGCACCCGGAAAAATCATCCTCATTATATACAGTGGCGCCATCATCAGGCCAATACCAATACAGGTTAATCTTAGACAACCTGCCAAAGGCTGCAAAAGACCTGAGACTTGGACCGACATTCAACAATAAAAATTCATCCTATCTGTTTGAAAAAATAAGGATGAGCAGCAATTTCAGTCTATCGATATGTAAGGCTCATAAGACTCAGAAAGGTTATTGCAGAAAAAGGTATTGACTCAGTGTGGCTAAATAAAAATGCTCAACAATTTGTTCTGATTTTTATTTGTAAAAGAAAAAAATTAATAATTTTCCTTCCACCTCATTTATGCACAACTGCATGTTGTTCTTACATAATGGACGTATTAAGACAACACAGGGCCAGATTTAAAGGGTTATGAACAGTTTGTCAAGGCACTTTATAAACGACCAAAAGCTTCTTTGTTCTTTATTTTAATTTGACTTCTCCCTTCTATCTGCTGTTTTGATTTTGTCGATTGTATGTTATCGAAGCGATATATCCCTCACAAACACAACCATTACTACCATTACATGTAGTTAAGATTGAATAGGTATTATTAGACTCAGACTGAGAGATCTGTATCGGAAGAATAGAAATAATGTTTCTGTTTTATAAGGAACTGATACAATCTGGTCCAATTTTAGCAAGAAAAATGTACCTAGTTGCACTTTATTATATATCCTCAAAATAAATAAACACAAAATATATAACTAAAATCAGACATAACATTTCTTTAACATAATAAACTTTAAAATAGTGCCTACTTTTTTTTTAGTAAACAGAACTTGTACGTAATGTACAGAAAATACTGTTCAAAAATGTACAAAATGCAGCAAACAAATATATCAAGTATAATGCAGGTTTTTTTCCCAAACAGTATACCAATACTGACAACTGGTCATTAGCAGGTAATAGCTGTGCCATGTAATAACATGTAATAACAAAACATGAGCAGCAAACAGCTTTGCGAAATAACTTAGTTGTTTAGATTAATGGATTATTTAGTTTATGAATTATCACACACAAATGGTATAGCTTAATGCAGTCCAAAAAATACTATATGTGTAGGATGAATAGTAGAATGTTTCCCTTACTGTGGAACCAATATTTCTGGTTCTGTTCTTTTGTGTGACAACAGCAAACAGGTCCAAAATTATAAGAAAAAATAAAAATAAATAAATTAGTAGTTAAGATTTAAAGCATAATCATCAGAAAGATGAACCCTATCCCACCAGTCATTCACACCTGCAAACACACTAAACCGGACGAATACTACCACCATTTATCTCGTACATACACTCAAAGTATCTTCAAAGTTCCTTCTTTATAAAAGCAGATACAGTCTCGCGGAATCTCCGTAGATTTTTTTATTTTGCTTTTTTTATGCGAAGCTGAGCCAGCAAACTTTGATGACTTGCCTCGGTTCATCACAGCCTGCCGTAAGCTGCACTTTGTGTCGGTAGCGTGTTTGCTTCTGGGAGGAGATTCAGCGGGATAAGACTTGGTGACTTCAGGTTATGATGAAATTAAATTATCGAAATGTGACATGCATAAGAACCGGGTAATAAAATGAAAACAGCGAGTACAGTGAGTTGGTGAGTTGGTACTCACACTGCCACAGACCATCTAGCTCTCTCTCTAATTCTGTCAGTCTTCTCCAAGATGTTTGGGTCCTGCCCAACTGTAGCTTATTAAATACAGACAGTAAAGTGTGAAAGTCCCGCTCATTTTCTGCGAGCGCTCCCTGGTCTCCTGATCTGCCACAGGTGATTGTGGATGGTCACAGCGTCCACGCTAACGGACACGGTCTTGGCAGGGATCACGGTGAACTGCTTGCGGTCTGAGTTGTACTTGTACAGTTTGTCAATCATCTTTTGCGTGATGGCGCGCGGCCCAATGCCTGTGTACTTGATAATCACCTCGGTGTCTGGTGAGTACGTGTAAATGGCGCGGAACTGACACCCGCCGTCGCGGAAGAGGATGAACAGGTGGTTGGATTCACACTTTTCCAACTCCTGGGAAACACAAACAAGAGTTTCAGTCTGGGCGTATAACAAGAAATTGTCGGGAATGCAACAAAATGCATGAAGATCACAAAAGTTTTAGGTGCGCAGTTTGGATTGACTCCAGGAGATTTCACTGACCTCAAGGGTGACATTTTTCTGGACCTCATTAACTTTTCCAGCCAGGCAGCAGTGGGCGATGGCATTGATGATGATTGGCTTGTTGGATTTTGAGCTAGGCTCCTTGAACAGTTTAGGACCTTTAAGCAAACAAAATGTTATTTAATTTTTTTTTAAAGTTTGTACTTCTAAATGTCCTCAATAATTTGGATCAGACTTTTTATATAAATGTAACTTTTGTTTTTGAGATACAGTGACTGCTGTTTTTGTAATGCTTGCTGTGCTAATTGGGCAAATTGCTAAGTAAAAATCCTAAAGTCAGATTACAACACGTGTAATTATTTTTGCAGTTTTAAAATATTAGATAAGTCCAATTTTCCAGTGACTTCTCTCTAACAGCAGTGTGATATTACCTCTACAGCAGGAAGCCTACCGAAAATTGCTCTTCTTTTACATTTTGTTCCATCAACTCATCATTGGGCCAAAAAGCTTCAGTGAGAGTACATTTAAATTTTCCATTCACTATGACCTTATGTACCACCTAACGTCAAATCAAAATGTAAGAGGGATATTGAATGGTGCTCATAGCAACCGTCTCTCGCCAGTAGAATCACTGGTAATGAATAATTACTTTAGGAATCTTTCTTTTACTTATCACTATAATCCTTCTGAATTTCGGCATTTCTGCTCACCATTGTACTCCACTGAAGTGATGGATGAGGCTATGGAGCCGTTCTCCCAGTCCCGATCCATGTTCCTGCTGGAAGCTCTGCTCAACATGGGGAACGAATCCACAGAGCACACAGATGGAGCCCTTGTTGACACGTTAAACACAAGTCAATCGGATAAGCACAAGGATACGCAAGATTTAGAATCTGATTAGTGAATTTTCAAGCACAAGTTCTTACCTGTTTGAGTCTGCCCCGCCAGAGATAACGCTGTCTGCATCCATTGCTAGGGAAAGTGTTGATCCACGATGACTGAAGCTTAAATCAGCTACAAAGAGTGAGAGAGGGTAGCATCAGTGAATTTTACAGTTCACATTTGATTGCCCTCATTCTGTTCCTAAACTACGGAACAGTTAGAACAAGTAGTCATTTTGATCGATAAGGTACACCAAATATCCATTGAACAAAGAACAATAAGCACATATAGGATATATACATGTATGAATGTATAGTTTATATAGTTTGTTTTTTTGTTTTGTTCATTTTTGCTTAATAAGTTGTACATGCTTGTTTGACATTATGCAGAGCAGGTTAGAGACATTCACCTCCCCTGCTGGCTGCTCCTGAACTTTGGTTTTTCATTAACATAGACACCTTCAGAGAATCACCTGTGTGACACACATGCACACATTTACAAGAGGACACAGCAAGCACACAGGACACTAAAGCCAACCAAGCCATAATTAAACAAACATGTAAACAAATCTAAACAACATACAACACTTTGTAAGCCCCAACAATGGTCTTACGTGTGGTGGATCCTTTAGGAAGGCTGCTGGAATATCCCCGGTGCATTGATTTGGGTCTGCTCCCACGGGGTTTGGTCTTGGTGCGGGGCTTGACCAGACCCTGCTCTTCCATAAGGGCTTCCTGCTTCCGCCGCAGATACTCCTGTTTAATAAGCTCTCGACGGGCCTTCTCCTCCTCCTTACGAATTCGCTCCTCCTCCGTCTTACGCCTTGAATAAACATCATAACAGTTAAGGCTTCCTATTTTATTTTTTTCGTGAAAACAGTCCAAGGACAAGCTATGTTATTTTTTGTGCAGGAGTCTTGGCCAGAACGTACCGTGCCTCGTCACGTTTGATCTCGCTCTCTGCTTCTTGCTGCTGTTTGCGGTGTCTCGCCTCCTCAGCTTTGCGCTGCTGTTTGAGGAGGAAGGCAGCACGGCGTTTTGCCATTTCATCCTCTGCCTTCTCATCGTCCTGTTAAATTGTAAATAGATCAGCGTGCCTTGAGAAATTATTTTTTTCCCCCTTGAACCTTTCCCCATTTTAAGATGTTACAAAGACAAATGATTCATGTAATAGAACAATACAAAATAGCTCTGGAAGTGGAAGGAAAATGACACGGTTCTAGCAATTGTTTAAGTATAAAAATTGTAAAAGTATGATGTGCATTTGTATTCAGTGCCTTTCTGTCTATACATCCACTGTACTTAAAATTAGTGCAACCATGTGAGCTAATAAGGCATTTGCTTAGTGTAATTTATTTTCAGCATAAAATCATCTGTGTCTGTTGGCCTAGTCAAAGGCCATGGCCTAAATTAAGAATGCTAAGAAGAAAAATGAAGTCTCCTCTCTCTAGATGTGCAGAGTGTACAGACATGCTTCAAAATGCTTAATCAAGTATACCTCTACCCTGTATTAGCTCACGGTAACTGAATATAAATGCACACAACTCATTCAAAGTTTATTTTTGAAAACCTCGTTTCCTATTCTTTCTACATCACATGCATTACATGACGGTTTATCACAAAAATCCTAATGCAATGCATGTTTGTAGTTACAGATGAACGAATAGTAAAAAGGGAGATCTAAATGGCTGTGAAGACGAGGCTCTTTACATGTCATTGCACCAGACAAACAAAAGCAACAACATTTTGGATTTACCTTAAAGAAGAAGCCCAGCACTCCTTTCTGCTCTCCTTCTGCTGTGCCGTCTGTGATATCTGCACCGCCATCCTCCACTGGATCCTTGACCTCTGACAGGTCAACCTCGATCAGCTGACTCCTGATCCTGCCGCTCTCATCGACGTCGACATTCTGTTTGTTGTAGTTGGTGGTTTGTTCTTCTTCTTCCTCTGCATCCTGTGATGCAGATTCAGACGTCTTGGTAATAACTGGTGGGTCTTGCGATTTCAGTTTGTCTGATAAGTGCACATCTCCGTCTCCGTTGCTGTCATGGACTCTGAAGGTAGAGTTCCTCTGAACCCTCTGAACTCCAGCTGTCTCCAGTTCTCCATCATTACATTCTCTTGAAGAAATGTCACTATCTGGGAGTGGCTTGGTGGATTTGGTTAGGGCAGACTTGTTATTTGCTTTATTTTGTTTGCGTTCTGCCGCTTTACTGCGCTGGCTGGAACTGAGTTTGGGGGGACGGCGAAAAGGCATCGAAGTGCTGCTGCCAATATCTACAAAGTGAACTGCAAAGGATCTTGAGTCTGAGGTAGAGGATACTGTTTGGGGTGTGTTGGAGTCTATCCCAGAATCTGTGCTTTTCTCTGTTTGTGTATGGTCTGGTGGTGAGACAACACTTTGCTTCATTAGAAGATCTTGCTGAAGGGAAAGCTGCATCATCTGTTGCTGGATGGAGCTAATAGCTTGATTGAGCAGGTCTATGGAGTTTGAACATTCGTTGAAATCCGGTTCAGAGCGATTACTCTGGGTAAGGGTGTTCCAGCTGTCGTCTCTTGTTATTGTCCTCCTGTCTGTTTGACTTTTCAGAGAATCGAGACAGGAATCGTCTTTACAAGCTTGGGTCTTTGCTTTCCTCCTCTCTGCAGCTGTTGATCCAGAAGATTCAAGGGAGTGTTTCATAGGTAAAGGAAGTGTGTCGCTCCTCCCTCCACCCTTTTTAACAATGTTCAAAAATGCAGCTTTCCCAAGCTTTAGTCTCTGCTTAGCATTCAGGGCTTCCACCTTCTTCTTCTGATATTCTATTGCACGCCTCTGCTCTTCCAGCTGCATGTGAAGCTGTAGCAGCTCTGAAGGCACAACCGGACCAGCCATTATATTCTTCCCCAACATGGTGCTAGGCTCCTTCGCCTGCCACTGAGGGAGAATCTCAGAACCATCCGGCGTAGTCTTTTGGGAGCTGCTCGTACTTGAGTATCCATCACGAAGGCCAAGTTTAAGCAGCTTTCTCTCTGCAAAGCTGGTCATCTTGATTCCCGCGCTGCCCGAAGCACTGCAGCTGCTTGCCCACGACACAGTGCTGGGACAAGGACTTGAACGTCCGCTTGCATCTTCCTTATCCTCATGCTCACTTACCTTCAAGTCTTCTCGAAGCTTTGCTGACTCAACTTCTCCGTCTCCGAATTCTGCCATGTTGCCCTCAAATAAACGATTCCCCCTCAGCGTCTTCTCCAGCTCTCTCTGATCATCCTCATCATCTTCCTCAAGGTCTGCAATATCTGAATCAGAGTCATGCCCTGCCTCTATCATTGTGGTATGTGGAGTCTTCTCTGGTTCGAAAGCCAGGTGAAGAAAAAAGCCTGGAGACTCTGAGCTACCAACTGACCCATCTGTACGGGGTCTGGAAGTACTGGGAACTGAATCAACCACACAGAGTTTCTTTCTTGAAGAGAAAGGAATATTTGTAGTTCTTGTTTTGACAGCTACTGCCCTGCTGCAACTCTCCCCACTTTCCTCCTGCTTGTTCAGCGATATACCCTTCTCCTTGGCTGGCTTAGGGATAGTTGGCATCAAAGGCTCCAGATAGTAGCTGTCTGTCTGACAGTCAAGAGCAAAGGGGCTTGCATCGTGACGGAAAACACGAGAGCCATCGGAAGCCCTGGTGGACGATGTTAATTTCTGCGCTTCCAGCTCATCCTGCTCCATGTCACTGCCAATTCGGTGTCGAGAAAAACCAGATGGGTGAATAACAGAAACCAGTTCCTCCTCCTCTATTTCCTCCTCTTCGTCTTCTATGCGCATGTGACTGAGCAGACTTTGGCCACTGAGTCGATACTGAGGCAGACTGGACCCCAGCATGTGTTTTGGGGTTATGCTTATGATGTTAGAGGCCAAGCTGTCCTTGCTTATGGTGCGAGCGAGGCTAATGCTGTCTGCGTCGTCCTCCTTGGCAAAATGCACAGCATGTGGCACTGGTTGGGACAAAGGTCTAACAGGGAAAAGGGACACCATGAGTTTTACAGAATAAAAAAAGGCAATTGTTGAACAATTGAATTTGTACACCCACTTCTACTGCTGCCACAAACTGAGAACTGCTTTTATCAGACATAAACAGAAGTAATCATAGCATCACCTTGTCCTTCTTTCTGGCCATGCCACTATTGAGTCCTGGTGTTGTCCATCTGTTCGCGCCATTGAGTTTGACCTTTTTCTCAAATCTGTGAGGAGCAAATATTAATCATATTCAAGGAACTATTTGACAAATCTGAAAAATTGATAGCAAATCATTTTAAATTTCAAGTCTGGAGTCTTCAAACAAATTCACGTCACTATTCACACAAGTAGTAACTAGTTAGCAGTAAATACAAAGGAACAGAAGAAAGATACATTGAAGACCATCAGGGTCTAATGACCCTTTATGTTCTCACTCAGGAGCAAAACCAAGATGCAGTTACTTCATGAAATATTATGACGACAAGATTTTTTTTCCTGAGTTTATCACTGTGCAACCAAAAAATGTAATATACTTTAATAGTATTGTATGAGAAGGATCAATGCTAAGTAGCGGACAATTGTAAAGTAGAAAAGAAAGATACAGTTCTTGTCCCCAAGAGTCTACAATTATTAAAATATGGGGGAGCAGAATGTGCACCAATATGATTTGTACTACCTGAAGTGTTCTTCTCAACCAAATTTTGTCTCTGTCTCAGTGGCAGTAATGAATGAGATGGACTAGAGGATGATGTGGCGCTGAGAAAGAAAAACAGAGTAAATCAGTATTAGATTAAAGTTATTTTAAATACAAATTGTCTTAAACAAATTTCTGTAGCCATAATCCTACTAATGCAACATCTGTTTACAAACAGACTTTTGGTCCAGTTGTATTTATTGGTGTATTACTGTCCTGAATAGTAGGACAGTTGCTTAGTTATGTAGTGTGTCGATAAAAAGCAACTACTGAATATGTACAGTATATTACGTATAAAGTATAAATTTGAAAGCCTATTTTTAGCAATAAATTAAAGATGTCACAGTTTAGACAAGATCATGCAAACATTCAAATGGTCCAGTTCTAGTAGAATTTCCTATACAAAAAAATCCACACAATGGTATTAAATAATATTTGTTAATTAAGCATTTTTGGCTTAATACCTTTGGTCATTTGTGGAGGTTGTGGTCAAGATGTCCACTGAGTTTGATGAAGGCATGAAGCTTCGTTTAGTGACATTTGAGACAGGTACATAGGACCGAGAATGTTTGGGCTGCAGCAGCACTCTCACTAAAAAATAACACAAAAGGGGGAAAAAAAACACACACACAAACAAAACACAAAAAACACCTATTTGAGTCAGGGTGACAACAAAAATAAAAGATAATGCTTTGTCTTGCTTTAAGATAAATTAATTTAGTTACATAAGCCAAAACAAATCTATCATGTAAAAAACTATCTTACCATCTTTGACATCCTGAAGGTCTCTGGGATGTACAAAGTCAGGCTTCACATTTTCAAACCACCAGAAAAGCTCAGCAATGAAGACCATAACATTGTTCTGAATGACAAAAACCATACAACGTGATTAGTGTTAAGAGATACACATGGCTAGGAGTTTCAGAGTCTCTACCTGTAAATGAAGCTGTTCATATTTTGTTGAAGACAGTGACAAACTGATCTTGTGCTCATTGCTTAAGATTTTCAACATCAGATCAGTGGACCAAAAGCAGGTGGGGCATTGTAATAAGCAAAAGAATAACTGCAAAACATGTTCTCTGGTGATAGACAGCTTATAAGGAGAGCAGCAAAGTTTTAAGAAGACATATTTTATATCTGAAAACCAAATATTTATATAACTACAGCTACGATTTGCATTATTTTTACATTACATAGCTGAAAATGACCGCATCCATCCATTTTCTATGTGACCATAGAGAAGGAGGCGGCTATTTCCAGAAGTCAAGAAATTAAAAGTGGGAAAAATCCAGTTTTTTGTCAATCTGTCAAAGTGCAACACAGAGATGCATAGCACGTACAACAATGTGCACATATACAGTACAAACCTAAAGCTAATGTAAAGTGGCCAGTCAATCTAATGAGCCCTCACATGCACATGGAAAACATAGAGACTGTGGACTGGAAGGACTCAGTTAGGACTCAACAGTGCCAACATCTGTTTGTCTGGTTACCTTCAACACAGGTGGTGAGTAGAACAGATCCTCTGGGTTCAGGAAGAAGCACTTGTTCAGATACTCACTGGAAAACTCCTTCAGCAGCTGGATGTTGTACATGCTGTCTGCTATGGAGGGAACTTCCTTTAAGCAGATATCTGCACCCAACACAACAATAATTGTTAATATCAAATGGCCTATTTATTAGGACAATGTTTTTGTTTTTTATTTCAGACATTTGCATTTTGGAAGATGCTCTTACGTCATACACTGTGGGTTTCATCATCCAGGGTTTTTTAGGGTTTTCTTTTGTGTTTGGATTTTGAACATTTTCTTATGGTTTATGCTCAATAACTCTTAGCATATTCAGTTAATGTCCTTGTGTTCATTATTGCTAGTGTGTGGGTGTGGAAGTTGCTACTGAGGGAAGAGGATTCCAAGTTAGATATTAGCTATAAATTAACTATGAAATCAAAATAGAGGAAGAGAAGCTATTTATAAGGAAACTGTTCTATACAAGCATGTTGGATGTTTATTAGGTTTTCTACAACACAAAGCTAATGTTCAGTGGATGCCTGGTCATTTCACTGTATTGATAATTTTGCACTTCTGTGTCTGATTTTCTATCAACTCTTAATCATTTTACTTTTATTTTAAATTAATGATGGCATGTTTTACAGCGACTCTTATCTCACATGGCGTGATGTACAAATTAAGTTTATCTCTGCTCATGGCAGAAGAACTAAAATAAAACGTCTCATATTATAGGTTTAAAAGGAAAATTGTAATCAGCTCTAATCAGTATCAGCAGAACATCAGCTACAAATCTCTGATTGATGGATCTACTTTATTCTAAAGGGAAAATTTTCAATCTTGTTTCTAATCAAGACAAGAAAAACTATTAAAAAAAATAAAACAACCCCTCTAACCTTCGAGTTTAACAACTTCTGGGCAATAGAAGTGGATCACAGCAAGCAGGGCTGTGCCGTCGTTCACATCCTTCAATATGTCTTCCACCAAGGGGAAGTGCTGCAGAGTGCGACCTGAAAGATGATCTCTGCGATACCGCACCTACGGAGCAGGACAGCATCCAAGTTTACAAAATGAACACAAGCTTATTTGATCAAACAGAAAACCACATACACACTCGTCACACACAGACACAATACACCTCACTTTGTGAACACTCCTCTGCCTCATTTTAACATGCATACTGTGCAGCAGACGTCCGAAAGTGAATCTTACTACTTTATGGCATTCATATAATTTATGATTTTTATTTATCATGTAATTTAATTTATATCAAATCAGTTGGAGATTTGTCAGTTTGGTAGGTGCGTTGTGTGTCTGTTATTTTAGTGTCTGCCTTCACCTATAGGAACTGACATGACGTCAGCAGTATATAGTTATAATGGTGAATTACTGAAAACAACATTTACGGTTAACGGAGATAAAAGGGAGAGACGTTTAAGGTTAAAATGAAAAACAAAGGGGTCAGTGGTGAGTACGTTACCACACGAGAGAACTCCACAGGCTCCAATAAACAATGGGCCAGAGCATGCCATAAATCAGGCTGGTGAGGGAAGACAGAAGTAATTTGGTGGATGTTAACAATGGAATGAAACATGCAGTGAGTGGAAATGTGGAGCCATCTGAAAGTGTGCTTTATGCATGCTGCTTGACAGTATCGATGTGTTTGAAGTGAACTGAAGTTCCTCTCTGTGAGAATATGTTAACGGGGGGCAGATGACTGTAGAATAAATAGCTACAGAGATTCAAAATGAAAGCTAACCAACAGGGAAAGCAGTTTCATGCATTGGTTGCTTCTTGTTTTGCCACTAGGTGGCACTAGATATTTTCCCCTGTGCATACTAAAGTGTTTCTATGACAAGGTGTTTTAGTCATTATGCTTTCTTCTTCTTAACTCTCTTCAAAGTTTATTTTAATGTAACTTTCCAAGTGTGAAACATACGTACACAACAGCATTCAACTCAGACACACATACAAACACAAGGATAGCAAACATTTACACTTACAGGTACAAGCTTCCAGTACCATTTGGAGGGAGACTAGTTTCCAAGAGGCACACAGGGAGGAAGGTTAATGGGACACAAACAGGGAGAGCAGCAGACAAGTAAAGGGTCAGATACTGGGACACCGAATCAGAATTACCTCCTGTTAGACAGGAGATAGGTCTGATAGGAATGGATATGGAAAAGGGTTAGACTGAAACATATCACAAACAACGTCATTTTAAGCACAGTTAGCAACAAATATTGCAGAAATTCTCAACAATCTAGAAAAAATGCATAACTTAATTAATTTATGTAATTCAAAACTTTCAAGTGTTTATTTCTGGCAATTATCACCAGCAGCTAATCTCAAATTCAGCTTCACTTGTATGTGTCTGCCTGTAGCTGAAAGTATTTTATAGAAAATGACTAAGTGTGGCATATGGGATTTTATCATAAAGGAACACACAAGAAAAACAGAGAATAAAAGCACAACAGGGGGATCAGACACTGACACAAGTGTCCACAAACCAGCTATGACAGTTCATAAAGTCAACAAGACCATTATATTCAACAAGCATAACTACATTTCCAAAGAAAAATACTATTTAACACACCAAGCCTTTTAATCGCTTCAGTGAGATGAAGGCACAGAGATTTGTGTACCTTGTGGTGGCTGGGTGACTCCAGTAAGTGCTGCTTCATTTTACACTCTTTATCTGTTAGCTCCCTCATTTTTATGGTAATCTAATGTGAAAAAAAATTTGTGTAAGTTGAAATTATTCAAAGCATTCAAAAATAAAAACAGAACAGATCTGATTGATTAAAACCTTGTTAATCCAAAGGATCATAGCCTCTTCCAGGTTGTAAGGAAGCTCTTTGGAGGCACTGATGTTTGAAAAGCGTTTGACACACGACACCACCTTCTCTATGCTGATCATTTCCACTGTGTAGGCCATCATCAGAGCATCAATGAGGTGGATGTGGGCACTCTGGGAAAAGAAAGAGATTTGGATTTTGTTTTTCTTAATAATTATTCAGAATATGAAGTAGAAAGACAAATAATTTCATTTGTTTCAACTTCTAATTGCTGCCTCAGACTCTTAAGTGCCTCTATTGGAGAAGAAACACATCCATTTACTAAGAAGACATTATTCTCTGTGTTTGTTTCTCAACCAGCTTAGATGACTGTGTGTTTTCACAACTGTGGGGGATATAACTAACATCTCCGTGGAAAGGATTCCCATTAAATAAATATGTTGCACATTGTGCCTCATAAATATTTTTGTGCAGACACTAAATCCAACAAAACTGTCACATCAGATGTTAAATTATTTACTGCAACATTCTAGGCCTGTATTTATATGATGAAAGCAGCTAAAAGCCAAATGGGAAATTTTAACATCCAGATTCTCTCCAGGTCTCCTACTTTTGTGCCGAACTTCTCTCTGTCATGGATTAAAACATGTCTGGACAAGTTAAGTTTATAAAACAAATTCTAAAATGCTCATAGTAAACAAATCATTTCTAATTCAGACACGTCAGGCCATTTTCTTAGGCTTGTTGTAGCTGTCACAGCTTTTTGTTATTGCAGCTTTCAGAAGGAGGCACCGACCATTTTAATGGGAGACGAGCTGAGGTCTATGTCAGACACTGGTGTGCTGTTGGTCTCCAGGACATAGATCCCTTTTCTGGACAGGGCCTGGATGACAGACTGGTGGCTTTGGAGGTAGGCGGCCTGTTCAGCGGGAAGGATGAGTCCGCACACACGGTTGTAGAGCTCTCCAGACAGCAGCAGGTGGATGATGGGGGGCTTGATGTGCTCCTGCTCATACTGGTCGGTATAGAATGGGTCTCGAAGATCTGAAGGGATGTGATCTGGAAAGCAGTCACAATGACATGACACTTGAATTTCTCATGTTTTTATTGCCTCCTTTATCACCATCATTCATGCAACTTTTTTTTTCTTTAGGGTTAACGGTGTTTACTAGTTGCTCATGTTACATAACCACAAAGCTTTCAGTGCACAGACTATAAAGGTATTAAGACTGTCTGAAGGGGGAAAAAAAACACAACCCTAGGACAAACTCAGATGCTGAACATGTCAGCTCTTCATGCTGTGAACCAGAGGCTTTAAGTCAATGAGTTAACGGACTTAGAGGTGATGTTTAAGCTGCTGTTTTCCTGCTTGTGGTCACAGACGTGGTGGCAGTTATTTTTATATGCCTCTGACTCGTTAATCCAGATTTAAAGCCTGCAGGACTCTCGACATTTAGCTTTCAGCACATTCGGTGCTGATGCAGACAGGTGGTGGCAAGAGCAGGGTTTTTTTTTATGTTTTTATCTATTTACATTGCAAAGAAATAGAAACATTTTTTTTCTGTTATTTTTTTTTTATTTAAACCCTTTTGTAAAATTCCTTTTGTTTTGTTTAACCAAAATTCTAACTATGAACAAGCATGGCAAATAACCTTTGGCTCTGTATGAAGAAAATGGATAATATTTGGTAATGCTCAACACTTGCCTCTACACAAACTAAATAACCAAAAGAGGGCAGAGCCTTTTCAAAAGTAAATAAACAGCAAGATTGGGACTGAACAGCAGAACTCTGTGAAGACTCAACTGTGCGTTTCACAGCCTGCTGCATGCTTGACATGGTCTATACCACAATTTCCTTCTCACTCAGTGCTGAAGTCATTATGTGTGCGTGAGCATCCGAGATCATGTATGAAACTGCTCTTTGCACACTACATCAGGTCGGATTAAATCTGTCTAGTTTTGCTCCCGTTCCTCCTAAACCCGCACCACTCTCTGTCCTGACTCTCCCTCGCCCTCAGCTGCCTTGAATGCCTCCTTGTCGTTCCTGGTTGCCGTGGTGATGGGTGATGAGACGGTAAATGCCAGCATGGCTAATAGTGGGGGCTGGGATGCTGTCCCATCTCCTGCTCACTTGATCATGTTATGGTATATGTGTGTGTTTAGACACGTTATGAGTCTAAACAAGAAGGGCGTGTGCGTGCGTGTGTGGCAAGAGGAACTGTAAGGGTTGAGGGAGGAGCTCCTCTGTAATCTTTGCTGCTAATACTCTGTCAATATTATCCACCTGATCTAAGCATCACAGCCCACCCTGGTGAGCATGTGTGAGAGTGTGAGGGAAATTAAGAAGGGGTGTCTGTGTTTGGGTTTATACAGGGAAAGGCTTTGTTCCTATTCAGGCGCTCTGTCAGACAGGATGCAGGAATCTTGCTGACAGACGATGCAGGGCTTTCAGACTCTGGGCAATGCAGCAGAAAGATGCACCTCTTCGATTCCAGTAAGAACACTATAATGGAAATACTTCCTGAAGAGCACAAGCTGAGAAAACAAAATCTTTACGAGGCACGCATGGATACACCCGGGAGTCTGACCTAACAGAAAACAGTGGCAGGTTTAAAGCTTTTTCAGTTTGGATCAAGCTTTCAGTGTAGCTCAGGACAAATGTGTTTTTTTATTTCCAAAATTATTAATTTAGTAGCTCTGGTACACTGTGTCTAATTTTCTACTTCTATTATGTTCAAAATAAATCAATATGAATCTGAATTTAATATGGTCATTGCACTCTTACTAAAAATCAGCACGATCTGGCTGCTGGACATTCAAAAACTATTAATAAAAAATATATATAATCAAAATCAGATAAAAAAAATAATGGTGTTTATTTTACATTCTTGGACAAAATCTAGTAAAATAAGTCTCCAATGGTCAGGAATTAGCACGTTATGAGTCTAAACAAGAAGGCTTTGTTGAGCAGAACACAAGCCTTCAGGTCCAATCCCATTAAACACTTAAGCATGTGACTGGCTGACTCTGACTTTCACACCAGCTTAAAGACAACACAGTCCTCCCAGCACCACTGTGTCTGTGTGTGGCAAGTTTGCACTTAAAGCTGATCAAAGTGGTTTTGGTCTTCTGTCCTGTTCAAATTAAACAAAGTCACTGAGGTTTATTTTGTTGATATTTGTTATATAATTGGCACTACAATGTTACTTTGCCAAGAAGAGATACGTTAAGTTATGAAATACAAAAACATTTCTCTGGTATGAGATTCAGAAAACAGCTTATATACCAAAAATGAACCTCTGTGAATGCCCCCTTGGTGAGAAGTCATTCTAAAAACAACATAAAAAAGCCAGAACACCGTTTTTCAGATGCAGTCAGGAACAAGATAATTAGCTCCTGGGGATTCAACCCATAGTGTGGTACAACGACAACCGAAGTGTTTGACAGTGATGAATATAAGAGCATAAGAAAAACAAAGTAAAAACGTGGCAGGATCATGTTGTTCCACAGCTTTCAAAATGCACAACGTCCCTATCCATCTTGCCAAATTAGTTAAACCGTTGCTAAAAGGTGCTAAATGCTAAATAGAGTAGCCATCACATTAGCCTGATCTCAGGCTCATGGAGTGTTTACAAGCAGATCTGAAGGTGTGTGTGGGAGGAAGGAAGCTCTACCAATTATCAAGGAAACATATGTAAACTTGACTACAAAGAAAATAATTTAAAAATGTCACTCATTGTTCTGTGTGCTTTTTTTAAGGAAATCTAACGTTTTTGATCATCCTAACTGGACTAAAAATTATAACGTGTATTCTGATTTAATTTCAGCAAAATGGAAAAAAAAAAAAGTTTGATCTTTTTACAGTCTACATAAATACATAAAGCTTTAGTCCTCACTAACAAGCTGTGTATTTAGGGCTTTGTCTCCGTCTCTGTGTCAAGTTGCTGAGCTGTTCAAAGCAGAACTCCAGGAGGAAAGCCCCTCTTCTAGTATTGCTGAGTCATAAACTGAATGTCATAACAACTATTCTGCAACTTGAGGTCTGCCCCAGTAGCTGCTTCCAAATCCATCATTGTCTCACTGGGGTCCGTGAACAGCACCATTCACTTTGTGCTCAGACTGCACAGAGAGCAGACAGCGAGTGGCACAGAAACCCACATTAAAGGAGTCATTTCCTGTCATTTACTAACCAGTGTGGCCATGTGGTCATTTTTAATGTTTTAATAGACCTTAATCTGAGCCAGCAATGTTAATGATCTCTGCAGAAAAGATGCAGTCTGAGTTTTCAGTCCCCATTTGAGGTCATAAAAGCTGCATTCTTGGTATTAAAGTCTATTGTTTGAAAAACTGGCTCCTCATTTGATGGAAAAACAAAAACAAAATTAAATTACACCCAGCTATGAGTTATGAATAGGTGCATTAACACTTTACTTTATTTAAAAAGCAAGCCTTAGAAGCCTTAAAAATTGCAACATGACCCTTTCTGTTTTTGAAGACCTTTATCATAAAAAAAATAAAAGGGGGCCTGGAATCAGCTGACACTGGGGTACAGTTCGGATAAGTCAGCAGTCCTTCACGGGGCAAAAACACAGAGAGACGAGTGTCTACATTCACAGTAAGAGAAGACATCGATTCACAGATTAACCTATGAGGCGATTTAGCCGTGGCAGGAAACCTGAGCACACAGTGGGCGTACAGACGCTGCAAAATCAGTACAAGTTTCACCAGCAGATTCATATGTGGCAAACAAAAATATACTTTTAAGATTTAAAAATCCACATAGAAACAGCACATAGTTAGTGTTGAGTAATACTCTTCAGGTAGTGGCTAAAGTTAGCCACTAGCTAATAAAACAAATCCTTAGGTATGGCCTGATTTAAAGTCTGCTTAACTGTCATTTATTTTCCTGTTTTTATTTACTAATTAGTATTGTAGCCTGTCTTTGATTTAAGAAGTTTCTACAATGTCAAGTTTGTGATTTTTGTCAAAAAAATAAATAAATAACCCATCAAAATGGCAAAAGGTTTTTATAAAAAAGCTTCGCAGCAGATGAAGTATACCCACCTATAGGTTGATTCTGTGTATTTAATTTTTCATCCCATATGATTGCTTCTTTTCATTTTAAAGTACAAGCAATAAACTACTGTATAGATAGAACAAAGTTTTCAAATAGCGTGAAGCATAATTTTTTGTTGATTGCAAACTGTCGTGTACCTTAATAACAGTCAATGAAAAATGTGATGCCAGGCTTACAAATAATAGCAATAATAGCTGGTTATTTTATGTTTTTAATAGTTCACTTAAATCTTTTTATATTTTGTCACGTAACTTACAACCACAAATTACAGTGTACTTTATTCGACATCTGTGTTTGATAAATGTACAAAAGGCACTTTATAAATTTGAAGTTAAATTAAGATTTCCCTTTTTTTTTATATATGAATCTGAAAAGTGTGGCATGCATTAGTACAACCACTTCTTGCTGCACTTACAGCCGCACATCTTTTGAGATACTTCTCTAACAGTTTTTCACATAGGGTGACTGACCTGTTTGCCCTTTTTTTTAACAAAAAAAACGTTTTATTTCAATCAGATCAAATAAAGAGCTTGTGAAAACATTTCTTTTAACGTCTCAATTGGATTTAAGTCTTGACTTTAACTTGGAAATTCTAGCATGCATACATACTTTGATCGAACCTATTCATTTGTTGTTCTACATAGATGTCAAGGGTCATTTTTTTGCTGAAAGGTTAAGATTTTGCAGCCACTATTTCCCTGAACTTAGCTCCAACCACCTTCCTGTCAATCTTTAGCCAGTCTCTCCAACCAAGTGTGGGAAAAAAAGTATTCCCACAGGCTGGAAAACCAGACTTTTTACATATATTTCTGAAAGAAAAATGACCTGCTCTCTTAAACAGACATATGATTGATTTAATAAGCACCTCTCAGTAAGGAGAGAAGAAGAGAGAACCTTACCGTGACCATAGGCTTTGGCAAACAACCAGCGGAGATTTGCTTCTATTTTGGCCCTGGCGCAGTCATAGAGCTTCAGCTGTACAACCTGAGCCTCCATGCTCTCTCCTACTTCTCCTCCTCCGCCGCCTCCATCATCCTCATCATCATCAGCTGCTGCTGCTACTGTTCTCCTCCAGGTGCTGTCCCTGCCAGCATTCACATCCATCCTGCAGGAAGAGACACAAAGATATCCCTGCTAGTGGAGGCAAAGAGCATTACATCATCGAAGAACAAAACAAGCAGGCCCATGGTTCACCTGCTTTTGGCGATGGAACAAAATAAAACACACCGGTTCACCTTGTCTCACCTTGTCTGGCTGTCAAGTCACTTTATTCTCCTGAGCCTTTTTAAATCCGACTCTAAAGCAGTTTCTATGAATATCGGGTGGTGATGTGTCTGGTTGGAACGTCTACAAATGAGTGACAGTTTTCGTTTATAACCGATTACTTTTGAAAAAATACAGCCTTACAATAAACAGCAGTTTTAACGCTAGAAACAGTAACAGATGACTATCCGAACAATAATAAGCTCGAGTTGACGGTGTGTCGGATGGCTAACCTGCGATCACAGTCATTTTAAGCAGCATTTATATAAAGAAAGACTCACTTCTAAGAGCACATTTGCGTCCTGTTGACAGCCTCAGCTTTTCGGGCAGGTGTAATGTTAAAACGTTGTCATTCTGGGCCTGGTTCCTCCAGTTTAACGGTGGAATAACGGGAGACTCCTCCCTGTTCAGCGATACAAATCTCCGGGCCTGTCGCTGGCAGTGGATGGTCGTTAATCCAATAATAAAAAATCTGAGTGGGAACCATTCAGGCGTCCGTCTTCGAGGAAAATTGAAAGCGTAAACGCTGGCTGCTTCATTTTTTTGGAGCTGTCGTCGCTCCGGACAGAGGAGTAACGGGTCTACCGGTGCATGGGCAGCCCTGTTTGTAGGAGCCTGTCTCTATGGGGACGGGTGTTACCGTCAGGCTGCCTGCAATATGCCGACTCACCAGCTGGGGGCGCTGTTGTTTTACATACAGCGACCGCTCATAAATAGACAGTCGCACCTGATTTAGCGGCAATGCAACTAACTGCAGGTGTTGTTTGGGAAATGTTCCCACCACTTCTGCAACTTTAGACTGGCTACAGATTATGAACAGGATTTAGTTCGGATTTTGACTAAACCATTCCATTAAATACTTCCGCGTTCGTCCAAATCATCCAGTTGTGCTGAGTATAGGTGCTCTTATCTTTCAGGTCTTTTTCAGACTCCAGTAGGCTTTCACCCAAGACTGTAGACAAATACATTATCTTTCTTATTTAGTGGTTTCTGAGAAAAGAAGAACTAATTACATTTGCACATACTAGTTTTACGTTTTATACTTCTAATAAAATGAAAAACCATGGTTCCTTTTTCCTTCCTCTTACAGAACTTTGTGCAGTTGCACCATGACAATTGGCAAAACACTTGCCAATTGTCAATGTTGTCAATTTTGCACTCACCGTTTAATTATGTACAATAACAGATTTATGAAATTACTGTCAGATCAGTTTGAATATTCTTCTATCAAACTGACTTTCCTTATTGCTTTGTTTAAAACTTTACCTGAGCCAAATGCAGACATATTGTTAGCTTTAAATCATCAACATTGTGACACAAGCTATCAGCTTATTCCAGTTTGATTTTTTTATTATTCCAGTTTGAAACGTAAAAGCAAAATGTTTCTTTGAATCAAAGACAATCATTACCTTTATAAATTTATGTGTTGAGGAATAGATGTATATGTTTGGATAATTTCAGCATTGCTAGTGTGGAACTAAAGTTATTTTTGCGAGAAATGGAAGCGTTACAGACATAATTGTTGTGTTGAAGTTAAATGTTTGTGTTTAAGAGAGACAACCAGAAGGGGGCGGCATTTTTGCATTTACAGATAAATCTGGGTTTTGATTTCATAGCTGGATTAAACGTCTCCAACAATTTAGTTGGTGTTTCTGGCTGTTACACCTGTGGTGTTATTTATTAAAATTAGATGAAATTCAAAAAAAAAAAGGTGAACTGTGTTGTTCCTCATAAAGTGAGACTGAGGGCTATAACTTCAAATGATAATTTAGAAAATAATCCAAAAAAGAGTAAAATCAAATTTCACAGGATTTATTTTTCATGACTGTAATTAACAAACTAAGGCTCTTGTTTATTGTTTACCAGCACTTTCTTGCTCTTACTGTCTATGCACCACATGAATCAACAAGTAACACCTGGTTATGCTCAGTTAGTGTATGTCAAAATAAAAGAACATATAAGAGGAAGACAGCAATATTACTTTTTAACTCTGAAAATCATGACTACTGAAAAACCACTATACATAAAACTACATCACCTGAAGATATCCCCCATAATAACCACATTCTAAGCCTATTCCTCTTAAAAACCAAACCATTATTGCACGTTTTTTTTCCCTCTTTATATTTGTGGTTGGAGCACATACTCCTAAATTTTATTTAATAAATTACATTTTAATTCATCTGAATTGAGCACTTCACGCCATGTAACTGAGGAATCCCTTGCATGGCTGTGGCAAACTTTGAATATTACTTCTGAAGACTTTTTTCCCTATTTCATTCCAGTTACATTTTTCTTGCCACTCTCACATAAGGACCAGATTTGTAGAGTGAACAAGTGTAAGAGGACAGCCATTTCTTTTCAGTTTTGTTATACTCTTTTTTTTTTTCTTCTTCTTCTTTTTCTTTTCTTCAGATGCTTTGAACTGGGGTGTTATATACTGTATATTCACAGCTTGGGATATTCTCGCTGTGAAATCTACAATTCTTTTGGGTGTTATGTACTGCTGTTTGCTGAATTTTAGCTAATTGTTTATTTAATTAACATGCAACGACACGCCCGTTGCATTTTTCCACTGTATTTTCCAGGGAGTGAGAGCTCTAAGGGGTTTTAAATGGTAAATCAGAAAAAAGGTCCAAACAATGTAACTCTACATTTGGCATGCAGCTGTCTACTTACTTTTAATACAATAACACACATATTAAAAAGAAAAAAAATATGCCGTTTTATTTTTAATCATATCTTTTTATTCAATCGTGACAAATTTACAACATTTTTGATCTGGAAATATTTCTTCTTATCAAACTACAACTGTGCATGAAGATTCAGTTACACTTATTCATCTTAAAAACATCTTTACCTCTGGATTAGTTTATAAAACATGACATGTAGACACCATAAAACACACTCCTTACTAAAGAGCAGGTGATGTCATTAAACACACAAAGGTCCCATTTACTTTTACAAACAATTTTTCCTCCTTAAAGACAATTTTACAAGAAATCTCAAAAAGTACTTTGCTTTTCGTAAGAAAAACGAATAAAAAAATCACACTGGCACTTTTTAAAATAGTGGCAAATGTAACATTTTACATTCTACATTAGGTCTGCAATTTTAACACTTGACAGGTTAAACACGGTAACCATAATCAATGATTCATAAAGCAATATGAGACAAAGAGGCAATGTTTGCTTCATACATGATCACAAATCAATAACTCAGCACCAGCCCAGAACAATATTGAATAAAAAGTAAGCTCAGAGTCTTTCAACCACTAAGAAATATTAGTTTTTTTGCTTAAAAAGGTCCAAAGAAATCTCAAAATCCTCTTAGGTCTATTATTCTGCCTCTCGATTTCCGCTTCAGATAAGACAGTGTAACAAGCTTTTAAGGGAAGGTGCCACTTTATATAAATATATTAAATTGATGTCTAACACAGACTCAGTGATAAGACTTATCAAAATGTAGTTCAGTAGCAAAACAAGTAACCCAAAAAAGGCAAAAGAAGGTTAAAATATATATAATTAACACTGAACATTTGACAAAATTCTATAAAAATTGGTGAGAAAGGCCTGTACAAACATACAACATACCGTTACCAACAAATAAAATTTGTTTGTGTAAAACTGTTGAAAGGCATAAAAATAAATCCAGTGAATATATCTACATAAAACAAATAAATAACCGGTGTACATATCAAGGAGGCTTTCTCTCTGATATACACTCTTTTCTGACCGTTTTTAATGTTCTCATACTTAGAAAAAAAAGCATAAATATAAAATCTTTTCTTTTAGGTCAAAAAGCACATAAATAAATACAAAAATAACTAAAACTTATCCTATTAGTTCAAAAACTGATGAAAAGAAGAGTTTTCAGTCTTGAGAAATGTTTCTCATCTTTCTGGCAGAATCTGTGTTTCTTTTTCTATTTGCTGTGCATGAAAGTCTATTTAAATTGGTCTGGAATTAGGTTCATTTGTGAGTGAATACTTGTTGGCGGGCTAGAAATGCCCTCTGACCAGTCGGACAAGTTGGAATGTGGGGACGAGCTGGACCACTGGTCAGGGGATCCAGGGGAAGGGGTTAGAAATGGGTGGTCAGGTACCTGTAGCTGGTGGTTAGGTGTGTTGTCCATAGGTCCTGTATAGCTATGTTGGGAGGGAGGAGTTGGAAACTGGGTGCCGAGCATCTGCGTTTCCTGTGGCAACACAGTGTGGATGGGAACCGAGCGGCCCGAGCCACCGTTTGGCTGCATGTCAGCACCATTCAGCTCAACGTTCGGGAAGCTCTGGCTCAGGCTTTGATTGACGGTGGTGGAGTTGGAACTCTGATGCTGCAGCTGCCTGGATCGAGGCTGCTGCATCATGTGCACGGCTGAGCCCAGGTGGCTGGTTGGCAAATTCTGGTAACCCATGATCTGGGACAAAGTGGCAGTACTGATGCCATGCAGGGCACCCATCATGTTGTGTGTAATCGGCGGCCCCTGGGTGAAGCTTCCCTGCTGGCTCACACCCGGGTGCATCCTGGTCAGCCAGTCGCACTGGCCTCCTCTGCTGCCACCCACAGATGTTGTGCCCTGGCTACTGGGGCTGGACACAGGCAAGTGGGTGAGGCGGGGGGGATCAAATGACATGCAACTCATATCCTTACCTATGCTAATCTGGCCTGTGTGGGAGTCCCCGTTGCCTTGTAGGTGATTTAAGGACATAGGCGGCGACTGCTGGAAAGGTGATGGCATGGGAGGAGAGGCCACATCGGACAGGTACCCATGGGGTGACTCAAGTGACTCAACAGGAGACAGAACAGCTGTTGTGTCTAATAAGTTACTCTTCCCATCCATTGGCTTCTTTTTCTTCAGCCTTATATCCTTCCCTCCATCCTTCCCTCCTTTCCCACCAGAGCTCGGCTTTCGAACTTTTTTCCCAGAGGGGGTTGGCTTGAGGTTGCTGAGATAGTCATTGGGGGAGCAGAGAGGAGGGGAGAGGGTAGAGGTGCTCAAGGTGGCGCTGTGCAGCCCAGGACTCCGAACCACATTGTACTCATCTAGCAGGCGGACTATGTCGTGATGCATGCGCTCTTGGGCGATATCTCGAGGCAGTTGGTCGAGATGGTCAGTGATTTCGCGGTTGGCAAAGTGCTCCAGAAGAACTTTAGCTGTCTCATAACTGCCTTCACGGGCTGCGAGAAACAGCGGTGTCTCCTCCTAAAAACAACCAAAACACCAGAAACTTCAGTTAGAAGCAATTAATAATATAAACAGATAGTAAAGGGCCTCACAAGTGTTCATAGCCCTATTTTTTTTTTTTTTTACATTTTGTTGTACTGTACGAATAAAATAATTTGTATTTCATTGGAATATTGAGGGGATGGATAAGTAGTGCCTAATTGCCCCTCTATTTAGTTTCAATCATCTTGCTATCAACTATGACGACCTTTCCGTTCTCTGATGAACAAACCAGCCACTATATTTCACACCGAGGGACTAGTGTGCAAAGGCTGTGTGGCACAGGTTTTCTGCTACTCAGCTTTTCCCCTGCAAACCAGACACTTTCCCTTTTTTCTCTTCTTTCAATAATCACTTTTTTTAGACTCTTGCGCACAACTGAAATCTGGTTACATAAAGGGAGTTAGTTCCATTAATTTTATTTAAGGCAATCAGAGTAAAGGGAGCTGAATACAAACCAATGTAACCCTTTTCAGGTTTTTATTTGTGAGAAATAAATTTGAAGACCATGTACAAATTTCCTTCCACTTCACTATAATGTGCTACTTGCACTGAAGTTAAAGGGGTGTAAATAGTTTCCCTAGTTTGCCCGTACTTTGTTGTCCTGCATGTCTTTGTTGGCCCCATTTTTCAGCAGCACCACAGCAGCCTCCACGTTGTTTACAGCGGCAGCCCAGTGCAAAGCAGATTTTCCTGCAACGATTTTACATTACAATAGTTTATCTCCCAAGCACAAAGGGGCATGTATAAAGATTTGTGCAGATTACAAGATGATAAAACTTTAGCTACCAGAATCATCGGTGGCGTTAGCATCAGCATGACAGTTGATAAGTTCTTCAACCATGCCCTCAACAGCCAATCGCGCGGCCAGAATCAGAGGTGTTGTTCCGTCATGCATGCGGGCATCAAGATCGGTGGCTCGATTTCGGATTAAAATCTGCACAGAGACAAATATCTTTAGTAAAGGAATTTCAGCTGCTAGGCTGTCAATTAAGTGAAAGCACAAAGTTATGTGGGGCTATAGAAGAATGAGCAAGCTACCTGAAAAACTCCCTGCGCATCTGCTGCCACTGCAGCGTGCAGCGGGGTGCGGCCCATGTTGTCTTGTACATTGGCGTCTGCGCTGGACTCCAGGAGGCGCTTGGCGGCATCTGAGCGGGCATAACGGGCGGCCAGGTGGAGGGCAGTCTCACCCGTACGATCAGTCTGGTTATGGAGGTTGGCTCCATGGTAAATGAAGTCTGTGATTATTTCGGCTGATGGATCCTCTTCCTCTTCACTGTTGCCGGTGTCCAGTCCCCCACCGCTGCAGGAGGCGATCATCAGAGGCGTGAAACCATCTGAAAATGAATGTAGGATTCGACATTTGAGTAAAACGATGCAATACCCTGAAATTGTAGTATATTTACTCAAGTTGACCATACTATGTATTTTCACTTTTGCAAACATACCTGGCCCTCTAACATTGACATCCATGCAGTCATTCTCAATTTCTCCCTGAGGAGGTGTGGGTGCAATGGATGTTATGCGGAGGTCAGCTGCATCCAGGTGTTGCTGGGTCCATTTCCTCTGGTCTGTATGATCACTTAAATCCAACATTGCCTGCTCCTCATACTGAGGAATGTAAAGATCATCGTAGTATTAATATCACTACCGCAAGTGATTAAATAAAGAAAGTTTGTTAAATAAATATAAAACTGCAAACATAAACTAACTGTCCATCTTACCCTGAAGTGCCTGCAGTCTGGATCATCATCTCCCCATTCAGTTTGATTGTCATCTATAAGGTTGCTGTCTGAATTCTTCATAGGTCTTCAAAAATGAAAAAAAGAGATTAGATCACCTGTAAATCAATATTGTGTTGAGATGCAGCAAAATATGAAATCCACTTACTTCAGTCCAACAGAATCCTCTCCCAATGGTTCCCTGCGTTTCTTTTTGCTGGGCTCCGATACTTTAAATCCCTCCGGCATCCAGAGCTGGCCATGCTCTCGACGCCGCTTCTGAACCATTATCACACCAAGGCATATGAAACCCAAAATAGCCAACACCAGGAATACCAAATGCATGGGGAACAACTCTGTAGAGCTAGGAGTAGGTTTCACACCTAGAGAGATAGAAATAATTCAACATGTTGAACTTCGATTTAGTAGTCATTTTGTATATAATTACATATGTTATTACAGAAAACATTTTAATCTGTAAATATTAAGACATACTTGTTACAGCTTCAATATAGGGAACATTGAGGTTCCCACTGGTGGCCAGTGCTCCGAGAAAGGCAGCCACATCTGTTGCGCTCTGGAAGCATTCAGTAGACTGCTGGTAGCACTGCCGATTGTCTATCTCCAGATATACAATCGATCTGTGAGCAGAAGTGGGTTGAAAAATTAGCACTGACTACTTTTCAAAATCCTAACTCATTCTAGTTTTTGTTAAAACTGTTGTCTTCCTACCCTTTGACTTGCACTGGATCCAACTCTCTCCGTTTCCGCTGATTGACCATGGAGGACACACTTTCCTTCACCTCACCCAAAACATTGGATGGCACTGAAGTCCACTCAGGCCAGCCTTCTGCAGAGCGTTTTAGCACATTGTGTTTCACCAGGTCTTGTTCATTGCCATAGTAAGGAAAGACCATTGGTTCTCCTTTTGCATCACGGCGGAACACTACATTAGTGTGGAGAACGTTGCTCAGCTCTCTGAGGAAGGAAGAAGAACGGTTCTTAAGCAGCTCTGGGGGAATTTGGACGACCAGAACCAAATGTCCATCTGCTAGCTTCTCTGGCAAGTTGTTAGCACAGTCCAGACCATCCCACTCGCATTCTGCATTGTTGCAGCCTTGGTCGCAATGACCATCAGCATAGTGATCCTTACAATACTGATCATAAAGAGGGCTGAAAAACACAGAGAAAAGTTTTAGATTTTTCACAGCCATTTTTTATGACTCATTCTCAAAAACAGTTTTTATTTTCAGACTTACTTGCACTGCCCTTCCTGTCCTTGACAATCAAAGCCATCATAGAGACACCCTGAGCTGTTACATTGGCCATCACACTTGCCATTGTTGAAGTATCGCCAACACTGCAGAGCAGCCGAGCAGTTTTGCCAGGGATCATCAAAGTTGAGTGAGCAGTCACCTCCGTCCCAGCCACAGGCATGGTTGTTACACAGCGAGTCGCAGATATGGTTACCAGCCCACTCATCACACTGAGGAATCTCACAGCTCACCTCCACTTCTGGAGGCGGTGTGATGTCCCGGCCAAACCCTCCGACGAAGGAGTAGTCCAATATGTGGCAAAGTAAGCCATTAAAGTTACTGGGACAACTGCACTGGAAAAAGGGAGCATCAGGGGTGATCTGGCAGGTGCCTCCATTGTAGCAGGGATTTGAGATGCAGAGGCTGTCAGTGGGAGTCAGACACTCAGGCCCGGTGAAGGTTGAGGGACACAAGCAACGTGGACCCAGGTGGCCAGACACACATGTACCACCATTCCTGCAACTCAGACTGCCACAGGAGCGAGAATCATACTCGCAAGAAGACCCAGTGAAGCCCTATAAGAAAAATATTATAATATTAAGAGTTTATCATTTGTACCATTATCACTGGTTAGGATTTGTATGAGAAGCAACTGTAACTAGGACTTCTAGCAGCACTTACAGGTGGACATTTACAGATAAATCCATGAGGTGTGTTGCTGGCAACAGCACATGTTCCTCCATTCCTGCAGGGTCTTCCCTTGCAGCCATCAAACACCTTGTCACAACGTTGTCCTGTAAATCAGAAACATTAGAAGTTTGTCAGCTGTTCTTTTGGACATCTACACAATCAGTTTCCAAGGACACAAAAATCGATCCTCATCCGTACCTGTATATCCGGTTCTACATTCACAGCGGTAGCTGTTGGGAAGCTGGATGCAGTTGTACGACCCTCGGGGGTCACAAGGGTTAGACAGGCATTCATTGACGTCCCCCTCACAGCGTTCCCCTACGTAACCTGGCGGACACAAGCACTGGTAGCCTCCAACGCGATCTACACACTTTCCGTTGTTGAAGCATTTGGGCTCATTCGTCAGTGGGTCGCTGGGAGGGTTGCAGTCATCCAAATTAATCTCACAGTGGACACCTGCAGACAGATGCATTGTTTTAGAAAATATATCTATTACACCTGTTAAGCCCTTGCATATCTGAACGGTATTTGATTTTAATTTGCAGATGTGTACCTTGTGTCCCTCTAGGACAGGAGCATTTGTAGGTGTTAATGAGATCGATGCAGGTCCCTCCATTCTGGCAGGGTTGAGACTGACATTCATTGATTTCTTTTGAACAGTTCACACCATGGTAACCAGGGACACACTGATAAAAAAACAGAAGTACATTTGGTTATTTAAATCATCAAGTACAGCGCAATGAACCCTTGTAAGTTTGCCAACAGTTTATACTGTTGTATTCTTTAAAGGTATTTCCTTTACCTCACAACTGTAACCTCCAAGATAATCATTGCAGGTTGCTCCATTCTGGCAAGGGTTAGGTGAACATTCGTCCACCTGTTCCTGGCAGTAACTCCCAGTGTAGCCAGCCTGGCAGCGGCAGTAATGTGTGTTTCCAGCATCCAGACACTGGCCCGAGTTCCTACACAGTTGAGACACCTCCACACCTGGAACCAAGAAAAGTAGAAATGACTTGAGGAACTTGTCAATTATTCCTGGCTTTAGATTTAATCAAGTAGAGGATTAAAGCAATGGCACATGATATGAATTATCATACCTTGTCGTTTGGCAGCGACTTCACATGACACACTTGGGATATCACAGTAGAGGCCAGTAAATTCAGTCTGACACTGGCAGGTATACGAGGCGCCCTGCTGCCAGCAAGAACCTCCATTTTTACAAGGGGAGGAGTCGCACCAGCGCACAAGACTCTGAAAAATGAAATGTTTTTAGAATGCATTTTAGAAACTATTTAAATATAGACTGCAAGTACCAGAAATATTCAGAAGTTAATTTCTATAACACTGAATTGCTTCAGTTTTTCAATTGCGTATTGTTTTATACTTAAGCCTAATTTAATGCCTGAATATGTAATAGTTGTAATTATCAATCTGCAAGTTCTTTGCAAATTGATTTACTTCAATTTGCAAAGAACTTATGAGCTAATGTTCATTGTGTTAACTTGCAATTTGAGTCCAGATCTAGGACTCAACTTGCCATTTCAAGTAAGCATCACACCATCTTTGTGCAATTTTAGCCTACCTGACAGTTGACTCCTGTGTAGCCATGAGGACAGGTGCACTTGTAAGTCCCATAACCATCAAGACAGGTGCCTCCATTGAGGCATGGTTTAGAGTCACACTCATTGATGTCGTATTGGCAGTAGCTTCCAGTGAATCCAGTTAGACACAGACAGGTGAAGGTGTTAATCCCATCCACACAAGTTCCACCATTGAAGCAAGAGCTGTACAATAAGTCAGGAAAACCCAATCAGATTATTAGTAAAACTGCATTTCAGTAGATTAAGTTAGATAGAATTACTAAATTAGGCACACTACCTGTCGGTGCAGTCATTGGTGTTGATCTCACAATTGATGCCACTGAAGCCCAGTGGGCAGGTGCAGGTGTAGCTGTTAACACAGTCAGTGCAATTAGCCCCGTTTTTACAAGGGTTGCTCTCACACTCGTTTATGTCATGCTCACACCGGCTGCCACGAAACCCGGGCAGGCAGGTACAAGTAAACCTGTTGACGCTATCGCGGCAAAGCCCCCCATTACTGCATGGATCTGAAACGCAGCAAAGTGAATGTTAGGCAAAGTTTTTACTTTTAAGTCATAGAAGTTAACCTGTTATGCTTCAGATCAGTAGCTTACTTGGTTTGCAGTCGTCAATATCCGTCTCACACCATTGACCGGTGTAACCCGGCTGGCACTTGCACTGAAAGCCACCCATGGTGTTGAGACACACAGCACCGTTGCGGCAAGGGCTCTTCACGCATTCATTGATGTCAATTTCACAAGTCTGACCTTTTGTTAAAAGACACATCAATGGGATATGCATAAGTAAAACAATGAACTGAGAGATAAACTAACAGCCACATACTATACACACAAATGTTATTAGACGCAAACCTTGCCATCCTTCAGGGCAGATGCAAGAAAAGCTCTGATAGTCTTCAGCCTCCTTACATATTCCTCCGTTTTTACATGGCCTGGGGCTGCAAGGGGCCTGCAGAGTCTCACAGTTTTCACCTGGAGACAAAACAAACATCACCATTAGCAATAGTTAACAATAAGCAGCAATTACTTCAACCATACATCAATGTCTAACTCCAAATAGTAAAAAATACCATGTTTTCTACATATCTTCCATGATCTGTAGAGTAAAAACATTAGTTTCTAAGTTCCCTTTTCCATTCCACTTCCTTATCCATTTCCATGACAACTTAGCCAAACAGGAAGGGCCTTCCTGTTTCCTGCTATTGTTTGATCTTAGACAGGAAACAGGACGTGGCAGAAGAGAGACCAAAGCTTGAAGTGCACGTCTGCTGCTGAAACTAGCTGCTTTGTTATTCCAAAACACATTCCCTGTGTTATCCCTGCCAAACAGACAAGCTGATCTTTCCATGCACAGACGCCAAAAACAGGCATCCCTGTTTTTAGCTGGTGTTTTCTTAGACAACACAGGATACGATAGGACAAAACCTCTGTGAGGAAGCTGAAAGACTATCTTTATGCTTTCAGACCTGCATGCAAAGCTGAGACAGCAATTCATGTTAAGAATCCAGGAAGTAGTCTGACCCCAGAGTGAAAGATAAGCCCCTCTATGCCATACCAGTATAAGGCAGTAAACAGTTGCACTTGTATCCAGCCACATCATCAATGCAGGTTCCCTGGTTGAGGCAGGGATTGGAAGCACACTCATTGATGTTAGTTTGGCAGTTAGGTCCTACGGTGGCAGGATTATAAAGAAGACATTTGGGTTAGATTTTCACCAGATTAGCAACCCCTTGTCACCAGTGAAAAGCAAGTGGAAAGAAAGGTTAAAACTGACCGGTGAAGCCAACTCTGCATGTGCAGTGGTACCCGCTGGTCATGTCCTTGCATATTCCTCCATTCATGCAGGGGTTGGACTCGCACTCGTTGTTATTAATATTGCAGTTGTGGCCACTCCAGCCCGAGTCGCAGGTACATTTATAGCTTCACAAGACGTTAAATGAAAAGTAAGGATTTGTTGCTTTCTCTTTGGTGTTATTGATTTTTATTCTCTTAAAACTTCTCATCCACTCACCCATTAATGAGATCCTGACATCGGCCGTGGATGCAAGGGTTACTGGCGCACTCATTCACCTCTGACAAACAGGTAACATCATGGTAGCCTTCAGGGCAGATGCATGTGAAGCTGTTGACGCCATCGATGCACGTGCCACCATTGTGGCAGGGGTTGATGACACAGTCGTCTATGTTGATGTTGCACATTGTGCCTGAAAAACAATACAGCAGGATTTGAGGATAACATGACAAGTTTGGCTTTTGTGAGGTTTAACATGTTTCCTTTTTCTTTCTTTCAAAAAAAACCTTTATTTATACACTAATTTGTATGGATCCATCTCAAAAATCCAACTCAAATAGGTTAAATATTTTTGGTTGTAATTTGACAAAATATCTAAATCCCCAAGCAAAGCACTCTCAAGGATCATTAAAGAAGGCAAGCAGGTGCTGTCTGGTGTGGTACCCTTTAAATTTTACATAATATGCTCTCCATGATACTCTGTGGTCAGTACAGCTTTTGAACGACAGCGAAATAAAGTCTCCTTTTTGGCATTCAGTAAGCAGAAGCAACAGCAGTTCCAGTGTGTACCCAACCTCGTGGCCTTTTTACTTCTACCCATTGATTAAATGGGGACATGCTGAATAGGAAGAAGCTGGATCTGAAAGAGGGAGGTGCTGCCAAGAGAGTGGGAGTATGCATGTGTGTGTATGTGGCAAGGCCACTCTCCCTATTCTCACTCACGCCAAATCCCCGAACCCTCTTTTCATGAAGAAATAACCTCAACCAGGTTGTTTACGAGGACAGAAGGCCGGACCCATTTAAAACATGGCCAAGTAACAATTAACCACCCTCCTTCCCCACCACCACCTCTGATCTCCCACTCCTGGCCTACACACCCCTCCTCTTTTGCTCTTCATCAATCAGGAGGGAAGGGCCCAACTGCCTGATATTTGGTCACAATAGACCTCTGTCCCTCTGTGTCTCAGTCCTGCTGTTCCCTCCACACTCACCCCATGAGTACAAAAAGATGGTGGAGAGGATTGGGAGGAGGCATGCACAGCAGCCTACACACACACACACACGCCCACTTGTTACCTCCTTGTTGCTTCTTTTGTGAAATAATCACAAAGCAGCTACCAGCCAGAACCAGCTCTGGTGAGCAGCAAAAGGAATGAAGACAAGTCGCCTACTTGCTTTGGTAAAACCTTATGGATAAATGACTAGAAATGCACTTTTACATTAACAAGCATCTGATATGTGATTAAAAGCCAGTCTCTTTTGTTTTTGTAGGATCACTTTACAGACTGTTTCCATGCTTAACATCACAGTCTTTTCAGAGGGCAAACAAAGTTAGAGCTTTGTGTGTGTATGGATCAGGTTCGGGGGGGGTAGTCTTCCCTTTCTCTCCGGCTGTCTGTCCCACACAAGCAACCTGACACCATTGTTCCACAGCAGCAGACCCGGCAGCCACCTGTCGTACCTGCCCCTCCCAAAGCTCAGGGGACCCTGCCCCCTGCACCTGTACACTCCATCCAGCTACTCACCTGTATAACCCGGCTCACACGCACACTCATAGCCATTGATCTTGTCAATGCACCTCCCATAGTCGCAGGGCTGACTCTTGCAGTCGTCCAGGTTCACCTCGCAGTTGGACCCTGGTGTGTGACGAAACAAGTTGGAAAAGATATAAAAAACTTAAAGACATTTTCTCTGAAATAATATCAGAAAATTAATCTGGTTTTCTCACCAGCAGTGCCTTTGGGGCAGGAACAGAAGTACGAGTTTTCCCTGTCCTGGCAAGTGCCTCCATTCTGACACGGCTGGCTGAGACACTCGTTGATGTTGGTTTCGCACAGCCGGCCAGTGTAGCCGGGGCGGCAATAGCAGGTGAAGGAGGCCAGGCCATCTTCACATGTGCCATAGTGGCAAGGATCAGAGTAGCACTCGTTGATGTCAATCTCACAGTGCTGCCCTGTGTAACCTGAAAGAGAAAAGTAAATTATTTAACCAAATTTTTTTAAAAAAAAGCTATAAATAATAATTGAAAAATATTTTGTTTATTTTTATTTCTATAAATAAATGTTTTTTGTATTTTTACTTTATATTCAATATTTTTAATAATATGCTAAAAGAAGAACTTAATTATTTAACAAGTGCTGCCTCTGAAGAACACAAATGTATTTATCAACAAAACATATGAAATACTATACTACAAATTGCACAGACATTATGCTAAATGATGTACTATAAAAATTTAACACATAATTAAACTTATGCTGAATTAACTTTAAAAGAAAATTGCTAAACAATGTCATAGTCTATGTCTGTTTTTTATTACATTACAATTTCAACTTATTTTAATTTGCCTTATATCTAATTAATTTAGATTATATTTCATAATATTTTAATTATAAAATATAACAAAAACTATTTAACAAGTGCTTACCATATTTATTTATTTATCTCAAGTTTAAGTACAGACTATTATAAGAATTTAGGAAGTATTTTAAGTGCTTGATTTATTTCAACAGAACACAAAAATATGGAATAATATATTGTAGAAATATTTATTTATTGGATTATTTTTTACTTCAAACATCATGTATCGATGTTATTGTATTAATTTTCCAAGTAGTTATTAAGTATTGCATTTATCACAACAGGACACAAAATGCTATTTTGCGTTTTGAAGAAAGTACCTTCGGCACAATCACATGTGTACTTATTGGGTCCATCAGTACATTTGGCTCCATTCTTGCAGGGTGTGCTGGCACACTCGTCAATATCCACCTGACACAGATTTCCTGAAAATCCTGTAATTGTATTTAAAAAGACAGAATATTCAGTGTTTGGTTTCAAAACTCAGTACAGGTATGTGAAATCAAGATAAACATATTTTGCAATATTTTCAGCTAACAATAAAATATGCATAAATGTAAAATAAAAACGTTTCACAGACAAGTTAATTTGCATTTGAAGTGGGTCTGCAGGAGGCTGAAAGTCTTTACAAACCAGTCCACAATGCTAACTCCACTCTGCCCCCTCCTCTTCCCAGCTTTTACTGTGCAGGGAAATCTTTAGTTTAAGTCACAGCACAATGGCCCCCGACTCACCGGCTCTAAACCAATCCCTGCCCCCCAATTTTGGCGCTAAGCATTGCCCGCCAAATATGCTAATGTTCATGCAGCTTGGTCCACATTGTCCAGTCTCCCCACAAAGTATTCAGAAGCACCATTAGAAGAAGTAAATCATTAACATTCAGTCAGTATAGCAATATGTGCTGTACTCATTGACAGATTGGTTAATGATACCCTCTTTTATTACTCATTTTTCTCTCTAAAGGGTTTAAATCAGTTCAGTTTAATTTCACAAGAGTTCTAAAAGCCTTTTTGGACAATGTTTTACAGATTCTCTTCTGTCATCTCACCTTTGGGACACTCGCAGTGGAATGAGTTGATCTTGTCTATGCATTTTCCATTGTTAAGACAAGGCTGGCTGGCACATTCATCCGTGTTAATGTGGCAAAACACACCCTCATATCCTGAAATCATAAAATAAGCAGTCAAACTTCCTTATTATTAAGTATTAATTCTTTGACAATGTCTAAAAATATGCAAAGGACAATTATATAGTTTGGATATGTAATTTCGCTTTCTAGTATAAAACTGGATTTAACATTTATATTATAGTAAACAGACCACAACAGAAAGTGTTACTTTCTAGACGCTTATTGAACCGCTTCATTTGTATGTCGAGTTCTGTTTCTCGATTTTAATTATGTCCCCTTTTTCAACAATTTTAATGATCAACACAAGAAGAAGAAACAGACTAAATGTTGTCTCACCTGGCATACAGATGCAGTGGAAACCTCCAATCTGGTCTAGACAGGTGGCATCATTTTGGCAGGGATTAGATATGCACTCGTTAATATCCATCTCACATCGAGGTCCCTCATATCCTTGAAGACACTTGCATTGGAAAGAGCCTAACGTGTTGAGGCAGCGACCACCATGCTCACAAGGGTTGGCACCTACAACATGCAACATACAAGAATTCATTTACCCTGTGCTACCCCCATGCAACAACAGAGAGAAATTTACATTTGTGAAACTAGCTTTATAACTTACCGAGGGAGCATTCATCTATGTCCTGGTTGCAGGCTGATCCTGAGTAACCTGGGGGACAGGTGCATATTGCCTTGCCATTTACCGGATTGGTGTCACAATTAGAGCCCTTTTGACAAGGATTGCTGATGCAGGCATCATCAAGGTGGCACAGCAAACCTGTATGACCAAAAGCACCTCATTTAATCTCTTTTTATTAAGGCTAGTTTTCAGAGTGAGTACTGAAAGCAGGACTGGCGGTAGTCCTACCTGTGCGCCCATGTGGACACTCGCAGAAGAAGGAGGCCACACGGTCGTGGCAGGTGGCGCCGTTGTAGCAGGCTGCGCTGGCACAGTCATCAATGTTCTCGCTGCAGTCGTCGCCCGTCCAGCCGTTGACGCACACACAGTGGTAGCTGCCGTGCGTGTCGTGGCATGTTCCTCCATTTTGGCATGCATTGGGCATCAGTTCGCACTCATCCACGTTTTCAGTACAATACTGACCTGATCAGGTTATTAAAGCAGAGCATAAGAACTTCGTATATTACAGTAGCGAATTCTATTACAACTACAAAGGTGGGCATTCAAAAATAATATAAAGAGTGAGATAACCTGTGTAATGAGGTGGGCACTGGCAGTTGTAGGTGTTGACTCCATCCACACACACACCACCATTCTGACAGCTGTGTTCCGGGCAGTCATCGATGTTATGCTCACAGTGCTGGCCTGTAAAGCCTGAAAAGGTAGACACGACCAAAAGCTCTTAAACAAAGTGGAGTATGGTGAAGACGGACTTGACCATTTAGATGTGGTTAATAATCACATTTCCTTCCTGTCCTTATCACAGCAAACATAAAACGATAAGCTCTCCATATCCTCGTGGCACACTGTTTTAAAGCCTTCGAGTTGACAGTACAGCCTGTGTCCTCCTCAAACATCAAAGCCTCGAGTGAGTGTTTTACAGTCTGATTAACAATCAACCCACAGCTCTGCAGGTGCTCTTGCAGCTTCGCAATCTAAACGCATTCTAGCGCAGGCCCCCCAACGGGACACACACAGCACGGATTAAACTTTAACACACAACAACCCCTCAATATCCCTCATTCATCTGCTTATCTAAATAACGTGTCCTGTGCTGATCACTAGAAGACAAGAAGATTTAAAAAAGCTGAATGTTTCGAGGAATGCACAAATCAAGTAAATGCAGAAGGAGAACATTTCAATGTGGGTCGTGGGACCGAGCTAACCTAACTGTAACAACACTAACCACAATGTTGTAACACCTTTGAGCACCCAAACAATAAAGATGGCAGACAGATTGGTTTGAATGGGGTGAAAAACAAGGTATTTTTTTCCGTATGTGACCTAATCAATGGGGTGTGTATATCTACAGGTAGTATGATGTACTGCATTGTGGGCTCATTGCTCATTATCAGAAGGAAACGTCTGCATGACTATATCCTGCCAGTGGAGGTTGGCAGAAAGTGTGGTAACCCAAAGATTACACACCCCTCCCAATAGATCTTATCACAACACATTGCTTTTCAGGTCAAATATTTTTTTAAAGGAAAAACAAACATTCAAACTAAAATGCAAACCCAATTAGTTCTAACAGAACACATAGACTGACTTGTAAACACACGTCTGCTAATGGTGGAACAATGGATGAAAAAAAGCCATCCATAAGATCACATTTAAACAGAATTTGCTTGTTTTCACAAACAGAGAAATAATTTCATGAACCTTAAGCTTTATTTTAAAGTAGCCATTATCACTGCAGAATATTTAAGTGAAAATTGAACTAGTACATTTGTTTTTAAGTTTGCCCAATTCCATTCAAAGGTGGTGCTACTGTCAAAAAAACATTGAAATGTTATTTTATTTCATGGTTTTTGCAAATAGAAAGAAATACTTTATAATTCTCCAATTTTAGGGAATCTCTGGATAGTGCACTGTCATTGGTTGGTTAAACTTGTCCACCGACACATGGAATATTACGATATACATAATATAACAACTAAGTAGTTTGTGTGTAAGGCTGGGTGTCAGAATTACAATTAGGTTTAGGGTTGGGACATAAAAGCAAAAATTGTTTGAATCAGAAATGGCCTGAGACTAGCAGAGTCTAAGAACTACAGATTCTGAGACACTTCTTTCTTTATCAACAATGATTAGCCATGGTATTTTCACAGTGTATCTACATCTAGTAGCAATTTTTTATATCCAAACCGCTGCATGATTTAAAGGTGATAGGGGCTTCATTAATGGATTTTCTGACAGAGATGTTGGTTAGCACAATCATTAGTTAACCCAAGAAATATTTCCTTCCTTACTTCCTCATAAGAGTAGATTTAACTTACTGAGAGTGAAATTATATCCATGCAATAACTGGATAATGACTCATGAGACAACCTTCACTTTGACAAAAACATGTGGCATTTTAATGTTGTGAGACCTCAGTACACCTACCTAGGAGACAGCTACAGTCATAGGTGGTTTCTCCCTTCTGGACACACGTGCCTCCATTCTGGCATGGTGAGGGGCTGCAAGGGGAGTAAAGGGTCTCACAGTGTTGACCAGTAAACTCCTGAGGACAGCGGCAGTGGTAAGAGCCAACTTCATTGACACAGAAGCCGCCATTGAGACATGGAGATGGGTTGATGGCACATTCGTTAATGTCCTGCTTGCAGGTTTGACCTTGGAAGTTGGCAGGGCAGGTGCACTTGAAGTTGGAATCTAAAGCAGAGCACTGGCCGCCATTTGCACATGGATTGGAAGCACACGGGTTTGGAGTCTGGCAGGTTTTACCTGGGCAAACAAACAAAAGAGGTGAGTAAATCATGAGAGTTTAAAGTGAAATAGGATAGAAACTGATGTTAGCCACATACCTGACCATCCTGGTGGGCAGCGGCAGCGGAAGCTGCTGAGGCTGATAAGGTCACACGTTCCTCCATTGCGACAGGGGGAGCTCATGCAAGCATGGTTCCTGGGAGTTAGACACAGTCTATCGGTGAAACCCAGGCGGCATACGCAGTGGAAATCAAATGTGTTGCCATGGGAGACAGCACGGCATTCGCCGCCGTTGCGGCAGGGGGACGGGCTGCAGGGGCTTGGGTACTGGCACCGATCCCCTACGTAGTCACTGGAACACCTGTGAAAAGACAGGGAGGAGGTGGTGAAGATTATAAAACTGGGATCTTTTTCTGACAAAATAATAGGAACAAACATCCAGGAGAACAAACAAAAGGAGATTTTCAGAAGGGCGGAAGTGGGGGGAGATAAAAGTTGTTTCTCCCCAACCTAGACTGAACATGGACGACATGTTGTTCTAGTGTGTCTCTCCGGATTAGGCCCTCTCAGAACCTTGAAAACACATTCTACTGGTACAACAGACACTGCTAAATAGTCTAGCCATAACTGCTTGGTCCCATCTACCTTTTACCCCCACGCTGTCCAAATTCATCTCGAATGACTGTAGAGATCAAGGCGACTGTGCCGCCTATGCATGTCCCCCATGCAGCGCTGCATTCAGGCCCTAAGCTCTCTAATATTTCCATCCAATCTAGTCACGAACAATTATTCCATCAGTCTCATGGGCCTCTCTAAAAGATCATTGAAATAAAGACACAGAGGTCTCAGCAGTAATGAAAAATATTCACACCTCTCAGCAGATTGCTAGAGACAGATTCCACAAATGAAAAGGCATCAAACAATTTATTAACTTTGATTTCACACTTACAAAATCCTTACGTTTTACATGCTGCTTATGTAGACGTAAGGTCCCATCTGTCACGTGAAGGAAAATTTTAAATCAGTGGGAAAAAAAACATGTTTATGTTTGAATTGGAGCTTGTGCGACAGTGTTCAGTTGTGCACACGAGCGTGAGTGTTTATGTGTAAGAAAGGGCATCTGTTGGCCTCCGAGTATCTCCACAGGGAGCAGGTGCGCATGTTAATGAAGGCAGCTGTTGGACAGGGTTCCTCCTCCTCCCATTTTCCTTTCTCCTCCTCCTCGTCCTCCTGTCCCCTTATCCCCCTCAATGCCCCCCTCCTCCTGTCCTCTTCTCAGATGGGGGGACTGAAAAGCCAACCTTGCCTCCAGGGACATAAAGAACCCATGTGAAGTCAGCTGTTGCAACTTCTGTCGCTCCAACTCCCTTAAACCACGCAATCCAGTCCTAATTCCTCTCTTGCCTACCTGTTCTCCTTTCATTTTACCCAACATCCTCTTTCCCTCTAGTTTGGTTACTACCTCAGCATCAACTTGCATCTTGACTTCTTTCCTGCAGGGATTCATTTATAGATCACAGCAGTTTGCTTTTACAACCCTTTCCTTATGTCACACAAGACTGCTAAAACTCTGATTGTTGACTTAGTGAGGTGAGACCAGTCGAGGGGGTTTAACAGTCCTTCGTGCACAAACAGAGAGTCCAGACAGTTGCAATTGTCAGACCACTGTAAAGGTATTTGAGGCTGCTTTGAGGTTTCCTGCTTCTTTTTTTGTGTTTCACTATCAAAACATCCTGGATACTCAGGAGAGAAGTTGACTGTTTTGGTGTAAGAATTCTCACTCAGCAGAATGCAGCAGACCTCCTTTAAAGCAGAATGTTTGCACTCCGGTTTTTGCATCAGCACACACCAAATAGCTGTAACAGATCCTCTTTGTCGTGAAGTCTCCCCATTCAGAGATAAAGATCCACCCACAAGCTGAACAGACTAGCAGCACACCACGGCAACAGGTCTCTCCCGGCGATGCAATGTTCCCTCAGGCCGGAGCAGATGCTTCCCCGACCTCTGACCCTAAGCACTTTTGTGAGTGTGGGACGGCCTCTTTGACTTCTCTCCCCTCTCTGCTCTTGTCCCACTGGGCCTGATCTGCCATCTGTCACTTCTGGGGGTGACTTTATCATACAACACAAAACCAGTCCAACTGTGCAGTGGAAAATGCCACTGCTGTGGAAAAAATGCACGAGGAGGTCGAGGGCAACATACAGTAAACGTGCACGTGTGAACTTCCTGTACTTTTTCTCCTGCTGCTTATAAAATATATCTTCAATCCTCTCTCTAGCATTGAAGGGGCCCTGATGTTTTTTTTTAATTTTTTTTAATGTAACTAATCATTAGCCAAGATCTGACCCCGGGGGTGCACATTTGTGTAAGACCAAGAAATTAATAACATGCTTTGGCTATAGAAACGTAGAAATTAACTGATTATGGAAAGCTTTGAATACTTTTAACTGGAATATTTATTGCAAAATATTAAAACCAAAGGATGGGAAGCTGCATCATTAAGATTAGAGATATGACAAAAATGACATCATAAAACCTCAAATAGCCAGCTCATATCATTCTACCCAGCTGTGGTCGAGAGTGTAGAGACATACTGCAACTTAGCAAGGGGCTTCAACTGCAAAATTACAGACTAAAGCGCCTTGCATGTGACAGTGAGAGGAGCTGAGAAAGTGAGTGTCCCTACGCTATCTGCTTGGTTTTAGAGCCGCTACAGGAATAACAGCAAACTACAAATGGTACTTTTTAATGGCTTTCTTTCAACAGCGATTTTCTTGTTTTATTTAGTTACCTTTTTTTTAAATAACTAATTTAGAGAAGTGATACCTTATATGTAATAGGCAAACAAATTCTACATATCTTCGCTGCAAATAAAAAAAACATACTTACACAATTTAGTCGCTTAGCTAATGTTGTGTAAGTTCAGTGAACCTTGTTTTTCTGACAGCACATTATTGACTTGGCTGTACCCTTTCACCAACCTCTGATCTCGCAGTGAAATCAGTTAAAACACCTGACTATTATCAGATGACTTTTAACCTACACAGCATTGTTCTGATTAAGATCAATCAGGCAGGTATATTACAGGTCAGCTCCACATCCTCAGCGCAGAACCGTTTCAACATGTCTTTATAGTCACTTTGCGTCTTTTAGTTAAAATATCAAATATCTGAGTGATGTACAGCACAGTCAGACCCAGCCATAAACAAAATAAGCTGCAGCTTAGGACCACCGGGCCACCAGAGGGCCCCCTAGAGTACTTGAAAACAAGTTTAAAAAATCTTTTTTGTCCAGGTTGAACATTGGATCATTTAAATTAAATTCTACATTTCATTAGCATATTTCAAATGGGGTTACTTAAAAATGACTGCTTTAGTAAAACCCTTACTTAATGACCAAAGTCAGTGAGTAAGGCATAGCATATCAGCTGACAAATAAGCTGTGGATGCACATAATAACATTTAAATGCACAATGAGCAGGTGATCAAGCAGGGATCATTTAAAAATAAAGTTGTTCATTCTGTAGTGTTGGGTAATGAGTTTAACTCAAGGTGGCCCCTGACCCAATCAAATTACATATAAGATTTTCCCAGCTCTGATGTAAGGGGAACAAAGAAATTCACTCTTGCTCAATCTACGTAGCAGTTCTCCTTTTACAATAGATGTGGGATGTCTAGAATCAGTAGACAACATGCAATTTAAAGCTTGTTACAAATGTCTCTTCGCTAAGCTGACTTAACTCTGCTTCAACTTGTGAGTAGTCTTTATAAGCTTAAATTAAAGAAAGCACACTTCTATTAATGCTATACAAATACATATTAATCTCAAAATGGTCATTAACAACTCAAAGTAAATCTTTAAAAGATCTTCCAGTAAACACAGAGAACTACTGATTAATAAGTAAAACATTCTCTGACCCAATTGAAGCAAAACTTAAAGAAAATAAAGGAGTGACCAAGGACTTGCTCAAGGTTGAGTGTATTTTGGAGGTGTCATTTCTACTTCTGACAGCCTCAGCTGGCGAATGTGAGCTTTCAGAGCCCACTTGAATGAAATAGCTTCTTATCTATGTCTTCTGACAGCACCGCTTTGATTGCCCTGCTCTGAGGAAATCCAGAGCAGTCCACTTAAAAGCCACACCAACAATAAATATGGGAAAAATTTTTTGTGTTAAATATTTCAGCGTAAGAGAGACTGATTCTTTCTCCACAGGGTACCCCAAACCCTTCATTTCGTCTGGATTCGAGAGGTTCCTGGCATCCTGGGAATGGATCTGACCGAGGGAGTGGCAGGCTTGAAGCCTTAAACCCAATAAAAGCCCAACATCAGTCACCACATTTAACCCCGTCATGCACTCCCATGCTCCAAAGCTGAGCCTTCACAGAGACCTGCTTGGTAATCCTATAGGAGGACAAATGAAGAGCAGCATTCCTGGTGGAAGGGCATATCATTTCTTGAGCGGTGAGGGACTCATTCAAGGTGTTCTTAAGTGAGATGTGCTATCGTTGATATACAGCACCAGCCAAAGTTGCCTAAGTTCATCACACTAACCCCACACAGTCTGGATGTCATTTCCTGCTTTCAAATGTGTTTAAAGCACCAAAACAGTCTCGTCCTCCTAAGCAGCGTAAGTTACACAAGGGTGAGTTTTGGGGTCATAACCCTTTCAGCCTCTCCATGCCCCTGTTACTGTCCCACCAATGGAAACTAAATTTGAGTCACAGAACGCTGTGCCCTTCATCTTGTGCTTTCACACAACCTACAGAGGCAGTCAACTACCAACCACCATGAGAAACAGGAAGCCCCAGGCCTTCCAATAACCTCTTGAATCTCAGAGTCACAACCTTGTGTTTCCCCTCACAGGCGTATGTTATAGCTGTTTCAACACAGTTAAGTCACACCAAGCTGTTTGTTTTTGTGCTACATAGAGAACCATTGTTAGGTTTTAACCAAAAGCTGAACATTTTGTTTTTGTTTAGTTAAAAACCCAAGAAACTTGTTTGTCTAGCAACAATCATAATTTCTGCAAAAAAAAAGAGGAACTAACCAGTCAGAAAGTGTAGAGTCTGACAGTGGTGGAATTCATGATTTGTTGTGGTTGAGTCACATGTTTATTTGCATCATATGACCCAGCCATGCCAAAAGAGTGTTATGGTTTCCATTTGTGACTATGGCATTGCCAAATGCCTAGAAATCGTCAGCATCTTTGTCGCACAGAGGCAGAAAACAAGAGTACTATCAAACAAAAGCTGAACATGATCTGAATCAGACACATAAATATACAACTAAGCACTAAGCCCAGTTTGGTTTAAGGAATGACGCATGTCCACAAAAAGAGAGAGATGCTATTTTTAAAACTTGGATGTGAGGAAAACATCCTTTTTTTGTGGCTTTCAGAGGTATTCACAGAACAGCTATATTTAGATCTAATAACACACAGCGGCACTCCATTTATGAGTTAGAAAACTTCTGAAGGAAATGAATTACTCTAGATTTTATTTAGGGGTAACAGAATTAAGTCAACCTGGAGTTTAAGTTAGGCTGACTAAATTTAAATGCACACTATATGTTTGGAAACCTTGTGTTCTTTTCTTTCTCCTTTACTATTGGACACCTGTAAGACTAAAGGTCAAATAAAATAATCTTTGTTGGACTATCACTTAAAACCTCAGTGAATATAAATACAAAGAGGTTTGTGGATATTATGTGAGAAAGATTAAAAAAAGATTTAGCTCAACAATTTTCAAAACATTATATCTGACCATTTCCATTCTACTATCCACTACAAATCTTTCAACCGTGGGAATTGTGCTGGAGGAGGATTTAGATCTATCTCAGCACTCAAATCTGTGTCACACGGAGCAGCAAAAACCACAAAATGCAATGGGTGTCTTACGTGTGTGTGCGTTGGTGGAATAGGTGGCATGAGGTATGAAGTCATTCTTAAACTTTTTTCTTCCATTTAACCCCTTTTGTCTGTAATGTTTGATTTCAATGTGTGGACACATCTCAGTTTCACTAACCACATGTGGACTTTCCAACCAGGCCTTCCACACAGTATCTGGGTGAATCTGCCATCGCTGATGAGGCACCAGCGTTTGCGAGTGTGACTTGAAAACAATGATAACTGGAAACCCTTTTGGTCCGTCGATGCCACGCTCTCACCTATGATTCTTTAAGTGCATCCCAGGACTGGTTGCTGCTTGGCTTTGCCTGGGGATGGATGATTACTGAAAGCAGCCAGGAAAGAGAGAGTGCTGGTTGGTGAAGTGATGCCCTCATCCTGCCTGTTTTTAATTAGACCGAGCAGAGATGGTGGCCACAATAGGAGCTTTGTAGGGGTAGAGGGAGAGTGTCGGTGTGCCAGGGAGTGCACACGTGCGGAGGTCTATGTGTGTGTGTGTGGAGCGTGCAGATTAGATGTTGTGAATTGGTGGCCCCAGGCTAGCAGTGCAGGCTCTTCAATAGCTCCCTGTTGTCCCCACAGAGCAGAAAAGTGGCCGCCGTAACCACATGCCCAGAGGGCAAATCGGGCCACCTCTGAGCATTTTTTCAAACTATGCCATTGCTGGGAATCACAATGGAAATAATTCTTTTTTTTTTTAAATGCACCTGTTCTGGCTACAAAAACTGCAAACTAACATCCCTCTTTGCTTGTTTGTCACATAAAATCTCCAGGATCCAAACTTTGAGCTTTGACTGATTCAGTGACTGCAGAAGGAGTATGTAGTCATGTTAGGTGTCACATCAGCAAACTAACAACATCAGTCCACAGTAAACAAACAGATCCCAATCTGCCACTATGCTCCTCTTCCCACTTGTTTGCCCTTAAATTTCTGCACTTTATTCCAATTAATCTCACTCTCTTGACATCCAATCCAATTACATTTCACAGCCATCTGGCTTTCAAATGGAGATCACAAGCACTGAGCTGGGGGTGAGGGGGGGCTTTCGATTCAAAATGATGGAGACAAGCCTTTTTTGGGGAAGGTTGGGGGAGTGGGCAGCAGGAGTTTGGTGTGTGTTGAGGTGTCTGGGGTGGCTGTGGCATGATGGGAAGCCCCACTCAGATTAGTCACACAGCATTATTCTGACTGCGGGGACAATGGAGTGACGGGCGGCGGGCGAGCCCCAGCTGTCGCCCGTGAAAGAGCAGAACAACAAGATTTAGGGCTGGACGCGTCCTCTCACTCTGCTGCTGTGGGGGTCTTGCATTCATTAATGGGCTGCTGTGGAGGGGGGAGGAGAGTGGTGGACTGCTTTTGTCCTTCTCATTCTAAGCATTGTGGGTCTACGCTCTTTTGATTTCTTCACTTTTCCAAGGTTTTTCTCATTTTTTGAGAGAATGAGTGTGTGTAAGGGGCAATGCAAAAAAAAAAGAACTGGATGAGGAATACAGGAATAGAGCAAAACTTCTGAGAAGGGCCTCTACGGTTGCTGGGCACAGCACCCATTCAAAGGCTGGAATGGAAAGGGGGGAACCTGCGGCCCCTTTTCTTTCCAACTAAAATGCCCTTTCAAAGACCACACAAATTTAAAGAAATACATACACAACAATAATAGCTGCGTGTAGGTATCTTTTGGAGTGTAACATCTGGAACATCACTTTTTTCTCTCTCTCTAGGAGTTTTCCCATCACTTACTTGCACTCTCCATTTCCATTTGAGGTGGCTTCACATCTTCCTCCATTTAGGCACGTCTCAGTAGGCAAGGAGCATTTTAAACCTGTAAAGTGCATAAAAAAATGAAATCTGAGGCTTAAAGTAAATTCCAAATGCACAAAATCCATAAAAATTAAACTTTATAAACATCTAAAGTCACATTTTTGCTTAAAATCTCAAATTACACTTGCGTTCCCTTATATATTAATTGATTTATCACGAGAGTGTCCTTGGGGGATGCTTTGAGGGAGCCTGCCGGGGACACCGGTGAGGCCAGAGGAGCGCGTGGTGAGTGGTGCGTGGCTTTTGGGGGGGGCCGAGGTGGAGGATTGGGGGGGGCAGTATATGGGGGGGCACGCTTTTTTTTTGCGGGAGGAGGAGGAAGAGCGCGCGGCAGCTGCGGGGCTCAGATGCGCAACAAAAGAAATCAGAGTCCAGCACGAGCCATAAAACACTCTCCCCCGGCATTGTTTACCAGCAGACGGGATAACAGTGGACCCCCCCCCCCCCCCCCCCCAGCAACCCCCACCACCCGGCACTCACAACACTCTCCCACACTTGCAGACAAAAGGTGCACCCCTTCTGCCCCCATCAGCCTCGTAGCTCCTTTAGCGTCTACCACAGCCCCCTCTCCCCCAACACCAGCACACGCACCAACTTCTATCGTCTCTCATGTGGTTTATAACCAACTCTCAGACCTAATCAAACAGGTGTTAAGTTTTATTGGAACAGTCGAATTAAAATATTTTAAGAAGTTATGATGAGGCTGAATTAAACATCATAAAACTAATTCGGCACCAATCTTTCCGGTGCACACAAACTTAATTGCTCTGATTCATTGGAGAAGACGGGGAAAGTCAGCAGCGACCACAGCGCAGTCTGCAGCAGCTTGCACAGAATCTTTTCCCACGCTTAATAAAATTATTATAGCAAGGTAATAATTCTCATTATTCGACATGCAATAATCTAACAGTCTCATTTCCTGAATATAATAAACAGAAAAGCCTTATTTGGCAACTTGTAACAAAGTCCAAGTTATTAATAATTTTGTAACTTTCTCAGAGTCTCTCTGCTGAATCTAAACAGGTGATACCACTTTAATTTTTTAAAGCTTACCTTCTGAGAAGACGATTGCTGGAATTAGAAATGTCAGTTTCACTAAGAAACGATACATTCCTCCTCTTCAGCTTCACAAACGTGCAGGAGTCCCGCGTTGGGTTCGCATAGATCCGCAGTATGGGGCTCCAGATGTTGCGTCAAAATGAATATCCTTAGTTTGACACGGAAAGGTTAATCCCAACAGGTAGAGTGAAAGTCTTCACCACAGCTCAGATCATAGGTGTTAACCGGCTGCACTCCGAGTTCTCAATGAAATCTACGAGCAACTTCACAAGTTCCTCTTACTCCTCCTCCTCCGCCCCTTCTAAATTCTCCTCCTACTCCTCGCCCTGTCGCCAAATCAGAGTTGCTCCCTCCCCTCCACATGCTCCAGGAAACATGTCCCTCTGTGTACACAAACTGTTAATAATAGAAAGTTGTGTAAAATGATAACTTTATGTTTATGAAGCACTTAGAGGCATCTATAGAGGACTTTATTTTTATCTAGTCATATATTGCAACCCCGATTTGCATTATTGGAATTTGATGAGACAAGGTCAACTCAAGGGGCACAAAGTTGTTTTTCCACTTTCATGCAATTGCGGATGTGGAAGAAAAAACATGCAACCGTCTTTCTCAAAATTGTTTACAAAATTAATCTGAAAAGTGTAGCGTGCTTTTGTCCTAAGCAATCAAACAGAGCCACAATGCAACGTTTAGTTTAAAGCATTTTATAAATGGCCCAGTCAAAGTCCAAACCAAGATGCGAGGTGGCATTGGGAATGTGTGGAGAGCAAGAGTTAATTTGCAAAGAAGAATAGTCAAATTTCTCTCATTGGATACGCAAAAGGTTTAAAACAGACTGCAAAATGCATGGATGTTTTCTGTTTGTAAAGTGACAAATTTTTAAAGAAAAAAGTAAACATAGTGCATTTTACATAACAAACTAAAATATATCCACATCAAATCTCACAATATTCTTGCTTTTGCCTACATTACTTGTATATTTTGAAATTTAGTGATTTTACTTGGTTAAAACTGGCCATATGTACCTTTCTGTCAGCTTTGTTTAACAAACGATACAGATCATCTTGAAGGCGAGTCTGTTGTTTGTAATCTTAAACCAGGCTGGTTTACAATAGTGTTTATCAGACTTTCAGACTTTTCAGACATGAAGGCAGGAAATGGAATATATTCTATAATATGCAACAAAAACTGCAAAACAAGATTTCAAATGTATTTTCTCATGCTTTTATCTCCAGCGGAGGTAATTGCTGAGAAGGACAAAAAGAAAATAACTTTAGTTGACTCAGATCAATGTTGTCAGAGTTCAAACAAAGATCAAATGCATTACGTCAGTTCATAAATTGCCATACTGACTCAGACTGGTTTCATTTCTCTGCTTCATAATGCAGAAGATAAAAACAGGAAGCGACTTTCCCCACTACCGCTGTTTCTGATTTGATGCTGTAATATCTGATGCATTTGAAGATCAAAACTTCCTGGTACCATTGATTGTAGGATATAACATTCCCAACCAGAAGTGAAACAGCAAGAAATGCAATATATAGAAGATCTATTTTTGCTGACTAAGCGAAATACATTATGTTTGTGGTTTTTAATTATTTCACATTATTAGGTGGATGTCTGCATCCACCTAATAGGAGCAAGCAAATCAGTCTTGCATTTGGTTTGCTTGCATAATGACGTACATTCATCCAATGGACAGTAAATTTCACTCATAAATTTAATTGCATTCTTAAATTTTAAAAAAATCATGACAAAAAAATGTCTGTGTTCTCATGGGTTGTTGATGGCAACATCTTTAGTGACCTAAGACAGTGTGCATGTGACATATTGGTCACCAGAGCTATATATGTTTTAAATCCTCACTCTTACTGTATATGTAGCACTGTCTATGTGGTGTGTTTTTCTTATATCTAATCCTTTGCAAGTTAAAGTAGAAAAAATACAGAAAAAGGTCAAATCTTTTTTTTTTGAGTGAGAATGAGCATCTTTAAGTCTAAAATATTTGTGACAGGTCAAAATAATGTACAGACCCTGAAAACTTGCAATGATTTAAAAACTTATATTGTGAAAATCCTATTTAGGAACTGAGAACCAACTCACTTGTCAAGTCACAAATCACCTTGAAAAAGGATTTATGAAACTTTTTCATTATGTCATGTTATAACCACAAACTTCAATGAACTCCATTGAGATTTTATGTCGACATACAGTATAAGGCTTTATAGTGATGAGGAGGGAAAAGGATACAAAAGGTTTTCAAAAAGCTTTACTGATAAGTCAGACATTTGTATTCAGTCTCTTGAGTCAATACTTTCTAAATGCATATTTTGCTGTAACTACACCTGCTTTGTTTCTGTTATATCTGTACCAGCTTTGCACATTAATTCATTTTTGCCTATTTTTCTTTGCAAATATCTAGAGTTTCGCCACATATGGTGAACGCACTGATTATTTTTGAGTTCTTTCTAAAGTTGATCCAAAATTGCAATTATAAATAGGACGATTCTGACAACTTCGACAATAAGTTATTTTATTTTTCTTATAAAGTGAAGGTTACATTCTGAAGGAGAGTTTATATGCATTTCTTCTTCTGTTTGTCTTTGGCTTGTAAAAACCTGATGTCCAAAACCACGAAAATGTCTTTGCATTAAAACAAATTACACATTCCAGCCTCAGAGTTTCAGTTTCAACATAATTGTGTACACACATCTTTTAATTCTTTTTTTTAAACTAAGCATTTAATCACTTGTATGGTTTCTAGGGCATGTGTCTTTCTGCACAGCATGCTGTTTCAGTGTAGTTTCAGTGTTCTCACGGCAATATATATTACTTTCCTGACATTTCAGAATACATGCCTGAGCGAGATTGTTATTATTCCTTCTTTTTTTTTTTCCTTCCCCGAGGGCAAGTGAAACTGTCATTTGGAGAAACTGCAAGTTTCACCACCCCAAGGCAGAGATTATTTTGTTATGAAGTCCATGCATATGTCTGTCCCTCTGTTGGTGTGTCTGCTGCATGGACCAGCGCCAAATCAGACGAATCTCTTGAGGTGCACAAGCTGTGGGAAACCGTGGAAAAGAAGAAAAAGAGAGCACACTTGAGTAATTAGCAACGTGCCTATTGCACAACAGCAAAGTAAATTCTACTATTGAGGGAATTTGTGGAAGGGGATGGAAAAAAATAAAAAGAAAGATGTGCACGGGCATGCTGGAAAGCACCTGACCCACCGTGGGAAATGTCAGATCTAACAGGCACACACTCAGCTCAGCTCATGGCAAACTGTTAACACTTGCCCTGCTGCACCTTCTCTCTACATCCCAAGGTGTGGTTCAGTCCTCGGAGTCAGAAACTGTGGATTTTTGAAAAACAGAACACTTTCTCATCTGCCGTGAAATCTGAGCTTCTGTTTTTTGCTTCATTCTGCCCTCCTCTGGCTTCAGAGGCTTTCCTATAACATATAACGTATGATATAGTATATGTTTAAGAAAACACTTAAAAATTGATTCCCACAGTTGGAGAGGGGAAGACCCAAAGCTACAAAAACAAAAACCAAAAAAACTCTATCAAGGCTTAATTTAGAAACTCGTTTAAGAGGTCGACATAGGGTACAAATAAACAGAGTTATTTATTAGAGCTTTAAATTGAATGGACCTGCCCTCTGCAGCCTGAACTCTGGCTGGTCAGAACTGTAGCTTCTGACCTGGAGCACGATGTTGTTCCTTCTCTTCAGAATCTCTTCCTTCCTTCTTTGGAAGCTGGGACGGCGCGAGGCCAGAGGTGGCGATAAAGAAAGTTGCTTTTTTTGACAAACCCAACATGATGTCATTCTGATATCAGACCGGGTGGTGAAATTCCTGCTTCCCTACCAAAACAGTTGTGGCATTGTCTCAAATAACCACAGTGATAGTTTATTCAGGCATGACGGCTTTGAATTATTCTAACAATTTGTGCTGATGATGTCTCACCCAAAAACCTATCTTTTTTTTTTTTTAAGAATGCATATTTAAACCGTTCTTGGGAATTAGATAGAAATCAGAAGCAAATAATGATGGTCAATATTCAATCCAATTAATAATATTAGAGTTTATCACTTTGGCCCAGAATTTGATACAGCATCTACTTAAAAATAAACCCTCTGGACTCTTTAGGCACAAGATAGTAGTAGTTTGATTACCTCTTGCCTTCAGGTCAGTTTCCATTCAGCTACAGAATCTATACTCAGGAAGGTGTAAGTCACATTACTCAGCAATTTTGATCCACATTGACATGATAGCATCATGCAGCTTCACATCCTCAATGGAAATACTACAGCTGCTTTGCTTAACTGGGATTTGGTGACTTTGATGGCCTTTGGATTGCAGGGAACTTGCATGTTCAAGAAACCAGTTTAGGATGAAATCTGGACCCTACATTATGATGGCTAAAATCGAGATTTATAGGACCAGGTTTTTAATTTGTTAGTCTCCAAATTTAAGGAGCTTATGACTATTGTAGCTGCAGCTACTTCTTCTTAGCTGACCGGAGTGGCAACCATTGTGGTTTTCTGCTGCTATAGCCCAATGCTGTAAGGTTCATCATGTTGGGAGATGGTGAATAGTTTGGTGGTTATACTACTCTTGTTTTTCTATCCTCTAAATAATCCAAACAGATCAAGAGTTTTTAAAATACTCAAACCCACACCTCCAACACCACCATGCTAAGTTCACATGTTCTGTTTGCATGTTGGAAAGTCTTCATCACCGTCTCTGCAAGCCTAAATGCATAGATTTTTCTGCTATGTGATAAACCTATTTGTTGATCTGGTTAAAAAGAAAATAAAAAAGTAACTGAGCAGGTTTACCTAAAACGTGGCCTGTGAGTGTATCACAGTGTGAATATGACTTAAGGCAAGAAGATTGGAGGTTCAAATCCAGTAATGTTGCATATTGTCCCTGCAGGCATGTAGCTTTTTTTCAGGTAGTGTTCCCACTGTTTAAAAATTAGCATTATGAGTTAATATGCCCTTAGGTGTGGATTTGTGTGTGTGGTTGTGTGTCTCTGTGTTGCCCTGGCAATCCTTTCAGGCTGTACCCGCCTCTCATCCATTCAATGCTGGAGTTAGGCACCCACCCTATGCATCCACAAGCTTGGATTAAACAATTTCTCAGAACAGACTGTGTCAAATGTTAGACAGTTAAGCTTGATGAATAAAGGACAGAAAAAAAAAGAGATAAATCTTATAGGGATTTCAAATTGCACCACTCTGATCCAATTTCATAGAGCAATGAATTATTATTATTTTTTGCTACAAAAGCTGCTTCAACATCAATTTTAGATGTTAAAACTGTTGTCTTGTGTTTTGGAGTAATTGAGGTATTCCTGTTTAACTTCCACAATGGATCCCTTACCGTAAATAAATATGAACAAAACAGTAATTAAACATTTACTACACAAAAAATAAGGATAGCTCTTAAATCAAGACTACCAAAGCTCCAGTATTTTATTTTATTTTTTTTATTTTGCTTGAATGATTCAAGAAACTTAAACACAATAAGTAGCACAATATTATTGTTTCATTGAAAGTCCACAGCAATTAGTTGAGATGTGGTTAAAAACACACAAACAGTTATTGGATATTATCTCTTAACTGCAATGCTTAATCAATTTATTTTACAATTAGTAGGGGATTAAAACTGAAATGCTATTTTATGTAACTCTTAAGGATAGATGACCTATAAGTACGTTTTCTCTCTTTAGAACGTTTAATTTAAGAGTTCAATTAACTTTTTTTTTATCTAAAATTGCAGCTTTTAGAAACACTATGCCATCTGAAATTTGTATCTAACCCTGTTTGATTCAAATATTTAAAGAAGGCAAACAAGGTCTGTTGTTTTGAGAAAAACATGTTGGTAACACCACACACACACACACACACACACACACACACACACACACACACACACACACACACCATGCTACGGAGCCTCTTCTTGTTTCTTTGTTTTCCCAGATTCTGGCGTGACCTCAGGTGTCTCAATTATCACCTTCATCAAACAACCTTCACAGCAGTTTCCAGACGAGCCCCTCATATGTAGATACCCATGCTAATGTAAAACATGTCCAGACTCTTACAGCTGAGAGCAGAGGCACAGATCAAGCACACGTCTGACTCCCAGAGGCAGCTTGGTGAGAAAATGTGCAAATCGTTCTATTCACATTATAACAACAAATTTGGAGCCCACTTATCACTTGTAAAATATACTAATTAATTGTGTATACACTTGTCACATCATTACCAGATCTGAAATATTCATATGAATATTGTTTAACAATATTTTGAAAAGTGCCGTGGAGAGTTTTCCAAACCGTATGGCAGGATGAATCTGTATTTACAAGTGCTTTGCAAAAGTATTCATACCTCCTAGATGTGCTCATATTGGTTACAATATTAAAATTGTAACAAATTTACAATATTAATGTGTTTTATTGTGTTTTTAGGAGGTAGCTCAACACAAAGTGTTGCAGGAACATAAATTGAAGTGGAAATGAAACAGTTTCTAACTTATTGGGGGGAAAAAAAGAATCAGAACAGTGTTTAGTGCACTCGATTTCAACCAACTTTACTTTGAAAGCAGTGCAAATAATTGAATTCAGTATTCAACTACAGAGCTGGAGTGAAAGGACCCAGGAAGATATCAATTTAAGACCCAATAGAAATGGAGAATACCTGTGTGTAAATTAATTTCTGTATAAATATAGCAGGTCCATAATCTTATGTGTTGGAGTAGTAGAGCATTGCTCAATATGTCATCCAAAAATGGAAAAAGTGTTGCATAAACCCCAATCGACAAAATATGTTGTCCATAAGTCAGAGGAGCTGCAGTAAACTACTGCTCAGGTGGGAGAATGTGTTAATAGTACAACTTTCACACTCTACAAATCTGCCATTTATAGGTAAATGAAAAAAAGAAAGCCATTATTAAGAGGAAAACTCTGTCATCCTATGTTTACTGCACACGTGCAAACATAGGAGCTCATGCCAGATAAGACCAAAATTTTACTTTTTGATTTTGTATATGTAAAACTCTGTGTATTCAGGAAAACGAACACTGCACATCACACTCAACGTATTAACCCTACTGTGAATCATAGTGGTGGCAGCATCATGCTGAAGGGTTGCACTTATTCAGCTGTGACAGAAAATCTGGTGACAATGGATGGATCTAAACCAGGGGTCTCAAACTCCAGTCCTCAAGGGCCACAGTCCTGCAACTTTTAGATGTGCCTCTGCTGTACCACAGCTGAATAAAATAATTAGGTCATTAGCAAGGCTCTGAGAACTGATCTACACAAGGAGGAGGTAATTAAGCCATTTCATTCCAGTGTTTTGTACCTGAGGCACATCTAAAAACTGTAGGACAGCGGCCCTCGAGGACTGGAGTTTGAGACCCCTGATTTAAACACACAGCAATACTGGAGGAAAAGAAAACTGCAGGGGGTTGCAAAAGACTAGACTTTTGCAAAAGACTAGACTTTTGCAACCCCGGCTCCAGCTTCCAGCAGGATAACGACCCTAAAAATACCACCAGAGCTACAACGAGCCACTCTCACTCATAAATATGTGTTTAACATCTTCTGCTGTCATTGAAGCGTAAGATGTTTGAAGAAAGTTGTCACTCAGTGGAACTGAATACAAATCCATGTCATTATTTCTAGATTTTTGTTTGTAAAAAAAACAAGCTTCCCTTCACTTCATAGTTATGCATTGATTTGTGTTGGCCTATCATCTAAAACCACAGCGAAATACAGTAAAGTGTATTCACTGTGGCATGATTAATTGTGAAGTAGTTCACACTACTGTATTTACATAATTCTTGAAGGAAATGAATGTCAGGAAGGTGCCGGTGTGGTGGCTCCATGCGGATAAGGCATACATACATACATAAGTGGGTCTTGTTTTGTTGTTTTGGGGTCCTTCCCCCCTCCTTTACAGTCCAAAGTGAGAGTAGTGCAGGAAGGGGGCTCTAATTCACAGCTGGGTGACCAAAATGACAGCTATCACTTAAAATCAGTTAAACTAAAAAATAAATCAAACATTAAAGCTTAAAAAGCAACTTATTTTTTTCTGAAGTGGCAAACAATCTTTACCAGGCTCAGACTTTAAACTGCTCCTCACAGTGTGGCAACACACATAAACATGAGCCTAAATAAAGAAATCACCTGTATCAACAAATCCCCAAACTAAGCATGCATTAGATTTACTGCCCCACTAAGCAGACATTTATAACTGTTAATAAGGGGCATTGCTTTGGCAGAAGCCTGGAGCAGTGCAGCAGGCCAGGCAGTCGGTCTTTACAGGCCCACTGATCCAAAGCTTAATTGCTGCCCAAACAGACTGAGGTTGCACAGTTTGAAGTCTAAACTCTGCTGAGGGGTTTCCAGAAAAGGCAGAACATCTCATATTTATAATCATCCGTCTGTCTCTCCAGTCTATCTCCCAATTATACTCCAATGCTCTCTTAGTGACTCTGTTAGGGTGCGTCTTCTAGGAACAAAGTGCTGAATCACTGACAAAGAGATATCCCCCAGTCTCATTTTCTCTTCCATGAATCAATACATTTCAACAAGGTATTTGTTCAGTGGGGAGGCTTTCAGATGAGATTTAGTTCCAGAGTTGGAGGTAATAGCTTTGCGACTGTGGAAATTAAATATAAACGCTAGAAAAAGTGATACTCAAATGGGGACCAGGACGGTAGGAAGCTATGAAGTTGTGAACTCTCGCACATGGAGCTGCAGGCACCTCTAATCTTATGATTTTCTTATAAGATTAGCTTAGAAGAGATATAGATTGTCTGATTAATGTGAGAGAAAACAGAAAGACATATGTGGCACAATCAGCAAGATACAAACAAAGCCTGTGGATATGCAGGAAGTAAATCAAGTTGACTGGTCTTCACACCAGTTACTTATTGTACTATTCAATCCATTCTCATTCCTGATAAATACTGTATATATACATCTCTGGATAAGCATATATATGGCAAAAGGAATATAAAATAAAATCTTATATTAGAAATATAAGAAAAATCAGGTCTTCAATTTACTTTAATTTTATCTGGGCGAAAAGTACTTTTACAAGAAGCTTTGCTTACCAAAATTTATCCAGTCACAATTATATATGAATACTCATTTGAAAGAGGAATGGGTAAAGATTCCTATGCCTATCTAGTTTAACCTTGTAACATTTAATAGAAAAATGCTTTCCTGTCTTGATGCAAAGCAGACTTCTGCTTTACATCAAGACAGCTAAGTCTTGACTAATTCCACATTCATTACAAGTCCATCTTTGCAAAGTGAATGTTAAGACGTCCTGTGTTTTTGTTTTGTAATTCACAAAGTAAGAAGTCCAAGTCAAAACCATTGGTATATATACGTATATATACTGTATATAAGACATGCAAGTCCTGAGTCCTGAGCCTTAAATCTTTACTGCCAATATTAGTTACAATACATAAATGATAAGTTGTGAATTTGCTGTCAAATATTCTGATTTACGTAGAGATCTTTAATTTGTAAATACCACAAACAAAATAGGAATTTAGGTATTTAGTGTGCAAAGTAGCTGAATTATACATCAATGTAACCACTAGATGGCAGTGAAGAGCTACTAATGTGATCCTTGATATGTGTAACAAATGCATCAGCAGGCATTGGTAGTGTACAGTAAACATATCATATTGATGATTGTTTAGAGGTTTGAACCAAGTTCATGAAATTGATTTACATGGCGTTACAATTTAAATAGCCCTCCATCACACTAATTAGAAAATACACTAATTAGAAAACATAGATATATATATTGAGGGCTGCACAGTGGCGCAGTAGGTAGTACTTGCAGCAAAAAGGTCCTTGGTTCGATTCCCGGCATGTTCTCCCTGTGCATGCATGGATTCTCTCCGGGTACTCCGGCTTCCAAAAACATGACTGTTAGGTTAATTGGTTGTCCAGGTTGTACCCCACCTCTCACCCGAAACATTCTCTGGATAGGCACCAGCACCCCTCTTGACCCCATTAGGGATAAGGGTGTACAGAAAATGGATGGATATATATTGAGTCATTTACTCTTATATCATAAATACTGTAAATATCTGCAAATACTGGAAATCTCTGGATAAGCACATTAATGATCTGTCAATACTAATAGTACTAAAACTAAATTGCTTTCGATTTTATTTCAAATCAGCTAGCTTTATGTAAAGATGGATACAAGATTAACGTTTAATTTCTAAGTCTTACCAATACTATTTATATTTATTTTCATCACTACAACACAGTTGTTATTTATTTCAGGTAGTTCTCACTTTGCCATCTGTCCATGTTTTATGTACTGTCAGAGGATGTCACTGAGGAAGAAATGGGTATGTAAAGTTTTCAGTGCTTCCGTTATACTCACAGAATTTCAACCACTTGTTAAAATATTACTCAAACCTTTAAACACTTCTTAAAGCAGCAATAAAAAAAATTACCAGACCCAACAGTAACATTTATAATGTTTCTAATTTACAAGCCTGGTTTGTCCTTTAAAGAGTCAGTGAACATCTAACAACCTAAAGTGTATGTTTTTACAATCTGAGAGGAAGAGATACTATTTGGAGGAAAAACCATTTAAGCTTTCAGAGAACACATAAACTCCACACAGAAAAACCCACAATGAAATCCAAGATGAAGATCTTCCTGAGAGCCCGACTTTAGCCATTTATTGCCAATTAGCACAATGCCCCTTGTGCCAATGTGTTCACTGAGACAATCATGATATGTAAAATCATTTGTAGATGACCAGTTCCTCTATTTTTGGACTACACCTCATACACCACTTGACTGTAGTGAAAGATGGAAATATTTACCTTGGAGCTCTGATTATGATCCATACCCAAGGGGAGAGTGGGCAGGATGTGTGTATGCAGCAAAGTGACAAGACATGCATCGGTGATTATGATTGAAAGAGTTATGGGCACCGCATGATTGTGGTTACTGGACAACCTCAGGAATTTGTTCTGTGGCCTTAAGATAGTTATGAGTGTGCATGTGTACGCCAAACAGGGGAGACACAAGGGGACTCAGATGCTGGGATTTCCACTTGCCCCCCACCAATTCCACGTTCATTACAAATCCGTCTTTACAAAGTGAATGTTAAGACGTTCCAAATTAACCCTGAGAGTGTCAGAAGCAGCCTCAGCTGTCTGCGGTATCACTTTCCATCCAAACGGTATGGATGTATGTCAGACAACTGTCACCCTGACCTTGCTTCTCTACGCCACTTTCAGAGCGACCCCAGACTTTGAGACAGGGTGGGACGAGATTACCAACATTCACAATCTCCCCTGTCTGTCTAGAACGTTCGGCCATCTGCCAGGCATAGATATGAAGTGATGATGAGGTAGCTGATAGCCTGACTTGACTTTCATTTTAGGATTTCAGCATCTTTCCTCAAACTGGTTTATACTTAAGATGATTCTTAAGTGTGCTGTGTTTATTTGTATAAGAGGGTGGTTCTATTGCACATCACCTTGAATTAAAGCTGAAAGGGCAAAGTCGGGCTGAAATTTCCTCCTGACTAACTAGCCTATTGGTTTTCTACTTCTGATTGGCTACTAAATGTCAGAGAGATAGGTCACATGCCTTCTTAATTTATGTCTTAAGGTACATCTTGTTATTACTTAAATATTACTTCTGAAGTAAGTGAAATATTACTTTTGCCTTCGTTGATCACAATTGTCTGGGCAAATCATTAACACGATGCCTTAATCCTCCCAATGTAAAACATAACACTAGCTTTTAAACAGACAACAGTCTGTACATGTCCAATTCAGTATATTTAAAGGTGGGATATGGAATTTGCTATTCTAAGTTCAAGATACTTTATCTGTAAACTGTGAGTACCATCAGGGAGCAATCAATTAAAGCTAAAACTGGGTCTCTCCTGTTAAACCGGCATCTGATACCCGGTCAAGGCTACTGGTTTCAACCAAGGCCAAGCAGGAGAGAGGCCTGCGTCCTCTGGGGGATGCCAGAGGGTGTGTGAAGCTGTGGCCTGCGTGCTGTCGGCCAGCCGCTCGAGAGGGAGGCACATGGTGCCAACAGCTGCCATGGTGAAATGCTAACCCCGCTAAATGCTCAGTCCAGTAAACAATGCTGGACCGAACACATGCCAACAGGGGAGCCTGGGCAAGGAAGGGGAGAAGAGGGTAAATGGAGCGACCCAGCTGACGCCGTGGAGAAAGGGGAATTGACCCCTGTGAAATAGATTATTAAAGTGTGGTGGTCACCATTCTGGGGGGCCAGTGCAACACATGACAGTAAGGGAAACTCAAAACCATTGTACGCAAACTGAGCATGGTGTAGGCCACAAGCCACAGACAGGAAGCCCAGATTCAGGAGACATATCTATTGGATGTATAACAGACACGGACCCCAGTACATGCATGAAATACCGATGACAGATGCCTTTATTTTTCCTGTCATATCCAAAACTACCATCTGGTAGTTCTTTTATATCAATTCTGGCTCCTCAGTTAAGCTACTGTGGTAAAATTTTATACTCTAACAGCGAAACCCCCTATTTAGGTTTATTTTCCTTTTAAATTGAGAAGTGAAGAGATTCATTTTAAAGCCTGTTGCAGCCATTGGAGCTGGTGCAGGTTCCCATGCTCCCAAACCCCCTAGGGATTGTCAGGAACAGATGTGACGTCTGCACTATCCTGCTCTCAGTCTCTCAGTCTCTCCCTCTGTTGCTTGTAAAACAATCTATCTTCCACTTGTAAAAACATTGCTCTCCCTTGCAATTGTTCTTTCACATCACTCTCACTGTAATGCACACTAAAACAAGATTATCCCTAATTGTGTGCTGCGAAAATTACATCCAATCTTAGCTGATCGCTAAACTTGATACAGGACCGTTATTGTAATCAAATAAGTGCTCTGCAAGCTGTCATTTTTGCTCGACGTGGTTGTTCAAAAATTCTTACATAGGAATAGTTGAAATACAATCTTTTGCAGAGTCAGACTTCAGTCTTTGAGCATTTTAAATATAGGTTAAATCTTGGTTTTGAGTTTCTCTTTGACTTTATAAACTTTGTTCTTGGGCATTCAACCTTCTTCACCTTATGCCATATGCTCACCGGCCAGAGCAAAAAAATGTCCCCACCTGCTGGTGTTTCCAGGTGGCCCACAGTGAGGTATTTTTGCTGATGCATTGTGTCTTCTCCTCTTTTCCATCACACATTTAACACCAATGGCTATCAATTTCTTTATAACGAACACCACATTGAGAAGTACAAATATAAGTACCAGATGCAATCGTGCAACCAAGAGTGAACTTTTCAGCATGTTTTTCTGTGTTTTATAGAACATAAAACTTTACAGAAATGTCTTGTAAACTCAGATTCCAAGGCTAAGAAAATTGCTTTTAACATTTTACCCAACAGATTTGCCTTACATAAGTAACTTAGTGATAGTTGAAGTTAAAAGTATTATAATTTCTGAAAATGTGTATTAAATCAGTTTCAAATATAGCATTATGCAAACTTCTTCAATTAACATGCTGATACGTTTTTTGAACTTGTTAAATGTAGAAGATTGTTACTAACTTGTATTGTTATTGATAGTTAGTCCGTTCATTGAGCATGTAAATTAGCAGAACCCACAGCTTTTTTGAGTTTTGAACCGGAACAAGGTCGAATTTCGTTATAAGTTGTTTCAAGACCCGAGTTCTTAACATGAAAAATGTTAGAAGCAACACAAAGTATTTGCCTAAAACAAACCATACTGTTTGACTTTTTTATCAAACCATTCAGCACATTTTACTAGCAAAGAGACTTGTATGTAACCATTTATTAAACGTGGCAAAACAAAACTTTAAAACCCCCAACATTTCTGTTTTTCTTTCTGTTTTTGCTGACAATAGACCAGTGTTTCTCAATTCTGGTCCACAGGGATCACTACATGTTTTAGGTGTTTCCCTTCTGTCTGACACCTGACTTGAACAAATGGGTGATTAACAGGCTTCTGCAGCACCTGGTGGGTTTATAGAAGGTCATGCAATCATTTGAATCAGGTGTTCTGCAACAGAGACACCTAAAATATGCAGGGCAGTGATTTCTTAGGAACAGAATGGAGAAACATTGGTATAGACTGAGTGTTTTTCTTTACCAAGACAAAAGAGAAAATGAAAGACTAAATTAATGCTTTTGTGAAATACTTTGAAATCACATTTCTTGTGCATTTGTGCTATATCAATCATTTAAATTGAAACAGATTTGAATTTCCTATTTTGAAGACTGTGTGACAAATGGGCCTCTATATCACATCATATGCACTGTGTGCTTCCAAGAAACGGGAAATCCTGGATCAACAATTACGAAGTTGTAAGATATCCACCAGACACCGGTGTCCTCAAAGACCCATTGATTTGCATGTGTTTTGAGGGTGGCAAAAGTTAAGTATGAATTAAATAAGTTATGTTCTAGGGCGTTTATAACTGTACCAGTGATTTATTTATTTAGGCTATTGTTAAAAATAAATCTTTTTAAGTAAGGGCTTCTATCCTCATCCCTTCGGCCTTCTGTCTCCCTCCCACGATATGTGGTAAATATTTCTGTTTGAGATTAGGTGATTGCAATAAAAGAAGGAATTATTTCACCTATAGCATAATGTCAATAACTGGGTAGCATGCTGGACAGTTTTAAAACAACTTGAGGGGTCTCATAAGCAGGTCCTAATGATTTATTATGAGGGGAAGTGAGAGATCGCCTGATAGTAAGTACTCTACTATGATCCCAATCTTCTCCTCCTGTATTGTGAAACCATGCCCACACCTGCCCAAGCAATCTTTCAATCACTCTATTACTTACAGCCTGTAGGTATGTGTGAGTGCTTATATTGTTATCTTAAGGTGGAGCAGTTTGAGATCCACTTCCAATGGGCTGTTTGGATTCAGAGTTTGGTTTTACAGTTATGGATCGACTTTGGGTTAATCTTTGTCCATCATAATGATTGAGGGCAGGAGAGGTAGTTGAGGCTTATATTTATCTTTAAACATGAAACAGACATGAAGATAAAGACAAAAATAAATTTGTTCACTGTAAATACATGGTTTTTTCTCCTTTGATCTATTTTCTGTTCTTGGTTTCTATCTCAGCCATCACACACCTGCCAAACAGGAGAGCTTATACAACAAACATACGTGCCTCTGCATGGTTGAACTCTTTCTCTCCATTATCTCAAGACTCTGTGCCATTAGCAAACCACATTGCTTGGGCTCATATCATGAGTTTAGACAGTGGTTAACCAAACAATAACCAGGCGCCTGGCTTTCTCGCAGGAATGACCTTAATGAAGGGGTAGACGGAGTCTCAGAGGACAGAAACTGCCATTGTCCCTATCTCTGTGCACCCACAGGAGGCAGATGAGCAGATAGTGCTGATCAGGGATGTAGCAACAAAGAGATGTGGTCTTCAAACAACACACACTTTCCTGTTTAAATATGAAAATAATCACATATAATAGCGGTAAATGAAATTTAAATGATAGCAGTAAGACAAAAATGTTAACATCTTTCCTTAACAGGAATTATGCATTTCTAATAATTTCATATGAACTTTCACTGAGCCTACTATTTTATGGTACTCGAAGTATGTCAGCATGGGATTAAAGCAATGATGAAACCGTTAGCTGTGTGTCCGTTGTTGAGCCAGGGAAGACGAAAGATGAAATGAGAAGCAATGTGCTTTGTGGTTGTGGTGTGCAGCTTTTAGTGGAGCTGCACATGTTGTTTACTGTGGCGGCTCTGTATGTGAGAAACAGAGAGAGGACACACTGTAATATGAAACCCAGCGAGAAACGAAACGTGCCAGCACTACATCCTGAGTTGTGTGGTCAGACTTTATATATTTGGCAGAGTGAGACATTTGTTCTCATGGTAAGATGTGGTTTTAAGCAGGGCTTTTATTTATATGTACTCTTTATCACCAAATTATTGTTTAATTTACCAGAGTCAATCATCGGTGTTGTTTTATGCATTATAAATTTCATCCAAAGTATTTTCTATTGTTGTTGCATTTTGAAAATTACAGAAAAGAGAATTTTATGTTTACATATGAATAGACAATAAAAATCCAACAGTATTATGAGAAGATGCAATTTCATTCGAGCTAATCGTTTGAATGAGCATGTCTAACTTGCTTTATTTTATTCAATAATATGATGCAATTTTACACAATTTCATCTTATTACACTTCATAAATTACTTATCATGCGTTTTCTCATCTCATGGAGACAATATGCTTTATTTGAATGCAATTTGACTCCATCAGCAGAAATTTCACCTTACCAGAGGTTTCTGATTACTCAACACGCTTCTCCTGCACCATTTGGACAAGCCGGGGGGGTTCAGATGTAAACCAGCAGTTTCTGTTCCAACCTGCCCCATGGCTTACTGTCTCCAGACACACTCAGTTGGGAGGGCAGGTTTCGGTTGACAAGTCTGAGCGAAAGTAGTTGTGTGAACAAGACAAAGTTGTATTTGTATCATGAGGGTTTGCGCTCTGCCGCAGCAGCATTTGCTTAGTTTCGTTGATTTTGTTTGTTCCATGTTCCAGTTCCTTGGAAACAGGGGATTTAAAGACTCATATAGTTTCAGCATATCACTTAACGATACCTTACTTGATGTGCAGCCTATCAAAACAACCTATTAAAATATTTAGAGAAAAGCCACAATTTAAACAGATATCAGCAGAAGATCCACAAGTGCATTAATATTCTAAACATATTTTTCATTTTTATTAATTTCCTCAAGATGTTTTAAATTAAATTATGGTTTTATTTTCCGGGCTGCACAGTGGCGCAGTTGGTAGCACTGTTGCCTTGCAGCAAGAAGGTCCTGGGTTCGATTCCCGGCCGGGGTCTTTCTGCATGGAGTTTGCATGTTCTCCCTGTGTATGCGTGGGTTCTCTCCGGGTACTCCGGCTTCCTCCCACAGTCCAAAAACATGACTGTTAGGTTAATTGGTCTATCTAAATTCTCCCTAGGTGTGTGTGAATGGTTGTTTGCCCTGTATGTCTTTGTGTTGCCCTGCGACATACTGGCGACCTGTCCAGGGCGTACCCCGCCTCCCGCCTGGAACGTAGCTGGAGATGGGCACCAGCAACCCTCCCGACCCCATTAGGGACAAGGGTGAACAGACAATGGATGGATGGGTTTTATTTTCCGCATTGTTTTTTTTTTATTATTATTATTCTATCATGAGCAACATTTTGTTTAGTTGTTTTTGTTGTAAAATATGCTTTATAAATAATCTTGGCTTATTCTTTGCAACCTTAATATTGAAAAGAATTGAATGCAAATAATAATGTAAGAATTATAATGAATAATTATTATAAATGGATGAAATATCAATTTATTTGTGAATATTTTGCGCAACTTACCTGGCTCTTCAACTAAAATGTGACAACCTAAAATCTTACTGAGCATGCTTCTTGCCCACTACTTCATATCCAGCCAGTTTTAGCTCAAAGTATCAATGCATTACAAAATATAATGTTTTGGGGATTTTTCTTGACTCCATGCAAATAAGCTACCATGACAACGAGGCTCTAAACTAAAACGGAAAGTAAACGTTACCAAAAGTTCAGGATTGTTCAGGTTCTAAATGCCATAAGTGGGCCTATTACGCCCCTTAGTGGGTAAACGTGGTGTCTACACTGATGTGCTGTTCAGAAAGCACTTGCATTTCAGGCACATTACAATAAATTAGAGTGTCATTTAAAGTTTACTTTACTTCAGTAATTAAACTCAAAAAGGGAAAGTTAAATTTCATTAATTTATTACAGAAACTGTGAAATATTTCAGTCATTTATTGCATTAAATTTGACAATTATCGCTTCTAACTAATAGAAACTGAAACTTCACTTTCTCAGAAAACTAAAACACAAATTAGTCAATCAATAAATCAAATTTTATTTGTATAGCACATTTCAGCAGCAATGTGAAATGTGCTATACACACTTTGAATGTTTCAAAGTGCTTTCCATCATAACAAACACAAAAACACAAAGTCATGCAACATAGAATCAACAATCAAAACATTGCATTAAGTCAAGTGCCATTGTTAAATTCGTAATTGATTACATTTCAAAAACAATTCTAAACAGGTGGGTTTTTAGTCGAGATTTAAAGGAAGTCAGTGTTTCAGCTGTTTTACAGTTTTCTGGAAGTTTGTTCCAGATTTGTGGTGCATAGAAGCTGAAAGCTACTTCTTCTCGTTCGGTTCTGGTTCTGGGGATGCAGAGCAGAACCAGAACCAGCAGATCTGAGGGGTCTGGAAGGTTAACATCAATATAAAAGATATGTTTATTGCACAAATGCTGCATCATTTGAAAGTGTGCCCATGTCATGTATATAGTATATATATTGTAATGTATTTCATCAACTGAAATTGTATCAGGACAATTTTGCATGGAGGTGATCAGCCTGTTGAAATGCTGAAACCCAGGTTTGTAATGGTGGCCTTTGGTTATTCACGGAAAGGTCTAGTATTCCTGATATTCATCTTTAAAAACCTGTATAGATTCTCTTTTGGGTTCAGGTCAGGTGAATTTGTTTAAATTACATCACACATTGATCCATGTATTAGTACTTTTGACTATAAACCCCCAACAGAGGGGAAGTGTAAAGTGCTCTAAAGCTTTCTTGTATATAACATAACCAGTTTTGGACCTGATGAAACACGATCTGATGACATGGCTTCCAAAATCATCACTGTCATTGAAAACATTCGGCAATATCAAGCTGTGCCACCTCATTTGTCCTCAAGACTATGGAACTTTGATTTCTAAATAAAATGCAAAACTTACTTTAACCTTAGATAAGGAGTTTGCACCACTGATAAGCAGTTTACTTAATTTTCTCCTCAGCCCAAGCAAGACACTTCTGACATTGCTGCTGGTTCAGGATTGGCTTAAGATAAGGAACCTGACAGCTGTAGCCCATGTCATAGATATGTGTGTGGTAGCCCTTAACGTCCTAACGTTAGCTGCAAATTAAGTCTTCTCTCCCCAAAAATTGTACATAGTTTTTGCTTCATAACCACCCCCCCCCCCCCCCCCAGGCTGTGCAACCTTTTCTACCATACTTTTTCCCTCCACCTAACTTTCTATTCATATGTTTGGAGACAACACTCATAATAGCTAGTTTCTTTTATAATAAACTTGCTTGTGAGGAGCGTCATTGACTGTCTGCTGGACAACTGTCATGTTAGCAGTTTCTTCCTCATTATTGATAACATGATATCCTTATACCACGAAGGTATTAAAAATAAATACATTAATAAATACGTCTCTGAAAAACTTAATTTGTAGTAAATAATTTAAACCCACTGGCATATATAACTCAGTATAATTCATTTATAAATGAGTATTCCTTTTTGCTCATTGTTTAATTAATTTTTTATCCACACAGGAGTCTAACAAGCCCCGCCCCGTTTGGACGTAATTGTTGTTTGGGCCGTGACGGAGCTTGTACACGTAGCCTAGTAGGATGTGTTCATTGAAGATGGTGGCGTTGTGTGAGACTTACAGTCCTGCATATTTGTAAGAACGTACTTTTATATATGAATGTTTTTGACATTGTGTAATATTAGTCACATAGCGCAGTTAACAAAGTTGTACTACAAGGGTTTTAATGTCGTGTCCCTAGGAGGAATTACACTGTTACCCTGTAGTTAGCACAGGCTAGTTAGCTGGCGGTGCTAACGATGCTAAGGCTAGCTGACCAGGCAGTGAACCTGTTAAATCACCCTAGGATTGTCTAGGGACTCGTAACTTAGCCGTGTGTTTTCCTGTCACGGAAGAGTTGGTACGACAACAACACGATGCCCGTCTTCTTGCTCGACTTTGTCCCACATAAGCTAATGTATAATGTTAGTATGTTGCTGTGTGCCGCTGTGGACATGTAGCGTTCCTGTTAGCTGTTGAGCTAAAGCACTCTCTGGACCCTTCCTCTAAGGCAGCTTAATTTGTAACGGTAACTTAATGTCGAGCCTGACCAAAGAGAGCTAGCCTCGGTTATGTAATAGCTAATGCCAGCTATCGGTGACAAGTTGCAAGGTTGCAGCTAACTTTTGGACTTTTTGGAACTTCGAGTTTCAACATAGCTATCGCTAGCCTACCAGGTTGTTCTTTATACATTTGTAACCTGATCATCTGAAAAATCTTGGATCTCTCTTCCGACTGACTGAACCTACTTACCTTCCGTGCGAGATGTGGCTGTTATTGATCCTCCTCTCTAGCTTAGCATATTCACGTAGATCTTCTTAGCTTCCATGTGACAGACGCACAATAACAAATGATAGGATTTAAACGAAGTCGAAGTTCATTGCATGTATTATTGTAAGATCACAGATTTATTAATCTAAGGGGATTTTGTTGTCTAATTACTAGTCAGTGCTTTTTGAGTCAGTGATTGCTTTTGCTTTGTTTGTCTGGTGATATGCAGAGCTAATTCCAATTTAATGGATTCATATTAAAAACAATATTGTTGTTCGTCCCTATGCAGTAGTCAAAATCATTGTACTTTTCTTTTAGATGAATCAGCCTTGGTAAAGATGCAGATTTTACCCAACAATATGACGTGGTCAGTGTTTATGTGTTTTGCTATTGGAGTAATTAGTTTACTGAAGCTAAAATTCACCCTCCCAAAAAACACACATAGCTCTGAAGACATCACATAAGGCATTTGTCGTATTGTTTTACAGAAATCTCATAGGTTTCTTATTCGATTGTGTTTGCTAATGCCTGTCAGTCAACTCTTTTATTGTTTAATTAAAAATACAGAAAGCAGAAGTAAGGCTTTTTTTCAGTTCACTTTTTAAAACCTTTTGTGAAATTCTGGAGAAGGAGATCAGTACTTCATTAACCAGTTTTGTTTTGATTGCAGTTGTTAGTATTTTTAAAATGCCGTTTAAAAATGCTGGGGCCATTACGACGACATGATGAGCAAAATCAATTGCAAATGTAGCTACGCTACAAGCATATATAAGAGTAAACAAAATAGTTAGTTGCCATTGTCTTCTTAGCCAGTGAATAGGGATGTGATTTTTTTTATATTTCTACAAGACTTCCTTGAAGTATGTTTAAATTTTAATATATCAAGGAAAGGTGAAAACTTCCTTCTCTTAAAAGCACTGTTTTTGTGCATAGCAGCAGATTTAAGTACGCTTTTTTCTTAACATGCATGAGATAAGTAAAAGGAGCAGATAAGTTAAAGGGACGATGCAGAGAGGACGTATACATAGCTGAAACACTTTCTGATGTAGAAGCTGCCACGTTGTACTTTTTACACAAATAAAGGTGTGGTAATGTCCTTTCAAAGGAACATGTGTGGCTTTTATTAACCCTTTCCTCTTTCCTTTACTTCTTACAGCTACGCCTGACTTCAGTCTCTTCAGTAACATCTTTCAGAGTGACCTGGTCATTGGACTTGTTGTGCAGACATGCAACCAACCCCTCGGGCTGGACCTCCTCGGGCTGGACCACCCCGGGCCTCGATGCCTAATATGACAGGCAGAATAAGGCCTCAGAAGCATGCAACAGCAGTGACAGCTACTATGCCGCCTCCTACCCAGCCCATAACGGACCCTTTTGCTTTTGGCAGAGCTCCACCCCCCATGGCTGCAGGTGGTCTTCCTACAATACCTAACAGCAGCCCACCACAAATGCAAACTCCACCTAATGCCATGTACTCTCAGCTTGGTTCTGGACTCCCTCCACAACCGCAGTTGCTTGAAAATGTTCCAGCTGCAGTGGCTGGTCCCCCAGCACAATCTCTGTCAGGGGTGACTTTATTCACCCCTCAGGGTACACCATCTGCTGGTGTTTTCCCATCTCCAAGTCCCACAGGATATGCATCGGCTAATAGTGAACAGGACTATTTTAATTCAAGAGATCCAACTGCCACTATGTCCACAGATGCATCACATACGTCACCAGCACCTAGTAATACACTTTTTAACCAGGATTTTCAGGCACATCATCTTGGTCATCCTTTGCCTTTTCAACCCCTTCCAACTTCATCTTCATCTACTCAGTGGGCTCCTGATCACTCAAGCCGACCTCCCTCAGTTCAAAACTATTTCCAACCAACTGTTGATCCACCAGCACGGCCCTCAAATATACCACCACAGACCCAGATGTACCCCTCCCACAGCCAGTCACCCCACCACAGTGCCCCCACCCCTCAAGCCTACTCTGGACATCCCCAAATTCACCTCCCTGCTCCTCTTCAGAACCCTGTAGCGCCTGCCAGCTCTTTGTTGCCTGACCCAAATGGACCCCAGCACCTCAACTCACATTTCCAAACCCAGAGTTATTTCAGTCAGAGCTCTGCGCCCCATGACTTGTGGTTCAACCAACCAGTGCAGGACTCCGGCTACCACCAAATGGGTACCGGCTTGAGCCATCATCAGCCACCTACAGACTCTACTGGATCTCCTCATGTTTCCAGTACGGGGCCTAGTTCTGTCAGTCAACCTGGGCCAAGTTCTGTCCCTGCCACAGATGTATACGGTCAAGAGTCTGGTACAATATCAATGTTCTTCAAAGGGAGTGATGTGGAAAACGAGGAAACGCTTGCTGATGAGAGGAATAAAACATTAAATGGTGTTGCTGGATCTTTTCAGAATAACAGCAACCCACCATCTCATAGTAGTCATTCAGATCTGACTGTCGATTACCATGGAGTGTCTGTTCCAGATCATTCACGCCTTCCCTATATGAATGAAAGCAGTCATCCTTTACAGGGGCACATCCAGAAGCTCCCAGATAATGACTTTGACCACGTGGAAAATTTGGAGTGTGTTCCGAACCAGGAAGTTTTACCCAACGAATTCAGCAGCGGTGCTGCTGCTGCTATTGCTGCATGTAACCCAGTTGACCAGTTTGAAACAGGACCCAACCTGGAAACTCCGGATTCAGTCCCAAGACCAATGAGATCTGCGAGTGTGTCATCCAACTACAGCAATTTGAGCCATGGAAGTGGAACCGACCCCCGTCGGCACCAGGGAGTCGAAGGTACCTTTATTCAGCAGGAAAGCCCTCGTCTCGCCGATAATCCTAATACCTCTTCTGCTGCTGCCGCTGCTGCCGGAGGTTACTTTGAGCAGATAGATACATCTCCAAGTGGTGATGTAGGAGTGCAAGGTTCAGTAGAGCATATGTGGCATCCCACGCCTAGCCCACCAAAACCAACTGGGATTTTCCAAGCAAGCGCTAACAGCTCTTTTGAACCCGTGCGTTCACATGGTGTTGGAGTGCGTCCTGTTGAAGTCGATAGGGCTAAAATGGTTGCTGAAGGAGGTTCTGATTCCATATCTGGTAACTTGGAGCAACCGCCAGACAATATGGAGAACATTTATGGGCCAGGACAAGCTCCAGTTTCTGCTCCCGGCGATGTATTATCCAGTCAAACACATTCAGTGGTGCATCCTCATTCTCGACCTTCGTCTCGTGCTTTTGGGGCCAATCGGCCCTGCGAGAGTCCGGCCACTACTCTGTGGGCTCAGAACGACCCTACGAGCTTGGGTACCAATATCCTCCTCGCCCCTGCAGCCCCCCCAGTTTTAGCCCCATTAAGAGAACCCAGTGCTGACGTCATCCAGCCACCAGAGGATTGTCCGCTGGACCTACAGGCCTCGCAGAGAGTTCAGACAGCTTCTCAGCAGCATTCAGAGAACCTAGAAAACCCACCAAAGGTGAGTGATGCAGAGCCAGCTGACTCTCAAAGCGGCCTGGGTTACGCATCTCTGCTCGTGTCTGGCTCACTTCATCAGCCCGTTTTAATTGCCCCGCCTGTATCCAATTACAGCGTGATTCCCCCCAGCATTCCTACTCCGTCATCCACTCAGACTAATCATGGAGAAGTTGTGTCCCCTGAAAGACCTCCCGCACAAGGGCTTGGTGCCAGTATCTCTCTACCATCAGCCCTACCTTCTAAGCAAAGTCCGCTCTTTTCTTCTGGGTCCGCGGCTTTCTGTTCCTCCGCTCCTAATCAGGGTCCGCTCAATCTGACTCGAGACAAAACAGTTGGAGCAACTTCAGAAATCACAACTCCACCACTCTCTCAACCTGTTCACCCTCCTCTTTCAAGGGGCCAATCATTGGGGGCAGAAAGCCATTCTACTGTTAATTCACAGCCCGTTTCTCTCGTGACTGCTTCTGTCTCTAATCATAATCAGACATTAAACTACGAACTGCTTGATTTTTCTATGCACCAATCACATGGTCAGAGCCAGGCGTACGGCCAGCCGTCGTCTTTGCATGAGTCGTCACAGTCTAGTAATGGATTTTACCTGCAGGTCACCAAGGATGCTCAGCAGGGAGTAAGAGACGGAGGGAATCTCTCTATCCAGACAGTAATTTCTACATCCACCTCACAAGCTCCACCAGGACCGCCTCCAGCTGCTCCAAACACTCAGCAGACGCAAAGTGAACTTCCTAAGACATCCAATTCTCAAGCTGCATTGCAGGGACAGAGGGATGCTCCTGCTGTTCCTGTCAGTGGAACCCAACCTTCTCAAGGTCAATATTCAACTCCGGCACAAGGACCTGCTGGAGGGAATGCTCCTACTCCTGCTGCTCCTGGGGTGTGCCCCCCAGGCACGCAGGGGGCCGTACCTCAGGGGGATTCCCAAGCAGTTCCAGCTGAAGCTCCCCGACCACCCTCCTCTGCAGGCAGCCATCAAGGCTATGTGCATCCTCCTCCTCCTCCTGGATCTGGGCAGATGTACAGCAGCTACTATGGAAACTATGGAGAATACACAGATAGCAGAGGACAGTATCCTCCAGGCCAGTATCCACCTCCACCTGGAGATCCGAGAATGCAGCAGTATTACCAAGTAAGGGTTGAGGCGATTTTTTGCTAGCATTTATGAGCAACTGTGGCCTTGTGTGTCCCTCTTTATTAATCATTTTTTTATGCTTTCCTGTTAGGATGCAAACTACCGAGGCAGAGGAGACCCTTGGTATGGCAGATATGACGGGCAGAACCCAGGTTACCGTGATCCAAACTACCAATATAGAGAACCACAGTCTGATCGACCCAGCTCAAGGACTAGTCAGTACTCAGACCGGCCTTCATCCAGGTTAGTGAAGCAGTCAGTCTTGCTTCAGTATCTTACCTTCACAATCTTCTTCAATTCAATAGTTAAAAGTCAGAATTGTTTGAAAAAAATGTCATCATTTTGTTTTTCTGAGGTGTAATAGTGTACCACTATTAAGCCTGTCGCAAAGCATTTAATCAATTAATTGCATGATAAATCGCACAGTAATATGACTTTGACCATTTCCATTCTGATTATTCATATTTTCTGAAGGGGAATTTTGTTTACAGACATCATAATCCATTGTCTTCTAAAAAAATTACTCTTTCTTCCCATATATGGCACCATTAAAGTTGTCTAGAAGAATGTCTTTGATTTTTGCCTTCTCGTTTCTTTATGTCTATCAGAGGTGGGCAATACATTTTTCTAAAGAACCAAATGAGGAAGTGTGATTGTTATTGAGGGCCGTTTGATTTACTGAACTCAATTATTCTTAAATGATATTTTTGATAATACAATGCTTATGATTTTTGTTTCCTGCAACTGAACAACTGGCAAATTAATGTAAATGTTAATGTAAAACACCTTTTAGAAAAACAAATGAATGACTATAATTTATAAAAAATAATATTTAAAAATAAGAAATGTGCAAATATTTGCATATTTACTGTCTATTCAGTCAGATCATATTTGAAGCTGTAATCCCTGTAAGCAGCAATCTGCTCTTCACCTTACCTTTGACTCCAATGAACAAATACTTAATGAGATCTGCACATTATTAGGAAATTGAAGTTAAAAATTAATGCTATTATAAAACACTCTTACTGCTGTGTCAAGTGTGTGAATTCGCTGGAATGAGACTCCATCCAACAGCCTCAATATCTTATTGCCATCCAAAGTGTGTATTTTAATTACTGCAAATATGAAATGACAAACATTGCATTTTCGAGTGGTCTTTTATGCATTTTTAATGCAAAACAGAAATTGCATTGATGATTTATTTTGCATCCTTTACTTTGAAATCATTTACTGTTAAAAACTACAGTTTTTTGTCTGTCTTTAGTCAGCACACACACAAGGCTGCTTAATTGCAGGATCATGTTTGGATTTGCATGTTGAAATAACACTTTGGGCATGTTTCAATTTCATGTGTTGTATTGAGCCACGTGGGCCGATCCTGTGAAATATCACATTGTGTTGTCCTTCAGGCAAGGTTATTCTGAAGATTACCAACGGCAAAACCGAAGTGCCTACGGTGAATATTATGCAGATTACCCCAAGCACTATGATTATAGAGGTATGAGCTATTTGCTAATACAATGTCAATTTGACAATGATTTATCACAGAAAAAGTTTCATGTATTTGTCAATTATCTTCTTTTTTCTCAATTTTTTGTTTAAAAAGGATACAACTATGGACAGTACGACCAGCGATACAGAGGATACTATGATCAATCCTATTGGTCTTATTACAATGACGCATACAGAAACGGCTACTATAATCAGCAGTATCCGTCCAGGTAGGCGTTATTAAAACTCTTTGTACATTTTAGTAAAAAGTACAATGAAGTCAACAAGATGTTAAACAGCGTAGTTATGCATGAGTCCTATCAGTTTACTCCTGCTGAGTGTTTTATCGGCTCCCTCACAGGAAAGATGGCTACGACGACCAATGGCAGTACTATCCCGGATATGATCGCAGTTTCGATGACGACAACGTGCGCGGGAGAGATCCTTACGGCGACGACTTTGACCGGCGCAGCGTGCATAGCGAGCAGTCGGCACACAGTGTGCACAGCTCCACCAGTCATCACAGCAGACGAAGCAGCTTCAGCTCACGGTCACAGCAGGTGAACTGTCATGGCTGCTTTTTATTTCATAGGCAATAAAAAAAAAATGCTGTTTACTTTTTTTTTTTTTTTTTTTTTCAATTTTAGGGGCCCTGGATCTTCTGCCACCTTGTTCTCAACTCTTTTTTTTTTCTGCACTTCAATTGCAGAGCCAGGTGTACAGGAGCCAGCCTGACTTGGTGTCTGCAGTTTATGACACAACACAATCCACTCTCCCTGTTGACTACTCTTATGGCCAGTATCCAAATCAAACGGACGCTACTCAGAACTACAGCCAGTACATGTATCCCTCAGAGTACACTGCGGACAGTACCTGGATTGCACCAGAGCAACGTAATCTTACAAAACTCAGTTTTTGGAGAATATATATATATATATATTTTTAAAGCGTTTCTCCAAGTACTAAATGTATTTTTCTTTATTATATCTCACTTAATTACTTACACTGTAACCATTGTTTCCCTTTCAGCTCCCCCTCGTCCTGCAACCCCAGAAAAGTTTACCATGCCCCATCGTTGTGCTCGCTTTGGACCTGGAGGTCATCTGATCCAAGTCCTGCCCAATCTCCCCTCAGCTGGGCAGCCTGCTCTGGTTGAGATCCACAACATGGAGGTACATTTACTGTAAAAAATTGTAAAAAGTTTTTATTTATTGTTTTGTACATAGCTTTAAGGTTTAAATTTCAGCACACATTAAGTTACTTTATCTCATTATGCATTAACCGTAAAGTAGGCATTCCTTAATTTATGGATCATAGGTTGTAAAATTGGTTTCTATCGCCTTTTTGGAGATACAAACATTGTAGATGATTGTGAGCAGAAAATAATGTAAAGAATACGTTATGTATTATTTTATCTTCTACTTCTCCTTTTAGACGATGCTGCAGGACACTGCAGATCAGGCTGAGCTGCGAGGTTTCCCTGGACCTCTGATTAAGTACGTGTATTTTTCTAGTTATCTCCATCTCAAATACTTCACAGAATCTTGGTGAAAGTAAACTCCTTAAAGAACCAGACTTCAGTTTTTTAGTGATCCAAATAATGCAAAGTAGTGTAACAAAAAAGCAGAATGTTGAGTTCAAACAACATTGAAATTCATCCTAAATTTAGCTTCTTTTTTTGCTGCAGTTTAGGTTTTTGTAATGAAACATATTATATCCTAACATTTTCTGTCATGCCAACAGGGAGGAGACCCACAAGGTTGATGTGATAAAATTCTCTCAAAACAAAGCAATGGAGTGTTCCCGTGACAACAACTTGCTGGACAGAGACTCTGCCCGCCTGCTCTGGGATTTCATTGTATTGCTTTGTAGACAGAATGGGGTGAGACTGTGCTGCCTGCAGCTGTAGAAATACCAGAACAATAATTATTTGATTAAAATTTGGTCTTTTCTGATTGTTTTTTTCCATTTCCTCAGACTGTGGTCGGCACAGACATCGCTGACCTCCTGCTGAAGGAGCATCGCTCTGTCTGGCTGCCTGGCAAGAGTCCCAACGAAGCCAACTTGATTGATTTCAACAATGAACCTCTTGCACGAGCGGAGGAGGAGCCTGGAGCTGGACCGCTGTCCCTTCTGTCCGACACTTTCATGATTGTCCCAGAGAACGTTGGCAAGGAAACGGAGCGCTTCAGAGAGCTGCTTCTGTTTGGGCGCAAAAAGGTAGGAGATACAATGATTAGCAAAATTACGTAATTATTTTAAGCCAAACATATCTGACACATTTTATTCTTTGTCTGATGAAAAAAGGATGCACTTGAAGCAGCCATGAAAGGAGGTCTCTGGGGTCATGCCCTGCTGTTGGCTAGTAAGATGGACAATAGGACACATGCACGTGTCATGACAAGGTGAAGTAGCTGCAGTTGAAGTTTCTTAACCTATAATTATGGTTTTCTCATCATTAAAATGTTTTCTTCTTCAGGTTTGCCAATAGTTTGCCCATGAATGACCCTCTCCAAACAATGTACCAGCTGATGTCAGGGAGAATGCCTGCTTCAGCCACGGTACGTCCTTACAACCTGTTTTTAAACTGGTGTGCTGAAGAAGTTGTTGACAATGATTTTCCAGCTATCTAAATTGAACATTTCTTTTTTCACTTATGCAGTGCTGTGGAGAGGAGAAGTGGGGTGACTGGCGCCCCCATCTGGCCATGGTCCTCTCAAACCTAACACACAATATGGACTTGGACACTCGCACTATCACCACTATGGGTGACACTCTGGGTATGATTATTTTATTAAGACTCTATCCAGTGGAAGTTGTTTAAACTGTATTGACATTAATGGCAGCTGGTAGCTACATTCCTAACATTTTTGACCATTTTTTTCTGCTTTGGAAAAGCTTCTAAAGGGCTGACTGACGCTGCTCACTTCTGCTACCTGATGGCCCAAGTTGGCCTGGGGGTTTACACCAAGAAGAGCACCAAGTTGGTGTTGCTTGGATCCAACCACAGGTTAGTCCAAAACACACACACACCATCCTGGATATGTCTTTTGACATAAACTGAAAACAAGCCAGACATTTAACTCTGTCTCTTGCCTTCAGTTTGGCCTTTAATCAGTTTGCCACCAATGAAGCAATCCAGAGGACGGAGGCCTATGAGTACGCTCAATCTCTGGGCTCCCAGCCTTGTTCACTGCCCAACTTCCAGGTGGGTTTTTGTTAGTTTTAGAAGCCTGTTTCATATGTTTTTACATTCATAATTACATTGTAAATAAAATATCTGAGGACTATATTCTCTCTCTTTCTGTCCTCTCATCAGGTGTTTAAACTAATCTATGCATGCCGACTGGCTGAATCAGGCCTGTCTGCCCAAGCTTTTCATTACTGTGAAGTTATCGCAAAGACGGTTCTTATGCATGCTTCCTACTACTCCCCTGTGTTCATCAGCCAGATCATACAGGTTTGTAGTTGTTCCTTGCTTTTGATATCTTTTTATATTTGACTCTTTGACACATGTGATTTATTTATTTATTTTATTTTCGCTTAAAGATGTCAGAAAAGTTACGGTTCTTTGATCCGCAACTAAAGGAAAGACCTGAGCAGGAGCTGTTCATTGAGCCTGAATGGCTGATTCGCCTCAAACAGCTGGATGGACAGATCAGGGTGAGGAAGAGCAACGGTTCTACGTCACCTTGTGGCATAATATAATTGCAAACATTTCTTGCTAGTTCCAACAGGGAACTATGTAACGATAGATTTCTTCAAAAATTCGATATAAGGTTTTATTTTCCAGAAATTCATCAGATTTAGATTGACTTAAACAAACAATGTAATTTTTAAACAATTAACATATTTGATGATTTCTTCTCTCTCTTTTTGTAAGACTGGTGTGATTACATACAACAGGGACAGAAGTACTCCTGCACAGTTTGATTGCATCAGCGAAAGTTCAGACTTGGAGCCCCAGAGTCCACCTGAACCTTACAGCATGCATCTGGAAGTGGACGGCCAGGCCCCCAACAACCAGCTCATGAGCTCATTAATGCCTGGGCCTCAACCGCAGGCAGTACAGTTGATGCCTCCAGGTGTGTGTGAATGTGTTCAAACTTTTGCTCTGTGTGTGATTAGCTCTTAGTGCTGGCAGATAGATTGAATCTCTTTCACTTCCTTCCAGCTCCCTCCTCCATTCTCCATGAGGGGGCGGCTCCAGCTCAGCTCCCACCCTCAAGCGATGTGCCCCAGTACTACCCCGTATCCCCCAGTGGACCACCGGGCCAAATCCCCATGCCTGGATTCCCTCCACAGGATCCTGGCGTTGCCCACCCCCCCTTCCACCATCAACATGAGCAGGCCTATCTCGGAGCCCACCAGCAATTTGTTCCCTCACCACAAGAGGGCCAAATGTCGCCTCACATGTTTCCGTCACAGGTGCCACATTCACCTGTTCAAATGACTCACCCACCTTTTCAGATGCCCCAGCACATGCCTCCCTCTCCTGGACATATGGCCCCCATGGAGCAGCCGCCCCCACCCCACCCAGAGATGCATCCCACCCATCCAATATCATCCTCCCCACGCAGAAGCTCCTTCACACCTCAGATGGACTTGTATGACCACATGGCTTTCATGGTCAGTATTTACCCGCCTGCAGTTCTAAAACAACCTAAAATAAGTTTTAATTTTTTTATGTGAGACAGGGTTGTCCAAGTTCCAAATTAACAACAGCCTCTGACCCCATTCACAGATGGCTGAATTTTTTCACACCAGCACAGGCAAACTGGGGTTGACCCGTTTACCAAACATGACTCAGTACAGCTAGTGTTTTTTTTTTTTCAAAAAGGAAATTTAAAACAAAAAAGGATTCATTTTAGACAATTTAGAAATTTTTATTCCATTTCTAGTTTTTTTTTAATAAGGCAAACATACAAAGCCCTTTTTATGTTTCAAATCTATAATGATTTATAGATCCTTTCCTTACAAAAGTCAGACTTTGTTCCTTTTATTGAAATACCAGCTACCTAAATTAGTCAATGATTCGATGCCATCTTCTGGGTTTCCTTAGTTAGAAACTTTTTAAGCTACGTTGAATAATTAACTGAGCTTATTTTACTGTTCGGATCAGTTGGAATGTATGTATGATTGGATTGAAATTACCTTTTGCAAAGTGCCTCTAGATGTCATTTGTTGTGAATTGGTGCCGTATAAATTAATAAACTGAATTGAAAATGACAAATTTTAGTGTACAATTACCTTCTCATTTTGATAGAAATATATATTGAATTTCTGGAGCACAAGCTTGATGATTTTGGTCTATGTGGCAAAAAATGTTGGAAACCACTAATACAAGAGAAAATGCTTACCTTGTTTATTTGGTTCCGCAGGGTCCGAGGAGATCACGAACAACTTCACAATCTTCAATGCATTTGGTATGTTGGTATAACACTGACATTTCACACCAGAGCTTAATGTCTCGAAACATATTAAATTCCCTTGAGATGATTATTACTCACTAAAATTACTTGGTTTTACTATTATGTGGTGAAGCCCTTAGTTTGATCGACTAAGTATTTCATTTGTTATGTAAATGCCAGAGTGTATCAAAGCGTGTTCTTATCAGAATATTTTGTTTTCCAGCCATCTGGACGCAGCTCTCGCAGGGCCTCTGAATCTTCCACTCACTCCGGTGGAAGAGAGCGGAGCAACTCTGCTGTAAAACAGGCCTCTCCACCTCCGCCCTCGATTCCCGAACAGCCACGCAAAGAGGAGGCCAGGAAAGCCAAGAAGGATTCTCCAGAAAAGGTTCATCACTTTCTTACAATTTCTAAAGCTGCACACTGCAGTATTACACTGTTTAACGCAGCGCTTCCTTTCCATGCAAACAGAGTAAAGGCTGGTCATTTTGGCCCTTTGGGAAGAGAAAAAATGAGGCTCACTTGCCAGATGATAAAAATCCTTCTGTAAGTTATATGTGCTTATTTTATTTCCTTCCACCTCAACTCTAGAACTGTTCTTTACCAATCTATGGGTTTATGTGTTTATCGTTGCCAGATTGTTTGGGATGAAAAGAAAAATAGATGGGTTGACTTGAATGAGCCTGAAGAAGAGGTCGGTGGTTAATAAATGGATATTTTAAAAATATAGATCTTAAACAAGCCTTTTTTTTGATTGGTTTGTTTTTTTCTGTTAGAGTAAGCCTCCTCCTCCACCTCCATCCGGTTTTCCCAAGATGCCTCAGATGCCTGGTCCTGGGGGACCCACTGCCCCTCCGGGTGCTGGGTCTTCCGTCAACATGTTTTCCAGAAAAGCAGGTAAGATGCACAGTAGACTGGATATTTGACTCGGCCTCATACTTTTCAGGGCAGATATTTATGGATGCCATGTATCTTTTAAATCCTTAGTTGTAATTTGTTTGACTGTTTGTGTCTTCTTAGGCACTAGGAGCAGATATGTGGACGTTCTGAACCCAAGCGGAACAGCTAAGCCAAGTGGAGTGGCCCCGGCTCCTGTGGACCTATTTGCACCTTTGGCCCCCATGCCCATGCCTGCTAACCTGTTTGTGCCTAGTTCAGGTGTGTGTCGTGAAAATACAATGAACGAACCAAGAACATTTCAAAACATCTCAGACTGGAACATAAGTTAAAAAAAAAATCCTGCAGTTTTTTAACCTTGTAGCTTAACTTTTATTTGAAGAGTTCAAAATTCTTGAGATGTAACTAGAGGACAGATGAGATGTGTCGCTCCTTCAAGCTTTTTCTTGTTTTTGCCCAAATTCAAGACAGCAGTGAAACTTGAGAATCTTTTCTTTTCAGTTTTTTTGTTGATACACTGAAAAAAGCTAATGAAGCAAAATACCTAAAAGCAAAATTAAATATTTTCTGTTTCTCTCTTTATGTGAAGCTCCCAGTGACCAGCAGCCTCGGGAAGGCAGTGAAGGTGGAAATCAAGAGCAGAATTCACCAAGCAGCAGCGCTCCTCCACAGGTTCCTTTGGTTTTTAAACATTTGCACAACATCCTGCGTTCCTATGCAGTCTGGGAGTGGATGAAAATTTAAATTATTTTCCATGTCTGGATCAGGATGGAGTAGGGGGAAACGTTTGTATTTCTAGGAATTATTCTCATCAGGGAATCAAGCGATCTGTTTTTTTGGGGTTTTTTTTGTCTATTTCAGTGTTTAAGACCTAACGTATTTTGGAATATCTGCTGTGAACTACTGTATTTGTACTTTAAAAGTAGACAAAAAAATGGAATAAGTATTCTGGAAAAGTATGGAGTTATAACATTAAAACGCGCTTAAGCACCTTGAATTAAACTTTAGTCATGTAAATATTTCACTATCTTATCTCAATAGTTAAATAGTTATATAGATGGCAATAAAACTTGAAATCCTTCAAAATGTCAAGATGGAAATCCAATTTTTAAGGTACAAAGTTGCACCTTTACTCATCCTGAATCTTTTGACCGGCTCAGGTGTTCAACCCCACGCTGTTACCTCCAGCCCCAGAAGGTCCTCCTGTTCCAGATGGGTCACAGTCAGGAGAGGTAAGATCCATCTGTCAGTATAATGGGCTTTATGCTTTATGGCACAATGAGATAAAGCTTGACTGCATAGTTTGCTTTTTTAAGTTCTTGTAAGAGAAGACTCAAGGATGCATGCATACCAACCTTAACTCTCATCTTTCTCATGCTGAATGCCTGGATAATTACTATAATTTATATTCCATTTGTCTCTGCAATATAATTCCATCAATGCGGTGTTGTTTTCTAAGAACTACAGTTGTTTAATGCTCGTTTACTTAGTTTTATTCTTTACTTGATTGTGGAAATTGATCTAATCAAGTGCATGAAAGATTATTAATACAAGGTGATGGGATTTTTTTTTCTCTTTTTGTTCCCTTCCTACTTGTTTTCTTTAGCTGTCACGTTCTAGCTCAATGAGTTCTTTATCACGCGAAGTGAGTCAGCATTTAAACCAGGTACTTCTAGTCTGTCCTTAAATAATGCCCTGCCAGCATCTTCCTGTTTCTGTTCTGCAGCATCTCATCATTAAAACTTCACCATTTACATCCAAGGCTTTGCTGAGCATCAGCCCTAGAATGTCTGCTTGTTGTTACCACCTGCTGTCTCCAGCATTACCATCTCCGCTCTGTATCTATTTAAGAAAACGCAACGCTGAAGGAAGAAAGTTATTGCAATAGTAGCTGGCAGCTGCTATGAAATTTGATTCATGGCACATTCTTATGGGGTCAAAAAATTTTCTGACAGCTGTAGTGAGGCTTTTGCTAACCAAAATACGTATATATTTCTGTATTCCCACATTACAACCTCAAACTTGTCCAATTGTATCTTATGGGTAGGTGTAATAGAAAAAATAGTAAATGTGATGTGATAAAGGTGATAAGTTATAAATAAAAATCTGAAAAGCACTGTGTGCATCTCCATTCATCTCTCCTCAGGACAAACTTTGTAGAAACACCCTTCACTGCAGTTGCAGCTAGAAGTTGTTTGCTTTTAGAATATGTCTTCCAGTTTTGCACATATAGAGTGATTTTTAATTTTTTTTTATTTTTAATTCTTCTTAGCGACATAGCTCCAGCTTAGTCAGTTTGACAGGGGAGGATCTGTGAGCAGTAACTTTCAAGTCTCACCTCTTAATCTCTTGGATGTTGATAGTCGTGATTTTCCCTTCGACTGGATGTTTTGGATTGCTGTTCTGTTCAGTCTCAAGACTTTTGCAGCCCAAAACAGCTTCACTTCCAGCATCGTCTTTTATTTAGCTCTGTCCATCCTCGTTAAACTCTGACCAGCTATACTGTCCCTATTGAAGATACGCTTCCCAGCAACATGACGCTGCCTCCACTGTGTTTCACCATGGAGGTCTTCTGTTACATTTAGGCCAAAAACATAAATTTCGGCATCATTCACCCGGAGCCTCTTCTTTCACCATTTGCTGTATCTTTATATGACTTGTTGCAAACTGCTGACTAGACGTTTCAGTGTTTCCTTTCAGTCAGTCATTGACTTTCTTTTTGCTTGTCTTCCATGAAGGCCAGATTTGTGGAGTGCAAAACTATTAATTGTCTCGTGAGCAAATTTTCTCAGGTTTTTTTGGTTGCTTCTCTGATTAATGTTCACCTTGCCTGGGCAAGGTGTTTAAGTTAATTTGCAGTTGTACTATTTTCTTTGAGTTTTCATAAGATAAATGAAACCGTGCTGTATTGTTTTATACATTGATGAAACTTTTAAACTTCCTGACCTATTTGAGCTTCTTGGTGCCGTTTCTTCACTCATGTTGTCTGTGATTCCTTCATAGAACAACTGGATTCATACCAAGATTCAGTAAATGTTGGAGAACTCCCTCAGAATTCCCTCAGTTTCACTGATATTCACTACTTTTTTAATTTATCACACAAAAAGCCCTACTAAAATACATCAAAGTTTGACGTTGTAATGTGAAAAATTAAATGCAAAGGTTGGGAATACGTTTTTCAAGCCAATGTGCTCACTACACAATGTTAGTAAGACCCTATTCAATATCCTCCATTTGCTTGAAAGAAAAAAAAAACATTAAATGATCAGAGTCGGTCATGCTGGAGATTGATGCAATGGTTTAAATGTAACTTTTAAAGTTGTCCTAGGCGAGTTGCTCTAACCCTAGCATCTAGTTTGCATGGCTACTGAAATACGCATTAACAGTGGTTTGTGATGGTGCCTCACCGTGGATCCAGTCTGCATCGTCTTTCCACTTTCCCCCCGGCAATTTGTTGTGAATCAATGTGTCAACATCGAAGTACCAAAGTACCTCTGCTTTTCCCTGGACAGAGTCATCCCAACCAGGGGACTACACCCGCAGGAGGTGTCACTTTTTATAACCCTACGCAGTTTTCACAGGTGTGGTTTTTAAAGCAGCATGTTTTATTTGGTCTGTCCACCATGTTTGTTTTTTTTTGCCCTGTTTGTTCACATGATGTCCCATTTGAATGTCTTCTGTCTCTTTCCCAGACAAGTGCACCATCGGGAGGGGGACAACGGTCTAGCCGGTTGGGCCAGCGCCAGTACCCAGTGTATAAGTAAACATCCCCCTCAACAGAGAAATGAAATTAATAGACTAAATGAACAAAAATGAGAGTCTACCTGGAAGTAAATGAAGCACATGGACATACTGCTCTCTGTCTTAAGAACTCCTCTTTTGGCCTTCATTTAAAAAGCTTGATCCCATCATGTGGGTTTTCATCAAAACAGCTTAACCACTGTTTTTTTTTTTTTGTTTGTTTTTTTTTTTTATTATACCTTCATCAGCCCAGTAGGTGTCGCTGGTGTGTGTTTGTAACAAGCACAGAGTTTCCTTGAAGGGCTTATTCCTGAAACCAAACAGGGGTCGAAAAATGATTTGCATCATGGATACATTAACACAAGCAAACTGTGTGTTCATGTCGGCATAATTTGTGTACACGCCTTGCTCCACTAACGCTGACGGATAAAAACACTGATCGTCCAGCGTCCCGTTGTGCTCTAGATGTCTGGACGGATACGTGAAAGATACAAAGGAAGTGGCACCTTTTTAATTTCATACTGGAGATTTCTATAAGCAGTCTACGTGCTAGAGGTGGCAACTTGTGTGTTGATTTGCTTGTTTGGTCTTGCTGTGTAGATATTTCCATTAGATCCACTAAACAAAGCATGTTGGATGATTTAAGAAAGAGAAGTATGCAGGGATTGATCGCTGCTTTCAGGTATTTATTTAACCCTTCGCCCCCACTTACTTGTTCACCTTCAAAGATCTCAGAGGGTCTTTTTGTCCAAGGTTATCTCAAGGTTCTGAGCTGACAGCTTCAAATGGAGGGACGTTTGTTGAACTAACAGGAACCAGAATTCAAGATGAATTTTAAATATTGCAGAAAATGAATCTATCCAAATATTTGTATATCAGATTGATTGTATTTATGACATGTAGGCATAAAAGGTGTGCGTGCGCGTGTGAGAAGATTAACAATTTTTTTTTTCCAAATAGTCTTTGACCAGATGCATTATTGATTGAAGGAATTGCAATCACAATCTAATCGTTTGTATCGCCTGCTTCTGCATACCAATAAATCTTTAAAATTGTGAACCTTGAGCTAGTCGTACTCTTAAATACGTTGTCATTTTAGTTTACAGATGTAACTCCCGAGTCTGACGTTTGTCACCCCCAGATGTTACTCCGTCACTCATTCTGCAGACATCAGTCGGATTGTTAATCAGCAGAGGCCGGTGTTCTCCGTTGTTTTAGAATTTCTGCTGTGAAATCATTGACAGAGAATCATCGGTACAAATAATGGAAACAAATGATAATAATAATAAAGTTATTTTTACGCTCTGTAGCACTTTGATAGAGATGTCTAGTGGTTTCATTTACTTCATAAAAAAAGGGCATTTTGAAACGAGTTGGCTGTCCTTTATTTGTGCGAAATGAAAGTCGAGGTCAGCTCTGTGAGGTGAATGAAATGTGGTTGAGTTTTATTTGAATTTAGAAGAAAATGACAATATTAACATGTAGATATAGATATTATAGTGGTAACATTTATTGGGTTTTAAAATATTTATTTTGAAAATACAGAAATCAATACAGCAATAATTTCATCACAAACTCATGTGATATATATTTTTTAACATCTGTTTTCAGTCAGGAATAAAGAAAAATCTTTCTTTAGTCCTGTTGTACTTTTAAAACCTCCATTTCCATTTAACGCTCTAATCTGAATGAATCACTTGGTACCTACAGAGTTGCTCTGAAACTTTCTCCTTTAGATACTAAGTTCAGAAATGAATTAACCAAACACTTTCATATCTTAACGGGGAACCGGAGCGCTCCTTCCCCAAAGAATCTGTTTTTTGGAGGAGGATGAAATGTGATTGGTCCAACATAATTAGCTACTTTAAGAAAATGGACACAAATAGCTATATTGTGTCACTAATGGCCATTTTGAGATCAAAACAGCCATAATTACTCATTCCTTGTGAGTCATATTCTACATTATTAAAATGTAAACTTAAAAATAAATCAGCACATCAAACCTTACATATTTACATAAATCCATCCATATTAGCTCAGTCATTTGTTCTCGTCGTCCTTTTGTATGCTACAGCTGAACACAGGACTAAGAAATGGTAATGATGAATGTCTTTATAATCAGTATTTGGAAATAGTTCTGACACTACTATACACAACAGTAAGCATCCTTAATGTATTTGAAAATCGGCTATATTTCCTAGCAGCTGAAATCTTTTTACAATAATGCAAAACAAAAAGCAGCATCTTGATCCAAATTTCTGTGAGATCTCTGCAGAAGAAAATTAATTCTTATGCATTAGTGTAAACAATTTTATCAAGAAAAACCGTAAAGATTTGGCACCAAACCGAAGCAGTACAGATCTGTTTTTCATTAGATGCTGACACTGCAAACAAAGGACTCAGAAACGAGCCTTCATTTCAGCAGAATGATGTCTTTCAGACTCATCGGTCATCTTGCTTTCATACCCAGTTCACAATTTAGTCTGAAATTACAAAGTCTTCATAATCTGGGTTTAACAAATCCAGCTTAGCTTTCAGTGTCCAGCACTGCCTGTGCTTTCTGAACGGCAACCTGCAGCTTTCTGTGGTCACTGAGCAGCTGTTGGAGAGAAGCAGCGTCCATCTCCAGGAGCATACCTAGAAAAATGATGTGGATGTCTTTATGAGAACACATCAGGGCTCTGTGAAGACTCTCGCAGCATGGTGCATGCTGAATGGTAAATAAATTGGGGTCAGTTCACCTGTGATGTCATTTGCATGCAGTGAATCCATCTGCTTGACCAATGAGAAGAGCTTCTCTCCCAGCCTGTCTGTCTCATCAACTTCTGAAGCGTCGCTGAGGTCCGTCTTCTCTATATTCTGCCTGAAAAATAAGGCAGAATATTTTAGCTGTAGTTTAAAAAAGTTCTAATGTAGTGTGTCTCTTGATTATAAAATAAATTGAATGTAAGGACAAGAGTCAGAGTAAAAAGCTACAAACTCTTTCAGTGTCTTCAGGGCAAGATTCACATGTTCCTCCAGGAGTTTGGGGTCTGACAAAAGCTGTAAAACCACATCTTTGGGCTGCTCCAAAAGCATTCCTGTGCACAAGACAAAACACTTTTTCATTGCATAAGAAAAGTACATCACCAGTAATGCTGAGTAACGATGCTAAAAACTAAAGTTAGCATAGGAATGTCCTAAAATTCACACAGTCATTGGATTGTTTCATTTTTACAATTTCAGTTTAGCAAAAGAGCATTTAAAAGGACTAAAAACAGATGAATACAGTACACCATATTCATACTTTACATTTTGGAAAAGTAAAAAACAGCCCTTACTAGTAGATAAAAGCAATATACTGGCTATAAATGCTATCTGTGCTATCACCGTAACTGTAAAAATGACTTGCAGATGTTTGTATGCTCAACTGATAAGTGTAGATAAACTGAATGTGGGTTTGATTACGTACAACTTGCAGTATTTTTGACTATTTAATTTACCACTATGAAGACAATAGCAGGAAGGAGAGCTATTAACATAAAAAATTGCAGGCCAAATGGATCAACAAATAAATTAAGAAAATGTATACTGAAGGGTAATCTCTCTGTGTTTGTAAAGAGCGAGGATATTTTACTCACCTGTGATTTTCTGTGAGTGACCAGTGTTGTAAACATCCACTAACTCAAACAGCTGCTCCCCCAAAGAGTCCGAGGACTCGGACACATCATCCTCATCTTTCTGTGCCACCTCACTGCAAGGAATCACACAAATAACAGAAGGTTTCATTTTAAGAAGCTTATTCATAGTCTTCGCCAGCATTACAAACAACATCACTGCTCCAGTCTCCACTTGATGATCATACCTGGCCTTCGGTGCCAACTGCAGAGCTCTGAGAGCTTTCTCCACAGCTGCTGTCAGCATGGCCTCATCCTGCAGCATCTGGCTCAAAACAGCAGCTGGAAGCTCCAGTAACATACCTGAAACACACAACCAGGTTCAAATAAGATTTTACTTTAGCATTCATGCATTTTATCTGCACCTTTAAACCCTCATCTCCAAAGTTCTCAGTCCTTTAATTATTTTGTAAAAATATATAAATATAGATACAAAACTTCCAGACTATTAAATTGCATTTAGAGGACAAGGTAGGTGAAATGGATGGATGGATTTATACAACGGGACAGAGAATATTAATGCTGTTTATGTTTTTGTTACGGGAAATAATTTATAGTGTATAAAATGCATCATACAGGTGAGCTCACCTGTGAGTTTTGCAGCACCCTCCTTGTGTTTGGGGTAGATCAGAGAGTACAGCTGTTCACCAAGTATCTCCAAATCTTCTTCTTTATCCATGCTCGTCCTTTCTCATTCAGATACAGCTTTTATCTACCACCTTAAACCGGAGTGAATCCTTGAGATAAATGGCTTCCCAAGTAACTTTTTAACTCCCAACAACTTTTACTTTCACATCCTCGAATAAGGTTTAAACGTATCAGCCAAGAAATGATCATAAACAAAGTCAAACAATGCAATATCTCCGATAATAAGCGTCCTCTCCTTAGTCCGTATTTACCACTTTTACCAGCGCGCTTTAATATAAAATGGCACACTATCAAAACGCTTTAAAATAAATTCTAATCAGGAGTTCATTTCTAACTGTAAACATGCGACGCACATTAATGACGTCACGCTAGAGAGACCATTCATTAAACGTGTCCCTCCGCTGTTGTCATTGAGAACTAGTTTTTCATAAAATACCAATAATTGGTTCATGTAGGGGCAAAAGGCTAAATATTCACTTCTAAGTGTAATATGTAAGTCAACTTTGTTATTTCAAGTTTCATATTCCTGGCTCATCTCACAAAATGTTTACAGAACAGCGTTTTTCAATGCGTAAGGATTTCTGAAAAGGTTCCGTGACGCGGTTTCCGGTCTCTCTGGTCCTTTTCCTCCGCTAAAAGGTAACGTGGTCGCTTTGGCTGCTAACAGCCGGTAAATAAAATAATTAGTTTTCTGTTCGCGATTGTATTTACACAAATAAAACTTAATAGCTTTGCATAGTGTATTGTTACACACATTTTGTCACAGTAAACGATATTGTTCTATTTATGAAGTTAAGGATAAACGTGTCAGTATGTTGGCTAACTTAGGCCTCACCGTGTACTGATGAGTGGTGAAGCTAACGTTAGCTGGTTGAGCTAAACTTAAATGAAATAAATTGAAGGTTAATGCAAATATAGCACATGGACTGTATACTTTAACATTATATAACTAGAGCCTAACATCGAAGCTTAACTAGTCCACGTCTTGTGACAAGATTTTCTGCTTTATTACCGTAGTAAGTAATAGCACAGTGCCTTCTCCCATTTCAGAGCATTTGTAGTTAAAACCGATCAGTTGACGTTTAATGTTTCTTAAACAGCTACACTTATTTTTCAGGTTCATCATGTCGTCCCATTTGCAGTGGATGGTCATCAGGAACTGCTCCAGCTTCCTCATCAAGAGGAACGGACAGACTTACAGCACTGTAAGTACTTACAAGAATCGACTCCGAAGTGTCTGCCAGTGCGATTGTTGTGGTGAAGTTACAAACAAATAGACTTTTGAGTTGTTGTAGATATTGTAAGTTGACAGAAAAATGATATATGCTGTGTAGAGGACCTGGGGAAAAGTGCCTCTATGTTATCTTTTCTCGAAATAATATAAATATATCTGGTGGCCAGTTTACAATCCCTGAGTTTGTAAAGGTTTGACTTGCCATTTTGCTTTTATTTCAAGAAATCCTAAGTATTAAATGTATTTTTTCTAACCTTTTTGCAATGAGTGTGGTCATAATTTTGTGATAGAAGCATAGGCACAGTAATGCCGAGTGAAAGCAGTCACTTTAAGATGTGGTTTTACTATTATTATGAAAATACTAGGTTAGAGTTAATATCTAGCATAACATAAATAATCAATGTAGCTATTGCTACTACATAGCCTCCATCCACATCCATCCTTGCTTAGCTGCCTAAACATTTTTGTTTTTCTCACTTTATTGTTGAACATCTCAGACTTTGCGATCTTATCAACATCTCAAACGGGACTCTATTTGAGTTTTCTCACATCAGCACAACCTTTCAGTTCTTAAAGCCATTCACTGATCATTAAAAGACGGTATTTTTTGAGGTTCTGGTCTCCACTGAAGATGTGTCAACCTCAAAATCTACCAATTCCAGTTTTTCATTGCACCTTTATTCTATTTGAATGTCTTTTTTTAACAAGTTTTTCTTCTTTTTAATTCTTCGTTTCATAAAATCTACAGAGACATATACATAGGAATAGTCGAAATCCCAAAAAGAGATTTTGTCATTTAGAAGTTGTAGTTGATAACAGCATTTGTTGTCAACTCGCTGTCTTATAATTGTTTATTATAAGACAGAGAAGTAGATTTCTGAGTCATTTTTCTGTCGCAGGAGCCCAACAACCTGAAGTCCAGGAACTCTTTCCGCTTCAACGGCTTGGTGCACAAGAAGACCGTCGGTGTGCAGCCTGCAGCTGATGGCAAGGGTATCGTGGTGGTGCTGAAGAGACGTGCAGGTAAAAACGCAATACATCTTACAGACGGAAAGAAACTCGCTTTCCGATGATAACTCTTTGGTAGCAAATTTATTGTGTTATGATTTGTTAAAGCTCTGTGGTGGCCGTGATGTGAAACAACTTTTCTCTTTGCTCAGGCCAGCACAAGCCTGTCAAGTCCTACGTTAAAGTCACCATCAACAAGAACTCCCGTGCCACCCTCAACAGCCTGAGGCACATCATTCGCAAGAACAACTACAGGAAGGACCTGCGCATGGTGAGATGACTAACTGTATTTTTCAAGGAAAAAAATAGTTTATTTCTGGTTCGCTTCATAAGTTGTGATAATGTTTTTAAAAGGTTTTTAAGATTATAATGGTGGTTTTATTTGTTTCCCCTCCTCCAGGCTGCCCTGCGTCGTGCCAGTGCTATTCTGAAGAGCCAGAAGCCTGTTGTGGTGAAAAAGAAGTGCACCAGGGCTGTCAAGACAGCATAAACTAATCCCCATGAAAAATAAATAAAGGCTTTTTGTTTGAAGAAACGCTGTATGTTGTCTTGAGTCTTCAGTAGTTTTAGTTCTGTAGTTTCTTGCGTGAAAGATTTCACTGAAGCTCTTACCTGGTACGCTCCCAAAACAAAGTTATTAAATATTGACATTAATGTCATGTCAGAGATAATTCTCTTGTAGAAATGTAAACATATAGATACTTGTCACAATCTGTTTGTTGTTGTGATATGACCAGGTTTGATCCACCCTTTCCATTGACTTTAATTATGTTTACTACATATCATGTGATCCTGTATGACATTCTTATACTAATTAATCTTCAGTATAGCTGTAATTGATCCAAAAGCACAACTTCTACAATCTGACTGCTTTTATTGAAAAATTAAGACACTTGAAGAAAACAACTTGATTTAAAGGACTAAATCATAGGAACAGGATGATGGATATTTTTATTCAGTTATTCTGTCATTCCCTTCTGAACACCTCAACTAATGTGACTGGTTTTGCAGCGACTACAAATGGGTCAGCGAGAACACGATTGGTTTTACTGACCTACTTCCAGCCAGAGTTTTAAAGGCAGAAAGTTCCTGGCATCGCTGTTTGCAACTCATTAAACCATCTCCAGCTTGCATTGTGCCAGTCGTCTTCATTTAGAGACTTTGCTCTAAGATAGCAGGTTTTATTTTAGCTAACCTGCCATGTGGCAGATGAAGCAAATGTGAGCAACAGCTAATCAAATAATGCTGGCTGTATTGATCTGTGCAGTCAAAACAAACACGTTGGAAGAATATTATCAATAATTTCCATCATAGTCCTGAAAGTGCAGAGTTTACTTACAGTATTTAATCATATATATTTCATGTAAATGAGATCCTGCTGCAAACAGGCTTTGTGCTGCTGTGTTCACTGATGTAGAATGATTTGATGGATTTTAAAGCAGCCCCGCTGGCAGCTTTCCACTCACGGCTTTGGAATTAAAGATCGCTCCCACCCACCTTTGTAAGCTCATAAAACCTGCCACACCAATCACCAGGGGATACAGATGCCCAAAATGAAGGCAATGAGCAGCTGTCAGTGAAGAAATGACAAAGCCTCTGTGTGCTTGGTCATTATGAGTGGACTGAGACCGGCGCTCTTCTTCCTGCCCCTGACCCTGCTAGTGCTGGAAGGTCAAGGCTTCGAGCTCCAGGACACCATCCACGCCCTGATAGAGGAGAACATTCACCTCCACGATCAGCTGGAAAACCTCACCCAGGCCCTCAGGGAGCTGAAGAGGATGCTCTGGCATCACACGAATGGTACGCCGCTTTTTCCCCCCCTATAAACTGCAAATACGACTTGAAGTAAACACAAGGATGACTAAATCAGAACTTAATTTTTTTTTTTACATTTTAATTTTAGGGGTCAAAAATGTCCCTCATATTTGGGTTTCTTTCCTGCTTTTTATGACAGATTTTTAATTTTTTTGACAGAACTGTCTGAAAGCACAAAACGCCATTGTTTATTATACTAACAAGATCTGTTTTCTATATTAGTTTGATTCTCTCATTCCTTTTCTTCCTCTACTCATTCACGATCACAACATGTACATAACTTAAAGTTAAAGTATTCAGACCCCTTCAACAATTTGTTCCTACACCAATGTATTTTATGTAACAGATAAACACAAAGTAGTGCATAATTGTGAAACAGTAGAAAAACAATGCATGGTTGTTGTTTTTTGGTTTTTTTACATTTTCTACCAATAAAAATTCAAAAGGTGTGATGTGCTTTTGTATTCAACCAGTTTTTGAGGTATTTCACTTTTTCTGAGCTAGTTTTAAGTCTAGACTTTGACTAGGTCATTCTGACATATGAACATGCTTTGATCTCTGTTTGTATGTTTATTCCGCTGCAGTCTTAATTTTCTTTTTTTTTCTTTCCTATGGATCGTTTTTACTTTGGATCTCTGCAACTCCTCCAGAGTTACCCCGACTGCTTCCACTCTTTATTCATTCATGTATTTATTTTTAACTGCAGCTTGCTGTGTTTCTCATGCAGATCCGGATCACTACGACCACCACGGGCATCACAACGAGGACGTCCAGCACCTGTGGGAGGAATGGTCTCAACACGGTGCGCATGTCTCCAAGGTCTACCGAAATATTACCGTGAATTCAGAGAGCTGTGTAGCAGCTCTGCTCACTGCTCTGAGCGTGTCAGCCGCAGCCTTCACTGGCATTGATTTCACTTCCATGCAGGCGGCAGAGAGATAATGAAACGTGATTGGAATCAACTCAACGCACAAAATGAGCATGGCGTTATCTTATCCCCACTTAGATCCGGTTCCTGGATAATGACAGTGTGCTTCTCCCTCTTCTTCCTCCTCCTCCTCCTCCCCTGCACCAGGCATCAGCGCAGAGACCCATTTGCTGCTGGAGCACGCCTTCTGCGGACACGACGTGAACAGCTCGGCCGCCCCTTTCTACGAGGAAGCGGCCCCCCTGCTGCTGGTGCTGCCCTGCCTCACGGTGCTGTACAGCTGCTTGTAGTCATCAATTGGCCTGTTTTTTTCCCCCCCCTCCTCACTCATATTTATTTATTTTTTTTACTTTTAATGTCAACTCAGCATCTCCTGGCATTGTGGGATTAATCTGGAAACCATACCGTGATTTAATCAAGCGGTTGAGTTTTGTTGCTGCCTCTGGGGATAATCGCTCCCCAGATCCACCCCGATCAGAGCGATTATTCAAAGTACGGATGAGTCGACCTTCAGGATGCATCACCGTCTGATAGCTTTTTGTCGACTGCGAAGCTTATTCAGACGTATCATAGCTGCAGGCCTAATTATGCTATTTGAAAAGGGCGTAACAGTGCCTTGCACAATTACGATGTCATGTGATAAGTCGACTTATGCATAAAAAGTCCAACAAACATTGAAAATTGCAGTTGTAATATAAAAAAAGTTTAGCAAAGTATTTTAGCTATTAATTAAATGGACAGTATTATGTATTTTTCAGGCACACTGTGCTATTTTACAGCACAATCAAGAAGCTGTTACCTTCAGTTGTTTTAAAAATGCTGCATATACCAAGCATAACTTAAAAGAAATCTGACTTTGCAATTTAAGGCCTTGAAATTGGGCCTCTGTCTCTTTAAGAAGCTCCCACTCCTCCATTATGCCTTTTACATCGCTCTTAGGAGCTTTGCCCCGACAACTAGCTCGCATGATGAAGTCAGCAGATGCACAGTGTTTGCTAATTGCTACTGCCGCTAGTCTTAAGGAGCTGAGTTGTGTGCGTTGCAGAGGAGGGGTGCTCTGTGAGGCAGAAGCTTGGCATGGAGACTGCAGCTCTGAGGTGGTTGGTGAGAGTAAAGCTCAAAAAAGTTGATTTAATGTAATTCCACCCTTAGAACTATGGCCATAAAAGCTTCAAGATAACACCAGTGCTTAAACTATACAGCCATCCATTTTTGGTACACCCTTGTCCCTAATGGGGTCTGGAGGTGCTGGTGTCTATCTCCAGCTAACGTTTCGGGTGAGAGGCGGGGTTCACCCTGGACAGGTCGCCAGTCTGTCGCAGGGCAACACAGAGACAGACAGAACAAACAACCATGCACACACACACACACACACACACACACACACACACACTCAGACTTAAGGAGAATTTAGATAGACCAATTAACCTGACAGTCATGTTTTTGGACTGTGGGAGGAAGCCGGAGAACCCGGAGAGAACCCACACATGCACAGGGAGAACATGCAAACTCCGTGCAGAAAGACCCCGGGCCGGGAATCGAACCCAGGACCTTCTTGCTGCAAGAAGCACGGAGGCACTACCAACTGTGCCACTGTGCAGCCCTAAACTCTAAATTGTATTTGAAAATATTTTTGGTTAACTGTATTAAAAAAAAACAAACACTAAAGCTACGTTGTCTAATTTGTGTGTTGCTTTATGATTATTTCAGCCTGGGAAAATGTTTTGTTAGATTTATTTTTTTTTTTAATCTAACATGATTATATTTGCTAGTGTATGAATAAAACAACAAATAGGTAAAAACATTTTCAATCAAAACACCACTCTGTAGGCACACATTTATTTTAAGCCAAAATTGCCAGAGCAATGAAAATGTTAATCAGATTCAGAGGCGCTCATATTTGCTACACCACTGCTTGCTCCAGGAATTGTTTGTTTGTGCCTGCATGTGCTACAGTTATCTCTACTGAAATATGGGTAACCTTAAAGAAGCAAGAAAATAGCTGATAGAGCTGAAACACAGAGGATCCATGGAATCCAGAGACCAGACAGCATAGAGGCGTTTTTAACGGGATATTTGCCGTATTTTACGGCGTCCCAAGCCACTTATTTTTTGCTTGACTTTTTAGCCAGACGAGGGCCATTTTGGATTTCCACAGTCCAGCCATAAGCAGAGCATTACTTATAACAGGAAACGGCAACAATGCTACTTTTCTTTTCTAACACTCACATTTTCTAGTAGGATGGTTTCTATAGAGCTGCAAGCACAGCTGGGTTTCTGTATCAGGCTGAAACCACACATCAGTTTACTAATTAATGCAACTTTCAACTTGCATTTTCCTTCAACAGTTTTGTGGTCTTAGCCACTTGTTTTAAAAAAATGAATAAATGGAAAAAAAAAAAAAAAGAAGAAGTGATTTGAAACACGCTGCAGTTTATTTGAGGGTACAGCACATATAAAAGTTACAAAACTAAAAAGGTCAGTCTGGAGGTGAAGGTTTGATATTCACAAGAGTGAAACATGGATGATAAGACACGAGGAACGCAATGGAATGTGTTGAACACAAAACAAAAACAGTCGACAGAGCTTGAGGAAAGAAGTGAACCGTATGTACAGCAACAGCAGAACTCCTGTTGTGTTTTGACCAATGATCATAAGTGACATTTACCCTCATCCAAATATTCAGAATGGAATGACATGAAGTGAATGACTTCTCCTGCTTCTTTTATTTTTAGCTTTGGTGCTGTGAGGTCAGGGCAGAATCTCTAACAAGGGCTTCACATAAATAAATATACATGGTCCATGCAGACTGGGTGTGCGGCTTTACCAAGCAGAGTATCAGATATTTGGAGGTTTAGTCTATGTCAAGGTCCGAGTCCTCGTCGCTTGCGTTGCTCTGAATGATGGCTCCGTTGCGCAGTGTCTTTGGGACCATGGCGGGCTTCTCCGGCAGCAGGCCGTACTCCTGCAGGAGCGCCTCCAGGTCCACGGCGAAGAAGTCCTCCCCGAGCTGATCGGTGAGCCGCACGAAGTTACCGATCAGGTCCCCTCCTTTGTAGACGAGCAGCGCGGGCAGAGCGCTCTCCCTGAACAGCGCGCTGATGCTGATGGCCGAGCTGCGCACGCAGCAGAACTTCACCAGAGGGTACTCGTGCGCCAGGCACAGCAGGCTGCCGCTCATGGCGTCGCAGCCCGGGATCTCCGGCTCGTAGATGTGGATCATGATCAACGTGCTCTTGTCCTCCTTGTCCAGCGCCTCCAGGAACTCCTCGCCGCCGCCGAGCTCCTGCACCCGCTCGAAGCGCTTCCCGCGGCAGAGCTGGCGGCGCATCTCTTCGATGCGCTGCATGCGGTACTGCCGGAGGAAGTCTTCATCGTCCTCGTCCTCCTGGAGCATGTTGTACTCCTGCATGGTCATCTGTGGAGCGAGACAAAGCCGAGAAGAGGATGGTTCATTTATCATTGAATATAAGTAAATAAACGATCCGTAGCGGTGTGTTTGGCTTAGTTAATTGTGTTGAGCCGTCAGGAGAAGAAAATACGACCAAATCCAAACTTTATTAAGCAGGCTAGCTTTCCTTAATGATTTCCTTGCACTTTAACTATTCCAGCCACATTTAGGAGACTCATTTACTTCAATGATTTGTGAAATAAACTGAATCCAGCTCTTTCCTGCTTACTTTGCTTTTAATTTTGTCCTGCAGTTTCTTCTCCTCCTCTTTGTCTTTTTTTAGGTCCAGATCGGAGCGGCACGTCATCGACAGCTTCTTTATCAGTCTCTCCATCTCTTTCTTCTGCTCCTGTTTCTGTTCCACCTCCAGCTGCTTGTACTTCCTCCAGTCGTTGATGACTCCCTTTGGCCCTGAAACAGAACATTAGAAATAAATAAATAAAATCAATAAATCCACGTTGTCATGTATTTTTAATCCTCAAAGGTACAAAGCTTACAAAAGTATCTGTACCTCTTGAGTTGTTTTCACATTTTGTCGCAGTACAACCACACACTACAATGCATTTTATTGGGATTTTAAAATCATTTTTTACGAATACAAATCTTAAAAGTGTAGCAGACTGATTGCTTTCAAAAGCCTTTTTATTCCTTGTTTAGATTAAAAGCGATACTTTGAAGTGGGTTGAGTAAAGGTGAAAAAGTTCAGCTGTACGTACGAATACTTTTGCAACACTTATCCAAATGAGACTCTCACACATGTTAACGTCTACTGACAAAGCAGCACGACGAATAAGACAGAAATCCCATCATTCTGTTACCTGTGTTGACAGCACTTCCGTCTGCACTGTACTCTATGTCGGGCTCGGTGGCGCCCGCATCCCGGATGGTCTTCCTCTCCCCATCTTCATCGTCGTTGTCACTGCCTTCATCCTCACTGCTGCTGTAGTAGTACTGCAGCTTCTCGCCTAGCAACTTGTCATCCAGAGTAGTCATGGCAGCGGCTCAGCTCTGAAAACACACCACATATGAAACAAGATCAGGCCCCGGTGGATTAATTCCTGTGCTAATTGACAACACTTTTCATAAAATATGCTCTACTGCAATCCAGAGTAACAGACATACAAGCGCTCAGACGACAATAGACGGTGCCTATTTGGAAAATAGGACATCAGCTCATTTAACTTAAGCTGAAAGGTCTGTTGCTCTGATCTGATCCGAGTAAAATCCAGTCGGGGAAACAGATGGAGAGAAAAGAAGGAAGTCATTGTTGACAAATCCCTCTCACCTATATTTTTCCCTCCGCTTACTACATTTAGCCAAACCAAGAGCAATAAATACTTTGTTTTATTTACCATAGTGATAGTACATCTCCAGATTTCTGTGGAGTATGTGCGATACGTGTAAACATTAGGTTGGAGGCCTTAAACAAACCTGCTGATGCCGACATAATAGCAAACCCAGTAACCCAGTCAACTTCTTTTCAATGTAATAGTATAACCCTCTATAAAGAATATATATTAAATCGTTTTATTTCAACTATTCTAAGTTGGAAACAGGCCGAACACACTGTTCCTCGGAGAAAAGTGAACTTAGCTTTATTAGCACTTCCAAGAAACTAGCTAGCTTTCATATGTTCGACTCAAACGAAACAACCAGCTGAATTTCTTTCGTGTAACTGAAATTCTACATATTTACAAAACTGGCGAAACTGCTTATTTATAACAACTTACCTAAAATATAACCAGAAACCGCTTTAAAATAGCGCCGCTCAGTCTGTTCACGCTATAATCTGTTGAGTTTAGCTCGCACAGGCCACGCCCCCTTCCAATGATGCATTCAGGGAGACTTGGTGAATGGGAATATTGAGTTCAAACACACAACAGAGACAGACGTTTGTTGTAATTGTGTAATCATGGTCAATAGTTTGAGACAGGACGAGTTTTAGTTTTCACAAACTTTGCTATTTCCTCGTTGTGGGATGTTTTTTGTCCGTTATGTCTTCTACAGTTCAGTATTATTTATTTCAAAAGCTTTCAATGTGAAATCATAACTCGTTCACTCCCTGACATGTGTGTAAAGAAACACACACACTTTGCGTAGGCAGTGTGTCTGGTCCTAGCTGTAATGGATTGTTTCTTTGCAACATCATGAGAAAAAAAATTATACTCATTCCTTTTACAAACAAATAAAGGACGCAAATACACAAAGAAATTATGGAGTCTCAAAAGAGACAGACTTCAAGTTTGTGTGATTAGAAGCTCAGAGGGAGAATATTTCATTGCCAGTCAGAAAGCTGTTTAGTTTTCCCCACATTAGGACTAGGGCTGCAACAAAGCAACATCAGTCAACATTTATTACTTCCAGAAATACACATTTCATGTCAATTTATGAAGAGTCATATTAAACTTTTTAGCAAACAGATTTATGTCAAAGGAAGTAGATTTAATGTTTATCAGAACTCAGCTAACAGACTATAACACTCAAAATTTCCCACTTTCATTTGGTTTTCAAAAATGTTGCATTCTGCTTTGGGATGGAATGGGGAGATGCGGGTGATGTCTACAATTTTTATGTCCATCTTTGTTTTGGTTGAACTAACAATGTGTTCATTGTGTTCAAGACAATGTGTTGTCTTGTTCCAAAGGTCATTAATTGTGAAAGACAATGCTGCCAATGTCAGGCGTTTCTTCAAGAAAGAATTAGATTTATAGACATAACTTCTATCAGGTCACATGGGACGATTGAAACAGCATTTTCTTTTTTGTTTTTGCTTGCTGAAACGTTTTATTCAAAGTTCACTTTACTCTCAAATGTCCACAAAAGTTTACTCCTGAACACATTTTCTATAACTTTCCACCGAACATTTGAGATAGGCTCTACTAGATGCCCCCACTATAGTAAAGCAAAACTACAAAAACTGTTTAATTGCGTGTCATTTAGACTTTACTGGAAGCACTTGAAGGTAACACGGGTGACGTTGTGGGATGAGAATTTGCTGCAAGCCTTTACATGTAGTTAGAGCTTTCAGCCCCAGAGGGCAGTGTGTCCATAAACTCTTCTACGTGGATATTCTCAGACCTCTTATTAGTCTTATGCTAAAAGTAAAAATACAAAGGATAGAATGAATTTAGGACACATATTTCTAAAGTGTCCCGGCTATAAAAGAAAAATACAAGGGAAAATAGAAATGAGAACTAAAAACAGATGGACAGAAGAAAGGAATAAATGAATAAAGGAAGAGGGTGAGGAAAGGCAGAAAGAAAAAGGAAACTGGCCAGAACAAAGGAAGGAAAGGAAGAATAATAAAAGAGGAATGAAGAAGGTAAGCAGACGATAAAGAAAGGAAGTAAGGAGACAAGACAGGAAAGAAGGAAGATGGATGGGAGGATGCATTGAAAGACACATTTTTGACAATGTGATGGTCTTGAACACAAATATTTTTTCTCCCTCTCTCCATTTATATACTTTTCTTTATCTACTATTCTCCAGACCTGGAAATGCTTAAATCGAGTTCCAGGCTTCACTCGTCTGCGTAGGAATAAAAATATGAGCTACTTGCAACGTTAATTACAATCACTGCAGTCGGCAGCGAATTTGCCAAGTTATACAAACAGATCGTAATTTCCTTTATATGTTCTTACAAAAGGCGCAGGGTGCCAGCAACAAGATTTGTGTTGACTCAGCCTCTCACCAAGACAAAACAAAACAGTTTCAGCCATGTTAGAGAAACATCCTGTAAAAATGGGCATGTGTTGTCTTAAGATTTTAGTCGATCTATGTGTCTCTAAAGACCTTTATTTATCCCAAATGGCTTCCTAAAATGTTAAGTTTTCCATTCTTTAATGTGATGCTGGTGTTTAATATGACTAATCATTAAACTAACACCCACAGTGCGCCATTATTGTGTGAGGTTTCCGTTCCCATCACGACTGCAGGCCAGAATAAATACTGATTCAGTGCTTTCAGTAAATGGAAGTGGACAGAACAATAGATGTCACCTTCCGATCTTTATTAATTGAAAACAGCACATCATGTGGCTATAGTTTTATTCCAAAATAAGCTATTTACCAACAAATACACATCTATTTTACCGGACGGTCCAAACTTCAGCAACTTTTCAGTCTGTAGGCAGAAAGCATTTAATAAAAAACACATGTTTGGCTCCTCATTGATGTGATCGTTCAAGTCTGGGACACACTGCAAGCGAGTTTAGTAACAGGAGAGTTGGATTTCACACAGAGTGCTTTGGCTCCGTAACGATCTGCAGAGCTGCAAAAACAGGTTTTCTCCAAACAAATATCTTTGCTTGCTTTGTGCAGCCACCTGGTGTAAAAAAAAAACAAACAAAAAAAAACACAACCCCCCCGGGGATCTGCACTTGGTCATAGCTCAGAGCTTCGTTCTTTCCTGGCTGGTTTCTCCTCTGCTGGAACATTGAACGCCACGTAGGGACACGTCCGGGAGTTCAGGCACACCAGCTTCTTCAGAGTGGCCGAGTTCACAATGTCGAAGCCGACTTTGCCTCCGAATGTGCTGGGCTTCCAGTATCCTGGGGAACATATGGGGTTACCCAGGAGGCCTTTGAGGGAAAAGGGGGCACCCATTTCCACCATGCTTTCTCCAAATATCGCCCCTGGTCGAGTCCTCTCCAGCAGTAACCCGGGGTAAAATTCAAGAGTGTCGATGTCCCCATAGAGCTCCTCTAGGGTGCTGGCTATCTCTTCGTTATCTGCAAAATAACCAGAAGTAACACAAAAAATTTACACTGATAGTACAGTAGAAGGAAGATGAGTAAATATATCAATCTGACAGATATGTGAATGTTAAGGTGGCTGATCAGCATAATATATAACGCTTTCAGAAGGGTACAGAAGAAGATGCTCTGGACAATCATGTGCTAGACTGCCCTAGTCAAAGTCCAGGCCCAAATCCAATTGAAACACTATCGAGAAAAAAACAGAGTTACTCTTCATTCAGTTTGAATGAACTTGAGCAATTATGAAAAGCAGAAAGGTTTTGGATTCTGACGGAAAACTGATGCATACATAAAAAAGACAGTCAGCTTTCCTTTATTTGCATAAGATTTTAAAAATAATGCATAATTTTCTTTCTACTTTACAAGTTAGTATCACGACTTAAAGTTGTAATTTGACTGAATGTGTTTGAGGAGTACAATAAAAAGCTGTGAGAGCAACACAATCATAGAAAAACTCCTTTGCACCGATCAAATCCCAAATCCGGCCATCAACATTAAATGAAGACTGATTTTCTTCAAACCTTCCCAAAATATGATGCATGAAAGAAACTCAAACCTGGTTTGATTTGTTGCCAGGCTATAGTATTACGGGGGCATTTAGCAGCAAGGCAAATGCTCCATTGCACTTGTTTTATGTGCTATTGCTGGCCTTTCCCCATAAACAAAGTTTAAAAGCTGCATGTGTGGCATTGGTGCTCTGAGCATTGCAGCACCAAACACTCTTTCAGACATGAAATCATGAGCGCTGCTGCTCTAAGTCTGGCCTTTTCTGGCCTCTCAAAGAGAGCACTGTCGTATTATGCACCCTCAAATATTTTGGACCCTGACTATGGTGGCCAGAGTTTTTTTCAGCCACAAATCTTCCTTGTTTCTGGAACTATTTGAAATGAAGACAAAATGTCTCCAAATGATTTTTATGGCAAATCGCAACATAAAATCCCAACGGTTCATCTCTCTTATTGCTGCCTTTTGTAGGTCAACAGCCTTTTACTCAACAACGGTTGCGCGTGTTTTCACAGATTTGCAGAAAGCTGCAAGTCTAGTTCCAGGTAGTCTGTACTTGGAGTTGCATGGGTTTCACAACAGCCGTCTGTCTTACCGGTGAAGTCTCTGAATGATGTGTATGGCTCGAGGTTAAAACGCTTCCTGTACTCGTTGAAAGGCTGGATCCGGAGCTCGCGAGACTCCTTTATCGTTCCCACGGCGACTTTGGAGATGATTGTGTTCATGTTGTGGCCTCCACCAATCTGCAAATTTTATATTAGAAACGTGTACAATTGTAAATTAATAGCTTAGTTATTTCTTGCAAGACATTTATTGCGCATTATTTTTCCTTAAAAAAATAAATAAATAAAACTAAGAACAAAATCTGAAATATTTCTCAGTTAAATTTTGGTTTTCCCCAGTTCTATTGTTTATTATTTAATTTTAGTATTTGGTTTACATTAAAACTAAATACTTTTAAATGCATAACGGTAAAAGTACCTTTACCATTCAAATCATATTTGGATACCGTAGCATTTTATTGATGGCGTCTGAATTTGGCGTAAACAAAAGAAGAGCATTTATCCAACCTGTCTTATATTAACTGATAAGGCTGGAGGGATGGTGAAATAAACCATGGGATATTTTCTTGGGACGCCGGAGTGCCAACATTGTTTATAGCCTACATGCAACGCTGTATCTATCTGCTGATAGCTGCTTCCAGTTGGATAATTCATCATCCCACAAGCTAAAACGACCTCCAACTGGTTTCTTTAACATCACGATGAGTTTCCACAGTTACCAGATCTCAACCCAACAGAGCATTTTTAAGGTGTGATGGAATGGAAGATGTTTGCGCAGTTGACAAATCTGTAGCCACTCCAAAATCTCAAAAGGATTTTTTTTAGACACTTTGTTGAACAAAGGTTTAAGGTAGTCCTGAAGTCTGCTCCAACTTGTTATTATCGGTGCCTAATAAATTATTCAGTGAGATGCAGAGACGCATATCGTACAAGAACCGTTCTAACTTTGTTGTTCTTGAACAGAGGAAAACATTCCAGGATCCACGCGTATGAGATCTGGCATCCCCTTGAGTCTTTTAAGAGGCTTACTTTGGGAAATGTCCAACAAAGTATAACAACTTTCTCAACCTTTTCTTTTTTTTTTTTTTACACATCATGTCAACATATTGTTAGTAATAATGCAGCAAAACAGGAAACAATGAATGAATGTCCAACAGCACCTCAGTTGCTTGCGAGAAATGCCGTCACAAAAAAGCAGATAAACTCAAATGCTACACGTCGTCTATAACCACTACAAACAACCAAAGAATGTTTTATAGTTTGCAGAAAAAAAGGAGCTTAGAAACATAATGCAAACAAGAAAAAAAAAAATTCTTATGCGATGTGGTCAAGAGAAACTGTTTAAATCTGTTCAGTCAAACGTAAAGCCTTAATCAGAGCTTCCAGATGTTTCCTTCAGATTGTCGTTACCTGGCCGGCAGCTTGCCGAGAGAAGGCATCAACCAGTTTCTCCACGCCGTAGTGCGTCAGGACAGAAGTGTTGAAGAGGAACTGCGCGTACGTCAACTCGTCTCCGTTGATGTGGAAGGTGTCGGGCATCAGCGGGTGCCAGTGGTAGAGCTGGCTGAATTCCAACGCGATCCGGTTCGCGTACTGGAAGTGGGAGTGGAAGAGCATGGTGGGATCGAACTTGAGCTGCAGCAGGTAGCCGCTCAGGTGCTGCACGTACTCCTCTATCACAATCCTTATGGTCTCGCCTGGAAATTAGACAGACGGCAATGTATTTAATGTAGTAGCTTTATGTGTTTGAAATCTTCTATTTAATTTGTACATTCACTGTGAAAACGGACAACAAAAGCACATAAAATGAAAAAATAAAAATAAAAATACAATACTCTAAAGTAGTGTTTCCCCAACCTGGTTCTCAGAGCACCCTGCCCTGCATGTTTTAAATATTTTCTGCTTTAACACGCCCAATTCAGATGATTGCAGTTCTGGAAAAGCATGTTAATCAGACTTTAATTGAAATCAGGTGTGCTGGAGCAGGAAAAGGCATAAAACATGCAGGGCGATGCGCCTTCACCGCCAGGGTTGGAGAAAAAAAAAAACTGCTGAACAAGTACATCCTGTTCGCTGCTTCACCCAGGAGCAGTAAAGGTATTTCAATTTCTGCTAAATCCACAGAAAGCTGCCTGTAGGCAGTAAGTTATGCATTTAAAGGCTGTGAATGAAAGGTGGGCACATCTGTTCCCAGCAACAGAGTCTGAAAATGAATGTTTTACCGCTAAGCGGTGACCCTGCTATCGTTTTAGAGCGGTGTGCACATAATGGAATCCTACAAACAAAATCCACAGTCTGTGTTTCTTACTGACCATTCTGAGCTAATCACACCAACAATAAATAATTACCAAAAGAGTTCACATCCATGTCATTCAAGGAATAAGGGGCAAATTCTATATGTGAATAATTCATGTAGAATCTAGAATAAACATGTTTTCCAAAGTGTCGAGCTCACCGATGATGATAAGGCGGGCCGTCTGGAAAAGCTGCTCATCGTCCCAGGTAGGATGCTCTGCTTTCAGGATGTCACAGACTCTGTTGTGCTCTCTGAGCCACAGTGTGGCGTACAAACCCAAACCGGGAAGGAGCCCGAACACCTCCTGACCAATGGCCATCTGTCTCTCCGCCGGGACCCCGGGAGGGTAGCTCATCCTGATGGGAGCATCAACTACAGAGGGAGGGAACATTTCTCCATCGATCAACTGATGGAGAAAGACAGGAATTAATTATGACACGGAACATGTTTGGTAATTAGTTTCCCTGTTTCTGGCAACATGACCATTGTTCAGCATATTTTTCTTCAGTTGTTCTTGGCTAAAAGTCAGGAAAAATTATTTTGACAAATAGAAAATGAAAACACTGCCCTGAAGACACAACATTATCTTGTGGGTTTGATGAAAAAGCAACTGGAGAACTGAAATTATTATTTTGCGTTCTGATCTTGTTCCATATGTTAAAGCCGACTCTGCATGTCTCACCTGATATTTCAGTTTTCCATCTTTGAAAAGCCGGAGGTTGTGCTGACGTTCCAGGTTGTCTCCATAAACGTGGCCCGCATCCACCTGCACGAGTAACAAGATAAAACATGCATTCAATGGAGGGAAATTTAACACCTCCATTTATTAGAGGTTCATAGTGTGCTAGTTCACAACAGTTGAGCAAGATCTGATTAAAATACTTTCATGGTTCTTTATTTTCATCTTTTCTAAAAGGTTTATTTTTCGCAGACTGACCCCGTGTGACAGAGCCTTGGTGAAGCCCAGACCCATGCGGTTGTAGGTCTTGAAGAACTGGTGGGTGAAGTGCTGAGCGAAGAAAGCAAACATGATATTGGAGCCCTGAGGGTCAGGCCTGAATGTCCTTCTTTTCAGCAGCTTCTCAACCAAAACCTCAGGGTCAGGGAGGCCATTTTTGCCTGAACAAAATGAGTAAAAAAAAAAAAAAAAAAAGATACTCTGTCACACACAACAATACATTCATAGACTGGTACATGAAATCCTCCTCCAAAGTGTTGACTCCACAGGTGAAATGGCAATGAGTTGTTAAAAATGAGATAACTCATTTCAAAATGTAATGTGACACAATGGAAAGAAAAAACAACTAGTCTTCCATTATGAACAATAACTAAAAAGTTGCAATAATCTCCTTGCACACATGTAAACACCCTTAAACAACTTCTTTGTTGAATTACCTTTAGGAGTCTCATCTGCTTTTCTATCTAGATTTGACATTATTTGCTCACTCTGTGTAATAAAGAGATCTTCATTACTGGGACGATTTTTACTTAAATCACTGTATAGCACTTTTAAAAGTACTTTTTGCACTTTATTTAGCACTGCACTTTAAGCATAGATCTGCACATCAATAACAATTTGCACACAAGAAGTTTTAATTGTATTTATTGAGTATTTTTAGAGATTTGCATGTAGCCTTTTGTTCTGGGCTCTGCACAGCTGCTCCTCATTGACGAGTGAGGTGGTTGCCTGTGAAGGGAGGATAATTGTTACTCAGAGCAATGGTGGGTAAAACTGAGCAAATGTTTGTGCATAATCTGTTGGGTGTGGAGTGCTAGTGTAGAGTGACTCACCCGTCTTTTCTGTGTCCTCTCCAGGGTGTTTGGACGGTCCAGACACCATATATAGTTTCCGGGAGAGGCCATTGAAAAGTGTGGGGGTGGATTGTTTATGGGTTTTGTGGTGTTTCATTATGGTGTAATGATAAAACATAAAATATTTATAAAAGGTAAATGGAAATGTTTGTATTTAGTAAAAGGTATTTTAATTAAAAAGGTGGAGATTGATGAATTGAGATTCTGCTGTGAATCAAAGGTGGTTTGGTCCGTCACAGCTGGGACTATTTAAGACGGCAGTTTCACCTGTGAAGTGTTGATTTTGTGTGAAGAATAAACCGCTGCTGTTTCCACCTGAGTCTGCCTCAAAGCTTCATCCTCACTGTAAAATCCAACCGCAAAAGGCCGCCTTGTTACACTCTACCTTGCAAAAGTTCTCCAAATAAGTGAGATTGTGAAGACGTTCACAATCTCATTCATTCAGAGACTTCTATGCCTTTAATTTTAACCTTAATTTTTCTCTTGTGAAGCCATGTTTTTTTTCTAGATTTGGATGTATGCTTGGATTTACAGGCACACATCCGAACGCAAACTTGTGAAATCTGCCTCCCTTAGGTTTTGGGTCAAAACTGACTGATATCTGGAGCTATTCATAACTTCATCCACCTTAAAAAAATCTCTTGGTTTCACCTGAAGAGAAGTAACCCCAGTTACATCTTGGATATGGTGTTTTTAAGGTGATGTTCACTGTAGTTTTTGGAATTATGTCCCATAACTTCGAGGTTGGATTCATTAAACCACAACACATTTTCTCACAAGGCTTTGGGAGATTTTAGCCAGGCCTGGATATTTTTATTTTTGGGAGGAATATGTTTCTTTCTCATAACCCATATTAGTCTATAGAAAATATGGACATTTTTAACCACATGTCCAACACAAATAGTCCTTTATATAAAATCCTGCAGCTCCTTCCTTGTTGATGTTGGCATCCCTGACAAGTTTCCTGCTTTCCTTTTCAATAAAATCTCGAAAAAGTATCCAGTTTTTGTTACATCACTGTTGTCCCTCTTGTTCTCTAAATCTTGATGTCCAACTTTGCTGAAAACAATTGTTCAGATCCTTTGTTAAATCTCTGCAAGATATGGTTTCAGCCAAAGGATGCAAACAGGGTAAAATATATATATTTTTTAAATTCAACAAGCACAGCTGAATTTTATTTCCAACTAGTCAAATTTAAAATAATAAGAACACATGATGACTGAATGCTGAAAATGAACTGAATGATGATTCAGCAAAGTATTAGTTCAATAGTGTGCACATCTACACAACCTGGCCTTTTCCTTCACACATTTATCTGTTTTCCAGCTGAATTGTTACAACCCCTTGATGTCAAGTTTAAAACCAATTGTTTTAAACTTTCCAAATATTGCTCTTGATATGTACAAGTTTAGACCAACAAAAACTTTAATATGGCAATTTCCTGATCACAAATCTGCTGTACTCGAATGCCTGGTCCTCTTTTCTTCACCTCTTGATGAAAGAAAGGTGAGAAATGTCCCAACATGTCATATCCCACAATTACTAATTAAAAGTTGCTTGATGGTCTGATCAGCTCAAACTCAGAGAACACATGTAACAACTGCATGTAAAATTAAAAATAAGACTCCTACTGACAGTCCTCAGCGCCTCAGACCTCACCTTTGACCCCTAGGGGCGTGGGGCAGTCCTCAGGAATAGGGGGCAGGATCCTGGTGTAGTAGCTGAGGTTGGAGTAGGACTCCCAGCTGAGGTAGTTATATTTTGAATTGAAAGTGGGAGGACTGGGGATCAGGCTGGACCTCACTGTTGATAAAAGGAAGAGAGGTAGCATAAATAAACACTGTGCTACGTGACCCCAGTGAATTTGTCTCAACGATCATCTGACCCGTCAGAACCAGCCGCATGAGGACGTTCCGTAAGAACGTGTTGTTGATGATGTCCCACAGCCACTGGAAATGGGTAAGAATGTAGTGCACCACATCTGGACTGGGCCTGAGGAACCGACGCACCCGGGTCCAAAGTTCAGCTATGGTGAGGGAGCAAAAAGGGGGAGAAAGAGGAAGAAAACACACTTTTTAATATTTTTTTAGTGGAAATGAGAACAACTGGGAATGTGGAGAGGAAATGTACTTTATGTAGCTGAGTCATTATGTCATAGCCCATCAGGGGCCTTTGTAAGCCTTAACAGCTGAGGCCACCCACATCTCTGTATTCACTGAGTTCATAAACTGGGTTTAACAACATGGTAGCTCATTTTCATTACTGAGCTACAAAACCTGAATCCAGGATTTTCCTGTCAAAAAAAATATAAAACGCCTTTAAACCACAAGATCAACATTGGGCATGTTTTCCCAAGGGTTCTTAAGCACCAAAATGTAACTTACAGGAATCCTGCGCTTCATAAGGAAATTACTTTGTTACAAGAATTAAACTTATCTGCCAACTTGGAACCCAGGGAACCAAATAAACCAAAAGATTTTATTTTAGCATTCTGCATCGGGCGGCACAGAGTGTCCGATGCTGAGGTACTCTCCTTATTAAGGAGCACCAATGTAGAGTCTGTCTCTACTCTACCAATAATGATGAAATAATGATTTAAGTCAGACTCTTACAAAATGTGACATAAAAAACCCCCCTCAAAACTTTATTTCCTGCATGTCTGCTGTGGTCCAAACCCTTGATCATGTGCCGAGATTTGTAACATACTGAAACGAGATATTTACAACCACTGTATAAAATGCAGTGTAAATCATAATTTTTCCTTTTTGAAGTCAGACTAAAGTCTTCCTGTTTGACATCAGAGAGTATTGCGTGCTAGGCCATAATGACAGCCGCTACATCTGGAGGAAAAAGAGGGAAGCTCCTAGCCCTCCCTTGTCAAATACAAAGTAAGGGGTGTGACAGCATCCATTCTCCACTGTGTGTGTGTGTGTGTGTGATGCTCTTCACAAAAGAAATCACATCATAAAGGATGAACACTCTATGAAAATATCGCTGTAAAAATGGTATATGCAACCAATGACTCCTGCAAACATGACTCCACCAGTTCTCTGAGGGAGAATGGGCCAGGATTCCCGTAAACATTAAGGGAAGGTTATCCGAAAAGTCGGACCATAAAAAAAGCTATGCAGATGTTCACACCCAGTCCCTCTCCTTCAGCTCGTGTTTAACTCTGCTGGCCTTTTCCTTCCTCACTTCCCTCTCAGTTCCCCCCCACCCCAATACCATAACAAGTAATTATTGCTCTTTAAATATCTGTCAGTCTCAGAGTTTGCATAACGTCTGATTGCAAACCGCAGCAGGGTGACTGTTTCGTGGAAATGAGAAGCAGACCAGTTCAGACCAGCAGAGTAGAAGGCTCTGCAGAAGAAATCAACAGATTAACTTCTGATCCAGCTGCTCTCCTGCTGGCAGTTTCACCAGATTTTCCCCAAATATTTGGTCTAGACAAGAAGGCTTCGATTGCGACAAAGCCAGGGAGCTTTGTTGCAATATAACAAGAATCCATCTTGATCCGTAAGTTTCTTTTTGGAGAAAACACGGGTCTTGAATTCCTGAGAAGTGTAATAACAAAGGAGGAAATGAGAGGAGGACTTTTGAAGGTGAGTCGACTCACGGACGGTGCAGTTTTCTCCGTAGTATCCGGTGTGAGTGCAGTCACACTCATACTTGTCCTCGCCATGGCGCACACAGATGCTCCAGTGCTGACATGGGAGGTAACAGCATGGGTTCACTGTGGAAAACAGGTGGAAAACCTGAGTTAAAAACTCTGCCATCTGGTCATAAAAAAGGAGGTGGATCATTCAGTGGTTCTAAGCGAACCCTTGCACTGCCAAAAGGGCCAAGATTTTGTAACGCCATAAACCAAAATAAATAATTTCAAAAACCTTTCCATTCTCAGACGCTGCATTATTGAACAACAAAAAAAACAAATAAGAAAAGGTGTACAAAAAATGTTAAAAGCTGCAGTAAACTGGTTACACAAGTAATACTTTGTTGGGCCACCCTTTGAGTCCATTCCAGGATTCATTCTTACGCGCATGCCGTCAACTTTACAGAATCTAATTAAGTGTAAATAAAGTCCAGCTGTTCTAGTGGGATTTTCCTGATATTTGCTCATTTGCAGCTTTAGGTAAAGTCTAGTTTGTAGAGAACAGCTATACTCCCTCAACAGACAAGATCATCTTTTGAAAACTACATTTTGTATTTGCTCACGTTATATAAATAACCTACTTAACAACACACCACATCATCAAAATAAAAATAAAAATAAAAAAACAAACTAAATCCATGGTAAAGAAGGTGGCGGTACCATCATGCTCTGGGATCGCTTTTCTTCACTAACTAGACTTTTTATCATGTTTAGTGAAGTGGACGTGATAAGCAAGTTAAAAGAACAACACACAAAAAACGGTTACACCAGAATTAAAGGAAATGCAAGTCTATGAACGCCAATCTAATCTAATCTTGCCAAGTCAAGCTGTGGAATGCTGATACTCCAAACCAAATAACACAAAATGCTGAGGTTGCAGCATACTTGCCACGTTAAAGGTGGGAATGATTTTTGAAAAGATTCATCATGGTCAATTTTTTTCCGTCACAAAAATCAGGCAACATGACAAACACACAAACATTTTTGAACCATCACATAAAGCCAAAGGGTGGGGAACAGAAAGCAGTTCTCATTACTTAACACTAACTTACTTCCTACAGCACCATCTGTTCGGGTCAAGCCTGCGATAACTCTTCCAACTTCACACACAACAGATATGTTTCGGAGACAGATGTGAAGTCTTGTGAGCTTCAGGGATTAGCATTTTATCTCAACCCTCAACAGGATCGCACTCTGACTTTCCTTTTGTTCCTAGTTTAATTAAATTCCATTTTTGTTCGTAAACCAGTAAGACAATCTCGACTGTGAAAGAAAACAGAACAATAACTGTGCGTAAAATTAGCCAAAGCTACGGTAAAAATAGGTATTTAACAGGAGTTGGATGGCTTCTTTAACATACTGAATACAACAGTACTCTCCTTTGAGCAAACATGAACGCCTTCCTTTAAAGCCAAGACTATTTCAAGGGAAAACTTCATTAATTTCTAATGACTAGACAATATGAAAGGAGAGGCAGAAAAATAGTATACAAGATGAAAACTGGATCCAGCGATCAGAAGTTAGTTTGATCTAAAACAGCATATTTATTTGGTTTTGGGGTTTGTAGACCATTTCTTACACATCATGTCTGACAAACAGAGAAGAAAATGATAAACTGTGACAAACTGACTACAGTACGTCTGCTAAACAATGTTATAAAACTATGTGACTTATTCTCCTGTGGTTTATTGAGCCAAACAGTAAACTTTCCAAATTAATCATGACTGTGTTTCATGTACATTAATTCAAATCAGTTGTAATTTATAGACCTCTAAACCAAAGTTCTACCATTTAGACCAGTGGTTCTCAAACTTTTTTCAGTGATGTACCCCCTTAAAAATATATTTTTAGTCAAGTACCCCATGACACTGGCAAAACATTTTTGGAACAAACAAGAGGTACAGTGCCGTCTTTTTCACTTTATCTATACTTTCAGCAGCATTGCTGCTACGCTTTAGCCACGTCTCCATAGATACAGTGTAATCATAATAACGACAGGTCGTTGACGAGTGCCCTGGGTCCATGGGTCAAACTAACTTGGTGGGGGGGTCCGTTTTATTTTAAAGGATATTGAAACTAAATACTGAATATAAAATTCAGTGCATGAACACACATTTATATTTTATCGAACTTTTTACAAAATAATTTTTCCCAAGACTTATTATGAGGAGCCTACTGATTTTTTAAAGATATTTTGAAAAGCTTCACGTACCCCCTGCAGTACCTCCATGTACCCCCAGGGGTACGCGTACCCCCATTTGAGAACCACTGATTTAGACGATGAGAAAAAGGTTTTATTGTGAGAAAGGTGCAGAGGTTCATAGCTGAAAATGTTCCCTCAGTCTGCAGGTAGACGACAGCCTTACGTTTATTACTTTACAACCACAAACTTCTGGGGGTAGAGAGTATGCATAAAATTGAATGAAAATGATTTATCATTTTTCAAGTTGTTTTTTTTTTTTGGCAAATAAAAATGTGAAACATGTGGCATACATGTACTTTTTTGTATTCGATTAAAAAAAGTTTAAGGGGTATGAACACTTCATTCCACCGTAAGTTTCAATGTTTCTTTCTTTCTTTTTTTTTATTTGGTTTCTATGTAGCACAAACTCAACATCTAAGCAGCCGCCAAACATTTGCCCACTCACTCTCATCCTTGCAGAACCGCCTTGGAACAGTACACAACATTCCCACACATGAGACAAAATTGATTTTCCCCCCCTTTAGTTTTCTTTCTAATCCAACAATATCAACACAATGACTTGATTAGTTAGCTGCAGTGGCGCCGGCACCCAGACTGCGTTACCTAACAGCTTCCTACTGTTACCAGTCGGTGGATTCAGACAAGCTGCATATTGATGGAGGATTTAACGTAGCGGAAGATAACACACACTTAGGAATAATCATTAACTTTCTTTTTTACAAGTCAAGTGAAGCAGGCGGCTTCACTTGACTTGTATAACACAACCCACATGAAAAGCCCATTGTTTGTCTGCGGACAGAAGAAAGGCGAGAAACAAAGAGGACGGGTTCTGTGGCATAAATTAACTGGTTCACACATGCTTGTTGTGGGATGACAGAAACTTTTATAAATCATTGCCTAAAGCACTGCATCACCCTGCATGAATCTGTAGATATGCTCACAGGAAGAGATGGGTGGTGAACCATGAAATATCCAAACACCTGAACATCTGTTCTGTGAAGGTGGTTTTATAGAGTTCACTGTTCATGCAAAGAGACACCTCCTCCATCACCCCTCTCTCTGAGCCTTATCACAACCAGGAATCACACCTGACAACTATGTAAACTCACACGAAGACTATCTGATTTCTCGGGTCAACAAAGGTTCGAATCTCGGTTCAGTTTCACCTGAAATGAACCACAAACAGAGTCTTCTGAGATGAGTCGCTCCATTTAATGGCAAAAACAGTGATTTCATCTGGAAAGAAATGCATCAGACAACGCACGACAGATGATGGAATCAGATTAGGAAGTGAAGAAGATGAGAAATGCGTGACAGGTAAAACGATTCAGAGCGAGATGGCACGCAGAGAGTGAGAGGGGGATGTGTCTGTGCAAGATGGACTGGAAAAGTTTGCCTAAGATGAACAAATACTTGGAATTCCCCCCAATTACGAATGTTTGCTAAAAGCTGAAATTGTGCTTGCATTCTGCTTGGATGCATGAAATTCAGATTTATGGCTATTTGGCCTGAGGTATTTTATTGATTTATTTGTTTATTTAGAAGACTTTAAGAGAATAGGTGTTAGAATTTCCCATGCGACTAATTTGCTTGGCAGTAATTGTCCTCCATAATTCCCAATGCAGTGATTCTGCTTACAGATTGAATCACATCAAATGAAGTCAGGGCAAAACAAATGACAATAAGTAGATGATGAAAAAGATTTTCCTTTTGTTTTGCTTTTTGATTTCAACTGTTAAAAGAAAATGAAACTATCCACGAAACCAACATTTTCTCAGTGACAATCTTTGCATATGATATTTTTGAAATAGCACCAGGATCATGCTTCCTTTAATTTCAGAATTATCCACTAAGTTGATTTTTGAACAGATATTATTCGACGACGATAATTATAACATCAGAACTTTCCCCCTTTTGGTTTGCATCTTACTTAAAAGCTCAATAAGACAATTGTGTCAAACTTGCACAGGCAATTGCATCAAGTTGCTAAAACACCAGGACTCTACCTGCCAAGACATGCCTTTGTTTTCTTGGCTCCAGGAATGTCTGATACTCCCACACCAGCCTAATCTGTCATGTTCAGATTAAGAACTAACAAAACCAAGAGGGATCACAAAGATCCCTCTTAAAGAGCTTCGCTTTAAACTCCACGTGTGTTTTTCTGCCTCTTTGCCCAGTTCCTCTGAGACTAACGTCGCGGGTTCTAACCCACTAACCTCCTACCCACCTGTGCTGGTTGTAACCTCATCTCCCCGGCATCCGGGCTCCCGCAGGAGCAAGAGGAGAGCACAAACTGATCCAAGGATAGAGGCTTTGGAGAGAGAGAAAGAGAGAAAAAAAGAAAGGATTAAATCAGTTTTAACAACTCAACACATGGAGACCATAGAGGTAATAACTACACTGACCATAGTTTGAGATCCTAGTACATGCTGATACAAGAGGGGCACAAACAGGGGCTGCAGCAGGATACGCTTACCTCTCATTACAGCAGCCTCAGTTCAGGAGGATGTCATTCCAATGTGAAGAACAGCAGGAGAAGGGCAATAATCCAGCAGACAGGCTGAGAGTCAGAGGAAGGAGATTCAGCAGCTGAAGGACGGAGAGAGAGCAACTGGACGAGCTGTCCAGTTGCCTCCTATTTCTGAGAACTGCTGTCCCACCACCTCCCACCAGATGGGAAAAGGAGACTGAACGGTGGCCGCAGAGAACCGCTCTTTATTGCCTCCTGCTGGTGGAATGTAACGAGTCTCAATCCTTCTTCCTGGCAAATTATTTATTGCCCAATAAAGCAATAAAGTTTTTGGTTTTTTAGATTTCCATTTATTGCACTTTTACAAACATTTTCTCAATTATTCACTAACCTAACATCAACTAAGTGCATGTATACACCAAAAGTATTATGTTTTACCTTTAACTTATATCTTAAAGTTTGGCATTTGCAATGATTGCAGCAATCTACCAGAAAGACAGTAAAATAGATAGTAGTCTAAGTAATGGGAACAACTTGAAACTAGAGGCTGGCCAGAAGCACTACTTTGCCAGAGGTGGAGGAGTGTCCTGGTTGTGTAAAACAGAGAAACCAGGCACCAGTATGCAGAGGAATGTTGGAAAATTCTGCTGGGCTTATCTGTGACTGAAACCAGACTGAGGTTAGAGGTCAGCTTGCCAGATCTCAGCAGATAAAATATTTACATTTGTTGGAAAACCTTTGGCATCTTTATGTGTAATCTGTTGGTTTCCTGTTTCAAGTAACACATCTGTTTTTTTCTTTACCAAAGTTAGGTCACTTTGGAGGAAAGTTGCTTTTCTTTATATGGTTGCCTCCGCTGACATTTTCCAGCCTTACTCATAAAATTAAATCATTTGACTCACTTGTAAACAGACGGTCGTCTTCGGAGAAGTTTCAGCATTGTTTAGTGCTTTATAAATATTTACTTATTTCATAGCCTCCCCCCGCCCAAAATCATCTTCCAGCTGTATCTTTCCAGATCACATAAACATGGCTGCTGCCTCAACCTGAAGGAAATTCATCCCTGGCAGATAAGCAAGAGCAAAATGCAGACTCAACGTCCTCAGCTCAGCAGAGCAGGGATGTTTTCTCTGTGTGTTGAAGCAATTTCTGCCCAAAAGCTGCTGCTGGCTGCATAAACTGTTAGTGTTGTGCAAATCAAATCATAAATGGATGACTTTACTCGAGATCCAAAGTCAAAAACTAAACTACAGAAACCTTTAAAGGATGTTATCAGTAAACTGTTAACATGCTTTATTTTTGCAAGATGAGATTTAAAATCTTATTTAGAGCTTTACTATAATTGTACATTTACAATTATAATAAATATGGAGTACAAAGGCATCATTATAAATGCTATTTTGCTCAACTTTAAAGTGTTGACAAGATTTTAATTGTACTTTTAGCACAAACATTTGAGATTTTTAACTGAGACCACTTATATTTTCAATTTTAAAAAAGGGATACATTTCATAAGCTAATAATTAGACGTTACCCATATAAACATGGGGCCAATGACGGTGTGTTCTGCATGGAGGTGAAATAAAGGAACACATTTTTAAGAATTCAGACCTTAAAATTGAATTTACCTTTTATTAAAGACAATAATTTATCTTTAATGTGAAAAAAGAAAACATACTAAATGCAGCAGTCTAATATCAAACCTCAGATTCATCCCGTATGGATGCATTTGGGTTTAATCCCATTTCCAACTTTGAAACAAATTGGTGTTGTCTTATATTTGCAATCAGACTACGGTAATTATCTCTATGCTCAAAGAATTTAAAGATTAGGACACTTAAAGTCTGTGTCTGTTCCCTCTACATGTAATCCATGAAATAATTACTGAGAAGCACTGGTACAGCAAGTTCTTGTATTCTAAAAACTACTAGCAGTCTCCTGGAGAAATACTTTGTAGACAAATCCAAATAAAGTTAGTCTAAATCAGAATCTGAAAACCAGATACCACTGGGCCACCCACAAAGTTCTGGCCTCAAACTGATTCACCCCCTGCCCATCTGACTCCAGACAAAATTGAAAAAAGACACAACACTGAAACTCCAATTTATCATCACATTTATTAAACCAAAAATGATTCATTTAGGATGAGCTGGAGGCAGCCACTGCAGCACGTCTGGGTTTGGGGGTAGTGCCTTCCCGGAAACCATTCCTGCAAAATAATGATAAAAAACAAACAAAGTTAAAGCCATTTTACATTAACTTAAACTCATGATACTGGTTACTGTTCAGGTGTGTCAGTTTGTAAAGGTTGATAACTAAGGACATTGAGGATATTTGTTATTCCTACTTCAAAATAATAAAAATGCCAGGCACCATTTCCTTTAAGAACAGGGGTGATCTTGCTGCAAAACAACCAACAAGACTGATACAGCATGCTTAGAGTAAATTAACATACATTTACGCCATGATCTAATGTCACACAAACTGTCAGGTTAGCCCCGCCCCCTCAGGATAATTAGGTAATGAATAATCAAATAGCTTCACTTCCTTGCAAAAACAATAATCTTCTATTTTTTGTCAAAAGTATAAAACTATGAATAACTATTGACACGATTTACACTTAGAAGAAATTTTCCCTCCCAATTTCCTGAAGTTAATTGTTTGGAAATAAATGTTTTGTTTTGCCAGAATATGTTGTCAATCTTCTAAAGTTCAATTAGCAACAAATAAGATTTTTTATTAAAAGGGCAAGTTGTTCATAAATTACCAATACTTTAAATGAACTAATATATTTTTTTTAAAAATCTGCAAGATATTTAAAGCAACTAGCAATTGTGCATATGAAAATAAAATGTTGCTCTTCTCTAAAGGGAATCCAAAAAAAATTTTTTTCTCCTAATCTAAATATTGTTTATTTCTCCATCAAAGGTCATGAAGTTCAGCATCAGGTTTTTCCAGGAGTTAATCTTTTTGTCTTAAATGGATAATCAGATTCCCCTTTCCACAAATGGTATGTGGCATTTCTAATACAGTAGTAAAGTGGAGAGCACAATACTAAATTATGCTGCATGTCAAACTTTAAATGGAAGTGGGATTTCTAGATGAATGGCTGAGGTTTTCTGTTTATGACTAAAGTAAATAAAATAGATAAACCGTCCTTGCAGTCTACCTGTTTGATCATTTCCCCTCGAATATTTAGTTTAGAGCCATCTCTAGGTAAACTAGGAAAAACTCTTACATCCCCTCCAGGAAACAAATTTGTTTAGTTAAAACCGTTTTTATCAAAGTTTTTGTTTAGAATGTTCACACTAAAACCAAACTCGAAAGACGTAAACAATATGGTTAGAAATTCTGCCTAATATCCCAAAATTCTGGTTTAACATTTCTGTTATAATGAATAAAACCATGCAACAGTGTCTATTTGTATGCAAGTCTTAACCTCTCTGTGAATTAAAAGTTAGCAGGAGGAATCTTGCTTATATTCCCTGCAGGGAATATCAACAACCCCCAGTGTTTGCAATTAGTTTCAGTTTGACAGTGTTTCTCCAACCCAACAATTTGTGATGTCAACAAAACACTGTCAGTGAACATTTTAGTAATATCCCAGTCTCATTGGGCCAACTTCTTTTTTTTAACAAAAATTATTAGTCATCTTTTTTTTGTGCACACACTCATTAAGATACTTTAGCTCCAACTTAAGAGAGGAACACAGAGGAAGCTAAATGTCGATGCACTCTGTGTTTAAACAGAGGAAACTATGTTTTAATCTGACATCTTGTTACTTTTTTCCCCACAACAAAATCACTTGTTTTTTTTACTGTGATCTAAATTGAACATGCGTTTTTCCCCACTGGCACGCCTCACCTGAATCTGCGGTAGACAACCTTCAGGTGCCTCAGACGGCCGGTTCCAGTGGTGTTCCTCCTCTTAGCCTTAGCGCTCCAGTTGTCTAGAATCAAAGTAAGATCCTACTTTGTTAAAAAAAAAAGAAGAAATCCTAGAGATATACAGAAAGTACCTATTAAGTGAAGTTTAAGCTAAAAGATCCCCAACATGGGATATACAATATATCCTACATAACTTACACTTTCTCTTGCGCTTCTCGGGGTAGCCACACTTGCCGCAGGAAGACTTCTGCAGATGATAGGCCTTGGCTCCACAACGACGGCACAGGGTGTGCGTCTTGTTCCGGCGCTTACCGAATGATGATGTTCCCTTGGTCTGAGGAGGGAGGACGAAGAGATCAGAGAGTCATATTCTTTAAAAACTTAAAAAGTCACGTTACAATAGAGGAATGTCTTGTCTCAGTACAAATAAATGAATCACAGAAAGTCATTGGTTCAGACATTTGTTTGGTAACATCATTGACAAGACTTTTATCACCCACACATAGTTGGTTGTGATTCAACACTAATCTCAAATGAATTATTTATAATAAAAGCAAGCGTCAGTCTCTTCTATAAACAGACGTCTAGTATCCAATTTTCACAAACTTATACCGACAATGAATTAAGGGTTTACTAAAGTAAAGACTCGGCACAAACGATTAGCCACCCCACTAGTTAATTTAACACATGCTTAGTATTTATACAAAACTCTTTAAACTGAATAAAAATCCGCATAGCAAGTTATTCCACGTCGTTCTTCTTAATTTAATCTCGTTTTAGGTACTACAGACTTGACGCTAACGCTAGCGAAAAATGCTACACAGATGCTGCAGATACGCACTATAATTTCACAAAATGATTTGATTTGTCTTATAAATACGTTAACTAAAAGGTGCCGCTACTTATACGCCACCAGAAAAGTGTCACTTTGTCTCAAATAAACGTTTGATTAAACAGATGTTAAAAGATTTATCTTTGTCAGCGTTGCTGCTCACCATTTTCGCCCAGTGGCTGTGGGAAAAGAGACCGGAAGAGGAGCCGGTACGGCGTCAAATCACATCCGTGCTACGTCCGGGTGTAGCAGAGAAATGAATCCGTCTTGCTTCTTGGAGGGAGAAAAAAAAGTCCTCCATAAGTAATCAAAAATAGTGTTTGAATTAAACAACAACGTTGTTCATATGTTATAAAGTCTTGCAGGAGCCCATGAAGATTTACGTGTATGTATTTTCTTTTGCATAATCCATATGTGTGCTATAAAACACGTACCAATAAATACAGAAAACTGGCTAATTCACATGTTACACCACAGAAAAAGCTATATCAAATCCTGTTTGGTTGTATCTACAATAAAGTTTTGTTAAAAATAAATAAATATAATCCTAACAAACCACACTACATAGACGTCGCAGCAACTCCTTTTATTAAACAAATGTCTTAAAATCAAGTAACTTGGATGACATTATTTCATGTTAACAGTAACAGTAAAGGTAAATATAGAGACAAATAAATACATAAAATACATTTTTGAAAATTTTAGTCAGTGAAATATGTTTCTAAGTGGCTCAAATTAGCTATGGGCAAGATCACATTTAAAATAAATGTGAACACTCAGATCTGTGTAACTAAACCCCACAAAAATAAAATAAAATAAAATAAAATCAGATTTTTGTCATTTGCCTGAAGAATAAACATAGCCTGGACGTATACTATTGTTGTATATTTGAAAAAAATTTTGTGTATGAATGTTTAACATACTTACTTTATGCTCAAAATAAAAACATGAGCAAGCCTTTGGCCCTCAATACTAAGGCCAAATATAGCAACAATGTAGGTTTTATTTATGCTTTAAAAAAAACAAAAAAAACTCTGTTCCTATCATATTGTTGGTTGTACTTTAAATGTTTATTTCCATTTATTTTGTGATATTTGTGTGTTTGTTTCATGATGTGTGTGTGGAGGGGGCTGGTAATCACATGTTGTAGGAGAACATGCAGTGGTAGGGAGCAGTGGGTATGATCTGTTAAAAGCTAAAATAAGAAAACAGAAGCCAGTAGGTACAGTCTAAATCAGCTTTATTGTTTGAGATGACAGACGTTGCTCTAGAAGCATCAGATCTAACTTGCATCTAATCTTAACTTAAGATCGATTGTTATATCGAGATCGATTATAGCAGATTGAGTGGTGTAAATCATATCTTGTAAATTGTGAACAATATGTTGTCATAAGTGGCAAGCAGTCATTGTAAATAAAACAAATTACAGATGTACTCGAAGGTTCAAGTCTTGGTCTGAAGATGGCTTCACAAAGAGAATGGCTCGCTTCTTTTTAGCATATATGAAAATTAATTATCATCTTTTAATATCTTAATCCAAGTTTCCAAATGTATTTTGAGAACAGTTAAGGACATTGCACCAGTTTTAAGACAACTTTGAATATGCTGGGGCACAGTCTGAAAGACATGCCTCTCAGTAACTGCAAATAAAACTTTTTATTTATTTCCCTTTTGAGGTCGCATCTTGTAAAATAATAAAATACAAATAAAATCAGAAGGACAATGAGGTATTACCAAACAAATCTAAAAACATTGAGCCAGTCGGTGAATCAATTTATCGGGCTTTACTTAAAGAGCAATTCTACAACACAGGAAAAAGACAACTCAAATGATTTACAGATGATGTATATCTTGCAATCATGGTGGATTCTCTTTAAATTTGACAAACATATCAGGATGTTAAGCAGTCGCAAAAGTGAACGTGCATACTTTTAGACTAATTAAAGAGTTTAGCATTTAATGCCTTCACTATTTTCTTCTTTAATTTACATTGTTAGGATTAATGTCTGTTGAAAATGCTCCTGATTGTGATTTCAAAAGCAGAATGAAGGTTTGATGTACATCCCAGTCTTTTAAAGAATATTGGTTCAGTGTAGTACCGTTTAGTTCAATATTCTACACTGAATATTGTGCTACACCACATTGTTTAGATTCTAAGCAGCTGACCTGACACCATTCAGTCCACAGGAGTGTTGCACTGCGTGTAATTGGGGCAGCATAAATTGTTTTTATGCTGCCCCCTGTCACAATGGCGTCCTGGGCAGTGAGCCATTGAAGATGGAGAAAGGAGGTTGTAAAAACTTTATATTTAGCAACATCCCTGGTGCCCTTTTAGCTTGCAATCAAGCTCACATCGTACCAAGACAGTTTGGGAGCAGCCTCTCCACAATTCCCTGCGCCCTTGTGTGACCTGGATAGTAGGAGATGTTGTGATTGCCCCGGTGCATCCTTGAAAAGCAGTCCGTGACCTTGGGCTTTGGCTGAGTAAGGACCATGTGAGAGGAGCGCGGCGCGCTCCCGTCAGCCTGGCTGAGAAAAGGCGCATCCTCCTTTTTTCATTGCAGTCACGTCTCCTTGCACAGATTTGAGATGAGGCACAAAGGGATGTGAATTTATCCTGTCAATATTATGTCAGCAGATTAGTGTTAGCCAACAGGAGGATGAAGCCTCACATCGTATTTTGCGTATCCCTCCTAATTTAACCCTTCGAGGGGATTCTTCGCTATTTTCCACAACCTGCAATGCCTGCATCGGACCGAGCGACTGCACCTCGTTGAGATCAAGAATCAGGCGCATCTTCAGAACCCTTTGATGATTCTTCATCTGACCACCTTTGCGTAACGAGCGAAACCACAGATTTTTTATTTTATTTTTTATTTTTGGGGGGGAGAGGGGGAATTGGATGTGTTGCAGAAAAAATCAGATCTGTTAGTGAATTAGATGATGCTTTCCATCCATCAACAATGATGCCCTGGATTGAGAGCGGACAAACGGCGTAGAAAGGTGGCGGACAATGTCCAGCTCAGCTCAGCGGGTATTGAGGCACCTGTGATCCTGGTTCTGGATGCGGCGCAGAGAGACACCTACCCGGGTGTCACAGTCAGCTCTGGATGCTGCGCCGAAGGATGGCATACACCGACCCGTCGTCGGGCAAAGATATACTCGGCAGTAGATCCCTGTGTTTCATATTTATTTGCGCATTTGGACTCGTCACGCTTTTACAACAGATTCTTTATGGGAAAAACTACATCAAGAGGTAAGTATTGATCTCCTCCTCCAATTAGAATCTCGCTTGAAATGCAAAGGTAAAATAATCAGCTCTAAAAAAAAAGCATGCCTTCATAGTCATTTTCATACTAGTGAATAGTTTAGTAATGATAGACACAATATGCATGATAAAATAATTAAATAAAAAATATACTCATTCTAAATGCAAGTGTTTTGAATTGAACTACACATTGAGAAGCAGAGGTAAACAAGCATTAGATGGCCTAATAGAACAATAGCAACTAACCATCCATCTTTTTTTCCCCCAGCAGCATAGAATTTATTTTTTGGTGTCTTTTGAATATTAAGCATCATGAATCATACCATAAACAGCGCTTCAGCTGTATATGGTAATGTTTTCCCTTTGTTTTTTATTTTGTTTTTTTTTTGTTTTTTCAAAAGCTTTTGTTTTTCTGTTTCAGCCTTCTTGACTGGTCGTAGCCTACATCTTTTAGAGGCATCCGATTCTGACAGCGTAAAATGAAAGCTACTACGATGGCTGCAGATAGCAGCATGTTAAAGATGATGTGTATTTCTCATTGGTCCACACTCAGCCACTGCAGAGCTGGGTCTGTTGCAGCTCTGCAAGATAATGTGATGAGTCCTCTTTCACGCCCCTTTTATTTATTTTTTCTTTTAAAGCCCATTCAACGAGCCATCTTTCCCTAACTCTCAGGAGGATTCATGCTTTTGGAAAGAATCAGCGTGAGATGAGCAGATGCAGAGAAGCTGGGATGTTAGATCTCTATGCCATTTGCAAAAACTCACGAGGAACACCCATTTTTCAGTTCAAGAACAGGACATCTAAATACTTTTCTTTTTGCAGAGAGAGCACATATATGCTTCCTTCAATGCAAACATACATGTGCCGCAGGATGAGCTAACCCCCCACCCCTCTCTGACACCCTGCTGGGCCCAGTCTGATGAAACTCAGTGTGGATTCATGCATCCTGACTCCTTCCAAGAGAGATCCATGAATTCAGAGCCGATGCTCACGCACTTCTCTCCGTCTATGCCCCCCTCCCCACCCTTTCCCCTTGACTTTACTCCTTGCTTTTTCCACCAAGTGAACAAGCTTCACAATGGATACCAGTGGGATCAGCGGCAGCCATTTTGCTACAGTCTGTCAGCACAAGTGGGGAGACTGTGGGGGAGAGACTGCGAAAAGGGTGTGATGAAATGAGTGTGTTTGCATGAGTGTGCGAAATGCGGAGCGAGGAAGACAAAAGAGAAGCTGCCATCTTAACAGTGTAAACAACAAGGAGGTCTTCCACATGGGTCTGACCACACCCAGTTTCCTCTCCATCGAAACTCAGGCTTCACAAAGAGAATGTCAAATAATCCTGCAAACTGGGCATGTATGCATGCGACACAAAAAAGCAATTGGGTACCTGCAATGTATCTCAGATGGATCGTTGCTCTTTGTACACATCAATCCCAGAGATTTCAAAGGGCTACTCGGTAACTATACGAGGCTCAACCATTAAAGTCAGAGCTGAGGCATGAACATTGTTACACTCAAGAAATCTGGCCCTGTAGTTTCTGCAGGGCTGCGTCCCCATGAATCAGCTCCCCGCCTGCATTCCCTGATATCAGGTTATGAGGAAAGATGGACTGTGAAAACGGCAGAGCTACAGGTAGCTTATTATGATCCCTGTGAGTGACATACTTCTGCGAAGGAAGACAGTGGTGACATCTAAAAATACTCTGTCAGGGGGATTAGAGCAAACGCCGCAGGTTGGGAAGAGGCTGGTTTGTAACCGTCCAAACACGACAAGTGGGTGTAAGCAGATTTGATTGCTTTTAGAGATGATCCATTTTAAGAGTTTATTGTGTCAGAATTCATTCAGTCTACGCTGCTTGAAAGGAGAGTTTGTGGTTAGAAATGTGAGTCTGATGATCTGTTAAAAATCTTTTTTTTTTTTTATTCAACTTCAGTGAATAAAAAACAACAAGCATATTGGGGTGGATAAGTTTGAATTTATTGTAGATTGTCTTAAATCAACTGAAAGTTGTTCATAAAAGTTCAAATATATAAATACATCAATTTGGATAAATGTCACTATGCAAGTTGCAGAGAAACTGTAAGATTCTGACATAATTACGGCCCAACCCAAACATGTCTGGAGCGTGACTCCAAATTTTAGTCACGCTTGAAGAGCTTTGGAGTAGGATATCTTTGGTTTAAAAACGTGTGTGGTTGGGGTGCATGTAACAAATATAAGTGAGGGCATATGTCTATGGCTTGTTAATATAACTAGAGACAATCTCAAATAAATTCAAAGTTGTGCACCCGTTTCTTGTTTTTAATAATCCTTAAAGTTGTTCGCTGGATAAGCAATCCACCCTGAAAAGAAATGATTGAAAGCTAGTTCAACACCCCAAATCTTTTTAGTTATAAATATTTATTTTTTACCTGGAATCTAATTTTGCTATGCCACAACGGCTACAAAACTAACAAAAACATTGAATCTTTTAATTTCAAGGAAGAGATCTACCGAATTTGTGGTCCTGTTTCTTGCAAAAGGAACATTTAATCACACAGCCAATAAATAATGGTTCAGATTTTGTCTGACTCTGTTTTGATCTATTGCCTTGATGCAGAATGTGTGCTGTGGTAAGACACGACATTCTGTTTTGACTCGTTGTTAAGGTGATGATAGAACAGCTGCAGCAACGTAAGATACTATGAGCAAGCAGAGGGTAAATGCATGACTTTTTGGGGTTTGAAACATTTGGAACCTCTTGAAACATTTTGTTCTTTCTCTTGTTGACCTCAGTCCCCACTGCATGAAACTAGAGTTATCCTTAATCTTTTGGTTGCGATTCTCTTGAAAGTTACTGCACCTAAATGCCCTCCCAAGGCTTATTCTGGATGATCACAATAGTAGAAGTGTGCCTTTTGGGGCTTTGCAATAAGAAATTAAAACACATGCTATAAAGAAATTGAATCAACTTTAGCAGATGTTTATTTATTGGGAACCCCAGGGACACTTAATGACACTCATAGAAGTCTTTAATAAAGCAGGTTTAAAGTTCTACAGAATCTCAGTTTCTTTGCCTGCAGGCCCTCAGGATGGAATCAGAGGATGACAAGTGGACAGGTCTGTGCTTGTTTGTCTCTTGACACTTGGATTACTGTCTGAACTGAGCACATAATTAAGTGAGCGGCAGCAGATAAATGGTCTAGTTGCCACTTAGTTGGAATCTGGTCCAGCTCCCACTGTGGTAAACAGGATAAATAAAGTTCTCTTCATTGTTGGATTCAAGATATTAGACTAAGAGATTTATGTAATCAGCTTTCAGTAGGCAGGCTTTAGGTGCCTTAATCGTTCTGCTTTGATTAGCTTATGCTCCATTTTATGCACGTATCCCCCGCCCCCACCAAAAACTCTTCTGATTTGAGGATCTACACTCCTACCGCTGCTTCGCAGAGTGGGACGGAGATGCTGGAGAGGCACTCAGCGAGGCTAAAAGCGCCTACAGAATGGCATTAACACAAGTCCCCCGTGATGAATGCTCGCTCACATAATGCGTCCAGAGAGGCTCTTAGGGTTCACTCTCCCCCACTGAAATTAGCTCAGTGCCCACGGGGCACTCACAGAAATGACTCACATGTTCACTTGCATAACTGTCAGTCGCATATTAAAAGTTTTACACCCCGTTGTGCTTGGAGAGATGGAATGTGTTTGTTAAAAAATGCTGGGTTTCAACTATAATCTCTTCCTAAAATCAAATACTTTTAAACTAGAAACCAAAAAAGAAAAAAATAGCACCAATAGTTAAACTGATGTTCTCTTTAAACCCTCTTTACAAGTAACAGGCTGTGAAAGTGATCTAAATTGGCAACTTTATGTTGGCTTTAAATTGGCCAGAGAAGACTTGGCAAATCTGTTGGCCTCAGTCCCTCAGAGGCAATTTGACATTTGCGGTAACTTGACTCTGATTATTATTTCTCTCTTTAAAGTACATTGCATCAACCTACAAGTCTAATCCTCCTGCAAGTCCACGTTGAGCAGCAAAATGTCTAAATCGCACTCAGATTTAGGGAAACAGCCCAGCAAAGCATGAATTAACTACTCAAATCGTGGTGTCGTCAGCAAAAAACATCATTTTAAACCATGTTTGGTGTCATACTCTGTTTTCTTAAACCTGTGCATGACTGAGGGTGTGAATGTTCAATTTTGAGATTCATGAGTGGATACGTGAACTTGGTTGTGTGTGTGTATGGGCGTGTGTGTGTTTTTGTATGTATGTATGCACAGAACAAGGACTAAATAAATACCAAATAAACTGACTGATTTTTTTACTAGTGCACAACAGTTTAGCCGAGTCAAAGGGGACGAGACCGGAAATTGGACCGGCCCCGTTAATTTCTTCGATGACGGATCTCTGAAGCCTGCCAGAAATGGAAGGAAAAGGTACCTTTCCATCCTGACTAACTACACAACATCTCTATTTAAAAAAAAGAATGAGTATGTGTGTGTGAGAAAGAGAAAGAAAGATAGAACTGATTATAGAGAGGACCCAGGCCAGCATGTGTGGACTGGGATATGCCCATGAGTCTCCTCAGAGACTGTAGAAAGAGCACGAGCAGCAGCAGCAGCACATTTTTCTTTTTCTTACTTTTGTTGAAAATCTGCAGGTTAAGGAAGTTGGCAGGGGGTGGTGATGGTACAGGACAACATTTAACTCTAACTTGACCTGTCTGCATGTTGACAGATGTTTCCGTCAGAATATTCAGCCAGATTCACAGATCTCCGTAATAGTCACACCCTGCCTAGCTGATATTAAGAAGAAAAAAAAACGCTCTCAAAGGTAGGCCTATCTGAAGGCATTTTCTAGTCTTTTTCACAGAAACCCAAGAATGCTTCTTTTTTTGTCATTAGTTTGAAAGGTATATACTCATATTTTTCAGTGGCGGTTGCACTTAAGATTTGCTCTTGCATGCCGTCTAACCCCGTCGACCACCCACCTCCCTCTCTCCCCCAAATCTCCTTCCACCCTCCGACGCTGGTTGAGCCACCGTCTCCTGTTGATGTTCTGGCTTCTCCTTGTCCTTTTGTGTCCCCATCTAGCACCCATCTCCAACTGCCTCCTCCTTCCCCAAGGAGTGTCATGTGTGTCATGTGTTTCTGCACAGCTTTCTGTGTGTATGCCATGTAACGTAGTGTGGACACTCTGCTCCTTCTATCTCCCCTTCTCACATCTGCATTGTCTCTCTCTGCGACCTGGACTTACTCCCTCCTATTATACTTTCCTGCTGTTACAAGAAGACAGGAATTTCCCCCCCACCCCTTTCAAATCTCCAAGTCTTCATAACTGTTGTCAATATCTGAGGTAAAATGCTGGATTGGTCAATCCTAGACGCCTTACGAGATGAAATTCATCTCGTCAAGTTAATTACTTGATGTCTTGCTTTTAGACATGAATGGAGCACACTTGCAAAGGTTTCATCATCTTAGCTAAAACAAAACAACCAAAAGAAATTGATAGCTGGGTTTATTATGTCAAGTCTGTTATACATACCCTGAATAACCTCAGAAATACACTGCATCATCAGGTGGATGTAGACAACCAGTTTTATCACTCCTTTTTTGTTCAATTCCATCCCAGCATCTTGTTCCTTTTATGCATCACTTTTGTTGTATTGCTCGTTGTATTTTTTTTGTTTGTTTGTTTCATATTCTTTAAATCGCTCAACTCATTTACTTCCAAAGGCACAGGTAATATGTTTTACTTTTCCATCTTTCAAAATCCAATGTCCCATTTAATATTTAACAAATGCCATCACTTATTTGAACAAACTGACATTGTTGTTGCTGCTAAATCCCGCCTATCCCCAACTGCTTTGCATGTAGTAGCAACATATAGTAATTGATCATTGTAAAATGCATTCTGTGCATTGAAATGTTACGAAGGGAACATTTCCTATGAAATGTGATTCAAATCTTTTACTAACCTTTTATTTTTGGTTCATGATTAATAACTATTAGCAAGACAGTGATGCAAGCCATGGCATGTTTTTTCTTCTGCCTTTAGATTATATTTATGTCTCTGTTTAATAACAGTGCAGCCTTTTAATTTATTGGAACTGTTTTGAATTCACATACAAGTTGAAAGGAACCAATCAAATTTTATTCTTAGCCTTGTTTGTAAGAATAAGCAGGTCAGTCTCGTAATTAATTTGGATACTAGAGGCATAACAATTCTCCAAGGAATAAAATTGTCTGCAGGCATTTTGTATTTTGACAATTTGGTTGTGGAAACAAGTTTTCTTACTGGAATAAAGAACATTAAAATAATTTGTTTTAACCCTGCGACGCCCGACCAAGCCATGCTGCAGTCAATATCAAAGACAATCATTATAGTTTAAGTGGGACACCCACAGGAATTGGTATGATGGAAAAATTGCATTAATTTATTGATTTTTTTGGTAGGAGAAAACCCTCCTCTACTATAACTTGACTGAAGTCTTCATGGAGAGCTTTCTATCACAGAGTGCATTTTGCACTGAGCTCGTAGTCTAAAGCCACAACCACAGATTTTGACATCACTGGTTTTCCATATAGTACCATTTATAAAAGCACTGGATCTCGGCCTCCAGGCTTGCAATAAAAAATATAGACATTTACTTCTGTATGCACATTAACACCCGTGGAAAGTTCCATCATGTTATTATGCAAAAACATATTTGGGTGTTAGAAGTTATGAGCTTTCACACCTTTTTGATAGCTCTGGAAGGCAGCGCCTCTCCTCCACTGGTGGTTTTAATGCAGGTGTTGCGGATTTACTGAGAAAAAAAACAAAAACGGTAAAAGACAACGTGTGCATGTAGTATCACCACATAGAGCCTATAATGGCAAGACCAAGCCAGTATGCAATTTGTATGCAGTGGAAATTATTGTACAGGACATGCAGGCTTTCATTTGTATTTATATAATATATATATATATATATATATATATATATATTTAGATGTGTTCTTACTTCTAGTGTATTTTACACAAAATATTCATTGTGGAAAAATTTTGAAATTGTAGAGATGGAAAAAATAGGCACAATAAGGTCCTTCAAAATTGTAGGATAAAAAAAATCAGTAACACTTCCAGATTTTAAAGATAATGAATGTTCAAGCTGATTTAAGAGTACAGATTACACAAGTAGGAAAATAATTAGAAATTGAAATAATTGCTCAACATCCAATATACTTTAGAGATTTTAGCAAGACGCAGTTTAGAAAAAAAAACTTTTTTTCAGTACAAATTTGTATTAGCTGAATAAAAATGCCAAAAGCATATTAAACATTACATTAGAGATGGTTCATACCTCCTCCTGTTTTCCCTCTCCGATTCTAGACACAGTCATATAATTTCAGGCTGACTTATACTGATCACATATTCAAAAATACTCAGCCTGTTGGTTTTTAATCAAATCAGTATGAAGTTGACAACTAAGCTAAATTATTCAGATTTTTAATGCATAAAAAGGATGACAATTTTTTTGTTGCAAATGTTCTGTTATTGTAACTATCTCAGTGCAGTGATTTATGTATTTTTGAAGTAATTTACCAGCTTATAGTGAGTCATATTATGATCCCTTCTTTGCATGACCAGTTGTTTATATGTCTATGTCTCCAGTGGTGCAAAATCATGAATTATAGTTAAAATTCCCTCTTATTTTCAGTGTATTGTGATAACACTCCCCCCCCCACAAACACTCATTCTCATATTCACCAGACATTACACTATAACCATTCCCCCATTTTAACCTAGTAAGCCTGAATCAACCCCTTTTTCTTTTCAAATGCTCTTGCATATGAGGAAAAAGCACAATAGAATCCCAAAATATCTCTTTAATGCCATGCAAGTGTCATTATACTTAGTTTGACATGTGAAAATATAAGAGGTTTAATATTTCGTATTGCATTGGTTTAGTCTAAGATGTTACAGAATCTGGTGCAAGTGTCCATTAACCAGAATACTACTGTCCTGTTTGTGATGCCGAACAATCAATTGCATCACTTCTCTCATTATTTCATCCCAAAGTGCTACCTGTTTATATTTATATTTCATAATAATATACTCTTATATTTCATAAACTCAAACCATAGACATACTGTGGCAAGTTATAGAGTGTTTATTTTACTGCTCATTTGTGCACATTGTAGTTAACTAAAACAATTTGTTGTCAATCTGTTGATTCTCTTGTGTGTCAGCTGCTGCAGGCAGAGGATGACTGTGTTTATCCCTCCAGGTATCTGGAAAATTATGACGGCTCTTTTGAATTCAACTCCACGGCTTGCAGGGAGCTCAGACAGGAGATTATGGATGTCAAAGTCCTGACGATGTGAGTGATTGTTTGTGACGACGCCGATGTTCACACTGGACTATTGTCACTCATCTGCCAGGAAGGTTTACAGTGACTGGCCTTGCCTGATACAGTCAAGATGGTTTGACTGATGGTAGAATTGTGCATTATCATTATAAATATTTAAGATCAATACAGATCTGCCTTATGGTATGTTTACCTTTTTCACCCTCTGAAGAGAGGCAAAATGCAATAAAACTCAAGGTTATATTAGGCTTTTATACAAATATTACTAGGAGTGTCAGTAAGTGGGGATTGTACTTTGAATATGCTCGGTCTGAGAAATAAAACTGAATGTTTCCCTTTAAATGAAACAAAAGTCTTAGTTTGATCCCCGTGCTGAGGAAAGGAATAGATTAAAAGATGTCTGCTAAGACAGTGAATGAAAAACATAATTGTGTCCCAACTTTTGGATGACTGATAGCAATGACCCCACGTATAGTGTGCCGAGCTTTCAGAATTACTTCTGTGAAACAGCGAACTAAATCATTTGTTTCGAGGCCATGGCAATCAGATTTGGTGTGTCTCGAGTTCACTTTTGTTGTTATGTTTTCATGTAATATCATTTGCTAATGCTATTTTTAAAGAAAAAGACAAAATACTGCAACAAGTTCTTTCTAGCAAGTTTTTCGCTAAAGATACATGAAATAGTTAGAGATGAAAAATAAACCCAGAAGCGTTTAAGTTTACACTTCCAAACATTTTGAGCTTTCTAGTTTTAAAGTAAGCGGATGAAATGCCCTTTTAATTTGAGACTCACCACCAGTCACTCAGCTCTGCAGAGGCCTTGTAACGAGCCATTCATTTGATTCTGGTGTATTAGAAAAAGCATGCATCTAAAAGTTGTCATATGGTGGTTCTCGAGGACCAGACTAGGTCACTCCTGCTCTCCAGGATGCTATAAATAACATTTACATAATGCATTTGTTTATTGCTCATTCAGCTTCATTGCACATCTTAATGAGCCCGAGGTGCCAATAGCAATCTCAGCAGTTTCTTCTCTCTTAAATGAATAAGATTATTATCCACTGACCTTTTATGCACAGAGTCCAGGCTGCCAAAAATTCTTGTCATAGTTATTCTGACTAAAGGCCTTTTCAGCTTCCCTGCTTTCATTCTTATAATGACATGAGTCAGATTCTTCGACAATCACAACAAAGAGGGTACCTAGACAAAAAGTTGTCTGAAATAGCTTTATCAGCAGCAAATTACCAATGCAGTTTTTTTCTCCTTGTTTGTGTATTGTCATTTTTAGTCTCACATGCTTACCTGTTGAATATAAACAAACTGCTCCTAAATCTGTGATTTTTGTCCATCAGGGTTAAAACTTCAGAGCTGTTTGAAAGATGGCGAAACCTACAAATCTGCAAGTGGGAGCAAAACAAAGAGGAGACCAGCAACTTTAAGTAAGCGCCATTCATTTCAATGCAAGAACTGCATCATGAAAATGAACCTTTGCCTTTTCAAATGACATTTGAGCATTTGGGGATTTCGTTCAGCACAAAATGGGTTGTTTTTATTTTCTGATTTGATCTTGATAATGTTTTTAAACATTTTCTACTGTTACTTCGACATAAGATCAGAGAAAAGTATTAAGGTACCTGTGAGCTCTGAACGAGGAAATTGTCGCAAAAAATGCTAATCAAGCACACAGGTTATTCTGCTTTTATACCGCCATTCCATCATTGCATATGTGGTTTTATTTTGAAATCTGCATGACGATACATGGTTAAAGAAAACAATGTGCCAAAAGCACCAATAACTTACTTTCTTACTGAAAAATAGTGAAAACACTTTATTTCTTCACTTGGCATCCTGCATAAAACATTTTTAAATGCAACAATGTGCATGGAAAGATAAAGCACAGTCATCATAGCTGATGTATCTTTATTGATTTCATGTTTTTCCATCCTAAGGATGTCTCTGTCCCGCTGCTGTAATGCTCCATCCTTTTTGTTCACCACCAAGAGAAACACTCCTTCAGGCTCCAAGCTAAGGTACGAGGTGGACACCAGTGGCATCCTTCCTATTACCACAGAGATTTTCAAGATGTTCCCAGATGTGAGTTAATTTTCTCTTCATGTGTTTTGGCATCTTTCTTTCTGTTTTTTTCTGCTCAGCTGCCGGTCTAGTAGTTTTTGTACCATATGAGATCTTTTTATTATTATTATTATTATTATTACTATTTATGAAGCTCTTCTATTGTAATTTTTCTGAAATCTAGGATATGCCATTTTCCAAATCCCAGTTCAAAAAATGTGCTGTCATTGGAAACGGTGGCATCATCAAGAACAGCAAATGCGGAAAGGAAATCGATTCAGCCGATTTTGTTTTCAGGTATGTTTTGGTCTTTTGTTATTTCCGACAGATTAAATGATGTTTTACTGGAAATGTTTCTGGAGAGATTGAAAAAAAATGTTTTACAGGTTAGTATCCTTTTAATCAATCCTTGTTTTCATATGAAAAAAAAAATCAAAGTATCCTGAACCATATGCTCTAACTTAAACTATTTAGTTAGAGTCATCCTATCATTTTTACCCTGGGTATGTTGTAAAAAACATAAATATAATGCACAATTTTCGTGATTTTTAACCTGTTTACCTTCTATATTAGTTTATTACACCATTTGTACTTGACTGGACTTCAGAACAAGATGCTATCAGAGTGAAAATTATATATTTTGATTAGAATTTCTCTTGGTATTTCACATCCTAAAATTTCAGAGTCAAAAAAGGAAAACATCAGGAAACATCAGTATTGTGCAGCTCTTATGAATCCAAAGTAAAAAAAAAAAAAGGAAATTCTTTATTTTCCTTCTGTCTCTTGCAGATGCAATGTCCCCCCCATCAGTGAGAAATACTCAGCAGATGTGGGCACCAAGACAGACCTGGTGACCATAAATCCAAGCATTATTACAGAGAGGTACTGTGAATATGGAAGATATTATAGATCCTATCAAAAGAATTTAGAACTCTGAAGATTTTTTCTTTTTTTTTTACAACCACCAATGTCAATGTATTTCTATTGAGATTTTATAGAATAGAATTTTAATTGGATGTAATTATAAATCTGAACACTGCATTGATTTAAACTTTACTTATAAATGAAAGGGGAAACGTACCATTATGTTTGTTTTTTTAGCATTAATATTGATCATAGAAGCGGCTAAGAGCCTCATGGTTACTTTAGACCAGTGGTGTTAAACAGTCCTGCAGCTTTTCGATGTGTCCGTTGTCCTACACGCTTGAATTAAATGGCTGCCTCACTATCATGAGCTAATATTGGAGCCAGCTGTGCTGAAAAGTTGCAGGACACCGACCCTTGAGAACTGCAGTTAGAGACCTCTACTGAGCACATTATTGCTTCAAAATTATTTTAGTTTGTTGTTCTCGCTTAACAAAATGTGAAAAAGTTCAAATTGTCTGAAAACACCTTTGCAGTGCATTGTTTATATTCTTAACATCCACTTTTCTGTTGTATTTCCTGTCCAGATTTCAGAAGCTGGAGAAATGGCGGCGGCCATTTTACGAAGTCCTCCAGAACTACGAGAACTCATCAGTGGTGCTACCCGCCTTTTACAACACTCGCAACACTGACGTGTCTTTCCGAGTTAAGTACATGCTGGACGATTTCGACTCCCAGAGAGGCGTGTTCTTCTTCCACCCGCAGTATCTCCTGAGCGTGCAGCGTTTCTGGGCGGTGCAGGGCGTCCGGGCCAAGCGCCTTAGCAGCGGCCTGATGCTCGTGACGGCCGCCATGGAGCTCTGCGAGGAGGTGCACCTCTACGGTTTCTGGGCGTTTCCCATGAACCCAGCCGGCATCTTTATTACTCACCACTACTATGACAACGTGAAGCCACGGCCAGGCTTCCACGCTATGCCTCATGAAATTTTTAACTTCATCCACATGCACACGCGTGGGATTGTCCATGTACATACGGGGCGCTGCACATGATCTATCTTTTCTTTTTTTCTTTCTGGTTTTTAAATAAATGTGTCTTGTTTTTGTTAGGATTATGCACTTGGCAATTGGAGTGCACACTTATTCGCTCCGATTAGTTCAACAGTATGGTGAAGATTGCTCGCTAGAACACGTTTCTCTTTTTAAAGAGCCTCTACAGCTGTCATGTCACTGTGGCGATCTTCGAGTCTCTGTCCATAGGATGCTCATGTTCAATATAAAAAGTGATCTTCATAATAGTGTTGTTTCTGTGAAGTTTTTGAAGTGGCCCCGCTGTACAGAGGTGTTGTTTTCTATTGGGTTGCACAGGTGTTTCAGCTGAAACGGGGCTCCAGTGGAAGTGGCTTCATGCCCCGTCTTTTAACTTTCTCTTGGACAGTTCTTGGGTGTGGCAGCTTAACGTTTGTGTCAAACAAGCCTATGTTAGACTATACAGCAGTAACATCTTCTTGTCTACTTTTGTAATCTCTTTCCTATTCAGCTGTGTGAGTACTTTCAGACTCAGTTAAAAAGGCCTGTTTTCACGGGCCTAATTGCTCTCTCTAAAAAAAACAACAACAACAAAAAAAAACGACCCCCCACCCCCAATATTTAAGATGAGACACCAATGTGTTTAATAATTTTTGGTTTGGGGCAAGAACTTTTACAAAACAACCCAGCTGTCGCTCTTGTCTTAAGCCATTTTTGCCTTATAGAATATCAAATCCCTCTGGACAATGTGCAACGCACCTGTGTGTCCGGCTTATGTACAAATACCTTACAGTGGAATGAAATGTTGGTTTGGCTCTTGAATGAAAGGAAATGTAAGGCTTGCTGTAAAAAAAAACAACAAAAAAACATATGTGTGCTTTCTGGCTCATGTTCTTCTGGAATCGTTCTCTGTAAGTTGCATTCATTGCCATGAAATGCTCTGCATGAATTTACTCTATACTTGGCTTTGTGTGTGCCTGCTTTAACGATCACTGGAATATGTTTACACTTAAGTCTCTTCACAGTGCATTGGGAGGTGAAGACAGGAAACACAGACAGACCAAGTCGGCTGTAGAATATAGTAGTAACTGATTATTGGTGCAAGAATGATGACGGCTGCTGCCCGTGTTTGTTGTAGCACAAAACTATTTAATTTAATGTTATTTTATCTTACTTTGAACTGCATAGATTTGATTGCATTTGTAGAAAAAATCACACATTTCACTACTGGAATGTTGTGCTGATTTACATTGAATTTTTGTTGTACTATTTACAGATTAGACGAATGTAAATGATTATTTTTGCCTCTGTTTATGCTCAGCTAAAACTTATTAGTTTATTTTGAGTTTAAACATGTTTATGATTTTTATAGGTTCTTTATGTACTTAATGCCCACAGATAGTGAGTGAATTCATCAAATATAGACACCAAAACAAGTCTGACAACAATCATGATTGACTAAAGACTAAAAGAAAAGGTTAGGTTTTGGAAGGAGGTATATGTTGGTCTATACGGTACTTCTTAACTCTTGATCATTCTTTATATTGAGTGTTTGTAAATAAACCTGTTTCGAATTTCTCAAATGGCTATTAATGAATGTGTGTGTCTTTCAAAATGACCTACCTATTTGTAGTTTATAGTGTAGTTTGATGACCGACACATGAAGGTGCTGAGGGGTCACATGTTCTCTAGCACTTTGTCGTTCTACATGTAAAATGTGTTGTCTTGTAATCTTGGTCAAAGAATGAAGCCCATAGATTCAAGGATGTTTAGGATTATGAAGTTATTTCCGCATATTTCTATTCTATTCTTTCCCCTTCGAAGTTATGCTCTACCCTGTGTTAGTTTGTCATAAAATCCCAATGAAATGGGTGTAATTTTGGGGGGTTTTAAAATGAAAAATAAAATGTGATAAAGAAGATAGATAATTCAGTAGAAGGGACAAAAAATATATTTAACTTAAGGTTATTGAGAAAATATAGCTGTCATTAGCAGCTAGATTTAAGAAAATTACATCTTAAGGTAGGATTCTGCAACTCCAGTCCTTGAGTGCCACTGTCCTGCAACTTTTGGATGCATCCCTGCTCCAACACACCTGAATCAATGGGCTGAATTACCTACTTGGCACGTCGACAAGCTTTACAAAGGCCTGGTTATTAACCATTCATTTGATTCAGGTGTGTTGGACCTGGAAGGCATCCAAAGAACAGTGGAACATGGGGGCTGGAGTGGCAAAGCCCTTTTTAAGATCCTTCTAAAATAAAAGTAAATTGCCTTATTTCAGAAATATACACAAGTTAGTAGAATACAGGTACATTTAAGATCTTCTATCAAAAATATAGAAAGATACAATGAGTGGGGATCAATCAACGTAATGGATCAATAAAAAAAAAACTCAGATGAAAAATAAGAATGTTGTGTAAAAATGGAAATTACTCTATAGAATCTAAGATGGCCGCAGTATTTTATTAAAACTAATGCAAAGTTTTGGTTTAAGACAGATAAAATAATAAAAAAAAAACAACCCTGGGAAATTATAGGTACATTTTTACACATAGTAGTTTAAATATCCATTACAGTAATGCAAACTGACCAAACACCCACTTGCTTTGTGTTTCAGGAATAACATATTTGCAATGGTTTTTCAGTGTAACTCATCTAAATGTTCTCATCTGTTTATATAGTGAAATATAAGGTAACAGTAAACAAAATCAGAGTTAAATATGTCCTGTCTCAGTTTTAATAGTTCCTGCACTAATAAAAAAAAAATGTTTTAACAGTTTCACTGAACTGCACTGTTTGGTGAAGGTTTTTAAAACCTCCAAAACAGATCTCCGAAGGAACATCTTGGGTCCAAACTGTTTGGCAGCATGAAACCAAAAATAGGCATCATATTTGCCACGCCGTGCTCTAAATTTTTGATGGGATGAAAGAGCATTCAGTCTCGGAGCGTAGGGGAGTGATTCTTCACCGAGGTAAACGAGGTCTGCTGTCTTCCATTTGGTAGGGTAATTTGATGTTGACAGATCAATATGACCATGCTCTGCCCTTCCCCTTGATGCTATAGTGCATCAGGTGTCAGATGGCAGCAATAAGACTAATGGGATGATATGGCTCATAGTCAGGGGCACATGTGGGTGCCAGCAGGATAGAAGTGCAATGAAGATATGTAGGTTTGTTTACCTTCATGAAACATTAAATATATATTTTTTTCTGTTTATATAAAATACATAACATGTATTTTACATGTTCAGTGTTTGATTTATTAACACTTTTCCCCCCCAAAATAGATAAAAACACTGATGACTATTGTCTTAGATTTTCTTTATTTTCCATAATTTTGCTACATTTTGTATTATCAATATTAAAACAGTTCAAGGGTTAACAAGCACACTGATTAATAAACAGTCCACTTAACCCAGGCTGGATGTTACTTAACTAAAGACAAGCATAGACAGAAGTCCAGTTGAGATTAAGCCCCATAAAACTAAAATATTAGATTTCATTTGTGAGCTCAGTAAGATTGATCTTTTTTTCATCAAGACAATGAGTTTCTTTCTCTCTGAAGCTACACACGCAACTCTCAAAAGAAAACAAAACCCCAACTTGCCACTGTATATAAACCGAGATATTCATTTTCAGCCTGCTGTAATGATCATTCACTCAGATTTAGCTTCTCTATGCAAGAACAAAGAGAGGCAGTTGCAAAGGAGTGTGTATGCATTTGTGCGGGGGTGTGTTTGTGTGTGTCTGCAGGTAAAAGCGAGACGCCCCCGGCTTGTAAAGCGATCCTGACACCATAAATAATGGAGGATGCCGTGGCAGAGAGGATAAGTTCTCTGGGCAAGGCTCCTTTTTCACAGGGCTTTCTCCCAGTGGCTCACGTGATCACTGAGGTGCCAGTAATTTTTCATGAGAGGTGTTTGTGTGGTTTATGTTCATATACCACCCAAGTGGCACACCATCAAGGGGGAGATTCCCCCGTTTCAGTACCTGGAGACCATACATCTTCAGCTTTAGATGCCCGGCATCCTGCAGATTTCACAGTTCCAGAATCTAACCATAGCCAAGGGTCAAATGAATTGTCTTACACCATTAGAAACTCAAGGCAGCACTTACGAAACTAAAGGCCAGGGAAGTGGATGAATTAAAGATGCCGTCGAAACAGAAAAAATCCACAGCTTTGGAAGAAACCGAAGAGGTTGATGACGAAGTGGAGGAAACGGAGCCAAATTTAAAGGAGAGTGGCCAGGGGTTGACCCATGGAGACGCCACGAAAAGAGGAAAGAGTCGGAGGAAACACAAGAGCACAGAACGCTCCGAGACCCAGGAGCCGCCAGAGAAAGAGAAGAAGGAGAAAGAAGGAGATAAGGTGAAAAAGAAGAAAAAGAAACCAAATGATGATGCTGACCCTGAAGCTGAGGCTACAGTTTCAAGTAAGGATGCTGAGGGTGAGCAGAACAACAATGAGGCCACAACCAAACCCAGAAAGGACAAATCTGAGCGGCTTAAAGAGGAAGTGACTGAGGGGAAGAAGAAGCAGAAAAAAAAGTCGTCCGTAGAGATTCCAGAGGGAGAGGAGGGGATGGGGTCCAAGGACAAAAAGTCTAAAAATGGCAAGAAGAAGAAGAAGTCTCATGATGATGACGGTGAGGAGCCCTTGATCGAGGAAGACGAAGAGGAAGAGGAAGACTCGAAGAAAAAGAAAAAGAAGAAGGCCAAGAAGAGCTCTGGAGACAGCGATGATGATAAAAAGAAAAAAGGGAAAAAATCCAAAAGCAAACAGGTGGATTACGCCTTGATCTACCAGAACGAGCTGTTCAACTACCACACAGACTCTTCAGATGGATATGAAGACGAGTACTACAAAAAGAAAGGTAAGGGTCACACAATGCCAAAAAAAAAAAAGAAGAAATGCCTGATGTTCTTCTTTGGAAGTGAATAAATCTGGCCTGGTTGAAGGTTCTTTCTAGCCACCTTCAGCTCCAACCATTATCAAGCAGGGGAGTCCCTCTGTGATTGTTCTGGATGAAAGCTCAGTTATGTTCCACATGAATGGAGCCAAACAGAGGAGCTGGGTGCTGTCCCAGTCTGAGGGGCTGGGAGCACCACTGGGGCCACGGAGGGTCAGGAGAATATTCAGGAGGGACCGTTGTATTCTGAATAATACGTTTGATTGTAGATAGATTTTATTTTCAACAGTCTAAGTATAAATTTCTTGAATCCATGAGGTTACTTTAGAGTTTCAAACTGAAAGTGATAAATGAGAAAATGGGAACACTGTTCCTCCCACATTAATTGGCACCTCTGGTAAAGATGCCTTACGGATTTGTGATGCGTAAACTTTTAGATGATACATCTGTCTGGGAGTTTTTAATTAGTAATTCACAACTTCTTCCTCAGTTTTCACTATAATGTGATCCATTTGCTTATTCTTCAAAAATGAGAGACAAAATGTAATGTGCAGTGTGCAGTCACAACACAAATTAAAGCAATTGGTTCGATAAAATCTCTATAACTTTGATGTGCTTTAAAGTTTTTGAACACATTTTTATCTTAAAGTGGAGAGTGCTCTAGCTCTTTGTATATATCTTTGCTATCTGACTGGCTCGCCCAGATGGCTTACACCCTGAGAAGTTTAACAAAGGTCAGTTTTACCAGGCCACTGTTCATCTGATTTTATCAGGTGTCTCCCTTTCTCTTTAATCGGATCTTAATAGCTCAGATTGCTGTTAGTTAGGAATCCCTGTTCTTGTTGGATCAATCTCATCCTTCTGTTGTCCGTCTGTTGCCAGCAGGTGCATTTTGTTTCTTTTTTTTCTTCTCAATTTTTTGAGAAGGACGTATACAACATATATCATGGCTTTGTTGTATTATTCATTAATCTACTGTGCAGCATCCATGGATAAGTATTTTAGAGGAACCTGATCCGTCTGAGTGAAATAACTTTACCCTTATATAATGTAGGGTAAAGAAAATCATACTTTTGAAGTTTCAGGTATAGGATTCCTATAAAGTACATGAAGGATTATTGTAACAACCAATTCTGACAAATTTTCTTGGTATTGTTGCACCTGAAACAATGACTTTTTCCTTGTGAAACCATGTTGATTAGTCTTGAAAGAACTATTTACGTCTTAACCATTTTCATTGAAATCCACAAGCCACATATGTCAAAAATATGCATTTTACTCTGATTAAAAATGTCAGAAAACCTTTAGAAAAGTAGAGAAACTTTCCCCTGGCATTTCATTCTGGGGGATCCAAAGTGCAGTAGAGTCTCTCCAGTGGGTTCTGGGTTGTGTGGCATACACGCTGGGTGGCAGAGAAAGCTGGTGCCTATGCAGGATGACAGGGCATGTGTGGAGCAGAGGCTATCTTGTCATAAGGGGTGTGCATGTGTGTGTTTATTTTATTTTTTTGCCATGATCTTTGGGATACACTAGAGTGTGGGGCTAGATATGGTACTTAACTGGAAAAGTGATTATTACTCCCTCCAGGCTGGTGTACATTTTCTTCATCAAGTGGAAACATTAAAGTTTTATGGCGCCTAGATTTGTAAAAATGGATTGGAACATTGTTGGCAACAACACAAGTTCTAGCCCAGCTTGTTATACTGAAGTCAAACACCAAGTATTTACCAGTTCTACATTTTGACTTGAATCTATGGAGTTATGGATCATGAACATGAGAGCAAAATCTCTAATAAAGCTGATGAATGAACTTCTTCTGTATAGCGGCTGGACTCAATCTCAGGCTGAGGAACTCCATCAACAGGAGAGAGATGATCACATATTTCTATAAATTTAGTTTCCCCGTTTTTCCTATAAAGTGCCTTGGGATAAAATTTTTGTTGTGAATTGGTGCTGTAAAACTAAACTAACTTAAATTCAGTTTTAACTGAAACAAAAAAAAAAAGCTCCAGCTAAATAATTTTGGGTGGTTAAAGCCTTTAATCAGGGTCTCTCATAAATACAACAGGGAGCGTCGATTTTTTTGTGGTTGTATTTAATATCCAGTGTCCTCTTTCTTTCAGTATATGAGGTGGTTACAGTCACAGGTGATGTAAAGGGAGCTGGGACTGATGCCAATGTTTTTGTTACCCTCTTTGGAGACTTTGGCGTCTCACCCAAGGTTCACTTGGCAAGCAAGTAAGTATAATTATGGCGCTTAATAAAAATGTTTCCCCAGCAATTCAACTTTTTGATTTAAGACCAAGTTTAATATATTTTATGTTTTTCAATATAATGTACATAACCACTGATGTTTACAGGTTTTGCATATTTTCAGAGTGAATCATTAACTTTTAATGTTTTCTGTTTTTCCCTAATTCCTCAGCACAGAAAAGAGGTACTTGCTAACTGGTCTACAAAAGGATGGTTAACATTCTGTACTTGTGTTTGCTTGTATTGTGAATATGACACTGTATGGGAGAGAATTCCTGTTCAACTTCCCACTGGTCACTCTAAAATCTTTGACATTTGAAAATAGACTAAATGGTTTTCTTGTGAAGCAGGAATCTCTCCTTCATACAGATGTAAAAAGAAAAACAACAAAAAGAACTATTGGACTCAGAATATCTGGAGTAAGGAGGAACTATGTGGCATGGCTAGTCTTCGTTTCCATTCACAAAGGAATGAAAGAAGACCACGATGTCATTTATGCAGATGATCAAATGACTTTCAGGGGATCTTATCAGCAGCAGGCTGCTTTTATCTCCACTCATGCTGACTGACAGACAGGGTTACCTTGGCAGCATATAGGATACACACAGCTTATTGTCAACCGCTGTGGATCATGTCATCCACACCTTGTGGTGGTCCCATTCATTCATTTCAGAATGCATCAACATGTGTTGTATTCAGTATGTCCAAACTGTCTGACAGCTAATTTGATAAAATGCTGGACAAAGATGCCTTTGATTCCTCTGGTATTTATACAATAAACTTCTGGCTTAGTTAGCAGTTTCACCTTACTCCGATATGCGTCTGGTCCTGCCTGTATTGTGTTGTGATACATTTACACTTCGCACACAATACAGGTAAGGGAGATGCTTATTTCTTCAAGCCTCCAAGGCACATTAAGAATGTACTTCTTTGGAAATTCAGTGTGATTACAGCAGATTTAAATTGCATGAATTCCAAAGTTTGCAGTATCTCCTTTTCATCTTCACAGGCAACTTGAAATGGAGCATGAGGGCACATGTCCACTTGTTGACAGTTTATGACTTTAATCCTTGGCCTTATCGCAGTAACATTAAAATCAAAAAATAAAAGACAGATGTGAGTCTGTCAGGGAATCTGTCAAGAGATAAGAGGCCATCTGATATGCCTTACTCCGATATGCGTCTGGTCCTGCCTGTATTGTGTTGTGATACATTTACACTTCGCACACAATACAGGTAAGGGAGATGCTTATTTCTTCAAGCCTCCAAGGCACATTAAGAATGTACTTCTTTGGAAATTCAGTGTGATTACAGCAGATTTAAATTGCATGAATTCCAAAGTTTGCAGTATCTCCTTTTCATCTTCACAGGCAACTTGAAATGGAGAATGAGGGCACATGTCCACTTGTTGACAGTTTATGACTTTAATCCTTGGCCTTATTACAGTAACATTAAAATCAAAAAATAAAAGACAGATGTGAGTCTGTCAGGGAATCTGTCAAGAGATAAGAGGCCATCTGATGCGCAGTCTTGAGCTAGAGGGGGATTTCATGTGCTCACACACTCTGTTTCCTCTCTGCGAGGGGCAGAAGTACGATACATGAACAAGGAGAGAGGGGTGAAGTGGCAGAGCCTGAGAAAGGTTTCAGATTATACCACCGCCATCAGTCCACAGGGGTCCTTTAAGCCAGATCAGCCGGGATGACGCCCTTTACAGATTCTGAGATCAATTCCTTTATCCGTCTGTTATAATCTCACTGGATTAAATAATGGAAGTTGCTCATGCCAGATTTCTCAGAAATTTTAATACTTTCTCACATTTTTTATTTTTATTTGCAGAAGCCGGAATGCATTTGAGAAGAATAAGACGGATGTTTTCCGCATCAAAACACAAAACATTGGCCCAATTAAAAAGCTAAGGTACTGTATCATATGGAAATGCAAGTCACTTTAAAACCTCTCTTCATTGCTACACTTTAGTTGTTTCCATCTTTGGATCAAATCTTCAAAATTCCCAAGTTGTAGGCCGCTCAATGAATGTAAGCTTCGTAATTAAATAAACCATGGAGAATGTAAGCATGTGTTCATCTGCTAGACATGGAGAGATTTTGTCCAGTGACAAAAGATTAAATCCCATCTGTTGTTATGAGTGGATGAAGGGGAAGCAGAGCTACGTCACAGCCAGCCCACACCAGTTATTGAATCAGGCAAGGATTCATGAAACCCAAATTTTTAAACATGCAAAATCACCACCTCTACAAGTTCAAGAGCAATCACATCACACACTTTTCATCTCGTCTCACCATCGTCACCGGGCAGAGCTATCACTGTTGCCATGGAGACCGCTCGGCTAACAATTGGATGCATTTTATACAAAGAGTTGCAGCTAACTGCAACTGGTACTTCTTAGAGGTCTCTCTCAACAACAGCATTTCTCCTCCCAATTTTCCTGAAAGACCACATTTGTAGCTTAGCTACTGGGTGCATTGTTCATACTCTTGTTCCAGCTCATTTCACTTAGTCTATATGACATGTCAGATATCTTTGAGCAGGTTTGAAATTAATAGCCTTGTTTAGTATTAAACTATAAAATTTTTATCTTATGTGACGAGACGATTAGAGAGTGCAAATCAAATAATGTGAAACTCTGACTTTTGTTTTCTCTAGAATTGAACATGACAACACAGGAATGAGCGCCAGCTGGTTCTTGGACAGGGTGGTGGTGACCGACATGATCCGGCCCCATCTGCGCTTCTATTTCCCCTGCAACAACTGGCTGAGCCGGGAGGAGGGTGACAACCTGTTTGTCAGGGATCTCCTGGGCAGTCTAAACCCCATGGATGTCCCAAAATGTAGGTCACAAACTCCTCTTACAAAATAAGTGATTACAATTCGGAAGACATTGTTTGGAAAAGTTGTGGATCGTAGTAGCGAATTGTAAATGTAAACCGAGGCCTCACAAAGGACACAATACATTTTTAAAGATGAGGCAACCTTCCTCAAAAACTGAGAGTAGTAATTGCATGTGTTTGACAAGGAAGACACTACTCTGCCTGAAAGTCTGCAGGCTGTCCTATAGTTTCAGGTTGTAACTGAATGCTATGCCAGTGTAGTCCTCGGGTAAAACTGGTCCCTGTGACCTCTGCTGTAATGTGATCTAACATCTTAGCACCTAATGACAATCAAGTCCAGCACTGTGAAGAGACTGTGCTATAAGAGACAGTCGTAGCAACATAGCTGTTTGTAAAACACACACCCAGAGTTATAAATATTTAATTTGGAAGCCATCTCAGAAGTGATATTTGAGGAACTTTAAGATAGGGAATAGAGCAATTTAGTATCCTCCACTGTTGACTGGAAATTGCATTTGATGCTTTTCCGGTGATTTTCACAAGTCATGTCTGGCCTTACGTTATTTTCTGTCTTGCAGTAAATAAATATCTTGTGAGTGTTTTCACTGCTGATATGAAGGGAAGTGGGACCGATGCCGATGTCTTCCTGAATATCTTTGGAGAACATGGTGACACAGGTAATGTAGAATACAGAGGACTGTTAAGGCTGAGTCTTCAAATGCACTCACTGACAATAAAGGGTAAACACAAAGGAAGAGAGATGGAAATGAAAAGATAGCGCACATGGAACTGTATTACAGTCATTGAAATGCCAGATCCACTGGGTCATAGAGATGGCAGCATTCTCCATGTTAGAAGAGTGTGGCTCCCCTTCTGGCCTGGATACAAGCCACAGTTTGGTGTGGAATGGAGTCTTACAGCTGTTGTCTCTAGTGCTTTCCCACTGTGTTCATCCTAGAGATCAGAACTGGGATGAAATTGATGTCTCAACTGATGCCACACATGTTTGATTGGGGAAAGATGACAGAGTTTGGGTAGCCATGTGCCTTCATGTACACATTGGCATCAACACTGGGCCATCTGTGCATCTGCATACCCCATATGCCAAGCAACACAATAGCCCCAGACTCACGTGTACCCACAATGCAACTCCACTTAATCCTGTCAATTGGGATAATGCTCTATAATCCATTTGCAAGGAATGTTGGATGGTTGGACATTTTAGCAGCTGCATTAGACCACTTCCTCTCCATGTGTCACCAATTCTGTTGTTCTATGTCCTTGCAAATTTAAGGACATAGAACGTCCATACCTTGTCTTCCCAGTTGCACCAGTTAACATCTAGATTGAACCATTGTTTCTTGGTGCTTAACCTCTTGAATCAAACTTATTTAGATTCAACATCAGTCCAACATAAAGCTCAAAATCATACCTATTCAGGACTTTACTTTCAATAACTGCAACTATGAGCTTCTTGAAGTTTCACTCTGTAATTCTTAATCATATTTTGTTATGTAAAAGGGGAAAGAAGACTGGATAGTGACAAAGACAACTTTGAACGTGGTTCAGAGGACAAGTTTACAATAGAGGCTCCAAACCTGGGAAGGCTTAGAAAAATCACCATCGGCCACAACAACAGAGGTTCCTCAGCCGGATGGTTTCTAGACAAGGCATGTAGATGGATAAAGTCATGGGTTTAAAGATGTGCACTTCAAAAATAAAAACTGATAATTGTGCTTAATGTTTCTTACCTCACAGGTTATGATAGATGATATGGGGAATAAAGAAATATATGAATTTCCAGTGAATCGCTGGTTTGCCATGGATGAAGATGATGGCAAAATACAGAGAGACATCTTGGTTGGATCAATGCAACCAATGGGTGTGATAATAAATGCCATCACCTTGTGTTTGCTACACTTTAAGCATGAACTATCAAATAAATTCCTATTTAAATGCATTTAAAGAGTATGTTTTCAATCCATAAATGTAATTTTTTACTTTTCTCTGCCTATTCAGGGATTATATACAATGTTCAAGTAATGACTGGTGATATCAGGGGAGCAGGAACCAACTCCAAGATCCACATGGTTATGCATGGTTCCAAGGGCTTAAAAAACAGTGGCAAAATTTTCCTCGAGGGTGGTGCCTTTGAGAGAGCTCTCATCGACACTTTCAATGTAGAGATCTGTGAACTGATCAGCCCTCTCAGCAGGGTCACCATTGGTCATGATAACGGTGCCGTTGGTGCAGGGTGGTACTGTGAAAAGGTACCACACATTTCTAATTGGTAACAGATTGATTGTAACTGTGTGGTTTATCCATTAAGCAGCCATTTTGCTTGCAGGTGGTGATATACTGCCCATTCACTGGCATTGAGCAAACATTTCCATGTGGGATGTGGCTAGATGAGGACGAAGGAGACGGACTTATTGAGAGGGAACTGTATGAGATGGTCTCTCTCAGACAGAAAAAACAGAAAAGTGAGTTATCACTGCAAATAAATCATAGTGTTTACTGTGTAGAAAAAAATAATGATTTATCTTTATTTATACAAATTTTGTGTTGGAATCAAACTCTTTTTATTCACGCTAGAGTACCCATGGTCCTTGTGGATTTGGACCTCAGACATAAAAGGCGCCGGCACAGATGCCCAAGTATTTCTGCAGATTTATGGTGAGAAAGGAAAGTCAGATGAGATCAAACTGGAAAACAATTCAGATAGCTTTGAACAAGGACAGCTTGACAAATTCATGGTAAATCTGGAATCATTTCACTCTTTATTTGGTTTATTTGTGATATTGATCCATAAAATGTTCCTAGGATTTTAATGTTTTTGTTTATACCTAACTTTTTTGGGGGGATTTCTGTAGATTGAAATGCCGGACATGGGAAGATTGTTAAAATTGCGGATCTGGCATGAGAAGAGAAATCCCTTTGCTGGCTGGCATTTAGCGAAGGTGAGTCATGACTATTCTTTTTGTTGTGTGAAGAAAGTTCACAAACCAGAGTGCAGAAAAAGGTGAGCTTGATGACAGATGAGACTTCAACTTTCTGCAGGTCACTTTGCTCAAGACGCTAACCATGGACAAGTATTCTTTTGAGTGTGGCCGCTGGCTGGACATCAATGAAGATGACAATGAGATTGTCAGAGAACTTCCCGCCACAGGAGCACTCATTGATGAACCGCTGCCCTGTAAGAAATCATGATATTTCCCAGTTATTAAAATATATAGTGTTTTAGTAACTGTTCAAGGGGTCAGGAAAATTCTCTGATACTTTTTTTCAGTGATAAAGTATCGGGTCACAATCTGCACTGGCAACGTCAGTGGTAGTGGTACCGATGCCAGCGTGTTCCTCAATGTTATTGGAGACTTGGGTGACACAGGAGAGCGACTCATGTTTATGAGCAAAAACAATGTTAACAAATTTGAAAAGGGAAATGTGAGTAAACTATTAAACAAAATTTCACATGAATTTACGTTCTTGTTCTTTGTGAAATGTATTTCAAGTCCCTATTTTCTCCCTGTTTTGCCCACAGCATGATGAGTTCCTCATCGAGTCAGTCTTCCTGGGTCAGGTGCGGAGAGTCAGAGTAGGTCATGACGGCCGTGGTGGAGGCTGTGGTTGGTATCTTGATAAGGTGTTGGTCAGAGAGGAGGGACAGCCTGAGTCCTCTGCCACTGAGTTCCCATGTTTCAGGCAAGACAATACTCTGCACATGATGTATGACACGAGACATCTTGAGCTATAAACTGAAAATCTGCAGCATATATGCTACATCCGTCTCAGATCCTGTTTAAGGTCTTTGCTGGATTTACTTCAATTTACGTAAACTCAGGTACAAGGACAGAATCAGAACAAAGAGGAAGCAAAGCAGCCAAAGTCCATGCACAGGCATTCACACCATGCACTAGTTTAGAATGGATCTAACCTGATATGCAGGGTTATGAAGTAAAATCTTTACCCATTGTTGATTTCATTTGCTTTTTATTTTGTGCACATCTAACAAGTTTTGATATAAGACAAAGATAGTTTTACTAAATAACAAAATCATCAGAAAAGACATAAAAAACTAAACCGAAAAAAACAATGCACCGCTTCTATTAAATCATGAATAAATGGTGATTAATTAAATGTTTGGAATTAACCATAATTTCAACTGTCACACCAGATCTTAATTAATGTTCTGTGATAAATCTCATTCCAAAGTCGCTTCAAAGCATTAGGACCATAATGAAAGCCATTGTCCATAAAAGGAGAAACTGGAACTTTCCCAATAGTGGCTGGCTGACCAACGTTAGAGCAAGATGACTCACCCAGGAGGTCACAAAAGAGCCCAAAACTCCCTCTAAAGCCCTGCAGACCTCACTCGCCTCAGCTAACCCTTTATGACCATGTCATCCTGATGATCCCCAAGAAATTTGGGAAACATTTCTGTGGACTCTTGAGATGAAAGTTACATCTGGCTTAAAACTAACTGAGCATTTTAGAAAAACAATAACATTCAAACATGGTGTGGTGATGTTACGGTCTGCGGCTGCTTGGGTAATTTAGGACCTGGGGGATTTTGCCTTAATACATTTATATTTCGAACTGTTAGAAAATAAGAAGTTGTTGATGTTCTTTAATCTTTATATTCTGTAAAATGTAAAAATGATTTTACATGTAGGAAACTGATAAATATTTTGTAATAATTCACATGTTTACATCCTAATTGTTCTGTGCGAACACCACTAAGCTAGTTGTCAGACGACTAAAATCCTTCCGGCATTTTTAGAAGTCTTCTTACTGATGCAAATTGCCCATGTTTGGGGTCAGTAGGTTTCCAGTGGCATGTGTTTAAGTAGTTAGGTAAGAGCTGGATGGCTTTGCTATTACAAATGGACACTAAATGCATGCAGCCAGCCAGCTCTCTCGTTCTGTAACTGGAGTGCAACCGCAAAGCTGGGTGCAGTGTTACTTCCAGAAAAAAAAAAGTGTTCTTCCTGCCTGTCTGTGTTGTTCATTAGAGACGGCCTGGGAGACTTAAGAAGAAGTAATGAGACAGAAGAGCCATGTTCATGATTATACAGCCAATAAGTTTATCCAGTCAAACTCACATTATCACCACTGATGTGCAAACTTTGGTTGTAATAAATATCAATTTTTTATGTTTAAACTGTGCGTTAAGTTTAAAGCTGGGTAAGTATTACTTCCATAAGACAAAGATATAAATTTGGTTGCATGTGTACATTTCATGTTAACTTTTATAAATTGTATATTACCTTGATTTTGTGTTTGTCTTGTTATATTGTTGTTGTTTTTTTATATTAGTGATTCATGTCAAGTCATTCTCATGACAACAATGTACCAACAAATATATTTCTCAAATAAATACTTTTTTTTTATTCTAGGTGGCTAGATCGCAATGAGGATGACGGGCAGATTATCCGTGAGTTGGTTCCAGCTGGAGACGGGGTGCGTCTCTTTAGTAAGTCACTAGAAAGACAGTTTTTCAAACACATTCATTGGAAAAAAAAAAAAAAAAAAAAAACACCAAACAAATTATTTAGCATTTGTGTTAAAATTTGAATAAACCATTAAACACTTTGCAGATGTCGGCTACCACATCGCAATCAAGACAGGCAGTGTGAACGGTGCCAGTTCTGACTCCAAAGTGTTTGTGAAGCTGTACGGTGAAAAGGGCGACACTGACAAAGTGATCCTGGCCGTCTCAGACAATGACCTCAGAAATTACTTTGAGACGGCAAGAACTGACATCTTCACCCTTGATACGTATGACATCGGAAAGGCAAGTGTGTTATATATCGGAGAAAAATCACGTTCAGGCACTTTATTTGAGGCTAATCCCTGTATTTCATTAATTTGCTCTGTATGTGTAGATCAACCGTCTTCTGATTGGTCACACAAATGAAGGTTTACGAGCCGGATGGTTTCTGGACAGTGTGCAGATTTCCGTGCCTGTTCATGGGATGCAGTATATGTTCCCGAGCCACCGCTGGCTCTGCAAAGACGAAGCAGACGGCAAAGTGGAGGTTGAAATCTATCCCAGCGAGGTCTTGGAAATTGAAAAATGTAAATGAAAAATAAAAAGTATGTCCCTCTTATTTACATGTTTTTTTTCTCAACTTGTCATGGTGAACTCACACCTTTTCTTTAACAGTGATCAACTATGAAATAACAGTGGTCACTGGCGATATGCGATCAGCCGGAACCAACGCCGACGTCTTCTGTCAGATATATGGAGATGAAGGAAAAACCGAAATCCTCGCCCTGAAAAGCCGTTCCAACAATTTTGAACGCGGCACCACTGAAATCTTCAAGGTCTCTGTTAAACCTCAAGATATGTTAATGTTCACTGTGTCTTGCAAAAATATTCATATCTCTTGAGCGTTTTTACATTACACTACCACCTCAGTAATGCAATAACACAGGTTTTTCTGTGGTCTTAATCTTCTTCAGTTGAAAACTGCTTTTATTTAATTGGCAAAATATTATTTAAACATACAACGATTACTTCCAAGGTTCTATGTACGTGTCTCTCTGGGCCACATAAAACTTTATGGCGGGTCAGATTTGGCTCACGGGCCTTGAGTTTGACACACAGGTGTTAGAGTATGGAGCTAAAACAGTCTCATAATTCACAAATACACAGAACGAGATCCACACTTGTATTTTTGATGCAAACACAAATATATCTTGATTTACAAGCTGTTTCTGGCCTGTGAGTTGCGCTGCATTTGTGTGTGAATTTAGAGACTCCTCTGACGTCTCAATCCACAAATGTTTGGGGTTTTTTTACAAGAAAAAAAAAAATCTGATCTGCCAATCAGATGGCTTCTTGTTTCAGCCACTCAGATTAGTTTATTTTGTCACTGTTAATGCAGCTCAAATCACTGCATGCAACCTCACAACATCAACATGTGCAGCTCGAGCTCGAGAAACGAGTTCTTACTTCTGTTGCATTTTCAAGTTACCATGGCAATGTAACAGATGAAAAACGTCACCCAAAAAAACAAATTACACACTAATGTTTTCACATTGAATGGAGTAATTTTATGTTAGTCAACATGCTAGTGGAAACCCTCATCCTACTGGTAGAAGCAAAATGTTAGTCACTGGATATGCTAGTGATAACGTTCACGCTAACATTTTCATCATATTCCTTAAATAAGCATTTTTACTGAATTTTTATTCATTAGCTACTAACTTTGTGTAGCGCTTTCTGTCATGCATGCTAGATTTAACGCTCCGGGTTCGTAAAGCTTACTGTAACACCCCACAGTCCAGCCAGTGAAACTGAGTAGGTCTGACCCATGAATAAGGACACTTGATAAGGATAAAGAATTTATTTACTAACTCAAGAATGGAAATCACTGTGGGAACCGTATTTAGACCTAAATGTATTTTTGTTACCCTTAGAAATATTAACACAAATGACAAATAAAAGTACACAAGGCTTGATAAATAGGGACTCTCCCTCTGTGTTAAACACCTCAAGAGTTCAGAAGTAACTTATCTATAACATTCCGGAACACATATGTGTTCTTACTTTTTATAACAATGTACATACAATAACAGCCAGTGTTTAATGAGTGGGCCCACCAAACAAAATAAAATAAATGTTCACTTGTCTTTAGTTGAAGACGTTTTCCGTATTTTCTACTATGACCATTGGAGCAACCTTAGATGAACGTCTCCAAACGTACTTCCTGAAAAACCCCACGATCCTATTTTTCAGAATTTTGAAACAACACTGTGTCTCAGCTGGGTAGACGATGGATACTTGCCGGGGGAAGGTTACTGTCTTTGTTGTCTTATGGGATATTTGCAATGCAACAAAGAGATCCTTTATCATTAACTTGGTTTCGTGAACCATATAATTGAGTATATGCTTGTGGTAATTTTTTGTGGTGTTGGAATTGACTTTATTAACCACATATTGGACAATTAGCATGTTTATTACCTCGGTGTGTTTTGTACGAATGTCTCCGTCAACCTCTAGAACTTTTGCAAAGGCTTCAGGCACTTTGTTTCCCACGACCCTCTCCACAGCCTCAATGGTGAATTTCTCTTTTTGGAAATTATCCAGAACGTTAGATGTAAATAGCTTCAAGAAATGTCCCAAAATCTTGACCAGACTGCAGGTGGTGCTGCGATCTGGTTTTCCAGCTGTCAGGTGCAAAAACTCCATCCAGGTCAGATCAGTGAAAAGACTGTTGATCGGTACCAACAGGGTCTCGACGGTGACAACAGGGGTTCCTTTAGATAAAGAATCCATCCTACTTGGTATAGTTGTAGATTTCTTTTGTTTGAGGATAAAATTCAAGTTTTCTGCTAAAGCAACGGGAACAACTCGAACTGATCCGGGCTCTGTGAGAAACAAGTGCAAAGTGAGGGTTAGAGAAAAAGGAAGACAAAAGAATAACACTAACATTATGACATCATAGACATTGATGCCTATAGCATCAAACCCGCCCACACAACAGAGTCGCATGTTGTCACATTCGATGGCAGGCCGTTTTAGCATAAATTCGGTTTTACCAGCCTTACATTCCAGATATCTGAAATTGCTTTATGACTAGACCTATAACTAATTTAAGATTTCTCGAATTATCTGTTTGACTGGACAAAATACCTATTCGAGATATCTCTAATTACATTCTGACCAGTCAAAATGACGTCAGATTTCCCATTGAGTTGTATGGAGACTTCAATTCAAGATATCTACAATGAACTACTCATTATCTGAAACACACCTTTCAGATATCTACAATTCACTTATGACTTGTAATAAAGTAAATTTAAGATATCTTTAGTTTTGACTAGTCATAATTCTAATTCAAGGTAGCTTGAATGACACCATAATCATCTTAAATGTATTTTTAGATAGAAGATATGTAGTTTTGACTAGTGAAAATTAAATGATAGATATCTTAAAAGCAAGTAATGACTAGGCAAAACTAAATTAGAGATATCTTGAATTGTAATTTTGACTAGTCAATTTTTTTTAAGATATCTCCAAATGAATTAGACATATCTTGAATTACATGGTTTTTCTAGTTGATATCTTAAATTAACTGACTAGTCAGAATTACATTACTGATATCTTGAATATGTATTCTGTATAGTCAAAACGTCACTGACTTACGTAGCATTTTGAAAGTTCTATAAAACAACAAAAAAACAGGAAGAAAGATGTATGAAAATGCATCACTTTCATGTTGGAAATAGATTGACAGCAGCACTTTTAGGTTTTTAAGCTGTTTGTTTATAAGTGAACAAGCAAGAAAGTCTTTGCAGATTTCTGAAACAGTCTTCAAGTGCCTAAAGCTTTGCTATCTCCGCATATCCCATATTGCCGCGCTCTTCTTACATCATGGCATGTACTGACAATTTTGTGCAGGAAACCTAAAACTCTGCAGGCAACTGCTTGGACAGCACAAAGGGGCTTTCATGCAATTCTTAATTCAGATATCCAAAATTGTAAATTTGACTAGTCATAATTACGTTCGAGATATCTTGTAACTACGGATATTGTGTCCCGTCAAATGACAGGTCCGGTGACCTGATAAATGTTAAAATGATCAATCTTAACATTTATCATGTTAAGCTTGTTAACAAGAATAAGCTACTAATATTGTTGTTTTGTTATCCATCATTTGAGTTATCTTGAACTGAATTTTGACTCATAAAAATGTAATTGAAGATTTCTCAAATTATTATTCTTGCTAGTGAGAATATAAATGCAGATATCTTAAATTACCATCCCGGATAGTCATAATGCATTTTTAGATATCTAGAAAGTAATCACGGATAATCAGACGAAACAGAATTAATGTTAAAACGGCCTGCCATACATATTGTACTTTTGTGGATCTCGCCAGACTAAACGAGTTTTTACTTCAATATAAATGCATAAACAAACCTTTAAGTAACATTTTATATAAAAATGACCATGTTTATTAATACAAAACAAACAATAAGAATATAAACAGTGATATGTATAAAATGTTGAGTAATTATGCTCAAATTTGCATAAAGATTAGCTCATATGTTGCAGAAATCTAAGGTTTCCAATCTCTGAAGTCTATTTATTTAATTGCAAAATCCATCTACTCAAGTAAGAGTAGAAATAATATTACTCAAATAAAAGAAAAAAGTACAGTGCAGTAAAACTACCCTTATAAGTACCTTTTTCCTATAAAATACTGAAGTAAATATAGAACTACGCACTTTTGAACATGGATAACAAAACAACAATATTAGTAGCTTATTCTTGTTAACAAGCTCAACATGATAAATGTTAAAATTGATCATTTTAACATTTATTGGATTACCTATATCCAACAGCATTACTCCACTCACTCGGTTAGTTTGGGGGAAAAACACTAAGCAAACGCTCGTTTGCTGCCATAATTTCTTTTCCACTAGAGCACCTGCCACTGTCTGACATTGTGAAAGTATGGTGTGTACTCAGCCCTCTTCTATCTTATACCTCTGAATGACCTCCCGTGCTACAAGTTGCATTCAGAGTTCCACTTGTTTGTAATTTAGATGCATTATAAATACAAGTGATCAAATAATTCTCCCGGTGTGGAGGAAAACGGACACCCCTCTGGTGACAAATGATAGTGGCAGCCGATTGTCTTGCTTCTTTCAGTCTGAAGCAAGACTGCCATACTAGCTTACCATCATCAGCAGGTGAATGTGTGTATGAATGGGTGAGAGACTGCTTGTAGCGTAAAGCGCTGTGGAGTCCTCGGACTTGATAAAACGCAATACAAATGCAGGACATTTGCCATTTTACCATTCATGTTGTCGCCATCCATTGTGACAGGGAAGCAAAGAGACGTAAGACAGGACATAAACCCTAATGATACAGACAGAGCTATAATGAAATGCTTTAGATCAAAGCATATGCGTGCGTTATAAAGGAGCATTCAAAAACTAGTTCATGAAAAGGTTGTAATATTGATTTTTGTTTTTTTTTGACAACAAGACTGGGTATGTTTTGCTAAGAAGAATGAGAGAAACAAAAACTTTAGTCTATAGATACAATCAGTTTGTTGCAATCACAGCAAAAGGTGCATTTGGACTGAAAAAAAAAGAAAATTCAGACACATACATGCATACTTTAAATACTGTCTTTTCCCTAAAATGCAGATTGAAGCTCTGGATGTCGGGAAAATCTATAAAATCCGAATCTTCCACGACGGTAAGGGCATTGGAGACGGATGGTTTCTGGAGATGGTGGACATCAAGAGGCTAACGATGGCCATGGTGCAGATTGAGGTGAAAAAAGAAGAGACGACTAAAAAAGACAAGAAGAAGGACAAGAAAAAGAAAAAGAAAGAAGAGGAGGAGGTGGAGATAATTGAGGAGCTGCAGGAAGTGGTGGAGACATTTACTTTCGCTTGTAGCCGCTGGCTGGCCCGGGACGAAGAGGACGGGGAGATTGTGGTTGAACTGCTGACTGACTCCAACGAGGAATTGGAGAGTAAGTGGAGCATGACTGTAATCTGCACACTTACTAATATGTCACCCCTGACAGGCAGTATTTTAATTAGCCACTGCATGCATTATTATAATGCCACTGAAGATTTACTGTGTTTTCCTTTCAGTGAACTCTTATGAGGTTTATGTGTACACTGGGACAATGTGGGGTGCTGGGACCGATGCCAAAGTCTACATCACCATTTACGGAGAGAGTGGTGACACAGGAGAGCGATGGCTCAGGAAATCCAATCGCATGAATAAATTTGAGAAAGGACAGGTATGTTTTGTTCAGTGGAACTCGATTTTAAAATCAAGTTTAATTCAGCTTTTGTTGTTAAGGAAAACGGTTGCCACTTCTAGTGGAGTGTTGTATTTCCCTTACTTATGATCCAGTTGAGTTAAAAGATATCTTCTCTTAAGATTGTAGCCTGTATTTAACATGTAAAAAAATAATAGTACTTCTTCTACAACACTTTACAAGCTTTAGCACACAGAGAGCAATCTTTTCTACTCAGGCAGCACTATTCTACTTCATAGAATAGTGAAAGATTGATATTTGTTTGTGTTTGTGGGCAAGAAACAGTTTTTTGCTAACTTGCTTTCCAACAGACTGGTTAGCATGTAGATAGTGGCCACTACACTGCAAAAGCACAAAACTCTTACCAAGTATTTTTGTCTGATTTCCAGTGCAAATATCTTACTACACTTAAACTTAAAATAGGACAAAAAAAATTACAAGTAACCTTTCAGCAAGAAATAGAAGCTTGTTTTATGTCAATAACTCTTTAATATTAATGGAAAAAAGTTCTAGTTCCACTTAAGGACACTTAAAGGAATGTCCCATATATTGCTAAAAAGTTCTTTGTAAGTTGATTTTGTCTTGTTTCAAGTGTACTAAGATATTGCCAGTAGAAACTGGATCAAAAATACTTGGTAAGGTTTTGTGTTTTTGCAGTGTAAAGGCTGTTTTTGACATTTGGTGACCTTAAGATGCCACTTTTAGCTGCAGTCCTCCAACTGAGCTTCAAGGATTTTTACCTACTTTACCATATTCCTCACTGTGAGCCTTGGCAGGATCGGTCTGGTTTCCTCATTCCCTTTTTGAATGGATTACTAACTGAAAGTTCATGCATGCATTGAGTGTAAATAAAATAAACGTTCAATTACACGTATTTCTATTAACTAAAGAGTACAGATTATATTTAGGTTTAAAGTGATCTTTTAATTTTACCAATATGCTTTGTCTAACTAGTAGTAACATTTGCCCCATACAGAGTGGTAACAAGGAAGCTTTCCAAACTCAAATACTTCAAGTTTATCACCAATGAATCATCAAAACACCAGCCGAAGCATAATCAACAATTAGGAAGGTTTTAATTCCAATAAAGATTTATCTTTTGATTATTGACAAGGGTATAAATATTTGTTGACATGTCATTTTCTGATAAAATGTAAATAAAAAGTCTCTTTTTTCATATTTCTATTGCTTGTGTGTGACCCAGGAGGATGTTTTCAGCCTGACAGCAGTTGATCTTGGGGTCCTGAAGAAGCTCAGGATCCGTCATGACAACAGCCAGGCCAGCGCCGGCTGGTTTTTGGACAGAGTGGAAATCATAGACACCAAAGATGACACAACGTGAGTCATTGGGATAATAGGAAGAGAGCACCTGATCGCTCAGCTATTGAGGTCAGAGTTATTTGATCTGAATAACTGAGACCACACTATTGAAAAAGGGTGTTCACTTAGGATCTTTCAATTAGATGTGATAAAACAGCATTAACTCAGCCAACTCATAAAACATATTATGTCAGCAGAGCTCCACTGTGTGGTATGAAACGGTACTTGACTTTGAAAAAAAAAAAAAGAGATGACCAGTGTTATGTGGAGACTTTGAATCTGGACAAATCTAGAGAATATTCAGAATAAATCATGTACTTCTATGCAGGTATTTTTTTCCATGTAAACGGTGGCTTGCTGTTGATGAAGATGATTGCCAGCTTGCCAGAGAGCTGGTCCCTGTGGATGAAGCCTTCATGAAGAAGGGGGATGAAGATGAAGATGACTCCGAAGCAACCCTTGGCTTGGAACAGAAGGGTGAGAAAAGAGGAAATGTATAGCAAAACTAAAATCCATAATAGAATTTCATATCGCAGGATCTTCATCTCCTATTTATTACTGTATTTTTTGTCACCTTTTGTTTTTATGTATCTTTGATACTTTACAGCTGCATAGCTGCCATTATTATTATTATTATTATTATTATTATTATTATTATTATTATTATTATTATTGTTATTATTATTATTATTATTATTTATTTCTAATTTGTATCTCTATTTACCTACCACTTTACTCTTGATGCACATAAATATTCCCAGATTCTATTCTATTCTATTCTATTCTGAACCAATAAGACCCATTAATAGAGATCTCACCTATTTAGTAACTTCGTTTTTTTTTACAGCCATGTCAACAACATACACAGTGAAGATAAAAACCGGCGACAAGAAATATGCAGGGACAGATGCGAATGTCTTCATGACCCTTTTTGGTACCAAGGATGACACAGGTGACGCTTTAAGCTATTACACTGTGTTTGATTTGCATGCATCGTAATGTATTAAGCTACTCTGCGCACATCTGCAGGTATAATTACTCTAAAGGCCTCAAAGACGCATAGAAACAAGTTTGAGCGAGGCATGATTGATGAATTTACAGTGGAAGCTGTTGACCTGGGACCCTTGAGAAAGCTGCGAATTGGACATGACAACTGCGGTAAATTAAGATGTCTTTTTTTTTTTTTTTTTTACATTGCTAAATAACTCAAAGTTCATTCACATTTGTAAAATGTCTATGAATTTTTAAGGAGGAGGGTCTGCAGGGTGGTTTCTCGATTGGGTGGAGATCGATGCCCAATCTGTAGGGCAGAAGTTACGCTTTCCGTGCGGCCGCTGGTTGGACAAAGGAGAAGATGATGGGGCGATTGTCAGGGATCTCTTTCCTAACCCTCTTCAATCAGAGTTTTACACACCATGTAATGTTCACTGTTTTACGTTGCACTCATATAAAATTTGTTTCTTTTGGATGCCAAAAATACTTTCAATTTGGTTTTTCTGTTTGTTTGTTTTTTTGTTTCGTTTCTAGTTGTTCCGTATGAGATTAAAACCTTCACCAGCGATGTTTTCGGTGCTGGGACAGACGCCGACGTCTTTATTGTTCTGTATGGAAGAGACGGAGTGTGCACTCAGCAGAAGTCTCTGTGTGTCAACAAGAGGGAAAGGAGAATGTACTTTGAAAGAGGAGCTGAGGACATGTTTATTGTTGAAGTACGTTAAAATACGAGAAGCTACAATTTAATACATGCAGATTTTTTAAAATCTTTTGGAAAACAGATGGTTGCTTATGGTGAATTTTCCCTTTAAAAGAGCAATTTGTATTGTTCTTGCAGTTAGAAGATGTAGGGGACGTAATTGAGAAGATCCGCATCGGCCATGACAACCGGGGGGTCAACCCAGGCTGGCATCTGGACAGAGTGGAGATTAGACGCCTGCTCAGGAAGGGAAAGGTACGTTTGCAGCGTGACTGCAACAATAGAAGAAACTCTATATTGATCAGTAAAATCTTTAGCATTCAAATCATCTGGTGAAAAATATTATTTCTTTTAATTATTTTTGTATCAAGCAGGTATGCATGCATATAAAGTCCTAAATGGATGTAGCATTTTTTATAAAACAAAAATTATGAAAAGTCACAATGTATCACAATTACAGTTAGATTCTTTTATTTGGAAGTTGGTAACATCTTGTATAAAAATTTGACTTTTCATAGTGTATCTGTTTAATCGTTATTGTGACGGTATATTTAAATCAACGTTTAAAATATCTATTTTTACAATAATTAGATGTAAAAATTAATTATTAGATCATAAATACATTATATTCACAGATTAACCTAAATTAATGATAGCAAAGGTAAAATACTGCAACATTTCAAACTAAACATTTATCAGGTTATCAGCCTGTTAAAAATATGTTGATGTAGAAAATATTTACATTTATGAGTGTATTGGCAAAGATTCCTCTCAGCCATTTATTCCAAGACTGACTTTGGAAAATTTAGAAAATTGAAAACAAAATTCAACCGTGATACTGATTTCCTGTTTAACGTCGCAGTAGACCTACATTTACCACCTATTTACCATTTACCAGCATTTTCTTCTTCTGTTTCTTGTCAGCAGGTGGTGATGTTCTTCACATAGAAAACTGACACTGCTCCAACAGTGTGGTTTTACTATGATCACAAGTACAAATTCGAAAACACAGACTAAAGCAAAGTCTTCTCTAAAAATACTAAGATAAATTCTTAGAGATATTAATGATCTTTCTTTTTAGGGCTCAGAAACCATCATCTTCCCATCTGAGCGCTGGCTTGCCAAGTCAGAAGATGATGGAGAAACAGTGCGAGAGCTGCAGCCCTCTGACATCATCACCGAGAAGCTTTCCAGAGACGGCAGCCTGAAAGTGACTGAGGTGGAAGTGGAAGATGCCCTGGAGAGTATGTTGTGTCTTGCTTTTTCCCTTTTCCTCTTTCCCTTAATAAATCTGTCATGAGAGCATTGTCAAAAGATGGTAAATTGCCTTTTTGTTCTGTATATTGTCTTGAAAATACCTGAAACTGATGTGTTTTGTGCTCGTCTGTTGCTGTTATTCCCACCACAGCTCACACATACAACGTGTCAGTAATGACAGGTGATGTAAGCGGTGCTGGAACAGACGCTAACGTCTTCCTCACGATTTACGGAGACCTGGGGGACACTGGGGAGAGAAAACTGAGCAAGTCGGAAACGAACAGTAACAAATTTGAACGAGGATCTGTAAGAAAACGTTTTCTTAGCTACAATACTTGAAGAGAAGACATACAGTGCTCGTGCACCTTGAGCTTTTCCACATTTTGTCATGTTACAACCACAAGCATCAGTGCAATTTATTGGCTTTTTAAGTGAAAGATTACAAACCAGCGGACAATTGTGAATCATACATGACTATTAATCTGAACGCTTTTTCTAATATCGAAGGTGCAACTCTTCTCCCTATACAGACTGACTTTTATGGCCACAGTCAAAATGGAATGGGTGAATATCAAAGTCTTGCTACTAATTATCTGTTAGATTTAGTTCTGGACTTATCCTGGGCCATTCTAAGTCACATATATGTACATATACTTTTATTTAAACCATTCCATTATAGCTATTCATATTTCTATTTGCAAATAAACTTGAAACTTGTAACTTCACACTTCATAATTGTGCATAGTGTCGCTCTGTTGCATAAACTCTTAATAATGTGGAAAAGGTCAAGTGATAGGAATACTTTCGTGAGGTACTGTATATATTATACATGCTTGTAATTCATCATCATCTTTTCTCCAAGGTGGATAAGTTTACGATTGAAGCCGTGGACCTCGGGCAGGTTTTTAAGATAAAAATCCGCCATGATAACAGCATGATGAGTCCTGACTGGTACTTGGACCAAGTGGAGGTGTTCGATCTCGACACAGAAGAGGTCTACCTGTTCTTATGCGAGCGCTGGCTCTCCAGGAAGAGGGAGGACAGACTCATCAAAAGGGTTTTCTATGTCAAGGTAACGCACGCAACGACAGGACTCCACGCAAATTAAGCAAACAAATAAATGAGTAGTTTCTTAGGGAACGTCTTTCAGTGTATGAAACTGGAGTTTTATTTGCTTTTATTTTAGGCTGTCCTTTAAAGTAAGAATCAGGATTAATGAGTTTGTTTGTTCCTCCTTACGTACTCCACAGAATAAAACGCAATGAAAATATTCTAAATCTTATCTCTGCTGTGGTCTTAGTGACACTTTAAACAACTTTAGCTGTGCAAATATGTACTGTAATACGAGTACATGGCACTACAACTGGGGAAAAGTAAAAACATGTTACTTAAATGCAAATGTGCAATATATAATTAAATGACAGTATCAAAAAATAACAATCTCCAGTGTGGTATAAAAGCATACCACTGTCAGCAGTCGTTCTGTCCATACTGCTTTCTTATGGACAAAAAATATTTCTATCTTATCTCTGTTATTTTATATTGTTACAGCTACATCTGTCTGTGCCTGTATTTCTTAATCTCTTGTGTTTTAGGATTATGAAGGTGTCAGAGAGAGCCTAAACAGTAAAAAGACCTCAGCCTTGACAGTGAACAGTGTTGATAGTAACATGAACAAAAAGAACAAGAAGAAAAGGGAGGACGAAGAAGAAGAAAATCTACCGAGTAAGAAATATTCACACATTCATCGTGATCTCTTTTTGAGGTCAGTCACATCCTCAAGGTATTATATCCACCTTGCAGTCATACCATACCACGTCTCCATCGGCACTGGGCCGGAGCGGGAGGCCAGCACCGCCAGCAGGGCATATGTAATCATCGTTGGGGTCAATCACTCCCAAACGGAGAGGCTGTGGCTTGATCTTCCTAACGGGAGGAAGGGCTTTCTGGCTGGCTCCTTAGAGAGCTTCGAGGCCCACGGTTCAGACGTGGGGGAGATTAGAAAGGTGGAGGTGAGTAAAGGGGTGAAGCTTTTAGAGTTTCACTGAGGCATGGGCACTCCCATGCACACCCACACATGAGTCAAAGTGCTGGAAAAATACAGCCTTGTTTGTGTGAAGTGATTGTTCTTTCCCCTCCCTGCAGCTCGGCCATGATGGGGCCACTCCAGAGAGCTGCTGGCTAGTTGATGAGCTGGCCGTTGCTGTGCCAACCAAAGGGGTCAAATATATCTTTGCTTGCAAGTGCTGGCTGGCCAAAGATCGAGGGGATGGCTTGACTGCCAGAGTATTCAATGTGTTAGATGCAGAGGCCATTGCTATCTCCCAGAAGGTTTGTAAACAGACAAAAGAAATGACACAATTTGTTGCACTTTCACACATCAAAACTGTGAAATTCTTAACACATTTCTTTATTTTAAGCATTATTTATAGCTAAGAATAACTAGTTATTTAATTAATGGGGACATCTTAAAAAAACACCTAAAAATAAAACCCCATTCTACAAAATTTAGAATGCGGGTTCTAAATTTACTGCTATCATGTAGTAAAGGTTTACTACATGATATTACAGTCAGACTTCCTCAAGCATATAATTACATCCCTTGGAAATCCTGCTTTGTCATGTAGCCTCTAATTATGACTTTACATAAATGCATTTGTACAGTAGTGTGTGTACATTATATAATGTAATAATTCAATACATTTTCAGGTTGTACAGGTGTTATTGTATCTAAAGCACTGTTCTGATCTTTTATCACCCTTAATGCCTTTATCTGTCTTACATATGTTAATATAATTGATTTATGGATCCTATAAGAGCAATAAGACAAGTTATAGATTTTTGCTACAGGGCAATACTTTACAGTTAAATGACATATTTATGACTACTAAAGTCATCGGGCTCACTGGGTGTAAGAATTTCTTTTGACAGATCATCTCTTCAGCTGACATTATTACTGTTAGTCTTAACATCTTGCCTCTGTTTATTTGCATTCCCGTTAGACAGAAAAACATTCCAATTATGTTTCTCTTTAATAGTTAAAATGCTCAAAGCATCTCTATGAAACAGTAGTCACTTAGTTTCTCTTTTAGAGCTAGATTATAAGATGTAAAAGCAGCTTTTATAATCATAGTGTTTTGTAAGGACTCCATGATTACAGGGTTGCCATTTTAAATTGTTTTTATTTGTGATTAGCGCAGTTAGAGTACACAGCATGACAATGCATTATTACCAAGAATCTGAGTTAGCTTCCCGTGAGAATGTGTCTTAAAGACAAGATTTCCAAAAGGCTGCCAATATTGCAAAATCTAGCATGTTCTACAGCAGACAGAAGATGAACTCTGAACGGAAAAACAGAGAATTTTGCTGTAATACATTTGACCTTCCTGTTATCTGTTGAAAGCCTTGCACTCTCATGAACACTATCTTTTACATCGTCGAGCCACATTTGAGTTCTATTATCAATTTTACTAATACTGAAGATATCTATCTCAAGAGTGTTGTTAGTACAACCTGGTAGTTCTTATTGTATGTTCAAAGATCTTATTTTGAAATTCCAAACCACTGATCAGGGTCAATCAATATGAAAATCCTCTGATTTCCATGCCACAGATGATTTCTTAGTTCTCTAAATGTGAAAAACAAAATATCCTGATTCAAATTGACTATCAAATTGTAGTGGGTTGTTTTCTTATCTGATTTATGAAACTTCATGACCTTTTCAGGTTATCTATGAGTTGACGGTAGTAACCGGAGATGTGCAGAATGCAGGAACCGACACCAAGATCTTCATGTCTGTGTTTGGTGCCAACGGCAGCACAGAAGAGATTCTGCTGCGGAAAAACGAGGACAGGTAGCATATATATATACAGTATATATATATATATATATATTCTTTTCATATCTTCACTCCCATCTTCTAATTTGAAATATGAAATAACAATCAGGATTATAAACTATGAGTTGTTTATTGCGGGGGACAGGTTTGAGCGTGGTCAGGAAGACACTTTCAACATGGAGATCGATGACATAGCCCCACTCAAGAAAATGAGGCTCCGTATTGACGGCTCCGGCAGCAGACCCGACTGGTTTCTCGACAAGGTCAGCTCACGGTGCAAAGCCCTGCATCTGGATACGCACACATACACGTTAACAGGTTCCGTGCATTAGCACACGAGTAGAAACAAAACAATGGTTTCTCGCTACACGACCCGGCAAAAACACCATCAGAGGTCACTTCTACCATCTACAGGAAGTTTCAGCTTTAAAAGGTTGGAACGTCTCTCCCTGCTAACACTGTCTCTGCTAAAGTCGTGGTGCTTGCGGGGCAGCAGGGCAGCCAGGAGAAATCCCATGCCCTGTCGATCTGCGCCAGGAACTGTGTGACTGTGAGCATCTCCTTGACTCGCCCCGCTCACAGAGCCTGGTGTGTTCAGCATCACAAGCAGATGTTCTGCCTTTACGGATAGGTGGGAGCGCGTATTGAAATGAACTCGACGGCTGACAGGGCGAACATCCAGAATAGTCATCAGCCCAAATAAACATGCATACAGCTGAGCTAATAAGACAGAGGTTATGTGGGCAAAGCCTTTCACTAACAATAAAATATTTAGAGGACATTGCAGCGATACATTTCATCATCCATGCATGGAGCACTCTAGGAATAGCTTATCCCTGATTAAACACTGATGCATTACCAATAACCAGGTGTTGGTAATTAATCTTTATTTGTTGTTTTTTTCTAGTGCCATCACAAAATCCAGTGTCACGTCCTCTGACATCATTTACTTTTGATGGCATCTCTCCTGCTTTGCATCAGGATTATTTTAAAACCCAGGTGTTGTGAATCCAGGTGATCATGCGTGACCTGAGCACAGAGGAGGTGTATGTGTTTACCTACGAGGAGTGGCTGTCCAGGACCCGCGGGCCCAAGAGGACCATGATCTGTGAGATGCCTGCTGTGGTGGACGATGAGGTGATGGTGGAGCTCACCACCTACATCATCCAGGTCAAGACGAGCGATGTTTCAGGTAAACTCCACAATCAGAGATTAAGAAAAGCAGGAAGAGTGGCAGTTTTCCCTGAAAGCTTCTGTAATTACATGACATTTTTTAAAGGAAACTTTGAATATAATATATTTATTCTTTTAATACCAATGTAAGGAAATTGTAGAAAATTTGAATGTCATTAAAAGCAAGCACAAGGAATTAGCCAAACGTTGCCAAATAGTGATGATATTATGCATGAACAGTGAAGTCAGGCATCAGTAGGTCTTCATCTCAAATGTGAATTCAGACAGTGAACATTTATGTGGTGAATGAAATTTTCTCCGAGAGAATTAGCCCCTGTTGTTGCGCAACACCCCCCCCCCCCTCCTTTCTGTCTCTACTCTCTCACTCTCGTACTTCCTCTTCTGAGAGGGGAGATGTGCTACCAGCTCTCCGTCTAACGGGTCCGTTGAGTTTCCTAAATCTGCTGGGATTTACCCTGTCCAGAACTGAAGTAAACTCTGTTTAAGCTGGTTTCGAGAAACGATTCGCCTGGTTATCTGACGGCCTACATCCAGGTGTCCCATCCTTCTTCCCCCTGTGAATTAGCCAGACTGAGCAGCCTACAGCCAACTAGTTTCACAGAGCACACCTGTTAACGGTCGCTCGTTCTCTATTTTGCAACTTGCATTTGTTATTGAACCAGGTAGGTTTTAGTGACTCGGTCGAGTCCCAAGGATGATGTTTTAAATATGGGCTACCAGCAACCTAAAAACATTTTCCACCTCTTCCTCTCCAGAATCAAACATCACAGCTATTTTACAACCATCAAAGAACTTTAATGTGACTCATTAACTGAATGTCCACAACATCTTTAGATTTTCTTTATGCTAAATATTTTATTAGTAAGGCATTTTTGCAAGGGTCAGTACAGCTTAATTCAGTAGCAGAAATAATCAAATAAGTAAAATCAATCATCTAGTCTATCTTTCCCTACTGCTGACACTGAGAACTAAAAAAGGAACCTTAGAGCGAGACGGACGGAGTTTGGCGCCTCGAACCCCAGACCTGGCACGACGACGAAGAAGGTGTGGCAGCAGGAGGAGGAAGTTGATCGACGAAGGCAGGGATCTCTGTAGGTCCGATGAACTTCTTCTCCGCATGGATGGTGAGGTCACACAGGACTTGGTGCTGGCAGGAAAAAAGGCACCAGTTCTTCTTCCTTGTCTTTGTCTTCATCTTTGTCTTTGGGGTCAGAACCCAGCCGATGAGAGAAGTGCGATTCGAAGCCACAGGTTGTGGGGCTGACGGGTTGGTCTCCATGTGCAGGACAGTCTCCGGCTCCGTGGCCCCGGCTCTTCTTCAGCTGCAGAGTTCTTTGTCCATCTCGATCTTGGCTCGAAGCTGCCCGGAGGATCCAACGAACGGTTCCTCTTTTGCACCCACCTTATATAGGGTTCATCCACCCCCCTGGTGCGCCTGCTGTCTGCTTAGACAGATGATCTCATATCCGTCACTGTTTTAAGAGACATCATGTCATGATGTCTGTGCCAATGTCTCAGGGTTGCTCAACCTCCTATGTCCAAATAAGGTGCTGATCATCTCTGCTCTCCTGTTAGTTCCCCTTTTTCCCTTCCTGTCACCTTTCACCTACCATCTACCTCCAACATATCAGTGATGTTTAATTGCAGTTTTATAACCTTTTACACCATTTCAAGTTCAATGTCAAAATCACATTTATATCACATTTATTTTCTTTAGCTTCTCTGATCTATCATTCATTTATGATTTTATAACCATAACTTATTAGTTACTCTTATTATGATCTTAATGTGAGTTATTACAGATGTTTTTCTGAAAAGAAACCAAGAATAATACATGATTCTAATTATTTACTACTAAAGTTACAGTTACTTGTTTTTCTTGTAGTTCCCACAAATATAAGTGTATTATTACAAGTAAACCAATATTCATATAAGTATTTTACTTTGAATCTTATCAAATTACTCAAAATGTTTAGATTTAATTTTTTAAAACTTTCATGCTTTAAAATAGTCTCAGCTATTTTTATAAATCTGCAGGCTGGAAACTTCCTCTTTTTCCAGGAAACCTGCTTTTCTTGTTTCATGAATCTCTCTGACTGACTATGATTTCTTATGATTAGATAGAAAAAAGTAGAATTAAAGCAAAGTTTGCATGAGACAAAAACAACACACACAACTAGATTTATTTTATTGACACTTAAGTCTACTGTTGGGCCTTGATATCACTTGAGTGATTCATTTTAAAGATAACTTTATTTATTATTACTGTTAAACTAACTTTATTGACACTTAAGTCTACTGCTGGGCCTTGATGTCACTTGAGTGATTCATTTTAAAGATAACTTTATTTATTATTACTGTTAAACTAAAATCTCCAGCATGGGGAAGTGGGATGAGCTCGGATTTTCTTGACACCCCCTCCACGAGGTCAGACCTTTCACATGCTGGGAGTCCATCACCCTCCTGCAGTTCGCCGTCCTCATCCCCTAGAAAGAGAAGAAGTTCGTCTGGGATGTGAAGATGCAGATTCTTCATCCTCAGTTTTCACAGAGGGCTCGGTGTAGTCATCAAAACTCCACTTCTCTTGACACCCCAGACCTAACAACCCGGCATCCTACTCAGTCGGTGTTGAGCAAAGTCTGCCAATAATTTACGACAGTGGCAGTTGAAGGTGTAAGACATTTTTTTTTACTTACAATTGCTAAAAATTTCAGCCAATTAAGAAAGATGTCAATTCCACTCCAAGTCTGACCAGCATTATCAATTTAACCAATTTGAGTGTCACTGTGTACATTCTGGTAAGAGTGAATAAAAGCAGCTGAAGGTCTCGTTTTTTGTTGTAATTGTTTTACTGCACTACTTTATGCAACAACCAAACTTTATTTTGAGGACACCAATTGTGGTGCAACTCGTACTCTTTAACAAAGCTTTCTTACAACATAGTGCTTTGTCCTAAAACTTTAAGTAATTTGCTTCCAACTAATGAGAGGTAAATGTAAACACTGAAATACAAACCATTTTTGATTTGGGTCAAACACTGAGGAAAAACAGTTGCTACTGCAGCTAATTATACCAAATAAACATCCAAGTGGGAGAAAGGAGTTATTAATTAAATTTAATAATGTGTTTTGAAGATGTTTTCGATTGACTAACGGCAGGCAAAAAGTATAAACCAAAATAAAGCAAGACTTAACTTGTAATCTTAATGCACAGACGCAACACACCTCAATGTTTTTTTCTTGAGGTGTTATATCTAATTGTTGTCATTGTGACTTGAACTTGGTCCGATTCTCAACCCTCAGGCTTCATCCTCCTTTTAAGTCCAGGATTCTAATTGTGTTGTAACTCAGAGGCACAAAGTGTTTTCCATTCCTTAATTCTTTGATGTCACAAGTTTCAACCATTGTTCCTGCTTAATTGGCAAAAGTGTCCTGTCCACATCCATTCAACAAATTATATTGACAAGGAAAGTGTTTCCTGTTTACAGCTGTAAGCGGTCGTGTTCAGTTCCAAGTAAGACCTATGCTAATACTTTCATTTTAAGTAGGATGTCAGAAAAATTAATAAATGTACTTATTTGCTCAAAAAGGCTGATTGTGATTAACTTTTGATACTTTTGTGATTTTTATGTTTTATGACTATTGGCCATTTGTGATATGATACTGGCCCCTTTAAATTGGGCTTTTCTAATTGTGATGACTTCAATCGAACATAATCTTTGTTGGAAAAGTATTGAACTATGAACAAATAATTTAGAATATTTTGCTGTTAATTTAACAAACTTCATCTTTAAAACCACTAAGCTGCAAGTTGTAAGCCACTGATCTGAAGGTCTTACCATTTTAATCAAACCATAGACGAATCTGTTTGGAGCATTCTTTATTTTAATATTTCGAGCACGCATGAGAGGGGGAGAAAAAGAACTGATTTGATTCAGAGGCAGACAGCGCATGAGGCCATTTCAGGTCTACCTATCAGGCATGCTGTCATCCATCCAGCCAGCCTTTCATCTCAGGGTCAGTGCCAGGTGAAGTCCCGGGGTGTTCAAACTCAGGAGAGCGGCTCAGACAAACTCTTTCATCAGCAGCATCCCCCAGCTCTGCCTGAAAGATCCCAAGGGACTCTGTGGTTAACATGGACGTTTCATCTGTCAAGTGTGTCAATTTGTTTTCACACCACTTTCAAAGGGATCCATCTGTCAGCGGTGGATTTTGAGCCCCCTTTCATCCGCAAGCATAACATATTCTGATTGTAAATGTGATCACTGCTAACAAATCGTTAAATACATCTCATTCTGTCCCCTTTAGTTCCAATCAGAAGTCGGGGTTAAGTTAGGTGTTCATGCTGCTTGTCCTCGTCCAGACGTTTTCCTGCAGGAAAAGGGATATTATTCATTTGATTGCCACATGGTGATGAAATAAATCCTGTTTAGTAGTCGTTCACACTTCTGCGCCATGTTTTCTGGCTGCAGTATTTTCACAGTTGCGCTGCTGATCAATGTGATAGCGTAGCGAGAGGTCTGAGCCGACTTCAAAAGACCGCTCTTCGCCTCTGGCAGTTACTAGAAACTAGGATGCAGCCCTGCACCAAATGCTGAGGCTCTGGAAAGAGAAAGCTGCCAGTGTGATGGAGACACGGCCACATGCATGCAAATGACATGACAAGAGGTGAAATGGAGCATGCATGCAGAAAATGTTTTCTGGTTGCCTGTGGGACCTGAGATGTACCATTTGCACATAAACTATGAAAACAAAATCCTAACTTATTTAAAACAAGTTCTTATAATCAACTTTGATCATGTCCATGTATTTAAAACCAAGCTGGACTGTGAAAATACAAGCTTTCTTGTTAAATTTTAGACACACATATAGAATAATAACATATAAGTGGGAAAGTCTTTATACATTCCTCACTAAGGTAAATTTCAAGTTCATTTTAGTTCTTAATGTGATTCTTTTTCAGGGTGGAATTAATACATAACAAACAACTTTCATTAAAATTCCGCATATATTGCTTGAATTTATTGTGAATAGTCTTTAATCAACACCCGGTCAAAATAATACATGAATAATAATATTTTAAAGAATGTCAGTCACTCTAAGCTTTTTAAAACCATCAAGAAACTCCTGGATTTATTCTGTCATGAGAAATGTTGGTTTAGACTGGTTGGTTTCCTGTCATTAACTTGGCTTTCAAGCACAGTCAATGCATTTTTAATTTAATGTTGTTGTTTTATTTAAAGTGTGCACTTAAGAGAGACAACTTTTTATTCTAATATGTAGGTAAAATTATAACAATTCGCGAATTAGAAAAAATCCAAAACAAATTTAAAGTACTTTACCTAAATCCTATTTTTTAAATTCTCTACAGTTTTTGCATTACTCAATATTATGGCATTCTCAGCATGTTGCAGAAAAAGAGAGAAAATCTGTTGAAAACAAGCAACAAAGCTTAAATGCCATGAAACTTGTAACAAAATCACTCCACTCTGCAGTCTTATAGCAGTTCTTATAATTGTGGGATTTTGGAAAAAGCTAGTTTAGTCTGTTTTAATTCCTAAATACATCTTTCTTTTCTGTCCGCACAGGGGCGGGCACCGACGCCAACGTGTGGGTCATCGTTTTCGGAGAGAACGGTGACACTGGGAGGCTGGCGCTGAAGGAGTCCACAAAGTCCAACAAGTTTGAGCGTAAGCAGGTGGACATGTTTCGCTTCCCCGATATCCTCAGCCTGGGAGACCTCTCCAAAGTCAGAGTTTGGCACGACAACACAGGTCAGCTGCTTGGCTAAACAGTCCCTTTGCATAACGGGAAGATTAAATTAGGAATGATGACAGTGATTTAGCTGAAATCAGACTGCCTGGTATTTAGTGACCATCTGATTGTTCTGACTTTGATCATGTTTCGTTTGAGTGATTTCTGTTGTTTCTAATTCATGTTTCTTTTTTGTGAAGCACTAAAAGCTGTTTTTTATGAGGCCTTACTTTATGAACAGGTTACAACTTAGTGGAGTGAAGGACCACAATTTAATAAATAGCTAAAATGTACATAATTTATTAAATGTCATTGATTATTACAATTATGGTGTATATCATATGTAATTCCACAGTTTATTTAATTGTATTATTTCTTTTTAGTTCCTCCTTTAAAAGAGTGAAACTATTGTCCAAAAGTACCTTTTTAGGATAAAAATCCCAGATCAACAAAGGTTTATAAATCAGTAAAATTGTATATTTGATGTGGGTTTTTTTTTAAAAAGGAATTGAAGGAAAAGGGGAGAAAATAAATTTTAATTTTTTATTTTTATTCTAATTTAAGAAAAAGAAATACTTAGTTCAATGTTTACCTCAGAACAGGTCAATTAATTTTCTGTTAATCAGACGAACTGCTGTCACTCCCTTATTCTTTTTCACTAATTTTGCAGGTATTGCTCCAGGTTGGCACTTGGAGCACATTGATGTGAAGGATGAGTTCCTGGACAAAACCTTCCGTTTTCCTTGTGACCGCTGGCTTTCCAAGAAAGACGATGATGGACAGACAATGAGAGAGTTGGCCTGTGCAAACAATGATTATTTAGACCTCAACGAGAAAACAAGTAAGCTATTATACACCCTTTATGCTTTATGACACCCCTGGTAAAGATGAGTAAAAACTTACTTTTTGCATCTCTTGCTTAGGATACACATCTAAAAAAGTTTACTTTTCTGTTCTGCCATCACAAATTTAAACAGTTCGATAAACACTTCAACTGTGTGCTTTGCCCAACTAAGTTTGAGTTTATAGCAACAGCCACTGTAAATGGGTCTAATGTGATTAACATAGAAACATACCATAGAGGAACATAGAAAAGCACTTCCCCCTGTCAAGTACTTGAAGTACCAGGATAATTTTTATTACAAAATGTGATACTCTGATCTGAAAATGAGTCATCATCAAGTCTATCAGTAGGGTAATGTTTGAAAACATAATGTGCATCAACATAGAAATAATACAATAATTCCCTCAGTGCCAAAACCTAAATCCTATAGAAAACCTGAAGGGTAAGCTGAACTCTGATCCAGAGTCTGATTGTGTTACACATTTTTATCCAAGGATTAAATAAGGATGAAGGGTGTTGTTTCTTAAAGCTAAATAATGAAGTTTCTGCTAGAAGATGTCGGAAAGATTGTACCGTGACTCTGTTCTGGACTTTGTCTCTGAAAGAGTATGAAATCTGCGTCACAACTGGAGACACAGACGAAACCAAGGAGAATGCCTGGATAGTACTGGAGGGGAAGAAGTGCAGATCAAAAGAACTTGTAATGGAGAACTCTTCAAAGAAGAAGAGGTTTTTGAGGTAAGTATTTCCCCATCTAGTTTGGACATTTTTCCTGGTAGAGCTGTTTCCGTTATGCTGCTTGCACTTAGGTTAATCCCACCTGCAAAAATGACTTGAACTGTTTACTACAATAACATTATAGTACAATGTCAAAACTTTATCATTAACATAAATTATGAGATTTCAATCAATTTCTTACATTTTCTTTTCTTTTCAGGGGAAATGTTGACAGATTTGAGTTTTCCTCAAAGAATGTGGGTGATATTGCTGCCATCTGCCTGGGCCACACGCCCAAAGATGGGAAGAAAGTGAAAGGAGAGGCTTACTGGCATGTCGAGGAGGTAGTTGTGACTGAAAAGGAGCTTGGAAACAAGTAAGAGAACTGTTACAACTCCTTCAGGAGTCATTTGATTTCTACTAGCACTTATAGGTTTGTTTGTATGCAAGCTGAAAACTTCCCGTTTTCTTCTTTCCCTCCCTAGGTACATCTTCCGCTGCAATGCCCTTATCCCTCTGTCTCCGAAGAGGGATGAATTCCTGACCTTTGAGTGCACAAAGACCGTTGAGAGCTTCGCAAGCAAAGCTCGAAGCCTGGTGCCCGTCAAGTATGAGATCATCATAATCACAGGCGACGAGAAGGGAGCGGGAACAGATGCCAATGTTTTCATCACAATCTATGGCTCCAACGGAGATTCAGGCAGTCGGCAACTGCGGCAGAGGCTACGTAACCTCTTTGAACGGGGGCAGACTGATCGCTTTGTGGTGGAAATGCTGGACATGGGCGATCTGCAGAGAGTTCGAGTGGAGCACGACAACTCAGGACTCTGCCCTGGCTGGTTGCTCGACAGGGTGGAAATCACCAACACAGCCAATGGCGTCACCACAATTTTCCTTTGTGGGAAGTGGCTGGATACGAACAGAGCGGACGGACAGATTGCCAGGGTGCTCTACCCAAAGTACTGACTCTGAAATCATTTCTGGAAGGGCCAAAAGCAGAAGGATCTACCTTATATATTAAGCTACCAAAACCATTCAGGTGCATTTTATATCTCAGGAACGGATGATGTTTTCATTTATAGATTTGATTATACTATGAAAAAGTAAAGGTTCTGCTTTCTTTGGTCAGGGAAAATCAGAATGTGCCATTTTTATTTCGTGCTGTGAATTTTGTAAATGTATGTTTTATAAAAGATTAAAATGTTTTGTATTCACCTCAAGCACAATTTCAATTTTGTTTAGATCTCTTGCTGATTCATAAACCCGAGCTGCACACATTTTATAGCCACTACAAATGAATAAAGTATATCATTAGGTTCTTGTGGGAGTATTTTAGCATCTTACAGGTAAATTGCTTTGATGGTTTTGCTCATATTCCTAGATGTAGGGTCAAGCAGCTGTTGCAGAGTCTGTAGTCACATTCTACTCAATGTATAAAACACTTCAAGGCATATATGTGCCTTGAAGTGAGATGTTTATGCATTGGTCAAGCTTTAAATATGTAAATTAATTAGAGGATGGATGGACAGGTGGATGAATGGAGCAGTAGAAAAGGGAAAAAAAATGTTTGAAAACACTTTGTTTTTATATTTACAGTGAACTCTGGGTTTTCACATGGTTTAGGGACTCCAACCATAATATTTGAGATTCCCCTTAAATGCACCTCTAACTTCATATTTTAAAAGTTCACACGACAAACATAATATGAACACTGAATACCATCTTAGGTAAGGTAAGGTAATATGTTTATATAGCACATTTTCAGCAACAAGGCAGTTCAAAGTGCTAATCTTAGCATTAGCGCAGAAGCTAACATCTAGAATCCTTCTCATATTTCTGTTCTTGGGGTTACCTCCAATCAGTACCAGGGAAAATACACAGTGCTTCAGGATTGACTGCTTTGCAAACGCCAGCCAATAGCGCCTCAAGTAGGGTTGCATTAAGGTGTTTGAGTCGCAGTTTTGTTCAAATGTTTTAAATATGATGTATTAAAATGTTTACAAATGAACAGATCTGCCAATACTCAACCACAAATAGTTGGGGAACCACTCTATTTTCTTTTTCTTTACTTAAAAATATTGAAACTACGCTCTACTCCCAGAGCATAAAACAGTTTGTTTGGCACTGAACGTCATTGGGCTGTTCGACACAGTTAGAAACAAGCAGCTGGAGCAGTAAGCCACTGAGCTAAAAGCAGAATGTTAGATCTTCCATCAACACCTTATTGAATTTAGAAGCAGATTGTATGTCAAGTTTCTTCTTCAGCCACAAGTACATGGACGGTGTTGTGCTGAAGATTTACATGTTCATGTTACAGACATGCAATAAATTACTGCAGAGATTATATAAAACACTTTTCACCAAACAATATTCTGATATTTACTTCAGCTTTGCTGCTGCCGAAGAAAATGTGAGAAAGAACTCTGCACAAAACAAAAACGTTTCAGTTTAATCCAGTTTATTACAAAAAGAGCACATAAAAAAGGATAATATACAAGCCATGAAATGAAATTGAAACAATTTAAAAAAAGAAAGTAAGAGAGTTTGGGCTTAGCAATGAAAACCTTAAAATCATTATGTCATTATTATTAGTAATAATAAATTAAGTACAAAATCCCACCACATGTGAATCTAACATTTACCTCTAATATTCTCACTCGTTTCTTCGTCAGCACACTCATCACTGTTAATGCGCTATTGCTTTAATATTAATGATAAATACTTCTATTTTCAGATAAAATATCCCAAACACTGCGCAGTCACAGCTAGATAGCAGATCTTCACACGAGGATGGCGGCAGCCCTTTCACTGGCACAATTTGGCTTATTTTCTCTTTGCGTTTGTTCTTCAGAATCAAGCAACCAAAAAAAAGAAAAGAAAAAAAAATGAAATGAAATTAAAAATTTGAAATTAATTTTGTTTTTTCTTTGTATTCTTTGTATATAGTTTGGCAATGTACTATTAAATCATCGCGACTGTACTGGCACCTGAGAAAACATGCATTTTTAGAAAAAAGTTGTGCTTTGTAATCCATGTCTGTTTGCTTAGACTGTGAGAAGGAAGGGAGCAGATTGAGCAAAAGAGGGACGGAAAGTGAAAAGGAACAAGAGCAGTGAAAACATACAGGAAGGGAAAATAAACTTTAAAAAAAAACAAAACTGTGGCCTTTAGAAAACCCAACAGTAAGACATGCCTCTTCTTAGTCCAAATACATTTTAAAAGTAATGCTGTAAAAGTATGCCTTTATAACAGTTTGCTCAAAAAATTTTAAAGAAAGTTTTGATATTTTTATTAGAAGTGGAGCTCTTGGATGTGCTGTGGTGGCGCAGGGGTTAAGCACAACCCACAAAAGGAGGCCTTAGTCCTCAATGTGGCTGTCGCAGGTTTGATTCCCGGCCTGGCGACCTTTGCCGCATGTCTTCCCCTTCTCTCATTACCCACTTTCCTGTCAATTAACTATCAAATAAAGGCCACTAGAGCCAATAAAACCTTTACAAAAAGAAGTGGAGTTCTTTGGAGAAGTTATGAGGTGTCAAGGTTTCAGAAAGTCTTTCAAATGAGATATTAGAAAAGGTCCCTAAATAAGTTTTTCTCTCTTATTTACAGCCAGATGGTGTAAATTTCCCGACTTACAACTAAAACAAATTTGTGTCTTTGAAAACTTTCCAAGTTGTGAAAGTCAACCATGATGTGCCAAATAAAGGAGCGCTGCCTCCTGTCACTCATCGCATCGAAAGGTAATACTGTTTAGTAAGCAAACCATGAGTGGCATGTCTCCTAAGCAGCTGGCTGCAGGAAAGGTATTTGTGGAGCAATTAATAAATAAGTAAACAGTTATTCATCATATTTGTGCTAACCTATAGAGGTTAGCATTGAGCAAAACATTATGTGCTAGTTAAGCTAAGGTTAGGGTTAAGATCTGCTCTGAATCTCTCCACAGAACCCCAAAAAACAAAATCTGAACCGTCTCTTTAATTAGAATGGCTTTCAGCATCTTAGCTCCACTCCTTCAATTATTTATGCAACCAATAAGGCAGGGGGCTTCATGGACTGATTGTTGTTGGTGGTTTTCAGTGTCATAGAAATATCTCAGTACACCTAAAGCGAGGCACTTGTTATGCTTATGTCTTCGAAGTTTTTTTTTGTTTTTGTTTTTTTGAAACAGAATCCAAGATCGCTAGAATCAAAGACAAAGACAAATACAAAAGTGGCCAAAAAGGAACATGCTTGAATAAGACGTTAAGACAGTGCGCTGTAAGAAGGAGAGCATACAAAATAAAAGCCAGTTAATTTGTCTAAGCAAAAAGATTTTTTTTTGTTTGCTTGCTTTTGCCAGTGAGAGGGTTCCGATGTATATCAAACAGGTGAGTGCAAAACAGAACACAAACTAAAAGACTGGTTCACTTCATTGCAGTTTGTCCACATCACAGCATGGGGGATCAGAGAGATTGCATTGAATGGAATGTAACTAAGATCCACAGCACCACATGGGAGACAGACAGAGAGCAGGCTCAGTAGCTCAGTCTGGGGCCGTAAACATCGCATAGCCAGCTTGTGGAGATCAAACAGCAGGGCTATTTTTTTCAAAATTTTTTTTAATATACTTTAAATGTTCAAAAAGTACAACTGCATGCAAAGCATTCCCATTTCCAACAATGCAAAAATGAGGTAATCGTTTTTTTCATAGCATTTCTTTTCGTTATTTCTAAATAAATAAATTATGATTCAGTCGCTCTCTCTCTCTTTTTCTCTCACTCTGAAAAAAAAACCTCTATGAAATTAAATACATCCCCACAATATCTACAATTAGTAATAAATTATGATTGTTAAATACTTAAGGCATTTCAGCTGACAACACCCTGTGTAAACTATGAAAACTTCATCACAGATGTCTCCACCATGGGAGGAGGCAGTGTCAACACTCGCAGTGCACAAGACGGGAACTGAAAGGTCTAATAATCCTTTGCTATCACAGTGCATTGGACGGTGCGGGTCCTGAAGGTGATCTTTAAAACATGGCTTTGTTGGACTGAAGGAAAGAAAAAAAAAAAAGACGTGATTTCTTTTGTTTTTTCCTGCTGTGGCGTCGTCTTGTGTCTGTGTGCACTGCAAGAGCGAGGCTGCCTTCGTCGCCTCACGCCCTATGTGTTCTAGGAGTACAGCGTAGCAACCAGCAAAGCAACCACAAAGGGAGGCCTGTCACACAAACACATGGGATCAGGATGTAGAAAAAAAACCAAACACTCCTCTCCCATCTAAAACACTGCATGGATCTACATCTAATGCAAGTTCAAGGAAAACAGCTTGTTGCTATAACTATTATCATATGTGCTTGCTCTTCATAGGCAATAAGGTAAACATCAAGAGAGTCCCGTCGTCATCGAAGGGGGACAGGACGAACACAAGCTACGAGTCAGGGGAGCAGCCACTGACTGACCTTTTTTTTTCTTTCTTTTTGTTAGTGTTGAGAAGATAGTCAGAGCTCAGATTAACTAAGTCATGCGCAGGAATCTTTTCACCCATCCCAGTTAAGGTGACGCTGCCCAAGCTGACAGTTAAAAACCTCAATGAAACATGCATGTCAGTACACTTTGTTTTGCCGTTTGGGTCAATTCCAGGTGAAAAAAAAATGCAGGCAGAAGGAAAACTACATCCTCCCACCTACATCTGCAGTGCATGAGAGGCATGGGCCAGTCTCTGGTATCCAGGGTTTTTAAAAAAAATATATATTTTCAGTTTTAAAACTGCTGAACATTCAATCCTTTCATTTAGATGCCCAAAAGTGTGTAAAATTGAGCAAAAGGAAGCCTAGTGCTTCAAAGGTGAAATAACTAAAACAATTGTCAAACATAAAAGCATGCCTGATTTTCAATATGCTCTAATATTTTAGAAGCATTTGGAATAATTGTTTATTTTCTGTCTTAAAACAATAAATTCTTTACATTCTTATAACAATTTACTGTGTAAATACAATAATACCATGACCCTCTGGTGTATTTACTGAAAGTTATGGTAACTTAAGAATCTCATATCACCCCATGCCTAGTGCATAAGAACTTGTAATTTCATCCCTTTTTTTTTTTTTTTTTTGGTTTTGTGTCTTGTAGGAGCTCTGGCGGCTGCAGTATTTAACCTCTTAACTCTTAAAGCAAACTCAACATGCCACTGACACATATTTGTTTAGTTACACACACACGCGCCCACACGCCTGCACACACACAAAACTTGTGTGCAGACCCAAGCTAACTTAATAAAATGCATTTTGGTAAAAAAAATAAAAATACTAAAAAAAAACAAAAAACACTTTCTGCCTATTTTTAACATTTTAGACACAACACCACTCAGTCACCAGGGTTCTGGTTGCACAAGAGGGCAACCAAGTGACACCGCCCAGAGCAAAAAGTACGACTGTATTGCAAAAAGTCAAAGCTGTATGACGGAATCAAAACACTCAGCTAGCTAGTGCTTCGACCCAAGAAGGCGAGAGTCCACCAAGTATCACTTATTGGTTACTGCTACTCTACTACGACCACAGAGATCTTTAGGTAAACATGGCATCAGAGCGGTTAGTAGCTGTTAAGCTTATGTTTATGTCAGAGTAAGAAAAAGACAGAGAAACTAGAGAAAATAGACAGTTCGGTGGGTTACGTGTTTACCGCTCTGCAGACATAAAGTCATGGCTTTGAGGACATGCTACACAGCCCGTGGCTACCTACAGTACAACATCACAACTGCAACAACACCCCACTCACGACCAGCAAGCTACAAGTAAACCCTGTGTACATGAGAAAGTGTGTGGTTTTGTGTTCCAGTGTCGTTTGCGTCCCAAGAGGATGTGCTTCTATATAAAGAGAGTCTTTCGTGGCCTCTCGTGTAGTCCTGGCTTGGCTCAATAAAGCATTAATTAGAGGGGGGGTTTCGTGTCGCGTGAAGTCTGGAGACATTTGGCAAAGCACCCACCAAGTGGAGAAGAAGGCATGGGGGTCGGGGCAAGGCTGCTGAGCCGAGATGGAAGAGAGAGAGGAATCTCACATGACTGAGTGAATCACAAGGAGTCAAATCTCATCAGCTGTCGGGGTTCAGCTGTGTTTCGATGTCAACCCGGCATATTGGACACTTCCTGCTGGTAGCCAACCACTGGTCCACGCAACCCTGGTGGAAGAGGTGCATGCATGGCAATCGCCTGGAAGACAAAGAGACAACATTATGGAGTCACATAGACTCTCCTAAAGAGCCCCGTTATGTGGTTGCTAGAAACATTTAAAACCAAGGGAGATGCATTTGTTTATCCAGGCATAGATATAGCTTATGTTTAGTCATCATTCCCCACTCACTTATCAGACAGCGGAGTCTCCATTTGCTGTAAACCAACACTCTTTCTTTCCCCCATGGGGTTCTGCTTTCATTCCCCCATAAGATTCCGTTCCTGAACTGGTTCTTTAAGGAATAGATCCACACGCTACTTAAGTGTCGCTCGTAGAACTGTAAAGTTTACAATTTTTATTGTGTGTGTCCTTTAAATTACAAAAAGTAACTTTACTTCCACTTAGTACAAAAGAGCACCTGGTGGGCTCAGTGCAAGGGGAACAGTTCCTCTGGTTACAAAACAAGCCCAAGTCATGAGTCTTCCACCACCGTGCATGACAACAACAAATAAGCACAAGTGCTTGATAATACACTTTTGCTTCTTTTTAAAATTTTGAATAGCCAAATAAATCTGTTGTTTCTGCAGGTTGAGGACTTTGACATTTGGTAAATTCATTGGGTATTTTTCAAAAATTCATGGTCCCGGAGAAGACCAAAAATTAAATTGAACAAATTTACTTGTGATTAGTCTTTCACCTACAATACTGAAACTCAATCTGATTTAAAATGTCCTTTATATGATGAAGAGAATCTACAACAAACTTTCTAAAAAATAAATACTTATGCTGGCATTGTGTTAACACGCGCCTGAACGTTTCAGAGCAGCAAACCGCCAAAACAGACATCAGAAAGGTGATTTTATAGCAGTGAGCCCATAATTTCATCAGCAGTTTTTTACCTCATTTTAAGGTGCAGTCAGAAAAAGATAATATTATTCCTGATATATCCAGCCTGATATGAAATAAAGTGTAATTGATTTTTGCTGTGAGTGTAAATTGAGGGTCAGGAGGTGGATCACTTCTTGGCCATCATCAGCAACATCAATATCTACTACTGTAGTTGCCTAGCAACTGCTCAGAGCAAAGCATCATCCCGTGAACACTGAGCAAACTGACATTTTTACACTTGTACCCACTGCATGTATCATCCAGTCTAGATTCTAAGATAAATGAGCCAGTTGCTAACAGGACTACAATCCCACTGATCTATTTGTTTAATTCAAGAGGGACAAATAAATAAATAAATAAATAAATAAATAAATAAATAAATATATTGCATCGATTTTGCAGCTATGAAGCATCACCCACCTGACATCCTCTCCATCTTCCAGCATGGACAAACAGATGGTACACTTCTCATCCACATCTGTTTCCTCCTCCTCCTCCCCAATCTTTAGCTGCAGAGGCTTTCTCTGTTAGCACATCAGATGACAAAAAGTAAAACCTATCTGAAAACAATCAAAATCTTAAATGCTTAAAGTGTGACTGCACAAATCTTGTCATCTGCAGTACCTTCTTGTATTTATGTGGAAAGGTGAATCTCTCTATGGTTGTTTGGACAGCTCCTCTGCTGACACTTCCCAGTCGATCCTCGAGCTGCAGCAGCTCCTGTTCAAACGGCAGACGTTCACGAGAATGACGGCACGCTTGGAGGAAACACTTAAAGGACACTGAGCTGAGAATTGTTTTGTTGTTGAAGTGAAGACAGCAGTTAGTGATTTGTTGACTGACATATCTACACACTTAAGAGGATTTACCTCGTAGCTTTCTCGCACAGCAGTGGCGTGCCTCGAGGGATTCAGACTTTGCAGTGCTAACAGATGCAGCTGGGGATATGGATAATTTCTGATTTCATGAACAACCTGGTCGAAGAACAATGTTTACAGAATTAGAAAAGCTAGAATTTACGTTTTTCTAATAACGAGACATACAATTTTGTAATTTCATATCTAAAATCATTGATGCCCTGGCATATTTTTGATTTAGTATGAATTTAACACTAGCATGGTACGGTTTTCGAGTCCTTCCCATATCGGCTCAACAGGGCCAAAAGGCCGGAGTCCACCCTGATGACTCTGATGGCTCAAATTAGCATCCCTTCTTCAATTGTAAATGTGGCCGTTGACCGTCAGGCCAGAAGGTGGGAGTGTGAATTGTCCATGTTGGGGGTGGGTATCAATATGAGAAAATAAAATAGAAATAGTGTTTAATTAATTTTTTTTTTTTTTAGCAGAGATTCTCCTGAAGCTTTAAACAGAGCGGTGAAATCTATCGAAATTAATTCTAAAGAAATCTCTAGTGTACCTTGAGATTTACGACCAAAAACAAAAAAAGAAATGATCATTTATACAAACAACAAAAATATCTGTTATAAAAATATAATAGCATAAAATGTGTACAAAGAAAGAAAATATGAAGATTACAGAATCCCCCCTATAAGTGGCCCAAATTACCCACGCATTGCTGCAGTTCCTGCTTTAAATGGCGCACACACACAGACATTAGATTAATCATTCAGATCGGATACACCCACTGAGAGCTTAAGAGACAAGAGATAACTAAGCAATGTTGAAGGAGTATCATATTTGTTCAAATGTGTCATTCATGTATTTTTGTTTACCTTATGACATGGCAAAAAAATATAATATCTCTCCAAATAATCATTAAAAAATCTTTATCGTGAATGGCTATCAAACCATTTTCACCCCGGTTTTCACTATTTATGATAGGGTTAAAAAAAACAAAACAGTATTGGCTTTTTCAGCTTCCTATCTTTTGCTTTCATTGCGTGACTCGCTTCTGTATCCTTAATTGTTCAAATAATTCTATATTGATCATTATTCTTGGTCTTTTGCTGTTGTGTTTTGGATTGCATGGCTACTGTTCATTCTTTACATGCATCCAGAACCTAGAACATCAAAAAAGACATCCACAGAGAATAACACAGCATACCACTTGGGCAGATGACGTGTTCCTCGGGAAGTGGTGCATTCGAGGGGAGGCCAGGTAATGCTGATAGTGCTGCGGAAGCTGCTGGAGTTGGTACTGATGAGGGAGGCCAGCGTCAACACTGAGATCCCTGCAGAGACAGACAGGCATGGGACTAAATCAGCATTATTACTCTTGCCAGCCAATGTGACAGACAGATGAGTACAGAGAGGAATAGCTGGGACAATTTCTCAACTCTGCAGGATTCCTGTTAATGTCAGATGGGGACTCACCAGTCGGTGCCTTCAGCCAGGTACCGTGGCTGCTGCGTTATTGGCTGAGGGACGTGGATGGGAGGGGAGTACTCATAACCCGAATGCAACCGATGAGAATTCAGAGGAATGCGCTCCTGGGTTCTTCTGCAATGCAATTCAGAGGGTTTGGATTCAAATCTCTGAGCGTACGCATGTGCGTTTGCATGCGGCACCTTCACTACCTGGAGGAGTGGGGAAGGATCCTGCGGTGCTGCGCTTCAATGAGCTGCTGCTGGATGAGGTATTGCTGGTGTAAAGCCTGAGGTAGGAATGAAGGCCCTGGCACGTCCTGAAACTGAGGCGGTGCAGGCAGGGCAGTGAGAGTCGGGTGGTGCGTAGGGGGCAGGTGGGCGGCCAAGCCTGCCTGCGGGGGCTGGCCGGCATGTCCGAGAGGGAATTCTGCTGAGATGGGAGCCTGGGGAGCGCCCAGGTGAAAATGTCGGCAGGAGGTAGCATGGCTGTGCTGATGCCTGCTGAAGTGCGCTCCTATGTGACATAAAGGCAAGCGGTGAGAGGCCTGTGATCCTTTAAATAGAGAGAGAAACCTCAGAATGGACATATTGGCAATACGAGACAGCAAAAACAAATCTGAAGCTGAGTAAGAAACGTCAGGCCTCACTTCCACGCTCCTCAGGGCCTGCATACCGTTTATTCAAAGAATAATTTTAGGATGGCACTTATCTGTAGTCCGGGGCTTCTTAACCCAAAGAATTTGAGCTCTATATTATGCCAGCTATTTGAAGGAATATTAAACTCCCTACTTCTTGTAATGAACCTGATAACAAAAAGGCACCTCAGAAGATACAGCTGAGCACGCTGAAAAAAAAAAGACATGCCTCCATTTCCACTTAATATGAGAGAGAGAAAAGCCATTAGATGGCATCAAAGTCAATCAATACAAATTACTCTCTGCTCAGACAAATTGGGGCTGGAGAGAGCTTAGAGTAGGAACAAAAAGAAAATGCTATTTCAACTTTTCAGAAAGCTCTGAGGGTTTCTGGACCAGTGGGATTTGGAGGGTGGACTGTTCATGGTGTCGTACTTCAACACCAACTAGATTTTCACTGTTTCATGCTCAATTAGACAATTATAATCTGCTCCTCAGTAATATAGAGTGACACTATGTGTCTAAGTTGGGGGATTGGCTTACGATTTATTTTTCTAATAATTATTTTCAAACTATTTTAACACTAGAAGGTTGTTCAATGTTTACAGCAAAAGTTAGACATTGTTTAGGACAAGCTAATAGTCAATACAGAAGTAAGGCTGTCAATAAAAAAAGTTGTAGTCTTCTTTCATACCTAGACCACTAAATGCCTTTTTTTTCTCACTTGTTAGGCATTTTTCATGAGCTATGGGTTTAATGTCCATGACCTAACACAAGAATACATATTTCTCACATTTATTTCTAAGTTATTTATGAAATATTTTATTTTACAGACTGTTTTGTAATGATTGTGGTTCTGATCAATGTGTGTACCAGTTTACTCTTCTGAATTTCAGAGGATTATGAACACTGATTAAATACAGATAACCAGCTACCTCCTGTTGGCCGAAACTATTATTGAAATCAAATGATCACATTTTTTATTTCAATAATCAAAAATGAAAAAATAACTCATAACTTATGATAACTCATAAGTTATGATAATACTCTAGTTCTATTAAAAAGCTAGGAACCAAGCAGTATAGAGGGCCCAACCCTGTCATTGGTGACCCTTTTCAGGATTTGTCTGTGGGGGGGGAAAAAGCCTAGACAGCAACATGATGTTACTTTGATCTGTACATTATAAAACCAGGAGAAATGATTATTCATTGAATGCTTTTCGCAACGTACCAAGCCTTTTAGCTAACATGCTCTTAAGTTATATTTAACATACTTTACCCACAATGTTTTGACAAAGCTACGCTAATTAGCTGCTGATAATTAACCAGACATAGCATTGCTGCCTTTTTTCCCCCCATGTTTTCACTTAGCTGCATTTAGCCCCAGGACAGAAGAAGCCAGTGAACCCAGAAAGGCAGAACTAAACATTTGGCTGAGGAAGTAGAGCAGAAATGGCACACTTGATATTTCGCATTGGTTTCTGGCTGCTGTACATACGTTGCTGTGTGCTGGGGGCATCTGACTTTGTAAAAGTGGACACTGTCTGAAGCCTGTTATAAACATCATGTTTTCACACCCTGACCTGCTGATATTTGAAACTGAGGTAATGCAGAGCTACAAGGACAAACTGCCATGATGTGAAATTTCTGACTTTCAGACATAAAATCCCTTTTTTTTCTGGCAGAGAGCAAACCATCCACCCAGAAACCCAGTAAACCTAAGAAAATCAGCTCGTCATCTCAAAGCCTAAGCCCCGGCTGCCCCTCCCCCACAATCTGGCTGCAGCATGGTTTCCCTGCGTGAGTGACAGCCGATAAGCCCCGCCCACTTGAGACTGCAGCAGGCTGACATGAAACCTGCCTCATCTCCTTCAGCTTCCATCGCTGCAGCTCACCGGATCCCAACATAATCGTGTTCTGTGTTTCTTCCATTCATCATCACGTCACACAATAAAACAAAAAATCAGCTCACCTGATGAACTCACAGGCGTAAGCTGCGTCGTCGTGCAGCTGCACTGCTTGTTAAATAAGGACACGGGATAGTTTCACAGTTGGAGCACAGCCACTGCAGAGGAGCATCATGCATTGCAGCTGTTGAGTTATTTAAAACTCTTTGTCGCTGGAGTTTGGGAAGAAATGTGCCAAGCTTGCATGGCTGCATCTCACTGAAGCACTCCTTCTGTCTCTGCGCATGAATAATATCTGACTCCCTGAACTAGTAGGAGTGGTAAAACTCAAGACAGCAATTAGTCCTAACTTCTAACGCTCCTTACATTTGTAGTTGTATATTTAAAGTATCTTAATGTTTGACAGAACGTGCATTTAGAGGCAGACTCGAAATACTTTTTGAGATGAAAAATCACAGCCAGACCGTGACAACAGTGTAATGAGATACTCTCGACACCATTTTGACTTCCATGGTTCAAATCAAAGGTAACTTACAATGTTACAAAACCTTATCAACTGCTCTAATTTCAACTTAATGGGCTTTGCTTTCCTAAATTGCTGGTACACACACTGCGTGCTTCGCTTATTTATCTTCCAAAACGGCAAGCAGCATCTCGCTGCTTCGCAATTGAAGTGTTTATTTATAAATTTGACAAAATTTGTTCTACTAATTTTCAAAGACAGTTGGGTGAGAAAGATTAGTTTCTTTTAATAACCCCTACATCTTTGCTTGCAGGTATCTTGCAAAAATATGAATGCTTATTGAACTTTTCCACATTTTGTCAGATTTCAACTGTGAAATTTGATGTGTTTTAATTAAGATTTTATGTAGTAAACCAACAAGTCAGCAAGCCAGTCTTGTCAGGTGAAACCAAACCTGCACATCAGCCATAACACCTTTGGCTTGGTAAAATGTGGTGGTGGCAACATCATGGTTTGGGATGCTTTTCTTCTGCAAGGACAAGGAAGTTGACCAGAGCTGATGGGAAAAAAGATGGATGGAGCTAAATACAGGGCAATCCTGGAAACAAAAACTTCACATACAGCCAAACCACTATGAAGTGGGTTAGATCAAATAGATGTGCTGGAATGGTCCAACACATCTATCAGGAATCTGTGGCAGGACTTGACCGTTTCTGTTCAGATGATCTCCATCCGTTTTACAAAAACAATAGTAGAGATTGTCAGACACACCAAAACACCAGCAGATGTAATTGCATGAAACCATAATTTTCCTTCCACCTCACAACTATACGTCATACTGGGTTGGTTTATCACATAATTTCCTATTAAAATAGGAGGCTTGTGGTTGGAACGTGACAAAATGTGAAAGAGTTCAAAGGGTGTGTCTTTGACATCACCTTCATAAAACCATAAGTGAACTGTTAAATGTTTGATTCAAGTTTCTATTTTAGTCTACCATTACCTGCATTATTCACATGATACAGACAAAAATAAATAAAGTAGAATGATCTGACTAAGCTGACTTGTCTGACTGCTTCTTTTAATCTCGCAAATAATGGCTGAATCCCCGTATCGAAGCGTTGTCGTAGACCATTTCATTCCCATTACCTCGGATGTGCTCAGTTTGAAAGAAAAGCACCTCAGTTCATAAAAATCGGATCATTTGACTTCAGAATTAGACATATGGTGCACCAATAAACCCAAACTGGGGTTTTTTTTTTTTTAGTCCTTTTATCACATTCTGTAGAATTACACAAAAAGTACGGCTTTTTGAAGGTTTAAAGGAAGAGCTTTTAAATACAAGGTAACCAGTTGGTTAAAAAAATATTTGAAACATATATATATTTATATATTGTAGATATCAAATTTAACATGACCAGCCATGACCAGAGTAAAAAAAAAAAAACACAAAAAACATTTGATATATTTAGTACAGTATAATAAATTTGCCAGATTTCTTTTTTTGTTGTTTATTTTACTTTATGATACATTTTTAACAACTTATTTGTGCAACCAGGGAAATACATTAATGTATCTGCAAATACCCAACTAGTTTAAAAGCAAATGAGACAAACAGCTGCAGCACCTGGCAGTTATTGGCCCCATTGTAGAGATATGTGATAAGTGCTAAACTAAATTTGTAACCTAAACCCGAACTAAAAAAAAAAACATCAACCTTAAATGTAGGTCTTTTGATTACTTGAGGAAAAAAAACAATAATGAATATTAACAAATCTTAAGGCTCCTCAATTATTGATGGTCAGCAGTGTTAAATGCATTTACTGATAGATTTTTATATTTATTTTTGTTTAATCACTTTTTGATTCCTTGGGGCATGGATATGATGTGACAGAGGTAATCCACGTTGGCTGCTTTTCAAAACAAAAATGTTATTTAAGAAGGACATGTCTTGACCTTCAAAAGTCCGGAAATTTCAACAGCTACTCACCCACACTTTCTTAAGTTTACAGTGAGAGCAATAAATAAAAAATGTAAGCCAACTGAAAAAAATATCATCAAGGATAGAAAATAAAGTTTATTTTGGCACCATTCACGGAAAGGATAGTGAGAAAGTTTAAAAAAATAAATAAATACTACAGCAAAGAGTTGGGGTCACCAGGTCTTTGTATCGACTAATGGACGCCGTGTAAATACCAACCAGTGTTTTGGAAGCCATGTCTTTTCTGTGAATGTCCTACTATCACAAACATAAATGTGAAAGATGTTAACTTGTAAAACTTTAACTTGTACCAAGTGCTCTGGTTAGCGCAGCCTGAATTTATTTATTTTTATTTCAACTAGCACTTTGGGTTTGATGTAAAACCAACTTTAATACGAGAAAAAAAAAATCTCACGGCCACCATCAAGTACGGTGGAGAACTGTAATGCTGTATGCTTGTATATCTTCCAAAGACTTTAGCAATCATGATAACACCATAAAGACTGTAAAATACCATAACCCACAATCCTGTGGGATTGTTTTCCCAAAGACTCATCCCTCTGTATGTTTGAAGTTAGCAAGATGTACGAGACGACCAACTCCTTTCCTACGGGCAAAAAGAGTGAGAATGCTATCAATTGTTTTAATCATAAATTTAAATAAAAATATACTTCTTAATGTGGAATAAAGAGCATTTCTTAAACCAATAACTGTGGAGGGCGCTGGATGCGGTAATTTTCAATTAACAGAGATCCCTATTGTAATTCAACACCAATAAACACCAATGAGTTGATGCGAAGGAGGAAGTGCTTTGTTTTATAGTGAAATGATTTAAGTTGATGACGTAAGAGAAAAGGAAATATCAGTCCTTTTGTTTTGTTTTTTTTGTTAAATGGGTAAAAGGTTGCCATGGCTCCAAAAACAAGCCAAGTCAGCAACTTTGAGGAGACTCTGTCAAAGACGGCTGAGAAATGAGAGCACATACATAGAGTGAGGAGGACTGTCTTAGTGACAGCACAGTGGGCGAGGGAGGAAGGAGGGAACACATGGAAATCAGCAAAAAGCACACTGAAGGTTAAGAAGAGAACTACAGTCTTTATTGGGAAATATTAGTATGAGTGGCACTGTGTGATAATAGTAATAATAATATTATATAAACCTACAAAGCTATTGTAGTACCATGCAAATAAGACCAAAGACAAGGCCTGACCATGCTCTCTGTAGGGTTAACAGAAGAGAAGCAGCATCCAATGAGTAGATGTGTATGCTTACAGCACATTTCAGTACAGCAGGGACATCTCTACACAAAGATTACATTAGAATCTGTTGTTCAATGTGGAAAAAAAAACACAAAAAAAACAAAAGTATAAAATGAACATGCATTAGGTTCTAATACAAAAAAAAAACCCATAAGGTAGAAAACCACAACCAAAGAATAAAAAATAAGAAATTAAAGACATTTTGGTTCTAAAAGGAGTTCTACAGCAGTGCAGGATATACACATCCCTGTAAAATGGATAGCATTCTGGAGGCGCTGGAGGATTTGAAAAGGAGGAAGAGGGGGCGAGAAGGAGGGTAGGCTGTGCATGATAGTGGGTTATTTTCAAAAATGGCACAATGAGTTAGAGCCGCATCTCGCCAATTTACTGTGAAATCAATTCGGCTAGCGGGAACACAGGCTTGGACACATGGACGGGGTTATGGCCAGCTGTTTGGGCAGCGCTTTTAAAACAGGTGCAGTGGACCATCGGGGGGGTGAGAAAGCCTCAATTAATTTGTGACGTCGGCGTCCTAGAATGATGTCCAATTGATAATTTGGATTACACATAGCGTAAAAGCAGCTGCTTGGCTTGAGTACAACAACAAACTGCTGGTACAATGCACCTTTTGGCAAATACAGAATGGAGACGGTAGTCAAGACAGTTCGATCAAGCCTGGCTGTAATCGAATCCGGGAGGATCAAAATGTATCCACTTTACAGAAATTTACAGCAGAATGTAGTCTATCCACACTGAATGGGAGAATCACAATGACAGCCTGTAGTAAACTCTACAATGGGTTATCCACTAAAGAGCAACATGACAGTTTAAATCAAGACAAACTGTTTTTCCTACAGAAAAATAAAGAGTGTTATTCTTTAGTCTGTTACACAGAAGGATACGGTATGAGTGGGAGCTCGGTTTGTTTGTTTGTCTGTTTTAATGCCAATGTCTTCTTCGGATGGAAAGAGGAAATGAGGAAGAAGGGGGTTCACAATACAGCTAGATGCAGAGAACAGGCAGAGGCTACGGCAGACAGCAGCAGATGATCGTTAGCTACACAATGGAGGGGGACAAAGGTCTGAGAAATGCGGAATGTAGAGCCAGCCTCGATACTATGGAACAGGAAAAAAGAACACAAATAAAAGCACAATGAAATCATTGGTGCTACTGCATGTAGTTTTAACAATCAAAATAACTAATACTGCTATTGCTACTATTATTATTATTACATAATCGACACAGATAGCCTGCTGCACTTAAGAGGCATATCTCTGTTTTGATTGGCCGAATTAAGACATTCAAATCGAAGCTACTTTTTTTTTTTTAAATGACCAATTCTACAAATTCAAGAGGCACATGCTTTTCATTTTTTTCTCCACCAAGAGTAGTTTTGACATTGATAATCTATGTGTGTCCTATGTATTGATTTGGCCATAAAATGTAAAAAAAAAAAAAGAAAAAAGAAAAAAAAAGTGATTTTTTCCCCAATACTTATGGCCAAAGAAACACATTTGAAAAGAAGGTTTTAGTTTTTTAAAGCCAGTTGAACACATTTGATAAGAATTTCAGTTTTTAAATTTACGATTCTAGACATTGTGAAAGCAACAATTCTAATGTAAACCATTTTTTTCCCCTTTGGCCAAATAAACACAATTTTTAGGCATATTTCTGTTCATTTATAAACAACTCAATATATTCTAGAGCTATACTTCTAGTTTATATTTATTTTTTTTATCATTATTGAACCAGTGATTTTTATTCCCCTCTTCTTAAAGGACATTTCAATCTGATTTGAACCTTTGTTTGTTTCTTCATTTTATGTTTCATTCGTCGAAATTTCAAGGATTTGCATAAGGAAAAAAAGCAATCCTAGTGCCCTTAAATACTCCAAAGACATTTATGTCAGGGAGGCTGTAATTAAACTTAAGAGATATTAAAACAAGCTCAGAAAAATGAACGCACGTCATCAACACAAAGGAGCGAACAGCCTCCCTGTCACACGGATTATTTGTTAGTATTTGGATAGAAATACTTGGGTTGGCCTGAATCGTGTTGAACTACACTTGCTTAAAAGCGAAGCGGCTCCAAATGCGACAGAGACCAAATCGCGCAGATAAAGGAAGACGGCGCCGAGGATAAAACAAAAGCGAGCCTGAAAATCTGACAGCTGCGATTTGCAGGCCTGCGGGCCACCATAAAACAAACACCTCCCCGACTCTTCTCGCTTTAGCTGCCCTCATTCGGCTCCGGGCGCGTTAACGCCTTTCCTGCCGGGGCTTCATTTAGAAGCGGCGCTGCAGCGAGCAGGACGGCTAATGTTTGTCTCCCCATCGCTTCTTATTTCCAGCTATAGCAGGTGTCAACTCTTATTTACATAATCTTTATCGACACTAACGGGAAGGAAACGCCGAGAAAATGTAGCGGCGGGGGTTAGGATAAGAAAGAGAGAGAAAAAAAAGACAGCAACAACGTAAAATCTAGTCATACCTCTATTTCTAACTGAGCCGAAGACGGGGAGAACCAGATATCCAACATGGACTAACACCATCCTGGGTCCTTCTTTGTTGTGAGCGCAGCCAGCGAGACAGATGGTCCATGGAAATGATCCCCTGTAGCCCCCCCTCCGTCCTCCAGCACCGTGAAACGGACGGACTCAACTGTAAGCACACCCCGACCAATCACCGCCTCCCTTCCAGCTGGACCCCGACGGCTTTGGCATCCCGATGCACCAATGGGATTAGAGTCTGGGCGGGGATGTCTGATTATGGACAGCCCGCCCCACCGTGACGGGACCATTCAATATTGATTATGTCTCACAGATCAATACTAGTCAAAAATGTGACGTTTTCTATGTATATTATTTTTCTTTTTGCAGTAGATTAAGCATTAAAACAATAATCTTTAATGATTTTGTGTCAATGAAGTGTACTTTCACAGATTAAATGTCTAAAACTTGGGACTGCATGGAATTTTCTTAAACATAGTTAGCATTTGTTTTCAGCCCCCTTTGCAATTTGTCAGTTTTTGGTGCCGTTACAGCAGAAAGTGTTTTGAAAGTTTTCTTTGTAATTAGTTTAAACTCTGTCAGATTAGAGAGAAATTATCTGTGGCCATCAGTTTTCAAATCTTGTCAGACGCTGATTGAGATGCTGATTGGACTTGGGCCTGGACTTTGACTGGACCAACACATGAACATGTTTTAACCTACAGGATTTCATCGTAACTCTGGTTGTAAGCTTACGTTAACACCGTCGCCATGCTGAAAGATGCACCTCTTCACCAAACCTTATATTTACCTCCATTCCTCTTCCATACCAGCTTCCCCATTCCCTGGAGAAGGCCATCTCTACAGCATGATACTACCACCACCATGCTTTAGGTGGTAGAGGAT